>NC_133520.1:32172500-34672500 GCF_049354715.1 Callithrix jacchus
TGATCTTGCTCCTCTAGCTCTTTCAATTTTGATGATAGGGTGTTGATTTTAGATCTCTCCTTGCTTCTCATGTGGGCATTTATTGCTATATATTTTCCTCCAGAGACTGCTTTAAATGTGTCCCAGAGATTCTGGTATGTTGTGTCTTTGTTCTCGTTGGTTTTGAAGAACATCTTTATTTCTGCCTTCATTTCATTGTTTATCCAGTCAAGATTCAAGAGCCAGTTGTTCAGTTTCCATGAAGCTGTGTGGTTCTGAGTTAGTTTCTGAATTCTGAGTTCTAACTTGATTGCACTGTGGTCTGAGAGACTGTTTGTTATGATTTCCATTCTTTTGCATTTGCTGAGGAGTGATTTACTTCCAATTTTGTGGTCAATTTTAGAGTAGGTGCGATGTGGTGCTGAGAAGAATGTATATTCTGTGGATTTGGGGTGGAGAGTTCTGCAAATGTCTATTAGATTTGCTTGGTCCAGGTCTGAGTTCAAGTTCTGGATATCCTTGTTAATTTTTTGTCTTGTTGATCTGTCTAATATTGACAATGGGCTGTTAAAGTTTCCCACTATTATTGTGTGGGGGTCTAAGTCTGTTTGTAAGTCATTAAGAACTTGTCTTATGTATCTGCGTGCTCCTGTATTGGGTGCATATATATTTAGGATCATTAGCTCTTCTTGTTGCATTGATCCTTTTACCGTTAAGTAATGTCCTTCCTTGTCCCTTTTGATCTTTGTTGGTTTAAAGTCTATTTTATCAGAGACAAGAATTGCAACTCCTGCTTCTTTTTGCTCTCCATTTGCTGGGTAAATCTTTGTCCATCCCTTTCTTTTGAGCCTTTGTGTATCCTTGCATGTGAGATGTGTTTCCTGGATACAGCACATGGATGGGTTTTGGCTTTTTATCCAATTTGCCAGTCTGTGTCTTTTGGTTGGGGCATTTAGCCCATTTACATTTAGGGTTAATAGTGTTATGTGTGAATTTGATCCTGCCATTTTGATGCTAGCTGGCTGTTTTGCCTGTTAGTTGATGCAGTTTCTTCATTGTGTTGATGCTCTTTACCATTTGGTATGTTTTTGGAGTGGCTGGTACTGGTTGTTCCATTCTATGTTTAGTGTCTCTTTCAGGAGTTCTTGTAAAGCAGGCCTAGTGATGATGAAACCTCTGAGTACCTGCTTGTTCTCAAAGGATTTTATTTTTCCTTCACTTATGAAGCTTAGTTTGGTTGGATATGAAATTCTGGGTTGAAAGTTCTTTTCATTAAGAATGTTGAATATTGGCCCCCACTCTCTTCTGGCTTGTAGGGTTTCTGCTGAGAGATCTGCTGTGGGTCTGATAGGCTTCCCCTTGTGGGTAACCCAACCTCTCTCTCTGGCTGCCCTTGGCATTTTCTCCTTCATTTCAACCCTGGTGAATCTGATGATTATGTGCCTTGGGGTTGCTCTTCTTGAGGAATATCGTTGTGGTGTTCTCTGTATTTCCTGGACTTGCTAGGTTGGGGAAGTTTTTCTGGATAATATCCTGAAGAGTATTTTCCAGCTTGGATTCATTCTCTTCATCACATTCAGGTACACCTATCAAACATAGATTAGGTCTTTTCACATAGTCCCATATTTCTTGGAGACTTTGTTCATTCCTTTTTACCCTTTTTTCTCTAATCTTGCCTTCTCGTTTTATTTCATTGAGTTGATCTTTGACCTCTGATATCCTTTCTTCTGCATGGTCAATTCGGCTGTTGAAATTTGTGTATGCTTCACGAAGTTCTTGTGTTGTGTTTTTTAGCTCCATCAATTCACTTATCTTCCTCTCCAAGTTGTTTATTCTCATTAGAATTTTGTCAAATCTTCTTTCAAGGTTCATAGTTTCTTTGCATTGGGTTAGAACATGTTCTTTTAGCTCACAGAAGTTTCTTATTACCCACCTTCTGAAGCCTGATTCTGTCAATTCATCACACTTATTCTCCATCCATACTTGTTCCCTCACTGGTGAGGAGTTGTGATCCCTTGTAGGAGGAGAGGCATTCTGGTTTCAGGTGTTTTCATCCTTTTTGCGCTGGTTTCTTCCCATCTTTGTGGATTTATCCACCTGTCATCTTTGTAGTTGTTGACTTTCAGATTGGGTCTCTGAGTGGACGTCCTGTTTGTTGATGATGAGGTTATTTCTTTCTATTTCTTAGTTTTCCTTCTAACAGTCTGGCCCCTCTGCTGTAGGACTGCTGAGGTCCACTCCAGGCCCTGCTTGCCTGGGGATCACCTGCAGCAGCTGCAGAACAGTAAGGGTTGCAGCCAGTTTCTTATTCTGCTATCTTTGTCCCAGAATGATACCCGCCAGATGTCAGTCTGAGCTCTCCTTTATGAGGTAACTCTTTGTATATATGGGGGTCAGGGAGCTGTTTGAGGAGACAGTCTGTCCTTTATAGGAGCTCAAGTGCTAAGCTGTGAGCTCCGTTGTTCATTCAGAGCTGCTGGGCAGGTACATTTAAGTCTGCTGCAGCAGAACTCATAATCCCCTTTTCATTTCCCAGGTGCTCTGTCCTGGGGAGTTAGGGCTTTATTTATGAGTTTCTGTTGTGCTGCTGGCTTTTTTCAGGGCTGCCCTGCCCAGCGAGGAGGCAGCCTAGTCACTGTCTGCCTGCAGAGGCTTTGCGGAGCTGCTGTGGGCTCTGCCCAGCTGCTGTGTGAACTTCTCTGCTGTCCTGTTTATATGGGCATAGTTAGAACTGCCTCAGCAATGGTGGCCCACCTCTATAATTGCAGACTCTCTCTGTAATGGCAGACTGCCTCAGCAAAGGCAGATTGCCTCAGCAATGGCAAACTACCTCCATAGTGGTGGACTGCCTCGGTAATGGCGGAGCCCCTCCCCCACGGAGCTGAACCATCTTAGGTTCAGCTGTGCTTGCTGTGAAACTCTCAATCCAGAGCATTTCCAATTGCTGATTTTTTGTGGGAGTGGGATCAGCCAAGCCTGATCACCTGGCTCCCTGTTTCAGAGCCCCCCCCTTTTTTTCTTTTTTTAGTTGAATGGTCGATTCTGTCTCTTAGGTGTTCTAGTTGCATGTTGAAAAGGCACCAGGATCTGTGTGATTTCCTGTGCAGCACCCCACTGTGCTGGCTGAAACAGCTGCACTGAGATTTGTGATGCTTTTCTGCCCGGGAATCTCCTGGTCTGGCTCCCTGTTTCAGTCCCATTTTTAATCAGATGAATGGGTGACTCTGTCTTTCAGGAGCTCCAATTGCCAGCTAAAACGGCACCTGAACCCATGTATTTTGTATGGAGAACTGCTGCCCCGGGGCGCTGGCAAAACAGCCACGGGGGCCAAACCAGCTGTGTTGGTGACCCATGGGGCTCTTCCGCCTGGGAACCTCCTGGTCTGTGGGCAATAAAAATCCATCTGGAAATGCCGTGTCCGCTCACCCTCCACACTTTCGCTGGGAGCTGCAATCCTGAGCTGCTCCTAATTGGCCATCTTGGATCCCTCTCACTTAGTTTTCATTCACATTTTCAGGGTTCATCCACATTGTCGCATACATCAGTACTACATCCCTTTTATGGCTAAATAATATTCCGTTGTGTGTATATACCACAATTTGTTTCTCCATTCACCTGAAAATAGATTTTTGGGCTTTTTCCACCTTTCTGCTATTATGCATAGTGCTGCTATAAACATGTAAGTACACCTGCTTTCATTTCTTTTGGGTGTGTATATACTTAGGAATGGGATTGCAGGGTCATGTGGTAATTCTATGATTAGCTTGTGGGGGATATGCCAAGCTGTTTTCCAGAGGCTGCGCCCTTTTATGTTCCCACTGGCAGTGTGTGAGGGCTCCAGTTTGCCTCCTCCTCCCTGCTAGTGCTTGTCTTTTGACTTGAAAATCACCCCTCATGGTTTTACACACTGAACTCAGCACGCCAGGTGCCACCTCTTCCTCAATGTGGGCCAAAAAGCCCATCCAGCTTGGGCCGGGAGGCTTGGCTGCTTCTCAGTTCTGCTTCCCACACTTGCTGTGCCATCCATCAGCCCTGTGCTCTCTTAAGTTGGGAGATTGGAATCCAAGAAGTTGGACTATCCTGCTGTGATGGTCATCGGAGCAGAGAAACCCAAAATATATGCAGTTTCCTGCGTGGCGTGCCCCTGCCTGCCTAGCAGCAGGTCAACTGTCTGGTTTCTGGGTGGGGCTGTGCTGCCTGCCCCTCAAGTACCCTCTGTCTCCCTGTTGCAGCCCTCAAAAACCCATTGTGTGACAACATGGGATCTCAAAGTCCACTGACCCTACTGCTGGGATGTTTTCAGTCCTGCTTGGGTGCTCCAAAATGTCAGCTGGCTAGAAGGGGTGTGCACTACTTCTAGGGTGGTGTTTTCATTTGCTAGGGTGGCCCAAACAAAGTGCCACAACCCTGGTGCCTTCAACAACAGAAACTTATTTCCTCACAATTCTGGAGGCTGGAAGCCTGAGATCAAGGTGCTGACAGGGTTGATTTCTTTCGTAGGCTTTTCTCCTTGGCTGCAGATGGCCACTTCTCCTCCCTTCATCTTCATGTGGTCCCTGCTCTGCGAGTGCCTGTGTCCTAATCTCTATTTTTTTTTTTGAGATGAAGTTTCACTCTTGTTGCCCAGGCTAGACTGCAATGGTGCAATCTTGGCTCACTGCAGCCTCTGTCTCCCAAGTTCAAGTGATTCTTCTGTCTCAACCTCCCAAGTAGCTGGGATTACAAGTGCCTGCTATTATGCCCAGCTAATTTTTGTATTTTTAGTAGAGATGGGGTTTCACCATGTTGGCCAGGCTGGTTTTGAACTCCTGACCTCAGGTGATCTGCCTGCCTTGGCCTCCCAAAGTGCTGGGATTACATGCATGAGCCACTGCACATGGCCTAATCTCCTTCTTGTGAAAATGCCAGTCATCCTGGATTAGGGCCCACCCATATGAGCTCCTTTTACCTTAACTACCTCTTTAAAGGTCCTGTCTCCAAATACTGCAGTTACATTCTGCAGTAGTGAGGGTTAGGATTCAGTATATGAGTTTGGGGGTACACAGTCCCGCCCATACTGGGATAGAACAGCAAATATTCATAATGATGAGGGAGGGGGAAGGGCATCTGGGAGAGGCCTTGTGCTTCCTCTGGACTCCTGTTTGGTCTGAGTGACTCTTGTAGGCGTATACAGAACAGGTGGAGGGGAAGAGAGTCATAATGGCAACAAACAGGGCACTGAGGGCTTCAGGGAGGTGGAGAAGTAGTGTCCGAGATCAATAATTTATTCCTGGATACTAGCAGGAGGGCGTTGTCATGGCAACAGGCGGCTCCAGCAGGGACTCCTCTGGAGTCCCGTCTCCTCGATCCCTCCACTCTCCCTCCCGCCTCCCCTGCTTTCTCTTGCTGCTTCCCTTCCCCCTCATTTTTCTTCACTGTCTCGGGAGCCTTTTTGTGGAGTGAGCCTGCCTGCACCTGCTCAGTGCAGGAGCTCTGGGGCTCCCCACAGCCGTAGCAGCTCCTTCCCCGCCAGAGCCATCACCCAGACTCTTCTTTCTGGAAAGACCCCAGCGAGGGGGCATCTCACTGTCTTTCCCACCGCCAGGACTCTTGCTTTAGTGGAAACCCCCTGGGGCCCTCCTTTTTCTCACAGCCAGTTTTACCAACTGTCTGTCGCTCTCCACCAACCAGTTGAATGACTTCTAATCACGCTTTTCTCACTGTGCCAGGTGCCTCTGTCCTTAGAGAGATCCTCCAAGCTGGGCAGCTGGGTAGGGTCTTCCCCCACCTTAGTCCCTAGATGGGACCATCCTTGGGACTGCTCATCGTTGGTTACAGCAGTTGGTACATCTTCCTTTCCTCCTGGCCTCGGTGGATAGGAAGATGCCAGGAGCAAACAGCCAATCAGAAAGTCTGTGCACCGCACTAGACTGTAAGCTCCATGGCAGGGATTTTGTCCTTAGTACCCATAGTGGGTGCCCAGTAAATATCGGTGCTATCTTGTGGAAAACATGAGAGAGGTCTGAAGGATGTCTGAGACAAGTGGGTCTTGGGTCTCTAAACCAATATTTCCCTGAGGCTGGACCTTGGGTCCCACAGCTGCACTGAAGGAACCCATCGAATATTTAAAGTTGTTTTTTATGCACATTAAAATTCACTGCTCCCCTGATTTACTGGCTGTCACAACTAATAAGGGATCTGGGTCTATAATAACCATTTAAGACTTAATGTTATTAGTCCTATAATTGCTGCTAAGGGTCTTGTCTCTTCTCTGAGTTTGTAAATCCTCATGCACAAAGATTAGGAAAACATACCCCTAAGCTGGAGGCTGCCAAGGGGTCTGGGCAGTTGGGGACCAAACTCAGTTGCCTTCCCTGTGTGTTGGTTTCCTAATAAAGCCTTGAGCTGGGGGAGTGCAGATTTAGCTGTGGAGCATCTGTGAGCATCCTTGGGGAGTCAGGGAAGAAAGGGAGGGGTTACCCAGCAGAAGAGTGTGGCGTGGGCTGCCCTCATGACAAGCAGCTGCCAGTGGAGAAAAGAGCCTTATCTCCAGGGAAGGGACAGCTCCTTCCCAGCCTACAGGCTCACACCCTGATGGCCCAGAAGAGATAGTAGTGATGTTGTAATCAGATGGCCATGATACCGCAGGCAGGGATTAGAGTTGCCAAGAAAACTAGCTGTATTAGAAATGTCTTCCTCTGGCTTATCTCAGGAACTATTTCTGCTTCTCCCTACAGGGGATCATTTCCAACATGCCTCTGTGTAGTCCTCATCTAAAAGCATTTATGAAAGGCCTAACAAGTTTTGGTGTGGTGAAAGGTCAGGGCATATGGGTTGATAGTCACTGGATTGTAGGCCAGCGTCCCCTGTGTCACCCTCACTTCTCTGCCACCAGTGAGGGTCCAACACTGCTGCCTGTGAGAGCTGCCGACCAGAGCCAGCACCTGCTGCCCTCTCATACCAGAGCTCTCCTACCAGAATTTAGCACAGAAATTCTGCCCACTTCTTTTTTCTTTGGGGAAAAGGGTAAAATACACTTAATATAAAATTGGTTAAAATTTACCATTTTAATCATTTTAAAGTATGCAATCCAGTGGCATTTAGTACGTTCACAATGCTGTGCAACCACCACCGTCTAATTCCATGAGACTTTCATTACGCCAAAAGCAAACCCTCCACCAGTGAAGCGATCACTCCCCATTCTTTCTTCCCCTTGGCCCCTGGCAGCCACTAATTGGTTCTGCCTCTATAGACTTGTCTACTCTGGATACTACATATCAGTGGAATCATACAATATATGGCCTTTTGTGGACTTAGCATTGTGTCTTCAAGGTTTATCCAATTGTTGCATGAATCAGTACATTCCTTTTTGTGGCTGAATAACACTCAATTATCTGTATATGGCATATTTTTGTTTCTCCATTCACCCACTGATGGACCATTTGGGGTTTTTCTTCCACCTCTGAGCTGTTGTGAATAGTGTTGCTATGGACATTTTTGTGTACAAGTTTTTGTTTGAACACCTGCTTTCCTTTTTTGTTTTGTTTTTTTTTTTTGAGACAAGGTCTTGTTCTGTCACCCAGTATGGAGTGTAGTGGCGTGATCATCTGTCTCTGCAGCTTCGACCTCCTGGGCACAAGCGATCCTCCCACTCTCCTGAGTAACTGGGACTACAGACATGCACCACCATACCCAGCTTATTTTTGTACTTTTTGTCAGTTTCTCCATGTTGCCCAGATTGGTCTCCAACTCCTAAGCTCAACTGATCTACCCTCCTTGGCCTCCCAAAGTGCTGGGATTACAGGCATGAGCCACTGCACCTGACCTGAACACTTGCTTTCAATTCTTTTGGGTATATACATAGCAGAATTGTTGGGTCATATGATAATTCGACATTTAACTTATTGAGGAACTGCCAGACTTGTCTCACTTCTAACACATGCCAGTCTCTGTCTTCTTTTGAGAGAGTGGGCAGCCTCCCTGTACCACTCCAGACTCATGAACTTTGGCAGCCACTTCTGGTTAGTTTCTGGTTCCTAGCCCCTGGTCAGGACACAGTGACATGTGTGGACACAATACGGGGATATAGCAGTAACAATGGGGTGATTTCTAATTATTTGTAGTCATATTACCAGATCTTATTTACTCACACATGTGCTGTCCTTTGAAACCGTACCATGTTGGAAGCTGCGTGTTTGTTCCTGTAATGAAGCCAGTGCTCAGACCCTTGTTTCATCCTGCGTAGGAACAGCCTTCAGAGTTGTTGCCTTGATAATCATTCTTTGCTTTTGACACTGAACAGTATTCCCAACTGCATTACCCGCCATCTTTCCCATTCTTAGCTCTATCTTTCAACCTCAGGAAAAAAATTACCATCTACCCTCATAGGATAAAGATTTGCTACCATGGGGTTCCATCAAAAGAATATACTGCAGGCTTTGAAAACAGTTCCAAAAGAAAAGCTTCTGAAATGGCGGGTGCATTGTTGGAATATGTATATAGCTTCCCAAGGGGACTTCTTTGAAGGAGACAGCACTAATTTAAATGTATAAATTCTGGTGTGTTCATTTAAAAGATCAGCTGGAAGGCTTTATAGGCATATAATAAAAAGTCGGTGTGAATGGTTATTGAATTACATACACCTCTAGGAAATCAAAGAAAGAGTTTCATTTAGGAGTTTCAGAGAGATCAAGTTTAAAATATAACCTGGGAGTTTGGTGGTATGGTTAACACAAAATAGTATTACCCAACTGCTAGAGAGGAGAAGGGTCAGTGGGGAGAAAGGCTTAGATGACCTTATGAAGATCTCATCTTCATAAGGGTAAGGAGGGCACTTAGGTAGTCTGGCTAGGAAGGGGACATGTAGTACATTGCCATTTTTATTATTCTCTATCTTTGGAGAGCAGTGTAAGGAGAAGGGAGACTGGTGAGAAGTACAGGTGAACTGGAACCTTAGTGAGTTAAGTTTTTAAAATTTTTAAATAGCACATCTTGTAGCCTAGACTACTCAAGGCTTCCCTATAAACTTTAAATATTTTAGCCAGCTTTGAAAGCCTGACAGAGAAGCTTTGGACAAAGAACTTAGGACAATGTGCTGAGTATGTTTGACCTACTAGGTGGGGTTTTTTTCTCCTTGTTCAAAAAACTCAAGTCAGCAGAGAATGGGGTAGAAATAAAGTCATCTGGATAGTGGACTGGAAGAAAGTGATGGGTCAGAGTTTAGTCTGTTTTTTTTTTTGAGATTTCAGAGGTACACTGGAGGCTGGTGACACTGTCCCCATTTGACAACCAGGCCTGGGAAGTGGAGGACAAGGTCAGCGTAATTTCAGAGCCAAGAATAGATCCCCAGCTCCATGCCATCACCACAGTAACTCACTCCAGGGTTTGAAGAATATCGCCCTCTGGGGAAATAGCACTTCTGAAAACTGTTTCATGTCTTTGTCTCATTTATCCAGCAATCATTTATTTGAGGTCAGATATTGATGGATTTGACAGCAAAGTAGGGAAGAATGCTGCAGTGATTTAAAAAAAAATTATTGTGATGAAGTACAGTTGTCTGTGTAATATAAAACTTACTATTTCAACCATTTTTAAATGTGCAACTATACAATTGATGAGGACAATCAGGACTTGAACTCAGATCCAGAACAAGTAAACTTAATAAATATTTATAGAGCTCTCCACTTTAAATACACAAAATATACATTCTCCACCTTAAATACACAAAATATTGATTGGCCATTATTAATACCCATTTTTAGAATAAAGCTACATTCCCATTCTCTCTCCCTCTTTTTCTTCCTCTTTCTTCCTCTCCTTCACTCCTTTTTTTTCTTTCTTTAAAAAAAAAAAAGAAAAAGAAATGTACAACTCAGTAACATTTAGTATATTCACAATGTCATGTAACCATCACTACTTTTCTGTTTCCAGAACATTTTAATCACCCCAGGCAGAAACTCTGTAACCAGCTGTGTGCCATGGCTCATGCCTGTAATCCTAGCACTTTGGAAGGCCAAGGTGGGTGGATCACCTGAAGTCAGGAGTTTGAGACCAGCCTGGCCCACGTGGTGAAACCCTGTCTCTACTAAAAAATACAAAAATTAGCCACCAGGTGTGGTGGTGGGTCCTGTAATCCCAGCTACTTGGGAGGCTGAGCCAGGAGAATCACTTGAATCCAAAGGGTGGAGGTTGTGGTGAGCCAAGATCGCGCCACTTCACTCCAGCCTGAGTGAAAGAGTGAGACTCTGTCTAAAAAAAAAGAAAAGAAAAACTCTCTCTTTTCATGACCGTTAAGCATTAACTCCCTGTTCTGTACTCTTCCCAGCCCTTGGTAACCTTGAATCTACTATCTGTCTTTATAAATTTACCCATTATATTATGTATATTTCACATAAGTAGAGTCATACAATATTTGTTCTTTTGTGTTTGGTTTATAACATTTTCGAGGTTCCTCTGTATCATAGCACGTAGCAGAACTTCATTCCTTTTTATTGCCTAATACTATTCCATGGTATGAATATACACCATTTTGTTTATCCACTCATCTATTGAGGACACTTGCATTGTTTCCATCTTTTGGCTGTTGTGAACAATGCTGCAATGAATATTGTATATAAGTTTCTGTTTGAATTCCTGTTTTCAGTTATTTTGGGTATACGCTGAGGAGCAGAATTACAGGGTTGTAGAGTAACTGTACGTTTGACATTCTGAGAAACTAACAGGCTGTTTTCCAAAGTGGCTGCACTATTTTACGTTACCATTCAGCAGTGTACAAGGGTTTCGGTTTCTCCGCATCCTCACCAACACTTGTTATTTTTCATTTCATTGATTATAACCATCCTCTACACATCCTATAGTAGGTGTGAAGTGGTATCTCATTGTTTTGATTTGCATTTCCCTGTAATGATTAGTGATGATGAACATCTTTTCATGTGCTTCTTGGCCATTTGTGTGTCTTCTTTGGAGAAATGTCTGTTCAAGTTCTTTGCTTTCTTAAATTGGCTTTTTGGTCTTTTGTTGTGGTTATTGTTGGTGGGTTTTAGGAATTCCTTATATAGTCTGGATATTAAACCCTTATTAAGTGGAATAAGCTGTATTTTCACAGCACAAACCCTCAGCCTGCCCTAGAGAACCTTGGGATTTGCATCTGTTTCCTGCTACTTGTGGGTTGTCTTTTCACTTTATTGATAACATCCTTTGATACACAAAATATTTAAATTTTGATGAAGTCCAGTTTATCTCATCCTCATTGCTGCTAGTGCATTGGTGTTACATCTAAAAGTCCATTAACAAACCCAAGGTTGTGAAGTTTCACTTCTAGTTTTCTTCTAAGAGTTTTATGGGTTTAGCATTTATATTTGGGTCATTGACCCATTTTGACTTGGTTTTAATATATATAGTAGTGCTCCCTTATCCACAAGGTATACATTTCAAGATCCCCGGTAGATGCCTGAAACCATGGGTAGTACTGAACCCCATATAGACTATGCTTTTTTCTTATGCATACATAGCTATGATAAAGTTTAATTTATAAATCAGGCACAGTAAGAGATTGACAGCAACAACTAATAATAAAATAGAAAAGTTATAATAATATACTGCAATAAAGTCATGTAAATGTAGTCTCTCTCTCTCTCTCTCTCTCAAAGTATCTTAATGTACTCTATTCACCTATTTTCAGACCACAGTTGACCTTGGGTGACTGAGACCTCAGAAATCAAAACTTTGAATAAGACAGGGGGGACTACTGTAGTGTGACATTTGTGGTTTGGGGTACAACTTCATTCTTTTGATGTGGAAATCCAGTTGTCCCAGCACCATTTGTTGAAGAAACTGTTCTTTCCCCATTGAGTCGATTTGGCACTCTTGTCAAAAATCAGTTGGCCAGGAAATATGGGTTTATTTCTGGACTCTCAATTCTATCCCATTGGTACAAAGTTTTTCCTTATGCCACTACCACACTGATTTGATTACCATAGCTTTGTAATATGTTTTGAAGTCAGGAAATGTGAGTCTATGGTTTTATTCTTCTTTTTCAAGATTGTTTTGCCTAGTCAAAGCCTCTGGCAATTACATATGAATTTGAGTGTAATCATTCTTGAACGTAGTGTTGGTTTCTGTTGAGTGAATATGCAGAGGTAGAACTGCTGGGCCACAGGATAGAAGTATGTTTCAGCTTAGTACACACCGTCAGTTTTCCAAAATGATGGTGCCAGTTTACCCTCCTGCCAGCAGTCTATGGGAGTTCCATTTGTACCACACCCTTATCAATATTTGATATGCCAATACTTCTGTAAAATTTTTAACCTTTCTGGTATACTCCCCTAAAATTATGATTCCACACTGTTGCCTCGTTTAAGGGGCAGCCAAAGTGCAGGCATCCACAACCTTGCTCCAGTGGACTTTCTCCTAGCACTAGGTCTTGGAGAGTGCTTCTTGCTCCCTTCCCCATCAGTGGCGGTCAGGGTCTAGCTCAGCTGTGGAGGCTGGAGGTCTGGCTGGTGGAAGAGGCAGAATAAGCTGTGTCCTCACACTGCCAAACCCCAGCCCACCTGAGAGGATCTTGGGATTTGGAGTATGTGCATGGTGGGGACAAAGGATGATCAAGGGCTCCTAAAGGAAAAATGGTAACTGGACACCATTTTGGCTGCAGGAGTTGGATATGATTCCATTGTGGATGGGGCCTTTGGAGCTGTGCCGAGCCCTTGAGAGGTCAGTTCTTCGGTAACCATGCTTCCAAGAATTAAAAACCTGGCAGACCTTTCTCATTTGACCTTGAAAAGGCTCTTTCAGATACCAATCCTGAGTTCAGAAAGGATAAAAGGCTTTTTTCAGCCCTACAGCACCCTAGGGCTGGAAACTCTCAGGCCTGTGCCTTATACTTGCTCAGCTCTAAAGGTCCTGAGGCAGTGAGCACTCTTTCCACTTTCTAGCTTGCTGCATAGCTGAACTCAAGTTCAGTAAACATTCACTGCAAGCCTGTGTGTGCAAGTCATCAGACTAGGCATCTTGGAAGCTGCAAAGGATATAATATGAACGCCCTGACTGTAAGTTTGTCATCATCTGGTAGAGAAGGAAATATTTGCACACGTCATTACAATGAATCTTTGCTTAGTGAGGGAGATACATAATGTCCTTTGGAAGCCAGGGCGGGAGAGTTCATGTCCCACCCTGAGAGGTCTGGTGCACCACATCCATGGTAGGTGCATGGACATGAAGGGTTGGATTAGCTTACTGGAGGAGGTGACATTGGCACTGGGTCTTAGAGGATGATTAGGATTTGTTAGCCAGAGATGGAGTAAGGGAATTCTAGGCAAAGAAACAGAAAAGCAGGCTGTAGATGTTACTATCCCGGACACTTGGAGGAAAACAGGTGCAGTCAGATTACTGCATGCTGACAAGCGGGACCCCTAGATGTCAGCCTGGAGGAGCTAGATTTTAATTTGCAGAAACAGGGAGTCCCTGTAGGATTTGCACATGGAAGATTTATTTAGTGTTGCTCCTAATTGGAGAGCGTTCTGGTAACAAGAGGGAGACCATGGGACTGCTCCACCCACACAGCAACAGAAATACAATATGCATATCAGGATAGGCATATGTGCCCACAAACACACATACAGAAACTAGGACAAACAAACACACTGAGACCTAGAGACCCACATATCAAAACACGTAGCCATACTATCAGAACTCACCAGATACACACACACACACACACACACACACACCTGTAAACCCAAGAAGAAACATTCAACACCATATACATGTGAGATACCTATACACACATGAAGGCAGACAGGTGCCCACACATACTGAGTCACACTAAGACACACACATACAAGTTGGATAGATCCTCTGTGCCTGATATACACAAATGCCCGCCAAGCTTGGCAGGTACACATGCACATTTAGACTTACGCTTACACCGAGACGCTTACACACACACAGCCAGAACATCCTCAAACTCACTGAAGCCTCAGAGACACACATGCTGTCCACACACTCACGGTCACACGCTCATGCATGGGCGCAGTTATGGACAGACCCACACAGCAGCCACTCCAAGCAGAGACAGAGACAAGCCCTGGTGGGTAGTGACAGCCCACGGCAGCCCGGTGGCACCTCACACCCTCCTCCCAGGCTCCCTTCTGAATGACTTGCTTCTTGGCTGCTGCTTCCAGGCCTGGGTCATCCTGGGATCCCATCCCTGGATGGGATGGTTGTGTCCCACCTTCCACTCAGTGCTGAGATTTCTAAGCTCCTCTGACAGGGTCACCCAGCTTCAGCTTAAATAGTTGAGACAAAATACTTTGTGGTGGCAAGTTTCCTGTTGTAATAGCGTTAACTTTCCATGCTGGGAAGTGAGGATTATGCACCCAGGGATGAGACTGGACCCTTCACTGCAGCAGTTACAGTCTGTGAACAAATCCAGCTGGAGGGCCTCTGGCCTGCCCAGTCTGCTCTCTCCCTGAGTTCTTGTGGGCTGTGCATGGCCAGGGTCAGCAGTTCCCCTAAGTCATTGCATTGCTGATCTCTTCTGGTGTGGGAGAACACAGATGTGACGCACCATACCTCTTTGGAGGGATCTGTGGCTGGCAGGGGAGTGAGCCTTGTGGGGGAGTGGGAGTCTGGTGACCTGCCTGCCTAGGATGCCTAGGACGTGCTGGCACTCTCCCCCAGGCAGGCCAGCTGTTACTAGAGCCATTCTGCATTGGCACGGGTGTCCTCTGTGAATGTGACCCACATTCAGGCCAGCCCAGCAGCTGTCTTCCCCCACCACATTCCTCCTTTCTGGCTGCCAACCCCTCCTGGCTTCCTGTTCCCTTCCAGCATCAAGCTCCCTGGGTTGAGAAAGGGGCTGCTGTCCACAGGTGGCTTTGGGAGATGGGCTGGTGTGGCCACCTCTGTGAGGAGAAAAGCCACAGGAACTGCAAAGCGATAGCTTCCAACACTGCTGAGCTCAGAGCAGGCAGAGAACAGGAGGCAGGAGCATGAGGGCAGCTACCCTCTGGGTCTGCCCACCCCTCTGACCCCCAGGCCATCCAGCAAGGGGTCATCTGGCTGCCGTCCGATTTTCTCAGCATCTTATCCCCTTTTATTCCTCTTCAACAGGGGATCAATCTGATCTTTCCATTAACCCCTCTGTACCTTGCTGATACGGAAAAGGGCTACCTATTCCTGGGCGGACTTTGCCCCTGACCTGGGCTGCCCACTCTGTTCTGGCTCTGAGTCTTAGGGCCAACGCCTTCCATCCTGGTTGTGCCTTTCTCCTCTATCCTTCCCATTCCCATACAAACTCCATTAGCCTTGCATTCATTTTTGGCAAGATAAATGGCTCAACAGGAGCCTCTGTGGAGAGGCCAGCTGGGGGTAGATGTGGGGCTGGAGGGGGCAAGAGCAGGGGTGCAGGTTGTTGGCTTGAAGCTCAGTATGAGCCAATAGTGGGATGTGGTGGTTGAAGAGGCATTGCACCATGAGCCTGTCTCAAAGGCTGCCCCATGCGCTGGGTGGGGAAGCTATGCCCTGTTCTGGGTGCCATGCCACAGCAAGCACTTTTTCTTGTTAACAAAAGTGATTTATGTTTCCTTTGCAGAGCATTCAGAAAAGATAAATAAGCACAAAGGGGGAGAAAAGCAAATTATCCCTAATTTCACTACCCAAAGATAGTCATTCTTCTCCTATATTTGTAATCTGTTTTTTCACTCAATCTTCCATTTGATTAAAATATTTTCTGTATTATTTTGTCATTTTGATAATTATATCACATTTCACTGCATATGAGAGTTTTAAGAGTACAAGCCAGTTTTTTTTTTTAGCATTTACCATGCATATTAGGCATTTATAGAATCTTTGTAACTCAAGACGATACTGTGATCCCAGTTATACAAATAAGGAAACCGAGGCACAGTTGCCTGAGGCTTGGCCACACTAAGTAACTTGCCCAAGACAGACACCCAATAAATGGCGGAGCCAAATTTTGAACCAAGGTTGCCCGCTCTAGGACGCTTATGAGCTCCGCACTGTGCTGACTGTCAAACCACCGCGTGCCATCTTTTGTTTATCCTTTCCACTAGTGTTGGTTGTTTAGGTTGTTTCTGACTTTTTTTTATCATTATAAACAATATTCTGCTGAATATTTGTGTAACTTAAATATTTCAATTATCTTTGATTATTTAAAATCCATTCCCAGAAATGGAATTTATGGAACGAAGAGTATAAACATTTTTAAGATGTTTCCATGTTTTTCCAAACTCCCTTCTGGGAAGGCTGCTGTCGGGATGCCTCTGCCAGGAGGGTAGGACTGCTGAGCCTTACACTCTAGGAGAATCCCTGACCCACTGAAGTTTGCCCATCTCAGAGGAAGCAGGACAATGTGGTGAGTGGAAGAGGGGAGGTTGAAGGGACCGGAGGTATTTAGCCTGCAGAAGATAGAGGCAAGGGCCACACGCATGGCTGTAATCAAATGTGTAATAGGCTGTCAAGTGGAAGAGGGAGGTTTGTCCTGAGGCCTTCAAGCAGAAGTGGACCAGAGGACCAAAGTCATGGACAGCCATTGTCCTGTGCAGGAGCCATTGTCCTGTGTGGGGCCAGCGCACAGCCCTGGTTGGAACAGGGTGGGTGTTACATAAAGGTTACATGACCAGCTGCCACCCCTGGCTTGGGTTCCTGGAGGACGTGTGTATGGGGAGGGCCAGGACCACCCCTGCCACATTGTGCTCTCCTACAAAACATGACGTCTCTGAATCTTAACAGGGGGCTCTGCTTCCCACCCCACTCCCGCCTTGGGGAGCCTGGCCCGGCCTGGTACGTCTCTCTGTCTGTCCCCTCAAGAGCACAGCCTGGCTTGTGTCATGGGCCACACAACTCTTCCATTATACATGAGGGGGACCCAGCAGTGAACGAGTGAGCAAGCCGGCCGAGGGAGGGGCGAGTGGTTATTAATAAACAAGTGTATTGTGTGGTGTTCCATTCACGGCACTCTCACAGGACATGGTGGGCCTGAGATAATAAAGCTCTGTTTATGCCACAGAGGGCTGTGGAGGTGTCCGGTGGGGGGTGACAAGGAGCAGGGAAGCCAGGAATTATTTTGATTCCACCCAGGGCAGGGCTGCTGTGTTTTCTCTGAGGCCAGCATTCAGGGATAGAAGATCTTGCTGGGATTTTGCTCAGGCCTAAGTCTGCCAGCTGGGATGGCCTGGGGCCTAAGAAATGCCTAGCTTCCCTCCCCACCTGTCCCCATGGAGGGAGACTGAGAAGACGCTGGATGAACTGGACCATGGCTCCTTCAGGAGAGAGGTAGGATGGCCCACTCTGCCCTCCTCTCAGCCTGGCATCCTCACCCCATTCCTCCTGCTTTGGTCTTCAAAGACTCTGAAGAGGTGTGTGCTAGGACTGTTCATACTTTCCCAACAAAGCTAAGACTGTGTTTGTGTACAAGGGCTGCAAGAATCTTCCTAGCCCAGGGAGTGGATTGGCTGCATGTTAGGATCTGAAATACCAAGTAGGTAGACTTGAAGGGGAAAGAGGTGGTGATACTGGTCTCCTATCCTAAATGAGCTGAAATTGTAGGGGGAAGAGAGGCCAAGGACAAGGTTCCACAGCCCCTACATGGTGGGCAGAGGAGCTTTGATCTGAGGAATGAGGGTGTCGGGAAAAGTGGGATGCCGGAGAGCATTTTGGAAGAGGGAGAATCAGCGTTGTGCACCTGATTGTGAAGCCTGTGTTAACTCCCTGGAGTGTCCCTCTCCAGGGTTAGTTTTCTCCTATTGCCTCCTTTGGCCATTTCCTCTGGGCTCCACCATCTCAAACCAGCTGTCTGCCTCCAGCCAGGCCTGTCTGGCTGAGTCTTGGTGTCTCTGGATCTCAGGATCTCAGGCCAGGAATGTGGAAGCTGCTGGTTGGGAAGAAGTGAGAATAGGCCCTTTTGCTCTCAGCTGGCTTCTAGGGATGGAGAGCAGTTTCTGGGTCAGCGGAACCTTGGTTTCCTGTCACTTCGTGCTAAACCAAAACAAGAGTGAAGGCAGAGCCCACACAGGCTTATATCACCCGGTCTGGCTGATGATGTTCACTTTGACCTTTGGAAGTGGCTTTGGTCTGGAGCTACCCTGAGTTAGCAAACTTTTTCATCTCAAGACAGCTCTGTCCAAAGAATGCATACTGGTTTATTGTTGGTTGGGAGGGAAAAGTAGGCTGGTGAAAGGGACAGTGTGTCCTGTCCTCCTTATGGGTACAGGGCTCCCTGAAGCAGGGGTTTGGATCCAGTGACTTTAAAGTTTTGTTTGGGTTGAAGATGCAGTGACCGTACTTCACCCAGGAAGGGTTGAGGCTGTATTAGGGCCAAAACAAACCGATGATCCCAGGTTATTGGAGTATTGCATGCCTGGCTCAGACCAGTTCACCCCTCCCAGAGGCAGCCAGACCTCACCCCAGGGCAGAGTGTCAGGAACATCGCAGAGTGCTCCCTCAACCCTATGCACAAAGCAAACAGTACAGTTTTCCCTGAGCATAACACATCCTGGGGCCTGAGTGCCGCAGGAGGATGAGGAGACTCTACAGAGAATTGCAGCTCCTTCCTGGACTCTCCTTGGCTCCTGCAGGCACTGTGGACACTTGCTTCTCATCCCTCACCCACGGTGTGAAGGAGCAGTGACTATTTTTAGAAGCCTCTGCATGCTCCTGGGAGCACTGTTTCTGTGATTTATTGCTGGGCTGGATGCACAGGAGCTGGTGAGACAGGTGGGGCTGGGGAGTGCAGGCTTGTGTGTGGTCAACTCAACTGCAGTCACCTGGCTGGGCACCTGGCCTGGAGGAATGGCCCAGTGTCCTCCACCAAGCTTTTTTTGGGGCTCCTACTGGCTATATTGTAACATTGTCATTTGCTGTGGGAGGCTTCTGGAAAATGAGGGCCTTCGTCAAAGAGTTGGGCAGGCTGAGTCATCCTTGGACACCCGCCTCTCTGAGGCTGATGTGCTCAGGGTGCACCAGGAGGAATTGGCCAGATGGCCTCCCCCATGATGGCAACACCATCAACAACCATAACCACAACGGCTCCTGTTCACTGAGAGCCTTCTCCACGGTAGTCAGGGCTCTGAGCACTGGATGTCTGTCTTCATATAAACCTCCCAACAACCTGTGCTATCTTCATTTTACAATCAAGGATCCTGGCCAGGTGCAGTGGCTCATGCCTGTAATCCCAGCACTTTGGGAGGCCAAGGTGGGCAAATCACAAGATCAGGAGATTGAGATCATCCTGGGCAACATGGTGAAACTCCATCTCTACTAAAAATGCAAAAATTAGCCAGATATGGTGACAGATGCCTGTAATCCCAGCTACTCAGGAGGCTGATGCAAGAGAATTGCTTGAACCTGGGCAGTGAAGGTTGCAGTGAGCCAAGATTGCACCACTACACTCTGGCCTGGCAACAGAGTGAGAATCCGTCTAAAAATAAATTTTTAAATAAAATAAAATGAAGGATCCTGAAACCCAGCAAAGCTAAGCATGTTGCCCAGTGTTAACACTGTCGGTGACTGAGCCAGGCCCAAGAACCTGCCCTCTCAGAGCCCCTATGCTTGGAACCTCTTAGAACCTGCTGCCATGTCACCTCTCAGTAGAAGGTAATAAAGTGGATTATTTTGGTGTCCTTAGGAAGGACTGAGGTCAGATACAAGGAAATATTTCCTGACAGTGAGGGGAGCTGTGTGAAATGTTCTTCCTTCCAGATCTTTGAGAGGCATCTTGCATTTCAGAAGGGAGCTGTCTTGCAGGCTGGACTCTGGATTAAGGACCACTCAAGGGATTTTCTCTCTTGGGATTTTGGCAGCTCTGTTTTCTGGACCCTGGACCAGCAGTGGTCTGCCATCAAAGATGCTGGACCATGTGTAAGAACAGGGACCAACCAGCCAGCAGCTCTGGGTACACCAAGTACCTGGCTGGGATTTGGAGTCCTGGGATAAGGCCAGGGAGCCCAGAGAATTCCCCAGGCTTAGAGAAGAAGCCCTAGAGAGAGAAACCACTCCCATGGTTTAGTGGACCTTTCATTTCTGCCTTTCAGCCAGATGTGCCTGTTCATCCAGAAAGAAGCCTTTGGCTTCTGCTGGGGCCTCTGTTTCTGGGCCTGCCACCACCGAGCACACAAGGAGCTGGACAGATCCCGGGGAATGCTTCGTTCTTTACCTAGGACACAGCATCTATGGGTCATGTGTGCTAGGGACAGCTGCTGGGGGCCCTCCAAACTGAGGCAATGAAGAAGCCAGAGAAAAGAGCCCTCAGTGGGATTGGTGAGCCATCTGGATGGGGATGGGGGACTCTTGTTTGGCAACCAGCTGGGCTGCAGTAGCTTTTTCTTTCCCTCTGTCACCCTGATCTATAGCATGGCAGCAGCCTCAGAATGGGGGTGGGGTAGGGGCTGTCTCTTCTCCCTCCAGGAGCTGCAGTGAGGAGCAGGGCAGCTAACACCCTGCAAGTAGCTAACACCCTGCACAGTGGGCAGATAGGTGGGGGTGGAGCCAGACTGCTGGGGTCCAGTCCCACTTCAGCCCTCAGCTGGGTGACCCCTGGTTTCATCATCTATCAAGTGTGATATTAATAGCACCTTCCTCTTGGATTTTGGGAAGATAAATGAACTAATCCATGAAATCATTGGCACAGGAGTAGGAAGGAGAAGGCTGTCTCTGTTCAGTCCCATGCAGCCTTCGTTCTCCTTCATTCCTACCCAGCCCAAACCTTCCTCTGCTGCGGGACAGGCCCACATGTTGGAGGTGTCGTCACTGTGTCTCCTGCTGCTCAGCTTGGTTCAGGTTAAGTAACCCATGGTCTCCGCTGGCTTCCTGCTGCCACTCCCTTTTGTCCCTGGAGCCAGTGCAAGGCCACATGTTCAAGTTCCAGTTCTTCTGCCTCTTGGGCTGCCTTTGGCACCATTTTGGGTCTCTGGAGGTGAGCATTATCTTCTGGTATATGCCAGGTTTCTGACTTCCTGGATCTTCTTCACAGCTCAGCAGTATCCAGCTGCCTGGGGGCCTGGGAATGGAATCACATGGCTTTATTCCACCCCTTCTGCCCTGTGACAGGCTCTCCAGGGCCCTGCTTGCCGCCCGTTCCCATTCCTGCACTTCCAACCCACCATCCTGGGTTATTTCCCTCCACCCTCAGGCTCTGGGTCATGATGGCAACTGCCCCAGATCCTTCCTGCCTCTGTTGGTGCCCTTTTCCCCTTCCCACCTCTGCCTGGGGCCTGGTCTGAATGTCATCTAGGTTTATACTTCTCAGGGATTCAAGCACACTTTGCATGCCTAAAGCAAACTCCTCTTGACATTTAAAGGAGGGCCCAGTGATAGAGTCAGCTCCATGTTTATAATCACTTTGGAAAAGGAAAGGTAATGTTCCACTTTGCTCTAGACTGAATAAGGTCAAAATGAGAGGGGTGGCTGGTGGGGGCAGGTGGCATCGTACTTTCTGGTTATCCCTAGTCACTGCTCCATTCTTTGACATGTCTTCATTTAGCCCCTTATTAAGCTGATGAGGCAAATACCATAATCCTCATTTTATAGATGCGGAAAGAGGTTAAGTGACTTGCCTAAGGTTGCACAGCAAGTAGGTAGAAAAGTCAGGATTTGAGTGTGGGTCTGATTCATTTTTTTTTTAAATCATTCAGCCTCTAGAAGAAGGTAGGTTGAATAAGGTGTCCGTATTGATATAGACACATCTGAATTTTGATTACCCTTAAACTGGATTTCTGACTAGGAACAAATCCAAATCTCCTGTTCACATTGCTTCTTCCTCACTCCACATCCCTTTGCTATGGGCTCTTCTCTCATAAAGAGGCCTGGGAGGCACTGAAGGAAGAGGGGGACCCCAGCCTTCCACTGTTTTCTGTCAGCTTCCAGGTTACACCAGAAACCTGGGGACACTATTGAGACTGTCTGTCTTTCAGAAGTCACATGTGCCTGAGAGGTGACTATATTTTGCTGGGGGAAGGGGAAAGAAGAACAGAGTGGGGAATCTGGAGGTGCCTGAGTCATACAGGATTAGAAAGCTAAGGTGCTTCTTTTCCCTAAAAGCAGGCTGTGAGGGAGCATTCTACAAAATGATCGCAGATTGTCGGGAGGGCTGGAGACATGCAGTCCAACAAGCTTGTTCAGATCTCCAGGCCCGGGTTCTCTTCTGAGCACTCCCCCCACCACATCCCTCAGGTTCCCTGCTGTGTGTTCTTTGTAGGAAAAGATGTAAGTGACATGGTAATGGCACTAAGCACACACCAGAAACCAGTGGTAGATACAAGCCACCCTGTTCCTCCCCACTCCCACAAATCTCCAAGACAGGATGTTATTAACTAGTTTCTGAGGGGACATTTGAAACCCTAACTTCTATCAGCCTGAGGAGAGGTCTGATAGGGTCTTTGTTTGCCTGACTCTGAAATTCCCAGGTTGGTGGGGAAAAGTGGAGGGAGGAGGGTCTGCAGCCTTCTTAGACTCAGCCTGGAATTGCCTGGTAGTACACAGTCATTTGGGATGTATTGTCTTTCTTTCTGAGCCTTTAAGATCTACCTCCTAAATCACTAATAAGGCATGGGGCTCTCTTGCTTCATTTCTTAGGGATTTTTTTGTTTGTTCATTTTGTTTTTTTCTCAACTTTGAAAGTCAACTGTATCAAGGTATAATTTACACTCAATAAAATGTACTCATTTTAGAGTACAGATGAGTTTTGACAAATGTATATGCCCCATGTAATCACCATCCCAGTCAAGATGGAGTATATTTCTATTGCCCCCTAAAAATCTCCTTATCCAATTTACAGTCCACCCCCGACCCCAGCCCCTGGATATTTTAAGGATGCTTCCAGCTGTAAGGAAAAAAGGTAATAAACTAAAGCCAAAATGTTGCCATTATGGTATATCTTTCTTTTCCTTCTTTTGTCATTATTTTCTTATTTCTTCATGGTGAAATATGCACAACATGCAATTTACTATTTTTGCTATTTTTAAGTGTACGTTTGGTAGCATTAAGTACATTCACTTATTATATAACCATCATCACTACACACATCTTCAAAACTCACTCATTCTCCCCACTAGAACTGACGATTAAACACTACCTTCTCATTCTCCCCTCCTTCCAGCCCCTGGCAACCACCATTCTGTTTTCTCTCTCTGTGAACTTAACCACACCAGGAACCTCAATTAGTGGAATCATACAGTATTTGTGTTTTTTTGTCTGGCTTATTTCACTTAACATAATGTTGTCAAGGCTCATTATATTGCCACAAGTATCAGAATTTCATTCTTTTTCAAGGCTGAATAATATTTCATTGTATGTGTTATCAACTGAAGAACGATGGTTCTCATAAATATGAAGAGGAGAGCTTTATTTCTTATAAAGAGTTGTCACCTGCAGACTAGGAAGCATAGCCTCTGGTAGAAACCAAAAGCAGGCACTTTGATGGAGGGAAGAGTAGAAAAGGAATTTATGCCAAATGAGTTGGATAAATATATATATAATATATTCATTTACATATTTATATGTAAATATTACATATATAATTAATATGTATAAATGTATTACATATATTTAATACTTTGTAGAAGGGGCTGTGAATATTCACAAAGCAGAGGGTGCACAAATACGTAGTAAGCAAACATGCATGTTACTTACACCTCGTGTTCACTTTGGAATGGAGACTTAACATTTAAATGCATTAAAATTAGGCTCTATACACCCAAAGGTGAGGGGAAGGCATAGAGGCATCCCAGGCACAGCGTCTGTAAAACGGCCAGAACCAGTGCATGGTCAGTGGTCTCCTGTCTGGAAGCAATGCTGGTCACTTATAGCAAAACTGCGCAATGGAACCGGCAGGCAGTTGGTTGAAATCAATGGTGGAGCAAGTCTTTGGAAAGGGCTAGTTTCTATGTAATCTTTAGGAAGAAAACTCTGATAGTGGTTATTGAGGTGGGAGGTTTAATGAGGCATGTCTGATCTCCCATCCTGTCATGGCCTGGAACTCAATTTTTAAGATTTCTATGGGGGTCCCCTTGGCCAAGAGGGGTTCCATGCAGTCGACTGGGGGGCTTAGGATTTTGTTTTTATTTATAATACATACTACGTTTTGTGTATCCGTTCATCCATTGATGGACATTCGGGTTGTTTCCTCCTTTTGGCTATTGTGAGTAATGCTGTCATAAACATTGGTGTACAGCTGCCTACTCAGGTCATTACGGCATTTGAGTGCTCAGCAGCTCCTCCTAGCAACTCCTTCTGGTTCAACTTGTCCTCTCACCGGGACCCCGGGTGGCATGCATTTCTGCTCCTCGCCTTCTGCCCTGTCTCGTTAGTGCCTATAGTAAATGATGTTTCCCATACTGCAGTCGTTGATGGGTACTTGCGGGACCAGGCTTCCCAGGCAATAGAGTTTGGAGTTCCTTTTGCCAGAAGCTTTCTTTTCAGTGTGTCTGGGTTTCTCCTGGCCAGCAGCTGACTTCTGGGGTTTGATTCCATTGAGCTTCTTAGTGCAAGAATACAACAGAAGGAAAGAAAAGAAACTAAATGTTATCAAACGTCTACTATGTGCTGCTTCAAGGTGTCAGCACAGCACTAAAAGCTTCATGTTCTTTTACATGGCAGCCCTGTGAGATAGGGTTGAAATTTGTTTCAAGGGCAAAGAAACTGAGCAGAGTCTCAGAGAGGTTAAGTCACTTGCCCAAACTCACAAAAGCCAGCATGCCTTTTCTACACCAACTGAATATTAGGAAATGCAGTTTTTGTCATTAAAAAAAAGTAAGGGCAAAAACGGCAATTACTTTTGCACCAACTTAATAACTCCCTAGTCTTATAAATGTAAATTGCTAGAGAAACTTCCTGGATGTTTTCTTTTACAATGGAAATCAGGCCTGGAGTTCCCCAGATGATTTAGAAAGAAAACCCCTTGGGCTTCTTTGCCCTAGTTCTGGTAAAATATGTGGAATTACAATTAAAGTTTTATTTTGTTTTTCAAAATATACAAAAGTAAAGAGCGTAGTATAATGAATCCCCATGTACCCATCACTCAGCCTCAGCCATGATCAACACTTGGCTCATCTTGTTTCATCCAGCAGATTCTTCCCTTTGATCTGCGGGATCCTCCCGATTCACGTGGCACTAGTTTGTGTGCTTTGGAAGAGGGTAGGAGAGTCGGCAGATCTGGGCACCGTGGAGCCAAATCCTTCCCAGCTGGAAGAGTGTTAATTGCCACTGGTTGGAATCCCCTCTGATGGTTCATTATTCATCTGCTTACTGAATACCATCCAGGAGGCAGGGGGACCGATCTTTGGAGAGGCCTGGCCTGAAATGGTGGGGTGGTATGCAGAGAGGCTTCCCTTTTGAAGAGCACTTTCTTCCTACAGTTTGATTTTTATTGGAGATTCTTCTGGAAAAAAAAGAAGGTTATATGAGGATAACCTCCCCCTTAGGGGAATAGCACTGAGCCAAACTAATCTGAGAGCAGAAGTAGAGACCGACCAGTGCAAAACAAGTCTGTGGCCTCTTCAGCTAGATTTAATAAACATTTTTATTTTGTAAACGAAACGTGAAATATCTTCAGTTTGCCAGACACTGGGTGCTGAAAATGCAGCTATGACAAGTTGGTTAATCTGCTCTCAAAAATTTGTGGGACAAAAAAATAGTAGTGAATGACTAGCATTTGTTGTGTCCCAAAGTACTTTACAGACATTTGTACATTGTCTTTTATTGCTACTTGTCTCCCCTGCGAAACATTTTTCTGTAGGATAGGGTACAGTGATCTCTGTTTTACAGACAAGGAAACCAGGGCTCAGGGGGGCTCACTGAACCCATACAGCTAGCAGGGGTGGAGCCCGTGGACTTTGCTGTTGCTGTCTGTGCAGAATGAATGTAGGATGGGGAGGACCAAGGGGTAGGAGAGAGGAGAGATGACGGGAACCATCTCAGGCTGCAGAAATGTGGTTATGTAAATATCTCACCAGATGTGCTTTCTCATAGGATTTGAGGGCAGCCAAATGGTACATTTTTCTCTTGACATTAGAGGACTGTGGGATTTATTTTTATTTCGAAAACAGGGCAGTTCTTTTGGAAATGGGAAGGAGTAAAGGCTGGAACTTGAGAAGTGTTCTATCCTGAGACTGCAGAAAGGGATGGAGGGAATAGAATTCAGTTGAATTTGTTTGTTCTACTTTTATTTAAAAGAAGATTTAGCATCTTTCAAGGGAAAAGAGCAGCGGGAATAGTAGGGGTAGTGTGAGGTATGATCTGGTTTGACCTCTGATCTGGTTTGACCTTGCTTGGTGATCAGATGGTTTGGGGTTCTCATATTGTGGGCTCTTGGCTGCGGGCACAGCTGGTGGTACCAGCCCTTTCGTTCTGGGGTGAAGCGGCTTAGCAGGCTCATTTTCTGCATGGAGGCGTACTTTGTAAGTGTGAACACATTTTCTAGAGTCAGAACATAGACTCAGCTAGTTATCTCAGTAGCAGGTGGAGTACACAATTTATTTTAAAAGAAAACCTGTGAACCTCTTTTCTTCTCATCCCAGGCAGCCCCTTATCCCTGTCCATCTTTAAGCCATCACCTATAGGGTTTAGGTTAGACTTAGCTTTACCGGAGTGAACTCAGAGGGAGGTGAACCACTGAAGTGAGGCCCAGGTTGGCTGAAATCTTTTAGGAATGGAGAGAAAAAGAAGTGTTTACTATTGGCATTTTAATTTATTTTTTTGCCCCATTTACATGTTTAATTTCTTTTTAACACTGAAGGCTTGAGTTTTTCACTGTGAGATGTGAGGAGGTTTCATTTGGTTCAGAGGTAGGGGAATGAAACCTCACAAGTTCCTTTCAGCTGTGGGATTTGGGGTTTTTAGTTTTTCCTAGTTGACCCCACCCTGAGTTCCCAGGTGTTTTAAAAGCAAAATTTTCTGTGGGAACCGCTTCAGAAAGAACCCAGAAGGAAGTCGTGTCTTTGAATGGATGCATCACGTCCACGTGCACCTTGCTGACTGAAACAGGAGACAGATGAAGGTGGATGAGGCTATGTCTTTTAGGAATTTCAGGCCTCCCAGGCTAGCCAGAGAAATGCCTGTACCTTCTCAGAATAAGCAAACAGAATGTATCAGCCCTCCTGCCCTCCCTCCTGGGACTGCAACACACAAATGTCAGTTGCTATGGATACAGGCAACTGAGGCTCCCCTGGAGCAGGGTCAGAAGTAGAGGCTGTTTGTGGCAATGATACAGGGTGGTGCCGCTATGTTCCGTACGATGGTGCCTCAGCATGGCAGGCAGGGACCAGCTTTGCCTGAGCCTCCGCTTTGGCTCTAGGGATCCCAGGCTGACCAGCAGGTGCATCTGTTGAGCCACCTCTGGGGCTGTGTGCACTTGAAGCAGGTGACACCTGCGCAGAGCCACTGGGCATTAAGTGACAAGTAGGGCACAATTCATATTGGGGAGGCCTGTCTATTGGTGACAGATGCACTGCTCCCTCCTCTTTTTTCTGATTGTATTAAAAGTTACGGCAAAAACTGCAGTGATGTTTGTACCAACCAAATACAGCCTGCCAGGCTAATGCTAGTAGTTCCTCCACTCCCTGGAGCTTATTTCCAGGTTGGAGTCACTACCCAGTTGAGCTTTATTATGAGTGAGGCCTTGTCCTGAAGGCAGAAGGCAGCAGCAGAAGTCAGGGAAGAGCTTCTGGTATGAGAGGGGAGACACAACCCCTGCCCTCAATGAGCTTCCAGTCTGATGGGGAAATCATGGGTTCCTGAACAACACAGGATAGTAGACAAAAGACAGAAAAGGAAAAACCCATCAGTTCTTTGTTTCTGACAAAGATTCTTTGCTTGACCAAACTTTAGCCAGGCTCCTGAACCTTCTGCTAGGCCCACCTTGGCACTTTCTTATAAAATCCAATTTTAGCCAGAACCCTGCTAAGTCAGTTTAACAAACCCCCCGCCACCCTCGATGGCTGCTCACCCTTGATATCTGACCAGGTTTCTCATCCTCCATCACTCCCCAGGTGATCTCTGATCACCCTGGCCTGTCTGCAGCTGGAATCCTGTTTGGTCTGTGTAACCAGAATCCCCCTTGCTCCTGATGTTTCCTCTTAGTAATTTTCCATCCACTGAATCCCACCCTGCTTCTTGGCTAGAAATTCCCACTCACCCATTGGGCTAAACTCTGAATAGTTTCTCGCCCATACAGGACCCTGTTGCAGTGCTCCCTGCACCTAGCTGGATGGTCCTGAATGAAGTCTGCCTTACCATGCTTTAACAAGCGGCACTGGATACTTTTTTTCTTTAACATCCCCACCCACCCCCACCCCTGGGCCATGCCTCCCTTCTTGCTTCCCATAAAATCCGACTCATCTCCATGACATACAAAGCACTGCATGACCTGACCCTCCCTACCCTGCCCCGCCGTTCCCCCTGCTCCCGCCAGCCTGTCTTTTCCTCAGTGTTCCAGCCAGCTCTAGCATTGGGGCCTTTCCTTTTTCTTCCCTCTGCCTGGAGCTGTTCCCACCATCACCTTCCAGTTCACTCCTTTATTTTATTTAAGTCTGTCCTTGATATGGTTTCTTGACCACCCTATGTAAGATCCGGCGTCCTTCCTCCCCACACTGCTTTCTCTTGTTTCCCCACCGTGTATTTCTTCACAGCACTTCCCCACTACCTGCACATATGTCTCTGTTTATTGCTTCATGGCCTCTCTCCCCGACTGGAAGGTAGGCTCTGTGAGTGCTGGGACGAAGTCTTGTTTACCCCTGAATCCCATTGCCAAGAGCATTGCCTGGCACCTGTGAGGCCCTCAATAAATATTTGATGAATAAGTGAAAACTAGAGCTCAGTGTTTCTCATGGAATTCTGGGAGAATGTTTACCATGTGCTTTTCTATAATTTTACCAGTTAAAAGACAAAACTTCTCTTTTGCAGTTCTAATTTGAAATTGAAAGATATTTTTCATTAAAGTAGATTTTGGCTTTTTAAGATAGTGTCTCTCATGCTGGCGCATATAGACCCCTGGGGTTCTCGGGTATGCTCATGAGAATCTGGGAGGTAGTCCTTCCTTTGGAATATGCCTACATAAGAGTCCATATTGGGAAAACCCATTTATAGCTGCTGGAGGCCATGGATAAGGGCTGAAGGTAAAGGCTAAGGGCCAGAGGTAGGGTGTGTTAGAGGTGTCTCCAGAGGACTTTCTAGAAAGCAGATCTTAAACAGTAGTTACAAGGAAGGCATGGGCCTCACCACAGGATAGAATGGCACTGGGCGACTTGCACTGAGGGCCCAGCTTGTGTGAATGCAGAGAAGCCATATGGGGCAAGCACTATGGGCCATAAGGGGCTTGTCCGAAACACGGCTGCCTGGCTGAAAAGGAGTTTCAAATTGGATAGAACAAGGTGCAGAGTTAAGTTGAGGGCACTTCAGACCCTGAAAGTCTAAATTTGAGTGACAGCTGTGCAGGCTGGGTCTGCACTGGAGCAGTGACCCATAAACTCAGCTTTCTAGCCCCTTCCCCATCACTTACATCCCATTGAAGTCATGTCAACGTGAAGGCCCCTCCAGGGATCACTGACCCCGCTCTGTGGCCTGTGCAGCTGGAGTGTGGAGTGTATATGCACAGGAGTCAGCTGGCAGGTGGAAGATGACCCAGCTCTCTGGAGGACGGTCCCCAGCTCACCAGCTTGCAGTCCTTTGTTTAACTGGGAACCTAGCAGGCCAGAGGTCAGCATTTTTCTTGAAGACTGTCAGAGCATGCCTGTAGCTGAGGAGGAGCAGGGTCAGATTCCCAGGAAGCGGGCCAGGATAAGGTCCTATCACCACTCAGCTCTGCAGCATCTGTAGTCTGGCTGGTGCCAGCAGCATGGAATTGGTAGGGGAGCTTCCATCATCTGGCCATAGAGCCACAGGCTTGAGCCGCTGGAAGGCCCTTTACAAGCCACACTGTGACCTCCCTGTTGCAAGGATGAGGTGCCTGAGACCCAGAGAGTTATGGGGAAGATCTGGGACCTGAACCCGGGTGTCCTGACACTTAGCTTGGTGCTCCCTCTACTGTCTCCTGATCAGGACCAGGAACCCAGCTGGGTAACCCAGTGGGGAAGCCAGCATAACAGTTTTTTCCCTTCCCTACTTCTCACACAGAAATATAAAGGTGACATTGGGAGGTTGAAATAAATGCATCCCACTCTCTGCTGGAGTGAACATGATTCTCCTTGGACATGTAGCTATGATGTGGCTCCCTCACCCTGTCAGGGCCTTGGGTGCTTTTGGGGGTGAGGGGTGTGTGTGGAAGAACTGTGATTCAGGGACTTTCCGGCCTAAGGGTAGTGTCTGTATGTAGGGCAGCTTGTACAGAAAGGCTGCCTGCTGGGCCTGGGGAGAAGGAGGTCTCTGTCACTCAAGGCACTACCTTTTCTCTGTCTGCCCGCTTCTTTTTCCACCTTTCCCTGGTTCTTCAGTGGTCAGCAATCTCAGTGGTGGTCCCTGAAGTCACCCCTGGAGTATTGAGAGCCTCTTTTTCCCTGGCCCAGGAGTTTAGGAAGGCAGGCGAGGGAATGTAGCTGAAGTAGACAGAGGTAGGCTGACTTCAATGGGATGTAAGTGATGGGGAAGGGGCTACAAAGCTAAGTTTACATTCTAACTTCTTACCTTGGAAGGGAGTGATGTCCTGATATTGAGAGCTCTGCTTTTGGAATCCAGGACACCTACGTTTGTACCTGAGCACCTCCCCTGACCTTGAATGGGCTACTTACTTAACCCTTGTGAGCCTCAGCTTAAAAAATGAAGTTAATAGCCCCTCACACATAGTACTGTTCTGAGGATTAGCTGAGGTCATGCATATCAGCAGAGTACGTGCTTGAGTGCGCAGCACACAGTAGGCATATGTGATCATGGGATCACATCACCATCACCACATGATGGCTGGATGCCTGCACTGCACCTACTAGCATGCTGGGTGCTATGGGAAATAAAGAGAATGCCACACTTCAGCCACTGAGCATGTAGTCTTACTAGAGAGAGAATCACACAGAAAAGACAGGATGCACCATATACCTAAAGCTAAGATTGAGAGATTTAGATTATGGGATGGATTTGGGGAGAGATCCATAAAGAAGTAACCGGGCGCAGTGCTCACACCTATAATCCCAGCACTTTGAGAGGCTGAGGCAGGAGGATCACTTGAGGCCAAGGGTTTGAGACCAGCCTGGGCAACAAAATGAGACCCCCCCGTCTATTTTTAAAAATATGTAAACCAAACTAAACTGAAAAAGATGTTTTTAAAGACCTTTTGAGAAGCCAAGGGTGGGAACAACTTGATAAATATTCAAAATAATATTTCACTTTTAGTATCTCCTCCCACCTGCCCCTCACCCCTAAAGTGAACATTTTAGAATAACGCAGTTTGGAACAAGGAGGAAATTGTTCCAGCCATGGGCCAGGCAGAAGTCCTGAGTGGCCAGGAGCCCAGGGACTAGAACCCTTCACCTTCACCCTCCCCTTTGCCCTGTGGGGGTAAGCATGGTACACTGCGCACCTCCTCGCCAAAGACCAGAAAGTCTTTGTGGCTAAATGGAGAAAGAATTTTCCACCCTCTTTGCCCTCACTGGACTCTGTGGGATGCTAGAAATATTTTGCAACCCACCCTCAGAGAAAGAATTGACCAGGGCTGGTGCCAGAATATTCAGTACATTCAAAGAGTCTTTTGTTTTATGAAGAAAATGACTGGGCTGGGAGCCTCGTCTTCTGATTTGACATCACAGCCTGGTGGGGGTGGGGGGCGCTTTCACTGGTCCTATCCCCACTCCCTGGTTCAAAGTTCCCTAGCCAGGATTTTTTTTTTTTTTTTTTTGACAGAGTTTCGCTCTGTCATTCAGGCTGGAGTGCAATGGTGCTATCTTGGCTCATGGCAACCTCTGCTTCCCAGGTTCAAGCGATTCTCCTGCCTCAGCCTTCCGAGTAGCTGGGACTACAGGTGCTTGCCATCACGCCCAGCTAGTTTTTGTATTTTTAGTAGAGATGGGGTTTCACCATATTGGCCAGGCTGGTCTCGATCTCCTGACCTTGTGATTCGCCCACCTCGACCTCCCAAAGTGCTGTGATTACAGACGTGAGCCACAGTGCCCAGCCAGTCAGGATTATTTAGGAAAGCTAAGTTCTGGTTCCATCTGTGAGTTCTGTAACCTTAGACACATTTATCAGCCCCTTTGGTCTTCACTGCTCATCTGTGAAATGGTGAGACTATTGCACTCCTGTTGAAGGGTGAGTTCTTGTTCTCCAAGAATGACCTCTTGTTCCATTTCCAGCTGTCAGGTCTGAGCTTCCATGAAGTGAGTGTGGCCCCTTTCCAGATGGGCACTCTGCGATATCAAACATGTAATTCTGTCATTATGTGAAACATGTCAGAGCTGTGCTTTGGAAATCGCTTTTGAGGCTGCAGCACGTTCTTTGAATATCCTCAAGAATGGGCAGGCTTCTTCCTTTTAGAAGGAATTTGATTTCTGCAAGCCGCCTAATCAGGACAGTAAGTCTAGGATCAAGCTAAATTAAGATACTTTTAGTTCCAAACAAATGAAGCTGATTTCGTTCAGCTTCTAAACTGACTCAGCAGTCGGTTCCAAATAAAGTTTCAAAACTGCTCTAAGCAAGAACTGCATCATTAAAACAGCAGGTGGTAGGCTATTATAACTTTTAAGGACAGCACTCATTTGGACTTTTAAAAATTATGATTTAAAAAAAAATTAATTTGCTACTTTATATTTACCTCTCATCTTTTTAAAAAGTAATTATCCTCTTTATTCCTATTCATTTGCTAATGTGTTTTTATGTGTTTGGCTGTTTATCCTTTTTATTTCCTTAAAAATGTGACTCAGATCACTATTAGCTATAAAAACACAAAATGTCCTATCTCAGTGGTTCTCAAACCTATCTCAGCTTGTTTAAACCTAGGTTGCTGGGCCCGCATGCAGAGTTTCTGATCCGGGAAGTCTGGGATGGTCCATAATTTACATCATCTGTATGTTTCCAGACTCTGCTGCAGGACCATATGTTGAGAACCTCTGGCCCAGCCGAAGTCATTTGGTCATCTCGTTCAACCCCTTGTACAAATCAGTAAACTGAGGCCCAGGGAGAAGCAACTTCCTTGCCTAGTGTTATACAGCTACTTACTGACAAAGTTGGAACTGGAACCCAGGGATGCCACATGCCCCTTCTAGTGCTTCTAAAATGATCATTTCCTGGTTGAAGACTTGTTAACATGATTGTAGGTTCTTACATTTTGCAGGACCCTCTCAGATTCAAATATTCCAGTCTGTTATCATCCCCTTTAGTACAACTGTGTCATGTTTTTATTTCATCACAGGAAGAGCCTGTGTTTGATTTGCCTCTTAAAAAAATTATGATAAAATATACATAATGTAAAATATACCATTTTAACCATTTTTAAGTGTACGGTTCTGTGATATTAAGTACATGTATGTTGCTGTGTGCATCTTCATTGCCACCATCCATCTCCAGAGCTTTCTCATCTTCCCAAAACTGAAACTCTACTCATTAAACAATAACTCCCTATTCCTTCCTCCCCCCAGCCCCTGGGAACTGTCATTCTACTTTCTGTCTCTATGCATTTGACTACTCTAGGTACATCATATGAGTAAAATCACACAGTATTCATCCTTTTGTAAGGGATTTATTTCACTCAGCATAATGTCTTCAAGATTCATCCAGCTTGTAGCATGAGTCAGAATTTCCTTCTTCTTAAGACCGAAAAAAGACCTTTGCATGGATGTATCACTTTTGTTTCTCCACTGTCAATGGACATTTGAGTTGTTTCCACCTTTCAGCTTTTGCACATCATGTTGCTATGAACATGGGTATACAAACAGCTCTTCAAGTCCTGCTTCTAATTCTTTGGCATATGTATACCTGAATGTGATGTGGAATTGATGGATTATATGGTAATTCTATGTTTAATTTTTTTTGAGGAGCCTGATTTGCTTTTTTTTCTTTTCTTTTTTTTTTTTTTTTGAGACAGGGTCTCACTCTGTTAGTGTCACCTGGGCTGGGATGAGATCATGGCTCATAGTAGCCTCGAACGCCCAGGCCCAAACAGTTCTCCCACCTCAGTCTCCCAAGTAGCTGGGGCCACAGGTGTGCACCACCATGCTTAGCTAATTTTTTATATTTTTTTGTAGAGGCAGAGTTTTGCCATATTGGCCAGGCTGGTTTTGAACTCCTGGGCTCAAGCAGTAGGCCCGCCTTGCTCTCTGAAAGTGCTGGTATTACAGGCATGAGCCACCACACCTGTCTCCTGACTGGCCATTAATTCTGGGAGTTTGAGGCTGGAAATACAGATCTGTTATTAACAAATTAGTGGGTAAACAGACCCTAAACAGTCCCTGGCTTGTACCCATCGGGTGCCACTGTTGGAAGGTGAATCGAATACCCTGAGGCCTTGTGATAAAAGAGACCCTGTTATTCACAGTTCATAGCCAGAGGCTGCAAATGGTCTCCAGGGTTTTCCCCCTTCTCCCCCTTGGCTGTCTTCTGATTTCCCCTTCACCAGTTTCCATTCATATTTGTCTTCCTCTTTGCCTTTGGGCAGTTATCTGCTTATATCTCTGTCTACCAAATCTAACCAGCCCAAAGCACTCCCACTGTAGTGCAGAATGAAGTCTGGAACCAATAGGTCAACCTCATTTCACTTGCCAAAAGACAAAATTACAACACATTTAGTTTAAAGATTGAATTGGCTTTTATTTGTGATCTTAGAATTGGGCAATACCTCTTTCTTTAAAATAAAATGAGTGTTCCCATGAGCTGAGCAGAGGAGTTTGGCTTTATAGACAGAAAAGGCTGAAGAAAATAGTCACAAAGAACAAAAAACAGATTGGTCATTTTAAACTAACTGTCCTTGCAGGGTTAAAACAGTGGTGACTTCCTTATTATGCTGACTCAGGTTGGCTGGAAACGTCTGGTTTTTTGAAAACTGGCCCGTTTCAAAGTTCAGTTTGATTCCATGGCACTTAGCACAAGTGACGTCACAGAAACTTTGTTTAATACACAACACCTTAAATTCTCTAGATGAAATGGGATTGTAATCCAACGAGACAGTATGCCAGGTGGGAAGTATGGGGTGGGAAGACCTCACATACAGCAGAGATTTAAAAATGCTTACAGAATTAAATGAATGAGCATGACAAGACAGTGAGAATGCTGTCAGGCAGAGTTCTAGGGCTGGGCATTTTGTAGGAAATAGCCGATTACATGGGTTGGTTTTCACTACAACCCAGCAGTCTGGGGATACACCACCTCCAGGGAATCCTGTGCTGCCCTAGTGTTAGAGGAGGCAATGGGGGAGCCTGGTGCTTTCTGCTTCTGAATGATCACCGGCTTGAGAGTTGGAGCACGAGTCCTCCTTGGCGTTTGCCCTGGTTGGGATGTGGGTCCCGTGCGATGTCAGGCAGTGACTCCAGGAGTCAGCAGGGTTTCAGAGGCTCAAGGGGTAGAAGGTCCGGGCTTTGATTTTGTTAATTTGAGGTTCCTGCCTAAGTCTGCAAAACCCCAAATTTCTCTTACCTGATTCCAGAGAATATTGTGAAACTCCAAAAGCAAAACTATTATTTTTTACATTTAAGGAAACTTAAAATGATACAATATTCTTTTCCTAGGTGATGTACCAAATCCTTCTGTCAATGAAGTTAGACTAATAGCAGCCAAGTGTAGAGCCCCCGTCGGGCTTGTTTCCACACCGCTTTCCCACCTTTCCCAGGATCAGTTAACTGAGTGGGTAGGTTACTTTAAAGACAATATTTTGAAGCAGCATGATGCCTATCACTGATGACATCAGAAATTACCCTTTTGTTGATAGTCCAAGTTCTCCATCATTCAGGTTAACAGGAAAAATCAAGCAGGTGTGGTAGGTAATCCCTAAAATCCATGTTGGCTCAGAAGAGCATCATGCCAGGTTATTTTTTGACAGCAGAAGCTACCACCTTTCTGAAGAGTCTTACAGTGTTCACTTTTTTTTTTTTCTTGTTTTTGAGATAGAGTCTTGCTCTGTTGCCCAGGCTGGAGTGCAGTGGTGCAGTCTCGGCTCACTACAATCTCTGTCTCCCAGGTTCAAGCAATTCTCCTGCCTCAGCCTCCTGAGTAGCTGGCACTTCAGGTGATTGCCACCACGCCCAGCTAATTTTTGTATCTTTAGTAGAGACTGGGTTTCATGGTGTCATCCAGGATGGTCTCTATCTCCTGACCCCGTGATCCACCCTCCTTGGCCTCTCAAAGTGCTGTGATTACAGGTATGAGCCGCTGCATCCTGCACAGTAATCACTTTTACCCACACATTGGTAAATATTTTCTCAGCCCCGAGGTCTTTGTGTTCCCCTTCCTCCGGGCTATGTTCCCTGAAGGAGGTAGTCTAGACAATTAGGCCCCAGCGAGCAATATCCTTGTTCCCTTTCCTCAGTTAGACTGGAGGCTCCTCAGAGATCCCAGCTCCCAGAAACAGTTCAGGAAGGCCAATGTATGGGGTGGTAATTGGTGAGATTTATCTGGCGGCTGGGAGCTGTCATCAGGTTTTCAGAGTACAAATTTGTATTAATAGAATCCATTAACATCTGTGCTTGCGGCAAATTGTAACCAGACTCCGCCTTATCGCAGCACCATGCTACTGCTTCAGAGGGTAATTCCCCTCCGGCAGCCGACTTCTCTCTCCTGCTGTTCTGTGTGTAAAAATGAGAGGATGTTTATTTCCTCGGGGCTGTAACAAAGTCATCAAATGAGACCAAAAAGTCTTTGTGGGCCTCGGCTATCTCTGAGAGCTTCCCTGGTGCCATCTGCTTAGGGTGAGGCTGAGCACACAGGCAAATTGGTTGACTTCCTGTGGAAGATGTAGGAGAAGAGTTCTTCCTGATTTAAAATCCCCTGAGATGGAGGCTGTGCTTTGACTCCTGGATAGCACCCATCCATTCCTCCATCCATCTATTCATTCAGGTGGTGTTGGCTGCACATGTGCTCATGCTGAAGCAGCCCAGAGTGCAGAGCTGTGACACCTGCTCTGCACCTGCCCAGAGCCCCCGTGTGACTGAGGGCTCCAAACTGCACCATGTGGAACCCTAGGAAGAAATACACAGCAGGCCTAGGGGCAACCAACCCCATCCTTTTATAGGAAAATAAAGTGGGCATGGGAAACTTAAGCTTTTCCTCTTGAACTTAGTATGACGACAAAACAAGGGGAGAGGGGAAACATTTTCAGTGGCTTAAGTAAAGGTCCTTGAGAAAAAGGATGCCTGGTGTCTTTGGAAAGCAGTGAGGTACTCTTTTTTCTTTTTTTTTGTGATAGTTCTCACTCTGTTGCCCAGGCTACAGTATAGTGACATGATTTCTGCTCACTGCAACCTCTGCCTTCCAGGTTCTAGCTATTCTCCTGCCTCAGCCTCCCAAGTAGCTGGGATTGCAGGCACCTACCACCACACTCAGCTAATTCTTGTACTTTTAGTAGAGATGGGGTTTTGCCACGTTGGCCAGGCCAGTTTCAAACTCCTGACCTCCTCAGGTGATCCACCCGCCTCAGTCTCCCAAAGTGTTGGGATTACAGGCATGAGCCACTGCGCCTGGCCAGGGAGGCACTTTTCTAAGAAGGGGGTGGTAGAGGGAGTGACAGTGGCATGCATCCCCTGATCCTCGCCCCATGGTCTCACCCTGGTAGTGGACCAGGCCTTCTCACAAGGATAGTGTGATGGGCCAAGAAGGTATTACTTCAACTGAGGGCCAGAAATTTGGGTCTCCATTGAAGCTGTTAGACATAAGGTGCCTAAAGTGCTATTTGAGGGTAGCATGTAAAGGCCTCTTCCCTATTAGGGTCCTAGGTCACTTGGCATCTTGGCCTGGAGTCCCTAGAAAACAGAACCTCAGGCAAGGCTTATATGTTACAACTTAAATAAGGAGTGCCATCCCAGAGAACAGAAGTAAAGGAAAAGGCAAGAAGGGTGAGGAGAGGACAAGCCAACAGGAGGATGCACCCACCTCCTGGTCTCAAAGCCAGCCAGTGGCTCAGGATATTGGAAGTGTAGAGATGGGCTGTTCCTCAGGACACTGCATCAGGAGAAGGGCCACCCTTTCCCAGTGTAAAAGTCAAAGGTTCATCCCACTGAAAATTAATTGCCCTGAACTTCTGGGTTGCACACGCCCAGGCTCTCTGAATAGGTTCTGCTTTATCTCACCCCTCAGTGTCAGTAAGAGGCTGTAGGACTAGGAGCAAGAGGTGTAGAAAGCTAGGCGTATGTCTTGGTACTGTGGGGTGGTGCCTGTATGAAGTGGGTAGCTCCCACAGAGATGATCACCACAGCAGTATTTGGGGCCCTGTGGACATGTGCCCGAGAGCATGTGAAGTGGCGCTGGATCACACACCTTCATACCACTATGGACAAGCATTAGGATAGATTTTTTTTTCAGTACTGCCAGGAGTGTGCAGCACAGAGTAGGGCTGGAACAGGTTGGTCCCGGAAACATTATTGTTTTCCTATTGGAGACTCCTTGTAGGCTTGATGAAATGCCTGACAAGTCCAGGGGAAGGACACAGAGATGAAGAGGCAAGGTGCCCAGGCAGGCAACAAGAATGGCTGCCACTTACCTTCTGTGGCCAAAACTTCCTGCCAAACTAACCGAATCTACAAGGAAACCTAGTACCATAATCTTCTCCAGCCCTAGCCTCCATGGAGCCCTGCACCCAGCCTAGGGAAGAAGATACCACGGGCTCCTCTGTGATTACTGAGCATCAAGAACATGCCTTGTATGCTGTAGGCATGCATTTTTTTTTTTAAAGTAAATGAGTAAGTCCCATAGCAAGCAATTTTAAGCATAGGAAGGTGGCCTGGAGTTGGTGAAAAAGAAATATGTTAAGTGAAAGTGAGTTCTCTGATACTGACTACACATTTGAGACTGTTTTTGCTAGGTTAGCTTAACCCTGCTTTATCCACCTTGAATAGTTAACCCCTTCCTTTCCTGAACTCTTAACGACTTTCAGTTCCTTAGCAAATGTAGCAACACTGTCTGCTATTGTATCCGCTGTCTATTTTGCATAACAAGCCACCCAAAACTTAGTGGCTTAAAACAACCATTTTATGTATTCACAATTCTATGAGTCAACAAGTTAAGCTGGGCTCAGTTGGGAGATTCTTCTGATGGCCATGTCAGGTGTCACTTATGTAGCAACAGCCATCTGGTGGCCCAAATACAGCTGGATGATCTCAGATGGCCTCACATGGCTGACATGCACTGCTGTCAGCTGGTTGGTCTAGGGCCGTGCTGTGCAAAACGGTAGCCACTAGCCCATGTGACGATTGAGCACTTGAAATATGGCTGACCTGAATTGAGTTGAGCTGTAAGTATAAACTAAACTCTTTATGCTTAATGTAAACTATCTCATTAATAGTTTTTACATATTGATTAGAAGCTGATAATATTTTGAATATTGGATTAAATAAAGTACATTATTAAAGTTGAATTGATTTCACCTGTTTCTTTTTACTTCTTTAATATGATTATTGGATCATTTAAAATCCCATTTGTAGCTTATGCTATTGTATTTCTATTGGACAATTACTGGGGTGGGCTAAAGTACACCCACCTGGCAGTTGACCCAAATGTTCTAAGGTTCTAAGGAAGTCTGCATCATCCATGGCTACAGCAAAACAAAACTGTACCAAGTGTCAAAGATGAATATTGTTAGGGAGCAAAAAAACAGTGATTAGGTTTCATAGTAATCCCTTGAGACTTGAACTAAAGAATCTGTAGGAAGCACGTATATAAGGGACAGAGTAAATAGATACTTCGGAGCCAAAATAGATGGCAGTTGGGTGTGGGAGGCTTGGAGAGGGAGAAGAAGCTGCTTTTCAATTCTGGCTGGTGAACATGCTAGATGGTGTCATTCACTGATAATGTGACTATAAGGAGAAGGTCTGGTAGAGATGTTCATGGGCCTGGTTTTAAATATGTTGTTTTTAAGGTCCCAATGGAGATCCAAGTGGAGATAGTTATTGAACAGCTGAAAATACAGATTTAATGGTGGGAGAGACACTTGGACATGAGAAATCAATATGGGAATCATTACTGAGCAGGAGGTGATTGCAAACATTGGTGAAGCTAAGATTCCCCAGGGAGATTGTGGAGACTAAGAGCATCTCTGAGAGTGACACCTGGGAAATACCCATGTTTGAAGTATAGGGAAAGGAAACAGAACCTCTGAGGAAGACCAAGAATCATCTAGCAACAGGGCCTAGTACTTGATCTATAATTGCTAAAGAAAGAGGGGAAGTGAGATTCCATAGTGAGCTGTGTGGTGTTCATCTTTTTAGTCCCCAAAGGGCATTATACAAAGAAGACGCACAATTAATGTTTGTTGAATTAGATTAAGATGCATTGAACGGCACTACACTGTATTGAGCCAAGTCGAGCTTTGCTGCCTCCTGGCAGCTCTGGCAGTTTTAGGCTTTCCACCACTCTGTCAAGCTCCTCCCCCTTTCCCTCTCTTATTCACTAAATCTATTATACAGTAAAGCTTTATTGCCCAACTAAACAATTTAGGAACTTAGTAAAAGCTGGTATGAATTATCTCAGCAGTTCCCATTTGCCTGCCTGTAGATGACTAACAGAATGCCCAGATAGCAGAGCCTTAAGGAAAAGGACACGAATCGCCTCTCATAGCAAGCAGTCTGGATATAGGTGGTTTCAGGTTTGGAGCAGGACTTAGGTTATAAAGGACCCAGACTCTTTTTGTCTGGCTACTATGGAATCTTCAGCTTATCAACTCTTCATCCCTAGATTCATCACCTCATAGTTATAAGGTGGCTGCCATATTCCAAGCATCATGTCCCAAAATAGTCAACTTCTTGGCAGGAATAACATATCAGGCCTCTGCTGTATCTTTGACACAGATAAAAAAATCTTTGTCACAAGTTTTCCCAGCTGACTCCTCATGCCTCATTGGCCAACTTGGCCATATGCCCATCCTTAAACCAACTACTGGCAAAGGGGAACGTTATTATTGTGCTTGGCTTAGCCAAATCGTGTCTTACCCCTTGGAGCTGGGGAAGAAGACATGAATGGCCATTAAGCAGGAAACTAATTTTGTCTTCCATACTCATTTTTGGGGGGTGGGGTTCCTTGTAATTTAGGTTCCAAAGCATTCAATTCAACATTTTTATTGAGTGCTTACTATGTATCAAGAACAGTTATTTTACCATTGAGGCAAATATTAATAACAAAGAGCTTAGATATGAACATACTGAGTAGATCCTTCTACAAACCACCTCTTGCTGACCCTCTCTTATTCCTTGGACTTCTTTCTACTTGGGAGGCTAAACCAATCCTCTGCATTCCTGGCCTCTCCTTCAGCTCCTCCCTTTAAAATATTTTACCATCTATTCCGCTTTCAGTTTTTAGTTAATCTCTCTCAGTCTTACTTTCCGTCAGTCAACCTCAGCATCACCTTCAAGCTTGTTTGCTTTCTCTTTTTCTTCTTGTGCTATCCACTGTCGTCCATGTTGTGCCTTGCATTATGCCATTCTCAGGAGTCACCTGTCCACCTCTGCTGACTAGTCCTGATTTGGACACTGTCCCTGGCTCCAAAAGTTCTAGTGATTCCCCACTGCCTGTTACATGAAGTCTTTAGCTCGGCAGAAGGTTATCTACCTAATTACTGGCAGTGTTGCCTCTAAATGAGACTTGGGTGAGAAAAGGGAGCATTGAGGGGTTTGTTCACTTAACCTTTATTCTCTGAGTCTTTTTACTTCTGGAATGTCTTCTGTGTTGCCTGCATAGTTTAAAAAAACGGAAAACCTCTAGCCTAGCATTCCAAATGTTCTGTGTTTTTCCCAGTTCCTCCCCCACTACTCTTTTAACAAACTTTCCTCTCATCCAAACTGGTATCCTTCCTGCCCATAAAAACACCCTCGGGTTATGATTGCTCACACCACAACCCAATATCCAGTGACCCTTGCCGGCCCCTCCTAACTTACCTAATTTCTGCTGCTACTCAAGCTTCCAAGACCCAGACTGTCTACACATTACCCAACAGCCCCATCCCACTTCCTGCCAGCCCCTTCCCGCCACCACCAGCTTCTTTTAATTTCTTCCTTCTCTGAACGCCTGCTACAGTTTTGCTGTTGTACATTAGGGATCTGGCTCTGAACCTGTCTGCCCCTTTGTGTCATTCAACCCTGTTTTTTTGCTACTGCATAATAGAGGACGTGTACCCATTCTTACAGCTTCTCACTGACCCGTGATTTTTGCTAATGACAGTGAATGTGGCTGGACTGACCAACACAGTGGGGCAGTCAGGATTTCAGCTTACAAAAATGGGCTTTAAGATATGGTCTCCAGAAATGCATTGCCTATAAACTGGAACACCTGAACTATTCATTTCACTTTTAGATGTTTACTTCCTGGCAATGTCATTGATGTTGTAGCCTTGAGGCATTATTGAAACACCACATTGTTACTTTTCAGAGCTGTATTTCCAAACCACTACTCACAAACATCCTCATTTTAAAAAATATTTAAGACCCTATATTTGAATTTGAGCATCTATGTTCATAACCCCCTTTATGTAAGTGACTGCTCTAACATCATAATCCCCTTCTTGGAGATATAGCATCTTCAGTCTTGAGTGCCTTCTTCAGGTTTCTGCTTTCCTCAGTAATCTGTAAGAGGCTGAGAAGGAAGGGAATTGGTTCTGCAAAGGGGATCAGTATTCAACCTACTGGGTTCCTTGAGATTATTTTGTCTGGAAGCTTCTGAGCTGTGAACAGCTCTGTCCATTCTCTGGCCTGGAAGAGATGGCATGGAGAAGGCCAAAAAGAACAATCTGGAGGAGAGGAAGTGGGGTGGGGTAATCAGAAAAGCTGAATGCAGAGAAGTGAGGTACATTGCCCGAAGCTGTCACAAAATCAGTGGGAGGGGGAATATTGCAGCCCCCGCCTGTGGCTGCTGCTTGTTGGGTTTAGTAATTGTATTCTGAGTAGCATTTAGACAGGCATTTAGACGAGTCTAGAATGTGAATTCTTGCAGGGGAGGCAGCCAGCACAATCCTGCTTTGTTCCAGTTCTTTGAAGACTAAGGAAATAATTTTTAAAACAATAACCCTCCTTCCTGGGCTGTCACTTGTTCATTTGCTCCAGGGACTGCTCAGTAACTCTTTGGTCTCTGTTATTTGCGTTTAAACTCTGTGTTTCTAACCACAGGTAGGAACGGGTAGAAGGAAGAAGGTTTGGGTTCATATGAAAGGCTGGTGAGGCATTAATTGTGCCATTCCATGTATGTTGTACACTCAGGAAGGGCCACAAGCCAGGGTCTCTCATTCATTTCTTCCTTCAGTCATCCATTCATCAAAGACTTTCCAAGGCCTTGGTTTTGTGTCCAGGCCATTGTAGGAACTATCTTTGGCAGAAAAGAAGTAAAATATATGATTTTTGCCTCAAGAAACTATAATTGGCATATAATAAAATTATTATTATTAATGGCAGCTGATGCCGTTTATGGACTTCCTTTTACTCTGACCAGAAACTAAGCTAGAGACATTATAGATATTAGTTTAATCATCAGACAGTTCTTGAATGCTTTTCATCTAGTCACTGTGCTAGGGGCTGGGACAGGGCAAGAAGCCCCCAGGGGCTTGAGTCTGGCAGGAATTGCGTGAATGATTGTGGGTATGCAAAGGGGCCTTGCCATTCTCAAAAGTGCTCCTTCTAGCACCGTCAGATTACCCAGAACTTGTTAGAAATACCGAATATAGGGCCCCCCACCCAGACATGATGATTCAGAACCTGTGCATTTTAACAAGGTCACCAGGTGATTCATTCATATGTACATTGAAGTTTGGGAAGCACTGGTGAGTAGCCAGGGATGTAGCTTGGCCTGGGCTAGGAGATCAAGGAAGGCCTTTCTGAGGCAGTGACTTTTAAGCTGAGATGTGACAAATGAGTAGGGAACATCTAGACAAGACAATGACAGGTGGAGGGTGGGTTGAGTTCCAGGCAACAGGAGCAGCCTGTGGGCAGGCCAGGACAGTGAGGGTCAGCGTGATAGTGATAGCATAGCAGAGAAGGGACCTTCTGGAGGAAGGCATTGTAAACCAGGCTAAAGTTTAAACCCGGTGATAACAAGAAGGGATTGGAGAGAAATCTTGTCCCCAATTTATAGACAAAGATGGGCTGAGAAGTTTTCCCAAGGTTACATAGCTAGTACTCACTGGTAAACTAATACGAGCTGGAATTTATATCCAACGCTCTAATTCTAAAACTTATTTTCTTTTTCCTCTCTTATTTCTTAGATAGGGTCTCACTCTGTCACCCAGGCTAGCATGCGGTGGCACAGTTGTGGCTCACTGCAGCCTCAACCTCCTGGGTTCACCTCAGCTTCCTGAGTAGCTGGGACTACAGGTGTGTGCCACCATGCCCAGCTAATTTTTTTTTTAGATACAGAGTCTCACTCTGTCACCCAGGCTGGGGTGCAGTGGTGTGATCTCAGCTCACTGCAACCTCTGCCTCCTGGGTTCAAGTGATTCTCCTGCCTCTGCCTCCCAAATAGCTGGGATTATAGGCATGTGCCACCATACCCAGCTAATTTTTATCTTTTTTTAGTAGAGGCAGGGTTTCACCATGTTGGCCAGACTGATCTCAAACTCCTGACCTCAAGTGATCCAGCCTCCCTGGCCTCTCAAAGTGCTGGGATTACAGGTGTGAGACACCACACCGAGCCACCTGGCTAATTTTTAAAAATTGTTTATAAAGATGGCATCTCACCATGTTGCCCAGACTGGTCTTGACCTCCAGGTCTCAAGCAGTCTTCCCACCTCAGTCTCCCAGAATGTTGGGATTACAAATGTGAGCTACTGTGCCCAGCCTAAAGCCCATTTTCTAAATCACTACATTAAGGTCATTAAGAAGACAAAATATACAGATGATATAATTCTGAATGCAGTTTTGTGTTATTTAGGATTTGAAGAACCTTATAATGATCTGGCTTAAATTTAAAAGATGATTAAATTTAGAATAAAATAATAAAACCCATGAGAACCCAGGAGGAAATGTTAAGTTCCATTTGAGCACACTTTTTCCCTCAGGTTTCTAGGAGATATGGTATAAAAGGAAACCCTCTATATAGATCGTTCTTGTTATCTGAAAGAATGAAGTAGATTTCTCTGTCAGGAAGAAGCTTATTCTTTTTACTTATCATTAAAGTGTAAGAGGAAGCATGAAGCGATGGATTATGAGGGCAGAGCACTCTGGCTGATCTAGTGTCCTGTCTTTCTCTAGGGCTTCTGGGCTGGGCAAGCCCTGTATTCTTTCTTTCTGTCTATTCCCGTTGGGCCAGAAGGCAGTCAGGGAGACACGGAGGAGCAGAGACCCAGTGCAGCCTTGTGTCCTCCACATCTCAGTCCAGACATGTGAGCATTGAGCATTGGCACCAGCTTAGACACACAGATCTCCTTTCAAGGCCCCATGTGATTCGTTGATTTTTACCAGGACTAATTGGCCAACCCAGCCATTTTGGAGGAGCAGTGAAAGCAGACCCCAGTCCTTTGTGTTGGAGGAGGTTAAATGAGGAGATAGAAGCCCTCAAGTTTTAAAGCTATTCTAAAGCTATTGGAGGATATGACCTTTAACCTTGGGGAGCTTTGGGCAGAGACATAGCCCCTGCCTTCAGACAGCTCCAAGTGTGATGGGGGAGGCACAGCTTCTGCAAAGTGCAGACTGGAGGGGAGAAACAGACCTGCCCCGGGGAGCTCCCAGGCTGATAGCAGGAACAGAGATAGAGAATAAACACGTGCAGAAGTATCAAAGGTGCCGACGTTATTTAAAAAAAGTCATAGCACTGCTGGCTCCATGCAGCCATCAGAGGACTTCGGAACATGACAGTTTGCTTCTTCTTGCCTTTTCCTGAACTGCTGTAAAAGCCAAAGGTGCTCACTGCATCTGCAAAATTAGAAGCCAGTGGAGACAGCAACGTTTTCTTCATTAAGCTGGTTTTATCTGCCCAGGGTTTATTTGAGGTTTCTGCTCATAGCCCTGGCAAAAGAGGAGAAGCTTCTGAGGCTGAGGCCGGCAGCTGGGCAACACTCAGGGGGAAAAGGCATCTCTCTCTTGGATTGGGCCAACTCCCCTGCGCAGCCAAGGCCAGTGGTACTAGTAGGCGAGACATTTGCCGGCTCCTGCCTCTGGAGAACAGCTGTGCTTTCCAGCAGACGTTCCAGAGCCCTGTCTGGCATATAGTATATTTGTCTGGCCTTGGCAGAAATGGAATCCTTCTGTCTCCCTGCCCTTCCTACTCAACACCTCCCCTGGCAGCTGTGACTGCTGATGCCAGGGCAAGAAAGAAAGAGAACTTGAGGCTTACTGAAAGGCATGACGGATTCATTAGGAAACACTTGATTTTGTCCCATAAATGACTTACATATCACCTTGAGCAAGTTCTCCATTTTCCCGTCAGTATTAAATCAAGGAAGTGTGGCAGAGAAGAAAGGTCATGTGATCTGAAATCCTGAGACCCAGGTTCAACTCCTAGTTCTATGACTGTTACCCGCATGACCTTGAATGAGAGGATCCTATTTGTCCTCAGATACAGGATTTTTAAAAATCATTTGAGCTGCAGTTTTCTTTTCTGTAAAGTGGGAGTGATGTCAATACCTACCGTACTAGGTGGTTAGGATGATCCATTATAGTAAATATATTGAAATGCCTTGAAAATTTTAAAGCATTTAATAACCAGTGTCATTGATGAGGAGATGGCTACCCTTCCCTTTGCTCCTCTCATAGTGTGGTGTTGATAATATTGAAAAAAGGATCAGAAATGAAAATGAAAAGTTTATTAAAATGTAAGATTAAGACTAGCCAAAATAAATACTCTGAGAGCCTGAGCAGTGGAAACAGTTAATTTATGTTCAATACTGTGCTTGGGCTGAGGGGGATAAATGGAAAACCAGATCTCAGGTTCAAAGAACTCAGAGCCTACTGAGGGAAATACGAACTAAGAATGGGAACAGTAATACATCATATTAACTGCTGCCTTTCAAATTCCAAGTGCTGGGAGCTTCAAAAGAGTCAGGAATGGCCAAATGGAGCAAACACTTTTTATTCTAGCTACATGTATAAATGTATTCATTTACTCAACAATTATTTTTGGACCACCTTCTATAGGCTGAACACTATTCTAAGTGTAGAGAATATAGCAGTAAACAAAACAGACAAAATCCCTGTCTCTCAAAGAACTTATTTTTATGGGGAAAGACAGATAACAGGGAAAATAAGTAAAATATGTAGTACATTAGGTGGTGCCAAGTGCTAGGGAGGTATAAGCTAAGCAGACAGGGAGATAGGGAGTGCTGGGGGAGGTGATTTGCAATTTCAGATCAGGCAGCCAGGAAATTCCTCAGAGAGGGGACACTGGGACAAGAACCTGAGGAAGAAACAGAGGATAGCAGGCAAGAATGGTGGCTTAGACCAGGAGAGTGATGGTAGAGGAAGTGAGGAGACAACAGAAAAACAGATTCCTTTTTTTTTTTTAAAGTGGAAACAGGGTCTTGCTATGTTGTCCTGGCTGGTCTTGAACCTCTGGGCTCAAGTGGTTTCCTCCCCGCTTGGCCTCCCCAAGTGTCAGTCACTGCATCTGGCCCAGATTCCTTTTAAAGGTGAAGGTAATATGATTTGCTGGTGGCTGGAGTGTAAGGTGGGAGAGAAAGAGAAAAGGCGAAGAATACTCTTGGGGTCTGTCATGAACTAAAATGGGAAAGGCTGTATGTGGTGGGCCAGGGAAGTATGGGCAGGGGCTGTGTTCTAGTTAACAGCTCCGAGATGCCTGTTAGAAATACAACTGGACATGTCAAGTAGGCAGTTGGATATGTGGGTCTGAAGCTCAGGGAGAGGTCTGGGCTGGAGATTTAAAACTGGGAGTTCCCAGCATAAAGATGGCATTTCATACTGTGAATCCAGATGAGATCACCAAAGCAGAAAAGAGATCCTGGGAGGAGCCTGGGGCACTCCAACCTTAGAAGCTGGGGAGAAGCAGAGGAACAGCAATGAGAAAGGAGGAAACCCAGGAGGTGGCAGTGTTCCATATGCGAGGTCAAGGATGTATTTCAAGCAGGACGAAGTGCTCACTTGTGCTAAATCAAGAATGATGAGAGCTAAGTTTATTTATTTACCACTGGACTCAGCACGTTGAGGTCATGGGTGACCTTGATCAAATTGAGTTATGGTGGGGGACATCTTGATTGGAATGGATTTAAAAGAGGTTTGGAGAAGAGAAATTGTTAAGTCATAAATGTGGGCAACTCTCCTGAGCCGTTTCCTTGTGAAGGAATGAGAAATAGGGCAATAGCCCAAGGGGAAAGTGGGGGCAGTGGAGGCTCCTCAGATTGGGGTAAATCACAGCATGTTTGTAAGCTGCTAGCAAAGAGCCAGTGAACAAGGAAAAGTTGAGGAGGCAGGAGGTAGAGAAGGACTGCTGGAGCATTGTCCCAGAGCATCCTCCCAGGAGCAGACAGTTCACCCGCGGTAATGGAGAGAAGGTGGCACAGACAGGCAGAGGCAGGCAGGCAGGCAGGTGCGTGAGGGGGCGGCACCTGTGGAGGTTCTGTTTTGGTGGCTTCTGTTTTTTTAATCAAAGAATAAACAAGGCACTTGCCCAAGAGTAAATGAAGGGAGAACCCAATTTCCTTAAAAAAAAAAAAAAAAAGAGTGTAACCCCAGCACTCAGGAGGCTGAGGCAGGAGAACTGCCTGCCCAGGAGTTCAAGACCAGCCTGGGCAATATAATGAGACCCTGTCTCTACAGAAAGTTTTAAAAATTAGTTGGGCATGGTGATGACGCACAGCTTTAGTCACAGCTATTCAGGAGGCTGAGGTGAGGTGGGAGGATTGGTTGAGCTGAGAGGTCAAGACTACAGTGAGCTGTGATTGTACCACTGTACGCCAGCCTGGGCAACAGAGCCAGACCCTGTCTCAAAAAAAAAAAAAAAAAAGAGAGAGAGAGTATAAAGAAAGAAAAGATGCAGAACTTATATAATAAACTAAAAAAGGCCTAATAAGCATATCAACTAATATGTGGGCCTTATTTGGATTCTGATTCAAACATTAAAAATAAAAAGATATTTATGAGACAATTGGAAATTTGTACCATCAATGGATATTTTGTCCTATTAAAATTACCAGTTTTGGAGGTGTGATAATGTTACCAAGGTTACATTTTTATAACAGGGTCATTGTCTTTTAGACATAGATGCTGAAATATTAATTGATGAAATTCGTCAATGACGTGGATTTACTTTAAAATAATCCAGTGGAGGGGTGGGGAGAAGGGAGGGTGGGGCGTAGATGAAGTGTAATTGCCTTTGGGTCAGTAATTGTTGAAGTTGGCCGATGTGCAAGAGTCATTATGCCTTTTCTACTTCCATAATACAAACCAAAACAAAGGAAAAAAGAAGAGGGAAGGAGATGCCGGGGCTTAAGAGGAAAAGGGAAGGTTGGAATTGCCATCTGGGACTGCCAATGAGGGGGAGAGGCATATGACTGTCAGATGCCACTAAGGACCCACTTGAGATTCAAGAGCCTCAATTTAAAGTGAGGCCAGACGGCAGGGAGGTATATGTGTATGTATTTCCCCAGCCATATCCAGCAGCACGTGCAGGCACAGAGTAGGTGGAGGGTTAGATTTGACCAGAGTTCTGAGGTTAGCCAATAAAATATAAGCACGAATAATACCATTCTCCCATGATATTGATGACGTCTCTGAGGGTCAGAATTATGTCTTTGCTTCAGCAAGTTTGGGCTGATTTGACTAGCTGATTCTCAAGTCCCCTGTCCCCACCACAAGTTTCAACCAAATTCAATACTCTGTCCTCAGCACTTAAAAATGATTTATTTGGTTGCATGAGCAAGACAAAAGGAGGGGGATGGGTAGAAGTGGCTCTCATTGCCTTGTCTCCCATTTTTCTACCATTCTTTCCGAAGCAAAGGGTGCTTATCTGGGTTTGAGTGATTCCTCCCAGTTGGTCTGTAGCTGGGCCAGGTGTGAAGTCACGCCTCTCTTGTACAATGACCTGCCTGCCTTGTGCCCCCATTTTCACTTCTTAGCTTGGTCTGTGGAGGAAATCATTGAGGTCCAGTAGGGAAACAAAGCACTATCTACAGAGGCCAGGTGTCTCCCATTTCTCTGATTGTGGCTGGACCTTTATGGGGTGTCCCCCTCAGCCTCTCCTGCCCATCAGCTTCTGATCTTTCCCAAGACTGTTCCATCTGAGGCAGGAGCTTGGCTCTCATTGGCTCCCTTCTTCCCAGGTCCTACTTGCAGGACTGAGGGTCCAGTTGCCAGGACCTACCTGCTCTAGCTCTCTCGGAGACAGATGTCTGATAGATCAGAACATGTCTCTGGCCAGGTCATGTTGACCAGTACACATATGTCTCTGACTCTGGTATATTTTAAAACAAAGACATATTGAATATGTAAACTAAGTATAGCCAGTATGGTTTTTATACCAATTTTTCTTTTGAGAATCATAGTCGTTTTCTGAGAGAATCACCAGGGGGACTTTTTAAAGAAACCCCCGGGTAGTTTGCTCATCTTTGTATCTTCCACAGGGTTGTTCACCAAGTATTTGTTGAAATTTTGCTACAGCACCACCAACTAGGTTTCAGCAAGGCATAAAGGAGCGTACACTTGGGAACACAAACCTGGGTTTGATTTTGGCTTTGCCACTCACTAGCTAAGAAACCTTGGACAAGTTAGGCTTCAGATTTCTTCTTCTTCTAGTTTTGTGTGTGTGTGTGTGTTTTCTGAGACAAGGTCTCCCTCTGTTGTCCAAGCTGGAGTGCAGTAGTTCAATTTTGGCTCACTGCAACCTCCGCCTCCAGCTTCAGGTGATCCTCCTGCCTCAGCCTCCTGAGTAGCTGAGATTACAGGCACATGCCACCACGTCTGGCTAACTTTTGTATTTTTAGTAGAGATGGAGTTTCACCATGTTGCGCAGCCTGGTCTCAAACTCCCGGGCTCAAGCGATCCACCTGTCTCAGTCTCTTAAAGTGATGGGAATACAGGCATGAGCCACTATACCCAGCCTAGGCTTCAAATTTCTAACGTGTAAAGTCAGGATAATAGTTTTTCCACTGTTGGAATGTTGGAAGGATTAAAAGGGATGGTTACACTAGAAATGGATATCGGTTCTTAACTTTCCCTCACTGCTGCTGCCTTTTTTTAACAAGCATGGCTCTGAAGGGATTAGAATGTAGATATCTCTGTGACCTTAAAGAGATCATTCATCTCTGAGCCTCATTCACATTTCTGAGCTATCTCTGCACCACTTTTCACATGACATTGAATGATGGAATCCAATTAGAGATTTCTGAGATCCCTTTCAGTTTAGATAATCTAGGTTTCCTTTGACTTATTGGAACAGATTTTCTTTTATTTTTAGACCTCAGGTGCACAGAATCATAATCGTTGGCTCATGACTCACTCTCATCATTGGACCATGCAGGTCCTGCTCTTTTTCTTTCTCTTTTATTTCTGCTCCTTCCCCCCCCTTTCTTCCTATTCATCCATCCACCCATCTGGTTGCTTCTTTGTTTATAATAATAAGTATCTACAAACCTACCACCCCTAACAAAAGCTAAGACCTTGATAATTAGCAAATGTCTAATCTTATGATTCCCTCACCACGACCAGTACCCCCAATCTATCCTTTCTGCCTCCTCCACTACCAGAAGCAATTGTTATCTTTTAATATTATTTTTAATTTATTATTATTATTATTTTTGAGATGAGGTCCTATTATGTTGCCCAGGCTGGAGTGCAATAGTGCAGTCACAGTGCATCACAGCCTGGGACTCCTGGGCTCAAGCCATCCTCCTGCCTCAGCCTCCTGAGTAGCTGGGACTGCAGGTATGCACTAGCACACCTGGCTTATTTTTAATTTTTTGAGGAACTTACATGCTGTTTTCATTAGAGGCTGTACCATTTTACATTCCCACCAACAGTGCACGAGGCTTCAACTTTACATCCTCTCCAGTACTTGTTATTTTATGGGTTTATTTTTTAATAGTAGCCATTCTAATAGATATGAGAAGGTATCTCGTTGTGGTTTTGATTTGCATTCCCTAATGATTAGTGATGGTGACTTTGAGCATCTTTTTATATGTATGTTGGCCATTTGTATATCTCCTTTGGAGAAGTATCCATTCAAGTCCTTCACCCATTTTAAAAATCAGGTTTTTTTTGTTGTTGAGTTGTAGTAATTATTATCTTGAATCCTGTTTTCTTTTTTTTCTTGGCTTATGTTATCTTATCGCATAGGATTCTAATTCACATTTTGACTTCTGTGTAGTATTTCACTGTTTGACTCTACCACAGTTTTATTATCCTTTTCTCTGTTGAACTTTTGGGTTTTTCCTAGGTTTCTGCTGTGATTAATAGGACTGCTAGGGACAGTTTCGTACATGTGCAAGAGTATCTCATGGGTGTATATCTAGGAGTAGATCTGCTAAATCGGTGTGTGAATGTTCAACATTAGAGGTAATGCAAAACTTTTCCCAAAGTGGTTGCTTATATATATATATATATATAAGAAATACATAAGCAACAGATAAGAAATCCTTTTTCAACATTTGTTATCATTAGACGTCATTTTTTCCAATTGAATGAGTGTAAATTGGTTTCTGATTATGGTCTTAATTGCATTTCCCAGATCACCAATGTGTTTATTAGCCGTATGTATTCCTCTCTGTCTCCTGCCTAGATGTCTGTTGGATTGTTTATCCTCCTATTAATCTATGAATGTTCTTTATAAAATATTTTGATAGAAATCCATTGTCAGGTGTGTGTCTCTCCATTGTCTTCTAGGTTTTAACTTAACTTTTCATATATCTGAAGGCTTTTTTCTTCCAAATGAGATTTACTGACTTATAAGTTACACAGAACAAAATGCACCCTTGCCAGGTGTGCAGCCCTATGAATTTTGCCAGACACAGAGTTATGTAACCACCACCATAAGCAAGATACAGAACATTTCCATCATCTCAGTAAATTCTCATGTACCCTTTTGGGGGTTAATTCTCTCCCCTTAATCCCAACCCTGGGTAACCACTCATCTTTATTCTGTCCCTAGGGTTTGCATTTTCTAGAATGTCATATAAATGAGATGCTAGAATATCCCACTTTTTGAGACTGGCTTCTTTGACTTCATGTATTTGAGATGCCTCTAACTTGCTGCGTTATCAGTAGAACATTGCTTTATATTGCTGTATCGTGTTCCATTGTATTGCATACCATGGTTTATTTACTCATCTGTTGACACACGTGGCTTATTTCCAGCTTTTGGCAATTATAAATAAACTGCTATAAATATTACTATATACGTTTTTGTGTGGACACATATGCATATTTTCTTTCTTTTTTGTTTTTTTGTTCTTTTACACATGCCATGGTGGTTTGCTGCCTCCATCCCCCCGTCACCTACATTAGGTATTTCTCCTAATGTTATCCCTCCCCAATCTCCCTACCCCTGCTATACCTCCCCTAGTCCCCAACCCCCAACAGACCCCAGTGTGTGCTGTTCCCCTCCCTGTGTCCATGTGTTCTCATCGTTCAGCACCTACTTTGGAGTGAGAACATGTGGTGTTTGCTTTTCTGTTCTTGTGTCAGTTTGCTAAGAATACTGGTTTCCAGATTTATCCATGTCCCTGCAAAGGACATGAACTCATCCTTTTTCATGGCTGCATAGCATTCTGTGGTGCCACATTTTCTTTATCCAGTTTATCATTGATGGGTATTTGGGTTGGTTCCAAGTCTTTGCTATTGTAAACAGTGCCGCAATGAACATATGTGTGCATGTGTCTTTATAACAGAACAATTTATAATCCTTTGGGTATATACCCAGTAATGGGATTGCTGGGTCAAATGGTATTTCTATTTCTAGATCCTTGAGGAATTGCCACACTGTCTTCCACAATGGTTGAACTAATTTATACTCCCATCAGCAGCGGAAAAGCATTCCTATTTCTCCACATCCTCTCCAGCATCTGTTGTCTCCAGATTTTTTAATGATCGCCATTCTGACTGGCAGGAGATGATATCTCAATGTGGTTTTGATTTGCATTTCTCTAATGACCAGTGATGATGAGCATTTTTCATATGTTTCTTGGCCACATAAATGTCTTCTTTTGAAAAGTGTCTGTTCATATCCTTCACCCACGTTTTGATGGGTTTTTTTTTCTTGTATGTTTGTTTTAGTTATTTGTAGATTCTGGATATTGGCCCTTTGTCAGATGGGTAGCTTGCAAAAATTTTTTCCTATTCTGTTGGTTGCCAGTTCACTCTAATGATTGTTTCTTTTGCTGTGCAGAAGCTCTTAAGTTTAATTAGATCCTACTTGTCTATTTTGGCTTTTGTTGCCATTGCTTTTGGTATTTTAGTCATGAAGTCCTTACCTATGCCTGTGTCCTGAATAGTATCGTCTAGGTTTTTTTCTAGGGTTTTTACGGTGTTAGGTCTTATGTTTAAATCTTTAATCCATCTGGAGTTAATTTTTGTATAAGGTGTAAGGAAGGGGTCCAGTTTCAGCTTTCTGCACATGGCTAGCCAGTTTTCCCAAAACCATTTATTAAACAGGGAATCCTTTCCCCGTTGCTAGTTTTTGTCAGGTCTGTCAAAGATCAGATGGTTGTGGGAGTGTGGCGTTACTTCCAAGACCTCTGTTCAGTTCCGTTGTTCTATATCTCTGTTTTGGTACCAGTACCATGCTGTTTTGATTACTGTAGCCTTGTAGTATAGTTTGAAGTCAGGTAGCATGATGCTTCCAGCTTTGTTCTTTTTGCTTAGGATTATCTTGGCCATACAGGCTTGAACTGTAAAAAACTACCTTAAACTTCATATATACATGTTTTCATTTCTCTGGAGTATATACCAAAAGTAGGAATCCCAGGTCATATGACACTGTATGTGTAACTTTCTAAGAAACTGCCAAACTGCTTTCCAAAGATTCTCACCAGCAATGTATGTGAGTTCCAGTGGCTGTGCATCCTCAGTAGGACTTGGGATTATGAGGGCTTTGTTTGTTTGTTGTTTAGCCATTCCAACAAGTGTATAATGGTATCTCACTGTGATTTTAATTCATATTTCTGGGTTGCACATCATTTTGTGTTTGTTGGCCATATATATATCTTCGATGAAGTATCTATTTAGCAAAATAATCTTTTGCTTGTTTTTTATTAGGTTGTTTCTTACTATTCCTTTGAGAATTTTAAAATGTGTTATGGAACAAACCCTTTATCAGTTTATCAAATATCCTTCAAATCTTTTCTTTCAATCTGGGGCTTGTGTTTGCATTCTTCAGCAGTGTCTCTCAAACAGCTGTGTTAGACTCCCCTAGTCTAGACTAGCCCTCCCTGCCCCCTCACTGTGTAGCAGGCATGCTCGATCCTGGGTTTCCCCGTGTCACTAACAATCACTCTGGCACCTTGCAAAGATATTGGCTCTCCAAATTGTTTACTGTCCTGTTTGGACTGATCTAATTGATGAGAGTGCTTACATCTGTTTTGAACATTCCAGAGAGAATCATTCAACTTCCTTGCATTTCAAAAATCTTGTCCTCTTGCTAATGGCTTCAGAAAGCAGGTCCAGTTATACTGAAATAAGTAACCCTGTTTTAGCTGAATGTGAGATTCACTTAACAAAAGAAGTTATCAAGGAAGGTTAACACATCTCCTTTCTTGTAAATGTCATTGTTGGGCCCTCATGATGCTCTTAGCATTTGGGCAATTTATTCTGAGAAGAAATAGCTTTTAAATAAATTTGGGAAAATGTTTTAGTGTTTAGAATCTATACTACATGCTAACACATAATGAGAATGTGTAGTGGGGGGATTGTTTTTTTGGGTTTTTGAGACAGGATCTCGCTCTGTCACTAGAGTCAGAGTGCAGTGAAACAACCATGGCTCACTGCAGCCTCGACCACCTGGACTCAAGCGGTTCTCCTGCCTCAGCCTCCCAAGCATCTGGGACTACAGGCACACACCCATGCCTGGCTAATTTTTGTATAGATGGATTTTTGCCATGTTGCCCAAGCTGGTCTTAAACTCCTAGGCTCAAGCTATCTGCCCACTTTGGCTTCCCAAAGTGCTGGAATTACAGATGTGAACCACCATGCCCAGCCTGAGAATATATTTTTATAATGTTTTCATCCAATTTGTATTACTTTATATGGTAATAGATTTTTCCCCTAATTTGTTTTTGCTTTCACTAACATTAAATTGATTCTGTCAAGAGAAAAATATAAGGTATAAAAATTGGAAAGGAAGATATGTTATAATTATCTACAGATTATATAATTATTTACATAAATAGAAAAAGAATCAACTGAAAACTATTTTTAATTAAACTTTTTATTTTGGGACTAATATAGATTCGCATGCAGTTGTAGCAGATAACACTATACTTTGCCCAGATTCCCCCAATGGTAACATTATACTTTGCCCAGATTCCCCCAATGGTAACACTGTACTTTGCCCAGATTCCCCCAATGGCAAAACTGTAGTACAATATCACAACCAGGAAATTGACATTATACTGTCAAGATCACCAGAAGGATGATGATCTTTTATGTTGTCCTTTTATGACCACACCCATTTCTTACCACCACCTCCCCCTTCCTTAACCCCTGGAAACCATTAATCTGTTATCTATAATGTTAGTATTTCTGCTCCATAAATGGAATCGCACAGTATGTGACTTTTTGGGATTGGCCTTTTTCATTCAGCATAATTCTCAGGGGATTCACCTAAGTTCCTGCATATATCAATAGTATCAGTGGTATCAATAGTCCATTCCTTCTTATTGCCAAGTAGTATTCCATGCTGTGGGCCTACCACCGTCTGTTTAACCATTTACTCATTGAGGGACACCTGGATTGTTTCTAATTTTTGGCTATTATGAATAAAGCTGTTATAAACATTTATGTACAGGTTCTTGTGCGAACATAGTCTTCATTTTTCTGGATTGAATGCCCAGATTTATATTTGCTGGGTTGTATGATAGTTACATGTTTAATTATTTAAGAAACTGCCAAACTGTATAATAGACTGGCTGTACCATTTTACATTTCTACCAGCAACATATGGGTGATGTCATTTCTCCACATCCGCACCAGCCTTTGGTGTTGTCACTATTTTTGTTTCATTTAGTCATCCTAATAGGTGTGCAGTAATGTCTCACTAATTTTTTTCTCATTGTGGTTTTAATTCACATTCCCCTAATGGCTGATGATGTTGAACTCCTTTTCACATGCTTGTTTGCTGTCTGTACATCTACTCTGATGAAATGTATTTTCATGTCTTGTGCCCATGCTCTAGTTGGATTATTTGTGCCTTTACTGCTGAATTTTGAGAGTTCCTCACATATTCTAGAACTTGTTCTTCATCATCTGTGTGGTTTCTCCCACTCGTCATCCTTCACAGATAAAAGCTTAATTTTAGTGAAGCTGAGTTTATTTATAAATTTTTCCTTTTATGAATTATATTTTGGTCTCAAATCTAAGAATTGTTTGCCTAGCTCCAGGTTGCAACAATTTCCTTCGATTTTTATTGCACAGGTTTTTAGTTTGACATTTATGTTTAAGTCAGCCATCCAGTTTGAGTTAGTCTTTATATGAGGACTTAGGTTAAGATTTCTTTTTTCTTTCTTTCTTTGTTTTTTGCCTAAGGATATCCAATTATTTCAGCACCATTTGTTGAAAAGACTGTTTTTTCACCATTTGTTGAAAAGATTGCTTTTGCATTTTTATTAAAAATCAGTTGAGTATATATGTGGGTCTATTTTTGGATTTTTTTGTGTCTCTTCCTTCACAAATATCATGTAGGTTTGGTTACTGTAGCTATATAATGTCTTTGAATTGGGTAGACTGATGCTTCTATGTTTTTCTTCTTTGTCAAATTTGTTTTAGCTACGCTTGTTCCTTTTTATTTCCATATAAATTTTAAAATAATCTTGTCCAGCTATTAAAAATTTTGTTGGGATCTTGATAAGGATGGCATTAAACCAGTATATCAGTTTGGAGATACTTTGCATGTGTACTGGGTGGAGTCTTCCAGGTTGTGAACAGAGTAGGCCTCTTCATTTACGTGGATATTTGATTTCTTTAATCAGTTTTGTGTAGTTTTAGCATACACGTCCTATACATGTTTTGTTCATTCTATGGCTAAGTATTTTTGCAGATTGTAATTGTTATCCTATTTAAATTTTTTGTTCCCTTATGTTTATTATGTGTATATAGAGATAGTTGATTAATTTTTATGTTTGTCTCATATTCTGCAACGTTGATGTATTCATTTATTTATTTTAATTTGAAAAGCAAGAGCTTGCTCTGTTGCCCGGGCAGGAATGCAGTGGCACCTTCTTTGACAACTTCTTAGCTCACTACAGCCTTAAACTCCTGGGCTCAAGGGATCCTTCTACCAGTTCTACCTCCTTAAAATCTTTTAACATTTTTTTTTTAGAGAGAAGGTCTTACTATGTTGTCCAGGCTGGTCTTGAACACCTGACTTCAAACTATCCTCCCACCTCCAGCCTCACAAAGTGCTGGGATTACAGGTGTGAGCCACTTTGTGTGGCCTCATATATTAGTTCCAAGAGATTTTTTTAAATCAGTTCTTGAGATTTTCTATATAGACCATCATATTATCTGCAAATAAGAACAATTTTATTTCTTCCTTTCTGGCCTATATGCATTTTATTTCCTTTTTTTTTTCTTTATTCTGTTGGCTAGAACTTTCAGCCAACACTATGTCAAATAATTGTGGTGAAAGCAGATATCCTTGCCTTGTTGTTAATTTTAGAAAGAAGCATTTGGTCTTTCCCCATCAAGTATAATAACATTCTCTGTGTATTTTCTGTAATTTTTTATCACACTGAAGAAATTTCTCTCAATTCCTCTTTTTATGGGTTTCAAAAAAAATCATGAATGAGTTTCATTTTGTCAGATGCTTCCTCTGCATTGATTGACATGATCGTGTATTTTTCTTAATTAGCCTGTTCATATGGTAGATTATACTGATGGATTTTAGAATGTGGAACCAGCCTTGCATCCCTGGAATGAACCCCATTTGGCTATGGTGTATACTTCTTTGTATTTATTGCTGACTTCTGTTTGCTTATATTTTGTTAAGGATTTTTTTAAATGGATGTTAACATTTTATTAAGGAAATAAAGGTGTTGCAATATTGCCCAGGCTGGTCTCGAGGTCCTGGCCTAAAGCAATCCTTGTGCCTTACCATCTCACCCCATCTGTTAAGGATTTTTGTGTCTGTATTTGTGAGAGATTTATTGATTTATAATTTTCCTTTTCTTTTGTTCATCTTCTTTTTTAAATTTTGGACTATCTATGTCTGGTTTTGGTATAAAAGTAACACTACTTTCATAAAATTAATTAGGAAGTGTTTCTTCTTTTCTGTAAAAGAGATTTTATAGAGTTGATGTTAATTCTTCTTTAATAGTTTGGAGGAATTCTCTAAAGAAACCATCTGGCCTGAATGTTTCCTTTTTTGAAGGTTTTTAAATTATTTGTTCAGTTTTCTTAATAAATTAATTCAGATTATCTATCACATATTGGGAAGTACAGTAGTTTTTGTTTTTTGAGAACTTGGTTCATTTTACCTAAGTTTTTTGTTTGTTTGCTTGTTTGCTTGCTTGCTTATTTGTTTTTTGAGACGGAGTTTTGCTCTTGTCGCCCAGGCTGGAGTGCAATGGTGTGATCTCGGCTCATTGCAACCTCCGCGTCTGGGTTCAAGTGATTCTCCTGCCTCAGCCTCCCAAGTAGCTGGGATTACAGGCATGCACCACCATGCCCGGCTAATTTTTGTATTTTTAGTAGAGATAGGGTTTCTCCATGTTGGTCAGGCTGGTCTTGAACTTTTGACCTCAGGTGATCCGCCTGCCTCAGCCTCCCAAAGTGCTGGGATTACAGGCATGAGCCACTGTACAGGGCCCATTTCACCTAAGTTTTAAAGTTATGTGTGTAGAGTTTTCTTGGTAGTTTCTCATAGCCCTTTTGTCTGCAGGGTCTGTAGTGGCATCCCTCTTTCATTCTTGAGATTGATGATTGTGTCATTTCTGTTTTTTTTATTTTTCGGTTTTGCTAAAGGATCGTCAATTGAATTGATCTTTTCAAAGAAGCAGTTTGTTGTTTCATTGATTTTTCTCTATTGTGTTTGCTCTCTATTTTATTGATTTCTGCTCTTTATTATATCTTTCCTTCTGCTTGCTTTTAGATTTTAGGGTGGGAAGTTGACTCTTCCTTTACTAGTTTCTCGCGGTGGGACCTTCAATGACTGATTTGAGGTGTTTCCTGTTTTCTAATGTGTGGATTTAGTGCTATAAAATTCCCTCTGAGCAGTGCTTTAGCTGTGTCACTCAGATTTTGATATGTAGTATTTTCATTTTCATTCAGTTCAATGTACTTTTTCATTTCAATTGAAACGTTCTCTTTGAATTATGGATTATTTAGAAATCACATTCAAGCCAGGCACAGTGGCTTATGCCTATAATCCCAGCTACTCAGGAGGCTGAGGCAGGAGGATTACCTGAGGCCAAGAGTTCAAGACCAGCCTGGACAACATAGCAAGACCCCCATCTCTAAAACTATAAATAAGAATAAATAAGTTGATGTGGTGGCATGCACTTGTAGTCCCAGCTGCTCAGGACCCCAAGGCAGGAGAATTTTCTGAGCCCTGGAGTTCAATGTAGCAGTGAGCTACGTTCACGCCACGGCACTCCCACCTGGGTGACAGAGCAAAGCTCCATCTCAAAAAATTTAAATTTAAATTTTAAAAAAATTGTGGTCTAGGCACAATGGCTCATGCCTATAATCCCAACACTTTAAGAGTCTGAGGCAGGGGGGATCACTGGGCCCAGGAGTTTGAGACCAGCCTAGGTAACGTAGTCTAAAGACCTTGCCTCTACAAAACAGTAATTTAAAAATTAGCTGAGCATGGTAACACATGCCGATAATCCCACTTACGTGGGGAGCTGAGATGGAAAGGTCACTTGAGCCCAGAGGTTGAGGCTGCAATAAGCTGTGATCATGCCACTGCACTCCAGCCTGAATGACAGAGCAAGACCCCATCTCACAAAACATATTTTTAAATTTAAAAATAGAAAAATAACTTTCAATATGGTAGGATTCAAATTAGTATGCAACAATTATTTAAAATAACTTAATGAATGATCAAATGCATAGTAATAAATATAACAAAAAGTTCATAATTTGTACAATAAAATTTTTAAATGAAATTGAAAATTCCAAAGAAAATTTGAATAAATTAAAATTCATATCACATTCTTAGAGTCAACATCATGTCATTCTAAGTTAATTTGTAATTTTAATATGACTCCAATAAAAATATTACTTGATTTTCTTTAGAAATGAAAAAATCTGATTCTAGAGGAATCTAAGAAAAATTTGACAAGCAAGAGTAAACAGAAAAAAGTTTTTAAAGAATATAAACTCGATTATAAAACTACAGTAATTAAAATGGAATGATACCAGCACATGAAGGGCTAAACAGATGAGTAGAAGATAAAGTCCAGAAATAGATCCAAACACAGAGGAGAATTTAGTACTGCGTATGATTGAAGATGACATTTCAAACCATAGAGTAAAAGGTAAATTTTTAAATGAATGAGTTGGGATCATGACCATCTTATATATAGCTAGAGCCCTTCTTCGCATGATTTCAAAGTGAGTTTCAGATGGATTAAGATTGAAGCACAAAGAAATTACCAGGCTGGGCAACATGGTGACACCCTGTCACTACAAACAATTTAAAAATTAGCCAGGTATGCAGCTGTGGGCCCAGTGCTTGTGGTTCCAGCTACTTGGGAAGCTGAGGTGGGAGGATCACTTGAGCCTGGGAGGTCAAGGCTGCAGTGAGTCATGATCATGTCACTGCACTCCAGCCTGGGCGAAAGAGCAAGACCCTGTCTCAAAAAAAAAAGAAAAAAGAAGAAGAAGAAGAAAGAAATTAAACCATAGAAATATTAAAAACATGGAAACATAAAAATAATCTTGAAAAAAGAAGGCCTAAATATGACACAAAACATAGTAAAATAGAAAAGATCCAATAAACTACGAAAAAAATTTCATGCATAGCAAAACCACAAATAAAGTCAGGATAAAAATAATGATGTGGATAATTTGCAGCCCCTCTTATAGACAAGGAGTCCCCTAATAAAAGTTCCTTCAGACTGATGAGAATCAACCAACTGCCCAGTAGAGAAATGGGCAAATAATAGAATATTGAAATTGATATGGTTTGGCAGTATCTCCACCCAAATCTCATCTTGAATTGTAGTTACCATAATCCCCACATGTGGTGGGAGGGACCTGGTGGGAGGTAATTGAATCATGGAGGCAGTTTCCCCCCATGCTGTTCTCGCGATGGTGAGTAAGTTCTCACTAGATCTGATGGTTTTTTAAGGGGCTTCCCCCTTCACTCAGCTCTCATTCTTGTCTCTCCTGCCACTATGTGAGGAAGGACATGTTTGCTTCCCTTTCTACCATGATTGTAAGTTTCTGAGGCCTCCCCAGCCATGCTGAACTGTGAGTTAATTAAAGTCTTTCCTTTATAAACTACCCAGACTTTGGCAGTTGTTTATGGCAGTGTGAGAATGGACTAATACAATAAAATGAAAATACTCAATCTTACTTATAGTAAGAGAACCACAAAAGAGATACCAATTTCTGTGTGTCAGATTGTCAGAGATCGAAAAGATGAGTAACACAACATATTGGAGAAGGAATGAGAAACAGGAACTCTCATACATTGCTGTTGGTAGTATAAATTGTCACTACATTCATGGAGGGAAACTTGGTCACGTTATCTTTGACCTGGAAACTCTGCCTCCAAGAATTCATTTGAAAAATAGTCTTGCAAATATAAGAATCACATTTACCCAAAGATATGTATTATAGTAATTTTTAATATGAGATGACTATAAGCAACGTAAATGTCTATCAGTAGAGGATTAAGTAAATAATTATATGTTTATACAATGAAATACCATGGAGTTTTTAACATAACAAGGCAGTTTTATATGAACCAATACAGAAATATATCTAAGGTAGCTGTTAATGGCAAAAAGCAAAGGAAAGGAAAATATGTATAGTATGCTAGAATTTTAAAAAACACATGCATGTGTATATGTGCCTGCAGAGACTATCTCTGGAAGGGTACATAAGAAACTAGTTAACTGGTTGTCCAGAGACAGGGGATGAGTGGAGCTTGGGAAGCTGTGGGACAGAGTTGGAAGGAAGATGTTCTAGGCTAACCTCAAAAGTATACTGTCTATACTTCTGTATCATTTGAGTTTCATACCATGTGAAGGGATTAGCTATTCAAAAAGTAGGTAAAATAACTTTTTAAATGTTTAAGTAAGAATCCTGGGAGACAGAGAAAGAATGATCTTTGTGCCCTGAACACAGACTAAATATTCAGGGGGTGGAGGCACATGAACCACGAGTCAGGAGAATTTTGATTATGTGCTTCTTTAGAAATATGTCCTAATGGAATTACAGAATTCCAAGATGAAAAAGTATAAGAGATCCCCAGACCAGCTTATATTTATGGCAGAGGGAAGGACAGTCTGAGAATAAACATTTGCTGAGGAAATATCTGTAAAGAACCCCCAGACAGACATTAAGATATGCTGAAAGAGAGAAGTGTTAGAGCTCGTTAGCAACCCCAGACACTCCCTGTCATCAGTCCCATATGCTGGATCCTGCTTTTGTTGCTAGGGAGTGTCTTCCATACCTACTCTCCTCGCTTCCAGCTCAGACCTCCTTCAGAGGAACCCAGCAGATGTCTGAAGCGTGGCTGCTTTATCTGACCTTCTAGGATCTAGGGACAGCGCCCAAGTGCCTGGAAAACTGACCATGGTCTCTGCCTTGCTGTGACCTAGAGCTGCTCTTCTTGCAGCCTGCAGGATATCATGTGCCTTCTTGGTCCCTATTCCTCCCTGGAGTATCAGGTGTCTTTCCTGAAACCTTCCTATGCCTGAGTCAGAGGGAGAGCCTATTTCCTGAATTCTAAGTTTCACTTTTCACGAAGCCTAAAGTCCTATGACTGATGATCAAATCACTGGGGATAATTACAACTTCATTCATCTTTAAGGATTATCTGTCTGTCTGTCTGTCTGTCTATATATCTGTCCATCTATCCTCAAATTGCTGCCCTCGTTTGATCTCCACAGTAATCCTATAGGTAGGTCTGATCTCTAATTTTCAAATGGCAGTAAAATATTTGTATAAAGATTTGGTTTTCCAAGTACTTGCCTCTATGTTATTTCATTGCAGTCCCCTGACAACTCTCATAAAGGAAAGGAAGGTTTTATTAACCCAGATATACCTATGAGGGTGTTGTTGGAGAGGCAACTGTGGAATAGTGGGCCTTTGAGATAAGATCATATGGGTTTGACTCACATGGATTCTTTTTTTGTTTTTTGGTTTCTGGTTTTTTGTAGAGACAAGGTTTCGCCATGTTGCCCAGACTGGTCTCGAACACCTGGGCTCAAGAAGTTCACCTGTCTCAGCCTTCCAAGGTGCTGAGATTACAGGCATGAGTCACCATGCCCAGCATCACATGGATTCTTTACACATATTTCCTCAGGTGTAAATGGGGATAATAATGTGTATATCAGGCTGGGCACAGTGGCACATGCCTACAATACCAACACTTTGGGAGCCAAGGTAGGAGGATTGCTTGATTTCAGGAGTTCAAGTCCAACCCGGGCAACATAGTGAGACCTCATCTCTACAAAAAATAAATAAAATTAGCCAAGTGTGGTGACACACACCTGTGGGCCCAGCTACTTGGGAAGCTGAAGTGGGAGGATCATTTGAGTCCCAGAGGTCAAGGCTGCAGTGAGCTGTGATCCTGCCACTGCACTCCAGCCTGGGTGTTAGAACAAGACCTTGTCTCTAAAATAATAATATCTATGTCATGTCATACTGGATTTCTGTTAGGATTAAATTCTATCATATAGAGAGTTTCAAGAGTTAATATTCCAATGATTTTCTATTTCTTGACCTGCTCTATCACTTAAAATACTTTTTACTTTGAAAATGTTTTATGGAAGAGGAGAGAATAATATCATGAAACTTATGTATCCATCATCCTTGTCAATAATTGTCAATATAAGGCCAATCTCGTTTCAGCTATGCCCCCACCTACTCCCCCTTTTCTTTCATTAAACAGTTTTCTAAATAGTGAGGTATTTCCCTGACATCCTTCAAATGTGACTAATGGCTTATTTAGGATTATCTTTAAATATTATTGGGAATTCATAGACTTAAACACATTTGTTATATTTCTCCCTGTTGCAATTATTATCCGTATTGATACTCAGCTTGACCACAGAAACCTTATTCTGCTTGGTTTCGGAGTCCTTTTGACATGACTCTCGTAGTCTTTAACACTGTTTGCTTTTTTGGCATGACAGGATATTCTATGTTTATCTTGTATGTTTGCCACATCGAATTTAGAGTCAGTCATTTCTCTGAGGAGGCCCAACTCTTTCCCAGGGAATGGTATTTAGAATTCATAATCTGATTGCTAGAGGTGCTCATTCCTACTACGATGGCCATTGTTTCTAGGCCTTACAGTGAACAGAGCTAGGAAACGTGCATGCACACCTGTATGTGATTAACCTAAAACATGAAGGGCATACTGATACCCCCAGTTCACAATCAAGACTACAGAATTTTTACCCAATCTCATCAATCTTACATTTGTATCTCCTTTCAGCCAATAAATCTTGTTTCCAAGCAACATCAACAGTATTACTCATTTGATTTATTCCACAATGGACATATAATATTATAGTACCATCAGTAATATGATTATTTAATACAATTATTTAAAACAGTTTAGAATTTCTTGTGGGGCACAGAGCAGTTCTTTTTATCTTTAGGGTACATCTATCTAAGGCAAGCGTGTCCAACCCACAGGCCACATGCAGTCCCGGATGATTTTGAATGTGACCCAACACAAATTTATAAACTTTCTGAAAACATTATGAGACTTTTTTGCAATTGCTTAAACTCCTTTTAGTGTTAGTGTATTCTGTGTGTGGCCCCAAGACAATTCTTCTTCTTCCAATGTGGCCCAGGGGAGCCAAAAGATTGGATACCCTGATAAGGATACACAGTCAAATTACTATTGTTTTAATCTATGTGTAGTATGCCAACCAACTGAACTCAAAGGTTCATTTCTTTCATTTTATTTTCATCTTTATGTAATTCTTTGAAACTTTTTTTTTTTTTTTGAGATAGGGTCTTGCTCTCTCACCCAGGCTGAAGTACAGTGGCATGATCCCAGCTCACTGCAACCTCCACCTCCCAGATTCAAGAGATTCTCATATCTCAGCCTCCTAAGCAGATGGGATTACAGGTGCCCTCCATAGGATCCAGCTAATTTTTGTAAAGTTTAGTAGAGACGGGGTTTTACCATGTTGGTCAGGCTGGTCTCGAACTCCTGATCTCAAGTGATCCACCAACCTTGGCCTCCCAAAATGCTGGGATTACAGGCGTGAGCCACCGTGCCCAGCCTCTTTGAAACTTTTTAATTATGTCTTGTAATTATGTCAAATATTTACATATTCCAAAGCAAATCCATGTAACAAGGCCTATTCAAAGTACAGCTTCTGTCTGTCCCTGCACTTCATGTCTCCCTCTCCCTGTAGGTCATTTTTTTTTTTTTTTCTGAGACGGAGTCTTGCTCTTCACCCAGGCTAGAGTGCAATGGCATGATCTTGGGTCACTGCAATCTCTGCCTCCTGAATTCAAGCTATTCTCATGCCTCAGCCTCCCGAGTAGCTGGGATTACAGGTGTGAGCCACCACGCCCAGCTAATTTTTTGTATTTGGGTGGAGACGGGGTTTCACCATGTTGCCCAGGTGGTCTCCAACTCCTGAGCTCAGGCAGTCTGCCTGCCTCGGCCTCCCAGAGTGCTGGGATTACAGGCCTGAGCCACCACACCTGGCCCCTGGAGGTCTTTTTTTTTTTTTTTTTGAGACAGAGTTTAGCTCTTGTTACCCAGGCTGGAGTGCAATGGCGCAATCTCGGCTCACTGCAACCTCCGGCTTCTGCGGTTCAAGCAATTCTCCTGCCTCAGCCTCCCGAGTAGCTGGGATTACAGGTGCATGCCACCATGCGCAGCTAATTTTTGTATTTTTAATAGAGACGGGGTTTCACCATGTTGACCAGGATGGTCTTGATCTCTTGACCTCATGATCCACCTGCCTCGGCCTTCCAAAGTGCTGGGATTACAGGCGTGAGCCACCGCGCCCGGCCCCTGTAGGTCTTTTAAAATGTATTTTATGCTTTATCATTTTATTGTCTTTTTAAAATATGTAAGCAAATGAATACATATTTTTGTATTCCTCCCCTCTTTCCTAAATAAATGGTAGCATATTAAACATTATTTTCTATCATGTGTTTTTCACTTAACAAGAAGCTTGGGGACTGTAGGCATATAGGGTATACTTTGAATAGACTCCTGGAATTGGGATTGTTGGGTCAAAGAGTAAATGCATACTTATTTAAATAGCTGTTGTCACATTCCCCTCTACAAGGGTGGACTGTACCATTTTCTGCAGACACTCTTTTTTGGAGGAGGGGAGATGGAGTCTCACTCTGTTGCCCAGGCTGGAGTGCAGTGGCACAATCTCAACTCACTGCAACCTCTGCCTCCCAGGTTCAAGCCATTCTCCTGCCTCAGGCTTCTGAATAGCTGGGACTACAGGTAGGCACCACCACACCCAGCTAATTTTTGTATCTTTGGTAGGGACAGGGTTTCTCCATGTTGGCCATGCTGGTCTCGAACTGATCTTGAGTGATCTGCCCTCCTCGTCTTCCCAAAGTGCTGGGATTACAGGCATGAGCCAACACGCCCAGCCTCCTGCAGACACTTTTTAATGTTGTAACAAATGACAAAATGGAATATGTTATCTCTACCAAGAAAGGTTATATGTTGTTGAAAAGAACTGGACTTGAACCCCGCTAACTAATGGTCTGACCCACTCTGTCATGCCTTCTCCCATGTTACAGATTCAGAAATTGAGTCACACATAGCGAGGTGTCCTGCTCTAAATGACATAACCAGGATTTAAAATTTGCATCTCCTGACCCTGAAATTGGATCCCCTTTCAAAGTGTTATGGATTTATTTACGGTAAACTTGGTTTGCTTATCAGTAGACAGAGTAGAAAAACATAGTCATTCTCCTAGGAAGCTGAAACATTAAGGAGATGATTATGGGTAAGTTCTCTCCTGGTATAAGAGAGATTCTTCGAGATACGGCTTAACTTCTTGCAGTGAATAGGGAGTCAGCAATTAGACTGTGGTGTCAGGGCACTAAGAAATGATCACGGATGAGAGACAATCCCCCTTGCAGGATCCGTCCTGTTTTCTCTTTTTTGGTTTTTGTTTGTTTTGTTTTTTTGCAGAGTGCTTTGAACTTCTTTGAACAAAGATGCTGTTACGCTATGCAAAACTTTACAAATGCATGTAGACAGAGATGTCATTTCCCCCGTGAATGAGCAAGCTGCAAACCACAAAGCCTTTTTTTTTCCTTTCTTAGAGTAACCCTGGGGTTTTCCTTTGTGCTTGCTTGAGACAGGTTGATTGACTTAGGTGCAATTTGGAACACTGGAGTTTTCCTTCCTGCTGCAGCCTGGAACGGAGCCTCCTCTGGTGTTGAAAGGAGGAGGCTGAATGAGGCAAAGAAGGTAAGCAGGACTTGGGCCTGGGCGTGTGTCACTGGAGGGGTGAGGGTGGGAGGACATTCCTGCCTCCTGCCCCTTCTCTTTGAGAAGGGAAGTCTGTTTGCCTGGCCGCGGGAATCTTCTGAGGGGCATCTCCTTTCTTCTCCCCAGAGACAGAAGCCCTGAGTTGCCGCAGAGTGCATCCCAAGGTTCTCCCTGCAAGGAGGCTGTGGAGGGTAGTGTTTGAGCCTTCTTCCCTGTCAGGGTCAGTCAGCCAACATTAGCGCTGGCATTGTCCCAGTGTCCACCTAATTGAAAAATCGGGTGACAGCTTTGTGACCCACACCCTACTTAGTCTGGACCTCCACAACCTGGGAGCTCCTGACTGACAGCCCTGGCATATGGGGGACAGTTCGAGATTCCCTGCCCTCGGCAGATGGACAGTTGTCCAGGCTCAGTAAGCAGCTGAGATCTGTAGCACTGAGCCATGCCCCGTGCCCAGGGTCTGCCTTGTTCCATTCCGGGTTGGATTTTGCTGCCACTCCCAGCAACTCCTGTTTTACTCTCAGGCCCTGGTGGCAGGCGAGGACAAGTGACGACTGAGGGCTGCAATTTTGACAGAGCAGTAAGGGCAATAGTGACAGACTGACCGAGACTGCTGAATTGGGAGGGTCTGGCCTGGAGGCCTGAGCAGGACGAGGTTGCCTTGTTCTTTTTTTTTTGAGACGGAGTTTCACTGTTGTTACCCAGACTGGAGTGCAATGGCACAATCTCGGCTCACCACAACCTCCGCCTCCTGGGTTCAAGCAATTCTTCTGCCTCAGCCTCCCGAGTAGCTAGGACTACAGACGCACACTACCATGCTAATTTTTGTATTTTTAGTAGAGATGGAATTTCACCTTGTTGACCAGGATGGTCTCGATCTCTTGACCTCATGATCCACCCGCCTCGGCCTCCCAAAGTGCTGGGGTTATAGGCGTGAGCCACCGCGCCCGGCCTTGTTCTTTGAGTTTGGGCATCTCTGCTTCATTGAAGTTTGTCTTTCTCACTCCACCACCCTCTCTTGGTGTCTTTTGTCCTCCCAGAAAGACTTAGAGCTGAGGGTGGGGCATGGAGAGGGTTGAAAAGTGGAAGCTGAGAGTGCTGATGACATGTGTTTGGGATCCAGTCACATCTGCTGGAATTCCAGGTCCACTGGCTTTGTGACCTTGAGAACGCTGAACCTCTCTAGGCCTCAGTTTTCTAGTTTATAAAACGGGGATAATAACCAACACCTTGTGGTAAAGGTTAAAGGGTAAATATATAAACAGGTAAAGAGCCCTGCGTGGTGCCTGGCACATAGCAGGCATTTAATAACTGAGGGTTATTATGATTTCTCTTATCAGTGGCAGTTCAGATACACTTGTTTTATCAAGGCAGTTTCTTGTGTGGCCCTTTCAGGGTTACCATGTATCTCAGAACAGTGTCAGGTTTCAGAAACCTCCTGGGAAATTCATCTGACCTTAGGGTATGTTCACCCTATTGTTTTTACTAACGTTGAACTTGAACATACTGACAATAGTGTGTGTTTTGTTGGGGGTGGAGGGCAGCTGGGGGCATGCCATTCTTTTACTACATGTGGAGGAGTGTGATTGCAAAAGCGGTGTACCAGTATATTTAAATGGGTCCAAAGTATATATGAAACTGGACGGGGACAGAATCAGGGAGTTAGGTCAGCTCTGTGTCACCAGGTCCCCACTCTTGACACTTTCCCATGCACCCTCCCCACTCTATCACTGTCCCTCCTGCGCATTCACTCTGGGTAGCCTGACCAGATCCCCACCTCAGGAACCCCGGGGGCTGCCTTCTCTGATGACGGCAGTCTCACTGCCCGACTACAGATGTGGCTGCCATGGAGTCATGCCCTGCCACCTCCTGCCTGATCAGGATAAATTCGTTCTGGCTCATACTTCTGGCCACTGAAAATTAACCAGCAAAATCAACTATCAGTTCTGAGCTGAATCCTTTTAATAGTGAATCCATCTACATTAACTGTATCGTTTGACTGTCAACACAATTCAGTCATATGAGCAAGGCTTCTGTCATCATCCCCATTTGATCGATGAATAAACTAAGGCTCTCTGAGAAGTTATTTCCCCCAAGATTTCACAAAACTAATTAGTGAAAGAGCCCCTGCTATACTTGGATCCCTGAATCATAGACTGTTTTTCTTGCTATGACATCACACTGCCTCCTCCAGTGTGAAGCACCCACAAATCATGAAGGGGCAGTGCCTATCAAAGGACTTTCAGGCACACAGAGGAACCTTAAAAAAGAAATCAGAAAGCCTGCAGGGACTACTTGCCAGCAGGACATATGGTTGTTGAGGGTACAGTAAGTTCTGAAACAAGGGAAGCTGACCCAGGTTTCTTTAGATGATGATAACAGTCATCATTATAATAATCAGCACCTCAGCAATCCCTGGGCACCAGGCACTGTGCCCTGCACTCTGTCCTCCCACAGCAGCCCCATGAGGTAAGGCCCGTTATTACCTGTGTTTGACTGATGGCAGAGAATAAAAGTACACAGAGGTTAAGGAACCCCCACCTAAGAAAGAGCCTGGATTCGAATCCTGTAGTCCAACTCTGGCACCTCTGTGGCAACCATTTGGATTTGGGGCTGGCGTGTGTATTTAGGGTGGCTCATTCCAAGATTCACTGGAAACACTGCCTAGCTGTTTCGGAGCAAGTGTCCCCTGGGGCTCCAGGTGTGCGCTCTGAAACCACCTAAGGAGGAAGCCCTCCGTTTCTTTGCCTCTTCTCCCTTTGTTGGAAGCCACTGCCATCTGGAGCTGCCCCAGGCATCCACTCCTGCGCCGCCCCTCCCTCCTCCTCCCATCCCAGCATGGAGCACCCTCCACACCCGGGCTTCATCTCTCCCCTTCCCTCCTGACACCCCCAGTACTTCTGCTCCTTGTCAGCTCCCATCACAGGAAGCAGACACTAGCCCTCTGATGCAAGGCAGAGAAGCCACTCAGCTCCCCCAGGCCTTCAATTTCCCAAACGGATCTATTTGGTTAATTGCACTCACACTCCTAAGTCCCTCTACCTGTCAGAGAGAAGCTGGGCCTCCTCTCTCCGGAAACATTGGCACAGACCCCCTCAGACAGCATGGGCCCAGGACACACAGCTGTGGATCGCTGAGGGTGGGGCCATGGAGCTTCACTAGGAACTGTCTTCCCCACCTGCTGCCCCCAAACCAACTCCAGGCACCTGAGGCAGCTCCGCTGCTTAGCCCATTTTCCCCAGGCACCGAGACCTATAGGGTAGGTATGAGGGACAGGGGTGTCAACAGTGAAAGCTACTGCCCCTAATAGCTCGTGCCATTTACCTCCTTTCTGCTGCAGGGATGCAATCATTTTCTAGACCCCTCTCAGCCTTTTCTGCTGCCTTGCTAAGCCCACCTTTCCACCAGAGGCTGGGCTGTGAGGTTTGAAACAGCATGACACTGTGAGTTTCTAATAAGAGGACCATATACTCTAGCAAAGGGAGGCCCTTCCAGGGCATAAGACACCAAGGTTTCCCACACACCACTGGAGCTAAGAGTCTTTGGTGTAAGCAGTCATAGCCGCCAGCGCTTTGCAACCAGACCTCTAGACAAATGGTGCATCTTATAACTCAGGAAAATCCTCGTTCTGTCTGCTGCCTCCCCGTTCTTGCTCCCACCTCCCTCCCCCCACACCTCCTGTATGTTCACATCTCCAGCCTGTAGAAGCCTGCCAGGATAGCAGTTGGATCCAGACTGATGTCTGCATGGGATGTAAATGCAGAATGCTTGAGGGAGGGAGGAAAGGAGCAGGTGCTGCTCCCTCCTGCTGTCTTCCATCTTTCCTCCCTACGCTCCCGCTTATCACATCAGACGAGGATTTTAAAAATGCGACTGAGTATGTGCTATCCTTGGAATATCAGCAGCTAAACCAATATTGGCGGCCGAATGGATGGATATCACTTCAGAAGACCCTGCTCCTTCTCTGGGGCTGACTCCAGCTGTTTGGTTTGACATCAGAGCTCATGGGACATGGGTGGAAGAAGCTGGTATGGAGTGCTTTGCTTCCAGAAACCATGGCAAAGGCAAGAGAGAGGGGAACTCAGAGGGGATTTGACTGGCCTGGGATTTTATAGGAGCCTCCCTTTCTCTCTGGTCTAAGGTAAACAATGCCTGTGCAGATAACCATCTGTTGGCTGTAAGAGTAAACAGTCATTCCTTAGCTATAGAGCCAGGGTATGGTGTCTGCACAGGTGTCATCTACACTGTAGATCTGCAAAGTAAACTTGAAAGTCCGTCTTTTCCAAAGCCTTATCGCAAAGCAGTATACCAGCTGTAACTTGGCAGGGGAGGAGAAAGGACCAGTCGTTTATGTTGTTTGTTTTGCTTTGGTTTTTGAATTGGAGTTTTGCTCTGTCACTGCAACCTTCACCTCCCAGGTTCAAGTGATTCTCCTGTCTGAACCTTCTGTGTGCTGAGACTATATAGGTGCCCACTTCCATGCCTGGCTAATTTTTGTATTTTTAGTAGAGAAGGGGTTTCATTATGTTGACCAGGCTGGTCTTGAACTTCTGACCTCATGATCCACCTGCCTCGGCCTCCCAAAGTGCTAGGATTACAGGTGAAGAAAGGACCAATAGTTTTTGAATGCCAACTATGTGCCAGGCCTTGGATTAGATGCCATATGTGTACATTAGCTCATTAATTCATTTAGGAATTGTCACAGCAACCTTGTAATAAATAAGTGCATTATCCCACTTTTAAAGACAAGAAAACAGACTCAGAGAGAGAGAATAAACCGTGGAAGACCACTTAGCAGATAAATGGCTAGGTGGGATGGAAACTCAGGTGTGTGTGGCTGCAAGTCACATGTGCCAGCTGGATTAAACACGCTTCCTTGTGAGACGAATCTCTGCATCTTTGTCTGATACTTTTCCCCTGGTCTGCATGGCTTCCTAGCTAGGTTGTCATTCACGACTGTTTATTAACCCAGCCCTATTCTGCTTTGAGCTAATACTCGCTTCCGTGAAGGGCCAAAGAAAAAGCAAAAGGCTCTTCCTTTCCCCCAAGAAGCTCATAATCTGGTTAAGTGATTGAAAGTCGTCTCTTTTCCCCAACCCAAGGTTCTTCAGCTATAGTCTTGCCCCTCTTTTTTTTCCCTGCTCAAGCTCAGCCTTATAGTTAGAATCTTACAGATTTTAGCAATCACTTGTTATGGTTTTCAAATGGCTTTAGGACTCTGATCTGTTGGAACTAGGCTTGCAATCCCCCAAGTCGAGGACAGGATAAGCAGTTTGATTTGAGTGATGTCGTGAGCCGATGTGTCCAGGTGCTGGGTCCTCAGATGGACAATGGTCTGAGATTTCAAATAGACACCTCACTCAGAGAGCCTGGCAGGGTCCAGGAGGAGGAAGCTGGGGTTTAAAATAAGGATGGGTTGTGCGGTTGCACAGATATCTTTTGGGAAAGCTGCTCCAAGAGGGAGGAAGAGGTTTCTGGCCATTCTAGAGCCACCTTCCCTTTGTACAGCATTTTATAATTTACTGTGGCGATAGAGACCAAACAGTTTGTGACTTGCTGGAGGTGATATACAAGAACTTAGCCCTAGGTCTTTTTTTTTTTTTTTAATTAACCAATCTTCAATGAGTACAAATCCCCAAACTTAATTATTCCTAAAACTTTTTACTCCGACCAACAAATTTTTACAATTTTCCTAATAAATCTTATAGTTTTAGCAATCACTTGTTTGGTTTCATTAGTAAACTTAGTTCGTTTAATTCCTTTGAGCATTTGAAACTGTATGTGTAAATTTATCTATTTTCCTTTTCAAAGTATCACAGTTTTTTTCTAACAAAGCCTTCCAAGTCCTTATGTAATTCTTTTTTCATACATATATATATATATATACACACACACATACACACATTTTTTTTTTTTGAGTGGGGAGAGAGGGTCTCACTCTATTGTTCAGGCTACAGTGCTGTGGCACAATCTCAGCCCACTGCAGCTTCAACTTCCTGGGCTCAAGTGATCCTCTCACCTCAGCCTCTCAAGTAGCTGGGACTACAGGCACATGCCACCATACCTGCCTAATTTTTATAGTTTTTGTAGAGATAGGGTTTTTCTGTGTTGCCCAGGCTGGTCTTGAACTCCTGAATTTGAACAATCCACCCACCTCCGCCTCCTAAAGTGCTGGGATTACAGGCGCAAGCCACAGTGCCCTGCCTTATTAAAATTTTTTAATGACAGCTTTATTGAGATACAATTCACATTATAAAATTTACTATGTAAATTGAATTCAGGCTGGGTGCGGTGGCTCACGCCTATAATCCCAGCACATTGGGAGACCAAGGCAGGTGGATCACTTGAGGTCAGCAGTTCGAGACCAGTTTGGTCAATGTAGTGAAACCCTGTCTCCACTAAAAATGCAAAAATTAGCTGGGCTTGGCATTGGATGCCTGTAATCCCAGCTTCTTGGGAGGCTGAGGCAGGAGAATTGCTTGAACCCGGGAGGCAGAGGTTGCAGTGACCTGCACCACTGCACTCCAGCCTGGGTGACAGAGGGAGACTCTGTCTCAAAAATAAATAAATAATACAATTCAGTGATTGTTGTGCCCCTAGACTTGGGCAACCATGATCACAATGGATTTTAGGACATTTTTATCAGCACTCCCAGCCCTTACAAGAATCTATGCCATTAGTCACTCCTCTTCCCCACCTCCACCTCCAGCCCTAGGCAACCACCGCTCTATTTTCTATAGATTCGCCTATTCTGGACATTTCATATAAATGGAATCATACAATATGCGGTCTTTGTGTCTGGCTTCTTAGCAAGATGTTTTGAGAGTTCGCCACATCAGTACTTCATTTCTTTTGCGGCTGAGTGATATTCCTCTGTGTGGACATACTGCATATTGCTTGTTCAATCACTGAGTCCTAGGGTAGCTCTGTGTTTAACCTTCTGAAGAGCCCTAGACCTTCTAACCCTAATTCCAAGGCCCCCTTTCTGGACTTCTACCTTCAGCTCCTTGCTTTCTCCCACACTTGGGGACCTGTCACACAAGATTATCACTCCCCACCCCACCATCCCCCTCCCTCTGACCACTCCTCTGTAATGACAGAGCCGCTGGAGACAGCTGCTGCCTGATGCCTTGATACCCCACGCCTTCTCCACCCATTTGTGGGGAGAGGGGGATGGGGAACTTCACAAGCCTCTCCCTCCAGCTGTGAAGAAGGATGTGTGTCTAATTGCTGTGAAAACTTCCTCCACAGGGGAGCAGACGAGGCAAGTGAGAAGCTGGGTTCTTGAACTGTAGAGAGTTGGAGACTCTTCTCCGTGGTGGGGTCAGAATTCCTCCCCAGAAGAGAGTTCGCTTCTTGCTTTTCAGCAGGTGGAGACTGGCAGTACCCCCTAGCATTAACACCTTAACTTCTGTTTTCTTTACATCCTGTTTTACCTGCTAATTTTGATATGGCAGAAGACTGGTCGGAGCTGTCAGTGACTAGCAGGGCCAGGGAGTAGGGCCTGCATACAGCCACTCACAGATAATCCACAAATCTCATTTAAGCCAGTCCTCCGCAGGGTATTGGGTCCGCTAATTGGGAGGGAATAGTGACTACGTTTGAGCATCTTTTCCACTTCATATATATGTCCTAGTCCTGCCCCCAGAGCGTGAATAGGCAAGCAGTAATGAGGAAAAAATCCACAGCCCCAAAGACCCATAGAGTCTTCGGCGATTCTAGCATCAGGGATGTCCTCCCCAGTGTAGCCCGTGACTGCCAGTCTGTGGTGTGTGTCAATGACAAAGCTGGGCTGTAGACCAGGGACACCTGTCCACCTTGGGCTTGCTGTGCCAGGCTGCACTGTGCCAGGCTCCAGTTAGTTGGCCTTGGGTCAAAGAGACAGCATGAAGCAGCAGCCACACTTTCTCCATATATAGGGACATAAATATAAGGATGTGCTTGCAGCGTTGTGGTAATAGGGGGAAAAGTAAAGGAAAACCATTTAAAGGTCCGTAACAAGTGGATGGTGAAAAGATTTGTGGCAGTCCCACACGATGTCATTACAACAAGAACACAAACGTCTCTGTGTCCAAGCCGCATGGCTTGATAACCCAACTGGGTACGGTGTGGCAGTGAGATGCAGGCACCTCCCACCCTAGCAGTGGCTGCACTTTATTGGCGGGTTCAGGCTTCTCATGGGGCTCTGGTCCCGCTGGTTGCTTATGAATAACATGGTGCCTCACAAAGCACTTTGGCCCCTAGAGAGCCTAGTGTGAACACGAGTTACTCACTGGCTCTTCACGGTGGTCACCTGGAGGGAAAGTCCCTTCCGCCTTTCTTCTTTCCCAATCCTTCCCTCTTCCCCAGCTTAGTAATAGCCAAGAGGTTTAGGTTTCAACCTATAGATTAGTTCCGAGTGTTGAGCAGGAAACAGCTGTTTTTCAGCCAAATCCCTAATCCCAAAACCAGGTGTCCCCCTCCACCCCCTTCCCAGGAGGGAATCAGAACAACCTGATACCATTTTCCCCCATCCCCCTGGCCTCTGTGAACTTAGCCAAGGCAGGGAGAGGCAGGCTGGGCCTGCTGAGTGCTATCAGCGGTTAAACACACAGCCCCTCACTCCCACAGATCTCTCCCCCGACAATGAAAGGGAGCCAGGCGTGAAACACAGCCACTGAGCAGATGGAGACCACCCCCCTCCAACCCTGAGGAGGGAGGAGGGAAAAGCGGGGAGTCAAATCCCATATACAAGGTTTCCCGGGCTAAGTGAAAATTCTAGAAGACTGACTAGTCAACCCCGCACCAGCTAGAAAGCTGGGTTTCTCTCCCTGAGTGTGGGGGAGGCCGAGGTCCTGAAGCAGGCTGGTGAGTGCTTTCCTCTGCTGCCAAGTCCTGCCCTGGAGAGTTTGATAGTTAACTGCCTCTTCCATAAGAGAAGACTGACTTAGAAGATGCTGAGACATGGGGTCATTTCATCTGGGGTAAAGAAGGAGATATGGTGAGATGTGATTTTGTGGCAGATGCTCCCTGGGGAGTGGGAGCTGGGGAGTCCCTCCCTGCCGCTTCCCCTCCTAATCTTATTTTCTTCCAGAGATTCCTCTTTCTACACTTGCTTGGTGTTCTGTCTCCCTGGGACGGGCTAGGCATCAATAGGGGACAGTTAGAGTTTCCTAGGAGACTCATAGCCCTGGCCTTCAGATGCCTGTGAGCTGGAAGGGAGGAGCACGGCTGGGTCACCATCTGTTGCAGCGTTCCTTCGTTGGCATGGCAGAGATGGAAGGGAGGTGGCCATGGGGATCAGAGGGCAGGAGGGGAGGCGGGGGACGGCGGCCCTCAGTCCTGCCCAGTCAATCCCTGTGCTGAAGGCAAATTTCAGAAGCCAGTGCAGCTAAGCCAGAGCCTCAGGATGAAAGAGAAAGGAAGAGGCTGACAATGGAAGTGTTGGCGATTCTGAGGCTGCTGCCTGGGGTATCTGAATCCCTCGATTCTGAGAGTCTGTGGAGTGGAGCAAATAGGGTGACATTGAGTGTGGCCCTGATAGGTCAGACAGAAAGCTCTGAAAGCTGGAGGAGGGGGGGATTAAAGAAAGAAAGATGAGCATGTCTGCTGAGCAGAGGCAGGCTCTGCTATAGGGACAGGATGCTGGTTAGATGCTATTGTTAGGTTATTATTGCTGTTGTTATTCCTCAGGCTTATACTGTACAACAGATCTATCCCATGTTATAGCAACCAAGGATTTATTACACTGATTCATTGATGAGCTGTTAAAACATCTGCCAGTAATAGGAAGTATCTGATAGGATGGCTGTCCACTCGTCCCACCAGTATTTACGGTACTGTCTCAGGGGAGACAAGACGTGGACTCTGAGCTTAACCTCAAAGTCTGACACAGGAGATGGATTTGGGAATAAATGAATCCCATGGGGCAGGAGGAAATGACCGCTGGAACAGAGCATGGGGCACGCTACGAAGCACAAGAGAAATTGCCACCTACTTTCAGTGGGAAGGCCGGACCCTGTTGTGGAGGGATGGCCCACTTAGGGCCTTGGCAAAAAGGGAATTTGCACTGCAGAGAAGGAAGAGAATAGCATTTCTGGCATCACCAAAATGGGAGCAGAGACGGCAAGAGGTGCAGAAAGCACATGGCCTGTACAGGGTGCTCCAATGCCTGGAGGCTGGTGTGGGGATACAGGAGGGCAGATGCTGGAGGAGAAGCCACAGCCACACAGGGGTCAGGAGCTGGGTCATACAGGGGCTTGAGAGCTGTTCTGAGAAGGCAGATATTATCCCTCAGATTCCTGGATAACTTTTTCTGCCAGAGATAAATGTGATAGAGGCTAGGCCTAGGCAGGACACACTCTGATTCTTTATTCCTTAAGAAGAGAAAAGAGAAAACAGAATATGAGTAAGAATGTAGTTATTATAGTGTTAATAACCTGAGCTGCTCTGCGAACATTATTGCTTTGTATTAGGAACAAATTTCTTGACAAATACATATGGTCATCAGTTCCAACTAAAAGAACCTGCCGCCTGTCCACATGGAACCCTGCATCCTGATGAGGGGTTAATCTGAGCTCTTTTCAGATCTCTCACGTACCCACGTACATACTCCTTAGTTTTGTGTGCCTCTGTATCCTCGTATTTGCATTCCTCTCTCTCTGTCCTGAACAAGTTGTTTCCAGGCAGCTATAGTAATAAGCCCTGCTGCATTTTTTTTTAATCCAATGAAGAATGGCTGAGTTTTGCATTGGCTCTGTTGGGCTTTTATTATCTCTTTGTTCCCCTGCAACTTCCTGCGGCAGTGATGTGCCAATGTATTTCTATGTTGGTCCTTGTAGTACTTTTCTAGTCATTTGATTAGAGCGCTAATTGCTGGCTCCAGGCCTTGGTAGCAGTCATCTATTGGTGTATCCCTAGGCAGTAATTCAGGAGCACAGCGATAGAATACCTGAAGAACTGTTTTATTCATGGCTCTTAGCCATTTCACACTGAATATATTCTCTTCCTTGCTTGTGATTCCCTGCACCCCATGACTACCAGACTTGCTCTCCCTTCTGTATTCTTGGTGTCAATTAGTAGAGTCATCCTAGTCCAATTTCCCAACTTAGAAACATTGATGCCATCCTTCTTGCATCTACTACTGGTCAGTCAGCAGATCCTATTCTAACACAAAAATTGTCCTCAACAGGCTTTGGAGACCATGAAACCATCCTTCTATCATGATCTCCCCTTTTCTCTCTCACTCTGCCCAGGGCCACCTGTGGAATCTGGAAGAAGGCAAGTGAAGCCAAGCGGGAGAGGAGGCATGGGCAGCGCAACCCCCCCCCACCCCGGGCTTCATTCCCAGAATAAGGAGATACTGTAAGGCAGAGTGTGGCTAAGCCCCAGACCAGCCCCTGACAGGCAGAGTATAGGCCTCCTTTGGGTTAGGTTTATCCTATACTCATAGAAAACGTAAAGGTCTTGCTTTTCGTGAAGTAACTTGAGCTTGTCAGGAAGGAATGCAGTAAGAAAAAAGTAAGAACAGCTTTAGTTCCTGTGCAGTATTTCATTTAGTTCCTATAACAACCGTCTGAAAAAGTCAGTAATGCAGTAACATGTATTTCCATTCTTGAGATTTTTTTAAAGGCTTGGAAAACAAGATATTTATCAAAGATAAGTGGCAGGATTGAAACCCTTACTTGGATCTTCTATTCCATAAATATTCCTTGCCAGGGACTATGCTGACCACTGGCACCCAAGAATGAACAGGGCATGGTGTCAGCCTCACGAATTTCATGAAGATTGACACTTTTTGCGAAAGGCATTGAAAAAAAAAAGAATTTCACAAATAGGGGAGAAAGATTAAGCCAGAAGTGAACACACTACAGCCTGTGGGCCAAGTCCAGACCAGTACCTGCCTGTTTTCATCAATACGGTTGCACTGGAACAGAGGCAGGCCTGTTCACTCACTGTCTGTGGCTCCTTTCACACTGTGAAGGTAGAGTTCAGCAGCTGTGACAGACACTGCATGCCTCACAAAGCCAAAAACAGTCACTATCTGAACGTTTACAGATGTTTCCCACCCTTAGTTTAAACATGGTTTTACGGCAGTGTGCCCCATGCCCCAGAGCGGCAGGTCTGTGGTAGAGTGGCACAGCGGGAACACAGGATTCTTCACTTGGCCAAAGATGTCTGAGCAGAGTCTTGACGACTGAGTAGGAATTGATCACATGCAAGGAGGAAAGGCCCTTTCAGGCACAGGGGATCACATGTGTAAGGTATGGAGGCACGGATGGTGTGGTGCAGCATGCAGTTAGAAAGCATTTGGGCTTGGGTTGTTGGGGGTAGGGGAAGCAGTTGGAGAGACCTGCAGGAGCCTGATATCCAAAAACCTTGAGCGCTGCACTCAGAAGTATGGGTCTGATCCTATAGATTAATGGGATGATATGGAAGAGTTTTCAGAGGTGCACTGACACTATCAGATGAGGGTTAGAAAAGTCACTGTAATAGCAACATGCAGAGTGGATTGGATGGAGGAGACCAACCGGAGGTTATGGCCATAGTGTATGAGACATGTATCTGAAAGGTGAGATGAGGAGGGTGTGTGGGAGACCGGGAGTCAGCAACACTGGGAAGTAGACAGTCTGAGGGCCTTGGTGCCTGGGTGTGGGCTGTGAAAGGTGTGGGTTGTAAGGGCGATTCCCAGGTGTCTGGCTTGGATGACTTGAATGGGTACCACCAACAAAGATGGGGAATGGAGATGGGGACATATGACCCTAATGGAGACACTGAATTTTAGGCAGAAGAAGAGAATCCAACCTTGTGATCAGTGCCGCCATGGAGGGTATAAATGCCAGACCTAAGAGGGGGTCTCAAAGTGATGTCTCAGAGGCCAAGGAATGAAGAATGTTAGGATGGATGGATTAGCTAACAGTTTCCAGTGCCTCCAGAAGGTTTGGGAAAATAAAGACTGAGAACACTAGATTCAGCCAGTGGGAGGTCAAGAGAGGAGAGTTAGAGGAGTGTGAAGAGAGAATGGGAAAGGAAGAAGCCAAAAAAAAAAAAAAAAGGCTTTCAGAAGAGAAGAGATGGAGAAAAAATTCAACTATGCAAATTTATAGGGAGGCTGTGGGATACAGAGAAAGGTCTTTTTGTTATAAGAGAGACTGAGCATGGTGGCTCACGCCTGTAATCCCAGTACTTTGGGAGGCCAAGGTGGGTGGATCACCTGAGGTCACGAATTTGAGGCCAGCCTGGCCAATATGATGAAACCTTGTCTCTACTAAAAATACAAAAATTAGCCAGGCATGGTGGCATGTGCCTATAATCCCAGCTACTCAGGAGGCTGAGGCAGGAGAATCACCTGAACCTGGGAGGTGGAGGTTGCAGTGAGCCAAGATCACGCAATTGCACTCCAGCCTGGGCAAGACAGAGTGAGACTCTGTCTCAAAAAAAAAAAAAAAAAAGAGAGAGATGAGAGAAACTTGAAGATGTTTCTCTGCTGAAGCAGAGAGGCAATTGAGAAGAGTTTGGACGTTCTGGAGAGAGTGGAATTTCATGGTCAAGGGCAGATCCATGCGGAAGCTGGGGCTGGGTCCAGATAGAGGTGGACCGGAGGAAGGATGCTTTTTTTATACAGTAAGTAGAGGCATAGGAAGCAGGCATCAGCCAGCATCCTAGGGGCATTTCCGATTCTGACAGCACAGCCAGTTGCAAGTGATAGAAAATTCAACTCTAACTGGCTTACAAATTAAAGAGAATTGTTAATGTGCATGTAATTAAAAACCCACAGTACGGCTTGTTTCAGGAAATGCTCAATCAGTAGCTCAAACAAGGACACAAAGGATTCAGTCTTCCTATGTCTTCTCTCTGCCTTCTGGGTTATCCTCAGATTCCTCATGGAGACCCCCATTCCCACCCCCAACAGCTCCAACCTCTCCTCTTACTGAAGATGACCACAGGGTCTTTTTCAGGAGGGGACACTCCTCTTTCCTAGAGGTCTCAGCAGAAGTCTTCATGAATCACATTGCCGCTTGCTGGAATAGCTGCCCATTCCTAAACCAGCTGTGGTGGTGAGAGGCTAGGGGATGGTCATTGGCTTAATCTAATCAGGGCTCAGCACTGGAATTGGTGTAGGATTGCTCTGAGAAAGGGGTAGAGGTGAATTCTCCAAAGAAAAACATGGGCATTGTGGATGAGAGGAGGACTGTGTGGGTGCTGGCTAGATAGCCAGTAAATGTGCACTAGGGTTCTCTGTGTGCTGGGCATTGTACAGGTTGAATGGGACACTGTCTTAGCCTCAAGGAACTCATGGTGCAGGTGGGGAAACAGACAATTGACACTGAAATCTGGCACTCATGATACTGAGTATATTCCAGGATGCTCTCAGAGAACATAGCACGAGGACCTAATCCAGCCTTGGTGGGAAGGGATTGTGCCGGAAAACCAAGGGAGGCTTCCCAGAGGAGGTAGCACCCGACCTGAGCCTGGAAAATGGCAACGAATTAGGCAAACCAAGGAGACCAGCAAAGGCAGACTAGGAAAGAAGCGTGATTGACATAAAGACAGAGTGGAAGTAAACAAAGGCCACCCACATGAGAACAAGCAGAAGCTATTTATTCAGAGCTTGCTACAGCGAGGGAGTCAGCCACCATCACCTGCATTTGACAGAGACTCAAAGGCAGGCATGGGAGTGGGAAGGCTTTGCCATGAGTAAAAGGAAGGCTCCAGATGTGTCTGGGAAACGAGATGGGCTAACTAGAAGCAGGCATCTTACGTGATTGGTTTAGGAACATATTTGGCTTTCCTGGTCAGTTCTGAGTTGAAAGTGGCAGCAAGAAATAGGGGAGCCGACAGCACCAAGCAAGCCTGACTGTTCTGGGCTGGGTGCTGCAGAGCTTGTGGGTCAGGACTGCACCGTCGTCTAGGGTCTGATCTGTTCAGTCTCCATGGGATGGGTGAGGGTGAGAGCACAGGGAGTATTCCTGAAACTAGAAATAGTTCAATATAAGTAGGGGTAATCCAAAATGGGATAGGGGAAGATGAGACTGGGCACCCGAGCCCTGAACACAAATGCAAAGGCTAGTGTGGAAAGCCTGAGGGTTTTCCAAGGCCAGCCCTGCAGCCTTAGCCAGGCATGTCTCTCTTCACACCTGTTCCTTGCCACTGCCCCCATGCGTCACGGCCGCTGGACACAGGGTATTTGAATGTGGGACATTAGACTGCTGCACGGGGTTTCCCGTCCCTTCCTCCCACACTGTCTTTATGTCAGTCACTCTCCTTCACTGTTGTTCTTTCACTCAACAGTCTTTTCTTCAAATAAAGCCTTATGCAAAACCCCATTGTAAAAACAGTGACTGTTGGCAGCTCTGGGGAGAGTGGGGTGGAGGGTCCTGAATCCCACCTGCTCTCCTCCCTCCCAATCCTCCTTGAAGAAGGCCCCTGAGTCACTTTCAGAGAACCCACCAGCTCCTCTGAACCCAATGTGAAAACCCAGCACTAACAGATCCTTTTTTTTTTTTTTTTTTTTTTGAGAGACAGTTTCTCACTCTGTTACCCAGGCTGGATTACAGTGGCATAATCTTGACTCACTGAAACCTCCACCTCCTGGGTTCAAGCAATTCTCCTGCCTCAGTCTCCTGAGTAGCTGGGATTACAGGCATGTGCCCCCACACCTGGCTAATTTTTGCATTTTTAGTAGAGATGGGATTTTATTATGTTGGTCAGGCTGGTCTCAAACTCCTAACCTCAAGTGCCCTACCCACTTCAATCTCCCAAAGTGCTGGGATTATAGATGTGAGCCACCGTGCCCAGCATTAACAGATTCTTAAGAAATCTTTAGCTCTGTCCTCATCCCTCTGAGTATTTTATGCTTTACTCCAGAGGTGGCCATGAGGCTGGCTGGACAGGGTAGGGGTCTTGCTGAAAGAGTGTGAGGTGTCCGGGTGTGCAGGGTGAGGGCTGGCCTCACTCAGAGGCTGTGGCCTCCCTGCTTCCGCCCTGGCCCATCAACATTCCACCCTCTGTGTGGCAACCAGAGTGGTCCTTACAAGCAAATCTCACCACGTGACTCTGGCTTCAAACCTTGCAGCCGCTTCCTGTCGTGCTTAGAATGTGCTTTCAGCCCCTTCCTTTGGCCTTCAGAGCTCTCCATGAGCATGCCCTGGACTTTCTCTCTCTGACCGTGACTTGGTCCGTTCTTCTCCTTGTACCCGCCAAGCTCCAGCCACACTTGCTTCTCTTGGTTTCTTGCATGGGGCCAACGTGATTCTTGCCGCAGGACCTTTGCACAAGCAGCTCTTCCTGTCTGGATGCTTTTCTGACCTGTCTTTGCAAGGTTAGCACCTTCTTACCATTCAGATCTCGCTCAGATGTCAGCTTCTCACAGAGGCCTTCCTTGACCATTCACTTCACTTTGCCACATCTCATCAATCACTACTGTGGTTTCTTTCTTTAAAAAAAAAAAAGACTTTTAGAGCAGTTTTAGGTTCACGACAACATTGAGCAGAAGGTACAGAGTTCCCGAGCCCCCATCTCCATACATGCACAGCCCCCTCCATTATCAACATTTTCACCATCCTGACATGTGTGTTACAGTCGATGAACCTACACTGACACACCATTATCACCCACAGTCCACAGTTTATGTTAGGTTCACTCTTGGAGTTCTGTGGGTTTGGACAAATATGTAATGGCAGGTATCCACCATTAGGGCATCATACAGAGAAGTTTCACTGCCCTAAACACCCTCCTCTGGGCTCTGTCTATTCCTCCCCCAACCCGCACCCCTGGCAATCACAGATTTTTTTATGATCTCTATAGTGTAGCCTTCCCAGAACACCTATATGGCTGTAACGGCACAGTGTGCAGCCTTTTCAGATGGGCTTCCTTCACTTAGTAGTGTGCGTTTCCTCCATGTCTTTCCATGCCTTGGTAGCTAACTTCTTTTGGGCACTGAGTAATATTCCATTGGATGGACTTCCATTTCTCCATCCACAGATGGGAGGATGTCCTGGTTGCTTCTGAGCTTTAGAAATCACCAGCAAAGCTGCTAAACATGCGTGTGCAGGTGGGTTGTGTTTTCTCAGTTGCACTTACTGCCACTTGATTTTTTGTTCGACATTTATTTACTGTCTTCCCCGCTGGGATGTGAGCTCCATGAGAGCAGAGGGGCTTTGTCTCTCGCCCATGCATGTGTTCTCTGTAATAATGCCTGCCGCCCAGCCGGCTATGTGAATGAATGCCTGCCGACTGCAACCCAAAGTCTGAGATGGCTTCCGCTCCAGGAGGCGAAGAGCTGCCAGCTGAGTCGTGTCTCGGCGCTGCCAGTCTTCTTTCCCTGTCACCTCAGACGTGTTGTGACCACCAGGACAGCCTGCCCAGAATGTGGCTGTGGGAATGTGAGGAGCTCCCGATGGCAACAGCTTGTGGAAGCCATGGGCATCTCATCCGTCTGCCAGGGACAGCTTGTGGAATCAAAGGGGCCCCCAATATGGTGAAAGAAACCAGAGCCCAGATGAAAAGGGAAAACAGAGAAGCGCGCTGACTGTGGATGCATCATTGTTACAGCTACTTACTACTCTCATTGGTAATGTTGTGGAGGTGGACAGAATGCTTCCCCATCCCTATGAGCTCAAACCCACTCCGGGGCAGCAGCTGACATTTTTTGAGTGTTTACTCTGTGCCCCATGCTTTGCCAAGTGCTTTACGTGGGAACTGTGTGATAAATCCTCACAGCAGCCTCTAGGATTGGCACTATCATTACCCCCATCTTTCAGATGTTAAATACAAAGCTTCCAACCTTCAGTGCTTGCCCCAGTCCCACCGCCTGGCACTTTTAAGTGGGAAGTGGCCTGAAACCCAGGCGGTCTAACCATGCAGCCAGTGCCCTTGAAGGAGACAAGACCCCACCATGCCCGGAGGTCTTCTACCAGGCGGATCCTTAGCAAACTCACCTGTGTGCCATCTCAGACATGTTGAATCTGAATTTCTCCCAAGCCTTGCAAATTTAAAGGCCCTGTGTTTAGCCAAGTTGCCCACATGTGTGGACCATCCCTGTCTAAGATAACAGGTTCTAAGGGCATTAAAAAACAATCTACGGCCTGATTTGGCCCCTGCCAAAAGTTTGAGGCCCTGGGAATCTGCATGTTTGGAGAATGTCGGGGTGATTCTGAAAAGCATCCAGCCTTCCTCCTAGGTGGGAATGTTGTCAGTAACATGCCTCCCCTGTGCCATTAGGAGTTTTTATGAAACAGTCCTTACCATGGCAGAACATTTCACCTTTAGATAGCTCTAGTCTCTTTTCTTCCTGTGTGGATGTGTGTGTGTTTGTGTCGGCGGGGAGGGAGAGGGCATTGGGGGACCTCAGATATACAAGAGCTGAATTAATCATGTTCTCCAGTGCTTAGTCTACGATCCATCCACACAGGAGTTCTTTCTTTGTTGTCTTTTTGTTCTTTTCTGCACTCTTTCCCTGCCGCCTGCAATGAGCCCTCCTCTCGTGGACTTTATGTCCTTACAGCCTGCCTCTTATTTTATTAATAAATAAAAGGATCCTTCAAGCACATCATATGTAGGGTATGTTTCATTTTCACGAATGGTATTGTGGCACGGCTGCGTTTAAGAGACAGTTCTTCCTGTGCCTCAAGAAAGCAGCTGCCTCTCTGAAGCATCCTGGTTTTTGGTCCTCGCTTTGTCCCTGCGGAACTAAACAGAAAAAGTTGACACTCTCCCAGCATGTGAATCCAATCTCGGTGGCACGTCTTCTTCAGGCTCAACCTACCCCCTCTCCTCTACTTTCCCTCCTAGGATATGGGAGTTTCGTGAACCTCCCCGGGATGATCTCACTAAAACCAACCACCCCTGAATCTGGAGGTTGCACTTCTCTGCGCCTAAGCAGTCACCTCTGGTGTGGTTGGAAGGGTGGGAGAGGAACCTGAGAGGCAGCAAGACTGAGCCTTAAGGCAAGACTGTGCAATGGCTAAGGTCTGGATTGGATTGCGGACTGGATTGCTATAGGCTAGCAAGCCTGTCCCTTTTGCCTTTCTTCCTGGTCATCAAGACAGGGGAACTGTAAGCCTTGCTGATGTGGGGGTACCTTCAGGCAGGGCATCTCTGCCCTCACTCTGTGTTGGGTTCTTTGAGCTCAGTAGTAGAACTCTCACGCCCAGAAAGATGGTGGGTTCACCCCTTCCTTTGACTTGGATGGAAATTTCCTCAGAATGGATGGGAAGGGTTGCAAATCATGTGCCTGTCCTCTATGCTGAGTGAGCCCAGCCTGGGGAGCTCACATTGAATAACCTGCTCACATCGAATAACCTGCCCTCTTCATCCTCTGCCCCAACTTTATGAGCACATACTGGAGACCAATATTATACTTTTAAAAACTAGAGATGAAACATAAACCATTTTAAAGCACACAACTCAAGGCCAGGCGCCGTGGCTCACACCTCTACTCCCAGCAATTTGGGAGGCCGAGGTGGGTGGATCACCTGAGGTCAGGAGTTCGAGACCAGCCTGGGCAACATGGTGAAACTCCATTTCTACTAAAAATACAAAAATTAGCCTTGTGTCGTGGCACATGCCTGTAATCCCAGCTACTCGGGAGGCTGAGGCACAAGAATCACTTGAACCCAGGAGGCGGAGGCTGCAGTGAACCGGGATCATGCCACTACACTCTAGCCTGGGCAACAAAGTGAGACTCTGTTTCAAAAATAAATAAATAAAAAGCGCACAATTCAGTAGCATTTGGTCCATTCACAATGTGTGCAACCACAACTCTATCTAGTTCTAAACATTTGCGTCTCAAAGGGAAACTTCATGCCCATTAACCAGTTACCCTCCTTCTCCCTTCCCCTCTGCCTCTGGTCACCAGAGGCAATCTGCATTTTGTCTCTATGTATATATCTATTCTGTAGATAAGACCTAGACATGGTTTATCTATGGGATCATTCCATGTGATCCTTTGTGCATGGTTCTTTCACCAAACATCTTTTCAGGATTCACCCATGTTGGAGCATGTCAGTATTTAATTCCTTCCTATGGCTGAGTCATATTCTAGGGCATGTACATTCTGGAATTCATCGGTTTATCCCTTAGAGGACTCTGGGCTGTGTCCACCCTCTGGCCACTGTGCGTGATGCTGCTGGGAACACTCGTGTACATGTACTTGTTCGATGCCTGTTTTGAATCCTTTTGCACATATACCTTAAGAGTAGAATTGCAGAGTCATATGGTAATTTTATGTCTAACTTTTTGAGGAACTGCCAAACTATACGTTTCTTCTTTAAATAGCAACCTTACTCTGGTACTTTTCCTGTACATCAAAAGACAGAGAAAAATGGATGGAAAATCCCTGGACTGAGTCAAGACACTGGGTTCTTTTTCTAGCTTTGCCACTAACCAGCTGGGTCAACTCAGACTAGTCACTTCCTTTCCCTGGGCTTTTGTTCCTTCATCTGAAGAGAAAGGAGATTGTATGAAACTGGTGTTATTTAAATTCTCTTTCTCTTGTAAGATTTTTATTTTTTTGGAAAAAAACTGGATTCCAGAGAGGAAGGAGGAAGATAATTGCTGCACAGCTAAATGTGATTATCTTGAGATTCTTTTTCTACTCTGTTATTAAATAGTGAATTTTAAATGTCCAGTACAATTGGGCTTTTTTTTTTCTTGCCAAATGTGTAGCTTGTTTAATGAATAGCTTCTGGCTTCCTAGTTCTACCAAGATTCCCAAAATAAAATACCCTTTCCTTTCCCATCACTTCCTACTGCTTGGCAGCGCCTAAACCAAACATGGTGGTCCTAGAGCCAGGATGGGAGCCATCCCCACTGTTCCTGCTGCGCCTTCCCCTCGCGCGGTTTCCCTCAGCACGAAGGGTTCAGCTGCCTAATCCGTGTCTGCTCCTTGAAGATGTATAAGCCAAGGAGAGATATTAGTGGATTCTTTCTGTAACAGTGTAAGGACCATCTTGGAGAGCTGGGAAGATGAACCAAAGACCTCCTGTGATGCCTTCTAGCCAGAGGGTTCCTCCTTAGGAAATTTTCTGCTCACTTAACCCTCTTCCAGTTTATTGGTTTCCTCTCCAGAAAGCAGCGTCTGTGTAGGGATGGATTTTTTTCTTTCACTAATTAGTAGCCTTCACAGTATGCCACCCAGGTCCACAGCATGTGCTCTCCTGCGCCGCCTGGTGGTTTTCTGGGGAAACGTGAGGTTTTAAAAAACATGATGGTCCACATGGCTTCTTATTTCATCCATTGAATCATTCGTTCATTTTTTCATCCATCCATATATCTATCCATCTCACAGTTTTGAGGATCTGCTATGTTTTAGATACTGTGATCGATTCTAAGAATAGAACAGTAAACAAGACAGGGTACCTTCCCTTATAAGGAAGCTTTCATTTCCATATGGGAGACAGACAAGTGGCTTTTGGAATGAACGCAAAATGAAATGTGCCGTAATGGGGGAAGTAAAGTGTGTGCAGGAGCACAGATGAAGGACACATATGTCATGCCTGGCAAATACTAACAAGAGAGGGCAGACACAGAGTGTTCTAGACAGAGCTTAATGGTGCAAAAGTCAGTAAGGAGGACCAAACATGATGGACCAAGGGAGCTGGTAGATGAGCAGTCTTGGCTGGAACATGGGATGCAAGGGAGGGAGGCGCAGTGAGCCAGCAGAGGGGGTGCATTATGCAGGGCCTCTGAGCCATGTCAAGGATGCTACTTTCACTCCCAAGCAGCAGTGAGCTATTGAGAGTTACACTAGGGGAGTAGCATATTTTTGTTTGCACTTTAGAAGTAACAGCTTTGGTTATGAGTGGAGAGTAAGTCAGAGGGGCATATCACACTGTATCCCATAAATGTGTACAATCATTATGTGTCAATCAAAAATAATAAGCAACAAACCATAGTGGGGGGAAATGGAAGTGGAGAGACCACTTAGGAAGCTGTTGCAGTAACACTGGCATGAAATATTGGTGATCAAAACCAAGGTGGTGGCGGTGGGAAGGGAGGCAAGTGGATGGAGTCCAGAAATATACACAAAGTTGAGGGTTGGTGCTTGGCCCTGCTTCTAGGAAGGAAATTGCAAAAATGTGAATAAGAATCCTTTAGTTTGCCCATATCCTGGCACAGGGGAAGTCCCTTCCCCTATTACAATAATCAGTGACCTAGTTTTTGCTCCAGGTCTCCAGAAGGATGCCCTTGTCCCCCAGGATCTCTCACCCTCCCAGAAAGCAATCACTGGAGTCTGGTTCTCTCTTCTACACCCTCAGTCAGGGTGGATGGGACATGGTACGTGTGCACAATTGAGAGTGGGCTTCAATTTGCTGCCAGATAAAATAGAAGCGGAAGAATGATGTGTCCATCTGATAGGTAGCTATGAATCTGGGAAAACTGGAGGAGATCTGGAGAAGCCGCCTCCTGTCTTCCTCTTTGACTTGGCACCACAGTAGAATAGCAAACGTGACTGATTTGTTAAAAGTGTGTTTCAGAACCTCAGGCAATCTTAAAGCACTGTATTTGAGTCCCAGCTGTAGGCCGTTCTTGCTCTTCTCTTTCTAGAGAAGGAGAAGAAAGGTTTGTCTCTAAGGATCCATTCTAGGTTCCCTGAACAGCCATATCACTGTAAACCCTGGAATGATTTCTTGTGCTTGAGGATGAGCACTGAACCCTCATAAATGTTGTTTACTCTACCAACCAACCGAAGCCCACTTCTTCCTGGTCATTGTCTTACCACTGCCATTATCTATAAAAGGACAATATCAGGGACCACTGTACCGTAGCTGCACAAAATACTTGCAGAATCATTCATTGTTGTAAAAAAAAGTCCTTTGTGCAGCCAAGTCTTCACCTATCAAACCCATGATCCCCAGTCCTGTCAATGTCACCCTGCCCCCTCCACCCTGGGCTCAAAGGACATCAGTGTGATCTCATCTCTGTTCCCCTACCCCAAATATGCTCGGCCCCAGGCCCACTCAGCACATGTGGTTTGGAGAGGCTGTGGGATTGGTGCCTTTCTTACCAGATGGGTGTGTGGCATCTTCCTGTTGCTGAGCCCGCAGGCAGTAGGCCAGTGTTTGTTTTCATCACTGTTCTTTGCAGAGGTGCCCTTCCTTCTCTAACAGTGGTTTTCAGCTGGGGGCTTTGCCCTCCAGGATACAGTTGGCAATGTCTGGAGACATTTCTGATTGGTACTGGTAGAGGCGGGTGGGCTGTACTGGCTTCTAGTGGGTAGAGGTCAGGGATGCTGCTGAACATCTTACAATACCCAGGACAGTTCCCCACGCCAAGGATTGTTTAGTCCCACGTATCAATAGTGTCGAGGTTAAGAAACCCTGCTTTATCTAGAACCTTAGTCTGTGAATGAGGGGGCCCTTGAGTCCTCCAAGGCCCCGTAGGATTGCTAGAGCAAACTACCAGTTCATGAAAAACTCATTTGCTCTTGTGTTTCTTTCCACAGCTGAGCTCTGTCCAGAAGGTCCAGTTAAAGCGGCTCAAGGTGACAAGACCCCGAGGGCTGGGGAACAGGGAGTGGGGCCGGGTGCCAAGGATGGCCAGGCAGCCGGCACCGCCCTGGGTCCACGCAGCCTTCCTCCTCTGCCTCCTCAGTCTTGGCGGAGCCATCGAAATTCCTATGGATCGTGAGTCCTGCCCCATCCTCTTCTCTTTTTCTACTGATTTTGGGCAGAGGGGTGGGAGGGAAGGGAAGGTCAGGGAAGTTCAGAGCATTCAAAGAAGGTTGAGGAGAGGGGAAGCAGTGGATTCTGAGATTCAGAGCTGGGTTTCTCTCCAAAGAATTGGCGCAGGCTCAGGTTTGGAATATGAGATTGTGTGTTGCAGAGTCAGTTTCTCAGGGCTGTGGCTGAGCTCACGCTTGGGGCCCCTGGAGCCAGCTGAGTGGGAACAGAGGTGGCAGACTTTGGGATTCTGAGTGCTGCTTGGGGTTCTTCCCTCTGCTCACCTCTCCAGTTCTTCTGTGGTCTTGACTTGCCCATAAAAGCTGTTTCCAGGATCAAGGGTGGAGGATCCGTTCTTACTTGTATTTCTAATGTCAGATATATTCAAATCCACACCCTTAGGTCCTCTTGGCTGGAGTAATCAGGAGGACACAGGCCTGGGAAGGGCTGGGAGCAGAATTATCTTTGCAAAAAACACAGCTAAATGAGACATGAAAATAGAGCCCCATTATCATGCCGCATGGGAGAACAGGCATGAATTCCTTCGCCTTGTTTTCAACTTTCCCACAGTCAAGATACAAAGTAGAATCGCTGTCATTCTGTTTCTCATGGAGGGGGCATTGTTTGATCATCACAATAATAAAGTAAAGGGCTTAAAATGCAAATCTAACAACCAGGTCTCCACCAACCATATCCGGTGCTGTGTTCATCAAAGCCCCCTTTATTAGCCGATAAGCTCCTCCCCCTGCCGATAGGTGTGTGCCACTTTACCACAACTCTGACACTTCTTAGCATCCCCAGGCTAAGATATGACCCCTATTCCTTGTGTCAAGGACCAGAGGGGACCCACATGACACCAACATTGGCTTGGGCTGTCTCTAGTTAATAGATGTCCAGGGAGGGGGCAGGAGAGTAATACAAATGCCAAGAAGTCCGCCCTGAGCTCTCCAAAGCCAAACCCCTGGTCCTGAAGTTAGCATAGTTTGGGAGAAGAGGTGTAGGTATCTCAGCCCTCCTGGTACCCTATTTTCACCAATAATAGCTGCCCCAGAGAAAGGGACACTTCAGATGATAGAACACCAGTAATAACTATAAGTCAGACCCAGAGTTTAGATGGGCAGAGCCCCTGTTGCCCTCCCAGTGTCCCCAGGTGTGTGGACTTGCATGTAAGTGTGCGTGTGTATGCATGCCCACACACACGTGCGTGGGCACAGGGAGGGAGGAGAGGAGAGTCGTGAAAGGGCCTGTTCCCATGGAAACTGTCTGCGCGGCTGGCTCGAGGGGAGTTTCTCATTAATAGTCCCAGGCAGACAGTCTAATAAGGAGCCTGGTAAGGCCAAGTCCCTGGAGGGAGGGGGTGCAGAGGAAACTGGGTTATCAGGGAAGTGGTGAAGGCTCATTTCTCTTCTGCCACTTCTCCTCACTCACCTGCTGCTTTGATCCCTGGGGCCGTGGGTGAGGGGTCCCTGTAAGGTGAGCCTATAAATAGATGGCTTTGGTGTCTATCTCAAAAATCTGGAATTCTAAAGCTCTACAGGAAATGGAGACACAGCACACTCCAAGCAGTTAGGCTCTGCAAAGTCCTGCCCGTAGGGTAGAGCTGAGAGTGCCCTGACCTCCCCGCCATCTCCTCATTCCAGCCTCCCTGGGATGACCCCCACCCCACGTTGTGTTCGCGGAAACTCAAGCCTTTACTAGCTTAGAGTTGCACAGCAAATGGATGGTGAAATACAAAAAGAACCCAAGTCTCTTGACCCCCAAATCTGGGGCCTGATACATGCCACCCCTACCTGCCTCCTTTCAGTCCTTCTCCTCAGAACCCACTGGAATCGCAGGTGTCACGTGCCAGGGAGAGAGCTAAGTGCTGCACGCACCTCACTGCACATGGTTCTGGCAGCTCACCCTCAACGTAGGTGTTATCCTTCGCCTGTGGGTTAGAAGACTGGGAAGGAAGAGCCGCGATAGGACCGTAGCGCTGCTCTGATGAAGAGGGAAGTCCTTTTGCAGTGCCATTCCAGTTGCCCAGCTGTGTCAGGGTGGGAGACCCAGGCTGCCTGGAACGAGTCTCACCCATATGGCACCTCCCAGGTTGCTGCAGGTATGATGGCCCTGACAACGTGTCCAAAAAGAGTCTGCAGAAACTGAAAGCCCTTTCCCAGGTGGTTGCCGAAGATGACAGGATGAGGGGGCAGGTACTGGCACTCTGTGGCCAAGGCCATCTCCTGGGCCTCCTGACAGCCATTGTGGCTAAGCAGGTACTGCTGGGCAGGAAGGCGATGGTCATGCACTGTGAGGGCATCGACATTTCTGGCAATTTCTATAGAAACAAGTTAAAGTGTCTGGCCTTCCTCCACAAGTGGATGAACACTGCCCCTTCCTGAGGACCCCACCATTCCCGAGCCTTTAGCCACCTTGTTTGGCAGACCCTATGGGGCATGATGCCCCACAAGACCAAGTAAGGCCAGGCCGCCCTGGACCGCCTCATGGTGTTTGATGGAATCCCGCTGCCCCAACAGAAAAAGCAGATGGTGGTCCCTGCTGCCCTTACGGCTGAGCATCTGATACCCGTGAGAAAGTTCACCTGCCTGGGGCCCCTGTCTCATGAGATTGGCTGGAGGTACCGGGCAGTGACAGCCACCCTAGAGGAAAAGAGGAGGGAGAAGGCCAAAAGGCACCACCAGAAGAAACAGCAGCTTACAAGGCCATGGAAATGGACCGAAAAGAACATGGAGAAGAAAATCACAAGTCCACAGAGGTCCTCAAGACCCATGGGTTTCTAGTCTGAGCCCAATAAAGACTGTTTATTCCTCAAAACCAAACAAACAGAACAAAAACGCTGAATGCAAGACTGCAGGCAGGCCCTTCAGAGAGGCCTCGGCTGCCCTGGGAAGAGGTCGTCCTCAGCAGGACTCCCCATCTCGCTGGCCCAACACAGCAGACCTCCCATGTGCGCTGAGCTGAGCCCACCCTCCATCTAGCCCTGCGCTGAGATAAAATCGAGCATTCTTAATGTTCTTGCCCTGCCAGATGTTCCTTCTACTCACTTGCCTGTTCAGGGGACTTTATCTGTGTCTCCAGAGCAGGGGCACTGCTTCTATTCTGGAGAGGCTGGGTGCCGCAGGCCTCCTGGAGCAGAGCCCCGGGCCACTGCACAATTCCTCATTGAAGGCCCAGCCTCCGGCTCCCACTGCTGTGCCAGCGGAGTCACACGCACCCCTCCCACCCATCTCTCCCTCCCTCCCTCCCTATCCAGCCTCAAGAACAGTCTGACCTTTGAAAAAAGCCAAGGGTCGCCTCATCAACCGGAGTGAGTTTGCCAAAAAGTGAGTTGGCTGGCCCTCTGTCCCTGGCCCTGCATCAGAGGATGGCATTTTCCTCTTAGGAGTGACAGAAACAATTCTCCACCTTCATCATAAATCATGCTGCAGGCACATGCACACTCTCACACATACATGCACATTCACACAGACACTCACATGCTCACACCTGCTCACTCATGCACACTCACCCACTCACACCCTCACATACCCACATGTGCTCACATTCATGCACACTCACTCCCACTCCCACACACCCTAATCACACGCCCTCACATGCTCCATCTCCTGAGGGATGGGTGCCAGCCAGAGGTCGTACGCATCAGAGCCAGGGGAAGAAAAGAGGCACATGAGCAGAGAAACCTCGCAGAGTGGCTAGGCGTCTGCCTCACTCCCTGCAGAGCTGGGCTGGAAGACCCATGGAATTCACTTTCCACCTCTCCATAGAAGGCAAATGGTGTGACACTGGGTAGGCGCTTGGTCACCCTCATCCCTCCTAGACAGGCGGTCCCCACTGTCTTCTCCCTGTGGCAGCTTGTCTCCTGGGTAGATTCTGTCCCTGTAAGAAATTCCTTAGTAGCACAGTGGTGACTGTAGATGCCATCCCTTTAGTCAAGTATATTCTCCAGAGGCCCCTGGCTTGATGGTATGGGGGCTGGGGACAGCATCCAGCCAGCTCTTGCTGCCCTGAGTCTCTACCACCCATGGTCTCCCCTCTCGCTCACTCTTCTCCAGAATGTCAAGGGGAGCAGAGTCCTGAGGCCCCAGCTGGCTCACTCACCTCTCTGGCCAAGGATGGATTTGTTTAAAAAAAAACACAAAACAGAGCTCTGAACTGAGCATTGGGAGAGCTGGTTCACATTCTAGCTCTGCAGCAAGCTTCCTGTGTGATCTTAGCCAAGAGACTTCTTCCTTGGATCCGGAGATTCCCTGACAATGTCTAGGGCTCTTTCCATTGAGTCAGCCTTTGATTCTGTAAAAGAGAGGCTTGGAGTCCATGCGGGCAAAGGAGGTCCCTTGTCAGCCTTGCTACCCAGGGTGAGACCCCAAAAATATACTGAATGAAGAAGCCAAGGGCCTGGGCTAAGGGTCCAGGGCAGTGGGTCCCAGTGACAGCCCTGCCTCTTCTAAAAATGGCCCCTTCCCCCGCCCAACTCAACCACTGGAGTTACTTTCTAGAGTTACCTTTCTTGGGTCCCTGGCAAGAATATCCTATATGCCTAAAGATGCTGCAGAGGCGAGCTCCGGGTAGCATGTGTTTGGGAGCCATAGATTTTTGCTCCCCTCCTGGTCTTTTCATTCCTTTGTCTCCTTCCCAGGCAGCCCTGGGCACATGGTGAAGCAAATGTCTCTTCAGACCCCCCGGTACCATGCAAAATAATTATTTTGGATCTTTTTGTGAGTTTCAGTCTCAAGACTTTCCTTCATGCACGTATAGCAGGCCCTGGTCCTGCCACACTCTGCCCCTGCCGGGGTCTCTCTTCTCCTTCCTGCCGTCGCTCTTCCTGCACCTCTTGTTCTGAGCATGACTCTGTCTTCTCCAGGCTGCCCTCTCTAAGCCCCAGAATCCTCGCCACACCTCACTCAAGCCAAGTAGGAAAGCTGCAAGGTCACCGTGGCTCTGCCCTGACGCTGGCAGCCTGAGACTCCCCCCAGGGAGCCCTCACTCTGAAAAAGTCAGCCTGCAACGACAGGACAATAGTCTGCATCTGCATGAAATGAGAATGCCACGTTGCTTTCTGATATAATCATCAGGAAAAGGCATTTTAAAGACACAGCAACACACGTTCTCTTTTCTGCAAATTTTAACCAAGACCTTCTCCCCACAAGAAGCACACCATCTAAAACCTTCCTATCCAAAGTGTGGTTCTTACACCACCAGCATGGCATTGCCCGAGCACTAGTCAGAGGTAGAGTCCCAGGCCCCACTCGAGCCCGACTGAATCAGAACCTGCATTTTAACCAGCCCCCAGGTGACGCATATGTGTGTTAAAATTTGAGAAGCCCAGACTTTAAATACATACGCCTACCTGTACAGGAGCTCACCTCTATGAGCACATGCACAGTTTAGGTAGGAGCTGGGGAAGATCTGTGCCACCTGCCTCCCTATCTTCCTTGTGAAAAGCACAGAAAGGAGCCACAGGCTCTGCTTTATCACTGGAGACTCCCATTCAGAAGCGGGATTTCTATCGCGCGATGTACCATGAATAGAAGCAATGCCCATGAATGGGACATTTGTCTCTAGAGTCTTCCATGGGATGGGGAAGGAGGAGAAGCCAGGAGAGAAGTTGTTGTGGGAGAAGTGAGCCTTGGAGCTGTGCCCTGCAGCAGTGGGTCAGATCCACTCCCTTCCTGGCACCTGTCTTGCCCTCAGCCTCTCCCATTCACTGTTGGCTGAGGAGCCCACTTCCCTCAGTGGCATCAGATGGAGGGGAATACCTTCAGGGCCTCTTTCAAGCAGAACTGTCACTTTCGGCCATGTGGACTTCCCTGGTGACACTGTCCTTTAGTCAGAGCCAGGCTTTCTGCCCGACTCTGTGGTTTTGGTGTCCCAGGGGAGGCATCACCTTCTCCATAAAGCACTCACTGGGTCTGTTCCCCAACCCTGCTGGTCTCTTGCACTGAGCTCTGCAGCCAGGAGGAGAGAGCCCTGTGCCCAGTGCCCTCCCCAGGCATACCCCCGCCCGCTCCCTGTGTGCTGGGGTGTGAGGACACCTGGGCAGTTGTGTGCATAATGATGTTCTTCTTTTCTCCCTCCAATGCTAACCCGTCGGAACTAACAGCAAGCATTCAGAATGAGCGTAAGTGCCCTGCGTGCCTCTCTGTGCCTGTGCTTCTGGGAAGTGGGAAGGAGGAATGAGGTGTGAGGTGATACCTGCTCACATGCCTGGGGATTAGGGGCCTGCTGGGACTTCTGTGGGGCCTTTTCCCACCAGAGCTCTGTATGTAGTGAGGTCTCTTACTGAGTGGGAAGGAAGGAATATTGCCTGCAGCATTCTATTGCTGGGAAAGACAGAGGGGCACATGGTAAGAGCTTGACTCTGAGCTTGGTAAGAAGTTCGTTGGATCAAAGCTCAGGGGCACCACAGCTGTTTCCCCATCCTCCAGTGGCTGGCACAGGACCCTAGGAAAACACACTGGCACTTGGGATCTAGAGGGAGAGGATCTGGGAAGTTCCTGGGGACTGAAGCCTCTCTCTGTCCTAGCCTGACCACAGTTTGGCATTTGTTGAGCCTCCAGGGCTCTGAACCACCATGACCTCTAAGTTCTGAAAATCTAGCTGCTTTTTCTTCCTTTATTCATTCAACAAACATTTATCAAGAACTATTGTCCACTGTGTGTTGTGCTAAGCATTGTAATGTAAAGATGAGGAAACTAAAAGCCTGGCCTTCAGTTTCCCCTCAGGATGCTATGGGAGATTTTTTGTTTTTGAGATGGAGTCTTGCTCTGTTGCCCAGGCTGGAGTGCAGTGGCACAATCTCAGCTCATTGCAGCCTCTGCCTCCTGGGTTCAAGTGATTCTCCTGCATCAGCCTCTTGGTAGCTGGGGTTATAGGTACTTACCACCATGCACAGCTAAATTTTTTTGTACTTTTAGTAGAGATGGGGTTTTTACCATGTTGGCCAGGCTGGTCTTGAACTTCTGACCTCAGACAATCCATCCGCCTTGGCCTCCCAAAGTGCTGGGATTACAGGGTGTGAGCCACTGCACCCAGCCTATGGGATCTTTTTAAAGGGGTTCTTCTTATGCTTAATCTTTGACATCTACCTTCTTTCCTGAGGCATGGCACCATTTAAGGAGCTGGGTCTCTAGAATGGGGCCCTGTTCACTGCCCCACTGCACCCACCCACTTGCCTGCTTGCATGTGTGGCTCCTGAAGCGCTTCATCTCAGCTGTTCCCCAGGCTGGAACCCAGCGGGGTCCCTGCAGCGCTGATCATGTTCCCTGTGCACTGTTGCAGTGACGCAGCCACCGACCATCACCAAGCAGTCAGTGAAGGATCACATCGTGGACCCCCGTGATAACATCCTGATTGAGTGTGAAGCAAAGGGGAACCCTGCCCCCAGGTAAGTGGAGGGGAAAAGAGTGCATTGAAGCCACCCGCTTGCTTCTGGGCCTGATGATGATAAGGCAAATGAGGCAGCTGGAAAATTAGACTTGTCCATTCCAAAACATTTCCATTAGGCACCTTCTAGGTGGAAGGCACAATTTAGGACTAGGAAATCTTGCTGACAAGGAAACTGGAGACCAGAAAAGAAATGGCTTAAGTTCACATCAAAAGCCAGGACCCGATATTCCGTTTTCCAACTTTCCGTGGAACATTCTTTCCCCCACCCTGTGTTCCCATCATCTGCCCTGCTTTTAGCTTATACAAAGTTCCACTTCCAAGCTAAGTCTTTCACTCTGAGCTTCTCGGTACCTGTTTATGTGCTCATTCCCACCAAATAAGACATCAGCAGACATGAGTTAAAAGCCTGCTGAGCGTCCAGGCTCTGTGTTAGGTTCTGTTACTCACGTTGTCTTGTTCCACTGCCTAACAGTGCTCTGGGAAAGGACAAATGTCCTTATGAAAAAGAAGAGAAACAGAAGCACAGAGGTTTTAAGTACCTTTTCCAAGTTACCCAGCTTGAAAGGGGCAGAACCCAGATTTAAACCCACACTTCTGATCCCCCAAGGCCAGATTCATTTCTACCTAATGATGAGCATTGGAGACATGGCAGACGTTACATTATCCACCCCCATCCCGGTCCTCAGAGTAGCATCCACAGACTGAGCCTTTCAGGAGCCTCATGTAAGATTCAGACCCAGACGTGACTGGACCCCAACTAGGGTGTGTGTGTCAGCAAGAGAAGTGAGGCCAAGAAGAGGCTGCTACGTGTTCAGTAGCTTTATTCTGGCCCCTTGGGTTCACACAAGACAGTCTCGAACCCAGAGCTTGAGCCTGGGAACCAGCAAGGGAGTCACCCTGAAGGTCAGGCAGGGTACTGGTAACCTCACTTGCTTCTGAGGTTTGGTCTTTGCCCCATGGTTCCTTTGCAGGGGCAATGACCCTGCGGCACTGAGCAGCTCATACTGTTCCACTGTTCCTGCTTTCCCGGCTGCTTTTACTTTTTATTTGTTTATTTTTGAGGTGGAGTTTCACTCTTGTTGCCCAGGCTGGAATGCAATGGTGCCATCTCAGCTCACTGCAACCTCCCAGGTTTAAGCGATTCTCTTGCCTCAGCCTCCTGAGTAGCTGGAATTACAGGCACCCACCACCATGCCCAGCTGATTTTTGTATTTTTAGTAGAGACGGGGTTTCACCATGTTGGCCAGGCTGGTCTTGAAATCCTGACCTCAGGTGATCCGCCTGCCTCAGCCTCCCAAAGTGCTGGGATTACAGATGTGAGCCACCAAGTCTGGCCCCCTCCCTGCTTCTTTTATGAGTTAGATCATGGGCATCTGAGGATATGAGGCTCTGGCTGCAGCTCCAAGGAGGAGCAGAGGGGGCCATTCTAGTGCTCCTCACCAGAGGCTCAGTTCTACTAGGCTGCCGTTTCTTTAAAAGCTGCCACTCTTGGGCCACAGGGCATGGCCACTGCTTTATAATCTATACTCACAGAGCAGGGCACAAATAACCTAAGCCATTTCACTTTGGCTTTAGAATAGATTGTAAAATTAAGGTGGTAGGAGGAGCAGAGATAGCTCCCTGATGTGTTTAGGTTGGGTGGAATATGAATTTAAGTTTGCATTTCTAGTAGGAGGCTGGAAATGTCCTCGGATGGAAGAAGCAGTGGATTCTAGACTCTAAAAATGAAAATCTCTCCTCAATCATGTGTTTAGCATAACCCCCACCTCTGGCCTCCAGTGGCTACTTGAGTATCTATTCCTTAGAGCCATGATTCCCAGCCTTAGCTGGGTAGGAATACTAACACCAGGCCCCTGGCCTGGAGAGTGGGACCTGGGACTCTGCATTATATAGAGCTCTCCTGCTCGGCCAGGTTGGTACATATTGGTATAGGAATGCCATGATGGGGCTGAGATCAACCAGGCTGGAACCTGTTGGTATCAGGGTGCCAGGATGGGGCTGAGAGAGGAAATTTTGGCACTGAGCCAGGGACTAGGGATCTGCAATCTGCCTGGACCCCAGAGCCCACCCCATTCATCTTGGTTGCCCCTGCTCCCCACTGTCCACAGCTTCCACTGGACACGAAACAGCAGATTCTTCAACATCGCCAAGGACCCCAGGGTGTCCATGAGGAGGAGATCTGGGACCCTGGTGATTGACTTCCGCAGTGGTGGCCGGCCGGAGGAATATGAGGGGGAATACCAGTGCTTCGCCCGCAACAAATTTGGCACGGCCCTGTCCAATAGGATCCGCCTGCAGGTGTCTAGTGAGTAGCATGGGACAGGGCTGAAATGCCCTGCTCCTGGGTAAATGAGGAGTGGGGGGTGTGGAAGGCCATTTCAGAAGGGCTGCCCTTGCCCTTGGCCTGCAGATTCCTTGGTGTTCTCTGTGCATCTCCCCCAACTCAAGAGTGATTTTCTGGAAAGGAAGCTTTGGACTTCCTTTTGAAGTTGCTGTCTGCAATAATTTCACTGGCCACTGTGGGGACAGGAGAGGGAAAGGAGGGGAGCCTTTGAAGATGCCTCCCTTCTCCTGCCTCTCAAGGACAGTCCCTCGAGTAGGTTCACCTGCCCTGTCCCTTTCTTGCTCCCACCTTGTCCAAGTGCCTCCTCTGTTTCTCCTCCTTGCATTCTTGCCTCTGCCCCTGCTCCTTGGCCCGGGCCCAGCCATCACCCTCACTTTGTCCTCTTTGTCCACTTCTCTCCAGAATCTCCTCTGTGGCCCAAGGAAAACCTCGACCCTGTCGTGGTCCAAGAGGGCGCTCCTTTGACACTCCAGTGCAACCCCCCGCCTGGACTTCCATCCCCAGTCATCTTCTGGATGAGCAGCTGTGAGTCTTGGGGGCCTGGTATTGTGTTCATATTTCAACCTTAGGGAGTGGGGTGGATGTGTTAAATGGGAAGGAGCTTGCCCAAGCTAAAAGACCTTGATTTGTGAGAAGCAGATGCAATGTGGCAACCAGGATGAGAACACACAGGCCATGCAGAGAGAGGCTGCTTGGGTTTATTTTCTAGCCTGGCTGCTGTGTGATCTTGAACAAGTTGCTTAGCATCTCCAGACCTCAGTTTCCTCTTCTGGAAAAAAAAAACCAGAGCTAATCATAGTACTTACCTAATAGGATTATTATAAGAATAAATGAGTCAATATGTCCAAAGTGCTTAGAACAGAGCCAGACACACAGTAAGCACTTGGTAACATGATAATGAAAACGCAGAGCAAGACAGAAGGGATTAAGGGAGAAGAGGAGAAATTGTTTTTCCAATTGGCTAATTGAAGGCAGTTGATACCAAACCACCTCTTTCAATTCTTGGCCTGTCTGGATATACTCTGATTCTCCCTTCTGGTAGGAGGAAGCGTGAATGGGGAATTGAAACCTTTTCATAAAGGAGTGATTGGGAGATAGGGTATCTGGAGCAGGGCAGCGTAACATCATTCAGAGATTGTTCTGGCTCATTTGGACTGAGGCTCGTTCAACCTCTCTGGACCTCAGTTTCTTCCCATGTTTTCAATTTAAATAAAAGGAGAAGCGTTAACAAAGTTAAATAGAAGACTGCTATCTCTCTGTGTGTTTTCCTGGCTTCCTGTCCTCCCTCCCTTCCTGCCTACCTGTCTGCCTCCTCTCGCCCTCCTTCCATCTCTCTGTTCCCATCTACCCATCCATCCGTCAACCTATATCTCCACCTACCTACCTGCCTGTCATCCATTCTTCTATCCATCCCTGAGTTGTTACCAGCCTACTTTGAAAAGAGGCTGCCCTATTGATGAGGCAGCATTGTAAGTTGTTTTGCAGGATGGGGCAGCATTGTAAGTTGTTTTGCAGGATGGGCGTGGCTTTGTGCTCAATCACTGTCTCTCTCTTCCCCCATTATAGTGCATGTTTGTGGGGAAGGCTGCCTGGCCACAGGCTGCTGGCCTCATTTGTTAATTCATAGTTCAGCCTCCCCTTCCTCATCTCCCCCACATCACATTCACCACCAAGTTGTGTTTACCTCCAAAGTAGACCTCAGACTCTCTTCTTCTTCCCATCCTCATTGACATGTCCCCACCCAGGCCACCATCTGTTTTTCCCTGGGTTACAAGAATTATCCATAACATGTCTCCGTGGTCTTTCTAAAAATGTGACAGTTGATAGTTTCACTCATCTGCTTAAAGCCCTTCCTTGGCTCCTCCATCACCTCAAAATAATGGTCCAGATCCCTTTCCCTGGCACTCAATCCCCTTCTAGATCTGGCCCTCTGCCTCTCCAGCCCTCCTCCCACCCCATCCCCTACACCCCTGAGCTATGTGCTCTTAGCCTTTAGCACACACTCTTCCAGCTCCTTAGAAACCTGTTAGCTCCTCTGTCTTCAAGGCTCAGCTTAGGACACCCTAGAATGCACTGGGTTCTTTTCTGCAGTTCTTTCCCTTCTAACTGATGTGTTCTGCTCACCACGCTCCATTGCAATTGTTTACCTATCTGCTCCCTCTTCTACTGAACTGGAAGTTAGATGAGGGCAGTAGTTGTCTTGCTCATCTTCCACCAGCACCTAGCACAGTGCCTGGCACATAGTAAGCCTGCAGCAAATCAGGAATGGTTTGAAGAGCTGACCAGCCCATTGTGGGGAATTTGGCATCATTAACCTTGTACTTTAAGAAATGGTGACTTAAAAACAGCTGTGGGGCTGGGTGCGGTGGCTCACACCTGTAATCCCAACACTCTGGGAGGCTGAGGCGGGAGGACCATGAGGTCAAGAGATCAAGATCATCCAGGCCAACATGGTGAAACCCCGTCTCTACTAAAAATACATAATTTAGCTGGGCGTGGTGGCATGCATCTGTAGTCCCAGCTACTCGGGAGGCTAAGGCAGGAGAATCACTTGAACCTGGGAGGCAGAGGGTGCAGTGAGCCAAGATCACGCCACAGCACTGCAGCCTGGGCGACAGAGCAAGACTTCATTAAGAAAAAAAAGGCCGGGTGCGGTGGCTCAAGCCTGTAATCCCAGCACTTTGGGAGGCCGAGGCGGGTGGATCACGAGGTCAACAGATCGAGACCATCCTGGTCAACATGGTGAAATCCCTTCTCTACTGAAAATACAAAAAATTAGCTGGGCATGGTGGCGCATGCCTGTAATCCCAGCTACTCAGGAGGCTGAGGCAGGAGAAATGCCTGAACCCAGGAGGCGGAGGTTGCGGTGAGCCGAGATCGCGACATTGCACTCCAGCCTGGGTAACAAGAGCGAAACTCCATCTCAAAAAAAAAATAAAAACAGTTGTGGGGATAGGAAGGAGACAGCTGTGAGTAGTCAGCTTGAGGCCTATTCTAACAAGCCTAGAAACCTGATGTTTTGGGTTTACATCAAACATAGCACTTGAAAACAAAATATAGTCAGCATTTTCAGCCACTCCAATGATATCATTAATCAAGCATTTTCAAATTTTAACATCTCTAGAATTGAAAGGCCTCTTAAAACTGACGGCATACATCACTGATTGGTACGTATCTTACAGTTACAATCAGTAGTGCTTTCTTCTTAGAAATAAAAAAAGGTGTACATTATAATTGATGGTTACGTTTTTATCAAATGCAGCAAGGCCAACTTCAGTTTCGTTTAATTCAGCAAATGGTGAGTGCCTCTATATGCCGAGTCCTAAAACGGGTGCTGGGGCATGAGATGAAGAGATCATGTTCCCTGCCCTCAGAGTGCTCTCACTGCTAGCTTGAGAATTTGAACCTTGGGGAGCACCTGAAGGCTTGTGTTCCTTCTGCTGGCCCTGTGGCCAGTCAGATCTTTTGTGATGTGAACAGGAGAGATTACAGTGTGGTCATAGAACATGGGCATGGTGGGCAGGCAGGTCTGCATCTAAAATCCTCCTCTCCTCTCTGCCTTTGCAATGCTGGACACATTACATCCTCTGCTTTCTGATCTGTAAAATGGGAATAAGCCATACTTATACTGGTAAGCTCCTGGTTGCCACCCGACCCTCTATAAGTGTTCTATCACCAGGACTGCAGTGGCGATGATTACTGTTATTACTGCTAACCTGCGGCTGCACCTCTGCTTTCTCATAGCCATGGAGCCCATCGCCCAAGACAAACGTGTCTCTCAGGGCCATAATGGAGACCTCTACTTCTCCAACGTGATGCTGCAGGACATGCAGACCGACTACAGTTGCAATGCCCGCTTCCACTTCACCCACACCATCCAGCAGAAGAACCCCTTCACCCTCAAGGTCCTCACCAGTAAGTGCAACCCCTTCCCGGGGCTGGGAGCCAGGGAAAGAAGCCCACTGACCCCTCCCAGGCCCGGGTACCTGAGTCTAGGGGTGACTTGAGGCTGACCTAGAAATCCTCCCAGCTCATGGTGCCTGAGCCACTTCAGCTGTTCTTTAAATGGTATCTCTTGATTGTGAAACCTTGAGTCACACTTGGTCCTACGCTAAGTCAATGCTTCTCAAACTCTGGTGGGAATCAGGATCACCGTTGAACTTGGCAGCGTTCCAGCCTATCACAACCCAACAGCCCTGCACCTTTTTGTTCTTTATCCTCCAGGTCATTCAGATGCACCCCAGAGTTTGAGAACCACTGCTTCCGGTGGTCATCTAGAGCCCCTCTCAGGACACAGCTTGATTCTTTCTTTTATTTCTTCTCATTGCTTCGTTATCTTTATTTCTGCAAGAAACTCATAGCAGAAAATGTGAAAATTAGTGGAGACACCAAAATAGAATGTATTTGGTTCTGAAGTACGTGTATGTGGAACCATATGGAATCGCTATGTTTGTAAGTTGCAGGCTTATGTTTTAGTTTTGTTTGTTTTCATTTCTATTCCCCGATTCTCTTTGGCTGGTACAAAAGCAAATCAGCATTTCCTGACCCATTATAGCATTGGTGGCTCTCCCTGGAGGCGAGAGAGCAGCTTAGTGAGAGGTGTTCTTCTTGGCAAGGACAAGGCAGCCTAGAGCTTTGGCCGCAAAGTCTCAGCCCACCCAGGACATTGGAAGTTGTCTATGTTGATGTACACCATGGATTTGTAACATGCCTTCCATCAAGGAGCCACCCCAAAAACAGACCTTAGTCTGGCTCAGGCTGTGAGCATTGTTTTCGATGCTCTGGACAGTGAAGATTTTTGGGGAGACCAGTAGAGAGCACCACGTGGGTGCTGGCAGTTTGCAAAGGTCAGAGAAAATAGTCTGGCCCTGGCTTCCTGGAGCCCTTGCAGGGGTGGTGGACAATGGCTCCCAGGAGGGTGTGGTTCGGGAGAGGTTCAGGTGAGATCACTTCTCATTCAGAACAGGTAGCAGGTATGACCACTGGTGTTCTCGTCTGCCTCCCCGACCCTTGCTGATGACAGAGGCAGTCCTAAGACCCGACACAGCCCCACACTCCGTGTCCACCACGGCAGAGGTGGATCCAGGAAGCAGCTTCCTTTTTCGCTCCCCTTCTCGTGTTTTTGTTTTGTTTTTTTTCTTTGACCTCTTCATTTTCTTCCTTTTCCTTCTTGACTTCTTTATTTCTCCTCTCTTTCTTTTCCCTCCCTCTGTTCTCTTAGAGCTTCATTCTATCCTCCTCTAATCACCTCCTCCTGCCTCAGCGGTGTCCCCATGCACTGATCTGAGTTGGTGATGGGCTCCCGAAGGTGGTGGCCAGCAGGATTGCCTGACACCTGCAGCAAGCCCCTCACGTTCCTGGCAGGGCCACCTGACCTCCCTCTGCTTGCTCCCCTGTCCCTGGCTTTCTCATTGCTGACGCAGGCCCAGGGAGATCCCTTGGAGGACAAAGTTGGTTTGTCTGCAGTGCCTCTTGGGTGCACATCAGGGTGAGTGCCTGCCAGCTGGCTGGGCTGCGGAGGACAGTGTGGTCTGCCCAGGGCCTCGGAGTGGCCTCAGCAGCCAGGCGAGGACTAATGTCACTGGCAGGAGGAAGAGCAGGGATGTCAAGAACGAGAGAAGATGCTCACTGAGTGGAACCTAGACAGCAATCAGTGTCCCCACCAGGACCCCTCACTCCTTGCCCAGACAATGCTGGAAATCGGCCTGCTGCTTTTGGAACCGAGTCAGTTGACCTTCTGCCATCCTGGACAGAGCCCATCACTGTCACACAGAGTAGAGCAGAGCCAAGAGATTGAGATGGTGAAGAGTCTTCCTCTGTAGAATTAACTAACTTCCTCTGCAGTTAGAGATTTCAACAACATGTAGAAGTTGGACTTTCCAGAAACACTCTTTTCTCTACCAGAGGAGGCAAGGGGTGTTTGTTAATGCTTCATTTCTGGGTCCTCTATTCCACTGAAAACTCTTTGCCCCAAATGACAAGAAACCCCCTAGGTGATTGGAACAGAGCCCCATCAGCCTCCTGGAGTTCTCCCAGGGGCAGCTCTGGCTGGGAGCAAGTTCTGGGCATCTGAGCCAGCCCAGAATTGGGCACAGTTGCTTAAAATAGCACAGTGGGGTTCTCTGCTTTCCTGTCTGAAGAGGACACAGGCTTTCTCTTGTACCTTCTGAATCAGGTCTGGGGTGGGAGGCAAAGCAGTCAAGCAGGGCCAGCTTCAAAGGCCCTATTCTCACCAGGCGCTCCTGTCACAGTTTGCCCATTTGGGAAGAAATAAATCTCATCATGTCCCATTTTTATTATTTGCATTGAAGGAAGTTGACAATGGTAGATAATGCAAAACACTGGGTCATCTGAAATCATTTTTAAAACTTGGGACGTCATCAAAGATAAGCAGTGGAGTTGGGCTCCGGAGCTGGGCCCGTCCCACTTTGCCCGTGCTGTAACAGGTGCCAGGTGCCTCCTGATGCAATAAGAGGCAACTGTGGGGAAAAAAAGGAGGGTCCTCCTTGACGCAGACACCAGAGCACCACCCCTCCTTCCCTCTAATGTCTACATGACATTCTTGGAGTACTCAAAGAAGTCTCCCTGAATTTCTCGTGTGTGCTCCAGAATTCACACACCGTGAGGTCGGTTCTGAGCATGGGCTACTTCTCTAGAGAGAGATAGGTTGCCTTTCACCTGGTGGCATGGGAGCATGAAGGAAGGGCCCTGTCACCTGTGTGTACCACCCTCCTCTCCCAGGAGAGGAACAAAGTTGCCTCCCAAGCCCAGCTGCATCCCCCAGCTGCCCCTGGGCCACCCCATCTCTTCATTCCATTGTGGATTAGTTTCCTGCCTTTAGCTCTAGATGGACCCAAGCAGACTTCCCAAACAGGCTGGGTCTTTACAACAACCCCCTCTTGAGAGAGTTTAGAATAATGAAAATCTTCCTACCAGGCGCTAAGCAGATTTGGGATGCAAGGCAATGCCAGTCCCAGAAAAGAACTCTCATACCTCTTGCAACTAGTTGTAATGGGATTGGATCTGTCGTCAAATATGCAAATGTTCTGGCAGAGCCCCTGTCCTCCCTCAGGCTGTTGGACCGTGTTGTGGGCTCCTCAGGGCTATCTGCTTGGCTTTCAGTTAGCTGCACCCCACCCGCTATTCGTACTGTTACAATTTGAACCCAGTCCCTGGAAGGGAACAGAGGTAGAGAGGGAGAAGCTACTTTAGGATGCTGTTGTGATTATGTGTCCTGTTCCGAAATGTCTTCCTCACTAAGGAGTAAATGCCCAAGGGTTTGAATTACCTAACAATGGAACTGAAGCCACTGGTCTTGCTCCATATGAAATGTCTTCAATCCTGAGTAATCTAGAGAGCTTTGAACCTCCAGAATGTTCAGCAGGACTTTCCTAGTCCAAGGTGTAGAACTCAGCTTGCACATTCTCCTGCCCCAAGCTCCATTTCTAAATTTCTAAAGCCTGAACCTCAGCCATGCTCTCCCCACCTCACTGAACCACTCCCAGCATCTTCATAAGGAGGGCTTGTCTGCCAACAGGGACATCTCCAAGATCATAGTGGTGCTCACCTGGTCAGACTCCAGTGACACGTGTTGCTGATTGCGGCCAGGGCCCCTTGGCCCCACACTTTAGGTCAATGACCTCCTCCCATTTACCGCCAACCCCCTGCAGCTTAGCTTCTGCCCAGGCAGAACTTTGCTCTTCCCCAGAGCTCACTAACACTCCTTTCTCCTTAGTCACTCCAAGAGCTGGCCTGGCCCAGAGTCCTGGGAACTGAGGACTTTGATAAGAAGGAGTCGTTCAAAAGACGGCTACAGGACACCACTAATCCGTCTCTCATTTGTTTGAAAATATAGCAGGACCAAATAATTAAAGTTCAAGCCTAATTTTTTTAATTTAAAAAAAACTTATTTTATTATTGCCTTCTTTTGCAGGATTTAACCTTTTTCTTCCCCTTTCATGGGCTGTTTCTGTTGCTTGTTCTTCACTGCGCGCATTGCCTTTCCAAATACGCCGTGTCTTACCTTTGCAAAAGAGCCACTGCTGCCTTCCTCGGTTGTTTTTTGTGGCTTTGCATTTGTTTTTGATCTCCCTGTTTATGCCTCTGTGACTTCTCTGTGGCCTCCTGTTTGCTCACCCTCTTTTGTTTATTACAGACCACCCTTATAATGACTCGTCCTTAAGAAACCACCCTGACATGTACAGTGGTGAGTTGCAGCGGTAACCTTGGGAGTAACCTTGCCTGTGCTAACTCCAGTTTGCCTAACTTGACTGATACCACGTCATTAACTCCTGCTGGGTGGCAGCTGGCCCAGCCAGGGTGCCAAGGTGACACCTCCAGAAGGCTGCCTGCCAGGAGGAAGGTGGCCAGTGTGGGGGTTCGAGGTGGCTCACCTGGCAGTGTGGTCTCCTCTAATGGGCACGCCTGAAGTTGCCGAATTGTCAACAAGTTGTCCAAACCATGCTAGGACTTCAAAAGAACTTCCTGAAAAGCAGAACTTTTTACTGAAAAGTAGCAGCTTAGGAATCAGGGATGGATGGATGGAGAATATCTTAGAATAGGTGAGTTCCATAGTGAAGAGGAGACAGGAAGTCTGGTTCCTATTGGTAGCTGAAAGAACAGAAAGATTGTTAGTGTGTTCAGTTAACTCTTAAGTGTGTGGATAGGAATTGCCTGCTTTGTAGTCTCACTTTAGTTACCGGGAGTACCATTTCACAGCGAAGTCTCATGTCTCTTTAAAATTCATCTGGGCAATAGGAGTAAGAGTCCAGCTCTGAGTTCTCTTTCAAGATGAGTATAAATGAGGTGAAACCATCCACTGCACCCTCTCACCTGGGCCTCTCCCCTCCTTTGGTAGTGTATGCAAATCCAATGCCCACCAGTCCACACCTGCGAGGCGTGGAACAATTACAATTAGGCATGGCTCTAACTCATCACACAGCTGGTGGCTCAGTCTGATTAATAGGGTAATTGGCTATTTCCACACCTGACTTACCCCCACCATGGCTCAAGAATGCCTTATTTTCCCTAAGCAGCCAGAGGCACCATCATTTGCTGGCTCTGGTGAGGCAGCTGGCCCCCATCATTAGTTATGCCTCAGAAGCTGAGGCTGCAGGTCCCCAAGGGACCTCATTGTGGGCTGAAACAGATAGGAACTGTCTGCACTGTGATGTGCTAATATAAAGAATGATGAGTGACTAGAGCAGGGGATGGGATGAGGGAGTGGGAGCCAGGGAGAGAGGCAAAGGCTCTCACTTGGCACCAAGCAGCTAGAACCACACTGAGATCCTGCCAAAGAGATTTACTACCCAAGGATGCAGAGGACCTTGGTTGGATTCTGAGCATTGTTTGTTTTCAAGATAATGGGGCCAACCACTATTGTGTCAAGAGCCCCAGAGCCCTGGCATGGAATGGACCTGGTTCTAAATTGGATTCCAGGTAATCTGTTATAGGAAGTACTCTGTAAGCTGGAGTGTCTCAGAGCCAGAAGGTCCCTTAGAGACCATCTGGTCTAAGTTCCTCACTTCATGTAAAATATGCCATGCAGAGGAACATACACATAGAGTTGTTTTATAAATGGAGTAAATTTGAGTGATTCCACCACTTAAACCAGTTTGTGACCATTGATCAAACAATTATTGCAAGAGAATGAGTGGGAATAATGAGATCCATCCAGGACTATGAAACAAGCAAAGCTTGCATGAGTTCATGTGGAGACCTAAGAACGAAGCTGCTGGAAAGGATATAAAGTCAAAGGGAGACACATTTTGAACAGAAGACAGCTAGTCTGATGCTTCTAGCAAGAAATCAAAGAGACAAAAAAAGAAGGAGGATGACTTCTTTCTGGAGTGCAGGCATCTGGACAGAGAGACTTGATGAAAAGTGCCCAGTGCATCTCTCTGTTTGGCTCTGAAATATGGCATGTCTCTTTTGTAGCAGGGGAGCCACCCCATACTTCTATAGAGTGATTTCTAGAGTGGATTAGTATCCTCTGAACATGCCAGGTGCCCCCTGACCTGCTGCGTGGCAGGAGAATCTGGTCTGAGAGTATAACTTGCCACTTAGAATTCACCCAGGTGAGGAGACCAGGTAGTTAAGAGTATGTGCTCTGAGCTAGGCTGCCATGAACTAAATCTAGGGTCTAGGACATACCACTGAGTGAAGCTGGGCAAGCCATTTAGTGTCTCAGAACTTTAATGTCCTCATCTGCCAAATGGATGTATTACCTGCCTCAGAGGATTGTCGTGAAGACTAAACAGGATAATGTGCTTACGGCTCCTAGTATGTGTTAGGCACATTATCGATACTTAACAAATATTACCCATTATTGGTTTAAAGGGAATGGTTTAGTGTTGACTGTATTCTGGATTGTTCTTCTATGCTTCCAAAATTAAGAAAGACACAGAGAACTTGAAGAGAAGCCAAGGGGAGAAAAGCAGGTGCAATTATAGGAAGAAAGTACTATAGAGGGAGAAATTGTAGGGCAGACCAGAGAAACAAAAGCTGTTCAGTTCCTCAGCTGTGCTGAGAACTGTGTAAGAAAAAAAGCTCCAACTACTGCCTATGGGATTTGGGTTAGACTTATGGAAGAAATTTCCTGGCACTGAAAGGTATCAAATGTTACTAGGCAAAGAGTTTTTCCTATATTCTGGGGTTGTTTGGTCAGCCATTCCTAGAGCCAGAGAGGTGGACGAGCTGCCAAGAATCTGGCCCCATAAATCTCTGGTTCTCAATTCTGAGAATTAAAAGCAGCAAAGCAGTCTGGATGTAGGATCCAGCTGCCTCTAAAAGCTATTTTTGGCAGAGGTCCTCAGATACGTCTTGATTCATTGAACCCTCTTGTCCTGCTAACACATAGCACTTGACAGAGGCGGGCAGCTAAGGTTGTCAGCAGTCTTGGTGTTTCCTCCAAAGAGATGATCAAGAGGCATTTTTCACTGGACCTTTAAGGCCAACATGGTCGAGGCATTGTCATCTCCTGTTGTCTGCTAGCTGACCGTATTCCCCCAGAAACCCGTGAGCTCACTCTGAGCCACAGCTTATGAGAGCAGGAGAAGACTGGCTGTCCTTGGGCAAGGAGTCAGATGGGCCTGCAAGGGAAGCTCTTCCTGAACCCGCACAGATATAAGCTTTAGCATATGGACTCTGCGTTTGATCAAGCATGAGGTCACACTCCACTCTGACGATCAGGGAGAATAACCAATAACCGTCTTCATGTGGACAGGCTCTCCAGGGATCCCTGCTTCCATGATGAAAAAGGGTGTCCCATCATAAGATGCGACAGTCATCTGCCACCATTTAGAGTTTCATCTAATAATCACCATTGTCTTAGAGTCTTCCTGTCTCTGTCTCTCCAGGGAAGAAAAGTAGTAGACACCCTCTTTGAAAACTGGCTCTCAAAGCCAGCAGCTTTGTTAACCTTCCTACATTTTCATATGAGTTCCTCCTACTGCAATTGACTACATTTCTTCATAACCTTTCCTTCAGGGCCAGCCATCTCATTCCTTAATGATATTGTGTCCCCCAAGTCTTCCTCAAGTTTTCCATGCCTTTAAGAATCCAGCTGAGGTGCCTTTAGAGCTGCTGAATTCCCTCCGCAGCTTCTTTTTCTCCAGCTTGGGCCTGAGTTTTTTTTAATAGCCACTGAGGAGAGATGGGATCTTAGCTGAGACAGTGAGAATAGTAAAACATAGTGGAAGAGTTTCACCAGAGCAGCTCACCAAGACAAAAATATCTTTCTCCTTTACCTCTTTTGCCCTTGGGTTCTCTTTGGTTTGAATAAGAAAGATATTCCTGAAGCTGACTGTCAGAAGCAGGAACAAGTGGGATGCCCATCGGTAGACAGAGAGGCAATGTAGAGTGGGTGGAACGCACACATTTTTGGTGCTGAATGGCCCAGAATCCAAAACATAAGTAGCTTGTAACCTTGGGCAAGTCTGTTTACTTGACTGAGCATCAGTTGCCCCTGCTGAAAGTTGGGATGCAACCCTACAGGTTTGCTGTGAGGATTAGGCATAAATGGTGTGGGTGGAGCTGCCAGCACAGTGCACGTACCCAGCAAATGCTCACTGAATGGTGGCCCTGGTTATGACCTCTGACATTTAGGATGCCCTTCCCCTTTTTTGAACTCTGGCTTGTTTCCAGTAGCTTCTCCTTTAGGATAATTCTATTGTTGCTAGCCCACATCTCACAAATGCAATATGGCTGTAACCTTTTTATAGTCACAGCTACAGCGTGTCAAGCACCCACAGCGGGACTCTATGCTAAATTTTCCTCCTTCCCATTTTTATTGCTTTGCTGGGTTGTGTGTGCTTGTGGTGTCGCATGTTACAGTGTGAATTAAATGTCCATAGGGTCACAGATTGCTTTCTGCAGATTCTGTCCTGGTGTGGAAGGAGTATGATGACTGAGCTGGGACCCCTTCCACATAATCCCAGGGTTCCCAGCTCTTGACGGAATCACCAACCTGACAACAGAGCCTTCTGCCCTAGAGTCTCCTTTCCTCCTCATGCCCCTGACCTCATGTTGTCGTGGTTGTTTTGGTGATTCCGTGACGGTGGGTGGGAGGAAGCTGTTGGTGTCGGGCTTCCTTGGTGCAGAGAATTGGATGCTGCAAGAGCTATAGATATAGACGATAACCCATTAACCGTATAATGGATTAACCCCTTCAGTAGTCATGTTGTAATGTGTGATGGTGGGACAGGTGAGGCTTCCACAGAAAGAGAAATAATATGGGTAAATTGCTGCCTTCTTTTTTGTTCTCTTCTTCCCCTTCAATTCAGTCATCCCATAAACCTTCGTTGAGCACTTGCTGTATGCCGTGTATTGTACCGTCAGCCTAGTTTCCCTCTGCATGTTTCATACTTTCTTCTCCTGACAAAAAGATAAAATTGAAGCAAACTCTATGAATTGCACTCCACCGGTGCCAAGGGAGAGAGTTGAGTGCCCCAGAACAGGAGCCCCACTGGTGCAGCCAGGCCCCAGAAACCCCAGCAAGCTCCTTTAGGATGTACCAGTTACACGGGGATAAAGGCCCCCCCACACTCTCCTCACTCTGCTAGTACCGATTAAACGGTGGATAAGTGGCCTTCATCCTCACCCCAGGTGTCTCTGAGGCCTCCCAGCTCCTGGCGGCTCTGCCTCCCTTCCATCTCTCCCTTGTCCAGCTGAGTCTAAGACCCTTTAAACCCATGGGTGGGCTCAGCTTCTATTTTTATTTTTAGCCATTCTTATGTACGATCATACACCTTGGCCAGGAGGTACCTCGTCCAGTTTCCCTTTTGCCTTGGGGTTTCTGGATAGAAAATTCTTGTTCTTTTCCCTTCCATCTTACCCATTCCCCCAGAGCCACACAAAGAGCTCTGGGGGAAGAGGTAAGGCTTGGGGAAGGTGGGGTTCACACTGTTGTGGGTGGGCCCATGCTGGCATGACCCTTCTACAGAGAAACAGCCATCCTGAAAATGCTGATCTCTGCCAGCCACCTGGCCTTCAAGACCTGTATGAATCTCATTGATTTCAGACCCATGACTGCTCCAACCTAGTTGAATTATAGATCACCTCCTCCAACTTGGTGACCACTTTTCTGTCACCCCCTCCCCCAGCAGCTCATATGTAATTACTACTCCCCTTCCCAACCATCTTCCCCAGTCATTAGTGAGGAGGCAGAATGGTCGTGGCCCCAGCGTGATTTCCTGTCATCTCTGCTCATTAATTCTCTCCATGTCTTTGCTAAGCCATTAACAACTCTCCCTGCATTTCTGATTGTTTGTGCAGGCTTTGTGACTCCGTCCCAGAGCCTTGTTTTCAGGGTCCCAAAGAGCAGGTTGTCTGTCCTGTGGCCCCAGTACATGCCTTCTCTGCTTCCAGATCCCTGCCTGGGGAGAAGGACCGCTGCTGAGACGGCCTGCCCTGGGGCCCACATAGTGGCCTCTGGGATCCCAACACAAGCTGCTCAGGAGTACATCTCTCACGGCTCAGACAGCCGCTCCCCATTGCAGGGAAGGGAGATTTCCTGAACCCAAGGGAAGCTGGGCTCCTCTGGGCAGATCCTTTCAGTACCTAGAGTGTCTCTCACTCGTGCTGGTGGGGCTGAGGAGCCCTGAGCTTCCTAACACACCTCACTTAATGACGCCCAGGTCCTTGGGGTGGTTTCAGCTGGGAGGATCTGGCAGGGGCCATGATGCCATTTCTTTCTAGCCTGACAGTGTTGGCCTAGCGGGATCCGCCCTCTGGAAGGAGGCTTACGGGAGTTTGTTCTCTCCTGTTTCAGCCCGAGGAGTTGCAGAAAGAACACCCAGCTTCATGTATCCTCAGGGCACCGCGAGCAGCCAGATGGTGCTTCGTGGCATGGACCTCCTGCTGGAATGCATCGCCTCCGGGGTGTACGTGCAGTTTGCAGCCCCCCCCTTCTAGCCACCCTCCAGGAGGATGGGGATGGGAGTTTGTTCATGCTCTTGTTAATGCATATCAGTAGTACAGCAAAAAGAGAAGCAAACAGCTCCTAGTGAGCAGGGTGTTGCAAACCATAGTCATCTCCATCCCATCCTGGCCATCTGTTTCGGATAATGAGGAAAGAGGGTAGCTAGGCATCCCGTATATGCGTTAGGATCTCGTGAGGCCTTAGCTAAGCCTTCAGTCTCTCTGTACAGGAAAGACCAACTCTTAGAGGACATGTATCCTCCTGGGCCCAAGTATACTTTTAGGCCACCTGGGTTTCCCCCAGCTATAGAAGAGAAGAAGGGCCACACATTCATTGATAAGTTTTTTGTTTTCTGCTTGGTACCTCTCCTAGCCCAACACCAGACATCGCATGGTACAAGAAAGGTGGGGACCTCCCATCGGACAAGGCCAAGTTTGAGAACTTTAATAAGGCCCTGCGTATCACCAATGTCTCCGAGGAAGACTCCGGGGAGTATTTCTGCCTGGCCTCCAACAAGATGGGCAGCATCCGGCACACGATCTCGGTGAGAGTAAAGGGTACGTTGTGTGTATTTCTCATTATGATTATTTTGCCAACCCTGAACACCATGCCCACCCTTCTCTCTGAGGGTGGTTGGGAGCAGAGTGAGTGGGGGAGACTCCCAGTGCACTGGTCAGTGGCAATGGCGATCTGCCATGGATACTGTCACTCACTGAACGTGAGAGGATGTGTGCATGCCAGTGCATGGGGCAGGGGGTGTGAAGGAAAGGAGATCCACCCTCACCATCACCCAACTCTCCTTGGTGCCAGCACTCCCTCAGCAGGTGAATTTCCTCCCACAGCCCATTTGGATCATTCCCAGAGCCTTTTTTTTCTTTCATTTTGCATTCCCGTTCATGATGTGTCGCGTGAGCCTATGCTGTCTGTGTACTTGTGCATGATGCTGTGCTGCTTTTTAAAACTGGAGAGTCCTCATGGCCAAAATTATTTTTTGAAATCACTTCCTTCCCCACAAAGCAAAGAGGGCCCACCTGAGTGACTGCAGGCACCAGAGCACAGGCCATCATGGGTCCCAGCCGTGTGTGGCAGGCGGCTCTGGTCACTGTTTCGCCTTGGGCCACACGGATGGTTGGGATGATGAGATCTGAGACCAGAGGACAGGAACTTTCTTAGCATGCAGTCAGTGGCCCTGTGACCTCGGTTTCAGCATCATACACAAACTAGGGAGTTCTTAGACTTTGGGGGTGAGGGTGGGTATCAAGGTCATTGGGAATCTGATCTGAAAGGCTCACTTCTCAGAAAAATCCATATTTCCACATATTAATAAAATTGTCCAAACCATTGAACAAGGTGGCCAGCTAAGAACTGCTCTAACCAAAGTTCAGTGCCTAAATGAATAAATAAAAGACTTATCCTAAATGGTCTGAGCTTGCAAAACAGAGACCCAGAGGGACCAACCTAGTGCCCACTTTACCACCTTCCCTGGCAGTAGAGCCATCGGATGTACACTGCAAACACTGGTGACTTCTAAAAGTATTTGCCACCCTGGCCTCCTGTGAAGATTCTGATTTAGTAGGTCTGAGACAGGCCCTAGCATCCCTTTTTTAAAAAAAAAACTCTTCAGGGGATTCTAATGAGCAGCCCCAGTTTGGAACTATTGTTTTGTGAACTCAGAATAGACAGATCAGCATCTGTGCAGCCAAGCCAGCCAGATACAGGCTGGACCAAGTTATCCCTATGAGGACAAGCTCTGGGGCAGGTGGTGAGTGCCTGGTACTGGGACTCAGGAGCTCCTGCATACTAGAGGGAGACTGTTTGGCTTCTTCTGCCTGTCTCATGCCATCTAACTCCCCTGCCTGTGCCCGTCCTTGTCTTCCAGCTGCTCCCTACTGGCTGGACGAACCCAAGAACCTTATCCTGGCTCCTGGCGAGGATGGGAGACTGGTGTGTCGAGCCAATGGAAACCCCAAACCCACTGTCCAGTGGATGGTGAATGGGGAACCTTTGCAATGTAAGTAGCGAGCTGCTGTCCCATCTCTCATCTTTCTCCTGTCAAGGGCTTCATATCCTTGTCACTGTAGCCAGCACTGGTCACACTAGATGATCAGGAAAAGAGAAGCCCTCTGGTGGCTGTTTCTCAGCTGCCCATCTCTTTGGACATCTCAAAAGGCAGTAAATCTACCCTATCTTTGTGCCTGAGAACAGGAAGCCTGGAGCTCTGTGGTTATATTCCCATGCTTAAGGGATTTCTGCTCCCTTGGGGATTTTTAAATCTCTGCTTTCTTCCCCTGCACAACTTCAGAGCCCAGTTGATGGCCTGGGGACTGTGGCTGTATCTCTGCGGGGTTGGGCTCTGAATGACAGCTGGGGCTTGGAAGGTAGAGTAGAGCTCAGTAACCCATTGTTGGTTACTCAAGTTCTGCTCTCTGCTGAGGGCAAAATAAGAAGCAGGGATGTGCAATAATGTGAAATATTATGGTTAGATATGAGGAAGAACTTCCCCAGAAGAGCAGATGCACAGGTGCAGTTTATCAAGTATGCTTAGACTTGGGGGACATTGAGTCCTGCCCAGGTGGATGGAGTGAATGACGCCAAGGCCCCTTATAGCCAGTGGGGTTGGTTAAGTTTTCACATCATAAACTCTCTGGTTGCATTTACTTTTCTTTTTTTTTTTTTTTTTTTTTTTTGAGATAGAGTCTTGCACTGTCGCCCAGGCTGGAGTGCGGTGGCGCAGTCTTGGCTCACTGCAGCCGCTACCTCCTGGGTTCAAGCAATTCTCCTGCCTCAACCTCCTGAGTAGCTGGTACTACAGGTGCCCACCACCAAGCCCTGCTAATTTTTTTTATTTTTAGTAGAGACAGCATTTCACTATGTTGGCCAGGCTAGACTCAAACTCTTGACCTCGTGATCCTCCTGCCTCAGCCTCCCAAAGTGCTGGGATTACAGGCATGAGCCACTGCGCCCGGCATGCATTGACTCTTCAAAATGTCCTGTCCTTCCTTTCTCTAAGTGGTCAGGGCAAAGCGTAAGCAATGGTGTCAACCAAATGGGGAAAAAATAGATGGCGAGAACTCAGAATCTAACTCAAGAGCAGCAGCTGGTAGAAGCAGGGGAAGAGGAGGGGACACAGGGAGAGGAGAGAGTAAGAATTTACCTTTTTAGACATTTATTGTGTGCCACATTCTGTGCTAATCTCAAACATTTAAGGCTAGAAAATAAGGTTCTCATCAGTGTGGTGAGTTGCCCAAAATCACATGGCTAGGAATCAGTGAAGCTGTGGGTCGCCATGAGTCTGCAATACGACTGCACCAGCTAGTACTGAACCTAGTTATCCCCAGTAAATGTTGCTCCCCCAGCTACAAGCAGAGATAGGGACACTGCCTGCCCCTGCAGTTCTCTCAGTCTTAATAGGACTTTGAGGGTAAGGCAGGCAGTTGCACTCAACTTTACAGCACCATTCAGTAAATGCAGCCCAGGACTTGCAGCTGAGCCTCACCCCTGGAAAGGTCACCTGTCACTCTCCTCAGGGGACATGTAAGGGAGTGACTGGGGGGAAACTTAATTGCACAAGCATTTGCCAGGCAAGGAGCTGTACAAGTTGCTGGCATTGCCTTCCTTGGTCCCTTTTTGCTGAGTGGGGACCTGGGCATGGATGATAAGGATGCTAATCTTGTCTTCCTTTACCGTCTGCTGACTCCCTGGTTCTGGGCTCAGACTGGCTATCTGTGAAGTGGCGCCTGTGGGGCAACTCCTGCATCCTCCACTGACTCCCCTTGCAGGTCTGAGTGATCTTGAATGAGCTCATGGACTCTGTAAGCTAAGTCATCAGCTACCTAGTCCAGAAATCTTGGGAAGGAAAGTCACTTTCTGGTGGTTAAAGATGAGAAAAGTGGCAATTCTTTACATTTTTAGGAAATTTTTGTTTTTACAGCTCATGGTTGTTCTCTTATCTGAGTCTTCCTTCGAGCAGGGGAAAGGTGGAAATGATTTTTCCCCATCTTACAGATGAAGGAAATGAGGCCCAGGAAGGTTTGTTGATTTACCCCAGATCCCAGAATGAATGAAGTGTGGGCAGAACCAAGACACCCCCCCCCAACCCTCTCCAGTCTCTGCTATCTCCACCCCAAGTCAGCAGTACTAGAACTGTGGGCAAGAATATCCTGTCGCAATTTAGGGCACATTTTTGGAGAAGAGCTGTGAGCTTTGGCAATTATAAGGACTCGTTTCATTTTCGAGAAACATTGGCTTACGGGTTTAACTTTGTGAATGTTTGGAGCACGCTGTTTTCAGACGATGGGAAGGTGGTAGGTTCTGTCTATTGTATATTGCTTTATCCTTTTCAAAACACATTAAATATATGCATGTTCAATTAAAATTATAATAACAGTATGTATTAGACCTTCTGTTCATCACTTTGTACATGCATAAAATCTCCGGTTATCTTTACAAAAATCCCATGAGATGATATGTTACCCCCATTCTGCAGACAAGGAGAGTGAAGCTCACAGAGATTGAACGAGGCTGGTAGTAAGTGATGTGGTTAGAATTCAAACTCCTTTCTGTTTCCAAAGCTAATGCTCTGAACCACACCTGCCTCGTGGGTTTGTAGGTCAAACAGGAATTCATACTCCCACACTCTAGACTAGACTAGAAATAAACCCCAGTAGGTTCAGAGAAGGGCTCAAGGTCACACACAGCCCAGCAGTGGCAAGGCCAGAAGCCCTATCATGTGGCCCCACGTGGTGCTCCCCACAGCACCCGGTTGTACCTGGGAGCCCTGGCCAGAGCCCCACATGCCCTTCACCCCACCCTTCCCATCTCTCATGAGGAGCATCTCTTTCTTGTGTGTAGCGGCACCACCCAACCCAAATCGTGAGGTGGCCGGAGACACCATCATTTTTCGGGACACCCAGATCAGCAGCAGGGCCGTGTACCAGTGCAACACCTCCAACGAGCATGGCTACCTGCTTGCCAATGCCTTCGTCAGCGTACTGGGTGAGTGCGCCCTTCGCAGCCTGGCTCCCCCTCCTCCCCGCCACCACACAGTCGCCCTGTGGCTCGGCTTGGTTATATCATGGTGCACACTTTCTTCTCCCAGGATTGGCCAAGCCGGATAAGGTAAGAAGATGGTGGACAGGGGAAACATGGAGAAAAGGAAGACATTTGTGGGAGGGATGGAGGACTTAAAATTCACAAAGCTGGATGAGTAGACAGTGAATTCCATCAGAACAGTCAGTCTTACTCTTCTTCCTCCCATCATGAGAGAGAGTGAGTCTGTCCCATCTCCTTGGTATATCCGTGTTGACTTCCCCTGGGTTCACAGCTGGATCTCATGGCAGGAAATGGTTCTGAGTATATTTGCTGTACCCCCTGGGCAGGGAGAGGGAGGTGGGAAGGGGTAAGCTAGGAAATGCCCTAGGGCTGTGGTGGGGCAGCTACAGAACCTGCTGGATAATTTGGGGAGACCCTTTGCAAAAGCTGGTTTGGATGTAGGGTAGCTGGTTTGGTTGAGGACAGAGGGAGGAGTAAGTTTCTGCTTCCCCACCTAATCCTTACGGGCTTTCTGAAGGAGGGAAGGTTAATGGGGGAAGGTGTTTCAGTGCTTGGGAAGCTGCTGTAAGCAGAAGGCACGCAGAGGTGGGACCAAGGGGGAAGAGATGGAAGAGTTAGACTCAGCAGTTGAGATTGGTTCTCTGGGAATTTCAGATGTGCCGCCTCGGATGCTGTCACCCCGAAACCAGCTCATTCGAGTGATTCTTTACAACCGGACACGGCTGGACTGCCCTTTCTTTGGATCTCCCATCCCCACACTGCGATGGTAAGTTCCAGGAAACCAGGCCTTCCACAGCAGAGGTCACCTGTCTCATCTTCTCCTTCCCATCTGGCCCATAGTAGGTGTTCAGCAAGACCTGGGAGGTGTTTTTTTTTTTTTTTTTTGAGACGGAGTCTTGCTCTGTTGCCCAAGCTGAAGTGCAGTGGCGCAATCTCAGCTCACTGCAACCTCCACCTTCCAGGTTCAAGCAATTCTTCTGCCTCAGCCTCCCGAGTAGCTGGGACTACAGGTGCATGCCACCACACCCAGCTCATTTTTGTATTTTTCATAGAGACAGGGTTTCATCATATTGGCCAGGCTGGTCTCGAACTGTCCTCATGATCCACCCACCTCAGTCTCCCAAAGTGCTGGGATTACAGGCATGAGCCACTGCGTCCTGCAAGACCTGGGTCAAAGCTGGATGCAGTGGGAGGAAGATGAAGACCTGGGAGGAAGCTAGCAGATCATCTAGGTCAGCCCCTCATTGTACAGAATGGAAAACCGACACCTAGAGAGGGATGGAGGCTTGCCAGGGCCACTTGGTGGTTAGAGGCAGACCCTCTGAGGCTCTGGGCTCCAGACTCCTAGATGGGGCTCCTTCCACAGCCCCCACAGTCTCTTAATTGGCTGCTGCCCCTGCCCTTGGGCTGGTCCTGTCTCAGGATGCTGTGTTCTGCTGCTCTGTTGTGAGGTTTAAGAATGGGCAAGGAAGCAACCTGGATGGTGGCAACTACCATGTTTATGAGAATGGCAGTCTGGAGATTAAGATGATCCGCAAAGAGGACCAGGGCATCTACACCTGTGTCGCCACCAACATCCTGGGCAAAGCTGAAAACCAAGTCCGCCTGGAGGTCAAAGGTAAAGGAGAGGGTTTGCTGGTGGAAACCAGCAAGGAGGGGCAAGGCGGTCCTGATCGCAGTTGTCCACATGCATATTCACGTGGAAAACGCACCACACCTATGTTTAATCTGGAGTTGGGCTCTTCTGTGCACCTATGGAGTCCATCTAGGATCTGCATGGTCCAAAGAGAATTAGGAAGGGAAACTTTCTGCCCACACCGACTCCCTTCTACCACCCTAGAAATTGCATCATATATTCCTGAGCCAGATGGAAAGGATTTGGGGCATTACCTGCGTTTGTGATTGCCCACCCAGAACTCTGCTCCATTCCTACCACTGCACACTGTTCATGCCACACTCCCTGGTTGGCCCAGGCCTGGAGGGCAGACATGCACCACTGTGGCTGCATGGGGGTGCTGGGCAGAAGACAGGCCAGTGGCGAGCACTCTGGGCTTCTCCACAGACCCCACCAGGATCTACCGGATGCCTGAGGACCAGGTGGCCAAAAGGGGCACCACGGTGCAGCTGGAGTGTCGAGTGAAGCACGACCCCTCCCTGAAACTCACTGTCTCCTGGCTGAAGGATGACGAGCCACTCTATATTGGAAACAGGTTTCTCTTCCTCTCTTCTCTCTTCCTAGTGCTAGTTTGAGATGTGTTTTCTTTTCCCTTGCTGTTGGTGACACGTTGAAGAACACAGGGACAGGGAACCCATGTCTTGCATGTCACCAAGGAGCTACTGCAGAGGAGGTGATGGCCTCGGCGACTCCCCCACTTCAGGGGACAACCCTGACCCTGTACAACCTCCCTCTCTCCCATCACTCCCCGCTTCTCTCTCTTACACCTCTTCTCTCTCCCTCCTCTCAGTCTGTACTTCTCCTCTCCCTGTCTCCCCTCACTCCTCTTTTCCCTTTCTTTGTGCCCCATCTTATCTTCCTCTGCTGCATTCCAGGCTCCAGGCTTTCAGCCCTATTGTAGTACCCCCGATCTTCAGCAGAGGGCAGGGTTGATCTGAGCCGGCTCTCAGCCCTCAGTGAACCTGGAATGCTTTTACTACGCCTACCCCTGCCCCTCTCCTCAGATCCTGATTTCACTGGTGTAGGGTAGGACCTAGGCCACTGACAGTGTTTACAAGTGCCCCGTGTGTTCTAAGGTGCATCAGTGTTGAGAACCACTGTTCCAAGCCTCCCTCCCCAGGTCTCACTTTGCTTTACCTTCTTCCATCTTGGGGGAGCAAAGCTGTGCAGGGCCCTGCAGTTGGACATGGTGCCCACTGCTTCTAGCCATCATCTGATGTTTTGCAGAGGGTGTCCCCCCTCTGCCAACCTCTGGCACTCGGTGCTGACAGCGCTACAGCCCCATCCTGCTCTGCGGCCTCCCCTCTCTGCAGGAGCCTGGGGTCAGGATGGCTTGAGCCTGAGTGTAGAGGAGACAAGTCTGGGCTGAAGACAGGCAAAGCTGCAAGTATGAGAGGAGAAGGAGTACCAGCCTGCCTGTGGGGCATGGGCCTAACAGTGTCCTAGCCAGGGAGGGGTGCACAGCACAGTAAGGCATACAGGCAGGCACATGTACAGAATTCAAAGGTGGCAAATGGGCTTCAGGGGCACTTGAGCACCACCCGCTCTTTGTTCCCCTCCATCAAGTATGATGAATGCTCCCGGTGACGGTGAAGACCTCACCTCTGTCAAAGCATTGAGAGGGAGCCTCATATTTCCCAGAAGGAGCTTCCCTTGCCCTCCTGACTTGAGAGCCCCATCCAGGCAGAAAGCAATGGGCAGCACTGAGCACCACCACCCCCCCCACGCACCCCTCCCAACCCCTCCTCGGTACCTTTACAGGATGAAGAAGGAAGATGACTCCCTGACCATCTTTGGTGTGGCAGAGCGGGACCAGGGCAGTTACACGTGTGTTGCCAGCACTGAGCTAGACCAAGACCTGGCCAAGGCCTACCTCACCGTGCTAGGTAACTGCCGCTGCTCACCCTGGCGCTGAGCAGCCCCACCCCCTCCCCAGCAGCCAGAGAAGCAGTGGCCCGGGACAGTTCTGAGGGCAATGCCTGCAGCCAAGTGGGCAGGTCAGGCATGGTGATCTCTTCTTGCCTTTTGATGTCAGGGTCAGGGAGCTGCCAGTTTCAGAACAAGCTGTGCTGGACAGGTTACCTCCTGAGTGGAGTCATTAACTTCTCCACATCTCAGCTGAAAGGGGCCTGAGTGATATATAGAAAGTGGAGAGGAGTTTCTTGTTGTGATTGTTTTACGTTTCTTACAGCTAACTCAACCACTAAGTCAATTAAAACAATCCATCCTTAAAGCAAGACTGAGTCTGTGTTTGTGCTTCCAGTGACCTCCGCCAACCTTCCTTTCCCCTAGCCCTGTTCCTGGGTTTTGTGGCATTTCATCACGTGCTATGCACTGGGCAAGATGATGCTGCCTCTTCCTGTCCTGCACCCAGACTGGAATGTAAATACTAAGCTAACCCAAACCGAGAGGAAAGAGGCCTCTCCCTTCCAGGGAAGCAGGTCCTCTGTCACCCCGTGGGTGCCCTTCTGCCACTAGCATTGGTGCAGTGGAGAGGCACAGTTGCTGGGAGGGTGGACCCAGGCAAGATAGTCACATTGGGATGGGAAGAAAACAGAGGTGTTGTCCCCAGCTGTGGAGGAAACACAGATGGCTTCTATAAGGGTAGGGGGGGTCCCCATGGAAGGACGGGTAGAGCCCTGCCTAGGATGCCTCAGCCCAGGGGCAGCTGTTTAAGCCTCGACTGCCTGCCCCCATTCCTTCTAGAACACCTTTAACCCTGGATAACCTGCTAACTTGGATAACCCATCTTACCTTTGCAGCTGATCAGGCCACTCCAACTAACCGTTTGGCTGCCCTGCCCAAAGGTAATTCCCACTAATCACAGTCCCCCGCCAGTGCCCTCTCTCAGCACCCAGGGTGTGGAGCCTGGAGAAGGAAGCCACTTTGGGAAAGGGCGACAGTGTGTAGATTTGTAGGCAGCACTTCTGGCTACATGTGATCTCCTTTCGGTTGCCCACATCCACCTCCCCAAGCCCAGGGCACAGCCCTACTCTGGGCTTCCTGCTCCTTACACAGGCTGAGCTCAGACGTTCTCAGCTGCTGTTTCACCCCATCCCTTACCTGCAGCCACACTCACCCCACCCTCCGGGTGGCTATCCTCCCAGCAGTCTTACAGGTCCTATTTGCAGGGAATGCGAACGCCGCTCCTTCATACACCTGTAAACTCGTGTTCAGCCTCCCTGCATCTGATGCTTTCTGTCCATTTACAATCTACACACATTCTACACACACATGAGCATGGGTCTGTGGGACACGCCTTCCGGGTCCTTCCAGTGACCAGCTAAAAGATGGAAATACCTGTTCAGGGAATCAAGATGGAGAGAAAAATCTTGCCTACCCTTACCAGTCAGTGGCCGGATGCCTTTGTCCCAGGCCAGGAGGGCACTTAGATCCACTAAAGCAGTCCCAGTGAGATTTGTGCCCCAAAAAGGTACGGCTCTCACCCCTGTTTCAGGCCTGCTGGGCTCCTCTGTCCTGCTGCCCATCAGTAAAACTCCTAGACCAAGTCTCCGTCTCCTCCCTGGTCTGATCCCCTTTCTTTGTTGCCCCCACTCCCCAACCCATCTGCCCTGCTCACAGCCCAAGCCCCTCTGGGTTCCCATCTCCTCAGAGCCTTGGCACACAGAATAGAGGACAATGATGGTGAGAAAATGGGACAGAATCCCACACTCCCTCATCAGCGTTCCTACGTGTTGTGAGCGTGGGTCTGATGTTGGGTGGCATTCCTGAATGCTTGCACTCTCTCTCGGAAGATCCACTGAGACGGGGCAGCGTTGCTCCTCGTTCTCTCTGTGCCCGCGTAATCCCTTTTATTTCCTTGTTCCACATCCATTGATATCCTTTGTGTGGTGGGGGCGGTGCTGGAATTCTGGGATTTTCCTCTTTGTTTTTCCTCGGGCCCCTGTGGGAAAACAGTGGTCCCTCAGGGCAGGCTGGGGTTGGATCCCACTGGTAATAAAGACCTAAGTCCATCAGGGAGCTGTCCGGGACTCGGGACCAGTACATGGGTGGACCCACTCTAACTCAGGAGCCCTGCATGGTGTCTTCTTCTGCCGCCAGGACGGCCAGACCGGCCCCGGGACCTGGAGCTCACTGATTTGGCTGAGAGGAGCGTGCGGCTGACCTGGATCCCCGGGGACGATAACAACAGCCCCATCACAGGTAGCTCAGGGGCCCCACACTCCAAAGCTGGAAAAGAGGGTTGGTAACACCCTAAACCAAGGGCCTTTCCCGGTCTCCAGTCCCACTTCTGCCTCGCTTGCTGTGTGTCCTGGGCTGTCCTCAGAATGTACAGAGGCCTTGGTGTCTCTTCCTTTGCCTTGGGAAGAATTCTCCCTGTGCCTTTGCGTGAGTGAGATTATACAGATCAGTGGAAGCCAAGGAATAAGTGCTTTTAAAGAAGAACGCTGCTAACTGAGCTCCCGAAACAGCTCTGTTTTCCTTGCCCACTCAGACTATGTCGTCCAGTTTGAAGAAGACCAGTTCCAACCCGGGGTCTGGCATGACCATTCCAAGTACCCCGGCAGTGTTAACTCAGCCGTCCTCCGGCTGTCCCCATATGTCAACTACCAGTTCCGCGTCATTGCCATCAATGAGGTTGGGAGCAGCCACCCCAGCCTCCCGTCCGAGCGCTACCGAACCAGTGGAGCGCGTGAGTACCCGAGGGCTGCCGGGGAAGGCCTCGGAACCCCGCACCCCAAACTCACACTGAGTGTCCCCCATTCCCAGCCACGTGAACTTAGGTTACTTAACTTCTCCAAGGCCTGGCCTCCTCATCTGTGAAGCAGAGAGTAATTATAACACCTACATCCCAGAGCTGTTGTGAACATTTGAGAATGTGTGTCAGGTACTTACCATGATGCCTAGCATTTAGTAAGCATATGAAAAATGCTAACTTCCATTTTTATTTTATTTATTTGTTATTTTTTGAGACAAAGTTTCACTCTTGTTGCCCAGGCTGGAGTGCAAGGGCGGGATGTCGGCTCACCGCAACCTTCACCTCCTGGGTTCAAGCGATTCTCCTGCCTCAGCCTCCCGAGTAGCTGGGACTACAGGCATGTGCCACCACACCCGGCTAATTTTTTGTATTTTTAGTAGAGATGGGGTTTCTCCATGTTGGTCAGACTGGTCTCGAACTCCTGACCTCAGGTGAACTGACCTCAGGTGATCCAGCCGCCTCTGCCTCCCAGAGTGCTGAGATTATAGGCAAGAGCCATGGTGTCCAGCCTTAATTTTGTATTTTTAGTAGAGACAGGGTTTCTCCATGTTGGTCAGACTGGTCTCAAACTCCCAACCTCAGGTGATCCGCCCACCTCAGCCTCCCAAAGTACTGGGATTATGGGCATGAGCCACCGTGCCTGGCCACTTCCATTTTTATTATTAGTGATTCTTTATCTGCTTTAAAGGGGAGAGCTATGGCAGAGGTACAGCAGAAATACATAATTCAGTGTGAGAAATATGTAAATTGGTATTACATCAGATTTCTTTTCCTAACACTCTTGGGTAATATTCGGATTTCTGAAATCACACCAGCTCAAAGAGGGTGGAGATGTTGCCCCCAAAAATGTTAAATGTCAGGGATAAGCCAGTCTGCTATGAAACACATTTAGTGGATAATCCACAAAGGAGCTAATCCACATTGAGTTGGCTTACTGACCACCCACAGTGTGGAAAGCCTTATGATAAATGCTATCTGGTAAAGGATTAAAATTCAGACGTAATTAGCCCTTCTCTGGAAGTTTTAAATCTCAGCTCAGAAGGCACATCATGCACATGAGGAAAAGGCAGAGTCAGCTCATTTACACACAAGACCCAGTGTGTACACACACACTGAGAAAAGGCAGAGCATAGGACAGACCTATCAGGTGGGATGGAGGGAGGTTCCTCACCTTGCCCTGGTAAGGCACAAATTGGACTTGAACCTGTGTCTGTTTGGATTCCAGCTCCTGAATCCAATCCTGGTGACGTGAAGGGAGAGGGGACCAGAAAGAACAACATGGAGATCACGTGGACGGTAAGAGGCCCTCCCAGCCCAGTGGGGCAGCTCACCTTGCCGTGTGCACCAGGAGCCTCTCCCTTGATAACCTAACACTCCAAGGCCACAGAGTGGTTCAGACTCTCTGGCTAATCTTGGTGGACATTCTTCTCTGAGAAATCAAGCTCCTCTCTCAGGCATTCAGAAACCAAACAGGACAAATGTCTAAGAGCAAGATTTCAGAGAGGACACAGGAGCAGAGGGTACTGGGTTCCACCAACTGGAACCCAGTACCCTCAAAACGCATGGAGGATGCAACTAAATCAAGCTGACTTCTCTTGAAGGAGGAGGGACTGGGGTTAGCCTTAGGAAGGATCTAAGCACAACACCAAACCGAGTTTCAGTGTTTCTAGGGCCCTTTGCCTGGAGATGTGTAGGAGCTGGAGAGAAACCGGCATCTAAGATATGTCCAGCACAGGCTTTCTTTTGGTCAGAGAATGGAGTAGGTGACTCCAAAGACTCCCTCTGGTCTTATAAAATCCCATCTTCATGGTGGCTCACTGCCTGCATTTTCCAAACCAGAACTGGAGTGTGTGGTCTCAAAATGACTCTTTTTCCAAACCACTTCCCAGTCTGAGAATGCAGATGTAGCCACTGAAATATGAACATTTCTGAGCTTCTGCCATGAGGAATGGAAATGGGAGATGCACTGTTCGGGATCCTGACCTTCCCTGTCTTTCTGAAGGCTGCGCTCACGGCAGCCATGGTCCAACAGAGCAGCAGCAGCTGGGCTGAGCCCAGATTCAGGACCCTGGCCTGTGGCTCCGTATGGCAGGCTCCCGGGGGACTGATTCCTGGGCACTTAGAGAATAAAGAGCAGAATCACACTGGCCGCTAAAGAACTCTGACCTGTTGGGAAGGACAGGACACACACAGATTCGATAGAATGGAAGTCCTTTCTGGAATTTTGAGTTCATTAGCAGGAGTCATGCTGTGGTTAACCAAAACTCATCTCTTCTGACTTTGGAGAAGCTTACCTTATTGTCTTTATTTTGCTTTCCTGTTGCTCCTGTCACACAAAGGAGTTCTATTGAAAATAAAACCTTTGCACCTGCAAATGTGGGTGGCTCTCAGAGTCAGAGTAACTGGGTCTCAGGCGAAGCCTTTGTCACAGAAAATCTGCATGCTGCTGGGCTTTTGGGGGACTCACTGGGGTTGGGGAGGTGGTCTCCCTAACTCTGCAAGGGGGTGGGCCAGTGTTGGGTACATCTGGAGGGGATGCCTGGCACAGCAAGAGAGGGCAAGCTGTGGGTGGATCTGGGCCCGTCTCCGGCAGCCTCCCCAGCCTGTCTGTCCCTCTGCCCAGCCCATGAATGCCACCTCGGCCTTTGGCCCCAACCTGCGCTACATTGTCAAGTGGAGGCGGAGAGAGACTCGAGAAGCCTGGAACAACGTCACAGTGTGGGGCTCTCGCTACGTGGTGGGGCAGACCCCAGTCTACGTGCCCTACGAAATCCGAGTCCAGGCTGAAAATGACTTCGGGAAGGGCCCTGAGCCAGAATCCGTCATCGGCTACTCCGGAGAAGATTGTGAGTAGTCTCCTCCCCATCTCCCCACCAGGACCCTTGTGGCTCGGTCGCACGAGGCCATGCTCACAGGCCAGGAACCTTGGGGCAGGTATGGGAGGACAGCCAGTTCCCAGGAAGGAGAAATCTCCTGTAGTGACCCAGTCACGTCAGGAGTGGAAATATCATCATCCCAACATAGTTGGAATTACTGAGTGTCCTCACCCAGTCCAGAACTCTCATTTCACAGATGTGAAAACTGAGGCCCACAAAGGGAAAACCCTCGCAGTGTTCTGAGAACAGAGCCCAGGTCTTCTGAACCCCTGCAGTCTGCCTTACTGCTGAGCCATGCTAGTACCAAGAAAAACATCAGGATTACCCATCCCAAAGAGCTATAGTTAGACACCTCCATAGGAAGCAGGACAGCAGGCCAGAGGCTCCAGCGGGGGAGCCTTGAGGGATCAGGAGGCCTCTACAGCACTAGACGGGAGGACCCCAGACCAGACCCTGCTGGTGCTCCTGCTGCAGCTCCCAGCCCTGGGAGCTGAGCACAGAAAGAGATGGTCTTTGTGGGCTGACCCCTGGTAAAGCAACAAGATTCTGGTCATATATGTGGGCATATATGCCTCACTAAATAAAGCAGAGGTGTTGGGAAGTCCCCTCCTGGCCAAGGGCCTTCATGCCCTGTTGGGTCTGGGTCTGATGGAAGAAGAGATCATGTAAGTGGATGGGGTGGGCAGAAGGAAGGGAGGAGGGATAGTCTTGGGTGGGGGGACTCAGAAAGAGCAGTCAAGATTAGGCCCAGTGGTGTTCCTAACAGTGAGATGGAAGAAGGGAGGTCTGGGCCCTGGGCCCCACTTTCCCAGAGGTAATTATGGATTGGACTCACAAGGGAGATGAGCAGAGAGGGTCAGCAGGGCCTCTGTCCGTCCCACTCCTTACCTCCATGGTGGTGGGCACTTCAGACAGGAGCCAGATGGGACTACTGGATGGTAAGTGTGAAGGGTGGCATCTGTTCACGGATTTCACGGGCCAGCCCGCGGTTTCCATTGCATGCTTCCACCCTGCGGCCCACGCTCTGAGGGATTAGAGGGGACGAGGCAGAGCTGCTTTTGCGCAGAGTGGAGAAAACAGGAACAAGAATCAGTTACGGGGGAGAAAGGGACCTTCTTTTTCCAAGTAGCTGCAGGGCCAGAATCACTTCCTGAACTAGGTTAGGGCATCTTCAACCTGTGGGTGATGTTTCCTGCCAGGAAACAGATGCACTCTCAAAAGGTACTATTCATAACATGTGGATAGAGTTCAAGGGAAATTGGCAAGATATGCGATCCACCTTGAAGGCTGACAGCAGCAGGAAGCCATCATACCACTCTGAGCTTCCATTGACAGGGATAGATGAGTCCACAGCCTGCAAGGACCGCCCTCAGGAGCCATGACCTTAGGCAGAAGAGTACAAGGCAGGCCAGGCACGGTGGCTCATGCCTGTAATCCCAGCACTTTGGGAGGCCAAGGTGGGCAGATCACAAGGTCAGGAATTTGAGACCAGCCTGATCAACATGGTAAAACCCTGTCTCTACTAAAAATACAAAAAAATAGCCAGGCATGGTGGTGCGTGCCTGTAATCCCAGCTACCAAGAGGCTGAGGCAGGAGAATCTCTTGAACCCGGGAGGCGGAGGTTGCAGTGAGCCAAGATCACCCCCTGTTGGCACCTGCTATTGGTTAAACCCATCTGGAAGCCTGAGAATGGAGCTCTACTGATAAGATCTGGTGAGGGCAGCCCCCTAGGACACAAAGCAGGGTGGGGAAGGGTGGAGGATGAAACAAAGAGGCAGATGGAAACTACCCAGCACAGGAGGGGACAAATGACTGCCCTCTAAACATGTAGTCCCTTCCACCTGGACTGCCACCCTTTTGTTCTAAGCCTTCCCCTCCCCCCAACACTTTTTCAAGTACTGTCTGATGTAGGACACTTGACCCTTGCCCTCATGGGGTACCCAGTGTTGAGTGGAGTACGGGTACAGGACAGCAGAGAACAAGTCACTAGCTGCCCTGGAGTCCAGGGGCCGGCCTCCCGACATAACCAGCTCTCTGTCCCAACACATTGCAGATCCCAGGGCTGCGCCCACTGAAGTTAAAGTCCGAGTCGTGAACAGCACAGCCATCAACCTTCAGTGGAACCGCGTCTACCCCGACACGGTCCAGGGCCAGCTCAGAGAGTACCGAGTGAGGAAGCCAGCTCCGGACTCACCCAACCACCCAGCTCACTAACCAGGGCCAGGGGTAGCAGATGCGGGGCATAAGATATTTGAAAGAAATCCTAGGGGTACTTATTGAATCCAGAGTTGACTCAAGATGATTCCAAAGTTAAATATTTTAAAATATACCCAGAAAAAAAAATATATATATATACACCCAGATGTGTCCAGCAGATATGCTGAGAGATTCTGCTCAGCAGAAATGCACGTGAAGGGCGGTGGGTTTGGGTTGGTGTCGCATAGCACATTGCATTTGGAATACATGGGTGAGTGGGCACACATGTATCTTCAGAGCAGTGTCAAGGCACCGCTGAGCTATACCTCTCCCCTCTCCCAATGGCCCCTACTGGGCTGCTTACCTCCTGAGCCACAACTAGCAGGCAAAGCCACTGAAAGCGTGCAAATGCCCTCCCTGCTGTCGCAGCCAACTCCAGATAACCCAATATATGGACTTCCAAGGCCTTTGGCTTCTCTTGGTCCTCCCTGCCTGGGAGCAGTTCCTACTCAATCGTCCCTCCGTTTCAAAAGGGTGAGCTAAGATGGGAAGAAGAGAGATAGCACCCAGAGTGTACACGGCGCTCCCTTCTGAGTAGCGCTAATTAAAAGTTGGCTGCAAAGTGAGAGAGGCAGTAACTGTGACTAATGCAGGTTCTGTGGCCTCAGAGGTCATCAAGAGTTGGCTGATGGACAGCTGGGGGCAGAGTGAAAGAGGCTATTCTCTTCTCAGGAAATGAATTTGGCCAGTAGGGAAAAGAAGGCAAAGTAATGTGTACACTTGAATGAGCTCTTCCCCACAGTTGACTTGCACTCTTAACTTACTTGCTTAGAGATTTTTCTGGCTAAAGCTCCCAATGGGTCCCTCTCTACATCTGGACTCCTCCCTACCTTGCCACAGGCAGCCTGGGAGACACTGGCATGGCCACCTGACCTGTGGCTTCTTACCCACTGCTAATTAGAGACCTCATGTTGCCCAAACTCATTCCACCATCCCCTGCAACGCCACCACCTTCCATAGCTGTCCCTTCCCATCCAAGCTCTGCTATCGTGCAGCCTGGCATCCCGCTGACTTGGACATGTGACTGTCTCTTGGACATGTGTCTGTCTCATCCCTAAAGGTCTTCCAACAATATGAAAAGAAATCATAGAAATCATTTTACTTCAAAGGATTAAATCAACCCTTTCTCATATTCAGACTTCTGGGGGTAACCTGCTACCTTTCAACTGCTGCCTGCAGTCAATCTAAACCATACTAATCCCATTCAAGGTGATGTGGTCTTTGAGCACAGAGTGGAGCTTTCCATGCCTGGACTCTTGGCTCCTATTTTTGGTTCTGGCACAGACTCGCTGAGCAACCTGGTACCCACCTTGGAAATCAGTCTCATGATGGAGCAGCTCAGATGTAAGTTTGGCCAACTTGCTCATTCCCCAAAGACGTGGCATGGATCAGAAAATAATTGGAACCAAAACCTCTATTTGGGTTGACATAAATTCTTGTTCATGCGTGGCTAATGAATGGGGACTAAAAGGCTGCTTCCCCAGCCTGTATAGGACTGATGAGGTCACTTGGGACTTGGAGCCTGTAGCAAGCAAAGGAAAGACCCGTCACTGCCACCACCACTAACAACTAACCTGGCCCTGCCTGCCTGACCCCTCACCAGCCTGCCTCTGTCCCGAAGGCCTACTACTGGAGGGAGAGCAGCTTGCTGAAGAACCTGTGGGTGTCTCAGAAGAGACAGCAAGCCAGCTTCCCTGGTGACCGCCTCCGTGGCGTGGTGTCCCGCCTCTTCCCCTACAGTAACTACAAGCTGGAGATGGTTGTGGTCAATGGGAGAGGTGACGGGCCTCGCAGTGAGACCAAGGAGTTCACCACCCCAGAAGGAGGTAGGTCTGGCCCGCAGCTCTTCAGGGTGGGGCAGGAGGAGGGTGGCACACACCCCCAGGCCTGGAGAAACTGCAGTGTGGCTCGGTGAGGATGGCACAAGGTGACTTCTACGAGGCCTCCAGGAGCGGACGACCTGCAAGCTTAGCCACTACAGTCATTCCCAGAGTGCCATCACCAAGGTGACCTGCCCTGCCAGGAGGTTGTACCTCAAAAGAAGACCTGTGAGGTCTGCTGACATAATTCCAGACGGGCTATGCAGACTGATCTCCGAGGGCACAGTGGGCACCTGGGCAGCCCCACCACCTTCCGAGGCAGAGGGCAGCACATCCATCCTCCTGACTGCCTGAAGCCATCTGATTTGTTTGCCAGCACCCAAGACCTTCACGGTTCTCCCCCCATGTTCTCAAGAAGCCATCACTGAGATAGTCAGCCTGTGTGTGCGGTGGCTCTGCGGAGGGAGAAGTATGGCCTCGCCTTCCATAGGTCCATGGTTTGACCTGGCCCTGGGGTCAAACCCCTATTCTCTGTTTCACATAAATTCAAGTTCATGAGTTAATAGATGCCTGCAAAGCTCCTGGTTCATCTCCTTGTCCTTGCCAGTCTTCTTTTACCTGCTTTGCATCTGTTTCATCCTCTGTTTCTCCTCCCTGCCTCTTTAACTGCTGTTTTCCCTCTTCTCTTCCTCCTGTCCTCTGCTTTTCCCTCTTGTTCTCTTTATTCCTGTCTTTCCCTCCCCTTGGTTTGGTTTTCATCATTGGCCTCTTCCCAACACTCCTGCCCTCCCACCTTTTCCAGATGTTCCACCCTGGGTTTCTGTCTCCTTACCCCTGACATTCTCAGCTCAGAAGCCTGGACCCAGTGATGAGAATCCTTGTCTGAGGATGGGGAACTGCAGCCTCTGTACAAAACAGCTCTAAGTGGTTCTCTACCTAAGAATGGCTCTGCCCAATTTGGAGGTATCTTTGCAGAATCAGAGCCTAATGTGTGCTGAATCCAGGGTAGTCACTAGAAGAAAACCTGATTTACTTCTTCCTCTCTTAAACAGCAGAGACTGAGCTATGTTTGTCCTCAGACCTGGAAGCAATGGCATCCTGGATGGGGCAGTGGCCTCCAGTCGTCCCACAGTTCTCCTGGGCTTCGGTTTAGCAGTGTCCAGCACGGGGGTTGTCCAGAGGTCAATGCCTTCATACTTGTGCTTTGTTTTCTGTGTTTTCCTCATCCTCCCTGCCCCCTCCCCTTCATCTCCCCTGCTCTCTCCTCCTTCCCCAAGTACCCAGTGCCCCCAGGCGTTTCCGAGTCCGGCAGCCCAACCTGGAGACAATCAACCTGGAATGGGATCATCCAGAGCATCCAAATGGGATCATGCTTGGATACACTCTCAAATACGTGGCCTGTACGTTCTGCCCTTGCCTTTCTCTTAGATAATCTGGGAACCAAAGACCCCATTCTCACCACTTTTCCTAAGGACTCGAGGTAGAAAGCCTGTGGGTGCAGATGGCATTGTGGAGGGATGGAGGGGCCAATGAAACAGTTCCCAGTAGGATTACGGGAGGAGGTGGGTCTCAATCTCTGCTGTCCTTACGTAGCTCTGCCTGCAGGGAGCTTAGAGTCTCACTGATGAGACAAAGGAAACTCCAGTCTAATGAGGAAGATAGCCATGACCTTTAGGGATCTTATGTAGTCTCCAGCACATACAAAGTCTAGGAGAGTGAGTTCCTCAGGCTCTGGAGCTTCCACCGGATGGGGTAGACAGTATACTCACAGGAGCCAGAGTCAGTCAGGACACCCCTTGACAAGTTGTCATTTATGATGAGGCGGCTGCATGTAGAGCTGCCCAGTGACTGTGGGGTGACCCAAATCAGGAGCCTAGGTTGGAAAGACCCCTCCTCAGGAGCTCAACATCACCATGCAGGGACAGGAGTGCCATTACATTTGAAGCAACACCTCACTGAGAAACTCAAAAGCCGAATGTTGTGTTGTTAGCAATTTTAATAGCCAACTGTGTGCTTGTATGCTGTTCTGAATTGATCTCTGGACCAGACCCGTTCACCCTTTGAGGTCCATTGATTAGGCCTTTTACAAAGGAAGCATTAAGAATCAAAAGGCTTAGTGGTGTTGCCCTAGTTCTATTTGAAAGGAAGAAAGAAAGTGAAGAGTTTTATCCTTGTTGAAAGGGCTTAAGAATATAAACTGAATCTTTGTGAATCAGCCACATAACTCTGCAGTGAGCTGGAGACAATGGATAAGTGAAGAAGCAGTAACCCTGGGTGCAATCAAAGAGCCGGGAGGGAGTCCTTGCCCAGCCTTTGAACCAAGCCTTTAAGATCACCAGGCAGGTGCCATCATTTCCCTTTCCAGCAAAGCCAGGAAGGTGTTCTCCCTCCAGCTTGCAGGTTATATAACCCCTCGATAAATGTTGCTGAAGTTTAATTCCACTTAATTCTCTCTCCCCAGTTAACGGGACCAAAGTGGGAAAGCAGATAGTGGAAAACTTCTCTCCCAATCAGACCAAGTTCGTGGTGCAAAGAACAGACCCCGTGTCACGCTACCGCTTTACCCTCAGCGCCAGGACGCAGGTGGGCTCTGGGGAAGCCGTCACGGAGGAGTCACCAGCACCCCCGAATGAAGGTAGGTACATGGCGGCAGCCCCTGGGGTAAAAGCTCCCAGCTAATTACGAGGCCTAGAGAAACACACTGAGAGCTGTAGCTGGCTGCCTGGGCAAGAGAGGAAATGAGACTGGCAAGTCCTCAAGCCCTCGGTAGGTGAGAACCCATCTTATGTGTGAGAGGTAGGTGCTGGCATTGAATCTGGAGCTCAGCTCTCCCTGGACCACTGTGGTCAGACCTGCGTCCCCACTCGCCCTGACTTGCTCAGCCACTTGGCATCTATCATCTTTCCTTCTCGTAGAGGAATAAGGAAGAGAGCAGAGCTGATAGATGAGAAAAAGCATAATGAACTCCAAGAACAGCGAGTGTTCACCTCTTGAGGGAGGCAGGAATATGATTGTGAGTGCCCCATGAGGGCTCTGGGGTCAGTCTTCTTTTTTCAAAGGCACCTGAGTTCAAGGAGGCAGGGGAAACTGTCATGATGACGCTGCTTACTGGCATCGTGAGTAGAGCAGAGAATGTGGTCCCTTCTTGCAGCCTGAATTGCTTCAGTTGTCAGGCTACAGAGAGGAGGAGGAGGAGTTGGGAAACAGCCCTTTGCCAAGCCAGCTTCACAAAGAGCAAATGAGTTCATCTCCTGGATCCAGGCATCATCTGGTAGCATTTCATCCCCAACCAGAGCTGCACCTTCCTGAGTATTCCACTAGAGGGGGCTCCAGGCTCACCTGCACACGAGCTGGCATCAGTGGGAATGTTCACTCTGGGACCTCCCAAGGAGGCAAGGCTGTACTCAATACTGGCACACCCCCGGGAAAGGCTGAGGACTCCAGAGATACAATGGTCTATTCAACAGCCATTTCTTGAGCACCCACAATGTGAGGTGCCAAACACTGCCACACACAAGGGATATACAAAGGTAATAAGAAGCTCTCGCCATCTAGAGGGGGAGCCATCTATATACAAGAATATCTCATTGCATGTCTAAACAAGGGGGCACAGTGGCCGGGCAGAGGAGGGGCTTCGATCTTCACAGGAAGACTCCGGAGAAGAGGTGATGTGAATGGCACCCTGGAATCTGATAAGTCATTGTGTCTGATGCTTTCCACAGAAGGCTCAGGGCTCTCGGCCTGGCCCGGGCCCACACAGGGTCTCCTAAGCACCACCCCCACCCGCATTCCAGGAGAGCATCAGTGCTGCCTTCTCTGGGGCTTCCAGGCCCTACTGCATCACCCCAGGCTCCCAGGCAGCTTCACAAGCTGCCCACAGCCTTCCCTGGCCCACCACTCTAGCCAGCAGCCCAGTGCCGAGGCGGGAGAACAGGGGCCACTCAGAAGTGGAGAAAGGCTGACAGCCCTCTCTGCATCCCTCTCTGGTTTCTTAAACCAGGAGTGAGTCACACAACCAGCTCTTCCTCCTGCTGTCTCCGTCTTCTGTACTCTCCCAAGCCCCTGGGTACCCAGGAAGTTTTTTTAGGGCGGTGGTGAGGAGAGACTTAGGTTAGTGGCTGTTGTGTGTCTGTTACCAAAGGCCAGGCTAGGCCATGCCCTTTCTTGACTACTCAATTCTGTAGCTAGATAAAGAGAGCCCCTTCTTCCCTCCCTATCTGCACCCCAATACAGAACATCAGATAAACAAAGCTCCACTGTCCAGCCCCAGTAACCACCGCAGGGAATGTTGTGGAGCCCCAGGGGACAAGAGGACAAAGAGAGGCTTTTTTCTTGACTTAGGCCCTTGAAGAAAATTCAAGAATTTCACTTAGGGCTCTCAGTCCAAAAAAAAGAAAACAAAATAAAGAAAAAAGAAAGGGCTCTCAGTCCAAACTTGGGTTTCTAATTTCATAAAGTCCAACTTGAGGTGAAGAATTGGAGTGATGGAATACCAGGACAGGGGCTCCATCCTTCAAAGCTCCTGCCTTCCAAGGTTGCGATGATGTGGGGGCGGGGGCGGCTGAACACACATCCTCTCTCCTGTCCATCCCACTATTCAACATCTTCCCCCAAAGATAGGACCATCCTTTTGACTGGAGTTGGTGTTGGTATCCTCCCACACCACCTACTCCTTTTTCCTTTGATTCCTGGCATCATGGGGCGTCACCAAGCCTGCTCAAAGATCATGCCAACCTAACCAGAGCAGGACATTCTATTGAGGACAGAACTGGGAACACAGTACTCTGAGTGGACTGTCCCTGCTGCCACCTCTTAGCTGTCCAGTCCTTGAATCGAGGTAGAAGCAGTGTGTTAGAAAGGTCTCCGAGGCCCAGGTAGGAACATGCCTGCCTCAGGTGGAGATGACCATGAACCCTGAATGCCAGTTGGCATCCACAGGCCAGCAGCCAGCACCTGGCCACACCGTCTGCATAAGGTTTGGGCTGGAACCTTCTCGGCCTGCTTGTCCTGTGGTTTCACTTTTGCTCTGTTTTCTCTTCCCTTTTCCATCCTTTCTCCCTCTGTCTGGCCATCTTGGGTGCTGTGTTCTGAAGCTACTCCAACCGCAGGTACCGTACCAGCAGCGGAGGTAATGGGCATGGCATGGGGCAACGCAGGCAGAGCCCAGCCCAGCCAGGGTGGACAATGAGGGAGAGGCTTGGGCTGAATGCATGCTCCAGACTCACCCTTTCAGTGGTTGGAAAGCCAGACTGACAAAGGGGATGTGTGTGGAGGACAGGACCAGAGGAGAGCAAGCCTGCTGTCCCTGCTTCCAGAATGATTTGCCCCCTGCTGAGGAGGACGGCTCAGCAGGGACCCCACACACACTGGCCCTGACCTGCTCTCTGGTGCTGCAGTTTGATTCTGACACTGAGTAGATTACTTCCCATGAACCACCTGAGCCCTCGCCTGGGCTTGACATCTCAGTGTCACGTGTCTCAGTGTCCCCAGCTGTGGCCCTAGAAGGCCTGCTGCAGCAGGAGCAGGGACAGCTGACTCTTAGTGTGGCTGCCATCCCCTGAAAGGGTGAGCGCGCTGTGCATGCCGTCTTTGCATGTTGCATGGGGGCCCAGCACCGGCTCTGCCAGCCACCACGGGCTCTGCTCAGCAAGAGCAAACAAGCATGGTCCTGGATAGGGCCAGGTGCTCCAGTTCCTGGAGTCTCAGCAGGCGCCGTGGGCAGATTATCTCCTCACCCTTCAGAAACCCAGCTTCTTCAAGTCTTTAACATTAAGAACAGTCTCTGCTCTCGGGGTGTGGGAGGTAGATCTACAGAGGAGTGAGGAGCTGGGCAGCTCTGGGCTTAGGTAATGACTTGCTAACCAAGTTCCTCCTCTCTAGTCCTCGTGTCGTGGGTTTGAGGGCCATCAAAGGGCTCATCACAAGAGGGCTGTCCCCAGGCTGGGGAGACAAGGCAGGGGACCCCAGAGTTCCTTTCCAGGCCCTCCACTGAGCCTGAATTACATCAGATGGGGAATGAGAACAGGATTCACTCTGGCAGAGCAGAGGCTATGAGCAAGCACTCACCAGAGCCTCCTTCCATGACAGGCTGCGGAGGGAGGACTGCGGACCAGGCCAGGAATCTGAGGGTTGGCTAATGAAGGGGATGCCTCCTTGCTCAGTTGTTTCCTCCTCACCTTTGTTTATTCATGCCCACCCCCATCCTAGGTTGATTCTATTTCTGTTGCACATCCTGCTTCCTTCAGTTTGTGTTTTGCAGCCAGATCTGTAGATGGTGAGCTCCCATCAACCTTCCCTCTCTCTCCCAGTCCTCACTCCCACCCCACCCAATGCCTCCCCACAAGGTCTGAACACCCCTGTGAAGGTATGAGGCAGAGAGGTGATCCCAGGCCTGGGGGCCAGGGTGAGAGCCATCCTTACCACACTGGGGGCCTTCCTGACTTCCTGCTTGAAGTTTACATAAGTCTCTCCCCTGACAAAGAGAAAATGCAGGGAGGGCACCAGGCTAATCAGCTGCAAGCTCATTGGTGAGGCAGCTCCGCATTCACCGCCCTTGTTCTGGCACGCTTAGGCAGGTGGCATGGTGGCAGGCAGTCTGCCTACTTCAATGGGCATCTGTGCTGCCCCTCTGCTGACTGAGTAAGAGGTATATTTGCAATCATCCACTTCCTACTTCCCATTTAGAAAAGATCTAAACTCTTGTTACGCAGCATGAGCTCACGTTCTCAATCAAATGTTTCCTGGGCTCTGGCTTCCACGTGACATGGCAGTGGAGGCAGACTGCACTTTTTTGGAAATGAGATGTGCTGATAACATCAGCTGTTCTCAGCTTTAAATGCGTAAGAACCTTCTGCACAATGAGCAGGTGCCAAGCAACGAAACTCACATTCCATGTTTGTGACGTGGGCCTGGCATCCAGCCCACTGCTGTCTTCCCTCTGGTCCTCTCCAAACCTGGGCGCTGTGTCCCCAAACTGCTCTGTTCATCTCTCACCCAGTGAAGATAATCCCTGTCATCCACCTGTATCTGCAGTCTCTTAGGATTGCTGCCCATCTGTCTGATAATCTGTGATTTGGCCGGGGTAGTCAACACGCCATGTGGACATTTTTGGATGAAACCTTCCACCTTGGAATGTCTAGGCAGTGTTGTCCTCGTCTTTGACTCAGGGCTCTTGATAGGTGCCCTGCTCTGCAGCAGGTTCTGGTGACAGAAAGATGAATGTCACATGTCATCTCTCCTCAGTGTTCTCGTTCTCCTGTATGGTGCTCCCTAAAACCCTCCTGGAAAACCCTTGGCCACAGCAAGGGTACCTTCCAGTGTGCGTTAGGTCACAAACCTGTGAGGTTGACACTGCCATCTAGGAGGAGCCTTGTGCTTCCAGCTCTAGCCCCCTGAGGATCCCCCTTTAGCTAACAGAGGGTCTCTGCCCCCTCTCCTAGGTTACCAGGCCGATGGTCACCACTGAGCTCTGGCCAGAATTGCTTCCAAACCTGTAGCTCCTGTTGTGTCAGGAAATGACATCCTAGCCCAGTCATGTGTCTGTCCCACCTGGGGCCACTCTGTTTGTAAGCCCTACTTCTCAGTTTCATTGCTCTTTATCCTTTCCCCCACCTCAGTGCCCGGGGGATGAAATAATCTGAATCTTCTTTGACCTGAGCAGTGGAAGCTTCTCCCCATTGAACACTTGTCCTCTCATTCCTACTCGTACCAGCACCCTGGCAGCTCACTGCCTGACTCTTCTGCACCTTCCCTCGGAGGCTTTTCTTCTTTCCCCCACCCTCCCTAGCTCTCTGGGGGGCCCTGTCCGGCCTTGGGACAATAGACACAGCTAATGAGTAGGTCGAAGATTTGCCAGCAGTGACCTCAGCCAGCTGAGATTATATCCTCTATGGTAACTTCGATGGTGGGAGCCCTGGGGAGGCTGCTGGAATGTGGCACCTTTTCTCTCTCTCATCTCTTGCTCCCTCTTACTAAACCTGAGCCAGAGAGGAAGCAGCTAGGTAGCCATCATCAAAGAAAATGCTTCCTTTCTGCCACAATGGGCAGAGCGGCCATCAGGGGAGGGGGCAATGCAGTGTAGAAACATCTTCAGAGCCATCTCTCACCCTTACCTCTGCCCAGCAGGGCCAGTGAGGAAAACGCTGTCACCTAGGCTCTCTTGACATCTCTGTCCCCACCGCTACTCACTGGAACATTCTGGGAAGCCTGTGCCCCAAACTTTGGCCCCGTTGGGTTATGAGAGAAAGAGAGAGAGAGAGAGAGAGAGAGAGAGAGAGAGAGAGAAAGAGAGAGAGAGAGAAAGAGAGAGAGAGAGTGAGTGTATGTGTGTGTGTGTGCGTGTCTGAGGCCACGGGCTGCATGAGAGAAAGTATAGTTTTGGGGAAGATGAACTTGGATTCTGGGGGCCTGGGGACTGTAGCAGCCACTGTACCTGTGGGAAGGCCCATGCCCCTACACTACACAGTATGATGATTCAGGTTAAAAGGGGGTGCTTTCTTTCTTGTTTTGTTTTGTTTTGTTTATTTTTGAGGCTGAGTCTCGCTCTGTCGCCCAGGCTGGAGTGCAGTGGCACGATCTCGGCTCACTGCAACCTCTCCCTAACAAGAGTGTTTTCTAATTATGCCTTTTAGATAGTCATGAGAAGGGGTACCTTGTGAGCATTTCATTTCTCAGAAATTATTAGAAAATACATTATTGATAAAGAACTATGGCCAGGCGCAGCACTTTGGGAGGCTGAGGCCAGAGAATTGCTTGAGCCTAGGAGTTCAAGACCAGCCTGGGTAACCTGACAAAATCCCATCTCTGCAAAAACTACAAAACTTAGCCAGGCATGATGGACCTGTAGCTGGACCTATAGTCCCAGCTACTCAAGAGGCTGATGTGGGAGGATTGCTTGAGCCTGGGAGGTAGGGTCTATAGTGAGCCATGATCATACCACTACACTCCAGCCTGGGTGACAGAGCAAGACCCTGTTTCAATTCAAAAAATAAAATCGTCCAGGTGCGGTGGCTCACACTTGTAATCCCAGCACTTTGGGAGGCCAAAATGGGTGGATCATGAAGTCAGGAGATTGAGACCATCCTGGCTAACGTGGTAAAACCTCATCTCTACTGAAAACACAAAAAAATTAGCTGGGCATGGTGGCATGCACCTGTAGTCCCAGCTACTCAGGAGGCTAAGGCAGGAGAATCACTTGAACCTGGGAGGCAGAGGGTGCAGTGAGCTGAGATGGCACCACTGCACTCCAGCCTAGGCTACGAAGCAAGGCTCCACCTCAAAAAATAAATAAATAGGCTGGGCGCAGTGGCTCACGCCTGTAATCCCAGCACTTTAGGAGGCCGAGTTGGGCGGATCACAAGGTCAGGAGTTTGAGACCAGTTTGGCCAACATAGTGAAACCCCGTCTCTACTAAAAATACAAAAAAAAATTAGCCGGGCGTGGTAGTAGGTGCCTGTAATCCCAGCTACTCGGGCTCAGGCAGGAGAATTGCTTGAACCTAGGAGGCAGAGGTTGCAGTGAGCCGGAATCACGCCACTGCACTCCAGCCTGGGCAATGGTGCAAGACTTTGTCCAATAAATGAATAAATAAAATCAGAGCAGTCCTGTCTAAGTAGACAAAATAATTTCTCCAGGTCCATTCCAGCAGCACAAAGCAGCAGAAAGAGCCCATGTATGTCCATGGTTGTGAGAGCTGGAGCAGGCCTGAGGGAGAACTGACCTTTGCCACATGGGTCTTTCAGGCTTTTCCACGTATGTGTGCACATGTGTGTGTGTGCATGTGTCAGGGGGTAGGGATAAGTGAATTCCTTCCTGCTGAATATTTAGAGTGCTGAGCTTATACTCCAGGCCTGAAGCCACCCTGGACTGAACACAGTCCTGAATAAAGAATGTGAGAGGGAGAGTTGCCCCTCCGCTCACTCCTCCCCACGTCGCCTGATGTCTGTGGGTTGACCAGGGTTTGGGGAATTTAGTATTGTGAGCTTTGCACTTGTCCAGGACCCTCTGGAACATATGGGGCATAGTCAGCTGCCCAGTGGGACTTTGGTGGCCAGCACCCTTGGGGCACAGTAGTACTTCTGATCTTACTATAGGGAAGCAGGAGCATTCCCTCCTTCTCCAAAGAGGGACTTGTAATATTGGAGACCCCAGGGAATGGAAGGGCTTCTGTTGGGCAGGCTCTGGCTGAGAAGGCTTAGGATCACTTCACTTTCCCTTGAGAAAACTCTCTGGCAATTCTCTCTGTGGCATCCCTTCCTGCCCTAGCCCCTTTCTCCAGGAGGTGGGAGATAGGATTTTCCTGAGAGATTTGAGGCTGGGTGGGATTCCTTGGAGTTAGAGTTAGCTGCCTTTGTTTTATTTATTTATTTATTTATTTATTTTTGAGACAGAGTTTCGCTCTTGTTACCCAGGCTGGAGTGCAATGGCATGATCTTGGCTCACCGCAACCTCCGCCTCTTGGGTTCAGGCAATTCTCCTGCCTCAGCCTCCTGAGTAGCTGGGATTACAGGCACGCGCCACCATGCCCAGCTAATTTTTTGTATATTTAGTAGAGACGGGGTTTCACCATTTTGACCAGGATGGTCTCGATCTGTTGACCTCGTGATCCACCCGCCTCGGCCTCCCAAAGTGCTGGGATTATAGGCGTGAGCCACCGTGCCCGGCCCCTGAGCTGCCTTTGTTTTAAAGTCCCTGCCTACTGCCACATCAGCATCAACACTAGAAAGTGGACTGCGGTCAGATCACAGGAGATTGAGTACAAGGAGGTGAGGTGTTTCTGTCTCTACGTGGCCTCATCATTCTCATACTCTCAGTTGTAGCAAACATTAGGTCTGCAGGTAAAGACAGGGCAGCCCTTTCCATGACCTTCTACAGCAGGAAAGAAAACCTATGAAAAAGTTGTCACGTGTATCAGCTTAGCCCTCCCAAGCTGACCAACATCCAAGTAGAGCTTTGGGCGGGAAATGGGTGTCATGAGAGGGTTAGCCCACATCTGAACCATTCTGTATGCAGAAAAGAACCCAGCGTGCGCCTCGCTCTGCCTGGGACTCCTCTGTCTACTGTGGGCTGGGAAGGTGGTGCTGCCAAGTGCAGGCCACACTGTCGTTCCATGTGTGCCCTCTTCCCATGTTCTCGTGTGAACAGAAAGCACTTGGGGTGCCTGGACTCAAACTTCCTAGAGAGAAAGGCAGTTGCAAGAAGTCACCTTGGATTGGGGTGGTTGCAGGAAGGGCCACCGTTGAGCAGAGAAGGGAAAGAGAGGGAGGAGAGGCAGGGGAATGACTGAGGAGAGCCAAGACCGGGGGAGGGTAAGGGCAGACAGGGCGCTGTGCAAGGGTCACCTGCACAGAGTGGAGATTGTTCCCTCTGTCATCGGGTTTGGGTGGCTGTTTGGGCTTGAGCAGGCATGACAAAGGGTGATTTGGGAGTGGATGGTTGGGAATGGCAGGCCACCCTATGCCTCTACTGGATGGGGCCCCGCCACCTGCCCACCTCTAGGCTGGGGCTCCAGGGCTGGACCCAACTGCTTGGGCCAGTGTCTGGGTGGCATCTGGCCAGTGTTTGGCCTGGGGCTTCATGCCATCCCTGGGGTCTGAGCCGATTCAGCGCGTGTCCCCTTCCCATCTCATCTTCACGCATCCTCAGTTGGGTGCATGCTGGGTGCTTCGAGCCATGCAGACCATGAGAAGAAAATGAAACACACACAGGGCTTCATTCTCTTCCTTTCCCATGGTTGTGTTTTCCATTGCTGCGACCCGTCTGACCCAGTCCATGATGCTTGGGGAGGCTCTTGATGACTAAAGCCCCATCTCCTCACTGGGCTGCCTGCCTTGCACGCGGGGGCCATATGTCCAGGCTGGGCACAGCCAAACCAACCAGACTCGGCTGTTTTGCATTTCCCTCTCAGCTCCTCCCACATTGCCCCCGACTACCGTGGGTGCGACGGGCGCTGTGAGCAGTACCGATGCTACTGCCATTGCTGCCACCACCGAAGCCACAACAGTCCCCATCGTCCCAACTGTCGCACCTACCACCATCGCCACCACCACCGTCGCCACAACTACTACAACCACTGCCGCCACCACCACCACCACCACGGAGAGTCCTCCCACCACCACCTCTGGGACTAAGATACACGAATCCGGTACTGCGTATTGCCCATGCTCCCCATCCCCTCCTGGCCCACCTCCCCACTGCTCTCCAGACGAACCCACAGGATCCCCCCGATAGGAGGTGGGGCCTGCGGTGGTGTTTACCCCACAGGATCCCCCCGATAGAAGGTGGGGCCTGCGGTGGTGTTTACCAGCACCTCCCTTTGTGTTTCCTTTGGAAACTCATCCATGACTAGATAGTCCAGTAGCCTGGAGGCCCAGATCTCCCCAGCCTGGTCCCGACACACACACTCCGTGGGTAGCCCCCCATCATTCAGTACCCCCCATTCTAGCCTCAGATCCCTGTTCCTTACCAGAGGACCAAGCTCCTTGGGCAGGGCCCCCAGGTTCCAGATGTCAGGACCACTTCTGGCTACATGTCAGGCAGTCAGCTCAGGGCCGAGCACTCCAGAAGGAAGACAGTGTGAGGAGGGAAAAGGACTGGACACTGTACAACCAGCCTGACGGGGTTTCCTGCCATGGCCATGTCTCAGCCTAGAGGCTGAGCAGCAGGGAGTGGCTGTGCCAAGCAGCTCTGTTCCCAGAACCCCTGCTCCTTCCTTGCCTCTCCTCCCGAGAAGAACACGTACAGACTTTTCTTTGGCAAAGTCAGAGCTTCCAGGAAACTGTATTGCCAAGGAGTTCCTTAATGCCCATTCACGTTTCTCATGGCCTCAAATGCAGGCATGGAGGGAAAATTACAGGTATTCTCAGGGCCCCTGGTAAGCATCAATCCCAGGGCCAGTACGCTGAGCCAGGAGACTGCACCGTTCCTGTATCATGCAGCCAGGCCAGGAAGCTCTGTTCTTCCAGTTCGGGGAGACCGCCGCCCCCCCCCCCGGGAATTCAGCGATACTTCCAGGCACTGAGATCAGTCTTATTACCAACAAGGGGAGGGTCTATAACTTCCTGAGCCCACAGGCCAGCTATCAGAGCAGCCTGAGGCAGCTGGCAGAGCTGGCAGGAAGCACTCAGAACTCTTCTGCAGCAGCCATAGAATTGTAGGCCCCACTGGGCACCACCTTTGTCTCCTGGGCAAGTCCCTTCCCCTTCCATGGCCTCCTTTCTCCCACCCTACTCCACTTTTCCCGGCCTCCCGAATGAGGATGGAGGCTTAATGGACATGAGAAGATTTTGTTTTTAACTCAATGACGTGGAGTTAAGTGAGCAGTCAGGGGAGATGAGATGCGCAACTGCCGTGGGCTCCTGAGACCCTGAAAGTGCTGGTGTGCTTCACGGGTGCCCTCTAGAACTTAACAGACACTTTAGGGAAAAGTCGGCTGAGGAGGACCTGCCAGGGTATTAGAAGCTGCCACCAGCAGGTTGGTGGTTGATGTTCTTTGGGGCCATGGTGAGGCATCTTTTTCATTAAAGTGGAGCTTTGTGTCCTACAAGGGCTATGAGTACAGAGAAAAGATGAACCAAAAATGAGGAAGGAAGTGGAGCTTGCTCCCCAGCAAAGAGTTCCTTGCCTTCTGAAAGATCAGCCTCATGGCCACGTAGGCCCAGCCCCCCTTCAGACTCTCACTCCCCAAGTTCTGTGTCTGAGACACTGCAGAGCACCTGGCCATGGCCTTGGTCTTATCTAGACCTTGGGAACACCCCTCAAACATCCTCACCCCCCAAATTGCAGCAGAATGGCTGTCTAGGACTTTAACAATGAATGTTCACCTTTATCGTGCCTTACACCTTGGGAAAGCATGTTTCATAAGTTCACTCTTCTTAGGGTGAAATAGGCCTTTTTACTTGTCCTTAGCTTGTCTTTTTGAGATTTCAAGGGAGATTCCCTAATTCTTACATTCTAGGAGTGAGCGAGACAATCCATGCTCCCCTTCCTGACCCTTTTCATGTTTCTGAGGTGTTGCTATCTCACGTTCTTGGTCTGTCTCTTTGAACTTTCGAGTGCTTTTGGGTCATCATCCTGATCTCTCTGTGGCAATGCCTTCCTCCAACTGCCACCTCTAAATCATCGTGGCTTCCCATTGCCTTTTCTAAAAGAATCCCAATCTTCAGCACCCTTAAGACAGCCAGATTTGAGTCAATTTTGTATTGGTGGCCAAACTGTTTAAACACAAATTCTCTAGCTATTTACAGGGCTCAGAGCTGAGGAGGAAGGAACTCAAGTCTCCAAATCATGACTAATCACAATTCATTCTCACTAGCAAGAGCCATGAAATTGTAAGGAGCTGGGATTTGGGATGGCTTAAAGCAACCAGGACAATTGAAGCATCTGGCAGACAGGCAAAGAAGCCTACCTTCTGCCCTCCCCACATTGCCATCAATGGAATCACTTCCTTGGCTCCTCACTTAATACAAATCATATTCACCTGGGGCAACCAACGCCTGACAAGGTTGTAGTGCAGAAGGCACCCCTTTGAAGTGAAAACCAGGAGATCTTTTATCACTTCTCCAGCCCTGCAGGCTCAGTCACATGTCAAATAGATAATGAATAAATGCATCACCAATGTACTCTATTCATTTATTTTTGACAACTGAGTTGGTGACAGTGCCCCCTTGCATGCTAATAAAATATACAGAAACCACACTTGTAAAGTCTTTGAAATACAAGGCTTCATGCTAGTACTCCACTATTAAATCTTTGCTGGAAAATGGGGTAAGCAGACTGCTGGGACTCTTGAAAAATGATTACGTTTGAAGATTAGTGCCATTCTCCTGTATACAGGCTATGGTCTCAGACAGCACCATGGCTTTGATAAAGTGGCTCCCAGCTCATAAGAGCTTGATAATTAATGTCCCCTGTGTTGCCTAGAGATCAGGCGTCAAAATCTTGGTGGTGCTGAGAAGCTGACAGAACAAGATTCTTCTGATATCTGGATCACTGAGGGCTGGTTGTCAAGGAGTTATCTTCTCTTGGTCCCACCCAGTCCAAGAGTGGGAGAGGAAGAGTTCATACTGTCTTTACTTTGGGCCCCTGAGATTCGAGGCTTTAGACAATCTGAGGCTGTCAGACACATCAGCCAGGCTCTCTCTGACCAAGATCAGCCCAAGACCAGCCTCACCTGGCTGGATCACCATTCTACTCCAGCTTCAAAAGCCCATCCTTCCTGCAAATCTCATCAAGACTCTTGGTTTTTAAAGATAACCCTCTCCTTCCTACAGCACTTCCATGCTTGAAGGGGAAGGGGCTGGCGCCCACCTCCTCCTGGCCACATGGCCTTTTTTCCTAGGGCCTTTCCTTACACTGCTTACATGACAAGGGATCTGAAAAGGGAATAAGTCCAGATTAGAGCCTCAAATGGCACAGATCAAAACCTGCTCTTTCAACAAAAATCAGCCGGGCATGGTGGCGGGTGCCTGTAACCTCAGCTACTCAGGAGGCTGAGGCAAGAGAATCTCTTGAACCTGGGAGGTGGAGGTTGCAGTGAGCTGAGATCACGCCTCTGCACTCCAGCTTGGGCAACAGAACAAGAGGTGTCTCAAAAAAAAAAAAAAAAACACTCTTTCATTCCTAACCCTACCTATGTGGACACATAGTCAGTTTCCAGCTCTGCCTCAGAAGTCCTCCCAACTGCACCTGCTTGTCCCTGGACAGCAACCTCTGGCCTGGCCACCAAGGCTGCAGCTTGGAGCTCTATCAGACCCTGTGCACAGCCATTTCTGACTCCCCTTTCCTAGATGATTGTGTGTACGTGTGTGCGTGCACGAGCGTGGGCATGTGCGTGCATGCACACGCTTGTGTGCATGTGTGTATGTGTGTGTCTCCATGTCTCTGGTGCCAGTCCCCCCTCATCACTAACTCCTCTTCTAACCCGTCCACCAGCCCCCGATGAGCAGTCCATATGGAACGTCACGGTGCTCCCCAACAGTAAATGGGCCAACATCACCTGGAAGCACAATTTCGGGCCCGGAACTGACTTTGTGGTTGAGTACATCGACAGTAAGCATTGCTGTGCGGGGTGGTGGTGGCAGCAGCGGCGTCGGCAGCAGCGGCGGGTAGTGGTAGATGCCATTAAAGAGATCCTGTAAACTCCCCCAGGCTCAGAGAGGCCTTTTAGCCTGGCTTAATTGTGGCTTAATGAAATCGATATGCACTCAGGAGGCAGTGACGTGGGAGGAGCAGGCTCAAGGAGAAGGAAAGGGGCTACTCAAGCCATTAGTGGAGGTCTAGGGTTGCATATCTGTGGAGGACCTGTGTAAAGGGCCCTTCATTCATTTCCTGCCCAGGATGAGAGTTCTGAATAGCCCCCAGATGAGCCAAATCTCTCCTCTGCATTGATCTCCTTAACTCAGGCTCCACTAGACTGGCTGGGCCATTTCACAGACTTGGGCTACAACCCTGCTTTGCTCCCAGAGCAATACCAGCAGGCTCCAGTCAGAGCCACAGACCAGAGCCATTTGTCCCAGCTGGTGGCTTGAGCTGAGCTGCTCACCCTTTACTGGAGCTTGGAACCCAGGGTACAGATTCACTGGACTGCAGAGTGTCGCCTCTGAGTGAAGGTCCCCATTCCTATCTGGCAAACCCACCATCCTGGCCTCTTTAGTATGTGCTCTAAGCAATTAAGGCAACTAACGCAGTCAGCAAATCCACCTGGGACAGCCTACCCAAAGACCGCTCAGGAGAGAGCAAAGCTGACTTAGTCCTCCCTGGTTGGAGGAGGAGTTCTTCCATCCTGGACTACACAGTTTGGTCCATCCTTTCTCAGCCTCCCACCACCCCCATTCACCCTTCAGCCTACATGCAAAGGCACGCACTTTTCCTGATGTGGGATTTCACCACATGGTGAGAAATGAGAGGTGAAACTAAGAATGAGAGCCGAGAGGCAGAGTCCTCGCTCATCTCCCGTTTCTCTGAGGGATGCTAACTGGCTCTCTGGCCCTCACCAGCCAGATCCATGTGAAAAGTTCATCTCTTCCAGGGCAACAGAGCGTCCGCTGACAAGCTGAGAGTTTAAGGAAGTAGGTCATGATATGTCTAGTGTGAAGAATGGTGAGGAAAGAGAACTTCAGAAGGAAGGGTGTCCCCAGCTGAAGGGCCATTTAAAAGTCAGTATTGCATGGACAGGCATGGGGATGCTGCCTGGAATCCTCCCAGTCTGTACGGCAGACTGGACCTGCTGTTCCCTGGTCCCTTCCCCTACACTTTCTCCCTTTGACAGGTGACCAGGACCTAAGCACTGGCTCTCCAGCTCCTGGTGCCTGGCTCTAGGCTGACTGAGGTTTCTGTTCCCCAGGCAACCATACGAAAAAAACTGTCCCCGTTAAGGCCCAGACTCAGCCTATACAGCTGACAGACCTCTATCCCGGGATGACATACACGTTGCGGGTTTATTCCCGGGACAACGAGGGCATCAGCAGTACCGTCATCACCTTTATGACCAGTACAGGTGAGAGGGGACCTGGCCTGGCCATCCCCTGCGAGCATGGGACATTTCATTCTCATCCTCAGCTTCCTGCTTGCCTCTCTCCTTGGAAAGAAGACTGGTCCCCACCCCATTCCCCACCTTGCATGGCGTGTCTCAGCTCTTATTATGCATCAGCTGAAGGCTCCCAAGAAGCCAAGGGGAGCCCCATGTGCATGCGTAAAGGAGAGGAAACAGTTCAGTTTCTGGCCCTGTGGGGGTCTGAAGGAAACAAAGGATTGTTTAATGACAACAGAGAACACTTGGCCCCCTGCTCTGCCTGGTGTGTGTGCACACTTGGTCACTGTCCGTGGGTCTGGGGGCTGCAAGAGAGCAGTACAGCCTGACCTGTGTGCAGGATCCCTTCATGCAGGATCGGGGGATAGGGCCGTCGCAGGGCATTGATCTAGAAATCGCCCTGGGAGATCAGTGCCTGTGTTACTCCCTTGCCATCATCATGTGTTGTTCAAAATTTCAGAGTGACACGACTTGTTTGGGGCTTTGTTTTTGTCCCGTTTGCCTCATCCTAAAAGGAGGTGACTTTTTGTCATGCAAGGAGAGGGGAAGAAGCTCTCCAGGACTGAACAGTTCTGGCTCTATAGTGGCTTCAGCTGTGGATGAAGAAACGTCTTCCTTGTGCCAAATGAACAGGCCAGCTGGGACTCAGCAAAGCGTACCAGGTTCAGCAATCTCTGCTGGTAGGGGTGGCTGGCAGTCCGGTTACTTACAAGGCACTCGCTGGTCTGAGTGTGTGTAGCTTTAAACTCAGCCGAGTAGGCTGCCAAGTGGCCTGTATGCTAAGCCCCGGGGCTAATGGTAAGGGTGGAGAAAGAGATTAAGATGGAAAGGGATCAGTACCTTGCCCCCAAGGGATATCCTAATCAGATGCAGGTCATTAAATGCACAGGATAGGGGAGGGGAGAAAACACACAGTGATTTATATGAACTTCTGAATGTCGACTTAAATATTCATTACTCCTCCTGCACCTGGCCCTGCGAGGCTGATCCTGGTAGCTTGCACCTTGGGAGTCCCTGCCCATCTGTGTCAACGTCTCACCCTACCCCTTCTCGCCTAGTCCGTCCTGGTCCAGCATCTTGTCTTCATCCCTGTGTCTCCCCCTGTCCTGTGCATTTGCATGCCATCAATTCTCAGAGTGTCCGAGAGTCGGGCTTGCTGATTGAGGCTAGCCAGGCCAACTCAGGCAGGATGTCTGAGTGAGTGGCTAGGCTGTCCTGTCACAAGGGGAGCCAGGCCAGGCAGCTGGACAGTGGACCGAGCAGAGCAGATGGCTGGACTCTGTCTAGCCCAGACGAGGTCCCAAGCTGTTGCTCACTGGTATGTGCATTTGATTTTGCTTCATTACATACTTGAGTCCAGCACAGCAGCAAAAAGCAAAGATGATATTTGAGAATAGAGTTCCATCCTAGGGAAGACTGCCAAAACCAGGGCAGCGTGCTTTCAGAGTTTGACTTCTCCAGGTGCTAAGCCCTAGGGCTGTGGGTGAGGGCCCAGGCTAGAGAGCCAGAGAAAATGGACCAGTCCCTGCCCTCAAGGGGTGTCCTAATCTGATTTGGGGTATTACGCACATGATAGAGAAACAATTGATACTGTGTATGCTTCTGAACCTAAAGACTCATTTCTCTTTTCCTGCTTGATGGAAAGGCTCATCCTGATAACTTTCTTTCCAGTGATGAAGGACTCAGCCCTGATGAATCTTCCCAGATCCCTCCCAGCGAGAGCTGGAGTGGGCAGGTTGACCAGCCCAGCTCTGAGTACATATTGTCCAATTCTCTCACAGGCTGGCTGGAAATTACTGTCTGCAAACCACATAGGGAAAGAAAATATTTTCACTTTCTGAAGTCTGTGAGCATGTGTCCATATCCTTCAAAAATACACATTCTCTTTCCTGTGGGTGGACTCCAGAGCCAAATCCATGCAACCCTCAGAGTTCTTGTTTCATCAAAGCAAGAACTCATGAGCATCTCTGGACCCTGACCACTGGTCATTTAGACAACCACAGGCTGTCGCTTTAGTCTGCAGACTTGAACGCGCTATAGCAGTTCAGGAAGGAAATGGAAGGAAACCACTGGGAAGGCTGACAGATTCTCTCATCCTCACCAGAAAAATCCCAATGGAAGTTAATCACATCCTTGAAGTGTTTGAAGCCAAAGAGACCTGAGGGGCTATAAACACATAACCCTGGACTCCAAGAGGCCTGCCAGCCCTTCCGTGCTGGGGGCAGGATGGGGTAAGGCAGGAGGATGCTGGATGCTGAGAGGGGGCCAGCAGTCAGATAGCAGCCTGCCTCAGACCTCAGGAGAGCAGGGAACAGGGCCTCAGGGGACCTGAATGCAGTCAGCATTTCTGCGTTTGGGAGAAGCATCTCCTCGGTAGACCTAGGATGGGGCAAGGTGCGGAGAGGTGTCAAATGGTGCTTAAGTAAGAACAGCCAAGCCAAACTGTATGTGGGGAAAATCCATCCCTATTATATTTGTTAAGTTATCCTGATTTCTAGAACATAATTTTTGTGCAGACTTTGAGTGACTGGCCTTTCTTCCCTGGCCAAACCCAATTCCTACCAATTAGAATTAGGAGTCATGAGAGCTGTCTGCTTTGCAGGTGTATTGCCTGTTTCTGAGTGGGTGAGGTATGGAAAGCACACAGGACATGACTTCTAGTCCAGTGTAAGAGGCATGTAGGCCAAGAGGATGCCGTGCCGGCTCCTGTCAGTTATAGCTGAGGGTGGCGAGTGCAAATCCACCCTGGTCTTTGCACATTGATCTTACTGGATCCATTAGAAATCTTGAAACAAGTTTAATAGTCCTGTTGAGTGTGGCGTTGACAGTCAAATATAATTGCTCTGGGGCCTTGCTAAAATGCCTTCCTCTCAGAGGCCAATTCTTGGGGTCCCCTTATAAATGTGATCATTATGTCCTAAATTTCTCTTGATCCTTGAAAAGCTAAATCGCTTTGATGGAATGTGATTGAGCCCCGCTTACCCCAGATCCCAATTGGTTTTGAACAGGCTTCTGTGTCCAGACTTCACAGGAAATTCTTTGACCTTTTCAGTAAGGACAGAAGGTAACATTTGAACTTCACCTGGTACGTCAGGAATGAAAAGCCACATTTGCTTCCTAATGGCCCATGTGGTCCCTTTCCCCTGGAATGATGGCTTTCTTCCCCAAGAGGAAGGAAGTCTTGTGGAAGCAGCCGTCAGGGCGCATCTGAACAAGCACCAGGAAGATGGGGTGCATCTCGGTCATTGACTAGGTGGTGGCAGACATACAATCCAGCCTCCTTGCAAGAGGTGGATACAACTCTCCAAACACATGTTGAAGTAACTCCTTCACCCTGGTGCCCAGGTGCAGCACATTGGCAAGGCAGTATCCATATGACCCTAGCTGACATCAGGGGGTCAGCTAGGGAAAACCTAAATCGGTATGCCAGGTTAACTGTATTATAGGAAGATTAAGTTGACCCTTTAATCAATAAGTAGTTGCTGACTACTTGTTCTGTGACCAGCATTGTGCCAAGTACTAGGAGGCTAAAAAATATCCCCTGTTCTCAAGACTTTAATAGTTTAATTGGAAACCCAGGATGGGGCCCAGGAAATGGAACTATTACATGTTCCACTGCATGGAGCGGCTAGGGGTGAAATGGGAGTTCAGAGACGGTGTGAGTTAGAGCAAGAGGAGAGTCAGGGAGGAGGGGTAGAGTGTGCAAAGGCGGCGGTGAGCTAGGAGGGCAACAGCCTGGGCTTTCTTGGGCAGGAAGGGCAGGATGCTCGGAAAGGAGACTGGAGCACCCGCAAGGCGAGGCTCGGGAGCTCAGCCCACACAATGGAGAGTAAGGAAAGGTGGCACCATTGGAAGCCTCCTAGGAAGGTGGTAACAGATGTCTCATTGTATCCACAGGAACTGGCAGGCACAGGTGAGGGGACCCCTGGGATAGAACAGAGCAGTGGGAGGAACAGGGGAGGCGTTTTGGAAGAAGTGACAGCTCTTAGAGATGGGAACAGTGATGAGGCCTCTGGCCGTGGCAGGAGAGTTGGGAGAGCTGGGAGAGCCAAGACGGGGTAGGAAGACACAGGCTGAATTTTAAGCATGGGCATCCAAGGAGAGCTGGAGGAGAAGGCTCTGGTCTTACGGTTGTGGAGGTGGGTGGGGGAATAATGGAGATGAATAAAGGGTCATTGGTGATTACCAGAGTCAAGGAGGTAGAGGTCGGCTTGGGAGAGGCCCACTAAGTGGAGCAGCTGAAGCACTAAGAATAGAGGGGCTTGAAGTCAGCTTGCCAGGTACAGTGGAGTTGGTGGGAACCGAAGAGGGCTAAGAATATAGTGTACCAATAAGAGGGCAGCATGTGAGCTGGAGCTGGAAAGTCTGGCAAGTTCCTCAAGGGTTTTGTTTTAAGACACAGAAACAGTTAGGACTTTGAGAGCAGCCTATACAACACAGCAAGACCTTGTCTCTACAAAAAATCAAAAGAATTAGCTTGGTGTGATGGCATGCACTTGTAGTCCCAGCCACTTGGGAGGCTGAGATAGGAGGATCACTTAAGTCCAGAAGATTGAGGTTGCAATGAGCTATGATAACACCATTGCACTCCAGCCTGGGCAACAGAGACCCTGTCTCAGAAAGAGAGGAGGGAAGGAGAGGGCAGGGAGGGGAGGGGAAGGGGGGAAGAGAATAAAGAAAAGAAGGAGGGAGGGAGGGAGGGAGGGAAGATTAAATAGATAATGACAGATCTCTATATATTAAATGGTTAAAAATGCTGTGAAATAGAGACAGCAGCCAGGTGGGGGTTGGGGAGATGGGCTTTGTTTAAGCTGGGAAGGTTCGAAGACCTCTCTGAGGAGGTGCCAGTTGCCAAGGCAGCCATGAGAAGAAGGAGCAGCAGAAGCAAAGGTGCTGCAGTAGGAATGAGGGTGGCCAGCGTGGCTGGAGCATAGAGCGTGAGGACACAGTGGCGGGAGGTAGGACTAGAGAGACAGCCAGGGCCTGCTCTGATGGAGCTGACAGGTCAGGATAAGGAATGAAGAGTTTTCTTAAAGAACAATAAGAAGCTTCGGAGGGTGAAAGCAAGGAAGTGATTTAATCCTGCATTGGGGGCTGGAACGATCACTATGACACTGTGGCGGGGGGCCTGCTGGGAGCAGGAGTGGAAGCAGCCTGCATAGGTCATGGTACTCCCAAGCGTGTTCTCACAGGGCTCAGCTGCTTTTCAGCCCAGGGCTGCCCTGGGCAGCCAGAGTGCAGAGGGTACTTGTTCATCAGTCCTCACCCCGTATGGAGAACTTTCTTGGTGCAGTGCCCTTGGCTGGGCACTGGGAAGACTGCAAAAACAGTTTCTGCCCCCAAGAGGAGCAAAGGGTGGGCTCGCCCCCATATAACAGCCTCACTAATGGCCTGTGATGAAGACCTGGGGGCGCACGTGCTGTGGCCCTCATGCTGTTCCCTGCGTTCCTGCTGTTCCCTGTGCTCCTGCTGTTCCCTGTGCTCCTTCTGTCATGTGCCTCTCCCCAGGTGTCTCCAGGCTGGCTGGCTCCGGGGCTACTTTGTGTGTGTTCAGTTCCTTTGATCCTTCCCTTCTGTCACAGAGTCTGGAGTTCTGCATTTCAGGAGGGGTCGCTTTTGTTCAACTCCAGCCAGTAGAAAGAATAAGGGCGAGTTGATACTGACCACACCCACCTCCCAAACTCAAACCCAGCCATTCGGTCATCGAGAACACCCTCAGATGACTCCTGAGCACCTGTTCTTCAGGCCCTCCTGCAGGCCTTGCAAATCACAAAGGGATCTGCCCACTTTGAAACAGGTCTCCACATGCGCTGGCCACGGACAGAGGGATTCACTGTCACTGGCTGGAGGGGTCACATCAGCTTGTCACAGACCACCAGGGGTCACCCTGTGTGGAGGAGTCTGGAAGTGGCATGGACTGGAGCAGAAGGCCCAGCCCGAGCCCCTGCCCCACATCGCTGCTGACCTGGCCAGGGGTACCCACACCAGGATTGCCTTTGCTTTCAGGAAGCGCATGATCTACTAGAGAGGTGTGAAAAGACAGGGCATCCTGGGCCTCCACTTGGTCCAGTTCCCACCCTCAGGAAGCCTGGATGGCTTCGGAGCCATGCTCTGGGCAGGGATGCTGCTCTGGGTCTGCACAGCCTGCGACGCTGTTCTCAGCAAGTTTTTTGCAGTCTTGATGGGTAGCATCCGGCCCCCATTTCTCACCTTGGGCTCATCCATGGGGAATCATACTTCCCTGGCCAATCTGTGGCTGTCCCTCCGTCCCCACTAGGCTGTGACCAGCCATCTGGTTTGCAAGAATGCCATGCTTTGTCCCTAGGACACTTCCCCCTTCCTAAACCTATTCAGCCTTCTGCTTCTTATTCGCTCCTTGTACCCCTTTTCTTTGCCTCTTTTCTGATCTTTTGACCTTGGCTCTTTAATTATTTTCTTTTTGTCCTTTAGCGGGGTAGTTTGGGCCAGAGGGCTGCTAGGTGGTAGCGTTAGGCTCCAGGAGAAACATCCACATGAAATAGCTGAAGTTCTTCCCTCCATCTCCCTCCTCACCATTTCCCCATGAAATCATTCACGGGTTTGCTTTCGGCCCTCCCCGCCAGCTTACACCAACAACCAAGCGGACATCGCCACCCAGGGCTGGTTCATTGGGCTCATGTGTGCCATCGCCCTCCTGGTGCTGATCCTGCTCATCGTCTGTTTCATCAAGAGGAGTCGTGGCGGCAAGTACCCAGGTGAGATATGTGAGAGGCCTGGGCTTGCAGGGCAGGGCACGTTGCTTTCCTGTGAGTCTCCAGGTCTCCAGCCAGATCCGGAGACTGTGTTCTCTCAGTGAAGCCAGCCCTTGCCAAGCTTGGAAACACAGTCCTCTTGCCTGTGCTGTGCGTCTTCGAGCTGCCAGCAAGCACTTGAGTTAATTAAGTTCACCTGAGGTGGGCGGATGGCATAGTCCAGGCAGCCTCAGAGAGGGGATGGAAGGATCCCTAGCTCCTATTAAGAATGACCGTTCCTCCCCTTGATTCACCACCCATCTGCTCTGTAAATTGGCTTTTTTTCAGCCTGAATCTCATTAGGATCCTGTGTCCTGGGGAAGGAGAAAGGAAGAGAGGCATTTTCTCTAACCATGTCCCAGAGAATGGGGAGAGGAGGGGTCTGGGGAGAAGCAGCACCCCCATGAGAGAGTTCCAGAGGTGGGCACTCAGCAGGACGACAGTGTAACCACCGATACCACTAGCAAGGGTCAGAAGCTCCAACGCGAGGAGCAGGGAGAGGCTGAGGGTGGATGGCACTGGTAGGGACCCACATGGCCTTAAAGGGCTTTGGGCTTCCCTATAGTCCCAAGGAGGCCTCAGTATCCCTGGCTGGAAACAGTGACTTACACCTGTAATCCCAGCACTTTGGGAGGCCAAGACAAGATCACTTAAGGTCAGGAGTTCAAGACCAGCCTGGCCAACATGTTGAAACCTCATCTCTACCAAAAATATAAAAAATTAGCTGGGCATGGTGGCAGGCACCTGTAATCCCAGCTGCTTGGGATGCTGAGGTAGGAGAATTGCTTGAACTGGGAGACAGAGGTTGCAGTGAGTCAAGATTGCACTATTGCACTCCAGCCTGAGTGACAGAGTGAGACTCTTTCTCAAAAAAAAAAAAAAAGATCCTCTAGCCCAGACAGACCAAGGTCAAGGACAAGGACCTCTTGCATTCTTGTTTCTGAAAATATTGATTGTTTTCACACAGGGGCAAGAGAGCCATCTGTCTGTGATGGGGTGGGTAGGGTGACAGGAGACAGGATAATGGATGACCCTGAAAGCAAAAATCTGGCTGGACTGCAGGATGAAATCTCTCCCTCCCCAGAAAGCCCCATCACCAAACACACATGCTCCCCAAATGCTTCCTTCTCCCCATCTCTTAGAACAGGTCCTCCCCCAGGGTCCCCCTAAAACTCAACACAAAGGAAACAGAAGGGAGAGGAGACTCGATTCTTTTTTCTTCCCCAAGCTCACGTACCCACAGACTAGGACTCTGAACAGCTGTGCCTTGACTTGAGTGAGGGAGGGCAGGAAATGATTGTTCCTTACTGGTGAGCGATGTTTTCTTCCACTCTTTTCTGCTGTGTTGGACTTGTCTGGTTCTGTAAGAGACAATGCCCGAGTTAGAGAAAAGGCTGACTCCTCCGTCTGATAGCAAGACTTGGATGGACTGAGTTCACGCCTGTTCCAGGTGGAAGTAGAATACTGGAAGAACGCAGCAGATCAGCTCTGAGCCGTCCTTTGCCCTTTCAGAAAGTGTCTCATTCCAAAAACTGCTTCAAAACTAACCTCTTGCCCTCCAGCTACAGGGTAAGCTCCTGGTCCCTTTAAGATTAGTGAACCAGCAGCCACAAGCCCCAGGCGCCAGCCTTCCCTCCATTCTTCATTCAGTCACTAATTAGTTATGTTACGTGTTCTTCGCCTCTCAAGGGTTCAGTTTCCCATACCGGACACGGGGATGGTTATCCATCTTGTATCTCAAAAAGGATACATAGGCCAGGAGCGGTGGCTCACGCCTGTAGTCCTAGCACTTCGGGAGGCCAAAGCAGGCAGATTACTTGAGGTCAGGAGTTCAAGACTAGCCTGGCCAACATGATAAAAGCTGGTCTCTACTAAAAAGACAAAAATTACCTGGGCATGGTGGCGGGCACCTGTAATCCCAGCTATTTGGGAGTCTGAGGCATGACAATCCCTTGAACCCGGGAGGCAGAAGTTGCAGTGAGCTGAGATTGCACCACAGCAAAAAAAAAAAAAAAAAAAAAAGATACATAAAGAAGCTTTCATGTAAGTGCCCGCTGTGCCTCCGCCTCTGTGCTGTGCACTAGGGATACCGGAGGAAAAATGATCTCTCCTCAAGGACACTGCAGATGACATAGAAAGAATGAGCACAGCACAAGACAGGGCCTTGGCTGAATGCTCACACATCACAGAGGAAGTGGAGGAAAGGGGGCACGCTGACAAGGGGGAATCACAGTGAAGAGACACTTTCCAGTCCATAGGTGTGTACAGCACACAGATCCCCAGCCTGGAGGAAAGAACCAGCTTTCTGTAATGGGCATGAGAAACCTGCACGAACAGTTACACCACAGAGCAGAACAGGAAAGGTGCAAAAAGTGGGGTGCTTGTCTTTGGCAAAGGAAGAGATCACATCTGTGTGGTCTTTTGGGGAGACTTCATGGAGGTTTGGTTGGGGGAGCTTGGTGGGAGGAGATTTCCGTTGTCAACAGAGATGTAAATGACCCCTGGGGCTGAGAAGGAGGTGGCAGAATCAACTTGGCAACTGATTGAGTACAGGAAACAAAAACAAGGGAGGTGTCTATGGCACCTTGTTAAAAAAGAATGCCAGGGAGCCCAGGGCGGTGCCTTCCGGCCCTGCATTCATGGAGCCCTGGAGAGCAAGAGCATGTACTTAATCGTTGTGTCTGTGTCTTTGCTTCTCTTGTTGACCAAGTACGAGAAAAGAAGGATGTTCCCCTTGGCCCTGAAGATCCCAAGGAAGAGGATGGCTCGTTTGACTATAGGTGCGTGATCTCCCTCCTCCTCTCTCGGGCAGGCTGTCCTCACTGTCCCTGAGGCACCACCCTCACCTATGAGCAGCTCTGCTTGGCTGAGAGGCCATGAGTAGTCGTCCTCACCCATTGGGCTGTCACTCTGCCTCTCTGGCAGCACCGTGGTGGAGAGCACGTGCTGCTGAGTTTACTTAGAGAGGCTTCTCATCCTGGGAGTGCCAGATGAGGCTGCTCCCCAGGAGACACTGCCTGACACATGCATGCATTCGTTTGATGAACAGCATTTCATTCAGTCAACCGCACAGCTCAAATGCATCAAGCTCCCTGTTTATGTCTTTCCACCTTTTCACTCTCACCACGAGCCCCAGGACCCTCTTGCTATGAGATAAGCTCAGCTCTCAGGCTGATTCTCTGCTCACACTCCACCCCTAACCCTGAAGATAATGACCCTGGGAGGCTGTGCTGTCTTAAAGCCTCAATGAATGAAGGTGGGGTGATTCCAGGTCATTTCTCCATGAACTTGGCGATATCTTTGGGCTCTAGATCGGAATGGGCCTGGGAAAGGCATCTGGTCCATTGTCCTATGCCCCTAATAAGAGGACCGAGGCCCAGATCAGGAAGCGAGTTGTCTAAGACTCTTCCACTCTCACCACCCAGTGAGTTAGTGCCAGAGCTGGGAAAGCCCGGGGCCGCACTGTTCTATACCCGTGCTCCCTGTCCTTCCTGGATGTGTCTTGGTATCTAGGCTTAACAATGCTGTTGTCTGTCCATGGTGATGGTGAGTATGTTCTGAGCTGAGGGCAGATGCAGGGTGGGCTGTGGAGTGTCGTTCCCAGACCAAGTGTTATGGGAGAGAATGTCTGATGAGAGCCCTCCCTCCACACGTCACCCAGTTATTGCCGGGGCCCAGGTCCCCTTGTCCTCTGCTGCAGTCTCCTTTTCCTGTCCTGGGCCTCTGCCACTCTGCCCATCAGCCTGGCAGGCATAATCAGATCAATGAGTGGCAGAGCCACTGCCCACACAGGAGCTTGTCGGGCAGCTCATGGGCCATGACCGTCCATCCAGTCCCGACATCCCCACGAGCCTCCCAAAAGGGCAGGCACAAGAGGCCCCTTCCCAACTTCCCTGGCTTTATATTCCAAAAGCCACAGGACTTATTCTCCCCCCTGACTCTCAGTGCAGCCAGAGAGGAGGGGCATGGACCTCCCCCAGTACCAGGCTGGGCAGCCTGCCCTACAAGGAGCTGCTTCCTCGTGCACCTCTCCTGCCCCAGACACCAAAGCTGTTGAGCAAAAACCCCTGCCTCCTCCTCACAGCTACTGACGCTGGGTCTACATGCACAGGAGCGTGCCTAGGGCTGCACCGCTACACGTACACAGTCTTCTGCTTGGGCTCTAGGTCTGCAGCGTTCATCCTAGAGCCCTCCCTTGGATGAGTCTAAGAACCCTAACCTGGGAAAAGACTCAAATTCATACAATAAAGGAAGAACTAAGTTTCTAGTGGGGATAGGCCTGGGGGCGAGGAGTGTGGTTCCTCTCACTCCAGTCCATGGCTGAGTGGCTGACCACTTTTCCCATGGGGTCACCTCTGCTTTTCTCCCCTATGTCCATCCGCCTGGACCTTGAATGTATCTCAGAAGCTAGGCCAACAGGTGGCCAGACCAGGACCACCCCTAATCACTCTGGTTTTTTTCAAGCTTCCCCTAGGAGAGGTCTGTTATTTTCAGACCTAGATCCCCTGTCCCCTGCACAGCCTGGCAAGCTACAGACCTCTCCCCTGCCCCTCCCGCTAGCTGGTTGCACGTAGCTTAGCTGCCTGGACCCAGAGGAAGAATTCCCACATAGGACAGTCCTCATGCCCCTGCACATGGGGTAGAGGGCCCTGGGAAGAGGTGTGTGCCAACAAGACCTGCAAGTGGGGTGAGGAGCCTGGCAGCTCCCCTCCTCTAGTTGGCAAACAGTGACTTCCACTTCCTGCGCAGACAGCACAGCCCCAGAAAGCTACCTCCCTCACACTGTCTCCCAGCTCATGGCTGCCCCATGAATACAGCCTAACTGTTAGGCTGAATACAGTTAGGCTGTATTCATAGGGCAGCTCTGGCAGGGTGGGCTAATTGCTTTCCATCTTCTAACACAGCCCCAGCCCTGGCTCGCTGCCCTTCTGACAGCTGTCTTTGCCTGACACTGCTATTAGAAGTGAGAACGCACTGCCTGCTGTAATGGCAACTCAGCTGGTTGTCTTCCCCATGTCCAGGAAGGACTGGGGGTGGGTAGGGAGCTGGGGGCAAGGGAGGGTATAGTGTGCATCTGCTCAGATCTCCTGGCACCACTGTGGTCCCACCCGCTGAGACCCAGACTCCCACTGCTCATCCTCAGCTGCCTCCTGCCCAGGAACCAGGCTCACCTCTGAAGTGTAGCCAGCAGCACCTGGTCCCTGCTCTGAGCCTTTCCAGCCAAGGGAAGGGACATGGTGCCTGAGCAGACGCTGGCTCAGGGAGCAACCCTGCGCCTCCGGCTGTTCCCAGTGGGCACAAGCTGCTTTACCCAGCAGCCTCCCAGCCCTCCCTGCACATGGAGAGCTTAGGGCCAGGGCCTGTGGGCCTCAGAAGGGCTGGGAGCCTTGCCATCTTCTCACGTTTGCTGGCATCCCCTGCTTCCCTGTGTGCCCTCCCTCCCACCACTCTCACTCACCTGTACTTGCTAGGCCCAAAGCAATAGCATCTTTTTATAGATCAACCAGATAGCTCAGCGAAACCAAGACAGAGAAGCAGAGAGGTGGGGGAGAGGTTTTTCCCTTTAAAAGCCTTGATTTTTGTCAAGGCAAGAGTGTTTTCCTACAGAGTCACAGGTCTTGGGAGATCAAACCTGGGCCAGCCCCTCTTGATGGACAGACTGAGGCTCAGGTCACAAAACCACACAGTGATACACTCGGGACTAGAGCCATCCCATATGGTCTCACAAGCAGTGGCTCTGTCTCACCGTGGGGTGGCCATCCTCTGTCCACTCCCACCACGGACAGGGACCCAGTCTCATGGAAAGGACCTGAACCAGGAGCCCAAAGCATGGGTTCCAGTCCCTGCCCTGCCCTGACCTGCAGCCTCCCCTTAGAGAAGGTGCTTGTCCTCTCTAGGCCTCAGTTTCCCTGCTATAGAGCTGGCTGGACAGGGGAGGGTGAAGGAGGGGCTAGACTGGGTGGTCTCCTGGGTCCCATCCTCTCTGAGCTGTTCAGGGGATGTGTCGGCAGGAGGCAGCTGCCCCGTCCCACCCCACCTGAGATTCTCTGTCTCTCTTTGGCCAGTGATGAGGACAACAAGCCCCTCCAGGGCAGCCAGACATCTCTGGACGGCACCATCAAGCAGCAGGAGAGTGACGACAGCCTGGTGGACTATGGCGAGGGTGGCGAGGGCCAGTTCAATGAAGATGGCTCCTTCATCGGCCAGTACACGGTCAAAAAGGACAAGGACGAAACAGAGGGCAATGAAAGCTCAGAGGCCACGTCACCCGTCAATGCCATCTACTCTCTGGCCTAACGGAGCCCACCCAGGCACAGCCACCACTTTGCAAGTGGGAGGAGGGGAGAGGGGGAGACGAAGCCACTGCAGACCTACCACAAAGCCACGACCACCTTCAGGGACAAGGGTACGATATGGGGGTCTGCCAAGCTGTGAGGACCAGTAATCACCAAGCCACCCACAAGCCCCCTCCCAATGATCCCCCCTTCAGCCCCGGGTGCCATCAGTGTGGGAGAGCTGGAGCCGTGGCTGAGCTCAGCTGGAGGGAGCCTGGTCCCTCTCCCAGTCTCACAGCCACCCTGAGCGTTCCACCACACTGCCCGCCCTGGCCTCGGCGCACACTTCCCGTTTCTGTTGGTTACGGGACTTCTCATTGTCTTAATTTCGCTTTGTGCATCCTTCCCCTCCCCAGACCCAATGTCTCAAGTTTTCTTTTCCTTTTGAAAAAGTGTCCCTGGAAAAGAAAGAATAAGTGGATTCTACCCCAGGAGACCGCAAAGTTAGGCAAAAAGGATTGATCCATACCAGAACACGTAGACAGGCTATAGTATTCTAACCAACCTCTGGGCCAATGCGTTTCCAAAGGATGCCTTTCTCGTCATATGCCTCCCCTGGCCCCCAACCCCTCTGCCTCGGCCTTGTCAGTTGCTGAGCTGGGCTTGGCTTCTTCCTGGAAAATGACAGTATTTTTGGCAGGGAGAAGGTGTGCAGGGCTCCTTGCTGCTCTCTGGTTTGGTTAGGAGATGCGTTTACCTCTTGCTCCTCATTCCTCCCCTGCCCTCTTCTCTGGAGTATCTAAGATGTGAACTGAAGGAGTTTGAGAAATAGGAGTGGGCACTGATAGAAAGGACTTCGATGCCAGTGACTGTGCACCTCAAGAAGAAGAAAATCAGGTGTCTGGTCTCGGGGGAACTGCTTACCTCTAGAGAGAAGAAAAAGGCTGGGTTTGGACTTCCTTCCTCCCCACTGGTGAAACCCAGGATGTAGATAGAGGGCCACACCCACTCTGTCCAGAGTAGAGGGCACCTGTCCATGTGGTGGGGCCCATGCTGCTGCCCTGGAGGAGATGGAACCCTGTGATACAAAAGTTTTACTGGTATGTTTGGGGCATAAGGCACTGCCCCCTCTTCTGTCTCTAGCAGATATCTTCTCAGCCAATTCTGTAGGATACTGAAGTTCTTGTTTGATGTGGTGTGTGGATGGGGACTTGCCCGAGACTGAGCCGGTCTGCTCTTTCATTGGAGTATATACATATCAGGGGACCCTGAGGTGGCACTGTACTCAGTGCTGTGATGCCCCCACCTGGGGAGGACTCAATGCTCTTCGTATGCCTTATGCAGCTCTGATCTGACCCTGGAGTTCCCAGGTTCCCAGCCTCTCCCTGCAAGCCTTGAAGCCTCCAGCAACGTCTGTCTCCAGGAGAGCAGGGCAGCCTATGCAAGTGTTCCGGCAGGACCAGAAATGGCCACTCAACATACATCCTCACGTCACCCCAAATGGAGACACTCGCAGACCTGCAGTTCTCAGACCGAAGGTGCTGCCTTCATCCTCCCTCCCCACCTAATGTGTTTTTGAAACCAAAGGTACCTAGCCTCAGAGACAGAGAAAGAGAGGGGGAGATCTTGGGTCTAAGAGGAACCCTTTAGCTGTTTCTGTAGCTCAGTTCAGTTTCAGGAGGGTGAAGATGATCCCCAGGAACGGATCAGCTGCCACAGGCACAGCCTCCCATTTGAGCCTCCAGCTGCTAGCCAGGGGGCCTGGGCCAGACCAGGGTTCTGTCCTTCAGTGACTTTATTAAAGCATCATTTGCCACATGTTTAAGCGGCAAAGGTATTAGCAATGCTTGCATCATTAATCATCATTCAGCTGAAGGTCGAGCTGGTAGACACATACTCTCTGTCTGCTGGTAAGAAACTGTAGCCCAGAACCGAGCCAATAAGGTTGAACCTGAGAGTGTGTGATGGTCATTTGGGCCAAGCCTCAGCCAGGGCTGCTGCCTGGGTGCCTGAGGGGCAGCTTATCACAGTGCAAGGGGACAGGGTAAACAGCAGGGGGTGGGGCTTGAGCTTGGAGGGCCCCTCCCCTGGCTTTCCTCCAACGCTTGCTTGGATACTAAGCCCAGTGTCCCTGAAGGGAATGCCAGGGAAGTGTGCCTGTGAGCTGAATTAAAGGACTGGGCATTTCCAGAAAACTCTCTGGATCTGAGCAGAGTAGTCAGTTTCTCACTCACTCCATACTGCACCGTACATGCCAGTGAACTTATTGCACCAAAAGCAGGTTCTTAGGGCAGGAAGGGACGGTGAGAAAGTCTGCCACACCACCTGCTGACTGGGAAGGGCTGCTTCCCTCATAAGGGTCTCGGGGAGAAGCGAACCCACAGCCTTTGCACTTTGTTCCAGTGTCATACTAGGCTCTGTACTGTCCTTTGTATATGAAGAAAATGTTATTGTGGGTGCTGAGAGCTGCCCCCCCATCACCACACGATCACACCCTTCAGAGCAGGAGCAAATCTGAGGTTGAAGAATTAAGTTTTTCCTGAGCAAGGAAGGCAGGTGGTCCGAGAGATCAAATGCTGAGGCGTGGGGATCGCAGGATTCAAGAGGCAGCCCCTTTGAGGAAGAGGAGGGTGCATTTTCCATGGAGCCCATGTCAGAGTCCAGCCCAGCTCAGCAGGATAGCAGCACTCCCTGCCAACTGGGTCTCCCAAGCAACTACCCCAAGACATACCAACAGTGAAGGCAGGACAGCACCATGCCATTGGCACTCGGTCCTGTCTGGCTGGGAGGAAAGAGTGCTGGACATCTTGCTGTGACTCTGGAAGTTCCATTGACTGGGCTGCAATCCCATCTGTGTGCTCAGTCCTAAGAGCTGTGATTTCCTGTGCTCTCATTTGATCCATCCATTCATTCAGCAACTATCCTGAAATCCAGTCTGAACTAAGGCCTGAGCTTTGGATACCATGGCACGTGAGTTAGATGTGACCCCTGCCCTCACGGGGCTGACAGTCCTGAAATCAAGTGCTGGGACACAGTGGCCATTGAGTTGGGAGCATTCTTTCCTCTATTGCTTAAGCCACTGATGGCTACAAGATTGAAGGGAAGGATTCTGAGGGAGAGCTTGGTCCTTCTGGTCACCAAAGCCTGGCAGAACAGGGCAGTCAAGAACCACGGTGTGGCTTGAGAAACAGTCCTGCTTCCTGAGCCTCTTCACTCTGCCTCTTGGGGCAAGCTCCTCCACCTGTCTGTATTTTTATGCCTCTGTCTCCCTTTCAGTCCCTCCTTGAATACATCTTTTCATGGAGAATCATGGGCTCCCTGAAGGAGCGTCAAGGTCAGGATTAGGGAGGTACACGGCCATGGGTCAGGGACAGCTGCCTCCCACCCTGCCTGGGTGAGGGTGAATGGGATTCTTCTTTCCCTGCCTTGCTTTTGAGGAGATGGCTGAATTTAAGCTAACTGGAAAGCCAAACCAGCACCCTCCTTTGTGCTCCGAGAGGCTGGAGACATCTGGTCTACCTCCCCGCCCCCGCCCCTAGCAAGTCCTAAAGTGTGGAGATGTGACCACAGGTCTGGAAGTAAGCCAACGCCAACATCACTCGCCCTGCAAGGTGCATCTGGGCCCACAGAATGCACTCGTAGTTTCCCTGACCACAGCCTTGGGAAGAGGGTGGAAACACCCGAGGATGTGTGGGTTTCCCAGCTGAGGGACAAGCTCCCCTGCCTCACCTCGCGCCCACGCACGCTCGCACACATACAGCAGACCACAGCCCTGTTGCCAGCAGTGCTTCCCAGGGATAGGGATCCAGATTCTGACATTGTCTTGGAGAGGGTTAGTCCACATCCGGGTTGTGTGAGATGAGATGCAAAGGGGTCTGTGTGGGTGTGGAACGCAACTTAGAGGAGCTGGAGAGGCCACCTGGGTTGGGCCCTATTTAGGTAATTGCTGTTGGCGGCACCTAGAGAGAGCACCTAAGCCGAAGGAGTGGGGTACTTTGCCCCAGCGATGGCACGGGCAGCAGGCTCTTTCTGGCACCCTGTGCTGGAGCAGGGCCAAGTCTTAGGGCATCACAAACGACCCGTCTGATGGAAGGAGCAGGGATGTAGCACATTTTTGTCTTTGTGAGGTTGCCTTGCTAACTCTCTGAGGAGAGGAAGCCTCTTAGGCTTTCCATCGGCTGGGGCTAATGCCAGAGAATCTCTTCTGTGAGGGGGCAACAGGTTCCCCGGGAGGCCGGCACAGGGCACGGCTCCCCGCTCCTGATGCCTTGGTGCAGAGTGACCTCCCACCCAGTCACCACACCGGCCGGCCCCAGACAGACACACACAAGCCCATGGTTGTGGTTGGGTCTACCCCATAAGCTGGCAAAGGATCCTGCTTGAGCTCTGCATGGCTGAGTAGCATAGAGGAGTGCCCTGATTTTAAAAAAGAAAAATGGGACTCAAACCAATGAAACAAAGAGCTTGACATGTTAGGAAGAGACCAGGGCCCTGGGAGGCATAGACAAGCTGGGGAAAGTCAGACCAGCACCCTCCCTTCACCTAGTCAGGGGCTACCCCATGTGAGTTCAAGCCAGACCGTGTGGCTGTCCCCAGCCTGTCCAGCCCAAGCCGAGGGAAGTGTCCTTTCTTTCCCTTCCTTACTAATAATGGGCCTTCCTGAGACACATTCGGAGAAGGATCAGAGGGAAACCACAAGCACCCACCAAATAGTGTCTCAGGCCTCACCTAAAACTGATGTTCCTCCCCAGTATGCGAGTATTAAATGGGTGTTCCATAATGAGAAGAACGGAAATGAAATAGGTACAAAGGCATCTCGCTTAGGACAGAATCAGATTTCAGCATGTGAAGGAATCCAAAAGCTGATCTCATTGAAATGATTTATGGTACAGACAAGGATATGCAAATCCACAGAGGTGAAGGGGTGTTTGCTCAAGATCACATAGCTGGTATATCAAGGTAAGGTTAGGGCTTGAGCCTGGGCCTTCTGATTCTTTGTTCTTTCCTCTCACCAAAGCTGCCTCCCTTGAAACAGAGGTATTAAGATCTGTCCTTCTGGTTCACCCTCTCAGACCTCTTTACCGCCTCTCCTACATCCCCCATATGCCTCCCAAAATGAAAGACAAACAGGACTTTTTCAGTGTCCAAGATCAGTCTGTCTGTGATCAGCCTGTGTTTCACCCAGCCGTGCAGATAAGGGCAGATCAGGGCCAGTGGAATAGAATAGCTGATCGGTGTTTATTACTGTGAACCCTAGACCATACCCCCTAGAATGGTGTCTCTTGCTTTGTAACACATCGGGCCTTCAGCGTGCTGTATTTCTCAGAAGTGAGGGCATCTCTGTCCCTTCTGCCCATGGCCACAGGGTGCAGAGAGGCAGCAGGGCCCATGCAAGCCTGCCACCCTGGGATTTGCTGGGCTGCAGTTCAGCAGACATCAAGACTTTGGTGAAGCAATAAACACAAAACTCTGGGAGAAGACATCCAGAATTGTGTGCACTACTCTGTTTCTTTTTCAAAAAGGAGGCAGATCAGATGGCCCTGAGCTGCCCCTTTTTTCTGATTCCCAACGGCAATGTCTTCAGTCAGTGTTGTCCCTCTGCCCAGCTCCCCAGCTCTTTGCCAACTTCTTCACACTCCTCTTGAGCTGAGCATCAGTCGCCTGTGACATGGTCACCTTTTGTCCTGCTCCCACTCCCGACCCGTGTTGGACCCCGGAGGACCTCCTGCCCTGCCCCCAACACACACCCATATCCCCCACCATTCCAATTTGTTCTTTTCCATGGGGAAGTTTTTTCCCTAGTGTCTCCATCCCTTCCTACGTGTCCACACACACACAAATTGGTCTGATTTTTTCCATTGGTTAAACATTTAACTCCGTGCCAGACCTTGTTTTAACCCCTCTCACATCATGTTCTTTCCTTTTTCTGCGAGTTATTTTGCATTAACCAACTTTGTCAGTGACAGATGCGTATCTGAGGGTATCATGCACAACCTTCAGCAGGGAAGACTTCTGGGCCATGGAGGACCGTCTAATACATGGACTTATAAACTGACTGCATGAGCAATGAAAAGGCCAAATTATTCTGAATTTTTTTTGAATCACTGTAAAAAAACTGATTTCTTTTGTATAGAAAACACTAAAAGTATAATAAAAGTTGTTCAAAATGGACTCTTGCCATGTGACTTGCTCATTTTCCTGATTTGTTCTAGTAAATGGATAGGGGAGGGGTGTCAAGGGGCTGATGACAAAAGTGAACCGAAGGGTTTTGCATGAGTGCCAGACAGCACACTCTTCCAGAATTCCACCGTACCGTCCTCCCTCCAGAAGTTGCCCTTATTCTGGAAGACTCATTTGCACAATTTGTGTTTTAAACACAGTGTGACTAGTATAGGAATGTGTAACGTGTACACTCATGGAGATACCCTCTGATTCAACGTGATACGTGTGCTTGTCCACGATTGAAAAAGTGCCATGCTAGGGAAGTTGGGAGAATGAGAGAAATTTGCCCTGGTGCCCCATCTCCTAGCCCCTCCTCTTTCTGCACCCCCTGCCCAGCATTGTGCCTGGCACAAAGCAGACACTTCATATTGCTGAAAGAATGAATAAAACTGCTCACTACAAACCCAAAACCCCTCTCAATAGACTCCAAGGAATCTTGATCAACAACCAAAAAGAGGCCAGGCACGGTGGCCTGTGATCCCAGCACTTTGAGAGGCCCAGGTGGGTGGATCATCTGAGGTCAGGAGTTTGAGACCAGCCTGACCAACATGGTGAAACGCTGTCTCTACTGAAAATACAAAAAAAAAAAAAAAAAATTAGCCAGGCGATGTGTCACATGCCTGTAGTCCTAGCTACTCGGGAGGCTGAGGCAGGAGAATCGCTTGAACCCAAGAGGGGGAGGTTGCAGTGAGCTGAGCTCATGGCACTGCACTCCAGCCTGAGCAACAGAGCAAGACTCTGTCTCAAAAAAAAACAACCACATAGGAAAGGAAAAGGGACAGAGGGGGCCGTGTTAATGAGAAGCGGTGCTCGGCTTTCACGACATCCTCTGGATACCACCATAGCACTCCTGTAGCTCTGCTGATTCTCCCTAAGGAGCGGCCAAAGAGCCCCACCGAGGCAGGGCAAGACATGAGGGACCCCAGACATTGTTACCTCGGGGTGGCGTGGGGGTTGGTGAGAGCACCAGGAGGTGGTTCTGCTCTTGCAGAAAGTTAACGGATAATTTCTAGGCACAGGCTGTAATGGGGAATGAGGGCAAAAGAATTCCCCTAAAAATGCAGACCCAAGTCTCCTGGACAAAGAGCCACCAAGTAACTGTCCAAGCCACCTGTGTTTATGCTCCCTTCAACGTCCTCAGAACAGACAGGGTGGGTGCAAGAAAGAAAGAAAAATCCTCAGAACGGATCACTGGCTTGAGGGATTATCGCTTCATTGGACTAAAATGAGACCTGATTTCCAGGTCCGGCTCTTCCTGAATTGTTGGATAACTGGTTGGGGAAGTCACACACCTTTGAACCTCCCTATTTATTCCTTGGAATATGGAAAGATTCTTTATCTTTCACTCTTTCTTTTGTTTTCTGGGGTTTTTTGTTTGGAGACAAGGTCTTGCTCTGTCACCCAGGCCAGAGAGCAGCGGTGCAATCACGGCTCACTGCCGCCTTGACCTCCCAGGCTCAAGCTATCCTCCCACCTCAGCCTTCTGAGTAGCTGGGATTACAGGCACCTGCCACCACGCCCAGCTAATTTTTTTTTTTTTTTTTCTGGAGACAGGGTCTTGCTATGTTGTCTAGGTTGGTCTCAAACTCCCGGATTTATGCAATCTACAATCTACCCTGCCTCAGCCTGCAAGTGCTGGGATTATAGGCATGAACCACCATGCCTGGCAGGAAGATTCTTTCTCATCATTCTCAAGTTCATAAGCTGCCTTTGAAATTTGCCCCTCATATCCATATGCACTGTCTCACCCTTAATCCAAGCCCTCGCGGCCTGAATTCAGTGTTCTTGCCTCCTGTGTTGCCTACTCCCTCAAGAAACTATAGCCAGAGGGAGTTTCTAAAATGCAAATCTGATTGTCTCATTCCCTTACTTGAAATCTTCATTCACTACATTAGATAAAATCTAAACTCCATGGTTTGGCATGTTAGACCTTTGGTGATCCGACCCTCACATCTCCATCCTCATTTTTCACCACTCCCCAAATTCTAGCCATTCCAACTATTTCCAGCTTTCCCTGACAACAAAAAGTTCTCACATTTCCCAGCGTTTTCAATTCAATTCAAAAGTGTATATTAACAACGTACCCTGTGCCAAATGACAGCTTAAGTAGAAAGCTCAGGCTGTCATGAGAGAAAGTCAAACAAGCAAAAGCGACATTAGAGTGTCTTGGGCAAAGGGCTCAATAAATACTGGCTCAGTGGATAAACTATGGCCCAAAGGCGGGTACGCCTGACACTGTTCTCTGGACCTTCCACACCATTCCCCAGTCCTTCTGGCTTCTCTTTCCTCTTCTTGTCCTTCCTCTTTCCCATTCCAAGCCCCTCTAGCCCCCTTTCTCCTTATAGGACATTCCTCCGAGACTCCTTGAAGGCAGCTCAGGGAACACTGTCTGCCCTGACAGCCCTACAGACACACACACACACACACACACACACACCCCTACCTCACTGTGCCCCTAAAGCACCTATTTTATTTCTAATGGGGTCTGGCATATGACATTCATTGTCTTTTTGTTTTGTTTTGTTTTTTTGAGATGGAGTTTCACTCTTGTTGCCCAGGCTGGAGTGCAGTGGCACAATCTTGGCTCACCGCAACCTCCGCCTCCCAGGTTCAAGCGATTCTCCTGCCTCAGCTTCCTGAGTAGCTGGGACTACAGGTGCCCACCACCACGGCCTGCTAATTTTTGTATCTTTTTTTTTCAGTAGAGATGGGGTTTCTCCGTGTTGGCTAGGCTGGTTTCAAATTCCCGACCTCAGATGATTCGCCTACCTTGGCTTCTCAAAGTGCTGGGATTACAGGGGCGAGCCACCACACCCAGCCTTTTTTTCTTTCTTTCTTTCTTTCTTTCTTTCTTTTTTTCAGATGGAGTTTCGCTCTCGTTACCCAGGCTGGAGTGCAATGACACGATCTTGGCTCACCGCAACCTCCGCCTCCTGGGTTCAGGCAATTCTCCTGCCTCAGCCTCCTGAGTAGCTGGGATTACAGGCACGCACCACCATGCCCAGCTAATTTATTGTATTTTTAGTAGAGACGGGGTTTCACCGTGTTGACCAGGATGGTCTCCATCTCTTGACCTCGTGATCCACCCGCCTTGGCCTCCCAAAGTGCTGGAACTACAGGCATGAACCACTGCGCCCGACCGCGCCCACCCCCTTTTTTTTTTTTTTTTTTAAGAGATAAGGTCTCACTCTGTCACCCATGGCTGGAGTGCAGTGGTGCTATTACAGCCCTCCACAGCCTCAAACTCCTCAGCTCAAGCAATCCTTCTGTCTCAGCCTCCCACATAGCTAAAACTACAGGCACTGCCACTATGCCCAGCTAATTTATTTTATTTTCTATAGAGATGGGGGTCTCACTATGTTGCCCAGGCTCGTCTTGAATGTCTGACCTCAAGCGATCCTCCCACTTTGGCCTCCCATCTCATGACTGGGATTACAGACATGAGCCACTGCACCAGGCCTCATCGCCTGTCTTTCACTAAACGGTGAGCATCCTGAGTACAAAAGACCAGTTTTTCATCTGCGTCCCCAGGTAAGTGCTTGGCACATAGCAAGTGCCAACTGAGGGACGAAATGAATGAATATGAATAAATGAATGAGACAACATTCCTTTGAAAAATAGTGGCCAGGTGAATTTAAGGTTTTCATACCATCCTCTTTGGATATTGGATACTTGGATATGACACTGGGGGCAATCCACGGGCTCAGTTTCTAGAACAGGCGCCTCCACTCCATGGAACAAAAGTGAAGAGATGAGGCGAGCGCGCTCTTTTAAGAAAACCAACCTCAATGCAATGGAGCCCAGACAAAGCGCTTGCCTCTCTTCAGAGCCCCAGGGACCCAACAGAATATCTGTGAGCCCTCATCCCTGCCTTCTGAAGGTTGTACCTCCCAGCCCATTAGAAATGCTGATCTCCAGCTTGGAGTGGGATTAACAGGCCCAGTGGGGAGGGCACGAGCCATCTTCCTGTCTTTATTAAGAGTGAAGGCTGTGCCCCCTCTTGCCCAGCTGCCCACAAAGGGCTGGAATCTGGGAATTCATTACAGCCCTTCTCATCGAGAAGGCCTCTCCTGCCCAGCATTATCTTAGGTGGAGAAAGGCGGGGGAGGGGCCCATTTCAGCACCCCCTCCCCACTTAATGCATCAGAGCCCATTTGTTTGATGTCAGTTCCTGCTGGAGCGTGGACCAGGCAGTGGGCCTCTGAGCAATTTGGAGCCACAGCTGCGGCCCGACAGCCCAGCCCCCAGTCCCCAGCCCTCACTCCCACTCTCGCCCCAGAATTTGCTGCTGATTAGCCTCAGGCCTCCCCCAGTCCCCGACAGAGAAGCATGGCTTTGTGTAGACCTGGGACTCAGCTGAGTCTGATAGGGTCTGCACACAGACCCTCGGCCCTGGCTCGGGTTCACTGGAAACTCACCTCACTCACACTGAACCCAAACAGGCGTTCTGACTGATCAGCTTTGCGCATAGACCACTGCAGAGAGCGAGCAGCTAGAGGACAGGGGATCCTTCCACACTGAAGCAAACACACACAAGGACATCTTCTGTGCTTAACACCCCATCTGCCCCCTCAAAAGGCTGCATCCTAGTAAATGAAGGGTCCAGGCTTGATCCAGTAGAGAGATTGCAAAGAGCACCCAGGGAGAGCTTTGCATAATGGAGAGGGGGAGATTTTGGACCTCCAGGGCAATCCAGGGGGCAGCAAATGAGGAGCAAGAAACAGCAGAAGAGAGATTAGAGGAGTGGTTTTCAAAGTGTAGTCCATACACTGGCAGTATCTGGACCACCTGGGAATGTATAGAAATCCACATTCTTGGCCTGGCACGGTGGCTCATGCCTGTAATCCTAGCACTTTGTGAGGCTGAGGAGGGTGGATTGCAAGGTGAGGAGATGGAGACTATCCTGGCCAACAGGGTGAAACTCCGTCTCTACTAAAATACAAAATATTAGCTGGGCATTGTGGTATGCGCCTGTAGTCCCAAGTACTCGGGAGGCTGAGGCAGGGAAATCGCTTGAACCCCGGAGGCGGAGGTTGCAGTGAGCTGAGATCGTGCCACTGCACTCGAGCCTGGGGACAGATCGAGACTCCTTCTCAAAAAAAAAAAAAAACAATCCAACAAAAAAACACACACATTCTTGGGCCTCACCCAAGTTCTACTGTATCAGAAACTCTGGGATTTTTGTTTTCACAAACGCTCCAGGTGATGCTGATGCAGGCTAATGCTTGAGGCCCCCAGGTGAGAGGGATACACTGAGAAAGATTCGTATGTCGGGATGTGACCCTTCTTCATGTCCTCCGAATTGGCAATCAAGCCTACTACATTCATGAATTTGCTTCTTGTGAATGGATATTTTAGGCAAACTAGCAAAGTTGCTGGATTTTACATCCAAATTGATGCACGGTGTAACAGAGACTGCTTAAGAATAGAGGGGTCAGAGCATGAACCCCCAGAAATTAGCAAAAATTGCGAGGGGAGCTTGGACTTTCACAGTCCATGGAAGTGGCAGGGAACTGAGCTGTTTATACACTGCTGTCGAAGAGGCAAGAGGGCACCAGATGGTATTTGGGTCACAACACATTTACATGTAAGTGACTTAAGAGGAAAAGGGGAACGAATATTGTTGAAACCAACTGCAAGAGGCACAGCGCTGTGCACTTTATGCAAATATTCCCTTTTAGTCTGCACACCAGCCCTTCCACGTAGGTAGCTTTATATCCTGTTACGCATGAGGAAACTGTGACTGCAAATAGCAGAATAATTTTTTTTTTTTTGAGACAGAGTCTTACTCTGTCACCAGGCTGGAGTGGCACCATCTCGGCTCACTGCAACCTCCACCTCCTGGGTTCAAGCCATTCTCTGCCTCAGCCTCTGGAATAGCTGGGACTACAGGCTCCCACCACCATGCCTGGCTAATTTTTGTATTTTTGGTAGAGACAAGGTTTCACCATGTTGGCCAGGCTGGTCTTGAACTCCTGACATCAGGTGATCTGCCCATCTTGGCCTCCCAAAGTGCTGGGATTACAGGCGTGAGCCACTGCACCCAGCCCAAATAGAATAATTTGCCCAAGGTAAACGACAAAACCAGAACTGGCTGCCAGTTCTGTCTGACTAAAACCCCCCACTTTCACTACCATGCTTGGGGTATGAATGGGCTTCCCTGTGAAGAATCAGCCCTGGCATCTGCGCCTCTAAGGCATCATGCCAGAGCAGCCCCTGCCAACTCTCTAACACGTCCCAGCAACCATTCGCCCCTACTCCTCCTCTCTGGGTAGCAGGGTGTGAAAGCTCCTGACCGCCCCAGGAGAGCCCAGGAGAAGGTTGTGGGTACCATGCAGCTCGTGGTCACGTGATGACGAGGCAGCAAACCACAGGTGCTCAGCTTTCTCCAAGTCTGCCCTAAGTACCAAGTAAGAGCCCGACTCTGCAGACAGGTCAGGCACTAGCTGTGTGACCTCAGGCAACTGACTGAACCTCTGTTTGCCCGAGTTCCCTCATCTACACAATAGGCATTGGTTGTTGTAAGGATCAAATCAATTGAAATGCGAAAGGTGTCTGAGGCATAGTAAGCACTACATAATAATTTATTAAATGTAAATAAACGAACGAATGGCTTTCCACTTTCCCCTCTGCTGTCTACCCAAATGTTCTTCCAGCCTCGACATCCTCCTTCCAAACTCCTCCCCATCCTTCAAAGCAGGCTGGAATCCATTTCTCATAATCCCCTTGACCCACAGGGCTGTCTCTCTCTTGAGAGCTGTTCTCGGCCTTCCTGCTCCTCTAGCAGAGACTTGTCTGATATTGCAGGGACTTTGTCCTGTATCTGGCCAGGCTGTAAACCTGTGGAGGGCAGGGCCAGTGCTTCATGCCTCTTGTACTTTTGTGGCCCTCGTCCCGTGCCTCACTCATACTGTGTAGGGGTCCATAAATACACGTTGACGGATCTCTGGGACCTAGGGGTCCCTGCGGGGTAACCAGATCCCATTTGTATTTAAGCTGTCTGCATTTCTATATTTATTGCCCAGCTAGTGGTTTAGTCTGTGGAATATTGGGGTTGGTGGGGGAGGGTGCAGGCAATATTTCTCTTCCTGAAAGCAAGTTTACCAGGTTCCAAGCAGCTTGATGTAAGGGCCAGTGATGAGTGTTGGGAGTTGGGGTTCACTCTACAGCCCCATTAATTAACTTTCCCCAAGTCCCCTAAGGGCTCTTGTCTCCCATTAAAGCCCAGCAATCCACCCTCATTCATCAGAAAGGACAATGCATCCTTCACTTCCCTCTCTCCTGCTCCTTCTAGCTCCATCCTGGCTGTTAGGGCAAAGCATGACCCTCAACTCACCCAACAACCCATGTCGCAGAAGAGGATAAGGCTGGACGTCCAAAGGCCTGGGTTTGCCCCAAGAGAGAATGACCCCAGGACAGGACTCAGCCACCGACCTTTCCACAAGCCCCACATCATTGGTCCCCATGGACTTGGATGCAGTTGCCTCCCTGGGGTCATTTTACAGAGAATTATAGGAGCCTGACTCCCAAGCTTAGAGCTTCCTCCAGGCCATAGGCATTCGGGGTTCCTTCCTTCTCAATACTGACAACACACCTTTTTGGGGAAGGATGGTCTGGGGAAGACTGACATCAATGCAGTCGGCCCTGAGACCCAGAGGAGCTCATGTCTACCATCCTTCTCCCTACCAAGTCCCAGCATCAATCTCCATGGAAAACAGAAAACACCCAGAAACTCCTTCCTTCCAAATCACTACATCAACCTCCTTCCCAAGTTTTCTGTAGGGCATGCCCCGGTGTAGCTGGTGTGGGTGAGGCTGCTGGCTAACTGCAGGGGAAAGAACGTGGGCTGGGTGGGATGTGCACAGGGCCCACCCAGGGCCCCAGAGAGCTCCCACTCCCCTCTCAATTATGTGCCTGTGGCCCAGACCCACGGAATGTCAGGACTGGAGGGAGCCCTGGTCCATGCCCCTTGTCTTATAGATTCCAGACATCAAGCACTAAATCCAAAACTGGCTCCCACACTGCGCAGCAAACGCAGCACCCCACCTTCCACACGAGCTGATGCATCCTCAGAGGAAGCAGGCTCACTTTTCAGATGATGGCCACCAGACCGAATCTGAAAGAGCTGAGGGCTTTTCTGGGAGGAAAAAATACATGCCCTTAGAAATTAGATTCATTCCAAAGCCAAATAGCAATAGTTTGGGATTTTCAGTTGCTGCAGACCTTCCACGGCCCTCTATCCTCCTGTGACAGCAGGCAGCTGGGGCTGTGGCCAGCTGGGGAAAGTTAAAGGCAGGCACAGGCAAGATGGTAAATTTCAGGCAGCTCATCCCAGGCAAAGCTGAGGAATATGTAGGTGTGACTTTGGTTCCCAGAAGCAGGCAGACTCTAGACCAGAGTCTCTGCACCCGCCGCTTTCTTCCCTCTCCCCAACCCCGACGTGCACCTGCTTCCATTTCCCATTCTCCAGCCCCTCCTCAGAGCTGGCAGACCACTCTCGCAAGTCCATCAGTGGCTTTTAACTGAGCCCCCAGCTTTCATCCTATTAGTGAGCCCTGGAGTAATTACGACTTCATTAGCCAAATAGGTTCTTGGTTCAGAGACTCCCTCCTACAAAACAAAACACACACCCACCCGCTTCCCTCCATCTGAAGTCCCTCCCCCGAGGCCTGCAGCTAACAATGCAGTGGCTTCAGGGAAAGCCAGCAGGAAAAGGGGAAGGGGAGAGAGACAGGCTGGTGTGGGGAGGAGGCCCCCCCCCCCCCCGCCTCCTCCGGGCGCATCTGTCAGCTGGCCCCCAAGAGACCTGTGACGGGGAGAGGGATGACACTTGGGCAAATGAGGCCATGACCCCTCAGAGCTGTCTGCTGTCCCTTGCCCTCTGGCCTTGCTCACCCCTCCTGTTAGGGGCTTAACCCATGGCCACTGCACTTCCCAGACAGGGAGGCAGTCTTCTCAGCTGAGGGCTCTCTGGGCTAATGTCTAGGGCCCCCAGAGTGCAGAGCAGTCCTGGCTCCCCAGCCCCATCTCCCACCCTATACTTCTGCTGCAGCTCCAGGAACAAGGAAGCCATAGGTCTGCCAGAAAAGACAAAGCCATGCCCCCAAACTTCCTGGCCAGGGGACCTTTAGCCAGCCTATGGTCACCAGACCAGATAGGCAGGTCCTTGACACCTGGGAAAGATGCCACAACCCCTTGACATCTTACTGTCATCCCACACCTCAGTGTTAGAGATTTCTTTGGGTCTATATGAGTTCCGCGTTGCAATTAAAACCACCTACACTTTGGGCAATTGCTTATCCGCCTTCTCTTTTCTTACTCTTTTAATGGATTTTAGGAGCATAGAGTCTAATCCTCCTGCCTCTCAGTGGGACCCAGCTAACCTAGGCTATGCCAAGTCTTCTTGGATTTCTCCAGCCAGACAATGCTAACCACAACTCCTGCCACTCCACCAGGCCAGGTAAGCATGCAGTAGGAGGCCTCACCAGCTCCCAACACTGTATTTGCCTACTCTCTGCTAGGAGAAGGGGCAGGCTCCCTGCAGACCCTCCGGCACATGCCTCTTTGTCCAAGCAGCTGCCAAAGAGAACTGACTGCTTCTGGGAGCTTTGCAAGTAACAGCTGATGAATTCTCATTCCTGCTGAGGGCCCCTCTGCTTGGGTCCTCCACCGGCAAATGCCATCTGCTAAGGCTGGACCCAGAGGCAGAGGAATAGATGAGATGACCTCCAGACAGCATTTACAAGACTCCAAACTATACACAGCCTTGGCCCTGGCCCTGGCTCTAACTTGACCCTATTCTGTCCCCAGGCCCGACAAGTCAGCCTCCATCCTCCCTCCCCGCCATCCCAATCCACAACCAGCCCAGAGGCCAGACAAGTGGACCCCTGCTCCTTGCCTTTCAAGGAAAAGGAGTCCTCCAAGACCAGCCCAGCTGTACACACTGCAACCCTGCTCGTATCCCCTGAACGCAACCATCCTTTTGTTAATCCTGCCATTTCCCAAAGTGCCAGGAGCATCTCATCTGACAGCCACAGCATCTGTTCTTCTCACTCTCCAGAAGGCCGGGTGGGAGCTGTGCCAGCTCTTCCCCAAGGCTCTTCCAGTCTCACCTTCCTTCCACCTGAATTGGAAACCCTGCTCACCTGGTCCCCAGGGGGCACCTCCAGTTCCCTCTCTGCATCCCTGGCCACTGGCACCCCTTCCTATAGCCACGGTTGGCAGCCTCGATAACCGTCTCACCTCCCGGGGTCAAGCTCACCTGGCCAAGCAGATGGGCACCTATCCTGTCCCTTAGGGGACTGCAGGGAAAGTGGCTGCTTTCCATTTGAGGCCTGCCCAAGGCCCCTAGCAGGTATAGGAGCCACAAGGTGCCAAGGAAGGGAGAAGACTCATGCTTGGTCCTTTCCAGGGCCCCCTCCCTCAGTACACACAGTTTTTGGAATGCTCAATTGATTCCAAAGCAGTGACACTCTGGCTGGTCCCCCAGCCCATAAGACCCACTGGGAGTCCAGCCTGGCCCTGCCCTAAGCTTTAGTGCCAGGCTTCTTGACCTCAGCACTATTGACACTTCGGGCTGGATAATTCTTAGGTGGTGGGGACTGTCCTGTGCACTGCAGGATGCTTAGCAGTGTCCTCACCTCTACCCACTAGATGCCAACAACACACCTTCTACCCCTCACATGCGTTTCCATTGTGATAACTACAAATGCCCCCAGACCTTGCCAAATGGATCCCTGGTTAAGAACCACTGAGACAAGGCAAAAAAGAAACCTGACACCTGAGTGTCAGTGACTGGATCCCCCTTGTTTCTGATTCCTAGGCTGCAGGTGACAGAGGGATGGCTTAAACCAGGGATCAGCAAATATTTTCTGTAAAGAACCAGATAGTAAGTATCTTCAGCTTTGCTGAATGAGTATCTTCATACAGCCCCTGTTGCAACTACTCGACTGCTGGTGTGGCATAAAAGCAGCCACAGACAATACATAAATGAATGAGCGTGGCTGCGTTCCAATTAATCTTTATTTATGAACACTGAAATTTGAATTTCCTATGATTTTCATGTGTCACGACGTCTTCTTCTGATTTTTATTTAAAAATGTAAAATGCATTCTTAGCACACTGTATGCCCCTGGCTTACAGGATCTCAGAGGGATCAAAACACCTGGGGTCCTGTTGACCTGCTCCTAAGAAATGAACAAAGACAAGGGCAGGGTTTGAAGTTGTGAATGGAGTCCTGCTCCTTTAGGACAGGGAGGAGGATCATGCACCCCAATTCCCTTTGGCCCAGTAACTGCACGTGCCGTTTTTAGTGGGGCAACCCCACCGACCTCGCAGGACCAGCAACATAACTTGTAGTGCCCAGTGGAAAATGGGAATGCTAGACCTCTTGTTTGAAAGTTATTCTAAATTCCAAAACAGCAGCAGAAGGATATTACAGCAAGCAAGGGGCCCTTCTGAGCACAGGCTCTACATACAGGCTGCAGGTCCAGGAAGGTGGCCCTGGACCCCAGCCTACCTCCCAGGGAGGTCTGTACCCACCTCACAGCCTCTGCCAGCTCAGGCTCATTCTCTGACCCTGATGGAACAGCTTCTCCCACGGACCCTGCACGATGACACCCGACTGAGGCGGTGAACAGAGAGTTAAACCTGGCTCATGCGCCCCTCCCCTTGCTGTGTGCCCTGGTGCAATTCTCTATCTGCTTTGGGTAATTTGCACTACCCAGGTTGGTACTGGTCCTGCCTCCAGTACCAATTAACTGGTCCTGCCTTGAGAGAAGTAGCCAATTGTGCCCCAATATGGACTGTCTACCCCCATTCTGAACCCCCTGAGAAGAATGGAATGACCCAATCATCAATTCATTTAACAAATATGTATTAGTGGGCAGGGTACAGTGGCTCATGCCTATAGTCCCAGCACTTTGGGAAGCTGAGGTGGGTGGATCGCTTGAGCACAGGAGTTCAAGACCATCCTGGGCAACATGGTGAAACCCTGTCTTTGCAAAAAACAAAAATAATCAGCCAGGTGTAGCAGTGCCTGCCTATAGTCCCAGCTACTTGGGAAACTGAGGTGGGAAGATGGATTGACCCCAGGAGGCAGAGGTTGCAGTGAGCTGAGATTGAGCCACTGCACTCCAGCCTGGGCAACAGAGCCAGACCCTCTCTCAAAAACCAAAACAAAAAAAAATAAATATTGGGCCTTTGCCATTATGCTCAGGGTACAAAAATACAAGATGCAGTGACGGAGACACACCATCCGCATAGAGATTAGTGGGCAGGATGTCTATGAAGAGATGAGGGCACTGCAGACAGTCACCTCCCACCCACAGGGAGAGCCCAGAGCGGGTCTGGAGTGGCTGCTGGCCTGAATCTTGAGAGCCAGGGGTTTAACCAGGTACACACAAGAGGGAAAAGTTCAAGGAACAGCACAAAGAGAGTGAAATGAGAATCCAGCCCTTTCCAGAGAAAGCGAGTGGGTCAATCAGGCTGGAGTAAGTCCAGAGAAGGCAAGAGAAGAGGGTGGACCGAAGAAGGATCAGACTACACGATCCCTATGAGCCCTGGGAAGGAGTCTGAAATCTTACCTGGAGGCAAGAGATGCTAGAGAATTTTTAGCAGGAGAGTAACTTTATCAGATTTGCATTTTTGGTAGCTCACTCTGACTGCAAATCTGGAGAGTGAATGGGAGGGGTAAGACTGGAAGGCCTAGTGAGGACATGAGAAAGCAGGTGAAAACTGGGGAGGGCCAGAGCTAGGACTGGGAGGAAGGCTGGGAAGGCAGAAGATGCATAGGAGAAGCCTTTCAAGGGCAAGAGAGTCAGCAGGCCTGAGTGGTTGGCAGGACTTGGGGGTGGGGTTGAGGAGAGAGAGGAAGCACAGAAGACGGAGAAGTCTGGAGGGTACCATTCATGGAGGCAGATGTCCCCCCCAGAATCATATGTTAAAACCTAAATCCCCATTGTGATACCATTAGGAGGTGGGGCCTTTAGCAGGTAATTAGGTTATGAGGGTGGAGCTCCCATGAATGGAGTCAGTGCCCTTGTAAGAAGAGACAAGAGAGCTTGCTCTGTTGCTCTCTGCCATGTGATGATCCAGTGAGATGACGGCCATCTGCAACCAGGAAGGGAGCCCTCACCAGACACTGTCTGCTGATGCCTTGATCCTGGACCTTTTGGCCTCTAGAACTGTGAGCAATACAATTCCATTGTTTTGGTCCCCCAGTCTATGGTATTCTGTTAGCAGCCCAAGTTACAAAGACAGCAAAGAACCCAGAAGGAGCAGTTAGAAAGGGCAAAAGCGTGTATCAATCAGGGTTTATGATTGGGTTTATTAAGTTTATTTCAAGAAATTGACTTACAACTTGAGGGCTGGCAAGTCAGTTTTGTGTAGGGCAAGCCAGCAGCCTTGAAACTCTCAGGCACAAACTGATGCTGCAGCCTTGAAACTCTCAGGTGGAATTGCTTATTTCTCAGGGAAACCTCGGTTTGTGCTCCTTGGGCCTTTCAACTATGGAATGAAGACCACCCCCATTATTGAGAATAATCTTACTTAAAGCCAACTGACTGCAGATATCAACCATGTCTACAAAATGCCTTCACAGCAGCACCTAGATTCATGTTTGATTAAATTACTGTGTGCAATAGCCTTGCCATGCTGACCCATAAAACTGACCATCACAGGTGGGGGTTCAAATCCCCTATGGTGACGTGAGAGGCCATGGGCATCCAAGTGAAGACCTATGGCTGGGCCAGCACAGGTCTGAACTCCGTGTCGAAGGACCCTTCCAGGTCCTTGTTGCCTCAGCTATGACCTGCTACAATGCCTGACTTGCCAGCCTCCCTGCCTCCAGGCAGGTGTCTGCTCTGTGCACTCCACCCTCCCACAGTAGACTCCTCAAAGCACAAGTCTCAGCCTTGAACATGTTGCTTACGTACTCAGATCCTTCCAGCAGTCCCCCATTGCCCTTGATAAAGCCCCCAAGGGCTTATAATGCTCATCGTGGGCTGGCCCTAGCCTATTCCTCCAGCCTCAACCCTTCCTTGCACCCTCAACTCCAGACAGGCTGACCAAGTCCCTTCCAAACCTGCCATGCCGTCACCTTTGCACAGTCTGTTGCTTCTTCCTGGCACCGTCTCTTCCCTGCCTCCTCCAGCTCGTACCACAGACAACTGGTCCACATGGTAAACTCAGTCTTCCTTCAAGATACTGTTAAAATGTTTACTCGTTCCTGAGCCTCACTAGGCCAAAGCAGATACCCCTCTGTGCCTTATTCTTCTCTGTATCCCCAGCGCTGGGTGCAATACCTGATACAAGAGGTACTCGGCATTTGCTTGTTAAATGGACATATGTAGGTATAGGTGGAGGGATAGATGAACATAATATTTTCTAACAATTTCTGGTTATCGTTTACTGAGAACGTCTTTCATACCAAACACTGCACGAGAAGCTTTCAGTCCTGAGTCTGTCTAGGTTCTCAGTTGCAGGCAGCATCAATAGACTTTGGCCATTGTAAACAGAAATGGAATTCACCAGAAAGCTATCAAGTTGATCACAGAATCAATGGAAAGACTACAGAAGTCAGCTGAGAAATGGGCAGGAGACAAGGCAGGCCAGCCAGCAGAGACAGACTGAGGTCACATCTGAGCAACGTCCAGCCAGGACGAAACTGCCAGCATCACCCACACTGGACACGCCCTCCCCTGATACCAGAAGCTTGAAATGCCTGCTGTCCCCTTCACTACTGTCTGACACGTTTACCTCACCTTGGCTGACCCACACAGCCCTTTGAAGTAGAGCTCCACCCTACAGATGATGAAACTGAGTCTTAGAAGTCTATGATCATACAGCCTATCAATAAAATGGGTGGCACTGGAATCAAGCTCTGTCTGACTCCAAGGCCTTCCACACCACACCACTCTGCACTGTCTCCTTCCTGGGGCCACCACTGACACTGTTCCTCCATGAAGGAGTTCTCTGTGTAATACCACACAGCAGCCCTAAGATTCCACACTGACTGACATGGGCTGATTGAAACTAATTCCAAGAGGTTGTATATCAGACACGCAGAGATCCTGGAAAAAAGGGGTCTGGCCTAAGGCTCAGGGAGACCTGCAGAATCTAGTAAAGGACTCCAGTGTCCCCGCCTGCCCCTTCCACCTCCCATGTTCCATGGCTACCTATTAGCCACCTGGGCAGCTTAGTAAAGGACAGACAGACCCAGAGGTTATCTGCTCTTCAGCCCAGCCAACTTCCAGGCTCACAGCTGCCCCCCAAGACTATTCTCTCATGCCCTCTGGATGGCACAGCTCTTACCAGGACCAAAAGATATCCCACCAGGAACACCCTCCTTAGACCCAGATGACCTGGGGTAGTCAGGGACAGAGCTCCAGGCAGGGAACCCACACACCCAGTCCTACCCCCACTGCTCTGTGACCTTGGCCTGATCATTTCACCTTTCTGGCTTTGGTTTCCCTGTGACTCAATCCCTCTCTACTGCCCTGCCCTCCCACCCTCCCACCTTCCACACTAGCCAAATTGTTTCATAAAAAAAGAACTCAGGGTTCTTTGAGCTCTTTGGAGAGAGACCACATAAATGCAGGGCATTATTAGCATCATTACTATTAAATATTAATAATGACATTAGCATTGTCTATTATAAGTCTGAAAAAGGAGCTCCAAGAGCCCTGGGTTCATATGGCAAAGAGAATAATTAGGCCCCTCTGGGGCACAGACCCCTCTGGACCCTCACATGAAATTAGGAAGGCAAATGCAGACAGGGCATTGAGATCTTCCTTCCAGTACCCCCGCTAGGTCAACGTGGCTCCTCCAGGCAGTACACAAATCAGGCTCTTCCCAGGCCCCACGTCTTGGCTCCTGCCACACCACATGCCCCCATGCCAGAAACGCATTCTCTACCTCCTCTGTCCATCCAGGCTCAATTCAAGGTGCACCCACCCACCCACCCCCACTGAAACCTTCACCCACATCCTACCTCCCTCTCTCCCCATCCTCTGAATGGTTACTATAGCTAGTCTCCTTCATTCAGTCACCCAGTCAACGGTATTTATTGAGTCTCCACTATGCACCAGGCACTGTGTTAAGCAGGAGGGTGGGGGACTAGGAGAATATGGACTGATGAGATAATCCCTACCTTCTAGACTGCATAGCTGAGGGAATGACCATCAGTATTTGATATGGCACCTGGCAATTCAAAGTGCTTTGAAAAACTGTTATGTTTAATTCACCTATCTTCACTATCACACTAAATAGGAGTAGGAATATTCCCATTTTAATGAAGAAATGAATTCTCAGGGCAATTAAGTGTCATTCTGTTACCTGCCCAGTGTCATCCAGGTAGGAGTGACAGAGCTGAGACAGAGTCCAGTTCTCTTGACTACAAATCCACAGCCACCCCAACCACTTGCAGCCCTTCCTGCTCTGCCTCATACCCTTGTTTTACAGATCGGGGAGGCTAAATCCCAAAAGGGAAATGCTGACATTTATCGAGCACCTGCTGTGCTAGATACTTCACGTGTAATTCAAGGCTCACGTAAACTCAGTGAGGTAAGTGTTTTAATCCCCTTATTCCAGGTGAAGAGGTATGTGGCTCACCCATGGCCTCATAGCTCCTCAGTAGCAGGGCTGGGTGTCAAATGGGTCTGTCTGCAGAGATTTGCCTCATGGTCATATCAGTCTTCCCCAGAGCTGTGCATGGATAGTCCTGTTGCCACTATCACACTACTTCCAAAAAGCTCACTGGCACTTTGAAGATCGCATCCCCTGGCTATTGGATCCCTACATTCCAGGCAGAGGAGCTGCTCCGTAAATACGTGGCCTCCTGGGAAAAGGGTCTTTCTGGAAGCAGAGGCAAAGATGATGGTGGCTGGTGAGGCCAGGAAAGGAGAGGTGAGGCGGGGAACTGGTAGGAAAGAGACAGCAAAGCTGCAGCATCCTGGGGCCGTGGCTGGGTCTCATCTCCTCCCCACTTGTCCCCAGGGACGGGGCCTGGCGGTCCCTTCTTGATGGGCTGGTGACCCACTGGACTCCATTGCTATCCATCTTGTGCAGCTACAGCAGGAAGAAGCAGATGGTCTAGGCAGGGTCGGGTGGCTCTCAAAATGCCTTCTGACCCCTACCCACTAGCACCAAGGGAGCACCACATGTTTGCAGACAAATTTATAAGCCACTTGATTAGCCATCTGATTATCTTCAGCTGGCCCTTTCTTGCCCTGTTTGAAAGTCTGTGGGGACTCAACTTTGAAATATGGGGCCCCAGCTCTGGACAACATGGAGCCACATCGATCAGCCACAGAAAGGAGAGGTGGCCCTTATAGTTGACTGCACTAAAGATTCTGGACTCTGGCTGTCACCAAAGAAGGGGAAACTGTTCTGTGCCCTATTTTGCCCACCCCAAAATAACAGGCAATAGATATCTGAGTCCGCAGCACAGTAGGTTAAGCCGGGATGCTGGAGGCGGACCACAGGCCTCATTCTGTCGTCTAGGCTGGAGTGCTATGGCACAATCACAGCTCACTGCAGGCTCAGGTGGTCTTCCCACCTCAGCCTCCCAGGTAGCTGGGACTACAGGTCACACCGGCTAATTGTGTGTGTGTGTGTGTGTGCGTGTGTGTGCGTGTGTGTGCGTGTGTGTGTGTGTGTGTGTGTGTGTAGAGACGGGGTTTTGCCATGTTGCCCAGGCTTCCATTTGTTTACTGTTTCCTTTGAGCGAGTTCCTTGCTCTTACTGAGCAGCAACTGAAAAATGAGGATGATAACATGGACCTCTTGGGCAAGTAATTCAGGTAAAGCACTTAGCACAGCTCCTGTCATACGGGAGGCATTCAAAACAGATATTATTTCTGTTATTATCAAACTAATGGGCCCCACAAACAAAACTCAGCCTGCACCCCCAAAATGCCCACCCCACTATCTCCTCGGGAACAGGAGCATTTCGGAGACTGGCAGTGTAGATCCCTAATCCTCCCAAACTCATTCATACCAGACTTAGCCGAGAGCTTCAGACAAGTGAGAAGATGAGACTTTGGGAACAGTCTCCCCATCCAAGTCTAGGCTTGGCAAATGCTCTTGTTTTCACTTATCGTGTCTGCCAGAGTCCACATGGAGCATGCTGGTTACACTGAGATCTGGGAGTCTTTGGGACCCAAGTCACCTGTGCTGATGACCCTCCCCACGGGCCCAGCTCCCACCACAGGGCAGCAGCTCTCCTAAAATCGAGTCACAAAGACAGACATCTCCATCTAAAACAATCCTTGTAAGCATCTCCAGACCGTTGGCTCCTGGGCCAGCCAATTTCCTGGCCCGTCAGCCCCCTGCAGCAGACATAGCATCCTTTTCTTGGCAGGGACCTGTTTCTGCCATTTTCTGCTTGGAGGTCTGCTCTCTTTGGAGCCCAGACTGACTTGAGTGGTGTCAAAGGTTCATCTCAGGAGCTCAGAGGCAAGGTGCCAGCCCTCAGACATACAGACAGACAGACAGACAAGGACAAGGGCAAGAAGGGAGGGATATCCTAACAAGGGGATGATGTATCCCTCTGCATAGCAGCATTCAAAGTTATCTAAGAAACATCATTAGCAAAATCAAAGTCCTCCCCATCAGGAACAAAGAAGACTGTCTCCCAAGTTAGGCAAGCCCTTTGGAGGGGTGCAGAAGGAAGGGAGAGGAGCGCATGTGGGACCTGGGCAGGCATTCCAGCCTTGGAGGCTGAACAGCAGAACCTCCCCAACTTTTTCACCTTTTCCAGACCCTCTCATTCTGGCCCAGGTCCCCAGGACCTTATCCACTCAGGAAGACACAGAGCCATGATCCACATTTGACAGGTATAGCCATTTAAAACTGGGAGGCTGGCCTGGCCCCGCCAGCTGCTGCAGCATCTGGACTGCTCACCGGTCTTGCCTGTGCAAGCTGGACAGCAGGCAGATCAGAGGGGGGTGAGACAAGAGTGACAGCCTGACAGGGCCGACTGGTGCTGCAGATGGCTGGTCCCTCTGCCTCCGGGCCACAGCCTTCCTGGGCACTCCCCCGTGTGACAGGAGCAGGGCAGGAGAACTGCATCGCTGACCGGGATGAGCACTTAGAATTTCAGAGCTGGCAGGACTGTATCCATTTTTAATCCCTTCGGGTACCAGTGAGGCTCAGAGAGGGCAGGGCACCCAGCCAAATACACATAGCCAGTCAGTACAGAGCCCAGAGTACCCCTCAGACACCCAGACCCCTAATCCAGGGAGCTTTTCATGACACCACACTGCTGGTTGCTTCAAAAAGGGATTGGATCCAAACATACAGAAGTGCAAAAGTGTCCAGGATCAGTTATACAGTCAAAAGTGTTTCGCCGTCCTACTGTTTTGGGTAATCCTATTTGCATGAAATAACCCTAATAACCCACGCAATTGTATACGTGAAAATAGTAAACCTGGGGCATGTACTTAAATGTATTAAGAGTAGTGGTTGAGGGACTTTCACTATGTGTTTTTAAATGTCTTCTCCTATTTGGATATTTTGACAAAAAGCTCCAGCTACTTTTGAACAAGGGAAACAGTAAAGAGGAACAGGGGGTGGGCGGGCAGCAGAGACAGCCCCTCCCTCCCACTTGCCCCACACAGCAAGCTGAGATTTCTGATTTGGGTCTCTTCCTCGAACAGGGGATTTGTGGGGAAACAGGGAGTTTGGGCTCCATGGGTCTCCAGGGTTTGAGGAGTCACAGCCACTTTCTTTTCCCCGCCTCACCCCGCCCCTCTCCTGCCCCTTAAGCCCTGGGCATGGGGATGAGAAGTGGGGCTGGGCGAGGCCGGGAGGGCAGGCGGGCCAGACAGCACCCCGCGGCCTGTCCTGAGCCGCCCATGCATTATGGAAGACGCGCGCTGGGCTCGCTCCCTGGTCCTTAAATGACAGCAAATGAGGTAAAGCCAGGAGGGTGGGGACGGAAGGGGGGTGGGAGGGGGGCAGAAGGAAGCCATCTCCAGGGCCCCCGAGCGTTGGCTGAGGACCGGAGCCAGCCAGTGAGCGGAGCCTGGGAGAGGGAGGAGCACATCTTGATGCAGAGATGCTGCAGTGGCTCCGGGCGCGCTCACACACACGCGCCCTCACCCGCCACCGCCGCCACGGCCGCCGCACCCGGACAGCGAGCGGCTGAGGCCGGCAGGGCCCAGAGCAGGGCGGCCCAGGGGCTGGCGGCCCCACCGGCCCCGGCTCACCGACTCGGGCAGCGTCCACCTGCTCCAGCCAACACCCTTCTCTCGCCCAGGTAGGTGCTAACCGCTTTTGTCTCCTCCAGCCCATAACAGCGCGCCGCGCCGGAGCTCCCGGCTCAGTTCCTGTAAATATACCCCTTGTAACTTGGGAGGGGGCAGGGACGGGAACATCGGGCGGCTGGGGCTATTCTGACTTCTCCCCTCAGCCGCAGGGTGGCTGCTGGGGTTCCCCTCCGCCCTGTCTACGTGGGCGGCATCCCGCATGGCTCTCTCAGGCCAAGCCTGGCCAAAAAGCAGGACCCCAGGAGTGTGTCCAGGAATTCGAGTTGACCAGCGGGCAGGGGCAGCTGCCTGTGGAGAGGGCAGTTTCTCCTGGGCCAGCCCCGGGCTCCTGGTCCAGGACAGGAACAGTCCACACGGCCAGGCCCTGGGCCCTGGCCTGCCCCAGAATCCCTGCATAGAATTGAGCCGGAGTCCCCAGATTTGAGGTCAGCCAGGGTCTACCTCTGCGGGGTGACCTCTTTGCAAAGTCTTGCTTCAGTTGGACGGAGGAGGCGGCTGTGGGAAAGGGAGGGGAGCGCAGAACACAAGTTTGGGCAAAGGCCTGTCCAGGAACTTGGACGCAGGGAGGAGAGTCCCGAAGCCAGTCACATCCCAAAGGCGGAGAGGCTGGGGCCACAGGCTGAAATTCCTTTTCTTCCCTTCCCCCTCCCACCCGTAGCTTCTCCTTAGATCCCTCCCCTCCATCCTCACTAGTGGGAAGGAAGGCTTTGCACAAAGTTTGGCTTTTCAGTAAGGAAAGGGGCTGGGGTCAGAGTGGTATGAGAGGGGGAGGGCCAGAGCTGGGGAGTTCTGGAGAGAAGGCAGTCCTTCTGCCCAGCCCCATGGGGCTTACATAATGGGCTAAAGGTGGGGACAGCCCCAGCCAGTGAGTGTCCAGAGCTGAATCCTGTCACCTTCTCCAAGAGGGGCTCTCAGGTCTGGGAAGCAGCAGGGCGTGGAGGAGGCAGTGCCTGTGGAAGGAGAGAGTCCTCGGCTACTCGGGAACCCTTTAGCCCCAGACCCCTGGGGCTAAGCCTGTGTCCTGGGGTGGGGGTTGGGGGATGCAGTGAGACCAGGAGGAGTGGGTTGTGCATGCCATGGCCCAGCCCTGGAGAAAGGTGGGTTTCAGCATCTTTTCCCTCCACTCAGAAGGAGGTGGGAGGAGGAACAGCCCGAGGAACCCAGTGCACAGCTGATGTTCTGGGCTCATCTGGGCAACAGTTTCGGCCACCTCTCCCAGCCTTCTGGCTCACTTAGCCTCCGAGTCACTCTGCCTCCTGGTCCCACTCAGAGGGGCCGGATGAGCCACTGGAGAGTGAGTGCAGCAAAAGGTGGGCCACCTGTGGGAGAGGCTGCTATGACCACACCTCCCGGGGGTGGAGCAGAGAGACAGCCTGGAGGTCACAACAGGCTGTTTCTCACTCCTGGCCTTGGAATAAGGGAGCTCTCCCCTTAAAGACAGCAGCAACCAAGCCCCTCCCCAGGGTGCCCACCAGTTAACCCCTTCCTAGCCAAGCTGCAGAACCACTTACAGGGCTTTTGCCACAAGGTCAAAGTCCTTCCTAATATCCCATGGGAGTCCGTAGCCAGTAAGAGGGAGGCAGGAGGTGAGACAGACGGGAGGAGTCCCCAAGCCGATGTCAAAGTCACCCAAAGTCCACCTGCCTCACAGGCGCAGAGACCACTGCTCACACCATGAGTGGTGAGGGAAGCAGAGGCACAGTGCTCGTGGAGATGAATGCCCCAGACTCCAGGTGCCTGCTCTTGCTCCCGGCTCTCTCTCTCTCTCTCTCTCTCATTCTCCTCCCTTCCTCTCCTCCCTTGTTCCTCGCACTCCCTTCTCTGTTCGCGTGTATTCCACCGGCTTCAGCCCTCAGCCTTCCCCCACACCATTTCCCCTGCCAGATTTCACTCCTTATGCAACTCCATTCCAGCACCTTCTCTACCAGCAGTTGTTCAAATAGAGATGCATGTGGGATGGGCCTCCGAGGAGTGGTGCTCAGCGGGTGGTTGTGCATCCCCTCTCTGGCTGACCACACTTACTCCTTGGGAGCACGTACATACACAGGTGCACCCTAAGGCATCCTTTCTGCCTCTGAAGCCACCAGGGAAGCAATGCGTTTGGGGTGGTTTGGAGAATACATGGTCCCCTCTTCAGAAACCTCCTCAAGCCAAACGTTGGTGAGAAAGCGTATTTCAAAGACAATCTCTAAGCCTGAGTGTGGGTGGTATTTGTATTTTTGGAGGGATTCCTAGGGCAGAGCCAGGGGATTGGAGAAGAGGTGGTTGATACTCAGGGGAGGAAGAACCAGAGCAAAGAATATGCCAAGAAGCCAGGGGGACTAAAGTCAGACTGCAGGAGATACTTCCTGGTAGAAGGATGAGCCATAGGGAGATGGGACAATCTCCTTTCAGATGACTCTAAGGATGCTGTGGAGAACTGGGGTCTAGTCCAAGGTTAGGGAGTCCTGCCTAGAGGCAAAGGTTGGGCTGGTTGACTCTGGAAATTTCTTCCAACTTCTAGTAATCCTCTTTCAAATGTAGAATGTGGATGTGACTCAGGAATCCATAAGAAGACAGACATCCTTTTCATTCCCACATGCATGCTAGCCACCCCCTCATCCTTCAGGACTACAATCCCTAATCTAGACCAACCCCAGGAGCTGCTGATAACCTGGAACAGTTATGGGAGTTTCTGTGGGCTCTGTGTCCTGATGGTAACCATCCTGGAGTAAAGAAGTCCTTTCTTCAGTTCGATGATTCCTTGCTAGAAGATTAGCCCGTGTTTCTTTGTTCACCAAAGAGGATGCAAATGAAAGCAAGTTGTGTGGTGTCTCGTGCAAAACCTGAACACCTTCTATCCCAGGACACACTCAGGCCCAAACGCATCTCAGCGTCCTTCTTACCTAATGAGCCATTCGGTTCCCTACTTAGATGGGGAAGTCAACCCCAGCTCCTCACACATCCCCATCTGGTCAAACCTGCTGGGCTGCCTCCAGCCCAAGCTGGAGTGCCTGCCACCTCAAGGACCCAAAGGGTTCTCCCACCCCACGCCTGGTTGGACGGCAGCCTTCCCGCAGTGCTGCCCAATAGGTAAAGTTGATCTGGACCCCAAATCCAAATGAAACTAGCTTGAGAGGAGGAGCAGGTTGGACCCCACCCCCACCAGGCTTAAGCTGTGAACCACCCTGGAGGAAGCTGTCTAAGAACTGGGGGAGCCTCCTCTCACCAGAGTTTGGAGGACATGCAGAAATTGCTCTGCTAATTCGTGAGGAAATTTTTCCTGATTTGCTTCTTCAGAAACAAGCTGAAACCATTGTTTTTATGCCTGGCATCTCAACAAGGGATCCTTCTTCCAAAGCCCTCACTCACTGCCCCACACCCCATGCACAGCAGGGCAGGCAAATAGGAAAACCTAAGGTCTAGGGGTGGCTGGCTCCTGATCCTGAGCTTCCCAGGAGGATGGAAGCCTCTCCCCTTCTGTCCACTCCTTTCTTTAAAGGGCCTCTCTGTTGGAGTGAGTTTCTCCTGCAGGGGCAGAGACTCTAGGATCAGATCAAGGGCCAGATCCCCCCTGCCCAATGCTGGAAGCTCAGACAAACCCATGAGCCTGGGAGCCACAGCTCTCCCCAGAGGGCACATCAGTACCAGGGCTGGGCCTCGGGGAAGCAGCTGCAATCACAAAGAGCCTGCAGAGAGAGCTGAGCAGCACACAGAGAGGGCTAAGGAGGGACCAGGCTGCATAGCACCCCTGGTCCCCACTGCAGCTGAGGAGGTCCTTATGTTCCCATATCTGCCCTAAGGATATCTCTAGCTCAGGGTACCACAGAGACCCCCCAGTCACAATCCTTCACCCCGCCCCTGCCAGCTGCTGCCTGGCCTGGCATGCTGAGATCCTAGCAGCCCCCACTCATGCCACCACAGAGCCCTGTCCTGACCAAAGAGGCATGGGGATGGTCCAGACCTTCCTAAAGGACGATGGTGCTGTCCCAGGGGGCAATTCCTGTCCTAGGCAAAGGAAAGGGTGCTGATCTTAGATCCTGCCAGGCAGGAGGTGAGGGTGGTTGAGAAGGAGTACCTGCTTGGGAGTGTCCGTCCTGGCCACGTGCGCCCCTGAGCACATGTACCAGGTATAACTCTGTCTTGGGGCTGTGTCCTTGTGCCCTAGTCTGGGGTGGTGTGCTAGTGCTTACCTACGACCATTGCACCTGTGGGGTGTAAGAGGAGGGAGGCATCTGCCCAGGAGATTGTGGGTCTGTCAGTCTCTTAAATATGTGAGTGCAGGACATTGTGACTGTATAGAAGTAAGCCAGATGGGCACAGTGGCTGCGGACATAGGAGGGCTGTGAGAGTTCTCAGTTCTAAGATCTGATGTCTCCTGAGCACTCACTGTGGGCCTGTGATGGTGCTGACCTACAGCAGTCCGGTCAGGAGGGTCCTACCCTTCTCATCCCCATCTTGCAGATGGGAGAGTGAGGCTCAGAGAGGTTAAGTAATGACTGTGATAACCAGGGTTATACTAGTTAGTTTTATTAGGGTCATATTAGCTAGACAGCACAAGGCAGGCTGACCCAGTAGTCTGCCCTGATAACCGGTGTGCTGTGCTGTAGGATAGAGGCCAAGCGGGGACCTGTGGGGCTCCTTGAGTACTTTGTAGGCTAATAATAAACCACTTCGTCTCTGCCCACAGCTGGGCTCCGAACGCCCCTTTACTGCCACCATCCATCGGCAGTTGCCAAATCTCTCATTGCTCTCCAATTGCCATTACTGGGGAGAAGGGGAGAGAGATTCAGGGCCAGGAGCTGGCCATCCCAATCGGTAGCACTCTGGGGTGGCGGTATACCTTTCATTTTCTGACTAGCTCTGTGCAGGGGCCTTATCCCAGAACACCCTGCCATGTGCCGGAGCCCCACTCACAGCCTGCTGTCCCCCAGCTGTTCCCCCTGGTCCTTTGTTTCCTGGGCCCGGACAATTCAGCCAGCTCCCCTGGTGCCCCTGAACCCCCAGTGGTCCATTTCCCCATGTGCTGGTGCCTCCCAGGACCAGCTCCTGCTGGTGACAGCCTGTGCTTGCCTGTGCCAGCCTGTCCCTGCACCCCTGCACCAGGGCAGCTGGCCTGGGCAAGGCTTGGCTGGCTCAGGGCTCGCAGGGCCTGGCATAGCTCCACTCCAGCCTTGCTCCTGACAAAAAGGCCTCCTCCATCCTGGGCATTCTAGAGCACATAATAGGGCAGATGGTATGGGGAGGTGACTGCTCGGTGAACTCACGAGCACATCTTAGGCTGCACCGTGTTGGTCAGGGAGCTCCGTAGCGGCAGTCACTTTATTACACACATAGTCAATAAATACCGTGATAGAAGCGAATGTGGGCAGGACTGGACGCCAGCGGCCTCACGTCCAGGGAGGCAAGGAGCTCCAACATTTAGCCCAGACTCTGAAAGAGAGAGAATTTTTTCAACCAAGGCTGTGGCACACAATGGAGCTTAATATACATCTGATGATGCTGATGGGTCTCCGGTGCTCCCCGAGGGCAACCCCATGCGCTCCTGGATCCCGGCCCCTCCCCCACAATCTCCTCAAAGGCTGTGCATCTAGATCCCTGGAGGGTACCCAGGGTCCTTGGGCTGGATTATTTGTGATTGCCCATGGTAATTACTTATGGTAATAGAGACAACAGACAATTCTGACCACTGGAGGAGGGGAAGGATCTAAAATGCAGACATCCTGGTGGGTTTCGGGGAAACAAGGCAAGGGGCTGTGTCCTCACACCCAACACACACATACACACACACACACACACAGAGACACACACACACAGAGACACACACACAGAGAGACCGGACATCTTCATACACACACACATAGACACATGCATACATGCAGACACAAAGATCAGATCACACATATACACAGGGACATATAGACATGACAGACACATCCACTCACACTGGGACACAGACATGCACACACACACACCCTGCTCTCACCAGCACTGCTGTGGGAGCTGGGGACTCCAGGTAGGAATCTGCCCAGAGGCTATCCGGGAGTCTCCAGCCCCTGGTCGTCTGTCTCTGCCTTGCTCTGGCACATTCAGTACAAGTGCCTGGAGCCCAGGCTCCTCCCCTGGCCGGCACCCTGCTGCCCCCAGTGAGCTCCCAGGACTGGCAGGCCGGCAAAGAGCAGGAAGCAAACAATGATTGAGCACCTTCTCCATGCCAGGCACCAGGACGCAGCACACCAGTGCCAGCGGGGTGATTTTTCAACTTTTTGGAGCCATGGAGCCCTTTGTTTAAAGGGAACTTCATAGTAAAGTCTAGTAGTTAAGCAGATACAAGTGGAGCTGCTCTGGCTGGAGTGGGGAAGGAGCCTGAAGCCCCATCCTCTCTCCCTAGCCTCCCACGGTGGCCCTGAGACAGGTCCAAAATTCCCCAAGGCTTCACAGCAGTTTGAAAACCACTGTAGGGCACTCCAGCACCTCACGGAACCCTCCAAAGAACTCTGTAAAGTGCATGTTAAAGCTCCACTTTGCAGATGGGAAACTGAGGCTTCACAAGGGGCATTAACTTGTCCAAGCTCACAAAGCTGTTTAGAGATGAAGTCAGTATTACCATCCCCTGTTCATCAGATTCCAAACCCTGGAAGGTCCCAGCACCTCTCTATTCTGAGGATAACTCCCTGCATTTGTCTGTGATCTCCCCTGACCAGATACCCTGATACCCTAGAGCTCTGAGTGTGTGTGTGTGTGTGTGTGTGAGAGAGTCTGTGTGTGAGTGTGAGCGTGTGTATGTGTATCTGCATGTGTGTATGTAAGCGTGTGTATGTGTGAGTGTGAGTGTGTATGAGTGTATGTGTGTGAGTGTATGTGAGAGTGTGTGTATACGTGTGTGTGAGACTGTGTGTGTGTGTGTGTGTGTGTGTGAGAGAGAGAGAGAGAGAGAGAGAGAGAGAGAGAGAGAGAGAGAGAGTCTGGCCTTAAGGTTGCCCCCAGGAAGCACTGAACACTGGTCAGCCCTATCAGTTATGTATAGACTGTCCCTGACTTATAGGGACTAGACTTACAATTTTTCAAATTCACGGTGGGGCAAAAGCAATACACATCCAATGGAAACCATACTTTGAGTATCCAACAACTAATTTGTTTTGCACTTTCAGTACAGTTTTTTAATACATTACATGAGATACTCAACACTTTATTATCAAATAGGCTTTGGATTTGGTGACTTTGCCCAACTTCAGGTGAATGTAAGTGTTCTGAGTACTTTTTTTTTTGAGACAGAGATTCGTGCTTGTCACCCAGGTGCAGTGCAATGGCGAGATATTGGTTCACTACAGCTTCTGCCTCCCGGGATCAAGCAATTCTCATGCCTCAGCCTCCTGAGTAGCTGGGATTATAGGTACCCACCACCACACCCAGCTAATTTTTGTATTCTTACTAGATATGGGGTTTCACCATGTTTGCCAGGCTGGACTAGAACTCCTGGCCTTGGGTAAAATGATTGCCTCGGCCTCCCAAAGTGCTGGGATTACAGGCATGAGCCACGGCGCCTGGACTTCTGAGTACATTGAAGGTGGACTTGGCTAAGCTATAGTGTTCAGTAGATCAGGTGTATTAAATGCATTTTTGACTTACAATATTTTCGACTTTCGGTGGTTTTATCGGGATGTAAGCCCGTCGTAAGTCAAGGAGCATCTGTATGAGCCCCATCACGTGCACCCGCGCATGTGCCCACTGGCTCCTGGAGGCATGTAATCACAGTTGTTCTCGACCAGTTACATGCAACATACAAGTAACAACTATGACGTGCCAGGTACTTTGCTAGGCACAGGAAATATCAAGATGAATGCAACACGATCACTCCCCTGGGCAGCTCAGAACCTTCTAATGGAGACAGACACAGTTCTATAGGAAGCATATCAAACGTGAATTCATATCAAGAACAGAGTGAATTCTCTGCGCAGACAGGGCATCTTAGGCACTTACCGGCAGGGGTGAGACATGGACAGCCTTGCAGGAGAGGCTGCCTTGCCTGGGAAAAGCATTACAGGAGAATGGAGACGGATGTGCTGGTGGAATGTCGGAGGAGCTGCAAGTGCAGATTGTCTTGAGTTCAAGTCTAGAATTGAGAGTGGCAAGGACAGGGAGGGGCAGGTAGTTGGGGAGAAGTGGCACCTGGGCACTCTGCCTGTTAATGGAAAGTGGATATGAGGCTGCAGTCAGGGTGAAGGGGGTGCCATGGGCTCCCCCCACTGCCGGCAAAACACCCAGCTTCCTTTCCCATATCCTTCCTGACGGCCCCTGGGGCCACCTCTCCCTTCTTTCCCCCCAGCTCCTTTGGGTGCCAGCTGTGGTTGTGAAAGAGGCAGGAAAAGGTTGTGGGGTGATCAGATGTGGAAGGTGAAAAGGGTTTGGGAGCGCTCTTCCTGAGGGAATAGTGTAATGTGAGACAGGGCAGATCCTGAGCTGGCTCTGGCCTTCAGCCCCTGCACAGGCTGGAGCAGCAATCTTAGGTCCCCTGTTCCCATTCAGGGGACAGCATTCCCAGGCCCTTGGCCACTCTGCATTCTGGTAGCATCACCAGAGCCAGAACACTGAGATCCAGAGATGGGACAGGTCTTGCAGGCAGGTGGTGAAAGGGCCCCCAGCCAGGCTTTCTCCCCGAGCCCTGACTCCCACCCCCTGCGCTTAGGTTTCTGCAAAGCGGGCAGGCAGAGCAGAGCAGCAGAATCTGCTGCCGAGCTAGCTGGTGGCCCTGAGCCCAGTGACCCAGGTTCACTCTGATAACTGATAACTGGAAAGCCAGGCTCCTGACATTCTGAACTAAGAAAGTCCTCCCAGGGACTGGGAATGAAGAGGGAGGCTGGCTCTGCCCTGCCCTTGCCTCCCAAGCAGAGGCCCCATCTCTCAGACTGAAACAGGCCTTCTGACTCAAGGACTGAACCAAGTCTCAGCTCATCACTGTGCAAGTGGGAGGCTCCTCTGGGAGGTGCATTAACTCTTTTGGCCCCAAAGGCCTGCTGGGCCCCTTCACCCATCTGGTTGGGGGCATTGCTAATGGAGCCAAGGTCATGATTCCACTGGTAAGAGGGTGTGGACAAATCAGTGAGACCCCCTCCTTCATGCTAGGAAAACAAGGCTGGGAGACTTAAGGCAGCTCCCAGAGGGGCTTATTAGCTCCCACCCAGACAGCTGAGGGGAAGGGGCAGGGGGAATGTCGGCCCCTAGCCCAACTGCCAGAGGAAGACGTTACTGACTTCCTACCCAGGAACGGGTCCTGTTCTCTTTTGGACCCCGCCTCAAGAGCTGACTGGCGGGAGGGCAGGTGCGTTCTTGCCTCCCAATTAATCACTGCTTTCACTTCCTGAGCGGCACCCCGCTGGCTGGAATGGGGGCGGTGAGGGGACAGGGCTGAGCCAGACTCCCAGGGGACCAGTAGAAGGCACTCAGCCCCAGGAAGAGCTTCTTGGTAATAGCCAAGCCCCTTCCTCTGGGGCCCTGAGGAGGATTAGTGCCTGGGTAATTCCGGCAGCTCCCCAGGCCGAGGTAAAAGCATTGGGAACCCAGATGTGCTTGGAGCTGGGAGGGGTGCTCCTTGGCTCAGAGCCCTCCTCTGCTGCCTCCCCAGGTCCTTTTCAGCCTCCAGCTGGGCTGTCCCCAAGCTGAGCTGAGGCTCTTCTCCTCCGATTCCCACCTCCGCCCGGACACCCGCCATGGGGACAGCCGCCAAGAGGAAGCCACACCTGCTGCTGGTAGCCGCTGCGGCCCTTGTCTCCTCTTCAGGTAAGAGGACTCACCTGGGCTTTGCAGCCCAGCAGGCATGATTACAGCGTGATATCCTTGCTATGACTGGGTGATGATTACAGAAATCATTGGCTCTGCATTGTGGGAGGAACTAGATTTCTGAGGCATTTCCTTGCTAAAATTTCCCATGTGTAGATCTTACCTTCCCTCTGAATTTAGGAGGAGAGGGAATGTCTTTGCCGTATTATAGATGAAGGAAGAATAACCCAGAGAGGGTAAGTGGCTTGCCCTGGGTCACACAGCAAGATGATGGCATGCCAGAACTCCACAGTATCACCCAGAGTTGTAGCCCCAAAGGCTGCACTGTCCTATACAGAAGGTCATAGCCACATGGGACTACTACAACTCAGATTCAATTCCATTTTAAAAATAATTTCCGGCCAGCGCAGTGGCTTGTGCCTGTAAATCACAGCACTTTGGGAGGCCAAGGCGGGCAGATCACCTGAGGTCGGGAGTTTGAGACCAGGCTGACCAACATGGAGAAATCCTGTCTCTACTAAAAATACAAAATCGGCTGAGTGTGATGGTGCACACCTGTTGTCCTAGCTACTTGGGAAGCTGAGGCAGGAGAATCGCTTGAACCTAGGAGGCAGAGACTATGGTGAGCCAAGATCATGCCATTGCACTCTGGCCTGGGCAACAAGAGTGAAACTCTGTCTGAAAATAAATAAATAAATAAAATAAAAAATAAAAATAATTACCTCAAGTGTGGGACGAAATGTGCACTAGCCACATTTCAAATGTTCAATAGCCATATTGGCTAGCGCAGAGCAGAGAACATTTCCATCATTGCACTCTCCCGTGTGTAAGCACACACGGGAAGGCACATGTGTGGGTGGGTGTGTACATAGCTGAGGAGGCAAGTGTGGGGTGTGAAGGTGTGTGTATGGATGTGGATGGCAGAGAGGCTAGAGGTATGAGTGAAGTGTCTGCACAGGGGTGCTGCTACACTGGGATGTAGTCCCCTGACATGAGCAGACAGTGGTCAATCCCACAAAACCCTGTAAGTGTTTCTTAAGGCAACCCTGCATCCCAGCAAACGGACCGAGTATAGACCAGGATGTGGGAAAAGATGTGGCAGAGAAGGGAACCCAGGTTCTCCTCCGGCAGGGAGGGTCCAGCTTGGAGAAGAGGCAGGGGGAGGCTGGCAGAAGGGGAGAGGGTAAGGGGGGCAGGCAGAGAGGCGCAGGCCAGCTGGACTCTGGAGAGCATGGCAGGCCAGAGGGCTGGGCAGCTGACCTGTCCTAGGGCAAAAAGGAGGTCCCCAGCCGCCTCCTGCTCTAAGGAGTGTGCTGGACACACTGCTTGGCCTCTGCCCTGACCATCAGCTCAGATCAGTAGATGCTTCTTTTCTCCTTAAACATCTCTGTGGGGCTATCCATGGTCCTTCTGGAGTTCTAAGCACCTCAGGCTCCACCTCCCCCACCCAATACCCCCTGCAAGGCTACAGCTGGTGCATTTCAGGTCCTTTGTCTCATGAGGGAAGGACTCCACTGGCATACTTTCTGATGTTCTTATTGTGTCCTAACTGCTTCCCAATTCTGCAGCTCAGTCAGTGAGGCTGCTGGGAAACAGGGCTCACTCAGAGTAGCAGGGGGGTCCCCAGGCCTCACTACCTGTCACAGGGTCCACCAGACTGGGAAGAGCTGCTGGGGTGGGGTGCCTCAACTGCACAGAGTGGAGACACCCACCCCAGAAGGAGCAGAGAGGAGGCACCTGGGCTCCTAGCATCCCCTCCCTCAGGAACACCTCCGTGCTGGATCCACACCATCTGAAGCAAGGGGTTTGGACAGTCTACAAGTCCTCAGACCCAGAGACACATGAGGCCTGTGGCCAAGGGGCTGGGATCTGGTCTGCCACCTCCCAGAGCTCCAGAGAAAACGGGAGTGGCAAATCCCATTGCTGGCCCCCACCCTTCCCAGGAAGGTGCCTCAGCTCTGGGCTTTTCTTGCTGGAAAGAAAAAGCTATATCCTTGGGATATAGCTTTGCATTCCTGGCACTCCAGTGCAAGGACACATCAAGGCTCCCCCTCCACCTTCTCATCGCTCTACCTCCCTTCCTCTGCAAGGTTTCTGACGCCGGTGTTTGCAGGAAGAGTTACCAGGAAGAGCATCAGAAAAAAGTCAGAGAGGATGTGGAGCAAGAATAAGGAAGGGCTGGCCTTGCTGGGAGAGCCTGTTTTGTTGTTGTTGTTTGTTGTTTTTTTTGTTTGTTTGTTTTTGAAACAGAGTCTCACTCTGTCCCCCAGGCTGGAGTGCAATGGCGCGATCTTGGTTCACTGCAACCTCCACTTCCTGGGTTCAAGCAAGTCTCCTGCCTCAGCCTGGGATTATAGGCACCTGCCACCACAGCTGGCTAATTTTTGTATTTTTAGTAGAGATGGGGTTTCACCATGCTGGCCAGGCTGGTCTCAAACTCAGGTGATCTGCCTACCTCGGTCTCCCAAAGTGCTGGGATTATAGGCAGAGAGTGTTTTTGCATGTGCATGTGTAAGCACACACACGGGAAGGCACATGTGTGGGTGAGTGTGTACATAGCTGAGGAGGCAAATGTGGGGTGTGAAGGTGTGTGTGTGGATGTGGATGGCAGAGAGGCTAGAGGTATGAGTGAAGTGTCTGCACAGGGGTGCTGCTACACTGGGGATCATGAATGTGTCTAGAAAGTCTCACAGCACAGTGCCACCAGCTCTCATACCCCAGCTGCCCTGCAGAATGCCCAGAGGCATTTTCTTTTCTTTTTTTTTTGAGATGAAGTCTTGCTCTGTTGCCCAGGCTGGAGTGCAGTGGCATAATCTCAGCTCACTTCAACCCGGGTGGAGACCTCCCAGGATCAAGCAATTCTCCTGCCTCAGCCCCAGCCTCCTAAGTAGCTGGGACCACAGGCACCTGCTACCACACCCGGCTGATTTTTGTATTTTTGGTAGAGATGGGGGTGGGGGGGGTTTCACCATGTTGGCCAGGCTAGTCTCGAACTCCTGACCTCAGGTGATGCACCCACCTCAGCCTCCCAAAGTGCTGGGATTACAGGCGTGAGCCACCGCACCTGGCCCAGAGGCATTTTCTAAGCCTTGGATTCCCGAGCCTTACTCCAGGAGATTCTGACTCCTTATCTGTGAGATGGAGCAGGGCCTCTGCTGGTTCCGAAGGGAAACAGAGGTCAAGAGTCAGGGACACTGGGGTTAAGAATGCTGGTGGTGGGGTCAGCCTGGCCAAGGTCTAAACCCCCAGATCTGCTCCTTCTCGCTGAGGGATCCGGGGCAAGTTATTGAAGCTTTCTAGCTTTCAGTTTCCACATCAGGATAACAAGAAAATGGTAATACCTATCTCGTAAAGAGGTTATGAGAAGGAAATGTGGAGCATGGTATTGGATAAACAGCGCTCCATCAACAGCACCTATTTTTATTCTTATGAATGCAGGGATTATATATAAATGTCTCCATGACCATCTATAGCTGTGTGGGGTTGGGGGGATGAATGTGTATAAACGTGTGTATCTGGCCATTTGAGGAGCTGAGGGAGATGCATATGTACGAATGTGTGTGTGATATGAGTGTCCATATAAGAGAATTTATGGCAGTGAGAGATGGGAGGTGTGCATATGTGAGTATTTGGCTGAGTGGAAGGCTGAGAGCAGAGGAGAAAGGTTTCTTGGGAAGAAGGAGTCTGAATGCATCAGAATGCCTTGAGCCCACTCAGCCACCCCCATCACCCAGAGTTCTTGGAAGCTGCTATTGTACTAGGTGGTTCCCAGCAGCCCGGCTACCCCGCAGCCCCTCCTTTGCCTCCCCTCCCAGCAGTGCCAGCTGAGGCAGGGGTTCCTACCCTACACCACCATCATTAACTTGGGATTAAGCTGGGCTCCCCAGCCGAGACGAAGCCATCACCGCCTGCCGCCTCCACCTCCGAGGCCTGGGGCGGCAGTGAAGGAGAATGGCACGAGGGATGTCTGCACCGGGCCATTTCTGGGAGCCCTGCCTCCTACCTTATTGTGAGAGCTGCTTAGCAGCTGCCCTCTCTCCCAGGGGGCCAGGGCTGGGCCTCAGCTGCAGCATGGGGCCACCCCCTGCCCCTGGAAGAGGACTGACGGCTGGATGCGCTAGGAAAGGAAGTAATTGGTTAATGGGGATCCCTTTCCCCAGGACCCACCAAGGAAGGCCTGAAATCAGCTGTGTTAAGAGGTAGAAGCCAATTAGGGATGGCCCAGCTCCCACCTGACACCGCAGAGGCAAAACAGACTGTCCCTGCCAGTGAGCAGAAAGCCCACCCAGCCCTGTCAGCACAATGGTGCATGAAGAGAGGGGGTCTGCCCCCTTTGCCTGTGTGGTACCCATTGGTCCAGCAAGCTCAGGAGGAATAGATCTATCTGTGCCACAGACATGCTGGGTGACCATGGGCAAGTCATTCCCTTCTCTGGACATTTCCTAAATTGTGATACTGGAATTGCATGAAACTGCCACCAAAGCAAACTGCCCACCCTCCCCACACCATAAGGCCGTCCTCCTCCTCCAAGTCCCCACCCCACCCCACCCCACGCGTGGCTCCAGCAGAGCACACTCTCCATGCCTGCCACCTTCCGAGGGTTTGTCTGGCCGAATCCTCACACAGACCCTGGGAGGTGAATTCATATGCTTTTCATTTTACAGGTGAAGACATTGAGGCTCAGAAAGGTTCTATAACTTTCTAAGGTCCCACGGCTAGTAGAGGGCCCGCCTAGTCTCCAAGCCCAGGCCTCATCGGTCCTCATTGCCCCAGGAGGGGTATTAGACTCCAGGGACACACCTCGTCTCTGTATGTTTGTGGTTGGTGATGTCTGCACCTCACACCCCGCAGATCAGTTTTTCTGGAAGGCTCCCTTAAAGCCCCCTGGGAGGCAGGACTGCCTCCATGGTGAGGCCCAGCATCTTGAACATTAGTTGCTCTTAAGGCGTTTGCCACCGTGCATGGTCACTTTCCTGTCTCCCTCCTGGGACTGCAGGGAGCCCCTTGAAGAAGAGAAACTGTGTCTTCATCATTTTTACAAGCCAGTCTCTAGCCCAGTGCTGGGGACAGAGCAGGTGCTCAATACCTGAGTGTGGGATGGGTGCTTGACTAAACTAATATGACCAGATGGGGCCTGCCCAGCCTATTTACATTCAATTTTAATTTAATTCAGATAATACAAAATGTAAAATGTCATCCCTCTGTCGCAGTAGCCACATGTCAAGTTCTCAGCAGCCCCACGTGGCGACTGGTTACCACACTGAACAGTGCAGAAAAGGGAACATTCCAGCATCACAGAAAGTTTTACTGGACAGCACAGTCCAAGAGGCCAGGCTCCAGCCAGGCCCAGGCTCTGAGGCCTCTGGTGGTGTCATCACCTGCAGCCTGGAGTTCAGCCCTGGGATCCCCAACCACCTTCGGGCCTGTCTTTGAAGACCAGCCCCTCAGTGTGCTATTCCCAGAGGAGTCCACGGAGGAGCAGGTGTTGCTGGCGTGCCGCGCCCGGGCCAGCCCTCCAGCCACCTATCGGTAAGGCCTTTGCAGTGGGTGCTGGGAGGCCCTGGGCAGCCACTGAGCACTGTCCCACACCAGCCCTGCCACCAGGCAGGACTCAGAGGTCCCCTTCCTCCATCTGCTGCTGCAGGTGGAAGATGAATGGCACCGATATGAAGCTGGAGCCAGGTTCCCGTCACCAGCTGGTGGGGGGCAACCTCGTCATCATGAACCCCACCAAGGCCCAGGATGCCGGTGTCTACCAGTGCCTGGCCTCCAACCCAGTGGGCACCGTTGTCAGCAGGGAGGCTGTCCTCCGCTTTGGCTGTGAGACCCGTGGGGGACCAAGATACTTTGGGAGAGGGGGAGAGAGGGCTAGGAGAAAGAACCCAGAAAGAGCAAGTGACACCCTCAAGCCAGGCCTTCCTGACCTCACGTAACATGTCATAGTGAACTGCTGCTTCTCTGTGAAGAATGAGTCAGGAAGGGGGCTCCCAGGCCAGGGAGACAGTGCCTAAGCCTCTGGTCTCTGCCTCCAGTTCTGCAGGAATTCTCCAAGGAGGAGCGAGACCCAGTGAAAACTCATGAAGGCTGGGGCGTGATGTTACCCTGTAACCCACCTGCCCACTACCCAGGTGAGTCCAGCCCTTGGGCCAGGGCTAGAGAGGGCACAGGAAAGGCTTCCAGATGCTTGGCAGAGGAAGCATGGAATAAACGGTGACCCCTGGAGATGACCCTTAGAAGCACTCATTCCTGGGGCCCCAATTTTCAATGCTCTGTGTTTCCTTTATGGGTCTGTCATTTTCTATCTCTGTGCCCTGCTTCTGCCTCCAAACTAGGTGGTCCCTGAGGGCTACCATCCCTGGCAGACTTAATGCTCCCTGAGGGCAGGAATAAGGTCACTTCTGTCTAGGTCTCCCCTTAGCACCTGTTCAGAGCATGGTGGGGGGACTTGCAGAACCCACCAGCATGCTGGGGCCCCACCCAGCGTGGCCCTGTTAGCCCAGCACCCCCTGGTTTCCTCCAACTCCTCACATCTTAGGCTTGTCCTACCGCTGGCTCCTCAATGAGTTCCCCAACTTCATCCCGACGGACGGGCGCCACTTCGTGTCCCAGACCACAGGGAACCTGTACATTGCCCGAACCAATGCCTCAGACCTGGGCAACTACTCCTGTTTGGCCACCAGCCACATGGATTTCTCCACCAAAAGCGTCTTCAGCAAGTTTGCTCAGCTCAACCTGGCTGCTGAAGGTCAGGCCTGGCCAGGCGTGGCTGGAGGGAGGGAGCGGGAAGGGTCAGCGGGCATTGAGAAAAGGGTTTTTTCCTTGGAAATTGGAAGATCAGTGCACAGAGCACTGATTCCAGGGCCTGGACTCCCAGATCCTCCTGCTTCAAATCCTCAGGCCCCTGCCCCAGGCCCCAAGGGGAAAGGAAGTCTTCTGAGACTCCACATAGCTGTCCAGACAGAGTTGGCTCTGAAAGGTACTGAAATCTCAAGGACAGGAGCACCTGAGCTGGAGTCAGCCTCATCTAACCTATAAAACCCCTCTCTCCCCAGACACCCGGCTCTTTGCACCCAGCATCAAGGCCAGGTTCCCAGCAGAGACCTACGCGCTGGTGGGGCAGCAGGTCACCTTGGAGTGCTTCGCCTTTGGGAAGTGAGTGGGAAGAGGGAGGGGGGCCAGGGCACAGCCTCTTGGGGGCACAAGTGACCCTAGGGTGAGGGCAGGCAGAGTCAGGGCTCACTCATTTTGGTGTCCCTCATAGGGTCTAGCAAAGTACTGGGTGCACAGTGGGTATTGACCAGCACTCACTGGACACTAACTCTCTGGGTGAGACATGGCATGTGCCAGGGGCCTTCCATGTCCTGGTTTACTTGGTCCTTCAGCAGTGCATGGCAGGCTCAAACAGCTTGAGTAACACCTAGGGCTGGAGGCAGGCAGCACAGTGTACTGCCTCCAACCCAGTCTGCCTCGTTCAAATCCCAGTTCTGCCACGCGCCGGCTGGGAGATGTTGGGTAAACTGCCTAACCTCTCTGTGCCTCAGTCTCTTTATGGCGGCGATAATAGTACCTACCTCATAGGTTGTTATGAGGATTAAATGAGTTCATGTATGTGAGGTGCTTAAAACAGTGCCGGAATTTAGTTAAGTTTCCATGAACGTTAAGAGTGATCTATTTGAGAATCACAACACAAAGCGTTCTCTTTCTTGCACTCCCAGAAAAAGGATTCGCTGGAACAGGGCTAAGCAAACAGTAGGTGCTCAATAAATGTTTGTAGAATGAAAGAATGTGATTTGTACTTTGGCCCCCTCCTCCCTCAACTGTCTCGCGTGGTTACCTGGGATAACCTTTGCCTTGTGGGAAGTTTTGGGCTGCCAGAAAATCCGCATGGGAGGGGAATATATTAAACCATTAAAACTGACACCTCAGTCCATTTTATTGCACAGATTACTAATAACTAAAGTCCCTTTGAAAAGTAGGGGCAAGGCCTGCCCTGTCGAGGCAATGGAAAAGGGAAACCATAAAGACCCAGGTCACAGGCCACCATGGCGGAGGGCAAACCAGAGGCATGGAGACCAGTGCAGGGGAGGGCAGGCAGCTTCAGAGTGCAGACTGTTGGAAGGCCAGCTTCACTGGCTCCAGGGCCCCTTCCCTGCATGTGCGCCAAGCCTACTTGGGAGAAGAGCATGAGGATCAGCCGGAAGGCACCCTCCCTCCCTTGGTTCCTCCCAGCCCCAGCATCTCAGGAGGGTCTGAGAGTCTGGGTATGAGGAGCTGCAGGCACTGGAGGGGTAGACCCAGCTCAGCCCACATCCTCTGGATTTGTCTCTCCTCCCAGCCCTGTCCCCCGGATCAAGTGGCGCAAAGTGGACGGCTCCCTGTCCCCGCAGTGGGCCACGGCTGAGCCCACCCTGCAGATCCCCAGCGTCAGCTTTGAGGATGAGGGCACCTACGAGTGTGAGGCGGAGAACTCCAAGGGCCGAGACACTGTGCAGGGCCGCATCATCGTGCAGGGTACAGAGCTGGGGACACCTTCTCCACCCCTCCCGAACCCCCTTCCCGCTCTCACCCTGGTCCCCAAGGAAACAGACCCAAAAGTCAGGAAGGAGACTGGGAGGCCTCCTGCATGAGCCCGCTTGCCCTAGGACTGCATTGAGCCTGGGACTAGAAGAGGCTGGTGCTGTGGTCAGCTCAGAGCTGCAGTGTCAGGGGTGCAGAAAGCACACAGGAGGCTCCAGGATGATTTAAGTTTGTAAAGCAGCCACTGGCACAACCACAGAGTGCCAGCTTTCTTGGGCTTCCTTCTTCCTGCCCTGTCCTCTTTGTCCTCTCTCTCCCGGAGTGCTGATGGCGCCCTCTGCTGTCTTGCACAGGTACTGCTGCTCTGGTTTTCTGTTTCCTTTAATGAGCTGGAAGCTCCTCCTAGCTCATGCCAGGTTTTCTTTCCCCGGCTCCCACAGCTCAGCCTGAGTGGCTCAAAGTGATCTCGGACACAGAGGCTGACATTGGCTCCAATCTGCGTTGGGGCTGCGCAGCTGCAGGCAAGCCCCGGCCTGCAGTGCGCTGGCTGCGGAACGGGGAGCCTCTGGCCTCCCAGGTAGGAGACATGGGGCTTCCTCCCACACATCACAATTCTGCTCAACTGCTTCCCTCACCCCCCAGAACTCCCCCTGCACCACTGGTAGCCTCTCTGGGCTAATTAGGGTGTCATATGGTGATCCTAGGTGCTTCTTCCCATCCCACTCCCATGACCACAGGCTGGGCCTGGATTCAGGCACAATTCAGCCACAAAATAAGTGATGAGGTCCTGAGTCGGACACCTCACCCGTCCAGCTTTGGGGAGGCCTGGGTAATCTGCATCCTGAGGTTCCAGGTGGTCCTGGGGTAGGACTGGACATACAAGCCACATCCTCTAGGGATTATCAGCCTAGAGTGTCCTCTGCCCCCATCCCTACCAACCCCTCCTCCCTTGGGCTCCAGTGTTCCTGATCCCCTGGGCTCTGGGCTCTTCTGCACAGAACCGGGTGGAGGTGCTGGCCGGGGACCTGCGGTTCTCCAAGCTGAGCCTGGAGGACTCAGGCATGTACCAGTGTGTGGCAGAGAATAAGCATGGTACCATCTATGCCAGCGCGGAGCTGGCTGTGCAAGGTAAGGGGCCCGGAGAGGTCCCAAGGACATGCATAGGGTGGCTTTCGGAGCTCTGAGTTTAGGTGTCTCCAAACACACACACACATACCCTGTAACAATTTTCCTTGGTTGTCCAACAGCTTCTAAGTAGGAGAACTCAGAGATTTAAGAAAGGAGATGAGCCAGGAGCAGTGGCTCACACCTGTATTTTGGGAGGTGGACATGGGCGGATCTTGAGGTCAAGAGATCGAGACCATTCTGGCCAATATGGTGAAACCCCATCTCTACTAAAAATACAGAAAAAATTAGCTGGGTGTGGTGGCGCACGCCTGTAGTCCCAACTACTCGGGAGGTTGAGGTGAGAGAATCGCTTGAACCTGGGAGGCAGAGGTGGCACTGAGCTGAGATCGCACCACTGCACTCCAGTCTGGTGACTGAGTAAGACTCCATCTCAAAAAAAAAAAAAAAAAAAAAAAAGAAGAGGAGACACAGGGCTAACAGCTGCCAGAGGGCAGGGTCTCTGTCTTGTTCCATGTCTGGCACACAGTAAATGTTCGCTACAGTGAAAAAAATGCCAACCAAATCAGGTCTGTTTAACGCAACCCCTTCAGCCATGTGAGCTTTAGCAAGTTACTGTGTTTCTGTGTTCCAGTTTCTTGATTATAAAATATGGGCAATAATAGCCCTGCCCTCCTGGGCTGCTGCATGGACCAAATGAAATGAGACAGGTACAGCATAAAGGGCCTGCCCATCATACAACAGGTGCCTGGGAAATGTCAGCCAGTGCTAATGTTTAGTTGTGTGACTTGAGCTCACTGAGCCTTTGTTTCCTCATCCATTATACAGACACAATGCTACCTACCACATCAAGTTTTAGTGAAGCGTTGCTAAGAAGCATTGATTCATTCCTTAATCCATTCAACCAATATTTATGCAACCCCTCATAGGGGATGGATATGAAAAATACGATCTCTGCCTTTAAGTAGCTTACAATCCAGTAGAGGGAAAGGGACAAATAAACCCAAAATCAAACAATTAAATAATTTCAGCTAGTAGGGTGAAGTTATTATCCAGGCAGGGTGCAGTGGCTCAGGCCTGTAATCCCAGCACTTTGGGAGCCTGGGGCGGGTGGATTGCCTCGAGCTCAGAAGTTCGAAACCAGCCTGAGCAACATGATGAAACCCCATCTCTATGAAAAATACAAAAATCAGCCAGGCTTGGTGGCACATACTTGTAAGCCCAGCTACACGGGAGACTGAGGCAAGAGAATCACTTGAGCCCTGGAGGCAGAGGCTGCAGTGAGCTGAGATTATCCCATTGCACTCCAGCCTGGACAACAGAGCAAGACCCTGTCTTAAAAAAAGAAAAGAAAATCCAGTAGAGTGATGGGCCTGAGATGGGCCTGTTAGATGGGGTGGTCGGAGAAGACCTCTCTGAGGAAGTCCCATTTAGGCTGTGACCTGAATGTTAAGGAGCCAGCTGCCTGAAGATGGGGGAATTTCCAGGCAAGATTTACCAAGTCTGGAGGCAGGAAAAGACTTCACAACTACAAGAGAGAGAGAGAAAAAAAGCTAGGTGATGGGAACATAACGAATGGGGGAGAGAGTGGAGCAAGATGTGATTGGAAAGGTGGAGATTTATTTGTGAAGAGCCATATTTCACTGAGAGTGACTTGAAAAAGCTATGTATTCCCAGCTGGGTGGAGAAGAGATTGTAGGAGGAAGGTGCAGAAACAGGATGACAGATGCAGGGTGTCGGGGATTGTCGGGGATTGTCGGGGAGGGGGGTGTTGTCAATAGTCCAGCCAGATTTGATGGCTTAGGCCAGAAAAAGTGGGGCTTGGTTCTGGAAGAGGTGCTGGTAGGATTCACTCATGGGGTGGCCTCAAAGGGCAGGCCAGGTAACGTGTTAAGGGTGACAGTACTTTTCTCTGTGGCTTTGCCCTTTTCCTTCTAGCACTTGCCCCTGACTTTAGGCTGAATCCCGTGAGGCGTCTGATCCCTGCAGCCCGTGGGGGAGAGATCGTCATCCCCTGCCAGCCACGTGCAGCTCCAAAGGCCGTGGTTCTCTGGAGCAAAGGCACGGAGATTTTGGTCAACAGTAGCAGGTACCACCCACACCCCACCCTGCACAGTTCCTGCTCCTCCTCTTTCCCCATGGAAGCCAGTTCCCCTCCTGTGACAATAGTCATGGGAGTTGGCCAGTCCCAGGGGACAACTGTCCCTGAGTTGACCACATCTGCTTTGTCCTTGCCACAGAGTGACTGTAACACCAGATGGCACCTTGGTCATAAGAAACATCAGTCGGTCAGATGAAGGCAAATACACGTGCTTTGCTGAGAACTTCATGGGCAAAGCCAACAGCACTGGAATCCTGTCTGTGCGAGGTGAGGGCTGCCACATGGGGAGGCCGGGGGCTCAGCCTCCTCGGGGTGCTGTCCTCTCCATCATCCTGCTCCTGTGTCCCACATTGCTCCTAGTTTGGTGTCATGGCCACCCCAGGATTTAGTTTGGCTTGAGACCACGCCCCGGCCACCTTCGAGATTCTGGTCATGCCTCCCAGCCTGCCACACACTCCTGCAGTCCTGGGCAGTTGGGACATCTGTGGTTCACACGACCTCTTCTCTTTGCCCGGCCATAGGACAGAGCCTCTCAGCCTGCCCTGCGGCCGGTGCCTGGGCCCTTTTCCTCCCCCATCCACCCAGGGACCTTGTTCTTCTTGGCAGATGCAACCAAGATCACTCTCGCCCCTTCGAGTGCTGACATCAACGTGGGTGACAACCTGACCCTACAGTGCCATGCCTCCCATGATCCCACCATGGACCTCACCTTCACCTGGACCCTGGATGACTTCCCCATTGACTTTGATAAGCCCGGAGGGCACTACCGGAGAACCAGTGTGGTGAGGCCTATAGCCAGAGCCCCATGGCTTCTCCCTGCTTCCAGACAGACAGGAGCCCCAGAATGTCCGTAGCCATCACCACCGTTAAGTCCCCCACAGCCTAAGCTTCCCTGTTCACTCAGGCCCATGCATGGAAAGCTCACCCTTGGATGAAGAGCCATCCTTCCTGGGTTCTACCCAGGAACCATGCATTTAGGAATTGTGGGCACCCACCAAGACACTCCCACTACTGCTCTTGTTAGCCTAACCCCAGGGGCAAAGGACATTATTAATTTGGACAGTCACTGACCGTCTCCTGAAACAAACTTCATTGTTTAGTCCCCAGTGGTTCTGAGTGATGAGTAGTGATTCCTCCCACTGAACAGGCAGGAAAACTGAGAAGCAGCGGGGCCCATGGATGTCATGGAGCAGGGCACTCGTGTCTCATGGCCTGCTGCCCGGGTCAGGGCCAGTGCTTTGACCTGCTGCCCCTAATTGTCCCATGTGCAGAAGGAGACCATCGGGGATCTGACCATCCTGAATGCTCAGCTGCGCCATGGGGGGAAGTACGCGTGCATGGCCCAGACGGTAGTGGACAGCGCATCCAAAGAGGCCACAGTCCTGGTCCGAGGTGAGGGGTTTCCCCCTCTACCCCTACCCCAACTCCCTTAAAGTCCAGCTGGGCTGTTCTGACCTGCTCATCTCCTCTACCCCTACCCCAACTCCCTTAAAGTCCAGCTGGGCTGTTCTGACCTGCTCATCTCCTCTACCCCTACCCCAACTCCCTTAAAGTCCAGCTGGGCTGTTCTGACCTGCTCATCTCCTCTACCCCTACCCCAACTCCCTTAAAGTCCAGCTGGGCTGTTCTGACCTGCTCATCTCCTCTCCCCTCCTCTCCCTCAAAGCTGTGGGAAGGGCTTCTGGCAGAAATCCTGTGAGCTGGACATATCCCGTGGTTGTTCACAGGTCCTAAATGAGTAGGACGTTTTTCTTCCAAAGCCAACATTTAAAAAACCCACCCCGCTCAGGTGTGGTGGCTCACGCCTGTAATCCCAGCACTTTGGGAGGCCAAGGTGGGTGGATCACGAGGTCAGGAGTTTGAGACCAGCTTGGGCAATATGGTAAAACCCTGTCTCTACTAAAAAATACAAAAATTAGCTGGGCGTGGTGGTGCATGCCTGGAGTCCCAGCTACTTGGGAGGCTGAGGCAGGAGAATCGCTGGAACCCGGGAGGTGGAAGTTGCAGTGAGCGGAGATCACACCACCACATTCCAGCCTGGAGACAGAGCGAGACTCTATCTCGAAAAAAGAAAAGAAAAGAAAGAAATCCACTCCTAAACACATCCCAAGGCAGGAGTGTTTTACTGACCTGAAGTTTTCAAAGCCTAGTGCTGGGAAATCTATGTACCTCTCCATGTGAGCCCTCCACCCCGAGACACATCCCTTCCACCCTCCAACTGGCACTCGCCCTGACTGCCCACATCCCCTGCCTGCTCTCCCGCCTGGGTCTGTTCACTGCGCCCTCTGCTGTCCTGTCTTGGTACTGTACCAGCCCAAACCTGGCCTGGTGGAGGTTGGCTCAAATTATAAGCTGCCCAATTCTGACCCATTGTGCTTTGACCTCTTGGTGCAGGTCCGCCAGGACCCCCAGGAGGCGTGGTGGTGAGAGACATTGGCGACACCACCATCCAGCTCAGCTGGAGCCGTGGCTTTGACAACCACAGCCCCATCGCTAAGTACATCCTGCAAGCTCGCACTCCGCCTGCAGGGAAGTGGAAGCAGGTTCGGACCAGTAAGTGTGAGCCCTACCCGGGTCAGTGCTGATAAGGCCTGGCTGGGTGTAGGAGGTGGGAAGGGTCAAGGGTTGGGGATCGGGGGTCTGAGGGCCAGGGCTGAGCCTATAGTTTCTAAGTGGGACACACTTTGCCCTCTGCCAGCAGGGAGCACGCAGGCAAGCAGGAAGACAGTCATACAGAGAGTAGGAGAGTAGGGAGAGAATTCGAGGAGGAGGCGCTCAGTCTGTGCCCTTGAAGAATTGGTAGGATTGTTACTGGAGCAATGAAAATATTCGTGGGGGCATGGGGGTGCACACAGCATTAGCAGAGGCACCAGGATAGGGAAATTGACTAGATTTTCAATCACTTCTGAAAGAGATATTGAGAGCTTAGTATATGGCAAGTACTGAAGTGAGGGCTGGGTAGAAAGTGGTGATTCAGGCCAATGCCTGCCCTCTGCATCCGGATGAATGAGCGAATGCTGGACTCCCTGGTGCCTTGCAGATCCTGCAAACATCGAGGGTAATGCAGAGACTGCGCAGGTGCTGGGCCTCACCCCCTGGATGGACTATGAGTTCCGGGTCATAGCCAGCAACATTCTGGGCACTGGGGAGCCTAGTGGGCCCTCCAGCAAAATCCGGACCAAGGAAGCAGGTGAGAGTCCTAAGTGCCCCAAAGAACTATCATCAGGGCAGAGACCCTGGCCCCACTTAAAGGGAGCACCAAGCCAGCCGCAGTTATGCTGGGTTCCGACACTGCTCACGGGCTGCAGACTCTCACAAAACAGACGAGGAGGGAACACCAAGTTGGCACCAGGGCCACTGCATGGACAGACCATCTAGTCCAAACTCCTCATTTAAAAACTGGCCACTGTTACAACTGCATGTGAATCTATCATTTTTTTAAGTTTAATTTTTTAAAGTGGAAAAAGCAAAGTTCGGAGAAAGGAAGAGTCCCGTTGGCAGAGCTTGGACTTGAACCCAGGACCACGAGGTGGTAGACAGATGTCCTCCTGGAGAGTATGCACTACAGAAATCAGTTAATGCTGGCCGGGCGTGGTGGCCCATGCCTGCAATTCCAGCACTTTGGGAGGCCGTGGCAGGTGGATTACCTGAGGTCAGGAGTTTGAGACCAGCCTGGCCAACATGGTGAAACCCTGTCTCTACTAAAAATACAGTTAGCGGGGCATGGTGATGCACACCTATAATCCCAGCTACCCAGGAGGCTGAGGCAGGAGAATGAGTTGAATCTGGGAGGTGGAGGTTGCAGTGAGCCAAGATCACACCACTGCACTCCAGCCAGGGTGACAGAGTGAGACTCCATCTCAAAAAAAAAAAAGGAATCAGTTGATGCAGAAGGTGTGTGTGTGTGTGTGTGTGTGTGTGTGTGTGTGTGTTTTCCATGCAGCGGGCTAGGGAAACAGCCAGGGTCTCCAAGGTTTTTTTGGCAGCAGAAGGAATGAATAATCTGCCCACAACCCTCAGCACAAAGCATGTGGGTGTCAGAACCTGAGTGGGGAGGGAGGGAGAGAAGAGAACACAGGAGAGAAGGGGGAGGTACAGGCCCCAGTCAGATCTGCTGAGAGGCTCCTGCCCATCTCCACACCATTCACAGGGGAAGGCCTGAAATGAAAGCCCTGGGATCCTGGGATGGGCAGCATAGAATCAGAACCCTGCCTCCCATCCTCTCACCTTACCAGACCAGTTACACTGGATGTGTAGTGAGGGTCCACCTTCTTGTCTCCCTGAAACATGTTCTCCTATATGCCCCCGACTGACTCTTCAGGCCCTTTTTCTGGAATCACTCAACATTTTTAGCTGGTGCCTCTCCTGAGTAAGAAATTCAGAGGGAGCACTTTCTTGGATTGATCCTGAACTTCTTGGAGAATCAAATGTGGAGAAGTGAGGGGACTCCTTTATTCTGTTAATAGTATTCCAGGAGCCGAGGTGCACAAAGACAGCTGTGATGCAAAGGAAGGATGATGGGCTTTAAAATCAGAAGGGCTGAGTTCAGATTCTCCTATGCCATGTGTTAGCTGTGTGACTTTAGGCAAGTTGATTAACTGCTCTGGGCCTCAGCCCTTCCACCCTGAAAAGGGCAATAATAGCACCCACTTCACAGGATCAAATGGCCAATGTGGTTTTGTTGTTTGGTTTTTTTTTTTCTTTTCCTGAGCCAGAGTCTTGCTCTGTTGCCCAGGCTGGAGTGCAATGGAACGATCTCGGCTCACTGCAACCTCTGCCTCCCGGGTTCAAGCAATTCTCCTGCCTCAGCCTGCTGAGTAGCTGGGATCACAGGCATGTACCACCATACCCAGCTAATTTTTTGTATCTTTAGTAGAGATGGGGTTTCACCATGTTGGCCAGGCTGGTCTTGAACTCCTGACCTCGTGATTCACCCACCTCGGCCTCCCATAGTGCTGGGATTACAGGCGTGAGCCCCCACTCCCGGCCTCAAATGGCCAATGTGTTTAAGCGTCTCTTGCAAATTATAAGGCCCTAAACTATTGTCATCAGAAGCAAGTGAAAAATCTCCAGCTGCTGGATTCTCCGAGGAGATATTTTGACCCCCAGCCAAGTTACTCCCTGCCAAGCTGCAGGAGATGATGAAATAAACTCTTGTTTTAATATCAGCCTTGTTTAATACTAGAGACAATTAGATTAAATGTGCAACAAAAAGAATAACAATATATCACCCTGGAGCGCAAAAGTAGTTCATTTTGTTTCTTTGTTTGCATTAACTGCAGTTCTGGGTTATTTTTTCCACTTATTTGAAAGCAAATGGGAGTTGTTCTCTGTGATGTAGTTTAAGCTGATGGAGTGAGGAGGGCAGTGGTTATGTGCGCATCATCCGCTCTATGCTAACCACCATCTTGTTCAATTTCCTTCTCATTATGGCCTCTGAGAGAAACATGATTATCTTCATGGGGAAGAGAATCAGAGACTCAGAAAGGTTAAGTAACTTGCCCAGGGAAACACAGCTAGTAAATGGCAGAGGTGGGATTTGATCTCAGAACTGTGTGACTCCGGAGCCCACGTTCAGAGGGACCACTGGAGGACAAACACAGGGCCCAGTTGAAGGGGCTCCCCATCTTATGATGCTCTACAGGTGCAGGCTCGGGCTTTCATTTCTTCCTTGCTCATTAACAAGCCCTATCTGTGTCCCTTGGTGCCTGACAGTCCCCTCGGTGGCACCCTCAGGACTCAGCGGAGGAGGTGGAGCCCCTGGAGAGCTCATCGTCAACTGGACGGTAAGCTGGCAGGGTCAGATGTCCTCTTCCTCCTCCCTGACTCCTCTCCCGCTTGAGCAGCTCCCAAAAGGACCACTGCACAGCTCTGACTCAAAAGCAGACAACTTCCTCTCCCCTCTCCCATGCACCCACTGCCCTTCACTCGAATCCATGCTGCAGGCACAGCTGTCCAGGGCTGCCACTCTTGGCAAAGGTTGGGTGGGGCCAGGAAATGGGCAGGGACACGTGCCTCGGACCCTCGCCCATGCCACGCTCTTGCCCCTCAGCCCATGTCACGGGAGTACCAGAACGGAGACGGCTTCGGCTACCTGCTGTCCTTCCGCAGGCAGGGCAGCACTCACTGGCAGACCGCCCGGGTGCCCGGCGCCGATGCCCAGTACTTCGTCTACAGCAACGAGAGCGTCCGGCCCTACATGCCCTTTGAGGTCAAGATCCGCAGCTACAACCGCCGTGGGGATGGGCCTGAGAGCCTCACTGCACTCGTGTACTCTGCTGAGGAAGGTGGGCTGCCCCCAGGCCCACTGCTCATCCCTACCCCAGCTGCTCGTCCACAGGGGTGTGGGGTGGGGGAACGCTACTCATCCCCCGGCTCAATTCCATAGGAGGTCAGAGGACACCTGGGTTCCATACCACTGGCCTCACTTCCAGGCCTTGCTACCTTGTCTCCCTTCAGGATCGGGGGAAGGAAAAGGGAGGCTCTCTGGGGTGAGAAGTGGACCCTGGAGCATTGCCTGTGGGGCTCCCACTCAGCCTTCCTCCTGGGCCCTGTACTCTCCTCCAAAATCTTAAGCAAAGGCAATCCTGGTCCAGGGCTGCTCTGCAGGACACAGTGGGGCCCTGGGAATCCAAACCCATTCTGTATCGGTCCCCAGAGCCCAAGGTGGCCCCTACCAAGGTCTGGGCCAAAGGGGTCTCATCCTCAGAGATGAACGTGACCTGGGAGCCCGTGCAGCAGGAGATGAATGGTATCCTCCTGGGGTATGAGGTGAGCACCAACCTGGGGCTTGGGAGAGGAAGGGGTGCTGGGGACAACTCACAGCTCACTAATCGTTCCTCCTGGTGTCCCTGGTTCACTGACATGGCAAACTGAGCATCTAGTCTATCAGAGCTATGGATGCAAACTTCACTAAGACCCACGGCAGGCTGGGTGCCGTGGCTCACTCCTGTAATCCCAGCACTTTGGGAAGCGGAGGTGGTGGATCGCCTGAGGTCAGGAGTACACCAGCCTGGCCAATATGGTGAAACCCCACCCCCACTAAAAATACACAAATTAGCTAGGTGTGGTGCACATACCTGTAGTCCCAGCTACTCAGGAGGCTGAGGCAGGAGAATCGCTTGAGTCCAGGAGGCGGAGGTTGCAGTGAGCAGAGATTGTACCACTGCACTCCAGCCTGGGAGACAGAGCGAGACTCCGTATCCAAAAAAAAAAAGACCCCATGGCTTATGACCATTAGGGGAAGACAGACCCCAGAGGCAGCCTTGAAGTAAATGCTTGGCTAGAACCTGTACTGGAAGCTGGGGGGCCAGGGTAAGAGGAACGGTTCTGGGAAGCGGCGTGGCCTGCCGCTTTCATGCCAGAACGATTCAGGCTGGCCTGTCCAGGGCTGCGGAGAACAGCCTGAGCTGCTGTATGTACAGCTGATCATCCTGTCTGGGGGGAACTTGGGACCAGCAGCCTGGCCTGAGTCCTGGGCCCACTGAGGACTCCACATAGGGGTACCTGTAGAGCAGACAGAAAGTGAGAAGAAGCAAGAGGAAGAGAAAGAAGGACAAGTAAGAAAGAACAGAACCATCAGGCTGGGTTGGGAGTTCGAGATCAACCTGACCCACATGGAGAAACCCCGTGTCTACTAAAAATACAAAATTAGCCAGGCATGGTGGTTCACGCTTATAATCCCAGCTACTCAGGAGGCTGAGGCAAGAGAATCACTTGAACCCAGGAGGCAGAGGTGGTCGTGAGCCAAGATTGCACCATTGCACTCCAGCCTGGGCAACAAGAGTGAAATTCCGTCTCAAAAAAAAAAAAGAACCATCAGGCTGGGCCTACCAGTGATGGCACAAGTTTATTTCAGTAGAGTTCTCTAGATTTGAGCACGATAGCTTAGACAAGCCACAGTGTGGAGATAATTCCAGACTCTGCCCTTGATTTGAAAGCTCATTTAGCAGGTCTTCATGCTATGATTACCGTTAATATGGATTTGCATGCATTAGGCAGCCTTCAGATGCTTGCTTGCGGCAGGGTGACTGCTTTGCAGTACAAATAAGCATTTCCTATCCCTTAGCAGAATGCCCACGGTCACCCCTCTAGTTAATGAAATGAGGTGGGTTCCAGCCAGCCACTGCTAGGTTGAGCCTTGCTGCCCCATGTGTTGAGCAACTTCCTTGAACTAGGCACTAACAGACAGCAGGGATACACACTCACATGGTCCTGCTGTCTGGGTGCGCATGATCTAGTGTCCAGGTTCTGAGACCTGAGACTGAGTCACAGGGACCGGGATGAGCAAGAGAGGAACAGAATGTGGGGGGCCGGGGCAGCCCTGAGTTCCTCGGCTTGACTACTGCCCCTTGGGTGTCGCTGCCTCTTTCAGATCCGCTACTGGAGAGCTGGGGACAAAGAAGCTGCTGCGGACCGAGTGAGGACAGCAGGGCTGGACACCAGTGCCCGAGTCAGCGGCCTGCACCCCAGCACCAAGTACCATGTGACAGTGAGGGCCTACAACCGGGCTGGCACTGGGCCTGCCAGCCCCTCTGCCAATGCCACAACTATGAAGCCCCGTGAGTCTGTCTGCCTGGGGTGGGGATAGGGGAACGTGTTGGTGGGTGGGTGCCTCTGGGATCACTCTTTCCACAATGACAAGACAAATGCTCTAGCCCACCAGCCTCAGGGTGGACAGAAATTAGGCAGCGAACCTAATGGAAATAAGGGAATGAATTCAAGGCCTCTGAAGTGTCTCGTTCTTCCCCAACCTTTGGATTTTCATGGGCTTTGTTTCATGGGCAGGGCGACAGAATGTTCTGGGTGTAACTGCTAGAGGCAAACATCCAGGGAAGGGCTGGCTAAAGGTGAGGGGTTGCGGGGTGACAGGGAAATGTTTGGACATCCCTCCACTTCTCCCTCTCCGGCAGCTCCGCGGCGACCTCCTGGCAACATCTCCTGGACTTTCTCAAGCTCCAGTCTTAGCATTAAGTGGGACCCTGTGGTCCCTCTCCGAAATGAGTCTGCAGTCACCGGCTATAAGGTGAGGAAGGTCCAGAATGGGAAGGAACAGCTCCTCTGTGTTTCCAGTGAACGCAGGAAACAGCAATTTATAGCAAGAGGCATCTGAGTGAGACATAAGCAAAGGGTTTGTGACCGTGAGAGGAATGAAATTCATGAACGATTCTCTCAGTAACTTGCAGTAGGAACTAGTAAAAACAGGCAGGCATATCACTGCAGAGAGGCAGAGTTCCCGGGGCAGTGAGGGACTAGGGGGGTGGAGTATGGGGGTCCTTCCAGCTTAAGGAGTCTACAGAAACAATTCAGTGGCCTGCAAGCTTTCCTCCTACCAGTGAGGAGCTTTGTCAATGGGGAGGAGGGGTGAGGAGGCTGGACCTCAAGGGCCCAGAACCATTCGGGCTCTTCCCAGTACCTAAAACTGGGGAGGACAGAATGATCAGCCCTGGTGTCAGGAAACTCCACCTGGAAACCTCCTTCCAACAGATGCTGTATCAGAATGACTTACACCTGACTCCCACACTCCACCTCACGGGCAAGAACTGGATAGAAATCCCAGTCCCTGAAGACATTGGCCATGCCTTGGTACAGATTCGGACCACAGGGCCCGGAGGGGATGGGATCCCAGCAGAAGTCCACATCGTGAGGAACGGAGGTGCCACCCCTCCCCTGTCCTTATCCCCCGAGAGTATCAGGGTCCACCCAGATGCCTGAGGGGATCATTCCCTCCTAGGTCAACTCCAATCTCGATCCCCAAGGGAAAGTGGAAGGCAGGCAGGAAGCAAGTGCAAAATAGTCCTAGAATTGCCTCGCTACCACCTTTCTACCCACCCCCCAAAACATCCCCAAGGGCCAGGGAAGGGAGCAGGTGCAGAGGGAGGCTGAACACCAATCAGCAAAAGCAAAGGGCCAACAAAACACCGTAGGAGTAGGGCTGAGACCACCCAGCCGTCCGCTCTCAGACCTGCAGCTGGCCCTGTGAGTCTCCTTAGGAAAGGTCCCCATCTTGTCACAAGGGTGGGGTTAGGATAGTCCCAGGCCCAGCTGACTCAGCTTATGCTGGTTTCAGGCACAAGCATGATGGTGGAGAATGCAGCAGTCCGCCCAGCAGCGCACCCTGGCACCATTGTTTCCTACTCTGTGGCGATGCTGATCCTCATAGGCTCCCTGGAGCTCTGATCTCAGCACCCCTCCCTCTGCGCCACAGCTGGAGGCCACCTCTGATGGACACAGCCAGCCGGCCCCTTCCTGCTGCCAAGGTGGCCTGACACTGTGCCAGAGAGTGGCTGGTTTTAAATACCTACTTTAAACAGTGCCCTTTTAGTAGGAGGTACGATATTTTATATCCTGCCACAGGATAGAACCCACGCAAGGATTTCCTTTAAATCGAAAGGCACCAGGCAGTAACTTCCAAGACGACACTGACGCCGATGCCTGAGTCCTCTAGGCTGCCTGAGGGAAGGAACAGGCCCATGGGAAGAAGGGGGTTCTAAAAATGTGTCTTCAATTCAGCAGAGATGGCTCTCTGGGACCCTATGTGGACTCCACCACTTGAGAGCAGTCCTAGGTCCGGCGGGAACACCAGACATAACAGGCTGAAGAGCTGGGGCGAAGGGCACACCTCATCATCCTTCAGTCTAAGGAGAAGGGCAAGCCCTGGGCCCAAGGACTCTCCTATCTTCTCCTCTTGAGCAGCAGCAAGGACCCTGACGCTGTCCCCAGTGACGCCCTAGGGGCTCCTGCCTACCCATGAGGCTGAGGACCAGTGCCCCAGTGCCTGAGTCTGGGAGCCTGAGCCCCTTCAGCTTTGAGGGGGTGATACTCTAGGCTGCTTGGAGTGGGAGCTAAAAAGAGATGAGAGGCTGGGGCCCTTGGTGGAAAGGGGCACCAGCCTTGGTCTGAGAGAGTCACAATCCAGGTGACGTTGCCCTCTAAGCCAACACTGCCAACCTGACCCTGTCATCTCCAGAGTGACAGTGCCACTTCAGGTGGCTGAGTGACTAAAGGGCTTGTCTTGGTGGGGTCCCCCACCCCTCCAAGACCCATCCTGCACAGTCCCTCCAGGGTTGGCAGGAGATGGCCAATCATGCACCTGCCTCTCCCTCCAGCTCTGCCTGCAGTCAGCTCGGCCTCCCCGACCTGCAGCCTTGACTCTGCTCTCCCAGCACTGACTCACTCCTGCCTGGGAGCGGAATGCAGCATTCGTGCTGTGTGTCCTGGAATAGGAGGCTTCTGGGAAGGGCAGAGGATACATGTGGCCCTCCCTGCTCCCAGGTATACCTAGGACCACCTGGCCAGGTCCACTCCCAGAGACCCTTGGACTGCTTGCATTTCCCCAGAGGAAAAGGGGTTAATAAATGGGCCATCCTTTCTTGAGTTCTGGGTATACTACCCGTCACAGAACGTCGGATCTGGAAGAGACCTTAGAGTTCAACTTCTCCAAGCCCCTCACTTTACAGATGAGGAAATGGAGGTGGTCCAGAGAGGGTCTGGGATTCCCAAGGTCACACAGCCCAGAAGAGATGGGGCTGGGTTAAGAACTTGAGTCACCCACCTTTTTGTTCAAGGCTCTTTGTCTACCCAGAGGAAGGAGGCAGTGCTAAATGGCTATGGCCTGGCTAAGAAGGTGGTCAGCCAGTGGGGTATGAAAATTCTACTTCAAGGGTAGATTGGTGATCATAGGGACTGGCATGGCTGGGTTCCCGTCCAAGGTGTGGGCAGATTCCAGGAGGCATCCAGTCCTTCTTGGCCTTCCGAGCCTAGCGTCTGCCTAACTTCAGCATGCAGTGCTGACTTAAAGCCCCTGTCCCTCTCACTCTTGCCCCAAGAAAAGAGGCCAAAGCAAGGGCAGATTCCTTAGGCAAGAGCAGCACAACCAGGAAACCCCACAGCCCATGCTCTGACAGGTGGCCCTTCGCAGGGAGCAGTGGGACAGGCGTCTTGAAGGGCACATGTCCCCGGAAGCTCTGAGCCTGTTTTCTGTAGTTTACAGTTAGAGCTCTATTTTGTTATGGTTTTTTAAACTTTTAAGTCCTGCTCTATTTTCCTGGGCAGGTTTATGTTGATGTTTATCCACTACAATTTTTAAAAATATAAGCTCACATGCCTTTTCCCTGCCACCACCAAACCCCCACTACACCCTACCCACCCCCCAACCCCCACCCAGGTCAGCTTTCCTGGAGCTGGCTAATCAAATCTTCCTCACCTCTTCCCAAGAAAGGGTGCTAGGGGCTCAGCTATGTGACCATTCTTCCCGACAGGGAGCCCAAACTTGGCCTAGCATCCCTCCTGGTCCCCCTCTGGCCATGACGTGGCCTGTGCCTGGTTCTCTATCAGAAAGGGATTGCTGAACAAAACTTCCTTCCAAGCTTTAGCCAATTCCTTCCTTACTGCCTCGGGCTGCGTCACAGGAAGAGGACAGGTGTCCAGTTGCTGGGCTGAGGGAGGAGCTGGTTTGGCATAGGACCTAACCAGTGAAGCCGGAGCCTGCAGCCCCTAAGCTTGCTTGAGGCCAATGATACTTAACGCATAACTAAGTACCTTAATGCTAATGAGGTCCACTAAAAAGGGGAGGAAGGCGGACCTGCTGGGAGACCCACAAAGGGGTTTTAACCAGGGAAAACTGAGCCCCAGGAAAACCTAACCACTGTGCAGATAGAATTTGTTTGGGGGATAAAACTACAACAAAACAGATGTTCCTGCAGCCTGAGATCTCAGGTAGGGTACTAAATAAGGTTTAATAAGACGGTAGGTGACCTAAGGACATGCAAGCTTGTAAAATGCAACAGCCTCTTGCTAGAGCGATATGTACATGAACTTGCTTGCAGAAGACTAGATTAGATGCTTCTCAGAATCCCCTCCTGCCCAGGGGTTCTCTGATTTCTGTGTTCTCTGCTCAGATGGGCTGGGGGAGTTGAGAGGGTGGCTCATTCTTGCTGTGGTCATGAGACCACGGTTCTGAGTTATCTCCTCTCACACATCAAGCCCCAGCAAGGCAGCAAGAGGGAGAGCTACAAACAGTATTTTACCCCACAACTTAGTGGCCGGCAAACGCCTTGGGGACTAGGGTCGGGAACAACCCGTAAGCACGTCTTCAGGGCCCAGGGAGACAAGTGCCCTCTGTTCCGCACACATTTGGGCTCCCCTTACAGAGCGCTTTGCCCTGGCTCCGAGGTCCCTGTTGCTCTAACAGGTCCAGGTGTATACCCAGCCTCAGGGGGAGGGCATCTCTCTCCAGATTGAGTTTCAGAGCCCAGCAAGGTCAGGTTATCTGCTTTCATTCAGGGTTGTGAATGATACAAATGGTGCCAGGGAGTGGCAAGGCCATGGGGGTAGGTGGGGGGTGAGTTTTTCTTTTCATAAGGTAACAACAGTAGAGACTTGGGCCAGACATCAGAAAAAACTTCCGGAATGACCTTCCACCTTCCAGGAGGCCCTGGAATAAGAGGCTTCTTTTTTAGGGAACTTTGAGGAATTTTGAAAGCTGTTGATAGGGGGTCTAGGATCGGTGAAGCTGTGACTGGAGGGATAGGAGATGCTCCAAGTGTCCATCCAGAGATGAGACTCTTAGAATCAGTGTTTGGTGCAGGAAGCGTCTTGGAGATCCCATCTGCTGTGGCCCTGCACCTTAGAGGAGGCCATTAAGGGGACTCACCTAGGAATTCTGGTTATAGCCCAGTGCTTAGCCCAGCATATGCTGCCTCTTTAGGGCACCCCAAAGACCAGCCAGCCTGTACTCTGGGCAAGAGCCCAAGAGGGCTAAGAATGTTTGACTCCCTCTACCTCTCCCCCAGCTATAGAGGAATCTTTTCTCTGCCTGGTGTCAGAATGGGACTGCCAACTGCCTCGTCCGTCGGAGACACAGTATCCTCAAACCTGTGGCCACTGGCATGACAGTGGTGCTGTCTCCCTGGGTGAGACCTACCCTAGGCTTCCTCCTGGATGTGATGGAGGTTGCCGGAGAGGCTCTTAGCATAAAATGGATTAGATGGGCATTTTTCTATGTGCTTCCAAAAAGCTCCATGGAAACGGGCACCTGGTAGCTGTGGGACACCTGTGGACTTGTGTATATGGTCATAGGCTTTGGGAAGACAAGACATAAAGGAAAATGAGAGAAACAAAATGGGTCAGATAGCTTTGGCCAGAGCCGCAGACAGCCTATGTGGCCTGTGACACTTAGTGCCTTTAGATGGGATACATCTTGCCTCGGCCCCAAGACTCCTCCAACTTACCTGTCCCATCCAGGGCCTGCACAGCTTAGAGAGGCTCATAGCTTGGCAAAGGCCAGGGCTTCATCGGCCCACCGACTTGACTCAGTGTTTGTAAAAATGGAACCATTCCCACTGGCCTACTGTTTCTCTCTTGTACTTCTTGTAATGATAGTTATTTATTGACTGTGGTAGCAGGCAGTTCTTAAATAAAGATGGTTTCTCAACCCGTTGCGGCAGGTGGCGCCAGCTGTGGGTGTTTTTATCATTAGGCTAAAGCATACCTCCTTGCCCTGTTCTGTCACTCCAGAGGCTTTTATCTCCACACAGTGAAATATAAGGAAGTTACAACATACAGTCTATACTGCTTCATTCGGTCCCAGGAGGGGGAAAAAATTAGGCCAAGATCTTAAGGCAGGTCTAAGCAGAACACAAGCAGGCACTTGGCTAGAATTAGCAGTAAACAATGCTTATGTGATGGTACTGCTTCAGGGTTCCCCAATTTTTAAGACATCTCTGAGGTGTTGACTCAATGGTCCCAAAGGAAAGTCTCCCTGCAGAGATATTAAAGATACCCAGCTGGTGAGAATGAGGCTGCTACCTCTACTCTTGGCTCATGGCAGCAACAAGGTTTGAATTACTAGTCGGTTTCCAGCCACACTTTCTCACACATTCAATAATCATTTATCAAACTTTTTTTTTTTTTTGAGACAGAGTTTCGTTCTTGGAGTACAATAGCACGATCTTAGCTCACTGCAATGGAGTGCAATGGCATGATCTTAGCTCACTGCAACCTCCACTTCCTGGGTTCAAGAGATTCTCCTGCCTCAGCCTCCAGAATAGTTGGGATTACAGGCGCATGCCATCACACCTAGCTAATTTTTGTATTTTTTTTTTTTTTAGTAGAGACGGGGTTTCACCATGTTGGCCAGGATGGTCTCAAACTCCTGACATCAGGTGATCCACCCACCTCAACTTCTCAAAGTGCTGGGATTACAGGCATGACCCACCATGCCTGGCCTATCAAACTTTCATTATAGATGAAGATGTGTGTGGAGACACACTTCCACAGCTCTGGGTTTTGTCTTTCAGTGCAAAGCAGGTAGGGACCCATGCTGGCTATGCCCCCAGCTTTTTTCAGGGAAGAGGGAGATGGTGATTGGAGGCCCCAGTAACTCAGTGCTTAGCTGTGTGCCTGGAAGCCCAGGCTGACAGCAAGCCTCCAGAAGGGATGCATACAGACACCAGTATGATATTGCAAAAGGGTCATCCCTTCCACTTTGCCCCCAGAGGCCATGTAGGAACACTGGCCAATCTAAAAACCCAAATATTAGTCCAGTCAGCATCTCCTTGACCCTGCAGAGGTAGAATACTTGCACAGAATTCAACAGGTTTTGCTTTACTAACACAACTGGACATCTTTTGTTCTCTTCGCTGCTCAATCCCTTCACATCCTTAGAGTCAAAACTCAAGAGCCCAATGCACAGAGGGCTATAAAGCCACAGCTGTGCAACAGTCCATTCCATGCTTGACTACTGGCTGCAACGAAAAGTTATTTAGCTCTTCTTGGGTCTCAGTCTCTCCATCTGGAAAACGGGACATAGTACCCCTCAGCCCTCCTCCCTCCTCAGCAATGTCATGTTGAGTTCATTACATATAAAGTGGGACATTGTTTTATGGTCTTCTAACATCAAGACTGCTTGCTTCACATACACGAGCTATCTCCTGAATGTCTCAGCAAGTTGTCCCATACTGAAAGCATCATCAATAATACTCCTGAACTCACGTCCAGTGCTTCACCTTTACTTCACAGGATCTCACTGGACCCTCACAATCACCTATTTCAATGATGATTGTGAGGGTCCAGTGAGATCCTGTGAAGTCAGGTGGCTTGCTCCATTACACCAACAATAGCAGAACCAGGACCAGAACCCAGATGTTCGGAAATCCATCCCCTCTCAGGTAGATAGAATGGGGGAAAGGCTGTGTGTAAAACTAAGATATTTTTAAAAATAAGAGCAATAGGGCCAGGTGGTGGCTCATGCCTGTGATCCCAGCACTTTAGGAGGCTGAGGCAGATGGATCACAAGAGGTAAGGAGATCGAGACTATCCTGGCCAATATGGTGAAACCCCATCTCTACTAAAATACAAAAAATTAGCTGGGCATGGTGGCGTGTACCGGTAGTCCCAGCTACTCGGGAGGCTGAGGCAGGAGAATCGCTTGAACCCAGAGGCAGAGGATGCAGTGAGCCGAGATTGCACCACTGCACTCCAGCCTGGGCAACAGTGAGATTCTGTCTCAAAATAATAAGAGCAATAGTAAAATTACTCCCTATGCCTGGGTGGGCTTCGGTCAGTGGTTCTCAACCTTAGCTACGTATCAGAACCACCTAACAACCTTAAACAACGCAGATGCTCTGAACTCATGATTGATACACATCTAGGACACTGAGAGCCTAGGAGCAATGACTCCCAATAGCAATGAGCACACCCAACATGCAGATTTTGGTTTCTCAATGCTACTCCCCACACTAAGAGGAACCAGGGCTCCTTGGAGAAACAGCAGATTCAGTGGTGGGGTAAGGAGAGTCCAAATGTGAACCTGAGATACTGTGTTGTACTAGAACCACAGCAAAAGGGCAAAACAGCTTGCCTGAGGGGACTCCTACTGGCCAAAATTGGGGACAATTTGAACATCAAAAAAATGATAATCTGTACACAAAACCCCCATGACATACAGTTTACCTATGCAAGAGTCCTGCACATGTACTCCTAAACCTAAAAAGTTAAAGAGAAAAAATGGATTATATATATATAGTTCACTGAATAAAAAGAATCTATTGAGACCTCAAAATAAAAAGGCAAAAAGGGCAAGCTCTTCTTCAGAGAGATGCAGGATATTTCACACTGCTGATGATGACAAAGAGAGAGAGAGAGAGAGAAATGCGGGCTAATATAGCTAAGATGAACATAAGGAATTGCCAGTTTGCAGTCCCCAACATGTAACGATGAACAAGGCAAAAACAATGGATGCCAAAATAAGTGAACAGTTTTTGGAGAGCCATATAAAGTATTAGCCCACAGACTATGAATTACAAATGAGAAAATACACACACATCGTGGAGAGATCTGGCCATCACCACCTTAACCAAATGATCAAGCTTATTATCAATAGTGGGTCAACCTTGGCTGGGCACAGTGGCTCATGCCTCTAATTCCAGAACTTTGAGAGGCCAAGGCAGATGGATCACCTGAGATCAGGAGTTCGAAACCAGCCTGGCCAACATGGCAAAACCCTGCCTCTATTAAAAGTATAAAAATTAGCCAGGCATGGTGGCGCACACCTGTAGTCCCAGCTACTCAAGAGGCTGAGGCACGAGAATCACTTGAACCCAGGAGGCAGAGGTTACAGTGAGCTGAGACTGAGCCACTGCACTCCAGCCTGGGCGATGGTGAGACTCTTGTCTCTAAAGAAAGAAAAATGTGGGCCTTTAACATAAGCCTTGTAATGTGATGCAGGAAGTACATATCTACATAGGGCTCTTGTCAAATTTAAGCTGCATTCCTCATGAATCACGAGGAAATGGCAAATATAAATTATGGAACCTTATCCAAGACAACTGTACTAGCTAAATTATTCAATAAACTCAATGTCATGAAAGATAAAGGAATGTGTGTGTGGCGGGGGTAGGGTCTGTTGTAAAATAAGACACTTAAGAGAAATATAATACATGAACCTTTGCTTTGACTCTGGATCAAAAATTAAAATGCTGTTAAGATTTTGGATATTGGTGAAAACTGAATACAGGTTGAGTATCCCTTATCCAAAATGCGTAGGACCAGAAATATTTCAGATTCTCTCAGATTTTGCCATCTTTGCATTATACGTACAGGTTGAGCATCCCAAATCTAAGAAATCCAAAATCAGCTCCTCCAGTAAGCAATTCCTTTGAGCACCGTGTTGGTACTCAAAAAGTTCCAAGTTTCAGAGCATTACAGATTTCAGGTTTTCATTTTCAGAATGCTCAACTTGTTTAAGCTATACGTAAGATTAAGAAATTGCTAATTTTTGGCTGGGTGCGGTGGCTCACGCCTGTAATCCCAGCACTTTGAGAGGCTGAGGCAGGTGGATCATCTAAGCTCAGAGTTCGAGGTCAGCCTGGCCAATATGACAAAACCCTGTCTCTACTAAAAACATTAAAAAGCTATCTGGGCATGGTGGCTGGCGCCTGTAATCCTAGCTACTCAGGAGGCTGAAGCAGCAGGATCACTGGAACCTGGGAGGCGGAGGCAGTGAGTTGAGACCATACCATTACACTCCAACCTGGGCGACAAGAGCAAAACCCCGTCAAAAAAAAAAAAAAAAAAAAAAAACCAAACAGATAATTTTCTTAGTGTGATAAAGATATTGTGGTTACAGAGAATACCCTTATTAAGAGATGCATACACGGTTTAAGAGGAAAGAGTTGCAGACCGGGTGCAGTGGCTCACGCCTGTAATCCCAGCACTTTGGGAGGCTGAGGCAGGCGGATCACGATATCAGATTGAGACCATCCTGGCCAACGTGTGAAACCCAGTCTCTACTAAAAATACAAAATTAGCTAGGCATGGTGGTGTGTGCCTGTAATCCCAGCTACTTGGGAAGCTGAGACAGGAGAATTGCTTGAACCCAGGAAGCAGAGGCTGCAGTGAGCCAAGATCATGACATTGCACCACAGCCTGGGCAACAAGAGCCAAACTCCATCTCAGAAAAAAAAAAAAAGAGTAAAGAGTTGCAATGTCTGTGACTAGCTTTCAAGTGGTTTAGCAAAATCAGTCTATACTGAGAAAGGTAATTGTGACAAACTCTTATTACCTGGTGAATTTCGGTAAAGGGTCTATGGATGGTAACCAAATATTTCTTTCAGCTTTTCTATGGGTCTGAAATTTTTACAAGTTAAAAGTAAAAGAAACAGTAGGGATCCTTTGACTATAATTTCAACTGAATTAGCATTTTCCGGATTAGAGCTCAAGAACCTTTATTTTTCACAAGGTCATCCAGATGATTCTGACACACATCTAGAGGATCATTGGTCTTTGGTTTCTGCTACATCCTTCTGTAGCCAGAGAAAAGTGAGAGGAAGAAATGCTGTAATTCTCTCAGTAGAATTAGCTCGGCTGGTGGCCAAGAGCCTTTTCCCTGATGGTTCCACAAGCCAATTATCTCAGACACAGTCCGAATGGCCTCAGAGTCTTAAGACTAGATTTCCTATGGAGGAATGAAAGTACTAATCCTCCCTTGGGGGCCTTGGCTGCTGTTAAGAAACCAACATTTGACCTTCCCAGGAATACAAGCTTCAGGGCAATGAAAGCCCTGATTCCAGCGGAGGCAAGCAAAGGTGCTGTCAGAATGATAAGGGGAAACCTACCAGGTGAGGGATCCAGCGTTTTGCCAAGAAATTCAATTTAATACCAAACGGGATTTACCTGAGCAGAACAGGCAATTTGTTAACATTTAGTGACTGTTACACAGCTGAGATGGATGTCACTACTAACAACCCTGCCATAGGCTTAAGCACTGCATCCTCCGTCCCCAAGAGCAGACAGCTGGTTTAATGTCTATTCTAAGAAACCTGAGGAAAATGAAGCCAGACTGATTATGGGACAATTTAAACAAATACAAGAAACTAAAAACCAGAAAAGTTAGGTTTCCATATAGCTCCTGTGAATTACTTTTATTGAAGAAAAAAATATTCACTAGAAAAGCTGAATACATCCCTCTACATGAATACACAGCTCAGAAGAGGGGAAATGGAGATGGGGAGCCATCCAAGTTATAAAGGGTAGAAAATGAATGCAAGCTTCTTAGAACTCTTCTACCCAATGGGCAGGGAAGATCAGGAAGAGATCCACAGGGTATAAGGAAGTTAGATTACTGCCCGTAGCTGCCAAGTTGTCCCCTCTACTTACTTCTCCCACTCATTCTTTTGGCTGTGGGAGCCTTGCCTCTTAGCTGATCCACTAATTACAGCTGGAACACTCCCCTAAAAAGCTAGCTTGGCTTCCTGGGCAGCCAGTCCTTCAGGGGCAAGGCTGTTAAGCTCTCGAGCGTGTCACTGCTGCAGGCCCCCCCTCAGCACACAGAGGACAATCCTCACCAACACACCACCAACCACTCCACTGGCAATTCCTATTCCCAAGGCTGATGCCACCTTCTTTTTCCACTCTGGGTGGCGAGGCTTGTAGTAGTTGTCCAGATTAACTTCCAATCCCACATCTATTAACTTCTGATCCTCAGTAAGTGACTGGTGGAAATTCAGGTTCACCAAGTTAGGAGGAAGGACCCTCAGCCCAAAATAGAGCCTCTTGACAAGTCTTAAGTTTTTTAACAGCTGCACATCACATCGATATGTCCCAGAGTCATACTCCTGAGCATATTTAAACTTCAAAAAGTGGGAGTTGGCTCGGAAAGGTTTGAAGACCTCATCGTCAGTTGAGATGATACCTCGAGCAAGTCTCCAGGTGAACCGGAAAGCTTCCTGTCCAATCTCCAGGATGTCTGAACTCAGACAGCTAAGCTCAAATTCCTTGCCAATGAGGACGGTGAAATGAAGCATCCCACAGTTCCAGTTGGTCAGACATTCCAAGCGCTGAGTCTGACATTTCCTTCTCACTCCATCAGGGCCCACCTCACAGACAGTCTCCTCCTTATAGCCCAGGCCACAGGTGACAGTACAGGTTGTGGCATTGATGATAACTTTCCCCACAGCTTCTTGAAGCTTCTCGGGGATGGCCAGTGTGTTAGGTGTAGTAGCCACCAAAGGCAGGTAGAAGGCCAACCCCAGGCTCCCAAGGGCGAAACTAGTGGCCAAAGCCTTCATGTCTCTGTAGCCATTTTGCCACCCTCAGCTAGCGACCCCAAGGTATTCCCGCTGAATCCTCTATAGTATCATAAGTTGATTCCTTTGACATGAGATATCCTTCAAAGTCAAAAGATATGATGCATGTATTGTCAATAAAACAACACAATTTAATAAATAAAAGTCCAGTCCTTATTAACAGGTTAGGCCACAAGGCAGGAAAAAAATCACAATGGTGTTGCTTTACTATCTATCGTTATTAATAACCACCTAACAGGTCTTCATTCTTTTCACATTTTTTTTTTTTCGAGACAGGGTCACACTCTGTCAACCCAGGCTGGAGTGCAGTGGCATGATCACAGCTCACTGCAGCCTCAACCTCCTAGGCTCAAGTGATCCTCCCACCTCAGCCTCCTGGGTAGCTGGGACTACAGGTGTAGGCTACCACGCCCAGCTAGTTTTTGTATTTTTTATAGATATGGGGTTTCACCATGTTGCCCAGCTTGTCTCCAACTCCTGGGCTCAAGCAATTTCACCCACCTCAGCCTCCCAAAGTGTTGGGATTACAGGCGTGAGCCACTGCACCTGGCCTTTTCCATGTTTGTTTAATGATTTTAAATCCACCTCTTGGGAAGACAAGGAAGGAAAGACTTCAGAAACTGAAGTGAATTTCCAAATTACCTCAAATGTACAGTGAAGTTACTCTTCCTCACCCATTACCCTTGCCCTCTATAAACTAGGATCTAAATTAACGGTTTCAAAAGCTCCAGTTAAATGTCACCAAATAAAACAAATACTAAGTCTATAAAAAGGAAGATTAACTTGAATTATTGACTTTAATACTCCTAAACCTCCTATAAAAAGGATTAAGAACTCTGGACTGGGAGACAAGTAACTTACCCTTCCTGAATTTCTGTTTCCTCCTTTGTAACTTAAGACTTCCTTGCCTATCTGAGGAAGGTCACTTAGAGCATCGAATGATATACTGTATGTGAAAACACTTTGTAAAGTGTGAAACACTGTTCAATGTGTAAGGAATTTTAAACAGAAATGGAAATTCATAAAGACAAGGGCCAGGATGACCTTTTCGAATCAGAATGTTTAAGGTTACGTTAAAGGCAGCTCTTCTCCCCCTTTTAGGCACTCTTCCTTCCCAAGGATACTGAAGATGTATTTTGGGTGAGAGGATACATGATGCTCCCTGACTCTTGGCCTACTACTCCCTCTACCCTACAGAACAGAGCTCATCACTCACTTAGGTCAAGGTTGCTATGAAACAGCTATGATGTCAAAGATGGAGTTCTCAATCACATAAAAGATTAATAAGTAGACACTCAAGTTTGACATTAAAATCAAAGACTTAGACTTTGTGAAACTTCTTATCTTTAGAAGACAATAAGTATTTAATGAATTTTAAAGCTACTTCATTAAAAAAAAAGGCTAATAAGAATTTAACCGTACTTACTTAGACTTGAAGAAATATCCTTGGAAGGCAGGAACTTCCTAGCATGCATTTTTGTAACCTCCAGAATGCCTAGCCCTACGGGCTCTTCAGTTATTACAAAACTCTACTGAGTTACAGAATTGGAAGAGAGATCATTCCTAGACGATCTCTTTGATCAACAACTTTTCTGCTTGCATTATTTATTTATAATCTCATCAAGAGGCAGAAATGTACCTGTCCTCCACTCCCTACTTCTTCTACATCTATCTTTCCACACCGAAAGATCTAATATCAGCACAGGAAAGCATTTTCCTTTGTACTAAAGCAAAGTAGCCAGTGAGTTTCAGAAGTGAGCAGTGTTTACAAATAAACATCTACACCTGTTCTTTAATAAACATCCAATTTTATTTACAAAGCATTAAAGCTTCAGCAAGAAATACCCAAGGCTAAGTCTCATCTTGTACAAAACTACAGATTTTTTTTTTGAGACGGAGTCTTGCTCTGTTGCCCAGGCTGGAGTGCAGTGGCACGACCTCAGCTCACTACAATCTCTGCCTTCCAGGTTCATGCAATTCTCCTGCTTCAGCCTCCCGAGTAGCTGGGATTACAGGCATCCGCCACCACACCCAGCTAATTTTTGTATTTTTAGTACAGATGGATTTTCACCATGTTGACCAGGCTGATCTTGAACACCTGACCTCAGGTGATCCACCTGCCTCAGCTTCCCAAAGTGCTGGGACAACAGGCGTGAGCCACCACGCACAGCCCAGAGTATTTTTAAAAACAAAATGTTGGGAGTGGCAGGGCAGGGATGACAAAAAGGAAGAAGAGAATATACATATATTGTACAAATCAAGAAATTCAAACTGAAATGGATAGAAGGTTTTAAAAGTTGAAAAAAATTCCGAAAGCATAAATAATTATTAGGAGCTACTGTCAGAGACAATCTGACAGGGCTGAAGATTTTCTCGGTAGCCAGTTTAGGAGGTGGACAGAGCACAAACCTACAAATGCTCAGGCAGAGGAAACCAAGCTACTTCACACATGGAAATATGGCAGAAGCCCTCTAAGTCCCATAGTTTGCACACTGCTACAGTGTACAGTGCAGAGGACTGGAATGGATACAAGGTCTGCAAAACAAAAACATGTCTAGTGAGCCCCCTACCAATCTCAACCACTGGTCTAACTCATGACAGTCTCAAAATGAGTACATAAGAAAAAAAGCAGCAGCATCTAAAAATACAGACATTTTGCAACTGACTCTGGGAGAGCTGTCTCTTCAACTACTGAATATACTGGTTCTAAATGATGGAGTAGGACAAAGAAGCTCTTATTGATGTGCTCTACTTTGATTTCTATGCTAAAATCTAAAAGGTAATCAATGTGTTTGGCTACCTATAGGGGCATCCACCAACTGATATATTTCTTTTTTTTTTTTTTGAGATGGAGTCTCATTCTATCACCTAGACTAGAGGGCAGTGGTGTGATCTCGGCTCACAGCAACCTCTGCCTCCCGGGTTCAAGTGATTCTCCTGCCTCAGCCTCCTAAGTAGCTGGGATTACAGGTATGCACCACCACACCCGGCGAATTTTTATATTTTTAGTAGAGACAGGGTTTCACCAAGTTGGCCAGGCTGGTCTCAAACTCCTGACCTCAAGTGATCCCCTCACCTCTGCCTCCCAAAGTGCTGGGATTACAGGCGTGAGCCACTGTGCCCGGCCCACTAACTGATATATTTCACAGTAAGCACAGTATTTAAATTCTCCTCTTAAAATACTGGGGAGAAAAAAAAAAAAAGCGATCCAGGTTAAGCACTTCCAGTCAGCTCTAAACGCCACTCAGAGAAGCTACTGAGCCCTTTCCACACCTGGTTTCCTGACAGGATTTTCAGAGAATTTCAAACACCTAATGTAGACATCTATCCAATCTGCTATTTTTAGATAAACAACAACAAATGTCAAAAAAAAAAAAATGCTAAGCAACCTTTCACAGAAAGGAAGTGACTGAAAACACAGTAAGAAAAAGGAACATAGGTCTAGGAAGGGAAAAATACAATGACTGATGAGGACAGATTTCCACAGGAAGTGATAAAAACAATTCACTGTGATCTCTGATTTGGACTATGCTGTTGCTGCTTTGATTCTGGACGGTTTGACTTTCCTCCTTGCATAGTCACCCAACCCCAGTAAAACAGTAGCTCGTTGAGACACCTTGTTTGTTTGCATCTCTGGAAGCCAGCACAGGGAAAGCAACATAAACTACTGATGATTCTTTGCTGGAGATGGATAAAACTAGCTATCTTCAAAAACCATGATTAATGACAGTCAACCAATATTGGAGGGAAAGAGGCAATGAGAGGAAAACAAGGGAAAACCCTGAATTGTTACAGTCCAGATTCTCGAGCGATATGCGGTATGGTAGGAAGAGAGGGCCTTCATTGTTCCCTTTCTGAAAATTTGAAATCTCTGAAGCACTTTCTTTTCTGCCCATCCTTTGCACACAATATGGAAACAGAGGAAGTATCTGGGGAGAGGATAAGTTTAAAATGAAAGTATGCAACAAAAGATTTCCTAGGATACCAGTAGCAAAATTTCAGATACGAAGTCACTCGAGGACATGCATTGAGGACAGAAGGCAAATGGGAGATAGGAAATGGCATGTCAAAATGACGCTGGGTACAATAAAGTTAGATGAGCAAAACATAGGTAACTTTCCTCCAGCAACGTAACTAAGCATCAAAGTTTAAGTGAGTCAAAATTCCTATCTGATGTCTTCACAAATCTTCATTCCTGAGAACCTATTTGGACTGATGCTTCAAAGGGAAGGGAAGGGACGTATACTCTTCTTCAATAATTCACTTCTTCATTTAAACATAAAATTCACTCCTTCCACCTCCTGGGTGGGAGGCACAGGCCTTTGTTTTAAATTAAAGTCAATTTTCAAATGACTGACCACAGTGTCCAGAAACCACATGATGGCAAAGTGGGAAAGAATGAAGAATTTCGAGGGTCTTCATAACAGTTCTGAGATTGCTCCTCCTGCTAAAGAGATTAGACACAAAAAGATTTCTTTTAGCTTCAATTTAAACCATTTACTTGTAAGAACAGAAATACTGAATGCTGGATGATACATTAAAAGCACACATGGACCAAGAATTTCCCCTTTTTAAGAAAGTCATAAACAACTCCAACTCCCAGTTACTCTTTACTGAACAACAAACAATCCAAATGCAACCCCACCCCACCAATACTTTCCTCAGTACTGTCCCAAATGGTGGGGGCAAAAGCAAAATGATCAGAGTTCTACATTTTTTCTAAGCTGCTAATCATTCTCTAAGGTGCTAACAAATAATGCTTAACATTCCAAAACGTGCAAAAAGTAGAGGAGAAGAAATTTTAAGGTACTACACCAAGTGATGAACAGATGAGCAAGACACCCTCTTCCCAGCACCACAGTTCCTTAAGTGACATACTCATCACCTTAGAATCCCAAATACGGTGAAATGTTCAGCTACTGTCCACATTTCTATACACCAACGATGATCAATAAATAACATCCTGAATAGTAAAATGAAATGAACACTTCCCTGATTATTCCACAGAAGCTGCTCAACCTCTGAGAGACATCCTTAAATGAGCTGCTGTGAAATATTAACTAGGAAGTGTAAAAAGAAAACGAAGTGAAGAAAATCCTCCCAGATGTCATTTGGAATGGCAGAGAGCATGCCACTTGAAGGTAAAATGGTTAAAAAAGAATCACCAAATTATGAAAGAAAAGTGCCCATTTATGTAACTTTGCTTTTAACCTGATTTTTAAAGTTCCTGCACAAATGAAAACTGGCAATAAAAATATATTCACATGTGCCTGAGAACAGACTGAAGTTACAATGAAATACAAACTCTCGACTGAAAGTTGTTAAAAATCAAACTTAGGCAGGCATGGTGGCTCACACCTGTAATCCTGGCACTTTGGGAGGCCACGGAGGGCAGATCACGAGGTCAGGAGTTCAAGACCAGCCTGGCCAACATGGTGAAACCCCAACTACTAAAAATACAAAAAAATTAGCCAGGCTTGGTAGCGCATGCCTGAAGTCCCAGCTACTAGGGAGGCTAAGGCAGGAGAATAGCTTGAATTTGGGAGGTGGAGGTTGCAGTGAGCCGAGATCTCAGCACTACACTCTAGCTTGGGCAACAAAGTGAGATTTCATCTCAAAAAAAAAAAAAAAAAAATCAACTTTAAACTTTTCATAGTTCAGTGAGATTAAAAGCTTAGTTAGCATCTGTTTTTCAGATTTCTCTCAACATAAATCACAATAAATTCCTTGCATTGATTTTTTTAAAAACCTCTTGAGATAGAAAAATCCACTCCACAAGATTCAATATCATGCCTTTACCACTTTAAGGCAATTTTCACCAACTGTTCTCACAGGTACCCTGACCAATTTAGTTTTAATGGTTTAAAAATGAATACAACATTGCCATTTCAAACCTAAATTAGAATAGGAGAGAGTGGTTTGATTACTGATCAAAAGCATTAGTAATGGGCACTCAAGATGACCTAACACTGGTTAGCTGAGGGCAGCTCACGTTTCTATATAGTATTTATTCTTCTGAATAGACAAAACAAATAAATAAAAGTCAAACAAAACAAAAGCTTGCTGAGGCATCAGGCAACAAATCAAACCCAGAGCAAGCGGTGCCATGAGCAAGGTGAGACACACAGAGTTAACAATACAGAAGACTCCAGCCAATTTAAAGACCTGAAGCAGCAACTGCCCCCAAGGAAACACATGATTTAGCTACAACAAAAAGGAAATCTCCAGGAATATAACAGGTAGGAAAACTCAGCTCAAAATGACCCGTTATTACTGGTACTTTCCAGTAGCAGCCCAATCTCGGGTGGCCGAAGAGAACACGGGATCATGATTTCCAACCCTACCTTAGTTAGCCAATAAAATCCCACAGACTGAGAAAGACTACCCTGATTCAGCAGGAATTCATAAATTAGTCTTCACAAGGAAAGGAGGGAGGGAGGGAAAAGAGGGGAGGAAGAAGGGAGAAAAAGAAAGAAAACTAAACTACCAAGCATTTTTTAAAAAAAGTCACAGATTCAGTAAGTGACTTGGAGGTGGTTCAGAGATCTGAGGCAATGGGCTGGCACCAGGGCAGTGGTGCGGCGCAGCCCAAGACAGGGAAATCGACATGGTGCCTGTCCACTTCCAAAGTGTCACCTCTGCTCACTTTGGCCCTTGCCATCTCAAACAGACCCAGGTGTGCACCAACCCCTTCAAGTCTACCGTCTTATGAGGCCTTTAGAACATGTATGTAACTGCCCACACCTTTATCCCACTTTACTACTGATGTTTACTGCCAAGGAGCCCTAGCTCTTGGGCCATCCTTGAGCAATCACAGGCAACTAGGAAACTGATGATTCTGCTCACATCTCAAGTTTCTGGTCTCAGGACTGTCCTCTAGAGAGTATCTAAAGTAATTGAGGAGCATCTGATAGATGGTGCAGACTATGTCACCCTGGTCCTTCCAAAAAGTCCCAAGCTGGGGTTACCCTCACCAAGCTCCACTTTGGGTCCTCACTCAACACAGAAAAGCATATTCTCCAGCTGTAACATACACCAGACTACGGTAGCTTTGTTAGGGCAAATCAGTTTATGCAACCGTTTCTACAATAACTGGTCAACTGCGGATAGTAACAAACAGTTGTCATTCTTCTAACTTGGGTAGTAACATGGCCTACAAACTATAATCCTGCCTTTGAATAATCTGGCTCAAATGTAAAAGTTGTCCATGGGGCAGGGGGCTAAAACCTTTAATCTACAAATACAACCCTCAGACTGGTATGATTTTTGAAGATGGTTTGGCCTCAGACATTCTGGATCAGGTTTCCTTTCTTAATACCCAGTGGAAAATCTACCCAATTACTATATGCTGCCTTTTACTGAAAATCTCCAAGGTATGGAAGAATATGAGATCCAAATGCCAGCGTTTTCCTCGGTGGTCTTGATGGGCCATATGCAAATCAGCAGCAGGTACCAGTCTGACTTGGCTTGCTCAGGGTCCTCCAAGATGACCATGTTTGGGTGAGGCCCTATCCTAACACAAACAATCCCACATAAAAACATGGTAGGTTGTCCTAAAACAGACTTTTGATGGAATTCTCTGTGATACCCAGTTTCATCACTCTCCCCAAAATTTTCAACCACAAAGATCCAAACCACACTGCAGCTGGTCAATAAAGCCAAATGTAGTCCTTCTGTGGAAGTCTTGGAACTACCCTTTCAATACCCTCTTGAGGTTTTTTTTGTTTTTTAATTATTTTTTTATTTTGTAGAGACAGGGTCTATGTTGCACAGGCTCGTCTCAAACTACTGAGCTCAAGCAACATGACTGCCTCAGCCTCCCAAAGTGCTGGGATTACAGGCATGAGCCACTGCACCCAGCTCAAGGTTTTTTCTTGGTTTGTTTGGTTGGCTTTTATTTATTTGTTTGTTTGTTTTTTTATTTATAAGATGGGGTTTCACCATGGTGGCCAGACTGGTCTTGAACTTCTGACCTCAGGTGATTTGCCCACCTCAGCCTCCCAAAGTGCTAGGATTATAGGAGTTAGCCACCGTGCCCAGCCTGGTTGGCTTTTATATAGATTAGGTCTCAACATGTTGCCCAGGCTGGTCTTGAATTCCTGGGCTCAAATCCTCCTGCCTCAACCTCCCAAAGTGCCAGAATTATAGGCATGAGCCACTGCACCCAGACCCAGCTAAGTTTTTTAAAAATGTGAAATGGTTTATTTACCATACATTTCCTTTTGAAAAGCACATGATTAGGATACATAGGTTTTAAGAAGCTAGGAGACTATGTCCTAAAGTGTTTTAATTAATTATGTTTGGCCACATTTTAGCTCTCTGGGCCAGGGAAATCTATTTAAACTTTAAATTGTGTTTCTTCTGTAGTGGCATCAGTTTGTAAGAAGTGGGTTTGGAAGGACTGTTTTTATTTATATCTAGTCAATCTGCAATCTTTTTTTTAAATAGAGAAGACGGGGTTTCACCATGTTAGCCAGGATGGTCTCGATCTCCTGACCCTGTGATCTGCCCACCTCAGCCTCCCAAACTGCTGGGATTACAGGCATGAGCCACCGCGCCCAGCCAATCTACAATCTTTGTTGGCAATGCCCACATGACTGCTCCAGGATACTTTGCAATATGTATAAACAGGCCAGGCGTGGTGGCTCATGCCTGTAATCCCCGCACTCTGGAAAGCCAAAGCAGGTGGATCACTTAAGGTCGTAAATGTTAAAAAAAGATTGGTACTCAGTGGTATAGTATTGGGCTATGAAAAACTAAAGTCTTAATCCAGTACGCTTGAGGTGGAATGCTCAAAATGATGAATAACTGAGTCTATTTCAGCTTTTCTGTAAGAAAATTCATGTTTATAGACAATGATTAACTGACATAAGTTATAAATTAAACAAAAGAATTCTGTTTTGCACTATAGTCCTTATCACATTTGAACACATTTAGATTAAAATTTTAAAGTCAGGGGGAGCCTGAATACAACCAGACACATGGTTGTATCAATCCTATCTTTGAGTCTACCAAACTAGCCACAAGAAAACTGAAAACACTGTATTAACTAAAGCAATGCTTCTATATAAAGCAAAAAAAAATTTTCCAAAGCCCAATGTTTACATTCTAATTTGATTAACATTTTCTAAACAAGAGACCATTTAGCCTAGGTGCACAAGTATTTGGTAAGAAACTGAAATTGTTTTCTGTCCCCCAATAAAAATCCCTCAGTAATACAAAAGTGAGAAAACCCAAATATTATGTATCAAAAGGTTTAGATGTTAAAAAGCTACACAGATACTGTAGTTTCTCTCTTTTTGGTAATCTACTCCTATTTTCAGATATTGGAAAATAAAACAAAAACCAAAACAAACTGCATCTCCTTCCTTGACATGATGGTACTACTAACAACTTCACTATTGATTCTGGACTACTGGGAGAGAGAAAGATGCTACCTATGGGATTTGAACAATTTGAAGAGGGAGAGAAACGATGCTACAGTGAACCAGTCAAGGGCTATATAAAACAAACTTGTATTTCTGGCTACTTGTCTGCCTCCTCCATTTGAGACAAAACAAACAAAAAAATCTAAGAGGAAATACGGATGAAGAAATGAATTAAACCAGGGGTTCTTACCCTTTTTTGGGTGATGAATTCCTACAGGAATCTGAGAAAAGGTATGTACATCTTCCCCAGAAAAATATTCACATAATATTTTGCATGTAACATCAGGGGAATGTAGATTTCTTGAAAACTATTTACGGACCCAAGGTAAAGAGCCACTGAATTAAGCCAAATCTGGTTTAGCCTGCCCTTAGCAGCAGCTTAAAATTCTGAGATGATCTGCCACTGGGAAAAAGGAGGGAAGGGAAGGGGAAAAAATGCTGCAGTTAAATGAAGTCAAGGGCTATACAAAGCAAGGCCACGAAGCAAGCCAGACAGTGCTCTCAGTGTGTCCTTACCTGTCAAGGGCTGGCTGAGTTCCGCCTGCACTTTACCCTTCGCTGATCCTTCCAGAGGTAAACCTCTGTCCCCTTTGTAGAGTTTCGGTTTAAATGGAGAATCTTTCTCTTTACCTTTTGATCCTTTAGGCCGGCCTGCTTGCTTCTTCTTGGATTTGCCATCCCCCTTCACACCCAGTAATGGATGGACTTCTGTAGGACAGATAGGCATGGAAAGGAATCCACATGACACCAGTCCCATCACCCCAACCACAACTTTGTTGAGCAAAGAATGTTGCTTTGTGTCCCAGGTTAATCAATAAAGAGAAAGGTCTGTCTTATTTCTGTAACTACGAAAGAATGACCATTAAATGAGAAGTAGTTGCTTGGCCAAAGGCACACAGGGCCTTTATCAAGCTTGTCCAACCTGTGACCCACAGGCTACATGTGGGGCCCAGGAGGGCTTTGAATGCAGCCCAGCACAAATTCATAAATTTTCTTAAAATATTATGAATTTTTTTTTGCAATTTTTAAAAATTCTCATCAGCTATCATTAGTTAGTGTATTTTATATGAGGCCCAAGATAATTATTCTTCCAATGTGGCCCAGGGTTAAGTCAAAAGACTGAACATTCCTGGCTTATGTGTTCATGCCAAGCCACAGTCACTCTAAATTGAACAAGAAATTGAAATATGCATTGATACTATCAAATCAAGCAAGAATAAGAAGGAACACACACACACACACACACACACACACACACACAGAGGCATGTGACAGCAGAAAGGGAATGGGCTTTGGAACCAGACAGACTAGAGTGAGAATCCTGACTCCACCACTTGCTGTGAGACTTTGGGCCAGTTACAGAACCTCTTACACATAACCTAAGCCTAAATTTTCTCCTTTAAAAAGCAGATAATTCCACTAGAGACTTTTAAGATAGAGAAAAAAAAGCAGGTAAAACAACGTGCAGTTGATATAAGAGTCAGCAATGGTATACAGACCCAACAGTGTCTGAAACAGAATAGACACCCAATTCAATAGCATCAGGAAAATATGTAGCTGCAAAATGTGATCTGCAGTTGGCTAAAAGAGAAGAAGGGCTAGGCGCAGTGGTTCACACCTGTAATTCCAGCACTTTGGGAGGCCGAGGTGGGCAGATCACCTGAGGTCAGGAGTTTGAGACCAGCCTGGCCAACATGGCAAAACCCCGTCTCTACTAAAAATACGAAAATTAGCTGGGCGTGGTGGTGCATGCCTGTAGTCCCAGCTTCTAGGGAGGCTGAGGCAGGAGAACTGATTGAACCCTGGAGGCAGAGGTTGCAGTGAGCCGAGATCATCTCACTGCACTGTAGCCTGGACAAACAGAGTTTTTTGTTTGTCTCCAAAAACAAAAAAACGGGGGGGCGGGGGGGAAGGAAGATGCTCAATAGTAAACACACCACATCTCCATCTATCTCTACCGATCCCAAAACGTGATAATAAAGACTTCCCAAGTTAGACTATAAAATTTTGCCGAGGCCGGGCACAGCAGCTCACACCTGTAATCCCAGCACTTTGGGAGGCCAAGGTAGGTGGATCACAAGGTCAAGCAATCGAGACCATCCTGGCCAACATGGTGAAACCCCGTCTCTACTAAAAATACAAAAAAATTAGCCAGGCGTGGTGGCATGCACCTGTGGTCCCAGCTACTCGGGAGGCTGAGGCGGTAGAATCACTTGAACCCAGGAGGCGGAGGTTGCAGTGAGCTGAGATTGCACCACTGCACTCCAGCCTGGTGACAGAGCAAGACTCCATCTCAAAAAAAAAATACATTTTGCCAAGAACGAAATGATTGTCCAAGTCTAACCAGTACTTTACACCTAATAAAACCACTTTTTGGGGAAAAATTTAAAAGAAGAATGGTATAATAAACTCAGCCTCTGGTCAGAAGAACTAAGTGCACATCTTAGGCAAAGTACTGAAGGGCAGAATTTCTCCATGTTGAGAGAGAAGTGAACATAGACGCAATTACAAAGTGGCAAAGCACTATAAAATAGACTCATGGGAAAATTTCTTTAAGGTAAAATCGCTCAAACAGGAAATTACCAGATTAAGCTGGGGAGTAGAGAGCGGCATCTGCCAGGCCAGAGGAACAAGATACAGCTCTTACCATCATTTGGTACTCCTTGAAGTTCTATATTGGTTGTTTTGGGTTTCTTCTTAGGTGGCTGGGACCCATCAGCTGAGGACTGCCTCTTCTTCTCTGAACTAGCCCCTTCATCCATCAAGGAGGTTTGGACTGCATCCGGTGGGGGGCCATAAGGATTTTCTTCTGGGTCTTCTACCTCAGGAGCAATGGGTAAATACAATAGAGCCTTTGAATCTTCCAGCTCTTCATCACTATTTGGAGCAGGACCAGACAAGGGATTGGAAAAAAGAGGAGACAGTTGCTTAAACCATGAGCCCTTCCTCTATCACCTTAAGCATAAGGAACAGATATGGATCTAGAACTTGAAGAAACCCAAGATGAATAAAAGGGAATCAGACAATGTAATTGAGAACATTGATGATAAAAATAAACAGGATAAATGATTATTTTGGTTCCTTAAAATTCTCTATCAGGGAGAAGTGAAGGGAAAACAGGCCTAGAGAAGAAAGACTACATTATATTCTTATACATCAAATGAGCTATCTCTTTTAGTTAATAAGCAGACGGAACTGAAGGGACAGCCAGGGGAACTGTGGAGTACTCCCCAAGAGACCAGTGGCAGCAGCAGCAGCCAAGGTGCCCAGCCTTCCAGACCAGCTCACCTGCTACAGAAGGCAGCGATAGGGTCCACGCTGGTGACATCCACTTCTTCATCTTCTGCAGCATCAGCCCCTGCAGGAAAGAAACACAGGAGGTGGTTGAGAAGTGAAAAACTGCTTTTTATTTGCAGCTTAAAGGTTTTCAAAAGCTGAAGTTCCAGAGAAACAGAGGAAAACCAAACAGTTCACTTTAATCATTTAACAACTATGTGCTGGATTTCCAGTCTATGCTAGGCACTGAAAATAGTGCAATGACCCAGAAAAAGTTGGGAACAGCTCTTCAGTAGAAGCTTCATAGTCTAACTGGGGAGACAGAAAGAAACAGTTTCAATTTAATACAGTCATGGTATGTGTAATGTAGTCAGCATATGGGAAGGAGGAACAATTTATGTGGAAATCTGGGAAGGTTTGACAGAACATAAACCTATAATCTAGAACATTCTGCTTCCCTGAAGGTCCTCCTAAACACATTAGGCATGCAGGTTATCTAATATTACAAAAGTGAGGACTAGCACTTTCAAACTAAAGAGCACGAACCTCACTTCCAGTCCCCTTGTTCCTGGCACCATCAAGTGACTTAGAAGTCAATAATTACTCACTGACAATTGGGCATCCTAAGCATTCACCCGCACAAACCTTACTATGTTATAAAGCCCTATGTTAGACCACATGGGGATAAAAAGTCAAATCTGAATTCTCAAGGAGCTCCTACCTAGAAATTAAGAGATAAAATCACAGTCATAATCATAATAGAAATTAACATCTTAGTGCTTATTATGGCCCAGGCATATACTAAGTGCTTTACATGAATATTTCACTTACTCCCCACAACCCTAAAAAACAGGTACTGTTATTACCCCTATCTTATACATGAGGAAATTCAGTTTAAGTAGTATTTTGCCCAAGGCAGTCTGACTTCAGAGCCCAGGCTGTTAACCCTTCTCTTACTGACAAAGGAGTGACAGAATACGTGAGACAAGCTGAGCACTCTTAGCACAGTGACTTATTCGCTAGGTGCTGCATGTACATCCTCACTTAGTCATCTGTAATTAATCAGGAAATATACAATGATATGTTAAGACAGCTGCTTGAGCCCTGGCAATACCCATATAAGCCATTAGTTAACACCTTATAAATTAAGGCTCTCTAAATACTGTGGAGACTGTGTAAGCTTAAAGAAAAACAGGGGCCAGGCACAGTGGTTCATAGGCTAGGCACAGTAGCTCACATCTGTAATGCCAGCACTTTGGGAGGCCAAGGCGGGCAGATTACCTGAGGTCAGGAGTTCCAGACCAGCCTGGCCAACATGATGAAACCCTGTCTCTACTAAAAATACAAAAAAATTAGCCAGGCGTGGTGGCAGGTGCTTGCAATCCCAGCTACTAAGGCAGGAGAATCACTTGAACCTGGGAGGTGAAGGTTGCAGTGAGCCAAGATTGCGCCATTGTACTACAGCCTAGGCAACAAGAGCAAAACTCCATCTCAAAAGAAAAAACAGAAAGTGGGGCAGGGGGGCCATTTTAGACAAAGTGCTGAAATAAATTTACAACACAAATGAAGAATATTAAGTAAAATCTTAAAGGATTTCCCTTTAAGAAATCCTATCTGCAATTGAGAAATATTACCTGTCTGCTCAGGCTCACTCTTATCTTCATCTTCAATATCAAATTCTGATTCTCTTTCTTCATATTCTACATTTTCATCCAATTCTTTGAAGTCTGGAGCAAATGCACTCCAGTTTTCCTATACAACAAAATATACTACTTAACCATATGTGAAAGCAATAATCTGTAATCCACACATTAATGATAAAATGAAAGATCTGAGCATGAAAGGAATTCACAATTCTTAAATTTGGCAGGTAAGAAAAAAAGAGTATCTATAGGTTTTACTAGCTTAGGTATTTCCTATCTTAAACATTCTAAGTTATTCACTGTAGCTCTTTTGAATCACTGCCTTCCTTACTTGCTTTAAGAATTTTGAGGTAAAATGTTAAATTTTCTTATAAGTACACTGATTATAAACATAGTTTAAAGGTGTTCAAAGTAAAATTAAGATGTAAAACAGAAATTGAGCTAAAAGTAAGAAAAGCAAAAGAAAAACATATCTCAAATAAGCAACAGAAAAATGCAACAGAAAGTTCACTAGAGGCTAGTGAACTTTTAGTATGGTGGCTCACCCCCGTAATCCCTTGTGATACGCCCACCGTGGGAGGCCAAGGTGGACGGATCACAAGATCAAGAGATCGAGATCATCCTGGCCAACATGGTGAAACTCTGTCTCTACTAAAAATGCCAAAATAAGCTGGGCGTGGTGGCACACACCTGTAGTCCCAGCTACTCAGGAGGCTGAGGCAGAAGAATCACCTGAACCCAAGAGGCAGAGGCTGCAGTGAGCCGAGATTGTATCACTGCACTCCAGCCTGGTGACAGAGTGAGATTCTATCTCAAAAAAAAAAAAAAAAAAAAGTTCAGTAGAGTTTCTCCCAGAAAAGATCTAGAAAACCAACTTGGGACCAAGACCTTCCCACCGAAATAAAGTGCAACTAGATGCACTGAACCTATTTAATTAGGTTGTGAGATTCATATGCAAAAGAAAATAAATGAAGTAATTTTTAGCTTTCTATGTATAAGGTTCTTTGATAAGAAGAAGGGGTATCTAGTTTCAAAGCAAGTAAACTAGAATACTTACTACTTGATTCTGTGCCCAGATAGATACCACTCCACTAGAAATAGATGCTATTATGGGTCGAACAGGATGCCACTAAATTTTAGTGAAGGAAAGAAAAATAGGTTGTAAGAAAAGATTCCAGATTTTCTGGATTATGTGACTAATAAGCAATGTCCTAATGTGCTTACAGCGACATCCAAGAGGAGTTCTCCTCTTGTCCCATGAAGAATCTTCACCAGGTTGCCAATGCTCTTCTCCCAGATGTACAGGGCATGCTGCCGGGCAGAACCTGCCACTATGTATTCTCCATCCCCAGAGAAACAACATTTCTTCCATGGGGTCCTAAAAGACAAGGAAAGTAGCAAGGAGAGCTGGAACTCAAGCCCAGGTCATCAGTGATCACATACTCTTCTAGGTTGTGATACATACCTATTCACCAAATCCTGCAATTTCTGCATAGGTTCAGGCTCTCCATCTCTTCCACATGTTAAGATTTCTCTGCCATCATAAACTCTGATTATTCGATCTGCTGTGTTAATTAAAAAGCAACTATAGGAAGGATAAAAATATCAACACCAGAGGTCAGAAATCTGTTCCACAAAATGACTAATAAACTGGGGAAGAACTGAGAAAAAAAATCTAAGTAATAGACTAGAATATTTACATATCTACTTGTCATCTTCCAAACCAAAATATAATTTGAAGTGAGAGTATGTTTTATACTTCCTGTGCAGCCCTGAACCCAAAATATACGAACTGTCAGTATTAACTAAGTTCCAAGACCTCTATACTGAAACCAGCTTGCTACATTCACAAGTTTATTGTAAAACAGATATAAATACTTCATTTCTCTAATCTGTTTTATTCTTTGAAATCAGGTAATAAGCTAAATATGTCATATTAAAACATCGTTTTTACTGCAATGACATTAGAAATCTTAAAAATTATATATTAGTTATTTCACTTTCTTACAGACTTCACTGACTATAACCTTTTCATAATTCAAGAGAATTCTGAACATTAATATCCTCTATGTCAGCTGTCCCCAACGTTTTTGGCATCAGGGACTGGCTCTGTGGAAGACAATTTTTCCATGGACTAGGCTGGCAGGAGGGTTATGGTTTCAGGATGAAACTCTTCCACCTAAGATCATCAGGCATTAGATTCTCATAAGAAGCATACAATGAGAGATCCCTCAAATATGCAATTTAAAATAGGGTTCTTGCTCCTATGAGAATCTAATACTGTAGTGCTCACCTTCTCATGTGCAGCACAGTTCCTAACAGGCCAGTACTGGTCCGTGGCCCAGGGCTGGGGACCGCTGCTCTAAGCCATGCATGCGTGTCCCCAACAAACTAGGAGGGCTATTACCTCTTACTGACAACTTATTTCTTATTTCTGTTGATATATTCTACTTTTAACTAGGTAGCCAAACTTACCAGAATAACATCCAAAATTAAAAGGGTAAATTCAGTTAATTCAGAACTCATGTCATCAAATGTGAATTTGATGACATGAGTTCTGATGATAATAATAGTTAATATATACCCAGTGCTTATTACATTCCAGGCATTTTGCTTCTAAGCACTGACCATTTACTTATCTTTTCTATAAAGTAACTGCCTGATGACCTCCAGATAAGGAAGATGTAACTACTGCAGGAAATGTTATGAACTCAAAAACCAGATATTGTGAGTTTCTAACAACTTTAAGTACATGTTTTTTTTTAAGTATAATATACATGAAAACTGCACATTTCCATGTATTTTTGCACTCTACTCACTGTTAAAACTGTCCCTAAAAAGGCAAGATTTCACTCACCTCCCCTTCCGGGCAAACTCAATTGACTTAATGGCTGTGGTATTGCTTGTTCCAGTTGTTACTCTGAAGGAAGCAACAAGATCCTGAGAGTCTGTTTTTAGAACCAAAATCTGAAGTTTAAAGGAGGAGGGAAATGAGTAAGTGTTCCAATAACTAACAGTAATTAGATCTGGCTTGTTTCTAAAATTACACAGAGACTGGATAAAAATGCAAATGTCTCTATTCCCATATATTTAACCTGATTAACTGGTATTGCTGTTTTGCTTCCTTAAAGAAAATCTATTCTTAAAATATGATGCTTAGCATTATTCACAATAGCCAAAATGTAGAAGCAACCTGAGCAACCACTGACAGATGAGCCATATAAACAAAAGTGGTATATATATATAAAATAGAGTATTACTGAGCCTATAACACTCAATAATATTAAAAGGAAGAACATTCTGACATGGATGAAACTTGAGGATATTAAACTAAGTGAAATAAGCCAGTCACAAAAGGGTAAATACTATATGATTCCCCTTATATGAGGTACCTAGAGTAGTCAAATTCATAAAGACATAGGGGTAGAAGGGAAATGGGAAATTATTATTCAGTAGGTACAGAATTCCAGTTTTACAAGATGAGAAGATTTCTAAAGATAGATGGAGGTGAATATTGCACGATAAAGTGAACGCACTTTAATGCCACTGAACTGTACAGTTAAATATGGCTGAAACGGTAAAATTTATGTTGTGTGTATTTTATCACACAAAAAAAATGTATGCTGTGTGTGTATTATCACAATTTTTTAAAAACTGCCTTTCTAAGGCTAGGTGTGGCAGCTCACACCTGTAATTCCAGCACTTTGGGAGGCTGAGGTGAGTGGATCACTTGAGGTCAGGAGTAATCCCAGCTACTCGGGAGGCTGAGGCAGGAGAATCTCTTAAACCCGGGAGATGGAGATTGTAGTGAGCTGAGATCATGCACTGCACTCCATCCTGGGCAAGAGTGAGACTCCGTCTCAAAACAAAACAAAACAAAAAAAATAAAAAACAAAAAAGATTGCCTTTCTAAAATAGGCATAAAATTATGCTAGCCCATGTGACCCTGTCAAAAAATGAAAATAAGTCAAGATGCTCAATGGAACTATTCTAAGCCTGAAAAGAACCTTTAAAGGTCACCTAACCTGACTTCTTATTCCACAGAACAAACACCTTCTACTACAATGTATTCCAGAGAAAAGGCCTACACATTCCAAAAGGCAAGGGCAGAAGTTTAACAAAAAGGGAAAAGGAGGATAATAAGTCTCAGTACTATAAGTTAAGCAGGCCTGAATTATACAATCTTTTTTTTTTTTTGAGATGGAGTCTTGCTCTGTCACCCAGACTGTGGAGTGCAGTAACACAATCTCAGCTCCCTGCAACCTCTGCCTCCTGGGTTTAGGCAATTCTCTGCCTCAGCCTCCCAAGTAGCTGTGATTACAGAAACATGCCACCATGCCTGACTAATTTTTGTATTTTTAGTAGAGATGGCATTTCACTACCTTGGCCAGGCTGGTCTTGAACTCCTGAACTCGTGATCCACTTGCCTCGGCCTCCCAAAGTGCTGGGATTATAGGCGTGAGCCACTACACCCGGCCAATTATACAATCTTTCATAAAACCAGGTATTAAGACATTTTGATTAGCAGTGCTCCAGTTGATTACATGACATTTAAATTTTATAATTTCATAATGGCCCTTCATTACTAGCATCCAGTAAAGGTCTTTCCATGGTTTTCTAGGTCAAATAATCTCTGACCACTCTAAATCCAAAGAACAAACATTCTTATTAAGGGATAGAAAAAAATAAGTCTACATTTGCTGCAGAAAGGAGCCATGGTTAGTCCAAGAATAAAACAAAAATTCAAAGGAAACGAAACAAGTAAACATTAAACGGGCCAACGCAGAAGATCCCTGATTTCTCAGCTTCTAGACTCACCTTGCCTTTTGCGTTTCCTGTATAAATATATTCCCCTCGCCTATCAAAAGATGCCACCACGTTCAAATCGGAGTCATCGTCCACCGGCAGAACAACATGTTTGGAATCTGAAAGGGTCAACATGACAGGAGCAGATTTCATGGGACACACGAGAACCTTGTTCCTGTTTAAAAATATGAACAGTACGTTGGCCGTTGCTTTGGTATCAGCAGGCTGATTCCCTGTCTTTTTTCCTGAACCCTTTCCATGCCCTCAACAACTCTCCCAGCCCAAGCAAATGTGAAACAGTGAAAAAGCATAAAATCGACATATCTAGTAACAGGGCAAAGACTAGTAAACTTAGTCCTGATGAAATACAATGTAATCATTAAAAGAAAATTTAAGTAATAAACTACTAAAACATGAAATAAAGGGGTAAAATAAAATACTGATTATAAATGCATATTTATGTATATTTAATATGTATTGAACTATGAGGCTCTATTCAGTAAGATGTATACTTAAAGAGAACTCAACTGAGAGAGAACCCAGAGAAATGAATAGTTATGCCTAGGTGACAGAATGGTGAGTAACTCTTTTTTTATTTTCATTTATTTTTCTTTTTGTAACTCTTTTTTTAAAATGTAGTTTTAATATTGAACTGTTTCCTCCACTAAAGAAATCCAAATAATGAAGGAGGAAAAAGCCCCTCCCACAGCAAGGCCCAATTATTTTTATGCCCACCTTTGCCCATTCTTAAAGTCTTAATATTGGTCAGTTTTTAATTATATAATATACTCTCCTTAAAATGTATTCAGTAGGCCAGGCACAGTGGCTCATGCCTGTCATCCCAGCACTTTGGGAGGCTGAGGCAGGTGGGTCACTTGACCAGACTGGCCAACATGGTGAAACCCTGTCTCTACTAAAAATACAAAAATCGACCAGGTGTGGCAGCAGGTGCCTGTAATCCTAGCTGCTCGGGAGGCTGAAGCAGGAGAATCACTTGAACCCAGATGGCAGAGGCCGTAGTGAGCCCAGACTGTGCCACTGTACTCCATCCAGCATTGCAGTGAGACTCCATCTCAAAAAAGTTAAAATAAAAAGAAAAAAAAAAAAATGTGTTTAGGGCCCCGGGCACCATGGCTCACACCTGTAATCCCAGCACTTTGGGAGGCCGAGGCAGGTGGATCACGAGGTCAGGTAAAACTAGCCTTGCCAACATGGGTAAACTCCATCTCTACTAAAAATACAAAAATTAGCCAGGCAAGGTGGCATGTGCCTGTAGTCTCAGCTACTCGAGAGACTGAGGCAGAAGAATTGCTTGAACCCAGGAGGCAGAGATTGCAGTGAGCCAAGAACACACCACTGCACCGTCCAGCCTAAGCGACAGAGCGGGACCCTGTCTTAAAAAAAAAATGTATACAGTAGAGCCAACCTAGACAGCAAGGTTATGTTATGTAGAAGGTTTGAAGAGATGTATATTTGCCTTCTAAAACCATAAACTAAAATTGTCACGAGCCCAGAGCTAATCCATATAGAATCAGATCCCGCCCCAGGAGAGAAATAGCTTAAACATACTGATCTCGTGGATGATATTGGACTTTTAAGATGGGTGAAGGGAATCGAAATCTCTGGTCGCAGTCGCCTGAAAGAACATCCCACTGTGACACTATGTTATCAGTGGAAGCACTCACGAGTTTATGACCATCTCGACTCCAGCTGAGAAGAAAAAAGGGGTAATTTAGCACATTTTCTAAGTGTATCATACCACTCTCCTGGATAAACTGTGTTCACACGCATTGCTACAATTGCACAGGTCAACAATGTTTTTGGTTTTGTTCTACATACACTCAAATCCACAAGCTTTTCCAACTAGGCAATAAATAAAAATGTTTTCATGACATTTTCTTATCTAGTAATGGAAGCTTGTAATATTTCAGGGTAAAACTATAAAGTGACTCAGTGAAATAAAAAACATCTTAGAAGGGTCTAAAATCAGCTGGCCTTTAAGGGTTGATGTATTTGAACTTTCTGAAGTTATCTCAGAAGTAGTACCATCAAGGTATAAACAAAACAAAACAAATGCTAAGTACCTGTTATGTAAAACAATTTAAAAAGGAACTGAGAAAGAATTAATTCCTCCTGCTGCACAGCTAAACACTTTGGACATCATATATAAAACAGACAAAAGAGTTCTGAAAGGTAGACAAAGGACAGGCAAGCCAGAGACTGCAGAACCTGAAAGATGACACAGGAGTGAAATTCCCAAATTTTGTTTTTGCCTCATGTACCCTGTTCTGGGTGAAGGATAAACCAACAACCTGGTAATACCAGTGGGCACACACAAAAAGCTCCAAGAAGAGCTTGCTTTCTCCAGCTAAGGAACCAGGAAAAGACAGCCCAGCAAGACAGAAAACTTTAAGACAATAACCAATCTACTCCAGCCAAACATCACAGAAAAGAACTGCAAATTCCCATCTTAGCCAGGTTCAAGCAGATAGCGTAGACTTCTCCTTTATCCAGGTACAACAAGGCACCCTCCGCACATCACTGGAGCAGTGTCAGAGAAGGCTCCGTTGGGAATCAGACTTGCAGTAATGAGATCACACCACCATGGTGTTGGAGGAGGCAACATAGAGAGAAGGAACAAGGAATTCCTATCCTTCCCAGACAGGTTGATATCAGCAGAGACCTGGTGGAGAGCCTAAACTTCCAATCCAGTCCAGCAGTAATGAGGCCAAGTAAGAAGAAACCTGGACTTTCACCCTCTCTGGCAATAATAATAATGATACTCCATTCCCCTGTGCAGTATCAGAGGAGGCCTGCTAATCTAGAAGATTTACATAAAATCTATAGGCCGGGAGCAGTGGCTCACACCTGTAATCCTAGCACTTTGGGAGGCCAAGGCAGGCAAATCACCTGAGACCAAGAGTTCAAGACTAGCCAGACCAACATGGTAAAACCCCATGTCTACTAAAAATACAAAAAATTAACTGGGCATGGTAATGTGTGCCTGTAGTCAGTCCCAGCTACTCAGGAGGCTGAGGCAGGAAAACCACTTGAACCTGGGAGACAAAAATTGCAGTGAGTCAAGATGGTGCCACCGAGCTCTAGCCTGGGTGATACAGTGAGACTCGGTCTCAAGAAAAAATAAAAAATAAATAAGATCTACAGTCTCATAATACCCAAAGTGCTCAGGTTTGACCTAAAATCACTTGTCAACTCAAAAACAAAGAAAAAATCAATTTGAATAAGAAAAGACAGTCAACAGACACTAATAAAGAGATGACATGTTAGAATTATCTGACAAGAATTACAATGCAGCCATCATAAAAATGCTTCAACAAACAATTATTAACATCCTCAAACACTGGGGGAAAAAAAAAACTCAAAAAATCTCAGCAAAGAAATAAAAGATACAGAGAGGACCCAAATGGGAATTTTGGAACTGAAAAATATAGTAAGATAAATAAACTCAATAGTTGAATTCAGCAGCCAATGGAGAAAAAAAGGGAAAGAATCAGCAAACTGGAAGACGGAATAAAAACTACCCAATCTTAATAGTGAGGAAATAGACTAATATATATACACACACACATACACACACAGAGTAACATATATAATTATATATATAAAATAACATATATACACATTCACACACACACACATACACACACACAGAATCTGTAGAACTATAACGAAAGATCTAATATTCATGTCATCAGAGTCCTGGAAGGCCAGAATACAGACTGGGATGTTAAGGTATTTGAAGAAATAATGGCTGAAATTTTCCTAAATTTGGCAAGAGATATAAAACCTACAGATTCAAAGACATCAACTAAGATGAGCCCAAAGAAATCCACTCCAAGAGATATAGGCAAACTTCTGAAAACTAAAGACAATACATACAAATCTTGAAAGCCGCAAGAGAAAAATCATGCCTTACCTATAGGGGAACAACAATGTGATGACAGAGGATTTCTCATCAGAAACCATGGAGGCCAGAAAGAAGTGGCACATTTTTCAAGTGCTAAAAGAAAGGAACTGTCATCCTACAAGTAAATGGGTAAACTGAGACATGTGTTGCCAGCAGACACACTCTAAAGAATGGCTAAATCATGTCTGGAAAAGATTAAATAAAGAGTTTAGAATATCAGGAAGGAAGAATGAACAATGAAAAGAGTATAAAAATATGGGTAGATAAAATTACTTTTTCTTGGCCGGGCACAGTGGCTCACGTCTGTAATCCCAGCACTTGGGAAGGCCAAGACAGGTGGATGACCTGAGGTCAGGAATTTGAGACCAGCTTGGCCAACATGGTGAAATCCCATCTCTACTAACAATACAAAATTAGCCGGGTGTGATGGCACATGCCTGTAGTCCCAGCTACTGAGGAGGCTGAGGCAGGAGAATCACTTGAACCTGGGAGGCAGAGGTTGCGGTAAGCCGAAATCGCGCCATTGCACTCCAGCCTGAGCAACAAGAGCAAAACTCCATCTCAAAAAAAAGAAAAATATTACTTTTTCTCTTCTTGAGTTTTGATGTTTGAAACATAACATTTTAACAGTCTTATGTGGGTCTCAATGTATGTAGAGCAAACATTTAAGACTATTATACACAAGAAAGGACAAGGGGATGACAGGAAGGTAAGGTTTCTATACTTCACTTAAACTGGTAAAATATTCACCAATACAACTTATCACCAGTAGACTGTAGTAAGTTATAAATGTATGATGTAAAACCTAGTAACCACTAATGCCACACAAGGATATACACTCATAAACACTACAGATAAAGCAAAAGGAACTTTTAAAAACTTGTCCAAGTAACCCACAGGAAGGCAGGAAACAAAAACAGAAAACAAATGGAACAAGTAAAAACCTAACCCAAAACCGATAATTTACCCAGATTTTGAAATCAAGAGGAGAAACTATTAAGAAACTTAGCAGGCAATATCATCTCCATGGTTAAGAACATGGCTCAAAGTCAGACTTCTGCTCAAGCCGAGACGTTACCACCTCCTAGCTGTGTGATTTTAGGCAAGTTACTAAAGTTTTATGCGTTTCCATTTCCTCATCTATAACACAGGAATAAAAACAGTATCTGCCTGCAGAAGGCTGTTGAGAGAATTTAAATTAATACACATGAAATTCTTAGCCTGGCACATAATAAGTACTCAATGCCTGTATATAATAAGTGCTCAAAAAATATTATTTATATCAGAGACAAGATAAATATACTCCCAGACTCAAGACTCCAGGATCAGAGGAAGGCAGGGGTTAAACCAAGGAAGTAAACATAGAGGGATTAAGTTAAAGCCTGCACACAAAAGGACTCTGGTGTCTCTCTTCTACTGGCTCTAGAATACCTATAGTTAGGCAAATAGTGGATCCTTCCAGAGAATGTCAACTCCAACGAGGCCTAAAGGCGTTAACATGCAAAGCTGCACAATAAAAATGGCAATAGCTGGATGGATGATGATGATGCGAGTGTAAAAGGGAAAGTTAAAATTCAAATACACTGTAACAGGAAACCCAATTTCTGAAATTAACAAACCAAGAAAAAGCAATACACGTTATATTATATATATGAAATGAAGGAGCAGAAGAAACAACCCCCCAAATAAGTCCACTGGGAATGGCACGAGACTGGAAGTGAGGAGAAAAAAGGAACAGGTTTCATTGCTATTCTTGTAAGCCTTTCAGCACAATTTGACGACAGAACAAAATGTTAGCTACGATTCCGTTTTCCCTCTAAACTCTTCTGTACTAGGGGGTGGGTGGGTTAAAAAAACCCTACTGCTACTGCACTATAATTTTCGTTTTTTTTCACAGCAAGCTTGTATTTCTGTCATAATGCAGGGAAATCTAACTAAAAATTAAGTTATAAACAAAAGTGAAAACTAAGAAAATAATTTATTCTTCAATTCCAAATTCCATAAGCTTAAAAATTAGGGATTATCATACTTTCTCACAGCTTCTTTCCCAAAGACAGATGGGTCTTTATTGATTCCGTGTGAAGTCTAAAAGATCATTTAGATCTACCTATGGCCCCCATCCAGCGCTTGGATCTCTTCTGCAGCATCCTAAAAAGCAGGGTGGGAAGCTCAGGCAAGAACAGCTCTCAGACAGCTCTCTCCTGGGCAGTCAATCCCATTCATGGCACCTCTGCTTGAGAGCTCTTCTCTACTTGGAGTTAACTTTTGTTTCCCTAAAGCTAACTAACTTCTGTTCACTACCTACTAGTGCTGTTTTGTTTTTTAGGGCTTTTGTTTGTTTTTGAGACAGGGCCTTGCTCTGTCACCCAGTCAGATCTCAGCTCACTGGTTCAAGTGATTCTCCTTCCTCAGGTTCCTGAGTAGCTGGGATTACAGGAGCACATTACCATGCCTGGCTAATTTTTGTATTTTTAGTAGAGACGGGGTTTCACCATGTTGGCCAGGCTGGTCTTGAACTCCTGATCTCAAGTGATCTGGGAGCCTCGGCCTCCCAAAGTGCTGGGATTACAAGCATGAGCCACTGCACCCAGCCAGTACCCACCAGTTCTGCTTCTATATCCTGGGCCAGTTCATCTCTTTCACACATCAACTATAATAGTTGATGTCAGCTATCACGCCTACCCAGAACTTCTCTTGGTAAAATTTAGTCCCTAATATGCTCAAATAAAGAACAGTTAAATAACTATGATGCAGTATACTATGCAATACTCTATAGACACAACTATTTAAAATAATGAGACACAGAAAAATATTTACTATATGCTAAGTGGAAAAAGCAAGCTACAGAACAAAACGTATATTTTTAAAAGACATTATGTGAATATATGTACTAATTTTTTTCTATCTATAAAGAGATACAGATATCTTATAGATAGATCATTCCATACTCTGTAACAGTGGTTACCCCAAGAAGTAGACAAAAGGCTTTCATTTTTTACCTTGCATGTTTATATACTGTTTGAATTTTTAAAAATATTTTTAAATGGCCGGGCGAAGTGGCTCACACCTGTAATCCTAGCACTTTGGGAGGCCAAGGCAGGCGGATCACATGAGGTCAGGAGTTCAAGACCAGCCTGTCCAACATGATGAAATCCTGCCTCTACTAAAAATATAAAAATTAGCCAGGCATGGTGGTTGGCACCTGTAATCCCAGCTACTCAGGAGGCTGAGGCAGGAGAATCGCTTGAACCTGGGAGGCAGAGGTTGCAGTGAGCCAAGATCATGCCATTGCACTGCAGCCTGGGCAACAGAGACTGTCTCAAAAATATATATATATATATTTATTTAAATAATCAAGTATAGAGAGGGGTTGAAAAATCTCTCACTCTATATCCTCTGACTAATAATGCACTTCTGGAAGTCTACTGTAATGACAAATCATAGACCAAATGCCCACTGGGCATCTCAGATGCTTATTGGAACATCTCCCATTCATCCAACAAGTATCTGAATGCTTACTATGTGTCAGGTACAATGCTAGAAGCTAAGAACATAGCAGTGAAATGGCACACAAGGTTCATATTCTCACAGCACCTACCTTGTTACAGGGAAGATACTCTAACACAAATATTTGCAATCAACTACCATGAAAATAATAGGAGACATGCAACCATAATCTCAACTTAACCACTTCCCCCTCAAATCTTCCATTTCTTCAACCAAGCCAGAAACCTAAACATCACCTTAACTTTTCTGCTTCACTCACATCCCAATCTAATTAATGACTGAGTCCTCTTATTTCTACCATGTCTCACATCTAACTTGACTCGTTTCTCACTGCAACATTCATCATCTTCAGCCTACACCACAGCAGTTCTATCTTCACTCACTGTTGCCCCTTCAATCTCTTTTCTACTTGTTGCTCTGAAGATCATCCTAAAACAAAAACCCATCATGTTACTTTCCTGCCAAAATCTTTTAATGACTTCACAGTACATACAAGCTACGGTTCAAATTCATGAGTATGGCTATGAGGTTCTCCATGAGGATCTCTGTTTACCCTAGCTCTTGTCATATCATATTTCCCATTCCACAATCCAGCTACCCTGATACCTGTAGTTCCCCATCGTACCATACTTGTTTCAAGCTGTTATGCCTTTGCCTGTGCAGTGCCCTCTGCTTGGAATATATGTGGCAAACATCTACTTATCTTACAAATGTAAAGTTATAAATTATCTGGCCAGGCACAGTGGCTCACGCCTGTAGTCCTAGCACTTTGGGAGGCTGAGGCAAGTGGATTACCTAAGGTCAGTAGTTCGAGAGCACCATGGCCAACATGGTGAAACCTCATCTCTACTAAAAATACAAAAATTAGCTGGGCATGGTGGTGTGCACCTGTAATTCCAGCTACTCGGGAGGCTGAGGCAGGAGAATTGCTTGAACCCGGGAGGTGGAGGGCAGTTGCAGTGAGCCAAGATCGCGCCATTGCACTCCAGCCTGGGCGACAGAGCAAGACTCCATCTCAAAATAGTTCTCTCATCTATGATGACTTTTCTACCATTATTCCCCTCCATTACAATTGATAACTTCTTTCTTTGCACTTTTACCTCCACTAAATCTCAAGTATAGTTCTTGTATAGGACGTATGAAGCTTTATTACATGTACCTGTATGCAAATCCACCTCTCACTAATCATCAAGAATTTCTCATTTGTTTCTGTGTCCCCAGAGCCTAACATAGCACCTGGTACATAACTCATTGTCAACACCTGCTCAATGAATGAATATATAAGAAAAACTTTAGGCACAAAGACATTCACTAAACATTATGTAATTAAGGAAAATAACCGGAAAACGGTTAAGTAAATTACAGTTTATCTATCAGACAATATATACTCATTAAAAAGTTGTTAAAGGCTACTCAAGAAAAATAAAATGTCTAGACAGTATTAGGAGGGAAAAAGCAAACTACAGAATATAGTGCAACTACAAACTATGCTTTAAAAAATCTTATCTAGAAACTGGGCAGGCATGGTGGCTCACACCTGTACTCCTAGCACTTTGCGAGGCTGAGGAGTAGTATCAACGGAGGACCGATTGATGCCAGGAGTTCAAGATGAACCTGAGCAACACAGCAAAACCCTGTCTCTATAAAAAATTTTTTAAAAATTAGCCAGGCATGGTGGCACACACCTGTAGCTACTTGAGAGGATCACCTGAGCCTGGGATTTCAAGGTTGCAGTGAACTGTGATCATGCCTGTGACTAGCCACTGCACTCCAGTCTGAGCCACAGAGCAAGATCCTGTCTCAACAAAAACAAAACAAAGAAACAATAAAAAAGCTGTAGGTAGAAAGTAGTAGTATCTGGTTACTACAACTACAGAAAATACTAGTTATTTCTATTTTATTTTCCATGATTTTCTAGAATAAGTATATATTACTACGTAACAAAAAAACACATATTTTTAATAGGTAAGAGTTTTTTTTTTTTTTTTTTTTTAAGAGATAAGGTTTATAGTCACCCAGGCACTAGAGTGCAATGGCACAATCATGGCTCATTACAGCCTAGAACTCCTGGGCTCAAGTGATCCTCCCACTTCAGCCTCCTAAGTAGCCAGGATTACAGATGTGATCCATATACCTGGCTAATTTTTTTTACTTTTTGTTCAGATGAGGTCACTATGTTGCCCAGGCTGGTCTCTGGGGCTCAAGGAATCATCTCGTTTCAGCCTCCCAAAGCACTGGGATTATATAGGCATTAGCCAGTGCATCTAGCCAGGAGGTCTAAAATTATATTATGATGATGGTTGCATAACTCTGAATATATAAAAACCTATGAATTGTACACTTTGGGTAAATTTTATGTTATGTGAAATACACATATACACACACACACACACACACACACACCCTCTTAAAGCTGTTAAAAATATGTGTATCTATTTAAATCTTTATTGCAAGAATACAACAAAAAAGAAACACAAAGGCAGTGAAAGGAACCTAAAGGATCATCCAGTCCAGTACTTCCTGGTTTATTAGAAAAAAGTTGTGGCCCAAGCCACCAATACATGACTGGCCAAACTTTACATGATTCATGCCTCCTCCCAATCCAGTGCTTTATAATGCCACTTAGACAAAATGAGACAGAATTTAATTAACCTTGATCTGATTAGGTTCTTTTTTTTGGCCCCAAGTTCATTAAAAAAAAATTCTGGCCCAAAATAAAATCTTCTGAAGCAAATGGTTTCAGAGAGTAAGAGTGAAATCAATGGGAATTTATGTAACAGCAGATTTCAACTGTTTTTACATTTGCCATAAAGCCTTAATAACTATATTTCATTGAAGGAATAGTCATACTTGTGATCACTAAAACTACTGAAATTCAGTAACCTGGACAAAGCTGGACTTAATAACTTCCAAGCTTCTGTCCTAACCAAGACTTTTTAACTCTGAATGAAAAGTTAGTATCACAATGATACTAGAATTACAATCTGAAAATCTCATTTCAGTACCGAGATATTCTCAGCACCTAATACAGATTCAATAATACAATAAATTTATCCCAAGAAAGGTGCTTCAAGGACAGCATGGGCTCAGGATCTATATAAACCATGAGAAACAGAAACTGTATTACTAATGGCTGAATATTTAAAAATCTAAGTACTAAAATATCTACAATGAGATTAGCAAATATATAGTTAGGATTCATTCTCCTAACTTAACTCATATTTAACATATTAATTAAAAAATTTCTTACCATAAAGAACACACTGGATGGATGTGTGCACTAATTATTTTAGCAATGCCTCTTGTCAAGAAATCCCAGATGACAATTCGGCCATCATTACAGCCAACCGCAAGCAGTGTGCCCCACCTGTTAAAGGTGCAAGTCAGAGCCATGCTGATACAATCCAAAGTTCCATCAGCTTCCTAAAAATTGAAACAAATATGAGAGACAGTAACAGCCAGGTATCCAAATTATTTCCTAAAGATTATCATTTGTGATACTTTTATTGAATATAAATTATAAATTATATTGTATACCAAAATAATTTCTCTGTGTCTTATTTCTATTAAAATAGCCAAAATGAAGAAACTTTTATTAAAAATAACCACAGATTCTAGAAACAGATGTGATCAATCCCTTATATCACTGTTATAACTTTGTATAAACTTTCTGGAGGGCAATGGGCAAAATATAACACAAGTATTTAAAATGTCGTATCTATTGATGCAGCCATAATAATTCTGGAAATTTATTCCAAGAAAAAGAATTTAAAACAACAAAAAAACCTGGAACAGCCTATATGCATAACACTAGAGAAGTCAAATTCTTTCATATCAGTATCAAGCAGTTTAAAATAACCACAATGTCTATCCTCAAACATTCAAGTGTTACAAAATAGTTTTACACTTAAAAAAGTAAAGTACACTTATAGCATATATTTTGATTACTATGTAAAAACACTGATCAAAAATGAGAAAAGCACATAAAAAACCTATGATGGTATTGTTTGTAAAAAACCCTTCAGCCCAAGTTTTTCTTTAATTTAAAGGAAAATGAACTGTAAGATTACAGCATCATGATAGGGTTTCTAGCCCACACTTCTTATTTCCTCCAGATCAAAATTATACACTAGTTCCTTATCATAAGAAAAGATATATTATCACACTTAATGCTTTTTGTCAAAACGTAAGGATCAAAAAGCATTTTCTGCTCTAACATCAACACCCAGAAGTTACTACGTTCCTGAAATCACCACAGTACAATACTCTTACCTCTGGATAGTTCTGCCCAAAGGACTCTGCAACAAAGCAAAGAAAGAGTTGATGGAACATGTGCCACACAGCAGGGATCATACAACTCACAAACAGTATACAGCAGTGGCTGACAAAGCGAAAGGGGGATCTGAGGCCCTTTCAGGCACTCCATGAGGCCACACCGATTTTCAAGATCCAGCTAAGATGACTTGTTTACTCTCATTATCTTGAAAGTATACAGATGAGTTTTCCTGAGACTATATGACCTGTGATATTGCAACAGAGCAAGGGCGGAAACAGATGTAAGAAGCCCCCCAACTTCTATTCTGGCCAACATTCAAAAAATTTGTAAAAATGTCAAGACAATGGCATTTTCCTCAATAAATGCTTTTTGTTTTTGAAAACAAAATAACTACTTACATAAACATGTAATGAATTTATTATGGTTATTTCTAAATAATATACTTTAAAAATATTATCTTGGTTTTAACTTCTAAATTGGTAAACACTGGTAGGCAGATATCACCTATATAAACAAAAACTCTTTAGGGGTCCTCAACTTCTTAAAAGTATAATAGGAATCTGATACTAAAAAGTTTGAGAAGTGTTGACATATCCAAGTTAGCAACAGTCTTTCTCCATCACACCCCGTGGGCATTTTAGAATTTATTTCCATATTTACTAATATAAGAGCAAGGTAAGGCAAGAGCCAATTTGTATCAGTCAAATTATCACAATTACTTTCTGATACCCTTATTAAAAGCAGCAATCACACTCCTTCATAATAACAGCATTTAGGTTGCAACAGCATCTGGTAGTTGACTAAACACAAAATTCTCTATTTTTTTTTTGTTTTGGTTTGAGATGGAGTGTCACTCTGACGTCCAAGTTAGAATGCGGTGGTGCCATCTTCACTCATGGCAACATCTGCTTCCTGGGTTCAAGCGCTTCTCCTGCTTCAACCTTTGAAAGCAGCTGGGATTACAGGAACATGCCACCAAGCCTGGCTAATTTTTGTATTTTTAGTAGAGACAAGGTTTCACCATGTTGGCCAGGCTGGTCTCGAACTTCTGACCTCAAGTGATCCGCCTGCCTCAGCCTCCCAAAGTGCTGGCATTACAGGCATGAGCCACTTACACCCAGCCAAGTGCTTACAAATTTTTGTGTAAATATGTTTATATAAGCAAGAAAAGAGATATACAAGGATAAACCCCACTTAAAATATGGGATGGGGAGACTTTCTTCTGTGTGTGTGTATATGTGTGTGTATTTATTTATTTATTTGTTTTGAGACAGAGTTCGAGCTCATCCCACAGGCTGAGTGTAATGGTGCAATCTCCACTCACTGCAACCTCCGCCTAACAGGTTCAAGTGATTCTCCTGCCTCAGCCTCCTGAGTAGCTGGGATTATAGGCACATGCTGCCATGCCCAGCTAATTTTTGTAGAGAGGCGGTTTCACCATGTTGGCCAGGCTGGTCTTGAACTGCTGACCTCAAGTGATCCACCTGCCTCGGCCTCCCAAAGTGCTGGGATTACAGGCATGAGCCACCACACTGGCCTCAACTGCTCATTACTGCTTTCAGCTGTTTTCCCACAGCTCATTCATTTATTGTGGTTACACATTATACACAGTTACTTGTTTGTCTCTACCCTTAGCTCTATTTATTTACAAGGTCAACGTGGTATCTTATTTCAATGTTTTCTAAACAGTAGGACACAATCAACCATAAACGGATAAATTAGTGAGTTGGAAGAATTAGTTTAGTGAGTTGGAAAATTAGATATTTTCAATAGATTAGAAAATATCAGAGGACACTGAACATAACAAGGATTAAGTATAATTCTGAGAAATTTACATGTGTGGGTATGTGTATGTATATATAATAAGCTGTGACAGAATATATATTTCTTGCTGTGATTTGTGATAAAAGTAAGCTTGACAAACAATCTTGTTTAACTATATCTCCAGTGCATGCTGGTGGATACACACCAGGGGCTCAAAAAGTGGTTGCAGAAGTAAAATTAGTATCTTGAGCCACTTGCGTAACCACGTTAAAAATACATGCCTGTAATCCCAGCACTTTGGGAGGCTGACGTTGGCGGATCATGAGATCAGGAGTTCTAGACCACCCTGGCCAACATAGTGAAACCCCATCTCTACTAAAAATGCAACAAATTAGCCAGGCATGGTGGCAGGCACCTGTAATCCCAGCTACTCAGGAGGCTGAGGTAGGAGAATCACTAGAACTCAGGAGGCAGAGGCTGCAGTGAGCTGAGATCACACCACTGCACTCCAGCCTGGGCAATAGAGCAAGACTCCATCTCAAAAGATAAATAAAAATAAATATTCCTTCCTAAGTTCCTCCTAATGAATCTTCTGCATCATTCAAGAAAAGCCTTTTGCAAGACCCTGCTACTCTTTCAAAGTAGTAGTGTTATCACCTTTCTTCCATCCTTCAATTTTTAAAAATAAGGGTCAACCTTTTGCCCTTGTCTCCCACACCATTCTAAAATCATTGTAATCTGGCTTCTGTTCCAGCTGCTGAGGGGTCCCAAGCTGCCAAAGGACTAAACACAGCAACCTATTCTCAGCCCTCAGACTCAACTGCTTTGATTGACTTCTGTGAAGACACCACGCCAATCTGTACTCTCTTCTTCCTCTACATGGAATTATATATGGAAGGCACTTGAAAATGTGCATATCTCAGAGTAAGTACTTTATAACTGTCAGCTAACTTATCATCATCACTGATTCCTCCTCTTAGCCCCTAACTACAGATTGTGTGCTTGGCAATTTTCTTTTCTTCCCCTCCCCATTTTTCCCTTGATCATGTCCTCTATTCACAAGGTTTCAATGAGCCCATCTGTAAGATTACAGATCTCTCCCATAAATCCAAACCTATCTCCTGACCCCTAGACCACACACGACATATCTAAAGTGGTCTTTTCCCAATGTCCTAACACTTTATCAACAGCACCTTTATTTGCTCCCAACATTTTTCATGTCATTCTCTTACTCATCGCCACTATATGTAATCTCTTCTCAAATCTGTCATCCTTACCTCCTCAATGTCTTTTCTATGTCCTAGCTCAGGCCTTCCTTATCACTCATATAATCTAGCCCTCCAAAGTGGTTCTCCAAAACTCAACTCCACATCGCTGTCAGACAAAGCATGCAGGCTCATAGCTCTAACTGAATTACTGCTAAGTCAAAACCCTTGAATGCATCTACCCTACCTTCCCTAAAAAGCCCAAACTTTTCAGCTTAGGCATTCGAGGGCCGACACAAAATAGATGGCACCAACCCCATCTATTTATCCACATCCTCTTTATCCACAACCTGGCCAAGCAGGAAAATTCTTTAGGTCTTCTCTCACTGATGTCTTACATTCCTATTGAGCATCCCTCCCCATATCTTCATACTTCAGCCTGTTGATATTTTACCAACCGTAAAAATCCACTTAAGCCCCGACACTTTGGGAGGCCAAGGTGGATGGACTGCTTGAGGCCAGAAGTTCAAGACCAGGCTGGCCAACATAGTGAAATCCCATCTCTACTAAAAATACAAGAATTAGCCAGGTGTGGCACTGTGCACCTCTAGTACTAGCTATTCAGGAGGATGAGGTATGAGAATCACTTGAACCCAAGAGACAGAGGTTGCAGTGAGCCAATATTGTGCCGCTGCACTCCAGCCTGGGCGACAGAACAAGACTGTCTTAAGAATAAAAATACACTTAAAACTCCAACTCCTCCACAGGTTTTGGGGGTTTGTTTTTCCTGGTTGACTTTCTTCCTTTGCCCCAAAGACATTCACTCTCTCTTCCAAACATTCATAGTAACTGGTAACGACTTTTTCAGGCCTGCCTACATTCTCCATTATACTACAGTTATTTTACATAATCACCTTAAACTCCCTGCTTAATGAAAAGCTCTTTAAGGGCAAAGACCATTTTAAAGTATCTTTGTGGCCCTTTTGCCAATTAACACAACTTCTGATTTTTAATTTAAGAGAAACCTAGAAGGAACAGCGAGTCGTGCAGGTTTTCAGATATCCCTAGGTTACCATGCTAAATGTCACCTATTGAAGTCCAGGAGGAAGGACCTACGGTTTTTAAACAATCTGGACAGGAGGAAATGACTCAAAGTGAGGGTGACAAAAGGCAGTTGCCTCCGTATTTCACACCTCAGTGTTTTACACATGGTCCCTAGTAAAGGACCTTAAACAGGAAGTCAGAATAATTGGATTCCAGTATCAACTATGCCATTTACTTGCTTAGTGCCTAACCATTACCCTCTAAGCCTTTATTCATCTGTTCAATGAGAGGCTCCTACCAGAAGATCTCGAAGTCTCCTACTTAGACATCTCGTTTCTGCAAAAAGATTAACCACTCCAGGAACCCAATTCCCTGACAAGTCTTCAAAGCTTCATCCCAAGCCTCACTTCTTCAAATTCCATCTCCAACAACTCTAGCTCTGCCTGCTCTGGGATACTTTTAGCACCTGCGATCCTTATAATCAAAGCTAAGTCACAAACTTGTCTGTCCCCATAGCTCCATAATTGATATGAAAGTAGCATCGGGAGGGGCAATGCAATCTACTAGGGCAGAAGCTGGGCTTCCTCCTGTTGCTGCTCCACATCAGATGTGCCCAGTGTTTCATCGCAGGACAGTGTCCCTAAGGTTGCAGGCTGACTCCCCTCCCGCCCGCGTTCCCTCCTTTTCGGTACCCAACGCTTCTCTAAAACGCAGCCATAACTCTTCTCACCCAGCAACTCGAGGTTCATCCCTGCGGACTATGCCCGCCTGGTCTTAGCTCCGGCAACAACGCCTTCTCCCCGGCCGGCTTCAGCAACTTGCGTCTAAGTGGTGGGCGCCGCGAGCAGCCTGGCGCAAGCTCCGGAGACTTTCGGACTTAGAAGGCCCCGCGGCTTCCGCTTTCTTCCCCCGCCTTCCTTGTTCGTTTCGGGTGGGCTGCCCAAATATATGCCTGACGAAGAGCAAGGGTAAACTCCTTCGGAAACAATTAATTATTATCTTTGCTGGGGTACAAAAATTTTATTGTCACTAGTGATTTTAAATAGCGCGAGAATTTAAGGCTATTTGCTCCGAGAACATGTAGGTGAGCTAGAAATTCCAGGCATACAGTTAACCTACTTACTAGCCCTTGCTGTGTTGTGTGTTCAGCGGGGTTGTCCGGGCGGGCTATCTCAGACTCAGCAGGAAAGGTTCCGGTCCTGTCCTCCCAACGCAGGAAAGCAGGGAGGTCGTCCCCTAGTGCTCGGGTGTATAGCGCCGCTGACTTCATCAAGGCGCGTCCTTACCCTGTGTGTAGGAGGCGTTGTAAGGTGTTTCAGTCTCGTGAAAATTATTTCTCATTTCTAAAGATACGCCATTGATCCTACCGAAAGGTACGATAACATATGCTGGCCTGTTTATGTTAGGATAACAAAAATCTTATTACGTAAGGTTTTACCGTTTACCCAGCGTTGACCGGGACGCTGGTGAAAAATAATTCGAATGAGGGGTGGACTGAGTTTCCCGGAGCTCAGTCATACAGAACTCCGATGAGATACCCAAAGCAATTAAGAGAAGTTCAGTTGATGGTATCTAGCGAAAGAGCAAATTTTATATGAACACATTCCTACTATAAATGCTGTGGCTCATCAGAAAACGGAAAAGAACGGCAGAGGCTCGCCGCAGAAAACAGTACTCGGGCTAGGTCTCCGACAATGGAAAAATACACATACACAAGGTTATTAATTGCAGTATTGTCTGTAATTCCAAACTTCTGGAAACAATAATGAAACTTTTGAACAAGGGAGCCCAGCATTTTCATTTTGCACAGGGCTCTGCAAATTATGTAGCTAGTCCAGTCCGCCTCTGTTTGACAAATTTGCAGAAAGAGAAGCCTCATTCACACAGTGCACCCTGTCCTCGGGCCCCAATTGATTGCTCTTTCAGTAAGCCCCTGACCTAAGCTGAACCCAATTAAATTCCTTTCCCAAGAATCTGGAATGGGAATTAAGTGGCCCCCACAGTCTGACACATCAATCGAAGAGAATAAGTGTGAATTAATGAGCTATTTATTGTCTCCTAATAATAGATGGACACCATGGTAGTTGGCTGCAGGTTGCAGAAGGAAGCAGAGGTCCAGAAACAAGTAAAAGATAATAGTTTGGGTATCCAACTGTTTCCCAAAAACATGCTACATTAATGTCTTCTCTTTCCATTATCCTTGGACTTTTATAAAGTATGCCTTTTGTGGTCTGGCGCGGTGGCTCACGCCTGTAATCCCTCAGCCTCCCAAAGTGCTGGAATTACAGGCATGAACCACTGTGCCCAGCCCTGAAAGTTTTTTTTAACCTGGTGAAAATACACTTTGGCATAAATACTAAAAATACAAAAAAAACCTACAAAAATTAGCCAGGCATGGTGGTACATGTCTGTAATCTCAGCTACTCAGGAGGCTGAGGCAGGAGAACCGCTTGAACTGGGAAGGCAAAGGTTGCGGTGAGCCAAGATCGTGTCACTGCACTCCAGCCTGGGAGACAAGAGCAAAACTCCATCTCAAATAAATAAGTAAATTAAATAAATAAACTGTTTTACAACTTGTCCAATGAAGCAAGTATTAATACTTTTATCACTAAACATGCACTGGAAATGACAATTGAATAAAATTCTTCTAGGAAGGTTTAAATGACCTATCAGGTAGCAGAAATGTCCTTGAAGTTATGTTCATCTTCCCAGGATTATGGGTTTGACAAACCAAACATTGCTAATAAACTCTTAGTAATTTAGAACAGTCATCACACACACCCACTCACGCACATACATACACACACATTTAATTTGGAACATTTATCTCTTTCATGACTCATGGAAAGCTTAATAATGGAAGCTTTAAGGAATTCTCCCACCTCAGCCTCCCAAGTAGCTGGGACTACAGACATGCACCACAATGCCCGGCTAATTTTTGTAATTTTTGCAGAGACAAGATTTCCCCATGTTGCCCAGGTAGACATCAACCTCTTGGACTCAAGAAATATGCCTGCCTTGGCCTCTGAAAGTACTGGGATTACAGGAATGGGGCACTGCACCTGGCCTTCAATTAATTTTTGTCCTGTTTGGGTTAGCAACTTTATAAACCATTCATTCATTTTATTAGAGTTCTGTTTTGAGAATTCTTACCTAATCCAAATGATATGATCCTAAAGTTATCAAAAAGCTGTAGGCAGCTTTTTCTCAAGATCATGGATCAAGATTTACTATCATGAGACTCTTATCTCTCAAATTTTTTGCTTATGCCTGTATGAACAATAGAACTGAAAAAGAGATCTCATGTCTGTACCCATGGGGTATGCTTTTATTTGAAGAGGATTTTGCAGCCATTCTTATAATTGGACAATATTACACTTTGATAGATAGAAGATAAAAGGCCAGCGTTAGAGGAAAAAGAAAATTCTCAGAAGCACTTAATTATCCTTCTTTTTTTTTTTGAGACAGTGTCTTAATCTGTCACCCAGGCTGGAGTGCAGTGGTGCTATCATGGTTCACTACAGCCTCTACCTCCTGGGTTCTGGCCATCCTTCCACTTCAGCCTCCCAAGTAGCTGAGACTACAGGCGTGTACCACCATGCCTGGTTAATTTTTGTATCTTTTGTAGAGACAGGGTTTCGCTATGCTGCCTACGCTAGTCTCAAACTCCTGGACTCAAGCAATCTGCCTGCCTTGGCCTCCCAGAGTTCTAGGATTACAGGCATGAGCCACTGCACCTGGCCTTAATTTATCTGGAGCTAGAACAAAAGACGTTTAGCTAGGAGGGAAAGGAAAATGGGAATGAATATCTTGAGCTTCTCTCCAATTCATTAATATCTTAAGGGAATGCCTCATCAATTCTTTGAACATAAGCTTCTTGAAGGCAAGGAGCCTACTCCGTTTGTTTCCAGTGTTGTAGATTAGTGCTTGGCACACTGTACATGCTCAATAAATAATTGTTGATTGGCTGGGTGTGGTGGTTCACGCCTGTAATCCCAGCACTTTGGGAGGCCGAGGCAGGCAGATCACCTGAGGTCAGAAGTTCAAGACCAGCCTGGCCAACATGGTGAAACCCTGTCTCTACTAAAAATACAAAAATTTTCCCCGGGCATGGTGGTACCCATCTGTAGTCCCAGCTACTCGGGAGGCTGAGGCAGGAGATTCGCTTGAGCCCATGAGGCGGAGGTTGCAGTGAGCTGAGACCGTGCCACTGCACTCTAGCCTGGGTGACAGAGCAAAACTCTATCTCAAAAAAAAAAATTGAGTTTTTAGGCCGGGTGCGGTGGCTCATGCCTGTAATCCCAGCACTTTGGGAGGCCGAGGCGGGTGGATCACAAGGTCAGGAGTTCGAGACCATCCCAGCCAACATGGTGAAACCCCATCTCTACAAAAAAATAATAATGAGTTTTGGAGTGCTCCCTTAAATTTTGCATGCCAAACAAGTGCCTCACTTGCCCCATCACAGAGACCTCAGACAACCTCACAAAAAGCACCAGAGGAGGAACAGTCCTGAGTCAGACCAAATTAAGGTCAGAGGGCCAGGCCTTTGTACCCGTGAATGACTAGCCATTGGACATAAACTGGTTTTGGCAAGGAAGCAACACCTTGTGAGAGCCAGCTCTTGTCTGCTGAAGGCCATTTGTGGAGAGGAACTTGGCTGTGAGCTATCAGCATTCAACACTTCTTCCAGCTGAGAGACATACCTGACAGCTTGGTCCTCAATGGGCAATATGGGAGGCACAACAACCTTTTAGTTCTGCTATTATTGTTTCTTTTTTCTTTCTCTTTTCTTTTTTCTTCTCTTCTCTTCTCTTTTCTTTTCTTTCTTTCTTTTTTTTTTTTTTTGGAGACAGAGACTCGCTGTTGCCCAGGCTGAAGTGCAGTGGCACGATCTCGGCTCACTGCAACTTCTGCCTCCCAGTTCAAGCCGTTCTCCTGCCTCAGCCTCCCGAGTAGCTGAGATTACAGTTACACGCCCATCTTGCCCGGCTAATTTTTGTATTTTTAGTAGAGATGGGGTTTCACCATGTTGGCCAGGCTGGTCTCAAACGCCTGACCTCAGGTGCTGGGATTATAGGCATGAGCCACCACACCCAGCCCTGCCATGATTATTAATAAAGGCACTTAATGCTATGAGTTTTGCTTAGAGTGTAATTTGTATGAGTTTCATAGATGGTTGGTACAAAGTATATTGATATAAAATGTGTTTTCCTTTATATTCCAAAGACAGTGACATTTCAGTTTTTATTTCCTCTTTGAAACAGAGGTTATTTAGGACAGTGTGGTTATGGAGGAAAAGGAGTGTTAATAATGTTTTCAGCCAGGCATGGTGGCTCACACCTGTATTCCCAGCTGAGGTAGGAGGATCCTTTGAGGTCAGGAGTTCAAGACCAGCCTGGGTGACAGAGCCAGCCCTCATAACTAAAAATAATATAATAATGTTTTCAGTATTAACGTTTTTGTTTGAGACAGGCAGGCTGGAGTGTAGTGGCTGTTCACAGGTGCACTCATAGCTCACTACAGCCTCAAACTCCTGGATTCAAGTGACCCTCTTGCCTCCTGAGTAGCTGGGATTACAGGTATGTACCACCCTATTTATGATTTCTTTTTTTTTTTCTTTTTCTGAGCTAGAGTCTTGCTCTGTTGCCCAGGCTGGAGTGCAGTGGTGCAATCTCAGCTTACTGCACCTCTGCCTCCCAGGTTGAAGCAATTCTCCTCCCTCAGCCTCCCAAGTAGCTGGGATTATAGGCGCCTGCCACCATGCCCAGCTAGTTTTTTATTTTTAGTAAAGACAGGGTTTTACCATCTTGGCCAGGATGGTCTTGAACTCCTGACCTCGTGATCCACCTGCCTCGGTCTCCCAAAGTGTTGGGATTACAGGCATGAGCCACTGCACCCTGCCAACATAATTGTCTTTAAACAACAACAACAGAAGCTGGGATATGAGGTCCTATGGACCACAGTTTTACAGCCTACTGAGGTATCAGATGACCTTTCTGAAACCCCAATGCAGCCAGTTACTTATTCCAATTTTTATCCTATAAAAGGCCTTTTCTACCCTGCAGACTGGTGAGCCTATGCCAAGGAACACGGCGCTTAGGCTGCAGATTGTGAGGGTAAGCACCACCCCCTCAGGTGTCTTAGACAAGAGGGGAGTTGGTATTTAGGATCAATGAGGGTAAAGGGCTGTTGATTAATGTAGGAAGGTGGCTCAAAAGACATCTCAGTTTAGAACCCCAGGCTGACTGTTTCTCATTCTTACCCTTTTTCCCTTTCCTGGGCAGGTCCTTGGATCCCTGACCCCCTAGGTGAAGTGGAGACAGCCCAAGGGCAGCACCCTCTGGCCCACATGCTTCCCAAATGCTGCCATTTCGTCTGCACCAAGAAGCGTAAGTGGGGGTCCAGGCCATGGGGAAAGGGACCCTGTCCTAAATTAGCTCCACTGCTACAGTACCATAGAGTGGCTGACTAAAACAACAGAAATTCTCTCTCTCAGTTCTAGAGTCTGGAAGTCCAGGATCAAGGTGCCGATAGATTCAGTGTCTGCTGTGGGCCTACCTCCTAGTTCACAGACAGCCTCCTCCCTGCTGTACCACACGGTCCATCTGCTTTTCAGTCTACAGCTTGCCTGAGGTCTTCTTGAGCGACTAGAACAGACAGTAAAAGGCTGAGGGACCTGCTCTGCTCTTATGTTCCAGGAAGAATGGGGTTCAGGTGCTTGTTCTCATGGTCTAGTAACAAGATGCAGACAGACTGGGGGAGGGGTTAGTTAGTTCGTTATTTCAGATGGAGTCTCCCTCTGTCGCCAAGGCTGGAGTGCGGTGGCACAATCTCAGCTCACTGCAACCTCTGCCTCCTGGATTCAAGTTTTCCCCTGCTTCAGGCTCCGGAGCAGCTGGAATTATAGGCATGGGCCACCATGCCCAGCTAATTTTTGTAGTTTTAGTAGAGACACAGTTTCACCATGTTGGCCGGGCTGGTCCTACCTGGCCTTTGGAAGGCCAAGGTAGGTGGATCACCTGAGGTCAGGAGTTTGAGACCAGCCTGGCCAACATGGCCCATCTCTACTAAAAATACAAAAATTAGCCAGACATGGTGGTGCGGGCCTGTAATCCCAGCTACTTGGGAGGTTGAGGCAGGAGAATTGCTTGAACCCAGGAGGCAGCAGTTGCAGTGAGCTGAGATCCCACCACTGCACTCCGGCCTGGGTGACAGAGCAAGATTCCGTCTTAAAAAAAAATTCGTTATTATTCTACCAGACATTAGTAACTAACTAAGAAAGCCCAGGCGGGGTCATAATGGGTTTGTTCTCTCATTCTAGCCTGTAAGGTCTGAACACGCCATGAACAGCATGGTAATCCCTGTGACCTGCCGGTACACCCCAGATGAGTTCCTGGAAGAAACAGTCAACCCCTGCACTGCCTAACTAACCTGACACATTCTTCTATTGTTTCTTATTCCGGCCTCCATTGACAAGGCAATTGGACTTTAACTGACCTTGGCCAACCTGGTGACTCTACACCCAAGGACCCCCTCCCAGCTTGCAAAAAACCACCAACTGTAAAGACTTATGTAACTTTCCACTGCCCATCCCAAACCTATAAAATCAACTCCTATCCCACCACGCTTCGCTGCTATCCTTTTCGGCCTCAGCCTTCCTGTACCCAGGTGAATAAACAGCCATGTTGCTCACACAAAGCCTCTTTGGGGGTGTCTTCATTCAGAGCATGTGTGCACCAGTTTCTTCAGTTCTTTAATGTCTAACGTATGCCTTCATCAAAATTACAGTAAAGGCTTATTGGAAACTTGGCTGCTCTGGCCACTAATGGAAACCTGGCCTGCCACACTAGGACCCAAGGGACATCATGTGGTGACAGGGCCACTGGGCCCTGCAGGAGAGTCTCACGGAGTGGGGAGATGACTGCCTAACCTGACCCACTAGGCTCTAGGCCCCCATGGGGTAGGGAAGGGCAGAACAAAGAAAAGAGAAACACAGCCTCCGGCCTGGGCGCTCCCACTCTGGAAATAGAGACACACCATATGTGTTAGTTTATTAGAAATACCACAAGCCATGTTGTTTAAACCACAGAGATTTTATTTTCTCACAGTTCTAAAGGCCAGGATCACAAGGTCAAGGTGCTGGCAATTTTGATTTCTCCTGAGGTCTCCCTCCTTGGGTTGCAGATGGCCGCTTTCTCAATGTGTCCTTCTGTGGCCTTTTCTCTGTGCAAATGTGCACCCCTGGTGTCTCTCCGTGCATGCTGGTCTCCACTTCTAATAAGGACACCAGTTATATTGGATTAGGGCCCACTCTAACGGCCTCCTTTTATCATATTTAGCCCTTTATTTAATTTTTAATTTTAATTTTTTTGTGATGGGGTTTCACTCTCGTTGCCCAGGCTGATGTGCAGTGGTGTGATCTCGGCTCGCTGCAACCTCTGCCTCCCGGGTTCAAGCGATTCTCCTGCCTCAGCCTCCCAAGTAGCTGGGATTACAAGCCTGTGCCACCACTCCTGGCTAATTTTTTTGTATTTTTACTAGAGATGTGGTTTCCCATGTTGGCCAGGCTGGTCTTGAACACCTGACCTCAGATGATCTGCCTGCCTTGGCCTCCCAAAGTGCTGGGGTTACAGGTGTGAGCCACTGTACCCAGCCTTTTTTTGTAGTTTTAGTAGAGATGGGGTTACCCATGTTGACCGGGCTGGTCTCGAACTCCAGTCCTGAGGTGATCCACCCACCTCAGCCTCCCAAAGTGCTGGGACTATAGGCATGAGCGTATTTCCCTTTTTAAAGGCCCTATCTCTAAATATAGTCCCATTCTGAGGTACTAGGAGTTAGGGCCTCCACATGAGGTAAGCACAGTTCAGTCTATAACACCACACAGTGTGAGGAAATTGAGGATACTAAGGTATGGGCACACAGAGGTGGCACAGTGACCTGTCCTGAGAAAGCATAGGCTGTGGTGTTTCAACTGGGGCTTGCAGCAGGAATAAAGAAAACCTAGGAAAAGAGGGTGGGCTCCCCCAGCTTCAGGAGCATCACCACGATGAGAGTGAGGCAGCAGGACCAGTACTGCCCCAACTAGTGCCAGGGCCCCGGGCCCCGGCTCTACAGCTCCCCTGGGGCCAACCCCCTGAAATGTGGGAGAACCACCCAGCCCAAGGCAGAAGCTTATGCCTGGGCTTAGGCTACATGCAAAGAGCAGAGAGAAACACTGCCCTGCCCCCAGCTGCCTTCCACACAGTGAGGAGCCACTTGGGGCAGAGAGGAGAAGGAAAGGGATTGGAGAAGGGCCTTGAGAACTGCAGAGCTCTCAGCACACAGACTGCATCTAAATCTCCATCCAAAGAGAAGACCAAAGGCTGGCATGGCTTCTGGCAGCCTAAAGTTGTGTCCTTAGGATGAGCCCAGTGCCCCATTAAATTGCCCGTTGAGAAAGCTCAAGGCTGCCAAGAGAATTGACTGTTCAGGGGACACCTGACCATAGGCTCCAGACCTCCCTTTCTTAGAGGACTGGCCAAAAAGACTTACAGTTACAAATCCTTCCTCTGTCCCTTTGAGACATATATGTATCTCTGACAGCTCAGGAGTCTTCTCAAACACCTGAAAGCCTTTCCTTTGAAAGGTAATCATGGAAGGACAGGGCTTTCCAGTCTCTGTGGGAGGACAGAATCCTAACTGCGATAACTACCACTAACAGACACAGCTGGTCTAGTTGCATTGACAATGCCCAACTCTTTCTAATTTTTCACCCCTTTGCTTGAGCATTTGCCTCCCTCCCTCATTCTCCCTTTTATTTTTTTAATTTTTTATTTTATTATTATTTGTTTTTGAGACGGAGTTTCGCTCTTGTTACCCAGGCTGGAGTGCAATGGCGCGATCTCGGCTCACCGCAACTTCTGCCTCCTGGGTTCAGGCAATTCTCCTGCCTCAGCCTCCTAAGTAGCTGGGATTACAGGCACACGCCACCATGCCCAGCCAATTTTTTTGTATTTTTTAGTAGAGATGGGGTTTCACCATGTTGACCAGGATGGTCTTGATCTCTTGACCTCGTGTGATCCCCTCTCTCGGCCTCCCAAAGTGCTGGGATTACAGGCTTGAGCCACCGCGCCTGGCCCATTCTCCCTTTTAAACATTGAGATCACCTCCGCCTAAGTCGGAATGGAGCTTATCCTTTCCCCTACCGCCAGTAGGCACTGAATAAAATCTGTTTTCACCATTCTGTTTTTTTTTTTGAGATGGAGTTTTGCTCTCGTTACCCAGGCTGGAGTGTAATGGCGCGACCTCAGCTCACCGCAGCCTCCGCCTCCTGGGTTCATGCAATTCTCCTGCCTCAGCCTCCCAAGTAGCTGGGACTATTTTTAGTAGAGACAATGGGGTTTCACTATGTTGGCCAGGATGGTCTCGATCTCTTGACCTCGTGATCTGCTGGCCTTGGCCTCCCTAAGTCCTGGGATTACAGGTGTGAACTACCACGCCCGGCTAAGATTTTTTTTTTTAATTCTGCTTCTTTATTAAAAAATTTTGCCATGTTTATAATAAAATACTGAGAGAATCTTTGATGTGTGTGCCAAGATACCAGAAACTCTGATGTGCTTACCAATCCTCCAGCCTAGTGCTGGTGTTTGAATCTTCCTTCCTAGGTGGAGAATCTACACATAGACATGTATATGCTCTCAGTTCTTCATGTCATTTGATTTGGCTTCTGTTCTTATACTGTTGAAGGTGCTGCAGTTGTCAGCTGTGGTTTTCCTTTCCTTGTGATAATCCTATTTTAATGTATAAGATCCTTTCAGGCAACTGAAGTATGCAAAAGGCAGGTAGAATAGCAGCAATTTTAGATATTTATAAATTCGTGTAATAAATACGATGGATTTGGATTATTTGCTGCATTGCCAGTGAGTTTATTATAGTATATAACAATATTTAATCCAAATGGTGATAGAAATAAAAGGCCCACTTTGAGGTAAATCATTAATTTTTAAGGCATACAAGTTATGTTTTAAAGAATTTCTCAAGCTGAAGAATATTCAGTGTACACTCTGTGCTTGAAAAGTCTTAACACATAATCCACCAAGGCCAAATTAATTTTATCTTCAAAGGTAAGACTGGGGCAAGTTTCACTTAAATTTTTTGAAATTATTAAATGGTTCCGTCAAGCATTGAAAATAAAGGAAGAGAATGCTTATTGTCATTACATTTTAAGTGAAAAGATATAGCATTATAATTTTGCTCACAAGTGTTTCCATGTTGTAGCAATTTTCTACTATGCTGTAACTGCTTATTTGACTCCACTCTTTTTCTCTCCCCTGCTACAGCAATCCTAGTTCCACTGGATATTTTTGAGTGATTAAATGTATTACTCACTTCTTTTTGTATTCATTTTTTTTAATAGAAAATGCATCAGATGCAGATTTATGGCTCCTGAACAGTTGCACTGTAAAAAAACCCAGCTGAAGACCACTTTAGAAGCTCAATTAAGTAAGTAGAAATTGATTTTTTCCCTATTTTTTATAATCAAAGTGAGAATTAATACCAAAACGCTTTTTTAAAAGGTCAATATAGATATTTAGTTGATATCAAAAAAGTATGAGTTGGACTTTTAAGATTATGCTGTTTTGAATTTGAAAAAGAATAATACTTGTTATTTTTAAATTAAGTTTAATGTAAGTTCTGGGGTATGTGTACAGTATGTGCAAGTTTGTTACATAGGCAAACATGTGCCGTGGTGGTTTGCTGCCCCTATCAACCCATCACCTAGGTGTTAAGCCCGTATGCGTTAGCTATTTGTCCTGGTGTTCTCCCTCCCCTGTCCTCCACAGGCTCGAGTGTGTGTTGTTTCCCTCCCTGTGTCCCTGTATTCTCATTATTCAGATTCCACTTACAAGTGGGAACATGCAGTGTTTGGTTTTCTGTTCCTGTGTTAGTTTGCTGAGGATAATGGCTTCCAGCTCCTTCTCTGTCCTTGCAAAGGACATGATCTCATTTCTTTTTGTGGCTGCATAGTCTTCCATAGTGTATATGCACCACAGTTCTTTATCCGGTCTGTCACTGATGGGCATTTGGGTTGATTCCACGTATTTGCTATTGTGAATAGTGCTGCAGTGAATATATGTGTGCATGTATCTTTTTAATAGAATGATTTGTATTCCTTTGGGGATATACCCAGTAATGGGATTGCTAGATCAAATGGCATGACTGGTTCTGGGTGTTTGAGAAATCACCACACCGTCTTCCACAATGGTTGAACTAATTCACATTCACACCAACAGTATAAAAGTGTTTCTGATTCTCCATAGCCTCACCAGCATCTGTTGTTTCTTGCTTTTTAATAATTGCCATTCTGACTGGTGTGAGATGGTATCTCTTTGGTGGTTTTGGCTTGCATTTCTCTAATGATCAATGATGTTGAATGTTTTTTCATGTTTTTTGTCCACATAAATGTCTTTTGAGAAGTGTCCATGTCCTTTGCCCACTTTTTAATGGGTTTTTTTTTTTCTGATCAATTTGTTTAAATTCCTGGTAGATTCTGAATATTAGACCTTTGTCACGTGGATAGATTACAAACATTTCCTCCCATTCTATAGGTTGTTTGTTCACTCTGATGAGAGTTTCTTTTGCTGTGCAGAAGCTCTTTAGTTTAATTAGATCCAATTTGTCAATTTTTGCTTTTGTTGAAATTGTTTTGATGTTTTCATCATGAAACCTTTGCCTATGCCTATGTCCTGAATGGTATTGTGTAGGTTTTCTTCTAGGGGTTTTGAGGTTTTGGGCTTTACATTTCAGTCTTTAATCAGGCTTGAGTTAATTTTTGTGTAAGATGTAAGGAAGGGGTCCAGTTTCAATTTTCTGCATATGACTAGCCAGTTTTCCTAGCACCATTTATCAAGTAGGGAATTCTTTCCCCATTGCTTGTTTTTGTCAGGTTTGTCAAAGATCAGATTGTTGGAGATGTGCGGTCTTATTACGTGCATTCTCTATTCTGTTTCCTTAGTGTATATGTCTGTTTTTATACCAGTCCCATGCTGTTTTGATTACAGTAGCCTTGTAGTATAGTTTGAAGTTGGGTAGCATGATGTCTCAGTTTTGTTCTTTTTGCTTAGGATTGTCTTGGCTATGTGCGCTCTTTTTTGGTTTCATGTGAATTTTAAAGTAGTTTTTTTTCCCCTAGCTTATGAAGAATGTCAATGATAGTTTAATGGAAATAGTATTAAATCTATAAATTACTTTAGGCAGTATGGCCATTTTCACAATATTGATTCTTCCTATCCATGAGCATGGAGTGTTTTACCATTTGTCTGTTTCCTCTCTTATTTCCTTGAGCAGTGGTTCATAGTTCATGTAGAGGTCCTTCACTTCCCTTGTTAGCTGTTTTTCTAGGTATTTCATTTTCTTTGTCGCAGTTGTAATTGGGCATTCACTCACGATTTTGCTCTCAGTTTGTCTATTGTTGGTGTGTAGGAATGCTTGTGATTTTTGCACATTGATTTTGTATCCTGAGACTTTGCTGAAGTTGCCTATTAGGCTAAAAAGTTTTTGGGCTGAGACAACGGGGTTTTTTAGAAATAGGATCATGTCATCTGCAAACAGAGACAGTTTGACTTCCTCTCTTTTTATTTGAATATGCTTTACTTTTTTCTCTTTCCTGATTGTCCTGGCCAGAACTTCCAATACTATGTTGAATAGGAGTGGTGAGAGAGGGCATGCTTGCCTTGTGCCTGTTTTCAAGGTGAATGCTTCCAGCTTTTGCTCAGTCAGTATGATATGGGCTGTGGGTTTGGCATAAATGGTTCTTATTATTTTGAGGTCGGTTTCATCAATACCTAGTTTATTGAGAGTTTTTAACATGAAGGGTTGTTGAATTTTATTGAAGACCTTTTCTGCGTCTATTGAGAAAATTGTGTGTTTTTTTTCTTTAGTTCTGTTTATGTGATGAATCGCATTTATTGATTTGTGTATGTTGAACCTGGCTTGCATCCGGCGATGAAGCTGACCTGATCATGGTGGGTAAGCTTTTTGATAGACTGCTGGATTGTTTGCCAGTATTTTATTGAAGATTTGTGCGTTGATGTTCATCATGGATATTGGCCTGAAGTTTTCTTTTCTTTTTTTTTTTTTTTGGTGTCTTTGCCAGGTTTTGGTATCAGGATGATGCTGGCCTCATAAAATGAGTCAGGGAGAAGTCCCTTCTTTTCATTTGTTTGGAATAGTTTCAGAAGAATGACTTTTTGAAGGGTTTTTTGTATGTCTGTCTCCTTAAGAATGATACTTTAATGGGAACTTTTCTAATAAGTGATTTCAGTATTTGTGAAGTTAGCTAATAGGTGATTTTCGAGTATTTGTTAAGTATTAACTATGTGTTCTTCTCGGAGAATCAATGCATACTTTGTGAAATTGACTGACACAGTCCTTGCCTCTTTCCCTGCCCATCAGCACTGTTCTAAGTGCCGCAGTCCCTGGCTTTCTAGGGAATTGCAGGTTGTTGATGGAGGTGGGCATATTAAGCCCTTGCTTCTTGCTTTGTTCCTTCAAGTTAATGTGGAAGAAGTATCCCTTTTCCACATTTTCTCTGAATCTTATCCCTCTTAGAAACCTCCTTTTAGAAATTATGTCCTCATTCCATAATTCCAGCCTCTGCAGCTCACCTGGTGCTTTAAACATGCCTGGTTCTGATCAGCCCCCTGAATCCCTGTTAGCCATTGTCCTACATTTTTTCTTGCCTTCCCAGCCAGACTTTAAAAAATTGTTTACTTCTTCATTTTATTCTCATACTCATTCTTCTTCCCCTTAATTGGTTTCATTGTGAAATATATTAAACATACATTAGCATTTATAAAACACATATAGTTTAAATAATAATAAACACTTAAACATCTGCCACCCAGTGTAAGAAATATATCGTTGTCAAGACTGTAGAAACTGCCGTGTTTTCATTCATAACTCCCAAGAAGTAACCTTTATCTCGACTTTTGTGAGTCATTTTCTTACTTTTATTAGTTAATGTATCGTCTATTAAGTATGTCTCTAAACGGTGTGTTGTCTTGTTTAGCCATATTTTGAACTTGATCTGTTCAACTCATAATGTTTGTGTTTTTCTGAGATTTACTTCTTTTTCTCAGCATTATACTTTGAGATTTATTCATGTTAATGGGTGTAAGATAACTTTGGTCATTCATATAATTTGCCACAATTTATTTGTTTTATTACTGGTAGAGTTTTGAATTTTTCCCAATATTTTACTTTGATGAACATTCCTGCTATGAATATTTTAAACATGTTTTCTGGTGCACATGTGTAAGAATTATTCTAGAATATGAACCTGGGAGTTGAATTATTGGGTAGCATATCTATGTATATTCAAACTTTATTAGGTAATGCCAATTTCTTTTCACAAATGGATGTGGTAGTGTGCTTTCCCACCAGTAATGGATGTGTGTATTTGTTGTTTTCTGGTTTTGCCAGTACTTGATATGGCCAGACTTAAGTTTTTGCAAGTCTGTTGATGATGATGATATTTTGTTTTGGTTTTAGTTTGCATTCCTTTTTTTTTCTTTTCAGACAGGCTCTCACTCTGTTGCTCAGGCTGGAATGCAGTGGTAGGATCTCAGCTCACTGCAACCTCTGTCTCTCATGTTCAAAGGATTCTCCTGCCTCCACCTCCTGGGTAGCTGGGATCACAGGTATGCACCACCACACCCAGCTGGTTTTTTTTTTTTTGGAGAGGGAGTCCTGCTCTGTTGCCAGGCTGCAGTGTAGTGGCGTGATCTTGGCTCACTGCACCCTCTGACTCTTTGCTTCAAGCGATTCTCCTACCTCAGCCTCCTGAGTAGCTGGGATTACAGGTGCTAGACACCAGGTCCAGCTAATTTTCATATTTTTAGGAGAGATGGGGTTTCACCATGTTGGCCAGGATGGTCTCAATCTCCTGACCTTGTGATCTGTCCACCTTGGCCTCCCAAAGTTCTGGGATTACAGGCGTGAGCCACCGCGCTTGGCCTTAATTCCATTTCTATGATCATTAATGAAATGGAGCTTTGTAGAATAAATCTATAGCCTCTTTGGATTTTACTTTTTTGTAAAATGGCATCTCAAGTCATTTGTTTATTTTTCTGTTTTTTTCCCCATTTTAATTTTTTATTTGTGGCCATATATTATGTGTCTTACATATCCTAATCCTTACATATTAGACACGTTGCAAATATCTTCTCCCAATTGTGGCTTATCTTTTCACTTTATTTTGTGATGTCTTTTAAGATAAATGCTGATTTAAAATTTATTAATCTGTTGTTTTTGGTTTGTGTTCTTATTGTTTAAGAAGTCTTTTCTTACTCTGAAGCTATTAAGATATTCTCCTATATTTTCTTCTAAAAGTTTCATGATTTGACCTTTTACATTTAGGTCTACAATTCATCTGGAGTTGATTATTATTTTTGGTGTGGTACCAGAAGGGGTCCAATTTTACTTTATGTTTTTCTCTGTAGATAACCAGTTGTTTCATTATCATTAATTAATTAATTTGTATTCTTTCTCCTTTTATCTGTACATTACCCACCCTTTCATATGTTGAGTGTCCATAGATATTTGAGTTTGTTCTGGGTCCTCTATTTCATTCCTTTGATCTATTTCTTTATTCTGGTTCTCGTTTTACACAGTCATGGGTAGTATATTGAGTTGTATTATAGTCATTGAGTTCTATTAAGGCTCCTTATTTGATAGTGCTGGTACATTTTTGTTCTTCTTTAAGAATGTATCAGTTTTTAAGTCCAAGAAGGAATACCATTGTGCTTTTGTGATTACTTTTAATCTTTAGATGATTTTGGGGAGAATTGAATCTTCATGATTTTGAATTATCTGACTCAGTTCTATTCTGACTTTTTAAGGATTTATTACTTTTTTTCTATATCTCTTGTGCATCTTTTAGACTTTTTTCTACTAATGCAGTTATTGAATTATTCCCGTGCCCATAAAAAATAAGCTTATTTTTTATTCTTTTACGTGCACAATATGTATTTTATATTTTTATACTACTGTAAATGGTAAACTTAAAAATGTCATTTTCTGTGTTTGCTGCCTTGGTGTCAGGGAATTAATTGTAGTAGCAGCATGAAGGATGGTTGTGTGTAAGGAAGAGTATAGATCAGTTCAGTGAAGACAGGGTGGTCGTAGTCCAGGTACAGAGAGTCTCATCTCAAGTGGAGGCATTCAGAATTGGAAGGAAGACATTGACTTGAGAAGGAAGAATTCTTAAACCAGGGTTCTCCAGCCCCTGGCTGTGGACCTGCACTTGTCTGTGGCCTGCTAGAAACTGGCTGCACAGCAAGCATTATTGCCGGAGGTCTGCCTCCTATTAGATCATCAGCAGCATTAGATTCTTACAGGGGCACAAACACTATAACTGCGCATGTGAGGGATCTAGGTTGTATGCTCCTTATGAGACTCTAAATTAATGCTTGATGACCTGGGGTGGAACAGTTTCACCCCAAAACCATACCTCCCACCCTCCAGTCTGTGGAAAAATTGTCTTCCATGAAGCTGGTTCCTGGTGCCAAAATGTTTGGGGACCGCTGCTTTACATGTTCCACATTACCCAAAATGACTCTAAGGTCTCTGGCTAGAATGAAGTAAGGAATTCTAGGAAGGGAGTTCAACTTAAGAGATGACATGTTTTGGTTTTGAACATGCCGTGTTTGAAGTTACAGATAAATATTTTAATAAGATAATGAATATACTTGAGCTTTATTGAGTGTCTTCCATGTGCCTGGCAGTGTTCTAAGTGCTTTAGATGAATAGATATTATCTAGCTTAATTCTTGCAGCCTGTCAGTGAGCTGTAGATTCCATTTGTGTTCCTGTTTATTGGCAAAGCAGCATGTTTCACAGATGAAGGTCTCTAAGGCTGTTCAGTTCGTAAGCAGTAGAGGTGGGATTTTAACCGAGGCAGTCTGACTAGAGTCTGCATTTAACCATTTCATTACCTTGCTTCCTAGATAAAGATGTCGAGAAAGCGGTTGCAGAATTTAGGCAGATATCAAAGAGGTCAACACTAGAATGTGATGGCATCCTTACTTCAGAATGCTGGAGGGAGCAGAGGAGTTCTTACCCGAGTGACGGCATGAGGCAAGGGAAAGGAGGATGGAAGAGGGAGTTAGGGTCACATAAAGGGGCAGGAGAAGGACGAATTCAACTAAGGCAGAAAATGGTGTTCACTTGATGCTGTTCATTTTCCGAGAATGCTTTTTTTTTTTTTTTTTAATGAGAAGCCTGTGATTGTACTTTTTCTCTATAGAAAGGTAAACAAGGTACAAAGGTACTTAAGTGCTACTGATGCCCCCTAAGTGTTGAACCTAGAGAATATAGTTTCTGTGGTTATCAGCTTTATAATGTAATTAATGGACATAGTTCTAGAGTGTTTCTAAAAGTTTAAAAACTCAGATATAACTTGTGTCAGTGGGTTTTCTTGTATTTGTGTTATGAATGTGGTTCAAAGTGATGATGTGCTATTTGAATTATAAAGTAGAAATGACACAAGAAAAGTTTGCCATTTAAACACTACAAAGCTAGTGGCAGCAAGCACAGGTCCCTCTAAGGTACTATTCTGCTTGATTGAAAGAAAATTTAAAAAGATAATATATATGAGTAAGCATTTTTAATGGCTTCGAAGGCTTTTATCATCACAACTAATTCTTATTAAGATAACACTTAAACTAGCATTTGATTTGTTTCCAGAGTAAATACAATCCTGTAAAAGGTACAGTAACAGTTAACATTGGGAAAGTATCAGATTGAGGTGACATTTATACGTATGAAAGCTTTTAGTGATAACTTACTCTTGTGAAGCATTTTGCTTTGTTTAGATATTCTCCCAGTTGTGGTCACCATTGCCTAACAGAAAACGACAAAGTTGAGTAGTGTAATGTCGTTGTACCTTCAGTCATGCTACGCACGTGTCTCTTCTCATTCTCCGGCTCCATCCTTTCCGTTTGCTATCTTCTCTTGCATGCCTTTTGGTTTTCCGTGAGTGAGGTGAAGTTAGAATCGAAGAGAGCCTGATAAGGTGTTGCGTCTCCTTCTGTTGCACTGAGTCCTTTACACCAAAATGTACAGATTTACAACAGTGGGGTGGGACCTGCTTTTTTCTAACCTGGACTCTTTACCCATGATCGCTTCACTTTGCTACTCGTTCCTGCGTGTCATCATCTCTCCATCATCTGTGTTTGTTTTCCTTCCAGTACTTCTTGGTGTTAAAGAGTTGTTTTAAATTATGTATCACATTATGTTGTTTCCCTTGAGCCTCCACACAAAAGATCACCTTGTTTTGACAGGAATAAAGAAAGATGACTTTAAGGGATTTACTGTCTTTCCTGTGATTAATACAGTACGCTTGATTAAGATCCAGAAATTGTGAATTTGTGACATGACAGCTATGGACTGAATTTTTTCTTGTTTGTTTTGGGGCTTTAGTTTTCCCAAGGTTTTTACAGCATTTGTATTATTGATATTCAGATATATAAAAGAGTAAGACTTTTAAGTAGCAAAATAGAGGCAAGAGTGACTTGGGTTGCCTTTTCACCTTAGAAATCTTAAATGCTATTGCCCTTACTAATTCAGAAAGAGTCACTAGTAGGCCCTCTGTGTTACGTGGCCGCCTACTGCACACATACTGTTTCCTCTCGCGCATTTGTCATTTGCCTTTGTCTTACTGTTTTATCCATTACACTATTTTGATTTAGATAGTATGGGCTTTAACTGGGGGTTCTTGAGTAAATGAAAAAGATCAAAAGTTTCAAAAAATAAAATTTGCTCTTAATGATAGTATCAAATAAGGAAACTCCTTTGCTTAATGCTTTATAGAAGTGTGGGATCTTTTCCGTGCCACCTACAGGAGGTCATTCACAGGCTGGTGAGAATAAACACATCTTGTGTGTCCTATAGAAATGACAGAAGGAATAGCCAGCTTCCTTTGATCATGGACTGTCAACCTCTATTTGACCTTGTGCGTTATTAACCCAAATGGGCACTGCGGTTTAGCCAAACCAATACTGGATACACAGGAGTCACTCGTTCTCTACCTGCCTTTGCCTGTAGAAATAAATGGTCATGTTGAAGGGATGGCTTAGGGATCTGAGTGTAATTACTTGAAAGAACAATTGAAAATAAAGGCAGAACTGGATAAAGAAAAAAAAAATGTGTGTTTGAGACAGAGGATACCTGCTCGTATGACGTCCTTTCTCTACAGGAAAGCTCCTGCATGCTGTTCTATTGAGCAAAACATACACGTTATTGGATTGTCATTCCTATGATGAAAATATTCTTTGTTTTATGTAGATTTATTTTTGAGTTCTTTTTCTTCATAAGCTGAAGTTGGGGGAGGTGCCAGAATATTATTTCAACTTGAACTTGTAAAGTTAATTGCTTTAAAAAAAAAGCTGACTTCATAAGAACAGAGAAGTGGTGGGCCTTTCAGTTAGTAATTATCCAGTTTAAAGGAATTAAAAAAACCCTTACCAGTTCTCTCGTTAACCACATTTACTAGAAACTTTTTTTAACTAAACTTTTAAAAGTTACTTTTATTTAATTTTGAGACAAGGTCTCGTTCTGTTGCCCAGGTTGGAGTGCAGTAGCACAATCATGGCTTACTGTAGCCTCATCCTCCTGGGCCAGAGCAATTCTGCTACCTCAGCCTCTTGAGTACCTGGGACTACAGGCACACACCACCACTAGCCAATCTGTTATTATTATTATTATTTTTTATTAGAGGTGAGGTCTTGCTATGTTGCTCAGGCTGGTCTTGAACTCCTGACCTCAATCAAGTGATCCTCCTGCCTTGGCTTTCCAAAGTGTTGGAGGTTACAGGCATGAACCACTGTAAATGACTTCCCAAATTAATTTTTAATTAAAAAAAATTTGGCATTAGAAGGTAAAAATCACAGGGTTTTTGTTTGGCCTTTTGTGAGAAATACCTTAGATAATGCAAGTTATTTGAGTTATACTTTAAAAAACAGTATAGTTTGTTGATTTTTTTGTTAAACTTAGATATTTTGATTTTAACTCTTCTCATTATATGAGATGGCTATAGTTTCATCTTATATGTGCTTTTACCAGTTACAATCTCATTTGTTCAGTGATTCTTGCCCACCAAAAAGTATCCTTTTACATGGAAAGTTAGTTCAAAATATTGGTCTGTTTGAATTAATTAGTATTATTGGTTAGGTGTTGTCTAATAAGACTTGTTCCTCTCAACAATGCTGTGCTTAATATGAATTCACATTTTCCTACCATTTCTCATCTACGTCCACTATTTAGATGTTGTCTATATGCTGATTTCTCCCAAATCTTTGTTTTTGATCTTTGTGTCTTCTTACAAGTTCCGTCTTCGTGTATCCCACTGCTTCCTTGTCTTCGCCATTTGGATGACCTTGACCATGGACACCTCACATGGTATCAGGACCTCCTTCTTATCTACCTTTTCTCCAGCTAGCATTTCCATCAGTATTGCCCATCTTCTTTGATTGTGGTCATCAGGTAATCACACATAATTTCTTAGGTAACAGGGTTTTTTTAAAAAAAATTGTTCAGTGCCTCCCTCTCCTACCTCTTTTCTTGCCACTGGGCTATAGAATGTTACTTCCTCCCCCACATCAGAAAATTTCCCAAGCACATAATGTATTTGCATATGTTCTTCCCTTCCTTGGACTATCCTCTGCCTTTCTTCCTAATGCGTGCCCTCACCTCCACCTACCCCACACTAATCCCACCTGGCTGAGTAGTTGATCTTTGGAACTCATGTCAAACATAACATTTGTGAGGTCATCTCCCTTCTAACCCTCACCTCACCTCTTAGCCCCAAGATCTGTTCCATGCTAGTTCTTTATCCCATATTAACATCTATTGTTACATATTACATTTTATTATTTGTTTACATATTTGACTTGCTACTAGATTTTGAGTTTTGAGGTTATAGGATACTGACCTCAGAAAAATTCTTTTTATGAAGTCTTTGACCCACTGACTCTACTATGTAGTGATTTTCCTTGTTCTGGGAAACAAATACCATTAATAGACAGAGACCACTTGTCAACAGCTGTAAGAATGTTCTCGCAAAGTTGCAATGAGTCCCTTAATAGACACAGGCTGTGTATTTGTAAAAAGGGGAAAGAACATTCTAACTTTCTAATTTTGAATTTCTAACATTGTATTCCTGAGAGAAGTAGTAAAAGGAGTAAGCATACTTCTCCCTTTTCGGGGTAGTCACCTGGTCATGCTGGCACGATCTTGTGCTCCTCACTATCCTAAATGAGCTCCAGGCCAGCTTTGGGACCATCGCATTAGATTAGTTAAAGCATCCCATCTTCAGTGAGAGAGTGGGAAAGGTGGATAAAAACCTGGTAGTGTTTGGCCTTGAGTTTGGCACAGAATCATAATTACTCGATACCTGTTTGTATAATTAGGTTAAACTGATTCTCCCTCTTTTTGGGAAAAGGGTTTAGTATCCTGCTGCCATTGCATCGTCATCGTCAATGTACTTATGGTAAGTACATTATAAGTGTGTAAGTAACATAACTGCGTTGTATCAGAGCACTTGTCTTACATTTGGGTATCAAATTCTCCAGATTTAGGAGTGAGCAAAAACACCAGGTTTACCACCAAAATTAAAAAAAAAATCAACTGGTTATTATTGCTGGGGAAGTAGTAGCAGCGTTGAAAAGGGTGACTTGATAAAGGATGTTGTGAAATGGGGGAAACAGATCTAACAGGACAGTGACGTTGCCTCTGTGATTGACTGAGATCCCTTGTGTCTCTAGAACAATGCCTGATGAAGAGCACTGACTTATTTATTCATTAAATTGAATTGAAAGATTTGATGAAGGCCAGGTTTCTCTAAATAATATTCTTGTTTATGGATTAGGTCTTATTATCTATCATACGTGAATTCATTTTATTCAAGTCTTATGTCACGGTTTTGTTTAGTCTGTTTTCTGTTGTTGCTAGCATTTTGTAATTTTTTCTCCCATGAGCTTGTTTGGAGTTAACAATGGCGTTTGAGAAGCAAGCTTCCCGGAAACATAGAAGAGGAGGTTTTTGTTGATGGCAAAAGTAGGGGGTGAGAGTAATGTATGTTCAGAGCAGCTTCTGACCATTTCCTGTCACAGACTTCAAGTTACCTTCTAACTCTAGTAAAATATGGAGATGAACAAGAGGGAAGGCATAATATTATCATGTGATGTATTCCAGTGAGCAGTGTTTTGGAAATAAAAAAGTCTCTTTTAGTGTTTAATTCCTGGTTTTACTAAAAAAAGAAAGAAAGAAACTGTAAACTTAGAGTTAAAAGATTAGTAACTTAATTTGCAAATCAGCAACAGAAAAAGCAGCTCAGAGGTGGTAAGGCCATTTCAAAATGCAAAACTGAGTTTTGTAGATATCTAAAATCTTTTTGTAGAATAGTATTTTGCATATTTTATGATTAATGTTACATCAACAGTTGCTTTGTTTTTGCCTTTTTTTTTTTTTTTTTTTTTTTGAGACAGAGTTTCGCTCTTGTTACCCAGGCTGGAATGCAATGGCGCGATCTCGGCTCACCGCAACCTCCGCCTCCTGGGTTCAGGCAATTCTCCTGCCTCAGCCTCCTGAGTAGCTGGGACTACAGGCATGCTCCACCATGCCCAGCTAATTTTTTTAATTTTAGTAGAGACGGGGTTTCACCATGTTGACCAGGAGGGTCTCGAAGTGCTGGGATTATAGGTGTGAGCCACTGCACCCCACCTTCTTCTTTTATGGCCTTGACACTTTTGAAGAATACTTGTCGGTTGTGTTGTAGAGCATTGCTCAGTTTGCATTTGCTTGATATTTCCTCATGATTAGGTTCAGATGCCATGCATTTTATCAAGAATATAGGAGTGGTGGGTATTGCATTTGAGATTGACAAATGTCAGTGTGTCATACCAAGAAGATTCAGGATGTTTATCTATCTCTGTACTAGTTAACGTTTATATCTAGTAACCAGGTGTAAACTTGGTGGTAGCTGTCAGTTTTCTCCACTGCAAAGTTACTGTCTTCCCCTTTGGAACTGTCGGTATTTCGTGATTCTTTGGTACTGTGCATATATCCTATTTCTCATCATGCTTTCACTATTATAATTTTAGCATCCCTTGGTTATTCTTGCCTGTAGCAATCAATTCAATTGTATTTTCAAGTGATAATTTTTTCCTTTCCATCATGTCTTCTCCACTTATTAACTGGAATTTTACTGTAAAGAAGAGCAATGGAATGAGTCTGTTTTCCCTCATTTATTTATGTTTTTGGTTACTTGTGTCAGTGTAGCCTTATGGGTCTTTATTTTTTGAGGCATAATCCGTAACTGTCATTATATTATCACCCATATTATTCTGGATGAGACCAATGGAAGTGGCTTCATGTTGGCTCCTTTATCTTTGTTATTGTTGTTTTTCTTATTGAGTGACAATTTAAATGACAAACTATGGAACTCGGCTCACTACTAATGAGAATGGTACAAGGCTTGACTTCCCCCCTGCCCATCTTAACCATTTTAAGGGCGGAGTTCAGCAGTGTTAACTCCATTCACATTGTTACCCAGTGCTCCTGTACCCTTTTAATATGCCTCTGCTTTGAGCACTTCCTTATTTTCCGGCACCATACAATAGTTCAGGCTAATCTTGTACTTTCTTTGCCTCAGGTCCTGGTTTGAGTAATTTCTCCACAAAGCCCTGGTTCCTTTCATTGGTGAATGGTATAAAGAAACCACAGTCTGGGCACTAGATATGCTCATTGCTACTGGGATGTCATTGCTTCCAGGTACTCTTAGTAGATTCTATCTGCTAAGACTTAGGAGATATATATATTTACACAAACACATATAACTATTTCTGCTTACCTGTATTTGTATTAAATAGCATGAGGTCATCCTAGTCCCATTGATTCTACTTCAGCTGCATAGGATTTCATTCTAGCATTCTCCCTTTTCTTATATGTAACTCTGCTCTTTACCAGTGAAATACGAAAAATCTCATTTTCTACAGTATATTTACATTATTTGTTCAATCTTATTAATCAGAGGCATTGGTTTCAGAATTACCCATCTCTGTGTGAAAAAGAAATTTTACTTACAAGAATATAATATTTATGTTTAGTCCTTTTTGTCCAGTTTACTTGGGTTAGTTCTTTGCCACACAAATCAAATTTTATTAATTTGTAATACAATTAGATTAATTTCTTACCACTTGTATTCTGTTGTGGATTCTCCCCACTTCCTGGGTGGTTTCAATTTTTTGAGATTGTGAAATAGGGGCATGGCTCTCAGAGTGAGAACGATATGAAGTCGTTTCCTCAGAGAACAGCCACTGCCCACTCATCCTTTCGCCATCCCCATGACTCCATTCTCTCCATCTTGAGCCCACCTGTCTCCCATTAGCTTCTGACTTCTCCTTCCATTTATTTATGTTTCGTACAAACAGGCAGAAGTCAGCAGTGATTTTTATATTTTGATCATGCCTTCTACATTTGTTAACTGGAATTTCAGTGTAAGGAAGAATGGTCTCTTACTCCCCATTTATTTATTTATTCAATTTTTTATGTCAGTGTAGAATCATGGTTATTTATTCTGTAGGTCATAATGTCATAGAATAAATATACAGAATTCTCTGTATGAAATGTGTGGAAAATTTTAAATTTCCTTTTGATTTTTGCTTAAAAGATGGCATACTATATATATATTTATTTTTATTTTTATTTCTATTTTTTGCTTTTTGTAATGTAACCTGGGAACTCTGCATCCGTTGATAGAGGTCTTTGTCACTCTTTCTTATGGCTGCATAGTATTCCATGGAGTGAGTGTATAGTGGTATATTCAACTACTTTCCCATGTGTGGTTATTTACGTTATTTCATTAAGTCCTTTTGTTTAAGAATAGATGATAGCTTTACATTAATTCAGCCCTACTTTTATGTCTTTTAGCAGTGTCTTAATGTTTTCCCACTGTAGACTTTGGATGTACAGATGTCCTTCCAGATATGTGGGGGATTGGTTCCAGGATTCCCCGAAGATACCAAAATCTGCCATTGCTCAAGTGCCTGATATTAAATGGCAAGTACTTCTATGTCACCTATGCATATTCTCCTGTGTACTTTAAATCATCTCTGGATTACCTGTAATACCTAATACAGTGTAAATGCTAGATAATAGTTGTCTTACGGTATTGTTTTGGGAATAATGAAAATAAAAAAATCTGTACACGTTCAGTATTGACACAGTTTTTTTCCCCTGAGTATTTTTGATCCACGGTTGGTTGAATCCACGGATGCAGAACCCATGTGATATGGTCTCGCTCTGTGCCCCCCAAATCTCATCGTGTAACTCCCATAATTCCCGTGTGTTCTGGGAGGGACCCAGTGGGAGGCAATTGAATCTTGGGAGCGAGTCTTTCCCCTGCTGTTCTTATCATAGTGGAAGGGTCTCATGAGATCTGATGATTTAAAAAAATGGGAGTTGCCCTGCCCAGGCTCTCTTTTTGCCTGCCGCCATCCATTTAAGACGTGACTTCCTCCTCACCTTCCGCCGTGATTGTGAGGTCTCCCCAGGCAGGTCAAACAGTAAGTCCAGTAAACCTCTTTATTTTGTAAATTGCCCAGTTTGGGTATGTCTTTATCAGCAGCTTGAAAACAGACTAATACACCATGGATACAGATATCTCGTTACAGTTATTCCTTCGTGTGTTATATTCATTGCTGCCTTTGTAAATGTTTTATTTTCTGCCTTTCATAGAGGTTTTCTCACTCATTCTGACCTGTAATGGGTTATTACTTGTATATATAAAGGCTGTTATTTCTATATCTTCATTTTATATTGTCTTATCGAACTTTTTTATAGTTTGAGTTAATTTTGATCTTTTTTTTTAGAATATTTTATGATACTCTCATTTCATCTTGAAATAAGAGTTTTAATTTTTGTTTTCAAATTCTTATTCTGTTATTTCTTTTGGCTAATGGCAGTTTCTTTTGCCTAATTTGTCTTTTGTCTGATTGCAGTGTTGAGCAGTAGCGGAGGTAGTGGATAACCTTGCCTGTTCCTTGTCTAGTGGAGTTGACTTTAGTGCATCCCCCATTAAGTAAGATACTGGCTTTTGCACTACATCTATTTTATCATGTTAAGAAACCATCCATATATTTCCCTTTGGGTTTTTTTCTTTTTTAAAAATTGATTTTGGGAGGCTGAGACGGGTGGATCACGAGGTCAAGAGATCGAGACCATCCTGGTCAACATGGTGAAACCCTGTCTCTACTAAAAATATAAAAAATTAGCTGGGCATGGTGGCGCATGCCTGTAGTCCAAGCTACTCAGGAGGCTGAGGCAGGAGAATTGCCTGAACCCAGGAGGCGGAGGTTGCGGTGAGCCGTGATCGCGTCATTGCACTCCAGCCTGGTGACAAGAGCGAAACTCCGTCTCAAAAAAAAAAAAATTGATATACAATAACTATACATATTTTTGGAGTGCATACAGATACCTCAGTACGTGCATACAATGTGTAAAGATCAAATCAGGGTTGTTAGTATATCCATCACCTCAAACATGTATCATTTCTTTGTTGGGAACATTAAAAATCCTTTCTTCCAGCTATTTTTAAATACACAATGGATGATTGTTAGCTGTAGTCACCCTACTGTGCTGTGGGACACTAGAACTCACTCCTCCTGTCTACCTCTACGACCTCTTTCTCTCCTCTTTTCTTCTGCTCCTTCCCAGCCTCCGGTAACCATGATTCCACTTTTCTTCAGTTAGATCAGCTTACTTAGCTCTCACACATGGATTAAAAGATGCAGCATTTGTCTTTCTGTGCGTGGATGATTTCACTTAACATAATGTTCTCTAGACTCATCCATCTTGCCACAGTTGACAGGATTTCATTTTTTAAGTGGCTAAATAATAAAATATTATTTTGTGTATATATACCACATTTAAAAAAATCTGTTTATTTGTTGATGAATACTTCAGTTAATTCCATATCTTGGTTATTGTAAACAGTGCTGCAGTTATCATGGGTGTACAGATAGTACTTTGACATATGATTTCCTTTCCTTTGAATATGTGCCCCAGAGTGGAAGTTCCCTTTCTCTGCATCCTCACCAACATCTTTATTAAAAAAAATTTTTTTTTTTTTTGAGATAGAGTCTTGTTTTGTCACCAGGCTGGAGTGCAGTGGTTCCATCTGGGCTCACCGCAGCTTCCGCCCCCTCCCCCCGTCCCCCGGGGTACAAGCGATTCTCCTGCTGCAGCCTCCCGAGTAGCTGGGACTACAGGAGCCCACCACCATACCCAGCTAATTTTTGTATTTTTAGTAGAGACGGGGGTTCACTATTTTGGCCAGGATGGTCTCAGTCTCTTGACCTCGTGATCCGCCCACCTCGGCCTCCCAAAGTGCTGGGATTACAGGTGTGAGTCACCGCATCCAGCCAAGTTGTTTCAGTTCCTTATATATCCTGGATATTAATTTATTGCCGGATGAATGGTTTGTAGATATTTTCTCTTATTCTGTAGGCTGTCGCTTCACTCTGTTGATTCTTTCCTTTTCTGTGCAGAAGCCTTCTAGTCTGATGTAATCCCATTTGTCTATTCTTGCTTTTGTTGGCAGTTCTTTTGAGATCTTACCAGAGAAATCTTTGCCCAGACTAATGTCTGAGATGTTTCCCCATGTTTTCTTCTGGTATTTGCATCCTTTCTGGTGTTACATCTAAGTTTTTAACCCATTTTGAGTTGATTTTTATATGGTGAAAGTTGGGACTCCAGTTCATTCTTCTGAATACAGATAGATATCCTCTTTTCCCAGCACCATTTATTGAAGAAACTCTCCTTTCTCCAATATATGTTCTTGGCAGCTTTGTTGAAATCATTTGGCTATAACTGCATGGATTTATTTCTGGATTCTTTATTCTGTTCCATTGGTCTACATGTCTGTTTTTATACCAGTACCATCGTGCTTTTGTTACTATAGCTTTGTAGTATATTTTTAAGTCAGATAATGCCTTTAGCTTTATTCTTTTTGTTGAGGATTACTTTGGCTACTTGGGTCTTTTGTGGTTCCATAGAAATTTTATGGCTGTTTTTCTATTTCTGTAAGGAAGTCATTGGTATTTTGATAGGGATTGTCTTGAACCTGTAGATCACGTTGGGTAGTAATGACATTTAAACAATATTAATTTTTCCAATCCATGAGCATGCAGCATCTTTCGTGTGTGTGTGTGTTCTCTTCAACTTTTATCAGAGTTTTATAGTTTTCATTGTAGAGATCTTTCACCTCTTTGGTTAAGTTTATTCCTAGGTATTTTATATTTTTGTAGCTATTATAAATGTTATTGCTTTATTGATTTTTTTATTAGATTGTTTTCAATTGACTTATAGATAGGCACCGATTTTTATATGTTGATTTTGTCTCCTGCAACTTCGCTTAATTCTTTTATCAGTTCTAACAGTTTCTTGGTGGGGTCTTCAGATAGTTCTAAATAAAAGATCATGTCATCTGCAAACATGGACAGTTTGACTTCCTCCTTTCCAATTTGGTTTCCCTTTATTTCTCACTGTTGCCTAATTGCTCTGATTAGGGCTTCCTCTTAGAGTTTTATCAGGTGTGGGTGGAGAGTTTTGTTGAAAGCATTTCAGAAGATTGATGGAATGATTATTTTTCCTCTTAGATCTGTTAATATCATATATACAGTTAGTAGATTTTCTGATACTGAATTTACCTTGTGTTCGTGGAGTATTTTATATGGTATGTTTTAAAAAAATTGTTGTATTGAATTCTTGGAAAAAATACTCAATAACATTTTCTTGCTCAGGTCCATTTGTGATATTTGTCTGTAGTTACATATTTTTGAACTCTCTATGTACTTTGGGCATCAGGTTATACTTGCTTTATAAAAATTAAGACATTTAGAAATTGGTCTGTTTAAGCTTTTTATCTCCATTGTGGTGGACTGCATATGTGATGGTGGTTTCGTAAGATTATAATGGAGCTGAAAAAGTTTTATCGCCTGGCTCTATCGTAGCAATTGTAATGTTGTAACACAACACATTACTTGAATGTTTCTGGTGATGCTGGTGTAAAGAAACCCACTGTGTAGCACAGCTGTATAAAAGTATAGCACATATAATTGTGTATGCACATAATACTTGAGGATAACACATGACTATTTCACTGGTTTATACACTTAACAGGCTAAACTTCTATTATTATTTTAGAGTGAACTGTTTCTACTGATTAAAAAAAGTTAACTGTCAAACAGCCTCAGCGAGTACTTCAGGAGGGATTCCAGAGGAAGTCATTGTTGTCACAGGGGATCAGAGCTCCAGGCGGGTTATTGCCCCGAAGGCCTTCGAGTGGGAGACAGGGACAGTGATGATTCTGACCCTGGGCAAACCTAGGTTAATTTTCGTGTTTGTGTCTTCATTCTTAACAAAACAGTCCAGAAGATAAATTAAAAATTTGTTTTAAATTAATAAAGGTTATGGAATAAAGATGTAATGAAAAAGCATTTTTGTGCAGGCGATTTTATTTGTGTTTTAAGGTAATGGTTATTATAAGAGTCAAAATGTTAAAAGGAAAAAGTTTATCAAGTAAAAAGGTGATAGTAAGCTAAGGTTAATTTATTACTTTTCTGCTTTAAAGAGCTTCCCGATGTACTTTCTTTGTCATTTACCATTTTGTGAATGTTCAGTGGGTGCTTGAGAAGAAGGTGTGTTCTCTTCTGTATTATTAGGTAGTAACAGTCAGTCTAGATACATAAGATCTGTTTTTGTTTGCTTGTTTTGACTCTGGTTAAATCTTCTTTCTACTTTATTTGCTTGATTTCTCTTTCATGGAGAATGTATAGGTCTGTTATTGTTAGTGCCTTTCTTCTTACAGCTTCAGTTGTTTTTATGTTATTGGTGCATAGGTATTTATAGATGTTATAATTTTATAGTCAATTGTGCCTCTAAAGTGTTCTTCTTGGGCTGGGCATGGAAAAAAACTAATAAAAGTGCTTTTCTTAATCAACTTTGGCTTGAATTATGCTTTGTATGCTATACCTTTGTCTCTTTAATTTTAGTCATTCTGAATTATTTAGCTTTAGGCATGTTTCCAGTGTATAGAATAGAGCTGGGTCTCGCTTTGTGAACCACATTTAAAATCTACTTCCTAATTAGGTGAGTTAAGCTTCTTTACAGTAAGTCTTCAGTTAATGTCCTGGATAGATTCTCGGAAATGCAGTTTTAAGCGAAATGAATTACTGTATGTTGTAGGAACTTAACTCTTGCTCCTATCCCTTAGCCTATGGTAAAATTGTTTCTTTATACCATAGTGGTTCTGCTTGAAGTTGCCGTTTCCAAGAACCTATTGATGGCATTAAGTGAGGACTTACTATTTGGTGTGACTACATTGGTCTCTGCTCTCTTATGATGTTTTATAATTATGTATATTATTTTTTATTTGTTACGTTTCTTTGTGACATGTATCTTTTTCTTTAATGAGGTGTTATTTAGGAAGTTGCATATTTTGAGTGGTTAACTTTGTATTTATAACTTTTAAATGCCTGTAATTTAATTGCCTATGTTTTTGTTTTTGAGACAGGGTCTTCCTCATACCCACTCTGGAGGGCAGTGTCATTAGGCACGGTTGTAGCTAATTGTAACCTGAAACTCCTGGGTTCGTGGGATCTTCTTACCTTAGCCTCCCTAGTAGTTATGACTATGGGAGTGTGCCACCACACATGGCTAGTTTTATTTATTGATTGTAGAGACAGGGTCTTCCTATTTGCAAAGGTTTGTCTCAAACTCCTGGTCTCAAGCAATCCTCCTCCTGCCCTGGCCTCCCAAAGTGTTGGGATTACAGGCATGAGCCACTGTACCCAGTTTCCATTGCCTGTTTAAACATTTACCATCTGCTTTGTCAGTGTTCAATAGTATCCTTTTTTTCCTGACTTTTGCCAACCAAAGATTGTATTTTACGCTCTCATTTCTCACGCTACAGATTTTTTCTGCATTATTTCTGTTTATTATAACATTTGTACATTGACCTGCTTTTTTCCTACTTGGTTCTGTGCATTGCCGCAATGCATGCCATTTGTACATTAATCTTGGGCTTTTGATGATTAATATTCCCTCGTTTATGTTAGTTTTAGATCTACAGTTATATGTAGGAATGAGCTCATTATCAGTCCTTTTGCTGAAATTTCCCCAGAAATTTCATGGTTGCCTGATGCTTATACTGTTTTATTTAGATTCTTCAAGAAGGGATTATGGATTCTTGTGCGTTGAAAACTTTTTATATAGCCTTGAAACTTGAAGGATACCTTGGTTGTTTATAAAATTTATTATTCGTACTTTGTTATTGAATTTCTAAAAAACGCTTTTCCATTGTTGCATTGTATTTTGTTTTAGACAACTCTGATGCCATTTGAATTTATTTGCCTTCCTTCATCATTTTGTCATTCACGCCTAGTGGCCCTGTACACTTTTTCTTTGTTTTTGAAGCCTAAGAATTTACTGGGATGTGTCTTAGAGTTGACTGTTCCAGGTAAATTCTCCCAGGTACTGGTTGACCCTCTTAATATGCAGATTCAAATTTTCTTTTATTTTTGGAAAATTTTCTTGGATTACCATTGGTTCTGTTTATTTTTATTCTTAAAAATTTTTTCTGGGACTCTAGTTTTATCAATGTTATATTTGTATATTGCTTTCTAATTCTATCACTTTCTCTTTGACTTTTTATTTTTTAATTTTTATTTTTTCTAAGACAGGCTCTTGCTCTGTTGCCCAGGTTGGAGTGTAGTGGCGTAATTTCAGCTCACTGCAACCTCCACCTCCCAGGTAAAGTGTTTCTCGTGGTACAGCATCCTGAGTAGCTGGGATTACAGGCTTATGCCACCAGACCTGTGTTTTTAGTAGAGGTGGGATTTTGCCCTGTTGGTTAGGCTGGTCTTGAACTCTTGGTCTCGAGTGATCTGCCTGCTTTGGCCTCCAGAAGTACTGGGATTACAGGTATGAGCCACCATGCCGGCCTAATTTTCTTTAGTTTTAAAAGAATTGTTATTTAGAATTTTATTTATATAGGTGTTTTTAAACATATGACTTTATATTTAAAATTAGTTTTCTTAGATATATGTATTAAAGGAAGGAAAACTAAAGCAGACTTTCCTGACAATAAAGCACTGTTTGCAGTGTTTGATTTCTTACATTCATTTCTCAACCATTACTATTCTAGGACTGTCTTTTATAAGGATGGTTGAAACTAGGGCAGATTGTCACATGTCTGGAATTGTTCTTTCTATAAGCAAGACTTTATTAATACTGAAGGGTATCTCCCTCTGTCTCTGGCTGTGGTTCTCTTGAAAGTGCTTCATTCTGACTGAAGGCAAACTTTTTCTTTCTGCATGAAGCTTTATATAGAAACCTGGCACGACAGGGCACTTTTGGGTCATACCTTGAGTCTTAAGAAATGTTGAAATCTAACAATGATGCTTCTGTTCATCAAGGCAAGGGTATTTGTAACAGAGCGAAACTGAAACCTGTTTCTTACTCGCCAGCCCACAAGGAGGCAGCTTGATTTTATCACCAAAGTTTCCTGACACCAGGACGTGACTTCAGGAAGAGGAAAATAACACTTATTGACACCAAATATACCCTTTAAGGCCTTAAATGAATAATTGGTATATGTGAACAATGAGAAAAGAGGCTAGGAAGGATACCCAGTTTCAGTTTTGTCTGTTGTGTCGTACCTGGAGATATTTAGCGTAAACCTCTTCCCTGATGGTCCACTTGACCTCAGTTGTTTCACTGTTGCAAATGCATTTACAATTATTCTAGAAGGTGATCTCATTCTGTAGGTGAATCCCTATAAGAACATTATAGAAGGTTATTATAGCAACTCCTAAGCTTAAGCTGGTGATCAAAATGTTTCGGGGCACCTCAGTCACATGCGTGCTTGACCTTTGGGAAATCCGGTTCTTTCCTGTTGCTTGTTTGTATCCTGGCACTGTCACCCTCTTGTGCCTGGGCTAGTTTCAGCCACTGTCTGCCTGAGCCCACATTTTATGTCTTTTTCATTTTGGTGTGTTTTACAAATTTATTGAATTACTACTTTGAACCAAGCATTGTGTTGGGGGCAGGGATAAAAGTGGAGTTCCCATCTATTGTTTCATAGGTAGGGCAGTGTGACACTTGCCAGTTTACTTATCCTCAGCCCCCTGTCCCGCCTTGTTTGCCTTTCCTTGGGTGATGTAACTGGACTCCATAATAGTTGTGCTTTGTCAGCTGGGGTAATGGTAACTTTGTTAGTAGAGGGTTCTTGGAGGGAAATCGCAATGTGATGGCAGCAGGAAAGCGCTTGTCTTCTGGGTTCCAGCTTTCCTCCATTTTTAATTCATTCCAGGAACTGGAGATGGGTGCGTGGAAGGCCTGGTGGAACTCACATGATAGCATCGATCCTGCCTCCTTTCCCATGACACTACAGACTGCTCAGTTTGCTCAGGCTGCTGTTACAAAATACAATACAGTGGGTGGGTTAGAAACAACAGAAATTTATTTTTTCATGATGCTGAAGGCTGGGAATTCCAAGAATAAGATGCCAGCAGGTTTGATGTCTAGTGAGAACTCACTTCTTGGTTCATATAAGGCATCTTGTAGCTGTATCCTCATACAGTGGAAGGAACAAGGCAGCTAGCTTTATGGGATCTCATTTATAAGGGCATTAATCTCATTCAGGAGGGCCCCACTCTCATGACCAAATCATCTCTCAGGGGCCCTGTGTCCTAATATCATCACATTGGTGATTATATTTCAACATATGAACTTGGGGGGGGAACACACATTCAGCCAATAACATAGGCCATATCCCTCAAGAAAACCTGGTTTTAGCTATAATTGTCTGTACTTATTGATCTTCAGTACCTTCTCTGTCTAGATGACATGTATTAAAATATCTTTTATTATCTAAGTCTAACAGCATTTCCCTCTGGAAGTCTTCCCTAAACAACAGCCTATATTAGTATGTTCTCGCACTGCTGTAAAGACATACCCGACTGAGTAATTTATGGCGAAACGAGGTTTAATTGACTCATGATGGGTTCCATAGCTCCTACAGGAAGCATGGCTGGGGAGGCCTCAGGAAACTTACATCATGGCAGAAGGTGAAGGTAGGAGGTACTACTCACTTTTTTTTTTTTTGAGACGGAGTTTCGCTCTTGTTACCCAGGCTGGAGTGCAATGGCGCGATCTCGGCTCACCGCAACCTCCGCCTCCTGGGTTCAGGCAATTCTCCTGCCTCAGCCTCCTGAGTAGCTGGGATTACAGGCATGTGCCACCGTGCCCAGCTAATTTTTTGTATTTTTAGTAGAGACGGGGTTTCACCATGTTGACCAGGATGGTCTCGATCTCTTGACCTTGTGATCCACCGGCCTCGGCCTCCCAAAGTGCTGGGATTACAGGCTTGAGCCACCGCGCCCGGCCCGGTACTACTCACTTTTAAACAACCAGATCTTGGTGAGAACTCTATCGGGAGAACAGCAAGGGGGAAGTCTGCCCCCATGATTTGATCACCTCCCACCAGCCCCCTCCTCCAACAATGGGAATTACAATTTGACATGAGAATTTGGTGGGGACACAGAGTCAAATCATATCACAGCCCAAGTTAGATTTCCCAACTTGAATTCCTTTAAAGCATCTTTACCCTAGCTGTGTTATTCTGTTAGACTGCATTATAATTTTTGGTTGGCTTGTGTTTTTCCTTCTGAAAACTGTGAGTTCTTTAATTTCAATATCACTAGTGCCTAGTAACATAGCCTCTCAGATGCTTACTGAATGCAATTTTCTATTTACTGTTTACTCTTTCCTTCCACTTAAAATAATACCTTTGATTTATTTATTTTTAAATTTTACTTATTTATTTATTTTTAATTAAGAGACAGGGTCTTGCTGTGTTGCCTAGGCATCACGAACGTAGTGACTTTCATAGATGCAAGCATAGCACACTGTAGGCTTGAACTCCTGGGCTCAAGAAGTCCTCCAGCCTCAGCCTCCTGAGTAGCTGGAACTACGGGTACAAATACTGTGCCTGTCTTATCTTTTATTGAGTAATCTGTTAGGTACTTCTATATACTTTGTCTAGTTTAATCTCATTGTAGCTTCAGGAAACAAGGTTAGAGAATTTAAGTGTCTTGTCCCCATGTTTATATAGCTAGGAAGTTACATAGTTCATTTTAAAACCTGGGTCATTTCTGCTCCTAAGAACCTTGAATATTCGAAAGATGTTAAAAACTAAGTTTTTGAAATATAACTATTTTGTTTCTACACTTATTTTTATTTTGTGAATACAGATCCATTAGCATATCAGAATAATTAAATATTTAGTTTAAAAGTCCTGGTTTTACATATACTGAGAGGTTCATTAGCAGAAAATTGCTTACTAATAGTGTCTTATCCTCTTCAGCATCAGAATGAACAAAATGATTCTTTTATTTCTCTCACAGTGATTTTTAAAAATAGATTTTACTTTTTTAGAGCAAGTTTAGGTTCACAGCAAAATTGAGAGGAAGGTACGGAGATATCCCATGTATACCCTTCCCCACTTATCTGCAGCCTCCGCCATTATCAGAATCCCCCATCAGAATGGTACATTTGTTACAATTGATGAACCTATATTGACAATTCATTATCACCCAGAGAATGTAGTTTACATTAAGGTTCACTTTGGGTATAGTATATTCTGTGGATTTTGACAAATGTATAATGAGGTGTACCCACCATTATGGTATCATACAGAGTAATTTTTGTATATTAATTATGTATCTGTAAACTTACTAAAATAGCTTATTTGTTTTAAGAAGGTTTTTTTTTGGACAATACTATTGAGAGTTTTACACACATAGTTATCTCATCTGCGAGCAAAGACAGTTTTGTTTCTTCCTTCCCAATCAATGCACCTATTATTTATTTGTTTTTCTTGGCTTGTATTAACTAGGACAGGGGTCCCCAACGCCTGGGCCATGAACTGGTACTGGTCAGTGGCCTGTTAGTAACCAGGCCACACAGCAGGAGGTGAGCGGTGGCTGAGTAAATGCAGCTTCATCTGTGTTTACAGCCACTCCCTCTTGCTTGCGTTACCACCTGAGCTCTGCCTCCTGTCAATCAGCGGCAGCATTAGATTCTCGCTATTGTGAACTCCGCATACAAGGGATCCAGGTTGTTTGATGATCTGTCACTGTCTCCCATCACCCTCAGATGGGACCTTCTAGTTGCAAGAAAACAAGCTTAGGGCTCACACTTATTCTATATTATGGTGAGTTATATAATTATTTCATTATATAGTACAATGTAATAATGAAAATAAAGTACACAATAAATGTAAAGTGCTTTAATCATGCTGAAACCATCTCCTACCCAATTCGTGGAAAAATTATCTTCCCTGAAACTGGTCCCTGGTGCCAAAAAGGTTGGGGACTGCTCAACTAGGACATCCAGTACGATATTGAAAAGGAGTGGTGAGGGGACATTTTTGCCCTTGTTTCTGATTTTAGTGGGAAAGCTTTGAGTTTCTCACCATTAAATACGATGTTATCTATATGTTTCTATAGTTTTTGATCTAGTTGAGGAAGTTACTCTATATTCTTTTTTTGTTTTATTTTTTGTTGTTTTTTGAGATGGAGTTTCGCTCTTGTTACCCAGGCCAGAGTGCAATGGCGCAATCTCGGCTCACCGCAACCTCCACCTCCTGGGTTCAGGCAATTCTCCTGCCTCAGCCTCCCGAGTAGCTGGGATTACAGGCATGTGCCACCGTGCCCAGCTAATTTTTTGTATTTTTAGTAGAGACGGGGTTTCACCATGTTGACCAGGATGGTCTTGATCTCTTGACCTCGTGATCCACCCGCCTCGGCCTCCCAAAGTGCTGGGATTACAGGCTTGAGCCACCGCGCCCAGCCCAGTTACTCTATATTCTAGTTCACTGAGACCTTTTATCATGAATGGGTTTTGGATTTTGTCAAGCACATCTATCAATAGATGCAGAAAAATCTATTGATATGATTATGCAATTTTTCTTTAGCCTTTTGATTTTCAGATGTTGAACCAGCCTTGCATTTCAGAGATAAATCCCACTTAGTCATGGTGTATATTTCTTTTTATACATTGTTAGATTTGATTTCTGAATTGTTTCTGGATGATTTTGTATCTGTGTTCATGATAAATACTAGTCAGTAGTTTTCTTGTGTTGTCTTTGTGTGGTTTTGGTATTAGGATAATGCTGACCTCAGAATGAGTTAGGAATTACTTCCTCTTGATTCTGATTTCTACAAAAGTTACAGAAAATTGGCATAATTAAAAAAAATATGGTAGTATTCACCACTGAACCAATTTGGGCCTGGTGCTTTCTGTTTTAGAATGTTGTTAATTATTGATTCAATTTATTTAATAGATCTAGGCCTATTCACACTGTCTTTTTCTTCTTACATACTTTTTGCAGATTGTTTTTCAAGTTTTGGTTCATTTTATCTAGGTTATGAAATCTGTGATTTGTTAGATCAATCAGGGGTAAGAAAATTAAAAATTTTTATTTTACTTATTATTTTATCAATCTTTTCTTTGTTTTTTATATTTTATTTTTTGAGGTGGTGTCTCACTCTGTCACTCAGGCTGGAGTGTGTGGTGTGATCCCAGCTCACTGCAGGCTCAACCTGGGCACAGGTGATCCTCCTGAGTAACTGGAATTGTAGGCACTCACCACTATACTCAGCTAATTTTTGTGTATTTGGAGAGATGGGATTTTGCCATTTTGCCCAGGCTGGTCTTGAACTCCTGGGCTCAAGTGATCTTTCTGCCTCTGCCTACAATAGTGCTTGGATTATAGGCATAAACAACCGTCTCCTGCTTCTTTCTTTATCTGGCTCCAAGTTTCTGACCTACATCATTTTTATCCTGTGTAAAGGATTTTTTTAAAACTTCCGACCAAATCTCTCAGTTTTTGTTTGAGAAAGTAGTTTTCCTTCACTTTTGAAGAGTGATTTTGCTGGTTACAGAATTCTATGTTGTTGTTATTTTTCTTTTTTTCTATCAACACTGTATTTTACTTTCCTTCTTGCTTGCATGGTTTCTAGCAGAAATCAGATGTAGTTCTTATCTTTGCTCCCGTATAGCTAAGGGTTTTCTTTACCCCTTTCTTTATCTTTAACTTTTTGTCGTTTACATATGTGATGCATAGGTTATGGTTTTTCTAAGTTTTTATCCTGCTTGGCATGCACAGTCTTCTGAATCTTTTGTTTGGTGTGTGACATTAAGTTAGGGAAATTTTCTGTGATTACTGTTTTGTGTATTTCTGCTGTCTCTTTATCTTGTACTTCCCCTTCTAGTATTCCTATCACATGTATGTTTCACCTTTTGTAATAATCTCATTATTCATGGATATTCTGTTCAGAGGTTTTTTTGTATTTTTGTTTTTAGTCTTTTTTCTCAGTGCTTTTCAGTTTTGTACATTTCTCTGGTGATATCTTCAAGATCAGAGAGAGTCTTTGCTCAGCCATGTCTGGTGTACTAGTAAGCGTGTCTAAGTCATTCTTCATTTTTGTTAGTGGTTTTGATTTCTCTTATTTGTTTTTCATTCTGTTTTAGAATTTCTTTTTGTCTGCTTATGTTGCCCTTCCGTTCTTACATGCTGTCTGTTTTTTCCATTGGCACCCATAACATGTTAATCATTGTTGTTTTAGATTCCCAGTCTGATAATTCCAGCATTCTGCCATATCCGAGTCTAGTTCTGATGCTTGCTGTCTCTTCAAATTGTCTTTGATCCTTTTAGCATGCCTTGCAATTTTTTTTCTTGATATTCAGACACAATGTACTGAGGAATGGGAACTGGTGTAAACAGGCCTTCCGTGATGTGGCAGTAAGGTGTGAGGGAAGAGACAGTGTTCTGTCATCCACTGATTAGGTCTCAGTCCTTTACTAAGCCTGTGCTTGCTGTGATCCTCACAAGTGCTTCTTAGTCTTCTCCCAGTCAGTAGGGACTACAAGGCTAGACTTGGCTGGAGCTGGGCATTTGTTTTCACCCAGGTCATTTAGGCTCTGGTGAAATCCCAGCAGGTTAGGCTGTAGTTAACTAGTTTTTCCTGAGAGCAGACTTTAAGTACAGAGTACTCCGGTTAGTTTCCATATAGTTTCTTTTACCTTTCTCCTACTGGAAGCGTGAGAGTATTTTTCTTCAGTGTTCACTGCAAGAACCAGGTCAAGCTCCCAGAGGTAAAAATTCACCCAAGTATGGGGCCCCAGTGACTGAGTCATCCTGGAGTTTTTTTTTTTTTTAACTTTGCTCTAAAAGTTGTCCATACTGAGACTCCAGCAAGACGTATATTATAGTTTAGATTTTCCTACCTTAACACTCGTTCCCGTGGAGGTTTCTGTTTGTGGTTTTCTGCTCAGACAAATTGTGATTTTTGGTATCTGCCAATTGGTGTCTCCAGTATTAGCAGCAGTGATTTGCCTGCTGACTTCAATTCTCTTAGGTATCTAAGAAGAATTTATTTGTTTGTTTGTTTAGTGTTTTTACTTGTTGGTAGGATGGAATAGCAACTTCCAAGCTTCTCAGATGCTGAACTGGAAACCTGAAGTCCCCACAGTCATTTTTAGGGGAAAAACTGTAATGTTCATTTCACGAATATTATATAATTAGAGGTAAATTTCTTTTTGAGACGGAGTCTTGCTCTGTCGCCAGGCTGGAGTGCAGTGGCGCAGTCTCGGCTCACTGCAATCTCCACCTCCCAGATTCAAGCGATTCTTCCGCCTCAGCCTCCCGAGTAGCTGGGACCGCAGGCACGCGCCACCATGCCCTGCTAATTTTTTTGTATTTTTAGTAGAGACGGGGTTTCACCATGTTGGCCAGGATGGTCTCGATCTCTTGACCTCGTGATCCGCCCGCCTTGGCCTTCCAAAGTGCTGGGATTATAGGCGTGAGCCACCGCACCCGGCCAGGTAAATGCTATTTTTGTTATCACTGGCTGTTACTTGTTAAAGGTTTATGTTGTGATGCTGATTTTCAAAGAAATTTCATTTATCTGTGCTTTAATTTTCTTTATGGAAATATGGACCAAAAGAGGTGTTTAATTGCAATAAATGGGTGCCATTTAGCCTTCCCCACAAAAAGAACATTTCAGAATCATTCAGAATTGAATGATAAGGAATTCTGTTTTTATTGTATGAGGCTTTTCATAGAGTGCTCTTGCTATTGGAGAATAGCTAATTTTACGCCTATAATCCCAGCACTTTGGGAGTCCGAGGCTGGTGGATCATGAGGTCAAGAGATCGAGACCATCCTGGTCAACATGGTGGAACCCCCTCTCTACTAAAAATACGAAAATTAGCTGGGCATGGTGGCGCACGCCTGTAGTCCCAGCAACTCGGGAGGCTGAGGCAGGAGAAATGCCTGAACCCAGGAGGCGGAGGTTGCGGTGATCCGAGATCGTGCCATTGCACTCCAGCATGGGTAACAAGAGTGAAACTCTGTCTCATAAAAAAAAAAAGAGAATAGGTAATTTTTTGAAATTTCGTTGTTTGTTAATACATGGACTTTTAAAATGATTTTTCCTCCCAGTTATGAAAAATAACTTGCACATTGTAGAATATTTCTAACCCTTATGTAGCAGTGACCATAGTTAACATGCTGGCACATGACTTTCCAATCTTTTTTCTGTATTTGATTTTTCTTTTACAGAGATAAAATTATATCGTACATATTTTTGTGCATATAATCCTACCCTTTAAAAAACACATATTAAATGAGATAGTTTTTAAATGGCTACATAATATTTCATTTTATGGATATATTATAAGTTGTGTATATTTTTTGGCTGAGTACTTAGATTTTACCCAATATTTTATCACTAGTATAAATATATTATTACTGTCAAATAAATGAACATTTTTGGGCATAAGTCTTTATCTTCCTTTTTTGGTATTGCATTTTAAAAAATGTAGATCTAGTTTGTAAAGGTGGAATTTTGGGTCAAAGAATGAGCATTTATGAACTCCAGACGTATTTTGCCATGTTGTTCCCTCGAAAAGAGGTATCTATCAGCCTTACTAGCAGCAGCGTGTGAGAGTGAGGGAGGCACACCCTGCCTCATCTGCTCTCAGCATTTTCAGTTTCACTTTTGCTAGTGTAATGGAGATTGGGATGATAGCTCATTGTTTTAATAAGTGTTCGTTGATTATAAGCAAAATAGGATATTTTTATATTTATTTGGGTTATTCACTATTTATATTGTCTTTATTAAAACTTCATGTTTTTCAGGTATACTTATATAAGCTTCTTGTATATTAAGAATTAGCTATAAGGGAACTGTGGAAGTGAAGTCTGTTTCCATGTTCCTAAAAACTGATAAAAAGTGAATATAACTTTCAGATCTTGAGAGCAGATTTTTACAGATGTCATGTGAGTTCATTGAGTACTATTCTTATGTACCACGACTGACTGCTTGGGGCTTTTATTACTGTAAAAATGAAAAACAAAAATCAAGATTCTGATATGCTAATTATTTTGTTCATATATGGTGGTGAATATACTTTTAAAATGAAACATGTACGCAATAATACTGTTTTGGTAGATTTTTAGAAAAGCAGGTATTACCACAGGTAACAGGCGATAGTGACTTTGAAGGTCTTAGGGACTATGAGTAGGCATAACTACTCATGGTTTGCCTACTATGAGTAGGCAAAACACTTTATGACCACTCCCCACAGGAGATTATGTGGCTGCCGTTTGTAAACTGTCATTCATTGTCCTGTCTCTTGCCTTTGGCTCTTTCGAGCTTTTCTTCCCAAATGTTTGGACTAGTTCCTGCAGGAAATATGAATTCACAGTGGTGCCCTCTTGGCCTGGGCATCTCTGGGCGGGCAGACCCTGAACAGCCACTGCTGCTGAGAGCAGGTGTGTTTACCGATGGCATGGTGGGGCCAGCCTGCCTTCTGCTTGGTGATGTTGGAGAGGGTGATTGATAATAGAGCTTACGGCGAGTAATGGTCTGAGGCAAGGTGAGCAGGAGTGTCTGGCTAGGTGAAAGTCATTGCTGGCAGAGTGAATATGTATCCTAAATTTAGTCTGCAGTTTTATTAAATTTCCTCACGAGTGCTCTTAACCAGAGGGCTCCATGCTTGCCGTGTATCTTCTCAGGGATGTGAGGATAATTGAGAAAGGGCTAAAAACAGCTCCCAAGTTTGAGAAGGTTTTTGGTTGTCAATGCGTACATAATTTAGAGAGGACTCCAAAGCATTGTGAAAGAAAGCTCATTATGGGTGTCAGTCTGCTTTCTTGTCTTTTCTTGTAGTTCTCTCCATAGTGGGATGTGCATATCCCTAGGCTAGATTTGGAGTTGGGTGAGAAGAAAATGTTAAAAACTTCATTTTTATCTCATTCTTTGTTTCCCATTCATTTTCATTTTTATTTTGTTTATGTTATATAGCATACACAGCCAATTTTTCTGCAGTAATATATGTATGTAATTTATAAGCAAATATACATAAACTTGGGGGTATGCACAAAAGTTTTTAATTTTTAAGTTTTCACAGTGTGCAGTTTAAAAATTGTGTAGAACTTTGTCTTATGGGATTTGTGGTATAGGCATGGCAGCTTTTGCTTACTCTGAATACTAAGACGTTTTGACATTTACACAGGATTACTGTCTACCAATTGGCGGTCCCCCCCCCCCCCGCCCCACAGTAAATCAGACTTTAGAGTACATATGAAGGGCATAAAGTCAAGGGCAATTCTTACTGTTTCTTTGCCAGGATTTTTAACTGAAGTTAAACGTGTCGAAATGACTGAAGATTTAGAGATGATTGGTAGAGAGGTGTTCTCAGTTTGTTACTTAACCTCCAAGTTTACATGGAGTTTTGTAACTTTTTCAGTCAGCTTTCTGTTGGGAGGTCCAAACATCATAAAATCTTATGAATTCTGTCTACTACCGATCAATGAGTGAAATGGCAGTAATTATATCTGGTTTTCTTCATTTTTATATGCTTCGACTATAATGTTTGAAACCATTCTGGCCTTTGATTTGGGATTCCACAGAATTTTCTTCTGGGTCACAAAGGGGATTAATTATTTCTGGAACTCTGAAATGTTGTGATTCTTGTGGATCAAAATCACAAAAACTAAAGTGAAACCATGGTAGAAAGTTTGCTGGTGGGGAATATCAGCTATGGAAATTAACAGTAATTATCAGTTTTGTGCTTTTTTTTCTGGGATTTATTATCCTTTGAGGCAATTTTTGTTTAGCAGCCCAGAACATAACAGAAACCTAACCTATTGGATAAATTTGGTAAACCAGTGTTTTGAGTGGTCGTAATACAGAGAAAATGAGCATTGCCAAGTAGTAAAGTTAAAAGACAGTTGGGGCTTGCACATGAGAAAGGGACAGCTTCATCCTCGGTAGGTGGTCCTTCACAGTCTAAGAAGGCCTCTCGCTTTTTTCTTCCATCTTTGTTTCCTTTTCAAATATTTAATGTGAAGAAATATTTATTGCCTTTTCTGCTCAGTCAGAAATGCTAACCATTATTCAAACTTGTAACCGTTTCTAACTGTTTGCCCAGTTGAAATAAGACAATTCTTTGCATTCCGTTCCAGGTTTCTGAAATCTTTCCGAGACGAAACTTCTTGAACTGTCAGTTGTCTGAACTTTTTGTGTGCATTTTATCAAGAGGAAGAACGATTACTTTCCCCCTTCCCCCAAAATGGGGCAAATGACAGAATTATATTTCCAGATAGATGGGTTTGTTTCAGGGACAGATATCCTGTATTGAGTTCTTTTTAGTTAATATACTTTATATTAGCAAGTGCCTTGCTTTCTCACCTATGGCTCTCTGAAAGTTGAGACCACAGAAATACTTTTGCCTTCCCTTGTCATGTCTTATCCCCTTAATGAGAATGACTGAAGTCTAATACTAAAAGTTTTCGTAAGACCTGGTTAAACTTGACCTTGAGATTAACTGAGAAACGTTCTTAGTTTAATTAACAAGTAACTGATAGGAGTCATGCTTGGCATGGATCTTCTTGAGAACTTGCCAGCTACTTTTTTTTTCTTTTTAAAGACAAGATCTCTCTCTGTCACCCAGTGTGGAGCGCAGTGACATGATCATGGCTCACTGCAGCCTCAACCTCCCAGGCTCAAGGGATCCTCCCACCTCAGCCTCCTGAGGAGCTGGGACCACTGGTGCACACTAACACACCTGGCTGACTGTGTGTGTGTGTGTGTGTGTATCTACATTTAGAGTTGATTGGTATATAAGTGTTCTCAGTTTGTTACTTAACCTCCAAGTTTATGTGGAGTTTTATAACTATCTAAATAAATAAATAGGTTTTTTTTTGTAGAGACAGGGTTTCACTTTGTTGCCCAGGCTGGGTCTCAAACTCTTGGGCTCAAGCAATCCTCCGGCCTCGGCCTCTCAAAGTGCTGAGATTACAGGCATGAGCCACTGTATCCGGCCCCTGCCAGCTACTTTTATCAGAGTCACAGTATTTTCCTCTGGATCTAGGGAGACCCTCTTTGGTTCCACAGAAGGAGAAGAATGGGCATCTCTACCTGTGCATCAGGATGTCTTTTTTTTGTTGAGTTGCATAGAAAAGGTTCTATTCCCACAGCTTGCATATTGTCCATGTCTGTATTAATCTTGTTATGAGGTGTCAACTCAGCATAGGTAACAGATACCATAGTTACATTAATGCCAGAGCTAAAGGATTTCCCCCCAATTTCTCTCACCAAATAGCCCCTGAAAGTAATAAGACATAGCTTGACCCCATGTATACCATAAACAACAGAATGAAGGCCTTTGTCACTACTTTTCACCTTAGTGAAAAAGTAGGAAATGTTTTTAATTCCTTGCTATCATTTGGATATTTGATTCTCCAAATCTCACGTTGAAATTTGATTCCTAATGTTTGAGGTAGGCCCAAATGGAGGTGTTTGGGTCATGGTCAATAGCTACCTACAATCCTTACAGTAGTGAGCGGGTTCTTGCTGTCTTAGTTCTGGAGAGAACTAGTTGTTAAAAAGAGGCTGGCAGCCCTACATCTCTCTTCTGTGTGATCTCTGTGCACACTGGCTCCCTTCCCCTTTCGCCATGAGTGGAAGCAGCTTGAGGTCCTCACTGGATGCAGATTCTGGTGCTGTGGGTCTTGTACAGCCTGTAGAACTATGAACCAAATAAACCTCTTTTCTTTATAAATTACCTGGCTTCAGCTTTTCCTTTATGGTGACACAGACTGAATGAGACAGTCCCTATTTAATGCAGTGCTGCTGCTTTTCCAGCCAGCAATTGTGAAAGATGTAGATGTGGTATACATATTTTGGGACTGTGTTTTTCTGGGAAAATAAGTCAAGTTGTCTGTGGCCTTATGAACTGGATTTTCTCATGCTTCTAGTCAGACTTTGGCACTGATGCGAGTATCCAGAATTATTGCCTAAAAAGTATCGAGGGCTTTTGGCCCAGCAGCCGCTGAAAGTTTATTATTTGTTGGATGTCTCCCATAGGTAGCCTCTCTTTTTGTTATACTCAGTGGAAGATCTCACCATCAAAACCATTCTTTAGGACTGCTTAGGTTAGAGATCCATCCAGATTCTCTGGATGGGCATCATTTTCTCATATCATTTTATCTTTTAGAGACATGTACATCATTTTCTCCAGATACCAAGTTATAAGAGGAAGAAGTGATTTTTATACCTTACTAGAGAGCTTCCGCTTGATCATATCTGGTCATTCATTTGTACCACGTAGTTTCTTCATCTCTGTTCCTGCATCTCCTGTCATTCTTTCGTTTTATTCCTTTTATTTCCTCTAACCAGGCAGATATACTCTGGATTGCCAGCTATTCTGAATAATGTTGAAGGCAGCCATTTTGGTTTTCATTGATTTTTTTTTTAAATTGTAGTAAAATATACATAAAATAAAAGTTGGCATTTTGTCAGTTTTTACCATTTAACCATTATTAAAGTGTATAGTCAGTGTCAGTAAGTATATTCACATGTTGTACAGCCATTACCATGATTCATCTGCAGAAGTTTTTCATTATCCCGAATTAAAACTCTATACCTGTGAAGCAGTAACTCCCACTTGCTCCTTTATTCCAATCCCTGATAACTATGATTGTCTCTCTGTATTTGATTGTTCCAGATTCCTTTATATCAGTGCACTTTATATTTCACTCATATTTTAAAAATCGATTTTAAAAAGCTGTTGTCAGATTTCTTGAATGCGTGGATGGCTTAAGTTACCAGTTACATTTGCATTTCTTCTCTTAGCTGTTGCCCCAAAGGCATTCCACATTGAGCAAAACATGAGGAGACCCCAGAAATATGGGCCCTATCCTTTTAATAAAGACTGATTTTGAGAAGTCATCTAAAAACCAAATCAACTTTCCCCCATATTTTTATATTCCTCAGTGGCAGTTATGAAATAGAATTTTGGTGTAGGCACTCCTTAGCCTCCAAGGCTCTAGAGCTTTTAAGGTTAGACTGCGAACTGTTGAAGAAATAAGTAGCTAAAAGCACCTGAAAATTTAGTGAAGTAAATGAAATCTGTCCTTTAGAAAAAAATTAGAAGTTAGCCTAATGGTTAGCAAAGACGATTTCCTTTGACCATGTAAAGCTAGAATACAGACTTTTTGTTTTGAATTTCTTTTTATCTCTGTCCTTGGGTTTATGCTTGGTTTTAGAGACAAAAAAAAAATACTATTTGTCTTTTTAGCAGTGTTTAAAAAGTATTTTAACAAAATACATTTAAAATTTGACTGGGTATTACTAATATTAATTTTTTGTAAGTTGTGTTAAATTGGAAGGTAGTATCGTAGAATAAGAATCACAATTTAGAATTATATAGTATTTGAAGCAAAGCTGAGTAAAATCTTTCATTAACTTTTTCCAAGTAGTCTATGACCCTGCCTCCTGCTCATTTCTTTCCATCTTTCCTCAGTTAGGACTTGATGCAAACAGTATGTGTCGGAGAATGTTTTGTATGATTTGTTCAGTAGTCATTTTTCATTGTGTTCACTTGTAATGAATTTCAGCATTTTCTGTGTTTGCTCACGAAGATTTAAAAAAATCCTTTACATTGCTTTACCACATACTTGACTGCTGAGATGATAATCTGACCTTTAGGGCTATTGCTGGTCACTATATAGAAGGATATTTCCTTGTACTAGTTCATTCAAAAATGATAAAAAATCCCTAGAGAGACGCAAAAGGAAGAAACTTGGCTGATCTTTTCTAGGGCTGGATGTATATACTGGAAACTACAAGATATCATGCACAAATTAGCATGACAATCCTGTAAAACATGACTGAAATAAACTGATTTTTAAAAACAAACTTTATTGAGATGAGTGAACCATTAGTATCTCTAGTTTGAAATTAAGAAATGCATAGAGCATCATTGTTGGAAAACAATGGCTTCTTAAAGTTTTGATTTCTGCTCTTGGTGAGACGTTTGAAGTGTCAAGGAAATCGTATCTCCTACTAGTGAAGATTTTATCTGTTTTTGAAAGAAAATGTGATTAGATCAAAAGAGAAGGTGACATTTTTTGGGAAAATATACATTGTATAATTTAAGCAAAAACTGATATTAATTAAGAAAAAAAATCGTTGGTTGACTTGATTTTTCAGGACTCTGGTTCTTGGTTATTTTTGAGGCACAGAACATTTTAATAACCTGATTAAAGCTGTATACATTCTGCCAACCAAAAGGAGGCACATTCATAAACGTGGGAAAAGTTTTCATACAGTTTCAGTTGACTTTCTGGAAGGTCACCCATGGAAGCAAAATTAGAAACGTCAATAGGGACTGTCATGAAATGACATAGGTGAATTTTGTTATTTATAACAGTTAGTTTCTGCCAAACAAGTTTCAGGCAAGTGAGCTACTTTTGTACAAGACTAAGGCCCCATTCTGCGCATGAAGATGCCTACTAATCATTGCTATCTCCTGGTATGGGATTCTAATGAGAATGTCCTGGCTTTGTCTTTCTGACTGAGGTAATTGATTGCCCCTAGATTTGAAGTTTGAGTCACATAAATGTATGTCACTCTTTATGCATAAGTATTTTAAAGTAACTACACACATTGTAACAGGAGATAATTTATATGCTTTATATCAGTGAGGCACGTTGTTTTATACTCAAATTCTTTTAATTATTTTCCCACCAATGGTGGGTTTTAGTTAGTTTTGTGATGTTCCAATGTATTTACGTTGACTCTGTCTTACAGTAAGGTTTCCTGTGCATTGCATTGTGTCTGCCTGTAATGTAGTGGCCAGTCAATGAATTTTGGTTGAATGAACATTCAAATCCCCACTAAACAAAATGTTAGACAACTTTTGATTTTAGAATAATCTTTGATTTACAGGAAAGCTGCAAAGATAGAGAATTCCTACATACCCTTTCTACTCAGTTTCTCACTGTTACTAACATCACACGTTAGTATGCTACATTTCTCACAACCAAGAAATTAACATTGGTACATTCCTATTAACTCAGTGCCACATTTTATTCAGATGTTACTAGTTTTCCCCTAAAGTCCTTTTTCTGTCCCAGGATCTCATCCAGGGTACATGTTTCCCTTATGGTGTCTTCTTGGTCTTCTCTAGCCTGTGACAGTTTCTCAGATTATCTTTGTTTTTGATCCCTGGCAGTTTTGGGTCAGACATCTGTTTCGTAGAATGTCCCTCAGTTTGGGTTTGTCTGATGAGTTTCTCATGTTGAGAGTTACAGACTTTTGGGGGAAGGCCACAGTGGTGAAGTGCCATTCTCATCACATCATATCGGGGATACCTACTAAACAACTTTATTTTTAATATTTCAGTATCACGATGGAGAGATGGAAAGGGTAAGAAGGTAAAATTTAAAGCAGTCAGTTTTGCCGTGGTAAAAATTGTGGTAAAGATAAGGTGAGGGAACCGAGTCTGAAAGGATCATTTGTGTTTATCTGGGGGAATTCAGCCCTTGGTGTTCCTGTCAGTTACTCACTTTGGGTGTTAAAGAGTTGGTAGAATTTACTCTATTTAAATAACACAAATCAGACTAATGAAAATGTCGGTGGTTTATAGATACACAGTAAGGCAGAATTTACCATGATAAGTTTTAAAAAGTCTCTTGTATAACCATTTTCTTAGAAGTCAGAAAATTCTTCATTGTATATTTTCCCCTTTTCCTCTGTTGTTTCTATATTTTTTTCTTTATCTGTGTTCTTTTGCGTTAGTTTATGTTTTTCAAGTCCAGTTAAGGCAATATTTCAAAACATTTGTCACCTGAGTGGTTTATCCCTTAATAAATGGTGAGATGGTTTTTCAGACAGGTGACACACTTTAATGTATTACAGAGACCAGACTTGTTAGTTATTGATTAGTGTTGAATAAATTACTGCCATTCTAATCATAAGAAAATTTCTTTTGGGGATAATCAGATTCATGCACTTCTTAAGTAGTGTAGCATTATCTTTTTTAGTTGCAGGAATGAACTTGCCTGCCTGTGCCCTTGGTAAATTCAGGGCAGAGGCAGACAGGTTTCTAGGTTTGTATTTTGATCTTTACTTTTATTAAGCAGATGAGAGGTATACTCGCTTAAAAATTACTTTAAACTGCCTTTCCTGTTGAGTAGGTTTTGAACTACCTGCTTGACAGATGGTGTTAGAAGTAATTATTGAAATCATGTGTTTACCTGCTCCTGGACATGTGTTCACCAGATGCACCCTGTTTACCCAGGGCTGCTGATTTCTTAAAGAAATATGCACCTTCTGGAGAGAGTTGCACAACTTAGGAGAATAAAAGCTGGTCAAGCAGGGGCTCTCAATCCCTGTATGGCTGAATCAGCTGTAGTGAGAAGACCATTTACATTTCTTAGTGAGTGGTCAGTGTAGCTGACAGAACCACATTCGGCATTATTTACCTTTCTTCTTTTGATATACTTAGTACATTAATTTTACCTGTCTGCTGAATTACTGAACAGATAGCCTCCCAATGTGTTGACTAAATTGTAGCCGTGGTGACTCGTCAGTCTTTTAAGATGATGGTGTTTTCGTTTATTATGTTGTTGATTATTTTTAAAAACGTGGTTTTCAGAACACATATTAAAAATGTACCCATCCCTCCCCATTTCTAAATTCTGATAGTGGAGGTCTGGCTTTTGAATTAAGCATTTTTTTTCTAACAACTCATGAGTAATTCTTATGTTCACGAAGATGGAGAATAGTTACTATTTTTTTACTAACCATCAAAACCTAATTTGTTTTTTCCACTTCGTTTTTATTTCACTTCTGTTTTTAAAAACAGTTAAACTGATTAGAAGGGCCTAATGGCACATGCCTGTAACCCCAGCTACTTGGGAGGCTGAAGCAGGAGAATCGCTTGAACCCAGGAGGCAGAGGTTGCGGTGAGCCGAAATTGCATCACTGCACTCCAGCCTGGGCAACAAGAGTGAAACTCCATCTCAAAAAAAAAAAAAAGTTAAACCAAGTGCTGGTGACTCCCCTAACCTGTGTGCCTTAAGTGTTCAATTTTGAAATGGAGTACATTTAAGTCTCTGTAAACCCAGAGAAACAAGGAGAGTCATTGTTTCAGGAATGTGACAGGTGCAAAACTATAAATAATTACAGGCCTGGGCAGAAACTAGACCAGAAGTTGCACAGCAGCTGGCAGGCCGGACCTGTGACAAGTCTGACCTGAGTTAAGTAGCCTAAATTTCATGGCAAGCTCAGATTTGTTTTATATTATGAAATTTGCCTTTTGCTGCAGAAAGATTCTACTGATTGAGGATAGATATTTGTTGAAAAGGGAGTAACATACAGAATATTGAGAAAGCAAACTGCCCACTGAGCCAGCTCTTGTGTGACTTCAGGACCAGATGGAATTACTATAAATGAATTTTAAAATCAATTTACATTTTAACTGAAATAAATCATTCAACACCAAATGGTATACAGTGGGTATAGCTGAGGAGGGTGGTCTGGAGGGGTTTTTTGTTTTGTTTGTTTTTTGTTTTTTACTTTTTATGTAACCTGTTTCTGAAATAGTTTAATTTTTAGAGTTACTTGCATATCTGACTTTTGTGAAGAAGAAAGCAGTTTTAATTTAATATCTTGGGAATACCTGAATTGTATTTTTCAAGGTCTTTGTAGAGAATAATACAAATTTTCTATGAGATTTTATCACCTTCAGGCTCTATTAAACAATTCTCTACCTTCGGACACCAGATTTCCTGGTGCATAAAGAAGCCTGCTAGCAGCTCCCATCCCCACACGCTGTGTCGTGACCCTGGAGAGTGCCCTTTAGAAAGGACAGGGTTCTGATGACTTACAGGCTCAATGTAACCTATACATGAGGTTTGGTTTGGTTTTTATTTTGCTTCTTGCCCAATATTTTAAAAATTTGACAAGTTCACATTTAAAAAAAAATCTGTGTTTCTAGCTTTCTTGGAAAAAACAGTGAATGGCAGTGCTGGGCCTGCGTTGCACTATTGCTGGAACTAAGTAGCAGCTCCCTGCTTTGAAGCTCTCTGACTTGCTCCAGTCCTTATCATTTCCTGTTGCACTTTCATGTCTATTACCTTCCTGTAGATATTTGAGTTAATGACCCCTCAAGTAGAGAATATGCACCTCAAAAGTGGAGAGACACGCAGAGAAAGGACAGCTTAGGAGGACAGTTGTGGAGCCCTCCTACAGTTAGGCTTGGTGTGCCCATGTCCTCTGCCCGCTTCCCACCCCCTCAAAGGTTTTTCCTACATAATACCTGCATTTTCCCCTTCACTGTTATGAAAATTATACCCATCAGAACTTTATGTTTCTCCAGCCATGCTTAGTAAAGTAAATATCTTATGTACCCGGTGTGTAGGAGTTTTGCAAATGTTTACTAGACCTTTAATTTACCCATTTGTATGTGTAGTTTAATCAGCTAGTTTTTCTTCTTGTTTTTAGTAGAAATCAGCTTTCTTAAAGGATAAAAGATTGATTAGAAAAGGAATGGAGATATTTTTACAGCTCTGGGCAGATTGAGAGTTAGAGCAGATCCTGCTGTGATGCCATGGTGGGAGAGGCTGACAGCAGTGCGATCCTTTCTAGTGTGGACAGGAGGAAGTAAAAAGATGCCAGGGATTACATTTGCTCAGAAAAGGAGAGGTGGTTCTCTTCTTCCTTCTCTTCTTTCCTACTCCTGTGCTATTTGGTGTTTCAACTCTTAGAACTCAGTGAAACAGGAAAGGTTCCCTTGTCCCCCTCATAGGGCGTGTGATGGGTGTGTGGCTCTCTTCTTCAATGCCCCACTGCTCAAACCTTCAGGGGACCACAGATGGGCAGGTCGTGAGGGGCTCTGACCCCAAGGCAGTGTCTAGGGGTGGATGCTTACAGCTCCTGAAACCTCAGCGGGTGTGTGTTACAGGGTGCTCTTTAATTTTGCCATCTATAGGCTTGTGTTAACCAGCTCAGTTAGAACCTTTACCTTGTCACAAGGACGGAGGGCTTTCTGTATCCTGGGTTCTTGCCTTGGTGTACTGGAAAAATCAGATCACACCTGGGTTTGGGGAATGCGTGCAAGGTTTTATTGAGTGGAAGTGGCGCTCTGCGGGTAGGGGAGCCAGAATGGTTTTCCTGTGGATTAACCGCCCCGCCCCCCCAACCCCCACCCACCGCTTCTGCCAGCCTGCTGGTGTCTGTTGTGTTCTCTTCCTCTGGTGTGCTCCTCTCGATGCCCTCTTGACATCCAGCCACTTGTGTCTTCTTCTGCCCATGTGTTAATGTGTTCCTCACAATGTCCAGCCACTGTGTATCTGCCTGCTAGGCTCTCAAAATTTTTATAGGCACTGGAATGGGGCATGTCGGAGCAGGGTGATCATGGGAAATGCAACATTTGGCTTCCAAGGAAGGAGTGCCTGTCCTCACCTAGGTCCGTGGGGCTGGAGCCCTAGCCAGGGGCCATGCCCTTCTCTATCCAGCCCGTGTCTTCCCACCTTCTATATCATTTAAAGGGATCATGCTCTTACCTTCCCAGCATTCCTGTATCACCAGGGTCTGTGGCAGAAATAGAATTTCCCTTTGTTTCTAGTTGGGTGTAGAGAGAAGTGAAGAGCTGATTTTCATTTGTCTAAGAATCTTACAGCTATTAGTCTATTACAATATGTGTTGTAAATATAGTGAAGGTTAAAAACAAATCCTCCATTATAAGTTGCTTTTGGCACATAGCTTCCTCGTAGCTTGGGTTGTTCTGGGCTTTGTTAAATAAAGGTACTTTAGAGGAAGTAGTGTAGACTGGGGCTTGGCAAACAATGGCCCTTAGGACAAACCTTGCCTGTTGGCTGTTTTTCTGAATAAAGTTTTATCGGAACAGAGTTGCACTGATCATTAAGGTACCTTTGTGACTGCGTTCACACTGTTAGTGTAGAGTTGAGTAGCTCTGATGTAGACCATATGGCTCACAAAATCTCAAATATTTATTATCTGGTACTTTACATACAATATTTTGCTGCCCTTGGTGTAGACAGTTAATATCAAAAAAAAAAAAAAAGGAAAAAAACGCAACTGTTTCATGTGCTCTGATGTATTTGCTGTTGAAAACAAAGTGAATTTGTGATTCATGTAAACAATATATATGACCATTTGATGGTTTTGAAGGTATTTTATAGATATTGTTCCGTTTGAATGGAGTAAAAATGTTATGATGTCTTAGAGTACAGTTGAGCTACAATTTTATTATGTCAATGACTGCGCCTTTTTTTCTGGGGAAGGTTATAATAGGAAACCTTGACATAATACAAATAGTAATAAAAACGTGATATAATATTAGTAAATATTAGTAAAACAGTTTTGTTTTGGGCTGTAACTTTTTTGGAGGGGAGAGTGTAGTAATGATGTAAAAACACGATGTTATATAATTAGTTTTACACATATTTTCATAAATATTTTTAATACACAAATGTGTACATATAGTCTACTGTGTGAATTTAAACTTTGAAAACTGCTAAAAGTTTTAGTTACTTGAGAAATAGTAAATAAAAATAATAGAATTTTTATTTAATGATCAAATTACACACTCATAAAATTATATCTTTATTGTTGTTTTCAATTTTGAGAGCATTTGAAAAGCAAAGGCCTAATTTCATTCAACACAATTATTGATTGTTTCAGGAGTTGAACACTGTTTGAGGCTGTGGGATTTCAGCACTGAATAAAACAAAATACTTAATGCTCTTATATGACTAGGTAGAAAAACAAACATTCCTTGACTTAATTTTTTATCAAATTACAGCAAGTACTATTCTAAGATCTGGCGATAATAGCAGTGAAGGAAGCAAATTTTCTGCTGTCATGTAGCTTAAAGAAAGGTAACATGGGCCGGGAGCGGTGGCTCACGCCTGTAATCCCAGCACTTTGGGAGGCCGAGGCGGGTGGATCACGAGGTCAAGAGATTGAGACCATCCTGGTCAACATGGTGAAACCCCGTCTCTACTAAAAATACAAAAAATTAGCTGGGCATGGTGGCATGTGCCTGTAATCCCAGCTACTCGGGAGGCTGAGGCAGGAAAATGGCTTGAACCCAGAAGGCGGAGGTTGCGGTGAGCCGAGATCGCGCCATTGCACTCCAGCCTGGGTAACAAGAGCGAAACTCCGTCTCAAAGAAAAAAAAAGAAAGGTAACATGTAAGTCTGGTAGCAAGTGTCAGGAAGAAAATGAAAGCAAGGTTTTGAGAGAGAAGATGGGTGTAATTTTGTATAGCATAGTCAAGGAAGACTTCTCTGGTAAAGTGACTTGATCAGGGACCTGAATGAAATAAGCTAATGAGTGATGGGAATGTTTGAGAAAAGAACATTCGAGACAGAGGAAACAGCAATTAAAAAACACTGGGGGAGGAATGTGCTTGGTATGTTCAAGAAACAACAAGGAGAAGCAAGTGTGGCTGGAACAGAAGGAGCCAGAGGGAGAATGGTAGGAGATGAGTTGATTTTCTACTTAATGATAGCTTTGAATATATATATATCAGTGCAAAGTCACATGAGACCATGCTGAATTATATATGAGGGACAGCAGTGTAAACCCAGAAAACAAGGATCTATGGAAGAGGTCCCTAGACCAGACATCAGGAAATAATAGTTAATTTGCTCATTGTTTCTGAAATTAAATCTCACTTCTGTGAATCTCTTTGTGATTTACTCTTTCAAAGTGGAATTCTGGATGGTATAGTCCACTGCCCTGAGGCCTGTGTAAATTGTTGAATTTATGGTGTGCCAGTGTCATTGTAGGGTGGTCATCTGGTTAACTTGCAACAAAGAATATGAGGTTTAGAATAAATGGATAAGAAAGCCTGACTACAATGAGAATAACAATTCACAGTCAATTAAAAATGTGAGTAGCCTGCAATAATTTCTCATTGTACTAGGGTAAGGGGGAGAATAGAAATATGATGTTAATTAAGAGTTGTGAATTTGAAAGTCAGCTTTTTTCCAAATGTTAATTTTTCCTGGAAGTGTACAAAATGATCAAGTTCCTGAAATTGCAGAAACACTTATCATGGTATTTGTGATTGCAAGTCATGCTAGGTAGCTGACCTCAAGTGTAAACTAATTAACATAGGGTTTCTATCATATGCTTTAGCAAAACTAGATATTTAAAAAGAGCTGACTTTTTTTTTCATTTTACAAATGACAATATTTGTGGTGTTTTAATTTTGTTTAATATTACTGAGCACATATTTTTGTTGTGATTATTTTCATTTTCAAGCAAGTATCCATAAGTGAAATTTTGTTTCTGGCGTAATAAGATTATTACTTAAGCTTGTTAACAAAATATATATTTTATAAAGAACAGCATCAATCACAACTGTTATTTAACTACTGTTTATGGAACAGCACAGGCTTTTGACACTCAGTAATAATTATTTAAACACCATATAAAGACAAGACAAATTAAATGTGTACCATTCAGACATTCAGAGATCTCATCAGGAAGGACCCCGTATATAAACAAATGGGCTTAAAAGCTCTTTTGCAAAGACTTGCTGAAATTCAGGACACATTTTTACTAAGGACAGTGATATATAGGGTACTTCACTTCTCAGGCAAACCCAAAATGTATCAGGAATCTATACATTTCATGGTTTTAGAGGAGTCTAGTACTCGTTTTTAGCAGACCTAATTTTATAGAGAAGCTTCTAGCTTTCCTTTTCCTGGGTGTATACATTTCAGTAGCACAACCCTTCTCGAATGTGTTTAGGATTACTTTTTGGTTTGCTGCCTGTGTCATTTGTCCTGTGTGGTGGGTCTGGTAACACGTGTTCTTAGCGGGGTTGCTTTATGAGGTAGGTTCACTGGTGAGGCAGTTACTGACGTAGTCACTCTTCCGATAGCAGCAGCAGACCTTCTCCATGGGTGCCTGTGCTCATGGTTTTCAGCCACAGAAAGCCGAGGTGATGATGAGGGTCGTCCCTGCCCACACATGTGGTCCACACTTCACAGGACTGTAGGAGAGACAGGGAAGGCCAGGCACAGCAGGCTGGGATAGGCAGGCCCTCTCTACGGAAAGCCCTGTGGTGCTACCCATGAAGATTTCTTTGCCTTAATTCTACTGCTGGATCCAGAGATACCCATGACTCTCAATAGCCTTGCCTGGTGAGGGGAGGCAAAGCTGTTTGGGGCTGGACCTTGGCTGGAGGGTGGTGTGGTGAGTGGAAACAGAAGGAAGGGGGAAAAATCTCTCAGACTAACATCTTTTACTTTACTTTAGGCTTCTCTTCAAGCGTTTTGGTGAATTTGAAAGTAGTGATCAGATGCTCATAGGCTGATCCAACTAGCTTCTGGTACTTTCAACTCTTACATTTCGAGTAAAAGATCCCACAATCCAGACATTAATGGCACTGGACACACCCTTCTCCTCACTCCCATTTGAGATTTATAACATTTTACCTTTATTTACTCAAACCATTTAAGTTAGTCCTCTAATTTTACAACTAGGGAGATGGAATACCATCGAATATATAACTACACTTAAATATATCTTTGTATATCTGTATTTATGTGTATCATTTGTATATCTGGTATATAAGGTCATAAATAATGCAGGAGTACAGCATCTGTTTCACCTGCTGCTCTCTTTATGATGTGAACTGATGAGTCACATGAGTAATTGTATTACTTGTACAAAGTACTTGGAAGACAGTTTCACTTGGATAAGTCCTGTGCTGTGTGTTATAAAGATGAAAAGTTTGAGCCATCTGTTACTTTAAAAAAAATTACCATAGTGTACCACCTGGTGTTTAACTAGGCCTTGGGATTTGTTCCAGAAAACAGCACTGCTTCATTGAACAAATATTGGGGGTGAGGGTAGGTGGGGTTTGGTGATTACTTCTTGGACCTGGGAGGGACCCTTTTCACTGAGTTCTAAACAGTGTTATTTAGATCATTGTTATTTCCTATTGTGGTTTGTCTATCATTAAAAATAATTTTGTCTTAATTTTGAAAATTGGATATGAGGAGTTACATTACACAAAACAACATTATACAATGATGGAGATAATGGTCTGTGCAGCATGATTTAATTTGGAGCAGCGGATAGCCACCTGCTAGGCCTTTGTCCTTGTGGCAGTCTGGCAAGTGGCCCCGGTGTTTTGGTTCTTTCCTTGGTCACGTGGCTGTTGAGATCTGCCTGGGTTAGTTGCAAACCATTAATCCAGAAGCACAGAATGATGAAATATTTGACTACTGGGTGTTTGAAGTAAGAAAACAAATCCTTTTAAAAGTTACTATTCAGCAATCACAGAATGCTTTTATCGTGTTGATATAACATCTGAGTCTTTACATTTTATCTAAAGGTTGCCTATTCTTATCTACAACATAAAAAAGAAATCTAGGTAATATCTGGCATTATGGTAACTAGCTACCATATAGCACCTGTCTGCCTACCCACTGTGGTGGGGTAACCATATGATTCAGTGATTAAACTGGGATACTTTTGACAGTGACAGAAAGCTAGGATGAAAGGTGTAGATAAGGATATGCAGTCATTTGACTCACAAGGCATAGCCATTTTTTTTTTTTTGCCATCCTCCATGATCAAGAATAACTGAATATTCCCCATGTATGTAAGAGTAATTCTTATTTTTAAATTGCATTAATTGTGGCTGGTATAGTGCCTCATATAAGGTAGACACTCAATAAATATTTGTAAATTGAATAAATGTTTCTACTTAAAGAAATCTTAAAGCTTCCTGCCAAAATCTTTAAAAATGTACATTTTAGAAGAGCTTTGAGTTAAACATCCTCTATATTTTCTTGATGTTAAGACCCAGTGTCAGGAATCCCCATAGTGGCATTACCCATGGACCTGTGATCTAAACTCTGAAACCATTGTAATATGTAGCATATTATAAGAGTAGGACAGACCACTTACCATTGCAGTTACCTGTGGTTCTGTCTAAGATGATTTAACTGCATGCTAGAAGAGTGAGCCCGTTAGTCAAGGGCTTATGACTTATCCTGGTAACTGATTTTACTTGAATTTGTTAAACAATTCAGTGACTGCTTAACATTTTCTTAAATTTCTTCTGAGAGAAAATAAGGAACCCAAGTCATTTAATTTACTTGCTTGTTGGTACCTTGTCAGAGACTTTAATAGTATGGAAAGAAATTTTGGATAATTTTTTTAATGAATTGTCCATTTTTGTGTTGATCACTTTAGAAATTTTCTTTCATTTAAAGTTTCCTCTCTCCTTGCAATCCCTACTTTACTATATATGACATAGAAAAGGGTGCAGGAATTTCTGTCCTTTTCTACATGGTGTTTCTCACCTGCCTGGCCAGCTTATGAGACAGAGTGAATGTAGCTCAACCTTGGAATGTGTGCTTCAGTATGGTGGGTTTTGGCAAGTCACTTGTGGTTTAGAGGGACCCTATGACTTGGGCTGGGAACTTTGGTCTTTGGTTTGAAGTAGGTTTTTTAAAAAAGGTGTTAGACAATTTCAGGTTCGAGACCTTGTTAATTGGTTTAACATCCCATCTGTCCTAGTCACTCTGATTCTAATATGACAGAATTGAGACAGATGCTATTTAAATCTCAATTTCTTTATTTTATTTTATTTTATTTGTTTGTAGGTGTGCATGTGTCTGATGATCTTGTAGTCTTGTTCTTTCTGTGTCTTTGACTTTTCTACAATTTCTGGTCTGCTTTCTCTGTTTTTCAGTCTTTTTCTTCTTTTCCTGTATCTTTTCTTTTTGACTTTTTTTCACTTGAGTGTAAGAGTTTAACTAAGTCTTATTGTTTATGTCTACTCTGATTTATCATAATATTCAGACACTGGTCATGAGAGAACTTGCTTCTGTACTTCATGATTTTTATACAGTAGAACTAAATCCATGAGGAAAATATTTATTTACTTGTTAATTATCTTCCCCTTGCAACACAAGCTCCAAGGACAGAGGTTCTGTTTTGTTTCCAGCCGTGTCCCCAGAGCCTGGAAGTGTGTTGAGTGTCTAACAGCCGTTTAAAAAGATGAATAGAAATGCTTTAGTTTTTGGAGAGTGTCCCAAATTAGATATGATTTAGGGAGAGTCTTGAAGTTCCTTTGCTCTACAGAACACCCCTGAACCTTGGCTGGTATTTGAACCATCTAATGAAGAAGAAGATACTTTTGAAAGATTCTGTTTGTAATACTGTAATACTTGTAATCTTTTTTTTCACAGATTGAGCATCCCTAATCCGAAAATCCAAAATCTGAAATGCTCTAAAATTCAAAACATTTTGAGCACCAGTATGATTTCTTTACTGGAGCATTTCAAATTTGGGGTTTTCCGATTCGGGATGCAAAAAAAACTTTTGAAGTCTGAAACATTTCCACTTCCAAGCTTTCAGATGAGGGATCCTCAGACTCTAGTGATTGTTGTCCCTAGACTCAGTTGTACTACTTTTTTAGTTAAGTTGCTTGTTGCTTTCATTAATAGAAATCTCAATTGAAACTTATCAATAAGGGCGTGGCTTATGTTGCATAACAGGAAGTACAGGAAGGCTTCAGAGTGGGCTGATTGAGCTCAGTGTTGTCATAAGAGACCTAGGTTGGGTCTTTTTACGTTTTTTTTTTTTTTTTTTTCCTTTTGCCTTCTTGGCTTCATCCTTCAAGCTGTTGTTTTCTGTGACTATGAGAACAGGGGCAGCAATTGGATTCACATTTTCCTTGTTAATACGTAATGAGAAAGAGGCTGGCGTTTCTTTTCTTGAAGACCTGAACAAGAATTTCTTTACGTTTTACTGGGCCAGATTGGTCTCAGATTACTCTCTCCCAAATATTGCAAAGGCAGTGAGTCACAGTGATTAGCCTGGAATAATGATCAAGAGTGAAATGGATGTTGGAACCAACTACAACACTTACAAAAAATCCAGTATGAATTAACCTTTATAAACAAATTTGTAAAGACTGTTGATTTCCTCCTGAGCTTCAAGTTAAAACCTCCCAGAGTAATTAGGTTCATAACCAAGAGGATGCAGGGTGAAGTCAACATTATGATAATTACTTCATTAGGGAAATCATGGCATTTAAATAAAAAATGTAACAAGTTCTGTCTTCCCAAATTCAGTAAATATTACATGCAACATTATTTGTAGAAAGTAGATATAGTCGTATGTCGCATGATGTTTTGGCCGTTGCGAGCCACATAAACATCTAGATACCTTTAGAAACACCCATACTCAGCTTTGTGTTATAGTCGCCTACAGTGCTTAGTGCAGTAACATGCTTTATAGATGTGTAGCCTAGGAGCAATAGGCGACACCGTATAGCCTAGGTGTGCAGTATGCTGTACCTTCTAGATTTGTGTACGTATACTGTATCATGTTCACACAGTGATGAAATTGCCTAATGACACATTTCTTAGAATGTATCCCTATCATTAAGTGACGCATGACTGTATGTAAAAGTCAGAACTGACTTCCCTTTAAGTGTGTTTAAACTGATAATGGTTGATACGTTTGAATTATTTAAATGAAATGAAATCTGTTGACTAGAAAAGTGGAAAAGATAACTAGGACATAGTGAAGCTTAATTTAAAAAATAAAGAGTCAATACGGCCAGGCGCGGTGGCTCAAGCCTGTAATCCCAGCACTTTGGGAGGCCGAGGCGGGTGGATCACGAGGTCAAGAGATCGAGACCATCCTGGTCAACATGGTGAAACCCCGTCTCTACTAAAAATACAAAAAATTAGCTGGGCATGGTGGCACGTGTCTGTAATCCCAGCTACTCAGGAGGCTGAGGTAGGAGAATTGCCTGAACCCAGGATGCGGAGGTTGCGGTGAGCCAAGATCGCACCATTGCACTCCAGCCTGGGTAACAAGAGTGAAACTCCATCTCAAAATAAAATAAAATAAAATAAAGAGTCAATATATAAGGTAATGTACATCTGTTAACTTACTAAAAGGTTTTTGGTTTACTTGAACATGCAGTAATGGATTATTTTTGTTTGGCCAAGTATTTTCAGTAAATATTTAATAGAAATTTTGGAATCATTATGATAATATGGAGAAAATACTGAATTAGGAATTGGAATCCAAATTTCTGGTTCTGGTCCTAACTACATGATTTCTGGTAAAACGTTCAACCTCTGTAAGCCCTCATTTCTTTGTAAAATATTTCCTTCTTAATTTTCTAAAAATGTCTGTTTCTCTTCATTGATCGTAACCACTGCTTTCCTGGGACCTGAGTGACATATATTTCTCTAAAGGCGTGGCTTTTTAGTAGAATTAAGATTATATGCAATTAAGTTTATTTGAGCAAGGAGAAACAGGTAAAAAACAAATAAAAGTTGAGATAGATATCTGTTCTGTCCTCTGTGTATATAGTGATTGTACAAAAGAGTACTTCTGTTTCAAAATATGCATGTTAATTGGTTAGAAAGGAAGTCTTTTGTAGGTATAAACACATTACATTTTCCCAGTATTTCGAGTACCTCATTAGCGAAATATGACCTAATGATGTCTGGCATTTGGAATAGTGTCAGAATACGATGTGTGTAAATAAAAGGCAGAAGCATAGATTCCCCAATCACCTGTAATATAGTAAAAAGAGTTTCGGACTTAGAGTTAGAAGAGTGAATTGGAATCCTGGCTCAGCTAGTTTAGAAAAAACCTTGGTAGCATGGTGCAATGATAATATGGATGCTGGAGTCAAACAGGCAGGAATGAATTTGATTTCACCACTGACATTAATACATTTTGATGAAAGGAAGCTGTTTCAGTTTGGATACCTTTGACTGTATGTACCAGAAAACAGCCAACAGTAGCATGAATCATAAGTGTGTTATCTCATATAACAGGAAGTCCGGAGATTGGTATTTCTATGTTAATTCCATGGCTTAATGGTATCTTCTGCAACACAGGAATGGTTCTTCCATTCTTAGTTTGTTCGCGGTATCTTCGTTTGAGTGGTGATATTGCTATAGCAGCAGTAGTTTAAGATACTACATGCAGTCACTATGACAGCCAGTAAAGAATTCCTCCCGTATGTCTCTTTTTGGTGGGTAGAAAACCATTTACAAAAGCTGTAGTGCACAGCATTGATTCACATTGTGTCTCAAACTCAGACTTAACAGCCATTCACTAGCAAGGATAATGAAGATGTCATGACTGACTTAGACTTTCTTTTTTAACACCACCTTTGGATTTTGGGGTGGGGAGGCTCTTTGGTGAGCACAATCCGTCACAGGATAAACAACAAACAAAATTGGATCTCTGCCAGGAAGCAAGTGGGGTGTATAGGGAGAAGAGCTGAGTTGGTAAACAGTAGTGATGAGCTCTTCGTCTTGCGTAAAGTCTAGTAGCACATGCATGTAAACCAAGACAGACTGGTAACAGAATACCATAGTCTGTGCTCAGGGAAGTATATAGGGTGCCACAAGAGAAGGTCTGAGAAAACCAGAATCCAAAGTGCGATGGTCAGGAAAGTCTTTTTTAGAGGAAATGACGTCTTAGTTATCACCTAAGGAATAAATGGAAATCAGTCCGCAATTAGTCATGGAGCAGCACACCCTTCTGTATTTATAAGAGCACAAGACTGAGCGATGCTGGTGTTACAGGACGATTTTAAGACAAGTTTTAGGACAAATGTTGGCTTCAATACCTAATCAGTGTCCTTGGTGTGTTAGAAAAAAAAAGTGAAATGAAAAGAAAATAAAGTTAAAAAAAATACCTAATCAGAGTTAAGCACCATTATCTATATGTATAACTATTAATGTTCAAAATGATTGTTTTTAAGAAAAAGTTATACAACTTTAAAAATGCTGTATATTTACCGTATGAAACATTCTCTTTTAATCATTGTAAGATTCTAAGATTCAAAGGACTCGTGATCATGCAGTTCTGGCTTCTGTACAGAGCAATCATTGCTTAACTTGATGCCTCTAATGAGAAGTGTTTATTAGAACAGAAGCCAGGATGACTTTCTGAAATAACTTTTCAAAAAGCGCAGGTAAAAGACGTGCCCTTCTGACGTTAATGCAAAGCATATACCTGGAATTGGCATTCTGCTATATTATATCTTTACTTGCATCCTTTAAAGCCGTTTCTTAAGTTTTGATTGAATTAATTAATTTAAAAAAGAGCTTACACTAACATGGGTTTTTTTCCCTTCTAATAATTCAGAAGTGAGTTTGCATTTTTTTGGCTCTCTACTGCCATTTTTATATGTTTTGTTTCTCTTTAAGTAATACTTGTATCTTAATTCTTTAAAAATGATACCACATCCTAAGAACATTACATGACGTGAATCATTTTTGGTTCCTAATACTTACTCTTCACTCTCCAAAGACATAGACATCGTATTAGGAGACTGATACTCTTTTAATATTGCTTGGATAATTCATTGCTCAGTATATTCATGGAGAATAATTGCAAGGCAAACCAACAGATATTTCAGGTAACCCAGATAAAGGGTATGGTAAGCACATTTACAAAGAAATACTTGATGAACTAGGATTCATATACTCTACAATGAAAATTAAGATTTTTATAATTGATTTTGACTTCTTAAAACTTTTCTTTTTTCCTGTTAACAAAATCTAAGCTCAAGAAATATAATTACAATTGAAATAGAAAAGTCAGGCATGTTCTTTATTTATAGAGCTGTTTAAACACCTTATCACAAATTACGACAAGATGAATGCGTATGAAAGATACAGGCACCCCCTTGTTTTGGTTTGAGTCAAAATGAAATGTGAGACATACACTTTATCCACTCTATTAGTAAGCGACTTAAAAATGTATCAGTGATGCTGACTTTGATCGTACTTGGACTTTCAAACAAACTATTTTATCTTTAAAAAAAAGAAAACATAAATGCAAGCAAAATGATTTCATATGATACTTTTTAAAAACTAAAAATGCTTTTGTCAAGATAAATTTCCACTTAAGAAATAAAGAAAAAGCAGGATATGTCGACCAGGATAAAAGGTGTTCTTTTCATCATAATAACATCAAGGGCAAATCACCACCAGCTTATGGGGAAGAACTAAACATAAACAAACATTTCTCATAATGTCCAGTTGATCCAGAAGAGAACAGCAGAAGTCTATTAGCTATGCTAGTTTTTAAATTTTTAATATGAAAATAATTTTTATTTAAAATTTTGCATATTAAATATTTGTCATTATCAGCGATGTCCCAAATTCAGTGCTTTTGTTAATATTAGTGATATTATTGTCTGTTTTTTTGAGAGACAGTCTCAGTCTGTCACCCCAACTGGAATGCAGTGGTACAATCACGGTTCACTGCAGCCTTGATTTTCCAGGCCCAAGTGATCCTCCAACTTCAGCCCCTCCAAGTGTCTGAGACTACAGGTGTGCATCACCACACCTGGCTAAATGTGTTATTATTTGTAGAGACTGGGTCTTCCAGTGTTGTTCAGGCTGTATTATTGTCTGTTCTTGTTCACTAGCTTGAGCCACTTACCTGATACAGGTGACATTTTTTCTTTATCACTGAAATGAAAGTTGGCAGACTTCTGCTGCTTCTTTATTATCCAATGTTAACTAACGTTTTCCAGTCTAGAATTATAACTTAACTAATATTGTAAACTGGTACATTAAAATAAAACACTTGGTATACATATGAGTTTATAGAGTGTACACTCTACATCTGAAGAATTAGAGTGACTTTTGAGTGTGAGGAGATCACTTTGCGTCATGTTATGAATTTGTTAAACTGTTTTTATTTTGTATCCTAGCAGCCTTTTTTTCTTTTCTGATGAGACACATATATAGTAAAAATATTATGATAGTGGCACAAATTAACATGTTAGCATCATCATCTTACAGTTACCCATTTTTTCCCTGCCTGTGGGGAGAGCAGTTACAATCTCCCCATTTAGCAAGCGTTCTGACTAATGCACTATTATTAACTGTAGTCCTTCTGTTCAACATGCTCTTTCAACTTGTTCGTCCTGTTCTGTTTGTTACTTTGTATCCTTTGACCTACATCTCCCTGTTTTCTCCCCTTTCTGCCAAAATCACTGTTTTATCCTTTATCTCTATGTATTATATTTAGCCCCCTGCCCCCCTTTTTTAAAAAAATATTCCAGACTTAAGTGAGATGATGCAATATTTTTCTTTCTGTGTCTGGCTAACTTAACTTAGCCTAATGTTCTTCAGGGCCATCTGTGGCAGGATTGTCTCCTTTTTAAAGACTGAATAATATTCTGTTGTATATATTCACCACATTTACCGTATCCGTTTGTCTATCCACTTAAGCTTGACACTTAAGCTGTTTCCATCTGTTGGCTCTTGTGAATAATGCTGCAGTGAACATGGAGGTGCCGAGATCTTTATGAAGCGGTGACTTCATCTTTTTTGGGTATATGCCCAGAAGGTAGATTGCTGGGTCATACAGTAGCTTGATTTTTAGTTTCAGTGGGAACCCCAGTACTCTTTCCCATAATGGCTGGACCAGTCTCTATTCCTTCCAACAGTGTACAGGGGTTCTCTTTCCACTGCACCTTCGTCAATGCTTGTTACCTTATGTCTTTTTGGTAGTAGCTATGTAGGATATTCTGTAAGTATATTTAAAATATGCTCAGTATTTTTTTTCCCTAGTCAGTATTTCCGGACTTTTCCCCTCTAGGTTGCATGTATTGCTTTAGTAGTAAACAAAAGCATTAACGGAAACTTTATATTGAAAAAAATTGGATCTGTTATAGAATTTACTATTTTCTTGTGGGTTTATTTTCTGATAGGGATTTATTTTACTATTTCACTCATAATTTCAGTTTTTCTAAACTTAGGTAAGAAGACAATTGGGAAGGTCAGAGACAGCTAGTGCATACTCATGCGAAATGACATTTGAAGGGAAAAGGATTGGATAGAATTTCAGGCATTTGCTAGTTCCTTGGCACTTGCAGTCCCCTGAGTGCTGTTCTGGTTTTGTGCATACTGTGATGAATAAGAGAGTTTCTTAGCCTTATGGGGAGTAGGGAGATAGGAAATAACTAAATGTTTAAAAAATCAAAACAGGATTTCAGGTTTGATAGGCTTGATGATAAGCAATGCAGGCACAGAGTAAAAGGGGGTGATAAGGTCAAATCAAATAGGGCCTATTTTATATAATATGGTCAGGGAAAGCCTTTTGAAAGAAGTGATATTTGAACAGAGACTTGAATGCTGTGACAGAGCAAAAGTTTGTGAAGATCTGGGGAGTGAGATTTTTTAAAATTTTCATGCTGTTGGACAGAAAGTACAGCAGGAGATGACGTGGCTTGGGTGAGTGCGGTGCCAGTAGAGATGAGAAGAAGGCCTTGGATTTAGTTCTGTTTTGAAGGTAGCCTTTGGAGGTAGATTGTGCAGATGGAAAAAAAAAAGAGCAATCGGGGTAACTGCTTGTTTCATTTTGGTTTTGTTGGGTCTGGGTTGAGTATTGGAAACATGTTGGTACCATTTATCTGAGGTGAGAAATAACAGGAGTTTTGTGTGTGGGGGTGGGGTGGGGGTGGGTGTGAGAATGAGAAATCAGGAATGTGTTTGGTTCATACTTGATTTGAGGCATTTGCTAGATACCTGAGTTGATATGTTCTATGTGTGAGGCTGGAGTTTGGCATGTAGCTTTGGGAATCATTGTACTGTAAATGGTATATAAAACCGTGGGACTGCAGAGGATTCCCTGGGGAATACGGCAGACAGAGAAGAGAGCACCAAGGATTAAGAGTGTGCTCAGGAGGCTGAGAAGCACTGATCAGGAGAGGTGGAAGAAGTCAGGGGAGCGTTTCAGTGAAGGATCTTTCCAGGAGGAGGATGATCAGCTGTGTAAGTGCTGCTGAGAAATTGAGTTAGTTGAAGACTGAAGATTGACCTATTGGATTTGTCAATAGGGAACGGGTGCTTGTTGTTGAGCCCTTTCAGTGACGAAGTGGAGACACGAGACTGATTTGAGTGGATTGTAAACAGAATGAGAGGCAGGGAAATGAGATGGAGTACAGATTGCATTTGAGGGGAGGTTTGCTCTAAAGGGAAGCAGAAATGGAGCTAGAGCTGGGTGGGGGTTGGGAAGATGTAGAATCAAGGGAGAGTTACTTTGTTTTTTTAATAGAAAATATGTGCATATGTGTATGCTATTGAGTATGCTCCATCACAGAGGAAAAAGGGCTTTGCAGAAGAGAAAGGACAATTTACAGGAACAAAGGGTGCCGGAAGGGTAGGGTCTAGCAGATAAGCAGAGGCATCAGGCTTGCTGGCGAGTGAGGACAGCTGATTTGTTGTAACAGGTGGGAAAACCAATGTGTTGATACAGAACAGGGAGTCTGATAGATATGATGGTGTAAAGAAACAGCAGTTCCTTCTTCTTGTTTCTGTTTTCTCAGCGAACTCAGAAGCCAGGTAATTTGCTGAGACCCTTAATGGGGGAGGCCTTGTTAGAGCAATATAAATTGTTCTATTTAAAAAAATACTTAGAAATACATTCTTCACTTGGCTCTTGCTCTTTGGTTGTTATTGCAGTTAGAAATATATGTCTAAATAGGTTTTATTTAAACAGGGAGAGTTGAGTTTCCCTGGGCCACATGTGGGATAAATCGGGAGGCCTCACCGCCATTTTCGTATACGGGGAATTTGAAATCTAGTTTTTTTTGCCTTCTCCCTCTTGTAGTTCTCTGATTTTTCTTCAGGCACAGTGGAGAAGGAGAAAGTGTGGTTTCATTTAGTTCAGCACTTAGTTCAGCGTGCTCATGCAGCTGTCTGCAGCCTCCAGGTCTTGAGAGTTGTTGAGCATAATCCCTTGAACAGTGAAATGTCCCAGGCTCGGGAAATCCCAGTGGCCCACCGCTCTAACACGGGTGACTGAGTCGAGATGTTCTTCTCGTTCAGGTTTTAAAGTGAAGTCTCACCCTTCAGCAGGTAGAGATCTCCTGTGTACATCACTCTGTTTTCTTTGAGGAATGCAAGTGCCCTTTTTAGCTGTAAGTAGTAGAAACCAACATTAATTCATCTCTGTCTTGTATTCCATACTCAGTTTATTTCCCTGAACCACATTCTCCTCATTTGTGGAGTAATAATTCCCCATTCATGGGTTCTTCATCGGGCAGTATATGATGCCCGTGAAAATCATCCTGGAAAAGCATAAACAGCGTACAAGGAGAACTCCCGTTGGCATGGCAGTAATTTTGATATTCTGTAGAAGACACTGACCCTTCCCTAGGACCACCCCTTAGTCTCTTATTTTTCATTTCACAGAGACATCCATTTCCTGTTTTATTTCTTCTGCTAGAGGCTTAGTGCAGTGACTTGAGTATTGTTTAGGGTTTTGATATATGGACTTCAAATTTGCACACTACAAACTGGGAGTGAAAGAAAAGGTGAACATATTGCCTGTTCTCAAATAGTTTATTATTCTTTTAACTTTAAAAAACCACGAGCTTCCCTCACCACATTTTTACAAATGGATATATGAAAGCTGATAGAAAAAGTCTGAACTTAAGACGATAAAATGAACTTTGTTCTTACGTTTTTATTTGCTGATTTTCAAATCTGCTAGAGATTAGCATCTTCCACTAGCGAGGTGGAAACATTGAATGCAGATTGCAGCTTTTGGGAGAGTGTTCAAATATTTTTTTACTTTTTAATAATTAAAAAAACCTCTTGCTATTTGGAGAAGAAGAAAATGTCTCATGACATCGTCTACTTCTGTGGTGTTTCTTTGTAATCCTACCTCTAGGGGCCAATACTTCCCATCGCAAGAACAGAGCTTTAGTCCTGGAAGAAACCTTAGGGTGCATCTTTCTAAACCATTTTCATTTAATATGTGAGAAAATGGAGACTCAGAGAAGGAGATTTGTCTGTCAGTTCGTGGCAGAGTCAGGATTCAAGTTGAGGCCTCTGGACGATGTGTACGGTTTTCCTTCTCGAACCATCCTGCCTTTTAAAGTTTACAGTTGTGTTCTGAGAAAGAGAACAGTGAACGTACCCAGACCCAGTAGAAGGGGAGCACAGGCAGCTGTGTTCTGTGTACCTTTGTGCATTTAATTTGCCTCAGTCGTCTCAGTGGTTTTAACTAATTACCACAATATAGAGAAAACAAACAGGTTCTTTGAGTTGTGCTCTCTTGGAAAGGCCTTTACTAATAAATCCTCATCACTTGGTCTTTTTGGTGTCATCCTAGTTACTTCTGACAAGGATGGTCAAAGGACCAAATACAGTTTGTTTCTACTAATACAAACATACGTAGGAATTCTTCCAGCTACCTGTGACATCATGTTTATGTGCCCTGGGTTAAAACAGCTTTCGTGTGGGTTCGGAGATACACAGGAAGGTGGAAAAGACCTTTAGAGACAGCGACCACGGTTTTATTTCTCTTCTCCTTTTTGAGGACTGGGAAAACTCAGGTTATTTAATTTTAGAGTATTTTTAATTAAAATGTTTTATGTTTAGCCTCTATTGTAAAAGACAATAGGCCGGGCGCGGTGGCTCACGTCTATACTATAATCCCGGCACTTTGGGAGGCCGAGGCGGGTGGATCACGAGATCAAGAGATCAAGACCATCCTGGTCAATGAGGTGAAACCCCGTCTCTACTAAAAATACAAAAATTAGCTGGGCATGGTGGCGTGTGCCTGTAATCCCAGCTACTCAGGAGGCTGAGGCAGGAGACTTGCTTGAACCCAGAAGGCGGAGGTTGCAGTGAGCCGAGATTGCGCCATTGCACTCCAGCCTCGGTAACAAGAGCGAAACTCCATCTCAAAAAAAAAAAAGACCATAAAAACATTTAAAACCACTCAAGAATGTATAGTTTAGCAAATTAAGTCAGACACCCTGTGGCTATTACCACCCAGCTCAAGAAATAAAACATTGCCAGCCACTATGGAAACCCTTTTATGTTCCTTGTGAAAATCACAGCTCTCTCTCTACCTCAACAAGTAACCACTCTTCTGACTTCATAATACCCCCTTCTTTATGTCTCCTTATGGCTTTTCCCCCTGTTTGTCCTTAGATAATAAAGTTAAATCTTGCTTATTTAAAAGCCTGGTACGTATTATAAATCTTTCTTACTCTACAGGCTTCCCTCCCTTTCTTTCTATTTCTTGTAATTTACCTGTTGAAGAACCTGAGCCTTTTGACTTGTGGCCCGTCCATAGTCTGAATTTTGGTGATTGCATATTCAAAGACGACCAGATCATGGTTGTCTGAGGACTGGCTTCCTTATGGAACAGGGAAGTTACTGATCTTCTCATTGTGGTTTTGGGCCCTGTGGTGGCTTTGAGTTATTGGGTGGCATGGCTCTGCTTTCCTGGTTGCAAGTCTAATGCTTACAGGCCCATATTTAGGCATTTTTTGTTTGTCTACCTTTTCCTTTAAAAAAAAATTGTAAAAATCTGTGGGGTACATGTGAAATTGAGTTACAAGTATGTAATCCATAGTAAGCAGATGAGAGTGCTTAGGGTGTTCGTCACCCATGTACAGCACATGTTTGTTTACTCTGCTATCAAATATTGAATTCATTTTTTTCTGACTCTATGTTCATACCCTTTAAGCCACTTCTCTTCATTGTTCCTCCTCCCCAGTCACCCTTCCCAGTCTGTTATCTTTTTTTTTAACTCTCTCCTTTTTTTTTTTGACAGTCTCACACTGTAGCCCAGGCTGGAGTAAAATGATGCAATCTCGGCTCACTGTAACCTCCGCCTCCTGGGTTCAAGAGATTCTCCTGCCTCAGCCTTCCAAGTAGCTGGGATTACAGGTGCCTGCCACTGCACCTGGCCAATTTTTATATTTTTTAGGAAAGACAGGGTTTTGCCATGTTGGCCAGGCTGGTCTCAAATTCCTGACCTCGAGTTATCTGCCTGCCTCTGCCTCCCGAGGGGCTAGGGTTACAGGCGTGAGTCACTGTACCTGGCCTGTATTCTCTACTTCCGTGTGACCAACTTTTTTAGCTCCCACATATAAGTGAGAACATGTGATTTGTCTTTTCATGCCTGACTTATTTCACTTAAGATAATGACTTGACCTCCAGTTTCATCCATATTGCTGCAAGTGACATTATTTCATTCTTTTTATGGTCAAATAGTATTTCATTAGGTATATATACCACACATATCTTTGTTATTGTAATTAGTGCTACAACATATGTAAATGCAGATATCCCTTTAATATATTGGTTTCTTTTCCTTTGGGTAGATATCCAGTAGTGGGATTGCTGGATCAAATGGTAATCTTATTTTTAGCTTTTTGAGCAATCTCCATGCTGTTTTTTATAGTGTCTGTATTAGTTTACATTCTCACCAACAATTAATAAGTGCTCCTTATTCTCTGTATCCTCTCCAACTTCTCTTTTGTTTGTTTGTTTGTTTGTTTGTTTGAGATGGAGTCTCATTCTCTCTCCCAAGCTGGAGAGCAGTGGTAATATCGGCTCACTGCAACCTCCACCTCCTGGGTGCCAACAATTCTCCTGCCTCATCTTCCCAAGTAGCTGGGACTACCAGTGCCTGCAACCACGCCTGGCTAATTTTTGTATTTTTAGTAGAGTCTGGGTTTCATTATTTTGGCCAGGTTGGTCTCAAACTCCTGACCTCGTGATCCACCTGCCTCAGCCTCCCAAAGTGCTGGGATGACAGGCGTGTGCCACCGTGCCCAGCCAAATTCTGTTATTTTACATAGAGCTACTTTTATATTGAGAGCCATGCTGTGGCTTCAGCTTACTTGCAGGTTACTCTGGAAGCCAACTGCTATGAGGGCAGGGAACTCAAATGATCATTTGTCTGTCTGTAATTATGAAGGCCAGCTTCCTCAGTTCCCATTAGAACAGAATTTCGGGGGAGCGGTAGAGGCTCAACTCCACCGAGAGAATGCTCTTCCAGGCTCTGGGTCTCTCACTGTCCCAAGAATGGAAGGGAGGGCCCCGCCAGGTGTGGTACACTTATAAAGTAAGTATTGGGCCCCAAAGAGGTTTGCAGAAAATGATTTATTTAGGGAGAGAAAGAGAGAAAGGAGAGAAAAAATGATGAGAGAGAGAAGCTTCTATGAGACTGTGGAAGGGGATCCAGACATGGAGTCCAAAGAGGTGTGGAAGAAGGGGACTTTTAACCTGGGAGGAATTTCCTTTCCCTTTAAGTTTCCAGGCCTATGAGAGGAGTTACTTTAAAATTCCGCTGTAGTGATTGGTCTTTGATTCTTTTCCATGCACGAAAATTTAAACAGAGACCTCTAATCCCCGGATGGAGAGGTAGGGGAGGCATGGCACTGGGAAGTTCTTGCCCTTGAAACTACGCCCCCTTGTGGACCTAGGAAGATAATACATTCCCTCACTTTTATCTTTAATTTATGACTTTTCTTTGGCCATGTCACATTTTCTTAAATTTTATACAAATTACCTCATGATTTGTTTATGGTCATTTTTTTTCCTTTTCTTTTTTGTACTATGCTTTACAGAGCAGGGCTGCCTGATAGTGCGCTCAGAGTGGCCTCGTGGTCCTTTTCATAGTTTTCCATCAATACCGTGTATTTATTGTCATGTATATGCGTATTTTTGTCTTGTCTGTGGAATTTTGTTACGACATGGGAGTATGGCTTGTGTTCACTCGGTCACCTTCTCTCTAGGATAAAACTATATAATTTGACTTTACCTTTTAGAAGATGGTAAATTCACACATACTATTTTTTGTATTTTAAATAAGGCTATGGTTGCAAGAGCTAATGTGGTTTCAGTTATAACTTGCTCTTCCACAGCAATTTACCATAGTCATTATGGGTATAATGCTCTTCTTTCTATCAGATCCCACTCATTTTAAGAATTTTAAAGAATTATTTATGTGACTGTAACAGTTTGATATTCTTCATGTGTAAAAATACAAATGATATGTAATACCCTGATTTGAGTTCTGAGATTAAAGTGGGACAGCATTAGCCTCATAGGGTTTTGGATTTCTCTCACATGTTTGCCTACCTGTTTGTATATATGTACATACATATATACGAACATATATAAAGGGGGAGGAAATTCCTCCCAGGTTATTCACATCTGTGCATTAGTAAAATATACAGTGACTTAAAGGAAATTAATTTATTTCAGTAGGATTCAAAGAAAAATCTCCAAAGAGAAATGGAGCTTTTAAATTAAATATGGATGTCACCTACCTCTAATAATTAAAAAAAGAAAAAGCCCAAGAATGACATACTTTGTCTGTACCAATAAAGCCAAATGGATAATTAATGGGATTATATAGTTAAACAAACCAAATCTGTTTTCTTCCTCCTTAGCATATATAGTTTTTGACTTCAAGTATTTTATACCTGCTACATAGTGATTGCTCAATAAGTTTGTTAGATAAAAATTTCCTACTTGCTGCATTTCTGTGTATCATTTTTCATGTGTATGGTTTTTTTGTAAGTTTCATTTTATTTTTTAGCCTTTTTATTGTTGTAACTATTCCTCAGGGACAATCACGCACAACCCAGAAAGAGGTACTCTGAACATGTGCATTTCCAAAGCAAACATGGCTCAGCCCTGTGTCTCTTTCTATATGATTCTGCTGAGCTTTAGTTTCTTCTACATAATGGACAATGGCAGAAATGAGGAAAATCTGGTTTTAGTTGTATTATTTTGGCACTCTTTGGTTTGTTTAAATCATATTGCTAAATGATGAATGTAAGTCTCTTGGTTATTTCAGTTGATAATTGGAATTGATTATCATTGGGTTGATTGATTGATCATTGATTATTGACTTTTTTTTTTTTTTGGCTGACATAACAAACAGTAGAAACTTGACAGGCCTGCCTACCCCCTGCAATGGATTCTGTATTGACCATTTATGTTGATATTAGGGACATTTTCCCATGGAAGAGTGGGCAGTGTTGGTTTCACAGAATGCTGTGCTCTCTGGGACTAGAAGTGGGCAGTGACTCCAGGGTGTGTTTGTTTCCAGCCAGGTGGTTATTGCTGTAAAAAATAAAAATGTTTTCCTCTAAATAAAAAAAAATAATAGGTCACCGTGTGGCTGTGCTCAAGTGGAGGCCGCAATCGTGCATGGCAGGCCTTTGACTCCATTTTTCCTTCCTCTGCACTGTGGCTCCCTAGACTGCACCTGCATAGAGAACTCAGTGCTGAGGTCGCCCCAGGAAAAATGTTGGAAAATTCACCATGGCCATTGCCGGAAAGAACAGCTTGTGGCTTTTTGTTTCCGAGCTCCCAATTTGGCTGCATACTTTACCTCGTGTGGGCCTTTATTTCTGAATCTTGGTTAAACTCCGTAGGTTTAACCTATCAGCCTGAAAAATATCGGGCAGTTGCTGGCCGAGCACAGTGGCTCACACCTGTAATCCTAGCACTTTAGGAGGCAAGGCGGGAGGTTTGCTTGAGCTCAGGAGTTTGAGACCAGCCTGGGCAACATAGTGAGACTTGCGTCTCTACCAAAACAAAGAAACAAACAAACCAAAAACCCAAAAAGTGGCTCGCTTATGTGGTCCCGGCTACTCAGGAGGCCAAGGCAGGAAAGTCGCTGGAGCTCATGAGGTTGAGCCTGCAATGAGCAGAGGTCTCACTACTGCATGATCCTGCCTGGGTGACAGGAGACTCTGTCTCTAAATAAATAAATATTAGGCAGCTGCATTACCTGTTTACCTGCTTATTACTATAGTAATCAGTTATTTTCTCTTGTTTGAAATTAGCATGATGAGTACCTCCCCACTCAACTTTATTCCTATAGTCATAGATAATTATACTAAAAATCGACAACAGAAGAAATAGCGAGAAGAAGCCCTTCCAGCATTAGGCGCCATTCCTGTTCGTGAAGTAAACCGAATGTTCTTTCTTGCAGCCAAAGAACTTTACACCAAAAACCGAGTTGTAAGTGGACAGACTAACATCAGGCATTTATAAGTTTTGAATTAATAATTTTCACCATTATTAATTTTTCCGTCTCTCTTATTAATACCCAGTATTGAGATGCGAACAAATGAAAGTTGATCTTCTCTGAGATTGTGTTCAATTAATATTGTACATGTTCTCAGATACTAGTTGCAAATGGACAGAATAAAGAAAACACTACATTACCATATAGTAGACTTCAAAAAAAAAGTTTCATTATGTTGCAAAGCGTTGTTTTGAATGCCCTTCTGATCTTAGGTCAGATTAGTTATACCCAACAGCTGAGTTACTTTTCTGAGGATCTTATGAAAATAGTAGTTAGGCTTTTTTTTTTTCTCCCCCTTTTTGCAAAGCAAAATGGAAGGCGCAAAAAGAGAGCTGAGGGGTAAATGATGCTTTCTCAGCACAAAGCAAATTATTTTTAGGAATATGATAGTAATTCTTATAGACTCTTTTACTTGCGAAAATGACAATAATTTGTTTATCATACATTTCAAGCATAAAGTATGTTGATGCCAATCAAATGCATTTCCCTTGATTAAATGCAATTATGAAATGCATCACTTATATTTCAGAGGATTAAAAAAATAAATTCCCTTTTACTCTAGTGATCTTATTAATCTTAAGAGCCAGAAGCATGGCTACTAATCACAACTTTATTTAATGAATGATTCTAACGTTATTTTCTGGCATTGGCTTTTTTTTGTTTGTTTGTTTATTAAATTGCAAAAGATTTCTTGAAATGCACTCTGAGTTCTGTAAAGTGAACCATGTCTAGGCTCTGCCTTCATAGAGCTTATAGTCTAATAGGGGAGAGATATTTATAGAAAGAACTGATGGACTACAGATAATGCAGACGGTTTTAAATCATTTGCTGTAAAAATAACACAGATAATTTGGGACCATAATATGTTCTGAAATAGTTCAAGAAGAATATATTAAAAATGAGGTTTTTTTCCCCCCCTACAAATATAACCCTAAGATTTGATCGTCTTCATAATAAAAACAAAAGATGATGCTTAAAACTAGTTAACTTGGCTCTTTCTCGTCTCTTCTCCTCCCAGTTCAAAATGCTTGCATCCCTTAACAGCCAGCATTCTCTTAGATTTGTAATTGGGCTTCAAGGAGCACAATCTTCTTTTTAGCTGTAGCCTTTTCCCAGAATTCCAGAAAATGGGTTTAGTATGCTCACCATAGCCACTCTGCTTCCTGTCACAACACTGCTTACCCTGGACATACACAGAATCCTTGTAATAGAGGCAGGAGGCAGAGAAATTCTATACAGACAGGTGGGTTCCTGGTGAAACCTCACCATCAAAAACAAAAAAACAGCCTGAAATTCGTAGCCCGAAGCAAGAACTTCTGTTCCTGTTTGCCCACTCTCTTCTGGTTGCTTCTTTCTGAATAATGGCTTTTTACCAATCGAATGTTGCCTTTTCAAAAACCACCTATGGCCTGCCCTGCTCCCATCCGGTGCCCATAAAGACCCCAGACTCGGTAGAGAAGGAGAGAGAGATGGCCTGACTTCAGGGTAGAGACAGCTTGACTTTGGGGAAGACGACCTGCACTTCCTGTCCCCTTCCCAGCTCCCCTCTCTACTGAAAGCTGTTTTCATTACCCAGTAAACTTCTCCACCTTCGTTATCCTTCAACTATCCATGTGACCTCTTCTTCTTGAACGCTGGACAAGCGCTTGGGACCCACCAAGTGCCGGTACCCAGAAAGGCTGCCACACCGGGCCTTTGCCCTTTCCAGTGGAGGGCAGCTACCCGTCGTGGCCATCTCAGCTGCTAACACACCGCTGTCCGTGGACGGTGTAACTAAAGGAGCACTGTATCACCCTTTCTGGGGTTTCGGGGTCATGGGCACCCTCACCTGGGCGCAGCCATGTTCCCCTTGAAGCCACATGCCTGGTCTGGCTGTGGGTCCCACACAGAACTTGCTCCCGTTTTGGCTCCTGGAGCGGCTGGCCAGGTCCCACACTCACTTGCTCCTGTGTTCCCTCCACAAGGGGTTTAGTGCTGCAGGCTGAATAGAGGGGGATCCCCCGCCATGAGTCTGGCGAAGGGGCTGAGAAGAATCCTGCATTGCTTGCTCTTCTTGTGCTGTGCCGTTTTGTAGGGCTGGTACTTTCCATGCTTGTTACAGAAAGTTTGATGGTTTTCAGCATGTTCACCGTGTTTGCAGCAGTGCTATTGGAACAGAAAGAAAAGTGAGCCTTTTTAAGTGTCCTAAAGAGACTGTTAGTCTCTGCTTCTTGCCCCGTTAGTGAAAATTTCTGAATATGGAGAATTACAACTTGCTGCAGCTCAGTTGGGATAGCTTTGAAGGAAGTTCATTTCTTCTTTTGCTTCTGTTCAGGGGGTGGGGAATTTTGTGACTATGTAAATTTGCTAAGGAGGCACCATTACAGAGTCTTATCTTTCCCAGGACTCACGTGCCTCTTGCTTTGCCACGTTTGTTGTTATTTTTGAGACAGGTCCTTACTCTGTCGCTCAGGCTGGAGTGCGGTGGTGTGATCTTGGCTCACTGTAAACTCTGCCTACCAGGTTCAAATGATTTTCCCACCTTAGCCTCCCACGTACCTGGGAGTACAGGCATGAGCCACCACACCTGGCTAATTTTTTTTTTTTCGATTTATTTGGTAGAGATGGTGTTTCACCATGTTGGTCAGGTTAGTGTCAAACTCCTGACCTCAAGTGATCTTCCTGCCTTGGTCTGCCAAAGTGTTGGGATTACAGGCATGAGCCACTGCATCCAGCCACATTTTTATTATTTTAAATAAAAAAAGGCATTTTTGTTACTCCCTCCAAGGGAGTAGCTTTTACATTAATACCTTTTTTGAAAAGTGACTTTAATAAATATGTAAAAAAAACTTTGTAAAATTTTGTTTGATGATAACCTTTTATGAATTTAAAACATTTTAATTCAGATTATATAGTCAATTCTAAATTTGAGACTGGGCACAGTGGCTTACACCTGTAATCCCAGCACTTTGGGAGACCAAGGTGGGCAGATGGCTTGAGCTTAGGAGATCCAGACCAACATAGGCAGCATGGTGAAAACCCATATCTACTTTTAAAAAAAAAGGGTGAGAGTTGAAGTGTGTGCCTATAGTCCCAGAGGTTGCAGTGAGCTGAGATCATGACCCTGCATTTTAGACTGTCTGACAGAGCGAGACCCTGCCTCAAATAAATAAACAAACCAAACAAACAAACAAACAAATGCATTCATTTATTTGACAGTGTCTTCTACCTGAAACCAGGTTGGGATCTCATAGTACTGCAGCTCACATAGGGTTTAGGTAGATGGAGCTAGAAATGCTTTTTCCTTCAGGACTTCTTAACACTAAGTTAGAAAACCTAAGTGTTTCATTAACCTTATCCCTTTAATTAAATTTTTAGTATGAACCAGAATTGTAAATTTCTTCCTTCCCTACCCCAAAATATAGATGCATGTCCTCATTTAATTTTAGTCACTCTTGGTGAATGTGATAATTAGGGTAAAGTGCAATGAGATGTGCAGATTGGATGGAGAATTCAGTAAATGTAGCAGCTGATCAGGGCTTCTCTTCCTAGTGTCACTTTATTGAGGTCTTCTAATACACTGATACATTCTTTAATTTCCTCCCCAGCTCCGCCTTTTCTTTTCTCTCTGCCCTTGTTGAAAGATACTAACTTCTACAGTGTTGCTGTGAGTAGAGTATCAGGATATTGATCTTAGGGGAGGTGAACTAATTACAGATTTGTGTTTTCATTTTATGAGGATATTCTTCATAATAGGAATATGTAATACTTGCTATATACTTGAGGTTACTTTTGTGAGTCCATTTAAGAACAGAGTGCTTTACTTTACCTTGCTTAACAAGAAGAGAAGGGAATAATTGGTTCAGATGCTTCATCCTGTGCAAGGTGAGTTTTGATGGAGTGAGGCATATATGCAGTGGTCTGACTTCCGAAAGTCTGACTCATCTGACTTCCTTTGGGTCTTAAAGTTACACTGAAGACTAAACTCTAACCTTTTCTCCCCCCGCCCCCCCCCGTCTCTCTCTCTCTCTCTCTCTCTCTCTCTCTCTCTCTCTCTCTCTCTCTCTCTCTCTCTCTCTCTCTCTCTCGCTCAACTTATCTAAGAGATCTAGGGAGTCACACCCTACAAACCCTAAAAATCTCATTAGATGGGTTTTATTTAACCCTGTATGATATGCCTTACTTTTGAAGCTGAGTCTTGCATAATGTCACATGACAGATAAGAAAAATCAAAATATTTTACCCTAAAATATGTGGTTTTTATGGCCATATCTTAAAATGGCCCTCCAAAGCTGTCTTTTATGGGAGAAGATTTGCATCTGAGAGTCTGTTCCTTTAAAGGTCTAGATAGCAGATATTCGCCATTTATTTTTCTCTAAGGGTGGCCACTTATGAGACTCTTCTACAGAATAACCTTGGTCTCCATAACCCCGTTTCTTAACCCAGTCAGTTCTTTCTATTGATTCCAGGTCTCAGATAATAACTCTTTTGACCAGTTCCCAATCGGAAGATCTTGGAATTCACCTATAACTTGTGCGACCCTCCCCCAGCCTGCCCTGCAATTATCCTACCTTTCTGCACCAATCCAGTATATGCCTCCCATGTGCTGACTGATGTCTTACGTTTCCCTAAAACATGTGCCATTGAACTGTAACCCACTGACTTTGGGCAGATGTTCTCAGTTCTCTTGAGACTGTGCCTGGAGCCATGGCCACTCAGATTTAGCTCATAATAAACCTCTTCAGATATTTTAGAGTTTGACTCTTTTTGTTGACAACACAGAAAATACCACTGAATCTTAAACTTTGTGTTATAGGGAAGTGTCATTCCAAAGACCCACGGGATGGCTAAATAGTAGAAAGGAGAACGTTTATTGGTGATACTGGTTTGTAAGCTGGGAGGAGGCAGTCTGCAGCATGGACTGAAGGGGCTGTCTCTTTGAAGAGGAAGAAGACAGACTGCGTTTTATGCCTCCCCAGTTCTGTATTACACAGTGGAGTCATACCCATTCAGCAGGTGTGGGGGAAAACCTATACATATTTATGAGAGGAGGGGAGCACAGGCGCAACGAGTAAACGTATATGTAGCATATACCTCATGTTCACTTTGAGGTGGGGTTTTAGCATTAAAATGAGGTGGAATTTCACTATGTGGAAAGGTGAACAATAGCACACAAAGACTTTGTGCGGCCACTATAAGCTAGCTGGAGCTGGTTTCTGGTCTCTGGTGGCTCATCAGAAAACAATGTTTATAAGGCCAGTCATCTGTCTAATCGGGTGGCCTGGGTTGTAAATCAGTTCTGATAATTTGCCTGATAGCTCCTATTGTTAAGGAGTTAAACAGGAAGGTGGTTATTCTTGTAATCACAGGAATTCAGAAAAATGCCTTGCCAGCCAGGCCCTGAACCCTTGACCCGTGGGTAGCTGTTTCCTTAACCTGAGCGTTTGTCTTAGTTGCTTAAGAGGCATCATTTTGATCTTGCAGGTAAAGGAGAAAAAGCTCTTCCACTACCCGCTTAGGCTCAGTAGTTGGGGGTCTGTGAATCAAAATGATAAAGGACAGATTAACAAGAATAAAAAAATACGTATAATTACAAACGGATATACAGGATTTAAAAAATAAATGTGACTTACGGATACAGTTAGAATTGGGGGCTTATGTACCATCATAACAAAGGGAATGAAGTATAGAGAAGAGTCTTGTTAGACAAAGAAGAAAGGGTTTGGGGCTTCCTGAGAGGTAAGTTGTGAGAAAGGAACTAAAAAGGTTACAGTAAATAAGGGTCATTTGTAAGGTTTTTTAAAACGCAAACCAGAGTCTTGTCGGGTGCTAGAGTTGCCTTCAGAGTAGTTCTCTTCCTGATACTGGAGAGGGAGACACTGTTAAAAATGGAACTTTATATCCTGTTTTTAGTAAGATGGGGGAAGGAGAGGGAGCTTTTTTTCTGTGTCTGCTTTTTCTTAAATGCTTTCAGCTCAAAATAGTCCTTATGCTATAATGGCATATTTTTGGATGGTATATTCTTGCCCCCTACCATGAGAAAATAAGTTTCAAGGTGACTGATAGTATTACACAGGGCTTTATAAGGACCTTCGTCCCGTATTTAGACCTGCAGTTCTCTCCTATTTGAACTGAGAACATTAATTTTCTTCTGCTGTATTTCACTTTAAAAAGATACTAATTTTAAGGTATGTTTTATCGTGTGCAGTATAGTCCTGTAGAACCACATGTATGTGATTATATGTAATCATACACATTTACATGTAACTGCATGTATTTGTATATTTCGGAGTGGGATTTGCTGATGGACTGAATTTGAGAGAACAAGTTAAGAATAATTCTAAAAGTTTTGGGAAGAATTGGATGGACTTGCTGTTGACTGATTGCGATTAACTTGTACAAATGGCTTGATGTGGAATTTTTAAATCAAAGAACAAACTTATGGCCTTTAGTTCTTTAGATACAGCTTTTAAGTCACCAGCCTGAGAAACTAGGTAGTATATATGCTTTATTCCCTTGAAGGATTGGCGTTTCAGTTTTAGAGAACTGGAAACGTGTCACAGAGACAAGCTATCTTATCAGGCGACATACATAGGTATTGACGGTAATTTTCGGGGTATGAAAGATTCTGTCTAGCAGGTTCAGGAATTCTATTTTATAGGTTTACCTAGGCTTAAATGGGCCAGGGCACCAAACTCATAAGTAACCAGTCTCATCCATTCAGTTTCTCATGGAGCCCCATCACACTGTAGGCGACAGCAGCCAGCCTCCCCGGATGACAAGGATCTTTCCCCTCACCTTGCTGCTGGGGCATCTAGGGAAATATTTCCAGAGAGGATGAACGGTAGCAGCCAGGACTCGGAGAGAAGCATCCTCTGCTCTCTTTTTTTAAATATTAAGTTTTAATTTAAAAAAGAATGTTTTTTACGGAGTGTTGCTCTGGCGTCCAGGCTAGATTCCATTGGCACAGTCCAAGCTCACTGCAGCCTCGACCTCCTAGGCTTAAACTCTCCTTGCACCTCAGCCTCCTGAGTATTTGAGACTACAGGTGTGCACCATTTTGCCTGGCTATGAGAACCATCTCCTTTTTCTTTTTCTTTTTCAGACAGACTCACTCTGTAGCCCAGGCTGGAGTGCAGTGGCATGATCTCGTTCAGTACAACCTCTGACTTCTGGGTCCAAGTGATTCTCCTGCCTCAGCCTCCTGAGTAGCTTGGATTACAGATGTGCATCATGAAAACCAGCTATTTTTTTTTTTTTTTTTGGTATTTTTAGTAGAGACTGGGTTTCATCATGTTGGTTAGGCTGGTCTCAAATTCCTCACCTCAAGTGATCCGCCTGCGTCTGCCTCCCAGAGTGCTGGGATTACAGGTGTGAGCCACTGCGCCCGGCTGAGAAGCATCTTCTTATAAGCCTAAGGAATCATTCCTGTTGTCAGCCCTTGGTTCCCTTTGGAGCCATAAGTCTAGTTAAGCCTTCTGGTGCTTACTTTATTTCTGCTGTATTTCTCATCCATTACCCAGGTGCAAGCACCACAGTCACCATTATCTAATTTCTGCAGGTAGCGCCTTTGACTTTTTTCCATCGCTTACTCCCCCCCTCCCCCCATCATTTTCCCCCATAGTTTCTTTTTTAAACTTTTTTTTATGTCTCATTGAATTTCTCTTTCTATAATGAACCAACTTTTTAAAAACCCTCAACCTCTTCACAGAAGTCTGTATCTGTATTCTCATTTTTTTCCCTTAAAATAAAGCTACAAAACCTTCAAGCAGATTTTTCACAGACCCTTGTTGCCCTTGTGAAACAGTTGGAAACACAATAACAGGCTGCACTGTGGGTGGACGAGGGCTCTAGGCTTAGTGGCTCTGGAGGCCGAGGTAGGAGGAGCAGCTGAACCTAGATGGTGGAGGTTGCAGTGAACCAAGATCACGCCACTGCACTTCAGACAGTGGCAGAGTGAGACTCAATAAAAAAATTGTACAAATTGTTTCTTCCATTTGGTTCTTGGAAGACAAGAGGGAAAGTCTTCTTTAAGTTTTCTCTATTACTCCAGTGAATGCTATAGACAAGGGTACAGCTCTTTATTTAGAAATATGTTTCAAGAAAATATGAACTGTTATATTAAATTTATATTCAGTTTTTATATTTGCATCTGAAGGCTGTCCGAAGTGAAGACATAGAAATTAATACTATTTTAAATTTTCTTAAGGTGTTATTCTTTTCACCATTCATATTTTATGGGATAAAAGCTTTTAAAAATATGTCTGTGCTGGGTACATTTTTAAAGGAAATTTTTTTTAGGCTTTTATTAACCTGAACAAAGCTAACTAAACAAAAAGAACAAGCTGTAAGAAGGGACTGTTAAGAACAAAAATACTCTGAATTTGCATTAAAACTTTGCTACTTTAGGTTGGGTGCAGTGGCTCATGCCTGTAATCCCAGCACTTCGGAAGACTGAGGCCGGCGGATCACAAGGTGAGGAGATTGAGACCATCCTGACTAACATGGTGAAACCTCATCTCTACTAAAAATAAAATATTAGCTGGGTGTAGTGGCACGTGCCTAGAAGTGGTTCCAGTTTCTCGGGAGGCTGAGACAGGAGAATTGCTTGAACCTGGGAGGCAAAGGTTGCAGTGAGCTGAGATGGCGCCACTGCACTCCAGCCTGGTAACAGAGCGACACTCTGTCTCAAAAACAAAAAACAAATACACAAAAACTGTGTTACGTTATTTGGTCATTTGACATTAATATTCCATGATGGCTCTGATTTTTTACTTAAAGTTCTGGTCTGCCTTAGAATTTTAAAGCCAAATTTTAAAAAAAGGAAATAATTTTTCCCCCAAAGCCAGTATAATTTCACATCATTGCCCAGGCTGGTCTCAAACCCCTTCCTGGGCTCAAGCTATCCACCTGCCTAGGCCTCCTAAAGAGTTGGGATTAAAGGGGCGAGTTGCTGCACCTGGCCTCTTCTCTCTCTCTTTTTCTTTTTTTTGACAGAGTCTTGCTCTGTCGCATGGGCTGGAGTGCAGTGGCATGATCTCAGCTCACTGCAAACTTCATCTCCCTGGTTCAAGCAATATTCCTGCCTCAGCCTCCCAAGTAGCTGGGTTTACTGGCGCATGCCACCACACCTGGCTAGGCTAATTTTTTTGTATTTTTAGTAGAGATGGGGTTTCACCATGTTGGCCAGACTGATCTTGAACTCCTGACCTCAGGCAATCCATGAGCCTTGGCCTCCCGAAGTGCTGGGATTATAGGCCTGAGTCACAACACCTGGCCTTCTCTCTTTTGAAAAAATTAATTTCAACTTTTATTTTAGATTCAGTGGGTACATATGCAGGTTTGTTACATGGGTGTATTAGTTTATTCTCATGCTGCTGATAAAGACATACCTGAGACTGGGTAATTTATAAAGAAAAGAGGTTTAATTGACTCAGTTAGGAAACTTACAACCATGGCAGAAGGCATAGGGGAACAGGAGATAGAATGAGAGCAGAGAGAGTGGAGAAGCCCCTTATAAACCATCAGATCTCAGGAGAACTTACGAGAATAGCATGAGGGAAACCACCCCCGTGATTCAGTTACCTCCCACCGGGTTCTTCCCACAATATGTGGAGATTATGGGAACTACAATTCAAGATGAGATTTGGGTGGGGACACAGCCAAACCATGTCAGTGGGTGTATTGTGTGAATTAGTTAATCGTGCACCTCAATTTTTCTTTTAATTTTTGGGTTTTCTTATTCCCTTAAAAGAAGCCCTCACCCATTTCATGTCACTGGGACCTTGTCCCTGAGTTGCTATACATTGGCTGTACATATACTGTTTTCAAGCATTCTGCATAACTGATTATGTAGTGGTTGTTATCCTGATTAAGTGCTGTGTAAGTGCTAACCACAGTTTTTATTGTCACGGTACGATTCATTCTTTGTTTTCCACACTATTATTTTTGATCCTATAGACATGTTTGTACACCTCTAGAACACTGTAGCATTTTGTATTGGATTGGATTCTCTCCACACACTTTGACACTGCTGTCATCAGCTATCACTTTGAAAGACATTTCCCAAATCTACCTTTGGATTTATTCTCAGCCAGCCAACTTGCGTTTCAGAGATTTGATGGGCGTCGCTCGATCCTCAGATTCAGTGTGTTATATGTGACTTTTATTACCTTCTATCCCTATACTATGTCAGCTCTGATAGCCAGTGACACAACTGTTTCTCTGTTCCCCCCTCCCTGCCCGCCCCCCCACCCCCTTTTTCTTAAGCTGTGGATTAGCAGACTATGGCCCACCGACCAAACCTGGCCTGCTGCCTGTTTTTGAAGGTAAAGTTTTATTAATATTAGATACCCATTCATGTTAAGTATTGTCTATGGCTGCTTTTGTACTAATGTCACAGAGTTAAGAAGTTGCAATAGACCAGCAAAGCCTAAAATGTTTACTTTCTGACCCTTTCTTTAGACTAAAACTTTGGCATTACCTTGGATTCCTCCTTTGGTATTTTTCAAGTATATTCTAGCAGGAGAACTAATCTCCTTTTGTTTTTTTAGTCAACATCATCTTTTAAAAAATCTTCTGCGTGCCTTCTGGCTCTCTGATCCTTTTGCCTAGGGTATTAAATTAATTTCCTTACCTCCTGGCTTCTTTTCCCTTTCTATTTACGGCAAACAGAAGGGGAATGTCAATGTCAAATGTATTGATTTTTTATACTGTGTCACCAGTGTTATGTTCTCAAAGTTCTACTCTGCCATCAAAACTTCAGAGATTTTCATATTGCCCACAAAATTAGAGACTCTTTAGCCTCTTAAGTTTCTTTCCACAATCTAAGTCCTCTTATTCTCCCATATACAGAAATTCTTTCTATTAATCTAATGAAACACTTTCCTCCTCCCTGTCCTTGTTCATGCTCTAACAGCTGCCCTGAGCTTTCTCACCTCCATCATCTTCATTTTTCCTGCTCCTGTCTTGCCAATACAGTCCTCCTAACTTTCTTCATGAGGCTTTTTTCTGTGTTTTCTGCATGTTCTTTTCCCCCTTCATGGCGTGTTAGCTATCCATCTCTCTGTCACTAAGGGTGCCTTACTGGATGCTGTGTTTTCTGTGTTCTTTTATATCTCAAATATTACAAAGCATAAGCTTGTTGAGGGCATGGCCCTTGTCTTCTTTATTACCATGTTCTCTTAAACACTCACCGTATTGTCTTAGATATGCTTAATAAGTAATTGAATAGCATTATAGGAAGCAGGCTTTTAATATTTGGATGAAATTATTGGTCATCTCAGGGTCTACCTTGGATGTCTGACAACGATTCTAGGTGTTATAATGAAAGTTCTGGAAGAAAGTTGATGTTAACTTCTTTGTATATGTGGCCAATGAAAATGGAAATTTTTTTTATTTGATAAGGTATTTCGCATTTAATACAAGAAAAGTACCTATGTGCATTGATGTGCTTGGTACTGATAAAAAGTAAAACCAGGTGGGAGAGCCAGGCAGTAATTCTCTTGGATGTGCTATGCAGTCTACCACAGTCAGATTTGTTTTTATTTTCTTAAGTTTTCTCGGGATTCCAAGAAGGAAAATTCTATCAAAGTGTTCTAAGAAGCTATTGAAATGAAACACAGGTGCTGTTAAAATAGTATTTTGTACTCTGTCTGTTCATTTATTTAATCATTCTCTGTGTACTTCCCAGAAAATTTTGATGTGGCTGCTTGTCACAAAGAGCCCAAGTTTTTGTTGGCGTCTAGTTCTGAATTTGTACTCTAGAAAAAGCTGACAGAGACAAACACTGTGCTCAGTTTACAGCCTTAGAGTTTAATGTCACATGTAGAGAAACTGGGCTGCAATACCCTCACCTTTCTCAGAAACCTAGAGGTTGCTTGTCGTGATGGAAGGAGGGACCCAATTTGGTACATAATATGCAATGCCCAACGATAAAAGTCGACAAGCATCAAAACATGCTCCAGAACCCGAACTCATGCAGAAGAATTGAAGACCTGAAAATTTAATTTTAAGATGGGCAAAGGATTTGAAAAATTTGTAGAAAAAGATACAAGTTCTGCTTTGTTCACTACTGACTTGTAGCACAAAATAAATGTTTACTATATCAACACATACCTGAAAGATAATGTCACATCAAAATATATTGCCAGCACCCTCTTGAGTAAAGAAGTGCTTAAAAAATAGCCATATATGTATACCTTTGAACCAACATTTCTGTTTCATAGATTTTTTTTTTTTCTTTTTGTCTTGCTCTGTTACCCAGGCTGGAGTACAGTGGTCCATCATAGCTCACTGCAACCTTGAGCTCCTGGGGCTTAAGTGCTCCTCCCACCTCAGCTTCCACAATAGCTGGGACTACAGACATGTGCCACCATGCCTAGCTAAGTTGTTTATTTTTGGTAGAGACAAGGTCTTGCAATGTTGTTCAGGCTGGTTTCAAACTCCTGGGCTCAAGTGATCCTCTCACCTTGGCCTCCCAAAGTGTTGGGCTTACAGGTGTGAACCACAGCACCCAGTTACTTAGAATTTATGGTAGGGAAATAATTACACAACTGAGTGTGGATTTCACATCTGTGTTTCTGTAATCCAGAAGTACTTTCTCAAACATTCATGTCTATTGTATGTACAAAGCACAAGCTTGTTTTCCATATGTGCTTGCCTATGTGAGGGATAGCCTGTTGTCTGGAAGTAAGCATATGCAATCAACTATAGCATGTCTCTGGGGAGCAGTACTGAGGAGACGTCTGAATTACTGGGACATAGGGTGTTATACCTTTTATTTACTCTTCTCTGTTTCAGTTTTTTTTTTTTTTGAGACGGAGTTTCACTCTTGTTACCCAGGCTGGAGTGCAATGGCGTGATCTCGGCTCACCGCAACCTCCGCCTCCTGGGTTCAGGCAATTCTCCTGCCTCAGCCTCCCGAGTAGCTGGGATTATAGGCACATGCCACCATGCCCAGCTAATTTTTTTTATATTTTTAGTAGAGACAGGGTTCCACCATGTTGACCAGGATGGTCTCGATCTCTTGACCTCGTGATCCACCCTCCTCGGCCTCCCAAAGTGCTGGGATTACAGGCTTGAGCCACCGCGCCCAGCCTGTTTCAGTTTTTTAAAGGTATATTTTACTTTTATGTTGGTCAAAAGACTAGGAAATAATCTATTAAGTTTTAAGCATATTGTCATTAACATTTAAAATAAGTAACCTACTTGAAGACTTAGCTTGCCTATCTGGAAAATGTAGTTTTCAGGAGTGATTCATGTCCTTAGGAATAAAGTAAAAAATAATGGATTTTTTTGTTTTGTAGTGAGACAGTAATGAAAGGCGTTGTCAGATTGGATTGCTATTGTGTTCTTTAATGCTATGATAAATAGACATGTTGTACAAAACTTTTATTATGTTTTCTTTAACCAGTTGTAAGAAAATCCTGTTTCAGGCCGGACGCGGTGGCTCACGCCTGTAATCCCAGCACTTTGGGAGGCCGAGGCGGGTGGATCACGAGGTCAACAGATGGAGACCATCCTGGTCAACATTGGTGGAACCCCGGCTCTACTAAAAATACAAAAATTAGCTGGACATGGTGGCGTGTGCCTGTAATCCCAGCTACTCAGGAGGCTGAGGCAGGAGAATTACCTGAACCCAGGAGGCAGAGGTTGCAGTGAGCAGAGATCGTGCCATTGCACTCAAGCCTGGGTAACAAGAGTGAAACTCCGTCTCAAAAAAAAAAAAAAAATCCTGTTTCATGTGAGATAGGCCTATTATTGTTTGGACAACTAATATGTACTAACAACAGTTTCCAAGAGTATACCTGTGAGGAAAGGGATTCACACTGTTTTCTCTTCAATCTTTTAGAAAAGCTCAAGAGGAGAACAAGAAAATAGTACTGGCTGGATGTGTTCCTCAAGCCCAGCCTCGTCAGGACTACCTTAAAGGACTGAGTATCATTGGGGTAAGCTCGTACCTGGTGCAAAAAAAGAAAATCTTACATTGTTAAAACCTATAATAGCTTCACATTTTATTTTCTATTTGTAGGTTATTTATAAGCTGTTACACTTATGGCTGTCCTAAACATATGTTCCTTATTGTCCCTGAAACTCATTTCTGTGTAACGTTTTCAGCATAGCATAAAAACGTGTGTTAGTTTCTCTCATTAAGAAACAGCAACACAAGAAAAAGCCAGGGCCGGGCACAGTGGCTCAAGCCTGTAGTCCCAGCACTTTGGGAGTCTGAGGCGGGTGGATCATGAGGTCAAGAGATCAAGACCATCCTGGTCAACATGGTGAAACCCCGTCTCTACTAAAAATACAAAAAATTAGCTGGGCATGGTAGTGTGCGCCTGTAGTCCCAGCTACTCAGGAGGCTGAGGCAGGAGAATTGCCTGAACCCAGGAGGCAGAGGTTGTGGTGAGCTGAGATCGTGCCATTGCACTCCAGCCTGGGTAACAAGAGCAAAACTCCGTCTTAAAAAAAAAAAAAGAAAAAGCCATAGTATGGAATGTACATCCCTTAATAACCTGGTCTTTGGCTGTCTATTCCCATCACTTTCCAAGTCATTACAATTTTTCCAGCTCTCTCAGCTACTTGCTTTTCACCCCCTAGTACATCGCTGCCTTTTTCAAATGCCCCACCTCCCTTATGCCCACCCCCACACGTCTCAGCTCCAGCATGGCAACATTCTGTAAAGCCATCTCTGTGTCGTCCTCCCTAATTCCTTTCTCTAGTTTCTCTTTGCTTACTGTGCAGTTACCTGTTACATGATTATGTGAATACAGCCCACCTGTGTATTTAAATTGTTAGCCTCAGGAGAATAGTTATTCAGTCTTCTTAAAAAAACTCTCACCATGTTTCTCTAGCCTTTCCCGTGACACCTGGCACATAGTAGGTACTCAATAAGTGTTTGATGATTGCCTGAGAAAAATGTTCCCATTGTATTTTGTTGTTGGCATCCTTTTTTCTCTTTGGGCAGTCAGCTCTGTGCAGTAAGGAGACTACTGTCTTTTCTCTCTCTCTTGTTCTTTGTAGCCAATCACTCTTTGCAAAATGCCCTGAAGTAGCTGATATTCAGCCAATATTCATTGATCAAATGATGGTGCTGTTTCCTTCCCAACATTCTACTGAAGCTGTAGGTGGTAAGCTCAGCAATGTTGTTTGTTTAAAAAGCTTACATTAATTTAAATAAATGTAAAAACGTTACATGCTCATAGAAGTTGACATGATTATTTGGCATCTGCTTTGAACTTTATATGCATTTTTCCTTATTTGATATGCTACTCACAGGTTCCTGTATCATTTTCTCAGTGTAATGAACTTGTTTTCTGCTGTGAAGTCCTTACCCCACTAGCAAATTTAATAATCTTTGAGCAGACAGTCTCACTTTAAACAAACAGAACCTGAATGTTTGGTAACTTTAGTTTGTTTTTACCATTTGTCTATTTACATTTTGATTTCTCTTGGTTTAAGGAATGAAGTGAATATGGGACTCCCAAGTTATCTTTTCACGTAAGACTAACTTTCTCTGTAAACATCATCCTGCTATCATAGGGAAATAGGAAACTAGTTGGAAGTCTTTTTTAGAGACGGAATGTGGTAAAAGCTTAGAGTTCACCTTAGATTTCATCTGAAGCAATGAAGTTACCAGAATAGCAGAATTTCTTTAGTATCGCAAAAGCCTCTTCTGTGCATACATTATGGCAACGTTTTTTGAACTCCATCGTGTGCAGGGAAAAGTGTATGTTAGGATGTACAGGAGATTCTCCCTTACAGCGTAAGGGAGGACACTGTGCTATTAATGTGGGTTTATTTGCCAGTGTCACAGCTTTGTGTTGGCCCTGAAAATTGAGCCAGCACAAAGCTGTGACAGAGCAAATAAACATTTTTTATCTATTTAATCCAGCACCATTTTTGTTCCGCTACATATTCCCATTAACACGTTTATTACCATTAACATTCTTCTTTTTAAAACTTCTATTCTAAGTTCAGGGACACATGTGCAGGTTTGTTAATAGGTTAAACACGTGTCTGTTTGTTATACAGGTTATTTCATCACCCAGGTACTAAGCCTAGTACTCATTAGTTACTTTTCCTCATCCTCTCCCTCCAGAAGGCCCCAGTGCGTGGTGTTATCCTGTTGTATCCATGTGTTCTCATCATATAGCTCCCATGTAAAAGTGAGAACGTGTGGTATTTGGTTTTCTGCTCCTGCATTAGTTTGCTAAGGATGATGACCTCCAACTCCATCTATATTCCTTGGAAAGACATGCTCTTGTTTTTTTTATGGCTGCATAGGATTCCATGGTGTATATGCACCACGTTTTCTTTGTTGAATATGCCATTGTACGTTGATTTCATTTATTTGCTTTTGTAAACATGTATGTGTTTTTATGGTAGAATGATTTATATTCTACTGGGTATATACCCAGTAATGAGATTGCTAGGTCAAATGGTAGTTTTGCTTATAGCTCTCTGAGGAATCGCCACACTGCTTTCCACAATGGTTGAACTAATTTACACTCCCACCAACAGTGTGTAAGTGTTCCCTTTTCTCCAGTCTTGTCAGCATCTGTTATTTTTTTGACATTCTGATAATAGCCATTCTGATTGGCATGATGTAGTAAGTATCTCACTGTGGTTTTGATTTTCATTTCTCTAACGATCAGTGACACTGAGCTTTTTTTTATATGCTTGTTGGCTGCATATGTGTCTTCTTTTGAAAAGTGTCTGTTCACGTCCTTTGCCCACTTTTTAATAAGGCTGTTTTTCTCTTGTAAATTTGTTTACATTCCTTATGGATGCTGAATATTAGACCTCTGTCAGATGCGTGGTTTGCAAACATTTTCTGCCATTCTGCAGGTTGTGTATTTACTCTGTTGAGAGTTTCTTTTGTGGTTTTGTTCCTTCATATAGTCTCGTTTTGTTACCACTAGTAGTCTTTAGGTTTATTTTATTTCGTTCATTTATAATTGGAGAAATAAGAATGCATTTTGAAAAGTGAATAGACATAAAATCTAAATTTCTGTCACCATAATGCAGTTATAATTTTGCTTATCTCCTTCAGACTTAACCTTGGCATCTTTTGCTTAATTGTAATCTCAAAACTATTTTGTATTCTTATTTTTATATGTTATTCCATGAGCTTTTTAACCATTATTAAGTCTGGCATTAGTGTTCGATTGAAGGATATACCATAATATACCTAACTATTCCTTAATTATTGGATATAAGAATTTTCAAGTTTTTAGGAAATATACATAATACATTGATGCTCTCACTGGTCTTTTATTTTTAATTTAAAATTAGTATATTATGAAAAGTTTCTGAAAGTGGGATTACATTATCATTAACATTTCAGAGGTGTAATTTAATTGTATGTTTGCCGGCATTAAGTATTATTAAAGTATAAGATTATTATTTGTTAATATCATTTTGTAGAACATTTATTTTCTGTGGCAGGTATGTGACATTTTATTTATCGTCACTGATCTTTTTATATATGAAAATTATGTCCACATAATTGAACATTTTGAAAACAAATTATAAATTAGGAAACAAAAATTATCTATAATTTTATCTTTAGGGAGATATATTTTTGAATAGAAGTGTTCTGTAGAATTGCTGTATAACTAGAAACCTTCTGAAATATAGTGAGTTACAATGAAATAAAGAAATGAATTCTATTTTATACAAAGAGAAAACAATTCTGAGGTGCAAAAAGCATAGATGTTTAAATTCAGTGACTTGGGAAACTATTTTTAGCATGCAGTTTAGAATTGTATTACAAGATATTAAAGAATGTTACTCCCTCACAAAATTTCTATGATGGGAGGATGTTAATAGAGGCGGAAGGAAGAACGACCGTAACTACATTCTTTGCTTTTACCTTTTGCCAGCTTTTATCTGTCAACTCACAGTATAGGGAGAATTTGTCAATTCTGTTGACCAGCTGATAAAAATCAAAAACTTCCATGAGGTGAGGATGGTAGGGTGAGCAAGCTACTTATTGCACATCTGAGCTAGAGGACTTCTATTGTACTCTTTGAAAGTGCTCATAGAATAGGCATTTAAGAAGATATTAACAGATAAAGAGAGATATTACTACTATCATAACATGCTAGATTCCATCAATATCAGCCTGTAGGAATGGGGCATTTATTTTAGTCATAAGAGTAAGGCAGTGTGGTGAGAACTTTGTTAGACCTCTGGGCCTTTGTTAGACCTCTGGGCCTTTGATTATCAGCTGTCCCACTGTCTCCTGAAATCACCTAGTTGTGATTACTATTATTTGTGAAATGTGTGGAAAGAAAATAACAGAACATTTAAACCAGAAATAAAGCCTGTCATCCTCTGGGTCCAGATGCGCTGGCTTTGGTGGCTGTAACCTGTGCTTCTCCCATCTTGGAGCAAAAATATGTGCACAAACCTGTCTAATTTATTCACAGCGGAAGAGGAGAAAGAACAGATTTCAAAACATAAATGTCTTGAATAAAAAGTTTTAGCCAAAACTTTTTTTTTCTTTTTTTTTTTTAGAGATGGAGTCTCCCTCTGTCGCCCAGGCTGGCATGCAGTGGCATGCTCTTGGCTCACTGCAACCTCCGCCTCCTGGGTTCAAGTGATTCTCCTGCCTCAGGCTCCCAAGGACGATCTGGGACTACAGATGCCCACCACCACGCCTGGCTGAATTTTTTGTGTTTTTAGTAGAGATGGAGTTTCACCATATTGGCCAGGCTGGTCCCAAACTCCTGACCTTGTGATCCACCCACCTTGGCCTCCCAAAGTGCTGGCATTGTAGACATGAGCCACCATGCCTTGCCGCCAAACCGTTTTTCTTAGCATGAAGTTTAAATTTTATATCTAGGTGATGTCTGTTTATCAGGAACCAGTGTAGAATCTAGATCTTTTTGTCTTTCTTTAGGACGTTGAAACATTTTACTTTACACTGAAAAATTTCCTTTCTCTTTTAACAAATAGTTATGATTAATCATCTGCCTTAGAGTTTTCATACAATGCCATTTTTATTATTGCTATTTGTTGATGTCGTTTATGTTAGCTGTAGATAGTTTTATATCTTCTGGATATACCTGTTTGAATGCTTCTGGGTTTTTTTTTTTAGGCTAATTTGTTGGTAGAAAGTTTCTTTTAGATTAGTTACCCAGGAAATAGGATGTTCTCTTAACTTTTGCAGTAAAAAAGAATAGTAGACTTCAGGCACCAGAAAACCTGATTTCTAATCCTAGACCTGCCAAATCATTATTTCTTTGGTTCAGCAAGTACTGGCTGAGTGCCTGCTCTGTACTCACTGCTGCAAGCCCTGTGCTGTGCAGGTGCTGGTAACGCATCAGTATAGGAACTCGTCCTAGGTCCCTGTCCTCACTGAGCTGACGTTCTGGTTCTTAGGGAGAGACAGCTGGTTTGAGTACAGAACTTCTCCAGCTTCATAGAGAATCTGGCTGGATGGGTCCCTAGACCACAGTGAGATGAATTAGTTGGGAATTTCTCTTGAAGGCTCAGATGGAAATACCCTTTGTGTCTACTGGTTATGGGCTGTGTTAGGCAGGGATGAGTGGAACGGTATTTATTTGCTGAGTTCTTTCTCCTAAGATACTGTTATTTGTCAGTTATTACAGTATCCATTATTAACAGGAACAGCATTCATTAGGAAGCTTGGCTCTCACTCTCCTACTAGAAAGTGTGTTTATGAAATTGTATGTTTTGTGTAGTTTTTTTGTGCTAATAAGGACCACATTTGAAGTTGGGCTTGGTGTTAATTCATTGGACTGATCATTGTAACTTACTATAGCTCTAGAAATTCTAAATAAACTGCAAATTAATACACAGGTTGCAAAATGTTAAAACATGCTATTCACAACGGAATATACAATTTGATATTGAAAATTTGTAAATGACAAGGCTTAGCTGTGAGCCCTGCAGGCAGGTGAACATCTTCTTTGGAGAGCTGAACAGAAATGTGTTTTCACACAGGTGTCCACTTATCTCAGGGACTAGAGTGATTTGCAGTGGTTTAAACATCTTTTCAGGCAGGCTGCTGTAATCTTGAAAAGTGAAACATGATTGGCTTTTGAGTATTTCAAATGTGAGCACTTTAATTTCGAAAATTATGTGTACAGTTAAAGCTTCATTAGAAAGGCTAAATTTGAGAATATTTCTATCATATACCATGTTGTAAAAGGTAAACAAATTCACAAAGTGCAGCAGTGTCACAGTAACGATGGGATCAGTCTTGAGGGCAACGCTTGAGAACCTCTGTCCTGTTTGTCCCTACTTCAAACATTTCTTCTTGCCATGTTCCATTTTTTGACCTTTCGTTATCTAAAAGGCGGTATTGTGATAGAATGACACGTACATTTAAACACCCATTTATGTTTTTCCCTTCCTTGACCTGTTGGTTTCACTTTTGTGTGGCATCTTCTAATCTTACCTGTATTCATTGCATGTTTCACCTATTTAATGATTAAAATGTGATATATCATGGTGATTAAGAGCATGGATTCAGGAACTAGATTGCATGGGTTTATATCCCTGCTGCACTCTTTTTTTCCCTCCCTTCTTTCCTCCCTCCCTTCTTCCCTCCCTCTCTTCTTCCCTCCCTTTCTCCTTCCTTCCTTCCTTCCATTTCTCTCTTTTTCTTTCTTTTCTTTCTTTCTCTCTCTCTCTTTCTCGTTCTCCTTCCTTCCTTCCCTTCCTCCCTTTTTCCCTCCCTCCCTCCCTCCCGTTTTGCTCTTGTTGCCCAGGCTGGAGCACAGTGGCACGATATCTGCTCACTGTAACCTCTGCCTCCCAGGTTCAAGTGATTCTCATGCCTCAGCCTCCTGAGTAGCTGGGATTACAGGCATGTGCCACCATGCCTGGCTAATTTTGTATTTTTAGTAGAGACGGAGTTTCTCCATATTGGTCAGGCTGGTCTCGAACTCCTGACCTCAGGTGATCCCCCTGCCTCAGCCTCCTAAAGGGCTGGGATTATAAGCGTGAACCACTGCCTAGCCATAAGCGGTGTGACCTTGTACAAGTTACATAACCTTTCTGTACCTCAGCTTCTTCAACTGTTAAATGGTGATAATAATAGAACCCTTCTTTGAGTTTTTTAAGTGTTATATCAGTTAATACATGTAATTGTGCTTAGTATGGAACCTGGCACATAGTGCTCTGTATTTGCTATTTTTTAAAAAATTAACTAATTTATTTAGTAGTAGACTCAACATTGAGGACAACTGTGTGCCTGAAACTAAACCATTTGCTGGAGATTCTGAGCTGAATACAGTATATATTCTCCCTAAAGACTGTGAAATCAGATGGGAGGTGCAAATCCTTGCGATGAATCTGCATGGGGAGAAGGGCTGTGGGCACACAGAGGATGCAGCCATGCTTTCACGGGCCTCTGATGTTGAGGAGTGGTTTTCATGAGTGGAGAAAGGAAAAAGGACTTTCAGTCAGAGAAAACAACGTAAGGATAGGCACCTGTGTGTAAGATCCCTGGAGGGGAAAGTGAACAGCAAGGAGTAAGTAGAGGGGGAGTGCTAAGAGTAGTGCAGATGAGTGATGAGTCCAATAGGGTGGAGAGAAGGAAGGGGCTTGCACTCGGTGAACCACGGGACAGGGTGAAACGCTGTGTTGGGGAGGTGGGGGAAGATAACATGAACCGGTGAAGGGGGAGAAGCAGTATAATGTACTGGTTGTCTCTGCATGCCTTTTGTTCATTATTTGTTCATTATCTTGTATGTTCATGCTGTCAGTCTTTTTTTCTTATTTTTAGGTCACATGTATTGAGGTATAGTTAACAGAGAGGTAAATTCACTTCTGATGAATTTGGACAGTTACCACATAATTTCCATTGCGCTAAAAAGTTACCTTGTGCCCTCTCGTATTCAGCTATGCTGACTCTTCCCATGCCCCCAGTCCCTGGCAACCAGTGATGCGATCTCTGTTTCTATAGTTTTGTCTTTTTGAGAATGTCATGTAAATGAATATATTATTTGTGTCTTTTTTCTTTTACTTAGCGCAATGCCTTCAGTATTCATCCATGTTGATTCATTTATTTCACTGTGTGGGTGGACCACAGTTCATCCATTCACCAGTTGATGAATATGTGTGTTGTTTTCAGCTAAAGGCTATTATGAATAAAGATTCTGTAAACATTCATGCACAGGTCTTTGTATAGATACATGTTTTCATTTTTCTGGGGTAAACAAATACCCGAGATTGCCAGGTCATATGGTAGGCATCTCTTTTGCCTTTTAAGAAACTGCCAGTGTTTTCCAAAGTGCCTATTCCATTTTGCATTTCTGTCATGAGTCCCAGCTGCTTCACATCTTTATATGCGTGTGCGTGTGTGTATAATTACACTATACCTTTATATTATATATATATATATATATATAATTGCACTTTAGGTTCTGGGTTACATGTGCAGAACATGCAGCATTGTTGCATGGGTACATACATGGCAAGGTGCTTTGCTGCTTCTATCACTGTCACCTATATCTGGCATTTGTCCCCATGTTATCCCTCCCTAACTCCCTACCCACACTGTCCCTCCCCTAGTTCCCCCCAACAGACCCCAGTGTGTGATGCTCCCCTCCCTGTGTCCATGTGTTCTCATTGTTCAACACCTGCCTATGAGTGAGAACATGCGATGTTTGATTTTCTGTTCTTGTGTCAGTTTGCTGAGAATGATGGTTTACAGATTCATCCACTCCCTTCAGAGGACATGAACTCATCGTTTTCTATGACGGCATAGTATTCCATTATGTATATGTGCCACAGTTTACTTGTCCAGTCTATCATTGATGGGCATTTGGGTTGGTTACAGATCTTTGCTGTTGTAAATAGTGCTCCAGTGAACATATGTGTGCATGTGTCTTTATAACAGAACAATTTATAATCCTTTGGATATATACCCAGTAATGGGATTGCTGGGTCAAATGGAATTTCTATTTCTAGGTCCTTGAGGAATCGCCACACTGTCTTCCACAATGGTTGAACTAATTTACACTCCCACCAGCAGTGTAAAAGTGTTCCTATTTCTCCACATCCTCTCCAGCATCTGTTGTCTCCAGATTTTTTAATGATCGCCATTCTAACTGGTGTGAGATGGTATCTCAATGTAGTTTTGATTTGCATTTCTCTAATGACCAGTGATGATGAGCATTTTGTCACATGTTTCTTGGCCTCATATATGTCTTCTTTTGTAGTGTCTGTTCATATCCTTCACCAACTTTTGAATGGGTTTGTTTGTTTCTTATAAATCGGTTCTATTTCTTTGTAGATTCTGGATATTAGCTCTTTGTCAGATGGGTAGATTACAACAATTTTTTCCCATTCTGTTGGTTGCCAGTTCACGCTAATGATTGTTTCTTTTGCTGTACAGAAGCTCTGGAGTTTAATTAGGTCCCATTTGTCTATTTTGGCTTTTGTTGCCAATGCTTTTGGTGTTTTGGTCATGAAGTCCTTGCCCGTGCCAATTATGTCCTGAATGGTTTTGCCTAGATTTTCTTCTAGAGTTTTTATGGTGTTAGGTCTTATGTTTAAGTCTTTAATCCATCTGGAGTTAATTTTAATGTAAGGTATCAGGAAGGGGTCCAGTTTCTTCTTTCTGCACATGGCTAGCCAGTTTTCCCAACACCATTTATTAAACAGGGAGTCCTTTCCCCATTGCTTGTTCTTGTCAGGTTTGTCAAAGATCAGTTGGTTGTAGATTTGAGGTGTTGCCTGCGAGGCCTCTCTTCTGTTCCATTGGTCTATATCTCTGTTTTGGTACCAGTACCATGCTGTTTTGATTACTGTAGACTTATAGTATAGTTTGAAGTCCCGTAGTATGATGCCTCCTGCTGTGTTCTTTTTGCTTAGAATTGACTTGGCTATGCGGTCCCTCTTCTGGTTGGTTTTTTCCAGTTCTGTGAAAAGGATCATCGGTAGCTTGAAGGGGATAGCACTGAATCCATAAATTGCTTTGGGCAGCATGGCTATTTTCACAATATTGATTCTTCCTAACTATGAGCAGCAAATGTTTCTGCATCTGTTTGTATCCTCTCCTATTTCCTTAAGCAGTGGTTTGTAGTTCTCCTTGAAGAAGTCCTTTACATCCTTCGTTAGTTGTATTCTTAGGTATTTTATTATCTTCGTAGCAATTGTGAATGGCAGTTCGTTCTTGATTGGGCTCTCTTTAAGTCTGTTATTGGTGTATATGAATGCTTGTGATTTCTGAACATTGATTTTGTATCCTGAGACTTTGCTGAAGTTGCTTATCAGTTTCAGGAGATTTTGGGCTGAGACGATGGGGTCTTCTAAATATACAATCGTGTTGTGTACAAATAGAGACAAGTTGACTTCCTCCTTTCCTATTTGAATACCCTATATTTGTTTTTCTTGCCAGATTGCTCTGGCTAGAACTTCCAATACTATATTGAATAGGAGTGGTGAGGTGGTGAGAGAGGGCATCCTTGTCTAGTGCCAGATTTCAAAGGGAATGCTTCCAGTTTTGCCCATTCAGTATGATATTGGCTGCTGGTTTGTTGTAAGTAGCTTTTATTATTTTGATATATGTTCTGTTGATAGCTAATTTATTGAGAGTTTTTAGCATAAAGGGCTGTCGAATGTTGTCAGAGGCCTTCTCTGCATCTATTGAGATAATCATGTTTTTGTCTTTGGTTCTGTTTATGTAGTGAATTACTTGTAGATGTGCATATTTTGAACTAGCCTTGCATCCCCGGGATGAAGCCTACTTGATCATGATGGATAAGCTTTTTGATGTGCTCTTGCAGTCGGTTTGCCAGTATTTTATTGAAGATGATTATATCTATGTTCATCATGGATATTGGCCTGAAGTTTTCTTTTCTTGTTGAGTCTCTGCCAGGTTTTGGTATCAGGACTATGTTGGTCTCATGAAATGATTTGGGAAGTATTCTCTCTTTTTGAATTGTTTGGAATAGTTTCAGAAGGAGCTGTACCAGCTTCTCTTTGTATGTCTGGTAGAATTCAGCTGTGAACCCATCTGGACCTTGGCCTTTTTCAGTTGGTAGGCTATTAATTGCTGCCTCAACTTCATCCCTTGTTATTGGTCTATTCAGGGTTTGGACTTCATCCTGGTTTAGGCTTGGGAGGGTGCAAGTGTCCAGTAATTTATCCGTTTCTTCCAGGTTTACTGGTTTGTGTGTATAGAGTTGTTTGTAGTGATCTCTGATGGCAATCTGTATTCTGTGGAATCTGTGGTGATATCCCCTTTATCTTTTTTTATTGCATCTATTTGATTATTCTTTCTTTTCTTCTTTATTAATCTGGCTATTGGTCTATCTATTTTGTTGATCTTTTCAAAAACCCAGCTCCTGGATTTATTAATTTTTTCAAGGGTTTTTTGTGTCTCTATCTCCTTCAGTTCTGCTCTAATCTTAGTTATTTCTTATCTTCTGCTAGCTTTTGAGTTGTTTTGATCTTGCTCCTCTAGCTCTTTCAATTTTGAGGATAGGTTGCCGATTTTAGATCTTTCCTTGTTTCTCATGTGGGCATTTATTGCTATAAATTGTCCTCTAGACACTCCTTTAAATGTGTCCCAGAGATTCCAGTACATTGTGTTTTTGTTCTTGTTGGTTTCGAAGAACATCTTTATTCCTTCCTTCATTTCATTGTTTATCCAGTCAACATTCAAAAGCCAGTCGTTCAGTTTCCATGAAATTGTGCGGTTCTGAGTTAGTTTCTTTCTTTTTTTTTTTTTTTGGGTGGCGGGGGGGGAGAGAAAAAGAAGGGGAAAAAAAGAAAAAGAGGGAAAAAGGAATATTACTTCATTCCTAAAATGGGTTTCAATAATGGCCGATCAATATTTTGAGTGTTTAAAGTGGTTAATGCATATTTTATGTGTTTAAAATCAGACCTCTATTGTGTTTATTTGTTCTGGCTCTGAGTTCAAGTCCTGGATATCGTTATCAATTTGTTGTCTCGTTGAATCTAAATCTCATTATGTGTCTTATGTATCTGGGTGTTAAGATCTCTTATTGTTACATTAATCCTTTTACCCTTGCATCCTTGTAGCTTTGAAATCTATTTTATTAAGTGTGAGAATTGCAACTCCTGCTTTTTATTTATTTATTTTTGCTCTCCATTTGGTTGGTGAGTTTTTTTCCATCCCCTTGTTTTGAGTCTTTGTATATCTTTAGATATATCGTTAGATTTTGTGGATAATGTATATTTTGTGTGTTTAAAATGGAGAGCTCTATTGAGTTTATTTGTTCTGGATCTTAGTTCCAGTCCCGGATATCGTTATCAATTTTCTGTCTCATTGAATCTAAATCTCATTATGGGTCTTATGTATCTGGGTGTTAAGATATCTTATTATTACATTAATCCTTTTGCCCTTGTATCCTTGTAGCTTTGAAATCTATTTTGTCCAATGTGAAAATTGCAACTCCTGCTTTTTATTTATTTATTTTTGCTCTCCATTTGGTTGGTACATTTTTTTTTCCAACCCTTTATTTTGAGTCTATGTATATCTTTGGATATACCATTAGATTTTTGTCTGTATCTTTTGATTGGGAGATTTGGTCGATTTAAATTTAGGGTTGCTGCCATTTGATATTAACTGGCTATTTTGTCCTTTCGTTGATAAAAATTCTTCTTTATGTTAATGCTCTTTACTTTTTGGTGTATTTTTAGAAAGGGTCATACTGGTTGTTCCTTTCTGTGTATAATGCTTCTTTTAGATGTTCTTGTAAAGCAGGCCTGGTGGTAATAAAATCTCTGAGTACTTGCTTGTTCCTAAAAGATTTTATTTTTCCTTCAAATGTAAAGCTTAAATTGGCAGCATATGAAATTCTGGGCTGAAAGTTCTGTTGATTAAGTATATTGAATATTGGCCCCCACTCTCTCTAGCTTGTAGGGTTTCCGTTGAGAGATCTGCTGTAAGCCTAATAGGCTTACCTTTATGGGTAACTTGATCTTTCTCTCTGGCTGCCCTTAATATTTTCTCCTTCGTTTCGATCTTGGTGAATCTAATGATTATGTGCCTTGGGGTTGGTCTTCTTGAGGAATATCTTTGTGGTGTTCTCTGTATTGCCTGGGGTTGAATAGTGTCCTGCTTTGCTAAATTAGGAAAATTTTCCTGGATAATGTCCTGGAGAGTATTTTCCAGCTTGAATTCATTCTCTCCGTCACATTCAGGTACACCAATTAAGCGTATATTAGGTCTTTTCACATAGTCCCATATTGCTTGGAGACTTTGCTCATTCCTTTTTATCCTTTTTTCTCTATTCTTGTCTTGTCGTTTTGTTTCATTAAGTTGGTCTTCGACCTCTGATACCCTTTCTTCTGCTTGATCCATTCGGCTGTTGAAGCTTGTACATATTTCACTAAGTTCTCGTGTTGTATTTTTCAACTCCATAAGTTCATTTGTATTCCTCTCTATATTGTCTATTCTTTTCAACATTTCATCTAACCTTTTTTCCAAGTTCTTAGTTTCTTTACATTGGGTTAGAACAAGTTCCTTTAACTCCAAGAAGTTTCTTATCATCCACCTTTTAAAGCCTACTTCAGATAATGGAACACAGTCCTTTTCCATCAGGGCTTGTTCCGTTACTGATGAGTCCTTTTCCATCAGGGCTTGTTCTGCTGCTGATGAGTCCTTTTCCATCAGGGCTTGTTCCGTTGCTGATGGGTTCTGATTTTGAGTATACTCGGCCTTCTTAGGCTGTTTTTTTCCCTTCATTGTAGATGACCTGCCTTTCTAATTAGGTTTCTGAGTTGACGTCCGACTTATTAATTCCCAGTGCTGGGATCGGAGCAACCCACTGTGGCAGCCTAAATAGCAGCGATAAGACTGATGGTGCTCTTCTGCCTGGGAATCTCTGGTCTGGCTTCCCTCTTGAGTCCACAACAAGCGGCTCTGACTTCCCGGAGCTCCAAACTCCGGTCAGTAGGGGAAGCAGTCCCGTTGGCTCTGCATGAAGAGCTGCCGCACCGCCGACAAAACCGCTGCGGCGGCCACAAGAGTCGTGCTGGCAACCCGTGGGGCTCCTCCACTGGGAATCGGCTAATCGGTGAGTGATGAAAATTCGTCTAAAAGTGTGGCGTCGTCTTGTTCTCTGAGCTTTCACTGGGAGCTACAATCCTGAGCTGTTAGTGGTCGGCCATCTTGAATCGATCCCTGAGTTAGTTTCTTAATCCTAAATTCTAATTTGATTGCACTGTGGTCTGAGAGACTGTTTGTTATGATTTTCATTCTTTTGCATTTGCTGAGGAGTGATTTACTTTCAATTATGTGGTCAATTTTAGATAGGTGTGATGTGGTGTTGAGAAGAATGTATATTCTGTGGATTTCGGGTGGAGAGTTCTGTAGATGTCTATTAGGTTTGCATGGTCCACATCTGAGTTGAAGTTCTGGATATCCTTGTTAATTTTCTGTCTTGTTGATCTGTGTAATATTGACAGTGGAGTGTTAAAGTTTCTCACTATTATTGCATGGGAGTCTAAGTCTCTTTGTAGGTCGTTAAGAACTTGCTTTGTGTATCTGGATGCTCCTGTATTGGGTGCGTATATATTTAGGATCATTAGCTCTTCTTGTTGCATTGATACTTTTACCATTATGTAGTGCCTTTTTTTGTCTCTTTTGATCTTTGTTGGTTTAAAGTCTATTTTATCAGATACTAGGATTGCAACTCCTCTTTTTTTTGTTCTCCATTTGCTTGGTATATCTTCCTCCATCCCTTTATTTTGAGCATATGTGTGTCCTTGCACATGGGATGGATTTCCTGGATACGGCATACCAAATGGGTTTTGACTTTTTATTCAATTTTTCAGTCTGTGTCTTTTGATTGGGGCATTTGGCCCGTTTACATTTAAGGTGAATATTGTTATGTGTGAATTTGATCCTGCCATTTTGATGCTAGCTGGTTGTTTTGCCTGTTAGTTGATGCAGTTTCTTCATTGCGTCAATGCGGTTTACCATTTGGTATATTTTTGGAGAGGCTGGTACTGGTTGTTCCTTTCTATGTTTAGTGCTTCTTTCAGGAGCTTTTGTAATGCAGGCCTGGTGGTGATGAAATCTTTCAGCAATTGCTTGCTCATAAAAGATTTTATTTCTCCTTAGCTTATGAAGCTTAGTTTGACTGGATGTGAAATTCTAGGTTGGAAGTTCTTTGCTTTATGGATTTTGAATGTTGGCCCCCACTGTCTTCTGGTTTGTAGAATTTCTGCCGAGAGATCTGCTGTGAGTCTGATGAGCTTCCTTTTGTGGGTAACCTGACCTTTCTCTCTGGTTGCCCTTAGCATTTTTTCCTTCATTTCAACTCTGGTGAATCTGATGATTTTGCGCCTTGGGGTTGCTCTTCTTGGGGAATATCTTTGTGGTGGTCTCTATATTTCCTGGACTTGAATATTGGCCTGCCTTGCTAGGTTGGGGAAGTTCTCGTGGATAATATCCTGAAGGGTATTTTCCAGCTTGGATTCATTCTCTCCATCACATTCACATACACCTATCAAATGTAGATTAGGTCTTTTCACATAATGCCATATTTCTTGGAGGCTTTGTTCATTTCTTTTCACCCTTTTTTCTCTAATCTTGTCTTCTTTTTTTATTTCTTTGAGTTGATCTTCAATCTCTGATATCCTTTCTTCTGCTTGGTCAATTCGGCTGTTGAAACTTGTGTATGCTTCGCATAGTTCTCGTGTTGTGTTTTTCACCTCCATCAAGTCATTTGTATTCTTCTCTAAGCTGTTTATTCTCATTAGCATTTCATCAAACTTTTTTTCAAGGTTCTTAGTTTCTTTGCATTGGGTTAAAACATGTTCTTTTAGCTCAGAGAAGTTTCTTATTACCCACTTTCTGAAACCTGTTTCTGTCAATTCATCAGATTCATTCTCCATCCAGGCTTGTTCCCTTGCTGGTGAGGAGTTGTAATCCCTTGGAGAAGGAGAGGTGTTCTGGTTTTTGGTGTTTTTCTCCTTTTTGCGCTGGTTTCTTCCCATCTTTGTGGATTTATCTACCTGTGGTCTTTGCAGTTGGTGACTTTCGGATGGGGTCTCTGAATGGACGTCATTTTTGTTGACGATGAAGTTATTTCTGTTTTTTGGTTTTCCTTCTAACAGTCAGGCCTCTGTGCTGTAAGACTGCTGTAGGTCCACCCCACACCCTGCTTGCCTGGGGATCACCTGCAGCAGCTGCAGAACAGTAAGGGTTGCTGTCAGTTTCTTCTTCTGTTATCTTCGTCCCGGAAGGATAGCAGAAGGATAACAGATACCCACCCACCAGATGTCAGCCTAAGCTCTCCTTTATGAGGTGTCTCTTTGGATATACAATGGTTGGAGAGCTGCTTGAGGAGACAGTCTGTCCCTTACAGGAGCTCAAGTGCTGCTGGGAAGGTATGTTTAAGTCTGCTGCAGCAGAACTGGTTGACTGGCTTTTTTTCCCAGGTGGTCTGTCCTGGGAAGGTGGGGCTTTATTTATAAGTTCCTGATGTGCTGCTGCCTTTTATCAGAGATACCCTGCCCAGCAAGGAGGTAGCCTACTCAGTCTGCCAGAAGAAGTGTTGCTGAGCTGCTCTGGGCTCTGCCCAGCTGCTGTGTGAACTTCCTTGCAGTATTGTTTATGGAGGTATAGTTAGAACTGTCTTGGTAATAGCAGTCTGCCTCAGTAATGGCTGCCTATCTCTGTAATGGCAGACTGCCTCTGTAATGGCGAATACCCTCAGTAATGGTGTTCTGCCTCGGTAATGGCAGATGCCATTTTCCCCACAGAGCTGGACCATCCTGGGTCCAGCTGTGCTTGCTGTGAAACTCTCAGTCCAGAGCCTTTCAGATTGCTGGTCTTTGTGGGGTTGGGACCCACTGGGTCAGATCACCTGACTCTCTGTTTCAGCCCCCTTTTTTTCACTTGAATGGTCGACTCTATATCCCAGGCGTTTCAGGTGCCAGTTGAAATGGCCACCGAGATTTGTGTGAGTTTTTATGCGGTGACCCACTGTGCTGGCTGAAACAGCCGTTCTGGAGACTCGTGGTGCTTTTCCCCCAGGGAATCTCCTGGTCTTTGGGCAGTAAAAACTCCTTTTGCAATGCGGTGATCATTCACCCTGTGCGTTCTTGCTGGGAACTGCACTCCAGCTCTGTTCCTATTTGGCCATCTTGGATCATCTCCCTGCTTCACATCTCAGTCAATACTTGGTATTGTCAATTTTTTAAAAACTTTGACAATTCTACTAGGTGTGTTAGTAATATCTCAGAATAGTTTTAATTTGCTTTTCTCTGTTGACTAATGATGTTGAACATAGTTTCATGTGCTTATTTGCCATCTATGTATCTTGGGAAATATATTCAAATCTTTTACCATCTTTCCTCTGGTTTTTGTGATCTTGAGTTAGGAAACTATTTCTTAGGACACAAAAATCACAACCCAGGAAAGAAAATAAGTTAATAAAATTTACTTCATGAGAATAAACACTTTTACTCCTCAAAAGTACGGTTAAGAAAATGACATGACTGAAGAAGAATTTGCAAAATATATATCTCCTCCAGGACATATGTCCAGAAGATATAATGACTCCAACTCAGTAGGAAGAAGTCAGTCTGTTTTAATATTGGGAAAATATTTGTTCATCTTCATCCTCATTTTTTTCTTTATTTTGAAAGTTTATTTTAAAGACAGACGTGATCTTACTTTGTTGCCCAGGCTGATCTCAAACTCTTGGGCTCAGATCCTCCTGCCTTGGCCTCCCGAAATGCTGAGGTTATAGGTGATAATTAGGAAAAAAAATACACACACACACACACACATATTTGTTTCAGTTATGATATATATACACACATACACATGTGTGTGTGTGTGTATCCTCTCATATTCAACCATGATATCTCATTTATATATTTTTTAAAATAAATTTTGTTGTACATATTTGCAATTTATAACATTGGGCCCACCTGGATAATCCATGTTACTCTTCTCTCAGGTCCCTAATCTTGATCACACCCAGAAAGTTATGTTTACCATGTAAAGTAACATATTCACAGGTACAAGGAGTAGGACTTGGTTATCATGGGAGATCATGATTCTGCCTACTATATATAACAGGGGTGTCCAATCTTTTGGCTTCCCTGGGCTACATCGGAAGAAGAAGAGTTGTCTTAGGCCACACATACATAAAATACACTTACACTAATAATAGTGGATGGGCTAAAAACAACTTGCCAAAAATATCTCATAATATTTTAAGAATGTTTACGAATTTGTGTCTGGCCACATTCAAAGCCCTCCTGGGCCACCTGGCGCTCTGAGGCCGTGGGTTGGACAAGCTTGATAGATAAAATTGTTTATTAATTGGTATTTTACATCTCTAATGTTTATTTGTTTTAGTTATGATATTACTCTGTGCTTTAGTATCATTTTTAAAATTATCTCTTAATTTACAATATATTCTGTTATTTAATATGAGTATTCTGATATCCCAAACAATGTTTCTGTGTGTGACTGAGTTTAGCCTGTTGAATTTTGTTTTTATTGCTGAATGTCTTTTGTGCCTTCTTTACCCCTCACTCCTACAGAAAGTTTAATAGGTATTTTAGTTGCTTTTAAGTGGAAGAGAGGTTCCTGGTACCAATCCTCATTTTACTGGCACCTTTGTAGCCTGGCGTCATCTTTCAAGTCATAATTTTTATCTCTAAGTCAGTCTTAGTCACTGACTGGTACCATTCATGTAGAAATATGCTTCCAGTGCTATGAGGAATGTGCTGTCACATAACTTTTGTTGAAAGGGCTATTTCTACCTTTGGGGAAGAATCTTTTTGAATGAAGAGATTAAAGGTAAAAATGCTTTGGGAGATGAATATTAAAGTTAAATCACATATAACATCAAAGGCTCTTTTGTGTTACACAGCAAACTTGCTCATGGGCTTCTGAGTTCAAGAAAAATCTCATAGTGCTGTAACGTATTAAGTTAGCTTAGTGGCTGCTGTCAGCTTCCCCACATTTAAGGGATTTGGAAATTAAGTTCTCCCCCAGTACTATTTAAGGCAGAGACTTTGCTCAGTATAGAAGTTTATAGTGAACTTTGACCTGTCAGATGTTGATTATTTCATCAAACTTCATTGTGGTAAAGGGGAGACATCTGAACATACGTTTGATGGGAAAGCCTTTGTATGTATAGTTCTTAATGTAGATGGAAAGAAGGGCATTCCTTTCCTTTTTTTATTGTAGATACTTAAGGTGTACAGTGTTTTTATAATATACCTAGTGAAATGATTAGTAGAGTCAAGCAAACTAATTTATCCGTCACCCTTTGTAGTTACTTTTTATGTCTGTGTGTAGAAAGAGCACCTGATATCTACTCTTAGCAGATTTTCAGGATGTGATATAATATGAACTAAAGCCCTGATGATGTAGTTAGATCTCTAGACTTATCCCACGTAACTGCAACTCTGTACCCTTTGATCTACTTCGCATTTTCTCCCTCTCCCCACCCCTGGTAATCCGCACACTACTCCCTGTTTCTCCACATTTAACTTAAGTCAAGATTTGACATACAGTTGAAATCATGCATTTCCGCCCCCTCTCCCCCCCGCCGCCAGGGTCTGGCTTAGTTTACTTAGCATAATATCCTCCAGGTTCATCAGTGTTGTCACAAATGACTGGATGTTCCTTTTAATGATGTTGGATAGGCTGGGCGCAGTGGCTCAAACCTGTAATCCCAGCACTTTGGGAGGCTGAGGCGGGTGGATCACGAGGTCAAGAGATCGAGACCATTCTGGTCAACATGGTGAAACCCTGTCTCTACTAAAAATATAAAAAATTTGCTGGGCATGGTGGCGGGTGCCTATAATCCCAGCTACTTGGGAGGCTTAGGCAGGATAATTGCCTGAACCCAGGAGGCGGAGGTTGCGGTGAGCCGAGATCGCACCATTGCACTCCAGCCTGGGGAACAAGAGCGAAACTCCGTCTCAAAAAAAAGACAAAATGTTAGATAATATTCAATTACTTAAATATACCACAGTTGTTTTATTCATTCATCCATCAGTGGATAGTTTGGTTGTTTTCATATCTTGGTTAATGTGTATAATGCTACATTGAACTTGGAGACACAGATATCTCTACAGAGTGCTGGTTTCATTTCCTTTGGATGTATAAGGAAGATTGTTGGATCATATGGTAGTTCTAGTTTTAAGTCTTTGAGGAATCTTCATACTGTTTTCCATAACGGTTATACCAGTTTACTTTCCTACCAACAGTGCATAAGGGTTATCTTCTCTATCTCCTCACTGACACTCATTATTTATATTCTCTTTGGCAGAGGCCATCTTCATAGGCATGAGGTGATAGCTCATTTGCCTTTCCCTCATGGCTAGTGATGTTGAGCACGATTTCCTATCTCTGTTGGCCTTTTGTGTCTTTCCTTTGGCAAAATGTCTGTTAAGGTCCTTTGCCCATTTTTAAAATCAGGTTATTTGATTTTTTTTTGCCATTGAGTTGTATGAATTCCTTATATGTTTTGGATGTGAACCCCTTATCAGGTATATGGTTTGCAAATATTTTCTCCCAATCCATAGGCTGCCTTTTCATCCAGTTGATTGTTTCCCTTGCTGTGCAGAACCTTTGTAGCTTGATGTAGTCCCATTTGTTTATTTTTGCTGTTTGTTGCCTCAGCTTTTGGCGTGATATCCAGAAAATCAGTGCCAAGCCTAGTGTCAAAGAGCTTTTTCCCTATGTTTAGGGAGGGAGTAAAATTCCTCCCAGGAATTTTACAGTGCCAGGTCTTACATTTAGGCCTATAATCTGTTTGGAGCTGATTTTTGTGTATGGTGTAGCATACAGATTCAATGCAGTTTCTGTCAAAATCCCAATGACATTGTTTGCAAATATAGAAAAATAGTTCTCAAATTTGTGTGGAACCACGGGAGATTCTGAATAGCCAAAACAGTCTTGAAAAAGAGAAAGTCAGAGACATCACACTTTCTGATTTGAAATTATATTATAAAGGTATTATAGTTAGTGGTGTTTTGTGCCTATAATCTCAGCAACTCAGGAGGCTGAAGTGAGAGGATCTCTTGAGGCCAAGAATTTGAGATCAGCCTGGGCAACATACTGTAACCCGGTCTCTAAAATAATAATAATAATAATCATAGTAAATTAGCCTGGCATGATGGCATGCTCCTGTAGTTCCAGCTACTTAGGAGGCTAAGGCAGGAGGGTTGCTTGAGCCACAGAGTTACAGGCTGTTGTGAATAGTTGTGATTGTTCCACTATACTCCAGCTCCAGCTTGGGAAACGGAGCAAGACTGTTTCTTAAGAAAAAAAAAAAAGCTATACTAATCAAAACAGTATGGCACGGGCATAAAAACAAACACATAGGCTAATGGGAACAAAACAGAGAGCCTAGCAATAAACCGAAGCATATGTACTCAACTAATTTTCAACAAGCTCATCAAGAAGATACAGTGGGGAAAGGACCGTCTCTATAATAAATGGTACTGGGGAAACTGGAAAGCCACATGCAAAAGAATGAAACTGGACCTTCATGCCACTTTTTCCTTTTACAGGATAGTAGAATTTTCACTTAATTTAAAATTTTTGGTGTAATGTTCTGTAATTGGAATGAAAATGGCATTGTCTTTTTATTTATGTACAATCATAATTAAGACAGCTAATGAGAAAGTACTTTTCATTTTTGCTTATTATGTATATCTGTAATGTATTAAATTGTTTTATTCCTGAAGGGATTCGAGGTATCTTGGGATAAAATCAAGAGATAGTAAAACCTCAGCCAGATTCATGCAGGCTTAATAAGAGTCATACTGGCCAGGCACTATGGCTCACACCTGTAGTCCCAGCATTTTGGGAGGCCAAAGTGGGTGGATCACTTGAGGTCAGGAGTTTGAGACCAGCCTGGCCAACATGGTAAAACCCGATCTCTACTAAAAATATAAAAGTTAACCAGGCACGGTGGCATGCACCTGTAGATCTAGCTACTCAGGAGGCTGAGGTAGGATAATTGCTTGAACCCGGGAGGTGGAGGTTGCAGTGAGCTGAGATCATACCACTGCACTTCTGCCTAAAAAAAGAAGAATCATACCAAGTGACAGAGAAGTATGGACAAAGAGCAGTTTTGTTCATTTTTAATATAATTAGCCTAATCAGTGATGTTAATATTAATCTATTAACTCTCCAGTGACTTTCTTTTGCAAAGAGAGTAAAATCTAACCACATAGCATAAACTGCAAGGTCTCATATAGTCTTTCTCCCATCATTATCTGACCTCATCTCTTCCTACTGTGTTCCTAATTGCTGGGCTTCTTTTGACCACACAACCCATATATGTCATTTCAGCCTCTCAGTCCTTGTACTGACTCTTTTCCTGGTGGTTTACATTGATGCCTCTGTCAGTGATTCAAGGCCCTGGACTGATGCTACCTATTCAGAGTTTAGCCGGACCACTGTAGAAGAATTGTGTTCTCTACTTCCTACCATGACACTACTCCCAGATTTTCTTTTCCTTTATCTATCTATCTATCTATCTATCTATCTATCTATCTATCTATCTATCTATCTATCTATCTTTAAATAGAGATAGGGTTTTGCTGGGGTCAGACAATCTTCCTGCCTCAGCTTACCAAGTGCTGGGATTATAGATGTGAACCACCACACCTGGCCCCAGATTTTAATTTCTTCATAGCATTTCTTCATAGTCATTGTAGTAAATGAAGATTTTCCATCATTTGCATGTTCCCCCCCCAATTAGAATATAAAGTTTCGGGAGCAGGGCTGTTGTGTTTTTTGTTTGTTTGTTTGAGACAAGGTTTCCCTGTGTGACTCAGGCTGGAGTACAATGGTGTGATCGTGGCTCACTGCTGCATTGACTTCCTGGGCTCAAGTGGTCCTCCCAGCTCAGCCTCCAGAGGAGCTGGGACTATAAGTACATGCTACCATGGACGGCTAATTTTTTCTTTTTTGTAAAGATGGTGTTTCTCTAGTTTTCCAGGCTGGTCTCGAATTCCTGGGCTCAAGTGATTCTTCCACCTTGTCCTTCCATAATGGAAACATTGTATTTTTTACCATTATGTCCCCAGTTTCTAGAACTTTGTTGTTCATGGTTAGTGTTCAACAAATATTTGTCAAATGAAAGCATTTATGCCAATGGTGATTTGATTGGGAGAGTTTGGGGAAGTTGTTGTGTGAGCCTCTTGAAAGTTCAGGTTCAGATGAATGGGATTTTATGATCATTTAATAATAACGTCCATGTGAATAGGAAAAGGGAAATTCATCAAGTTGACCATCTATCTGCCATTCCTGGACAAGATCTACTGGGAATCATTGGCAAAAATTCTAACTTGCTATCCGTGTGTCTCAATTCTCTTGCAAGGTGGCTCACGTTTGTAATCCCAGCACTTTGGGAAGCCAGGGCGCGCAGATCACTTGAGACAAGGAGTAGTTTGAGACCAGCTGGCCAACATGGTGAAACCCCATCTCTACCAAAAATATAAAAATTAGCCGGCATGGTGGCGTGTGTCTGTAATCCCAGCTACCCGGGAGGCTGAGGAGGGGAATCCCTTGAACCCGTGAGGTGTTGCAGTGAGCTGAGATCATACCACTGCACTCCAGTCTGGGCAACAGAGTGAGCCTCTGTCTTATAACTAACTAACTGACTGTACTATCTCCTCCTGCCTAGTAGTGTTTGAGGATTAAGTTCGATAATGCACATGAAGTGTCAGTGTAGAGCACGAAACAGAGTAATTGTTCAAGAAATGTTAGCTGTCACTGTGTTATTCCTGGTCATTAACTTACCTAGCTGCTAGATGTTCAGGAAAAAAGATTCTTCAAGTGCATACTAAAGCAGCGCCTTCAACTGCGGAGTAGTATCAGCTTGTTCTCTGACAGCTTCAAATGAGCAGACTTTTTTTTTTCTTAAGCCTAGTTGGCAAAATTGTGTTTGAGATGTACGTTCGTTTCCTAAGGCTGCCGTAACAAATTACGGTAAACTGTGTGGCTCCCTTAGCCATTCCCTAAAGCTGCGCTTTTCAGTGTGGTTGCAGCAGCCACCTGTGACTGTTTAAATATGGATCAAGTTCCTCAGGAACGGTAGCCACATTTCGAGTCTGTAATACCACGTACGGCTGGTGACTGCCGTACTGGATGGCACGGCATGTAAACATTTCCAACCTTGCAGAAGGTCCTGCTGACAGCACTGCTCTGCGTGATTCAGAAACCTTAGAACAGCATTTTGTATTTGCTTTGGGTGCCATTGTATAGGCTTGTTTCTTCAATACATGTCCAGTTATAAATTTGGAATAGTTCGTAATAGCCAAAGAAAATATTTTTGTGGATTTCTTTTAAAAGTTCTGCAGTAGAATGACTCATTAATGTTATTTATGAATTGCTTGTACATCAGCTCCTTCCTTCATTGTTGAGAACATATGGAGTCAGTAACAGAACATACTGCATGTCTTTGTGTGTGTGTGTGTGTATTTATAACTATGTGCCTGAAGGACATGAGATACTGTTATATTTATTTTATTTGAATCACATGCTCAAGAATAAGCTCTCGTGTGTTCAGGGCCTCAGTTTATAGCATTAATTAAGAACAACTTTCCTATTCTAGAATGAGTGTAGTCTTCATTACTGTATGTGAATTTTGAGTTTGTTTTCTTACTCCTGATTGTTTTTCTTCTTTCTCTGAGTCCCACCTTCAGTTTTTCTTCTTTTGACTTTTCGCTCTTCCATGTAACTCTCCCTCCCCTGACTCTTGTCTCCCTTTCCTCTCAGTCTCCCCTCTCTTTTCTTTTTTCCCCATCGTTTCTTCCATTGTCTCACTTACTGAAAACTAAAATGGCACCCTATTTTCCTTTAATCATTTAATAACCTTTTATTTTATAGTTTTCGCAGACCTTTCTTTTTAAAGTCCTGGGGTTCCCACATACCATCAAGTCATTTAAATTATCATGTGTTGGCAATATCCCACTTTCTGCCATAAAAGCAAATGTATTCAAGAGGATATATTTTCAGCTATCTACATTCAAGCAAATTCTGTGTGACCATCAGAGTAGCCATCTTCATCAGGACCATCTTTGTTTCTTCCATGTGCATGCACACATGTAGACACACATGCGCATGCACATGCACGCACATACACGTGAGCACACACACACTTCTCATTTTGACATAATATCACTCAGAAATGTTGCAAAATAAAGAGGTTTTATATATTCTTTACCCACATTCTCCAAATATTAATATTTTAACAGATTTTCTCTTTCTCTTTATGTATACACATATCCCCCCATCCTTGTAAAAGTGAGTTGCAAGTCTGATGCCCCTTTACTTCTCAATACTCATATATTTCAAAAGCTAGGACATACTCTTGAATGACTCTAGTACGGTTATCAGTATTAATACAATACCGTAAGCTAGTGTATCAGCTTTATTCAGATATTGCCAATTGTTTCAATGCTATCTTTTATAGGAAATGAAAAATCTCAGATTCATAGTCATGTTCAGGTCACATCTCTTCAGTCTCCATTAATCTGGAACATTTCCTCAGTTTTTCCTTGACGTTCATAGTCTTGACATTAGAACCTTTGACCACTCTCAACTTTTTTCCTCTTTTTGGTAATAACAACTTTACTGAGATATAATTCATACACCACGCTATTCACCCATTTAAGGTGTACAATTCAGTGGATTTTATTTTATTCATAGAGTTGTATGACCATTACCACAATCAAATTTAGAACATTTTCATCATTTCAAAAAGCCCCTGGTACATCTTAGCACTCCCTTTCATTCCCCCTCTCACCATCTAAAGGTCCTGATGAAGATGGCTACCCTGATGGTCACACAGAATTTGCTTGAATGTATATAGCTGAAAATATATCCTCTAACTTAAAATAGCACGTGACTGACACTGCTAGATTATATGGAAAGTCTATGTTTAATCATTTGAGGAGCAGGTAGCTTATTTTCCAAAGTACTGCATCATTTTACTACATTCCTATCATCAATGTATGAAGGTTCCATTTTCTGTACATTTCTGCCAACACTTGTTATTATCTGTATGTGTTTGTGTGGGTATGTGTGTATTTTAAGAGACAGGGTCTCACTCTGTCACCCACGCTGGAGTGCAGTGGCGTAATTATACGTTGCTGTAATTTTGAACTCTTGGGCTCAAACAGTCTTTCCGTCTTAGCCTCCTAAGTAGTTGGGACTACAGGCAAGCACCACTGTGCCCAGCTAATTTTTAAAATTTTTTGTAGAGACACGATCTCGTTTTGTTGCCCAACCTGGGCTCAAGCTCCTGTCCTTAAAGTGATCTTCCCATATTGGCATCCCAAAGTGCTGGGATTACAGGTGTGAGCAACTAAACCTGGCCTGCTTGTCTTTCTGATGATAGCCATCCTAACGGGTGTGCAGTAGTATCTCATTGTGTTTTGTCGGTAGTGGTAAACTATACATAAAATAAAATTGACCCTTGTAATCATTTTTGACTGGCACGAAGTACATTTACATTGTTACATGGCCATCACCACTATTCATCTCTAGAATGTTTTCATTTTCTCACACTCTATATCCATTAACCAATAGCTCTATGTTCCTCCATTACGATTCTGATTTGCATTTCCAGATAGGCTAATGACGATGAGCATCTTTTCATGTGTTTATTGGCCATAAGTATATTTTCCTTGGAAAAGTGTTCAGGTTCTTTTCCAATTTGTAATTGGGTTGTCTTTTTGTTATTGAGTTGTAGAGGTTCTTTATAAATTCTAGATACAAGTTCCTTACCAGATATGTCATTTATAAAAGTTTTCTCTCATTTTCTGTGTTGTCGTGTTACTTTGTTGATGTTGTCCTTTGAAATAGGGCAAATGGTCTGAATTGTGATGATATCCAGTTTATTTTTTCTTCTGTTGTTTGTACTTTGGTGTTACATCTAAGAAACCAGTGTCTAAGCTAGGGTTCATGTAGATTTATGGCTGTGTTAGTTTTAGCTTACCCTCAACTTTTTTTTTTTTTTTTGGAGACATTGTCTCACTCTATTCCCCAGGCTGGAGTACAGTGGCACAATCTCGGCTCACTGCAACCTCCACCTCCCTGGCTCAAGGGATTTTCCTGCCTCAGCCTCCTAAGTAGCTGGGACTACAGGCGCGTGCCACCACACCCGCTAATTTTGCTATTTTTAGTAGAGACGGGGTTTCGCCATGTTTCCCAGGATGTTCTTGAACTCCTGACCTCGTGGTCCACCGCCTTGGCCTCCCATACTGCTGGGTTTACAGACATGAGCCACTGTGCCTGGCCAGTTTCTCTTCAACTTTTTAACAGACTGCTCTGTCTGCATGTTCTGACTTTGATCTAGAAATACCGCTTCTTATTCATTCCATGTGCTACAAGAGTGCATGCAGTGCTCCTTTTGAGCTTTTATATTTTTAACTGCATAGGAAGACATTTTATTCTGGTTTCATCATTGAATTACCTTATATTTTATTCATTTTATTGTCTGTCTTCTATCCTTAATTGATATCTTGGTCATTAATCCATGTTCACTAGGAAATTTGGCCAACTGTTTCTTACCCTATTCATGACTCTATTTTCCTTGGCAATCTGAGTGTCTGGATATAATGTCTTGGTAACATTGTTACCTTTCACTTCATCAGAAGTCACTTCTAGTGGTCTTCACTTACTCACACCTTGTTTTAGCAACCTATTCCCATTGCCAGATTTCCCATTGCTTTACTATTCTTCAGAAATACTAAATGCCTGTGTCTGTACACTGGTTATAACTTTCTGTCCTCTTTTTTTTCTCCTTCCTACTTTTTTCCCTCTTCATTTTTTTCTTTCTCCAGTCCCTAGCCACTTCATTTCTTCTTTACTGGCTCTACTTCTTTCCCTCTCTAACCTACTTGCCAAACTTCGTTTCATCCAAAATGCATAGTCAACTTTCCTTGTTCCATTTCTTTCTGGTCCATTCCACAAATCTCTTAGTGTTGTTTCCTCAGCCCTTTTGTTACCTGGTGACAGGAGCAGGGCTTCAGGGGTGTCCTAAAGACGCTGACTGTTCCCTGATTGGATGTGTTTTCCCAGGTTCTTGGGCCTCACCCAGGAATGGGGAGAGGGGCCTTGTGGTGCAGTGAGCTCATTTAAGTAAGTATTGGACCCAGAGGGTTTTACAGAAAGTGATTTCTTAGGCAGAGAGAGAGAGAAAAAGAAGGAGAAAAAGAGAGAGAGAGAGCGTGAGCACAAGCGTGAGCGCTCCCATGCTGTTGTGGGAGGGGATCCAGAAATGGAGTTTGTATAGGTAAGGGAGTAGGGGGGATATTAACCCCAGAGTTACTCCTGTCCTATTCAAGTTCTCGTCCAGTGAGAAGAGCTTTTGCAAACCTCTTCTGGAGTCATTGATCTTCGACTCTGGTATAAGCTTGGTTGCCTGGCTCGCAATCAAAACCTCCTCCCTTGGAGCTTTTGGCGGGCCTTTTAAACAAAGGAAGGTCATCTGGGCTTTCTACCCAGCCCGTGTGTGGGAAAGTTAGACAAAGAGCTCTAGGTTTCTGAATGGGGAGGTGAATGGAGGCATGGCACTGGGAAATGCTTACCTTTGAAACCATGCCCCTTGTGGACCCTGGAAGAGAAGTTAACATAGTCCCTCACTTTCAGCCATCCTGGTATAATTTAGATGCTCAATAATCAATGAGTGAATAAATGGTGGCACTATCAAACCTTGGGTCATTCTGTTTGTCTGTTTGGCTCCTACTGTAGAACTTCTGGGACTTGAGAAAAATTATTGCTCTACCTGGAGTCATTCTTATAAATTCATGGTCTCAGATTTCACCCGATGTCCCGGTACTGTCCGGTGATTTGTATGTGTTCATAGACAACGCTCTCGTTGTCTGTAATAGATATTTGTAAACATTCATTCTGTTTTTATTTTACCATGTGCTTTCTTTTTTTTTTTTTTTTTAATTTTTTATTGGATTATAGGTTTTGGGGTACATGAGCAGAGCATGCAAGACAGTTGCGTAGGTACACACATGGCAGTGTGCTTTCTTTTCTTCTCCCCTTCACCCACATTTAGCTTTTCTCCTCAGGCTATCCCTCCCCACCTCCCCCTCCCACTGGCCCTCCCCTTTTCCCCCCAATAGACCCCAGTGTTTAGTACTCCCCTTTCTGTGTCCATGTGTTCTCATTTTTCATCACCCACCTATGAGTGAGAATATGCGGTGTTTCATTTTCTGTTCTTGTGTCAGTTTGCTGAGGATGATGTTCTCCAGATTCATCCATGTCCCTACAAACGACACAAACTCATCATTTCTGATTGCTGCATAATATTCCATGGTGTATATGTGCCACATTTTTCCAATCCAGTCTATTATCAATGGGCATTTGGGTTGATTCCAGGTCTTTGCTATTGTAAACAGTGCTGCAATGAACATTCGTGTACATGTGTCCTTATAGTAGAATGATTTATAGTCCTTTGGATATATACCCAGTAATGGGATTGCTGGGTCAAATGGAATTTCTATTTCTAAGGCCTTGAGGAATCGCCACACTGTCTTCCACAATGGTTGAACTAATTTACACTCCCACCAACAGTGTAAAAGTGTTCCTTTTTCTCCACATCCTCTCCAGCATCTGTTGTCTCCAGATTTTTTAATGATCGCCATTCTAACTGGCGTGAGATGGTATCTCAATGTGGTTTTGATTTGCATCTCTCTGACGATCAGTGACGATGAGCATTTTTTCATATGATTGTTGGCCTCATATATGTCTTCTTTCGTAAAGTATCTGTTCATATCCTTTGCCCACTTTTGAATGGGCTTGTTTGTTTTTTTCCTGTAAATCTGTTTGAGTTCTTTGTAAATTCTGGATATCAGCCCTTTGTCAGATGGGTAAACTGCAAAAATTTTTTCCCATTCTGTTGGTTGCCGATCCACTCTAGTGACTGTTTCTTTTGCCGTGCAGAAGCTGTGGAGTTTCATTAGGTCCCATTTGTCTATTTTGGCTTTTGTTGCCAATGCTTTTGGTGTTTTGTTCATGAAGTCCTTGCCTACTCCTATGTCCTGGATAGTTTTGCCTAGATTTTCTTCTAGGGTTTTTATGGTGCCAGGTCTTATGTTTAAGTCTTTAATCCATCTGGAGTTAATTTTAGTGTAAGGTGTCAGGAAGGGGTCCAGTTTCTGCTTTCTGCACATGGCTAGCCAGTTTTCCCAACACCATTTGTTAAACAGGGAATCCTTTCCCCATTGCTTGTTTTTGTCAGGTTTATCAAAGATTGTATAGTTGTATGTATGTTGTGTTGCCTCCGGTGCCTCTGTTTTGTTCCATTGGTCTATATCTCTGTTTTGGTACCAGTACCATGCTGTTTTGATTACTGTAGCCTTGTAGTATAGTTTGAAATCCGGTAGTGTGATGCCCCCCGCTGTGTTCTTTTTGCTTAGAATTGACTTGGCTATGCGGGCTCTCTTTTGGTTCCATATGAAGTTCATGGTGGTTTTTTCCAGTTCTGTGAAGAAAGTCAATGGTAGCTTGATGGGGATAGCATTGATTCTGTAAATTACTTTGGGCAGTATAGCCATTTTCACGATATTAATTCTTCCTAACCATGAACATGGAATGTTTCTCCATCTGTTTGTGTCCTCTCTGATTTCGTTGAGCAGTGGTTTGTAGTTCTCCTTGAAGAGGTCTCTTACGTTCCTTGTGAGTTGTATTCCAAGGTATTTTATTCTTTTTGTAGCAATTGCGAATGGCAGTTTGCTCTTGATTTGGCTTTCTTTAAGTCTGTTATTGGTGTAGACGAATGCTTGTGATTTTTGCACATTGATTTTATATCCTGAGACTTTGCTGAAGTTGCTTATCAGTTTCAGGAGTTTTTGGGCTGAGGCAATGGGGTCTTCTAGGTATACTATCATGTCGTCTGCAAATAGAGACAATTTGGCTTCCACCTTTCCTATTTGAATACCCTTTATTTCTTTTTCTTGCCTGATTGCTCTGGCTAGAACTTCCAGTACTATATTGAATAGGAGTGGTGAAAGAGGGCATCCTTGTCTAGTGCCAGATTTCAAAGGGAATGCTTCCAGTTTTTGCCCATTCAGTATGATATTGGCTGTTGGTTTGTCATAAATAGCTTTTATTACTTTGAGATATGTTCCATCGATACCGAGTTTATTGAGGGTTTTTAGCATAAAGGGCTGTTGAATTTTGTCAAATGCCTTCTCTGCGTCAATTGAGATAATCATGTGGTTTTTGTTTTTGGTTCTGTTTATGTGGTGAATTACATTTATAGATTTGCGTATGTTGAACCAGCCTTGCATCCCCGGGATGAATCCTACTTGATCATGATGAATAAGTTTTTTGATTTGCTGTTGCAATCGGCTTGCCAATATTTTATTGAAGATTTTTGCATCTATGTTCATCATGGATATTGGCCTGAAGTTTTCTTTTCTTGTTGGGTCTCTGCCGGGTTTTGGTATCAGAATGATGTTGGTCTCATAAAATGATTTGGGAAGGATTCCCTCTTTTTGGATTGTTTGAAATAGTTTTAGAAGAAATGGTGCCAGCTCTTCCTTATGTGTCTGGTAGAATTCGGCTGTGAACCCGTCTGGACCTGGGCTTTTTTTGTGTGGTAGGCTCTTAATTGCTGCCTCAACTTCAGACCTTGTTATTGGTCTATTCATAGTTTCAGCTTCCTCCTGGTTTAGGCTTGGGAGGACACAGGAATCCAGGAATTTGTCCATTTCTTCCAGGTTTACTAGTTTATGCGCATAGAGTTGTTTGTAATATTCTCTGATGATGGTTTGAATTTCTGTGGCATCTGTGGTGATTTCCCCTTTATCATTTTTTATTGCATCTATTTGGTTGTTCTCTCTTTTCTTTTTAATCAATCTGGCTAGTGGTCTGTCTATTTTGTTGATCTTTTCAAAAAACCAGCTCTTGGATTTATTGATTTTTTGAAGGATTTTTCATGTCTCAATCTCCTTCAGCTCAGCTCTGATCTTAGTTATTTCTTGTCTTCTGCTGGGTTTTGAGTTTTTTTGATCTTGGTCCTCTAGCTCTTTCAATTTTGACGATAGGGTGTCAATTTTGGATCTCTCCATTCTCCTCATATGGGCACTTATTGCTATATACTTTCCTCTAGAGACTACTTTAAATGTGTCCCAGAGGTTCTGGCACGTTGTGTCTTCGTTCTCATTGGTTTCAAAGAACTTCTTTATTTCTGCCTTCATTTCGTTGTTTACCCAGTCAACATTCAAGAGCCAGTTGTTCAGTTTCCATGAAGCTGTGCGGTTCTGGGTCTGTTTCTGAATTCTGAGTTCTAACTTGATTGCACTATGGTCTGAGAGGCTGTTTGTTATGATTTCAGTTGTTTTGCATTTGTTGAGCAGTGCTTTACTTCCAATTATGTGGTCAATTTTAGAGTAGGTGTGATGTGGTGCTGAGAAGAATGTATATTCTGTGGATTTGGGGTGGAGAGTTCTGTAAATGTCTATCAGGTTTGCTTGCTCCAGGTCTGAGTTCAAGCCCTGGATATCCTTGTTGATTTTTTGTCTGGTAGATCTGTCTAGTATTGACAGTGGAGTGTTAAAGTCTCCCACTATTATTGTGTGGGAGTCTAAGTCCTTTTGTAAGTCCTTAAGAACTTGCCTTATGTATCTGGGTGCTCCTGCATTGGGTCCATATATGTTTAGGATCGTTAACTCTTCTTGTTGTATCGATCCTTTTACCATTATGTAATGGCCTTCTTTGTCTCTTTTGATCTTTGTTGCTTTAAAGTCTATTTTATCGGAGATGAGAATTGCAACTCCTGCTTTTTTTTGCTCTCCATTAGCTTGGTAAATCTTCCTCCATCCCTTTATTTTGAGCCTTTGTGTATCTTTGCATGTGAGATGGGTTTCCTGGATACAGCACACTGATGGGTTTTGGCTTTTTATCCAATTTGCCAGTCTGTGTCTTTTGATTGGTGCATTTAGTCCATTTACATTTAGGGTTAATATTGTTATGTGTGAATTTGATACTGCCATTTTGATGCTAAGTGGCTGTTTTGCCTGTTAGTTGTTGTAGATTCTTCATTATGTTGATGCTCTTTAGCATTCAGTGTGATTTTGGAATGGCTGGTACTGGTTGTTCCTTTCTATGTGTAGTGCCTCTTTTAGGAGCTCTTGTAAAGCAGGCCTGGTGGTGACAAAATCTCTGAGTACTTGCTTGTTTGCAAAGGATTTTATTTTTCCTTCACTTATGAAGCTCAGTTTGGCTGGATATGAAATTCTGGGTTGAAAGTTTTTTTCTTTAAGAATGTTGAATATTGGCCCCCACTCTCTTCTGGCTTGTAGTGTTTCTGCCGAGAGATCTGCTGTGAGTCTGATGGGCTTCCCTTTGTGGGTGACCCGACCTTTCTCTCTGGCTGCCCTTAGTATTCTCTCCTTTATTTCAACCCTATTGAATCTGACGATTATGTGCCTTGGGGTTGCTCTTCTTGTGGAATATCTTTGTGGTGTTCTCTGAATTTCCTGCAATTGAGTGTTGGCCTGTCTTGCTAGGTGGGGGAAATTTTCCTGGATGATGTCCTGAAGAGTATTTTCCAGCTTGGATTCATTCTCTTCGTCCCCTTCTGGTACACCTATCAAACGTAGGTTAGGTCTTTTCACATAGTCCCACATTTCTTGGAGACTTTGTTCATTCCTTTTTGCGTTTTCTTCTCTAATCTTGGTTTCTCGTTTTATTTCATTGAGTTGGTCTTCGACTTCAGATATTCTTTCTTCTGCTTGGTCAATTCGGCTATTGAAACTTGTGCATGCTTCGCGAAGTTCTCGTATTGTGTTTCTCAGCTCCTTTAATTCATTCATATTCCTCTCTAAGTTATCCATTCTTGTTATCATTTCCTCAAATCTTTTTTCAAATCTTTTCTCAAGGTTCTTAGTTTCTTTGCATTGATTTAATACATGATATTTTAGCTCACCAAAGTTTCTCATTATCCATCTTCTGAAGTCTAATTCCGTCATTTCGTCGCAGTCATTCTCCGTCCAGCTTTGTTCCCTTGCTGGTGAGGAGTTTTGGTCCTTTCTAGGGGGTGAGGTGTTCTGGTTTCGGGTGTTTTCCTCCTTTTTGCGCTGGTTTCTTCCCATCTTTGTGGATTTGTCCGCTGGTCGTCTGCGTAGTTGCTGACTTTTCGATTGGGTCTCTGAGTGGACACCCTGAATGTTGATGATGAAGTATTTCTGTTGCTTGGTTTTCCTTCTACCAGTCTAGCCCCTTCGCTGTACGACTGCTGAGGTCCACTCCAGACCCTGCTTGTCTGGGGTGCACCTCTAGCAGCTGTGGCACAGCGAGGGATGCTACCAGTTTCTTTTTCTGCTATCTTTGTCCCAGGATGGTGCCTGCCTAATGTCAGTCTTTTGGATATAGAGGGGTCAGGGAGCTGCTTGAGGAGACAGTTTGTACTTTATAGGGGTTTAATTGCTGAGCTGTGAGCTGTGTTGTTCATTCAGGGCTGTTAGGCTGCTATGTTTGATTCTGCTGCAACAGAGCTCATTAAAAAAACCCTTTTTTTTTCTCAAATGCTCTGTGTTGAGGGGTTTGGGCTTTATTTTTGGATGTCCGTTGAGGTCCTGCCCAGCTAGGATGCAGACTAGCCACTGTTTGCCTGCCGAGGCTCCGCCCTGCTGTTGTGAGGCTCGCCCTGGCTCCGCTGTTCTGCTGTTCTCCGCCATGCCCTGCGGCGGAGTCTCTCTGTTGTAGCGTGTTGCCTCGGCAACGGCTGGCGGCGTCAGCAATGGGCGTGTATCTCAGTTGGGGCGGGTTGCCTCGGTAATGGTGGCCGCCCCTCCCCCTCAGAGCGTCTCGGGCCGTCTGCACGGAGCTTGTTTGAAATCGCGGTTTTGTTCGTCCCACTGGGCCGATCCTAACGCTCTGTTCCTGAAATCCCCTGGGCTGGCCCACTGTCCAAGTCTAGCTCAGTCTCAAGTCCAGCCCTCTCACGTCTCCGGTTGCCGGTTCAATGGGGCACCCGGACAAGTGTGCCCTGTGGGGAGCGCTGGGTAGGCCAGCCGCCGCCACCCCGGCTGCCGGCTTCGCCAGGCGGAATATCTGCCTGGCGTCCCGCGTCTCCTCTTCACTTGGGAATTTCCCCGTTCCGTGGGCAACAAAGATCAGTCTGGAAATGCAGCTCAGACTCACCTCTCCGCAGACACAACGAGAACTCCAATCCTGGGTTGTTCTCACAGCGCCATCTTGAGTCCTCCCTACCATGTGCTTTCTAACGTTAGCACGTGAACTTCCTGCTTACTTCACTGAGAAAAATTGAGGCCAAAAGGTGGGAATTTGCTTAGATCCTCCCTGACCTCCACAAGAGTACTAGCACCTTTTCCCAGGCCTACCCCAACCTCTTCTTGATAGAGATGAAGACTTGGCCCTTTTCTCATTCTGGCTTGTCCTCTGTTTGTGTTTTAGATTTTGCTTGGTCCATTTCCTGAAGGGCATGGCTCCATCACTTGTTTTTCCGTCTACAATTCCTTTGCCTACTGCCTTTCTCCGCTCAAGCTGCAAAAAAAGAAATAGTCATTTACACTAAGCTAAACTAAAACACAGTATGTTCAGTATTCTCTAGCTATCAAGAGTCTTCCTTCTCCTTCCCTTTCTATCCAGCGTTTTTCTAAGAGCAGTCTATATTAACTCTCTCTATTTTCTTATGGATAATTCATTACTACTGAACTCATAGCTTTCCCTAAGTTTGATTCCCTTATTGTTAAATGAAACATATTCATTTTAGTCTGTATACTTATGTCTTTGTAGCATTTGACACTGCTGGTCACATCCTCCTTTCTGAAATCTTTCTTCTGCTGACTTCTTCAATCACATTCTGTGTGGAAGCCACATGGGCTGTCTTAATAAAACCAGAGCCTAATGGTTCCATTGTTTTCAGGTAGATGCATCTTCAGTTAGATGGGTTTGCTGGGGGCTGAAAACCTGATGTTGTCTGAGATTTAATTGCCTTTTGTGGTTTCTCAGTCATTGTTGCTGCTGCCTTTATGTTGGGCTGCATGGTCAGAGGTAGAATGGGGTTCAAATCTGTTCTCACAAGCCTTTCCTTATTTTCTGTAAGAATACTGAGACTAAGGAACAATTTTTAAGAGACTTACCATTATGATTTTATATATATATATATATACGTATATATATATATATATATACATATATATATATATATACGTATATATATATATATATATATATTTTTTTTTTTTTTTTTTTTGAGATGGAGTCTCACTCTGTTGCCTGGCTGGAATGTACTGGCATGGTCTTGGCTCACTGCAACTTCCACCTCCTATGTTCAAGTGATTCTCCTGCCTCAACCTTCTGAGTAGCTGGGACTAAGGCATGCACCACTACACCCAGCTAATTTTTGTATTTTTAATAGAGATAGGGTTTCACCATGTTGGCCAGACTGGTCTCGAACTCCTGACCTCAAGTAATCTGCCCCCCGCCACAGGCCTCCCAAAGTGTTGGGATTATAGGCGTGAGCCACTGTGGCCAGTCAGCCATTACATTTTTAATAAAGTTTTTTTAAACAGGTTCCTCTTGTCTCAGTTGAGTTCACTGTAGCATAGTATACTAATGAAAGAACAGAATTCCTTCATCAGTAGAGGTATGGATGCATGCATCACATCACGATGCATCCATACAGAGAGATAGTAGGCAGCTAGTAAAGTGAATGAAATAGACCTATAAACTGACAATATATACAAAAATATCAAGGTATGGATGTATTTTATACATATGCATAACCTGTACCAAAGACCCCAGGACCTCACTATGTTGCCCCAGCTGGTCTTGGTCTATTTTATATATCTATTTTGTATATTTATTTACACACACACACACACACACATATACACACATACACACACACCCTGTATCATTTGTAAAAAAGGATAAAACTATAGAACAGACCTGCATATGTTTGATGCCAGAAAATGTCATGGTATCTGCTTATCATACTATTATTAGTGATTTCATCTGAGGAGTGGAAATACAGGATGAAAGATGTTATGATTTCCTTTAACTAATTTCCATTTTATGTTCAATTTTATGTGACTTTTTTTGATATTTCTTCTGTAATTTAAGGACTTTTAAAGAAGAATTAACTTTGACTTATTTTTTTCTTTCTTTAGCTTTGTGAATCATAATATTACTTTGCTTTTCTCATTTTCCTTTTGAACTCTAGCCATGCTTACTCATTCTCCTTAGCGGGCTTCTCCAGTCGTAATCCTGTTTAATCAGAACCCCAGGAGTCACCCCTGGTTCTCTAGGAAGCATTCCTGGATCACTTGGTCTGATTTTATTACGTTTCCTCTGTGTTCCCCTGGGAAATCTTCTAGTCTCTGGTGTTTAGAACAGAAGCTGTGCTATTTGACTTCGTATTTAATGGACCCAAGTACAGTACTCAACATATGATAGAAAGTCATTAAAAGGGTTTTGAGGGTGGGCCCAGTGACTCACGACTGTAATCTCAGCACTTTGGGAGGCTTAGGTGGGCGGATCATGAGGTCAGGAGATAGAGACTATCCTGGCTAACACCATGAAACCTCTCTGTACTAAAAATACAAAAAAAAGTTTAGCCGAGCATGGTGGTACCCAGCTACTCAGGAGTCTGAGACAGGAGAATCTCTTGAACCCGGGAGACGGAGGTTTTGGTGAGCCGAGATGGTGCCATTGCACTCCGGCCTGAACAACAGAGCCAGACTCCATCTCAAAAACAGAGAGGGTGGGGTTTGAGTATTAAAATAATAAAGCTAGATACAAAAATTAGCTGGTCATGGTGGTGCGCACCTGTAGTCCCAGCTACTTGGGAGGCTGAGGCAGGAGAATCGCTTGAACCCAGGAGGCGGAGGTTGCAGTGAGCCGAGATTGCTTCATTGCACTCCAGCCTGGGTAACAAGAGTGAAACTCCGTCTCAAATAATAATAATAATAATAATAATAATAATAATAATAATGCTAGAATTTGGAACAGATCTCTTTAGCACTAGCTTGTTCTTTGGTGTAGGTTGTCATTTTTTCTTGAAGCTGTGTGTGAGAAGACATGTTTTAATTAATCTTAAGTTTCTTTCTCAGGATGTGTTGAGTATATGCTGATAGATTATCCTAAAACAACTCCAGGAAGTTTATTTAAATGCAATATGATTTCTTCAGTTATCATTAGAGGACAGGAGGATGATAATTTCATCCTTCAATGTAACACAAAATATTAATATAATTTAAAAATAATATCTCTAAATACATTAAAGGAAACCTACATTGATGTGCTTAGAAAATGTGTAACATTGACTCAAGCAGAAGGATAAATGCAAATTTTGCTTCTCTGTGTAAATTACTTGTCTAATCATTTGTGTTTTTTTCTAGGTTCAATAGATAGATCGTGTGGTAGAAGTTGTGGAGGAAACAATTAAAGGTAATCGTGAGATAAACAGATGTACATATTTTCTGAACGACGTAATAGAAACACCACTCAGTTAACTCTTGCCAGACATCTTTATAAGTTATTGTTTTAGGTATAAAATTGTAAAATGTTATCCTCTGCTTCATGGATTTGCCATTCTAATATTGGAGGCAGGCACTCTACTGTATATTTGTTTGGCTTACAAGTGAATCAGGCCAAGAGCAATGGCTCACTCCTGTAACCCCAGCTGTGGGGGCTGGCGCTGAGGCTGGAGGATTCCTGAGGCCAGGAGTTCAAGACCAACATGGTGAGATCCTCGGATCTCTGGGGGAGGAAGTCAGCTGGATGCTGCGATGTGTACCTGTAGGGCCAACTTCTCAGGAGGTTGAAGCAGGAGGATGACTTGGGCCCAGGAGTTCAAGTCTGCAATGAGCTATAATTGTATAACTGCACTCCATCCTGGGCAACACAGTGACACCCTGTCTTTAAAGAATAAATTTATCAGCCAGATGCGGTAGCTTACGCCTGTAATCCCAGCACTTTGGGAGGCCGCGGCGGGCGGATCACGATGTGAAGAGATCAAGACCATTCTGGCCAACATGGTGAAACCCTGTCTCTACTAAAAAATACAAAAATTAGCTGGGCACAGTGGCAGGCACCTGGAATCCCAGCTACTCAGGATTCTGAGGCAGGAAAATAGCTTGAATCAGGGAGTCAGAGGTTGCAGTGCACTGAGATTGCACCACTGCACTCCAGCCTGGCAACAGAATGAGACTCTGTCTCAAAAAAAAAAGAAGAAATTTATCGGGTCATAGTTTTAAAAAAATATTATTTTATTTTTATATAAAATTAGTTTGAATTTCAGACTGAAAGAATTTAATCTATTTTAATATTAAGAAATTGGCTGGGTGTGGTGGCTTATGCCTACAATTTCAGTTTTTTGGGAGACTGAGGTGGTCGGATCTCTTGAGCCCAGGAGTTCAAGACTAGCTTGGGCAACATAGCAAAATCTCATCTCTACAAAAAATAGAAAAATTAGCTGGGTTGATGGGGTGCTTCTATAGACCCATCTATTCAGGAGGCTGAGGTGGGAGGATTGCTTGAGCCTGGGAGGTTGAGGCTGCAGTGAACAGTGATTGCACCACTGTGCTCCAGCCCAGTTGACAAAGCAAGACCCTGTATTGAAATAAAATAAGGAATTTTTTAATTTGTACATTTTTATATCACATTATTAGTTGTCATTTTAAGTACTTTTAATATTAATAATTTTGATACTCCTTCAAGGTGTAATTTTTCCAGTTACACTAAAAATTATGCAAAGAAAACAGAAATAAGCTTTGGTTATTTTGTTAGCCAACACTCATGGACATAGATTCATACTGAGGTCACTGTGAAATAAGTCATCTGCAATTCTGGGGTTAATTTTAAATTTTTTAAAGGCTTTTTCCTATGTTAGATTAGCACAAATGAAAACCAATAATATGATACTGAAATATTAAGTAAATTGAAAGTCTCACTTAAAAACTGTTTTGTTATGAATGAGAAGTTTATATATTAAAAAAAAACAGATAGTCTCCACCTGCCAAACTGGAAATTTTAATGCTGCACTTTTCCTTCTGGGTGGTGTCTGCTACTTTTCACATGCATCTATTCATTAATTTTGGATCATTGCTTTATCAGAGATTATCACAGAATCAATTTCTAATAAATGAGTTTATGAGAATATGAGAATGAAACTATACCATAATCTTCTTTTTAATTTTTTAAATAATTTTTTATTTTATAATTAGAGATGAGGTTTTGCCACGTTGTTCAGGCTGGTCTCAAACTCCTGGGCTCAAACAATCTGCCCACCATGGCCTCCAAAAGTGCTGGAATTACAGGCATGAGCTGCTGCGCTCGGCCCTTAACCTTCTGATGTTCCAAAATAAAATGAAATATCAGGACTAAAAATTTATGGCAATGATAATTTGAATGTTTTTACAAATCAGTTCAACTCCATCTTGGAGAATCTAGAAGTACTAACTGTTATTGTGTACTTAAAGTGTGACAGGCACTATTTTAAACACTTCACATGGGTTAAGTCATTTTGTCTTCATAGTAGTACTGTGAAGTGAAGTGGGCATAAATGTTTTCCTCATTTTTCAGAGGGCAAAGTTGAGACACAAGGGTGTACAGTTAGTAAGTGGCAGCATTGGAATTTGCATCCTGGCAGTTTTGCTCCAAAGCCTGTACTTGAGCACTGTACTGTGACCCACACAACACTGTTGTTCTCTGCTCTCTCCGCATTGAGATTCACTACCTTAAAGGTTATTTGATTGAGTGTCTTAAGCAGTGATTTAAGATACTTGAGGCTATTTTTGCCATATTTATCCTTTATTTTGAGTACCAAGTATATACAGGCCACTCAGTAATTTTTAAAAAAATTAATGATGATGAAAATCTAGGTGATCTTGGATATGGTGTGATTTTTTAGATATAACATCAAAAGTATGATTTATGAAAGAAATAATTGTCAAGTAAGGTGTCATTAAGTTGAACATTTTTTTGCTCTGTAAAAGACACTGTCAAGAGGATGGGAAGATAAGCCACAGAGTGGGAGAAAATGTTTTTAAAATACACGTCTGATAAAGGACTATTATCCAAAATATATGAAGACCTCATAAAACTCAGAAAAGGAACAACATAGTTAAAAAATGGGCAAAATACTTGAACAGACACTTTATCAAAGAAGATATGCAAATGAAAAATTAGCATATTAAAAGATGATCAGCATGATATGTCTGTCATTAGTGAGTTACAAATTAAAGCAACAGTGCAATATAGTGGTATATTACAACTACACACCTGGTACAATGGTCAAAATCCAAAACACTGACAATTCTAGCAAGGATGTGGAGCAACAGAAACTCTCATTTATTGCTGGTGGTAATGCGAAATGGTACAGGCACTTTGAAAGGCAGTTTGGCAATTTCTTTAAACACCGTCTCATATAATCCCACAGGTGTGCTTCTTGATATTTATCCCAATGAGTTGAAAACTTATGTGTATCCAAAACACACAATGTTTATAGTAGCTTTATTCATAATTGCTGAAACTTAAAAACAAAGAAACGGCCCTTCAGTAAGTGAATAAAGAAACTGTGGTACATGCGGACAATGGAATATTATTTGGCACTAAAAGAAATGAGCTAAAAAGCCATGAAGAGCCTAAAGGATACCATGATGTGAAAGACGTCAGTCTGTAAGGCTACATACTGTATGAGTCCAGCTAGTCTGACACTGTGGAAAAGGTGAAGTATGGAGGGGGTAAAAGGATCAGTTGGTGCCAGTGGTTAGAGAGTAGGGAGGGATGTGTAGGCAGAAAATGGAAGATATTTATGACAGTAATTCTATTCTGCATGATGGTGTAATGGTGGACAGTTGTTATTATACATTTGTTCAGACCCTTAGAGTGAACAACACCAAGAGTGAACCCTAATATAAACTGTGGACTCTTGATGAAAACGATGTGTCAGTGTAGATTCATTGATTTTAACAAACGTACCACTCTGGTGCAGGATGTTGATAGTTGGACAGGCTTTGTGTAGGATGGGGGCAGTGATGTATGGAAACTCTGTACTTCTGCTGAGTTTTCTATGAATCTAAAACTACTCTAAAAAATAAAATCTGTTTTAGAAAATTAATGGTAGTTAACAGTGTGCTTAGGAGTTTGCTAAATGACTTGGAGAGATATACTTTCTATAGGAAATCATATAAGACCTGTTACTCTCAGGCTCAGTTAATCAGGGATAGCTTCTTACTAATGAGTGTGGATTGAGTGGATTTATTGGAGAGATTGTGTTTGCATTTAGCTATGAAAGTGAGTAGAAGATTAAGTTGGAGGGGATATTAATTGGCAGGTTTGCTGAGATGATGGGAAGTCTGATAAATTAAGTCTTTCTAATGCAACAGGAGAATTTTTTTAGATGGAAGGAATAATTTTGGTAGTTTTTTTTTTAGTTTGCAGATCAGGAAGCTGAGCTGTGAAGGAGTTACATGGTTTTTCTGAGATCTCTTAGTTAATGGAGAACTGTTTCTATCAATCAGTCAACTTTTGTTCTTCGCTTTCTGTTTCTACTGCCAGTACTTCATTCAGACAACATATGTCACTGAATAATGTGGTTTTTACAGCAGTTAGGCGGTTGTTGGTTGTCTTTCAGCAAGTTACTTTTCTGAGGCTTAATTTTCTCAGCTAAAAATTGGCAGAATTAAATGGATAAGACTTTTGAAGTACACTGAACATATTAGGGCATTCATGTTAATGCTTACCTCTTACTTCCTCTTTAATGCATGAACTGCTGGAGTAATTTAACTGATCTTTGCCATCCAGTGACTCTCCTTTCAATCTGACTGCGTGTTCTGCTGCCATTAACCTGGGATTATTTCACTCTCCTATGTGTATACCCTCAGTCGTGCCTCTTACCACCAAATTAATTTGGGACTTTCTGCTATTTTCACTTTTTTTTTTTTTGTCCATGAATGCTATGCCCATACACTTTGCTCCAGCCACCTCTGCTGCTTGATGTTTCTTAGATGTATTTTCACTGTGCTTTACATTAACTTTATGGTCCTCTACAGAAGTGGATGTCTTCTGTTTGCCCTCCCAGATCCACTCTCCATCTTGATCTGTGTCCGTAATCTGACCTGTAGGGACTGATCAGTTAGATTCCTGCCATCTCATGCCCAGTTGGATTCAGCCAATTGGAGAATGTGACAAGAGTGAGATAAGAGTGTTCATTCCTATCCCTCCCTCCTTCCCTGCTTGTTTTGGGTAGGTTGCTTTCCTTATCCCAGGGTCACAGCAATTGTCCGGTGACCCTCTCTGTTTATCTCTTTCTCCAGGTTTCTGCAGCTATTCTCTTCCTTGTCTCTGGGATGGTAACAGCACCCCATTGTTGCTAGCCTTAGTGTATTGCATTGTCTGTTGGTTTTCCTAAACCTGCCCAGATTTTAGTAAATCGTTCCTTTATGAAAATCTTCTTAGTTATGCGGTGAGCCATCTGCTTTGCTGGTATCCCGACTGATAAGAAGTTAGCTGTGGAGCAGCAAGGCTCTGCCCAGAAGGTCCAGATGGAATACAGCCTAACAGGAGGATTTTGCTCTAACCCTCTTGTTTCCACATTTGATCCCTGTTGGGCTGTCTTCATATCTCATCTTTGAAGGGGCTTTAGACATACAGCCTCTGTCACAGCCTGATTGCATTATTCTTATTGCTGCTTATGTTACACCAAGTAGTATTTTAAAAACTGGAGTGATAAGGTACATTGATAACTAAAAGCATTTAGCTCTATTATAATTAATATAAAACCATAAAGGCATGTTTTCATTTATCTGTCTTGACTGTATCAAAATGGTGAATTTTTGATAACGTATTCTGAATGGATCATCATGTTAACAGCAGCCTGAAAATTCCATTCATTTGTGGTTTTGGCTTCAGGAGATACGAAATTATAATGAATTTACGATTTTTTTTCCTGTATCACTTTCAACATTTTACAGGGTATGGAACTGAATGTAAGGAAAGAAATACAGTGACTAGTGGATTCACATTCATTTCTGTCTTTTGAAAATATTCACACTTACCTTAGTCTTGGCTCACATGGTTATTAAAAACTTTTTTTTGGTATGAAAACTATGAAAGGAATATAAATCTGCATTTCTTCCAAAAAAAAGTATGCAAAATCCTCTAAACGAAAAAATCATTACAAATAATCTTATCTTTTTAGAAAGGTAAGTCTAATTGGATAGCTTATGACAAATTATTGCAAGTAAATTTTACCTATTGAAATTAGAAAACTGTTTTCATCATTAAGTCGTATTCTTCCCCGGTCAACCTCTGTTGAGATCCCTGTTGTAATTATTATGTTTGCTGGCATCTCATTCAGTCAAATTCCAAATTCCTCAAGTGGTGGTAATTCAGGGTTTTCCCAATGTAGTGTAATTTGCAAGTTTCACTGATTTTCCGTTTTTCCTAACTTGTCAGTAATTGATGCCATCTTGGATTAGACTGACTGAAATTTCCAGAGTACGTCACCAAGCAGCTTTCTTATTTAAGACATTGCTATTAATCTTCAAGGTTTTGTACTTTGCATGTGGTACTTATTTAGAGCCTAAACTGTTCATAAGTTGAGACTGCGAAGCAGGACTATATCCAGGGTGGTTTTATCAGGGTTAGTGACTGAATAACCACCTTACAGAGCCCAATGCAGACTTCCTTGAGGATGTTTTCCAAACTCAGTGAGGAAGTGATTGAGCTCAGTTATGTAGCATGCTGTATCTAGAGAGTAGTGGACTACAGAAGACATCTGCTTTTTCAACAGTTGCTTTTCAATAAAATAATTTGTATTGATTTCTACTATATGCTTTGAAAGAATACTTTTCTGCATCCTCTCATTGTATGTAACCTCTGATACAGTTAGTGTAGTCTGAATGTCCCAGAGAAAGTTTGTGCATTGCTTTACATATTAGGAATACTTTCCAGTCTCACTGGTGTAAGTAAATACAGAATGACTTCCACCTTCTAGTAAGTAAAGGAACGAGGAATTTATTACTTTATTTAGTTTTTTTTCAATAAGCCTGTTTGTTTTAAGTTTATGAATACTTTACTATATGATTACAGTTTGGTAACTTGCATTTCCAGTTGCAGAGGCAATGGTTACATGTTTAAATGCAGTTTATCTGCCTTGCTATCCTCTTTTCTTCCTATCTCCTTCTTTGTTTCCCTCACGTTAATGATAGGATTCTAGCTTTACTTATTTGTAGTCCGTACATCTACATACATTATCTCTAGGATGAACTCCTTGTTATTCATTGTGTCTCTCTTAGATAGCATTTTTCAAACCATAATATTTTTTTAAAAATAATAGTAGACTAACTTTTTTATGGCTCCAAACAAAAAAGTTTTATGATGAGACTTTTGGTTGATTTTTTACATCACTTCATTCTATAGCTTGGTTTGAAAAAGGACTTTCTGTGAGTGTAACCAGCATGTGCTGTCTTGTATGTATTTCTGTAACTTTCTAACTCTATTGGCCAAATTATCAGTCCTGTTTTTAGCTACACATATACTGAGCAGCAGCTACAATATATATAATAGTTGCTCTAGAAAAAGTCTTCTTTAAACATTGTAAATGGTCAAGTTCACCAGTTTTTTAAAAATGAAGATGGTAAGTAACTTTACATTTATCTAATATTTTTAGCCATTAAAGCTTTTAGAACACCGAATGCCTAAATGAATCCCCCCAGGTGGATTCTGCTGCTTTGCGGTGGCTTTGGAATGGTCTTCATGCTTTTTGTTCATCTTAAATTTAATTATACAGCTTTAGTGTATTGATTGCTTATATTTCCTTTTCTGCTCAAACATGCATTTTAAAATTATTATTATTTGAAACCATGTTTCATCATTAATGGAGTTCATTTATATGAGGATATGGGTATTTCTCTAACTTTTGATTTCTTAATTCTGGGTTTTTAGTGGGGTGAGCTGGTACATAGTGTTGAATAGTTTAAGTTGATCATCATGTTGTAGCTTTCATGTAATATGCTGTTATAGTGGTTCACTAGATTTTGTTGTTGTAAGCAAGGAAAGGAAATTACTTTAGGCTTGAACCTCACAGGCTTCCCGTGACACAGTCCTTCCACTAGTCGTCACACTGGCCTGTCCAGTATTGTATCCCCATCTTTCCTTGTTTAACTGTTAACCAGGACTTACCTACCATTAAATTAGACTTACATATTAACTCTGGTGAATCCTGGTAGTGTTTTGGCAGATTTCATGAAGGTGAGAGTACAAGTATTGTTAAGTCTTTACAAGTGTGTTATTATTTAGACTTTTGTGAAACTGTTAACATGAGCAAATATGTTTTAACATCCTTGCTTTTACATCTGTATTTTAATAATTTTTATTTCTGGTATTTAGTATTTTCAGATATGGCAATTTCTGATTCCCAGGGTTCTCATTTCTCAATCATATTAATTTTTATTGATACATAAATAATATAAAGCATCAACCCCAGAAAGAATTTGTATTATACTTGAATGTTATAGTATTTGTTACAGTAGGAGCTATTTAGTAAAAAAAAAAAAATCAAATAGATTAATTGATCATATTTTGAGGCTTCCATACAAAATGGTCACTTAATGTATATATTTTAAAGAGTTTTGGTATGCTTTAAATGAAAAGACTAAAATAACATTTTTTCATATGATATTCTTCCTTTATTATAATTAACTTTTAAGAGAATTGGCAGTTGCTACACTGCTTTTATGCACTGCATATGTATCATATGCTTTATTACGTGACTGCAGACATTTTATTATTCCTTAAAGAATCCACTGTTTTTGGTTAGTAAAATATAGTGAGAATAGATGAGAATGTAAACTTAGAAAAAAAATAAATACTGGCAACTTCATTGCATTTTTCAAATGCAGGGTGAATTGTAGGTTAATTGTGGTATTGTCTGTTTTGCTTTGATTATTCTCAGCACAAGAGTAAATTGTACTGTATTGATGATTCTTCTTTAGTACTTTATAGCTGATTTCCCTAAAAATAGAAATATAAAGTGGGAACCAGGTCATGTTAGAAATGCTTTAGTATCTAAAGCTTTGATATGAAAATAAATATACATAGAAATTATTATCTTTGAATTTAAAAAAAAACAAAGATTTTATTGTTAGGGAAATAATTTATTATATCACAGTCAAGTGAAAACTGGCACCACAAAGTAATCTGATGGCTCAGATGTGGGTAGAAAAGAAATTTAAATCTGACTTTCTCTTTTTCTTGAAAAGTTATATTTGATAATTAGAATAATTAATTAGATGTAGAATGAACTTTATTTTAGTGATGTCATGGATGTTTTCTTAGAAAAACTAGTATTGATAATTGGTACAGGATTTCTTATAAGAATGTTTAATCAATTTGAACATTTTATATTTAATATTTGGTAATTTACACATTTTTTGTTTTAGAGGTTCATTCTGTAACACATTACAAAATATACAGCAGATATGTACTAATTACTCTGGAGACCGAGAGACTAAATATCAATTTCATGTATTAGTTTGATGGGGAGAAAACTCATTTGGAGAATCTTCAGTTAGGATATCAACTCTGGATATCCTCTGGATGTCTGGCTATTCTAAAGACATTTATCTCAGTACTACCATTTTATAACAAAGTATGCATTGCATTGAGTAATAAAGAAATAGTAATTAAAATGTCCTCATAAAGGATGCTTTCTAACACACTAAATCTTTGTTGTAATTCTGAAATTTAAAGTGCACCAGTTCTTGAAGCTGCGCTAAGTCGGCTGCTGTGATAGGCGCTTTCGGGTGCTGCTGTGGTGGGTGAGAGTCCTTGATTGAGACTGTGAAGAGCTGTGTGCAAATATTTGTTTGTACTACTGACAGTGTTAAAGGCCTTTAACAACCGTTACAGCCTCACTGGTTCTCAGTTTCCTGAGTTGCGGGTTGTATCATGTGGAAGGTCACTTCTCTGAAATCTTGAAGTGCTTGCGTATGTAATATAAAATGGAGTTTCAGAGTCTATCATTAGAAAAGCTTTTGGCATTTTAGATAGTGACCTGTAGCAGAATTCATTAGAATGTGGCCAGCCTTTATCTTGCATCCCAATTTCTGTATGCCAGATTTTACTTTTTCTTTCCCTGTGCCTTCCTTCTTAAGCAGTGAAGCTGAAGATGTTTGTTACAGAGGTACCATGCATTTTTCTCTGCTATACCTCTGTATTTTCAAGTGAGGAGGGTCTTGGGTAAAGCCCAGTTCTTGGACTCTTTTCCCCTTCCTCCATTCAGTTGTAATGCAGTTCTGGGTAGTGACAGGGAGTGTGCTTCCCAGCGTTGCTCAGAAACATTGTGCCTCTTTGAGGCAGCTTTTGTTTCTACCCAGGAGCGTGTTTATTTTCAGGAGTTCGAGAGAGGTAGTTTTAGTCTTGGTAACTTGGATTCCTGATGGAAGAAGTAATTTGAGAGGATTTAATGTAGGTAACATTATCTAAAGCAGTGATTCTCAAGAAAGTTTGTCAGGGAGAGGGATGGTGGGCTGAGAGGACCCCTGACCTGAGAGGGGAGATGGTAGACTGCTTAATGCAGACTATGGGGAAACTGGGAGCTGGGAGTCCACCCTGCAACCACTCACCTAGAACATGGTAAGCCACTGTTCTAGACAGGTAAGGATCATACCACTCAGTGTCCTGACGTGGAAAAGCAGCCTTGGCTGTGTAACATGGTCCCTGAGCAAACATGCTTACATTCACCCAGGACCATGTATGGTTCCAGGTTCATTACCTATGCCTTATTCCACCAGCTCACACCCAGGAAAGTACACTACCATGCAAATGAGTGGTTTCATAGCGATGACCTTTAATCTAATTTATGTATTTAACAAGTCATTCACAAACTTGATCTTTTTTTTTTAAATCTTTTGGAGACAGAGGCTTGCTCTTTTGCCTAGGCTGGAGTACATTGGTGCAATCTTAGTTTACTGCAGCCTCCACCTCCCAGGTTCAAGCAATTCTCATGCCTCAGCCTCCCAAGTAGCTAGGATTACAGACATACACCACTACGCCTGGCTAATTTTTGTATTTTTAGTAGAGAAGGGGTTTCGCCATGTTCGCCAGGCTGTTCTCATACTCCTCACTTCCTGTGATCTCCCCGTCCTGTCCCAAAGTACTGGGATTACAGGTGTGAGCCACCACGCCTGGCCTTGATCATCATTATCAGTGCAGTTATTTGTGACCTATTTCTTAGCCCTCTAGAGCTTTTAAAAGAAAGGGGATCTGACTTTAACTCCTAGTGTTTGAAAGTTTTGAAAACCCCCTTGCCATCTTGCTTTGGAGACATGTCGTTAGCACTGTATGTTTTGATAGGAGTACAGTTGTTTAATTACGGTAGTAACTGTAATTAACTTCTGTCTAGCTCTTTGTAGCTTACACTTTTCATATACATTAATTCATTCCTGCTCCACGGGAAGCCTGCATTACTGGTTATGCAGTCAGGCAGCAGTGTACTCTAAAATGAAACCCAGTCCCCTTGTTCCGCATACCCTTCTTTCTGTTCTGTGAAGCTGTTCATCTTGAACAGACGGAAATGAGAAAGTGAGGCCCATTTATGATTTGCTTTTCTGATACCTGTTGTTTAAGATCACTGCTCACTTTTTTTCTATTTCCCTTTAGATCTTCTCTTAAATAGTTTGTTCCTTCATGTGTCTTTTTCCTCTTTGATCTTTTTTCACTTTTTTTTATTTGCCGTTTTATTTTGTGCCAACAGAAAACATTCTTTTGTAAGGAGTTAATAAAGATATGCTTAATTTTTTTAAAGCAAATTCTGAGTAGACTATTTTAGTCATACTGTGCTGTAAAGGTAGAGCATACCTCACATGGGGAAATGAGTGAGTGAAAGTACCCTCTATCTGTGAGCCACCGATAAAAGAGCCAACCAATGAAAAGCAAATGAAAAGATTCCATGGAGAAATTTCTCATGTGTGTGTTGTAAGAATAAGTTTTGAAGGTTTTAATGTAAAACACACTTTGTATATATAGTTTTTACTGTCAAATGGTTGTGTAAAAAAAAATCCTGCAAATTTTTTAAGGATATGTCTTAAATCTTTTATTCTCAGTCCTGGTTATGTATTTAGGGCACAGAAGTTTGGCAGCTGTAACCAGAAGAATTTTAATGTTGTAACTTTCCATCTTTAACAGTCCATGGCCAACACTGTCATTTTTTAAAATTAAATTTTAAAACTATGTTTGATTAGTCTTTTGTCTAGAACTAAGAATCTCAAGCCCACATAATTTCTACTTCATAAATTATTTTTAGGAGCATTTTCATTTTTGAAGGTGTGGTCTGTCACCATGGGGCCCCTTCCTGCCAAGACTTAATAAATCTTTTCAGTGAAATCCAGTTTAAGTGATAGGCTTTTAACTAGATTGGTTTTAAGAAGTGGCTGGGCGCGGTGGCTCAAGCCTGTAATCCCAGCACTTTGGGAGGCCCGAGGCGGGTGGATCACGAGATCAAGAGATTGAGACCATCCTGGTCAACATGGTGAAACCCCGTCTCTACTAAAAATACAAAAAATTATCTGGGCATGGTGGCGCGTGCCTGTAATCCCAGCTACTCAGGAGGCTGAGGCGGGAGAATTGCTTGAACCCAGGAGGCGGAGGTTGCGGTGAGCCGAGATTGCGCCATTGCACTCCAGCCTGGGTAACAAGAGCGAAACTCCATCTCAAAAACAAACAAACAAAAAAAACCAACAAAAAACGAAGAAGTGGAAAACCAGTCAAAAGCAGGAATTCTAGCAAAAGGTACTGTGAAATAGGTGTAATTACGTATACAATTTCTATCTTGCTTGCTCTGCCTCCCAGACTTCAGTATTGCCTTTCCCGGAAGCGTTTCCTGACTTTCCCTGGGAGAGTTGACCACACTCCCTCCTGCTGTTTCTGTACTTAGAAACATCTGTCAGGTCATCTCTGACACTTCCTTCCACTTACCTCTTCAGCAGCCTGCCTTCCTCAAGACCTTGAGTCCCTTTAAGGCAGAAGTCAAAGTAATGGCTTAAGGTAGAGAATGTTGTTTTCATGTTTGTTTTGTTTTGGTATGGGGTGTATTTTGCAAGTTTTTATGTTGTATTTAAATATTAAGTAATATTTCATACGTGCTTCATTTTCTAAGCTCATCTATGGCATTATGGAACTTTTGTTTCAGTTATGCATGTATATTAATACAGAGACTTGCAGTAGAAAATGTACGTCCTCTTCATTTTAATTGTATTTTTAAACTTATTTCGCTGTTCCCATTTCTATAGAAAGGCAGTGATAACACTTATCTCAAGGGGCTGAGGACTAAGAGAGTGAATTTAAAGCAGAGCGAGCTCCAGGGGCCTCCTCTCATTTAGACTGTCTTTATATTGCCCTCAGTCCAGGATTATTCAATTCTTGATTGGAAGTGAAATGAAGGCCAGCAAGGTCAGACAGGCACTTTTTAAGATACATCGATGGGACAACTCTCCAGCTTTTACTGCTTCCCATCTCTTCTGTCACACTTTATGGCGGCTTGAGTTGAGTTAACACAAGGAGACTTGACATTTTCATTTGTGATTGAAAGTGAGTACTAGTTTGGGTATTTGTCCCTTCCAAATCTCATTTTGAATTGTAATCCTCCCTGTTGAAAGTGGGGCCAGGCGGGAGGTATTTGGACCACTTTGGGGGGTTCCCTCATGAGAGGCTTGGTGCTGTACCGGCCCATAGGGAATTCCCATTTGAATTGGTTGTTTAAAAGTATGTGTTGGCTGGGGGCGGTGGCTCAAGCCTGTAATCCCAGCACTTTGGGAGGCCGAGGCGGATAGATCACAAGGTCAACAGATTGAGACCATCCTGGTCAACATGGTGAAACCCCGTCTCTACTAAAAATACAAAAAATTAGCCAGGCACGGTGGCTCACGCCTTTGTAATCCCAGCACTTTGGGAGGCCAATATGGGCAGATCATGAGGTCAGGAGTCCGAGACCAGCTTGGCCAATATGGTGAAAACCTGTCTTTACTAAAAACACAAAAAAAAATTAGCTGGGTGCTGTTACGCGTGTCTGTAGTCCCAGCTACTCAGGAGGCTGAGGCAGGAGAATGGCTTAAACCCGGGAGGCGGGGGTTGCAGTGAGCTGAGATTGCGCCGCTGCACTCCAGCCTGGGCAACAGAGCAGAACTCTGTCTCAAAAAATAGAAACAACAACATGAAAAGAATTTAAAATCAGATGCAGTGGCACATTTTCACAAAGAACCAACAGGAGGATGAAAAACAGACGTGTAAACAAGGATGAAAAAGACAGGTTTAGGGCAGTCGATGGACAAGAAGCCTGGCCTTAGATTCCCACAGAATAAAGGAGAGAAACACATATTGTAATTCAATAGCTTCATACTGAGCTTCAAGAAGGTAAGTACCGGCCATATCTTTGAATATATGTGCCGTATTAGTTTATATCTCACGTCTGATGATTTGCAGGTCTTAATATTTGCATTTTTATGCAGCTGAGATGTTTGGCACTCAGTTTTTGTGGGAGGGGGCAGCTTGGTATGGAAACAGCTTGGAGTTTGAAATCTGACTGGCCTGGATTTGAATCTCAGCTGTTACATGGCCTCGAGCAAGCGACTTATCTGATTTTTTGAGGTAGATTCTTGTCTGTAAGCCGGAGATAGAGAAACCCAACTCTGAAAAGATTAAATGAGATAAGGCATATACAGTATCAATAAGACGCTCCTTGGCTCACTCCTGTAAGCCCAGTACTTTGGGAGGCTGAGAAGGGAGGGTTGCTTGAGCCCAGAAGTTTGAGACCAATACAGCAAGGCAACATAGCAAGACCCCATTTCTATTTTTTTTTTTTTTTTTTTTTTCGAGATGGAGTTTCGCTCTTGTTACCCAGGCTGGAGTGCAATGGCTCAATCTCGGCTCACCGCAACCCACTCGGCTCTTGGGTTCAGGCAATTCTCCTGCCTCACCCTCCTGAGTAGCTGGGATTACAGGCATGCGCCACCATGCTCAGCTAATTTTTTGTATTTTTAGTAGAGACAGGGTTTTACCATGTTAACCAGGATGGTCTCGATCTCTTGACCTCATGATCCACCTGCCTTGGCCTCCCAAAGTGCTGGGATTACAGGCGTGAGCCACCATGCCCGGCCATGACCCCATTTCTATTTTAAAACATAGAAAAAGGAAACAAAAGAAAATATTGATAACAGTGTCTGGTGCTCAGTAAGGACTAAACACGATCGAGTTATCCTCTCAAGGAAAAGGCAATACAATGGTTTTCTCCTTCCCCTTGTTATGGAAAGGACAGAAAATGTAAAGAGAAGACATCTAACAACTGGGGGACTATATTTGTAAGAGGCACAATTTGTGTTTATTTTAAAAATATAAATTGCTTAGGAGGAAAAGGCTGTTAGCAGTTGAAGATCATGTTGTCTGTTACATATTAAAAACATGTTTTACGGAGAGAGATCCAAGATGCCCGATTAGCAGCAGTTCAGGATTGTAGCTTCCAGTGAAAGTGCGGAGAGTGAGTGGATGCCACACTTCCAGACGAATTTTTGTTGCCCATGGACCAGGAGATTCCCAGCGGAGGAGCCCCACGGGTCGCCAGCACAACTCTTGGCCGGCGCAGCTATTTCGCCGGTGCCCCGGTGCGGCGGTTCTCACTGCGGAATATACGGGACTGGGTGCCCTTTTAGTTGGCATTTGGAGCTCCAGGAAGGCAGAGTCGCCCATTCAGCTGATTGAAAAGGGGACTGAAGTGCGGAGCCAGACCAGGAGATTCCCAGGCAGAAAAGTGCCATGAATCGCAATGCGGCTGTTTCAGCTGGCACGCAGTGCCCCCACAAAAAAAACAGCAATTGGAAGCGCTGAAGATTGAGAGTTTCACAGCAAGCACTGCTGATCCTGAGAAGGTCCAGCTCTGTGGGGGAGGGGCGTCTGCCAAATAAAAACTAAGAAACAGAAAAAACTTTATCACCAACAAGCTGCATGTCCACTCAGAGACACAATCTGAAAGTCAGCAATTACAAAGACTACAGGTGGGTAAATCCACAAAGATGGGAAGAAACCAGTGCCAAAAGGCTGAAAATACCCGAAATCAGAATGTCTCTCCTCCTACAGGGGATTGCAGCTGCTCATCAGCGACGGAACGAGGCCTGATGGAGAATGAGCATGATCAACTGACAGAATCAGCCTTCAGAAGGTGGATAATAAGAAACTTCTGTGAGCTAAAAGAATATGTTCTAACCCAATGCAAAGAAATTAAGAACCTTGAAAAAAGGTTTGATGAAATGCTAACGAGAATAGACAATTTAGAGAGGAATATAAGTGAATTAATAGAGCTGAAAAACAATACGAGAACTTCGCGAAGTATGCACAAGTTTTAACAGTCGAGTTGATCAAGCGGAAGAAAGGATATCAGAGGTCGAAGACCAACTTAATGAAATAAAAGGAGAAAACAAGGTTAGAGAAAAAAGGCTAAAAAGGAATGAGCGAAGTCTCCAAAAAATATGGAACTATGTGAAAAGACCTAATCTATGTTTGATAGGTGTATCTCAATGTGACAAAGAGAATGAATCCAAGCTGGGAAATATTCTTCAGGATATTATCCAGGAAAACTTTCCCAACCTAGCAAAGCAGGGCAATATTCAACTCCAGGTAATACAGAGAACACCACAAAGATATTCCTCAAGAAGAGCAAACCCAAGACACATAATCATTAGATTCATTAGGGTTGAAATGAAGGAGAAAATACTAAGGGCAGCCAGAGAAAAAGGTCGGGTTACCCACAAAGGGAAATCTATCAGACTCACAGCAGATCTTTCAGCAGAAACCCTACAAGCCAGAAGAGAGTGGGGCCAATATTCAACATCCTTAAAGAAAAGAACTTTCAACCCAGAACTTCTTATCCAGCCAAACTAAGCTTCATAAGTGAAGGAAAAATAATTTTTTTTGCGAACAAGCAAGTACTCAGAGATTTCATCACCACCAGGCCTGCTTTACAAGAGCTTCTGAAAGAAGCATGACACATAGAACAACTAGTATCAGCCACTCCAAAAACATACCAAAAAGTAAAGAGCATCAACATAATGAAGAATTTACATCAACTAATGGGCAAAACAGCCAACATTAAATGGCAGTATTAAACTCATATATATCAATATCAATCCCAAATTTAAATGGACTAAATGCCCCCAATCAAAAGACACAGACAGGCAAATTGGATAAAAAGCCAAAACCCGTCGGTATGCTGCATCCAGACCCATCTCACATGCAAGGATACACAAAGACTCAAAACAAAGGGATGGAGGAAGATTTACCAAGCAAATGGAGAGCAAAAAAAAAAAAAAAAAGGAGTTGCAATTCTCGTCTCTGATAAAATAGACTTTAAAGCAACAAAGATCAAAAGAGACAAAGAAGGATATTACATAATGGTAAAAGGATCAGTGCAACAAGAAGAGCTAACAATCCTAAATATATACGTACCCAATACAGGAGCACCCAGATACATAAGGCAAGTTCTTAATGACTTACAAAGAGACTTAGGCTCCCACATAATAATAGTGGGAGATTTTAACACTACATTGTCAATATTAGACAGATCAACGAGACAAATTTAACAAGGATATCCAGAACTTGAACTCAGACCTGGAACAAGTAAACTTAATAAACATTTACAGAACTCTCCACCCCAAATCCACAAAACATACATTTTTCTCAGTATCACATCACACCTATTCTAAAAGTGACCACAAAATTGGAAGTAAATCACTCCCCAGCAATTGCATAGCATTTCACAGGTTTAAATGAAATATTGGTTGGCTGCTTGTTTGTTATTTTCCTCCCTTATTCCTTCCTGTCTCCATTATTAAGCACATTTATTGGCATAAAGAGGTTTTTAATACCCATTTTTAGACTGCGTTCTAGCCTGGGCAATAGATCAGGATTCCCATTCTCTCTCCCTCTTTCTCTTCCTCTTTCTTTCTCTCTTTTATTCTGTTTTTCTTTCTTTCTCTTTTTTTTTTTCTTTGCTTTCTTTTTCTTCCTTTCTTTTTTCTCAAAAAAAAAAAACCACGTTTTAAAATGTCTATTACTTTACTCAAGGATCTCATGCAAAAATTCTCAGAAATTAAGCACTGCATATCTGACTGCTGAGTACAGTGATTCATATGTATTTTAAAGTCATGTATTAATAAAATTACACATGGGTCAGATTCAATTATTGAAGGAACAATTATTCTCACTATGAAATTTTAAAGTATTTGTATACTGATGGTCTTTTAAAGCCTTGCTTCTCATTATAACAATTGAGTCGCGGAAGAGACATTCCTTTTTGTTTGGGTCAGTGTTATTGAGGCTTATCTTTTTGATACAGGACTATTTATTATTTTGTAACTGTGTCTTTTATTTTGTAATAAATTTATTTAAGGTATATTTTAATATAAGAGTAGAATCAATATTTTAGTTTTAAAAAGACAGTTCTTTAACATGTCTAAATACTCTTGAGAAATATGCCATTTTTTATTTTTTTAAAGCTAATATTGTCAGTCTACTTTTTTACTTTGGTTAATGTAGTCTCAGAGAACTATTCATCGAACTTGCTTTAATATTTTTTCCTGATTTCAAGGAGTGAAAAGTATCATCTAAAAATTTCTAAGGGTGCATTTTCTTATGAGAATGCTATATTATCTACTCTTATACCATTAGTCAAAAGTTAAATGAGTGTCATCCTTTCTGAATAATATGGTATGTATAAGTGATACCAAAACTTTCTAGATATGATGGCCAAAGAAATGTCAATTGTTTATGAAAAGTAATGTCAGTCTTGAATTTCTTTTGATTAGTCATTATAAGCATTTTTAAACTTTCTTCCTCATAGATACGTGCATTTTGAGGTAATATGTGATTTGTACAGCCATTCTTGAGTGGTTGAAACTTAAAAGAATTGCAGATTTTTGTGCCTGGTGGAGATAAAATAACTCTGAGACATGGCAGATACTCGGTTTTTTAATCTCTTGTATAAAGTATGCAAATGTTCCCAAAAGAGCACTTTTGTGGATATTTTGAGGTACCCCCATGTTAAGTATACACTGTCTTTAGAAATGTGAGTCTTATTTATTGTTACCATTTGAACAGGTGTCTCAATGCTTGTACCTACTGCAAAACTAAACATGCCAGAGGAAATTCGGCCAGTTACCCGATTGATGAGCTAGTAGATAGAGCCAAACAATCTTTTCAAGGTAAGACTTTCTAGAATTACATGTGAAATTGTCTTCTTAATAAATTATATTAGTCTTCTATTTAGAGACAAACTTCTTTAGTTTTCTGAAGAGTTTTACAAATATATCAGCTTAACTAATAAAAGATGTGACCAGATTGAATCACTCAGGTTATTTTTACCTTAATTACTCTTTGTTTACTGCTCTTTCGTTTTCTGATCACGCTAAGGTAAATGATGTATTTTGAACTTTACCACCCATCTTTAGACTCCATGGGAATAAAAATAAGATAAAATGAAATCCATGAGCCTCTGATGTCTGTTAAGATGTTTTTGGACAAGTGAAATACTCTTTTTTTTTTTTTCATCTCTTTCTCTGGCATTTTTGGACCATTCAGATGGTAGAGCTAATGACGGTTTGTAGAAGCCTTTGAAGAAGAAGATAGCCTTTTGTATCAGCCAATAAAGGAGGCTACCCTTTTTATCCACAGGACTGTTGGAACAGTAAAGAGTGGTACAGGGGGAGAGGCCTAATGAAAATGAATTGAGTGGGGTGGCTAACTACTTCGGAGTCATCACTTGCTGGGAAATAGATTATCTAGGTCTCTCTCAGCGTGTATTAAGACTTATCTTTAACATGAGTCACAGTGGTGTGGAGGTGTAACTGCTCACACCATAAACTTCCTCTTTTGTCTTTGTTTATCATATGTGGATGTAACAGTGGTGTTTTTTTACTCCTGACATGAGATAATCTGTTGTCTCATAATCTTGCAGGTTAATAGTTATTGGCATTGTGCTTTTCTTTTTAGCAAGTAACTTAGCATGCTACTTTCAGTACTTCCTACTCTGGGTCTCAGAAAGTATGAATTCCAAATTCATTTCTTTGTTTAGTCTATAGAAAGCTTTTAGAAACATGAATTTGGAATTAATAGAGAAAAACATCCCCTTGCTTGATTTGTTGATGCCCCCAACAGTTTTTCTCTACTTGTATTTTCTTAGCTCAATCCCCTCCTCCTTTCACATTCAACTAGTATTGAGAGAGAAATAAAGGAAATTTACTGACTCTTTCCAGCATTCTCCTTTTAAAGCCAGATTATTTATCTAATCTGAGGAAAAGCCTGGGTGGTTATCTTTTCCACAGCCTAACCAGTACTTCTGTGGATTTTCTTAGAATGGGCAAAAATTTGCCCAGAAACTAAATCTCTTTGAAAAAAGCCTTTGCTGGCATTCTTAATTAGTGTTTGTTTTTTCATATAGCTGTCAGATAATAGGAATATTAAACGTTAGATGTTCTATCAACCAAACACTGCAACTTAGAAGGCATGCAAATTTGTACTTTTCTAACATCATGCATTTCTAAGTGCAACTGCATAGAATTTTTTTTTAAATCTGTTTCATTTTACTTGGAAATTCATTTGAAAAATATAAAGCTGTAAAATTGCCATGTGGAAAGTGAAAATCTCCTCTTCACTCGCTTACATCTATCCTCACCTGTAACTTATGCTAACGTTTGGCTATGATTGCTTCACAACTTTATATTAGACACATGCATGGTTATTATATGTGACTTGAGGAAAAAGACAGAAATGTTACCGGTGGAGGGTGTCCACATTCTTTGTGTTTTAAACAAAGAATTGGATGAAACACACAAAGAAAGCAAGGAAAGAATGAAGCAACGAAAAGCAGAGAGTTATTGAAAATGAAAGCACACTGCGCAGGGTGGGAGTGGGTCTGAGCAGCTGCTCAAGGGCGTGAATTCGGAATCTTCTGGGATCCGAATTGAGACCCTAGAGGTCTCCAATTGGCCACTTGGTATTCACCCCATGTAAATGAAGTGGTGGTCTGCAGTCAGTCTGATTGGGTGTGGAAAGAAACCAATCAGAGGCTGAAGTGCAGTTCCAAAGGTCACACTCCCATGCAAATATCTGATTGGTTGTGGATAGCTGAAGTGAAGTTACAAAGTTGCACACCTATACAAATGTCTGACTGGTTGCAGAAATCAATTAATCAGAAGTACTTTCAATTTCCCAGCTGCCCTGCAGAAAAGATGGGTGTTTGTAAAGGGAGTAGCCTCTGGTCCTATTAGGCTGAAAAGTTGTTTTGTTTTTTTTTTTCCTATCTATTTAGCTAGGAAGTCAAGGTGAATTGGCCCTAGGTTCCCTGCCTCCATACCTTATTCTCTCCTGCCCCAGAAACATAGTTTGTATAAACCGATTACAACTTTTTGTAACAATATCCACCTTAGCTCTGTGATTTATCTTTAGAAATGCCCTCTGAGCAACCAAGTTACAGCGTATTTGCTTCTGTAGGGTTTTAATTAGTTAACATTGTCATATCCAAGTGGGTTGTACCAGATAAGGTGAATGATTCAAAGAACACATCAGAGGTTAGCAGTAATGTGGTAGCTATTTGTAATGCAAGTATTAGAAGGTTACTCTTATCAACATCAGTAAGATAAACGTCTTTTTATTCCCAACCATGGAATGTTTGCAACGTCAGGTTTTTCTGTTGTCTTATTATCTGTGTACTAGAGTTGAAACCAAATGCTAGTTTTTGGACTGGTGAGCTAACTTGTGAGATAAGCCCGTGTGTTTAGAATTTTTTTGTGTGTGTGACAGGGTCTCATACTCTGTCACTCAGGCTGGAGTATCGTGGCACAGTCTGAGCTCATTGCGGCTTCAAACTGTTGGGCTCAAGTGATCCTCCGGCCTCAGCCTCCCCAGCAATTGGGACTGTAGGCATGCACCACCAAGCCTGGCTAATTATAAAATGTTTTTTATAGATGGGTTCTCCCTCTGTTGGTCAGGCTGGTCTCGAACTCCTGTCCTCAAGCTATCTCGGCCTCCTGAAGAGCTGGGATTACAGGTGTGAGCCACTGCACCCAGCCAGGGAAATTTTAAGTCCTGGGGTATTTGTTGCTTTTTGCTGTAAGCAGTTTAGATTTGAAATACTACTCTGTTGCTTACCAGACACATGATGTGAACACAGTATCTTACCTCTCCAAGATTATGGTTTTCTCATCACTATAACATTTCATGTTTCTGTTTTAAGAATTTGAGATAACATGTATGAAGTAATTGTCTATATCAATATTATAAAGAAGAAATATTACTTAAACTAAAATCTAAAACCAGGAAGAGAAGACTAATTTTGAGTAAGAATATTGTAACATCCATAACAAAAAACATTAATGACCAAAATCAAATGACAGATTTTTCTTTTGAGACCGAATTATGTTTTATGAAAAACTTCTCTGTAGATAGAAGATATTTGGTATGACAGTTACCTTTCCTTTTCTAAATCTGAGAAGTACAAATTCATGCTAAGGGTGGCCTTATAATCTCTTTCAACAATAGGAAGCATCAGTCTATAATAGCTCACATTTTTAAAACGTTTAGTAGAGTTATCTTTTTTTCTACAAAAGACATTGAGATTTTAATGCTCTTATAGAAATCAGAAGTTTGAGCTTTAAAATTGCAAATAACAATTATAAAAGTAAACATAATAGAATAAATGACTCTTTTCTTATTACTATGACTTTTGCATATTTAATTACTTAATAATTCAGGCGATAGGAATATTTTTTGGACCAGAAACTCGTAAGTTCTACATCCTATCATGAATAGATTGCCTGTCTTATAATGAATAACAAACATGGTTTTATGAAAAGTTTCTCTGTAATGAAAAACCTAAATATGCTGCCAATAAATTGTAGCACTACATTTAAAGCCACTCTGTTGATGGAAGTTGAATTTCCCATCCTTTAATCTAAAGGCATTTTCTTTTTTTCCTTTTAATTTTTTAATGGCTCCTGTATGTCGGAATTACAAATTTATTTTTTTAAACTTTAAATCAACTGTGGAATGAGGATTAGAATCCAGGTTTCCAGTCATATGATAGAACATACAATAGCATCAAAATTTTGTTCTGAATAGCATATTTATCAGACTTTTTATTTTATTTTTTGGCAGTGAGATATCACTGGAGTGCAGAGGTGTGATCTCGGCTCACTGCAGCCTCCACCTTCTGGGCTTTCCCGATCTTCCTGCCTCAGCCTCCTGAGTAGCTGGAACTACAGGTGTGCACTACCACACCTGGCTAATTTTTCTATTTTTGGTAGAGACAGGATTTCACCATGTTGCCCAGGCTGGTCTTGAACTCCTGGCCTCAGATGATCCACCCACCTTTGCCTCCCAAAGTGCTGGGATTACAAGTGTGATTATGACACATTTTATATGCATAAAAATGTATTTCTTGTTAGTCTAATGAGTGAAGAGACTAAAGGCTAACCTGAAGGCAATGAAGCAGTCAGAAGAGATTCTGAAATAATCATGAAGTTATTCTGAATATAAAATGGTCTCCCACAATACTAAACATATGCTGACTGTGCATTCAGCTGCCAAAAAATGAGAGAGCTCGTTAACTTTTGAATGGACAGCATTACAGATTATTTGTATGTTTAAAAAGAAATATAATTTCTTCTGTATATAAATTATATCTGTTTAACTGGTTTTCTGGCATTTTTGTTTTCTTTTTCTCTCACTCAGCCTACATCATTGACCATTTTTGCCTTCTCAGTGTGTGTTTTATTTTTGAGGAGAGTTCTGCATGTGAATTTAAGATTTACCAGGTAACTTCTGGGTGTCAGCTCGTTGTTCCCACAGACCGTTGTGAAACCTTCCTCCTCACTTCCTCCCTTCTGCTGAGATTCAGGTTTTTAAAATTCCTAGGATTAATGGGGGCTGATTTTGCTGGGTTTGACACGGTTGCATTTTAGATACGTAGAAAAACGTGTCGAGTGGTGACCAGGATTTGGTTGGGGCTAGAATGAATTTACAAGCTAGTGTTTTCTAGGATATTTGTATCGATTTTTCTCTAGCAGCTAATCAGTCAGTTTCAGTTGTGTAAGTGATGGAGCAAACCTTTTTAAGTGTGCAGGGTGAGTGGTGTGGAAACACCACCTTTCACCGCTGTCTCTAGAATCAAAATGTAGAGATGATGGATGAGCTGTTTTTATAGCTATCGTGTGCTTTTCTAGATCTCATTTGTGTGTTACTACTTTTTGGCTTCCTCATAAATCTGAAAAGCCCCGGCAAGATAAGTGGCATAAACGAGTTATGGAAAGGTAAAATAAATTAGGATGAAATATTCAGAATAGGAAGAAAATTCCTCGATGCCTAGTGATTTTGATATTAATGTTGGAATTTAAAAAAAATGGGTTCTGTATTTCAAGACTTGCAAAGATACTGTCGATTAATTATGAAATGCCACCATAGTACATTGCTTCCTGCTTTTTTAGATAGGAAAGAATATGAGCAATATTTGATTTTCTATTGTATAAGCTTAAAATTGTTCAGTTGTACACTTTACATCAAGTCCCATTTGACTGTAATGATGATTAGTATACATTGATTTCAACCCAAGATTAAAAGGGGGCCAATAATTGCATTCTGTTGATTTATATGGCAGTTAAATTAAATGTCTATTTAATTTCTTTATCTTTTCATATGTGCTGTATCCAATTGAGAAATGCGTGTTATCTGTAGGATTAATAATGCAATTTACATGTTTGTTATAACAATTGTCAACTTCCAAAAAGGATTTTAGGCTTACCTTAAATGATTGTATGTAAAAGACCATGGAAATAAGAGCCATGTCAAATGCTGTATTGTGTTTTGAAAGAGGGAAGATAATTTTACAACTGGTGAATCCTGGCTTTTCAGAAGAATAGGGAAATGGAGTGATTTCTGTAATCTGATAGGAGTATGTAAAAGAAAGCATATAGCTTACCAAGAGAAGTCTACGTTAGTGTTTCTAGGCACTAAACACTAAGAATTATTGTCATGCATTTTTTCCTAAGAGACACTGAATGATATAGTAGAAATGTTGTTGACTAATGATGGATAGAGATTGAAGATATATTCTCTACCTGAGTTTTTCTTTTGTTCATTCTTGTAAAACCCAAAAATGTAATATTAAAATGTAACCTTTAAAGACATTTTTTGGGAGAACTAAATAAATATATAATACACATAACTTGATAGTGAACACAATGCCTAAATAGCGGTTTATCAGATTCGCAGTTTAAATAAGCTACAATTAATCACTGTGATTTCAGGGACTCTAAGTGAAGGCCGTCAGTGGTAAAAAACAGAGTATCATTTATGTGCTCTTTGCCTATTCAGATCTCTGGGGTTCTGTCAGTGTTGCTCAAACTTTTCTTAGCAACAAAAGGAGCCCTTTTTACAAATGAAACTTGAAAAGTCGAGGCGGACCACTGTGATTGAAGAAGTGGGGCCCTGTTTAGTGTGGCCTTTCCTCAGAACTTTTAGGAGTCAGCCAGAATCCGCTGGTTTAGATGAGTGTTTCTAATTAGTTAGGGTATTCCCTAACACCGTAATCAGGAGTGGGGATGTTTCCTTAAAGGACGAATAGTAAATGTTTTAGACTTTGTGGGCCATAATGTCTGTGTGGCAGCTATTTAGTTCTGCCCTTGTAGCATGAAAACAGCCACAGAAAATATGCAAATGAATGGATGTGGCTGTGTTCCATTAAAACTGTATTATAGGTTGGTCATGGTGACTCACGCCTGTATTCCCAGCACTTTGGGAGGCTGAGACAGGTGGATCTCCTGAGGTCAGGAGTTCGAGACCAGGCTGGCAAACAGGGTAAAACCCCGTCTCTACTAAAAATATAAAAATTAGCCAGGTGTAGTGGAGCATGCCTGTAATCCCAGCTACTTGGGAGGCTGAGGCAGAAGAATCACTTGAACCCGGAAGGCGGAGGTTGCAGTGAGCCAAGATCATGCCACTGTACTTCAGTCTAGGCAGCAGAGTCTCAAAAACAAAACAAAACAGAACACGTATATGATAGGGATGATTGATGAAGGTTCTATGGTCAATTTTGGGGGAAGTTAATTTAAACAAATTAATCAAGGTTCTTCATGGCAGAACTACTGGTTGTGTCTAATATGTTAATACATATTGTCAATCCACAAGAGAAGAATTTAGCCTCTGTTGAAAAAACTCATGATTAGCGTCATGCTCATTGTTAAATGACTGAATGAAAGCTTCCCCCCAAGACCAGAAGCAGGACAGGGTGCCTACTTTTACCACTGCCGTTCAACATTGTACTCGAATTCCCTGTCAGAGCAGTGACACAGGAAGAAGAAGTAAAATGCATCCAAACTGGAAAAGAAGTAAAACAATTTCTCTTCACAGATAATATGATTCTAAACATAGAAGATCCCAAAGAGTCTACAAGAAAACTACTAGAATTAAGAAATGAATGTAGCAAAGTTGTAGGTTATAAGATCAACATGCAAAAATCAGTTGTGTTTCTCTTCATCACCAATGAACAGTCAGAATCAATCTGAAAGGAAAATTGAGGAAGTGATTTCATTTACAACAGCAGCTAAAAGAATAGGATACCTAGGATTAAATTTAACCAAGGAGGTGAAAAATTTATGCACTAAAAAATATGAAACAAGTTGTGTGCTGTAGCACATGCCTGTAGTTGACTACCCAGCTACTCAGGAGGCTGAGGCGGGAGAATCACTTGAGCCTGAAGGTTTGAGACCACCCTGGGCAACATAGCAAGGCCTCATCTCTTAAAAAAGAAAAAATGGTAAATTATGAAACATTACTGAAGAAATGAAAGAAGACCTAAATAAAGGGAAAGACATTCATGTTCAGGGATAGGAAGACATAATATTGTTAAGATGTCCATACTACCCAAAGTAATCTACAGATTCAACACAATCCCTAGCAAAATTCCAACAGCACCCCCCTTTTTTTGCAGTTCTAGAAAAGCTGATGCTCAAATTCACGTGCAGTTGCAAGGGCCCTGAGTAGCCAAAGCAATCTTTAAATGGACCAAAATTAGAGGATTCACACTCCCCAATTTCAAAACCTACTACAGAGTTATGGTAATCAAAACACCATAGTACTTGCATAGGAATAGACATATAGACCGATGGAATGGGACTGAATCCAGAAGTAAACCCATACAACTGTATCCAACTGATTTTTGACCAGGGAACCACATTTATTCAGTGGCAAAAGATAGTTTCTGCACCAAATGGGACCAGATTTCTGCATACAGAAGAACAAAATTAGAGCCTTACCTTACACCATATACAAAAAATCAACCTGAATATAAGAATTAAAATAATAAGACTCTTAGAAGAAAACATGGGGGTAAATCTTTATGACCTCGGATTTAACAGTGGATTCTTAGATGTGTCACCAAAGGCAAAAGCAACAAAAGAAAAATAGATACACTTGACTTCATCGTACTTAAAAGTGTCATGATGCATCAACGGATACTATCAAGAAACTGAAAAGACAGTCTACAGGCTTGGAGAAAATATTTGCAAATTATGAATTTGATATAGTTTTAATTTCTAGAACATGTAAAGAACTACATCTCAGCCTGTCACAGTGGCTCATGCCTGTAATCCTAGCACTTTGGGAGGCCGAGGTGAGCGGATCACTTGTGGTCAGAAGTTGGAGACCAGCTTGGCCAATATGGTGAAACCCCATCTCTATTAAAAATACGAAAATTACCCGGAAATCGCTTGACCCTGGGAGGCGGAGGTTGCAGTGAGCCGCGATGATGCCACTGCACTCCAGCCTGAGCAACAGAGTGAGATGCCATCCTCCATCCCCCTCAAAAGAATTACAACTCAACAAGAAGACAATCCAGTTAAAAAATAGACAAAGGGTCTGAATAGATATTTCTCAAAAGAAGATAAGCACATGAAAAGATGCTCAAAACATTCTTAGTCTTTAGTGTGATGCAAATTAAAACCCTTCAGACTTGCTAGGATGGCTTTAATTAAAAACCAAATAGAAACTAAGTGTTGGTGAGGATGTGGAAAAATCGGACCCTTATACCTTGCTATGAATGGTCGCATTGTAAAATAGTGGGCCTACTGTGGAAAACAGTTCAACTGTTTCTTAAAAGGTTAAACGTAGAATTAATATATGACCCAGCAGTGTCACTCCTAGGTATATACTCCAAAGAATTGAAAACATGGACACACGCAGATACACATACACAAATGTTCATTGCGGCCATAGCCCAAAGATAGAAACCCAAGTTGTCCATTAACACATGAATCGATACACAAAATATTGGATGTATGCACAATTTAATATCATTCAACCACAGAATGGAATGAAGTTCTGATATATGCTACGGCATGCTAAATGAAATAAGCCAGACATGAAAGGACAAATGTTGTAAGATCCCACTTATGTGAAATATCTAGGGTGGGCAAATGCGTGGGGAGAAAAAGTAGATTATAGGTTACCAGCGACAGGGTGAAGGGAGGAATGGGGAGTTATTGCTTAATGGATATGGAGTTTCTGTTTCAGGTGATGAAAATGCTTTAGAAATGATGATGATAGTTATACAATATTGTGAATGTAATAAATGTCTCTGAAATGTAAAACAAAAATTAAACAGCTTTGTTAAAATGAATATTCAAGACATTGGGAAAAAAATATTCACATTTGTTTGGTAAAGGATTAATATCCAGCATATAAATATTTTTTACAGCTCAGTAATAAAGACAAACAACTAAATTTTAAACTGGGCAAAAGATTTGAACAGATACTTCAAAAAAGAAGATAGGAACGACCAAAAAGTACGTTAAAAGTATTGAACATCATGAGTCACAAGGGAAGTGCCAATGTAAATTACAATAGGGTACATTAAGTGCAATCACCAAAATTTAAAAGATGAAAATCACTAAAGGTTGGCAAGGATGTTGAACAACTGAGTTCTCATACATCGTTGCCAGGAATTGGGGTTTTCACCCACTTTGGTAAAAGGTGTGACAGTTTCTTATTGAAGTAAACATACACTTGTCCAATAATCCAGCCATTCTACTCATTTGCTAAGAGAAATTTGTCAAAATTAGTCACAAAAAGGCTCGTATAAGCATGTTTATGTCTATTTTAACCATAATCGCCAAAAATTAGAAATAGCCCATGTGTTTATCTCTAGAAGAATGGCCAAAGTGGAATTTATCCACAAAATGGGCTATTATTTGATGATTAAAAGGAATGAACTACTGATGTAAGCAGTAACAGGAAGTTATTTTAACAATATTATGCTGAGTAAAAGAAGCATTACACAAAAACCCATGCAAGATGTGATTTTATTTACACGAATCCCTGGAAATAATCTGTGGTAGGAAAAAAATCAGAATATTTGTTGCAGGCACGAGGGCAGAGAGAGATTGTCTGATGAGGTGCATGGGATTACTTTCCAGAGGAAAGTATTTTATATCTTTAGAGTAGTTTGGACCACATCGGTGTAGATGATTGTCAGAACTCGCTCGCTTAAGATCTATGCATTTTTCTTTTCTTTTCTTTCTTTTTTTTTTTTTTTTTGTAGTTGTCATTGTTCTAAGAGACACGTTCTGCCTCTGCCACACAGGCCAGAATAGAGTGGTGTGATCATAGCTCACTGCAGCCTCAAACTCCTGGGCTCAAGTGATCCTCCTGCCTCAGCTTCCCAAGTAGCTGGCACTACAGCCATGGACCACCATGTCCGGCTATCTTTTAAAAAATTGTTTTTAGAGATGAGTCTTGTTATGTTGACCAGGCTGGTCTCAAACTCCTGGACTCTAGTGATTCTCCTGCCTCAGCCTCCCAAAGTGCTGAGATCACATGCATGAGCCCCGTGCCCTGGCTGCATTTCCTTTCATGTAGATTTTCCACCAAATAAAACTTCTAGTACATGAAATGAAGGAACAAAAGTAATCCCAAGCTTGGAAGATGATAGCCACACAGAGATGAACAGCGCATGTTACGGGCTTGTCAGCACTGGCCTTGGGCAGCTGCTGCCTGATGTTTTACAGTGTACTCACCATGTATGTTAATAACTAGTGCTGTAAGCTACATCTTCATGTTTCTTACTGCTCAATTATCAATTTGTAGACACTAAGCAAGATGCACAAGTAGTGCTTATGGAGGTTCCTTCTCAAGAACTTCCTCTCTGGTGATCAAAGCATCAGTGCCCAGATTGGAACACTGTATGCACTCGTGAGGAGAAAAGTGCTCAGCAATAGATATAGAAAAATCAGTGAGCAATAGATAATTCCACGTATTTTCAGGAAAGAAGAAACGTTTGTAAAATCACATTTTTCTATTGGTGGCCATTGCAATTTTATACAGTCTGATGGAAAATAAATGTAGTGGTTATCAGAACCTTCTGGTGACATTCCACGTTTTCTCTACTGTTTCTTTGACATTCATCGAGTGTTGGCTCAAAATTTGTTTTCTACACTCTTACCCTGGGGAGATTCTGCCTCAGTGGGTCTAAGAGGCCATCATACCATTAGTCTTTTTAATTTGTGCATCAGGCGATTTGCATCCAATTATTTGGGAAACGTTGCATTTACATTATAGGTAAAGGCATCAGACAAGAATTCATCTTGTAATTCTTAGTGGTGACCAATAATAGCTTAAAAATTCAATATAATAGTAAAAAAATAGTAACTTAAGATAATATGATTGAATATTTATGAAGCAATTACCATATTTCAGTTCCTCACCTTAATGCTTTTTTTCCATTAACTTGTTTAATCCTCACAAAAGATGGAGGTGCTGTAATTATCTCCTTTCACAGATGAGAAAACAAGTGAGAGGATAAATAATTTGCGCCTCCCCCTTGCCCCTCCCTACCCTAGGCACAAAAGTAGTGGGGGACAGAGTCTGGCTTTAAACCAGACGTTCTGGCCTCAGAGCTCATGGCTCACCCAGTAATTTGCTGCAGGAGTTACAGGTGGTATGGTGTGTTAATTCAGAGGGTTGGGAGGAGTTCTTCTACAGGACAGTAATGAGGTGTAATCACGGTCCAGTGTCTCAGTCCTCCTTCTTCTTATCTCCTCACCACTCGGTAGCACTAGTGGTCTGGAACCGAGTAAGAGTTGGAAGGCTTTGGCTTGAGCTGTGACACGATCATTTGTTAGCAGCAGGAAGGTGGGCATGCCGCAGCTTGTCCACACTGTCGGTTAATAACACTCCTCCTGGAGTGCAGACCACGGGAGATCTGCCTGTGCACGTGCCCGCCAGATGCCAGGCGGCCTGTCAGTCATCCTCTGCTTCTCATGCCATCTCGCTCTCACTCTGTCGCCCAGCCTGCTTATTTCTTATGTGCATAAGGGACTCTTCTGCTTTCTTCATGGTCATCTGTTTTTCATTTTTAATTTTAGTCTCATCCACAGAGTTATTCTTTCTCAACTCTGCTTTCAGTTACTGCAGCATCCTTAGAGTTCCTGTTTTCTCATGTCTTGCTGCTGCTTCTGCACTGGTGTGACCATTCCTGTTGCATATGTATCCGTATTAAAAATAAATGTTTGCGCTGCCTCCCCGACAGAGAAATCTTACCAAAAAGTTGAACTTAAACTTGGTTAAGGTAATGAAGAAGCATGGGAGCATTCTTGTTCTTCAAGGATGCAGTCAGCAAAATCCAGCCGTGAAACTCTTTCCTGAACCAAAGACAGTTCTTCAGCTAAGGAAGAGGTGGGGAGCAGTAGGGAGGGAGAGGGAGAGACGGAAGTGGGGACTTCTTCACAGATGAAAAGAGATTTCAAAGAGAATTGCAATATGTGGACTGCATATGGATCCCTGTTCAAACAAACTGTGTAAAAATGGACAATTGTAAGACAAGTGCAAAATTGAATACTGATAAAATGTAAAAGTTATTTTAAAGTTTTGTAAGGTCTGGTAATAATGAAATATTTATGGATGAAATGTCATATCGGAGATTTGCCTCAAAATCCCCAGTGGGAGCATGTGGCTAGGTGACCAAGGGGTGACATTGTTGAAGCTGACTGCTGAGAGCTTGAGGATTAATTATACCATACTGTATATTTGTGTATTTATGTATTTTTACATATGTTTAAAGTTTCCTGTCATAAAAAGTACACAAAATATGTATTTATAACCTTTCTCTATCTACACAATCCTCCAGATTTAACAAAGCAGTTCTCACTTTAAAACCGATTCTAAGGAGTTTTTATTTGCCTCATATTAACTATCTACTTCCAGCTTGGCCTGGAAAATTTTTGCTCCAGTGTTTTCTGACAGCATTTTTCTAGATAAGCCAAACTTTTTGGAAGCAGTTGCCTTAAGCATCTGTCAGTAGAATCTGATCAGATTGGTTAAATTGAATGAGTTAAATGGAGGCAAAGTCAAGTGGATGAAAACCTCCTGGTCTTCCACTAAGCATCTGCTCCTTGTGACAGGTTCACAAAGGTCACTTTTACTGGTTTACCTGAGTTGAATTTGAGGGCGCAGGTGCAGAGACGTTGGCTTCTTTTGTCCTGCACCTGCCTTACCTCAGGTAAGTAGAAACACCTGTTGAAGGCAGACTAGCATTACCCAGTAGGTAGGTGTGGGATGATCCCAAATACGCAGCTCTTTGTGCCGCCTCGTTTTTAATAGCAGGTATTTTTGACTTGGCATCACAAAAAAAGCACATTAGGACATCTTAATAACGTACTAATTCTTTGGGGTTTTGACTGGAGTCGGTTAGATAATCATGATTCATTCAAGTTGCTGCGCTGAATGCAGTTTAAAGCCCAGTGCCATGAGGTGTTCGCTGGCCTTTTGCTTGCCTCAAAGCAAAAGAACAATAGTATTCAACATGCTTGCTCCCTCACTGTATAACTGAATGGTTCAATTTATATCTCCTGCCTGTGGCAACTGCTTTTCAGTAATCACAATGAAGAGTAAGGGATATATGTGTAGGGTTATGTGGCTGGATTATTCCCATGGGTGGACCCGACCACGGGGGAAGGATAACGTCAATTTCAAAGTGTAAATATGTCTTTGCCTAATTTTTTGTTCTAGACATCGCTACACTTATTTGTATTGTTTCTACGGTTTTCTATCTGATAGTATGGAGAATATGCAGTGGTTACATTCTTCTGTAGTCACATGAAGCACTATTCTCCTATTTGCTAAGTCTGTGCCTTGAGATAATATATTTAGCGTCTCTATCCTTGGTTGCCTATTCTGCAAAACGAGGATATTAACAGAACTAACCTCATGGAGGTGCGATAGGGATAAAAATGAAGAAATGAATGCAGAGAGCTAAGCACAGTCCTGGGCATGGAGTCAGTGCTGAAGAACTCACGATGATGAAGATGATGATGAGTAATGGTATAGTAGTATGTGAACACAAAGATTGAGTTGTTTCTTACTAGAGTAGAAATTAACATCACTTTATGATAATAATGCAGTCCTTGTCAAAGAATTCAAATGGCGTGATTATAAATACATAGCAAAGAAATATGCTTCGTATTTTTGACATGTAATTGTGTGCTGAGTACATTTTAATCAGAGAGAGAATGGAATTGCTGTCAAGGATATTGGTAGTTCATTAGCTTATTGACTGCACACTAAGTATTTAAAGTGTTATTTTGGTGTCAGCCTGATGCATTAATTTCTAGGTCAGCATATTATTGACCTCAACTATTTGATTCTTTTAAAAATTAGCTTAATTATGTTTTTGCCAGATGCTGTTTTATAAAATCAGTAAATAATTCAATAAAAATTCTTTTCTCCTTACCATGCCGTTCGGATGGTCTTCCTAAATTAACGGTGGCAAATTTACCAGTACTAGAACTTGGAAGAATTAACCTCTTAGCCTGCACCCTGCACTCATTTTTTCTCTTCTGTGATTCAAACATATAATGGATATCTCTTTATGTGGCCTCGGGGAGAAACATATTAACACTTCAAATTTACCAAGTTTTAAATGTAAGCTGTTTGGTCTTTTTAAAAGAAGTTTAAGTGATGCTTCTCTTTATAAAGGCTACTCTTCAGATTCAGAGATTTTCCTTGGGGAAGTTTGAAGGTCTTTCACTTCGTGTTTGAGTGTTATAGGTTTAAAAACTTTCCCCATTGTAGAGATAACTGTTAATTTAATTTTTACCCTAAGTTATACATTTCTAAACTTTAGTTTTGGACAAATAAAAATAACACATAATACAAAGTGTAGGCTGGGTGCTGTGGCTCACACCTGTAATCCCAGCACTTTGGGAGGATCTCTTGAGCCCAGGAGTTCAAGACCAGTGTGAGCATCATAGTGAGACCCTGTGTTTTAAACAGTATATACAATATATAATGTAACTGACACTAGTGAATTTTCCTCAGAGAATAAGCAATGTTAGTTTTGTCATGTGCTCTTTAGATTCTTTTTTTTTCTTTCTTTCATTTTCCTGACTACTTTCGTTTAAACTTGGTTTTGTTTTGTTTTGTTTTTTTAAGTTTTCTTTTCTTTACTTTTTTTTTTTTTTAAATATGGGGTTTCACCATGTTGGTCAGGCTGGTCTTGAACTCCCGACCTCAGGAGATCCACCCACCTTGGCCTCCAAAATGCTTGGATTACAGGCGTGAGCCACCATGCCCGGCCTCTTTTTTTCTTTTTTGAGACAGAGTCTTGCTCTGTCACCAGGCTGGAGTGCAGTGGCGCGATCTTGGCTCACTGCAACCTTCACCTCCCGGGTTCAAGTGATTCTTCTGCATCACCCTCCTAAGTAGCTGGTACTTCAGGCACCTGCCACCACGCCCAGCTAATTTTTGTATTTTTTAGTAGAGACATGGTTTCATAATGTTGGCCAGGATGGTCTCAATCTCTTGTCCTCGTGATCCACCCGTCTCAGCCTCCCAAAGTGCTGGGATTACAGGCGTGAGCCACCGTGCCTGGCCTGTTTTTTTTTTTTTTTTTAATGAAATAATATGTTATAGATAAAGTCGAAGTTCCCTATTACCTCCTACCAGGTTGTCTTCACCTGCTTCTCTGCCAGAAGTAACTGCTACCATGAATCTGCTGTGTATCTTTTCTCTGTTTGTATATGCTTTGTCAATTTATAATATTAAAAATTTGTTTTATACTCTCAGATATTATTCAGCTTTGCTCTTTTCACTCACTGTTTTCTTTTTTCTTTTTTTTTTTTGTTGAGAGAAGAGTCTCACGTTGTTGCCCAGGCAGTAGTAGAGTGGCACGATCTCGGCTCACTGCAGTCTCCACCTCCTGGGTTCAAGCAGTTCTCCTGCCTCAGCCTCCTGAGTAGCTCAGCTTACAGGCGTGCACCATCACACCCAGCTAATTTTTTTGTATTTTTAATAGAGACAGGGTTTCACCATGTTGACCAGGATGGTCTCTCATCTCCTGACCTCATGAGCCAGCACGCCTGGCCCATTCACCGGTTTATTTTGTGGACCTATCCATATTTGTCCATTTATCTGTTTTATTTAATAGCTCTATAGTAGTCCATCATATTAATTTACAACTTACTCATCTGGTGATGGATATTTGGGTTGTTTCAATTACAAACAGTGCAATTGTAGTGAACATCTTACACTTACTTCCTTTTATTCGCATGTGAGTTACTTCAGGATACCTTACCTGTAAATGAAATTGTAGGTTAATGAATATGCTTATTTTCCACTTTGCTGGATATTACCTGAATGTTCTCCTGTACTCCTCTCCATAGTGTGTGTTTCCATTTCCTCATACCCTTGCTCAGCGATTCATTTTTAGGGTTCAGAACCTAAAGTATCTAGCAGAAGAAGAAGTCAAATGCCTCATGACTTTGTAGGAAAGATGGATACAGATAGAGATGCCTTCATTCAGTATGTTCTCATCATCATGGTGCTGATGATTCCCATAGGAGATTTCAGAGCTTGCAAGTAATGTCTAATATCGGCAGTCGTGAAAAGCCTGTCATGTCTTCATCTCTTTAGCATGGTTAAACTGCCACTGTTTATAATCATTCCTGGAAAGAATAACAACCCTTCTGCAAGCAAGCACTACCATACCCAAACACATATCCGGCTGCGTGATTGCTGTAGAAATACACAATTTCAGTAGTCATTCCCCAGAGTTTTGTTCTTCAGCTTTCTTTCTTTCTTTTTTTTTTTTGGGGGGGTGGGGACAGAGTTTCGCTCTTATTACTCAGCCTGGAGTGCAATGGGGCGATCTTGATTCACCGCAACCTCCACCTCCTACGTTCAAGCAGTTCTCCTGCCTCAGCCTCCCGAGTAGCTGGGACTACAGGCGTGTGCCACAATGCCCAGCTAATTTTTTTGTATTTTTAGTAGAGATGGGGTTTCACCATTTTGACCAGGATGGTCTTGATCTCTTGACCTCGTGATCCACCTGCCTTGTCCTCCCAAAGTGCTGGGATTATAGGCATGAGCCACCGCACCCGGCCCTGTTCCTCAGCTTTCTTTATCCAGTGGCCCTTTTGATAAATACCTTATTTCTCTCCCCTCCCCCCCCCCGCCCCCACCTCTGATATGCCACCGCTTACATCTGGTCTCCAACATTATTGGGAATATGTAAAACAAACAAAAATAGCATTCTGAGCAGTGACTGAAAGAGAACCCTGACAGATAAAATTGAAGAGATGGGGATTGAAAATGGCTTTTTTTTCTTTTGAAGTCACTTTATGCAATTTAAAAATGGGGTGGAAAGAATAGATAAGAAATCTTGACCAAAACAAATTAGTAAGTCTGACATTTGAATATGTTCATTTGATATAAAATGCGTATTTTTGTAACTGCTTAAATGAGTAGTTTCTAGTGCTAAGTAAAACAATACTGATTTTAAATTAATAACGAATGCCGCCATGGTTCGAGTTTTTTGGCTGAGAAATAAATATAGTTGTGTTTGATTGGTAAACTCATCAAATTAATGTGGTTCATTTATTTTTCAGTTAACATTCTGGTTTAGGATTCTGTGTACCACTGTTGAAAACTGAGACTACCAGATATTACCAAGTTGGGGATGGAGGGTAGGAGGCATCACCGAGATGAAAATTCCCTCCCTCCCCACTCCCTACCTTTCTCAAAATAACTCTTTCTTGTCTCCAAGAGAGCCGTGACCTTACAACTCTGTTATGTTCGGTTCGATCAGATTAAAGGGTTCTTGGGTTCAGAAGGTGGTTTCAGAAATTATATTCCACTTGGACCTGTGCCTTAGTCTACTTGGGCTGCTATTACAAAATGCCTTAGAATGGGTATGAACAGCATGGACTTACTCCTCGCAGTTCTGGACTGGGAAATCTAAGATCCTGGTGCCAGCAGATTCAGTGTCTGGTGAAGGCATGCTCTCTGCTTCAAAAGTGGTGCCTTCTAGCTATTCATTCACATGACAGAAGGGGCGAACAAGCTTTCTCAGGCATCTTTTTTTTTTTTTTGAGACAGAGTCTTTTCCTGTCACTCAGTCTGGAGTGCAGTGGTGGGATCTTGGCTCACTGCAACCTCCGTCTCCCGGATTCAATCGATTCTCCTGCCTCAGCTTCCCAAGTAGCTGGGATTATAGGTGCACACCACCAAGCCCAGCTAATTTTTACATATTTAATAGAGATGGGGTTTTGCCACGTTGGCAAGGCAGGTCTCGAACTACGGACCTCAGGTAATCTGCTCCCTTTGGCCTCCAACGTGCTGGGATTACAGATGTGAGGCCCATACCTGGCCTCTTGGGCCTCTTCTATAAGGGCACTAATCCTATTCCTAAGGGAATCGTTGTTATAGTCTCATCACCTCCCAAAGGGCCCTTTGATTAAAGTTGATTCCCTTGTGGACATTTGTTCAGAAATGAGTAAGTCAAATGGGACACCACAAAAAAGGAGACTATTTCCTAACCCCCAGTAGAAATGAATTGGGCACCAGTGGAGGTTTTTCTATTTTTCTTGGCATCTGAAATAAAAGTTGCAGGCCCAGATAAAGAAGGGATAAGTATGCCAAGCCCCTTAAAGCAGAGGCCTCCCAACCTTGCCGCAAGCCAGACTGAGTGGGGCCTCATGACCTGGCCTCTGTTGACCTTGGGAATCTGGTAGGCAGCCAGATGCTTCAGATAACATACATCTATAAAATAGAAAAACAAGTATTTATTATGGAAGGCTTCCTAGAAATAGCCCTCATTTTGTGTCTTTTTTCCACCCATCTTCAGTTTTATATTCAGAAAATAAGTTTACTTTTTTAGTAAGGGACTACAGTATTATCCTAATTATGTAGGAAAAAGTCTTTGTATATGTGTAGAAAAAAGACCAAATTGAAACAAAATAATCTGAGTGATTGTTATCTCTCAGTGGTGGGATTAAGTTATTTTAATTTTATATTCTATGAAATATTTACAGCAAGTGTTCATTATCTTTGTTTCCTACAATGAGCATGAATTAGCTTTCTTTTCCTAATTATAAAATAATTAAAAGTACATTTATTTCGTTATTCACTAAAAATACATTTTTGAAGTAATTAAAAATACAATGAAAATCAATTTAAGATTGGACTATATGAATGACTTGGTCAAAGGTCTGATGAACTGATGAAATCAGGTTTCCAAATCTTTGGAGAAAACCATGAAAATGTTGCTACTCTTTAGGGCACAGTCTTGTTAATCAACAGATCTTGACTCATTTGCTTCTGGGTGTGGAAGGATGGCCCAGCTCCTCTTAGGTGTAGAATTAGTTTGTGACAGCAGCATTCTGTAATGGGAGACGACTTGGGCACTTTTTACTGTTTTTACTGAATTTTGTTTCCTTTGCTTCTGTCTACCTCCCTGTCTCTTGTTAATTTGTGTATCTGTTCCTGTTCTGCTTGTCTTTATACCTCTGGATACTCTCTTGGTCCTTAGTTATATAGTATATTTCATGCTGTCTGCTTATTCACACCCCTCACCTCCAGCCACACCTCCTGTGACATTTGGAATTCTGGTTCTTGATGATTGTGTCACCATCTCCAGTTGGGAAGCTCTGAATGAGATGTGTAAGCACGCTAGATCATGACTGAAGCATCTGCTCTAAATGTGACTGTCATTGCCACAGTGGCCTCCTGCTTAGGCTTCCCCTGGGTTCTTGTCAGGAATTAGCTTGTTTTTACAAGGGTTGTTCTAATTCTGAAGTAGCCTACTTTTGACTATTAACTATTTTTCTTGGCATCTGAAATCAAAGAGATGGAAACCTGGTTTCTCCTTCTAAATTATATGGATTCAGTAGGCTTAGGAATACTTACTGAGAGTATTGATAAACCGAACATTACTTAAATGATCTACTCATAAAAATTATTGAGTAAAATAATGTTTTGTGAAGTCAATCCTATATGTTTTTGTATTTTTACATAAAATAAAATACCCCATTTTAAATGATTTTATGATTAAAGCTTTTATTTTATTTTATTTTTTGAAATGGAGTTTCACTCTTGTTACCCAGGCTGGAGTGCAATGGCATGATCTTGGCTCACCGCAACCTCTGCCTCCTGGGTTCAAGCAATTTTCCTGCCTCAGCCTCCCGAGTAGCTGGGACTACAGGCATGTGCCACTATTCCCAGCTAATTTTTTGTATTTTGAGTAGAGACAGGGTTTCACCACGTTGACCAGGATGGTCTCAATCTCTTGACCTCGTGATCCACCCGCCTCGGCCTCCCAAAGTGCTGGGATTATAGGTGTGAGCCACTGCACCTAGCAAAGCTTTTATAAAATAATTTCCTACCAACTTATATTTGCTCAAAGGAGCTTACCCAAAGATTAAAGTGTTTCCAGGATTTTCCCTATACAGAATATTAGTTCCAACAGGTATCTTGAAGATCACCTTACTAATACCACATTTTATTTGTATAGAAATGGACAGTCAGGGGGTGCTGCGTGACTCGCCAATGTTATATAACTAACTCTGGTGAACACAGTACAATTAGGACAGTTTCCTAGGATCCTTTCTTCTCTCATTAGCCACCACACCACAGTACATCTTATGAATGAGGTTATTTTCAGGGCATAATTTGTCTTCTTCTTGTTGCAGTGGATCTTGTGAGCAGAATGATGCTGTCTTAAAACCATTTGTTGGCAGTGTAATGTTTATTTGGTACAGTGCTAAGCAGTTTCTATGTCATTACTTTTAATTTTTTCTCTGCTTGGGTGCAGTGGCTCACACCAGTAATTTCAGCACTTTGGGAGGCCAAGGCAGGTGGATCACTGAGGTAAGGAGTTCGAGACCAGCCTGGCCAACCTGGTGAAATCCCATCTCTATGAAAAAACACAAAAATAGCTGGGCATGGTGACACATGCCTGTAATCCCGGCTACTCTGGAGGCTGAGGCAGGAGAATCGCTTGAACCCAGGAGGCAGAGGTTGCAGTGAGCCAAGATCACGCCACTGTTTTCCAGCCTGGGTGACAGTGAAACTCCATCTTAAAAAAAAAAAATTAATCTTGAAAGACCAGCAACCATCTAGTGTCAAAATGGCAGGATCGAATTCACTCATAACAATATTAACCCTAAATGTAAAGGGGCTAAATGCCCCAATCAAAAGACACAGACTGGCAAATGGATAGAAGTCAAAACCCATCGCTGTGCTGTGTCCAGGAAACCCATCTCACGTGCAAGGACACACATAGGCTCAAAATGAAGGGATGGAGGAAGATTTACCAAACAAATGGAGAGCAAAACAAAGCAGGAGTTGCAATCCTAGTATCCAGTAAAATAGACTTTAAACCAACGAAGATCAAAAAAGACAAAGAAAAGCATTACACAATGGTAAAAGAATCAATGCAACAAGAAGAGCTAATGATCCTAAATATATATGCACCCAATACAGGAGCACCCAGATACATAAAGCAAGTTCTTAATGACCTACAAAGAGACTTAGACTCCCACACAATAATAGTGGGAGACTTTAACACTCCACTGTCAGTATTAGACAGATCAACGAGACAGAAAATTAAGAAGGATATCCAGGACTTGAACTCAGATCTGGACCAAGCAAACCTAATAGACATCTACAGAACTCTCCACCTCAAATCCACAGAATATACATTCTTCTCAGCACCACATCACACCTACTGTAAAACTGACAACATATTGGAAGTAAATCACTCCTTGGCAATTGCAAAAGAACGGAAATCATAACAAAGAATGTCTCAGACCACAGTGCAAATTAGAACTCAGGATTAAGAAACTAACTCAGATCCGCACGACTTCATGGAAACTGAACAACTTGATCTTGAATGTTGACTGGATAAACAAAGAAATGCAGGCAGAAATAAAGATGTTCTTCAAAACCAATGAGAATGAGGACACAACATACCAGAATCTCTGGAACACATTTAAAGCAGTGTCTAGAGGAAAATTTATAGCAATAAGTGCCCACATGAAAAACAAGGAAAGATCTAAAATCACCACCCTATCATCAAAATTGAAAGAGCTAGAGGAGCAAGATCAAAAAAACTCAAAGGCTAGCAGAAGACAAGAAATAACAAAGATCAGAGCAGAACTGAAGGAGATAGAGACACAAAAAAACCCCTTGAAAAAATTAATAAATCCAGGAGCTGGGTTTTTGAAAAGATCAACAAAATAGACAGACAGCTAACCAGATTAATAAAAAAAAGAGAGAATAATTAAATAGATGCAATAAAAAAAACAATAAAGAGTGTATGATAGAAATACCGACTACCATCAGAGATTACTACAAACAACTCTATGCACATAAACCAGTAAACCTGGAGGAAATGGATAAATTCCTGGACATGTGCACCCTCCCAAGCCTAAAGCAGGAAGAAGCTGAAACCCTGAATAGACCAATAACAAGGGCTGAACTTGAGGCAGCAGTTAATAACCTACCAACCAAAAAAATCCAGGTCCAGATGGGTTCTCAGCTGAATTCTGCCAGACATATGAAGAGGAGCTGGTACTATTCCTTCTGAAACTATTCCAAACAATAGAAAAAGAGGGAATCCTTCCCAAATCATTTTATGAGACAAACATCATCCTGATACCAAAACCTGGCAGAGACTCAAATAAAGGAAAACTTCAGGCCAATATCCATGATGAACATAGATGCAAAAATCTTCAATAAAATGCTGGCAAACCAATTGCAACAGCACATCAAAAAGCTTATCCATCATGATCAAGTAGGCTTCATCCCGGGGATGCAAGGCTGATTCAACATACACAAGTCTGTAAACATAATTCACCACATAAACAGAACCAAAGATGAAAACCACATGATTATCTCAATAGATGCAGAGAAGGCCTTCGAAAAAATTCAACAGCGCTTTATGCTCAAAACTCTCAATTAACTAGGTATTGACAGAATATATCTCAAAATAATAAAAGCTGTTTACTACAAAGCCACAGCCAATATCATACTGAGTGGGCAAAAACTGGAAGCATTTCCTTTGATATCTGGTACTAGACAAGGATGCCCTCTCCCGCCACTCCTATTCAATATAGTATTGGAAGTTCTAGCCAGAGCAATCAGGCAAGAAAAAGAAATAAAGGATATTCAATTAGGAAAGGAGGGAGTCAAATTGTCTCTATTTGCAGACGACATGATTGTATATTTAGAAGACCCCATGGTCTCAGCCCAAAATCTACTGAAACTGATAAGCAACTTCAGCAAAGTCTCAGGATACAAAATCAATGTGCAAAAATCATAAGCATTCCTATACACGAATAACACACTTAAAGAGAGCCAAATCAAGAGCAAACTGTCATTTGCAATTGCTACAAAGAGAATAAAATACCTAGGAATACAACTAACAAAGGTCATAAAGGACCTCTTCAAGAACTATGAACCATTACTCAAGGAAATAAGAGAGGACACAAACAGATGGAAAAACATTCCTTGCTTATCATTAGGAAGAATCAATATTGTGAAAATGGTCATACTGCCCAAAGCAATTTATGGATTCGACACTATCTACATAAAACTACCTATGACTTTCTTCACAGTACTGGAAAAAATTGCCTTAAAATTCATATGGAACCAAAAGAGAACCTGCATAGCCAAGACAATCCTAAGCAAAAAGAACAAAGCTGGGTGCATCACTCTACCTGATTTCAAATTATACTACAAGTCTGCAGTAATCAAAACAGTATGGTACTGGTAGCAAAAGAGAGATATAGGCCAATGGAACAGAACAGAGGCCTCAAAGGCAATGCCATAAATCTACAACTATCTGATTTTTGACAGACCTGACAAAAACAAGCAATGGGGAAAGGATTCCCTGTTTAATAAATGGTGTTGGGAAAACTGTCTAGCCATGTACAGAAAGCAGAAACTGGACCCTTTCCTGACACCTTACACTAAAATTAACTCCAGATGGACTAAACACTTAAACGGACAAAAGATCTAACACCATAAAAACCCTAGAAGAAGACCTAGACAAAACCATTCAGGACATAGTAGGCATGGATAAAGACTTGATGACTAAAACACCAAAAGCATTGGCAACGAAAGCCAAAATAGACAAATGGGACCTAATCAAACTCCAGAGCTTCTGCACAGCAAAAGAAACAGTCATTAGTGTGAACTGGCAACAAAAAGAATGGGAAAAAATTTTTGCAATCTACCCATCTGACAAAGGGCTAATACCCAGAATCTACAAAGAACTAAAACAGATTTACAAGAAACAAACAAACCCATTCAAAAGTGGGCAAAGGACATGAACAGACACCTTTCAAAAGAAGACATCTATGAGGCCAAGAAACATATGAAAAAATGCTCAGCATCACTGGTAATTAGAGAAATGCAAATCAAAACCACTTTGAGATGCCATCTCACACCAGTTAGAATGGTGATCATTAAAAAATCTGGAAACAACAGATGCTGGAGAGGATGTGGAGAAATAGGAACACTTTTACACTTTTGGTGGGAGTGTAAATTAGTTCAACTATTGTGGAAGACAGTGTGGTGATTCCTCAAGTACCTAGAAACAGAAATTCCATTTGACCCAGCAATCTCATTACTGGGTATACATCCAAAGGATTATAAATCATTCTATTATAAAGACACATGCACACATATGTTTATTGTGGCACTGTTTGCAATAGGAAAGACGTGGAACCAACCTAAATGCCCATCAATGATAGACTGGACAAGGAAACTGTGGCACGTATACACCATGGAATACTATGCAGCCATAAAAAATGATGAGTTTCTATCCTTTGTAGGGACATGGATGAATCTGGAAACCATCATTCTCAGCAAACTGACACAAGAACAGAAAATCAAACACTGCATGTTCTCACTCATAGGTGGGTGTTGAACAATGAGAACACATGGACACAGGAAGGGGAGTATCAAACAGTGTAGTCTGTTGTGGTAGAAATAGGGGAGGGACAGCAGAGGGTAGTGAGGTTGGGGAGGGATAACATGAGGAGAAATGCCAGATGTAGGTGACAGGGGAATGAAGGCAGGAAAGCACATTGCCATGTGTGTACCTAGGCAGCAGTCCTACATGATTTGTACATGTGCCCCAGAACCTAAAGTACAGTTAAATATATATATGTATATATATATGTAAAATGGGAAAACATTTTTTTTTAGTTTTTATTTTCACAACTCTATGAAGTTGTTATTATTCTCATTTTACTGATGAGGTAACTGAGACAAAGAGGACCTAAGTGATGTGATGAAGGTCACATACATGTTTACTTTTATCACCATGCTGTGTCTGCTTTAAGCATTGATAAAATGCTCGATGACTAGAGATGCTAGACCTCTCTGTTCCTACTGCTGTAGGGAACCATTTCAATTCTGCTTTACCTTGTCAGTATTCTGGTCCTCAACTATTTACCCATTATAAATTTTGTTGAGAGAGCCTGTCTCCTTTCATTATACCATGTAGAATGTGGTACATAGATGCTGCCTTAGACATTATGTGTTTGGCCCAATCCTTATTAAAAAATAAAAGTGGCAAAACCATGAAATTATTCTGAATCCCGTTTCTAAGACCAATACCTAAAATGAGGAGATGAAAACCATGTCTTGATGGCTCCTACCATTTAAAAGATAATCTTCCAAATGCTGTAGTGTACTATGCCAGTGCTAATGATTCTGCTGCTTTAGTGAGCTTTGAGAAGCACCAGGCTTCTCACCTGATCAGCACTGTCACATGGCCGTGCTCTGATGCAGTATGCAAATTACAGCACCAGCACCGTAAGCAGCTATTGCTAGTGGCACATCATATATGGGCTACTTGAGTGAAAAAGGCAGCTGTTAAATTTAATGATGAGGCTGAGTGTCATTAACTGTGTACTTATTCAAAGAGTTTCCCCTCGAATCGTCTGTTCCCCTGTCAGCTATGTCACTTTTAAGCAACACCTGAGCAGTAGAGTCCTTTCCAAGTTTCTCTTCATAGGGAATCACCTTGTTTTTTGCTAGTAGACTTCTTGATAACAGAGGAAAACGCAAACTTTCTTTTTCAAAATCTTACTGTAATATCCCTGACTAAGTATTGTGTTATAAAAGTTGAGAAAATGAATAACATTTCTTATGGGAATGTTTTATAAACACGTGATAGAGTATTTTATCATTTCTATGAATTTTTGTCCTGATCATTAAATGCTAAAATTAAAAATCACTTCCTTTAGTTTTTGCCTAATTTACAATCATTTCCGTAGCAATCATATACTGAAAATCAATGAGACATGTCCTCTTTCATATTCATGACAAGGTATGTTCATTGGAGTTCATGTATTATTATATGAACATTGGGGTTTCCTTTGAAGTCTAGAGATGAGTCTCCCTCATGCTTGCTCTGTATGGGTGAGACAGAGAGAGAGGTGGGGAGAGGAAAGGAGAATGGGCATGTGGGCAGAGACTGGTCTGAGAGACAGATACATGTTAAGTAGCCCTTTTGGTGATGTACATATATGAAGATAGTATTTCTGCAGCTGTTGCCTTCATTTGCAGAGTCTGTTTTTTTCCTCTTGGATTTATCTTTAATATTTTTATTCAGCTATAACATATACACAAGAAAATGAACAAATCTTTAGTGTACAGTTTAGTGATTTTTACAAATTGGACATAACTGTGTCACCAGCACTCAGATTAAGAAACAGAGCTTTTCCAGCAACTCAGAAACTAGGTTCTTCTCTCTCTTTTTTTTTGAGATGGAGTCTTGCTCTGTCATCCAGGCTGAAGTGCAGTCATGCAATCTCAGCTCACTGCAAACTACCTCCTGGGCTAAAGTGATTTTCATGCCTCAGCCTCCCAAGTAGCTGGGACCACAGGTACATGCTATCATGTGCAGCTAATTGTATTTTGAGTAGAGTTTTAGTATTGCCGTGTTGGCTAGGCTGGTCTCAAACTCCTGGTCTCAAGTGATCTGCCCGCCTCAGCCAGAAACTAGTTTCTTATCCTCAGCTGCCTACCTACAGTAACCACTGTCCTTCCGACTTCTAACTCTGTGGATTATTACTGTCTTTATAAATGACCAAGTTAGAAATGTTGAACTTTATTTCAAGAACAATGGGGAGGTTATCAAAAGGTTTGCATTTCCAAAGGATCAGTGGCTGCTGTGTGTAGACCAAATTGTAGAGGTTCAGAATGTAAATGGAGGGACTAGAGACAGGCTACTTGAAGAAATCACGTGGTGGCCACACACACACACACACACACACACGCACACACAATGTATTTATTGGGCCAAATAAACTGAGCTTAGCTATGAGGTGTAAGGGAGGGAGACACTAATAGTTCCCAGGTTTATGGATAAGGTACAATGTATTGAACGGGGAAGCCTTAGAAGAAGCACCTATTTCAGTAAAACGTTCTGGAATTCCAGTTTGAACTTGTTATTTTGAAATGCCTGTGAGCTACCAAAGGGGAATTCCCAAGTGGCAGTTGAATATATGGCTATATGTGGAGTGTGAAAAAGGAATCTGGAATGGAGAGGTAAATTTGACAATTATTTACATATAGATTATATATAAAACCATAGTATTGATGAAATCTCTTAGAGACAGGGTGTAGAGTAAAATCAAATGATAATATGGGTATGACATACAAAACGGGAGAGACAGAAAAGAGGGAGCTTTCAAAAGGCAGTAACCAGAGAATGGCTATAGGCAAGGGAGTGATGGCCGGTTATTTGGGTGGTCTCAGTGGGTGGTGGATGAAGAATGCATTGGGGCAAAACCCATGCAGGAGAGCAGTTGTATGCTTAGTTGTGATCCTAGGGCTTTTCCCGGTAAATAGTAAGTCCTCCTTCTGTCTTCTACTTTGGCTGTCCCTTTATCCTATAGACTAAATGACATTCACTGTAACAGGAAGTTACCAAGTTTTTGAGGGAAGATGGGCAAGTTTGAATATGGAACTTCAGGGTGGGAAAATGAAATTATTTTTAACATATCTATCTGCCAGTTCTATTCACCAAAAATGGATGCCAAATGTCAATATTTGAACAGCCAAACTAAAAACACTTCTCCTCTCTCTCTCTCACTCTTGCTCTCTCTAACACACACACATGCACACGCACACACACGCACAACTTTAATGGTGAATATCTTAATTTCTATTTCAAAGCTTTTCTGAGGACGTTAGTCTTTGAAACAATATCTCCTTTAATCTTCCCAAGCATCATTATTTGGCGATGTGTTCTTGAATAAAGTGCTGCTGGAATTGGTAAACACACGTTCATGACTTTACTCAGCCTTAGTTCCTTTGAGATTTTATAATTGAACGTCAGTACTATGTATCATTTGCGAAGTGTTCAGAGATCGATCTTGATGTTCCCTTTTGTAGCTTTGCTGCTCTCACAGTGTTCCTTAAATATTTACTGAAGAAGGTGAGATGATTTTCTGCTCCTGTATGCTTTAGTTTGATTTCTCAGTCATTATTGTATTTTCTATATACTTGAATACAGTGCCTGAGAAGAGGAGAAAATTCTGGTAACAAAGATGCTGCTTCTAAGTAGAAAATGAGTTTTATTCAGAAGTACTTATACCTCTCTGTATGGAGCAAATGACACTGAAGCCCATGTGCATTTATTTCATGGAGCAGAGTTGGGCTTGCTTTGTCTTTTCAACATAACCACAGGTCCTTCTGGGATTAGAAATTGTAGTGTGAAAAGTGACTATGGAGAAGAGGATTCTTGGAAGATGGCAGAGGAGAAAGCACCAGGAACCTGTCCTCAACTAGTCAACAAATGACCTGACAGAACCTGTTTGGTGTAACTCTTTTGGAATTCTGAAACTACTAAAGGTGTACAGTCTCCAGGGGAAGGCTAGGATGGTGAATTGTGCTTATTTGGTTCTTAGCCTGTGAGCAGCTGCATACCCCTATCCCTCAGCCCCAGGGTAGGCAGCCATACATTTGGTCTAAGAGAGGCTTGCAGGCAGCTTGCAGGATATAAGGTGTGCAATAAGGATCCAGATATTGGAGATATGGGTACTGAGAGCTGCAGACAAAGTGGGCAGCCATTGTCTTTGTGCCCTCCCTATGTTGTTGCAAGCCCCTCCTCCTTCAGCTGATGTGAGTTTCAGGGAATTTAAAGGTCTGGTCCGGGGCTGGGTGTGGTGGCTCATACCTGTAATTCCAGCACTTTGGAGGGCCAAGGTGGGAGGATTGCTTGAGCTCAGAAGTTTTAAGACCAGCTTGGGCAACATAGTGAGACCCCATCTTGTAAAGAAAAAAATTAAGATTCAGTTCCTTTTTCCCCCACTTCATTTTTTCCTATTTCTATTTTGGGAGCCAGATCCTGGAAGCTAGGGCATTCCGAAGCAACTACACATGTATGAGGAAAGTGAGAAAGTCACTACGTGTGGCCAGGAAGAGGCACAGACTCAGAAAAGATCTGAGAAGACCTTCAGTTTACACCTCAGGCAGATCATTGACATAGAGTCTGCCTATAGCAAACAAAACCAAACCAAAAACTGCAGCAAACCCTTGGGAAGGAAGAAAATTTGATTTCCAGAATCACCACATTTTTATATTCAAATGTGCAGCTTTCAGCCAAAAATCACAAGGCATACAAAGAAACAAGAAAGTGTGTCCCACTGAAAGGAAAGCATAAAACCAACAAACTGTTCCTGATAAAAATCTGATGGCCTATATGTTAGACAAAGACTTTAACTGTCACAAAGACGTTCATGAACTAAAGGAAGACATGGGGCAGTCAAGAAAACAGTGTATAAACAAAAAGGAAATATTAATAAAGAGATAGACAATCTATAAAGAAGCCAAACATAAATTTTAGAGCTGAAAAATACCATAACTGAAATAAAAAATTCACGAGAGAGATTCAAAGACAAATGTAAGCAGGCAGAAGAAAGAGTCTGAATTTGAAAATAGGACAATCAAAATTATCAAGTCTGAGGAACAGAAAGAAAAAATTCAATGGCATATAAGGGACCTGCGGAACCTTACACCATCAAACAGACTAGTATGTGCATTGTGGAAATTCCAGAAGAGAGAAAGGAGCAGTGAGATTATTTGAAGAGGTAATGATGGCAAACTTCCCACATTTGATGAAAGACATGAATGGCAACATCCCAGAAGCCCAATGAACTTCGAGTAGGATGAACTCAGAGACCCACATTAAGACACATTATAATCAAACTGTCAAAAGTGAAAATAAAGAATATCTTGAAAGCAGCAAGAGAGAAGCAACTCTTTACCTGCAAAGGCACTACAGTAAGATTCTCCACAGATTTCTCCTCAGAAACTTTGAAGCCCAGAAGCCAGTGGGCCAACATGAAAGAAAAAAAAATGGACAGCCAAAGAACCTGTATCTAGCAAAATGGTCCTTCAAAAGTGAGACAGAAAATAAGACATTCTCAGGAAACAAAAGCTGAGGAAGTTTGCTACCACCAGACGTACCCTGTAAGAAATACCCAAGAGATCCTGCAGGTTGGAGTAAAAGGACACTAGACAGCAACTGGAAACCCTTTGAATACACATCTCAGTAAAGAAAAGTGCCTGGGAATTATTAAAGCTAGTAGTAGTGTGACAACAGATTGTAACTCCACCTTTTGTGTTCTACATTATTTTAGAGTAACGACTAACACATTTTTTTTTAAAAGGTGATTGTTAGTCTAAAATCTGGTATTATTATAACTTTGGTTTGTAACTCCACATTGTGTTTTCTATATAATTTAAGAGCCTAATGCATTAAAACAATTTTTTAGTTTATATTTTTTGACACACAACATAAGAAGATATAATTTTGTGACATAAGCAACTGAAGGGAATGAGGTCAGAGATTTAAAGGAGTAGAGTTTTGCATTACAGTTAAGCTGGTATAAATCCTAATTAGAGTGCTACAACTTCAAGATATTAAGTATAATTTCCATGGCAACCACAAATAAAGTACATATAAAACACATGGATAGTCCTCAACTTATGATGGGGTTGCTTCCCAGTAAACCCATTGTAAGCTGAAAATATCTAAGCTGAAAATGCACTGAATATTTTGATAAACCCATCATAAAGTCGAAAAATTGTAAGTTGAACCGTTGACCATACACTCTTCAACTTATGATGGGGATATGTCCAAAGAAACCCACCATAAAGTTAAAAATTATAAGTTCAACATTAAAAGTCAGGGATCATCAGTATACAGAAGGAAATGAGAAAGGAATTTAAACATCATTTCACTACAGAAAAAATATAAACACAGAAGAAGGCAGTAATATGGAAAATGAGGGACAAAACAAATAGCAAAGTGGAAGAAGTAAATCCCTTCTTACCGGTCAGATCCTGACATATTCTAGAACATAGAAGGAAATTCTAACATGCTACACCATGAATGAACCTGGAGGACAGTATACTAAGAGAAAAGAGCCAGTAACAAAAAGACAGATTATAACAGATGTATGACACATTATGTAACTGTAACATATGACATCATATAAAGAGATTATAACACAATATGGGAGTATTTACAGTAGGCAAAATCATAGAAACAAAGTAAAATGACGATTCCCAGGGCTTGGGGGGTTCTTATGTAATGGATATAGTTTCAATTTGGCAAGATGAAGAAGTTCGGGAGGTTGATGGTTGGTGATGGTTGTACAACAATATAAATCCATTCAATATGTCTTAACTGTACACTTAAAAAATGGTTAAGATTACCAGCCTGGGCAACACGACGAAACCCTGTCTCTATAAAATATAAAATTTGGCCAGGCATGATGGCATGTGCCTATAGTTCCAGCTACTTGGGAGGCTGAGGCAGGAGAATTACCTGAGCCTGCGAGGTAGAGGCTGCAGTGAGCCGAGATCCTGCTACTGCACTCCTGTTTGGGTGACAGAGATCTTGTCTCAAAACAAAAGCAAAATTAGTTAAGATGATACATTGTGTGTTGTATGGAACGTAACATTAAAAAATTGTAAAAAGTGACTATGAAGAAAAAAATAGTAATAAAAACTTCCAAAAGCCAAAACAAAAAATACTCCTAGTTAGTCCTCTAACAATTGTGGACTAGGAGGTTAAGTGTAGCGGTCAAGGGTTAATCAAGGGAGGCAGAAGCACTGTGAGCCATGGGTCTAAGGGTTTATTACAGAAATGAGAGCTCCCCTGTGTGTGGGGAGCTGGGTGGCGGCGGGAGGGCCAGGGGGAAGTCAGTGGCCAGGGAGTCAGAGGCGGAGTGCAGCCCACCACCCGATGTGGATGGGAACGGGAAGGTGCTCGAGGGTCTTGGGAAGAATGCCTCTGTGTGGCAGCTGCTTCTGTGGGTGTGCTGCCAAGCGGTTACTTGTGGGCACCATGCCACTGTTGGTCAACAGGGTCCACTGGGGCAGAAGAGCTGGACACTGAATGGAGAAGAGTAACAATGAGCTGGGAATGCTTGTATCCATGGCTCTGTCCCCACTTCTTCCCATGATGACCTTCGTTCTGAGAGTACTGGTGGCTGCTTCACTTCTGCTCCAAAACTCATGCACGTGTCTTCTCGGGCCAGTATTAACCCAGAACCTTACCAGGGAAAGGCCTTCTGGGAACTCCAGCATAACCATTTGACAGAGAACAAACTCCCACAGTACAGAATCTAAATAAATCTCTTAGGCTTCTGAAAGTTGATTTTCTTTTTCTCTACCACCTCAAATACCAGAATTATTAAATGGAGACAAAAGAAAGGTGAATTTATTTTTCACCAGAATGTAAAAGACAGTCTTGAATATACAGATCACCATAATAAGAATTGAATTCTGTCTGTATCACATTTGGATGGACCTAAGTGTAATTATGTAAAAATATTTAGCATGCATTACAAAGTCACATTTTGTTTAAGATAGGAATTATAAATAAAATTTAATCAAACAATTAAAATGAATTCCTTGATGAATGTTGACTGGTTGGCAAATGAAGAGGCACACTGGGTTAGACATCACTTGATCTAGTTTTAAAAGCAGCTGTGTCATAAACCAACTTTGTGACTTTGCATAAGTATTTATTTTTTTCATCCTTAGATTATTTATAAAAATTCGAAGTGTATGTGGAAACAATGAAATATTATATAATTTTCAGATATTATAGTGTCTTTAGGGGAAAAGGTTTCCTTCCTCCAGTTGACTTACACAATAAACATTTAAATCCTAAGTAATAATCTTGTAATGAATAGACTTAAGTCAGATTCCGTTGTCTGTCTCAAGTGATTGCAATGTAACAGTTCTTTTTATTAAAATTTAAATAATCTTATTTCTTGGTTATTTGTCTAAGAGGAATCTTCATTTGTATTTTCCGTGAAAGTGCTGGTTTTGCTTCAGTCATTAGCATATGATTGATTTTGAATCCAAAAGTTACATCCTCGAGTGTCTTGCTACACTATGATTAAATGAGTACCAGATGTTAGATTTGTTTCAATGAATTTTCGAACATTCTTGTTCCCCCTTGGTTGTTGCAGCTTCCTTTTCTAATAAACAAAACTATATGAAATAAAAATGCAAACACCATAAATTAAAACCCTAAAGCTAAAATAATCTGTAATGCAATGAATATGTGTATGTGATTTGTGTTTATGAAATTATATGTATATGTATATATATGTGTGTGTGAGGGGGTGTATGTATATTACTCTTGTTGAATTTAAGTCCACATGGGACAGAGTTCAAATTACACAGAGCTCAGAAATCCTTCTAAACATCTAGTACCAGAAGAAAATTGGGATTAGATAATCAGAATTGATGATGGGACCAAAAATTGGTTAGACTGTCCAAAGAACATATCGCAGTTGACCATCTTTTCGAATTAATCCAATGAGTCTTGCTCACTGTAATTTAATTTTGTAAACCAATGTTATTTTGCTTTAAAAGGCTACTAGTTGTATCTAAGCTGTTATTGCTTATGCAGTTAGATTTATTTAAATGCTTTAGGTGCTTTATTTAAAATCAGCATAAAACACAGATTTTATTTTAGTGTGGCTTTTGCCTTGGGTTTGCTTGTTATTTTATTTTTTCTGTGTTGGAAACATATTTCAATGTTTAGAGCTACAGCTAGACCACCCACAAACTAGGCACAGTTCTTCACTCAGAGCGTACAGTTGTAGGGAGGAAAATTATTTCCCGGTGCCAGGGAGGCTGAGAATGCAGAGGCAGCGGCAGCACCTTCCTAGGTAGGCCTCAGGTGGTTTTAAGGGCATGGTGCCAGGAGGCACGGAGCAGCAGGTCCTGTTTCCTTGAAGAGGGTGGCCCTGGTCATAGTGTGCTCTGAGTTTAGCAGGTTTACACCTGACACTGGACTAAGCCCACGGGACAGCAGTCTTACTAATAAAACGATCACACCCACTTCCGCCTCCCCAGAAGATAAGCATTATTTGTAGTTATCTCGCCATTTTTCCTCTGTTCTCATATTCTAAATTAGAAAAGCATTTGTTAATCTCCGCAGTTCATGTTTTGCTTTTGTTTTCACTTTATCATTCTTCTTTTTACTTCGGACACCAATGGCTCGTAACTGTGCTTTGTCCTCATCTAATCCGTTGCTTCCCAGCTGTCTTGGAAAAGAATGACTTGAGCTCCTGGTGAACATAGCTCTTCAGACATCTTCAGTGGAGAGGATGATTAGCCTGGGAATTTGTATTCATGACAATTAGTACCTAAGGTAGTTATTATGGGGCACATTTAGGTAATGCTGCCTGACCTTGAGAGCTCCGCGTGGCAGTGCCAGCCACCTGTGGGCAGAGGGCCAGCTTAGGACATGAATATACAGGAGGCTCATGGGACATGCTGAGGCTGAAAAATTATCCATTGCTTATTTGAAATTTGAATTTAATTGGGTGTCCTATCCGGCAGCCTTTCCTTTGGAGAAAGTAGATTTGCGGTGCAGAAGTAGCTATTCAGATTTGTTACCTGGGCCAGATAGTGTCTGTCTGGCCGGGAATTAGATTACAGCTCTCTTGGACTTAAATGCGGGCGTTGCCCCAGACCCCCTCTGTGTGTCCTGATTTGTGGGCTCTTTTGATGGAGCATGATGTTGAGGGTTAAACTGTGTCATCCCAAAATACATATTTTGAAGTTCTAACCCTGAATACCTCTGAGCAAGAGTTTATTTGGAGACAGGGGTTTTTAGAGAAGTACAAGTTAAAAATGGAGGCATTAGGGTAGGCTCTAAGCCACCCTGATTGACATCCTGTAAACAGAGAGAGAGACATGCACGCAGGGAGAAGAGCATCGTGTGAACACAGAGGCGTGATCACGGTGACATTTCTACTGGTGAAGGAACCCCCAAAGATTGCGGGCAACCCACCCGAAACTAGGGGAGAGGCCTGGAAGAGATTGTCCCTGACAGGCCATGGAATGAAACAGTTATGGGCTTGCGCCTCTAGCCTCCAACAGACATTTCTGCTGTTAAAGCCACCCTGTTCGTGGTACTTTGTTAGGGCATCCCCAGCAAACTGATGCATGTGGCGGTACAGAAATTGGACTGATGAGCTCCCACTCTCGCTAGTGTGGAAGGTCTGTGGATTGTATGCTGGACAGGTAGAATCATCTGTATTTTACCAGTGAGGAAGCTCACAGTGGTTAGATGACTTAGCTAACATTACTGCAAGCCATTGATTAAGGAGTTCATATTTATCAACATTTGTTAACGTATGAATATGGAATATATGTTTGTGATAACAGCCTTCATAGAGAAGTGACCCTGTGCCAGATACTTCATATGCATTATCTAATTTGATATTTATGATAATGAGTAAGTTAGGCATTGTTCATTAACTCCATTTTATGAGTAAAAACTAGAGCTCAGTAAGAGAACATGTTGTGGTATAGTCAAATAGTAGCTACCCGCTAAGTAGTGGAACCGAGAGTCAAGTCCGGGTCCTTCATAGTTCCATGCACTGTTTTCTCTACATCTAGGCAAGAAAGATGCCCACCAGTGTATAACGTTGCAGAAGGCTGGGGAGAAGGAGGCTCTCTGTTGAGTTAGATTGTCTTCTGGTTGCTCTAGAATTACACATTTTGTTTCACACGGTAATTTTGCGTATGTGCACATGAATCTGTCATCTCTTACGTGGGCAAGGTCACCCCAAAATGGCTTCGTTCATGAATTTTACCAACAGTTTAAGGAATTTGCTACCTTACAAGTAACAAATTTTACATTATTACAGGCATTCTTATTTATGCTTTTTCAGTTTTGCCCTTAGGCCATAATAGAGATAGCTACATTTACTTCCTGAGTTTTCTATTCTTAGTTCCTGATAGTTTCCCTAAAAGATCGCTGGCAACAAAATCTCTGTGACCCGGGGAATAATAGATTCTCCCTCTCCCTTTCTCTGGTATCTTCCCCAGCCTCTGAGGTTTGTAACAGACTTGTATTCCTTTGGGTTTCCACTGTGATATTTCTAGTCCAGCATTTTAACAGTTAACTTTTGCTTCATGCATTGGAAAGGAAGGTCTCTCACCAGAGGTGATTTCTGTCCTGCAGAGTGTGTGGCTTATGAGATTTATTATTTTTATTGGGTGGAGGAGTTTCTTCAGGCTATTTCTGGGAATGAGAGATCAAAGTCAGATGGATCTGACAACTTTCCTCTGAGAAGGACCAACCAGTAGTTTGCTAGATCTTGTGTTTTTCTACCCCATGGTGGTTGATGTACCCAGGATCCACTGCCATTTTGTTTTGAATGAAAGTACATGAAGAAGTCCCTATTTCTGCTGTTGATTTTTACCAATTTTATTATTATTGTTTCTCTCAAATTCATAAAAATTTCCAGTGTTCTTCTCCCTCAGACCCCCTCCCCAGCTTTCTTTTTAGCTAGTATTTGTCTCTTATTCCTTCATCTGAACTGGAGTTAAACTTACCTGACTTTTGCTGCTTGGGTGGGGAAGTAGGAGGCTCCCCTGGTCTGGGTCCTGGGTCAAGGAACCAAGCCTCTCTCAAGGTGAAGTTGGTTCCTAGTTTCAGCAGATGAGTATTCTGCTATGAGGGGAGTGTGGGGTGTTGGTCAGGCCTTCAGTTCCTAAGCAAGGGTGAGGCATGCAAGAGTCTAGACACATGTGGGGTAGGGGTGATGCCCTGACTCTGGAACAGCTGGATGAGGCAAGTCATCAAGAATGAAATCCAAGGCACCTTAGCCCAGTAAGTGAGAGACCAGAGTTGGATGTCCAAGTGTTCAGATAGTGGAACCTGAGGATCAACCTTACTACACAGATTTTTTTTTAGTTTTTCGGTGTTTTTTAACAGAATGATAGAGAAAATAACTTAGCTATCTATTGCTATGTAACAAATTACCACGAATATAGAAACTTAACACAATTCCTGTTTTTTATCTCAGTCTCTGTGGGAGTCTGGCAGAACTTATCTCTACTCAAGGCCTCTCACTTGTGAGTAGTCAATGCTGAGGTCTCATCCAAAGACTCATATGGGGCAGGATCTGCTTCCAAACTCACTTATGTGGTTATTGGTAGGATTCAGCTTCTTGTGATCTGTAGAGTTGAGGGCTTCAGCTCCTCACTGGCTGCTGGATGGAGGCTGCCCTCAGTTCCTTGAGCTTCCTCAAAGCCAGCAAGAGAGAGAGGACCTGCTGTGAGAAATACACCCAGGTTCCTGTCGAGCTCTGTGGAAAATGCACCCCACTTCTGGGCCAACACAGCAGGCAGGTTTCTCGCCTTGCCTGAGCACACTGCATGGGTGGGAGTGGTGCCCCACACTGCCCAACTGATTGAAATTTCTGAGGTTCTCTCTTCCCATCCTTCTTTTCCTAGGAAGTCACCCCAGATTTAGAGTTTGTGTTGGTGGCGGTTCATGCTTGTAATCTCAGTGCTTTGGGGGGCTGAAGCAGAAGGATTGATTGAGGTCAGGAGTTCGAGACCAGTCAAGACAACATAGTGAAACCTTGTCTCTAAAAAAAAAATTAATTAGCTGTGGGTGGTGGCACACCTGTAGTCCCAGCTGCTCAGGAGGCTGAGGCAGGAGGGATTGCTTGAGCCCAGGAATTTGAGGTTACAGTAAGCTATGATTGTGCCACTGCATTCCAGCTTGGGTGACAAAGCAAGACTGTCTCTTAAAAAAATAAAAAAAGGCCAGGCGGTGTGGTGGCTCATGCCTGTAATCCCAGCACTTTGGGAGGACGAGGCAGGCGGATCATGAGGTCAAGAGATCGAGACCATCCTGGCCAACATGGTGAAACCCCACCTCTACTAAAAAATACAAAAATTAGCTGGGTGTGGTGGTGCGTGCCTGTAGTCCCAGCTACTGGGGAGGTTGAGGCAGGAGAATTGCTTGAACCTGGGAGGTGGAGGTTGCGGTGAGCTGAGATCGCTCCACTGCATTCCAGCTTGGCACCTGGTGACAGAGCGAGACTCTGTCTCAAAAAAAAAAGTTTATGTTATATCCACATGCCCCTTTCTCAGAAAGGTCTTGCCTGTCCACTGTCTTTAAAATAGCACCCACCACTACCCACACATCCATCTTTTACTCTCTTACTGAGTTTTATGTTTTTTCTTAAGAATTTGTCATGATCTGACTTTATTATGTTTATCAATTTTTCCTTCCACCCCACCCTAGCTGATGTAGATTCCATGAGAATTTGGACTGGATATATTTTTTATTGCTATGACTCCAGAGCCTAGAGCAGTACTCTGTACACTAAGATGGTCAATGGAAATTTGTTGTTGAAGTTTTGAATGTCTTTATGGCAGAGATATTAACAGTACCTGGATATTTATGTTCTGTCTTCTAAAATGCTACTATTTAAAGCAAGTTTTTAAAAAATTTTTGCTTCTACTGCATAGAACATAATAATAGTTTTCTATGGCGTCATACAGCCTCCCCTAAAAAGCTCCTTAGTAGACATTTGAAATTTTCCTCCCTTTTAAATGTGTAGATTTTTTTCATAGCTTTGATTGATGTCACTCTGACAAAATTTGAGTGTCACTCATATCACTAAGGTGTTGCTCACCTCCGAACTCACAGGACATGCTGAACATAGTTTTTACTTGGTTTACTGTGGTGGGTATAAGACTGAAGTAGTTTGTTTTTATTCCCTCTTACAGAATTTACTTTCTGAAATACTCACAGACTTTAAGATGTTCTTACATCATATTTACTGATTCTCTACTAAACTCTTAATCCTTAGCTATCCAATATGTAGATATGTGAAAGAAATATATAAATTTGTTGTAAATTGGTTTATATTTTAAAGTCACAATTATTTATATAATGGCAAATAAAAAAGAAAGAAAACCAAAGGAAGTGTTGAGAGTAGATACCCCTGTCTGTTTCTCAGTCTTAGGAGACATGTTAGGGATCTGCAGAGAAATAGAACAGTTGAACCACACGCACGTGCGCGCACACACACGCACACACACAGACACACACACAGACACGCACACACACAGACACACAGACACACACAGGCATACACACAGAGAGAGAGATTTTAAGAACTTGAGGAACTGGTTCACATGACTGTGGGAACCAGCAAGTCTGAAATTTTTGGGACAGGCTTGGGCAGACTGGAAATTTCAGCAGGAGTCATTGTTGCAGTCTTGAGTCTGAAGGCAAAATTTCTTCCTCTTCTCTGAACTTTAGTCTTTTATCTTAAGTCCTTCAGCTGATTGAAAGAGGCCCATCCACATTATGGGGGGTAATCTACTTTACTCAAACTCCATAGATTTAGATGTTAACAACATATTAAAAACTTCACAGCATCTGGCTTGGTGTGTTTTGTTTTTGTTTTTGTTTTTTTTGAGATTGAGTTTTGCTCTTGTTACCCAGGCTGGAGTACAATGGCGTGATCTTGGCTCACCACAACCTCCACTTCCTGGGATCAGGCAATTCTCCTGTCTCAGCCTTCTGAGTAGCTGGGATTACAGGCACGCGCCACCATGCCCAGCTAATTTTTTGTATTTTTAGTAGAGACGGGGTTTCACCATGTTGACCAGGATGGTCTCGATCTCTTGACCTCGTGATCCACCCGCCTCGGCCTCCCGAAGTGCTGGGATTACAGGAGTGAGCCACTGCACCCGGCCCTTTGTTTTCACCACTTTGACCAACTGTGCTTATCTTTGACTGCATGAAAGGAAATAGAAGAGGGAACAGAGCTGGATTCTGCTGGCAGAGAGAGATCTCATGACAATGATACTGTCCATCATAATAACATCTATTTGCAGCCCAGTTTAGTAACTCATGCCTGTAATCCCAGCACTTTGGGAGGCTCAGGAGGGGGGATCCCTTGAGCTCTGGAGTTTGAGACCAGCCTGGGCAACATGGTGAATCCCAATCTCTACAAAAAAATACAAAAAATTAGCTGCCACTCATGGTGGTACACATCTGTAGTCTCAGCTACTCAGGGGGCTGAGGTGGGAGGATTGCTTGAGCTTGGGAAGTCGAGGCTGCAATGAACTGAGATTGCAACACTGCACTCCAGTCTGAGTCACAGAGAGAACCCCATCTCAAAAAAAGAAAATCTATTTGCGTCCTTATTTTATTCATGTCTGTCACCCAACAGACATAAGCTCTATGTTCCCTGTCTGGTTCTGCACCCCTGCTAACCCCTAGGGTCCACCAAGGGTAGACAAGTCATTGTCAGATATTCACAATGGCCCTGAGAGACTGGATTCATTTCCTAAATTTACAGATTAAGAAAGTGAGGCTCAACAGGCGCAATGGCTCACGCCTGTAATCCCAGCACTTTGGGAGGCCAAGGTGGGCAGATCATCTGAGGTCAGGAGTTCAAGACCAGCCTGGCCAACGTGGTGAAACCCTCTCATCTCTACCAAAAAAATGCAAAAATTAGCTGGGCAATGTGGTGCGCACCTGTAATCCCAGCTACTCAGGAGGCTGAGGCAGGAGAATCACTGAAACCCGGGAGGCAGAGGTTGCAGTGGGCAGAGATCGGGCCACTGCACTCTAGCCTGGGCAACAAGAGTGAAACTCCATCTCAAAAGAAAAAAAGAAAAACAAAGTGAGGCTCGCCGGGTGTGGTGGCTCATGCCTATAATCCCAGCAATTTGGGAGGCCGAGGCAGGTGGATCACCTGAGGTCAGGAGTTTGAGACCAGCCTGTTCAACATGGCAAAATCCCATCTCTACTAAAAATAAAAAATCAGCTGGGTCTGGTGGCGCATGCCTGTAATCTCAGTTACTGCAGAGGCTAAGGCAAGAGAATTGCTTGAACCCGGGGGGTGGAGGTTGCAGCGAGCCGAGATCGCACCACTGCACTCTAGCCTGGGCCATAAGAGCAAAAGTCCACCTAAAACAAAAAGAAGAAAGAGAGGCTCAGGTCCGGCACACTGGCTCACACCCGTAATCCTAGCACTTTGGGAAGCTGACGTGGGAGGATCATTTGAGTTCGGGAGTTGGAGACTGGCCTAGGCAACATAGGGAAAACTTGTCTCTACAAATAAAAAAATTAGCTGGGTGTGGTGGTGTGTACTTGTGATCCCAGCTACTTGGAAGGCCAGAGGATTGTCTGAGCCCGGGAGGCTGAGGCTGCAGTGAACCATGATCATATCACTGCACTCCTGCCTGGGTGACAGAGTGAGACCCTGTCTCAAAAGTAATAATAATAAAAAAAAAAATAAGAAAGTAAGGCTCAGGGGTTAAGGATTTTCCCTGAAGTCACACAGCCCATGGGTGGCAGAGTAGGACTGGAACAGAGATATGTGAAAACTTAATTTACTGTTAAAAGGAATGGAGGCTGGGTCTGGTGGCTAACACCTACAATCCCAGCAGTTTGGGAGGCTGAGGCAGATGGATTACTGTAGGTCAGGAGTTCAAGACCAGCCTGGCCAACATGGTCAGACCCTGTCTCTACTAAAAATACAAAATTAGCTGGGCCAACAGTGGTGATACAAAAGTGGTGGCGGGTGCCTGTAATCCCAGCTTCTTGGGAGGCTGAGGCAGGAGAATCGCTTGAACCTGGGAGGCAGAGGTTGCAGTGAGAGAAGATCGTGCCATTGCACTCCAGCCTTGGCAAAAAGAGCAAAATTCTGTCTGAAAAACAAACAAAAAGGAATGGGAAGTAGTGTGGGAAGATGTGGCTCCTGAGAGGAAACAGGGGGCTAGAGTGAGGGGGAGGAAGGAAAGGATCTCCACAGCGCTCAGTCCTCTCCATCTGTGGTCAGCAGAGCAGGGTGTAGGACAGGCAGTGACTTTCTGCATGGAGCTCACCTTCTCCAGTGGAGCCAAGGACGTGTGGAAACTAGGCTCCATCCGGTGACCTCTGATCCCCTGGAAGCAAAGCAGGCCCTGATCATGGTAATGCTTGCCCAAAATTCTATTTTCTGATATGAAGATGAATATACCAGCTGCTTGTGGTTGTTTTCAGTGTCTGCCTTGTATGACTTTTTCTATTATTTTATGTTCTTTCTTATTAAGTTTTATGTGAATCTCTAGTTAATAGAATACACTGGATTTCATTTTTTATCCAGACTCTTGTTTTGTTTTTGTTTTTTTGAGGCAGAGTCTTGCTTTTGTCACCCAGGCTGGAATGCAATGGCGTGATCTTGGCTCCCTGCAACCTCCGCCTCCCAGTTTCAAGCGATTATCCTGCCTCAGCCTTGCGAATCTCTGGACTACCAGAGTCCGCCACCACACCCAGCTAATTTTTATATTTTTAGTAAAGACAGGGTTTCGCCATGTGGGCCAGGCTGGTCTCAAACTCCTGACCTCAAATGATCTGCCCACCTTGGCCTCCCCAAGTGCTAAGATTACAAGCATGAGCCACCAACCCAGCCCATCAGAATTTATGAGGACATTACATATACTCCTTTGACAGTATCAAATAGTAAATAATAATTTTTTAAAATTATAGCAAATTCTGCTCAATAAAACGTCTTAGACTAACCACTGTGTTTCTCCATGGCCCCAGCTTGGAACCTGGAGCAGTTCCCGTTATTTTCAGAGCCAGTGGCTTCACATTGAGCCTGGCATTTGCCCCATTACCTCCTAATCTCCTGCTTCAACACATAGAAAGGCTCTGATTTCTAGACGCTTGAGTGTCTTTGTGATTCATGGGAAAACCATGCTGAGAAAACAAGGGAGGAAGGAAAGAGAGAGGAAATAGAAGCCAAAGTGGTCTTCACAGGTTGAAAAACACTCCAGAGATTCAGAAATGTCCTTCCCAGGGACCAAGTTGTGGCCCCGATGTGTCAGGCCCCAATCTGCCAATCTTCTTTCATGACTTTGCCTCCCAGTAGTTCCAGAAGGGTGGCTGTGGAGGTCAAGCAGCCCAAGAGGTGAACTGTAGCCCATCTGTCACCTGGCGCCAGCCCTGAATTTAGGTCCCTTTTCTAACTTCTCTTTGATTACTTTTCAGGAGTTACATCTCCTCCAATGAAAGTAGTTTTTAGGGAGCAGGCAAATTTAGGTGCCTGCCTCCCAACATGGAATCTGAAGTGGACAGATCCTTCCAGTTCTGAACCTATGTAAAGCTGGAGGATGGGCCTGGGACCTATGCTGGGCCAGTCGAGAAAACTCATCCTGGCTGCCAACTCATGAAGGAGTAAAGATGGTTTATCGCAGCCTTAGAGAGGCGTTTGCAAAAGTTGGCAGAGCTGCTCTGGTTTCCGCCTACTGATTCTGTGAGTCTGATCTTCCAGTTCCTATTGATTTTTTGAGGTGCTAGTATTTTTCCAACATGTATTTCCTTTCTCCTAAATTAGCCAGGATTCATTTTCTTAAATACTAGATGTTCATGGCAGATCTAGCAATACAGAAATTCCATACCCTGAAAGTTAGAAGTTGACTCTTTAGAAAAACCACTATTATCAGTTTGATTTAAACATTTACACTTCTTTTTTCTGTGCACTATACATGCAGATGGACTAAATCTCTATATAATTTGGGGTTATAGGGAACAAAGGGATTTTTATCAAAAAATGGGTTATGTTATATATATTCTTTTTTTTTTTTTTTAAATAGAGATGAGGGTTCACCATGTTGGCCAGGCTGGTCTTGAACTCCTGACCTCAGGTAATTCACCTGCCTCAGCCTCCCAAAGTGCTAAAGATTACAGGCGTGAGCCACTGCAAACGGCCTTTTTTTTTTTTTTCAGATGGAGTCTTGCTCTGTTGCCCAGGCTAGAGTGTGGTGGCATGATCTCAGCTCACTGCAACCTCTGCCTCCCAGGTTCAAGTGATTCTCCTGCCTTAGCCTCTGGAAGAGCTGGGGTCACAGGCATGCACTACCACACCCAGCTAATTTTTGTATTTTTAGTAGAGATCCTATTGGCCACGCTGGTCTTGACTACTGACCTGAGGTGATCTGCCCACCTTGGCCTCTGAAAGTACTAGGATTACAGGCATGAGCAGGCCAAGCCACTGTGCTTAGCCTCTGGTTTGATTTTTGTTTACATATACATCTTTCCTATGCCTGGACTTTTTTTTTTCACATGACATTTTAAATCTTTTTTTCCTCAGGTGGTGATATGATTTGAATGCATGTGTCCCTCCGAAATTCATATGTTGGAACTCAAACCCCAAACTATTCAGAGGTGGGGCCTTTGGGAAGTGATTAGGCCAGGATGGCTTAGCCCTCATGGATGGGATTAATGGCACTATAAAGAGGCTCAAGAGAGCTGCCTAGTTCTCCAATCTCTTCTGCCATGTGAGGACAGCATTAGTCTCCTGAAGGACACTGCAACAAGGTGCCATCTTGGAAGCACAGAGCAGTCCTTAGCAGATACTGACCCTGCTGGCACCTTGATCATGAACTTCCCAGCTCCCAAAACTGTGAGAAATACGTTTCTGTTATTTCTAAGTTACCTGGTCTGTGGTATTTTGTTACAGTAGCAGGAAAAGACTAAGACAAGGAGATAGCCAACTTTACTGACTCATTTTTTTTTTTCATGGATTTGAAATGCTACCTTCGAAATATACCAAGGATGGGTGTGGTGGCCCAGGCCTATAATCCCAGCACTTTGGGAGGCCAGATTACCTGAGGTCAGGGTTTGGAGACCAGCCTGGCCAACATGGGAAAACCCTGTCTCTACTAAAAATACAAAAATTAGCTGGGCGTGGTGGTGCGTGCCTGTAATCCCAGCCACTTGGGAGGCTGAGGTAGGAGAATAGCTTGAACCCAGGAGGCAGAAGTTGCAGTGAGCTGAGATCATACCATTGCACTCCAGCCTGAGAGAGAGAGAGAGAGAGAGAGAGAGAGATTCTGTCTCACAAAAACCTAAAATTAAAATATACCAAGGAACAGGCTCTCCCTAGAAGGGCCACAGGAGGCCTCAGTTAGTGCTTGTCCCCCACGGTAATTGTACTCCAAAAGAGGTTATTCAGTTAGCACTTCATGGACTCCTTGGGATTTTGGTAAAGGCAGAAATTTTGAGATTGAACATAATAACGTCCAGAAGTGGCTGGGCGCAGTGGCTCACGCCTGTAATCCCAGCACTTTGGGAGGCCGAGGTGGGTGGATCACTTGAGGCCAGAAGTTTGAGACCAGCTTGGCCAACATGGTGAAACCCCGTCTCTAAAAAAATAACAATAATAATAATAATAATGTTCAGAAGCTTGAACCCCACCCAAATATAGGATCGAGAAGGCCAGCCAAGTTGCCCTATTCAGGGCACATGTCTACTGAGGGACGTGTTCTTGAAAAAGCATGCCCAATCTGAAAATGTGCATATCACAAGCTATTTTTTTCTAAAGTAATAAGGGAAAGGGAAAAGGTGAAGAGGACTCAGTAACACTGAACTGCCTAAGAAAATACAGGGCATAGGCATATAAGATGGGATATATTTAACTGTGAAGGGTGGCTGGAGTTAGTAGGGAGTTTCACAAGTGCTAAGAGGCTTATTTGGGCTGGGTGCATGGCTTACACCTGTAATCCCAGCCCTTTGGGAGACTGAGGCAGGAGGATTGCTGGAGCCCAGGAGTTTGAGACCAGCCTGGGCAACATGGCCAGACCCCATCTCTTAAACAAACAAAAACAGCCAGGCATGATGGCATGTATCTGTGGTCTGGGTACTCAGGAGGCTGAGGGAGAAGACTGCTTGAGCCCAGGAGGTTAAGGCTACCATGAGCCATGTTTGTGCCACTGCACTCCAGACTGGGCAATAGCAAGAGCAAGACACCATCTCCAAAATAAAAATTAAAAAGGCTTATCTGCATTATTAGCACTACACTCTAACCAACTGAGCTAACCTGCCTCACTTGTATTAAATAAATGACTATTGGCCGGGTGTGGTGGCTCATGCCTATAATCCCAGCACTGTGGGAGGCCGAGGCGGGTGGATCACAAAGTCAAAAGATCGAGACCATCCTGGCTCAACGAAGTGAAACCCCGTCTCTACTAAAAATACAAAAATTAGCTGGGCATGGTGGTGCGCACCTGTAGTCCCAGCTACTTGGGAGACTGAGGCAGGAGAATTACTTGAACCCAGAAGGTGGAGGTTGCAGTGAGCTGAGATCGTGCCATTACACTCCAGTCTGGGTAACAACAGCGAAACTCCGTCTCAAATAAATAAGTAAGTAAGTAAATAAATAAATAAATAATGACTATTGTGTGGGTGTGGGCTGGGAACCATTGAAATCAACCTCAAGGAGCAGGTACATACCAACTACTTAAGATGTGCTGCCATCTGCTGGTCAACCTTGTGTTGCAGTCAAACCAAAAATAGTCATAGCAAAAAATAACAGTCACACCAGCCCGACATGGTATGACAACCAAAAACAAACCAAAGCAAACACACCTCATGCTGCATGTTGACCTTCCCTGGTGACTACAGGTGGTGCCCCTTGGCGGTGGCCCATGGTGGTACCTGTCAGGCACTGCTGAGCAAGCAAATACCAGCACTAGGGTGGGCCTAAGTAGAACATTCAAAATACACTACATGCAGATAGACCAGCATAAGATTCTGTGCCCAGTTCCCTCACAGTGTAATAAAGAGTAGCTAGGTTCGTATATGAACTTGCAGTGATGCAGGTTCTTGCTTAAAAGAAGCTGGAAAAAAGGGTGTCACCCAGGATAGGGTCTGGCAGATATACTGCTATCATCTCGCCCCTTTTCACCACTAACCTATCTCCCATTCCCTTGCCCCACCCACCAGTAGTGGTGATGTAAAGTACCCAGAGGCCAAGAGCCACAGTGGCTGGGGAGGGCCCCTGATGGGAGAGGAACATGTTCCATCCATCTCTCCTAAGGCAAACTGAGAGACACTGACTGCAGGTCACAGTGGAAATGGAATGGATTAGGGAATGTCCTGTTTCTATGGAAAATGAGGTAAGGGAAAACCAAAACCAAACAGAAACCTAAAACGTTAATGTGATCTTTATTATACAGCACATCTGGTATTTGTGTATCCCAACAAGTATACAGAATAATCTATAAAACCAAACCCAACCCCTTCAAAATTACACTAATGAAGGCTAACCCAGAGTCGCGTCTCTTCAAAATGCACACAACACGGTAACAATACTATGGAAAAAGCCAGGTAGCGCAAGAAAGGAGAGAGGACAGAGACTGAAGTGTGTGCCAAAGTCACTTTCTTTTGTTATTGCACTTTTATTCTACACACTTAGTATGTTACACTTTTAACACTGTAATAAACATTAGTCCTTTAAAACAAACGAAAAACATTACATGAAGACAAAAGACAACAGGCTGTCCAGACCAATTTTCTTTTCAACCACCTGGCAGGGTGGCCTTCCCAATGCTAGGTGTCCTGAATGTGCCTCTGAGATCACCTCAGTTGGACTGGATGTTAGCAAAGCAGATGAAGTTAAAACAAAACTCTCTTAAGAACAGTAGTGCTACTGGAAACCTCCAGGGAAGTTTGCAATACAAGTGTCTCAGGCCACTCCCTCCTTACCCACTTCAACATCAAACAAGCTCTACTCATCCTACCCCCATATTTGGAAGGATTAACCTTTCTTTTCCTTTTCCTTTTTATTTTGAGACGGAGTCTTGCTCTGCTGCCCAGGCTGTGAGTGCAGTGGTGCAATCTTGGCTCACTGTGGCCTCTGCCTCCTGGGTTCAAGCGATTCTCCTGCCTCAGCTTCCCAAGTAGCTGGGACTACAGGTGCCCACCACCACGCCTGGCTAATTTTTTCTATTTTTAATAGAGATGGGGTTTCACCATGTTGGCCAGGCTGATCTCGAACTCCTGATATCTGGTTTTAAAAAGTGGGTTACTTGATCCAGAAAATCTAAAAGCTTTGGAAACTCAAGGAAAGCAACTACTCTTCTGGCAGTGGACTCTTCCAGGGTTGTAACCCCCTCTGATGCAATATGGATGGACTAGGGAGGTTTCCTGACGATCCAAATGGAATACCAAGCATGTCATCATCTCTCCAAAGCAAAGCCAAAGGAGGCCTTAACTTCCCAAAGTGCTACTGTCATCACCAATTCTCCTGGGCCTCCCAGTGCTACCTAATATGCCAAAGCCAAAAAATAAAGTGTCATTCAGTGCAGTTGTCACTTTGCAGCCCTGCAACCCCGAGGCACTTCTTCCATCAGGAAGAACACTTTGTGACCCTTCTCTAGCAGCTCAAGCAAAGACACAAAAATGCATTTGAGAGCTAACGGGTACTAGTTGAAAGCTCTTACAAGTCCCCTTTTTCTATCTGTGGTGGGAATGCATTCTTTCCTCTACTGCTTCCTTGAATTTTAGTGTTAAAAATTAGGAGAAGCTGCTGCCTAGGCTCTGTCCCCTTGAAGTAGATGGAGTCAAAAGTGACTCTCTTTGGTCTGGGAACAACCAGCACAGTCCTCCTGTGAAGCGCTTGCTCAACCAATGAGCTACTCTTTGCAGAGGATCAAGGAATTAAGGTGTGCCTGGGGAAACCCCACCCAAATGAGCCGTGCCAGACTGCCCTTGCCATCAGCTCTAGAGGCACAGGGTCAGCCATTCCAGGGCCCCAGGCACCACGATTTCTCCTGACTGCTCTGCAGGAAGGCCCCTCACTCGGTTCTGAAGTGAAATGAGTGACCAGACTTCAAGCTGTGGCCATTAAAAATGGCCAGGTCACGGCTTTCAAGCTGCGGTAAACTGCCCTAATTATGTTGATTAGAAGGACAGAACACAGTAAGGGTCATTCTTTCATGCCATCCTTTCTCCTCCTCCAGCCACAGTCTCACCTCACCACTTGGGAACACGTACAACTAAAGCTGGGAGGTAAAATCTTTAGGACTTTAGTCATGCCAAGCCCTCTATAGCCCAACTGCTGCCAGACTTCTTTGAAAACCTAGTGTCTGCCCAAGTAATATACAATACAGTACATTTCATGACATCCCATCACTTATAAGAATGGATGCCAAGGAACAAAGAAGCCCAAATTAGCTGACAATGTTAAAAAACAAAAGCAAAGGCTACATACGCTATGCACACGTATACCTGCACTCAGCCTGCTGAGTATTTAAATAACATCCCCAAATATCCATATGTGGACTTTGGCTGGCCTAGAGACTTTCAAGAATATTTTTCACCTTTTCTCAAAATACTTTTTTTTAAGAAAATGAACTGTAACACAACTACTCATTTCCTTATTTACATTAGTCCCTCCCTTCCACCCTCCCCACTGGGGAAAAAAGTATTGGAGAATCTGCTAGAGAACTGGTATCTGATAACAGACTAAGCCATGGGGTAAACTGAAAAGGGACTCTGGGTAGGGGAAAACAAATCTAACCTCCCATATGTGAATGGGAGTATGAGCTAAGACTTCCAAAGAATGCTAGGAATGTGACCTTCAGAATGTAAGCGCAGACTTAGCTTGAATCAAAAGAAGACAGTCTGAAAGGGAACTATATAAGACTTTTCCTAAAATTTCACACACAACAGACTTACAATGATTTTCCAGCAAGTAGAGAGTACTTACGCCTCCTTTCTTGACACCTGACTTCCTGGAAGCCCCACCATCGTTCCCAGGACCGCGAGTTAGTGCTGAGAATAGAGTACTTGAAGTATCGCTAAATAGGTGGTCAGAGTTCTAAGAATATACTGAACATCCGACCAAAACAAAGCTAGAGCCTGTAGAGCCCAAAGGCATGGGGTCAGTTACTTTATCATTTGCAGGTAAAAAGGTTATTAGCACTACATGGGGTTTCTGAAAGGCTCCAAGAGCTTAGGGAGCTACTATGCTCAAACATATGACCCGAGCCCAGGATAGCCAAAGAGTTAAAAGTTATATGAAAGACCCCATTTATACACCATTAATATTTAAAAGATGATCATTCTGTCACAGACAATCCTAGAAAATCCCAGCAGCAAATGTGCGACTCATCTTTTTTTTTTTTTTTTTTTTTTGAGACAGTCTTGCTCTGTTGCCCAGGCTGGAGTGCAGTGGCGTGATATCGGCTCATTACAACCTCCACCTCCCGGGTTCAAGTGATTCTCCTGCCTCAGACTCCCAAGTAGCTGGGACTACAGGCATGCGCCACCATGCCTGGCTAATTTGCAACTCATCCTATATACCCACCCGGGGACCTGTTTTACAAACTCTGCAGCTGGACATAAGGGCCAGACCACAGTTATTGGGGATTAGGCAGATGGAGAGAGGCTACTCACTTCCAGTGTCTACTCCTTTGTCTACCTGTTTTTTGGAATCTAATGGACCAGTTTGGCTGAGGAAGGCTTGAAGTGAAGTGCATCTGAGATGCACCAGTATTTAAATTGTTCCCCTTCCTCTGCCTAGAATCAGAATTTCTCTCCTCAAGCACACCTCACGAGGAACTCTCCAAAAGACCACCCACCTGCCTCCCACCTTTCAGGGAAGCTTCCTGGCACACAGGGGTGAGGTGCACACACAAACAACTACCAGAGGAGGGTTTTTCTCTTGCTTCTGGTTCTTTTCTAACAGATTATATTTAAAATAAGGTAAAAAGAAGGAACAAATTGCAGGAGAAACCTTGGTTAAAAAGCTCATTAATCACGTTTTTAAAACATCAGTGTGTAAGATTTAAACACAAAAAGTTTCTGATTGTGTTAAGTTTTGAAAACAAGCTGCTTTTCTTCTAGTATGTTTGCACGCAGGCCATGGCCTCCAATCACCTCCCACCTCTCAGGTCTCACCCAAATACTTCTCATTGGGTTGGTTTTACTCAGACGCTCACTCTTAAGTACCATGTTATCTGGAGCTTTTCCACTTTGAGATGAAAAGAGGTAAACAAAAGAAAAGACCCAAAGGTAAAAGGACAGATTCTGTTCTGGTGTTAGCAGTAACTCCAAATCCAATAACTTCTGTGTGTATGTCTATATATAGATAGATATATAAACACACACGTGTATATACATATACACAAACACATATGCAACACGTTTTTGGTTTTTTTTTTGAGACTGAGTCTTACCCTGTTGCCCAGGTTAAAGTGCAATGGCACGATCTTGGGTCACTGCAACCTTTGCCTCCCAGGTTCAAGCGATTCTCCTGCCTCAGCCTCCTGAGTACCTGGCACTACAGGCACCCACCACCACGCCCAGCTAGTTTTTTGTATCTTTAGTAGAGACAGGGTTTTACCATTTGGCCAGGCTGGCCTTGAACTACTGATCTCCTGATCTGCCCACCTCAGCCTCCCAAAGTGCTGGGATTACAGGCATGAGCCACCGTGCCTGGTTTTCTCTCTCTTTTCAGGGCCTCTTGGTGATGTAACAGTGAAACCCTCCCCCAGAAACCAGGGATATGTGGTCCTATAAATGTAAACACACTGGCACTATGAGGAACAGATAGCACTATTTCTAGCTCCCTCACTGGGGCTTCTGACCATTGCAACCTGAGATCCCTGGCTGCGAGCAGCAGAATCCAGACATCCACAAGTTATTGTTTTTATCCCTACGTTTTCATAATCCCAGAACTAAGCTCAAATTTTCTGAGTCCTGACTAAACTATTCCTAGAGAAAGCCAAAAATCATGAGAATGAGACTTTTTAACACTATTGCCACTGCAGTGTCCCGCTTGTTGTCTTAAAAGCATATACAGTGAAAAGACCATGGTAGTAACATCTGCCTCCTTTTCATTTGTGAGACCAGAACATCACATTCCTCAGCTTTTACACACCTTAGACACTTTTTTGCTAAAGGCTTGGGGCTTCAGTGAGCTGCTGAATATGCTCAGTCATCCATCTCTTCACTGTCCAGGAGTCATCCCTGCCTGGGAAGGTTTCAAGTTTCCCAGCAAGCACCAGTTCCCATGGGAGTGTGTCCTATAGTGAATAAATGTCAAATTCTCCCCATGGCCAAAAGGTGAAGGGGAAGGAAAGAAAGAGAAAGTGAAAGAGAAAGGTCTTTGCTTTCAAGTAGAATCATCTAGTCCTCTGTTTGGCTGCTCAGAATTGGACTTGCAGAGTCTGTCCATGATGCCCTGGAGCATAGGCTGGACAATGCCCAAGAGAGGCCTCTTCAAGGGGTCGCCATCCCAACAGGCTTCCATCAACTGCCAGCACTCCTCATCAAACACAGGAAGACGTTCTGGGCGAGCCCCTAGAGAAAGGAGCATGGAAACAAGACCACAGTGAGAGGGACCCAGCACAACAGAAGCATGACCAGCCCAAAGGCTGACTTCCCAGTCGGGCTCAGGATACGAAAGAATGCAAGGAGTTTTGGCTTCAGTTGCAAACATCCAGGTTAGAACCTAACAGTAAGAGCGATTTAAAAAAAAAGGAGGAAGAAAAACTGCAACGCATTGGCATATGAAGTTGAAGAATCAGAAATTTTTTTTACAAAAGACTTTTTTGAGACAGTTCAATAAAAAGTTTCCTGGATGCAAAGGTTGACTTAAATATCTTTTCTGGATTCATGACAGTTTAAATGCGTCTATGGCCCTGCTATGGAGTGGCCAGAAAGGATAACAGCAGGCCCTGCGACACTGCCTGGGCTCAATCTGGCCTAGCCAGGGGAGTTAGGACAGGGTAGTACATGTGGCTCTTACCCCTCCGCACATTGTTCCAGAGATGATCTTTGCTAGCACACCTCTCAAATGCCTCAGGGAGCTTGACAGAGCCTGAGCAGATATACCAGAAAAGAATTCCAAAAGCGTAGACATCCACGGAATTATCGTACTTCCCTGATGGCAAGAAAGCATGAAACATAATGAGCCACGGAAAGGCAGGCAGCAGCATCCACACCACCTTGCCTCAGTAGAGGTTTAGCTTTTTCCCAGGCTTTTAACATCTATTATCTCTCAGTAACAACCCTGTCAGGTAGGCAGGCCGCATTTATAATGTCCATTTCATAATACAATCAACTAAGACATTGGGAGGCCATAGAGCAATACTAAGAGAGCCAAGCCTAGAAAGTGACAAAGGAGAAGGAAAATAAGGCCTTTCATTCTGCTAGGACAGTCAAAAGGATTAATCCCAAAAGGTCATATTAGGAAAATAAAGTTGGGAATATAGGTGGGTAGGTATGTTGGAACCAGAATATGATTATTTTTAAAGTCAGACAGAAGAGTCTGGATTCAGTGAGCAGCAGGAAGTCATTTATGCTTTAGAGTAGGAGGTGACATGAAGAACACAATATTTTAGAAAGATGATTCTGACAGCAATAGGGTGGACTGCGATAGAAACAATAAAAGGAATTTAAGTATGAAGTAGTCAAAATAGAATAATAGCAGCGGGATTAGAAAGTTTTTTTAAAAAAAGTAAATCTAGAGAAAGAAAAATGAAGACAGTCTACTTGGTTCAGATGTAGAGCATGACCACAGCTGTCTCAGTATCGCCTAATCCTTACATGTATCACTCAGGAAAGGGCTGGGGGAAGACTGGTGCATGAAATGAAAGAAAGTTAAATATATCGCTAGTTTTAACTCTTACCAATACTAATAACTGACCAGGGATTACCTTCCTCTCTTCCCTGGCAACAGAACAAGCATTCCCATCACTTGGGCTCAAAACCTTGGAGTCATCTTTTGGTCATCCTTTTCTGTTCACTAACCATATCAAGTTAGCACCAAACTCTTGCCCATTCTTCCTCTGAATTAATCTTGAGTTTCTCACATTTGTTTGTTTCAGCACTAATACCAGCTTAATCCTGGATGCAACCATAGAAGACCAGCTATCTGGTTTTCTCACCTTGGTTCTTCCCAATCAAATCATCTTTACCTACTGTTGCTAAGCTCATCTTCATAAATGTTTTCCTTTCTCCCCTACTCAAAAGCTTGGTAGTGCCTTAAGTCTTGCACAACAAGCCTTGATTCTTTTGTGGGAATTTCAAGCTCAATATATTTTTATCTCCAACCTTGTTTGCTACTATTCCCCAATGGATTTCTTTCATGTCATGCTTATTTCTATTCTGGATTTTCGTCATTATTTCCCCTTCTTTAGCCTCTAGAATTTTCTCTCCTTCATGCTACAGGGTTGTACTATGGAGACAGAATATCTTGGACTTAAATCACAGCTCCATTACCTTTTAGCTCAATGTTTTTGGGAGTACATTTCTTCATCAATCTGGTCTCAACTTTATCCATTAAATGGACATAAAAATCCATCAATATCACAGAACTAAACAAAATATATGAAAAATCTAACTATACTGCCTAGCTCAAGGTATATACTTACTAAGTTCCCTTCCCACCTACTAGTTTCCCAGATCTGACTCAAATTCTACTCAAAATCTCACCTCCATCACAAAACCACCAAATATTTCCACCTTCATTTACTCCTTCTCTAAACACCAACAGCACATTATATGCCAGTTAATTTAGCACCTAATCACACACTGTGTTGTACTGCTTCCGATTTTACCTCTCAATATATCTCTAAGTCAACTATAAGCTCTTTAATGTAGAGGACAACTCCTATTACACAGGAGTTATTCAGTCCATACTTTATGATTAGATAATTGGCTGACTGTGGCACTAACAACCCAGAGGGATGTCCAAATGATGACTCCTATTTGCACTTTTTCTTTCTTATTCCTTTACCTCTGCACTTTCCCCTCCACTTGCCTTAGGTAGGTCTCCCTGATTTAGTTTCTCCCTTGCCTGTATTAGACCTACAGTAGTGATTGTGAAATCTAGCTCAAGGGGTGGCACTCAGGATGAAAGTAATATACCCTGCCCAGACCCACTGCCTGCCCTCCAGCCTTACCTGTGAAAAGTTCAGGGGCCATATGGATTGGTGTCCCCACAATGCTGCCTGACATCATGGCCTCTGGCTTGCAGAATCCTAAGTCAGTGATCTTGGCACGGTTCTGCTTGTCCAGCTGCCAACAAAGCAGGGCAAGAGTCACCTTGTTTTTGATCTGCACACAGCACTGCTGCATACCCAAGCTCAAAGGTAGGTATCCCAAAGTAGGATTATGATCTGAAAAATGAGTCGTCAGGTGATTTCATCCTTGTGCAAACACCAGACTGTGCTTACATGAACCTAGGTGGTATACCTGCTACACCCCTAGGTGATATGTTAATAGTATGGTCTTTTGCTACTAGACTACAAACCTGTACAGAGTGTTACTGTACTGAATACCACAGGCAACAGTAACCGTGGTATTTGTGTATCTAAGCAAACTTAAACACAGAAAAGGTACAGTAAGAAGACGATATAAAAGACAAAAAATGGTATACTTGTAGAGGGCATTTACAATGAATGGAGCTCCCAGAAGTGGGAACTGCTCTGGGTAAGTCAGTGAGTGAGAGGTGAGTGTGAAGGCCTAGGACATTATTACTACAGGCTTTATAAACAGTGTACACTTAGACTACACTTAATTTATTTTTTAAAGTATTTTTCTTTTCTTTTCTTTTTTTTAAACAGATTCTTGCTCTGTTGCCAGGCTGGAGTACAGTGGCACGATCTCAACTCATTACAACCTTCGCCTCCCGGGTTCAATTAATTCTTCTGCCTTAGTCTCCTAAGGAGCTGGGACCACAGGAGCACACCACCATGCCCAGCTAATTTTTGTATTTTTAGTAGAGACAGAGTTTCACTATGTTGGCCGGGATGGTCTCGCTCTCTTGACCCTGTGATCCACCCGCCTCAGCCTCCCAAAGTGCTGGGATTACAGTCACTATGCCCGGCCAAAAGTTTTTCTTCAATAATAAATCAACCTCCACTTACTGTAATTTTACTTTATAAACTTTTATTTTTTAAGCTTTTTGTTTGACCCTTTTATAATAAACACTTAGTTTATAACACAAACACACTGTATAGCTGTACAGAAATATTGTATTTATTAATATCTTTACGCATCCCCCCCCTTTTTTTTTTCTTTTTTTTAGAGACAGGGTTGTACTCTGCCTTCCAGGCTGGAGTGCAGTGGCACAATCACAGCCTTGAACTTTTGGGCTGCCTTGAGCCATATGGCTTCACACCGTGGCTTCCTAAGCAGCTAAGACTACAGTTGTGTGCCATCGTGCCTGTCTGATTTTTTTGATTTTTAGTAGAGATGGGGTCTTTCTCTGTTTTCCAGGCTGGTTATAGGCTTTTTTTCCTATTTTTAATATTTTTTTTTTAACTTTTAAAACTCTTTTGTTAAGAACTGAAACATGGACTTATTAGCCTAGGCCTGCATGGGGTCAGGATCATCCATATCACTGTCTTCCACCGCTACATCCTGTCCCACTGGAAGGTCTTCAGGGACAACACACATGGAGCTGTCACTTCCTATGATAGCAACACCTTCTTCTGGAATTCGTCCTGAGGTCCTGCTGTCCTTACTGGTTTATATATTTACCATGCTATACCTTTTATTGTTATTTTAAAGTATCTAAAAAGTATAAAAAGATTAAAAGTACAGTAAATATATAAACCAATAACATAGCTGTTTCTTATCAAATATTATATACTGTACATAATTGTGCTATACTTTTTTTTTTAATAGAGATGGGGTTTCACCACATTGGTCAGACTGGTCTTGAACTCCTGACCTCAGGTGATCCACCCACCTTGGCCTCCCAAAGTGCTGAGATTAGAGGCGTGAGCCGCCTCACCCGGCCCTGTGCTATACTTTTGTACCGGTAGCTTTGTTCACACCAGCATCACCACACATGGGTATTTCACTGTGCCGCAACATTACGTCAGCTGTTTTTGAGATGGCGTCTTGCTCTGTCTCCCAGGCGGGAGTGCAGTGGTGCGATCTCAACTCACTGCAACCTCTGCCTCAGTCTCCTGAGTAGCCGGGACTATAGGCACCCACCACCACACCTGGCTAAATTTTGTATTTTTAGTAGAGATGGGGTTTCACCATGTTGGCCATGATGGTCTCGATCTTCTGACCTTGTGATCCACCTGCCTCAGTCTCCCAAAGTGCTGGGATTACAGGCATGAGCCACTGCGCCCGGCCCCATTATAATCTTAAGGGACTACATCATGTATGTGGGCTCAATGACCAAAATATCATTATGCAATGCATGACTGTACTTCATAAATCCTGCCACCAACCTTCCTGTCTCCAGGTTCATTTCCATTACAGATTGAGTATCCCTTAGCTGAAAGGCTTGGAACCAGAAGTGTTTTGAATTTCACATTTTTTTCCAGATTTTGGAATGTATGCATCATACTTGCTGATTCAGCACCTCTCATTAAAAATCCAAAATCCAAAATGCTCTGGTGAGCATTCCCTTTGAGGGTCATGTCATTGCTCAGAAAGTTTCAGATTTAGGAGCTTTTTGGATTAGGAATATTCAACCTGTACTGTCTTCCTCCCCACATTGTGAAGAACATGAGGGCAGGGACTGCCTTTTTCATCTTTGTATCCCCAGTGCTTAATGCAGTACCCGGTACATATGAAGATCCTAACAAACCCTGGATGAATAAGGAAGTATAGGTCCATGGAAGGACACCAGTGAAACACTTCAGCTCCTGCCTCTCCTCCCAACCTCAGGACAGAAAGTTGAGGTCCTCCAGTCAGCTGAGGAGCGTTTCCTAAAGTCCCTGTAGTTTCCTTTCCTAGGTTGAAGAGAATAAGTCTGTCTAATTTGGCTACTGACTAGACTTTTAGGTTTCAGCTGTCAATTTTAAGGAGATCTTTCCCTTCCCCTAAATTGCTGCCATCTTTATACATCATTTAAGTATTGCCAGAAACAATTTAATGATCACTTCCCTTTCCACCGTGATTGTAAGCTTCCCGAGGCCTCCCAAGCCCTGCGGAACTGTGAGTCAATTAACCTTCTTTCCTTTACAAGTTATCCAGTCTCAGGTATGTCTTTACTTAGCAACGTGAGAATGGACTAATACAATAAATCAGTGCCAAGAGTGGGCTACTGCTGGAAGGATACCTGAAATTGTGGAAGCGACTTTGGAAATGGGTAACAGGCAGAGGCTGGAACAGTTTTGAGGGCTCACAAGAAGACAGAAAAATGTGGGAAAGTTTGAAACTTCCTAGAGTTTCAAACTTTGTTGAATTGAATGGCTTTGACCAAAATGCTGATAGTGAGATGGACAATGACGTCCAGGCTAAGGTGGTCTCAGATGAAGATGAGGAACTTGTTGGGAACTGGAGTAAAGGTCACTCTGGCTATGCAAAGAGACTGGAGGCATTTTGCCCCTGCTGTAGAGATCTGTGGAACTTTGAACATGAGAGAGATGACTTAGGATATCTGGTGGAAGAAATTTCTAAGCAGCAAAGTATTCAAGCAGAGCATGAAAGTTTGGAATATTTGCAGCCTGACAATGTGATAGAAAAGAAAACCTATTTTCTAGCTGGGCATGGTGGCTCACTCCTGTAATCCCAGCACTTTGGGAGGCTGAGGTGAGTGGATCACTTGAGGTCAGGAGTTCAAGACCAGCCCGGCCAACATGGCGAAACCCCATCTCTACTAAAAATACAAAAGTTAGCCATGCATGGTGGCAGGCACCTGTAATCCCAGCTACTCAGGAAGCTGAGGGAGGAGAATTGCTTGAACCAGAGAGGTGGAGCCAAGATTTTGTCATTGCACTCTAGCCTGGGGAATAAAGTGAGACTCCATCTCAAAAAGAAAAAAAGAAAAGCTATTTTCTGGGGAGAAATTCAAGCCCACTGCAGAAATCTGCATAAGTAACGAGGAGCTCAATGTTAATCACCAAGACAATGGGGAAAATGTCTCCAGGGCATGTCAGAGACCTTCACAGCAGCCCCTCCTATGACAGGCCTGGAGGTCTAGAAGGGAAAAATGGTTCTGTGGGCTGGGCCCAGGGCCCCCCTACTCTATGGAGGCTTGGGACATGGTGTCCTGCATCCCAGCTGCTTTGGTTCCAACTGTGGCTAAAAGAGGCCAAAACATAGCTCAGGCCGTTGCTTCAGAGGGTGCAAGCCCCAAGTCCTGGCAACTTACAGGTGGTTTTGGGCCTGCGGGTGCATAGCAATCAACAACTGAGGTTTGTGAACCTCCACCTAGATTTCAGAGGATGTATGGAAATGCCTGGATATCCAGACAGAAGTTTGCTGCAGGGGTGGAGCCCTCAGGGAGAACCTCTGCTAGGGCAGTGCAGAAGGGAAATGTGGGGTTGGAACCCCCACAGAAAGTCCCCACTGGGACACTGCCTAGTGGAGCTGTCAGAAGAAGGCCACTGTCCTCCAGAACCCAGAATGGTAGATCTACCCACAACTTGCACCATGTGCCTAGAAAAGCCAAAGACACTCAATGCCAGTCCATGAAAGCAGCCAGGAGGTGGGCTGTACCCTGCAAAGCCACAGGGTGGAGATGCCTAAGACCATGGGAGCCTACCTCGTGCATCAGTGTGCCCTGGATGTGAGACATGGAGTCAAAGGAGATCATTTTGGAACTTTTAGGTTTAATGACTGCCCTATTGGATTTCAGACTTGCATGGGGCCTGTAGCACTTTTGTTTTGGCCAATTTCTCCCATTTGGAATGGGTATATTTATCCAATGTCTGTACCCTCATTGTATGTAGAAAGTAACTAACTTGCTTTTGATTTTACAGGCTCACAGACAGAAGGGACTTGCCTTGTCTCAGATGAGACTTTGGACTTGGACTTTTGAGTTAATGCTGGAATGAGTTAAGACTTTGGAGAACTGTTGGGAACACATGATTTTGTTTTGAAATATGAGGACATGGCCAGGCACAGTCATGCCTATAATCTCAGCACTTTGGGAGGCTGAGGCGAGTGGATCACCTGAGGTCAGGAGTTCCAGAGCAGCTGGACCAACATGGAGAAATGCTATATCAACTAAAAATACAAAAAAAAAAAAAAAAGAGCCGAGTGTGGTGGTGCATGCCTGTAATCCCAGCTACTCAGGAGGCTGAGGCAGGAGAATTGCTTGAATCCAGGAGGCAGAGGTTGTGATTAGCTGCGATCATGTCATTGCACTCCAGCCTGGGCAACAGGAGTGAAACTCTGTCTCAAAAAAAAAAAAAAAAAAAGAGAGAAAAGAAATGTGAGGACATGAGATCTGGGAGGGGTCAGAAGCAGAATAATAAGAGAGTGTGTCCCCACTCAAATCTCATCTTGAATTGTAGTTCCTATAATACCCATGTGTCATGGGAAGGACTCAGTGGGAGGTAATTTAATCATGGGGGAGGTCACCCTCATGCTGTTCTCATGATAGTGAGTTCTCACGAGATCTGATGATTTTGTAAGGGGCTTTACCCCCTTTTGTTTAGTACTTTTCCTTGCTGCTGCCATGTGAAGAAGAATGCATTTGCTTCTCCTTCTGCCGTAATTGGAAGTTTCCTGAGGCCCCTCCAGCCCTGTGGAACTATGAGTCAATTAAACCTCTTTTATAAATTACAATTTTATTAATTTTATAAATTACCATTTAGTCCATTCTCATGCTGCTAATAAAGATATACCCAAGCCTATAATAAAGATATATACCTATCTTGGGTATATCTTTATTAGCAGCATGAGAATGGACTAATACACTTTCTGTGTGGACTTTTCTTAGTACCAAACTTACATTTACGTGTACCCTCCAAAATCACTCAGCCACAGAGGTAGGGTATAATCCTGGGGAAACAGCTCTTACTTACCAGCACATTTTTCAGTTTGATATCACGATGAACAAGTCCCTGGCTGTGCAGGAAGCGGACTCCCTCCACCACATCTAGTGCTATCTGCAAACGTGTCTCCAGGGTCAGCCCAGCCTTGGGGAGACAAAAGAGCTTACTTGTAATGATAAGGCAACTCCTCAATTCAACTTGCTTGAACCAATTGAGACTTCTTTCTGTGGGGAACTAAAAGACTGACTGTGCTAGAGCACATGCAGACAGAAAAGTGAATTTTTAAAAAGGGGAAGAGCTGGCACAGTGGCTTATGCCTGTAACCCAGCACTTTGGGAGGCCAAGGTGGACGGACCACTTGAGGTCAGGAATTTCAAGACCATCCTAGACAACATGGTGAAATCCTGTCTCTACTAAAAATACAAACAAACAAAAAATTTGCAAGGCGTGCTGGCAGATGCCTGTAATCCCAGCTACTTGGGAGGCTGAGGCAGGAGAATCACTTGAACCCAGGAGGCAGAGGTTGCAGTACGCTGAGATGGTGCCACTGAACTCCAACCTGGACGACAGAGCAAGACTCTGTCTCAATAAAAAGGTGAGGGGAGAAAAAAATCAGTTAGGCAAGGGAAGTAGAGGAAAAGCAAGGAAGTGCAAGCTGTAAAGGAGACAAAGCCAGATCAAATCCCTTACAGGCTGCAGTTAAGTCAAATGGATAACCTCAAATGTGACGAGCAGATAGAACCAAACGACTAAGGCATGAGCTCATTTCTAACATTTGAACAAATTCTGGAACTGCCCTTAAGGCTCAAAGTGACTTAGGTCCCTCATGAAGATTTACTCCCATTGCTTTACAGGCCTGGTTAGCCCAGGTTTCGTTTTCTGGATTCAAATATCAAAATCATTCATAATACTTCAATTCAGGATCTCCTGAATACTGGAAAATGTCACATCACTCATTCAAAAGCTCAAAGGACGTTCTCTAGCTCACTTGGGGAAATGTATCAGACAATGCTTAACTCCTCTGAAATGAAGAGAGAAAGCTGCTTGGAGAGTCATTTTCTTCATTATATTGATTCCTCACGACTCTGGGAACCATCTCTAAGGTTTCCTCTGCCCTACTTCCAGAAGCCTCCATACAACCTGGTCCAGGAGGAATCTGTGAGAAGGGATCTACCCAGAACTCTGAGGTCAGCTTTTCTCTCCTTCTACTCAGCTCCTATGTAGGGAACAGACAAAATAAACCTCTCTAATTCACTCTTGGTGGTGGTTTCAAATAAGGGAAACTCAACATTCAACTGAGGGTTTCACCTTCACTCTATAAAATCCTTCAGTAGCTTCTCATTGTCTATAACAGAATTAAGTTTTATGGAAATTCTTAACATTTTGGGTCTTGTATAACTTATTCCCAACATCTCTTTGCACATTATGTCTCCTGATTCCCAAAATGAACCAGGTGCTCCAGTGTGCCCAGTGTCCTTACCAGCCTTCCAATGCTCTAGGCATTAGGCTGTTCCTTCCCCCTGCTATGGCCTCTTTCTTCCAACTGCCCAAATTCTACCCATCATAGTATATTTGTCAAACTCAAACTCCACATCTTCCTGAAATGGTCGCTGACTACGATTCTCTTAATAGTGCCTGTCGATTGTACCTTCTAATATCCTCTAATGGTGCTTAATTAAGGACCTTGTATACAGCAGTCACTAATAAATATCTGTTGACTAAACAACAAAAACTAGCTTTATCCTCTTAGAGCAAAAATGAGAAAGAAGAGCAGAGTTACAGGAAGCTATACTGCTCTTCTAAGGAGTTTAGATTTTTACTACCACCACAGGGGGCTGAGTGGTGAATGACAGTATTCTAGGTATATAATGAGGTGAAAATAGGTTCTGGGGAATCTTAAAAATTTTTTTTTATTTTTATTTTTAGAGATGGGGTCTTACTTTGTCACCCAGGCTAGGCTGTAGTGGCATGATCAGAGCTCACTGCAGTCTCGACCTCCTAAGCTCAAGAGATCCTCTCACCTCAGCCCCCTTGAGTAGCTGGGACTACAGGTATGAGCCACTACACTCAGCTAACTTTAAAAATTTTTTTTTTGAGACAGAGTTTCACTCTTGTTGCCCAGGCTAGAGTGCAGTGGCTTGAGCTCGGCTCACCAAAACCTCTCCCCACTGGGTTCAAGCAATTCTCCTGCCTCAGCCTCCCAAGTAGCTGGGATTACAGACATGTGCCACCATACCTGGCTAATTTTGTATTTTTTAGTAGAAATGGGGTTTTTCCATGTTGGTCAGGCTGGTCTTGAACTCCTGACCTCAGGTAATCCGCCCACCTTGGCCTCCCAAAGTGCTGGGATTACAGGTGTAAGCCACCGCATCTGGCCTCTTTTAAATTTTTTGTAGAGAGAGGGTCTCCCTATATTGCCCAGGTTGGTCTCAAACTCCTGGACTCAAGTGATACTCCCACCTTGGCCTCCCTAGGTGTTGGGATTACAGGGGTGAGCCACCATGCCCAGCTGAGAAATCTTTAAGGGTTTTTGGAAATAAGTGAAATAAAGCCTAATTACTCCAACAATCTCTGATGAAAGCTAAAAGCTCTGAATAAACAGGAAAGGATGAGAAGCCAGAAGCGAACCCGTGGATTTGGCTGCCAGCTGGATCTTGCTCTCTCCTTACCTTCAGCCCTGTGTAGAGGTCCCGGTGGAGCCGCTCCATTATGAGGAGCACAGCAATGCTGGAGCCACCACCATAGTTGTAGTCGATGACTGAGCCATGGAGGTCCACCAATCGCTCATGCTTTGGCAGAGACCTGGTGGGAAGGAAAGAGGTCTGGGCTACAAGGCTAGGGCTCTAATTCTGCATGCCATGACAGAATGTAGGAGACAGGTCCAGAGGTAATGGCCCTCAGTGCAGACAGAGGGCCAAGAGCATGGCTTCATCTACAAGGATGAAGAATCCTAGATTCTAAAAACTGATAAGGCTTAAGGACTAAAGAAGAAAGTTAAATAGAATGATGAGTCTGAGAAAATAGGATGGGGGGGAAAGAGCAAGCAAAGACAGTGAAGGCCTTAAAAGGTACAGACGTGTGGGTTAGACACAGAAACACTAGTCCATACCATTTTGAAACCTAAATACAGAGAGACAGGTCATGCTGTAGCTCTTGGTACAAAATCTAAACCAGGCTTTTAGATTCTTCTCTGGATCTTTCCCAGAGATGAGTGAGACCAGGACTCACCTCATGTAGTGAAACTCCAAAGCCAGATCATTCCAGTGCTTCTCATCTGGAGGAACAACTGATTTGAGGGCACAAGGGAAGTGTCCTCCCCAATTGTCACACAGGTACACCACACCATACTGGCCCCGGCCCAGTTCCTGTCCCAGTTTAGGTTTACCTATAAGGTACAGAGACAGAGATAAGGCAGGAGGGATAGGAACTTCGCAGGCAACCTCTGTAAGATTTTGGGTTTTTTTTGAGACAGAGTCTTGCTCTGTCACCCAAGCAAGAGTGCAGCAGGATGATCTCAGCTCACTGCAACCTCTGCCTCCTGGGTTCAAGAGATTCTTCTGCCTCAGGCTCCCAACTAGCTGGGAATACAGGCATGCGTTTTGGTAGAGAGGGGGTTTTGCCATGTTGCCCAGGGTGGTCCCGAACTCCTGGGCTCAAGCAATCCACACACCACAGTCTCCCAAAATGCTGTGACTACAGGAGAAAGCCACTGTGCCAGTCCTGTAAGATTCTTCATTGTGAACCTGTCTTTAGGCCAGGAAGCTGTAATCATGCCCAGGGATAAAATTCTGGTGTCATTCTAAACCAACAGAAAGTAATCTAAACGGTTTAATTCAAATAAACTTTGGTTATATGGATTTTTTTTTTTTTCTTTGAGACAGAGTCTTGGTCTGTCACCCAGGCTGGAGTGCAGTGGTGTGATCTCGGCTTACTGCCAGCTCCACCTTCTGGGTTCAAGTGATTCTTCTGTTTCAGCCTCCCGAGTAGCTGGAGTTACAGGCCAGTGCCACCATGCTCAGCTAATTTTGCATTTGAGTAGATATGGGGTCTTACCATATTGCCCAGGCTGGTCTTGAACTTCTGAGCTCAGGCAGTCCACCCGCCTCAGCCTACCAAAGTGCTAGGATTACAGGTGTGAGCCACCACACCTGGCCTGGTCATGTTATTTAAACTATATAAATAGCAGGATCAGACTTTAGGAATTCAAAAACATCAGTAAAAGTTTAGGCAGCTTTACAAACAGGCAGCTTTAGACACTGGGATTCTCTGAGGTTGGACATAAGAATGTCAGGTATCCTGAACCATCCTCCAATTTATTTATAAGAAAACCAGACTCACGATGAAGCAAGACATCCTGTAAAGAACGGCTTTCCAGAGAAAGGCGGGCCAGGCGGGGGGCATGATCTTTCCGAACCTTCAGCCATAGATCTTCAGTTTTCTCTAACCGGCCTGAGTGGCCAGCTTCTAGCTGGGAGGGAAACAGAAAAAGGACATATGACTTATTAGGTCACTAGCTTCAGCTTCCTCACCTGTTATACAGGGATAACAATATCTACCTCATATAGATAATTTTGAGAATAAGATACATGTAACATGTTTAGCACAGAAACTGGCACGGAGTGGACTCTCAATAAATGATAACTTTCCCTCCTGGATACATAACCACATCCATCCACTCTCTGCCTGGATATACCCATTCCCCACCAGTGGACAATCAGATGTCAAACAATTATGAAATAATATGGAAGTTGGAAACTCATATGAAGAGCAGAGAACAAACTACTCCCATCTGGATGAGGCTCCGATCCAGCTATATCTCCTCTCCTACATACCAACCTGCCGCAAGGAGGCTGCAAAAGCCTCGTGGGAACTATTAAGCCGAGTCCGGAATTGGCTGCAAATGCTCTTGGCCAATTTGGAGGCACTGAGGCTCTCGATGGCTTCCTGGGCCACCTTCCTTTTCCATTCCAGAGTGATGGCAGGTGGGCTCACCCATGTGATGCGCTGGATGATCTGCCAGGATGAAGACAAGCGAGATCACTGAAGCATGAGAGATAAGAACCACTACAAAGACCCAGTGCCCTTCCTTTTCTGGGTTACCCATTCATTAGGATCAGGCTCATAAGGTGGGAGCCATACAAAGTCCAAGGTTCCTTTCCAATTCCATCTACCTCAATATCAGGTCCTAACCTAGAGGAAAGCATCAAAGAACACCAGGCCTAGTCTACATGCTCACAAACCCTTAATATATTACATTCAGTGCCAGGGAGTGCCTGATAATCTTTCTGAAGTGAGTAAATAACTCTACATAAGAGCCAGATCAAATTCCAGAACAGAAACCACATTCACAGCCTCCGGCAACAACAAAGCCTGGTTCTGAGAAAAGATCTGGGCTGGGAAAAAGAAATTATGAAGAAGCGAATAAGGTGGAATCTTATGGCTCCATGAAGTATCATTTTTAAAGTTAATTTTTTCCATTGTCCACAAAGAGTACTCAACATAAAAATCATTTAAACCCAAAACTTTTGGGAGTTAAAGGGGACACTGTCAATAATTATTTGAGACTAGGCATAAACCAGAATTCTCCCAGGGAGGCAAACCAGAACAAATGGCCTCCTTGCCTTAACAGAAGATCCTAGATATCTGTTTTCTCCTGGGGTCACTAGGTTTCATTTGAGCCAACTAGGGGCTTAGAAACCTTTCTCTAAGTAATCCCTACCTGCTTGATTTGCTCCCACAGCATCCTTGTAACAGACGACCCTGAGTGAAATGTGACTTCAACGTGATAGGCAGCATTTAAGATCTGAAAGAGACAACGCCAAAGAAAACATGCCCTCAGTAGTGTGGCTATTTCAAAAATGCAATAAATAATATTTATTTCAAGAACACAGTTCAGACTCAGTGTTTCCAAACTTATCCTTCAATATATATGCAGAGTCAACTTAAGCTGATTATCTATTTTGTGACTTTTAGGCCCTTCTACCTCATCTTTATATAATTCATCAACTTAACTGCAATTTTACAGCTCACCAACATGTCCCACAGGCAGCGGTCATGTGACAGGAAAACAAAATAAAATTTAAACAAGATTCACGAGAAGCTGAAGGGGAAATTCTTGCCTAATTTGAAGCATGGGCTTGCACAGATTGTTTCACGTGTTATCCATGACACGATGTCTTAAAAACCATTCATTGTGTACCTGTTTGAGATAATTACTGGTGATGTGAACTGAGACATCCTGAGACTTCTCCAGGCTCTGCAGACATCGTTCCAGGGTTCCGACAAAGCTCTCCCTCAGGTAATCCACTGAGCTGATCAGCTTATTAGCCACTGCCTGATTAAGCCGGGAGATGATGAGTTCCTGGATCTGTCGGATACAGCATTTGATCTCTCTGGTGCCTACTGGTTCTCCATTCTCAGGGACAATGACGTCTGTGGAGGCAGAGAAATAAGCTAATTCATTGTGAGGAAGAAGGGGCAGACACACTAAATAAAGGCATCTCCCAAATCAGAACCATGGAACTACTGTGATGATGATGGCTGCAAAAAGACATTATTTGTTGATGAAGTCTGGCTCTCACAATGATCAGGGGTCATTGAAACCTCAACTACTTAAGGCAGCTAAGATCCTGGAAGAAGCAATTAAGGCCAGGCGCAGTGACTCAAGCCTGTAATTCCAGCACTTTGGGAGGTAGAGGCAGGAGGACTGCTTGAGCCCAGGAGTTCAAGATGAGCTTGGGTAATGTAGTATGATCTCATCGCTACAAAAAAAAAATCAAAAAATGAGGCAGGCAGAAGGATGGCTTGAACCCAGGAAGTAGAGGCTACAATGAGCAGTGATTGTGCCACCGTGCTCCCACCTGGGTGATGGGAGTGAGACCCTATCTCAAAAAAAAAAAAGGAGCAAGTCTAGAATGAGCCTATTGACTTTGCTAGCTTTTATGTCACATTTATAGGAGAGGAGGAACAATATTTATGAAGTGCAAACTATTCAAAAGGCACAAAAATAAGGATTCTACACATGTAATCTAATTTCATCTTCATAATAACTTTGTTAGATGGGTATCATAGATCAGGAAACAACCTCAAAGAGAGGACAAAGTGGACGTGGGAAGGGATAGTACACTTAGGAAGTAATACAGCCTGCCTTTGAACCCAGTGCTCATTATTCCAAATCCTAGGATCTTTGCAAAATGTCCTAGAATATTAATGAGAAAAACCCAAGAGTCAGGAATTTTATTCTGTTTTGTTTTGTTATTTTGAGACTGACTTTAGCTCTATCGCCCAGGCTGGAGTGCAGTGGCATAATCTCAGCTCACTGCAACCTCCGCAGTGAGGTTTTTAGTGTACTAAAAATACAAAAATCAGCCAGATGTGGTGGTGCACACCTGTAGCCCCAGCTACTAGGGAGGCTGAAGTGGAAGGAGGTGGAGGTTGCAGTGAGACTAGATCATGCCTCTGCACTCCAGCCTAGGTGACAAAGCAAGATCCTGTATAAAAAAAAAAAAAAAAAATTAAAACCCAAAACAAACAGTTTAAATGGCCATCAATGATAGAATAGTTCAATAAATTCAGGCATATCCACTAGAAGAAGACATATTTGTATAAATATTTATGGAATGCCCACTAAGATACATATTAAATGAAAAAGACAAGTGCAGAAGAACATATGGAGAAGAACTGGATGGCTGGGGGATGGTGTCTTTATTACTCTGAATTAAGTACCATAAATATAGGTTTTATCTTAAAAAATTATAAAGTGTGAATAACATGATACCTAGCACATATGCACTGTCTTTATTTAAAAAACAAACAAAAGATAGTCGTCTGGTTCCACGCTGGCCACAGTGGCTCATACCTGTAATCCTACCACTTTGTGGGGGCTGAAGCAGAGGATCACTACCAGCCTGGGTAATATAGCAAGACCTTGTCTCTACAAAAACATAAATTAATAAATAAAATAATCTGGATTCATAGGATATGAGCTAGCTTGCTTCTAAATCGTCTTCTTATTGTTTCCACCTAGAACAAGGCAAGAACAATCGACTACTTTACCATCTGCCCAACCTAGCTGTCCTGACCTGCCTTCATCCTGTGTACTGTGATGCCACCATTGATGCTCTGGTGTCTGTAATCAAATATTGAGAAGACTTCCTAAGATTTCCACTGCAAGTAACACTCCTCAGCAACTCCTCCCTACAGTGGGGAATTCACCAAAGAGGTATCTCTGTTCATCTTTAGAATGACTATAAGAAATTAGGCAATCTATGCTTGCTAAAGTCAACCATGTTTCCTTCATACTTATAAGTGTAACTTAAACTAGATACCACCATTCACACACTCATTGATTCTCCAAAGATGTACTGTATACAAGAGTCATTATTTGCAAGGAATATGATGATGAATAAGACACAGATCCTATCCTCTTTCAACTCTAGGATTTTAGGAAGCAGTCAGCAGTACATAAATAACTATAATAAAAGACAGAAAGTAAAATATGCCAGAAACAAGTTATAGATGAAATGCTATGGGATTTCAAATGACTGCAATTGTTATTAGCTAAAAAAAATCAAAGCAGTGCCAGGTGTGCTGCCTCATGCCTGTAATCCCAGCACTTTTTGGGAGGCTAAGGAGGGAGAATTGCTTGAGGCCAGAAGTTCAAGACCAGCTTGGCCAACATGGTGAAACCCCTGTGTCTAAAAAAAAAACAAAACACAAAAAATTAGCTAGATGTGGTGGCATGTGGCTGTAGTCCCAGGTATGCCGGGGGCTGAGGCAGGAGGATTGCTTGAGCCTAGGGTGCAGTGAGCCATGACTGCATTACTGAACTCCAGTCTGGATGGTAAAGCAAGACCCTGTCTCAAATATTAAAAAAAAGAAGGATAAAATTAAATAAGACTTCATGAGAAATGGCATTAGGGAGACAGGCCCTGAAGGGTAGGTAGGATTTGGAAGTTCACAGACAAATCAAAGACGTTTCAGGTCTAAGGCAGGGTGTTAGTAAAGAAAAAGTAAAGGGATTGCATGGAGGACAGAAAGAAGTTAAGATCAACTCAAAAAGAAATGACAGGAAAGTGCATAGTGACAAAATAAGACTGGAAAAGTTGGTAAGGGCTAGGCTTTGGGAGGTCTTTAATGCTAGGTGGAAGAGTTAAACTTAGTTTGTAGAAATAGGGAGCCAGGTAAACTGGAGAAAGAAGTCAGAGAGATCAGTTAGATAATAATAGTTCAGTTAGACTTGAGGAGACAGAACAGAAAAACACAGGTAGGTATCGAATATGGAAGAAGATTAATCAAGGCTGGGCATGATAGTTGACGCCTGTAATCCCAGCACTTTGGAAGACTGAGGCAAGTGAATCATGAAGTCAGGAGATCGAGACTATCCTGGCCAACATGGTGAAACCCCGTCTTTACAAAAAATACAAAAAATTAGCCAGGTGTGGTGATGTGTGCCTGTAGTCCCAGTTACTCGGGAGGCTGAGGCAAGAGAATCGCTTGAACCCAGGAGGCAGAGGTTGCAGTGAGCTGAGATCACACCACTGTACTCCAACCTGGGCAACAGAGTGAGACTCCGTTTCTCTCTCTCTCTCCGTCTGTCTGTCTGTCTCTCTCTCTCTCCCTCCCTCCCCCCGTGTGTGTGTGTGTGTGTGCGTGTGTGTGTGTACTTGGCAACTGATTAGACAAGGGAAGACAATTCAAGACCATGCTGAGGTTTTGAAGATGGGTACCAGGAAGAAGGTGGCATCAGTAGCTGGAAACAGATTAAGAAGCAGTAAAGGGTGGAAATTAAGAGTATGGGCTCAGGTATCAGACTGTCTGGATTCAAACCCTGCCTCTAATATTTATTTACTAGCTGTGTGACCATGGGCAAATAACTTAACCTTTCTAAACCTTAGTATCTCATCTAGAAAAAGGAAAAAAGCAGAATCTACCCAGGGAGGTTATTTTTCTTTAAATACTGATGCTGGGTCCCATGTCAGAAATCCCGAGTAAGTCTGGAGTGATCTTCAGTGGTCTTGAGCATCTGTATTTTCAGAAAGCCGCCCAAGAAATTAGGATACCCACAACTGAGAATCTAAAGGGTAACTTGCAAACGATGTCATTTTAATCTTGCATGGAGGCTTATATAAAAGTCAGTATACAAAGTCAGCAGCATCTCAGACACCCAAAGACCTGACCAATCACTTTCACCCAATTTTGTTAGTAGCCATTTGTGAAGAATAGGACTGCCAAAAGGCTAAAAATGCAACTCAGCCCCTCCGGAACTGGGCTTCAGAAACGGCTTGAAAAGAAACTGAGACCATGAGACAAAAAGAACCAATAAAGAGGCATGAGCCATACTCAAGGAGCACAGGTTAAAGCACGATTTACTAACATCCTCCAAGCAGCTCTTCTCCAGCTGCATTGGGGGTTGAAGGGGTAGACAGAAAGTGGAGATTAGGGAGCTATTAGAATGAATTTACCAAAAGTTGAGCTAATGTATTTGGGAAGGAATGAGAGTGAAATCTTCCACAATGATCTTTGAGAGTGAGAGAGGCCATCTTGGCTAAATGGCTTTCAGGTAGGCTCCTGCTGGTAACAGTGGGGTGGATGAAACTACCCTGAGATTCCTTTAACCTTAAGAATTAATGTTCTTAATTTCCAGCTAGAAAATCGTTAGAGACTCCTGCATGCCAGCACCCCAGCAAGCTCTCTGGGACCTACCTTTAAACTCCATGTTAGTAGCGTCATCCAGAAGTTCCTCCTTCATGGTATTAAGTGTCTCAACAATCATATCCTTCATTTCCTCCTGCTTTCGGTTGGCAATATTCATCAGTGATTCATACAATTCATTCTCCTTTTTTCGAGTATATTCCAGACGTTTGGGAGTGATCTGCAGATCCCGCTGCATGTCAAATGCCTGGTTAATAAAGATGTCAAGGCAGTGGCAATGCACCAGGTTCAGGGCCTTGGCTGCATCCACCAGGCGAGTCTGTAACACCTGGTGAGAAAATGTGCCCAAGTGTCTCAGCTTTTCACTTTGTTCCACCAACATGCTCTGAGCTTTAGTATCCTGGCCAGGAGCCCCACAGTTCCAGTGACTGCTGCTCAAATAGCCCAGGTCAATTAGCTGGTGATAAAGCGGTGATCTTTCACTCTCCGTTCTCCTGGTTGAGGAGTCTATTATCTCTGAGCCCAGTTTCAGCACTTTGAAAAAGAATACAGGAAAGGAGAAATACTTTCGGATTTCCTGAAGCTCTTGCTCATCCCTCTCAGAAAGTTCATCTTTGTGGAGTGCATAGATTATCACAGGCAAGAAATCATTCACCAGGTCACCCAGAACATCCACTGTGGGCCGGAGGCCTTGGCATGGTGCTACCACAATGTCTACTTCCTGGAAGGGGAAGGGGGTCATATCAGCACCTCAGGGTCAGAACCAGTCCTTGCCTCCCCAGAGTCCCACACTGAGACCAAAATCTACAATGGAACAACTGGACTTCGGTACCCCAGCCATTGATCCACCTTCCTCGGTTACCAGTGCTCACTGTGTGCAGCCTATAAAGGCAGGCACTCGTCTAGAGAGAGTGAAAAAACAAAGAAGTAAAAAGGATAGCAACCCTTAGCCATTCAGATTAAAAAAAAATTGGAACTCTGCCTTCCTTTATTGCTTAGATTTTCCCACTGAGTCCCTCTGATGAAGAACTAAGACAAATAATGGAAGAAAAAGGAATTGTCAGACTGGAAGTGAGTTGGCCTGGAGCATTCTTCCCCTTCTTGCCCTCCTCTCACACCTCCCTCTCTGCCATTCTGATCTGACTTCTAAGCATCCTTTAAGTCTCAATGCATATGTTATAACATATCCTTATAGAGCCTTTCCTATTACACAATCCCAACCAAGCACACTCTACTTCCCTTTCCTTAAGGTTCAACATATTTATAATCCGCTTATTTAAAACCCTTCTTTTCCCTATCTGTCGGTAAACTCTTTGAGGGCAGGGACTGGGTCTATTTTGCTTACTATTGTGGCTCAGTGCCTACCATGTGTTAAGTCCTAAATACTGTTGAATCAATCAATTAAGCAGGAAACTAAAAGCCAGGTTCACCAAACAGTATTACTGTCCTATTCTGAGTCTGTAGATATCCCAAAGTCGTAGCCACCTAAGTCTAAGTAATACCTTTAGGAATATGATCACTTGGTATGACAGAGACCAACGTTTGCCTATCCAATACCTAGTCTCCGTGTTATAAGGGAAGGCAATGTCCTTTACAGAAAGGAGTGTCCAAAAAGTGGGTGGGATTTCCAGGAAAGCCCTTTAGGGTACAGGGGGTGGATTCTACCAGGAAATAGGCTCTGTGGCCTTGTCCTTCTTCCTGCTTGGAGCACAGATGTGACAGCTAGAACAGCAGTGATCACTCAGCAGCCCTAAGGCAAACCTGAGGGTGGAAGTCAGCACTAAAGATGATGACACCAAAAGAAAGAGGGAGCCTAGGTCTCTGATGATCACAGACCTGCCACATCAGCTTTCAGTTACCTAGTTTCAGACTTCTTTTATGCAAGGAAAAAAACCCACCAAAAACTCTATCTTTAAGTGCCTGAGTTTTTGTTTTTTTTTATTTTTGTTTTTTGATGATCTGTTACACAAATTGAACCTGATCCTAACTGAAATATCCAAGCTGCTGAAGTGAGTTTCAAGAATGATCTCTAGGCCAGCATAGTGGCTCACGCTTATAATCCCAGCACTTTGGGAGGCCAAGGCAGGAGGATCACTTGAGGTCAGGAGTTCGAGATCAGCCTGGCTAACATGGTAAAATGCCATCTCTACTAAAAATACAAAAATTAGCCGGGTGTGGTGGTAGGTGCCTGTAGTCCCAGCTACTCCAGAGGCTGAGGCAGAGAATGGCTTGAACCCAGGAGGTGAAGGTTGCAGTGAGCCGAGATTGCTCCACTGCACTCCAGCTTGGGCAACAAAGTGAGACTCTGTCTTGATAAAAAAAAGAAACAAGCCTTCCACAGGTCCTTTGCCTAGCCTGCACTTTCCGCGTTGTGTTCTGCTTCTTTCCTGTGAAGGCTGCAGACACACAAGAGCATATGTCCATCTACTGCATCTCTATCCACTGCAGAGGTTGTCTCTGACATTGTCGACTTGCCTGGCATTCTAGGTGTAAACAGTTAACTAGGGACTCACACCTATCAATATAGTACCATTGTAGGTACATAGATTCCTGATGTCTTAAGGGTCTGCAAACTCAGAATCAATCCTCCACAGAATTCTAGCATATTTTAGAGTTGTAAAAGAACTCGACACAAATATGATCAAGTTTGTGTCCTTAACAGTTATGAGATGAAGAACATTTACTTTATTTGAAATCTAAAAGATACACAATTTTGTTTCCTTCAGATGCATATTCTGTTTTTATTTCTTACTGTATTTGAGCACTAGGCTTGTTTTGTTTATTTACTTATTTATTGAAACAGAGTCTCACAGATGGAGTCTCACTCTGTTGCCCAGGCTGGAGTACGATGGTGCGATCTTGGCTCACTGCAACCTCTGCCTCCTGGGTTCAAGCGATTCTCCTGCCTTAGCCTCCCGAGTAGCTGGGATTACAGGTGTATGCCACCATACCTGGCTAATTTTTGCATTTTTGGTAGAAATGGGGTTTCACCATGTTAGTTGGCCAGGCTGGTCTTGAACTCCTGACCTCAAGTGATCCACCCATCTCAGTCTCCCAAAGTGCTGGGATTACAGGTGTGAGCCACCGTGCCTGGTATGAGCAGTAGATATTTTTGATTAATTATTTTTTGAGATAAGGTCTGGTGCTATTACCAAGCCTGGAGTCCAGTGGTGCAATTAAGACTCACTGCAGTCTCAACCTCCCAGGCTCAGGTGGTCCTCCCACCTCAGCTTCCTGAGTAGTTGATACTACAGGTGTGAGACACCAAGCCTAGCTAATGTTTATATTTTTTGGGGGGTTTTTTTTTGTAGAGAGGGGTTTCACCATGTTGCCCAGGTTGGTCTTGAACTCCTGAGCTCAAGTGATCTGCCCACCTCAACCTCCCAAAGTGCTGAGATTACAGGTGTGAGCCACTGTGCCCAGCCCTGTTTGAATTTTTAAAATCTTTTTTACTCCCAACAAAGCTCAAAGGTCTCAACTTCTTTTCTCACAAATAACTAAGCTTTATTCTCAGGCAGGTCATATAACTTGAATTTGCCTGGCCACTTTGAACTACCTAAAGCTCAAAGTGCTTTTAGCATCTCACCATTTGTCATTTTAGCAAACACTATATAAGTCAATCTATTCTTTACCCAATCCCAAGTCAAGAAAGAAATCTGCTGTTTCATCTGTGTCTCAAGTTGCATTGTATGTTTTCTGGTTGGAAGACTAGCCTGATACTCATCTTGCTATACAAAACAAACCCCCTTTCACTACCCTGAGTCACTCATGCTAGAGTGACTTCAGTGAGGCATATTCAAAAAGTTGGTAAATAAGAGATTTTAAGGTTTAAAATAGAACCCACAATTGCACAAATGCCAACATTATAATTGCATATAAATAATGAGATAAAGACTAAAAAGAATCCAAAGAAAGGAAAACAGTTACATTAGGCTGGGTGTGGTGGCACACACTTATAATCCCAGTACTTTAGGAGGCTAAGGTGGGCAGACCATTTGAGGTTAGGAGTTCAAGACCAACCTGGCCAACATGGAGAGACATCGCCTCTACTGAAAATACAAAAATTAGCTGGTGGCGCAGCTTATAATTCTAGCTACTCAGGAGGCTGAGGCAGGAGAATCACTTGAACCCAGGAGACAGAGGTTGCAGTAAGCCGATATTGAGGCACTGCGCTCCAGCCTGGTGACAGAGTAAGACTCCATCTTGGAAGAAAAAAAGAATTATAAGAGGAAATATTTTTATATTACAAAGCTGCCCTAAATATATACATTCTTAAAAAGATATAAATAAACCAATCAAACTTATTAAAGGAAAAGCCTAGGCCAGGTGCAGTGGCTCACTCCTGTAATCTCAGCACTTTGGGAGACCGAGTTGTACGGATCGCCTGAGGTCAGGAGTTCCAGAGCAGCCTAACAAACAAAATTAGCTAGGCGTGGTGGCACATGCCTATAATCCCAGCTGCTCGGAAGGCTGAGGCAGGAGAATCACTTGAACCCGGGAGGCAGAGGTTGCAGTGAGCTGAGATCGTGTCATTGCACTCCAGCATGGGCAACAAGAGCAAAACTCTGTCTCAAAAATAAATAAATAAAGCCTAAATATTCAAAACCAAAGTATTACTTGGAAATTCCAGAAAGAATTTTGTTTGCTTGTTTTTTCTGATAGATTATCTTAAAATTCTAAAATAAACTTTCAGGTTTTCCTCAAAGGATCATTTTGAGTGCACAACAGAAACATCAGCCAAAGCTGCCAAGTCCATTTGCAAAATCAATACTGATTTTATTTACTTATTTATTTGAGATGGAGTTTCGCTCTTTCATGCAGGCTAGAGTGCAGTGGCACAATCTCACCTTACTGCAACCTCTACCTGCTGGGTTCAAGTGATTCTCCTGCCCCAGCTAGGATTACAGGCACCTGCCACCATGCCTGGCTTATTTTTGTATTTTTAGTAGACATGGGGTTTTGCCATGTTGGCCAGGCTGGTCTCGAACTTCTCAGGTGATCCACCTGCCCTGGCCTCCCAAAGTACTGGGATTATAGGCGTGAGCCACCACGCCTGGCCCAATACTGTTTTTAAAAGACCAGTTGACTTTATTTGCTTATAGATGTAAATGCATTATTTTAAAAATGCATTTTAGAAGCCAGACACAGTGGCTCATGCCTATAGTCCCAGCACTCTGGGAGGCTGGGACGGGCAGACTGCTTGAGGCCAGGAATTTGAGATCAGCCTGGCCAACATGGCCAAACCCATTCTCTATTAAAAATATAAAAATTGGCCGGGCGTGGTGGCTCAAGCCTGTAATCCCAGCACTTTGGGAGGCCGAGGCCAGTGGATCACAAGGTCAAGAGATCGAGACCACTCTGGTCAACATGGTGAAACCCCATCTCTACTAAGAAATACAAAAATTAGCTGGGCATGGTGGCGTGCACCTATAGTTCCAGCTACTTGGGAGGCTGAGACAGGAGAATTGCTTGAATCCAGGAGGCGGAGGCTGCAGTGAGCCAAGATCACGCCACTGCACTCTAGCCTGGGCAACAGAGTGAGACACTGCCTCAAAAAAAAAAAAAAATGGATTTTGGGCTTTCTAATGGTAGAGTGTAGCCTGAAATACTGGCACCCAGAAAGAGGCTGCTTATTCCTAAATATACTTTGTACTAAACAACAATGGATAGAAAACAGGTAACACGCTCTCTCTTCTCCCTTCCCCAACTGACTAAAGTGTGCAGTTGGTCTCACTGCTCTGAGTATCATGATTGTCAGAAGATGGGCAAAGAGCTGCTGGTGGAGACTGGCAGCCGTACAAATTAGGCTGGAATGTGATATGCAATTCTGCAATACTTGCAGTGAAGGGATGACTCATGCCTGACGGTTATAAACAAAAAAGGAAGCCAGCACTGTCTCCTGGAGACAGGGAGTGAAAAATAAAAATTAATATAAAGAGGATGAGCCAGAGCTGTTATGGGCCTTAGTATGGCCACCTGAGAGGGAAGTCTGGCCTCAGCTATATCCCTTCCTAGTCCCTAGAACAGTGCCTGGCACTTAGTAAGCATCCCGTAAATAGACATGGAATGAATTAATGAAGAAATGATGCTCAAAGCCGCTTTCAATCAGTATATGCAAAATCTTCTATCTTCAACTCCCATCCCGCACATTTTGTCCCACACATTTATGTGAAATTGCATTTGCCTCTACTCTAAGAATAAAGCAATGAATAAGCATTTTGCTCCTAACTCAATTAAGCAAAAAAGCATCTCAAGGAATCATGACAGTAACCCATAATTCCCATATTGAGTCACAGAGAATTCCTAAAGAGATTTCTCTTATAGAATACACTCTGCATAAATCCATGGAGTTTACAGAAGTTGATCTGTCGCCACCCATTTTCTTGGCAGGATTAAGAAATGCAATAGAAAGGAGCTTGCTACTCTACAAACATCAGAAAATACCTCTTTGGTTTTGTTGTGGGTATAAAGTGTAAAATGACACTATTTTATTTTATTTATTTTTAAACTTTTTGTAGAGACAAAGTCTCACTACGTTTCTGGTCTTAAAACTCCTGAGGTTGACCAGGTACAGTGGCTCACACCTGTAATCCCAGCACTTTGGGAGGCTGAGTCGGGCGGATCACCTGAGGTGAGGAGTTTGAGACCAGCCTGGCCAAAATGGCAAAAACCCATCTCTATTAAAAATACAAAAACTGTCCGGGTGCGGTGGCTCACGCCTATAATCCCAGCACTTTGGGAGGCCGAGGCGAGTGGATCACGAGATCAAGAGATCGAGACCATCCTGGTCAACAAGGTGAAACCCCGCCTCTACTAAAAATACAAAAATTAGCTAGGCATGGTGTGCACCTGTAGTCCCAGCTACTCGGGAGGCTAAGGCAGGAGAATTGCTTGAACCCAGGAGGTGGAGGTTGCCGTGAGCCGTGCCATTGCACTCCAGTCTGGGTAACAACAGCAAAACTCCATCTCAAAAAAAAAAAAAAAAAAATACAAAAATATAGCCTATGGTAGCGAATGCCTGGAGAATCCCAGCTACTTGGAGGCTGAGGCGGAAGAATCACTTGAACCTAGGAGGCGGAGGTTGCAGTGAACCAGGATCGCAACATTGCATTCCAGCCTGGGCAACAAGAACAGACTCTGTCTCAAAAAAACAAAAACAAACAAACAAAAAACTCCTGAGCTCAAGCAATCCTCCTGCTTCAGCCTCCCAAAGTGCGAGGATTATATGCATGAGCCACTGTGCTCAGCCAGTGACACTATTTTAAATGCCAAGAAGTAATCACTCAATCACCGAATAAGACCAATCCCTTTCTAAGAATATTGGCTCTTACAGGTGAAGAATCCTTACTCTGTAGCTCATGGCACATTACTAAAACTCAATTATAACAAAGGATGATTTACTAACTAATAATTCAAACAGAAAACAGTGGCCCGACACAGTGACTCAAGCCTGTAATCCCAGCACTTTGGAAGGCGGAGGCTGGAGGATTCCTTGAGCCCAGGAAGTAGAGGTTACAGTAAGCCATGTGATCACATCACTGCACTCCAGCCTGGACAAGAGACCCTGTCTCTAAGATATAAACAAACATGCAAACAAAAAACCCAGAAAACAGTTATGTACGCAGGCTAAAGTCGGTAGATAGCAGGTGTCATTGCTTTCTCTAGAGTTCTGAAGCCTCAGGTTTACACCACATGGAAAAGTACACAACTTTATAGTAATAATTGTCCTTTCCTTGCACGGCCTTGACCTCAATCCTTGTCCCCATATTCTAGCTATCTTTACTTCCAATTCTCCTCTCATGCCATTCTCATAGGGCATTTGAAAGGTTTCTCCTGTTTGTTTTCACATAGGGCTGATTCTTTTTCATTTTTAAATAGTTCCCTGAACCATCTTCTTAAATATTAATTATATATTAAGTAAAATACCTCTCTATTTTTGTTATTGTATAGAAAATACCTTGACTCAGCTAGGTCTTGTGGCTCATGCCTGTAATCCCAGCACTCTGGGAGGCCAAGGCAGGTGAATCACGTAAGGACAGGAGTACGAGAGCAGCCTGGCCAACATAGTGAAACCTTATCTCTATTTAAATACAAAACTTAGCCAGCCATGGTAGCAGGCACCTGTAATCCCGTTACTCAGGAGGCTGAGGCAGGAGAATCGTTTGAACCCAGGAGGCAGAGGTTGCAGTGAGCCAAGATTGTGCCACTGCACTCCAGCCTGGGCAACAGAGTGAGACTCTGTCTCAAAAAAAAAAAAAAAGAAAAAAGAAAATACCTTGAGTCTTGTTAGTACATATACTTTCCACGGGGGAGCTGCAACCAAACAGGCTATAACATGTTTCTAGGTTATAATAACATGCCTCAAAGAAACTGGGATCAATGTGAAGGCAAACCCGAGCTTTATCCCAACAGTCAACATAGAATGGATACACACTCATCTCCCTACCTAGTAAAAGCATCAGTGTTTAACTGAGGCCAGATATGACTTAGAAAAAAACACAATCACAATCATAGTCTTTAGTAACCACAGAAAGCATGAGCCCATCATGCTAAAAGTAGAAGTATATTTATAATCCCAAATACCTAAAAGCAAAGGCTTTAGCTCTGATTCTCAGCTCATAAGCATGAAGACTTTAAGGATCTGAACTCTCTTCTCTCCCTCTCAAACGACAATGGATTAGGAAACAGACAAGCTGATAAACATATATTGAATGGCCTCTATGCATTCTACCTAATGGAGAGTCAAATATCTAGGTGTCTACAGATGCAAATAAAAGTAGAAATCTGAATTTTATTCTCTTGGCACTTATAAGATTAATTGAGAGAGAGAGAAAAAATATTTTGTCTAGAATGGGGAAGAGGGAAAGAGAAAGGAGGGAAAACTTTACCTTTCAACTTTTATAAACTTCTGTGTTATTAACCTTTTATAACAGCTTTCTCCTTTCATTTTATTACAAAAATAAGCCATAATGAATTATAACGAACTTTGTATCTAATAAGAGCAGAATAATAACTATAAGTACGTTGGAAGAAGCAGCCTTAAGTATTAGGAGTTCTAATGTGGATGACTGTTAGGGAAGGGATAGGTGACTGAGAAGAGGAAATCTTCTCAAGAACACCGAGATATTCAATCAAAGGGAGAAGGAAACAGGCTTACTAAGTGCCAGACACTGTGGTAGGTGCCACACACTTTACCCTCATACCAATTCTAAAAGAAGAATTATAGTCCAGGCGCAGTGACTCATGTTTGTAATCCCAGCACTTTGGGAGACTGAGGCGGGCAAATCGCTTCAGCCTAGAAGTTCGAGACCAGCCTGTGCAACATGGCAAAACCCCATCTCTACAAAAAAATACAAAAATTAGCCAGGTATAGTGGCATGCACCTGTAGTCCCAGGCACTCAGGGGCTGAGGTGGGAGGATCACTTTAGCCTTGGAGGTTGAGGCTCCAGTGAGCCAAGATCCTGCCACTGCACTCCAGCCTAGATGACACAGTGAAACCCTGTCTCAAAAAAAAAAAAAAAAGAAGATAGGAATTATATCCCCATCTTACAAACGAGGGAACAGTGATACAACTAAGTGACAAAACCAGGATATAAATCCAGGTCCGTATAGCTACAAAGACAATGTATTGAAGGCCCACTCACTGTGCATTAAGCACTGTCTGATCTGGTGTTTGGGAAGTTGTGAAAGTAGAATTAAAAAAAAAAAAAGAAAGGAAGTAGAATAAAAATAGACTAGATGCTTTCAGGGATCCTGACAATTCTAGTTAGGGCTCTGATTACGGCTGGGCACGATGGCTCACACCTGTAATTCCAGCACTTTGGGAGGCCAAGGTGGGTGGATCACCTGAGGTCAAGAGTTCGACACCAGCCTGACCAACATGAAGAAACCTCATCTCTAAAAATACAAAAAATTAGCTGGGTGTGATGGCTCATGCCTGTAATCCCAGCTACTCGGGAGGCTGACCACTTGAACTTGAGAGGCAGAGGTTGTGGTGAGCTGAGATCATGCCATTGTACTCCAGCCTGGGTAACAAGAGCAAAACTTTGTCCACCCCACTCACAAAAAAAAGTATATGCTAGTTACAAATAAAGGCTCCATCATCAAACAACATAACATCCTCTAAGAACTGGTTGGGACATCACAATAGCAGTCAAAAAGAAAATATTGTTAATAGCCCTAACAACAGTTTCTGCCTGTTGACAATACTTGTCAGTCTCTGAGTCTCTGAATTAGGGAAGATTCCCTACCCCAGCCATCCACTACTCAGAAGAAAACAAACAAATATGTGAGATAGTAAAACAGAAAGGAAGCCATTTGGTACAGGAAAGAGGTAGGTAGAATCCTAGCAAAGGAAGAAAATAAAAGAAGATTAAGACTGTGATTGCGCAGATTTTCTCCTCAAAAGCTAACCTTGCCAGGCACGGTGACTCATCCCTGTAATCCTAGCACTTTGGGAGGCCGAGGTGGGTGGATCACCTGAGGTCAGGAGTTCAAGACCAGCCTGGCCATCATGGTGAAACCCCATCTTTAGAAAAAAAAAAAAAAAAAAAGCTAACCTTGGAAGGCCAGAGATGAATCACTGACAGTGAATTGAGAAAATACAGCCTCAGCTTCAGGATGTTGTTTTGTTTTGTGTTTTTCACTTTAAGTTCTGGGATACATGTGTAGAGCATGCAGGTTTGTTACATAAGTATGGTTTGCTGCACCTGTCAACCCTTCCTCTAGGTTTTAAGCCCTGCATGCATTTAGGTATTTGTCCTAATGTTCTCCCTCCCCTTGCCCTCCAACCCTTGACAGGCCCCAGTGTGTGATGTTCCCTTCCCTGTGTCCATGTGTTCTCATTGTTCAACTCCCACTTATGAGTGAAAACATGCAGTATTTAGTTTTCTGTTCCTGTGTTAGTTTGCTGAGAATGATGGCTTCCAGCTTCATCTATGTCTCTGCAAAGGACATGAACTCATTCTTTTTTATGGCTGCACAGGATGTTTTTTATTTTTATTTTTTTGAGACAGAGTCTCACTCTGTCACCGAGGCTGGAGGGCAGTGGTGTGGTCTCAGCTTACTGCAACCTCCACTTCCCAGGCTCAAGTGGTCCTTCCATCTCAGCCTCCTGAGTAGCTGGGACTATAGGCATGCACCACTACATCCAGCTAATTTTTGTATTTTTTTGTAGAGAGAGGGTTTTGCCTTGTTGCCAGTCTCGAATTTTGGAACTCAAGAGATCTGCCTGCCTCATCCTCCCAAAGTGCTGGGATTACAGGTGTGAGCCACTGCACCCAGCCAGGCTGTTCTTTTAAGAGGTATCAAGGTTTCTACAGTGAACATAGGGATTAAAAAAAAATTCTTGCCTCTGAATCACATCTATCCTTCATAGGTATATCAGCCTATAACAGGAATTCCCAGGTTTTTTAGCAAGGAGCAATGTATGTAGGATGGTTACACTTTGCTATGTACACTAGTGCATGCTAGGGTAAAGGTGAGAGAGATGTTCAAGACAAAGTAGGATTACTTCCATAAAGAATTTCTAACGTAGTATTTGCCTGAACTTTCCACATCCTTTTAAAATATATCACTTCAGTTTCCCTTTTTGCCACATAAGAGTTTTAAAAATTGCCATTATACCTCTAGAATATCATTTCTTATTTCTCTGCCCTGTCTGTATAAACGATCCTTGTTTCTTTTTCCCCTGGAGCTGACCCTGGAGCTGACCATTTTTTGGCCCAATTCTGTAGCCTCCCTCTTCCGACAGTATCTTCTTGCCCTCAAGACCTCGATCAGCATTCTTTCCCACCTTTTACCTATCAATTTTATCTTTTAATCTAGATACACTCAAGAGATAATACGGTATCTAACTGAAGGTAAGTATAACAAATGTTGGGTTTGTTTTTGTATTTTTTTTGAGATGGAGTGTCCCTCTTGACACCCAGGCTGGTGTGCAGTGGCATGATCTTGGCTCACTGCAACCACCACCTCCCAGGTTCAAGCAATTCTTCTGACTTAGCCTCCTGAGTAGCTGGGATTACAGGCATGTGCCACCATGCCCAGTTAATTTTTGTATTTTTCGCAGAGACAGGGTTTCACCCCAGGCTGGTCTCAAACTCCTGACTTCAGGCGATCTGCCTGCCTCAGCCTCCCGAAGTGTTGGGACCACAGGCATGAGCCACCAATGTTGGGACCATGTGTGTGTTTGTGTTTTGATAGGGTCTCATTCTGTCACCCAAGATGTGATTATGGCTCAATGCAGCCTCGAACCCCTGGGCTCAAGTGATCCTCTTGCCTCAGCCTCCTGCATAGCTGGGACCACAGGTGTATACTACCACATCTGGCTAATTTTTAAATTTTTTGTAGAGACGAGGTCTCACTTTGTTACCCTGTCTGGTCTTGAAATGCCAATAACTAGACAAAAATTGAGAGAAGCCAGTTTTCTAGCAACAAACAGTGTTTAGTAAATTTTGGGGTTAAAATTTTATGTAAACTTGTCATTTTAGATCCTTTATAATGTTTATGAGTTGTAAAAGTATTAACTACTGAAAAATTTAAAATACCAATATCTGTTTAAAAACAGGTTAGCCTCACGCCTGTAATCCCAGCACTTTGGGAGGCCGAGGCGGGTGGATCACGAGGTCAAGAGATCGAGACCATCCCGGTCAACATGGTGAAACCCCATCTCTACTAAAAATACAAAAAATTAGCTGGGCATGGTGGCGGGCGCCTGTAATCTCAGCTATTCAGGAGGCTTGAACCTGGGAGGTTGTCGAAGGAGAATCACTTGGAGAATCACTTGAACCTGGGAGGCAGAGGTTACAGTGAGCTGAGATTGCACCACTGCACTCCATCCTGGGTGACAGAGTGAAACTTGGTCTCAAAAACATAAAACAGGCCAGATGCGGTGGCTCAAGCCTGTAATCCCAGCACTTTGGGAGGCCGAGGTGGGTGGATCACGAGTTCAGGAGATCGAGACCATCCTGGTCAACATAGTGAAACCCCATCTCTACTAAAAATACAAAAAATTAGCTGGGCATGGTGGCACGTGCCTGTAATCCCAGCTACTCAGGAGGCTGAGGCAGGAGAATTGCCTGAACCCAGAAGGCAGAAATTGTGGTGAGCTGAGATTACGCCATTACACTCCAGCCTGGGTAACAAGAGTGAAACTCTGTCTCAAAAAAAAAAAAAACAGATTAGTGGCCAGGCATGATTGCTCATGCCTGTAGTCCCAGCACTTTGAGAGGCCGAGGCAGGAGGATTGCTTGAGCTCAGATGTTTGGGACCATCCTGGCCACGGTGGTGAAACCCATCTCTACAAAAATTAGCTGGGCATGGTGGCACATGCCTGTAGTCTCAGCTACTTGGGAGGCTGAGGCAGGAGAATTGCTTGAGGCAGAAGTTACACTGAGCCGAGATCGTACCACTGTACTCCTAGCCTAGGTGACAAGAGCCAGACCCTGTCTCAAAAATTAAAACAAAAACAAAAACAGATTAGCTATTAGGTGAGGGCTATAAAGAGAAAACTTTACTACTCCAACTGGTTAGAGTTAAAAATGGTTAAAAAAAATTTTTTTTATTTGCAAGTCACTGACCTTGCCTGGAAATATTAGTCTTCCTCAGTTCCCTGAAATATAGCCCACCAGATAAACACCATGAGCCAATAACCATGTCAGTATGTGGCAGCCCAAAGGGCCAAAAGCACCTGGTGGGGATAAACAGGCTACTGATTAGAGCAGAATAACTGAAGCTATGTAGCTGCCACAGTAAATGTAACGCCACCACTAGGCTCCAGGAATCCCATCTCAGGCTGAGCAAGTTTAATCACTTCTGCTGCTGCTTCTTCCTTTTCTTACAGGTGTTAACAGGGAAAAAAAAAACCATAGAGATAGATTGAGCAACTCTAAGGCACACAACTGTTGCATCAAGAAAGAAAAAGAAAAGGAGGTGTCAGATACGTATGCTTGACAGTAGGCGTGAGGGTGGGGAAGGGGGAGTACTTTTGCATATAAAGATACAAGTAGCGAATATGGCAAATGGTGAAATGCGCTGCCAATTGGAAGGTGACTGAACACTAAATGAGGTTTCAGATACCAATGGCTTGACTGTGTTCCTCTATTGCTGAATTATGAGCTGAAAATCTCAGGGGATCCAGAACTTAAAAGGAGGGAATACCAAGCAGTTTGGGTCCATGTGAGTTGGCCTATTCTGAAACAAACTGAAAATGGCTAATTTATGAGGACTTTAAAGTAACATATTAGAAGAATGACCATTGTATAAGAGGGCAGGGGAAATTCTGCTTTGATAATTTGACAGTTCAAAATGAACACTGCATTTCCCCTAATTCAATCTTGGTTTCCTTTAGCTAAATGTTTCCTTTCTTTACTACCCTCCTCACAAATCAGATGAGGGGCTGTTTAGCACTAACTCACTGGTCCTAAAAATAACTGGAGCTAAACAAAAAGCTCATTCTCGCTGGCATGAACAATCTTCCAGGTAGCTGCTGTGCAATGCCCCCAGCAGTAAGCTGAGTGTTGCTGATGTGCTGAACAGAGACAGGAGCCCAGAGGGCAGTGCTTGGATTCCGCAAAGGTTGCAAGGCCCTCTGAGACTCAACATCAAGGGGTTCTAAACTTAGAACTATAGGGGTTTGGTACGAGGTCTACATCAAAACCACTGGAGAATAAGGCAGATCCAGAGAAACACTGGCCAAGGAAGCCTCACAAACCACATGAAATAACATGAGAGGCTAGAGAATTCCTCAAGAAAAGAGAAAATATATCTTTTAACTATGCTGAGAGAAAGCTGATTTGGTATCTCAACTCCCAGCCAAGTAGCCTCCTTGACTGTTCCCTCTGTCTGCATGCTTAGCACATACCAGGAGCAGGCACTGGGAGCTCTCATGGGAAGATATATGCTCAGATACACATTTGGAGGACGGTTTGTACTTTCATTTCTGTGACTTTGTTATATCACCTCAATTTATGAAACAAAAGTAAATTATATCACCTCAATTTATAAAACAAAAGTAAATGAGCATGAGAAATAAAAAAAATAAATTTGGAGCTGGGCGTGGTGGCTCACGCCTGTAATCCCAACACTTTGGGAGGCAGGGCCGGGGAGTGGATCACTTGAGGCCAGGAGTTTGAGACCAGCCTGACCAACATGGTGAAATTCCATCTCTACTAAAAATACAAAAATTAGGCCAGGTACAGTGGCTCATGCCTATAATCCCAGCCTGGGCCACACAGTAAAACCCCATCTCTACTAAAATACAAAAAATTAGCCAGGCATAGGGGCATGTGCCTGTAGTCCAAGCTATTCAGGGGACTGAGGCAGGAGAATTGCTAGAACCCGGGAGGCAGAAGTTGCAGTGAGCCGAGATTGTGCTACTGCACTCCAGCCTGGGCAAAAGAGTGAGGCTTCGTCTCTAAAAAAAAAAAAAAAAAAAAAAAAAATTACAAAAATTAGTCAAGCTAAGGAACAAGAATTGCTTGAACCCACGAGGCAGAGGTTGCAGTGAGCCATTCTATTGCCCAAGTGTTGTACAGTGGTGCGATCACAGCTGACTGCAGCCTCCACTGGTTGGGGGATCAAGTGATCCCCCAACCACAGTCTTTCAAGTGGCTGGGACCACAGGTGTGCACCACCACACCCAGATAATTTTGTACAGACAGGATCTCACTATATTGCCCAGGCTGGTGTTGAACTCTCAGGCTCAAGCAATCCTCCTCCCTCAGTCTCCCAAAGTTTTGGGAGTATAGGCACAAATCACTGTGCTCATATGAGCATTAGAAATTTAAACCAATAAAATGAAGGAGCCAAGCATGGTGGTTCATGATGGTAATCTCAGCACTTTGCAAGGCTGAAGCAGGCAAATCACTTGTGGTCAGGAGTTTGAGACCAGCCTGGCCAAGATGACGAAACCTCATCTCTACTAAAAAACAAAAATTAGGCCTGGTGACACACACCTGTAATCTCAGCTACTCAGGAGGCTGAGGCAGTAGAATTGCTTGAATCTGGGAGGCGGAGGTTTCAGTGAGCTAAGATTGCACTACTGTATTCCAGCCTGAGCCACAAAGCGAGACTCTGTCTCAAAAATAAAAAAAAATTAGAAATAATAATGATAATCTTAAAAAATAAACTGAAGGGACTCAAAGAAAACAGTCAATGATTTGCCTCTCCTGCAGATGACTTTGTCACATTCCAGGACTGTTATTAAAGGCAAATGGGAAAAATCACCCCGTGACTTAACAGCAGTCATTTCTGCTATTTAACAGTATTATTATTATTTTAGAGACAGGGTCTCACTATGTTGCCCAGGCTGGATTCAACTTCTTAGGTTCGAGGAATCCTCCTGCCTCAGCCTCCCTAGTAGCTGAGACTACAGGTGTGTGCCACTGAGCCCAACAGTGTTTTTTAAGCTATAGGTTATCATCTATCAGGTCACAGCATCAACTTACTGGGTTGCTACTAACATTTTCAAAAACTGAAGTCGAAGACAGAGGAAATTATCAGTATGTATTGCAGAAAGTAAAAGTGATGTTTCTTGAAACTTATATTTCAAATGTATATGTGTATATATGTACTGGGTGGTGAAAGAAAATTTATATCTTACAGTGAATTAAAATATTAAAAAGTGGCCAGGTGTAGTGGCTCATGCCTGTAATCCCAGCACTTTAGGAGGCTGAGGCAGGTGGATCACTGAGGTAAGGAGTTGTAGACCACCCTGGCAAACATGGTGAAGCCCTGCCTCTACTAAAATTACAAAAATTAGCCAGGTGTGGTGGCAGGTGCCTGTAGTCCCAGCTACTCTGTAGGCTCAGGAAGGAGAACCACTTGAACCCAGGAGGCAGATGTTGCAGTGAGCTGAGATGGCACCGCTATACTTCTGCCTGGGTGACAGAGTAAGACTCCATCTCAAAAAAAAGAAAAAGAAAAAATATACATACATATACACACATAAGTTTGAAACCACTGAGCTGTTGGAAACTTGAAGGAACCAGACCAAAACTGTAGACTACAGAGAGACTGTATGGATGGATGCAATACTTGTGAACTGTGAAGTTCATGGGTCAACTGAACAGGCCACAGTTAATATACAAAGATTACTGCCAGAGTTACTATCAGAGCTATTCAAAAACCCTCACATTACCCTGGAGCTAAGAAATGTGAACCTCCAGTTTGAAAACACAGGAAACCACCATTGAAACTGACCTGAGAGAGAATGGGGGCTTGTTACATAGCCCCCTCTAGCATTTATCAAGATAAAAGAAACACGGACTGTGGAAGGAAATGAGATGACAGTTTCTACTTCTAAAGTGTCACAGGCCATGGCCACAACCAAAAGACTCATTCTTTAACTGAAAAACTAAGCTTCTTAGAAGTAGTGTAGATGAAGTGGTTATAAGAAAGAAGGAAAAAAGAAACTACTCTCCCAGGTCCTGCCAAACTAGCCCATCCTTCCTGGCACAGTTAGCCAAGGGTCAAACTCTGGGTATGGCTGAATTATGTTACCCCTACCCACTCCTGACCCTGACATAATCATATTCCCATTAGGTCTAATTAAATAGCCCAGTCCTAACTAACCAGTAGGAAAGGAAGCGCAGACCAAGAGAGGAGTTTTTCCTAAGTGGATATATAAAGTCTTAGACAATATTATATCTTATGAGATGGAACAGGATCTATGCTCTCTTTGGGAGTTTATGAGCAAAACTAAGATACTCTTTAAATAACGGGATCTCCATGTACCCATACACTGAGCCAGACCCGTCCTCACATTCCCACGTTCCTTATAAAGTAGGTCAAACGATCTGTCCCCTCTGTACTACTTTGTAAATTAATGGTTAGGTCTAAGGAAGAACCCGCAAAATTATTCAGTTGGTCTCAATTCTAATAAGAACATTACTCATCCATCATCTTATCATTCCTTTTAGAAAGAGGTAACTAGAGACAATTCCAACAATATCTTCCTGTTAAGAAATGAGAAAGACCGGGTACAGTGGCTCACGCCTGTAATCTCAGCATTTTGGGAGGCCAAGACAGGTAGATCACCTGAGGTCAGGAGTTCAAGACCAGCCTGGCCAACATGGTAAAATCCTGACTCTACTAAAAATACAAAAATTAACTGGTGTGGTGATGTACATCTGTAATCCCAGCTACTTGGGTGGTTGGGGCAGGAGAATTGCTTGAACTGGGAAGCAGAGGTTGCAGTAAGCTGAGATTGTGCCACTGAACTCCAGCCTGGGCAACAGGTAGGTGAGACTGTCTCAAAAAAAGAAAGAAAGAAATGAGAAAGGATTTCTAACTTTGATTACAGTTATTCTGTGAAAGCATGCTGAGATACAAGTATCACATGTTCCTTTTATTTTAGAAACAGAGATAAGGAAGTGAGGAGACAAGAAAATTACTCAGGGCCTTGCGGCATGGTAAGGAAAGGCAAGGATGGGTGTTGCTGCAGCCTTGTTTTTCAACTTCCTAGATTACGTTCCTCTGACTCCACTAGCCACTGCTGCTCAGATGTCAGACTATATAGCATCAAATTACTTTTCTAGAAAGTCAAAATAAAAGGAAAGCTGGAATATATATATATATACAATTGGTATAGAAGTAAGAGATTGGTACCTTTAAGAGAGCATGGTGCATTGTTACCTCCAGTTCTGCTAAAACATGAGCAGCATCCTCATTGTCCTCTTGGACTTCCAGATCCTCCTCAGGGATGGTCTCCCAGTTGCCCTGGTGAGCAACCAGTGTATGCACTAGTTCATACTGTCCAGGGAGCGCCAGGCTGACCCGAGTCTGAGTCCCATAGGTGAAGCGGAGGCGCCGAAGCTTACAACTCTCCTCACTGCCCAGCTTGGTGGTGGGAAGCACTTGTACCCCCAACAGCAGGTTCAACAGCTGGCACTTGACATTACAATCCTGGCCGAGGATCAGTATGCAAGGGAGACAGTCCACAATCTGCTGGAGGTACTTCTCTTCATTAGGCGGGAAGGAAATGCAGCTCAGCTGGCCTGGTTGGGGAAGGGGAGAGTGGAAGAAGAGAAAGGAGTGGAGAGAGAGGAGTGAGGAAGGGTAGAGACTCACACAGAGATCCCACGAGGATGTCAGGGTCCTAGAGGAGAAATTTCTAGAAACCTTGGTTGAAGAAGAGACCAGGGGAAAAACCCCAGTGAAAAAGGGCTCTTCACATATCAAACAGAATTCCCTTCCCTAGCTTATCCCCCAGGAACAAGCTGTTATTTCTACCCAGAAACGTGGGAATGACCTCATCTTCCCTCCCCACTCCTTTTTCATTCAGTGAAACGACAGCCTAAGGAGTTTACAAGGACTCCATCACAAACACCAAGATTATTAAAATAACAAAGCCGGGAAAAACTATACGAATTGAGATATGAGCCCAAGGAGAAACATACTTGAATGTGTCAAAATTAAACCCTTTCTTCTGACAGAAGACCTAATACTTGAACACAGATTACAGTCATGTGTCGCTTAACAGGCATGCATTGTGAGAAATGCATCATCAAGCAATTTTGTCATTGTGTGAACATCAGAGTGTATTTACACAAATCTAGGTGGTATAGGTATAGCCTACTGCACACCTAAGCTATAGGATGTAGCCTATTGCTCCTAGACTCCAAACCTGTACAGCATGTTACTGTACTGAATACTAGAGACAGCTGTAACACAATGGTGAGTATTTGTGTATCTAAACATAGAATAGGTATGCTAAAAATGCTGTGCCTTTGTTGACCTAGGTGCCATCATGCAGCACATGATACAGCACTGTACAGCCCTTTTAAATTCTCTACCATACATGGTTTAGCCTATGATCTTCATTATGACATATTTTACAACTAAATGGATGAGCTAATTTGTAGATATACATATATAAAATGAAATGTTGGCCGGGTGCGGTGGCTCACGCCTATAATCCCAGCACTTTGGGAGGCCGAGGCAAGTGGATCATGAGATCAAGAGATCGAGACCATCCTGGTCAACAAGGTGAAACCCCATCTCTACTAAAAATACAAAAAAAATTAGCTGGGCACGGTGGCGCATGTCTGTAGTCCCAGCTACTCGGGAGGCTGAGGCAGGAGAATTGCTTGAACCCAGGAGGCAGAGGTTGCGGTGAGCCGAGATCGTGCCATTACACTCCAGCCTAGGTAACAAGAGCAAAACTCCATCTCAAAAAAAAAAAAAAAAAAGAAATGTTATTCAAGCTTGCATAAGCTCTAGAATCTTTTCCAGTTCATCTCTGATAGCTGGTGACAACATCCCAGCTGCCAAGTCAACTGTTTCACATCCATACTTCCTAATCAAATCATATTCCTTCTGTTTATGGGAGACGAGACCCTAAACAGGACAAAAGGAAAGAACTGCCTATTAGGATAAAATCTAAGCAAATCTAGAAAGAGATGTGATTTATCTCAAAGACATTCTCCTCGATGGACATCCCAATTACCCCGATTTGACCATTACACATTGTTATCCACATATTGAAATACCACAGGTATCCTATAAATAAGTACAAATACTAAGTGTCAATTAAAAAATATGTTTTTCACTGACCTGACGCTTTTGTACAAAAAATAATAAAAAATAAAAATCTAAAAATTAAAAATTAAAAATTTCTCCTTTCAGGGCAACCACTGCTAATCTAAATGGATAACTTCCCCCAACACATTCAAATAATGTTCAAGACAGAACAAGCTTCCTAAAGAAAAACAATCTCAGTTTGGGAAAAATAACCCGGAATTAGTTCACTGAAACTCTCAGTATGAAATACATCACTTCCTTATTCCTTCAGTATCAGTGTCTGCCTATCTCTACAATTCAGGCCATTCCTGCATTTGTTCAGAAAAGCACAGACACACTGTTCTTAGGCTGCAAAAAGGCCAATCCTTGAGCCAAACACATAGATCATAATTGAAATTTTGGGTGGCAGTAACTGAAACAGTATTTGCTGTAGTCACTTAACCATGAGCTGCATTAAATTATGTGTAGGCCATTTATTTAGTTTCCGGAATTGAAGCAAAAGAGGCCTGAATCAATTAAGAGGTGGTTCTGCTTCAGAGTGAACCTACCCAGCTACGATTTCAAATGCCCAAGCATCCTTCTCTTCCACAAACAGTAATATCAAAAGGGTTGAAAAGAGGTCTGTGTTCATGCAGACCCCTCTATGCATTTCATTAGGGCCCTTCCTTTCATGTCTGTCTACAAGAATATCACCCTGGCCTGCACATATATATCAGCAACACCAGACACTCAAACAAGCAAATCTACTCTCCTGGGAAAGAGATGAATGCCTTTCAAAAAGCAAACAGTTAACTAAGTATCTAATTCTCTGAGAGGGTATTTACTACACAGTGTAACACCAGACAACTAGTCTCTACTCTTTTGATCTACAACCTAAAAGCAAGAGGACACAGCCAACAGCTCATGTGGCCACTTAACAAGTAGCAATAGGCCAGTCCTGAGTTCCCTCATACCTTATTCACAACTCCAAAACACTTACCATGGTTTATTCTAATTACCTGTTTATAATCATCAAAAGCAGGAAGAACCATCCTATTTCATCCTCAACACCTAACACAATGCCTGACACAAACTAAGGTCTTAATGTTATACACTTGTTCGTTCTGTCTGAGAATCCATTTAGTGGGGAGAACTATCTATAAAAGGCTGTAAGCAAATCCACTGAGTACTTTGAAAAGTCCAGTATCATGAGGAATAGTTTAAGAGCACCCATCACTCCTAAAAACCTCCTTCATGTGAATAAAAGAATATGACCGTTACCGGGTACAGTGGCTCATGCCTGTAATCCCAGCAGTTTGGGAGGCAGAGGCAGGCAGATTATCTGAGGTCAGGAGTTTGAAACCAGCCTAGCCAACATAGCGAAACCCCGTCTCTACTAAAAATACAAAAAATTAGCTGGACATGGTTGTGGGAGCCTGTAATTCCAGCTACTCTGGAGGTCAAGGCAGGAGAATCGCTTGAACCCGGTAGGTGGAAGTTTTAGTGAGCCGAGATCACACCACTGCACTTCAGCCTGGGCAACAAAGCAAGACTCTGACTCTAAAAAAAAATATATATATATAGGACCCTTCCATTCATCTTGCAGAATTTAACTACCATAGTCTCAGCTTGAGCAGTGAGAAGTCCAGCTAGACTGTCATCATCCTCATCTACACACACTTCCCAGCTTTCTTCTATTTCTAGTCCTCCCCAGATTTTCACGTAAGTGTCTACACGTTAATTCATACTGACAACCGTTAAATTACTATAATAAAAATGGTTTCATCACAAAGAGCAACAAACCTGAATAACCTTTGTTACTGCTACTAGCAGGAGAGTGGATAATAGAGAAGAAAACCAACTAAATCACTTTTCAGGACCAAAGGAGAGGTCCCTGCACCTCTGAGACAAAGTGTCAACTACAGGACAGCCAATGAAACAGGCTGCATCAGCCAAAGCACAGCAGACACACCCCACTATTCATCTGACCCAAATGATCACGTCCCCCATCCATCTCTCCTATAAAAATTCACCACAGATAAACTTGCTACTGTCAAAACCACCAAAGATCGGTGCAATGGGAACGGAGGCTGAAGCTGAGCCCAGTACTCTGTCAGAAGTCTATATGCAAACATCACTGTTTTCCAGCACGTCACGATGGAAGCCCTTTGCTTCTCCCACTAAATCTTTAGCTTCTTCATCCATCTGACATCTCTACCAGATTTGAATAAGGGGATGGAGAGAAATGAAGTTGAAAGCAGATGGTTTTACCCCTGGATTCTCAGCACACTGCTCAGTGATGTGGAGTGCAATATGGAAGCAGGAACAGAACGAGAACGAACAGGCTTTGCCACTCTGACTAGCTCTGTGACCTTAGCAATCCACTAGATCTTTCTAAGCCTTGAAATGCTCATCGGTAAACCGAGGGGGGTGGAGTTGGATTAGATCATCTTTAACATGCTTTCCAGTTCTAAAATGCCAGGTTTTAACTGCTGAAAGAACAATGATGTGAGGGGGATGGGTGGTTGGTCTGGCTGTTTTTAGTTTATTTTAAATTATATGTGAATTTAAGTATGCACGCACCCCCTGGACCACTATAACTGCAGATCAAAAAGTAGACAGAACTAGCCTGCGGCTCTGAGGACCTACAGTGCAGTCTTTGCAGTTCTCTAAAGAAGAGATTTAAAAGCTGTAGAATGACAGTAGGAGGGAGGAAGAAAACCTGTTTCAGAGTTGGAGCAGCTGCCTCACTGACAGTTAAAGGACTTCCAAGTTAATCGAGTTTTCTTTTGTAATTAATACAACAGCATCTGCATACAGGCTGCCAGAAGGTAAACAGCATGGCTTCTCAGCTGACGCACATTAACCCTGCCAACTCTGGCTGGGTTCACATCAAATCGTCTTAAGTGCAAACCAAGGCTTTTGTAGTTGTTGTTCTTGGTGGTGGTTCTTAAATACACATTGTGATTTTTGATTACTTCTAAACTAAAGTTTCAAGCTAGATGGAAGAGAGGAACAATTAAAGCAGCAACCCATTTTGGTTTTTGTTTTAGATAACATCTATTAAGCCCTTTCTATGTATTGATCACTTTATTTGCCTCATCTCATTTAGTGCTCATAATTCTACCAGACAAGGACTATTATTAACTCCATTTAAAAATGAGGAAATGCAGGCCAGGCACAGTGGCTCATGCCTGTAATCCCAGCACTTTGGGAGGCCCAGGTGGGTGGATCACCTGAGGTCAGGAGTTCAAAAATCACCCTGGCCAACATGGTGAAACCCCATCTCTAAAAAAAAAAAAAAAAAAAGAGGAAATGGGCCAGGCGTCGTTGAGAGGCAGACATGGGTGTATGGCTTGAGCTCAGAAGTACAAGACCAGCCTGGGCAACAAAGGGAGCAACCCCCACCGCACCTTGATTTCTACTAAAAGATTTTTTACATCAGCTAGGCATGGTGGTGTGCTACTCAGGAGGCTGAGGTGTTAAGATTGCTTGAGCCTGGGGAGATCGAGGCTGCAGTCATCTGTGATCACGCTACTGCGTGTTTCTCCTCGACGACAGAGTGAGACTGCCTCAAAATAATAATAAAGATGAGGAAACGGATGCTGGAAAAAACCAAACCAGGCCGAGTGCAGTGGCTCACACCTATAATCCCAACACTTTGGAGGCCAAGGCAGGTGAATCACCTGAGGTCAGGAGTTCCAGACCAGCCTGGCCAACATGGTGAAACCCCATCTCTACTAAAAACACAGAAACTAGCCCGTGTGGTAGCTGGTGCCTGTAATCCCAGCTACTCAGGAGGCTGAGGCAGAATTTCTTGAACCTGGGAGGCAGAAGTTGTAGTGAGCTGAGATGTCACCACTGCACTCCAGCCTGAGTCAAGAGTGAAACTCCATCTAAAAAAAAAAAACAAAAAACCAAAAACCAGCCCAGGTTTCTCCATTTTCTCTGAGCAGCGAACCGCAGGGGTTAGCAGGGACTGCGCCTAAGTCGCTGAGGACTAGTAGACAATGCCCCTATATCACATTGTTTTCCAATATGGGGTTAAATGCAATTCAGTAACTGTAGGACCTCAATGTAAAGCAGACTGACATAATTCCTATGAAAGTTGTCCCAAACCATGAGGAATCAAGAGTGTGGAGAGAACCACAGCATTGCCACCGGCTGGCACATACTTTCAGAAACTTATTCTACCTGAGATCTCTGGAGTCTCTTTGCTAAAACAAACAGTAGGCTCTTTTCAGAGAAAATTCTTTTTTTTTTTTTTTTTTTTTTCTTGAGACGGAGTCTCACTCTGTCACCCAGGCTGGACTGTAGTGGTGTGATCTCAGCTCACTGCAACTTCCCCCTCCTAGGTTCAAGCAATTCTCCTGCCTCAGCCTCCCGAGTAGTTGGGATTACAGGTGTGTGCCACCATACCTGGCTAATTTTTGTTTGTTTGTTTGAGACAGACTCGTGCACTGTTGCCCAGGCTAGAGTAGTGGCATGATCTTGGCTCACTGCAACCTCCGCCTCCTGGGTTCAAGTGGTTCTCTGGCCTTAGCCTTCTAAGTAGCTGGAATTACAGGCATGTGCCACCACACCTAGCTAATTTCTGTATTTTTAGTAGAGGTGGGGTTTCACCATATTGGTCAGGCTGGTCTCGAACTCCTGACCTCATGATCTGCCAGCCTCGGCCTCCCAAGTGCTGGGATTATTACAGGCATAAGCCACCGCTCCCTGCCTTTTTTTGTATTTTTAATAGAGACAGGGTTTCACCATGTTGGCCAGGCTGGTCTCGAACTCCTGACCTCAGGTAATGCACCCACTACCACCTCCCAAAGTGCAGAGACTACAGGTGTGAGCCACCGCATAAAGTACAGTGGCATGATCTCAGGTCATGGCAACCTCCACCTCCCAGGTTCAAGTGATTCTTGTGCCTCAGCCTCCCAAGTAGCTAGAACTACAGGTGCGTGCCACTAATTTTTTTTTTTTTTTTTTTTTTTGTAGAGATGGGGTTTCACCATGTTAACCAGGCTGGTCTTGAACTCCTGACCTCAGGTGATCCACCCACCTTGGCCTCCCAAAGTGCTGGGATTACAGGTGTGAGCCACTATGTCTGGCCAAAAATATCATTTCTAACATTGAACTTCATGCTTTTAAGGGAGGTCAACTTAAGTCCCCTCTGAAAGCAAATGAAAAACAAAGGATTTTTAGTTAACTGAGGCAACCAGTGATACAAATATGCATTTCCACAAATAGGTAGTGATGTTTTATTTCTTACTATCTGTACCAAAAGTAGAAAAAAAAACAAATCCTAAATTGAGAAAGTAATCTTATATAGTCTTTCTACTATGGTCAATTCTACCACAAGCTTTTAAGTACTGAGCTACAAAAATTCCAGGGGCTGGGAGAAAAAAATCAGTCAAGAAATATTCATTTATCCTTCCCAAACAAGATCTCTGATCTTCAGCTAAATATGAAAGATCGACTTTTTTTATTTCAAAAAAAAATAGGAGGTACCCTCACATTTAAGGAAAACAGATGCTTAGGTAGTCTGGCTTTCAGAATCTTCAGGACCAAGTAGTACAAGGTATTTCATTTGAAGGGGATGGTTATTGAAGATCAGAGACTGAAATGTACTCTAGTAGCCAAAGCTCTTGCTGGAATCGAAAAGTTAAGTTGGCAGAAGTGTCTCTAGTTATTCTATGTTAGGGCCACATTAAGATCTCTCACAGCTTCTAAGAAGTAGATAGTATTGGCATCTGGGGAGAGGAGACCGGCTCCCTAGGGGCTGATACCCACTGGGAGCCATGTGAAATGGCAACACGCTCAGCAGCATGCTGAACAAGCTCCTTTCTTTTTTTTTTTTTTTTTTTTTTTTTTTTTGAGACGGAGTTTCACTCTTGTTACCCAAGTGCAATGGCACGATCTCGGCTCACCGCAACTTCCGCCTCCTGGGTTCAGGCAATTCTCCTGCCTCAGCCTCCCAAGTAGCTGGGATTACAGGCACGCGCCACCATGCCCAGCTAATTTTTTGTATCTTTAGTAGAGACGGGGTTTCACCACTTTGACCAGGATGGTCTCAATCTCATGACCTTGTGATCCACCCGCCTCGGCCTCCCAAAGACAAGCTCCTTTCTGAGTGGAAACTGTTCCTGAGACTGGTCACGCTACAGAGGAAACTGCAGCTGGCAGTTGAGGCTTTAATGTATGGGATGCAGAGATGGAAGTAGTTCGTTGAAGGAAGCCAACCCCATGCTTCACAGAGGGCTTAGTTTCTGGCACTTGGAAGGCAGTGTATAAAAGTTTATAAGCAATGAGAATGATCCAAAGGCGAGAATACATCAAAAGGACACAGGAACCAGCTTGAAAGGAAACTCGCTTACCAAAGTGGGGACGATTTAAGCATAAAAATAAAAAGTGATAGGAACATATTATAATCCATTGAAAAATTCACAAGTCTACACTCAGATAAATATATAAACAAGAGAAAAGGAAAGCTCTTCTTTACAGTAGACTACAACTGATACATATAGAAGAAATGATGGATATGAAAATCACCGTTGGGCTGGACACAATTGCTCATGGTGTAATCCTAGCACTTTGGGAGGCTGAGGCAGGAGGATCACTTGAGCATAGGAGTTCAAGACCAGCCTAGGCAACATAGTGAGACCCCATCTCTACAAAAAATTTAAAAATTAGTGAGGCATGGTGGCATGTGCCTGTAGTTCTAGATACTATGGAGGCTGAGGCAGGAGGATCGCTTGAGTCCAGGAGATTAAGGCTGCAGTAAGCTCTGATCACACCACTGCATTCCATCCAGCCTGGGTAACAGAGAAAGACCTTGCCTGTAAAAAGAAAACAACAACAACAAAACCCACCACTGAGACAGGTGGGAGATGTCAGTGAATGCTAGGTCTATTGGAAGGAGTTTTGTTGAGAAACAGAGTATCAGTGAAATGTAAGAAAACCTCTCCAAAAACTAATCATTGCAAAGAAAAAAGTGGTGATTTTTTTTTTTCTTTTGAGACCCAGAGTTTTATTCTTGTTGCCCAGGTTGGAGTGCAATGGCATGATCTCAGCTCATCACAACTTCCACCTCCCGGGTTCAAGCAATTCTCCTGCCTCAGCCTCCCAAGTAGCTGGGATTACTAGTGCAAGCCACCATGCCTGGCTAATTTTGTTTTGTTTTAAAGACAGAGTTTCACTCTTGTTGCCCAGGCTGGCGTGCAATGGTGCAATCTTGGCTCACTACAACCTCTGCCTCCTGTGTTCAAGCAATTTTCCTGCCTCCACCTCTCAAGTAGCTGGGATTACAGGCATGCACCTCCACACCTGGCTAATTTTGTTTTTTTTTTTTTTTAAGTAGATGGGGTTTCCCCATTTTGGTCAGGCTGGTCTCGAGCTCCTGATCTCAGGTAATCCATCTGCTTCCGCCTCCCAAAGTGTTGGAATTACAGGCGTGAGCTATTGCGTCCGGCCTTTTTTTGAATTTTTAATAGAGACAGGGTTTCACCATGTTGGCCAGGCTGGTCTCAAACTCCTAAACTCAGGTGATCCATCTGCCTTGGCCTCCCAAAGTGCTAGGATTACAGGCATCAGGTCCTGGCCCTAAAAATAGTGAATTTAAGGTAGAGAAAACATCTCCAGGGATGGGCTGACATCACATACCCTGTGATTAAAAAAAAAAAAAACAGGAAAAGGAGACATTGTTGGGACAGTTGGCAAAACTGGAACAGGGTCTGTGGACTGGATAGTATGGATAGTAGTACTAAATCCATGTTAATTGATTTGGCAAGCTGTGTGATGACCATAGAACCATATCCTTGTTTGGGAGGAATGCATACTGGAGTGTATAGACGAGATGAGACAACCTATCTGCATTCAGCTCTCAAAAGGTTCAGAAAAAGACTAACCTAATATATATCAGAGAGGGGAGAGACTGCGTGATGGAACAAATGCATTAAATGTTAACAGCTAGGAAATTTGCATGAAGCAGGTATGAGAACTCTTTTATTGTTCTCACAACACAGGGAAAAAAGAAATACAGCAATAATGGGAGTTGAACAATAACAGTTTGTTCACTGTCTCCGCTTTCACCCTGAATCTCATCAATCTTCCTGTGATGTTTACTGTTGCCTGTTCAGAGTCTGCGGAGTTCAAGGCACTGATCTAAGTAAGTCGTTTATGATCAGACTTAGAATCCAAATCCTCAAGTCTAACAGTATAGACCAACAAGATGCTGCACTATAATACACTCTGATGAAAGTTATCTACAACCAGCCGGGGGCAGTGGCTCAGGCCTGTAACCCCAGCACTTTGGGAGGCCAAGGTGGGAGGATCACAAGGTCAAGAGATCAAGATCATCCTGACCAACATGGAGAAATCCATCTCTACTAAAAATACAAAAATTAGCCGGGCGTGGTGGTGCACACCTGTGGGTCCCAGCTACTTGGGAGGCTGAGGCAGGAGAATTGCTTGAACCCGGGAGGCGGAAGTTGCAGTCAGCTGATCACACCACTACACTCCAGTCTGGGCGACAGGGCGAGACTTCATCTCAAAAAAAAAAGAAAGAAAGAAAGACAGTTACCTATAACTATCAGGTTCATTAAACAAGAAACCACCAGAGGAAGCTTGACTTTGCACTGCCTGTAGTGTCCCCTCACGTTTACTTAGTGGTAAAGATTATATCACCATCATACACTGACTACTTTTACCTTTTCCAACAAACCACTTTTCCAACTTCTCTAATTCTCTCCATGGGACAGACCCAGAAGGGCATGTCAGTTGTTCAATCAGGAGAAAGTGAAAGGTTTCCTCAGTGGGGTTCTTATATACTAAAAAATAAATTTTTTTTTTTTTTTTTTTTTGAGACTGGGTCTTGCTCTATCACCCAGGCTGGAGTGGAGTGGCGCGATCTTGGATGACTGCAATCTCTGCCTCCCGAGTTCAAGAGATCCTCCTGCCTCAGCCTCACGAGTAGCTGGGATTAGAGGCGCACACCACCACACCTGGCTAATTTTCTTATTTGTTAGTAGAGATGGGGTTTCACCATGTTGGCTGGGCTGGTCTCGAACTCCTGAGCTCAAGTGATCCACCTGCCTCAGCCTTCCAAAGTGTTGGGATTATACGAGTGAGTCACCACACCCGGCCAAAAATGACTTTTCTTCTACTAGCTATATTACCCCACATTCCTCCTTGCACCTAGATATCGCCATAATATTAAATGCTAAGGCTAGAGTTTATCATATGAAATAATCCTAAAAGGTAAACATAATACTGGTTCACTCCCCATCCCTCTCATTTGAACAGAAAGAGCTTTTATTAAAACTAGTCTTGTAACCTAGCTGCATTTGTGATAGGGCCTTAGTCTTTCCTCTGACAAGTTTGACTTTATTTAAAAAAAAAAAAATCCTGGGACATTTTCTCCACATTAAGTAGACAGGAAAAGACAAAAAAGATCTAACCTGAAACCTATCTGGCATACATAAGGCACTAATGCTCTTAATTTGATGAACTAAAGTTAGATACTTTGGGAATAAAAGTACTTTTTAAAAACAAGTGAGTTTTCTTTTTAAATCAAAGGCTTTTATAAATATATAACCTAGACATAATTCTTTGGGACAATTCTGATGTATCATTAGTTAGACAAGTGAAAAGCAAAACAATCCTCAAGGCCTACTTCCCACCTTCCTGCCCAGAGCACACCACCCCAGGGAACGGAAGCATGTTATAATAAAGCCCAACTCCAAAGAAAGTGGTGGTCAAAAGGTTCCCACAGCCACGTGGCACACAGCTGGGGAATACATCCAAACTGTTCACACTGCCAAGAGAAGAAAACAGAAAAACGCATGTGACGGCCACTTCAACCAGAAGCCCTCAGGGGATACTGGTGAGTCTCCATGCTCCGACCAACCTTATTTCTGGGAGTTTTGGTTTGTACTTTGGAAGAACATTATGCATAAGGGAACTTTCTCAGAGAGTCTCATTTACAGCTCAAAGCAAGGAGATACATATCTTAAGCACTGTTACATCTGTTCTCCTCTGGTCACATAAGTGTCAAGTTCCAGGATCCACAAGATCACCAGACTCACCATTTGGCAAAGAACAAAACCAACCTTCAAGCCTGGAAATGGCCTATACTGAGACTGGACATCCTTACAGGGCACTCCAGCCAGACCTCGGAGAGGCAAAATAGAAAAATTCCACCCCCACATGGACTCACTCTCTGTAGTCTTGTTATGAATGACACTACTCAGATTCCCTGCACCAAGCAGGAAGCAAACATTGTCATCCCTAAAGGCTATTTTCCTGTAAGAAGGAGCAAATTAACCTTAGATCTTACAACCATAACCAAAAAAACCACATCCACCCAACCTCATACTCCTACTGGCTTCTCTGTGAGTAACTTCTAAAGAAACAAATGAAAGAAGCTCTAACGGTAAATATTCATAAATGCATTCTGCATTTGAACCGTATAAACAAGATGATGTAATTTTTCCAGCAAAGAGAAAATATGCTGATTTTTCCCTACTGCCAGAAAATGGGCAGAACATTTCAACTCTTATTCTTTCTTTTTTGGAGTCTCCCTCTGTCACCAGGCTGGAGTGCAGCAGAGTGATATTGGCTCACTGCAACCTCTGCCTCAGGGTTCAAGTGATTCTCCTGCCTCATCTTCCCGAGTAGCTGGGACTACAGGCACGTGCCACCACGTCCAGTTAATTTTTGTATTTTTAGTAGAGATGGGGTTTCACCAAGTTGGCCAGGATGGTCTCCATCTCTTGACCTCCACTTCCCAAAGTGTTGGGATTACAGGTGTGAGCCATGAGCCCAGTCTATTCTTTTTTTTTTTTTTTTTTTTTTAATGAGACAGAGTCTCTCTCTGTCACCTAGGCTGGAGTGCAATGGCACACTCTCAGCTCACTGCAACCTCCGCCTCCTGGGTTCAGAAGATCCTCCTGCCTCAGCCTCCCAAGTAGCTGGGATTACAGGCACCCACTACCACACCCAGATAATTCTTTGTATTTTTAGTAGAGATGGGGATTCGCCATGTTGGCCAGTCTGATCTTGAACTCCTGACATCAGGTGATCCACCCACCTTGGCCTCCCAAAATGCTGGGATTACAGGCATGAGCCACTGCACCCAGCCTCAATTCCTATTCTTATCCATGCCATTTCATCTTATTAAAGTTCACTTTAACTTCCCATATGTCCTACACTTCTGCCCACTCCAAGACAACTAACAGTTAAGTAGGGAACCAATTTGTAAAAAGTCCTCTTGAGGGGACATGGTGAAACACTAAACCTTCTGTCCTTCATAACATCAATTTGGAATTAATAATCTCAGTTAGTTGGACAGAGTGTTCACCAATGTGTGTCCTGTGCCTAGTACAGAGTCAGGCATTAAATAAAGATTTTCTGAGTGAATCAATATTGAGAATTTACTTCCCATATCATGATGGAGCTCAGGTCTACTTTACTGTATGCAAATCCTTCTTTGGAACATGAAAATGATTCTTTTGCACCGGATACAGTGGCTCACGCCTGTAATCCCAGCTCTTTGGGAGGTGAAGGGTAGCGAATCACCTGAATTCAGGAGTTCAAGACCAGCCTGACCAACATGGAGAAATCCCGTCTCTACTAAAAATACAAAAACATCAGCTGGGCATGGTGGGACATGCCTGTAATCCCAGCTACTCGAGAGGCTGAGGCAGGAGAATCGCTTGAACCCGGGAGGCAGAGGTCACAGTGAGCCGAGATCACACCATTGCACTCCAGCCTGGGCAACAAGAGAGAAACTCCATCTTAAAAAAAAAAAAGAAGAAAGAAAATAATTCTATGCACTGGCATAGAATGCAACTGCACCTACTATTTGATAGCACAAGAGGGTGACTATAATCAATAATAACTTAATTGTATATTTTAAAATAACTTAAAGAAAGTAATTAGATTGTTTGAAACTCAAAGGATAAATACTTAAGGAGATGGGTACACCATTCTCCATGATGTGCTTATTTCACATTGCGTGACTGTACCAAAACATCTCAGGTATCCCATAAATATAAACACCTACTATGCACCCACAAAATTTTTTTTTAATTTTAAGAAAAAAAAATGCAAATGCAGCCTCACTAGTTATCTATCGAATATGCTTATCATTGTTCTTTTTTAGGGACCCAGAGAGTAAAATGTGTGTGAATTTACAAAATCTTTATGTTCTATGGGGCCAAAAATGCCCTTTTGAAGAAAGAATTAAATTGCATTTAATTTCAAAATATCATTCCATTACCCACCAGCTGTGGAACTAATTTAACAGATATTTATTTGCCCATTATGTACAAAGCACTATGGTAGGCACTACAGGGGGTACAAAATGAGTAAAACACAGTCCTTACCCTTAGGGGTTCAGAATCTTGTCAGCAGGATAAGACAAACATATCCACAGCTATCACAAAAGAAAAGTGCCTCTTCCCCCACCTGGCTTGAGGTTATCTGTGAAAACAGTTCTCTATTCACTTGACCCAGAGAACCCCACAAAATCATGCAAATCAGGAGGTTCAAATCTTTGTGTTCACTTTAGGAATACTGGTGATACTTCTCAGGCCATGATGGGTATACATATACAAAAAGCCATGAAGTACCTGAAAGAGGTCACTTTACGGAAACAGTGTGTACTATTCCAACATTACAATGGTGGAGTTGGCAGGTGTGCCCAGACCAAGCAGTGAGGCTGGACACAAGGTCAGTGGCCCAAAAAGAATGCTGAATTTTTGCTGTACATGCTTAAAAATGCAGAGTCGTGCTGAACTCGAGGGTTTAGATGTAGATTCTCTGGTCATTGAGCATCTCCAAGTGAACAAAGCACCTAAGAAGCACCGCTGGATACAGAGCTCATGGTCGGCTTAACCCATCCGTGAGCTCTCTCTGTCACACTGAGATGATCCTTACTGAAAAGGAACAAACTGTTCCTAAACCAGAAGAGGGGGTTCCCAGAAAAAAAAATATATATATATATATATATCCCAGAAGAAACTGAAGAAACAAAACTATGGCACAGGAGTAAATTCAGCATTAAAATAAATGCAATTAAAAATTTTTTAAATGAAAGAAAAGAAAGTAAATAAATAAAAGCATTTATTATTCAGATATGAGCAGAGCCTACATATCTGAGTAACAGGCATAAGGTAAAACTCATATTCCCCTTAATTTTCATAACTTATTTTAGCTTTTATTTTCAAAGGATTGTTTTTGAGAAGTGCATTTACTGCAGGAAGACTCCCTGTTCTCTTAACCTAGTAAAACAGAGAACAGAGGCATGAAGAAAGAAAATAAAGTAGACAGAGCAAGCCGGGCACGGTGGCTAACGCCTGTAATCCCAGCACTTTGGGAGGCCAAGGAGGGTGGATCACAAGGTCAAGAGATCGAGACCATCCTGGTCAACATGGTGAAACCATGTCTCTACTAAAAATACAAAAAATTAGCTGGACATGGTGGCGCGTGCCTGTAGTCCCAGCTACTCAGGAGGCTGAGGCAAGAGAATTGCCTGAACCCAGGAGGCGGTGGTTGCGGTAACAAGAGCAAAACTCCGTCTCAAAAAAAAAAAAAAAAACAGAAAGTAGACAGAACAAAACAAAATACAAAAACCAGATTGGATTTTTATTTAAATCCATGCCTTCTTTAAAAACAACTTGCAAGGCTGAAGAACTAACCATGCTGAAATAAGTAATGACTTTTAAGACTAAACTAAACATATTACAAATTATAACAAGTTTAAAGGCAATAGTATTTTCTCTTTTAAAAGTAGGCAAGATGGGCATGGGGGTTCCCACTTCTAATTCCAGCAGTGTGGGAGGCCAAGGTTGCCAGATCACTTGAGGCCAGGAGTTCAAGACCAGCCTGGCCAACACAGTGAAACCCCATCACTACCAAAAAAAAAAAAAAAAAAATAGATGTGGTGGTGCATGCTTGCAGTACTAGCTACTTGGGAGGCTGAGGTAGGAGAACCACTTTTATTCAGGAGGCAGAGGTTGCAGTCAGCCAAGATCATATCACTGCACTCTAGCCGGGGCAACAGAGTGAGACTGTCTCAAAAAATAAAAGAAAATAAATAAAAGAAAATAAAAGCAGACAGAATTTCCCAACCCTTTTTAACAGCAGGCAGATCTATGCCATGGGAAACAGATTACCCCAGGAAAGGAAGATTAGGAAGGAAAAAAGCTAAAAAGGGAAAGGGTGCAAAGACCCATTGTGGTTGGGAGGCCATTTCCTCCCAGGGAGCAAGAGATAGCAAGATCAGCAATGAGGGACTGGATACCCTAAACGTCAGGGAGTGGAAACTAGAATAAGAGCCTGGGTAGCCAGTGTCACATTATACTCATTCAATCAGATAGTCTCCCACTGAAGTAAATGATGGTTCCATACAAGCTGTGGAGCCTGGGTGATGACTCATTTGTAACAGAGTCTCTCTACTGCCAGGGCGCATATTGTATGCCCATGGCCAGGTCAAAAAAGAACAAAGGAAGAGCCGCAGAAGCAGAACTAGACTGGGAGGCTAGACTCAGGCCCGAATGTGCCTCCAGCTCAAAATTGTTCTGTCCCACATTCTCTTTCTGCTCCTCTCATTCTTCTGCCAACTCCATGTTCCAACTTTCTAAATCAATGCTCATCACACACACACACACCCCACTCGAACAGCCACATATATTTAGCACTAATTATATGCCTGTGCTTTAGTGTATATTATCTCCAAATGTCACAACTTTGTAAGGCAGGTATTATCACTCCCATTTTACTTATTTATTGAGATATAATTCAACCCTTTTAAGTGTACAATTCAGTGGTTTCCAGTATGTTCACAAAGTTGTACAAGCTTCACCACTATTTAATTCCAGAGCATTCTCATCTCCCCCCACAAAAAATCCCATGCCCAGTAGCAGTCACCAATCATTTCCTCATTTTCTTCTCCCCGCATCCCCTGCAAACACTAATCTACTTTCTATCGCTATGAATTTGCCTATTTTGGATATTTCATATTGATGGAATGATAGTATGTGGCATTGTGGATTACTCCCATTTTATATATGAAGAACCCAAGATTCAAATAGGTCAAGTAACTTGCCCCTAGTCACATAGTAAAAAGAGAATGCATTAGAATAGGAATCCAGGTTTCATTTGAATGTTATGCTTGCTTTTGACCACGGTATGCTGCCTCCTTACAGGAAGAAAATTAAGAAAGAAGAGCAAGTTTTGGACATTCTTGGAAAAATGGGATTTTGTTAATCTAAGGTATTACCTTCAAATAGATTACCTTTTATTAAAAGTAATAAGAACCAAAACTGTAGCACTATCTTTACTGAGTTTATGTTGAAATGCACTGGCAACTCTTCTAAACAGACAGTGGCAAACAACCACAGCGCACACCCATCCCAGTCTCATCACTGCTGTCACTGTGCTTCACCCCACAATCCCAGCTTCTTCCCACCCCTCAGCCACACAAAAATGACAGCTCTATAAAATGAAGCTCTAAAGAATCTCCTCTCTCTCAATTTTTTCATCCCTTCTCCAAATGTCATTCTGCCACTTAAACTTTGTTATCATACAGATTTCTGAGATGACCAAGGAAAATGCCTATTTATTTTTTATTATTTTTTTGAGACAGAGTCTCACTCTACCATCCAGACTGAAGTGCAGTGGCATAATCTCAGCTCACTGAAACCTCTGCCTCCTGGGTTCGAGCAATTCTCCTGCCTCAGCCTCCTGAGTAGCTGGGATTACAGGTGCGCACCACCATGCCCAGCTAACTTTTGTATTTTAGTAGAGACGATGTTTCACCATGCTGACCAGGCTGGTCTTGAACTGCTGACCTCAGGTGATCCCCGCCCCCCCCCACCTCAGCCTCCCTAACTGCTGGGATTACAGGAGTGAGCCACTGTACCCAGCCAAAAACGCCAATTTTAAATAAGTACACTAGTGCTTCTCCCCTTCTTTTAAATGCTGGCACATTTAAAAGGTGTAACAAAAAGAAGGTGAAGGGTGTTGGAGAAACACAGCTGTGAGCTCACCAAAGGCAAAGAGCTATAAAAACCCTGAGAATCATAACTCACACAAAATGCTTATAACCTACCTTACCATTCTGCATTTTTATGTATGTGTTTTCTGTCTTGCACACATACGTGGTTAGGTCATACCTTTCTAGAGAACCAAGTTCAGGTCTTTTTAGACCTTTTTAATCTATCATCCACCATTAATGATTGATGATAATTATAATTATTTTTTCTTTCTTAAGAGAAAAGTATAGAAGGGAAAGACTGATCTTCACTGGCCTAAGGCCAAGGCTAATGTCTTTATTTGACTCTTTATCCCCCATACCTAGCACATTGCCCAGTACACACCAGGCACTCAGATATTTATTGAATAATAGCTAGTACTTTTTTTTTTTTTTTGAAGACAGAGTCTCACTCTGTTGTTTAGGTTGGAGTGCAGTGAGGCAATCTCGACTCACTGCAACCTCCACCTCCCAGGTTCAAGCCATTCTCCTGCCTCAGCCTGCCGAGTAGCTGGGATTACAGGCACCCAGAACCATGCCTGGCTAATTTTTGTATTTTTAGTAGAGATGGGGTTTTACCCTATTGGCCAGGCTGGTCTCGAATTCCTGACCTCAAGTGATCCACCCTCCTCAGTCTTCCAAAGTGCTGGGATTACAGGCATGAGCCACCATGCCCAGCCCAGGTCCTATTCTAAACATGTACATAGATTCACTCCAAAGGACCCTAGAGATCAGTACTGTTATAATCCCTATTTCCAGATGAGGAAATGAAGGCACAAACAGTTATGATTTGCCCAAGATCATTTGCTTAGTAAAAGGTGAAACCTGCATTCAACGAAGGCAGCACAGACCACAGCATTACAATAAGACACATTTAAGTCACTCCAATTTCTTTCTTTTTTTTTTTTTTTTGAGACAGAGTATCTCTGTGATGCCCAGGCTGGAGTGCAATGGTGCGATCTTGGCTCACTGCAACCTCCATCTCCTGAGTTCAAGGGATTCTCCTGCCTCAGCCTCCTGAGTAGCTGGGATTACAGGCACATGCCATCATGCCCAGCTAATTTTTATATTTTTAGTAGAGATGGGGGTTTCACCATGTTGTTCATGCTGGTCTCGAACTCCTGATCTCAGGTGATCTGCCCAGCTCAACCTCCCAAAGTGCTAGGATTACAGGCATGAGCCACCACAACTGGCCCACTCCAATTTCTTAAAATTGAAAGGTTTATGACAAATTGCAACAGTTAGGAACCTTACTGGATCATAAAACAAAAATACTTTTCCATGCCGGTCACGGTGGCTCATGCCTGTAATCCTGGCACTTCGGGAGGCCGAAGCAGGCAGATCACTTCAGGTCAAGAGTTCAGGACCATCCTGGCCAATACTGTAAAACCTCGTCTCTACTAAAAATACAAAGAAAAAAAAATTGGCTGGGCATGGTGGCGGGTGCCTATAGTCCTAGCCACTCAGGAGGCTGAAGCAGAAGAATCATGTGAACACAGGAGGCGAAGGTTGCAGTGAGCCAAAATCATGCCACTGCACTCCAGCCTGGGCAACACAGAGAGACTCTGTCTCAAAAAAAAAAAAGAAAGGAAAAGAAAAATACTTTTCTCTCTGCTACTCTGCTATACTCCACCCTGCCTTTCCTCAGAAGTGCTCAAAGCCTTTTTTTTTTTTTTTTTTTTGAGACAGAGTTTTGCTCTTATTGCCCAGGCTGGAGTACAGGCAGTAGCGTGATCTCAGCTCACCACAACCTCCACCTCCCAGGTTCAAGTGATTCTCCTGCCTCAGCCTTCCTGAGTAGCTGGGATTACGGGCATGTACCACCAGCCCAGCTAATTTTTTTGTACTTTTAGTAGAGATAGGGTTTCTCCATATTGGTCAGGCTGGTCTCGAACTCCTGACCTTCGGTGATCGACCGCCTCGGCCTCCCAAGGTGCTGAGCCGCCACGCCCAGCCCAAAGACTTTATCTCATTACTTATGATCCCTCTGACATAAGAAAATCAATAGATAAAGTGGCCCTCATGCCCTACAGCTAAGTGAAAAGGCCAATGAGTTGGGCAGCAGGGAAAGAATTGAGCCCAGGAAACTACTTATATTTTAGTTTTCTTTGTATAGGCCAAGCTACCCTAAAAATGGAAGACCATTTTGGAGTTCCATTCTAGTTTTTTTTTTCCTGAGACAGAGTCTCACTCTGTCACCCTGGCTGGAATGCAGTGGCACGATCTCAACTCACTGTAACCTCTGCCTCCTGGGTTTAAGCAATACTCCTGCCTCGGCCTCCCAAGTAGCTGGGATTACAGGTGCCCACCACCCTGCCCGGCTAATTTTTGCATTTTTAGTAGAGATAGGGTTTGGCCATGTTGGCCAGGCTGGTCTTGAACTTCTGACCTCAGGTGATCCACCCACCTCAGCCTCCCAAGGTTCTGGTATTACAGGTGTGCGCCATTGCACCCAGCCTTACTTTTTAATTTCTAAAATATCATCTACATTATATATCTCTACACTGACCTCAGTGAATATAAAGCTATACAATTTTAGAGAAATACTATTTTGGGGTTCTTTAATCTCTTTTGTGGTTGAAAATGAGAGAGTAAAACTTTTTGGTATCATATGGCATTACAAATGGTACATAAATAGACATTAAAATTGTTTTACTATTGTTAACATCCTTTTAGTCCAATCACTTCAAATTTAGAGTTAAGCCCTGATCGTCCTTCAGCTGCTCAACTACCATACTACTACATCACCCTAGAGGCACACTTCCATTCTGAAATGATGCTTAAAACCTATCAGTTTGTTGGGGTAAGAACTGAGTGTTTCTTAACATTCCAAGTTCCTAATTAATCAGAGACTAACATTCACAAAAGAAAGTTGAAGGCCAGATGTGGTGGCTGATTACTGTAATTCCAGCACTTTGGGAGGTTGAGGTGGGAGGATCATTTGAGGCCATGAGTTTGAGACTAGCCTGGGCAACAAAGCGAGACCCTACCTCTACACAAATTTTTAAAAAGGAAGTTGAGACAGTCTGAATGAACTTGACCTTACAAAGATGGCCTGTAAACAGAGAGAACAAGAGCTGGTTGTCTTTTCAGGAGTGGTTTCTACTTTCTGACATGACCACCTGAACAGGAAAATGCATTCCTGAAATATACACAGTAAGAGCCCCCTCACTAACTTTCCCTGGTGCTTTTTTACCCCAAACTCTCCATGCTGAAAGGAAGAGAAGCATTTTATGGAACAAAACCAAATTGCTCCCAGTCCTGCCCTCTGCACCCTCCCAGGTTTTTATTTGGGATGGACAGCCTCCAGATGGTGAAGATATTTAAATATGCAAAGATTAGTTCATGATACAGTCAACTAGAAAAGCCAGCGAGGCGAAATGCAAAGGTGTATTTGTATGTCTTGTTTTTTAAAGAATAAAAACAAGAGCCAACCAAAGTGCCTTGAAAACCTCCATCCCTCTGAGGCGAATCGATTCTCTTTGTTTCAGAAGCAAGTCTAAAATAAACAGTTGTTTTAAAATAAGAACAGCAATAGAGGGCTTTTTAAGATAAGCTGTTGGGGGACACCTCTGGAAAGCACTGTCATGGGAGGAGGTGAAAGTACACATTCTGGGGATCATCTCAGAAAACATGAGCCCTTCTCAACAGCTGTTTTTTGATAGTCTCACAGATACCAGATCTCTCTACAAGTCCATTCCAGGACAGCATATTTCTGGATGTAAGATGTAAAAACCACAACTTCAGAAAAACTACTCATCCCTCTCCTTTTATACTATGAGGTAAAATAAAGCTTTTTAAATTCCTATCCAGACCAACTAAATAAAATAGTATCATTTAGGACCTTGTCACAATCTTAGTATCTTATTTTTTATCCCCATTTCTGGATTCCCAGTCAGATTTAGGATATTAAGTGCAAAACTTTGGGAATTTAAGACGTAACACGCCAAGTCAGAACACCGCATCCAGTTCTGAGCCTCGTGTTCAAATTGGTATTAGCATCCAAATTCAGGTTCTGAAAGTATTTTAACAGATCACCTACATCACAATCCCCAGGGTCTTTTTTTTTAATTTTTTTATTTACTTATTTATTTTTCAGACAGTCTCACTCTGTCGCCCAGACTGGAGTGCAATGGCATGATCTCAGCTCACTGTAACCTCCACCTCCTGGTTTCAAGCGATTCTCCTGCCTCAGCCACCCCAGTGGCTAGGAGTACATGTGCGCAACACTACGCATGGCTAATTTTTTATATATTTGGTAGAGACTGGGTTTCTTCACCATGTTGTCCAGGCTGGTCTCAAACTCCTGACCTCAGGTGATCCGCCCGCCTGGGCCTCCCAAAGTGCTGGGACTATAGACGTGAGCCACCGTGCCCGGCCTCTCCAAAGTCTTTTCATGTTAAATTAGATTCTTAGGACCCAGTTCCCATACCTATTCAATCATAATTTATGAGCTACAGCATGAGACATGGCATTTTTAATACGCCCCTGGGTTGAGTTTAATACACACTTTAATTTGAGAATTACTAAATTAAACCAACAGACTTCTTTGCTGTTTTGTCCCCAAGATATGTATCTACCTGGAATGCCAGTCCCTTCTCCCTTCCAACCTAAAGTTATTTCCTAATTAGACGAGGTAGTTAACAAATCCTCCAGTTCCCCACCAACAGCAGTTTAAAAGGACGCAAGATGTTAGGAAAGATTAAAGACCATGCATGATTTTAAGTGTTTGCGGGCCTTCGGCACATCCTAGAAAGAATCATGCAAGAAAGGCAAGAGTAGCTAGTTCTCCATTGGCTCAGGACCAAAATGATCCCTTCCCTTCCACTCTTCTTCACCATTAGCAAGAGCAACATCTCTCGAAATTCCCTGGCACCCATCAGATATGATTTCCTCTGGCGATCCCCAACCTTACTTAGAGAATGCCCCCTCTTCACAGAGCTGCCTCACGATCGGTGTGAACACATTTCACATACATCATCAAACCCACACACCCCACTACACAGTCCCATGGCCTCCTCGGACTCCTGGGACACCCTGCCGCCTCTGCTCCATCCCTAAGCTGGGGCTCCGACCCACAACTGCGCATCCGCCCACCCCCAATCCGGAGCAACTTTCCCCACTCCTCCAATTAACCGCTGCCCTCTCCGAATGCCTGCCCGCCCGTCCCGCCAGCGCACAGTCTGGCCCCCGGGGTCCTGCTCCGGGAACTCCGGCCCTCGGTCGCCCCTGGCTCCCGGTCCCCCGGCCCGGCCCTCGGCGGACCCCTTCCTCCCCTCCTCAGAGGGATGCCCTCCCAAGGCATCCCGGATCCGGCCGGCCCAGGCCCGGGAGCCCGACCACACCGCACGGCTGCCCCTTTCCGCCTCTTCTCGGGCTTGTTTTGCAGGGCAGGGGTGCGGTCCGCCCTCCGATTTGCCTCGCCTGCCCTCTCTCCCTCCGGGCTGCCCTTCTTACCCGCCTGCAGCCCGGTTTCGGCGACATCGCCGGCAGGGCCGTGCTCGGCCCCGCCGCCGCCCGGGGGGGAGGGACAAGCGTGGTTGTGGGAGCACTTGATGTCGCGGAAGAACTTCTGGGTATCGCGCAGGTTCTGCCGCAGCCGTCCCAGGTAGCGGCGGTAGCGGCCGAAGCCCCGGCACAGCTCGCGGATCATTCCGCCGCTACCGGGGCCGGGACCCGAGACGGGCTCGCTCCCCCACGGCACCCCGTCGCCCTCCATCTCCTCTACCCGCTCTATCTTCGCGGCTTGGTCCCCGGCCCCTGGCCCGGCCTCCCTCCTCCCCGCCCCCCAGTGCCGAAGGGAGGAGGAATCCGCCTCCAGACACCCCCGCCTGCCGTCGGCCTGACTCCCAACCTCCGTCACTGCTGTTGCAAACAAATCAACCCGCAGTGCGCTGACCACGGAACCTTTCTCTTTACTATCCAGAAGCGTGAGGGAAGGATCACTGGAGGACACCGTCGCCGCGGGGTCTCCTGGGACTTGTAGTCTTGCTGGGACCAAGCGCCAAAACGCCGAGGCTGGAGAAGGGGAGGCTGTGGATGGGACTAATGCCTTTTAGAGAAAAACCTCACTCGTTCTTGTGTTTTCGCACTCTCCTTATTTTAAAAGTGTTCCCAGTCTCTACATGAGCGTCCCTGGGGAGAGGGAGGAGCTGCAGAATCTGAGCGCAGCAGAAGTGGGGTGCCTAACCGAAATCGTAGCGAAAGATGTTAATAGAGAAAAGGAAGGAAACAAGACCGAGGACAGTCATATCTCCATGGCTACCCTAATGGCTCTCTCCTGTTTCAGTGGGGAATCGACTGAAAGTACCCTGGAAATAGGGAAATCTCTTACGTTTGTATTGCGTTCTCGTTTTTCAACTTTCCTTCTCCATACTTAGAAAGGAGGGGTGTAGAAGGATCAACAAGAGCTGTAAGCTGAACTTCAGTTGGTTCCTGAAGTAAGGAGACCGGGCTGAGTAAGGGGAAGTTGAGGTTTATAGCCTTCCAAACTATTTCTGATTATCTTAACTTGGCTTCTGCTAATATGCAAGACTTCCATTGACACACACAGTCACAAACTCCAGGACACAATTACAAAGGGGGCAAAACTTGACGTCACCTCTTTTCTGCTTCCTGAGTTCTCTCTCCCCTCTTCAGCAGGCACAGAGCCCATTTATGTCTTTCTTGCTGTAGAAAACACCACCTTTTGGCCGGACGCGGTGGCTCACGCCTGTAATTCCAGTCCTTTGGGAGGCTGAGGCAGGGGTGGATCACGAGGTCAGGAGTTCAAGACCAGCCTGGCCAAGACGGTGAAACGCTGTCTCTACTGAAAATACAAAAATTAGCTGGGTGTGGTAGCAGGCGCATGTAGTCCCAGGTACTCGGGAGGCTGAGGCAGGAGAATCGCTTGAACCCAGGAGGCGGAGGTTGCAGTGAGCCAAGATCATACCACTGCACTCTAGCCTGGACGACAGAGCACACTTCCGTCTGGCCAGACCTCTTCTCTGATAGGCTGGTTAATGTAGTGCCTTGACTGAAATTAAGAGACTTGAGTTTGGGTCTGGACTCTCCCTGTGCCTTGCCTTGTGATCTCGGGCCAAGACGCCGTTTCATCATCTATGAGTTAAAGGTTTGGAATGGCAGATCTTTAAGCCCTTTTGACTTTAAAATTTTGTGAGTCCTGCTTCAGAAATTTTACTTCTTCTAACCTCTCATCTAAGAACACCGAGGTGTTCTTAGCCAAATGACGTCATGATATTTGGATTCACTGTTGTAAAATGTGAAGGCCTTATCTTTCCAGGGGTATTAGCATTTTATAAAAAGGGGTCGCTAATTCAAATGAATCTCTATTTGATAAATGTCTGTGAGGGCTGACTGCAAGGAGGGAGCCTCATTCTTCTTCCCATTTACCCACTCCCCCTCTGCCTGTTACTTGGTCACGTATTCTCCACCAGCCATTTTTCTTTTGCATGATTGTATTCCCCATGCAATCCCCAAAAGGTTCAGTAAAATAGAAATGAAAATTAAAAATGGGAATTTTAATACAAATACATAATATTTTTTAAAATAGAGCTGTAAGAAAGCAATGTGTAATGATTTGCCACACACAGTAATTTCTAGCACAGGAGATCAGATAAGAGCACTCAAGTTGGAGTTGTCCAGAAAAGGAATCGATCTTGAAGAAGGGACAAAATTTGGATAGGTGGAAGTAATCAGAGAGGGCATTATTTCAGGTAAATGTCACAAAGCCCACCCTTTAAAAACTATTCCTTAGTATTTTACATTTATTTTCAAAATAAGTAATACAAGAATGTGGTATAAAATTCAAATGGTGCAAAAGGGTAGACAAGGAAAAACTAAGTCTTCCTTAGTTTTTCCATTCATGTCCCAGTCACCTAGTTCCCCTCCCAGGAGGCAACCACTGTTGCAGATGTAAATCATATATAGATAGATCCTATATGTATGCATATACATATACATATATATGTATGTATTTTAAATACAAATGATAGCATATGTAATACATACTTGATTATGGCCTTGCAGATTTCTGCACCAAAACATAAAGGTCTGTCTCATTCTTTTTAACTGTGTAACATACTACCACATGGATTGGCTTGTTTTATTTAGCAAGTCTTCTACTGGTGGACCTCTAGGTTTTTTGCAGTCTCTTGGTATTACAAATAATACTGCAATAACTAACCTTCAGTGTACATCATTCTGAATATGTGTAAGTATATCTCGTCTCCATTTTTGATCTGTTGAGAAAAGCAATAATTTTTTTGCTATATAAAATCTTAAAGAATGCAAGTGACAGTGAACCCTTTGTAAATCCTAATAACTTATCAATATAAATACATATTTTCTTCAAATATCTAATTCAAAGGACAAAAGGAGAAAATAAAGGTTTGAACAGTGAGAAGAGAGGGTTTAAGTTGGTATAGAAAAGTATTTTCTGGCTGGGAACAGTGGCTCATGCCTGTAATCCCAACACTTTAAGAGGCTGAGGCAAGTGGATCACCTGAGGTCAGGAGTTCGAGACCAGCCTGGCCAGCTTGATGAAACTCTATTTTAGTCTCTACTAAAAATAGAAAAATTAGCCGGCATGGTAGCAGGCACCTGTCATGACAGCTACTTGGGAAGCTGAGGCAGAATAGCTTGAACCTGGGAGGGGGAGGTTGCAGTGAGCCAAGATTGCACCATTGCACTCCAGCCTGAGCAACAGAGCAAGATTCCATTTCAAATAAAATGTGTGTGTGTGTGTGTGTGTGTGTGTGTGTGTGTGTGTGTGTCCTAGCTGGGCACAGTGGCTCATGCCTGTAATTCCAGCACTTTGGGAGGCCGAGGCAGGTGGATCACCTAAGGTCAGTAGTTCGAGAACAGCCTGGCGAGCAGGGTGAAACCCTGTCTCTACTAAAACAAAAATTAGCTGGGCATGGTGACATGCACCTGTAGTCCCAGCTGCTCGAAAGGCTAAGGCAGAATTGCTTAAACCCAAGAGGCGGAGGTTGCAGTGAGCTGAGATCATGACACTGCACTCCAACCTGGGCAATAGAGTCAAACTCCGTCACACAAAAAAGTATTTCCTGAAAGTGTTGAGAGTTAAACAATTAATGAAGATGAATACACAGATCTTTTTTTCCCTCCTAGAACACCATTAAGTGACAGTAATGGGATTTTTTTTTTTTTTTTTAGACTGAGTTTTGCTCTTTTTACCCAGGCTGGAGTGCAATGGCAGGATCTCAGCTCACTGCAGCCTCCGACTCCTGGGTTCAAGCGATTCTCCTGCCTCAGACTCCTGAGTAGCTGGGATTACAGGCACGCGCCACCATGCCCAGCTAATTTTTTATTTTTAGTAGAGATGGGGTTTCACCTTGTTGACCAGGATGGTCTCGATCTCTTGACCTCGTGATCCACCCGCCTCGGCCTCCCAAAGTGCTGGGATTATAGGCATGAGCCACCGTGCCCGGCCACTGTAGATTTTTTTTAAAGTAGAGACAGGGTTTTGGGTTTTGCTGTATTGCCTAGACCGATCTCAGACTCCTGGACTCAAGCCATCCACCCTTCTTGGCTTCCCAAAGTACTAGGATTACAGGCTTGAGCCACCATGCCCAGCTGACATTTTTTGACATTCAGGAAATCACAAAAGATAGTAAAAACCACTCATACTTTTACAATCCAGAAAGAACCAGTGGGTTATATTGGTATCCATTAATTCTGTCATTGGAGGAAAAGGAATAGGTGAGAAATATTCTTTCTAACTTTACTTTTCTATTACAAGTTCCTCTTGCTTTGATGATTTCTAGAGAGATTCTGAAGCCTTGATCTTCCTATTAATGTAGGTGGAAATCAAGTACTTTTTTTTAGAACACCATAAAACACTTAATTCTTCCATATGAATTAAGAACAGTTTACTAAGAGAAAGTATGACTATTTTCTATTATGCAACATAAAATCAGAATCACAAATCCAAGAATTTTTAAATTTACAAATTGAAGGAAAAAATAAAACAAAGAATGATGTGATTGGGTTTTCATAAGTATTTCTCTACTGCTTGTTAAATCACTGTCATCTTCTAAAGTTACCAGCAGGTAAGTAATCTCTAGCTTCGAATAAAGAGAGGAAAAATTATGGAAGAAAATATTAAAAATACAATCCATTCACCTAATTTTTTTTCTATGAATTGGGAAAAGTCACCATTATCAAATTTAACAACCAAACATAGTTTCTTGTATCTCAGCCCTGATTCCTAAGGGAGCAAGTTTGAGAATCCCTGGTTCTAGACAATTGTTCTGTCTTCTCTGCCTCTATATTCCTGGCAATATTGCAGAACAGTGCTTCTCCAACTTCAGTGTGTACACGAATCATGTGGACATCTTGTTAAAATACACTTCTGATTTAGTAAATCTAGGGTGGTGCTTGGGATTCTGCATTTATTTATTTTTTAATTAATTAATTAATTAATTTAGAGATGGAGTCTCTAAATAAAGAGACTGGTGTGTAATGGCGCTATCTCGGCTCACTGCAACCTCCACCTCCCAAGCTGGAGGTAAATGAAAGTGCTTTGAAATGGAAATCGGCCTGGTGTGGTGGCTCACACCTGTAAATCCCAGCACTTTGGGAGCCCAAAGGAGGCAGATTGCTTGAGCCCAGGAGTTGGAGACCAGCCTGGGCAACATGGTGAAACTCCATCTCTACCAAAAAAACAAAAATTACCCAGATGTAACAGGCCTGTAGTCCTAGCTACTTGGGAGGCTGAGGTGGGAGGATCATCTGAGCCCGGGGAGGTTGAGGCTGCAGTAAGCCATGCAGCCACTGCACTGCAGCTTGAGCAAGAGAGTGAGACCATGTCTCAAAAAAAGAAAAGAAAAGAAAAGAAAGTTTAGGGAAAAGCAAGGGAATCAGAGAGAATCTAACTTTCTAACTTGAGTTTCCAGTCCTGGCAGTGCTGCTTACTTATTTCATGATCGTAAGCAAATTACTGGAGTGTCATTCACTTCATCTGTAGAGGAGAAGTAATAACGCCCACCTCACAGGGTTGTGAAGATGAAGTGGCATCATGTGTAAAGCAGTTGGCACCTTATCTGGCACATAGACATGCTTAGGAAATGTTTTCTCAGCATGAGCAACAGAGAGAGACCCCATCTCAAAAATAAATAAATAACATTGACATAGAAAAGGGTACTGGTAGGTTTTAATCCAACCATCTTTATCCATCTAGGATCAGCCCATAGATAAGAATATAACCAATTATAAGGTGTTATTCTATGTAGGTAGGGAAATAAACCAAATATAGGTTCCACTGAACTATCAGATAACAGTGGAGAAAGGATCACAACCATTTAGACTTAGAAAGGCCAACACAGAGAAACCCCTTGTCTACTGAAAATACAAAAATTAGCCGGGCATAGTGACATGTGCCTGTACTCCCAGCTACCCAGCAGGCTGAGGCAGGAGGATTGCTGGAACCGTGGAGGCAGAGGCTGCAGTGACCCAAGATGGCACCACTGCACTCCAGCCTCGGCAACAGAGCCAGACTCCACCTCAAAAAGAAAGAAAAGAAGGAAAGGAAGAACAGAAAGGAAGGAAGGGAGGAAGGGAGGGAGGGAGGGAGGGAAGGAAGGAAAAGCAATACTGAGGCCAGGCGTGGTGGTTCACACCTGTAATCCCAGCACTTTGTGGGGCTGAGGTGGGTGGATCACCTGAGGTCAGGAGCTTGAGACCAGCCTGACCAACATGGTGAAACTTGTCTCTACTAAAAGTACAAAAGTTGGCCGGGCATGGTGGTGGGTGCTTGTAATCCTAGCTACTTGGGAGGTTGAGGCAGGAGAATTGCTTGAACCCAGGAGGTGAAAGTTGCAGTGAGCTGAGGTCACCCCATTGCACTCCAGCCTGGGTGACAAGAGAGAAATTCCATCTCAAAAAAAGAAAAAAAGAAAAGCAATACCGATCTACTAATCTGACTGATGAAAAATGAATTGGGACAAAACTATGTTCAGGGCTTCTGGAAAGCTTTGGATCAGTTACTCTAAAACATTTCCGGAAAACCTTGTTCTTCTACTTGGCAGTAAAACAAAGATTATCTCTGTTTAGAGTTACACCAAATTCCCTTCAACTGATTGCCACCCCTCCCCCACCATGCACTGCACCCTAACAGCCAGGCATGGCACTGATGAAATACTTAGCATTGGAATGGTATTTGATGTATAATTAAATAGGATGCATTTAGCAGTTCAATTTTACAGACTTTTAATCTTCAAGTTAACAAACCTTCGTGTAGAGAATCTCATAAACAAAATATTCTTGGAAGTGCTATCCTCCTTGTAAAAATACATAATCCGGAATGTGAGTAGTTACTACAGAGGGAAAACATTTCCTAAGCATGTCTGTGTGCCAGATAAGGTGCCAACTGCTTTACACATGATGCCACTTCATCTTCACAACCCTGTGAGGTGGGCGTTATTACTTCTCCTCTACAGATGAAGTGAATGACACTCCAGTAATTTGCTTACGATCATGAAATAAGTAAGCAGCACTGCCAGGACTGGAAACTCAAGTTAGAAAGTTAGATTCTCTCTGATTCCCTTGCTTTTCCCTAAACTTTCTTTTCTTTTCTTTTCTTTTTTTGAGACATGGTCTCACTCTCTTGCTCAAGCTGCAGTGCAGTGGCTGCATGGCTTACTGCAGCCTCAACCTCCCCGGGCTCAGATGATCCTCCCACCTCAGCCTCCCAAGTAGCTAGGACTACAGGCCTGTTACATCTGGGTAATTTTTGTTTTTTTGGTAGAGATGGAGTTTCACCATGTTGCCCAGGCTGGTCTCCAACTCCTGGGCTCAAGCAATCTGCCTCCTTTGGGCTCCCAAAGTGCTGGGATTTACAGGTGTGAGCCAACACCCCAGGCCGATTTCCATTTCAAAGCACTTTCATTTACCTCCAGCTTGGGAGGTGGAGGTTGCAGTGAGCCGAGATAGCGCCATTACACACCAGTCTCTTTATTTAGAGACTCCATCTCTAAATTAATTAATTAATTAATTAAAAAATAAATAAATGCAGAATCCCAAGCACCACCCTAGATTTACTAAATCAGAAGTGTATTTTAACAAGATGTCCACATGATTCGTGTACACACTGAAGTTGGAGAAGCACTGTTCTGCAATATTGCCAGGAATATAGAGGCAGAGAAGAGAGAACAATTGTCTAGAACCAGGGATTCTCAAACTTGCTCCCTTAGGAATCAGGGCTGAGATACAAGAAACTATGTTTGGTTGTTAAATTTGATAATGGCACAATCTCGGCTCACTGCAGCCTCAACTACATGGGGTCAAGTGGTTCTCCCACCTAAGCCTCCTAAGTAGTTGGGACCACCATGCCTGGCTAATTTTTTTTTTTTTTTCTGTAGAGACAAGGTCTCACTATGTTGCCCAGGTTGGTCAACATGATCTTGATAGAGGTTTTTTAGAAGACTCTGAAGCCTGATTTCTGAAATATATTCCAACCAGCTTAGTCTACATCTATCCATATATGCCAAGCCCAATGCCTGAAACAAAAAGTATACTCAATACATATTATCTGAAAGAAAATGTTTTCTTTCATTCCCCTGCCTGCTCCCTTTCTCATAAATCCAGCCACTTCTCCAGGGAGGTGGTTTGATGGAAGTTAGGGTTGGGATTCTGAAGCAAAGGTGGAAGGCATCCTGTCAAGAGACCATTCTGTATTCCCAAATTTCAGAGGGAAGAGGGACCTCCACCTACTAAGCTTCACGTGAGCCTCCAAGTGCTTGGAAGAAAGTTCCCAGCAGCTGTTTGAGCCACCATTGTCTATCCCTGTGTTGGGAGGGTCCTACCATTTTCCTAGAGTTGATTTCATTAGCACTGTTCTAGGCACTTTCTCAAAATAGGGCTAAGGGATCCATTTAGGCAAGTTTTCAGATTACATGCACAAACTTCTTGCATAGGGAATATGACAAATTTTAAGGATGTGGAGGAATAAAGAAACATATTTAAAATATTATAAAAATAAATCATTTCAAATAAGATTTTATTTGTTGCCCAGGCTGGAGTGCAGTGGCATGATCTCGGCTCACTGCAACCTCTGCCCCCACTGGGTTCAAGCGATTGTCCTGCCTCAGCCTCCTGAGTAGCTGGAATTACAGGCGTCCACAACCACGGCCAGCTAATTTTTTGTACTTTTAGTAGAGACAGGGTTTCACTATGTTGGCCAGGCTGGTCTCGAACTCTTGACCTCAGGTGATCCACCTGCCTCAGCCTCCCAAAGTGCTGGGATTACAGGAGTGAGCCACCGCAACCAGCCCTCAAATAAGATTTTAATAGTCTCACATTCTAGCATAAAATTTAGGATTATTTCTTAGCATTCCCTCCCATATTTATCCATGACTTATCCAAAATTTATCAATATTGTTTACATCATATTTAATTATTTTTTTTAAATTTAAGACTGAGTCTCACTCTGACGGTTAGGCTGGAGTGCAGTGGCGTGACCTTGGCTCACTGCAACCTCCACCTCCCAGGTTCAAGTGATTCTTCTGCGTCAGCCTCCCAAGAACAAGGTGCACACTACCATACCTAGATAATTTTTGTATTTTTAGTAGAGACGAAACTACTAAATACAATTCACCACATTGGCCAGGCTGGTCTCAAACTCCTGACCTCATGATCCACCCACCTCAGCCTCCCAAAGTGCTGGGATTACAGGTATGAGCCACCGTGCCCGGGCTTATATCATATTTAATTCTTTTTTTGTTTTGAGACGGAGTTTCGCTCTTGTTACCCAGGCTGGAGTGCAATGGCGCGATCTCGGCTCACCGCAACCTCCGCCTCCTGGGTTCAGGCAGTGCTCCTGCCTCAGCCTCCTGAGTAGCTGGGATTACAGGCACGCGCCACCATGCCCAGCTGATTTTTTGTATTTTTAGTAGAGACAGGGTTTCACCATGTTGACCAGGATGGTCTTGATCTCTTGACCTTGTGATCCACCCTCCTTGGCCTCCCAAAGTGCTACAGGCTTGAGCCACCGCGCCTGGCTACTTAAGTCTTTTAATGTTTCTATATATTCATCATATTATCTCTTTTAATAGCAACACAATGTTCCATTCCACTATATTGTTATGCCTTGTTCCTCATCTACTCCCTATTCTTGGGACATTTAGGTAGTTTCAGATTTTTCATTATTATTATTAATTATTATTATCTGAGACAGAGTCTTGCTCTGTTGCCTAGGCTGGAGTGCACTGGCGTGATCTCGGCTCATTGCAACCTCTGTTTCCCGGGTATAAATGATTCTATTGCCTCAGCCTCCCGAGTAGCTGGGATTACAGGCATGCACCACCATGCCCAGCTAATTTTTGTATCTTGAGTAGAGATGGGGTTTCACCAGTTGGCCTGGCTGGTCTTGAACTCCTGACCTCAGGTGATCCGCCCACCTTGGCCTCCCAAAGTGCTAGAATTACAGGCGTGAGCCACCATGCCTGGCTTTATCGTTTTTGTTTTTTTTTTTAACAGGAAGTCTCACTCTGTCGCCCAGGCTGCAGTGCAGTGGCATGATCTTGGCTCACTACAACCTCTGCCTCCCAGGTTCAAGCGATTCTCCTGCCTCAGCCTCCCATGTAGCTGGAATTACGGTCACCCACCATCATGCTTGGCTAATTTGCGTATTTTTATAGAGACAGTGTTTCACCATGTTGGCCAGGCTGGTCTTGAACACCTGACCTCAGGTGATTCACCCACCTCAGCCTCCTAAAGTGCTGGGATTACAGGCATGAACCTCTGTGCTCCGCCAGGTTTTTCATTATTATAAACAATGCTGCAATAAACATTTTTGTTGTTGTTCATGTAGCTTGTTTTCTTCTTTTGAATTATTTCCTGGAGATCAATTCCCAGGAGGGTATTACTAAGGGGAAGAGTATAAACATCTATGTGGTTGTAGCTCTGTAGTACTAAACTGTCCTCTGATAGAACTGCACTGTGTCATTGCCTGTTGAAAGGGAGTACTATCTTCTCTCACCAGCACCCTGTGAGAGATCTGAGACGAGCCTGGGTGGACTCATTAATGAAAACAGCCCTTTGTCCCTATATCTGCTTGGGTATGCCCCAGAGCTATATGAGGATGCCTGAAAATGGTTTATGACATAAGGATGCATAGTCCAGAATAATATCTCACATGGATGATGTGATTCCCCTTCTCACGAGAGACTTCCTCAATTAAGTTGTCTTTTTCTTATTGAAGTCACAAGATCAGCAGAAGGGTTTTCAAACAACTGACATTTTCCTCTTAATTTCAGAGCAACTCTTCATTCCGGTGTTGGAAAAACGTGTGGTGCCTGTTAGAACTGAAGGCTAGACTTCAGTTAGAACGGCTCACGGTTTACCATTGTGATCTCAGTGCAAAAGGGTTGGGACATTTAGGTAGTTTCAGATTTTTCATTATTATTATTATTACTAAGATAGAGTCTTGCTCTGTTGCCCAGGTTGGAGTGCAAATAGTGTGATCTCAGCTTACTGTGACCTCTGCCTCCCAGGTTCAAGCGATTCTCCCGCCTCGGTGGGTCCTTCCAGGACACCAAGGAAAGGAAGCCCTGAGAGAGCTGAAAAGGTTTCAGGAAATGTCAGGAAGAAAAAGTGAGAAAAAGTCATACTAAAATAAGAAAGATCTATTCCAACTGGTGGAAGATGATATTGAGATTGTATGTTAATATGTCTCTCTTAGTTATCTTACATGGCAGGAATACCACGTGAGGCTATTGAAAGGTTTAGATCTAAAGTATATGGCACATTATTAGGAACTCCAATAATAGTTGTTATTATTAGTCTATAATTAGACTATACATAATCTAGGCTGACAGTACAGTGGGCATTGTGGAAAAAGTATGGACACTGAAAGGAAGTGGAAGTGCTTTGGCCATCTCTTTCTAACCAGGTTACCTAAGGCAAGTTTTCTATTCTCTTTGAGCCTCAGTTTCATTATCTGTAAAATGATACTTAACCTACAAAGTTTGTTTTATGGACTAAATGGGAAGGTATGTCATGCATATAGTAAGTGCTCAACTAGTTCACAAATGTGATCAGCCAAGTCTTCTCCTACATTAGCGGTTCTCAAACGTCAATGCACATATCACTTAGGAAACTTGTCTAAACAGCAGAGTTTCAGGCTCCACCCTCAGGAATTCTGATTCTTTCAGGTTGGAATGGGGCCTGGGAATCTGCATATATAACTAAATTTCAAGGTGATTATGTTGCTGGTAGTGCATGAACCATACTTTCAGAAACACTACCCTACAGTCTCAGAGAATAAAGAGAAGAAAAATAATTCTATTTTAATATGCCATAAAACTATAGCATGCAGATTTAAAAGAGATCCAAATATCAAATGTTCTATTTTCAAGAGGTTATTTAGCGTTCTTCCTTACTTAAAAGAATTAGAATAATCCTAAAGCAATATTTTATCCTTTGAACATTCACGATATGGATAAATATGTGTAAACACCTCTTTTTGGGCGTCATCTTGATCCCTCACAGAGATCTCCCTCTCCTCCGGACCTTGGTACCTAAGTATCTCCCATGTGGAGTGTTGACAGGCATTACCATTTCAATCTTGTGCTGTTAATTGACATTTCCTCTCTATCTCATCTCCCCAACTGGACTTTGAGGCAGGGACCAATGTCTTTTATTTTGCTAAATCCTCCACAAGCATCTTGTAAAGCCTTTGTACATGATGTGTCTTCATAAATATATGTGAATGAATGTAGAGATATTGAACTTCAGACTAACTCATTAGAGTGTTACTTACCATAAAGTGACTCAAAATTATAGTTGTGAAAAGGTGAGCTATTAGGCTTTTAGGCTTGGAGCAGAGGTGTCCAGTCTTTTGGCTTCCCTGGGTCACACTGGAAGAATTGTTTTGGGACAAGCATAGAATAAACTGATAGCCGACAAGCTGGAAAAAAGGGAAAATGTAATAGCGAAACATGTAATAATGTTGAAAATGCTTCTGAGTACATGATGTTTTTGTTGTTGTTGTTTTTTGTTTTTTTTGAGGCGAAGTTTCACTCTTGCTTCCAGGCTGGAGTGCAGTGGTGCGATCTCAGCTCACTGCAACTTCTGCCTCCCAGGTTCAAGTGATTCTCCTGCTTCAGCCTCCTGAGTAGCTGGAATTCCAGGCAGCCGCCACCACACCAGGCTAATTTTTTGTATTTTAGGTAGAGATGGGGTTTCATCATTTTGCCCAGGCTGGCCTTGAACTCCTGACCTCAGGTGATCTGCCCACTTCAGCCTCCCAAAATGCTGGCATTACAGGCCTGAGCCACCGTGCCCGGCCACGTTTTTTTTTTTTTTCCCGAGATGAAGTTTCATTCTTGTTGCCCAGGCTGGAGTGCAGTGGTATGATCTCAGCGCACCGCAACCTCCGTCTCCTGGGTTCAAGCGATTCTCCTGCCTCAGCCTCCCAAGTAGTTGGGATTACAGGCATGTGATACCACGCCCGGCTAATTTTTTTTTGAGACAGAGTTTCGCTCTTGTTACCCAGGCTGGAGTGCAATGGCGTGATCTCGGCTCACCGCAACCTCCGCCTCCTGGATTCAGGCAATTCTCCTGCCTCAGCCTCCCGAGTAGCTGGGATTACAGGCAAGCGCCACAATGCCCAGCTAATTTTTTGTATTTTATCTTTAGTAGAGATGGGGTTTCACCATGTTGACCAGGATGATCTCGATCTCTTGACCTTGTGATCCACCCGCCTCAGCCTTCCAAAGTGCTGGGATTACAGGCTTGAGCCACCGCGCCTGGCTAATTTTTTATTTTTAGTAGAGACAGGGTTTCTCCATGTTGGTCAGGCTGGTCTCGAACTCCCAATCTCAGGTGATCTGCCTGCCTTGGCCTCTCAAAGTGCTGGGATTACAGGTGTGAGCCACTGCACCCAACTTCACATGATGTTTTAAGAAAGTTTACAAATTTGTGTTGGGTCTCATTCAAAGCCGTCCTGGGTTACATGTGGCCCATGGGCTGGGTGTTGAACAACTTTGCTTTAGGGTCAGACGGAGCTGAGCACAGATCTTGGACCTTTTTGTGAGTGCTGTAACTTCTCTAAGCCTATTTTCTCATTTGTAAATTGGGAATAATACTTACCTTGTAGGGTTGTTTCAGGAGAGTGTTCACAAGGTTCCTAGCAAAATGTTGAACACCTGTGGCTCTCTTTAAATGCTAGACACTTGCTTTTACTATTATATAAAAGTACCACATAGGATAATACATAGAACTGCCCATAGATATTTATTTTCAGATGAAAAATAATAAACAATTGATTCTCTCTGAGCAAAGCTGATATTTTTTCTCTCTTTTTAAGGTCTAGAATTTTCAGCTTTAAGTAACAAATTGTCCAGAGGTTTGTTTGGATTCCCTATATAGATGGGAAAGGGCACAAAGCAGCCATTTTACCAGTGCCAGGCTTTCACACATAGTAGTACAATCAGGGTTTAAGTTTATGCTTCACAGACCTCCTCTGTTCATAACCATGATCAGCGTTTTTTCTTCCATTACAGAGGAGCAACCAGAATAAAGAATATGTATCCTACCTGAAATGAGAAGCAGGAACGTCTAGCTTTTTCATATTACAGATAGGAGAGTCTCCCACCCCAGGAATGAAACAGACATTGGAATCTCCCGTGTAAGTCTTAGGGGCGCTGTGAGACAAATGATCATGAGGTTAGTAATCTGGGTCTGTTTACTCCTTTAAAACATTGCCTGGTTGGTATCAGAGATTCTGTGTTTTGAATGAAATAATGTATACAATTTCAGCATAAATATAGTAATGGCAGCTTTATTTCTAAGGGCAAAAAATCGAGACAAGTATGTCAAAGAGTAAGGTGGACAGTAGTTAAACCATGATATCTTTAGTTTATAGAACAGTAAGCAGTCATTTAAAATATTTACTTAAACATATGGAATATGACTAATAACATATGGAATAATATGGAAAAAGGTAATAATGTGGAAAATGCTGCTGAACACATTTCAAGTGTAAAATAGGATAAAAATGGGCCGGGCATGATGGCTCATGCCTGTAATCCCAGCACTTTGTGAGGCCAAAGAGGGTGGATCACAAGGTCAGGAGATCGAGACCATCCTGGCCCATATGGTGAAACCCCGTCTTATGTAAAAAAAAGTAGATTTTAAAAAATAGGATAAAATTTAGTTTAGGTGAAGAGCTTTCTCCAATCAGGAGTGACGCAGAGCCTTGCTGGTCCTCCCTTCCTTTTACAATAGCCAATAAAAAGCCTGTACTTAGTTGGTGGGATTGTGACATCATCAACAATCCAGACAATCTTCCTAAGGATTATTTGCATAGTTTACTTCTCCTAATCCAACAGAACTCAATTTCTTTCAAGGAGTGCATTGAGTGGAAGTGGTCGGTGCAATGATATTGGTATCAAATGCAGTGAGCAAAATTATTATAGCTGGTCCCTCTAGAGAGTACTTTTACCTTTGAATCACTCTACTCAGTATGTTAAATCTTTAAATAGTGCACTGAGAGCCACTTATCCATTTGATGTTTAATTTTTTTTTTTTTTTTTTTTTTTGAGACAGAGTCTTGCTCTGTTGCCCAGGCTGGAGTGCAGTGGTACAATCTTGGCTCACTGCAACCTCCACCTCCTGGGTTCAAGCATTTCTCCTGCCAGCTAATTTTTGTATTTTTAGTAGAGACAGGGTTTTCACCATGTTAGCCAGGCTAGTCTAGAACTTCTGATCTCAGGTGATCTTCCTGCCTCAGCCTCTCAAAGTGCTGGGATTACAGGCATGAGCTACTTCACCCAGCCTAAATATTTTTTTAAGTATTGCTGTGGAATAGGAAATAAAATTGCCTTGGATAATCTACAAGCTTCTTACTACTGGCAAAAAGAGAAGACTTTTCTCAGACCTTATTGCTTTTACGAAAAGAAACAAAACAAAACAAAACCCTACTCTACACTTTGTTGATCTTGGCACCTTATCCTCTATAATGCTGCAACCATTTATCAAACTAAATGAACTGGGTGTTGACAAGAGCAGGATTCCATAATTCTGCCCTTTCTACGCCTTGTTTATATACTTATTGGTTTAACAAATTTGATACTACCAAAGTGCTCCCCTTCATCAGTATAACTGGGATTTCTGTTCACGAAAAGCATTCAGCTTAGTGGGATAATTCTGCCTTTCTCATATGGCATACAGGGAGCTCGGACAAGTTAATCAGTTTTGTTTCACTTAGGTTTACTGCATATATAACACGTGTTAAGCATGTTCACATGTACTATCTACCTTAATCCTCACAATAACTGGAGAGCATAGATACTATTAGCCTCTGTTTATAGATGAGAAAACCGAGGGTGAAAGAGGTTAAGCTCTTAAGAAGTAACTGAACCAGAATGTTTACATGACTTTTCTGACATCAAGACCAATGTTCTTCCCACTATACTATGTTATTTACTTATAATTAACTAGTTGTGTCAAAACAGAATGGAAGTGCGACTCCTACATAGCATATATGATCACTTGCATTGTATATCTGCAAACTTTTGTCTTATCTTGAATATCAAAACTTACTTTATGCCTATATTTTCTCAAAGAAACATAGAACAATAGAATGATCCAATCCTGTAAACAAAATTTTAAGCAACCAAAGTACTTTCAGTTTCTGATTTTCTTAGGTGCTCAAGAATTTACTGCAGCTAATGAAAATTTGCCATTGGCTTCAAACTGGTGGTTATAGGTCACTCAGGTCTCCACACAGACTTGTAGCCAAACTTCTTTGGCAGTAGCATATCTATTCCATAATATGACACTCAGTGAAAGTCAGAAATTGGTGGGACACATTTGAACTCCCAAAGATAGAACCGTTGGAGTGAAACATGTAATGTTTTTGAAACTGGATGACATCTGTGGTCATAGCTATGGCCCTCACTCTTTGCTAGGCAATGGCCAAGTGCTTTACATATATTACCCAACACCCTCTATGGTAGGTACGGTCATTATCCCTACTTCCAAGTAACTGGGAAACTGGGGCATGAAGAGGTTAGATACCCTGTCCCCACTCACATGGTCAGTGAAGAACAGAGCTATGATTTGTCCCCAGTCTGGCCACAGAGCCTGAGCTCTTAACCGTTATGCTATGCTGCCTTTTCGAAATGGAATGTAAAGTATTAGCTGATTTTATGAAATGAAACGCAGCACAGACTTTTTGCTGACCTGAATCACAAGTTGCAAATATGACCACAAGTAGAAAATTTGGCTGTCATGCTGTATGTATATGAAATATACAAATCAAACTTAAGACCGACTTTTATTTAGTATAGAAATTAGGCATAATTCATAATTATAATGCTCTCTGCTTCCTTAAAGGAAACCAAATCCCTTCACTTTTCTTCAGCTTCGAGTCAGGTCATGAACATGTGTCAATGCATGCTCACCATTTGCTGGCCACCGCGTGCCCCTCAAAACTTTGCTCGGGGTCTTCGGGGCCTCTGCACTTATCTGGGCTGAGACAGGCAGGGAGCAGTATATTCCTCTGCTTGAAACCTTGCACCATGGGAACCTGTCCCCACTGGTTCTATCTACTCCTGCCTACGGTCTACACTGGCATCCTGCCATCCCCTCACCATTGAAAATGCTAAATAAAGGCTTATAACTTTGTGTTTCCACATTGTGCTTGATTCTTTGTGGTAGATGTGGGGGGTGGTTCTACATTCCCAGCCCATCCTAAATTCCTATCTTCTAAAAGTGGAGCTGCCTAGTTTAGAAAGTAGCTGCTTGGCTGCAGTAAATTCTTAACAAATTAGTCTCTTCTAGGATACACATTAAAATGAGTGGTTGGAATGGGAAGACGACAGAACAGAGAGTCAAGAGACTCTGATTAGTGAGGCTGAAGTGAGGCTAGAATGGCACCATGGGTGTGAAAGAGATTGGTAAACTGTAAAATCCTTTAGAGACCGTGTGGCCCCTTCACTGTGTAGGCCAGTGATTCTCAAAGGGTAGCCTGTGTCAGAATTACCTGGAGGGCTTGTCAAAAAGGATTTCTTGGCTCACTACTTCTGATTCTGTAGGTCTGGCTGGTGGCCAAGAATTTGCATTTCTATCAAGTTCCCGGGTGATGCCGATGCTGCTGGTCCAAGGACCACATTTTGAGAACCACCGGTTGCTGGATGAGTAAAATCCATTGTGTCCACAGGAGGACATACAACAGGAGCTCAGATGCGGTTGTTATTATTACTACTCTCCATATCTTGGTAACCCCAACGTTTGCTCTCTTCTGCTTCCAGATTAGTCAGCACAGTTTGGCTGAGATTTATGCAAAGAGAGACAGCGTTCCTTTTCTACACTTCTATATGTAGCAACCTCCTGCCATTAATACCCTTTCTTATTTAAAAGCTGCTTCACAGTTTGTAAGGAACGCTCACATGTTATTGTGTTTTTATATGAAATGCTTCCCAATTTCTGAGCATAAAGCCAAGTAAAGTCTCATTAAGAAATATGAACTTAAATCCGGGGACGGGACGATGAGGAGAGAACACTCCCTCCCCTTACCATTTGCAGCTCTGAATGTAAGCACAGGTTTGACTCAGACCAAGTATCCTAGAGGGGATAGGTGTCTCCCTTATGTATATAAGGTGCAAAGTTAGAGCCCCAAAAAGCAGTGATAATAAACATCCCTCTTGTGCCCCTTCACGCCAAATAAAGCGAATGGGTGGAGGAAATCCCGGGCGAGCCTTCCCTGGCAGGGTCCCTCAAGCTGGCGCCGAAACTGCGACTCCCACGCCCGCCACCCCCGCCCCTGAGCTACAGCCCGCTCTCCGCAATGCAAAAACGCAGCAGCATCGCCCTCCAGCCCTCTCCTGGGGGATCGCACGGTGCAACCAACCCTAAAAACGTGGCCGCGCGACGCCCCCTCAGCCCCACTGGCTTCCCATTGGCTGGTTGCCGCTGTCATTCCCTCCTAGCCTCGCCTTCCCGCTCCCGGGCGGAGGCTGCCGGGCGGGGTAGGTTGCGCGCTCGCCGCGGGCTCGGGCCGCGGCCGCGGCTTTGCAGCAGGCAGCGCTGCGGGCGGGGAGCGGGGCGCGCGGGCCGGAGTAGAGGCCGGGCGCGCTGCGGGCTCCGCGGCCGGCCGATGCGGGGCGGGGGCCGGTGGCAGGGCCGGGGGCCGCAGCCGGCGCTGAGGGCGGCCGACTAGGACCTGCCCGGCCGGCTGCCCCGCGCCCCGCCTCGCCCCGCTGCCTGGCCGACCGGGAGGGATGCGCTGTGCCGCCCAGCTCCTCTCCAACCTGCCCGTGCCCTGAGGCAGAAAGTTTGGGGGCCGGGGGTTGTCTCCCGCCTCCCTCCTGCAATGACTGCCCAAGGACTCCTGCTGCCCAGCCTCGACTGTGACCTGCCTTCGCTCCCCAGGTCGAAATGAACTATTCCAAGCTGTAACCAAGGCTCCCCTTCCCTCCCCTCCTTCACCGGCCTTTAAGATTTTTTTTTTTTTAATTATTGAAGAAATTGTGGTCTGCCATCTCCCCTCCTTATTAATAATTTAGACCCCAGGCCTCATTTCTGAGCATAAGAGGGGGTGCGGTCTTCCCCAAGACGGCGCGCTGGAAGGACAGATTCCCCTTGCCGACCCACATACACCATGAAGAGGTGCAAATCGGACGAGCTGCAGCAACAACAGGGCGAGGAGGATGGAGCTGGGCTGGAAGATGTCGCTTCCCACCTGCCGGGCCCGGACCTCCGGCCTGGGGAGACCACGGGTGCTAACTCTGCTGGCGGGCCAACTTCGGACGCCGGCTCTGCCGCGGCGCCCAACCCAGGTCCCCGAAGCAAGCCTCCTGATTTAAAGGTGAGCGCAGACCATCCCCCGGCAAGCCCAGCCCGCGACTTAGCTCTCGCCACCCCACGCAGAAGTGCTTTAACAGGATAAAAGTGAGCGGGGAAGCCAGGCAAAGGTCAGAGAGGATGAGCGGATGCTTGGCTGGCACCCCAGGAGGGACGTCAGGTACCATTTGTGCCTCTTTCAGCTCCATTTCAGTTCTCTGTGTTTGTTTCCCATTATTCAGCAAACGTTTTAGTGACTCACCCATCCGAGATTGTTTGAATAATGTGTGTAAAGTGCTATTCGCAGACAAAGGGCTGGAGAAATCCAAGATGCTAACCAAAAAAGCGGACATCGCTTTCCCTCCTGTAGGATGGCAGGAGTTAGAAATTGCAACATGGGAGGCCAAACAGGTGACCATTAGTTTTCTTTGCTGAGTAAGTCTCTTCCCATTGGGATCTCTGGGTGCCTTTATTTATTTATTTATTTTAATTTGGTAAGACAGAGTCTTGTTCTGTCGCCCAGGCTGGAGTGCAGTGGCGTGATCTCGGCTCACTGCGACCTCCGCCTCCTGGGTTCAAGCAATTTTCCTGTTTCAGCCTTCCGAGTAGCTGGGATTACAGGCACGCGCCACCACGCCCGGCTAATTTTTGTATTTTGAGTAGAAATGGGGTTTCGCCATGTTGGCCAGGCTGGTCTTGAACTTCTGACTTCAGGTGATCGTCCCACCTCAGCCTCCCAAAATGCTAGGATTACTGGCGTGAGCCACCGCGCCCAGCCCCATTGGGATCTTTGAGCGCCTTCCTGGATGAAGCTCAGTTTGCCAGTCTGGGAACGGGGGTGTGTGGATTTCCTGCCGTTAGGTGGAGCCAGAGGTTAAGATAGTGCTTGGAGATCTCTGCCTGCCTGCTGAACCAACCCCCAGGGTGGAGAACTGACAGGTGGTGGAGCAGTGCTTGGGCTGGTTTGGGGCCTCAGTTCAAGTTGCATACATGCTGAGCCGGCAGCTAGAACCAGAAGCCGAAAGAACTGCTCACATGGACCTGTTTATTTTCTGGCCTGAGGTTGCGGAAATAATTGGCGAGCTGTGTTGAATATATCTCTATCAATTAAAACAGCGGCTGAGATAAATAATGCACCTTTGCCGGAACTGCCACAGGGACTGCAGGCTCAGGCTTCTTAAGCCAGCTCACCGTCGGGCTGAGCGAGATGTCAGCCCAAGGAAGGAACTTAGGTGCCTTGGAGATTGATACCTCACAGTTATTTTCTTCAGAGAAGGTGTGGGGTCTGGGCTGGGGGAACGGAAAGGACTCCGTTATATTTAATAAAGCCTGTATCCTATGGCAGCAGCCGCTAAGGAGCTCGCCAGAATAAGCCAATGACATTCCTCGTTTGGCCTGAGCGGCTCAGAGTCAGGAAGTCAGAGCGCAGGTGAGTGTGTGCTTTTACCTGTGTATGTTACCTGTCCGTGTGCCTTGGGGAGCAGTGAAAAGGGGGACAACTAGGTCCTTGTGTGTGCTTTTAAAATTTTGCAGTAATTATTCAAATCTGACCTCTGGTCCTGCTGCTGTCCTTTTCAAAGCCTCATGGCTAGCCTTATGTCTAGAGGATCTCTGGGGGATAGGCTCTCTCTGCGCAGGAAGCTTGAGCTTTCATCAGGCCCTTGGTGTTTATCTCTGCTGTCACCCCCACGTCCATCCCTTGTGGGCAGGAGGTGTATTTTCTGTTTTAAGTGAGACTGTGACGGGGAAGGGGTCCCTTTAATGCTGTTGTGGGGAGCAGGCTAGCCTTCTGCAGCAGCCCCATTCTGAGCCGGTCCAGATGAGTCTGGCGAGCACAAACCCTGATTCTTTGACCAGATGAAACCCTCAACTAAGTCTATGAGAGGCAGCTTTGGAAATTCCCCTACTTTTCAGCTCAGGACAGCAATGGAAACTGTTTTCTCCATTTATTTCCCCCAGTTGCCTTCATAAGGAAGATGGGCTTGTCATGGCATGGGGGCTGCAGTGTCTCTGTAGACAGGATTGCCTTAAGCTTATTCATTTCTACTCTCCTATATCATTTTTCTTTCTTCCTTTTATTTTTTTTTGTTTGGCGATGCCCTCATTCTGGTCAGGGGCAGATATAGTAACAACTGTACACTGATATTAACTGCTGAACTTCCCTCAACCAGAACTGAAATCAGGTGCAAGAAAGGGAGGCTTCCCCTTACCCCCCAGAGAAAACATACCACTGAACACAGCCATGTGGACCCAGCAAGGAGCAGAAAACCCAGCTGCAGCCTGCTTGTGGGAGCACGGGGAAACAAGCAGGGCTTTTCCTGTTTATCCCTGTCTGCTTCATCACAACATGTTTACTACAGGGTGCAAGGGACTTCCAACCAGATGACTTGGGGACTTTCACAATTTGATTTGCTGTGTGGTCTCAGGCAAATCACTCAACTTTTCTGAGCCTTTTTCTCGGGAAAGGGACTAGGAATATTGGAGTGTGTCCAAAGTAGCTGGGACTACAGGAGCACACCACCATGCCTGCCTAATTTTTAAATCTTTTATAGAGACAAGGTCTCGCTATATTGCCTAGGCTGGTCTCAAACTCTTGGGCTCTAATCTTCCCTTCTCAGCCTTCCAGAAAGCTGGGATTACAGGTGTGCGCCATGGTGCCCGGCCCCTCCAGACTTGCCTTCCAGGGCTGGAAAAGTTGTTTTCCAATGCTGGCACAGTTTTCCAGTGATGGAAAAATTCCCTATTGGCCCAGGAACTTGGTAGAAGTTGACTTGTTTTAGATTTGATGGTGGTACCACAGAAGGGTGTTTAATTTTTGATGTTCCCTACCCTATACCTGTGTTTGGTCAAGGCAGATAAGGAGTTCTGGTTTGCTTTTGTTTTCATTTTAAACTTTGGAGATGGGAACTTTTGGTCCCTTAGTCCCACTTCTGTTTTCTCATGACAGCTCCAGGCACTGTGATGAATTAAGTGCATTGGAAGAAATCATCTTGAGAAAGGAGGGGAAAAAATAGAGGTTGGGGAGGTAGGGGAAGAGGAGACTTTTTTTTTGAGACCTAATCTCACTTCGTCGCCCAGGCTGGAGTGCAATGGTGCAATCTCTGGTTACTGCAACCTCTGCTTCGAGGGTTCAAGCAATTCTCCTGTCTCAGCCTCCTGAGTAGCTGGGACTACAGGTGCCCGCTGTCATGCCTGGTTAATTTTTTGTATTTTTAGTAGAGATGGGGTTTCACTGTTTTCCCCAGGCTGGTCTTGAACTCCTGAGCTCAGGCAATCCACCTGCCTTGGCCTCCCAAAGTGGTAGGATTACAGGTGTGAGCCACTGCGCCCGGCCTGAGGAGAGAATTTTTATCTTTGCCAAAGAGATCTGAGTGATGTTTAACTAGTGACAGCCAGAGATTTCAGGGGCTCCTGTGGTCGCCCTCTGATCCTTCAGCACTGTGGACCATCCTACTGTGCACTGTAAATTTCTGCTATAGTAGCCTGGGATCTGTGATTATAGGGTGGGAAGGGCCAATGAAAAGTAGTAGTTAAGCAGCAATTTTAAAACTGTAATCGAAAAATAACCTGAAAATGGACATTGCCTTACAGGAGGTTCATGCAGATATATTGAGGGTCTTCTCAACTGTTCCATACACCTGTGGGACCTTTGGGGAAAATCTCAGTAGACACTCCTGCAACAGGAGCACAACATTCTTCAGCCACTTGCAGCTTGGATTCCTGTTGAACTACTCGAGTTCATGTCTCCATTCATTTGTCCTTATTGTCCAGTCTTGTGCTGCTAACAGATTTCCTGCTTGTTGGGAGGGGATGCTGGGTTTGCTAGCCACAGAGAGTGCTGGCTGACCTAAAGTACACCAGAATTCTACAGTGAGAAAACCCAGTTCCATTGCGTATGGGAGGAGATGGGGAGCTTAGGGGAATACTGAAGACAGGGAGCACACATTCCTGTTGAAAATACAGCATATGGGCTGGGAGCGGTGGGTGGCTCATGCCAGTAATCCCAGCACTTTGGGAGGCTGAGGTGGGTGGATCACTTGAGGCCAGGAGTTCGAGACCAGCCTGGCCAACATGGTAAAATCCTGTGTTTAATAAAAATACAAAAATTAGCCAAGTGCAGTGGCACACACCTGTAGTCCCAGCTACTTGGGAGGCTGAGATGGGAAGATCGCCTGAGTCCAGGAGGTTGAATCTGCAGTGAGCTGTGATCATGCCACTGCACTCCAGCCTGGGCTATAGAGCAAGACCCTGTCTCAAAAAACAAAAAACAAACAAAAAAACACAACGTGTGGTAGATACTTCTGAGGCCTAGGATGAGTGGCTAAGCATAAGAGTGAGCTGGTTCTATCCTGATATGTGATGGAAGCCTGAAGGCAGCAGAGGAAATTACCGACCTCCCCACCTCTCTCACCCCTTGTGCCTCGGGAAGAACTGAGCCTTTCCTGAAAGGAAACGTCTGGGAATGTTGGCCACCAGCCTTCCCCTGGACTTTCCCTGAGGTTCTCTTTCCTCTCACAAAAGCCCCTTTAAGTAATTTCCCCAGAGATTTCTGAGCAGCATTAGTATCTTTCCCTGAAGAAAAAGGGGGAGCTCCAAGTTCCATCATTCCTCTCCTGGTTTGAAGCACTTTTGACTCAAGACTCATTTGGGTCCCAGCTCATGTTGGAATCATACCATACAGTGGTATTCCTGCCTACTTACTGAAGAGCAGGAAAAACAATTCAAAGCCAGATATCTGAGAGAATGTCACGACGGAGTCCTGTGTGGTTCTCCCTGCTGTATCTCCGCCTTTCCTGGTGGTCACAGGCAGCTTCCTTACCACCCCATGAGTGGCCTCTGTTCCTTTAATGCTCCTGACTAGAGCCCACTAGAGAAGGGTTTATGCAGTCAGCAGATACTGATCACCTTCTGTAGGAAAGGTGCTGCTGAATTAAATTGTGAAACATGCATATAAAAGTGCCTGAAAATGTATGCAGTTTAAATAACAGAAGCAAAACAGACACCTCCTCTACCCAAGTCAAGAAAAAAAAATTGACATTTCCGAGAAGCCCCTGCTTGTTTTCTGTTCTTTTGTTTGTTTCTTATATTTTTTTTTTCAAGGTTCAGGGTTTTGATAAAATTTGTAGGTCTCAGTTTTTGTTTTTTTTAAAGGCTAGTCAAGTGAAGCAGTAGGAGTGGTGAGTTTTCTTATTTTTTAAATGAAGGAGAAGACAAGCTACTTCATAAGAATGCGAGTGAGATGAAGATGTGTGCATTCTCTGGGGCTCTCTAGGAGTGTTTTGATGGTTGGGATGGCTCTCTGGGGGCCTGCTGCATCTTGAGGCCCCAGTAGATATGTTAAGGCTTGAAGATTCCTGCAATCTCATGTGGGAGCCGGCCACTTATGATAAAAGGAGGTAGAACTGAGATATGCCTAAAAACAAGGAAATGGGAAATTAGTTATTTGGCCTCACCTCCAGCTGAGCTTCCAAGTCAAACAGGTTGAAATACTTGCAAGAAAACCATCATGGAAATACACATAAGTTTAAGGGGGCTTAGAGCATCATGCAGAGCAATTAGAAACTTACAAGTGTTAATCAGTAAAGTTGTTCTGTGAGAGGTGAGTTTAGAGTAAGATTTTTTTTTTTTGAGATGGAATCTCATTCTGTCTTGCTCAGGCTGGAGTGCAGTGGTGTGATCTCGGCTCACTGCAGCCTCTGCCTCCCAGGTTCAAGCAATTCTCCTGTCTCAGCTTCCTGAGTAGCTGGGACTATAGGCGTCTGCCACCACGCCAGGCTAATTTTGTATTTTGAGTAGAGATGGGGTTTCACCGTGTGGCCAGGCTGATCTCAAACTCCTGACCTCAGGTGATCCACCCTCTGGCCTCCCAGAGTGCTGGGATTACTGGTGTGAGCCACTGTGCTCGCCTAGAGCAAGATTTTAAAGAAGGGGTGGAACATTAATTACCAAACAAGAGCAGAGGGACTTTCTAAATGGGGGAAGTGAGGTAGCCAGGGCTCTTGTAGGGCATTTGCCCTGTTTGACTAGAATGATAGGAACAGTGGAGGGTAGTCCGAATGCTGGTTACCTGTTTTGTCCAGCTTGTACCTTACATGAGGCAGGCAGAGGGTTGGAAAGGCCGGGATTGCCCCATGCCCATCTCCTCAAGCCTTCAGTAATACTCAGAGCAGCCCTGTATGTGGGCTCTGGAGGAACTGGTGACAATGGGAAAGCATGTGGCGAATGGAGCTCCCTGTTCTCCTGGCACACATTGAGTTCTAGATTAATTCCCAGCTGCCCTAGTTGTTCTAGTGGGAACTGTCTTGCAGGCTCAGTATTTACAGAATGTGCTTCTTTTTGTGTATCTAATTGTGTCTTCACTGCCAATCCCATTAACCAGAATCTTCTTCAACAAGGAGTTGAAACATCTGATAGGATCTGAATTTCGGGTTGAAGTTTTAGAAGAGTGAGGGTTGTCAGGAGCTGGGGAAGAGGATTCAGGCAGCTTCTCAGTGGTGGTCTTAAAGGCCAGCTCAAAACTCATTTCTGTTTTCATCTCTCTCTTAAGAAATGGCATCTGCCTTTGAAATCTCCATAGACTACTAGCGTGGTACATTTTCGGAATGAGGCCATAGCTGGACAGGATCCACCTTTGTCAGCCAAACACTGAAGTCTCTCTTTGTGTAAGAAGTTAGAGCAAAGCTGTTGGGGGATAGCAGATATGTTTTGTGATTGTGCTGGAAAAACAATTATTTGGCTGGGCGTGGTGACTCATGCCTGTAATCTCAGCACTTTGGGACGATCATGAGGTCAGGAGTTCGAGACCAGCCTGGCCAGCATGATGGGACTCCGTCTCTACTAAAAATACAAAAAATTAGTTGGGCATGGTGGTGAGTGCTGTAGTCCCAGCACTTGGGAGGCTGAGGCAGGAGAATCACTTGAACCCAGGAGGTAGAAGTTGCAGTGAACTGAGATTGTGCCACTGCACTCCAGCCTGGGTGACAGTGTAAGACTCAAAAAAAAAGTTATTTGACTTTTCAAACTAAATGACTAAATGCTTTCTTATTCCAGCTAGGTTAACTGATTGATGTCCACCAGGGAAAGCTGGCTGTAAGGACATGAGCCCCCACCCCAGCCTTCCCTAAGCCATTTGTGAAGACATCACACACATTCTGACTCCTTGGTCTGTGTTCATCTCCTTCCAAGCCAACTCAGTCTTGGCAGTTACGAAGATAATAGAGTGAGAAGAGGGTTTATACTGCAGCAGAAGGAATCTGAGTTAGACACAAGAAAAGTCTGTTGGAGCGTTTCAAATCTTTGTGAAAGGTTATGTCTTTAGAAAAGGTAGTTATCTAAGGATTAAAATCACCTTTGTAAGATGGGTTTGTAGAGACTTGGATAATGTATGCTCAGAAAATAAATGAACAAGTAATTTACATAGCAGTCTCCATGTTTGTGTTGAAGCCTCTGCCAGGTAATGTTTGGGACACAAAGATGTAGGTGCTGGAGCTCCTGCTGTCCAGTCACTCATATTCTCATCAAGGGTTCCGTCCATCAGCAGGTGAGAAGTTAGATAACAGTTGGAGAGAGCACTAGAAGCGATGTCACAAGGCAGTACACGATTAATTGTAAAATGAGTGGTGCAGATAATGAGCGCTTATGTGTTCAGGGCAGAGTGAGATCACCACAGACTGGTGTGATCAGAGAGCTTTATGGAGTGGTGAGGTGGCGAAGGATGGATAGGATGCAAACAGGCAGAGAGAGGGCACACCATGCTGGGAACATTAATAAAAGTCTTCTATGCTGGTGTGTGCTGAGTCATTCTGCCTAAAGACATGGTGGATGAGGTGACCTTTCCCCACTTGCTTTGGCTCTGGGCAGAATTCTCTAAGCAATAAAGGAAAGAGGTATCAAAATAAAATTGAGAATGGGGGAATTATTTGCCTGTGAGTTGAGATTTTTTTTTTTTTTAATGTCAGCTGTGAGGCTGGGGAAGAAATAAATCATTCAAAAAATCTTTCATCCCTGGGTTTCCAATAGAAACCCCAAGTGGCTTGAACAGTTGTAGCTGCTTACTATATACCATTGTGATCATCAGCACCAAACCTGGGGTCATGGTTCCTCTCCTGCTCTCAATCAGGCTCCGCATTCAGAGCTTCTTAAGGGCAATTGGAGACCTCTTCAATCCACTTTGGATCCTGAGAGTAGAACTCTGTGGGTTTTTACAGTGATTAGTTTTCTAATGCTGGCCCCATTTCCACAGAGACCCTATAAATAGAGGAATGTTGGCCACCTAGGCTGGCAAAAGCTCAGGGTGACCCAGTCACCCCACTGAACCCTCACAGTCATACCTTTGGTAGGGCAGAAGGAATTTCAAACCTAGGAGGAAGGGCTATGCAGTCAGCTGCCAGGTGGGATAATTAGCTATAGGTTAGTGTGACTTTCAGCTTTCCTGGGATTTGTTGAGAACACAAGGACCTGTAAAACTTAGAAACCACACCAGGTGTTCGACTAGTGGTGGCTCACATCTGTAATCCCAGCACTTTGGGAGGCCGAGGCAGGCAGATCACAAGGTCAGGAGTTTGAGACTAGTGTGACCAATTGGTGAAACCCTGACTCTACTAAAAACACAAAAATTGGCTGGGCATGGTGCTGTGCGCCTGTAATCCCAGCTACTTGGGAGTCTGAGGCAGGAGAATTGCTTGAACCCGGAAGGTGGAGGCTGCAGTGAGCCGAGAGTGTGCCATTGCACTCCAGCCTAGGCGACAGGGCGAGACTCCATCTCCAAAAAAAAAAACCAACATTAGAAACCACTTTTGGTCATTTTTAACCAGATGGTGCCAATGACACTGTACCCCAAGGCATTTTAGTTTTGGATTCATGCAGCTATGTTTGCAGATTTTGGAGCAAACTTCCCCTTTGGGGGACCCACACCCAGGGAGGAAGACGGATGAAACCCAACTGTTCAGAAACCACAGCCTTCTCAGGAAGGATCTTTCAGAAGCCATCTAGTCCTCCCTTTCTTCCTGAAAGGAAAATACCCCCAAGGAGGTGGGGGTTCCTTCCTGGGCTTTCAGATAGTTCCAGGGGAGGGACAGCAAACTCCCCTTACTTCCTTTCCCAGGGCTTGTCACCTGGGAAGCTCTCTTTTCTGGATAACTTCTAGCCAGTTTTGGGGGTGGCACTTCTTGCTTTGGTCTTATGGATCATGAAAGCCCTGTTTGGCCAGGCGCAGTGGCTCACGCCTGTAACCCCAGCACTTTGGGAGGCCAAGGCAGATGGATCGCCTGAGGTCAGGAGTTCAAGACCAGCCTGGCCAACATGGTGAAACCCCATCTCAAAACACAAAAATTAGCCAGGGGTGGTGGCAGATACCTGTAATCCCAGCTACTTGGGAGGCTGAGACAGGGGAATTACTTGAACCCAGGAGACGGAGGTTGCAGTGAGCTGAGATCATGCCATTGCACTCCAGCCTGGGCAACAGAGAGCGAAACTCCATTTAAAAAAAAAAAAGCCCTGTTTGTGTTCCACCTCTAACTCTGAAGCATCCTGGCTCTCTAATACATGGCTTCATTTGGCTACCAAAATGGTTTCTGGCAGCCAGGGAAAAGCAAAAGTCAATGTGGAAAAGCAAGTGACATTTTAGGAGCTGGAACCTGTTGTCAGAGCAGGTGGTGCATTCTGCTGCGTTGGCGGCTAAGTTCCCTTAAGCTAAGTCACCATGGTTTTCCTCACTTCTGAAACTTGTAGCTGGGTATGTGTATGTGCTCAGCTTTTTTTTTTAACACTTACCATGTTATGTCAAAACTCCTTAACCATCTCCTCCCTGACACCCACATACAGAAGCGGCCCGGCCCATGTGTCACTTTGCTGTTCCCGCCTCGCTCCTTACAAGTGAGGAAAACCCCCTTCATTTGGAGCAATCTCCTCTCCCCGCACGTTGTTCTGACTCCTTTTTTGTTCTTTCCCTCCTGCCTGCCATAGACTTTAATAGACTCCTCCATCTGCTGGGGCAAAGGTCCTGGGGTCTCCTGCTCACTTTCCCCAGGTTTCCTTCACCTGCAGAACAGCTCCAGGAGGTGAGAAATAAAGATTTTATAGTTGAGGGTCTTGTCCTATAGCATGGGATGGGCAGATCCACAACTGCAGTTCAGAGGACCTAACTACCCTTGACCCAGCCGTTTCTGTTTTGCTCCTGCCTTTGTTACTATTCTGGGACGCATGCAAATACTCTATCTACCTTAGTCTTGAAATCAGTGTAATGGGCCCATGTTGGTAAATTTGACTAGAAGTTGGGGGTTCCTTTGTGTGGCTTGGAAGAGCTACTTAGCTGTGCTGGTCCTCTGTTTTTTCCTCTGCAGAATGGAGAGGCTGATACTGTGATGTCTCACATTCCTAGCTTCTGGGATTAGGTTAGTATCAGATTAGAATGACAGTATAAATCGGAAAGCACTTTGCAAAATGCTGTTGTATAAATTTTAAAAGTAAATTGGCCAAGGACTTTAGGCTCCAAGGCAATATGGCAGATGTTAGTGGCTGCTTTAGCTCTCCCCTGCACCTCCCCTGGACTCCCAGGATATGGGAGAGAAAATGCCTCAGAACTCTAGGACCTCTGCTGAAGTCTTTAAAAGGGAAACTCTTTCTGCCTGAGTGGATCCTCAGTGTTGGAGAAGCCAGTTTAGGAATGGAGGGAGAAGAAGAAAGGACCTAGAATAGAATGCTAGAAAGACAATTTGTAACATGGAATGTGATGATTTGGCAGAGGCAGCTGGGCAAATGCCAGAGCCAGCTGGCCCATCACAGTGCCTGGAGTCAGGTCTCGCATCAGCTTGGGGCTAAGGGAAGAGGGAGGTGTCCTGGCATGTCCCTGGTTTGGAGGCTGCAGGATCTGGCCCATTCCAAGTCCATGGCAGAGTTGACATCTTGGTTCTCTCCGGCACAGATTCAAGTGAGCCCTGTGCCCCTGCCTCAAGCGGGCCCAGAGGGGATGGTAACTCCTGTGGGAAACCCTGGCATTGTGTAACCTAACATCTCCAGGGCTGCCCCAGAGTTCAGTTCTCAAGAAGGAATAATGATAACCTTAATTTCCTCATCTCTAAATGGAGATGTTACAATTGTTGCTTTTGTTACTATTTAGGAAAGTCAAATGGGATAATGCAGGATACAAAGCTCCTTTAAAATGAAAAATCATTAGTTCATGGTGAATTGTGATTATGTAATTTATCTGGTCTGTAAAATGGGTGATGTAAGGGCCTCTCCTACTTTGAGAATTCTGGGGCTGCTCAGATGAGGTGAAAAATGAAAATCCTAAAATTTTAGACAACTATATGATAGTATAGTTATTTGTATCCAGCTATAAGTGCAGCCATCTGTACAAAATCAAGGCTGAGTTGCATAGTAACCTAAGAGTGGGGCCAGCTAATTCAGAAGCTATAAGGTTGCTTTTCCTTGGTTCCTATATGGTCTAGATTTTCTGCTCTATAAGTTTATTTCAAGGGGGAGAAGAAACAGCAAATCCAGTCTGTGTAATTTTTTGGAACATTTTTTAAATGACTTAGGCTGCCTGGTAGGATTGTGGGTTGTTCCTCACAGGAAATCCTGCTATGGCTCATTAAGTCCCAAATGGCTGAGTTCTGAGTTTTCCTCTAAGGAGCTGCAGAGTGTGAGGTGTCTCCTGGTCCTCCAAGTCTCATTCCTCCTCCCAATGGCTCCAAAGCTCTCATAGAGGGCTCAGCCTGGCCAGATAAGCCATCCCCTGACAGAAGCAGCTGTCTGGAATTATACCACAGTTGCTTGTCCTGGCAGGCCGTCCAGCTGTCTCTTTGTGAGCAGTCTTGCCGGAAAAGCAGCTGGAGAATCTCAGTGGCAGGGCTAAGAGGAAAGGCTGTGGCCCGGGCAGCACTGGGTTGCCCGGCCTCTGTGCTTTGGGTTTAAGGGGAAAGACACTCATTTGGATAGCTTGTTCTGATGTGTGTGCTAAAGAATTGGTCATATTACTGACTATGTCACAAGGTTTGCTCAAAGAAGTAAAGTTTATTTCATTGCCAACTATATCAGGAATGAAATTGGCTGCAAATAACAGAAAATCATACTAGAGTTGTGTAGACAAAGATAGGTTTATTTCATGCAACAAGAATCCCAGGATAGGTGTTCACAACTGGTTTGGTGGCTCCACAGACTTTCAAGTTCCCAGGCCTGTCCCTTGGGCTCCACCATCTGTGTGCAGGCCTTCATTGTCAATCATGTTACCTTGTGGCTGCAGAATGGCCGCTGCATCTCCAGACACTACATTCCCATTCCAGATGGGAAGATGTAGTAGGAAGGGCCAGTGCCTTTATCAGGAAACCAGAAGTGTTCCCAGAAACTCTCACCTTGCTTTTCATTGGCCCAAACTGTTGTCATGTGACTATTCCTAGCTGCAAGGGAGTCTGACGAAGTAGGAATTTTTAGCAAGGTGCATTAAGTCCTTGCAGTTTGGTTGGTAAGAAAGAAAGAGAAATAGATATTGGGTAGGCAATTAGCAGTGTCTGCTACAACAATATAACCTGATTGTATGACCCTGATTCTCTTAGGGGAGTGTTGGAATTAGGGATCTTTGGAAATTGATGTTTGGTGGCCTGAAAGAGCTAGTACAGCTTGAAGGGATGCCTAGCCTGGAAGGAGGGAAGGACCGGGAGCAGGGGGATCAATCTAGAGGGATACAACCCCATCAGCAAAGTGCTTTGTGTGCCACTAGCCCCAGACTGAAGCCCTGAGAACATCATTCATAGAAACTCACAACCCACACTTTGATTGGGAATGTCTGGTGGAAAACCATGGGGGCACATCTCTTTGGGAATGAAAGGATGGGTCTGGGTTGCTACCTTTTCTCAAACTGACCTTTTAGGCATGACAGGCCATCCATGGGGATCTTCCAGGTTCAGATGGCTGCATTAGCTATGCCAGTCTACCAAGGATAGACCCTTCACCTTCACCCCCAACTGACTGGGCAATCAAGAGCTTTCCACTCACCAGCGTTCTTCATCTCTCCCCTTTAAGAAAATCCAGCAGCTGTCAGAGGGCTCCATGTTTGGCCACGGTCTGAAGCACCTGTTCCACAGCCGCCGCCGGTCTCGGGAAAGGGAGCACCAGACATCTCAGGATTCCCAGCAGCAGCAGCAGCAGCAGCAGCAGCAGCAGGGCATGTCCGACCATGACTCCCCAGATGAGAAGGAGCGCTCTCCGGAGATGCACCGTGTCTCCTATGCCATGTCCCTGCACGATCTGCCTGCCCGGCCCACTGCCTTCAACCGCGTGCTGCAGCAGATCCGCTCCCGGCCCTCCATCAAGCGGGGTGCCAGCCTGCACAGCAGCAGTGGGGGCAGCAGCAGCGGGAGCAGCAGCCGGCGCACAAAGAGTAGCTCCCTGGAGCCCCAGCGTGGCAGCCCTCACCTGCTGCGCAAGGCCCCCCAGGACAGCAGTCTAGCCGCCATCCTGCACCAGCACCAGTGCCGTCCCCGCTCTTCCTCCACCACTGACACTGCTCTGCTGCTGGCCGACGGCAGCAACGTGTACCTGCTGGCTGAGGAAGCCGAAGGCATCGGGGACAAGGTGAGGTGGGCCTTCAGGGGTAAGGGGAGGCTGTCTGCTGAGGGGCCTGGAGACCTGGGGAGCTGAGCTGGGGCCCTGCCTGGCAGATATGACACCCTGCTGCCTACAGAGTTGTCTGCCTTGGTTAAAGGAGTCAGGTATGACTAGAATGATTCCCCGAATGGCTAATTTTTGTTTCTTTAGGGCTTTGTTTTTCAAAATTGCATTTTGCTCATACTGATATTAATGTTGACTTGTTTTCCTTAAATGTGCTATCAAGAGGCATTAGGTATAGTAGTTCAATACACAGACTGGAACCAACCCTGTGTCTGCTGCTCACTAAGTTAACCTTTTTGTGCCTGTTTGACTAATTGAAAATGGGGATAATAAGGCTGGACGCGGTGGCTCACGCCTGTAATCCCAGCACTTTGGGAGGCCAAGGTGGGTGGATCACTAGGTCAAGAGATCAAGACCATCCTGGTCAACATGGTGAAACCCCGTCTCTACTAAAAATACAAAAAATTAGCTGGGCATGGTGGTGCGTGCCTATAATTCCAGCTACTCAGGAGGCTGAGGCAGGAGAATTGCCTGAACCCAGGAGGCGAAGGTTGTGGTGAGCCGAGATCGCACCATTGCACTCCAGCCTGGGTAACAAGAGCAAAACTCTGTCTCAAAAAAAAAAGAAAATGGGGATAATAATAGGACAGTTATAAGACTAAATGAGTTAATATATGTAAAATACTTGGAATAGAGCCTGGTGTAGTATCATTTTTGCTATTTTCACCAACCAAAGAAGACAGGGAGTCCATGAAGGGTGATTTGGGAAGGAGAAAAGCTAGTTTGGCACTTCATGATTTATATATTTGTTCTTTTATTCATGCAAGAAGTATCTATTGAATCTTTGCTTTGTGCTACAAGAATGAACAAGCCAGTGTTGCCATCTTGTGGAGCTCACTCTAGAGGGGGACGAGTGGGTGAATGGACAGAGATGAGAGCTGCTGTGGGAGCTTCAAGGGAGAGGGGACTTGAGGAGGGAGCAGGTAGCTAGCAGAGACCTGCTGGAGGAAACGAAACTGTTGAGCTGAATAATTTAGCCAGGGAAGAACTGGGAGAGGGGTAGGGGGAAGGGAGGGCATAGTATGTACAAAAGCACTCAATCAGGTGCTGTGGGCTACTAGAGGTTCATTGTAGCCAGAGCATCTAGCACTTTTGGGGTTTGACAGGTAGGCAGAGGCCACATCACAAAAGGCCTTGCCATGTTGAGTCTGGGAGTAGTGTGAAGCTATCAAAGGGTGCTAGGCAGGAAACTGGCAGGATGAGATCCCTCTGGATCCCAATATAAAGAGTAGATTGGGGCCAGGCGTGGTGGTTCACACCTGTAATCCCAGCACTTTGGGAGGCAGGTGGATCACTTTGAGGTCAGGAGTTCGAGATCACCCTGGCCAACATGGTAAAACCCCGTCTCTACTAAAAGTACGAAAATTAGCCAGGCGTGGTGGTGGGTGCCTGTACTCCCAGCTACTTGGGAGGCTGAGGCAGGAGAATCGCTTGAACCCGGGAGGCAGAGGTTGCAGTGAGTCAAGATCGCGCCACTGCACTCTAGCCTGGGAGACAGAGTGAGACTCGTCTCAAAAAAAAAAAAAGTAGATTGGGAAGGGATCACAGGACTGGAGTCAAGGAGGTTTTAGAGCTAGTGCAGTAGTCTAGGCTGCAGCAGTGTGGATGGAAAGAAGGCACCATGTGCAGAAAATGTTTGAGAGTGAAAGTCAGAGGTAGTGGGTGAGAAACAAAATAGGAGACAGAGGAAAGGGAGGTGTCGAGGATGATTCTAAGGTTATAGGCTTAGTGGCTTTAGAAATGGGGAATTCTCTAGTTAAGGAATCACAGGGCATGTTTTGTGGGAAGGGTGATGAGTTCAGTTTTGGACCTGTTGAGTTGCAAGTGCCTTTGGGAGCTGTCCAACTAGGGAGGACCAGATGGCAGTTGGGTCTGTGGAGTAGGGGCCTGGGCCAGGGCCAGTGCTCTGGGAGCTGGCACTGAGGTTGAAATCATGGGTGTGAGTGAGATCTTCAAAGGAGGATGTGTTGAATGAGAAGGAGGCCATGGACAGATCCAACTGACATGTAAGTGACAGGCCAAGCACCAGGAGCCTGAGAGAGAGGAGTCAGATGTGTGGAAGTGAACTTGCAGCAGAGCAAAAGGAAAAGGAGCTTGAAGGAGGAGGAAGTAATCAGAGTGAAATGCATAGAAGGAGCAGGTCACATCTGGGTTTGGAAATGTGCACAGGCAGTAGCAAGCAGTGGCTGCCATTGGGAACCGTGACTGAAGCCAGTTTCAGTGGATTAAGGAGACGGTGGAAGTGGAGTCAGGTGTGTAGCTTGGCTGTAAAGAGGGAGGACATCAGGTGGAGGCAGTCTGGTTTTTGTTGGCTTTTTTAAGTTGGGAAGCGCCTGAGTACACTTCCATGTGGCTGGAGAGGGCCCTATTAGGGAGAGATCAAAGATAGCAGTGAGGAAGGGGAATTCTCATTGGGGTGATGTCAGTGAGTAGGTGAGAGGGTGTGAGATCCAGAATTCAGCATCATTCTCGGTCACAAAGAGTCACCTCTGTCAGGCAGAAATGAATTCTTACTTTGTTTTTATTTTCTATGGAGGAAGAAAGCAAAGGTACAAACAACTGTTTATTGAGAGTAGTGGGGGAGGTGGAAGGACTGGCTGGAGGAGGGCAGTAAAGGTTTTGGCTTGGGGCAGAGCAAGGCTCTGAGCAGGAACTCACGGGTGACCTGTCTGGTGTTGTAGAGGCTTGTAATTTGTGCTGGCAGCAGCCTAGCAGTTGTGATTTATTTTCTCTCTAGTGGTCCTAGCCATAGGGTAGGAACACAGCTGCAGGATTATCAGGCTAATCCAGGGTTGGGGGTTGCTGGGAGGGCATGTTGAAAGGTCAAGGGTGACAACGGAGTTGGGGGGGTCAGAGAATGCTCAAAGGGTTGGACCTTGAAACCTTGGCTGGTAGAGAAGGAGGTGGGGATAGGAGAAGGCTGAATGTGGAGAAAAGGAGATGAGGGTACTGAGGGAGTGGGGGAGCAGGTGCATTAAGAATAAAGAGGAGTGAGAGAGACAGGAGAGGACATGGGAGTGTACGACTTGGGGGTGGGATGGGGAAGACAAAGGGCAGAATATACTCATAGAGCATGGCAGACAAGGAATGAATGGAAAGATAATTTGCAGTGGGGAGAGCTGAGAGGTTAGGTTGTGGGATGAGCTGTCCATATGACCTGGAGATGCCCCCCAGGGCAGTGGTCAGGAAGGAGGGCAGCAGGTGGCTTTGATGACTGGAGGCTGGGGAAAAAGAGTGGAATGGCAGGGACCTCCAAGGAGGCTGGGCTGAAGCAACACTGAGTGCAGTCGAATGCAGGTCCCATCTCCACATGGCCGAAATGAGGGAGAAAGAGCAAGAAAAGGTCACTGCGATGAATGAGGGTTCCAGAGCAGGTGGAGCTGCAGTAAAAGCCCGGAGGCAGCTTGTTTGTTGTGGAAGGAAGAATCTGGAAGGGCCAGTGGGAGGGCAGATGAAAGAGAAGATGGCTCAAGTGGAAGTGAGAGTAGGAGACATGATGAAGACCAAACAGTTCTACATTTGGGGGATGTGAGGCCTTGTGGGTTTTCCAGCATCAAAGTTCCAAGGGAAACTCTGGTGTAAAGCTCTTTTTACCTTAAATGATCACCAGAGCAGACCTGTCTCCACACACGATTTTAAATTGTCTTCTCGTCAACACAGACTGTTTCTCAAGTTTTTGTGCATGTTGACATTTGAAAATGTTTGGATGTTCATTCATTCAACAGGCATTTGTGTGTATGCCTTGTGCCCGGCACTGTATAGCAGCTCAGGTTTGGTCTTTCACTTTTCCAGCATAGAAAGTGCTTTTGTAGACATTGTTTCATGAATTCATTAAAGCCATCCTGTGAGATAGCTAAGCCAGGTGATGATATCCCAATTTTTTTTTCTTTTGAGACGGAGTCTTGCTCTGTCATCCATCTCGGCTCACTGCAACCTCCACCTCCTGGGTTCAAGCTATTCTCGTGCCTCAGCCTTCCGAGTAGCTGGGATTACAGGTGCCCACCACCTTGTTCAGCTAATATTTATATTTTTAGTAGAGATGGGGTTTCGCCATGTTGGCCAGGCTGGTCTCAAACTCCTGACCTCAGGTGGTCCAGCTTCCTCAGCCTCCCAAAGTGCTGTGAACCAGGTGTGAGCAGAGCATCTGGTTCAGAAGCTGTTGAACTACTCTGGGGGTGGAGCAGAGTAGCTGGATTCTGGATTGGCTTCAAAGATCAAGTCACAAAGGTTTCTGATGATTTTATATGGGCATGACAGAAAGGGAGGAGTTAAATGTGGCTCACAGATTTGCAGCCTGGCAGCCGGAAAGAAGAAATGGCTATTATCTGAGTCAAGGAAGATGCAAATGGAATGAGTACCTGGCAAGGGATGGGGGTGGGGGGCAGAAATCAGAGCTAGGTTCAGTTTGAAGTGACTATTAAACATCCACGTGGAAATGGCAAATAAGCAGTCAGCTGTACGAGTCTGGAGTTCTGGGGAGAGATCCAAGCTAGAGGCATAAATTTGGGAGTTGTCAGCATATAGATAGTATTTAAAATGATGGGACTGAACCATTTGCAAGCCCAGCCTCCACTGGGGAGAAGTCTGTTCTCAGAGTGAGGAGCTCTGCATGCTTTGGCTAAAAGGGTGGCGTGGCTTTGTGAAATTGAGAGCTGGAGGAGCCCAGCAGAATGAACCAGGTTGTTCAGCCCTCACTGAACAGGCACTCTGCGTGTAGAGGCAGCCAGGCCCACCTCTCATGGGTGAGTCAATGAATACATTTAAAAAATCAAATTAGAAAAATCCTGTCAAGCAGGAGTCTCTGGTATGCAGCGATTTTATGAGGAGGGAAGACGTGAACCTTGCGTCTCTGGTTGCCTAGGGCCCCCATGAAGACCACCTGAGAAGGGGGAAGATGTTGGTATGGGCAGTGGGTACTGTGGGGAGCTGGTGAAGGAATGTTGATGTTTGCAGGGGCCTGGGGGGAGCAGGGCAGGCTCATTAGCTGGGGAGCTTCTCTGTGGGGCTCTGCCACGTGGCTCACTGTGCTCAAGATATCCAGGTGGGAGGGAGGAACTCTTTTTTTGCTGCTTTTGGAAGACCAGACCCAGAGACTTTGGGTGACCTGACGAGGGGACAAGTTCCCTGGGTTCAGGGTGATAATGGGGGAAATAGTTGTTCTTGTGACTATTTTATGTCCATCTTTAGAACCCTCGGCTTTGTTAGATGTATGGCCTGGTTGATCTTTATAACATACTGTGAAGTTGGCAAAGCAGGTGTCTCTGTTTTACAGATGAATAGACTAAGGCCTAGAGGAATCAAGAGATTGCTTGCCTAGGGCAGCCAGCTAGGTCACAGCAGGGAGAAAAGGGATACTAGTCTGTACCCAAGGCTCACCTGAGATGTGATGTCACTGAATCCGGCTGGGGACCATTTTATGCAAAGTCTATGGAGAGCAGGTTTGCCTCAGCCGAGGAGAATGATTTTATCTCTTGGTTGCTATTTCCCCTTCAGTTACATTAGCATTCCAGATCGGGAGCTGTCTCTCCAGGAATGGGTGTGGCCCTGGGGGTCCTGAGGAGAGAAAGGTGCTTCTCTTTCACAGAGGAAAGGGATCTTCCAGCCATCAGCAAACCCTACTGTCAGCTGACTCCGCAGACCCAGAGGCCCTGGGCTGGTGTGAGAAGCAGTAGTGGTTCTGCCCTGATCTCTGGGCATGAATAGGAGGTATTCTTCTCTTCCTAGTAAACACAGCCCCACATGCTCTCTGCAAGATCCCTGGTGGTTACTAGCATCTATTTTTAATTCATAAGCCTCCCCCACTCCCCACACCCCTTGCCATTGTTTAGAATTCACCAGCTGGCTTTCGGACCAGAGCAGCCCTGTCAGGGTTGAGTTACTGAAACACCCTGGAGGCAGCTAAAGTTCCTCAGCTGTCCTGGAGAGGCTCACCCCAGCTCCACCCCAAGAAAGTGGGGGACTCCAGCCCCAAGGGGATCAGGATGTGACAGGGGACAGATAGGAGCTCGTGGTCCAGGGAAGCAGCTCAGCCTTGGTGATAGTAATTGGCTGTTGCTTGTTCCTGCTAGATCCACTTAGTTGTCTGAGGTTGTGCCTTCAATTATTTTCCTGTTTAAAAACAAAAACAAAAACAAAACATTGTTGGCTGGGTGCGGTCGCTCCTGCCTGTAATCCTAGCACTTTGAGAGGCTGAGATGGGTGGATCACTTGAGCTTAGGAGTTTGAGACTGTCCTGGGAACACCGTAAGACCATGTTGTAGTGCACCTGTAGCTGGGTGTGGTAGTGTGCACATGTAGTCCCAGCTGCTTGGGAGGCTGAGTTGGGGAGATCACTTGAGCCCAGGAGGTTGAAGCTGCAGTCAGCCGTGATTGTACCATTGCACTCCATCCTGGGTGACTGACTGAGATCCTGTCTCCATTAAAAAAAAAATTTTCATCTCAGCCTCGCCATTCTGCTTTCTTCTATGTATGTGACACAGAGAAAAGTAACTCCTCTCTCTGTCTTACATCAATTGTGGGTGCACTTGGGCAAAAAATTGTCATCAATTGTGGGTGCACTTGGGCATTGGCAGGTGATTAGAGAAGGCAGGGTCCCCATCTGTGTGTTGCCTTAACCTCTGGGAAGCAGAAGCCCTGGGACTAGAGATGGAGGTGGGCCATGTGGCTCTTCAGAAAACAGATGTGATCCCCACCCTCTTCTTTCTCTTCTTCTTTTCTTGAACAGCAGTTCCTGGAAAACATAGGGTCAGAGGGTTGAATTCCCCTTCTCTCATCTCTCCTGGGTCTGGTTAGGCATCAGTTCCCTCTCACCTTGTTCAGAACCTCTCCCCAGCTGACCCTGGGCTTGTGCATGGAGTGTCTGGAGGGGACGCAGTGCAGGAGTGCTGGGTTTACAGCCAGCCAGCCCCTGACTGTGTTGTGCTCACCCCTTCTCCTCCTGCAGTGTGTCTGAGAAGCAGCATGGGGCAGAGCTGGGAGGGCTTCTGGACGGCTTCAGGAGACTGGAGTGCTAGGGGCAGGAGAACTCAGGACAGGTCCTGGCTTTGAGAGCAGGCAGGGAGGAGAGGGCCAGGATCTCCCCAGTCATGCTCTAGGTAAAGTGAGGAGGGTAGAATGATGACAACGTCCTGACTGGATGCTTCCCTGTGGCCTCATGGAGGTGTTATCTCCAGGCCCCAGACAGGGAAGCCAGTATTCAGCCTGTTACCTAGGCTAGAGCAGACTCTGAACGCCCTGTGCTCTCTGTCCACTCCCATACCAGATTTATCCAAGATTTCTTCTCTGCCCCAGCATAAATAAGCACCCATGTTTACTATGAAGGATGGTGGGTGAGGCCCCCCCACCTTGCTAAGAAGACAGATCTTGGCAGCTGACCAGGGGCCTTGGTTTGTTTATGTCTGGGAGTCTGCTGGTTCAGAGGTGGGTGGGGCGGGCTCTGCTGAGAGAGGTTTCCAAATATGACCACTCCGCCAGCTGGGTGTGGGGGCCCTGGATGTATCTGAGCTTGCAGGCCCAGTTGCATGGGAGGCTGAAGGGGCCCAGCCGAGCCACTCTGCCTGTTCACATGAATGCATCTATCTTCTGAGTCACAGAGCCATGCACGTACGTGCTCCAGCCTCTGCCAGCCTGCCGTCCCTCACACCCAGGAGCGGTGGAGGGCCACTGCCTCCTCTGTTCCACTCCCCCACCCCATCTCATCTCTTCTGCCCTTCTCTCTTCCTGTCTGCATGGGAAGGTCCCTTGGGCAGAGGGAGAGCCAGAGGCAGCCAGACCACCAGCCACAGAGGAGCCTTTCAAGGCCATGCCTGTGATGAGAGCCATCCACCAGGGCAGGCCAGGGCAGCTGTGTGATTTGCCATGAATTGCTGCTCCCTGTCTCAGTGATTCAAAGCCCCTATTCCCCAGAGGCCTTAGGGTCCCAGCACCGCTGTATATCCTTTTGTGTCTGGAGATCTGAGAAGTTTCTTCCTTTAGTCTGATTTGAATTCCACATGTTCAGGTGAAGCCCTTTGCCTTATAGTGGTCATGTCCAATTAGGAGAGGGGCCAAAAGTGAGGACTCTGTTTCTGACCTCAAGCTCTGACACCAGAGATCATAAGCTGCAGCGTCCTCTTGACTTTTCAGACAGAATCAGCCAGCAGGTCACTGGCCTCTGGAATTAGCCTTTATACATCTTTTCCCCACTGACACCCACTGACTTTCTTTCTAGATTGAAAATATCTGCCAGGCACCATGGCTCACACCTGTAATCTGGTACTTTAGGAGGCGAGGTAGGTGGATCACCTGAGGTTAGGAGTTTGAGACCAGTTTGACCAACATGGCGAAACCCTGTCTCTACTAAAAATACAAAAATTAGCCAGGTGTGGTGGTGGGCGCCTGTAATTCCAGCTACTCCAGAGGCTGAGGCAGGAGAATCTCTTGAACCCGGGAGGTGGAGGTTGCAGTGAGCCAAGATCATGCCATTACTCTCCAGCCTGGGCACCAAGAGCAAAACTCCATCTCAGAAAATTTAAAAAAAGGAAAGAAAGAAAATACCCAGTATTCTCCAGATTAGCTTTGGCATCTAGGAGTACAGAAATCGCTAGGATACAGGGGGCAAAATTAGATAACTTCCAAGTTACCTAGCCAAGAAGCGAGGTCATGCCTTCTTAACCCCTTTGTCCCTAAGCTTGGGCAAAAACTTTGTGGGAGACAAGCTCTCTGTCTGCAGACACAGATGGGAGAGAGAGGCTAGCCATGTATCTGCTGGGCCTCAGCTCTCTGGGACACATGCCAGGGCTGCCCAAGGGGAAGGCGTGCGCAGGGTTCAGGTGTCAGAACCCTATGCCAGGGCTGGTAGCAGTCAGCAAGAGAAGCTGTCTGTCATCGGGTTCCAGACGGCAAGGAGCCGGTGCTGGTGATGTGGGCTGGGTCATGGGAGTTGGCTCAGGTCTCCCCAGCTACGCAGCACATTCTTCCCTGGATCTGCCACATCCCTGAGATGAGAAACGTGACCCTGGTCCCCTCTGGTGCCAGATGAGGCAATGGAAATACAGTATCATTAACCCGATCCCTGCTTCTGCCTCTTCTTTTTATAGGCATATTTTGGGCTTTCTCTTTATACCTCACAGGGCAGAGGGCTCTGAAATAGAAGCACAAATGAACGCACATACCCCATTGGGTTCTTTCTAGGCTCCTAGGGCACCAGAAGCTCCCCTGAGCTGCAGCAGGGAGTTGGGGAAGTGAGTGTCATTTCTGGGGACGGTAGCCTTCTACCTCCCTTCTCTGTCCAGGGACATGCTCTTGCACCCCTAGCCTGTTTCCCAGATCTTTCCGAGGACAACTGAGAGGCCCCCTGCCCCCTGCCCCCTGCCCGCTGCTGCTCTTGTCCTCTTTGATCTCCCTCCAGGTCTGATTCTGGGAATTCTCACTCTTCCTTTCCCTTTCCTCTTCCTTACAGCTCTCCAGATAACCCATCTCTGGGACCCTAGAGTTGGGCTAGTGTCCATAGCTAGTTAATAATTCAGCAGGCTCAGCAGGAGCTGAATCAGACCCAAGGTGATACTGTGACCAGGAGGCCTCCTTTGGGCAGCTGGAAAGGTGAATCCTGCCCTGGAAAGACAAGTGCTCTGTAACATTAACTTCATCATATAAGGTTTCTTCATTGCCTCAGAAGGTAGCCTCAGATCCAAATGTAATCTGGGCCCTGTGTCTGTCCACTGACTTCTCAGGGGCTCAGTGGCTCATGGGCATTCCCCTCAAGAGGTGGTACTCATGTCCTTTGAAAGCCTTCCTGGCATCAACAGTCAGCTGAACAGCATGCTACAGTTTGCAGAATGCGTTCACACACATTTCTTGTTCAGTCACATCAGCTCATGGTATGTGCTGAGCCCTTGAGTCAGCAGGAGTGCACCAGAATTTGGTGTTTCATTGCTCTGCTTTTAGAAAGGAATTATTCCAAATTCTTCCTGGCAAATAGGGTGGGGTAGAGGGTGCTCTGCTTCCTAAAAGTTGCCCAAAAAGGAGATGCCGCTTCCTTTCTGGTCACTTTCTCTTGGGCCTGTTCCCAGTAAAGCCTCCTCCAGGGAGAGTGACTGTGAAGGCATGAAATCATCTGTCTTTCCTACCTGCCTGGTACAGATTTTGATTTGCCTAAAAATGACCTAGGTAAGTGGTTCTGTTCACTGCCCAACAAGTGGGCTCATGTCTGTGCCCAAGAAGGGCTGCCTAAACAGGAGTGTCTATGGCATTAGACAGGGAGAGGACCAGCAGGAGAGACGGCATGTTCTCTCCCTGGAAGCAGCTGAAAGGTGGCCTGGTATGTGAATGTGGGTGCCTGCAGCTTCCTCCACTCTGGCCCGATCTGTCTGCTTTCCCAGCTCACACACCTGTGCCTACCCACGCCTAGGAAGCCTGCCCGCCTTGGTTGCTCCTGTTCACGCTGAAGGATGTTATCCTTCTTCCCGCATTTTCCTGGGGTGGTGGGGGAAGCAGGGCTCTTTGGTCATGTGTGTTTCTAAGAAGATGCACCTTCTGGCTGGGTCTGAAAGTAAATACTTGGGGAGGGAATCTCTGAATAGTGGCCGCTTTCCAAATCTCCATTTCCAAGCAGGCTTGGTGAGCATCAAAGAAGCTGCCAGACTTTCAAAGAGGAATCCTCACTGGGAGATTTTCACAGCACATTTGGGGCCTGAGATTTTTTAAGGCCTCACCTTGTATTCTAACCTACTAAATGTAGCTGCTTTTCAGCATGGTTCTTTGCTCCCAAAGCCTGTGACTTCTGTACTTTCCCAGCCTTAAAAATGTGTGGTTTGTGATTTTTATTTTTTAAGAGAAAACAAAGTAGGCCAGGTGCAGTGGGCTTTTCAGCATGGTTCTTTGCTCCCAAAGCCTGTGACTTCTGTACTTTCCCAGCCTTAAAAATGTGTGGTTTGTGATTTTTATTTTTTGAGAGAAAACAAAGTAGGCCAGGTGCAGTGGCTTATGCCTGTAATTCCAGTGCTTTGGGAGGCCAAGGCAGGAGGATCACTTGAGGCAAGAAGTTCAAGGCCAGTTTGGGCAACATAGTGAGACCTTGTCTCTCTTAAAAAAAAAAAATTAGTTGAGTGTGGTGACATGCACCTGCAGTCCCAGCTACTTGGGAGGCCGAGGCAGAGAATTGCTTGAGCCCCAGAGTTTGAGGCTGCACTGAACCATGATCATACCATGGCACTCCAGCTTAAGGGAAAGAATGAGACCCTGTCTCTAAAAGAAAAAGAAAGAAAAATAAGATGATTTTAAAAGGGTAGCGGGGAGATAACTGAAGAATAACAACAAGGCAAAGGAAGAGAAAATAAAAAGTTTAAGATTTCAACAGTATTAAAGAAGGGGCATGGCATAAAATTAAGGGAAGAGGAAGAAGGATATGGAAGAAAAAACTAAACTAAGGGGAACCCAGTAAAAGGGCTGAGACCTTCAGGCATGCAGAGAAGAGCCTGTGCCCAGGACCTGGGCTTTCTTCCAGTCCACCCTTCTAAGATGACAAGAGCCCATCTGTCACCCCCATCTCAGGCTCAACTTGGAAGGGTGGAAAGAGTGAAGCCAGAGATCCCCTGCCACAGCTCAGCTGCCCATCCTGTGAATTGATAGTGATTACTCTGTCACTGAGATGTGGTCTCCATCTCTGCCAGGCCAGAGAGGAGGTGGCCCAGAGGTGTTGAAGACTGACCAGTAAGTGCCCGTGATGCGGCTTACTCCACGGCTCCTTTTCTTTGCAAAAGAAGAGCTGCTTTGTGACCAGTGTCCTTTCAGAGCCCACTGCGTTAGTGCCTTTGGCAGCTTTCCCCAGGTCTGCCTGCCACTCTCTTAACTTCGCTCCCAGTGGCAGCTACTTCTTTGGCTTTCTCTGTTTGAGACCAAGTCTTCCAGGTACTATCTGGAATGCTGTGGTTTGTGGTTTATGTATGCATGTGCACATACACCCCAGCGAGGGAGCTTCAGGACCAGGACCAGTTACCTATTTCCATAAAACTTACCAAGTGTCATGCATTCGCATGAGGTCCCTGGGAGATAATGGTCCTATGCATCATTTGGAGCCAGAAGTGAGACTCGTGGCACAGAGTCTCCGAGGCTTGGCTTATTCGCCCTCTCCTCCATCTCCCGATGCCACTGGTCTCATTCTGTAAGGCCACCTCATCCAGGCTGCTGCTTTGTAGTTGCTCCGGCCTCCTGTCACAGTTGTGACGTGGCACAGACAGGATATGGAGGCCACATAGCTAGCAAGCAGCAGGATGAGGATTTAGAGCAGGTCTTCTGACTTCCAGGCACTCTGTGAGCCACTGAAAGGCTCATCTGGTGCCCAGCAAGCCCAGCTCTGGCACATCTTCCTGCAAGACACATTCACCTTAACCCCCTCTCTTTACACACTCCTCCCATCACATTTGTGGAAACAGTCTCAGCGTCTACAGTGACTTGACCAAGGTCACTTAGCATGGAAGTGAGTCTTGTGCCCAGGGCTGTGCAGGGCCTTTCTCCCCATGCCACCATGCTTTGGGTTCTCTGTTCCCACCCCCACCACAGGAAGCTCTGCATCCTTGGCGGATTTGGGAGCACTTCTCATGTATAAAGACAAAAGCAGCCTCAGAAAAGGCTTGCTCTCCTGCTAGCTTGCCTGGCAGACATCTCCCTGGTTCCTGTTAGCTCTTTTTCTCCTAGCAAACTATTGGTTCACTCCTGAACCCCTGGTTTCCTGCTGTTCAGTTATTGTGCTGATGGGTAAGTTGCTCTTGGAGTAGAGCTAAAACCTCCTATTAGGGAACTGCCAGGTACCTGTGCTGGGGGCAGCTCTCCCCAGTTCATTTTGGTGGTGCAATGTGGCCTGCAGGAAACTCTTTCTGTTGCTTCTGAGCCCTCCTGATCCCAGGAAGCACAGAGAGAGACCTTCCATGCAGAGAGAACCGAGGGCTCTCAGCTCACACAGCCCCTCCCCACCTCCTGTCTCCTGCTGCCACTGCCTTCTCTTTCTCTTCCTCTACTTAATAAGAAAAAGTTTAAACTCAGCTTGGACTGGGCATAGTGGCTTACACCTGAAATCCCAGAACTTTGGGAGGCTGAGGGAAGCAGATGGTTTGTACCCAGGAGTTCAAGTTCAGCCTCAGCATGATGGTGAAACCCCATCTCTACAAAAATTGGACATGGTGGCACACACCAGTAGTCCTAGCTATTCAGGTGGCTGAGGTAGGAAGATTGCTTGAGCTTGGGAGGTTGAGGCTGTAGTGAGCCGTGGTCATGCCACTGCACTCCAGCCTGGGCAACAGAGTGAGATCCTGTCTCAAAAAAAAAAAATCCTAGCTTGGTGGGGCCCAGCAGGAAGCGGGCAGAGAAGGCATATCCTGAGTGTGAGAGGGCCAAACTGTCTTTTGCTACCGGAGATAGAACTGCAATGGATGGACTGCCTTTCATGCCTTTCGTGGCAGCTAAATGAGAGCTCACTTCATCATTCTACCATACCACTATCGAGCGAGGATCCGTCTTATGCTACGTGTAAGATCTGACCCTGCCTTCCTTATCATTTAATAGGGGCATAAGACCTGTTTACAAATAACCCTTATGCAGGAACAGTGCTTGGTGCCAACACATTAAGTCAAAACGATCACAGGAGGGGGATCGTTTGCAGAAGTAGGGGAACTGCCAGAAGTGTTCCCTGGCCCTGCATAGGTCAGAGCTGGCCCCAGAAACTGGGACCTATGTAATATGCTTTGCTGGGCTTCTGTGCTCAGAAACCCCACATCACTGGCCAACCACAAATATTTGTGTAGTTTCCATGAGCCCAGGGTATGGGGACTCCTGATCTTGGGTGATTTTGGCTGCAAGCCCTGGCACTGGCCTCCGGAGATAGCACTGGGCCCTTATCTCTTATCTCTTCACGCCTTCTTGAATTTGGGACTATCCAGTCAACGTGACGTGTGTTGACCCTCAATATTTAAGCCCGAGTCCCTCGCCAGGCTCAAGTGGGTACAGAATCCACATCTTTCTGAACGACAGTTCTGCTGTGGGAAGCTGCCATTCGAGAGACCCAGCAGGCCCCAGGACTCAGCTGGCCACCCGGTCACACTGCTCACTGCTTATTGTCCTCAACTGTGGACCTCTGTCCCCCTCTGCTGGGCACTCACAGAATTTCCTGCTGGGACTGTCAAGATGAAGTCCAAGGAGGTAGAGACTGCTGTGAGTTTGCCATCTGTGTTTTATTTTGGGTATTTTTGCCTGGGCAATGCTGGCGGAGACAGGGAAGCAGAAGCTAGTAGAGAAGTGGCCAGTGGTGTCCAGGGCAGAGAGTGGAGTTCTGCGATAGGATCTCAGGGCAGAAGAATTCCCTAAGAAGTAGAGAAGCTGCCTTGGAAGTGATGGTGCCTTAAGCCAATGGGCAGGGCAGCATGGGGGGGAGGAGAGGACTCTGGGTGGAACTGGCTGTGTTAGATCTGCCAGGGATCCCCCCTCCAGACTTCAGTCTTCTTGGCTTTGGAGAGCTCCTCCCTATCCTGGAAGGCTGGCTGGGAGGCTCACTTCCATTCTGAATCCATGAGACTGCTCTGTTTGTGAAAGGGGCTTCTGATCATGGGAGGCATTTCTGTGAGATGGGAGGGGTGAGGTGGAGTGCCTGTCTTTGGGGTGGTTGAAGGATGCGGGTTCACATGTCATGTGTCCTCGTGCACATCCCCCATTGGCACCCCCCTTACCCCTCCTTGTTGATGCCTGTCACACCTGGGCATCCTTATCCACAACTCACAGTGGAACAGCTGGACTTGGGGAGGGGCACCTCATCAGAGCCTGGTCCTCCCGTGCTCGGCGATCCTCCATGTCTCCTGCCAGATGGGAAGGAGCAGCCCGTGAGCCCCAGGGGAGGGGGAAATCTCCCAGAGCAATCCGCCCCTAATCCCCAGGCTGTGCCTCAGTCTGGAGATGGCGGCTGCAGAGCCTGGGAGCTCAGGCACACCTGCTCGCAGGCCCCGGCTTCCTGCAGCGAGCCCAGTGCTGCCCAGGGTCTGTGACCCCGGGGGCCTGACACAGTCCGCAGACAGCTGGGGCCTCAGAGCCCCCGGCACATTGTCGCCAGCACGGCTTCGGGAAACAGTGCTCACACAGGTGAGGCCCCTGGTGGATGGAAGGAGAGAATTTCATCGGGGGGCGGGGGGGGGGGGGGCGGGGCTGGGGGATGGGAAGAAGCCTGTTCTGCAGCTAGTCAGGTGGGCTGTGCTTACACTCTGGTCTCTGAGGGAGCTCTCCTCCAGCTATAGAGAATGGTTTGTGGGTGGGAGAAGGGAGGAGCCTTCAGCTGCCAAATGCTGGGAGAGCCCCTGGGGCTGGGTGTGGGCGCCCTGTGCAGGAGGACAGGTGAACCCTGGCAGAGATGCCTCCAGAAGCCTGTAGCCAAGTGGTGCTTCAACTGGGGCCCGGGCACTTAATTGAGTGCAATGTTTTTCCCGGTTGTGATTGCTTCTGTCTGTGGAGAAACAGGAACAGGGATGGGGATTGTGAAGGTCCGGTGAGTGCTGACCCCATGGAGACAGTGGGAGAGGCCAGAACAAGTAAACGTTTGGGTACTTAGAGTTCTTAGAGAATTCAGAGGATGGAGAATGGAGAAGGCCCCAAGATGAGAGGGTGGCTTGGGGCCCCAACTGGGATCTGTGGGTGCGAGGAGATGAGGAGGATGCAGGACATTTCCTGGACAAAAGGGCTTTGTTCTCCGAAGGGCAGACACTGAGGGGAGGATGTAGTTTTCATCAGAACTGAGGGCTGGCCCTAATGGAAGGGGCTAGAAGCCAAGGGTTAGATGAGAGGAGTGTTTCCACCAGGAAAGAGAGTAGCCCTTAGGCTCAGGGCAGGAGGAAGAACTTGCTGGCTACAGCAGGTGGCACATGGAAGCCTCTACCTGCTGTCAGCTGATAATAGGCAGCTTGCCCTCGCTGCTTGGAGATGAGTAGGTGCTGCTTGAAAGGATGAGTGAGTGACTTTCCTTGTCTCTCGGTAGTTTGCACCTGAAATCCCCTTGTAGTAAAGCAAAATGCCTTTTAAAGCTCCCGAGGGCTTGCTCTACCCCTCGAATCTCCCATGTGGCAGCTGGGGCCTTGCTACAGGGGTTTTGTCACCCTGCTGTGCCCCTGTCGAACTGACTCAGGTCCATACTGCCCCACATGTGCCCCATTCAGTATCTAAGCACGTGGTGCCTGCCCTCTGGAGAAAAGCCGCTTAGGCTCCCAGGCACCAATTAAACCGATAGGTAGGCTCTTTTTCCTCCCCCACCCCTTTGCCCACCTGGGAGCACCCGGGTTAGCTGTGATGACACATCCAGAGCTGGAGTGAGCAGCTTCCTGTTGCCCACGTATCCCCACCAGGAAGGCAGAGAGCCACCAGCCCCACGGGGCTATTACTGCTGAGTTGGGAAAATTAAATGGGAGAAGCCTCCGACTTCAGGACTAAGAGTTGGAATAATTTTTCCAGCCTGGTCTTGCTGGAATGTTGATTTGGTATGGAGAATGTCAGGTTCCCTCTCTCCCAACTTTACCATAAAGTCATACAACCTCCTCGGGTTGAAGGATTTTAGCTGGCCATAGGTTTTCCTCTCCATCCTAATCTGGTTGACCTCCCTTTCCATCGGGAACGAGTAGACAAAGGGAATCTGAGCGTTCTTTATCCGGAGAGGGCTGCTGAAATCAGAGTCACGGGGTAGCAGTCAGCAGATTGGAGCATCTCTGCTGAGTCACCCAGGCCTGCCAGCCCCGGGGCCACACTCGCCTGCTGGGCTCTGAACCACTGGAAGCCCAGACCTTGCTCCCAGGAGCAGTGTTCTGCATGGTCCTCGGCCTGCTTGTCCAGACCCATAGACAAGTGAGGACTGACACCTGACTCCATTGTTCCCAGGTGACTGGGCTGCTCTGCTTTACTAAAGGGAAGCATAGAAACCCCCAAATCTTTTTCTTTTTTTTTCTTCCATCTAAGAGTGACCTTATATTGTCTTTCCAACTCCTGAGCAGATGGCTAGCATGAGAAGGCCCCTTCCTCCCTGTCAGCCTGCTGTGGGGATCCTAATAGGGGCTCTTTGCGAATCTGGAAAGACGCTGCCTGCCTCGGGAGAGGAGGGTCAGAGGTACAGATCTCTTGTGCAACTGGGAGCACAGGTGTGGAGCACATATTTCTTGCAAGTGGCAGCTGTTTCTGTGGTCCATCTTGAAAACTGCTTAATGCATTTACATTACTGAAGAAAGAGAACTACGATTCCCATTTCCCAATGTACATAGCTAGCGCCCTTCCCCTCCCTCCAGACAGCTTCACTTAAGCCTGGATACTTTCTGTCCCAACAGTGTTTACTGTGTGCCTCCCAGATTTCGGAGATCCAGGCTGCTGGGCTAGTGTGTGAGAAAAAGCACTGGTGTCCCATGTCCAGGGCCGGGTTGACACGAGGACACTGAGTTCAGGCCCCGGGAGGAGGCGGGAGCCCCAGGAAGGCCACGGGAGCCAGGGCTGGGAAGCCCTGATCCGGCAGCTCCTTATAATCTGGCAGAGAGCCTAATCCAGCTTCATTGAGTGTTGCGAAAGTGCCCAGAGAGGCAAGTCTGGGGTGCCACCAAGGCCATGTGGAGGGGTTCCCCCAGGTGTGCATTAGGCTGAGGGTAGATCTCACTGGAGCAGGAAGAGGAATAGGGAAAGTTGGGTCTTGAACACTTGAGAGAACATCCCAGCTCTGGCTCATCCAGAACATTCATCAGCACTTCTTAACCCTCAACCTTTGTGTAGCGTGAGATGTATGGCCCTGGCTGGTAGCTCCCTGAGCAGGGGCCAGTCAGGTGTGGTTGGGGACCGTGACTCTCCCTCCATAGTTCTCCTCTTAGAGCTTACCCAGCCCGTTCACAGGGATTAATCTGGAGTCAGGTACCTGTGGAGTGGCCAGCCTGTCTCAGGCAGGAGAGTGGGGTGAAGAGGTCATAGTGTGGGGGCCACAACTCCAGGTGTGGTGCTGGTGGCTGGGCATGGACAGACAGCTGGGTGGCATGGGCCAAACAGGACTTTGTGATGGTTTGGAGAGAGGAACAGTGGTGCCTGTGTAGCTCACCTGTGCCTGGCTCTGGGCTCGGGAGCCCTGGGCATTTCTTCGTACTAGCGACTGGGGGTTGAGTGTCTGTCCTGCTCTTTTTAGTCAACCAGCTGCAGGTCAGGGGGATTGGGAGTGTGTTAGGAAGAGCCACTGCTCTACTAACATGACACTGTGAGGTGAAGGACCCAGAGACCCTCCCGCAGACCCACTCTGTAGTGGGATAGTTGTGGGAGCTTCGGCCCAGGCCAGTGGAAGATCCTGGCCTTCCACACCCAGTTTTCAAACATCTACTCATTAAACATTTTCAGCAACCCCGAGGAAACCCTGCACCCATTAAGCCATCACTCCCCATTGCTCCCCCACCCCCACCGCAGCCCCCTGGCAACCACTAATCAGCTTTCTGTCTGTGGATTTAACTATTCTGGATATTTCATATAATGGAATCATTCCTAACGGCCTTTCTCATCTGGCTTCTTTCACTGAGCCTGATGTTTTGAGGTTCCTCCATGTTGCGGCATTATCAGCACTGTGTTTCTTTTATGACCACATAGTATTTCGTTACAGGAAACACCACATTTTGTTGACCCATTCCTCAGTTAGGGGACATCTGAGTTGTGTCCACCTTTTGGCTATCATGAACATTGCTGCTGTGAGCATCTGTGTACAAATGAGTATTGAATAATCATTTTCGATTCTTTTGGGAATTGAAAACATCTAGGAATAGAATTGCTGGGTCATATAGTAATTCTATGTTAACTTTTTGAGGAACTCCCAAACTGTTTTCCACATCAGCTGTGTCATTTTAGGTACGTTGCATAAAGCTTTCAATTTCTGCACATGCTCACCAACACTTACTTCCTTTTTTTTTGAAGCAGGGTCTTGCCCTGTTGCCCAGGCTGGAGTGCAGTGGTGTGATCACGCTAACTGCAGCCTCGAACTCCTGGGCTCAAGCCATCCTCCTGCCTCACTTACCTGACAACAGGCATGCACCACCACACCTGGCTGTTTTTAAATTTTTTTGCAGAGACAGGGTCTTGCTGAGTTGCCCAGGCTGGTCTTAAACTCCTGGGTTCAACTAATCTTCCCATTTTGGCTTCCAGAAGTGCTGAGACCACAGGTGTGAGCCGCTGTGTGCAGCCCACTTATTTCCTTTTTAAAAATTATTAGAGGCCATGCTCAGTGACTCGTGCCTGTGGTCTCAGCTACTTAGGAGGCTGAGCGGGGAGGATTGCTTAAGCCTGGGGCGTCGAGGCTGCAGTGAGCTGTGACCATACCATTGCACTCCAGCCTGGGCCACGGAGCAAGAACCTATCTCAAAAAAAAAAAAATTATTACAGTCATTCTAAAGGTGTGAAGCATCTCTTAATTTGTTCAGATTTGTTTCAAAGCACCTGCTTTATGCCCTTTACTCCCAGTGTTTCATCTCATCATCCTGATAGCTCTTTGAAGTAGGTAGAATTACCCCGTTCCAGATGAGAAAGTCTCAGAGGGGATAATGGCATATCCAAGGGCTCTCAGCTGGTAAGTGATAGAGCCAGGATCTAAATCACTGCCCAACTCCAGTTTTAAAGCCATTTCCTTTACCTTCCATGGACCCTGTGTCCTGTCTCATTGCTGTTCTTTTTGGCAAATCTTTCTCCTTTTCTCACCCTCTGTCCTGTTCTAGCATTCTGAATGGCTTTCTCATCTTTTTCTTCTTGTTCACTAATTATCTTTCCTTTGTTAAAGCATAATGCCTCTTTGTACCTCTCCCTATCTGTCTGCCAGCTCCTTGGCTCTCTTTACCTTGATTGCCCTGTCTCCATCGAGACCTGAAAGGGAGCTGTCATCCTGGGTACATGTGCCAGGGAAGGCAGGGCATGGAGAGCTCCCCACCTTCCTGACACACCAGCTCCCTCATGGGGAAGGAGAGCAAAGTGAGGTTCTGTGATTGAGACCCACCAGCAGATCCCAGGCATTATAAGCCTCTGTAAAGGACAGGAAAAAGCTGGTGTCCTGCTGCAGGACTCCCAGGCTGGAATCTTGACCCTAGGGAAGAGAAGAGGGGCTGGCAAGAGGACCAGGATCCTGACCTGAGGCCACTCCTCCACACACCAGGCCCAGAGGTGTCTCTTCTTTCATTCACGGGGACTTCCCAGCCAGTTCCAACTCTGCTTCTCAGAGTTGTAACTAGATGGCTCATGCTCTCAGGGATCTGGAGGTCTGGGTTCCCTCCAGGGTTAGGGGTAGGTACTAAAGATCCTGGAGGGGAAGGATGGGGGGATGTCTGGTATTTCCTGTTAGCATGCAGGATGTTTCCCTTGTTCTCCAGACTCTGAAATAACATTTCCTGGGTTTGGTCAGCCTGTGTGTGATGAGGGTAGATCCGAGTGAGATACATGTGAGGTTTGCACCAGAGCGAGGCTACCTCATTGTTGATTTGAGAAGCATCTCAGTGCAGGCTAGGGCTCCAGGCAGACTCTGCCTACATCCCTGCCTCCTTCTTTGCTTCGATGATGGGTGGGGTGGGGGCTGCGGGATCTACGGAGGAGGCTGGTGTGGGGAAGAAGCTCTTAGATACTTTCCTGAGGTTGGGCTCCAGGCTGCAAGCAGGGATGAGCTCAGTTTCTGAATAAAACACTTGTGGTGAGTCCATGGTAAAAGTTTCTGGTTGGCAGGGGGAGTTATTGAATGGAATTAATTCAGGTGGAAGTGGTTGCTGAGGTGTTCCAGCCTTGAAAGCAAAAACCACAGACAGAATCTTAGTATCTCCCACAGAGTGTTCCCACAGCCCCATCCCCCACCCCGCAACACACACAACCCACTTCTCTCCCTGGTTCTCAGGTTTGCACACATGCATGCATGTACACACACACCCTTAAGCACATGAAGAGACTGGGGTGGGCAAGTGAAGTCTGCATGGAGACCAGTGGGATTAAGGGTTACCTCCAGTGGGGAAGGCTGGAGATATCACCGTGCTGTCTTCAGAGGTGATTTTTTTTTTTTTTTTTTTTTTTGAGACGGAGTCTCAATCTGTCGCCCAGGCTAGAGTACAGTGGTGTGATCTTGTCTTACTGCAGCCTCTGCCTCCTGCGTTCGAGCAATTTTCCTGCCTCAGCCTCCCGAGTAGCTGGGATTACAGGCATGTGCCACCATGCCCAGCTAATTTTTTTTGTATTTTTAGTAGAGATACGGTTTCACTGTGTTGGCCAGGATGATCTTGATCTCCTGGCCTCGTGATCCACCTGCCTTGGCCTCCCACAGTGCTGGGATTATAGGCGAGAGCCACCGTGCCCAGCCTTTTGTTGTTGTTGTTCTTGAGATAGAGTCTCACTTTGTCATCCAGACTGGAATGCAGTGGCACAATCTCAGCTCACTGCAACCTCTGCCTCCTGGGTTCAAGTGATTCTTCTGCCTCAGCCTCCTGGGTATCTGGGACTACAGGACTGCACCACCACATCTGACCAATTTTTTTTTTTTGAGACAGAGTTTCCCTCTTGTTGCCCAGGCTGGAGTGCAATGGCTTGATCTCAGCCCGCAGCAACCTCCACCTCCCAGGTTCAAGTGATTCTCCTGCCTCAGCCTCCCGAGTAGCTGGGATTACAGGCATGTAATCCTGATTACATGCTATCACGCCCAGCTAATTTTTTGTATTTTTAGTAGAGATGGGGTTTCTTCCACATTAGTGAGGCTAGTCTCAAACTCCTGACCTCAGGTGATCCTCCTGCCTCGGCCTCCCAAAGTGCTGGGATTACAGGTGTGAACCATGGCGCCTGGCCCCTGTATTTTAAAATTTGCATTATTATTATTTTCATCCATGGTTGGTTGAATCTATGGACGTGGAATTCTCAGATACAGAAGGCTAACTGTAATTCTTATCCTAATCCTTTGTCCAAGGCATTTAGAATGTGAGGAAAAGAGAAGAGCCTAGAGCCCGTAGGGAAAATATGCCACGTTTCTGGAAGGCAGTGGGGCTGAGTCCTCCACAGGGAGGAGAATAAATTGGGGATATATTCTGTGACTAGAGACTGACCCACTCAATCCAGGCATTGCAGACCTTCATGTCACCAAGGTGGTATCCAGGCCTCCATGGAGGGACGGAAGGAGCTGGTGTCCTGCTGCAGGACTCTTAGGCTCCAGTCTGGGTCCTAGGATAGAGAAGAGGGGTGGGCAAGGGGGCCGGGATTTCAGCCCAGGCCTCTGCACCCACCATCAGGCGCCTGCACCCACCATCAGGCCCCAGCTGTTTTTCTCAGGAGTGTCTCTTCTCTCATTAATGGGGATTTCACAACCAGCTTCAACTCTGCTTTTCCATTTGTAAGGCAGAGAGATGCCAAATCAAGGAAGGAGAGGGCCAAGCTGCCAGGAAGGAGCCGTGGCAGACGGAGACTGCTTTTTCCTGGATAGTCCTAAAGCACTTTTGCTTTTCACAGCATTTCACATCCATTTCTCCTTAGCTCCTCCCACTCTCCCCCTTAGTAGGTGGAAAAGACTCTCTCCCTGTGACAAAGATGAGCAAATGGCAGTGATGTAGCCAGATGCAGAACCCATTTTCTAGATATTCTTTCTCCCAGGAAGACAGTGAAAGAGAGTTGGGCATCTGTGGAAAGGGCAGCAGCTTTATAAGAAAGCTAGGTTCTTTAGCATCAAAGACCATGTGTTATCTATAAAACTAAATTTTGGGCCGGGCGCGGTGGCTCACACCTGTAATCTCAGCACTTTGGGAGGCTGAGGTGGGTGGGTCACCTGAGGTCAGGAGTTCAAGAGCAACCTGGACAACATGGCAAAACTCCGTCTCTACTAAGAGTACAAAAAAATTGGCTAGGCGTGGTGGCTCACATCTGTAATCCCAGCATTTTGGGAGGCCGAGGCAGGTGGATCACCTGAGGTCGGGAGTTCAAGACCAGCTTAACCAACATGAAGAAACCCTATCTCTACTAAAAATAAATACAAAATTAGCAGGGCGTGGTAGCACATGCCTGTAATCTCAGCTACTCAGGAGGCTGAGGCAGGAGAATTGCTTGAACCTGGGAGGTGGAGGTTGTGGTGAGCTGAGATCATGCCATTGCACTCCAGCCTGAGCAACAAGAGTGAAACTCCGTCTCAAAAAAAAAAAATTAGCTGGGTATGGTGGCTCATGCCTGTCATCCCAGCTACTTGGGAGGCTGAGGCAGGAGAATCACTTGAACCCGGGAGGCAGAGGTTGCAGTGAGCTGAGATGGCCCCACTGCACTCCAGCCTAGGCGACAGAGTGAGACTCTGTCTCCAAAAAACAAAAAACTGAATTTTGTGTAGTTATCAATACAGAGTAAATTTGTTGGTATAATTTCTGATATATATTTAGGCCCGCTTAATTGCAGGCGATTTTTTTCTCCCAGGGGAAAAAAGAGATTATGCTGCCTAGATCCAGACTTGGCATTTACTGAGCGCCTTCTGTATGCTTCGCACTGTGCTGAGTGCTTGCCAGACATCATCTTGTATAGCCCTCATAAAAGACCTGAGAGTAGCTGTGATTACCCCCGTTTTATTGGTGAGGACACTGAAGGTCAGGTAAATGGATAGATGGGCTTTCTGCTGTCACTGCAGGGAACAAGGCAGAAGGAAGCAGCCTAATTGCAGGGTAGGGCTGTAAGTCACACAACTGGGACACTTAAACCTTGGAGCAGATCGCCAAAGGAGACTGTGGGTATGAAAGGTCAGAAATTCTGAGAAGCAGAGTCCTGAAGGTATGAACACCTGCCGGGAGGGCACAAGGGCATGAGAGGAGACCCAAAGCAGGTATGAACACCTGCCGGGAGGGCACAAGGGCATGAGAGGAGACCCAAAGCAAACGCAAGAGGGAAGTCCCGACTTCAGGAGAGATTAGGGAAGGGGTTGTGGTTGTCCCCAGCATCCCCAGGGGGAAGCGTGACCTGGAAAGGGCCCAGTGGAAGCCCACAGAGGAACCAGCCTCTCCTGGCTCCTGAGTTTGGCAGGGCTATTGTTTTCAGTCGTGTTTTCCAATAACTTTGCATCTTGGCAGAATCAGGCCAAGTGACTTCTGCCTGTGATTGGCAGGGGCCGTTTCCAGTTCCGGTGCATGTGACTGGGCCACTTTCTTTGGGTTTAACCCCTTCCCTCACATGTATCTGACCCCACCCCTGTCCCCTCCCATACATACTAAGAGCGAATGATTTGACTCAGCCTTGTTTGGGATGTGCTGTATGTAAAAATACATGGGGTTGAGCCATTTCCTGCTGCTTCCGTTGTTGCATGGTGATAAGACACTGGGGACTCACTCAGCTGTGGACAGAAAGATCCTCCAACAGGCCGAGGGGAACCAGGTGGCAGGGGAGTGGGGTGCCCGCTTTCAGCCCACTGTGCATATCCCATCTTTCCTATCTTCTATGACCGTTCTTCCTTTCTTTCCCTCCCCTTCATCCTTTCTTAGTCTCTCTTCTCTCCTTGTCTCTCCGACTTTGGTGCCACCCTGATGTGCTCGGGAAGCCTGCCTGCCTGGTGGGGAATGAAGGGGACTGTCATTTCCTTCCTGTGCATTCACCCTCTGCAAAGCTGGGCAGCTCAGGTCCCAAACTGGTCCCCGCTTCCCTTGGCCTGTGAGTTACTTCTGCGGCTTTAGTCCTCAGGGACCAGGCCAGAAGAGTGGGAGTGGGGCATGCTACTCTCCCAATTCTGGGAGACTAGGAAGGACTGGGGGCTCCCACCATCATGAAGCAGAAAAGGTTACCGATGACTCCGGAGAGGTGGAAGGTAATGGAAGGCCTGGGAGAAGTGTCGGCAGAGGCAGGGTGGCCCGGCGAGCTGTATTAGCGAGGATGGGGTGGTGAGGACAGGCAGGCACAGCGCCAAGTGTAGGCTGTGGTCAGCCCTGAGGGAGAGGCCTCCTCAAGGCAGGAGCCTTAAGAGGCACTTGAGTCCAGAGAGAAAATTAGTCTCATTCCTCAGAAATCCAACCCCATGACTCCAATGAGGCCTCAGACCTGTTTGGTTCCTGTGCTAGAGTGTTAAGAGTTCTGGGCTGGGCTGGGTGCGGTGGCTCACACCTGTAATCCCAGCACTTTGGGAGGCCAAGGCAGGCAGATCACTTGAGGTCGAGAGTTTGAGACCAGCCTGGCCACCATGGTGAAACCCCATCTCTACTAAAAATACAAAAATTAGCTAGGCATGGTGGTGGATGCCTTTTCTTCTCAGGAGGCTGAGGCAGGAGAATCCCTTGAACCAGGGAGATGGAGATCACGTGGAGTGAACTGAGATCACGCTATTGCACTCCAGCCTGGATGACAGAGCAAGACTCTGTCTCAAATAAATAAACAAATAATCAAATAAAGAGGCCGGGTGTGGTGGCTCACGCCTATAATCCCAGCACTTTGGGGGATCAAGGCAGGTGGATCACTTGAGGTTGGGAGTTTGAGACCAGCCTGACCAACATGGAGAAACTCCATATCTATTAAAAATACAAAATTAGCCAGGGATGGTGGTGCATGCCTGTAATCCCAGCTACTTGGGAGGCTGAGGCAGGAGAATTGCTTGAACCTGGGAGGCAGAGGTTGCCGTGAGCTGAGATCACTCCACTGCACTCCAGCCTAGGCAACAAGAGCAAAACTGTCTTCAAAAAATAAAATAAAAATAAGTAAATAAATAAAAGCGTTCTGGGCTGGAGGTTCTGTCCTTTCCTGGACACATGTCCCTGAACAAGTTGCTTGACCTTCCTGGGCCAAAAGAGGGGCAGCTCTGCCTAGACTGCATTTTGGGGGTGCTGTGGGGATTGGGTAGAGAGCAGATGTGAGGGCCCTGTGTAAGGGGCAGGCCGGTGTGCAGCTGTCAGGGAGTACTGTTCTTAGCGGTGGTTGTCATCTTTTGGACTCCTGCCTCCATTTTCCAGGTAGAAAAACCAAGTCCGGAGGTGTCCAGGGACACTCCTATGGTCTCAGGGTTTACCCATGCATCCTCTGCCTGCCTCTTTCCCCAGGCCGACAAGGGAGACCTAGTGGCCCTGAGCCTCCCCGCCAGCCATGGTGACACTGATGGCCCCATCAGCCTGGACGTGCCGGATGGGGCACCGGACCCCCAGCGGACCAAGGCTGCCATTGACCACCTGCACCAGAAGATCCTGAAGATCACCGAGCAGATCAAGATCGAGCAGGAGGCTCGCGATGACAATGTGGCGGAGTACCTGAAGCTGGCCAACAACGCGGACAAGCAGCAGGTGTCGCGGATCAAGCAGGTGTTCGAGAAGAAGAACCAGAAGTCAGCCCAGACCATCGCCCAGCTGCACAAGAAGCTGGAGCACTACCGCCGGCGCCTGAAGGAGATTGAGCAGAACGGGCCGTCGAGGCAGCCCAAGGACGTGCTGCGGGACATGCAGCAAGGGCTGAAGGACGTGGGTGCCAACGTGCGCGCAGGCATCAGTGGCTTTGGGGGCGGCGTGGTGGAGGGCGTCAAAGGCAGTCTCTCCGGCCTCTCGCAGGCCACCCACACCGCCGTGGTGTCCAAGCCCCGGGAGTTTGCCAGCCTCATCCGCAACAAGTTTGGCAGTGCTGACAACATCGCCCACCTGAAGGACCCTCTGGAAGATGGGCCCCCTGAGGAGGCAGCCCGGGTGCTGAGTGGCAGCGCCACACTTGTGTCCAGCCCCAAGTATGGCAGTGACGATGAGTGCTCCAGCGCCAGCGCCAGCTCGGCTGGAGCAGGCAGCAACTCCGGGGCTGGGCCCGGCGGGGCGCTGGGGAGCCCGAAGTCCAATGCACTGTATGGCGCTCCTGGAAACCTGGATGCTCTGCTGGAAGAGCTACGGGAGATCAAGGAGGGACAGTCTCACCTGGAGGACTCCATGGAAGACCTGAAGACTCAGCTGCAGAGGGACTACACCTACATGACACAGTGCCTGCAGGAGGAGCGCTACAGGTAGGTTCCTGCCCAGCACATCCTGCAGCTCGGTCAGACCTGGGATGAGGCAAGGAGCACTGGGTTTCAGACCCCGGGTGTAGAGGCAGTCAGGGGAGCATCCGCAGCATCCTGGCAGCTGGAAGGGGCCAGCAAGAGGCCCTGAAGAGGCTTTTTGCTTTTCTTTTTTTTTGGAGATGGAATCTGTTGCCCAGGCTGGAGTACAGTGGCGCAATTTCAGCTCACTGCAACCTCCACCTCCCGGGTTCAAGCAATTCTTCCTCAACCTCCCGAGTAGCTGGGATTACAGGCATGCACCACCACACCTGGCTAATTTTTTTTATTTCTATTAGAGATGGGGTTTCTCCATGTTGGCCAGGCTGGTCTCAATTTCCTGACCTCAAATGATCTGCCCGCTTTGGCTTCCCAAAGTGCTGGGATTACAGGCGTGAGCCACCACACCTGGCCCCCTGAGCAGCCTTTCTGCAGACTAGTCAGGGCAGCTGGAAGACGGAATTGTGGGACCTGTGAAAGGGAGGTTCTGCCTGTGTCAGGATGCTTTGAGCATCCTTACCTGGATTACGTGGTTAGTGTAGCGAAGGGGAAACGAGGCAGGGACCAGCTACTTTCCTCTCATCTGGAGAGACTCTGGAGCCAGATTACCTGGGTCCAAATCTGAGATGTGTTATTTATTGTGTGCCTTGGGCAAGCTAGTTGGCATTCTCTGCACCTGGTTTCCTAGTCCCTGAAGTGGGGATGACATTTATTCCTACTTCATAGAGTGGTAAAGATACAATGAGTCTGGACTCGGAAAGCTGAAGCATGTGAATGTGTAGCTGGGGAAGCTTGAGCCTCCAGCCGGAGCTCCTGGGGGCAGCCTAGAACGGAGCTGGTGTCTCTCGGCGCCTCCTTCTCTATCTCCCTCCCGCCCTGTGTTGCCCTTTGCTCTGTGCCTCTGCAGCACTTGCTGCTCACTCCCTGGGCTTGCGGGGGATCTTTTCCTTAGCTACCACTTTCTCTTTTTCTCCATATATATGAAGGTTTGGAAAACTGAAGGGGAATCATTCCCATCTAAAAACTAACCACTCCTCACATAATAGTCATCTTAGGCTATTTTGTGCCTTCAGAGCTGGGATGGTGTCCTTCACATCCATGTGTCCCTGATACCCAGAGAGCATCTGAGCCCAGGGCTCAAGAGCCCAAGTGGAAGTTGGCCAATCCTTAACTGCTCCCTTCATGAACTGTGTGATCCTAGGCAGGCTCCTCAGCCTCCTTGCCTCAGTCTTCTCCTCTGTAAAATGGAGATGACACTGGCATCAATCTCTTAGGATTGTGCGGAGGATCCTATGAGGTCATGTAGGTAAAATGCTTAGCACAGTGCCTGCACCTAAGAAGTGCTGTGGGCCGGGCATGGTGGCTCATGCCTGTAATCCCAGCACTTTTGGAGGCTGAGGTAGGTGGATCACAAGGTCAGGAGTTCGAGACCAGCCTGGCCAATATGATGAAGCCTGTCTCTACTAAAAATACAAAAAATCAGCTGGGCTGCACCTGTAGTCCCAGCTGCTCAGGAGGCTGAGGCAGGAGAATCGCCTGAACCTGGGAGGCAGAAGTCGCAGTGAGCCGAAATCACGCAACTACACTCCAGCCTGGGTGACAGACCAAGACTCCATCTCAAAAAATAAAAAAGAAGTGCTGTGTAAATAGTAGCTTCTATTGTTGTTGCTGTTAAAATTAGAACAGAGCAGAGCTGGACAAGGGGGGTGGGCTGAGTCATTGTTTACTGAGAGAATGAATGAATCAACCATGGGAGAGAAGGGAGGCTTGGGGAGCCAGGACTGGTAATTACTCTCTTCTCCGCCAGGTATGAACGGCTGGAGGAGCAGCTCAACGACCTGACAGAGCTTCACCAGAATGAGATGACGAACCTGAAGCAGGAGCTGGCCAGCATGGAGGAGAAGGTGGCCTATCAGTCTTATGAGAGGGCACGGGACATCCAGGTATGGCCAGGGCAAGCTTGGGAGGCCCCAGATGTGCTGGTGGAGCTGGCAGCAGCCGGAGGGTTAGGGTTCTTGTCATGTGGGACACGATGGACACAGGCTGGCCTGTTGGCTGGGGCAGATAGGCATGTGGATGAAGAGGGCAGCATAGCAGGGGCGGGGTGGAGACGAGCAAGGCAGGCCTGAGGCCGAGGGCATGCACTGTGCAGAGGCCAGCTGACAGGGCTAGGGCCACCATACCCCCCACCTCTTTGATGGCAGCCTTGCAAATGAATAATTGGAGTTCCTAGGCCTCAAGAGGGAGCTGGGATTGGGCCAGCTCCTCTCCTTCCCTAGTAATCAAGACTCATTTCCTAGCATCCTCCCCAAAGAGTCATCCTTAAAGGGCTCTGCCCCCGGCTACAGCTGGTCAACCTCCACCCGTCCTGGCCTTTGGAGAGGGGACTTCATTATAGGTACCTTCTCAGTGGGATAGGCAGGTCTTCAGCCTAGGGGTCCTGCCCATCTAGAGTGCCCACATGCCAGCCCCTCTGTCCCCACAGGAGGCCGTGGAGTCCTGCCTGACCCGGGTCACCAAGCTGGAGCTGCAGCAGCAACAGCAACAGGTGGTGCAGCTGGAGGGCGTGGAGAACGCCAACGCGCGGGCGCTGCTGGGCAAGTTCATCAACGTGATCCTGGCGCTCATGGCCGTGTTGCTGGTGTTCGTGTCCACCATCGCCAACTTCATCACGCCCCTCATGAAGACACGCCTGCGCATCACCAGCACCGCCCTCCTGGTCCTCGTCCTGTTCCTCCTCTGGAAACACTGGGACTCCCTCACCTACCTCCTGGAGCACGTGTTGCTGCCCAGCTGAGTGGCCAGCCATGCCGACTCCGTGCTCTCCGGCCCCCAGCTGGCCACACTTCTCCAGGAGGGACCCTTGGACTTCTCTGTGTGTCCAGTTTGGCCTCCTGCCCAAACTGTCCATTCCAGCAGCTCCTGCCCCCTTCTCTGTACTTGCTTCTGTCTGACACCTTCTCCCTGTTGGCCTGAAGGGAGCTTAGGATGCAGCCCTGGCTGGAGATAGTGGGGGCACCTGTGGCCAAATGGAACAGAGGTGGACACCAGGGTTGGATTGTTTTGATTATTTATAGTTATTCGAGGACTTCTCCCAGCTGACCCTCAGGATGCCCCAGGTCAGGAAGCCCATTATGAATAGGAGAGGGCTCTGCCTCAGCTTTCCTAGGGTGGAGCCCACCTTGGAGACAGCTACGGTTTCCTCTGGCGGAGATGGTGGGGATGAAGGCAGGACAGTGAGGGAGGAGGCTCTCCTGGCCCCTGATAACACAGGGATGGGAGGGTCCCTAGCCACTGGGCACCTCCAGAGGCAGAGAGCAGGCTCAGAGCAGCTAGTGTGGAGCTCAGCCCGCAACTCCTCCCTGTAGAGCTGATTTAAGGCCGCCTTCTGGGGTTGGGCTCTGCAGGCCAGGTGGGTGTGGCTTGAGTTTTCCCTCCTGTTCTTTCTGCCAGTACTGGATCTGCTATTTTCAGGGAGACAGGCCCCAGGGCCCCCTGAGCCTCACCCTAAGCCCTTAGGCCTCTGGGAGTGCTGTTGGGTTCTATTTATTTATTTATTTGTTCCTTTGTTCCCTACCCATTCCCCCATCGTCTTCCCTGCTGAGCACCGGGAGAGGTCCTGCCCCCTCCTCTCTCTGAAGCCAGGGCACTTCCATTCCATTTAGCCTCTGGATAATCCTGGCTGGGAGAAGTGGGACCTAGCCACCCAGCCCCACTCTCCCTAAGCCGCCCAATAGCCGGGATGGGAGGCGTGTGCCTCTCTTTTATCCATCTACTTATTTTCTAAGTGTGTATTCGTGTGGAGGAGGTTGTTGCTTATTTTTTTTAAGGCTCTGGAGTGTTGTGTATGGTTTCTTTTCACATCCCAGCCTCCGATGGGCACTTCCAAGAACAGAGGGGATTTCTTGGAAAAGGAGAGTAGAATCCCCTAGAGCAGGGAAAGCAGTGCCTGCCAGCTGTTGTGCACCTTCCTGAGAAATAAATATCCTCTAAATTTTCAAACCATCCTGTCTGGTGTTGGTTGATTAGGTTGTGTTTGTGGGAACCACCACATCTCCCCTTACCAAGCATTCTGGGTAACATAGGCTGGGCCTCCCCTCTTGGCCTGAGGCCCTCTTCCTCCAGGATCCAGTATGGAACCAGGCCTTGCATCCGAACTCTGGTCTAAGTGGTGTGATAGGAGGGATGATATCTACCCTACCCAGGCCTTTTGGAGCACTTTCCAGGTGAGGGCATTTAGGAGAGAGATTTCCATAGCTTGGTGCAGATGAGCCGCCAGTGGCCTGGATGAGAGCAGCCATATGCAGGTGAGGCCGCGAGAGGGCAGCAGAGTCCTTACTGTAACCCTGTCTCCCGGTGGAAGAAGGCAGCTGCGGAAGTTAGCTTGGCTTTTGCAGAACTGTCAGCTGGAGCACAGAGCACCTGCTCTCCAGGCGCTGGAGCGTGGGCTTGAGCATAGTGACCAGGCTCTCTGTGGCTCCAGCACCCACGCCCAGCAGTTCACACAAATGGGCGCCCCAGAAGGCACTGCACTCCCCGCAGAAACTCTGTGGGAGTTTAGGAGAGGCCACCAGAATTTCCCTGCTGGGATGGAGAAGAGATGCTGACTTCCAGCATTAGGAGCAGGAGGGATTGTGGGAAATGCACCCACCCCAAAGACCGGGGCCCTGGCCCATAGTGAGTGGATGGCAGACAACTGACATCTCCCGCCTGCACCCCAGTCTCCACCTGGGCGATATCAGATGTGTGCAGCAGCTCACTTCGAAGGGCTCTGACATTCTGCAGTTCTGTGGGTCTGACAAATCAAAAGTCGCCACTGTACTTGTGGTCTCAGGCTCAAGGAGACACCAAGAGTCAGGGACAGTGCCCACACCAGATTGGAGAGAAGGTTGTGCTGGTGTCATGGGGGGTGGCATTGATGGTTCATCCTTACAATGTAGGAGTTTCCCTAGGTGACCTTACTGGCGCCTTCCAGCGGTGTCATTCCTGGGCCTTGCACTCACCTCCCTTGGGGGCCACAGGTGGCTTAGCGCCCACATTCCTGGGGGGGGGAGGGGGGAAGTGGCTGCCCCAGGCTACAGACATTTCCCACATTCCTCCCCAAGGTCAGATGCCTTCCCTGAATTAAATGTCACTGCTAACGGTAGCCCGCACCAAAAGGAAGGAGGAAAAAGAGAGGTAAGGTAGCCGGCATCTCAGCTGATCCTGAGGCTGACAGCCAACGAAGAAGGTAGGGAAGACCGGCCCCAGCTACACAGGGTCATCTGCAAAAAGGACAGAACACCAGCCTGTGTTTGTCTTATCATGACAACATGGCTCATAAAGCCCTGCCCGTCCCAGACTCTGATGGTCACTGATGCTTCCTTATTTGTGTCTGAGACTTCTTGCCCTTTGGAGAAAAGGGGTGCAACCGGCCTGGTGCCTCACTCCTGTAATCCCAACACTTTGGGAGGCCGAGGCAGGTGGATCACCTGAGCTTAGGAGTTCGAGACCAGCCTGGCCAACATGGTGAAACCCCACCTCTACTAAAAATACAAAATTAGCCTGGCATGGTGGTATGTGCCTGTAATCTCAGCTACTTGGGAGGCTGAGGCAGGAGAATCACTTGAACTCAGGAGGTAGAGGTTGCAGTAAGCAGAGATTGTGCCATTGTACTCTGGCCTGGGCAACAAGAGCAAAACTCTGTCTCAAATAAAAAAAAAAAAAAAAAAAAAAAGGAGTGCATTACCCCCACTTCAACCTGTCCTCCTTCACTGGGGCTACCTCCTCTTCTGGGGTCCATTCACCTTCAGAATGCAGGGCCAACAGGCAGGCCCTTTCCAGAGCATCTGTCATGCAGGGCCCAGCCCCTCACCTGAGGGTCCAGAGGTCTCAGCCTGGGTCCACCAGGGCAGGAGTAGCTGAGAATTCCTACTGGAGTTGGCACATTACTGCTCCAGCAGCACTGAGCAGTCAGGTGGCATGTTTACCATGCCTGTGCAGAGCTGGCACTCCCTGCCAACCTCATCAAAACTGCAGGGCTACAACAGGTGCAGCCCTGGCAAACACCAAAGCAGGCAGGCAGCACAAGGTGACTTAACCCCTTCCAGCCCATGTTACTCGAGTGGTTCTGAGCTGTGGAGGGAGGGAAGGGAGGAGGAAAGACCTGGGGCCACGGGGTGGGAGAGGAGGGAAGCTGTAGCCAGGGGACCTGGAGGGATCTTTGTGGCAGGCTCAGTTCCCCCTTCAACAGCAGGGCCCTTAAGTCAAGTCTGGATCCCAATATCAAGGAGCCAGTAGGCCTAGGCTCAAATCCCAGGGCTGCCACTCACCTTGGACAGGGTTCCGGCTGCTCTCAGCCCAATCTCCTGGTCTTCCAGGAGGAATGGAAATGACATGGCACTGGCTCACAGGCTTGAGTGCAGGTGACATGACATTTTGCTGGTCAAGACTTAAGCACAATGCCCACAGCATAATGGATTAACCCGAGACTGTTCTTGCTGCTCCTCATTCCTGACCCTGTGGGATATTAATGTGCAGAAGCACTGTTCAGAGAAGTCTAAGACCGACCTCACAGGAACACACAAGGCCAAGGGTGGCTAAGTAAGCCTTAGCCTCTGACCACAGAAGGCTAGAGGCCTTCAGCGTTCCTCTTCCCTGGGAGCCCAGAGCCTGCTTATTCCCAGCAGCCTCTCCCCTCGGTCTGGTAGACAAAGCTGGTCCAGTCCCAAGAGGCGAAGCCCCAGTTTGAGAGAGGACTGGATTAGGCCTGTTTGACCCAAGTTGGCTGTCACCAGCACAACCCCACGAGTGTGTCAGTCTGTGAGTCTCTCCCACCTCCAGCCCATGATCCTGGGTGTGGGGTCTAGGAAAGAGAGCAGGAATCAACAGGTCTGCTTTTGAGTTAAGACTGTGGAGGTTGTGGGCCTCTGTTTCTCCATCTGAAACATGGGGACAATCATATCCGTGCTGCCCAACTGTTAGGGCGCCGGAGAGGCTCGGAGGTGTCAGGTACGAGTGCCTGCCCCACCGCACCCCAGGATCTCACCCTAGGGAGGGACCTGTCAGAATGCTGCCAGCCATCCGGGACCCCCAGGGAGGGCTCTGATCTTCACAGGGACAGGGTGAGCAGGACTTGGGAAAGTGGCCAGCAGTGACCCATGGGCCTGTGGCTTGCAGCCAACCTCCAGATGCAGATGGAAGGAGGAATCTTGGTCCCCACCAGGGTGTTGGGAGGCATGCAGAGAGGGAGGGGAGGCTGAGACTTGTTCCAGCACATTCGGGCCTGCTGGAAGGTCCTGAGTCACCCAGGCTGCCAGAAGAGCTGCTGGGGTGGTGACAGCAGAGCTGCCTCTCAGGAGAGCACTCCAGCCATGGTCCCCACACACCCCAAGGCTGACGGTCCAGATGAAGTATCCTGGGTCCAGCAGTGCCCCCTCAGCCATGCCCCTGCCTCCAGGCAGCCCACACCCCAAGGCTGACGGTCCAGATGAAGTATCCTGGGTCCAGTGGTGCCCCCTCAGCCGTGCCCCTGCCTCCAGGCAGCCATCCACTAAGTCGGCTCTGCTTCCAAAAGCACCAGAGGTGAGTCTGCAAGGTCTAGGTGCCCGGTCTCTGCGCCCTGCCAGCCTCAGCCTAAGGTTCTCCTGTTGCCCTTACTTTGTTTTTTTGTTTTGTTTTGTTTTTAAGTGACACAAATTATTTCAGTTTAATTTCCTCAGCATGTACCTGGCATTAAGTAGTTTTATAAATCTTTCTTTTTTTCCACAGGTTGTTGAGGTACAGGTGGTGTTTGGTTACATGAGTAAGCTCTTTAGTGGTGATTTGTGAGATTTTAGTGCACCCATCACCTGAGCAGTGGACACTGTACCCTATTTGTAGCCTTTTTTTTATTTTTGAGAAGGAGTCCAAGTCTGTAGCCCAGGCTGGAGTACAGTGGCACCATCCAGGCTCATTGCAACCTCTGCCTCCCAGGTTCAAGCAATTCTCCTGTCTCAGCCTCCTGAGCAGCTGGGATTACAGGCATGTGCCACCACACCCAGCTAATTTTGTATTTTTTAGTAGAGATGGGGTTTCACCACGTTGGTCAGGCTGGTCTCTAACTCTTGACCTCATGATCCACCTGCCTTGGCCTCCCAAAGTGCTGGGATTACAGGTGTGAGCCACCGTGCCCGGCTACTTGTCTTTTTATCCCTCTCTTGTTGCCTTACTTTGGTTATTCTTTTTTTATTTTTATTTTTTGAGATGGAGTCTCACTGCATCACCCAGGATGGAGTGCAGTGGTACGATCTTGGCTCACTGCAACCTCCATCTCCCAGGTTCAAGCTACTCTCCTGCCTCAATCTCCTGAGCAGCTGGGACTACAGGTGCACACCACCACACCCAGCTAAATTTTGTATTTTTAGCAGATATGTGGTTTTACTATGTTGGCCAGGCTGGTCTCGAACTCCTGACCTCGGGTGATCCGCCCGCCTCTGAGATTACAGGCGTGAGCCACTATGCCTAGCCACTTTGGTTATTCTTGCTATAATCTCAGCTCCCTAAAGATAAGTCTCAAGCAAACACTTCATTTTCTCCTCTGCTGCTCTTGAAGCCCTTATCATGATTTAGCAGGCATGGAGTCCAGGTTTGTGACCCCCAAACCACCCAGCTTTAGGTTCAATTAAATTTGAGAAACATGGTTTTGAGCTCCGGCTCCGTGATAGGCACTGGAGACACAGAGGAGTCAGACATGGTCTCTGCTTTCATGGAGCTCACGAGCTAGTGGGGACAGACATAAACACACACACACACACACACACACACACACGCATGCCTGCACACCACCCATACAGAGGCAGGCAGACATGAATGCTACCACAGAGCCTAGGGGGATGGGGAGGTTTCAAGAGGGAAAGCTTCCTTCTGATGTGGGCCTAGGGGAGGTTTCTCCAAGCACCAGAGGGAGCATAAGAGGCAAAGGGGGACTGTGTTCTAGAAGAGGATGGCTTTGGTCAAGTCCTGGAGTTGGTGTGGGAGGGAGGGTATCCACGGTGTGAGTAGCTATGCAGTTATTTCGGGCATCAGTACTGCCTGGCCCACAACCCAGAGGGCAAGATACCTGAGGAAGGGGCTTCTAAGTCTGTGGCAGTGAGAAGGAGAGGAATGATGGATGGCTTTCGGAGTGGGAAGGAAACCCCACCCCAGAACTTTGGGGCTTGGAAGCTTTAAAGCAGTTGTCTATACTTGAAAGCCAAAGGCAGCTGGCATGATGGCTTAGGCGTATAATCCCAGCACTTTAGGAGGCAGAGGCAGGTGGCTGACCTGAGGTCAGGAGTTCGAGACCAGCCTGGACAATAGGGCTAAACCCCGTCTCTACTAAAAGTACAAAAATTAGCCGGGTGTGGAAACATGCACCTGTAGTCCCAGCTACTCAGCAGGCTGAGGCAGGAGAATTGCTTGAATCTGGAAGGTGGAAGTTGCAGTGAGCCAAGATCATGCCACTGCACTCCAGCCTGGGCGACAGAGGAGACTCTGTCTCAAAAAAAAAAAAAAAGAAAAGAAAAGAAAGAAAGCTAAGGGCCGGGCACAGTGGCTCACGCCTACAAACCCAGCACTTTGGGAGGCCAAGGCGGGTGGATCATGAGGTCAAGAGATCGAGACCATCTTGGTCAACATGGTGAAACCCCATCTCTACTAAAAATACAAAAATTAGCTGGGCATGGTGGTGCGCGCCTGTAATCCCAGCCACTCGGGAGGCTGAGGCAGGAGAATTGCTTGAACGCAGGAGATGGAGGTTGTGGTGAGCCGAGATCGTGCCATTGCACTCCAGCCTGGGTAACAAGAGCGAAACTCCATCTCAAAAAAAGAAAGAAAGAAAGAAAGAAGGAAAGAAAGAAAGAAAAAGAAAGAAGAAAGAAAGAAAGAAAAAGAAAGAAAGAAAGAAAGAAAAAAGAAAGAAAGAAAGCTAAAGAAAAGGGAAACACAAAACAAAAAAATAATAAAATGCAGGTGCCCCTGGGGTGAGGGACAACCCACTGAAAGCCAACGGGGGCCAGGTGCAGAGGCTCACGCCTGTAATCCCAGCACTTTGGGAGGCTGAGGAGGGTGGATCATCTGAGGTCAGGAGGTCAAAACCAGCCTGACCAACATGGAGAAATCCCTTATCTACTAAAAATACAAAATTAGTGGGCATGGTGGCACATGCCTGTAATCCCAGCTATTCAGGAGACAGGCAGGAGAATCGCTTGAACCTGGGAGGCAGAGGTTGCGATGAGCTGAGATCGCGCCATTGCACTCCAGCCTGGGTTACAAGAGTGAAACTCTGTTTCAAAAAAAAAAAAAAAGCCAAGGAGGCTGAAGCAGGAGAATTGCCTGAACCCAGGCGGCGGAGGTTACAGTGAGCCAAGATCGCACCATTGCGCTCCAGCCTGGGTAACAAGAGTGAAACTCCGTCTCAAAAAAAAAAAAAGAAAAAAAAGCCAAAGGGAAGCCAGAGGAGAGCTTTGAGAGAGAAGGGAAAGGAAAAGGATTCCCTTCAGGAAGAGCTGGAGCCATCTGGCAATCTAGGGATTTGAGGACTGATACTCAGATGTGCTGTGTGACGTTGAGCAGGTCACATCACCTCTCTGGTCCTGGTGTCCCCATAGCTACACAAATGAAGAACTTAGGATGGAGAGACTGACTTGGCTAATGAGTGAGCAGGCCTTAGGGGCTCTGGGAATACTAAGGATAGTGTTTGTGTGCAAAGCCAACTCAAAGGCAGGCTCCCAACGTGGTGGAAGAGAGGCTTATGGAGTTAGGGTGGCGGGGAGTAAAGACAGGTCTGGGACCTGTGTTCTGACCACTGGAGGGGTCCTCAGTGCTGGGTTGTCGGGCCAGTGAGGAGCTCCAGGTAAGGAGGGGAGCAAGATTTGGGCTCCACGTGTCTTCCCTGGCCTCTCTGTCACCCTCCCTCAGGGTGTGGCTAAAGATGAAAGCGATACTAGGGCTCCCCTCTTTGCTTGTCAGCTGTAAGATTAAAAAGGAGGTGGCTTCCACACACAGCTGCTGTCACCGACTCTGGTATGATTTGAGGGTGTGGGAAGGCCCCACCCTGGCCCAAAGTCATGTCAATATGAACCCTTTTTCTGTTCAGGCCCTTACAGCGAACAAGCACTTCTTGTGTGCTGCACTGATTCGTTGTATCCTCACAGCAACCTGGAGAATGACTGGAGAGGTGTCACTGGACTTCACTTTGCAGATGAGCAAGCTGAGGCTCAGAAGGATGAAGGGAACTCGCAGACAACTAGTGAACAGCAGACCCAGGACAAACTCGGGTTGGACGACAATGCTCCTGCCTGTCACTGAAGCCTGACAAGCCACATTCAGGTTAGGCATTTACCTCCTCATGTAACATGCAGGTGTGGCCAGGTGCAGTGGTTCATGCCTGTATTCCCACCACAGGAGGCCGAGGCAGGAAGATCACTTGAGGTTAGGAGTTCGAGACCAGCCTGGGCAACATAGTGAGACCTTCTTTCTACAAAAAAAAATTAATAAGTTGCCTGGGCATAGTGGCTATGTAGTCCCAGCTACTTGGGAGTCTGAGGTGGTTGACTCACTTGAGCCTAGGAGGTGGAAGTCGAGGCTGCAGTGAGCTGTGATTGCACTACCGCACTCCAATGTGGGTGACAGAGTAAGACCATGTCTCAAAAAAAAAAAAATGGCCAGGTGCAGTAGCTCATGCCTGTAATCTCAGCACTTTGGGAGGCTGAGGCAGGCAGATCACCTGAGGTTAGGAGTTCGAGATAGCCTGACCAACATGGAGAAACCCCATCACGATAAAAAATACAAAATTAGCCAGGTGTGGTGGTGCATGCCTGTAATCCCAGCTACTCGGGAGGCTTAGGCAGAATTGCTTGAACCTGGCAGGCGGAGGTTGCAGTGAGCTGAGATCATGCCATTGCACTCCAGTCTGGGCAACAAGAGTGAAACTGCCTCTCAAAAACAAAACAAAACAAAAATTAACCAGGTGTGGTAGCACGCATCTGAAGTTCCAGCTACTCAGGAGGCTGAGACAGGAGAATCACTGGAACCTGGGAGATGGAGGCTGCAGTGAGCCGAGATTGTGCCATTGCACTCCAGCCTGGGCAACACGGCAGGAAAAAAAGAAAGAAAGAAACATGTGCTTCATGTAGGAGCTGGGGTAGCCAGAGGTGAGCTCAACACTTTCTGTGAACATCTTGAAATTTATCTGGAAAGACAGAGATAAAAATAGGTCAATGACAACAGAGCTTGGTAAGTGCCAAAATAAAGTCAGAGGAAGAGCACAGAGTGGCGAACTGCCAGAGGGAGCTGGATGGGCAGGCAGCGCTCTCGGCTCCATGACACACCCATCATCACACACTTCACCCACCCCAGCACTTCCCTAATTAGCCTTCCAGCCAGAAAGTCTTTTTTTTTTTTTTTAAAGACAAGGTCTCACTGCAGTGCAATGACGGGACCTCAGCTTATTGCAGGCTGAGTGATCACCTCCTGGGCTCAAGCGATCTCCACCTCAGCTCAAGCAATCCTCCCACCTAGCTGGTCGGACCATACCCACCACTGCACCCAGCTAATTTTTTAATTTATTTTTTATTGTAGAGATGAAGTTTCACTATGTTGTAGAGATAAAGTCTCACTATGTTGCCCAGGCTGGTCTTAAACTCCTGGGCTCAAGCGATCTTCCCACCTCAGCCTCCCAAAGCAGAAAGTCCTTTCCTGTTACCTCATTTAAGTGTCCCTTGTCCAGCAATGCCCAGTCCACCTGACCATGGCCAAGGACCTCACGCTATGATCTCAATAACTAGAAGACAAAGGGCCGTGGGGCCCTTATGGAATCTCTGGCAAGATTTTGGCACCTCAGAGGTGACTTGCCTGAGATCCCCACAGCAAGGAGGTGATGAGCCTGGGCTGTCGCCTGCAGGATACCCCCACCATGACACACACATACCGGGAGGGTTTGACTGAGGAACCCCTGTCCTCTGTACATGTTGAAGAAGGAAACTGAGGCAGGAGGCAGGGAGGGACAGGGGACCCTGATTCCACCCTGAACAGAGGATGCTCTAAAGCCTGGGAGGAAAGAAAGGATAGAGGAGAAAGCACCCATCAGGAGGGGCTCGGATGGTGGCAAGGCAGGAAACTCACTCCTAAGACCCAGTGTCACCGTCACAGTCTGTCCTATCAGATGCTCTCAGGGCAGAGGTTTTTTTTTTTTTTTTTTTTTTTGAGACAGGGTCTCACTCTGTCACCCAGGCCAGAGTGCAGTGGTGCAATCTCAGCTCACTGCAGCCTCCACCTCCAGGGTTCAAGCAACTCTCGTGCCTCAGCCTCCCGAATAGCTGGGACTACAGGTGCCCACCACCATGCCCAGCTAGTTTTTGTATTTCTTGGCAGAGATGGGGCTTCACCATGTTGGCCAGGGTGGTCTCAAACTCTTGAACTCAAGTGATCCACCTGCCTCAGCCTCCCAAAGTGCTGGGATTATAGACATGAGCCACTGCACCTGGCCTAAATTTAACATAGTCCAAATTAAATAGATTAAAAATCCAGTTCCTCAGCTACACTAGCCATATGTCAAGAGCCCAGCAGCCTCAGTGGCTTTAGTGACTCCAGTCTCGGACCATGCAGGTAGAAAACATTCCTAGCATGGCAGGTCTTCTGTCCCGACAGCACCAATCCTCTAAACAATTTACATATGTAATCTTACTTTAAAATATTTTCTAGTTTCATTGATAGATGTTTGTTGTAGAAAATTGAACTGGGAAACTCAAATCACAAGTGGTTCCCCCCAGCAACTATTAGCATGGCATAGGACCTTCTGGTCTTTATTCTTCCTTTAAAAAAAATTCAAATAAAGCACAGTCATTGTAAAACAACAACAACAACAAAAATGCAAATATGGCTCATGCCTATAATCTCAGCACTTTGGGAAGCAGAGGCAGGAGGATTGTTTGAGGCCAGGAGTTCGATACCAGCCTGGCTAACATAGCAAGACCCTGTCTTTACAAAAGAAACGTTAAAAAAAAAATTAGCCAGACGTGGTGACGCTTGGCTGTAGTCCCAGCTATTCAGGAGACTGAGGCAGAGGATTACTTCCTCCCAGAAGGTTGAGGCTGCAATGAGCCATGATCATGCCACTGCTCTCCAGCCTGGGTGACAGAGAAAGACCCAGTCTCAAAATTAAAAAAAAAAAGTGCAGGCTGGGCATGGTGGCTCACACCTGTAATCCAAGCACGTTGGAGGCCAAGGAGAGCGGATCACCTGAGGTTGGCAGTTCAAGACCAGCCTGACCAACATAGTGAAACCTCATCTTTATTAAAAAAAAAAAAAAAAAAGTGCAAACGCTATGGGGGAAAAGAGAATAAAAATATCCCTTAGCCCCTCTCCATAGAGGAAAGCACAATCAGCAGCTTGGCACATATTCAACCTGAGTCTCAGCCCTCAGCCCTCAGCCCATAGGCACTGAGGAGCCCCTTTAACCATAGAATATCTATTTTATGGACTCTTGCCCACCTGCTGTTCAAGACTTCCAGTCCCTCCCCTACTACTAGCCCAAAGCCCCCCAGGCACAGCTGAATGCCCTGGACTGTGTCTCTGGACTCGGGGTGGCCCTCCTGGCCTCCTCCCCTTTGGGCATCCTTAGCATTGTCTGCCTGAGAAGCCCCTCTCTCTACTGCCCGGCTCTGGGAAGAGCCCTGCGATCTTTGATCTCACACACTTCTTCCGTGCCTCAGAGCCATCCATCCAGCAGCAGCATCTAGAAGAACTGTCAAGGGTAGGGTCTTGAGACGCCAGGTGTGGTGGCTCATGCCTATAATCCCAGCACTTTGGGAGGCTGAGGCAGGTGGATCACCTGAGGTCAGGAGTTTGGGACCAGCCTGGGCAACGCATTGAAACCCGTCTCTACTAAAAATAGAAAAACTAGCCAGGTGTGGTGGCATTCACCTGTACTCCCAGCTACTTGGGAGGCTGAGGCAGAAGAATCACTTGAAACCAGGAAGTGGAGGTTGCAGTGAGCCAAGATCATGCCACTGCATTCCAACCTGGACAACAGCGAGACTCGGTTTCAAAAAAAAAGTAGGTCTGGCTGAGTACAGTGGCTCACACCTGTAACCCCAGAATCACACTCGTAATTCTGGCCTTGGGCGGCCAAGGCCAGCAGATTGCTTGAGCCCAGGAGTTTGATACCAACCTGAGCAATATGGTGAAACCCCACCTCTATGAAAAACAGAAAAATTAGCTGGGTGTGGTGGTGCACACCTATAGTCCCAGTTACTCAAAAGGCTGAGGTGGGATGATCACTTGAACTCCAGGAGGTCAAGGCTGCAGTGAACCACGGTCATGCCACTGCACTCCAGCCTGGGCCACAGAGTAAAAACTTGTCTCCAAAAAAAGAACGAAAAAAACAGGAGGCCCTCGAATTACAGTCCTAGTCACAATCCAGCTCCACAGCTTACTCCTCATGGGATCCAGCACATGTGTTTACCTCTCCAAGTCTCAGTTTTCTCATCTGAAGAATGGAGATAACATCGACCTCGTAGTTGTTGTGAGAGGTCCAGGGGAGGCAAAACCTCGCCTCTGTCCTCCAAGGGTTCAGCAGGGTCTCAGAATTAAGTTGATGTAAGACAGATTTTCAGGAGAAATGCATTCAGATTTTATTTCACGTGTACACAGAGGTTCCCCCAGAGACAAAGAAGATCCAAAAAAGTTGCTAAACCAAAATGATCATAGAAAGAGTGGTGACTGGCCAGGCGCTGTGACTTACGCTGGTAATCCCAGCACTTTGGGAGGCCAAGGTGGGCAGATCACGAGGTTAGGAGATCAAGACTATCCTGGCCAATATGGTGAAATCCTGTCTCTACTAAAAAGAAGTGAGACTCTGTCTCAAAAAAAAGTGGGGGATTGGAAGAGGGCTGGCACGATGGCTCATGCCTGTTATCCTGGCACTTTGGGAGTCCAAGGCGGGTGGAACGTGAGGTCAGGAGTTCAAGACCAGCCTGGCAAACATGATGAAACCCTGTCTCTACTAAAAATAGAAAAATTAACCAGGCGTGGTGGCGGGCACCCAGAATCCCAGCTACTTGGGAGGCTGAGGCAGAGAATCACTTGAACCTGGGAGGCAGAGCTTGCAGGAAGCTGAGATCGTGCCACTGCACTCCAGCCTGGGCCACAGAGTGAGACTCTGTCTCAAAAAGAAAAAAAAAAAAAGAGTGGCGACTGTAGAAAAGGATGATTAGCTACAATGCATGGGGATGGGAAGGAAGGTAAGAGGGATTTTATCCTTTTGTGCAGATTTGCCTCAACCTCAACTCCTCATCTCTGGTGACAAAAACATTTCCTTCCCCTGGGACAGGGAGAAAAGGGAAGAGGTCAGAGTGTGCCTTTTGCATCAGCTGATTTTCAGGTGAGAGTGGCCCTTAGGCTGAAGTGGTGTATTTTGGTGTGGCATATTCTGTCCCTCTTCACAGATTCATGAGATGATATATGCAAAGCATGTTGCATTGTGAGATGCTTATTACTGTCATTTTACAGATGGGAAATGAGATCTAGGCACCTCTCAGGGTCCCGCAGGCAGAACGTTGGGGAATGCAGGCTCTAACCCATGTCTGTGGACTCCAAAACCACATGGCTGCCCTACAGGCTGCCCCTTTCCTCACCTCGCCCCCTGAGCTCTGGAACACCTTTGTTCCACCCGAACGAGAATGAAGCAGCAAAGGAGGCAGTGTCAGGGGAACTGTAAGGTGGTCCCAAACCTCAGACTGTCCCCAAGTCAGAGGCCTGCCAGGGCCTGGGAGTGCAGCAGTCCCCTACCAGGGAGTCCACCCTCTCCCATCTTCCCTCTGCAAACTGGGCACCCTGCTGCCTGTGTCTGACCTCTGTGAACATCAGTTTCCCCAAATGTACAATAACCCTGACAGTCTGTCATTCTGTGCTTCGGTAACATCCACCTTAGAAGTTATCAGGGACCCAAACTTGGGCTCAGAGGGGTCAGAATGGAGGCCCTGCCACGTGGACCAGACCAGGCTGTGGTGAGGAGCAAGGGTGGTGCCTCCAGGCAGTGACCCAGAGTGATTTCGCTCTCTACAGGCTCCCCTGAGGCCCTGAGGGAGGGTGGGGTGCTGGACAGGCCTGTTGGATGGGAGGTAGTTTGAAAGGAGGCTTAGGAAGAGTGAGGTGGGGAGGGTGTGCCGCTTAGGTTCAGGTGTAATCACTAGAGAGGGCACGCCTGCCTGCTTCCTCTGCCATGCCAGACAGGGCAGGGTGGTTCCTCCCCCAGCCTGGGCCCCCAGGCTCCACTGTGTGACCATCCTGAGCCCTTTAGCAAGGTGTGAGCAGGGTTGGACATCCCTCCACATCCATCCAGTGCTGGCCACCAGCCCTGCCTTGCTGCGTGATGGGCAATCAGGGTAAGGAAGCCAAACCCCAGCTGCTCTCAGAGCTGTGAGGACAAGGGTGGAAAACCTGCCCTCACAGGCCCAGCTGGCCAGAGAGGGCTTGCCTCCTTCAGCCGCCCTCCCCCAGAGGGAGCAGGAACAGACAATGGCCAGGGTGACTCACCAGTGAGCCATCTTCCCCTCCCCACCCCTCCAGCCTGGCCCACGACAGCCGACAGCTTCCTCTCTTCACCCAGCCTGGTTCCCCACCTGCTTGTGCAACACCACATCAGGAGGTTGTGGATTGGAAAGGGAGGAGTTTGACCCAGCAGACTCAGGCAGACACAGCAGACTCCTTTTTTTAATTTTTTTTTTTTTTTTTTTTTTTTTGTAGACGAAGTCTTGCTCTTGTCCCCCAGGCTGGAGTGCAATGGCGTGATCTCGGCTCACTGCAACCTCCGCTTCTCGGGTTCAAGCAATTCTCCTGCATCAGCCTCCTGAGTAGCTGAGATCACAGGCGCCTGCAACCATGTCTGGCTAATTTTTGAATTTTTTGTGTCTGACCTCTGTGAACCTCAGTTTGAAACATGAAACATGGTTTTACCATGTTGGCCAGGCTGGTCTCGAATTCCTGACCTCAGGTGATCTGCCCACCTTGGCCACCCAAAGTGCTGGGATTACAGGTGTGGGCCACCGTGCCAGGCCTATTATTATTACACTTTAAGTCCTGTGGTACATGTGCAGAACGTGCAGGTTTGTTACAGAGGTATACGTGTGCCATGGTGGTTTGCTGCACCCATCAACCCGTCATCTACATTAGGTATTTCTCCTAATGCTATCCCTTCCTCTACCCCTCACCCTCTGACAGGCCCCGGTGTGTGATGTTGTCCTCCCTGTAATGGGATTTCTGGGTCAAACAGTATTTCTAGTTCTAGATCCTTGAAGAATTGCCACACTGTCTTCCACAATGATTGAACTAATTTGCACTCCCACCAACCGTGTAAAAGGAGAGTAGACTCCTTTGTGAAGGAGACAGAGGCTGCAGGGGCCCAAGTCCAGCCTGTACTCTCCTGCCCTGCCCCACAAGGCATCACTCACTCTCCCCAAACCCTAGGGAAGTGGCCATTGTCATTTATTTGTTCCTTCCTCAGATAGAACTTGGATCCTGTCTGCAATTTATTCCCTCCTGCAAAACCAAGGGAAGTCCTATTCCACTCCAGGAGGGACGGGCTCCCTGTTGGAAAGTATTCCCTTTTGCTGTTTCCATCTGCCCTTGGTAGAATCTACTAGGCAGCATTTCAAGAAGTCAACATCCACTTCCAAACCCGATCTAACCTATATTCTTTGCTGCAAGCCAAATACCCTTAGTTTTTTCAGTCATTTCTCCTAAGACATGGTTTAGGACCTTTTGACAGGTTGGCCTGTGTCCTCTGGACACATTTCACTTACCCAAGTTCTTCTTAAAACATGATGTCTTTGGCCAGGGTGCAGGGGCTCACACCTGTAATCTCACAGTGCAGGCTGAGGGAGGAGGATTACTTGAGTCCAGGAGTTTGAGATCAGCCTGGACAAGGTGACAAGTTCCCATCTCTACTTTAAAAAAAATTAGTGAGGCCAGGCACGGTGGCTCACGCCTATAATCCCAGCACTTTGGGAGGCCAAGGCGGGTGGATCACAAGGTCAAGAGATAGAGACAATCCTGGTCAACATGGTGAAACCCCGTTTCTACTAAAAATACAAAAATTAGCTGGGCATGGTGGCGCGTGCCTGTAGTCCCAGCTACTCGGGAGGTTGAGGCAGGAGAATTGCTTGAACCCAGGAGGTGGAGGTTGCAGTGAACCGAGATCATACCATTGCACTCCAGCCTGGGTAACAAGAGTGAAACTCCGTCTCCAAAAAAAAAAAAAAAAAATTAGTGAGGCATGAAGACATGTGCCACCTACTTGGGAGGTTGAGGTGGGAAGATCACTTGAGCCTGGGAGATCAAGGCTGCAGTGAGTGAGCTGTGATCATGCCACTATAGTCTAGCCTGGGTGATGGAGTGAGACTCCATCTCTAAAAAAAAAGAAACTAACAACAACTGAAAAAAAACAAAACCGAAAACAAAAAACCATGTTGTTTTGAACAGACTACAATGTGCCAGCTGAGGTCCCGCCCACATGGAGGGTGGTAATGAAATTCACCTTGCAGGCTCTGGCACTGTGGTTCTCATGAGCTCTGTTAGCTTGCTGGCCTGCACTTGGGTTTTTCAGACCCCCATAGCTATGCCCTTGATGAGCAGTTCACACCAGCCTCGTGACTGCTGCCGCCAAGGATCTGAAGTCCCCAGGGAGCCCCAGGGCTTAGGTGGTGGCTCTTAACAGTTTTTCAGTCTTGGACTCCCTTGAGGGTCTGATGAAAATGCTACATCCTCTTCCCAGAAACATGCATTATTCAAAAATTCTGTATATGACACCAGGACTCCCTGCAGACCATCCACAGACCCCAGGTTGGGAATATCCATCTGGAAGCTGACACCCAAATATAAATTCTGAGGCAGCCTCTCTATTCAAACTGCAGGGTTCAGGGAAAATTCTAAGTAATAAGTAATAATCTCTCACATGAGTGCTGTGCTCAACAACTCACAATGCATGTTCACGTACATTGCTAAGACAGACCCTAGTGTCTGGATTCTAATTGAATGAATAGGAGATCAAGGCCCAGGTCCAGTGACTTGCCCATAGTCACACAGCCAATCTGGGCAAAGTCACTGCAGACTCTCTTACCTTCATGGGACCTCACAGGAGCCCAGCACAACTTGCCCACCAGTGGGGAAGATACAACGAAGAACAGGTTGCATTTGGCCCTTAGGGAGACTGGTCCTGGCTGTGTTCGGCCAGCTCCTGCCACTGCTCCATGGAGGCACACCCAGCCTGGCCTCTGTGGTGAGCTGTGGTTTTAGCAGCCTCCCTCCTAATGAAGGCAGAGAAGGCCAGGTTGCCAGACTGTGGCTTGTGAGAGGGAGGGGACCAAGGGAGGGGCAAGGGCAGAAACCAGGCCTGGAGCCTGAACCCCAGGAACCCAGAGGACAAGGACTCCCTGGCACCACTTGTCCCGAGAGTGCAGAAACCTCACTGGCCAGGAACATACACCCAGGAGTATGAAGCATGGCCCTCATTTACCCAAGGTAAATGGAGTCAGGATACAGAGCCATGTTCTATGTGTATGATGTTTACACACAGGCACCACACTTGACCATGGGAGATCAGTTGTTAGGTTTCCAAGGAACTCTTGCTCCCTAAAAATGTACTTGACCCAGAAAAGTCTTCAGCCTGCAAAGCCCAACTCCCACACTCCATGAAGAATCTGTCCAGTGTCTGATGGCTGAAGGGCCTGCTCCCTCCCCACGGCCCTGGATTCAGATCTTGCTCAGGCACTGCCTGGTCATTATCTGACTCCTCTAAAGACTATGCCTCTAGCAGGCTGGAGTCCTGGACTCAACTCAATATTTTCACCCCTTCCTTTGGCAGTAGGGGGTCAGTGGACATTCGTTTAATAAGCTCTAGACAACAGAAAGGGTGAACTATCTTTTGGCTCCACTTGTTCTGACTTCAGGCTGAATCCAAAACCTCTGCAGTCAAAGAAGGCCGGTGCCACCCCCACCCCAGCCTTTTACCTCCTAGGTGGTAGGCAATTGTGGCTCTTAGAAACTCTCTGAAGAAGGCTGTGTGTGGTGGCTCACACCTGTAATCCCAGCACTTTGGGGGGCTGAGGTAGGCGGATAACGAGGTCAGGAGTTCGAGACCAGCCTGGCCAACATGATGAAACCCTATCTCTACTAAAAAAACAAAAATTAACTGGATGTGGTGGCATGTGCCTGTAATCCCAACTTGGGAGGCTGAGGCAGGAGAATCGCTTGAACCTGGAAGGTGGAGGTTGCAGTGAGCCGAGATCATGCCACTGCACTCCAGCCAGCACAACAAGAGCGAAACTCTGTCTCAAAAAAATAAAAAAAGAAACCCTTGGAAGAAGCATCTAACAGCTTTTCTCGGGCTGACCTGGGAGAAGGTGAAGGTTCAGGAAAGAAAACTGTCATTCTTATGTCTTTCCCCAAACCAGATTATTTCCCTTTGCTCCACACAGTTGGCAACGCTGTCTGGGGAGAGAAAGGGTCCTGACTCAAAGCGCTGCTCTGCAGGCAGCTGGGTGACTCCGGCCTCTGTGGGTCTGCAGCCCGGGCCCGGGGCTGGGGAGTTGCTGAGGAGTGAGCTCAGGCTCACAGCAGGTAGACTGCTGCTTGGGCCTTCAACTATTACCTCTGATCACAATGAACTCATGGATTCATACTAGTTTTATGCATATCTCTTCTACTGGACTTCCAAGCTCTGGAGCACAGGAACCACACTGTATTTAATTCAGGATCCTCAGGGCCTGGCACAATGCCAAGCACACAGTAAGTGCTCAATAAATGCTAAAGACAAAAACACACTGCAGCCTCCCTGCCGCCTGATTTCTGGAGTGCCTCCGTCTCTCTTGAAGGAAAGAGCTTCTTAGAGCTTCCCTTGTTGCCCAGAGGAGGGACTGTCATGGTCACGGGCGCCTCTTCCCTCTTACAGTTCTCTTAGCTGGAGGGCAGGGCCCTTCTCCTCTGAGCTGCTGCTGAGGCCACTTACTTGTTTATTTCCAACCCCAAAAATGCTTCTTAGGTTTTCCTGCCACCTGGCTTGAAGCTCCGACCACCCCAGCACTACTTCTGCTCTGCCCCAACCAGAACTCAAGCAAGATTTGTTCCCCCAGCCTCAGACAACCCAAACCCCTATCTAACAGCCATAACTATTTTTAGCAGAGCATGAGGGAGGGGGTGGCGAATGATGTCTGCCTCTAGAGACCTCGGTCCTGAGCCTCCACCCACCCTTCGCTCACCCGGTGTCACTTCCCCCTTTTCATAACAACAACACTGACACCAAGTTTCACTTCCACCACTTCCTGTGGGTTTTGTTCATTCTCGGCTGTTGAGGTTTCTTGAGCGTGGGTGAGTCTCTGGCCCAGCTGGGGAAGGTCCCTCTGACTATAAACTCTAACCCTAAGCATTTAGAGGCTTGCTCTTCAGGTCTGCAGGAACCTTCCTGCCTTCCTGCCTTCCTGCCTTCCTCTCTCTCTCTCTCTCTCTCTCTCTCTCTCTCTCTCTCTCTCTCTCTCTCTCTTTCTTTCTTAGATGCAGCCTCACTCTGTCGCCCAGGCTGGAGTGCAGTGGTGTGATCTCGGCTCACTGCAACCTCTGTTCCTGAGTTCAAGCAGTTCTCCTGCCTCAGCCTCCCAAGTAGCTGAGACTACAGGCACGCGCCACCATGCCCAGCTAATTTTTGTATTTTTAGTAGAGACAGTGTTTCACCATATTGGCCAGGCCGGTCTTTAACTCCTGACCTTGTCATCTGCCCTCTTTGGTCTCTCAAAGTGCTGGGATTACAGGCATGAGCCACCGCAGCTGGCACAAATATATATATATATTTTTTTAAATTTTAAGTTGTGTTTAAAAACATAACATAAATTACCATCTTAACCATTTTTAAGTACATAGTTGAATAGTGTTAAATATCTTCATTGACTGAGACCAGGAGGTCGAGGCTGCCGTGAACCGTGATTGCGCCACTGCACTCCAGCCTGGGTGACAGAGCGAGACTCTGCCTAAAAATATATGTATATTCACATCATTGTGCAGAGGTGGATCCTTATACCTCCATCTGCTGCCCTCGGTATGTTGTAATATCACCCACCGTGAAGCCTCTGGAAAACCACTGTACACTTATGAGAGAATGAGAGTTACAAAGGCAAATGATGTTGCCTTATTATTAGTAAAACAGTTCTAGGCCTATAATGGAGGCCAGAGTGGGTGGATCACTTGAGCCCAGGAGTTTGGGACTGATCTGGGGAACGCAGTAAGACCCTGTCTCTACAAAAAATTAGCCAGGGGTGGTGGCACGTGCCTGTGGTCTCACTGGAGCCCAGGAAGTCAAGGCTGCAGGAAGCCATGCTCACACCATGGCACTTCAGCCTGGGTGACAGAGCGAGACCCTGTCTCAAAACACTGCCACCACCACCACCACCCAACCTCACTTTGGACTGTGTGTACCATCTGAAAACATTTGGGGAACCCCAGGAGTTCCTGGACCACGCTTGGAGAACCAGTGTTCTAGTGCAACGCCAGAGACTTCAGTGGTGATTGGTATCCACCCCTTCGCCCCACAGGTTAATTTGGGATGGGGATGGTGTGACACCACACACATAATTTAATGCAATTCCAAGCTGGTTTTTTTTTCTGAGATGAGTAGTGCAGATGTAGGGAAACTTGGGTCCAGAGAGACTGCCCCAAAAGGTCTGGGTATGGGACTCTGTTGTGAGGTGAACCAAGCTCACTTAGCTGCGAAAGAGAGAACTGCATTTCTGTGTTCCTGAAGCCTTTAAGAGGCATCTAAAAAAAGTCAGCCCTGGCCGGGTGCAGTGGCTCACGCCTGTTATCCTAGTACTTTGGCGGGTGGATCACTTGAAGTCAGGAGTTCGAAACCAGCCTGGCCAACGTGATGAAACCCCGTCTCTACTAAAAATACAAAACAATTGGTCAGGCACAGTGGTTCACACCTGTAATCCTAGCACTTTGGGAGGCCGAGTCAGATGGATCGTGAGGTCAGGAGATGGAGACCATCCTGGCCAACATGGTGAAACCCCATCTCTACTAAAAATACAAAAATTAGTAAGGTGTGGAGGTACACACCTGTAGTCCCAGCTACTCAGTAGGCTGAGGCAGGAGAATCTTGTGAACCTGAGAGGTGGAGGTTGCAGTGAGCCTAGATCTTGCCACTGTACTCCAGCCTGGTGACAGAGTGAGAATCCATCTCAAAAAAAAAGAAACAAACAAACAAAAAAATCAGCCGGATGTGGTGGCATGGGCCTGTAATTCCCAGCTACTTGGGAGGCTGAGGCAGGAGAACTGCAGTGAGCAGAGATCGTGCCACTGTACTCCAGCCTGGGCAAGAGAAAGACTCCATCTCAAAAAAAAAAAAAAAAGAAAAGAAAGTCAACCCTGCTAGGCAGGGAGACAGAATGGGTGAGCCTGGCAGGAGCCCCTGGTCAAGGAGCCAGCTGTGTGCTGCCCACCCCACCTCCAGCTGTGACTGGTGAGGGAGGGAGTTGACCAGCTCCCACCCCCGACCTGGCATCTGTCTGCCTATTCTTTTTCTTCCCCCTCTTTTCGTGGAGAATGGGGTCTTGCAATATTGATTGCCCAAGCAAATCTTGAACTCCTGGGCTCAAGCTATCCTCCCGCTTCTGCCTCCCGAAGTGCTGGGATTACAGGCGTGAGTCACTATGCCCGGCCTGTCTGCCCATTCTGACCCTTGTGGGCATCTCCAGCAAGGTTAATACTGGGGACAGCAAGGCTAACACTGCTTGTGAAGAACGACTTGGGCTCTCAAATCTCTGCTCCAGTAACTCTGCTCCTGGGCCAAGTTGCAGAGCCCCACAGCTGGGGGGCTTATTCCTTGATTGACCAATCCCGTGATGAAAGAGTCGGGGACTGACAGGGCGCAGTGGCTCACATCTGTAATCCCAGCACTTTGGAAGGCTGAGGTGGGTGGATCACCTGAGGTCAGAAGTTTGAGATCAGCTCGGCCAACATGACAAAACTCCGTCTCTATTAAAAATACAAAAATTAGTTAGGCGTGGTGGTGCCTGTAATCCTAGCTACTTGGGAGGCTGAGGTAGCAGAATTGCCTGAACCCGGGAGTGGGAGGTTGCCATGAATCGAGATCACACCATTGCACTCCAGCCCGGGAGACAGTGCAAGACTCCATCTCCAGAAAAAAAAAAGAAAAGAAAGAGTGGGGACTGAAAACAGTGAGTTTCAGTTTAGCCATGTCCACACAAGCAATTCCATGACAACCAACTCGAATGGAACTGGAGCATCTTACTACACATCTGCCCGGACACTCACCCTTAGCACACTCACCTCTGTGCTGTTAATGACCATCCTGTAGGTGTTAGTTTATGGCCCCAATTTTATTATATGTAAATTCCTTGAAGGAGGGGTGGTTCTTCAATTGTTTCTGTATTTTCCATGGCACCAAAAACAATTGGAAGGTTTCAATAAATGTTGACGTGTTTATTAGGGAATGGGTTTTCACTTGATTTAATGACCAGATTCCCCTTTATAAGGGGCTGGGGCCAGGAAAGCAGATGAAGGTCCTTTATTAAACATTTATTGAGTACGTGTTCTCACTCCTTCAGTTTTCTCCGGTGATGTATTGCTTACAAAGCAGGTTCATGTATTGTCTCATTTAGTCCTTGCAGCAATGTCATGGGTGTGAGGTGACTGTGAAAGTGCCTCCCTAAGTCACTGCAAAGCACTCTGTGGGAAGAATGTGCCAGCCCAGCAAGGTTGTCTTTGTGATGTCAAATGTGTGTAGGGGTGGGTGGCGGGGAGGTGCTCCTCAGAGCCGTGCTGGGGCAGGGTGTCCCAAACCGGGTTACCAGTTATATTTTGACAAAGAGGTTGGCACCACCATGAAGAGCAATTCAAGCAGCTCTCCTAGCCCAGCTCCCATGCTCCTCAAGGAAACTTCCCACTGAACTTCGGATTACCCTTGTGTGAAATTACCACAGGCAGTGAATGTGTTCATCAGCAAACCCACGTATCTGGTTGGTTTGACAGGGGTTTTGATTTTCATTACGAATCAATGAACTGGCATGTTGGCTGAATCCATTCCTCTCCTAGAGCTCAGTGAGTATGCCCCTGAGCCTTCTAGCCTGTTGATGAGCAAGGTTTTTGAGCAGCAAATCGAGGCTCTGAATGGCAAAAAGGTCTTCAGATGAGCCGGGCCACCATATGAGGCCCTGTTGGCAGGCCAGGCTCTCCCCAGGCACCAGCCTGCCTCCCCAGTGGCTCTCGCATTCACAGAGGACTGCACGTTGGGCTGGGAGACAGGGCAAGCCAGGGGTCCCTTAGCAGAGAAGGGAACCCTGCCAGTAGCTAGTCTACTGTGAATGTGAAGTTGCCACTTGGCCAGGCGCGGTGGCTCATGCCTGTAATCCCAGCACTTTGATAGGCTGAGGCAGGCAGATCACGAGGTCAGGAGTTCAAGACCAGACTGACCAATATGGTGAAACCCTGTCTCTACCAAAAATACAAAAATTAGCAGGGCGAGGTGGCACGTGACTATAATCCCAGCTACTGGGGAGGCTGAGGCAAGAGAATAGCTTGAACCCGGGAGGCAGAAGTTGCAGTGATCTGAGATCGTGCCATTGCACTCCAGCCTGTGCGACATAGCGAGATGCTGTCTCAAAAAAAAAAAAAAAAAAAAAAAAATGAAGTTGCCACTTACCAAGACCCTCCTGATGAACACAACAAAGGTGATGGGTGATTGCTGCCAGGGGTCATAAAGAGGTGATTTGGAATATAGCTGGGGGAACTTTGAAAGGTCATTGCACCTTGATCCTAGCTTCCAGGCGGGACACGTGGTGAGTCCTGCTACAATAGCTGGGTGCTCTCACTGTCCAGAGCTCAGGTTAATGCAGCTTTGAGCTTGAACTCTGATCACGGGGAGAAAATGGTGAGGGGGATGGAGGCAGTAGTGCTAGCGGGACTCAGCACTCCAAAGGCAGAGCTGAACACTTCCACTGGGAAGTGGGGGTTTGGCCTCTTGGGCTGGGAAAATCCTGGCCGGCAGTGTCTGTTTATCAGGGAAGCTGAGTCAAACTGAAACCTATCTCCTAAAAAGCTCTGCTATTTCTAGGATTCCATCCGGTAAACACCAGCCCCAGACTCTTTCCTTCTCTTCCCTGGGGAATTCCTTTGTGGGCGGAGAGATAGAGGGGACCGACTGGTCTTTTCCTAAACACAGAAACCTGAAATCTGAGTTTTTGCCCATTTATGGACCTGGAATCCCCTCCCCCACCTAGGATGACTCACTCCCCCAGCTTAACCTAACTGCCCCTAGAGAGGGGAAAGGGTGAAACTGAGATGGTGGGATTAACTCAGGGAGGGGGCTGGCAGCTGGAGAGAGAAAGGAAAAGAGCTGAAAAGGATGGGGAATTCCTTTGCAAAGAGATGGTGAGGAGGGATTTTAGAGCTGAAAGGAAGCAGAATGAGAAAAAGAAAAGATTTTTATCCCAGAGGGAAGGTGCATGCCTGGCAGAGTAAAAATCTTCCAGGTTAAGGTAGTTCCAGGCCCTTATCTTGAGTAAATTCTGGAACTTCAGTGTGATCAGAGCCACTTGCCCTGCTTTTGAAAATGCAGAGATTCCTGTGCCCTCACTGGGCTGTGCTCTGCTTCCAAGGCTCCTTCTGGGATCTGAAGCAGAGAGTTCTTCTCCCAGCCTAGGGCCTCTGTTGTATAAAGCCACTCACAACCTCTCTGCAGGGGCCAGTGTCACAGGAAGATCCCTGGTCCAAGGGTGACATTTCTAACATCTTACAAAATCTGCAAAAGAGGTCGGGCATGGTGGCTCACACCTATAATCCCAGCACTTTGGGAGGCGGAGGCAGGTGGATCACGAGTTTGAGACCAGCCTGGACAACATGGTGAAACCCTGTCTCTACTAAAAAAAAAAAAAACAAAACATAGCCGGGCGCGGTGGCTCACCCCTGTAATCCCAGCACTTTGGGAGGCCGAGGCGGCTGGATCACAAGGTCAAGAGATCGAGACCATCCTGGTCAACATGGTGAAACCCCGTCTCTACTAAAAATACAGAAAATTAGCTGGGCATGGTGGCGTGTGCCTGTAATCCCAGCTACTCAGGAGGCTGAGGCAGGAGAATTGCCTGAACCCAGGAGGCAGAGGTTGCGGTGAGCCAAGATTGTGTCATTGCACTCCAGCCTGGGTAACTAGAGCGAAACTCCGTCTCAAACAACAACAACAACAACAACAGAACCCAAAAAATAGCCAGGTGTGGTGGCAGGTGCCTGTAATCCTAGCTACTCAGGAGGCTGAGGCAGGAAAATCGCTTGAACCTGGGAGGCCAAGGTTGCAGTGAACCGAGATCACGCCATTGCACTCCAGTCTGGGAGACAAAGCAAGACTGTCTCAAAAAAAAAATAAAATACAACAAAATCTATGAAAGATTTTGGCCAGGCCCAGTGGCTCATGCCTGTGACCCCAGCACTTTGGGAGGCCAAAGCAGGTGGATCGCTTGAGGCAAGGAGTTCAAGACCAGCCTGGCCAACATGGCAAAAACCTGTCTCCACTCAAAATACAAAAAAATTAGCTGGGTGTGGTGGTGTGCACCTGTAGTCCGAGTTACTAGGGGAGCCAGGGGGCACTGAAGTGGGAGGATCACTTGCACTCAGGAGGTAGAGGCTGCAGTGAGCTGAGATCACACCTCTGCACTCCAGTCTGGGCGACAGAGTGAAATCCTGTGTCAAGAAGAAAAAAAAAAACTTTTTATCGATGGAGAAAGCCAGTCCCCACCAGGCAAAACATGCCTCCTCATCTCAGCACTGCCCACCTCCCTACATAAGCATATCAGACAAGCTTTGGAAAGAACTGCTTTCCTATTCAATACAATCCTAGAATCCTTACAGCTAGAAGGGACTTCTTCAGATATCATCTGACCAGATTTTCCACCTGAAGCAGAAATTCCTCCTGGCAACAACCCCCACATCTCTATCTCCAACCCAAATCTCTCAGACTCCAGGCTCCTCATATCACTTATCTTTGCCTGGAGGTCTAAGTGCCTCTGACTTTACCCAACACCTCTTCCGTCTGCAAGCCTTCCCCCACCCAGCTAATGGACATGCCATCCTTCAAGTTTCTCAGGTCAAAGACCATGAAATTATTCTTGGTTTTCCTCTTTCTTCCATACCCTACATCGAATCTATCAGGAAAGCCTGTGGGCTCTGTCTTCAGAATATGTCAGAAATCTGACAACTTGTCTTGTCTTTACTGCTGACTCCAGTCCACGCCCGCTCACCTCTTTCCAGAATTGGACAACGTTGACCCTCCCACGGCTAGTCTCAACAAGCAGAGGAATTTTTTTTTTAATTCTAAGTTAGATCATGTCATTCCTTTGCTCAGAACTTCTTGGTGGCTCCCAATTTCATTCTAAATAAAAGCCACAGCCCACATAATGGTTCTCAAGGCCCCGTGTAATCAATCTACTTTCCCCACCCTTGTTACCGCCCCTGACTCTCCTGCTACTCTCTCATTCACCTGCTCCAGACTCAATGGCTGTTCTAGAACTTGCCCAACCTGCTCCTGCCTTAAGATCTTTGCATTGGTTGCTCCCTCCACCCTGAACACTGTTCCCCAGGTAGCCACTTAGCTAGCACCACCCCACCCCCTGCCATCAGGTCTTTGTTCAAATGCCACCTTCTCAGGGAGGCCTTCTCTGATCACCATTTTTTTTTTTTTTTCGGTTTTAAGGAGCAAAGAGTTTAGTAGGCAAGAAAGATGGGAGAAGGCAGAAGACAGAAGCTCCCCTGTGCAGAGACAGAGGGAGGGGCTCTCCAAAGCCACCCTTATTTAAAATTTCATTCCCTGTCTCCTCTCCGTCCCGTACCCCATCCTGATTATTGGTATTTTACTAATTCTTATCATGACTTTTTATTTATTTGACATGGAGTGTCACTTTATCGCTCAGGCTGGAGTGCAGTGGCACTATCTTGGCTCACTGCAACCTCTGCCTCCCGGGTTCAAGCAATTCTCCTGCCTCAGCTTCCTGAGTAGCTGGGATTACAGGCACCTGCCACCACGCCCAGAGAATTTTTGTATTTTTAGTACAGACAGGGTTTCACCATGTTGGCCAGCTGGTCTCAAACTCCTGACCTCAGGTGATCCACCCGCCTTGGCCTCCCAAAGTGCTAGTATTACAGGTGTGAGCCACCATGCCAGGCCTATTTATTTATTTATGAGACAGGTCTCAGTCTACTGCCCCGACTGGAATGCCTTGGTGCAATCTCTGTCACTGCAACCTCTGCCTCCGGGCTCAGGCAATCCTCCTATCTCAGCCTCCCAAGCAGCTGAGACTACAGCATCATCGCTGTGAGCCTGTTTTCTGACTAATTTTTCTTCTTTTTTCTTTCTCTGTCTCTCCTTTTCTTTTTCTTTCTTTCTTTTTTTTTTTTTTTAAATTTGAGATAGGCTCCCACTCTGTTGCCCAGGCTGGAGTGCAGTAGTGTAATCTCGGCTTACTCTGGCCGAGACTTCCCAGGTTCAAGCAATCCTCCCATCTCAGCCTCCTGAGTAGCTGAGACTACAGACGTGAACCACCACACCCAGCTAACTTTTGCATTTTTTTGTAGAGATGGGGTTCCGCCATGTTGCCTAGGTTGGTCTGGAACTCCTGGACTCCAGTGAACTGCCTTGACCTCTTAGAGTGCGGGACTACAGGCTTGAGCCATTGTGCCTGGCCTTGGCCTTTTAATATACTATATTATTTACTTATTTACTATACTGTCTTTCTGCACTAGAATGGATGCTCCATAAGACAAAAATCTTACTTTTGTTCACAGATATATCTCCAGGGCCTGGAACAGTATACACTCTCGCAACTCAGTAAATACTGAATAAATGACTGAATAGCCAAATTAACATCATATATATATATATTTTTTGAGAGAGGGTCTTGCTCTGTTGCCCAGGCTGAAGTACAATGGTGCAATCTCAGCTCACTGCAATCTCCATATCCTGGGATCAAGCAATTTTCTTGCCTCAGCCTCCTGAGTAGCTGGGATTACAAGCACGTGCCACTACCACGCCCAGCTAATTTTTGTAATTTTAGTAGAGATGGGGTTTCATCATGTTGGTCAGGCTGGTCTCAAACTCCTGACCTCAAATGATCTGCCCACCTCAGCCTCTCAAAGTGCTGGAATTACAGGCATGAGCCACTGCACCTGGCCTGAATGAACATATATGTAGGTGGTCACCTTATCAAGCTGAATCTAGTGTCTCAGTAGCCCCCACTCATTGGTCCTGGTCCTGCTCTCTGAGCCATGGCTCTTCAGCTAAGACCCAAGACTATGCCTTTGTCCTGGGTCTATCCTTGTCCTTGAGACATGTGGGGTCTATCAGTCACTCTTCAGATTCTGGCTCGAAGAGTCTGCCTCTAGAAGCTCTACTGGAGTGTGGGCACTGTGCTCTGCAGGGGCTCCCCAACAGCAATCTGGAACACTGTCTCCCCTCTCACTTTATCTGCCCAAGGAGGGTCCAAGGCAGCTGGTGGGATGGGGCAGAGAGGTGAAGCTGTCATCCCAATGCAGGGGACTAACATGCCGCTGGAGTTTCCCTCCCTCCACACAGAGGACTGCCTGGACTTGCCCTGGAAAGGGCTGAGGACGGGGAGAGGATTCTGACCAGGCTTCCATGGTCCTGGCTGCAGATGGCCCTTTCCTGTCTCTCAAAGCTGCTTCCCCACCTCCCCCAACCCTCGTCATCGTCTGGGTTCTTCACATTCCGGAAGCACTGATGTGGCACTAAATATTGCTGCAGCTCCAGCCTTCTCCCCTGGGGGCCCACGTCATCGCTGTGAGCCTGTTTTCTGGAATGTTTTTGGTATGAACCATCCAGGCAGGTGAGGGAAGAGCTGTGCAGGGCGGGATCCACAGCCCCTCATCTAGGTCTCTTTGGAACCAAGAAAATATTCTCTTCCAGCTCAAATTTTCTTTCCCCAGAAAGCTTCCCTCACATCCACCCCCTCACCCTGCTCACCCTTCCCTCCACCTGGCTTAGAAGAGGTTACATAAGCAGATGCAGGAGGACACAGAGTTAGGACCAAACGCCTTTGTGTGTGTTCTCTCTCCTTTCCTGAAAGTCCATCTCCCTCAGCTCCTGCTGAGATAGCACTGATGGAAAGGGCTGTGTCCTCTCCCTCCATCCCCATTTCACACCCTTCGGTTCCCTTAACATACCGGTGTCCTTCCCTCCTACCTCCCCTCCCATTCCAGTCCTGTCCCTCAAGCTTCAGCTTCTCCCACTCACTCTCTTCCTTTTATTTTTGAGGCTGAGTCTGGCTCTGTCACCCAGGCTGGAGGGCAGTAGTGTGATCTCGGCTCGCTGTAACCTCTGCTTCCCAGGTTGGTTTTCCTATCCCAGCCTCCTAAGTAGCTGGCACTAGAGGTGTGAGCCACCACGCCCAGATAATTTTTTGTATTTTTAGTGGAGACGGCATTTCACCTTGTTGGCCAGGCTGGTCTCCAGCTCCTGACAAGTGATGCTTCCACCTCGGCCTCCGAAAGTGCTGGGATTACAGGTGTGAACCACTGCGCCTGGCCTACTTAAAATGAGAATTTTATTTTATAAAATGAGAATGATAAAAATAGTACAGAAGCTACAAGGCTATCGTGAGCATTACATGAGGTAACACATGTAATGCTAAAGGGCTTGACACCCATAAGCACTTAGTGAACGGTAGCCCCTATTATTATCTCCGAAGATGTAATTCATCCAAACTTCCTTTCAACATGATCTGAACCACTAACAATTTCTCACTGAATTTAACTTATGCATGCTACCTTACCCACCCCCAGTCTGTAACCTCCTTGAGGCTAAGATCTTTTTTTTTTTGCACCAGGGATACAGCAATTACCTCTGTCTTCTACAGAGCTTAGCACAAAAAAGGGGTTGATTCATGAGAGGAATGCATAAACAGCTGAACTCTAAGCTTCTGGAGATAAATCCACCCTGTAAGGGTTATTGCCAAGTTTAAAATGAGGAAACTGAGGCCAGTATAAGAAAATTAAATGCCAATTTATTCAGCTCCCAGGCGAGGTTCTACGGTCTGGGGAAAGGGGGCCAAAGAAGTCGCACTGACTTCCTGAGGCACAGGGTTTTTATAGCTATAGTGAGGGAGGAGAAGCAGGGTGCTCTGATTGGTTATAGGGACATAGATGGGCAAGCTGCTATTGGTAGGTAGATTGTTGGGCGGGATTTCCCTAATTCAAGATCCGGCTAGGGTTACATTAACCGGATCCTTCCAGGAGAGCATGTGCTCGGAAGGTAGGTTCCGGGCGCAGAGATGGGTGGGTGTGTCCAAGCTCCTGGCAAGGCAACTGGCCTTACATTCTGACCCTTTTGATGATATAGGACGCTGCTTCTTTCTGGCTACTTCCTGCTGAATAGGGGCGGAGTGAGGGGGAGGGGTCAGTTGGCTGGTGCCTCAGTTGGGAGTCGGACATAGGGGTGAAGCAGCACTTGGTTTATGGCCACTCTGGAAATTTCCCTCATGCAGGCCTGTAAAAACCTCAGGAAAAAAGGGGCTAACATTAACAGAAGGCAAACGACAATGACGGGGGTGATAATAGGGGTCAGCCAGGTAAGAAAGGGGGAATTGCCACCAGTTGAGAGGCAAAACTGGTGCATGCTGTTTTTTTCGGAGGTCTTCTTGGAGGCGATAGAGCACATTGACGTTCTCTTCTACAAGGCCTGTTTCATTGACATAGTAGCAGCACTGTTCCTGAAGAAACAGACAGACACCTCCTTTTTCTGCCGTTAGCAGGTCAAGGGCCCATCTGTTCTGGAGAGTTACCTGGGCCAGCGTCGTGATTTGTCGCTGGAGGGAGGCCAGGGAGGCCGCTGACGCTTCAATAGCCACATGGAGGTTGTCCTCTAGTTGAGTGGCTGAAGTGACACTGTAGCCTAGGACGCCGCTTCCTAGCCCGGCCGCCGCTAGAGAGGATGCTAGAGAGAGGCCATCGAGCATTGGGAGGAAGACTGCTCATCTGTTTCGGTGATTAGGGGAAGGTGGAAGGAGAGATAGGAGTTCGGCCTGTCCGTATACTTCTTTTTTTTTTTTTTTTTGAGACGGAGTTTCGCTCTTGTTACCCAGGCTGGAGTGCAATGGTGTGATCTCTGCTCACTGCAACCTCCACCTCCTGGGTTCAGGCAATTCTCCTGCCTCAGCCTCCTGAGTGGCTGGATTACAGGTATGCGCCACCATGCCCAGCTAATTTTTTGTATTTTTAGTAGAGACGGGGTTTCACCATGTTGACCAGGATGGTCTCGATCTCTTGACCTTGCGATCCACCCGCCTCGGCCTCCCAAAGTGCTGGGATTACAGGCTTGAGCCACCGTGCCTGGCCTGTCCGTATACTTCTAACTGCGGGACCAAAGTGACAGGCACACAAGGGAAGGGGAAGGGTGACCATACAGCTCTTGAATAACACAAGAGCTGTATGGGCACCCCCCATAGATGGTGTTCCACCAATGACAGTAGTCCTGGGTTTGGTCATATAGAAATTAATGACTTTGGTTAAGGTTCTGTTACACCAGATGTATCCTCCTGGAGGCGCGTAAAGGGAGGATTTTACTTTTACTGTGGTGTTGCAGCTGGGGCTGGAGCTGCTGGCCGTCCCATAGCAGAGAGAGAGATTTTGAGACTATTTTGAACAAGGGGATACCCGTTAAGGTGGTGCCAGGCCCCGTGGGTGATTGTGACAGATTGAACCCATACCGGAGGGGAACTGCAGCTAAGGGGGTTTGTTGAGAGAGGCACATAGAAAGCAGTTAGTGAAATTTATGGCTTTGGTTAAATTTAACATGTTAGCTCCTTGCTGTACTAGAGTTAGCCGGGAGAAAGGTTGGGAGGTGCTATTTAAGGGTTTGAGTTGGTTAGTTAGGGTGGCTTCATTTTGCAGGATTGTATGGCTTACAGAACTGAGCTGTTCTATTGTTTCGGGGTTGATGCGAGTATTGGACTGGAATATTAGCCATGTTCCCTGAGGGCAGCTCCAGGTATAATCTTCACAGACTTTACCAGACGCTCCTGCATCCCAATGGCTGTGCCAGGGGTGGAGGATGTTGAGGGCTAAGGAACCATTGCCGAAGCGAGTGAGCATGCAATTGGGACAGGTTGGAGGCTGTGGCTTGTGAATAACACAAGAGCTGTATGGGCACCCCCCATAGATGGTGTTCCACAAATGACAGTAGTCCTGGGTTTGGTCATATAGAAAACAGCCCATGCTGAAAGTGAAACCCGTGATTGAGACCGAGTACAGCGTTTTCACCGTGTGGGATGAGGATAGAGACGGTAGACTGGCGGCCGCCTATTTGGCTGTTTCCTGTGCAAGATAATGGGTCCTGGTGGTGGGGCCCTCAGTCCAGGATTCCTGGATGTAGAAGCACCAAACATATGAGTTGGCCTCAAGAGGAAATATCAGAAGGACTGCCAGGAGGAGGCTCTGAAGGGTTGGGGGTGACAGGTCAGGGCCACAGGTGAGGGAGAGGCGAGTGGGGCCCAGGGGTTCAGATTTCACTGATCATTTTGGGGGGCCAGTTTGAGGCGGGACACATGGTACCATGGAGTGTGACCCAGGAGTTTGGCTGCTGTGGGTGTGGTTAGGATAACAATGTGGGGTCCCGACCACCTGGGTTGCAAGGATCCTGGTTAGAGTTTTCGGAGGAGAACGCTGTTGCCCAGTTGGAGAGGCGCCACTGGGTGGGAGTCCTCTGGTCCTGGAACAACATGGAGGGAGCGGTCTGCCTGTTCCCTTAACAGGTGGCGGAGGAGGGAGAGGAAGGGAAAGTAGGAAGCCAGCGGAGGGGGGTTTATAGGGAGGTTGTGAGAAACCAGGGAAGGCTGGCCGTACAGCAATTCGAAGGGGCTACGGCCCATTGGCCCCCGTGGGGTGGCTCGGACCTGGGCTAGAGCAAGAGGTAGGAGTGTGGACCAAGAGTTTTACCTTGATGGTAAGTTTGGCCAAATGGTCTTTGAGGATGCTGTGAGCCCGTTCAACTTTACCAGATGACTGAAGGAGGTAGGGGATGTGTAGCTTCCAGGAGATGCTGAGAGACTTGGCAACGAGCTGGACCACCTGGGCTGTAAATGCTGGACTGTTGTCTGACTGGATGGTTGCAGGCAAGCCAAAACAAGGGATGATCTCTCGAACTAAGAGGGAGGCTACTGTGTCCGCGGTTTCCCTGGAGGTGGGAAAAGGTATCTACAAAGGTTAGGAGGTAGCGGAGTTTCTTGTGAGTGGGCATATGAGTAAAATCAATTTGCCAGTCTTTGGCTGGCAGGTAGCCAGCATTTGGTGGGTAGGAAACTGTGGCCTTAAGCCTCCCTGAGACGAGACCTTAGAGCAAGTAACGCCATGCCTTGTGTACCTGCTCAATCATCTCTTGCAGACCTGGTGAGAAAAAGAGGGGCTGCATGAAGCGGTGCAACACCTTGGGCCCTATATGTAAGGACTGGTGGACTTCAGCAATGATTTTAGGGGCCTGTTCCTGGGGAAGGGCGATCCTGTTGTTTAGGAAGATCCAGCCCTGATCAGACTCGGTCCCCCCTTTAGTATAAGGGCCTGGTTTTCTGATGGTGAGTATACAAGCTGTGTGGCCATGGTAAGGAAGAGAACAGGGGTAGGGGTCAACTTGGCATTAAAGATCTTGCTGCTGTGTCTGCCCGAGCATTGCCCCAGGAGATGGCATCATGCTGGGCTCGGTGTCCTCAGCAGTGTATGACTGCAACCTCCCTGGGCAGTGATAAGGCCTGTAAAAGGTTGGAGATCTGTGTAGCATTGATTATGGGGGCCCCTTTAGTGGTAAGGAATCCCCGCTCTCTCCAGAGGGCAGAGTGGCAATAGGTAATAAGTAAAGCATATTTTGAGTCAGTATAGATATTTGCTCGCTTTCCCTGTGCTAGTGTAAGAGCTCAGGTTAGGGCAATGAGCTCTGCCTTTTGTGATGTGGTTCTGTCAGGGAGGCAACATGCCTCGAGGGTGGCTGAATCTGTGACTACCGCATAGGCTGCCTTTCGTCGCCCTTCGGCTGTCATTACTGAATTTCCATCCACATAGAGGGTAAGGTCTGGGTTAGGTAGGGGAAGGTCGGAGACAAGCCCTCCCAAGGTTTGGCAAATGCATCTATTAGTTCAGGGCAGGAGTGGGCTGGGGAAGGGGAAAGGGATGGAAGTGGGAGTAAGGTAGCCGGGTTGAGTGGGGAAGTCGGGTGAAGTCTGACTGAAGGATTTTCAATCTTGGAGGTATCTCATACCAAGGGATTAACTACATCAGGAGGGACAGGGGGTTGAGGCGAGGAGTTGGGGCAGAATGTGGTGTCATTTAGGAGTGGCAGTAGGAGGTGGGCAGATGATGGGCTTGAGTGTGGGGGGCCAGTGAGTTGGACAGTGGCCCCCACAGTCTGGAGAATGTCTCGTCCTAAAAGGGGGACTGGGCATGACGGCATGATTAAAAAGGAGTGGGAAAAGGGGTGTCCCTTGAGAACACAGGCTAAAGGATGGGTCTGATTAGGGCAGGAAGGCTTGCCGTCAATTCCCATGACTGAAACCTGGGAAGGTATGCTAGGTCCTGAGTAGGAGGGCAATGCAGAATAGGCAGCTTCCGTGTCCACTAAGAAGGAAATGGACTTACCCACTACCTGCAGTGTTACCCTGGGCTCAGCGAGGGTGATGGGGGTCCTCAAGTTCGGACCTTGTCAGTCGTCCAGCAAGCCAAGAAGTTCCAGTGACGGGACTTCCTCCTGAGGACCAGCCTGCCCTCCACACAGAGGTGTGGGGGGTGAGCCTGTAGTCTGGGATGGGCAGTCAACCTTCCAGTGTCCAACCTGTTTGCAGCTCAGGCAGGGTCCTGGAGGTGGACAGGGACAGGGGCACTGTGGTGCCCAGTGTCCCTCTTGGCCACATTTGAAGCAGGGCCTGGGCAGGACCCTTGAAGAATTTTGGGAAGGTTTGATGGACCCCCTTCCACCAGATGCTTGGTGGGCTGCCAGCCTCAGGGCTGCTATAAGAGCTTGGGTTTGGAGGCTCACCTTCTGCTGCAGACGGGCCTGGTGGGTGGCCTCAGCCTTTTTCTCTCGGCCATTAAAAACTTAAAATGCCATGTTTACCAGGTCTCGTATGGGAGTTTGGGGGCCCTCCTCAGCCTTTTTAAGTTTTTTTCTAACATTGGCTGCTGACTGGGAAATGAAGGGAATGGCTAAGACTGTAGCCCCCATTTGGGAGGCCGGATCCATTCGAGTATGGAGAATCATAGCGTTAGTTAATCAGTCTAGGAAGGCTGCAGGGTTTTCAGTAGGGCCATGAGTTATTTCCCTCAGCTTATCATAATTAACCACTTTCTGAGCTACGCTCTGCATGCTGGCTAGGAGGCATTGTAGCATTTGGTCTCTGCGGCGGTGGCCATCTTGACCCGTTTGATAGTTCCAGTTTGGCTTGGCCTCGGGGACTGCCACTGCCCCCACCGGCATTTGGTCGTTGGTTAGATGTACCTGATCAGTTATGCCTGGGCTGCTGTAACGATTCGGTCCCGCTCGTCTGGGGTGAGGGTGGAGGATAGGATTACATACGTGTCATGCCAGGTTAGGTTATATGCCTGGGTAAGATAGCAGAACTCTTTGGTGTAGGCAGTTGGGTTAGTGGAGAAAGACCCCAGGTGCTTCTCGATAGCCGACAGGTCAGAGAGAGAAAATGGAACCTGCACTCCAACTCCCTTGGCCCCGGCTACCTCACACAAAAGGCAGAGTGGTGGGGGGTCATGAGAGTGGGTAGGAGCACTGACAGGGAAAGTCATATTAGGGCTTTGGGGAGGAGAAGGAGAAGAGGGAGGAGGTAGTTGAGGCCCCACATAAGGAGGAGGGTTGGTAAAGCGGGCGGGGCAGGACAGGTCTTCCCAGTTTTTGGAGAGAGCAGAGCCAGGCGGGGCTGAGGGCAAAGGCGGGGTTTTGGCTAACAGGACCTGGGCAGAGGAACAAGAGGAGCAGAGGGCGAGGCAGGAGCACAGATACCAAAAGGCCTGGACATAGGGGACCTCCGACCACTTGCCGTTTCTTTGGCAAAAGTTATCTAAATCTGTCAGGACATTGAAGTCGAGTGTGCCCTCTAGAGGCCACTTAGACTGGTTGTCCAGAGAGTACTGTGGCCAGGCCATGGTGGAGAGGAAGAGCAACCTTTTCTTTTTTATGGAAAGGCCCAGTTTGGGTAAATTTTGGACGAGACATCCCAGTGGCGACTTGGGGTCTAGGCGGGACTCCTGATTACCCATAGTCTATTCTCTGCGGTGGGGAGGATAAAAGAGCTAACAAGGGGAAAAATATTTTTTGTGTTGGGGGACGGGGCTAAGAGAACCTATAGGTTGCAGCTACCAGGACAGGAAAGGGAAAAACAGGCGGGACAAGACCTTATAAAGTTGACTGACAAAGGGGTGGGGAGTCCCCCAGGTGGGAGACCAATCTGATGCCTCCCTGCCATGTCCCTGAAGGGATGTTTCAGGGAGTCTTGGCTAAGGTGTACCCGTATAACCCCCAGGCCTGGTCACCTTCAGGTTTCTGAGGTGAATCACCGTTATGCTTTATGACGTCCCCCGTAGAACCGCGAGTTGAGGCCCACACAAGCCCCGTAGCCATTAGGCCATGGGACTACACATAAACTCACTCACTTGTGCCGAGGTTAGGAAGAGAAACTGAAAGTACAGTTACTTGATTAACAGGAATTTATAAGCCAAAGAGCTAGTTTGAGATAAGCGTTTTAGTGGTGTAAGCCAGGGGTTTGGTCCTGCTGTTGGGCAGGGCCTGGGTTTGCAGATAGGACTTCTGATTACCTAAACCTCGGCTTCTGCTGCGGGGATGGTCAGCAGTGTGGCTCAGCGTCCCGGGCCACACTACTGAACACCGGAGGCTGCGAGAGGTATTAGGAAGGTGGGGATGTCTCCCTCAGAATCCTGATCCCTGGAAAACCCCTTACAGGGAGAAGACAAGAGTGTAGGGATGTCTCCTCTATGCTCAGGTCCTCGGGACGAGGCTGGGGCCTGGCCCACAGCGGGAAGGAGTCCCTGACGCTGCCACAATTACGAGCAGGGAGTCCACGAGGCAAGCAGTAGGGAAGGCTATGGGTAACAAGTCTTACCTAATGCTGGAGTGGCTCCCTGGTCCGGCTTCGGGTGGAGGAGTCAGTTTCCCCCAGGAGGGGTCTTACAACTCCTCCCGGGTTTTGGTACCACTGGTAAGGGTTATTGCTGAGTTTAAAATGAGGAAACTGAGGCCAGTATAAGAAAATTAAATGCCAATTTATTCAGCTCCCGGGCGAGGTTCTATGGTCTGGGGAAAGGGGGCCAGAGAAGTCGCGCTGACTTCCTGAGGCATAGGGTTTTTGTAGCTATGGTGAGCAAGGAGAAGCAGGGTGCTCTGATTGGTTATAGGGGAGCAGGACATAGATGGGCAAGCTGCTATTGGTAGGTAGATTGTTGGGCAGGATTTCCCTAATGCAAGATACAGCTAGGGTTACATTAACCGGATCCTTCCAGGAGAGCATGTGCTCCTCAGGTAGGTTCTGGGTGTAGAGATGTGAAGTAGGTTCTGGGCGCAGAGATGAGTGGGTGTGTCCAAGATCCTGGCGAGGTTACTGGCCTTACATTCTGACCCTTTTGATGATAGAGGACACTGCTTCTTTCTGGCTACTTCCTGCTGAATAGGGGTGGAATGAGGGGGAGGGGTCAGTTGGCTGGTGCCTCGGTTGGGAGTCGGACATAGGGGTGAAGCAGCCTTACACACCCCCTGGATTTGTGTTTACCCAGAGTCTAGCCCTGAGTTCCAGCAGTGAGTAGGGTCTCAGAGACTTAAGACCTAAGTACTCCAGTGTTGACTAAGCCATGTCTTGTTTGCTCTCCTGTCCTGACCCCATAGTTGCCTTGCCCTCCCCATCTCCTACGCAGACTCCAGCAACTTTGCCAGCTCAGCTCTCCAGGTGCAGGAGGGAAGGTCCAACGCTCCACTGGGCAGGCACTGACAGCTGGCAGAAGGACAGGTGTGCTCTGGGGCGGGAGCCAGAGCTGGGGACATTTGGAGGCCTCCTGTGAATACCAGAGCAGGTCAGGGTGCGGGAGGGAGCCAGCCCGAAGCCAGAGCCAGCCGGCTGCTGGCCCGCACTTTGTCCTCATCCTCCCTTTCATCCCCAGCCCTCGGAGCCTGGGAGTTTCTCAATGGAGCTGGCTTGTGGAGAATGCTCTGCAGGGGGCTGAGGGGGCTGGCATCTGGTGGGGGTGGACATTCCAAGCATTCTTTGCTTTCTCTAGGAGTCAGGCAGTGAGGAGGGAGCAGGGAGAAGCTGCCCAGCACCGGGGTAAAGGGGATTTCTTAGGAGGGAGAGAATAAAGGCTGTGGGGGTGTCTTTAGGCAGCAGGGACAGGGCTTAAGCAGGCCGGAGCAGGGGTGGGAGGAGGAGGAGGGAAGGGTGGGGGCAGGGTGGGATAATCTGCCAAATCACTTCTACTTTAGTGCCAAAGGCAGGAAGAACAACTGGGACCCTGGGCCCAGGGCTTTCCCACCTGCGTGCTTAATAGGGTCAGGCCAGAGCTACTGAGCTCACAATTGTTTTGATCCGGCAGTTTTTCTATTTCCCACCCCTGGCAGCCTAGGGGAATGAGTATTAGAAGGCTCAAAAACCTGCTCGCCCCCATCCCTCCCCACCTCGATCACCAAACACAACAGCAGGGCCTGTTTGCAGTCACCTTTCTAGTTTTAATGGAATGGTATTTTTTGGCCACAGAGGTCCATTAGGTAGAGAAACTCAGTGTGGAGTGGGGTACAGGGGGATGTGGGGGGTGGGGTGGAAGTCATTGTAAAAATATCTCTCTGTACACAAAACTTAGATGCCATAGTGGATTTTCTCAGAACATAGCATTCACATTATTGAAAACAGCAAGATTCACTTTTTCTAAAACACAAAGTTGAGAACATAAAAATAAATACATTCTAGAGTTCGGAAGGCCCAGAGAACACATCCATAGTCTGGACTTTAGGAGCAGCTTAGAGGCAGAAGTTCTGAGTCTCTGAGGTCTAAGGTGGAGTCCAGGGGTGGCTGGGCTCCTTGAGATGAAGTTCACACAGCAGCCTGAGGCTTTTCAAGTCTTTCAGATTCATAGCAGCAACTCCAGGAGGCTCAGGGCAGGTTTGGGGGATGGAAGAAACAGAGGTTGTGTTCTCTTACTCCAAGGATAAATAAGGAAGGGTTACTCAGGCACATTCTGGGTGCCACTGTCCAGTTCTGGTGGTTGGTGGGAACGGGAATGTGTGTGTGAAGAGGTCTGGCCCCACTTTGGCAGAGAATGAGTAGGGAAGGGGCTGTCCTTAGAAGGCACCACATGTACAGTGTTTTCATGGGATGCAGGAGCTGGGCCCTGGTAGTTCTCCAGGTCTCTGTGGCCCGACTACGTGCACAAAAAAAACAGGCAACCTGGACTCTTGATGTGGGCCTTCCCATTCTCTCTTTCTCTGTTATCCTCTTGGTTCAGCAGAGCTGAAGACACTGAATCCTTGATGTACTTTATCAAGGATGCACTTGCCTACTTCCCACATCCAGACCTGCCCAGGGCTCCACCGCAAACCGTCTCAGCCTTCTGAGCTGGGATGCAGGTCCTGGGAGGCGCGGGAGAAGGCATCTCCTGTCAGGGTGCAGCCAGCTGCATCTCAGACCCTGCCCGGGCTGGGGCAATGCCTACCTGCCTCAGGTGAGCTTTGAGCAGACTCCTAGTGCTTGTCGGTAGGTTGCTGTCACTTCCTGGCAGTCTGTCAGAGAAAAGCAGCTGTCCCCCAAAGGATCCTGCTGCCAGCGCCTCAGGCAGCTTACAGGGCCCTCTGATGGGGGCTCCTCAAGCCCCATGAGGTTGTCCACAGACACACAGCCCCGCAGCGGGGGCTCTGGGAGCCGTTCAGGCAAGTCCAGCTGGTCAAAGGACTCAGAGGACAGGATACTGTCTTCGCTCACAGCCCCTGAGGGGTGGCTAGCCCGGGCCGGGGGGCGGGGCAAGGCGAGTTCATCCAAGGAGCCAAAGGTGGTGGGGGCTGAGAGCTCCAAGGCTGCCCGGGAGAACTTGCCGTTGAGTTTGAGGATGCCTTTGCGATGCAGGAGCAGCCCTGAGGCTTGCGGGGGCTTCTGCTCCGGGGGATTCGTGCTCACAAACACATCACCTGCATCCAAGAGCTCCCCAGACTCACTGGGCTCGGGAGAGGAGTAGTAGCCAGACTCTCGCTGCCGGGGCTTCTTGAGGATGCCCTTCTTGGGGAGAAGGGGGGCAGCCTGTCCTGGGCTCGCAGGGATGGGGCTGAGCTCAGAAGGGTCTTCCTGTGCCCCCTCTGCAGAGGCTGATGCCTTCTTCTTGAGAATGCCCTTTGGCAGCTTGAGATTGCTTTTGCCAGGGCGAGTGGCAGTGTCATCAGCTGGGTCACTATGGAGAGACTGGGCCATGTCATTCTCCTTGCGGGACTTCTTGAGCGAATGCTGGCGCTCCAGGCTGGGGTTGGTGCTCCCCCCACCTGGTGCATGCTGCTTGAAGAAGCTGCACACCTTGGCCCCATTCTCCAGGAGGGGGCGGGAGGAACGCCGGAGCCAGTCAGTCATGGAGGCCCGAGCAGAGTTGCTGCCAGGGTGCCCACCCTCATGCAGAGCCTCCTGCTCTCCCACACGGGTGGCGTAGCCCCAGTTGACCCACCAGTGACTGGCCACATCCTCCAGGGTGGCCCGGCGGGTGGGGTTCACCATCAACAGCCACCGGATCAGGCCACAGGCATCTGGAAGACAAAAGGCAGAAGCTTCAGTTTGGCAGCTCCCAGAATGGGCACTCCCTGTCCTCTGTCACCAGCTCATCCCCCTTTGAACTAAGACACTGCTTACTCTTGGGTCAGATGCGTCCCTTCCAACCCAGAGCTCTAAACATGCCTTGGCCCAGGACAGCTCCCCAGTCCAGAGGTCCTGAACTGACTCCTCCAGCTGCCTCTCTGTCCTCTGACCCCTCAGGACTGTGACCCCTTTATGAGCCCTTGTGTGTATGTTGGTGTCTATCCTCTCTCTCTCCATTGAAATTCAACCCTCTGAGGGTAGAGACTGTGCTCAGGGTAACTGGGGCTCTCACACCCTTCTTCCTGCCTTCTACGTCACAGTGAAGGACAAAAATATTTCTGAGGATGAGAACAAAAGCAACAGGAAATGAGAAAACTGTAGCCAAAGAAGATCTAAGTGAGGCCTTAGGAACTACTTTCCAAATATAATCAAGCATGCCCCTATGGGGAAGAAAGAGCTATCTCCTCCTTCCTCAGAAGTCTTAACATTGGACACACGGTGGAGGATACCCTAACCTATCGTGGGCCATGATGGACTGTGGCTCTTTTGACTTTAGTGCTACTGCATAGTTCCTGCCTTAGGAGTGCGTGAAGGACACCCCAGGCCTGGATGAGAACGCCCACACCTCTCACTCACCAGAAGGTTTAGGTGGCTCCCGGTAGGCCCCGTCGCTGATCTGTTTCACCAGTGTCTTATGGTCATGCCCATCAAAGGGCATGGTGCCATGCACCAGGATGTAGAGGAGAACACCCAGGGACCAACTGTCCACCTGAGAAAGAGGCAGGAGGTCAGCAAGGATGCACATACCAGACAAGAAAATAGTACATGCTGGAGAACTGAGAGCCTAGCACATCTGAGGGCGGCCCACCTCTCCTACCCAGGGGCTAAGACAGGGGCGGGGGTGAGATGTTGTCAATTGCTTTCCCTGGGAGGGACAGCCACAAGCACAAGAGCAATAGCCAGGTCATCTTTTCTGTGCTGAGGAAGGGGTGGTTGTGACAGATACCACCTCTACATCACTCTTGGGAGGCGGACTGGGTGCTGGGAAAGGTAACAGGAACGAGGAAGGTGAGGGACACAAAAAACTGACCTAGGAGTCAGGAGACATAAGTTCTAGTTCTAGGGTTTTTTTTGTGTGTGTGAGATGGAGTCTTCCTCTGTTGCCCAGACTGGAGGGCAGTGGCATGATCTTGGCTCACTGCAACCTCTGCCTCCCAGGTTCAAATGGTTCTCCTGCCTCTGCCTCCCAAGTAACTGGGATTACAGGTATGTGCCACAGCACCCTGTTAATTTTATATTTTTTCTTTTTAGTAGAGACAGGATTTCACCATGTTGGCCCAGCTAGTCTTGACTCCTGACCTCAAGTGATTCACCCACCTCAGCCTCCCAAAGTGTTGGGATTATCGTGGCTAGATACCTGGCAAGTTACTACTTTTTGGGAGGCTTGAGTTTTGTGCTATGAAAAGGTGAATAACTATAAAACTACCATTCTCTCTAAAGTCATAGTAAACACCTGGGGCAGGCTGGCAGGGGAGGGTAGCCACTTACCTCTGGGCCTATGTAGGGCTTCGCATTGACAATCTCTGGCGAGGCATAGAGAGGACTTCCACAGAATGTCTGTAGGAACTTGCCTTGATGGTAGAGGTTGGAGAGACCGAAGTCAGCAATCTGCAGAATTGAGTCAAATACGGGCACAGGTCATGCCAAGGCCTGGGTTTTTCTGTAGCTCTTGGCTCACCCATCTCCAGATCCTGGGGAAACCCAGGCTCCAGAAGAAGGAAAGGGTGCCCATGACCCCTACCCCACACTGAGCACTGTCAGCATAGCTCAGGCCCTGGAAGAACAAATCCTGAGGAGCTGTGCCAATGAGGAACACCTAGGCAGAGGTATGTGGGGGCTCCAGTATCCTCACTGATCCCCAGACCACTTTGCTCATGTGGCATTCCCCCGCAGAGATGCTCTCTCCTGCCCATGCCCATCCTTTTGGCCCAGCAAGCCCATCCCCCTCCACAAAGCCTTCCATCTCCTTCTTCTAGAAGCCAAGAGCTTCCAATGCCTCCCTGGAGTCCCTGTTCATTAGATCTGCCTTCCAGACAGACTCTCCACTTCCATGCTGACCTCCTTGCCCCCACCTCTCCTGCAGCTGCTAGCCTAGGTGAGATCCTGCAATGAGGCTCTAAGGATGCTTAGCCATGGAAAGGAGGGTCAACAGATGGTGGGAGAAAGCCAGTATCTCGTGTAATGTCACAGGCCTGAGGAACAAGCAAGCCCTATAACCAATGAACCACATGAGACTCGAGCTGCCCTTCCTAGCAAAGGGATCACGCTTGTGTGCATACCTGGGCAAGAACTTGGTGGCAGAAACCTGGGGTCAGTCCAATATAGCTGAGAAGCAGTAATGAGGGCAGAACAAGCGTCAAGGCTGTGGTTACAGCCCAGGACTCCCTGAACCATCTGATACTGAGGGCTTGAGACCCCAACCCTGTCATCTCATTCCCCGGAGAGTCCCTTTCCCATCCATCCTCAGTTAGAGGCTGAGGCCAGTGCCCTGGGGCTCCCCACCTCTTCACCCCATCAGAGGGTTATGTGTGTTCAGGGTGGGGAGGGGCTGTTTATGAAACTCTGGCTCCTTTGTTTATGGTTTTATTGGCCTCTTATCAAGCAGTTACCAGTTGAAGTCCATAATGAGGCACATGATTGGTACAGACAAGAAAGTCCATGCATGTCAGTGTTTGTGCCCGACTGTGCGGGTTTACTGGCCTTGGCTTCCCTCCCTTCTGGTCAGCGTCAAAGAGAGCCCCACCTGCTCCGGGAATTGGCTGGTTAGAGGAAATGAACTCAGTACCAGGCACCTCAGGGTACAGGTCAGGAGCCACTGGAAGAGACTATGTCCTGGCTTCAGAAAGATTCTGAAGCGGATCAGAATGTAGCGTCACCCTTCCAGGTGCCTGCAGGGGCCAGTCTTCTTAGGCCATGCTCATCTCAGTGTATCCCATCAACATGAGCTTCTCCATGCCTAAATTTAACACTTAAGTAGCTGGGCACAGTGCCTCACACCTGTAATCCCAGCACTTTGGGAGGCCGAGACAGCCGGATCACGAGTTCAAGAGATCGAGACCATTCTGGCCAACATGGTGAAACCTCATCTCTACTAAAAATACAAAAATTATCCAGGTGTGGTGCTGCGCACCTGTAGTCCCAGCTACTTGGGAGGCTGAGGCAGGAGAATTGCTTGAACCTGAGAGGCAGAGATTGCAGTGAGCTGAGATCGTGCCACTGCACTCCAGCCTGGTGACAGAGAGACTCTGTCTCAAAAAAAAAAAACACAAGAAAAAACTTAAGCATGGAACTCTAGCAGCTGAAGAAAGTAGGAAGCTGGAGCTGGAGTCCTTCATCTGTGGGATGTTTCCAAAGGGCTATCTAATTGTAGCAGATTAAAGCACGCATGTGTGTGTGTATGCAAGTATGTACACGTATGGGCGGGGAGAAGAACTCAGGCCAGGCCCGTCCCAAGGTTGTAGCAAACCTGACCTTAGACCTAGACTCCTGTCAACCTTCTGGCTTCAAAGGAGCACTGATCTGAGAGTCAGAAGACCTTGGTTCTAGCCCAGGCTCAGCCACGCGCTAGTTGTGTGATCTTGTGCAAATCACCCCTCCTCTGAGGCTCCAGCTCTCCAGCCACACAATGAGGTATTAGAATATCCATTCCAACATGGATATCCAAAGCTGAGGGCCCTACCAGTACCAATGAAGGAATGAAGGTCAGCCTTGCTCAGCCTCTTCAGGAAACCCACCAAGAGCTTAGAGCCCCAGAGCTACTTGGCTGGGGACAGTGCAGAAAAGCTGAGGTGGCAGGAGGCCTGCTGGAAATAAGAAGTGGGACTCACCTTGATATTCCCATTGGCATCTAAGAGGATGTTCTCCAGCTTGAGATCCCGGTGGACAACTCCATTCTGAAAGCAGGAGGGGGCAGTCAGAGGAAGGTCACCGGGGAAGGGAAGGTGATGAATAGTCTAGTCTGGAGACTGAGGTAAACACCAAAGGAGCCAAGTGGGGCTGAGCACAGGTAGCCTGGGGATGCCCATCTTTATTGGTATGTGCTGCAAGAAATCACAGCCCCTTCTATCCCTGGGCGAGGGACTCAAAGTTGGAGAGGCCAACATTTCCCTGAGAGTCCAGAATCTAGTTCTACCTCTGTTTCTGCCTCCCTTGTGATCCTGGACAGGTCATGAAACCTCTCTGGTTTATAGCAGCCCCAGAGCCCCAGGGACCCCCCTCTCCACCCCGAGAACATGGCTGGAGCAGGTAGGTGCTCACCTGATGGCAATAGTGCACCGCGGAGACAATCTGCCGGAAGAAATGCCTAGCCTCACGCTCACTGAGCTGCTTCCGCTCGCTGATGTAGTCATAAAGGTCGCCCCGGCTGGCATACTCCATGACAATCACAATCTTGCTGCTGTTCTCAAACACTGCGTAGCGCAAGGCAAGGAATGTCAGGCCCCCCAGAGTACGCTGCTCTCCACTGGGGGTGACCCACTCCTCCCCAACCCCAGGCCCCAAACCAGACAGGACCCCCGTCCTCTAGGGATATCTGCTAATGGGGCTATACAGTGGCAAATAAGGGCAGGAGAAGGGCCTTGGAAGTTCTCAGCATCTTCCAGGAGCCATGAGTTAAGGCCAAAGACACTGGCTCACCCTCTGCCTCCTTGGAAGTTCAGGCTTTTGGGGATTCTGAAAAATACCCTGCCCGAAGATATTACCCTGCCTCACTAGACATCTTCCTGAAAGGGCAGGGTAATTTTCAGAATCCCCAAAAAGTACCAGCTTCTTTAAAAAATAAAAAGTACCAGCTTCTTGAACCAAAGAGCCTGGCCTTTCATTCTGATGACTGATTCATTCTCACGAAAGACAAAGCTCCTTGGTTCAAGAAGCTGGTGCTTTTTCACCTTGAGCCCTTGGGCAAATCTCTTCTAGATGCACGAGTCAGAATGCAGGTTTGTTGTGTGATCCTGGACAAGTCATTAAACCCCTGTGCCTCAGTTTCCTCATTTGAAAAGCAGGATAATAAGGCAACCTCATAGGGCTGGGGTGAGAAACATAAAAAGTTAGCAGTAGTGCCAGGGCTGGCTGAGCAAGCTGGTGTAGGTCTGACGTATAAGCAAGCACTCAATAAATGGCACCTATGGTTATATTTATACTCAGTGCTCTCATGCATACATTTGAAAAATAATGCCAATAATAATGCCTGTCTTGAGGATCAGAAGAGGGAACAAAAGTATATTAAAGTGGATCATGAACTATAAAGCACCACGGAGAGCTGAGATATCCATCACCATCTTTGACTTTCATCCAGAGGATCCAGGCCAGGGCCTCATGCATAGGCCTTGTACATAGAAGCAATCAATATATATTTGGTAATTAATTGAGTGGCTGGGTTCCTGGCAGCCAGCCCATCCCAGCTGGCTCATCTCTCTGGGTGGGAGGGGCCCTCTTGCCACTTGAAGACTTGTCCTGGCTCCAGCCCCCTAGAAAGGTAGGGAGTGGCTGGTTCACCAAACTGGCCCTTCTGCCTGGTGTGTGTTAGAACATGTATGTCCATGACATTGCATCTTTGTGTCAAACAGGTCCTATGAGTTCAGCTTGCTTGGCCAACCCCAGAGCTAATGCTGTCTAGGCTCTGAGAAGGAGTGAAGAGGCTTCTCCCTAGAGGAGTCCCAGCTTCCAGGCAATTGGATACATGGCCAGGAGACTGTCACTTTTTCCAGGGAAACAGGAGTGGATGGCCCTTATCCATGGAGGCCCAGTCTCCTGGGGATGCCTGGCTGAGACTCCACCCCTGTGGCTCTTGCCATTTCTGCAAGGGTGCAAACAAACTTTGTGCCATAAAATTGGGAGTCAAAAGCCAGGCAGGGCACATTTTGGAGAACAGCTAGGTTAGAGGTCAGTTCCCAGGACAGAGGCATACCCCCTAACTCACATCCCTTGATGCCTGTAGCAGGGTAGGGATCAATTTGGGGGAGCCCCTCCAGACACACATTATGATGTTCTTATGTCTGTTGAATCTGAAGGTGCCAGAGAAGCCATATCATGAGCTTCAGAGCTCAGTTCCCAGATCCAGTTGGAGATATAGGTGTAAGGCAGAATCCACACACACACACTCACCACACGCAACCTGGCTTAACCAAACTTTGTCATCTGCTCATTCTTCCCTGAGGGAAGTACACAGAGATAAAATTAGCCTTCTCAGACACTTGCCTGGCTCTTCATGGGACAGGTTCAAGCCACAGTGGCTCTGCCCTTAATCTTTTTATGAACATGATCCAAGAGCAGAGACTGCTCTATTTTTTCCCCACCAGGAATATACAGACAAAAGACAGAGTCACAAGTTCCCTTTCTTCCTGCCTGTTGCTATCCCTTGCTTCTCATCTAACTGATATTATGTAAAGGCTCAACACAGACAGGTGTGTGTAGGAGAAGGCGCCCCATCTTTCCTTCATCATTCTCTCTTGCTCACTCTGTTGTCTGGGTCACGGGGAGGAGGGCAGCTGGAGTGGCAAAGTCAGCACTATGTCAGAGAAGAGGAGGCCAAGAGAGACAAGGAGTGGTAGAAGCCAGCCCTGTGGCAAGAATGATTCAGAGCCCAGGTCAGACTCTAGGAGGTCTGGCTCTTGGGATGCACAAAGAATAGCACCCACGCACCTGAGACAGGTGCAGACCTAAGTATATTTCAGCCTCCCTCAGATTGCTAAGGAGCTCACTGGGTTGGGAAGGTGGTGTTCAAGTAGGGAAAACCGAATTATAACAACAAAAAAGCCTTCAATTCCTCCCATGAGCGGAGCACTCAACGGCATTAACAGTTTGATCTTTGCAATCACACTGTGATATAAATGGGATTACCCTACTTTATAAATGAGGAACTGAAACCCAAAAACTAAATTCAGTAAGTTGTGCAAAGTCATACAGCTGAGTTTCAAATTCGGCTCTCGCCCACCTCTAGGGCCTGCATCATTTTTACTTCTTTATGTTGTTTCTTCTGACACATGTACACAGACATGTGAACACACCCATGCACACACACAGACCCCCAACTTCCAGCTTCGGGTGCCCACCGTACCTTCATGGATGGCAATGATGTGAGGATGGTTGAGGGATGACATGATCTCAATCTCCCTCCGTATATGCATCAGATCTTGCTCATCTTTGATTTTGTCCTTCCGGATGGACTTGATGGCCACCTGGGAACAGAACGCAGGAGAGTGAGGAGAAATGTTTGGCAGAGGACACTCTGGGGGCCCTAGTCCTGGTGGTTTGCCTATAGCTGCTATAAAGGCCATAGAGTACACCCAGAGAAGCCATTTCATCCTTCACCAGGGTAAGTGACAGACAGGCTGGAGAGCACGTTCTCTAGAAAAATATCTCACCTGAACTGAGTACACATGGTCCATGCAGCAGGAGAAATATGGACCAGTCACCTCCGTATTCACAGCCTACAGACGGACAAGGAAGGTAAAAACCTGCATTTGCAAGGCCAATACTTTATGATTTATAAAGCAAATGTGCCGAGCTGCACCATGAGGACAGGGACCGGCCAGTTTTGCTCACCACTGAATTACTGATGCTGAGTACAGTGCCTGGTGCACAGTAGGCACAGAATAACTCCTTGTTACATTAGTAAATGAACTGGCCCTCATAACAACCTTGGGATGTGGGCACAGAAAGCATCATCATTCCCCTTTACAGGTGAAGAAACTGGGACTCAGAGAGGTTAGATGATGTGCTCATCTGATTCTGAGTTTGGCACTTTTTCTGTCCCAGAACTGTAATTTGCTATAAGCAATCAGTCACTAGCCACCAAGTTGACACAGCACAAATGTTCATCAAGAAACGTAGGGATAGGTCTGAGTGTGGTAGCTCATGCCTGTAATCCAAGCACTCTGGGAAGCCAAGATAGGAGGATCACTTGAGGCCAGGAGTTTGTGACCAGCCTGGGCAACATGGTGAAACACTGTCTCTACAAAAGATACAAAAACTAGCCAGGTGTGGTGGCACATGCCTGTAGTCCCAGCTACAGGTGCACGCTGAGGTGGGGGATTGCTTGAGCCCAGGAGGCAGAGGTTGTAGTGAGCCATGATTGCACCACTGCACTCCAGCCTGGGCAACAGAGCAAGATCTTGTCTCAAAAAAGAAGGAAAGAAAAAGAAAAAAAGGAATATAGGAATAAATAACGTGGTATGTCCATAGGATGGAACAGATTATTCAACCATAAAAAGAATGAAATTCTCACACATGCTGTAACACAGATGATCCTTAAAAACATTAATGCCAAGTGAGATAAGCCAGTCATGAAAAGATCAATATTGTATGATCCCACTTAGATGAGGTACCTGGAATAGGCAAATTCGTAGCGACAGAGAGTGTTAATAACAGTGGTTACCAGGGACTGGGGGAGGGGAGGTGGGGAGGTGTTGTTTAATGTGTATAGAGTTTCCATTTTGTAAGATGAAAAGAATTCTGGAGACTGAGTTACAACAACGTTAAATTTAACACTACTGTACACTTTAAATGGTAACTTTTATATTACATACATTTTACCACAGGCTTTTAAAAATTGGTCCCAAAATTATGGAAAAAACAACAGCAACAAAAAACAACAACAAAAAAACAAAACCCTAAACAAGTTTACTCAGTTCAGATAAAAACATTTCGGCCAGGTGGTGTGGTTCACACCTGTAATCCCAGCACTTTGGGAGGCTGAGGCCGGCAGATCACCGGAAGTTGGGTGTTCGAGACCAGCCTGACCAACATGGAGAAACTCCATCTCTACTAAAAATACAGAAATTAGCTGGCTGTGGTGGTGCACACCTGTGATCCCAGCTTCTCAGGAGGCTAAGGCAGGAGAATTGCTTGAACCCTGGGAGGTGGAGGTTGCAATAAGCCAAGATCATGCCATTGCACTCCAGCGTGAGCAACAAGAGCGAAACTCTGTCCCCCAAAAAAAAGAAAGAAAGAAAAAGAAAAAGAAATGTTCCTCCTCCTCCCCTCACAACAAACAAACAACTCAACAGTTGGGACCGTCCAGAGGGCTTGCTATTTTAGCCCAGCAAGATGAAAAACAACACTTGTGGGCTGAGGGCTAAGCCTAAGTGTGTGTGGTGGGCTCAGGAAGGGTGGAGTGAGGCAGGAGGAAGTGGGAACTGGGCTGTCGAGATGCAGCTGGCAAAGCTCTGAGCCACAGAGGGTCTTGGTCCCTCTCTGCTCCACCCTTCTCAGCAGCAGCTCCTGGACAAAACCCCAGAAAATACCAATGAACAAGGCCCGGGGCACAGAGGTGGGGAGGGACACTGCCCCGGGAAGTCTGCCGCTGTCCCCTGGGCGAGTCCCACCCCTTCTCAGACCCTTGGTTGTCTTTTCCATGAAACAAACAGGTTGAATGAAAAGATCTGAGGGGCTTTCCTGCTCTGCGTCTATGAAATGAGCTGTACAGATGCCACGGGGCCCTCAGAGGCTGCAGGGCTGGGCAGGATGATGAGCGGGGTGGGGGTAGGGTGTCATAGGGCCGGCCAGTTCCCGGCAAGTGCTGTCCAAGGACACCAATGGTAAATACGAGACTTCCTCTTATGGGGGAAATAGGTAAGTGGTGAGAAACCTAAAGACCCAGACTGCGGTAAACAGCTCCTCGTTCCATTTCCCAGGAGGGTTTGCCTCCCCTCAAGATTCAAAGGGAGACAGAAAAAAAGGAAACCCCTGCTCTAGGGGCGGGGCCTCTAATCCACCCTTTCTCAGGGCTCTGGAGGCAGACAATGGCTTCTGGCTTGCGGGGGCAGCAGGCCCTGCTGTCCTGTGTTCTCCATCGGACAAGAATGCGGAACAGCCCTAATCCCGTAAGAGGAGCTGCTCACAATGGCCAGGGCCGGTCACCCCGGCAACGGGCCAGGGATGGCGTGCCCTCCACCCTGCTCCTCCCCCCAGAGCTGCATCCGTGAAAGAAGGGAGGCCCTGCTCTTGGGCCCTCCCTGAGCATGGCAGGGAGGACAATGGCAGGCGGGAGGGATGGTCACCATGGAGCCTCCTCCCCAAGATGCTGGAGAGGCCCAGGCTGCAGCTGCAGGGGATGCAATGGGGCTACCCCCCTTCTGCTCCAAACCATCCATCTCTCTCTTGTGAGCTAAACAAAGCAAAACAAAACAAAAACCTGGGCTTGGAATTGGGCAGGGGGCCAGGGGTAGGTGTAGAGGGCTTGAATCCTCCTTTATCTAGGAGGCACCTCTCTCTCCTGGGTTCAACCTGGAGTATCATTCCCACACTCCTCTCGCCTCCATACCTTTTTCCTCTTCCCGAAGGGGAGATTTCATGGACAAGCTATTTTCTCTCTAAAATTCTTTGTTTAAAATTAGACAATGGATAAAGTTCTATGAGCTCTTCAGAGATAGAGGTCCATAAAAAGCAAACAATCAATCATACATAAACACAAATCCCATATCTAGTAATCCAAACTATTTCAAAACTTAAAATGCACACATAGGCCTATCTTGGATGTACAGTTGTATACTTGCAGATACAATAGTGAGATAAATCATCATAGGCTTAGGGGCAGAACTCTAGAGATGACAAGGCCTAAAATAAATGAGGTTCCAAAACAAGGAGAAAGAGGTCTTAGAGGTGCTGGGCGGAGTCTCTGCATGGGGGAAGGTGCAACAAATTGAAGCCCAAGATCCATCTCTTTCACTCCGGAAGCCCATGACTCTACATCAGAGCAGTTAATCCTCCTCAAACAGTTCAGCCTCCTGCAAGTTTGTGTGCTCTGGCCTCAGGGGGTAGGTTAGGGACCCACCAGGTAATCCACATTAGGTCCCAGCAGATCACAGTACGGCTGGCACCTTCCAGGAAGCAAACAAGTTATGTCATCAGGCCTCCATCAGTCCCCGAGCAGGTGGCAGACAAGAGAAGCCATGCATCACTGCCCTGGTGGGGCTGGGCCACTGCTCCCCGGCCTCTCCTGGCCCCAAAGGTGGGCTCTAGCTATCCGCTGGCTGGCCCGTCAAAGCAGATTAGAGCAACAACTTAGGCCTAGACAGAGCTCAGCATACAGAAAGCGTGCAACAGTTGTTTACTGGTGAACAACAATCACAAATATTTACTAGTCAAGTCACTGGGCTGATGATCTTTGACTGATAGGACCAGCGCTCAGATAAGATTTTTCTCCTCTTCTTCCCAGACATGGGTGGAGTCCACCTCGGTTATAAGGACTAATTTTTAGGGACCTTTGTTCTCATCTGCAAGCTCCTCAACCATTCTCTAGAATATGTGACTAGGCTGGGCGCGGTGGCTCACGCTTATAATCTCAGCACTTTGGGAGACTGACACAGGCGAATCACTGGAGGCCAGAAGTTCGAGACCAGCCTGGCTGACATGGTAAAAGCCTATCTCTACTAAAAATACAAAAATTAGCTGGACCTGGCAATGCATTCTTGTAATCCCAGCTACTTGGTGGCTGAGGCACAAGAATTGCTTGAACCTGGGGGGCGGAAGTTACAGTGAGCTGAGATTGCACCACTGTATTCCAGCCTGGGTGACAGAGCGAGACTCTGTGTTAAAAAAATAAAAAATAAAAATAAGATGACTAAAGCCAAGGAAGAGGGTAACAATTGCTGAATGAATCACCCAGATGGAGGAAGGCCACATGCGTAAGACAGTCCTGGTATAATTGCTAATATTGTCCCTTTTGCTCTCTAAAGTATACAAGTTTAGACAATACATTATATGGCCATCCTACTGAGAAGGGGTAGGAAAACTATATTCAATAATAATTACATAAACTTGAACATCTGATTAGTGGAGGGGGCATCAAGAGCCCACGTATCTAATTCTTATTTGCCCCTATTGAGCTGTGCAACTCAAGATAAGTCACTTGATCAGATAAGTCTGGTTAACTCATCATCTGGTTGTTTTTCATGTCCTCATCTGAAAAACGAAAGGATCTTTATCTTCCAGTCATCTGCTGATGCCTTCGACATGCCTGGCTGGCGCTTGTGCTAGGTGTTAGGGATTCAGTCCTCCAGTGGGAGGACTAACGATTAGATAAACTCCATTCTATTGTGATAAACATGGCAGTTGACGTCCCTGCCTGCAGAGCTGCAGGAGCACTGGAGAGAAGTTCCTTTGCTTATTGGAGGAGCAGGGAAAACCACTCTGGGAGAAAACTGCTTTCGATTTTGAAGGATCGGTGAGTTTTGCTAAGCCAAGGGAGGTGGGCTAGGGAGGGGCAACAAAGGCAGAAAGAAAGGCTTGAGCAAAGGCCAGAAAGAGCCATTCATGAATTTGCACATCGGGATCTCTAAGTACTTTTCCAAACTCTAGAACCCTATGTTGAACTTCTTCAGAAATGGGCCACCTGCTACTATGCCAGGAAGGTGCTAGCCAAGGATTATTATAAGGAGCCCCATACTGTGGCCATGGTAGCCTGCTTGAGCATAATTTCTGATACTGCCCCAGTGGTTTTCTTGACCCTGCGGTCCTGGACATTGAAAGAGACAGCAAGGCTAATTCCTCATCCTGTTTTGCAAATGGCACACACCAAAGTCCAGAAAGGTGCACTGACTTTTCCAAGGTTTCCCAACACATCAAGACACAATCAGGATTGAAGATGGAAGGATGGTGCCTGGAGAAGCTTCCATCTCAGAAGAAAATATTTCCTCGGAGATTCCCTGCCTACCTCCCATTGCTGGAGAAGGGAAGGCCCCACATCTCGCCCTGGGCCAGCCTGTGCAGCACAACCAGCCACCCCCTCCCACTTGCAGATATATAAACATGCCCATTCCTTTGCCAACACCCTGGAGAGGCAGGTGCTGTGGCTCATTTGGTAAAAACTGCTTCCCTCCCAGGTACTCAGATCAGGAACAATCTGGATTCAGGAGAGGATGGCAGAAGGCCTTAGAAAAAGAAGATCCAGAGATGCTGGCTCTAGGTGGAGGGAGAGAAGGTGCAAGCTGGGCATCTCTGGTCATAGCTATCACCCAGAGTTGGAGCCAAGATCCTTGATTCCTCTCTGGCCTTTTGTGGAGCAGCTGCTGTCTGGGAGGCAGGACAAGGAGCTGGAGGATGACCCATTTAGATAATGGAGGAGAGGTTGGGCTGGGTAGGCCCAGACTGGGCAGAATGGGGGTGGGCCTACGGGGTGGCTCGCCATCCCACTACACCAGCCAGAGAGCGAGGCAGCAATCAGGAATGGGCTCCGAGGGGAGCCTGAGCCACATTCCCATACTGTGCTGCCCTCTCCTTGCCATCCTCCAGCCCCCTCTACCAGGTTGTTGGGCAAGGAGCTTCCCTGCTCAGCCTTCTTGTATGGTTTGGCTGGAGCTCAAGGACAAGAGTGGCCTGCAGCCTCCCTGCCTGCTGCTGAGCAGGCAGGTGCAGGAGGAGCTGGGAGGACAGTGTCCTGCCAAGCAAGCCCTTGGCAGCTGGCCAGGTAGGAGTTCAGTTCATCTCTGGAACTGGGGCTGAAGGAAAGACTAGGACTTTGAACAAAGTCATTTGGCTTAGGGAAGCCAAACACAATCCACTCTCTTTCTGGGGGTAGGACAGACCTCCAGGATGCAGGGATTCCCCAGGAAAGGGAAGGGCAGGGCTTCATCAAAGCCAGCGTTGCTGGGATAATAACACTGTGTGTGGCAGACACTGTGCTAAGCACTTTATATATGCTATCTTACTTAATCCTCAGGGAACCCCACGAGGTGGGAATGATGATCTCCCCCACTTTAGTCAGATTAGGAAACTGAGGTACAGAGAGATCACAACAGCTGGTAAGCAATGGAGCCATGATTTGAACCCTTGTCGCCTTGACTGTCAGCTAGGCAGCATCCCCAACAAGATTTGAAACCAGAGAATACAGTGTAGTTCACCCACCCAGAATCCTTCAACACAGTCATTGTATGTGAGGGTGGGGGTTGGTTCCCAGTGACTCTTCCCACCTGAAGCATTGCCTGGAGCTACGGGAAAGGCAGCGGGAGCTAACTGTTGGAATAACAAAGTACACAGAGGCAAGCCCCGGCTCATCTCAAGGCCTCTCCCAGTCCAGGACTCAGTACTTGGTCATCCAGGAGCCCACGTTGCAGGCATCCCACTCCCCAGCTACAGGATAAGTCACTTCCCCTCTCCGGGCCTCAGTTACTCTATCTGTCAGTGAAGGAATCGGACCATCTCAGTCATTTTCAAACATTTGGAAATCCTGCACAGCAATCCAATACATAAAAAAGACAGAAGCACCCTCGCTCCAGAGCACTGCCCACTTGGTCTCATGACCCTCACTGCCCCTTTGCGCAGAAAGATGAAGTTGTACCTTGGAGGTACGACTTCTCATGCAGATCATCAAAAGGCTTTGGTGGACTCCACCATTCCAGAGACCCTAGCATGTGTTTTCCTCTTTAGGGGGAAGGGCGGCCAGGGGAGCTGGGAGAATCACAGAAGGAAATGTCATTTGGATACCAGGAATGTATTGAAGAACCAGAGCAAATATTTGTTTTTCCTTTGATGCCCTCCTAGAGCAGCCATTAGTTCCGCCCACCTGCCCTTCCCTCTGCCAATCCCATCTGGCCCCTGATAATCCCTTCTAGGCAGGTTGGGAGCAGGAAGTGTGCTGGAAAGGTAGAGAGAAAATCGGGATGGAAGTCACCCAGCAGGCTTTCCTCTGAATCTAGCTCCCACCAACTATCTCAATTCACGCTGGGGGTGGTCTTGGGCAGCTCCCATAGCCCTCTCCCCCACTGAAGTATCCTGAGGCACTAGGTCTCTCTTGCTTCATAGAGGAGAGTCAAGAGGCAGGGGTAGGGTAAGGTGAGGAAGAGGTAAAGCTCCAGAATTGAGAAACCATTAGCACAGCAGGTAGCTGCTCTTCAAGAAGGAAGGAGACTCTGAGCAAGTTCCCAGCTGCAATACTGGGTGGTCTGCATCAGGGAGGTTCACAGCAGGTCCCATGCCTACTGCTTTTGGCTTCCTACAAAGAGCAAGAGGCATGAGGACAGGGAGTATCTTCTGAATTCTCTCTGTTCTAATGTAATTAGAGCTGGAATCCCTGCCTAATCCACTGAGATTTGAAAACTGAAAGCTAGTTTATCTCATTCTGGAATCAAATGAGCTCTCTCTCTTACTCTCTGTCTCTCACGCACATCCACACACACACACACACACACACACACACACACACCCCACAGTGACCTGGGTCAAGAGCCTGATGGGATCTCTGAACTAAAACCTCAGTTTCTAAGTTTCTAGGCCACCCCAGTCCCCACGACCCAGTCTCCCTATCCCCAAGAAGCATGAAGCACAAGCCACGAGCAGCTATTTTCCAGCTAAGCCCCTGAAAAAGCCTGGGTACAACAGCCGCAAGCCTGGAGCCTCACTGGGCCCTCACACTTTGTAGAAAGGGAAAGAAAAGGCAAGCCAGGAAGTACATGATTGCCTAATAGCTGTAACCTGGCAGCAGGCAACCCCAGACTGTGCCAGGTGATAGCAGGAAAAACATACTCGGTCCTATCAATGCGACCATAATCTAGCCGTTTCTCCAACAACCACTCTCCTTCACCAGTGAAATGACTTCTTGAATTTCAAACAAGCTACTGGCTGCAAAAGCAAACACAATCTGGGGAGGTAACTGCTGCCTAGCCAATAGGGCAAACCACACACACACACACACACACACCCTCACAACCAGCACCCAACTGGATTTGGCAAAACACGATAATGGCTAAAATACCTGCTGTAAAAGGCTTGTTAAAATATATATTATACGGCCCTATCCTAGACCTGCGGAATACATTACCCTGGGTGTGGAACCAGAGAATGTAAGTATTTTCAACAAACATCCCAGGTGATTCTTATGTACTTTAAACTCAAGTTTGAGAACTACTTAGCCACTGCTAACTAACTTTTGACAAATTTGCCATCCTTTCTGGCCTTTCCAGAAGTTCTCACTGCAAGTTCTATGTTTCAGGGGCAATTTAAGTTCATATTTCTATCTTATTCAATCCTCACAGCAGCTTGCGAGGCAGGCTGTGTTTTCTACAGTTTTGCAGAAGGGGAAACAAAGTACAGAGATGAAGGAAATTGCTCAAGTTCACAAGGATTGCTAGACTATTACACTTGCACCCAATTAACAGGACATGTTTTTGAAAAGGACTAAAAGGTATCTCTGGTGCAGTGGACCTGGTACCAGAGCCTGGCTTCATTTTCCAGAATCAAAAACTCATCATAATGAAATTTCAACTAAATCTTAGAGCCGGAAAGGGCCTCAATGTCAAAACCCACCCCCTGTGCCAGATCTCCAGTGTTCTGGGCTACCAGACTCTTAAGAGTTGGGGGAACGCCACACCTCATCCATTCATTCAACCACACACATATTTACCAAATCCCTCCTAAGATGGGGTGCCTTCTACTACCTCTTCCCATTGCACTGTATTGAACAATCTATTCCCAGCAAAATTCAACTTAAGTCCCATTCATCTCATCCCAGGACAGAACACGATTCGTCTTTCCGCGCGAACTATCCATAGCCTCACTTTTTTAAATTTGACAATCATCACAGCAGCGTGGTGTTGCTGGCTGGGGTTCGTAAGTCTGAGACCACTGTTCCCGCAATCACGGACCAACACATCTGCCACAGACACCCCCAAGTAGCCCCGCAAGCTCAGCGCGGTAAAGACCACGCAGGCCTCTCCGCCCAGCAACGAGCGAGCCCCCGCCCCCCTCCTCCGCTCCCAGCCGGCGGCCAAGTCCTAGCCCGCCCCGCCCCGCGCCGCGCCGCGAGAGGGAGCCGCACTCACCAGGCGCCCCGAGCTCTCCCGCGCCTTCTTCACTTTCCCGTAGGTGCCTTTGCCCAGGGTCTCCAGGAACTCGTAGCGGTGCCGCAGATTGTGTTTGTGGTGGTGCCGCTTCACCGCCTGCTTCTTCATCAGGGGCTTGGGCGACTTGATGAGCCCTTCCGCCCCCGGCCGGGCGAGCTCCGCTGCCGAGGGAATGGGGCCGGAGCGCCGCTGGAAAACCAGCGACTCCATGGCGAACAGGAGGTGCGCGAGGGCAGCAGGGGAATCAATAGGCTGTGCGGGGAGGGCTGAAGCGCGGGGCACAAGTCCGGTAGCGGGACGGGGAGCCACGGCAGCACTAGAACGCGCAGAAAGCACTGCATTCCAGGTTGTTATAAACGCCCTGAGCCCGGGCCCTGGACACGCCTCCCAGTGCCTATTGGCTTGCTCGCCGGCGGCGCGTGACCACGGCCGTCCACATTGGCTTGCCGGGGCTCCAGGCCCCGCCTCCTCCCCATTGGCGTGGCCGAGCAAAGTGTCAATGGAGTCCCGCCCACCTGGGCCCCGCGGGCCAGGAATGGGGACTAGGGGATTCTAGCGGAGGCCGCCTGGGGCCCAGAACCTTACTCTGAGGGCCCTTGGAGCTGCCCTCGCCTCTGAGTGGAACTTGGTCTTGGTTAGAGCCCTGTTGTTTTATTGTCCTTCGTTCTCAGTTGGCAAGGGACAATCTGAGGGCACTAGAGGTCACCAAAATGTTTCTCCATGCTGAGTAATTTGCTTGTCCCAAGCCAAAATCTATAATTGCTTGACAACTTCATTAAGTCCATAAAGGAGAAAGGAAGCTGGGATGGGACTGAGGCAGAATCCAGACTAATGGGAAGGCTGGTGCAGAGCTGTTCTACGGTTCCTTAGATCAACCTGACTTGGGTATCGGAATCCAATGGCTCTGGAAATTTCTTCCCTCTTCTTCAAAGAGGGCTTCTTAGGCAGATCACCTGAGTCCTGGAGTTCGAGACCAGCCTGGCCAACACGGCGAAACCCCGCCTCCACTAAAAATACAAAATTAGCCGGGTATGGTGGCGCACACCTGTAATCCCAGGGACTCCGGAGGCTGAGGCAGGAGTATGGCTTGAACCCAGGAAGCAGAGGTTGCAGTGAGCCGACATGGCGCCACTGCACTCCAGCCTGGGCAACAAAGTGAGGCTCTATCTCAGAAGAAAAAAAAAAGAGGGCTTCGAAGGTTGAGTAGATTCCCTCAACCACTTGGTGGAATTTATTTATGAAGTATCAGCCGGAGATGGAGAGAATCCAAAGGGACATGTATTTATTTAAAATTTTTATGCTCCAACTATCTAACCTGTGTCCCTAAATCTGAAAATAGGTGCCCCACCCAAGGTTTTCTTGTCGTGTGTCAGGAACACTGGTGGTAGATTATGAGGTTTGACTTGGTTTTTGAGGCCTAGAGTTGCTACGTCCAGAGTCTCCACTCAGTGCTATTTAGAGTGAAATGAGAATGTCCATAGGTTTTCCTTCTTGCTTTAAATGGGGGAGAGGGAATGTCTTCCCTTTGGCTATCTTGATAACCTAATACTGTGAAATAAATATTATTCTGCCCAAGGCCACATAGTTGGTAACAAAGTGGCAAATGAAAAGGACCTACTCTGATCATCGAGGAAGAGAATGGAGGACAACAGACCTAAATCCCCTTCCCTGAGGGAAACCCCTTCTGCATTAGGGCGCTGGATGGATTCCAGCTATGCTGGGCAGCCAGCCTTCCCCTCAGGCCTTCAGGAGGATGGTGCCTCCCCTGTGTATCCAGGGCATGCTGAGGACAAAGAAGGACTCACCCCCAGTGGCTGCCCACTTTTCTACTTCTACTGATCTTTTTTTTTTTTTTTTTTTTTTTTTTTTTGAGATGGAGTCTTGCTCTGTCACCCAGGCTGTAGTGCAGTGGCACGATCTCAGCTCACGGCATCCTCTGCCGCCCGGGTTCAAGCGATTCTCCTGCCTCAGCCTCCTGAGTAGCTGGGACTACAGGCACGTCACCACGCTCAGCTAATTTTGTTGTATTTTAGTAGAGACAGGGTTTCACCATTTTGGCCAGGATGGTCTTGATCTCCTGACTTTGTGATCCACCCACCTCGACCTCCCAAAGTGCTGGGATTACAGGTGTGAGCCACCTCGCCCTGCCCTTCTGCTGATCCTGTGATTTTTTTTTTCTAGTGTGAGTTACAGATGTCTTCATCCCTCCATGGAGCTCTTTGCCTCCTTTGTGGCTGGAGAGGATCCACCTTGCACAGGAAACCAACTTCTCTCTCCCAAATTTGGAGGGCCACAGGAGGTTGTGGCTGGTGTGGCATTCTTCCCTCTACCTGCCTCCCCTTTTGCTTCGGGTTATCTGTGCAGATAGGATGAGGTCCAGAGATAGTTGCCCTGACTTACTATTTCCTTTCCCTTCTAAAATCTGCATCTATTCCTGGGGGCTCATCCAGGCGATTAGGATTCTCAAAAGGAAGCATGGGTAACATAAGAGCAAGCACAGGACTGAGTGGAGTTTGAGTCCTGACCCTGACATTAACCAGTTCTGTGACCTTCTACTAATTGCGTCATTCTACAAATACTGGTGCCCACTAGGTGCTGAGCCTGGGGATACAATGGTGACAAGATCCCTGCCTTTGGAGTGTTCTCAGTCTAGTGAGAAATAAACAAGTAAATCCTGTACAGAGGGAGAGAGGTCCATGATGGAGGAACAGACGGCCTTTTTTTTTTTTGAGATGGAATTTTGCTCTTGTTGCCCAGGCTGGAGTGCAATGGTGTGATCTCGGCTCACCACAAGCTCTGCCTCCCAGGTTCAAGTGATTCTCTTGCCTTAGCCTACCAAGTACCTGGGATTACAGGCATGCACCACCACACCTGACTAATTTTGTATTTTTAGTAGAGACAGGGTTTCTCCATGTTGGTCAGGCTGGTCTCAAACTCCCAACCTCAGGTGATCTGCCCATCTCGGCCACCCAAAGTGCTGGGATTACAGGCATGAAATACCTGGCCCGGCTCAGATTGCCTTTAAAATATGTATCCCAGATGGGAGGAGGCTGGTCAGGGGCAGGTTCCTAAAGCCAGGGCTTTTTAATTTGAGACCCAAAGGACAAGTGGCAATTGGCCAGCTGAATCAATGTTTCTTCATAAGAATTATACAGATGAGCCTGATACTTCTTTTAAGGCTTAATCTAGCTAACTCCTGTAATTTTTCCCAGGTATCCCCAACACCCAGTGTACTGCAAGTCACCTAGAAGGCACTCCATAGATGTTTATGGACTGAAGGAATGGATGTTCCATGGAATCTGAAGGTGAAACGGATTGGGCCCACTCCATGACCTGGCCATGGTCGGGGGGAATCACCTGCAACCTCCTGGACCTTCTCACTCCCACTGCAGCTTCCTTTGACTACAATCTGAATCCCTATCTAGGCAGTGAGCCATGGGTGACCAAAGAACACAGCAGGCAGGCAAGGAAGACCCAGAGCCAGAACAGCATGTGACAAGGAAATGATCTGAGCTGCTGAAACTCAGCTCTCATATTCCTTAAAGGAGATCTGGTTGGTGGGAGAGCGAAGAGTGCCTGGCGGGGAATCTGTGTTGGTCAGGGACTCTGCCACCAGCGGTCTTGGGGACTTCCCAGGTCACGTGGTTGGATGTGTGGACGTGCTGGGATGTCTGGCTGAGATAAGCTACTCTCAACCCTGCCCACCCCACTGTTGACTCCTGGGAGGGAGAGGCCTACCCCTAGCCCCAAGTCCTGTGGCTGATCCATGTCTGAAGGTTGAGGGCAGGTAAGGCAGATCTCAGATATGGCTCATGGGGGAAAGCTATTTATTGGATCTACTATGTGCTGTGCTGGGAAAACAAGTGGGAACAAATGTTTGTCTCCGTCCTTACACACTTCACAATCTGTATGTGTGTCTGTAGGGGAGGAGGGGTGGGTCCAGACTGGTAAAAGGGGATTTGAAAGCAGCTCAGAGTGTGGACTGCTGTGTTGTGTCCTGCTGGGAGCAGGGTGCAGGCAGCAGCACAGGTGAGAGGCACCAAGGCTATGTTTTGGGGGTCAGGTGAGGGTTGGGGACAGATAAGGCAGATCTCAGATACCTCTGAGTCTTGTGGAGTGACTAATATTAGCTCTTTGCTCTCGGGGAGTTTACAGTTTAGTAAGGGAAATAAGATAGACGTACAATTTACCATATAATCCAAGGCAAAAAGGGGTAAGACCCTCAAGAGAGGTGTGAAGTGCCCAAATGGATGGGCTTTATTCTGGCTCAGAGGTTAGAGGGGCAGCCTCATAGTTGAGCCTTGAAGGGTGGGTGGGATTTGGCTAAACTATGAGGAAAGGCCTTGGAGATGGGATGGGAGTGGGGTGAGGGAAGGAGAGACTGAAAGTACCATGGGGCTGGTAACTGATGATGATGTGGGGTGTAACTGATGAGCCACAGGGGGCTTTCTGGGCCCAGAGCATCTATCTTCTGCCTTGGAATTACCTTAGTATGATGCCTCAGCACCTCTTTTCTTTTCTCTGGGAAAAGGGCTGCTGCAGGCTGGAGGGCTCAGCTCACCACCTACTTCCAGCCCAAGACCTCAGCCATCATATTCCCTTTCTCTAGAGCCCTGAGGACGAATTACAGCCTGTAGTCACTCCCCACCTTCCCACCAAGAGAGGGATGCAAATCCTGTCTCTGGCAAATCGCGAAGCCTAGCTCAAAGCTGCCCTCTTCTGACGAAACTAAGCCTAGCATGTTTTATGGGAAACTCAAAGCTGTGACCAAAGCAGAAGTCGGTTTAGGCAATTTGTTCCTCCAGTGAGCCATTCATTTGTTCATTCATTTATTCATTCACTCATCCAACAAATATAGACTGAGCAATTGCAATAGCAGGTATAATAATATCTAACATTTATTCATTTATTTATTTGAGATGGAGTTTTGCTTTTGTTGCCCAGGCTGGAGTGCAATGGCATGATCTTGGCTCACTGCAACCTATGCCTCCCAGGTTCCAGCAATTCTCTTGCCTCAGCCTCCTGAGTAGCTGGGATTACAGGTGTATGCCACCATGCTCGGCTAATTTTGTATTTTTAGTAGAGACGTGATTTCACCATGTTAGTCAGGCCAGTCTGGAACTCCTGACTACAAGTGATCCACCCACCTCAGCCTTGCAAAGTACTGCGATTATAGGTGTAAGCCACCGTGCCTGGCCAGTATCTAACATTTATTAAGCCAGCCCTCGTTCTAAATTCTAAATTCTAGTACACCTTTCCCGGAGTTTCTCTGGAATTTAGAATTCACTGAAAACAGCCCTCAACTCTCAATTACCCTGAGAAACAGAATGTTATTCACAGGCCAGGTCTGGGAGGGAATGACTGAAGGAGAGCAGGCTCTTCTCCCCAAGCCAAAGAGCTTGCCCTGTCTCCCACCTGGAATGGGAGGGAGAGCACAGGCAGAGGGACAGGAGGCAGGAATGCAGGGGTCTAGTTTCACTTCCACCACCAATGCAACCCATGCCACACCGTGGCCAAGGACTTTCCCTTTTAGTGGTGGTTCCTTATCTGTAAAAGGGGATTTGGATAAACCAACTCTGAGTTTCATTTCAAATCTGCTGTGACTTCTCTGCACTATCTAAGTAGGGACAAATTAGAAATCTCAGCCACTGGTGTTCTTTTGTCACCTGGTAACTGATTCCCTCAGTACCGGACATTTGAGAGCCCCATTCCATCTCATATGCCCAGGCTGGCATGATGTTTTCGGCTCATGAGTCTGGCCTCCTGGGCTTCAGGCTCTGCTCTTCCATGAACTGTGTCTATAACTCAAATCTCCACCACTTCATGTATGAATAAGAATTATTCTTTTATGCAGCTAACACACTGTGTGCCAACCACTATTCCTTAGACTTCCCATATGAATGGATTTGATCCTTTCTACAACTCTGTGAAGTAGGTACTAGCCTACGATATCCCCATTGCAGACAAGGAAAGTCAGACACAGAGCAATTAAGGAACAATACACAGGGTCACAGAGCTGTCAAGTGTCAGAGCAGATTGGACCCCAGGCAGTCTGGCTTCAGAAACAGCACGCTTAGCCATCATACTTTGGCTCAGAGAGGATTCCTGACTTGCCCACAGTCTCCAGTAGACTAAGCTGTTTTGCATCCCGTAGTTTACTCATCTGAAATGACCACCTCCTGGGCTTGCCGTGGGCTTAAATGAGAAGTGAGGTCGTCAGATCGATGGTTTCCTATCAGTCTGCTTGAGGCTTTGCTGGGCTCTGGTCCTCCCAACTCTCCTCCCCAATTTTTGGCAAACACCCAAGAGCATGTGTGGGCCTATGACAGCAAGGGGCTTATCAGACTGTCCTGAGCTCCAGCTCATCTGATTTGGGACAGAGGACAGTTAGGATAAACTCAGAACTAGGAAGTGGTCATTGAAACTGCCCAAGGCTGGAGCTTTATTTTAAGGGAGGGAGGGAGGGAGGAGCTGACCTGAGAGAGAAAAGAAAGGACCTCCTAACAACTCTGAGTGCTAGATTTTAACACCTGAAGGAAGCTCTTCTGACAGCTGGGAGGTGGAGTGGGTGGATATATGTGTAGGTCTAGAACTTCTAGCCAGTGTTTTGGAAAGGGTCTCCTTACCCCGTTGTTAGTGGCAAAACCAGAGATCTTTCTCTTTTTCTGCCCCTCACTCCTGTGTCCTTTTCCCAGTCTCTGAGGATGTGTCACTTCCATTGCTGTGGAGTTGGGAAGTGTGGGTGCTGGGGAGTGGAGAGGGGGAAACTGTGCTGACGACTGCGGGGAGGTTTTCATGGGATTCCTCCACAAGGCCTCCAGAATCTTCAAGTACTTTCTATTGACGAACTCTATTGAGTTGTAGACACCTGGGATCCTTTGTGAGTAAAGGACGAGTAAAGAAAACTAACCCCCCCATCTTTATAGGTGTCCACCCATTTACACTTACTATTTTATTGATTCTTCACTGACCCTGTGAAGTTGGGGCTTCTGGTTAGATGCTGGGGTACAGAGGCTGTTGATAGAGATGTGGCAGGAGGTACAATGAGTCTGGGAGCGGAAGTCAGAGGATGGGGTGCTCCACCCAACTCTGCTGCTTGCTGGCCACATGACCTGGGACATGTGACTCAGTCTCCCTGCCCAGTTCCTAATTGTTCAAAGGAAACCCTAAACTTGAAGATGCTTTGTAAGCTGTTAAGGGCGCCCCAGCAGGTGGGGGTTTATGGCAGTGGATGCTAGGTCACTTCACACTCCATTTAAATGCTGCTCCCTCTGCCTGGGCTGAGGGTCTTCCTCCAGGCCTTGCCTTCAGGCAGAATGAGCTGGCAAGGCACGGCATGGGAAGTGTGCCCAGGAGGGAGGTGGGAGAAAGGTCTGCCCATTGCCAACCCCCTGCCCCGTGCCTGGCTCCCACTGGCAACCTTGGGAGCCCTTGGCCTCCCAAGCCGATCCTGGAATGTAAACCCCAAGCAAAGCACATTCTTTAGCCGGGTCACCGGCTCCTGGCCCTTGGTAAGGAAAGGCAGGAGCCAGCGTTTCTCTTGGCCCCGAATAACACTAGCACAATCTGGTACTGGGGGACTATTATAACAAGGCTGGGTTAATCAGCTGGTTGTCACCCACAGCTCATAAAAAGCTCAGCTCTGACCTAGCATTCCTGTGAGCGCCCATAGTCAAGAGGAGAGGGAACTCAATCTCTAACCAGAGGGAGCTAAAATATTGCTTATTTCCTGGATCTGGTTCCTTGTGTCACTTGCAGGCCATAGAGGAGCTCAGAGGGAAAGGGAGAATCCTAAAGATTCCCTCAAAGCTGGTGCTGCCTCTGGGCTCTTGATTTCTGACTTTTATTCAACTCGTTTGTTTGCTACATGTTTAGATATCGTATGCCAGGCACTCTGTGTGGAGCCCTGGGCCTATGAGAGTTAATAACATCATTACAGTCCTGAGAAGTACCTTAAAAGTTTTGTGTGCATGGGGGTGAGGTTGGGTGGGGAGACAGTGGCTTGCATTCACCAGGTACAGCATGGAGGGAGCATTCAGGGAGCACTGGGCAGAGGTAAGAAGGGGAGGCGGGAAGTGTGGGACTTCATGAAGAGCCTTAGAAGGAGGCAGCTTCAGCTCCACAAGGATGTGGTTGGATCTGTAGACAAGAAGAACAGAGGGAGTCTAGCAGCCATGTGGAGGGGCTCTGGTGGGGAGCCTGAAGGTAGGGGAAGTAGAGTTGGGAGACTACTGAAACTGTCCTCATGAGGGATAGTGAGGGTCTGGACTTAGCTAGTGGCTGTGTGAGGGAGAGAAGAGTGAAGATGAAGAGGTCGCCTGCCACCCAGGGTTGAGCTGGCTGCCCTGAGGCACTGGGAGTGAAGTTCTGGGGTGGAGTAAGATGCACCTGGAAGGGAAGCTCCAGTCCAGTCTCCTACAGATGAGATCATCAGATCTGGAACCAGGGAGCCTGGGAAAGGGATTTGTAAATTACTGTTTCTTTATCAATATTTGATTCTGAGACTATGAATTGCTAGGATGTGATTGGGACCAAGGCCCACTGTCTGATGAATGGCAGGCAGAGTGCCCCAAGGTCCTGTGTTGTCCTTCAGGTAAGGAGGGCATGGTGGGCCACCGGGAGTTGGTGCTTTGGGCCATGGTGTTCCCAGCTCTGCTGGCACAGCCATGTGCTCCCTTCCAAGGCTGAGCAGAGGAGAAGCCCTGATAGCCCAGTTGGAACCCAAGCAGAGCAGAAGGCCAGCAGGCAGCAGCCTGGAGCTCCTTCCCATCCCACTGTCCATGTCGCTGCCAGCACGCTGAAGGGAAGAGGACACATTTCTCCTCAACCACCCAGAAAATCGTCAACTCTGAAATGTCACTGCAGGCACCAAGTGTTCAGATGAGTCTCTGGCCTCCAGCTCTCATCCCATGGACCCTCCTAGTCATCTATTTCCTTTTTGGAGGGTGGGTAGTGGCTGCAGGATTATGCATGAAAAGAAGAAACTGTCTCAAATCCCAGCAGCTTCCAGTCTGGCTAAATTAGGAACTGGGACTTCCCTCACTAGGCTTTCCAGTTCTTTCCCTCAGAGAGCCACCCGATCAATTACTCAACACAGATTTAGCAAGTGTTGTTTCTGTGCCAGGCACAGGAGGTGCTGAGCATGTGAGGGTAAGTGAGAAAGACCGGGTTCTCTGCTTCATGGAGCTCAGGAGCTCTTGTGGAAGTCACAGGACTTCTTGGGTCTCCATTTCCTCACCTATAAAACACCTCACCATCTTCAGAAGGGTGCAAAAGACTCTCCCAGCCATGATGGCCAACTGCAGCTTGGGGTTCCAGAGGGAGGGGTGAGGCCTGGGTAATGTTGCAGCCACTCACCCCCAAAGAAAAGGACTCCGAGCCTGGATGCCTGCTTGGAGTGTGAGTCTGGGAATGTGATGTGTAAGTGTAAGAGCAAAAATATGCACATGAACATGTGTGTAGACGGGTGTACGGGTATGTATGTATGTGAATGTGTGAAAATGTAAGGTGTGTTATTTGAGGCATGCAAAGGAGCATAAGAGTATAAGGTTCCAGAGGGAGAGGTAAGGAGGGCAGGGTGGGCCACCGGGAGATGGTGCGTTGGGCCTCTGTATGGATGTGAGGGTAAGAGTACAAGGTGAGTATGAGGCGTGAACGTGAGGTGTGCATGTGAGCATGAATCATCCTGTGAACATAAATATGTGTGTACATAAGCTGAGTGTGTAAGAGTGGACGGTTTGTGGGATAAGTGTGTGTGAGTGTATCTGTGGGATGCATGACAGTGTGTGTGTGAGCATGAGTGCATGTGCAAACATGAGAGAGAGAAAGAAGGGAGAGAGAGAGAGAGAGTGTGTGTGTGTGTGTGTGTGTGTGTGTGTGTGTTGGGGCAGGCAGGCCCAGGGTGTTCTGGCTGGCTTTGTGGGAAGCTCATCCAGTATGAAATAGCAGCTGCACAGGGTCTGCAAAGAGCTTGCTCTTGGAAAGAAGTGTACTTTGCCCTCCGTGCTGCCATGGTGGGTTCTTGGTGCTCTGCTTGGTGGCATCAGGAACAGGGCTTCTGGGGATTCTTTGAGCCAGGTACCTGCCTGGACAGCTCAAATGAACTGGAATATTTGGGAAACAGACTATAACTAAACCACTAAAATAAAAAGGATAGGCTGGGCACAGTAGCTCACGCCTGGAATCCAGCACTTAGGGAGGCCAAGGTGGGCAAATCACAAGGTCAGGAGTTCAAGAGCAGCCTGGTCAACATAGTGAAACCCCATCTTTACTAAAAATACAAAAATTAGCTGGGTGTGGTGGTGAGCACCTGTAATCCCAGCTACTTGGGGAGGCTGAGACACAAGAAAAGCTTGAACCCAGGAGGTGGAGGTTGCAGTGAGTGGAGATCACACCACTGCACTCCAGCCTGGGCGATAGTGCGAGACTCTGTCTCAAAAAAAAAAAAAAGGCCGGGCTTGATGGCTCACATCTGTAATCCCAGTGCTTTGGGAGGCCGAGGCGGGAAGATCTCGAAGTCAGAAGTTCAAGACAAGCCTGACCAATATGGGGAAACCCTGTGTCTACTAAAAATACAAAAAGTAGCTGGGCGTGGTGGCATGTGCCTGTAGTCCCAGCTACTCAGGAGGCTGAGACAGAAGAATAGCTTGAACCCGGGAGGCAGACGTTGCAGTGAGCCAAGATCACACCATTGCACTCCAGCCTGGGTGACAGAGTGAGACTCCGTCTCGAAAAAAAAAATAAATAAATATAAAGATAAAGAAAAAGGATTATACCATGGGGGAGCGCGCAAATTCTAAAGACATAAAGACATTTTGCCCATTCAGCTGACTGGCCCTTTCCCTCCCCGCAGGGATTGTCTCTCCCTCCTCTGTCACCACCTGCCCTGTGGGTAGGGAAGGGAGAGGTCTGAGAGGCATAGCCAGAACAACTCCATCACACTTACGCTGACCTGCCCCAAACCCTTCCTCCTGAGGCATTAACCCCCTAGCTCAAGGTTTGCACAGACTCCCACGTGCCTTCTGAAGTCTTTTCACACCACTCCCCCAAAGGCCCCCATGCACAGTGCACCTGGCACCCCAAGTCTCTCCTCCCTGCAGGCCCAGTTATGACAGTGCGCTCATGCAGGGAGCCTTCCCAGAGGCACTCAGTCCCTGGGGGGCTCTTGCTCTGCCTGTCTTGCTCATCCATCCATTACATTGAGTTTTGAGTTGAATTACACCCCCCAAAAGATACGTTGAAGTTTTAACCCCTGGTACCTGTGAAGGTGACTGTATTTGGAAACAGAGTATTTGCAGATAGTCGAGTTAAAATGAGGTCAAACTGGATTAGGACAGGCCTTAAGCCTGGTGTCCTTATAAGGTCATGTGAAGATGGAGGCAGAGATTGGAGTTATGCTGCCACAAGCCAGGCAACACCAAAGATTGCCGGCAAACACCAGGAGCTAAGAGGAAGCACAGAAGAATCCTGGCCGCCCCACCCCGACCCCGAGAGAGCACAGCCCTTCTGACGCCTTGGCTTCAGACTTCTAGCGGCCAGAATTGTTAGATAACCTGTTTCTGTTTTAAGTCACCTAATTGTGGTATTTTTGTTAGAGCAGCTCTAGGGAACTAATACATACAGTCGTTTTGATCTGCCCAGATTGCCTGGGCCCTCCGTGTGCCTCCCAGTCAGCTCTCGCCTGGGTCCTGCCTTGTGTTGTACTTCTGCAGGTATTTTATCCAGACATGGAGTTCCGGCCCTCACTCATGTTTGATCTCATGTTCTCTCTCAAGCTGGGGGCCTTTGGCTCAAAGCTTTGGGCATGTTCTGCAGGTTACATGGTGGCATGGATGGATACACTTACCTCCCTTGCTATTCCCTTTACCATAGACCTCAGAGACAGCAGCAGGTAATGGAGGGAGGGTCACTGTATACCGAGCTGGGTTAGATTTTCTTTCTTTCCTTTTTTTTTTTTTTTTTTTTTGAGACGGAGTATAGCTCTGTTGCCCAGGCTGGAGTGCAATGGCCCAATTTAGGCTCACTGCAACCTCCTCTCCTGGATTCAAGGGATTCTCGTTCCTCAGCTTCCTGAGTAGCTGGAATCACAGGCACCTGCCACCATGCCCAGCTAATTTTTTGTATTTTAGTAGTGATGGGGTTTCGCCATGTTGACTAGGCTGGTCTTGATCTCCTGGCCTCAAGTGATCTGCCCACCTCGGCCTCCCAAAGTGCTGGAATTACAGGTGTAAGCCACTGTGTCCAGCTTATGTGAGCCACCATGCCTAGCCTTAGATTTTCATTCCTATCACTTATTAGCTGTGCCACCTGGATTAGTCACAGTGTTCCCAGTTCTCAGTTTCTTCTTCTGTAAAATGGGAACTGGAAAAAGCTAACTATAGCCTACCTCCCATGCAGGAGCTTTGCAGGTCATAAAACCCAGTGCAAATGCAAGAGATTGTCAGAAAAAAAAATCCTGGGGGAAAGAAAGTGATGGAGAGTGTGGACTAGTCACCCTCCTGCAGTCCTGGAGCCTCTGGCCCTCTCTGATTTCGAAGCAGATGGGCCTTCCGCAAAAGAAGGCTTGGAAAGCTTGGTCTGCATATTGTCCCAGAACTCCAACCCCAGCTGGGGTTCCTTCTGATCTTTTTTTGTTGTTGTTGAGACAGTTTCGCTCTTGTCGCCCAGGCTGGAGTGCAGGGGCGCGATACCAGCTCACTGCAACCACCACCTCCCAGGTTCAGGCAATTCTCCTGTCTCAGCCTCCCAAGTAGCTGGGATTACAGGTGCCTGCCCCCATGCATGGCTGATTTTTTTTTTTTTTTTTTCAGTAGAGACGGGAGTTTCACCATGTTGGCCAGGCTGGTCTCGAACTCCTGACCTCAGGTGATCAGCTTGCCTCAACCTCCCAGAGTTCTGGGATTGCAGGTGTGAGCCACTATGCCCAGCCATTCATTCTGATCTTTGATGATGCCTTAGTGATTTCACTTACTTCCTATTCCTTAGAAAAAGAACTCAGATTATCCCATGCTACAGAAGTACAATTCTGATCACACTGCTCTTACACTTAAAACCCTTAATTTACTCCTAGCTTCCCACATGCATAAACTGCAAACTCCTTAGCAAGGCGTACAGTAAGGCATTTCTTGGTTGGCCTGCCTGCATTTCCAGCCCCATCTTCCCATTCCTCCCACTACTATTATCTATTGCCCCAGATAAGCCAAACCCTCTCCCTCAGTGGGCTTGGGAACATCTCTACCTCTCCTTCAACAACAATGAAACAACAAGGCAGCTATTCACTGAACACACACGTCACTTTACATATAAGCAGGTGGCTCTTAGCCTCATACGTGAGGCCTTATTTTGCACATTTTACAGATAAGAAAACTGGGACTCAGAGAGGGTAAGTAATGTACCCAAGATCAGTTAGTACGTGATAGTCATGATTTGAACCCATCTTTCTTGCTGCAAAGCCCGTGATCGTCTTCCACTGCCTGGCTAGTCTCCTTTTCTTTTTTCTTTCTTTCTTTTTTTTTTTTTTTTTTTTTGAGATGGAGTTTTGCTCTTGTTGCCTAGGCTGGAGTGCAATGGCACCATCTCGGCTCACTGCAAACTCTGCTTCCTGGGTGCAAGCAATTCTCCTACCTCAATCTCCTGAGTAGCTGGGATTACAGGCATGCGCCACCATGCCCAGGTAATTTTGTATTTATAGTAGAGACGGGTTTTCTCCATATTGGTCAGGTTGGTCTTGAACTCCCGACTTCAGGTAATCCACCTGTCTTGGCCTCCCAAAGTGTTGGGATTACAGGCATGAGCCACCACGTCCGGCCTCCCTCTTCTTTCAAAGTGCAGTTTGAGATTTATTTCCTGGAAGCCTGCACTGAACTCTTCAGTTCACCTCAGCTCTCTGCAGTCACCCTGAGTGGGTGCCTCTGAGTTGCATTAGCAAAGGCTGACACTGATCCAACGGTAACTGCACCCATGGTCTCCTGTTTTCCTCCCAAGACTGTAACTGCTGTAGGGCAGGAATCTAGCACTGTGCCAGGCAAAGAATAGTGTTAAATATTAGATAGCGGTTTGGAATAGCCAATGGAATGAAAAAGTTAGAAGGGAACTTTCCTAGGGGCATACATTTAGGAATAATCTATGCCCATTTCACATTAGGAAGCCCTTGTCACCCTTTCCTTGCTAATCCTCACACTCATTCCTTAAGAAACAGTCTCCATTCTTCCAGGATTTGAGACATTTTGAGCTTCCTACATAGTATAGCGCAGTTGATTTTCTTTCCTTTCCTGGTGCTATTTTTTATTTTGTTTCATTTTATTTTATTGTGACAAGAGTCTCTCTCTGTCGCCCGGGCTGGAGTGCAGCAGCCAGATCTCTGCTCACTGCAATATCCGCCTCCCAGGTTCAAGCAATTCTCCTGCCTCAGCCTCCTGAGTAGCTGGGATTACAGGCCACGCCACCATGCCTGGCTAAATTTTGCATTTTTGATAGAGACAGGGTTTCACCGTGTTGGTTGGGCTGGTCTTGAACTCCTGATCTCCATCTGCCTTAGGCTCCCAAAGTGCTGGGATTGCAGGCATGAGCCACTGCCTCAGCATTTTTTTTTTTTTTTTTTTTTTGAGACAGAGTTTTGCTCTTGTTTCCCAGGCTGGAGTGCAATGGCGCAATCTTGGCTCACTACAACCTCTGCCTCCCAGGTCCAAACGATTCTGCCTCAGCCTCCCGAGTAGCTAGGATTACAGGCATGTGCCATGAGGCTCAGCTATCCTGGTGCTATTTCATGTGAGGCAATGCAGTGCTGTGGTCACAAGTTTTGGAATCAGACCTGGTTCAGTCACTTAGGAGCTTGTGACCCTGGAGCCCCAGTTTTTTCATCTGCAAAATGGGAGAATATTACCTACCTCATGGAGTTGATTCGAGGCTTGAAGGAGGTGCCTTACTACCAGTGAGACAGCATTATGATTGCTGTTGTGTAGATTGGGAAATGAAGACGGGAAAGGTGAGGAGCCGTCTCACAGTGGAAAGGGATGGGAAAGCCTATGGGGGTCGGGGAGTGAGGCCTGGGCCAGGCCATCTGACCCCAGATCCTGTGCGGCGTCTGCAGCACCATGAGACAGAACCACATGGCTTAAGAGACACTCAGTATTTCCCTCATTCCTCAGTGAGGCACCCCTGAAGTCTTTCCAGAATGGACTTCCAAGGGGTGAGTCCTCAGCAGATACCAGCTCCAGCCCTGAGTTGCCCTCACAGTTTCAGTGGGTAATTCAACATTTTAGAGTTCTCTGTACCCCTAAGGTTCTGTCTGACCATTTAAAAATGCCTCATTGTCTGGGAATGGTGGCCGAGGCTTGTAGTCTAGCATTCTGAGAGGCTGAGGCAGGAGGATCACTTGAGCCCAGGAGTTTGAAACCAGCCTGGACAACATGGTGAAACCCCACCTCTACATAAAAATTAAATAACAAACAGACAAATAAAAAAACTAGGTGTGGTGGCATGTGCCTGTAGGGTCAGCTATTTGGGAGGCCGGGTGGGAGGATCACTTGAGCCCAGGTTGAGGGTGCAGTGAACCCTGATTGCATCACTGCATTCCAGCCTGAGCAAGAGAGAAAGACCCTGGCTCAAAAAAAAAAAAAATTCTCAGCCCTATCCATGCATATGGGACCACTTTGTGTGCTTGGAAATCCCCCTCCCATAGGCTTGGGTTTCTTTTGGAAGGGGTGGAAGCACCCCTGTTGTGAAACATCTTTCTTGGGTAGGGGATTGTGGAGATGGTACAAAGTCTGGCCCTTAGAATAGCCTCCCCCAACGCACAGTTCCATCACCCCTTGTAGTATCTGCAGCGCCTCCAGCTTCCTGTTCTCTCTGTTATTTCAGGGGCTGAACTCAAATGCAGGGACTCAGAAGCAGTAGGGGAGGCCTCTCTGCAGTCTCCTCACTAGGGGGCAGCAGTGACCATGGGAGGGAAATGCGGGGCCAGCAGGTGGCAGTGCCCTTCTTGGACCCAATTAAGGAAAAAGTCCAAGAACCCAGAGAAAGGGAGGGAAAAAAATTCATATCACGTAAAGACCCAGGTTTCACTTGTCCTTGAAGATCCAGCTGAAGGTGTCCCACCCCCCCTCCCTCCAGGAGGCTCGCTGGACCCCTCAGATCCAGATAGGTGATCCTCCTCTGTTCCTGCCTCATGGAGAAAGAATCATACTTTCACCTGATGAGTGACACCTGACTCCTTCAGAACCCTTCAGGGCAGGCATTTTATTCATCTTTGTGTCCCCAGTGCTAGCACAGCTTTTAAAAATAACTGGGAGTCAGAAACAGATGCTAACAGGAGGCACATTCTTCAAGTTTTTAAAAAGAAAATCAGTGAGCAGTTTCCTCTCTACTCTGGATAGGACAAAAGTGAGCTTTGGCTGAATGAACTGAGACTAGACATAGGAAGGACTGAGCTGATGATGGGTTCTGAGTGGAAGACTAACATGCAGTCTCAATGCAAGAGAAGAATATGTGCTATTTGCCTGGGAGCAGGGCTGCTGGTGGTGGCTGTGAGGAGGCAGAGCTCTTCAGAGGGGACAGCCAAGAACAGATGGTCACTGGGTACCCTACTTAGCCTGAGAATGCCAGAGAGATTGTTTTGTGCGGTCCTCCCTGCCCCTCAAGACACCCTTTTGCTCACCCCCACACCAGGGTGCTAGAGAAGATAGGAATATAGATTTTAATCATTGTGCTGCTGCTATTAACCAGAGTGCAATTAATCCATCTTTTGTGGATTTTGATGCCACAGTGTAAATGAGAAGGTTTCACGCAGAGACACTCTGGGGGCCTTCGGTGACCAAAGGGCTAGGCCTCTGGTGGGGAGCGGGTGGCAGAAGGTGAAGTGAAGTGGAATTAGGAGAGGTGTGGGGAGCAGACCTAGGGCTGGGAGACCGCCCCTTCCTCCTCATCACATGCCCAGCAAGGACCCCAAGAGGAAAGGATTCTTCCTGGCATGGCCTGGGCCGTCCATGTGAGCCTGACTTCCCTTCCAAGGCAGCTGCCTCTAGCTTCATGTCCAATTCTCACTGAGTAGATGAGGTCCACGGCAGGTCCACAGTTGACCACCAAATGGTGAAGAGATATAAACCAAGGGAGAAGAAAGGGATTTGGAACCCCCGCCCCAATCATTCTCCATGTTTCATCCTAAGAGACCTTTAAACTAGTTCAGAGCTGGGGAAACACAGCAATAGCAGTTGATCTTCTCAGTCAGAACTGCTCTACCTGCCTCCTGGGGACGGGGGTCAGGAGAGGTGGGACTCATAGGAGGGAAATAATCCTGTGCCTTTCTGTGTCAGTGCAGTAAGTGGAGACTCTTCAGAGTCAGCTCTGCAGCTGGTAGAGTCACCTGCACCTTTTATAGTTTTCTGACATTGGTTGGATTTGGAGCTATAGAGAGGTCACTTAGAGCCCCAAGGCCAGACGCCATTGGCTGCTAACAGGAGCTGACATTCTGGGAAGTAGCCCCGACCACTTGGACAAGATCATTCCTTGTGTCAAGCGTGAAGTGATATGGTCCAGAGCAAAGATGCTGGGCCCAGGGACAGCTAGGAGTCAGAGACACACAGGGCTTCCACCGCGTCACTCAGACCCTGGTTGACACCTCCCACAGCAAGGAGGCAGTTCTTGACGACTATGCTGGAGCAGGCACAGCGGGGTGTGGGCATGGCAGGGAGAATCTCCCATTTGTTCTTCCCTGGGTGGAATGCTTCCGCCGTCTCCAGGACAGTGGGTTGGTTCCCTGCAAGTGTCAAGGGAATCAGACCTTACAAAGGAGTCCAACCACCAATCCATGCCCCACAATCACCCCACCTCCCTCCCTCTTTTGGGCACCCACAAGCAGAAGCCAAGCAACATCACCTTCCTTGGCCACAGGATTACTCCCTTTACTAAGCCAATGGCTTTTGTCAAGCAGCCACTTTGTCCCTCCTACCTTCTTCTTGTCTTTCTGTCTCTTTAAGAGTAAGCTTTCTTTTCCTACCCATTGCTTTTTACCAGAGCTTTCTAGCACACTACTACTTCACTGCTGCCTTTGATTTAAAAAGCTACCGACAGGGCCTAGCTCACCTGGTTCCTTCCCGCATCAGTAAAGTGGGAGTTTGTCCACACTAAGTAGACTTGGGTACCTGGAAGCCCTGCTACCTGATCTCTCTTTTTGATGATGGGGGAATTTTCACTTTAGAGTCCCTCCTTCAAAATACCAGTAATCTCTGGCAGAGTTAATACACGAAACCCAAGATTCATTTGTTGAACGTATTCAATCAGATTGCTTTCCTGTTCAATGATTGGGCTGGGTATCCAAAGAGAAGAGATTGGTCAGAGAAGGACCAAGGCTAATCCCCTCCACATTTTATCTGCAGTCATCCCTGGATAGAAATCTGTGCTCAGCAAGCCTATGCTACATGGCTATGGGTGTCCCTTATTCTCTCTGCATCACAGTTTCTCCGTGTAAGAGGACAGAAAGACCACACTGGGGACCCATATATGTATAGGTAATATCCAAGCTGGGAGGAAGGGAGTGCTGTGAGTTTTTGGGAATAAAGTGGTAGGCAGGTGGTATGCAAGGAGCCAGTACCCTTTCCTGCACATGTGAAGTGCCGAGGATCCACCGAGCACCAGAACCACAATAAATTCCAGCTTGAAAGTGCCATCCTTACCGAGTCCCCCAGCTACTATGACCCGTCCATTCAGAGCACCAGCCACAAAGTCTGCCCGCCGCTTCTTCAGGAAGTACGATCGTTCCATCTTCAGCCATCCCCCTATAGGCCATGGATAACGGTGGGATATACAAACAGAATAAGATACAGACCACTCCCACCAAATACAGATTGTCACCCAAATAGCTTTCACCCTGCGCAGTGTCTTCATTGATCCTTTATGCTCGGGGAGTACACAGTTCCTCCTGTTGTTTGAAATTCTGTGGTTTCCACCTCTCCCAAGCTTGGTGCTCTCTAAGGCACCATCATGCCCTACAATGAAATCACCTTGACTTCTGCTTAGGAGGCTAATAGAGGCAGTGAGGGTAGGAGTCAGGATCCCTCTGTTGCTCCATCAGTAAAAAGCTAGAAAAATCCCTCTCTGACCTGGTCTTGTGTGAATGTTGTAAGAAAAGGCGATACAGGTAGAAAAGGCTTTGCCAAATAAACAACCAAGCAAGCCAAAAGGAGACCTGTACCAATGAAAGAATTTGATCCCAAGCGTGGCCCTGAGTGGAGAGGAGGGCTCAGACTTCTGAGAAGCTTGCTTAGCTGGGAAATGGCCCTGGAAGATGGCTGGGATGGGGGTGAGGGAGGCGGAGCCAACCAGAAGGGTGGTGGGCAGCCAGAGCTTCCTGGGAAAGGTGACCCGCTCACCCTGTTCCATGTCAAACATGTCCATCGTCCGCAGGAACTTGGGCTGCCGGTAGAGGCGACCTTGCCGTAGGCCTCCCAGGCTGTATAAGTGGTTGTCCAAGATCACGAAGCTGGAGAAGGCCCGCTTACAGGGAATGTTGGGGAACTTGGTCCAGGAGCGAGTCTCGATGTCAAAGACCTCGAAGGCGTTGACCGCATACTTGGACTGCCGTCCCCCTGGGGGTCAGAGCAAGACAGAGGTTGGGCAGAAGGGTTGTCCCTGAGGACAGGGAGAGCAAAAAGGGTTTCCACTTTTGATGGGTACTCATTCATACAGGGTGCTGCTGGTGGGCTTGGCAGTGGGATTATCCCCAGTGCCGAGGAGATGCTCAGCACACAGGCACTGCTTCCCATAGGAACTGCGCCAAGGGAAGGAAGGAAGGTAGGTATAGAACAGTAACCCGTCCTTACCAAGCACATAGATCTTGGAGCCTCGGAGGAAGGAGGTGGCAGCATATCTCGGGGTGGGCATGGGTGCTAGTGACACCCACATGTCCTTTAGCATGTCATAGTGTTGGAGGTGGTTGTGTGGGTGGAGGTCCAGGCCCATCCCGCCTGCTGCATACACTCGGTAATCTAAGAAGAAAGGCCATACACGCCCCGGCTTAGCTCACATGTACACCAAGACAGGCCACCAGCTCCCATTGCCTACCATGGCCAGGCCAAGCTTTCAACCACTGCTCAGCCAGAGTGAGTCATATGTCAGTGTGGTTGATGGCACCATTCAAAGAAGTCCCTGCCATAGCTGAGCCTGGGAGCCTGGGTCTTTCTTTCTTTCTTTTTTTTAAGATATGGTCTCATTCTGTCATCCATGCTGGAGTGTGGCATAATCATGGTTCACTGCAGCCTTGACCTCTTGGGCTCATGAGATCCTCCCACCTCAGCCCCCCAAGTAGCTAGAACTACAGGTCCATGCCACCACACCCCGCTAATTTTTGTATTTTTTGTAGAGATAGGGTTTTGCCATGTTGCCCAGGCTGGTCTCAAACTCCTGGGCTCAAGCAATCCTCCTGCCTCAGCCTTCCAAAGTGTTGGGATTGCAGGTGTGAGCCACCGTGCCCAGCTGTCTGGGTCTTTTGAAGCCATGGCATGACTGCATGCCTTAGCCTTCCTTAGTGTCCAGCCCTTTGCCTAAGCCTGAAACACCTAAGTCCTGAACAGGGGTAGACTATGTGAAGTCTAGGCCTGGAAAACCCTGTGCAGGTCTTGTTCCCTCCACTGTCCTCCTCCCTGGGCAGCCAGAGGGGAAGCCAAAGAGGAGAGGTATTCTTTTTTCTTTTTGAGACAGAGTTTCACTTTGTCACCCAGGCTGGAGAACAATGATGTGTTCTCAGCTCAACTGTAACCTCCGCTTCCTGGGTTCAAGTGATTCTCCTGCCTCAGCCTCCAGAGTAGCTGGGATTACAGGTACCTGCCACCACATCTGGCTAATTTTTTTTTTTTTTTTTTTTGTATTTTTAGTGGAGACAGGGTTTCACCGTGTTGGCCAAGCTGATCTGGAACTCCTGACCTCAGATGATTCACCCACCTCAGCCTCCCAAAGTGCTGGGATTAGAGGCGTCAATGAGGAGAAGTATTCTTCTGATGCCCTCTCCCCAGGTGCTCACAAACAGGAATTTTTTAGATATGGTAGGAGCCTTTAGAAAAGAGATGAGCCATGCTGTTACTGGCCTGTGGGACACTGGACTGCTGCTGGTTCTTTCTGTGTCTGCCAGGCCCACGGGGGAATGCCATCTTCCTTCACAAATTGAGAGACTTGTGGGATCCAGGAGTCACCTCAGCTAAATGAGATAGGGCTAGAGGTGAATGAGGGTGAAGATTTGGAGAGAATGCTGGGCCCTTTAAGAAATCCCGCCCAGGAAGTGAGCAGGGGTACTTTGGGAAGTGAGCCCCCTCTCATTCTCTACTACTCTTGACTGTAGGTGGCCTTTCAAGGAACTTCACTGCACCAGAGAGAATGGGCAAGGCATCTGTGTTTCCCTGGGCCTCACCCCAGGACCTCCTGGGCCTCTCTTTCTCAGAGACCCACCCCTGCCTGGGATTCTGTCTGCCAGCATCCAGTCCTCACTGCTTCTGGCTCCAGGAGGCCTTTATTCTTAAGGTTATTGGAGGAATGGGTACTATTTCCTCCTACTTTCCAACCTTACTGGGAAAAAAAAAAAAGAAAAAAAAAAAAAGCCAACCCTAGCCTGAGGCTGGAAGATGGTGCCTGCGAATGAGGAATTCACCTTGCACAAGCTCCACCCTCCCATCCTGTGTTACCTGAAACACCTCCTCCTGGGAATCCTCCCATCCACTCCACTACTATTTTTGTGCCCGGTTCTTACTCATCCTTTCAGACCCATCTGGGTGTCCCTGAACTACAAGCCTGGGTCGACAGAACCGGCTCAGTGCCTCCTGAGTGATGGCACTTCTGTCACCCTATTCCATCACCCTAATTGCCACATGTTACTGAATAATCTTTGTTTCTTTCAATAGATTGTAGGCCCTTGAGAATTTGTTAAATCTTTAGCCCCAAAATCTGGCACAATGCCTGGCACACAGGCATGTAAATGCTTGCTAAACTAGCTGTTGAACCCATTCAGTGCCATACATAGTAAGAGCACAGACTCAGTCATCACTTACAATCTGTGTCACCTGGGGCCAGTGGGTTAACTAACTCTCTGGGCCTTACACTGCTTCTCTCTAAAATCAGAGTAATAATAGCACTTACCTCATTGGAGAGGTTGTGAGATTCAAAGGGGTTTATGTACACAAAGCACCAATGGTAAGGATTCAATAAACATTACTTCTTAATCTTTCAAGACCATTTATTGAGGCCTGGGATGAAGATGTACTCTTTCCCTCCCTTGCCCTCCGTGGGCCTCCAGGCTTTCCATCCTTCTTACTGGGAGGTCACAGAAGCCCCACCGGCCATGCTTCCCTGGGGGATTCTGTGCTAGGGTTTCTCTCTGGTCACCTTCATTGGTCAGATCTAGGCTCCTGAAAGCAGGGAACAGATCTTCTGCTTCTTTCCTTCCTTCCTGGAGCCTAGGGCCAGGGACAGAGCAGAGGCTCAAGAAATATTGGTTCCCAATCTATAGTAGACTGGACATGCAGCTAGGATGGTTTAGCAGAAGAGTGAGGGAGGAAGTGGAAAAGGAGGCAAGGTTGCACCCTACTGCAAGCCTGTGCTGCTCAGGTGTGTCTCAGCTTGATGTCTCCTAATTCCATTGAACAATCTCCCACGAAAACCTTTGTGTTTTAGCAGAAGAGCTTTCGGAGCTCTAGGGTCTGAGCTGTATTAGGTGTGAAAAGAACAAAATGAGGGGCTTTGAGAAAGTAAAATGAGAATCACAAAACCATGCAGTGAGGACATGCCCTGAGGACTTAGTGAAATGAGGCAAGACATTTCAGGAGTACAACCCTCAGGAACATTCTGTTCTCCACTGAGCGTCTCAGATTGGGAGGCAGAGGAGGAGGCTGAAGGTGGAAGAGGCCCCCGGAATCAGGTCCTGAAGCCCTCTCAGTGGGGCCTGGTGACCTACAAGGACCGAGTGAGCATCGTCAGCACCCCGAATAGATGCCTGGGGGTGGTGGCACCTGCAAGGCAGATTTCAGGGGCTGGGGTGTGGTGGTGGGAGGTGCACCATTCTGCCGAACACATGGGGTCTGCAGAGACATGGCACTAAACTCCACAGCCCACAGCAAATGCAAGTTGGTTTCCACCTGTTTCCCTCGTGGCCCCCCCACTTCCTTCTCTCTGGCCGCCCTCAGCCCGGCCCCACTTGCCTTTGGCCGTGACAGAAATGCCCATGGCGGCCTCGCGCAGCATGCTTCTCTTCTTCCACTTGCCCTCATCGATGTTGTACATCTCCACGACCTTCAGGGGCAGCTGATTGGTGCCCACGCCCCCAACCACCATGATCCGCTTCCCCAGGGCGGTGACGGCCACCCCCGCCCGGGCTGTGGGCAGCGGGGGCAAGGCGGTCCACTGGTCGGCCTCAGGGGAGTAGACCTCGAAGCAGTCCATGGGGACGCCGTTGTCGTCACATCCCCCGATGGCATAGACCTGGCCCCCAGTCTCCAGCAAGGAGCTGTAGACCCGGCGGCTGGGCAGTGGCGCCAGGCGCTTCCACTGGAAGTCCTTGACGTTAGGCACCTCCATGGCAGCCTTGGGGAGCTCCCGGGCGCCGGGGGAGGTGCGAGCGCGGGGGTCCACCGGCTACTCGGCGCCGGCTCCCATGGCCCCTCTCGCCACCTCCATCGGGCTCCCAAGCGCCGGCTCTGGCCAGACGCCGGCCAGCTCTTCACTTTGCCCCGACTCTCAGTGGTCCGGCGGCGTCCGCGCCTGGCCCTGCAGGAGAAACGCGGCGGATCAAGGACAGCCGGAGCCACGCGCCCTCCCGCGGGCACTGAGCGGGCTCCGCAGCCCCTGGCCAACTTCACCAGGAAGACGCGGCGGCGGAGGGCGCCCCCAGGCGGCAGCACCACGTCCTGCACCGCACGGTCCCCGCACCCCCCGCCGCCTCCCGCCCGCAGCTCGTACACCGCCGGAGCGCGCCGCGGGCCGGGGCTTTCAGGGGTTCGGGGCGCCCGGCAGTCCCCGGGCGGAGAAAGGAGTTAGCGTCTTTGGGCGTCGACGCCTCCCTTCCCCCTCGCCCCCTCCCCGCAGTCTCGGCGCCTCCGCCCCCGCATCACTTACGTTGCCAGGCCCGGAGAGCGCGGCGGCGAGGCGCAGACGACGCATCACAGGGGAGCCCGGAGTCCCCGCCCGGCGGCACGGGAGCAGGGGAGAGGGCGCTCTGTCCTTCCCCAGTCCGCGCGCCGCTGTCACACATGCAGATGAGGAGATGAAGTGAACAGCAGGAAGGAGAAGCGGAGCCGCTGCCCGCCGGGGAGAAGGCCTGCGAGCCCGCTCGGTCCCTACCCGCAGCCGCCACACCTGTGCAGGAATCCGTGTGCGTCCCGGGGACATAGCATGCTGTGACCTCTTTACAGAAGCCCCGCCGCGCAGGTCCCCGGGGGAGCACTCACCTTGTCTACAGGGTCAAGGAAAGCAGGGCATTACAACCAAGTACCCAGATGACGGGCACAGACTCTCTCTGGTGTGGGGGCGGGCTTTTGTGTTTGTTTTGGATGAAGAGGCAGAGACTCCAATTACCCAGTTTATCTACAGTACACAGACTCAGTTCGCGACAGGCTAACTCAATAGCCAGCTTTGCTTGTGGGGAGGAGGTATCATACAGTTGGAATGGAAACAATTTATGTGGGTGTGATGCACGCAGACCTGGCACAGGTACTCTCAAATATAACATATACACCCTCTTGCACATAGATGCATAACTTACACATAATTCTCCTCCCTGAAGTAGACACATCCACAGAGACACTGACCAATGATGCTCAGACAGAGCTAGAAACATGGACACAGCTAGAAAGACCAACACAGACAAACACACACGGGCAGTTTTTCCGTCTGCCACACACATGCACAACCCACCACGGCGACCATCACCTTGCACAAGCTTCAGGAAGCAGAAACCTGATGATCACCATGGCCGGCTAATTTTTTTTGTATTTTTAGTAGTGATGGGGTTTCTCCATGTTGGCCAGGCTGGTCTGGAACTCCTGACCTCAAGTGATCTGCCTGCCTGGGCCTCCCAAAGTGACTGGATTACAGGTATGAGTTACCGCATCCGGCCAGAACTATTGTATCTTGACTGATCAATTTAGAAACCCTGGTTGTGATATTTACTGTGTTATAGTTTTGTAAGATGTTACCATTGGGAGAAACTGGGTACCAGTTTCTCCAGTAACAAAGGTGTCTCTGAGACCTTTGTCTCAGAGAACCACTTGATCTGGTGGACTGCAAGACAGATGTGATCCTCCTCCTACCTGGTTCCCTCAAATGTAGCCAAGTCTTGAAACACCTGGGCTTGGGAGGCTGGAAGACCTGGGTTTGAGTCCTGCCTCTGAAACATATTTAACTACTCTGAGCCTAAGTTTCTTATACAGATAGATAGATAGATCTATATCTATATATTTATTAAATTAGAGTTTTAATTTTGATATAAATTTTAGATTCACATGCAGCTATAAGAAAAAATACCCTTTACTCAGTTTCTCCCAATGGCAACATCATACAAAACTATAGCACAGTAAATATCACAACCAGGGTTTTGAGACTGATCAGTCAAGATACAATAGTTCTGGCCGGGTGCAGTGGCTCATACCTGTGTAATCCAGGCACTTTGGGAGGCCCAGGCAAGCAAATCTCTTGAGATCAGGAGTTCCAGACAAGCCTGGCCAACATGGTGAAACCCCATCACTACTAAAAATACAAAAAAGTTAGTCAGGCATGGTGGTGTGGGCCTGTAGCCCCAGCTACTCGGGAGGCTGAGGCAGGAGGGTCACCTAAGCCTGAGAGGCGGAGGTTGCAGTGAGCTGAGATTGTACCACTGCACTCCAGCCTGGGTGACAGAGCATGACTCCATCTCAGAAAAACAAAATGAACCTCCCACCCCCCAAAAGTATACAATCGAGGCCAGGTTTGGTGGCTCATGCCTGTAATCCCAGCACTTTGGGAGGCCCGAGGCGGGTGGATCACCTGAGGTCAGGAATTCGAGACCAGCCTGGCCAACATGGTGAAACCCCATCTCTACTAAAAATACAAAATTAGCTGTGTGTGGTGATGCGTGCTTCTAATCCCAACTACTCAGGAGGCAGAGGCAGGAGAGTCACTTGGAGCAGAGGCTGCAGCAAGCCAAGATTTGGACATTGCGCTCTATCCAACAGGCCCATCTTACTACTTTGAGTACTTGGCTTAAAAATTCCACTGTTTTTTAGTTTGTATTCTCTGTACTTAACAAAGCAAGCGCCTCTCGAACCTTCACAGAGGAAGGCTGTGTCTGTTTCCCTATTTAATCAGAACTCATAAATTCCAAAAGAATGGGATGTGAATTAATGAAATTTCATGTTAACACTGAACATTTTCCTTTCTTCCTGGGAGTCTGTCTGCTTGGAGGAATAGGAACATTCACACTTTACCTCAGTGTGAACTGTCTTCACAAAATCAGAACGGGTGATCAGGAAGATTTAAAAGCCATAGACCTTCCTCAAAAGGACTTGTTGGAGTCCATCCTCAGCCTCTGCCTCTTTTGCCGAAGCAGTGAGGTCGGGCTTCTTAAATGAGCCCTCACCTCCGCAGCTGGGGCAGCTTCGTAAGCAGACAGACAGAGCTCCACACTCTGTGCGTTACATTGTGTCACTTGTTGAGATCATCTAAGCCCTTGCACATCCATTTTCTCATAATCTTAAAACAGCCCTGGAGGGGTTGTCAGGGCAAGTATCAGTATCCACTTTTTACAGATGAGGAATCTGAGCCTTAATGAAACGAAGTGACTTACTTAGGACCATGCAGGCCATTCAGGGTAGGTCCAAGGTCTGAATTCCAAATCCAGTGCTCCCTCACTTTATCACAATTAAATCACAAATGAAAGAATTGTGCATTATGAAGGAAACCAGCCAGGTCTACTCTCCACCTGGCTTCTGTCCTTTATTCCACTGCAGTGAAGAAAGGAGCCCAGACCCCCAAAGAGATTCCAGCTGCTGCCCGCGATGTTTCTGCCAGGCAGTGCAGGTAAGGAAATGCTGGAATCCAGCCCCAGAATAGGCCCCATTCTAAACTAAGGCTCATATCCCACAGGAACCACCTTCTATGCAGACCGTGGGATCTAGGGACTCAGACCCTTGGAAAAGTACTAAGAACAGGATGTCTTCCAGACCATGACCTAATTGCTTGTTCTGGAAATCCTGGCTTCTCTCCATCTCCCTCATCTCTCTTCCTCTCCACCAGGTAACATCCTTTAGTCCTTACGCTGAGTGCACATTGAGGAAGCTTGTAACCTAGCAACTGCCACTTAAGATTCCTTGAGTCACCTGTGGTTTTCACTGCCTGGGCTGAGTGCATCAAGATGGGGGCTCAAGGAGTGCCAAGCAGAGAGAGAATGTCCAGTGGCTCCTTTGATCCCTCCCCACCCTACTCTAGTGTGTAACCATTTTCCTTCTCAGGAAGTTCTTCCTCATGTCAAACCTTAATCCTTCTTGCTGTAAAATCTTGCATAACCTTGCACCTGGGTTTCTCTTTTGCCTTAAAAGGTGTTTGAGTTTTTTTAGGCTGGATGAGGTGACTCATGCCTGTAATCCCAGCACTTTGGGAGGCCGAGGGAGGTGATTGCATGAGCCCAGGAGTTTGAGACTAGCCTCAAAAACATAGTGAGACCACCCTGTCGCTACAAAAAAATAAAAATTATCCAAGCTCCATGGCACGTAATCCGCTACTAGGGAGGCTGAGGTGGAGGATCACTCAAGCCCAGGAGGTAGAGGCTTCAGTGAACCAAGATGGTGCCACTGCATTCCAGCCTGGTGACACAGCAAGACCCTGTCTTTCTTAAAAAAAAAAAGTAAGGCTGGGTGAAGTGGCTCACGCCTGTAATCCCAACATTTTGGGAGGCTGAAGCAGGCAGATCACAAGGTCGGGAATTTGAGACCAGCCTGACCAACATGGTGAAACCCTATCCCTACTAAAAAATACAAAAATTAGCCAGGCGTGGTAGTGAGTGCCTGTAATCCCAGCTACTTGGGAGGCTGAGGCAGGAGAATTGCCTGAACCCGGGAGGCAGAGGTTGCAGTGAACTGAGATCGTGCCACTGCATTCCAGCCTGGGCAACAGAGTGAGAACCTGTCTCAAAAAAAAAAAAAAAAAAAGTGTTTGATTTTCCCTCTTGGTTACAAGGTAGGAGTGAGAGGTTGGAGAATTAGGGGAGGGAAAAGTCATAAAAGCCTCTCAAGATTAAACATTTGGTGCTACGGAGCCTATTACAGATATTGATGCATCAATCAAACTTGGGGATGCTCAGCCCCAGAAAAGTCACTCAGTATATTTAGGTTTTTTTTTTTGTTTGTTTGTTTTAAATGATGGGGTCTTGCTATATTGCCCAAGCTGGATTTGAACTCCTGGGGTCAATCATCTTCTTGCCTCAGCCTCCTGAGTAGCAGGGATTACAGGCATGCACCACCTTGACAGGCTCAGTAAGTCTTGGATTTGTTGATGTCTAGTTTACATACAATAAAATGCACAGTTTTACTCAATCTCTACTGTTTGGTAGACATTCAGCAGGATCCTGCCTTCACCAAGCTGTAGTAGCTTAGGGGGAAGTTTGGGGCATTGTTGGGGGACAGTTCTTTCCAATAAACCAGGCAGATTCTCAGTGTAGCAGGCCATGGATGGAGTAACTGTGGGAAGGGTTTCAAGTTCTGGTGGAATTCCAAGTGTAGGGAACATTTTGGGGGATAGGAGGAGGGGGAGCTGTTTAGTGATTAGCTGCCGCAGGGGCTCCTTATCCCTCCCCAGAAATACTCTTTACCAGAGTGCCCTCTGCAGGGTACCACACTGGCTGGAGGGAGGGACACAGCAGGAACTCCCTGAGGCCAGGATCACCTCCTTTATACAGCTCCCTTTCTGCAGCACCCCACAGACCGTCTGGTCAACATTAGACAGGCTGGATCTGAACCTGGTGCAGCCACTTCCCTAGCTGTGTGACTATGCACAAGTCACTTATGTCTTTGAATCTGAGTGTCCTCATCTGTGATAAAGAGCATAAGAAAAATCTACTTTCTAGAGTTGTAGGAGGAAGGAGATGCCAGGCATAGTTCTTGGGCCTGTGGTAGGCATCTCATAAAGACAAATTTCTTCCCTCCCTTTGTGATGGCGAATTTGTACCTCTGACTTTCAGGCTAGTGTGCCCCCAACGCAGTTGTCAGTTTGCATAGATAGGCAACCTCACCAGGGCCCACACCCGCCTGTAGCCAGTCATTTCTGGGCCTGTCTTAGACAGGATATCTTTTCTCCTAGCTAGCTGAAATCTCATCTGCTGCAACCTAAATTGCAGTCTAATCTGGAGAACAGCTGTGCCCTCCCTTTAGCTAACCACCTTCTCATTCCTAACCAGAATCGTGGTCTTTATTCAGGGAGTGGGGAGTGAGGCTGACTCATCCAATTAGGACCGAGGCTGCCAGCCGACCAAGGAAAGGGTAGTTCCTCCCCCAGTATAGAGAAGCCTCATTAGGGCCTCCTCCCACCCAGTCCCAACATCAGCCCAGAGGAAGGATTTAGAGCTCACGTGGACTTGATGGGAGATGGCATGACACAGTTACCAGCAGTCAGAACCAGAATCTGTATCCGATCACGTGGCACTGCTGCCCAGGTGGAGGGCTGGGGTCCCACAGAATGGCCTCAGCTATTCAGGCTCCATTCCTGACCATGCAGCCTTGATTGGAGAGTTGAATCAGCCACATTCCTTCAACTATCTGCCTTGCCCTTCCAGCTCCAGTGCATAGCTGGTGCCTGGAACCTAGAGGGGCTTAGTGGGTATCTGTTAAAGAATTCATCCGTCCACCTGTAAGCGCCTTCCTGCCTGCTAAGGTAAAACTGGGACATTGGAAAGTGGACCCCAGATATGGGATGATGGGTGAAGGGAGGGGGTCATCTCCATTTTCAGACTCAGGAGCAGCACAATGTAGAGAATGAAGGGCTAGAAACCGCAGGCTCCTCTGCTGTTTAGTGCGCGTGGGAGTGATGCTTCTCAAAGACCACAGCCACTTCCCTGTGCTTACTGAGGAAATCCTAAGAGGAAATGGGGCTTATAATAAAGCCTGAGATGCTGGGCACGGTGACTCATGCCTGCAATCCCAGTACTTTGGAAGGCCAAAGTGGGTGGATCATGAGGTCAGGAGTTTGAGAGCAGCCTGGCCAATATGGGGAAACTCTGAATCTACTAACAATACAAAAAATTAGCCAGGTGTGCTGGCATGTGCCTGTAATCCCAGCTACTCGTGAGGCTGAGGCAGAAGAATCACTTGAACCGGGGAGGCAGAGGTTGTAGTGAGCTGAGATAGTGCCACTGAACTCCAGCGTAGGCGACAGAGTAAGACTCTGTCTCAAAATAATAATAATAATAATAAAGCAGCCTGAGGATCTGGGTTATAAACAAGGAAGAATTTCTTGACCAGCAACATCAGAAACTTGAAACACCAGCATGAGGTGAGGTGAGAGGCCAGGGAAACGCCTCCTCTGTTGCCGCCCGGGGATACTAGACGCACACAGGACAGAGTCAGAAAACCTTTGCTGTGGCTTGTTAGGATGTAAGCTACAATCTCCGCTGGGTTTTGTTGTAATCGGGCTGTGCAACTCTGGGCAAATGATTCCCATTCTGGTGTCTGTCAAATTAGAAGGAAGGAAGGTGAAGAAGAGAGCAGCTGGGGTCCCTCCCAGATGGAGTGTTCTGTACTCCTGGGGTGCTATACTGGGTGGGGAGCCCTAGAGAAAGAAGCATTTAGCCATAGTGACAACGCAGCAGATTCTAGAACAAACATCCTCACATTCTTCCAGGTGATACGATCGCAGACGTCTGGCCCCACCAGCTCTCACAAGTGCTGCCAGCTACCCCAGGTCCCATCACCAGTGATGACTTTATCAGGGCTTCCCCTGGCCACCCTCTTTTGCTACCACCACCCTCCTTTCTCTCCAATCAGCCCAGGACAAGAGGGTGCCTTGGACAGCTGTAGCTGTGGCGAATGGGCTGACTCTCTGTAGACCTCAGGCACCCACCTGGTTGCCTAATCATGCTTCCTGCTGGGATCTGACCTTTCTGGGGTGCCTGCTGCCAGAAGAATACACAAGGGCTGCAGAGGACTCAGGGGCTCAAGTCATCCCAACTAGGCTCTTTCTCTAAAAGTGAAAATGTGCCTATTTGTCCCAGGTCATCAGGCTGGGGCCCCTTGGGGGCCTTAACTTCAGCCCTTCTCATGTAGCAGACAGCAGAGCCTTTATCGGAGCAGCTCTGTAGAGGAGAAGAGGCTACAGGCTGGGGAAGGCTGCAGCAGACCACTCAGACATGGCTCTTTAAATGACCATTAGTAAGTTAATATTGCCATTTCCAAAGTCAGCAGCATCCTCCATTCTTCTTAATTAAAAAGAGCTCCACGTCCTGGCAGAGCTGAGAGAGGTCTCTGAATGATTTACACACCAGCCCTGCTGCTTCCGGCTGGGAAATCAGCAAGGAAGATTGATTGGCAGATGGGCCAGCCTGCCTATCACAATGGCATGCATGCTTTCGTGTACAGGTGCATGTGTGTGTGCTGGGTCACTGGGAGCTGGCTTTCCTGCTGGCAGGCTCTGAGTGAGCAGGGCCGCGGACCCACAGTCCAGCCCTGTGGAGCTCTGCAGGCCTAGAGGTAGGGCCTGCTGGAAACAAAAGGCTAAACAAAAGGCTGGCCCGCTCCCCCTCGCTGGAGTCCCTCTTCTGGCAAAACTGCCTTAGCTGGAAGACAACAGCTCATTTGTTGTCTCATCCCCTCCCAGGAGAGAAGCGGCCACTCCCAAAGGTTCCTCTTGTTTCCACATAGAGATTCCTCACCTGGTACATAACATACATTGGGCTTCTATTTGATCATCATTGCTCACTTTAAGAGGAGGCTTTCTCATGGCCCGACTCTCCTTCCTTAGCTCCCTCCTAACTCCAAATTTTGTCTGACCCTGACATCCAGGGAGATCCAAGGCTCTGGGCCCTTTATGAGGCTGGGAAGGGGATGATGAGGTCCACAGGTTGGACTGCATGACACTCAGCCAGGGCCCTCTAAAGAGCTGGGAAGTGAGAGCAGTCACCCCGAAAGGTCCCAGGCCCCTTTGTCTCTCCCACTAGGCTTTGGGGCAGCCTTGTTGTCCACCCCATGCCTATACTCACCTCCGAGAGCCTACCAGCCTCCCTGGGCACCAGAGAGGGAGGTCCCGCTCAACCTCCAGCTGGAAGGAGGTGCCTAGTCACTGGGGCAGGACCTGTACAGAGGTAAGGGTGGCTTTTGCTTTCTCTTCACCTCTCCCCTTCTCCTCTGGCACTTTACGTCTCACACACACAGACACACACACACACACACACACACACACACACCCCTACCTCATCCCTAGAGATTCCAGAGAAAGGACCAGGCAGAGGCACGTTGAAGAGGAGGGGGTGGGGACTGGAGTGCAGGCATCATCCAGTGCCTTGCTTTCACCCCCGCTCCCTAGGGAGGCAGCAATCTGCTGCAGCAGCAAGGTTGCCATCTGGCATGCTGACCTGTGCTCTCTATGCTGGAGACAGGAGGGGGCGGGGACACGTGATGGGCTGGCTGCGAGTGTGTTGTGTGTATGTGTGTCTGAGAAGCCATGAGACTCCAGAAAGGTAAGAACCAGGCCAAGCTTTGGGTGAATCAAAGGATCTGCCTGTCCTCATCAGTTGGCACGCCTGGGGGAGGCGGGTGTGTACTTGAGGAGCCCTGAGGAGCCCCAGGGAGCCTGCGTTTCTCTCAGTGAAGGAGGGAGTGGCAGGGCCTGAGCCCTTGCGCATTCTCCCATAGCCTGTCATCAGGAGAATGTGGCTGCCTGATTAGCACCCAGGAGCCTCCAGTCCGTCCCTGCATATCACTAGGCAAGAAACAGAGTGACACTTTTATTCACACCCAGACCTAACAGCTGACCCCCATGAGGAACCATGACTAAGGATTCTGCATGTTCTTTGTTCCTCTCTAGTCCTGGCCCAGAAAGGACTATTTTCTTCTTTGGATGACATCTCCCCTCTTTGGTCCCAGCCTTGGAAGTTATATTCTGAGAGATGCCTTGGTACAAGTCCTCTGAGGTTGTACCTCAGTGTGGGGGTCAGCAAACTATGACTGAGGGCCAACCCTCTGCTTCTGTATGGCCTGAAATCTAAGAACGATTTTTACATTTTTAAGTGATTGGGGAAAAAAATCAAAAGAAAAATATTTTGGGATACACGAAAGTGATATGAAATTCACATTTCAGCATCTATAAATAAAGTGATATTGGAACACAGCCACACTCATTCATTTACGTGTTGTCTATGGCGGCTTTCCCACTACAACAGCACAGTGGAGTGGTTGCAACAGAGAGCTCCTGGCCCTCAAAGTGTAAAATGTTTACTATTTGGCCCCTTACAGAACATGCTTGTGCCCTCCCCGCACCTTAGGCTGTTTTAAGGGAACAAGGGGAATGCGACCTTGTTCTTTTTGTTTTCTTGTTTGTATGGTTCAGGGTCTCACTCTGTCATCCAGGCTGGAGTGCAGTGGTGCCGTCATGGCTCACTGCAGCTTCCAGGCTCTACCGATCCTCCCACCTCAGCCTTCTGAGTGGCTGGGATATAGACGCACACCACCACTCCCAGCTTGCCGCCTTATTCTTGACAACGTGCTTCCATGGCGTGTGAAGTCGATACAGCAATATCTAGTGGCACTAAAAGGAGATGAACATTTTGAGGGCCCTTACTGTATACCAGAGACATTTTCTCTGCTGATCACATTATCTGTACAAGAATCTCGAGAGAAACAAGCACTAAGAGGTCTATTTACATAATGAAGGAATGGGGGCGATTAGGAAACTCGCCAAAGCTACTAGAGTTAGGCAGAACAGGATCCTGGATTCAAACTCAGATCTGCCTAAATCCACAGCCCGTGCCCTCTCCAGGCCACTGTGATTCTAAGACGACCATCGGCAGCCCAGCGAGGACCCACCCAAATGGATGCTGGTTTGGGCTACCCCCATGAACAGGCAGGGCAATTGGGCGTTAGGATTTAGGGACCCAGACCCCACATCAGTTCCCTCTGCCTCAGAGCCTGGTCCTGGGCTGAGGGGAGCGTGGGCCACAGACAAGTCAACAACGTGACAGCACCACATCAGCACCATCTCCCTTTCTGGCTGCCTTCCTCAACCTTTCCTATCTATTTCCATCACCTTTTAGCTTTCCTTTGGGAAGATTAAATTTGCATTTTAATAGAAAACCTCTTGAATGATTCTGATGTGACTTTAAGGTACTAATTACAAATTCATTCCTCTTTAAATATTAAGGCACTTCGGTTCATCTCAGAAGTGATGGACAGCAGCAGAAATGCTTTGTATTGATGTGTAATGAATATTGAGCTGTGTATTTCACAGCACTTACAATCCCCCACCAGCAGAGGGCAGACAGGAGATGTTCTCAAGACCTATGTGGGTGATGTCTTGGGAGCCTAAAATCTGCTAAAAATAAATATCCGAAAGCAATAATCCTTGAGAGAAACTGGAAGATGGCCAGTGGGATGGGAGCTGCTGGGGGTAGGGACATCCAGAAGTCTTCAGGTTGCCAGTTTGCCCAGTTGCTTGTAAGTGTCTCAAGGCAGGTGCATACCTGTTGTATTCGCCACTCTTTCCCATCACCAAAATGAATGCCTGGCATTCAGTGGGGACCTAAGGAATATTTGCTGAATGAATGAGTGAATCAATGAATGAATGAATAAGGCAATTAATCACGATGGGCAAGATCATTCATTCAACTACTATAATGAGTCAGGCATTGCACTTGATCATTTACATAAGTCTCTGTTAAATGATTGATTCCTCTGCATTTTTCCCAGGGCCATGCAGAAGACATAGAAATTCTCCTTTCTCCTGAAGAACTGCACTTTGCGTTTTACCTACCGATTTCTAGATGAGAAAACAAACTCAGAGAGGTGAAGTGATTAGCCTCAGAGCACCCAGTGCAATCTGAAACTCAGCCAGAACCCGAACCCTGGTCTTGGGCTCTGAGCCTGGTTCTCTAGCAAGTGTATCACTCCCCGTCTTCCTGGTGCTGGCCTGGTTATTCCAGTGTTCACAGTGTCACACCCTAATCTTGGCCCTTGTCCCCAAGATGCTGGGAACCCAAAGTTCAGTCCAGCCTCTCAGCCAGGCTTAATGCCTGGGCTCCAGCCAAAGCACTCTATTGCCTGATGCCGAGTAGGCCTTTCATTTCCTGCCTCTATGCTTGGCTTCGTGCTTTCTACTTCATGTGCTCATTCCTGCTTGTTGACATCCTATTCGTCCTTCAGGCTTGGCCTGAATGCAGCTTCCTCCAGGCCTTTCAAGACCTTGCAGGCAAGAGTCATTTTTCCCATTTCTATAGAACTTCATCTATAACTGTGTTAGCATGATCGAAACCACACACCTATTAATCTCAACACCACGCTACGTTCTTTACATATTTTGTATAATTTGAACCTCGTAAGAAGTCAATAGTAATAATAACAATAATCATAATCATTAACAAGTATATATCATTAACAAGTATATTAACAGTAATAATAATGGTTAACAAGTATATGGTGCTCAATAGGTGTCATGAACTGGCCAGAGTTTTATGTGAGTGCGAATTGTGTGTGTGTATAATTTAGCCTATAAGGTAGGCACTATTATTATTGACATTTTACAAATGTGAAAGCTGAGACTTAGAGACGTTAAATGACTTGGCCAAGGTCATAGAGCCAGAACAGGATGTGAAATCCAGCTGGCCTGGCCCCCGAGTCCTCATACCTATCTATGTAGACATTCTTTCTTAGCAGGTGGTAGGCGCTGGAAGAAGGCAGAAACCATGTTATGTGCCATTGTTCTCAAAGCACAATGCTTTGAGATCCCTTCAGAGCCAAGCACAGCATTATGTACACAGTAGAAATTCCATAAGTTTTAAAAATCTTAATCGTAGATGTAGGGGGCATATGCGCAGGTATGTCACAGGGTGTATTTTGCAATGCTGCCGTTTGGATTTCTGTTCATCCCGTCACCCGGATAGTGAACATAGTAACCTAATGGGAAGTTTTTCAGCCCTTGTCCCCTTCCTCCCTCCTTTTCGAGTCCCCAGCGTCCATTGTTCCCCTCTTTATGTCCATCTGTATCCTGGGTTTACCTCCCACACTTGTGAGAATATGCAATATTTGGTTTTCAGTTTGATATTCCATAACGTTGAGCTGACTTCAGATCAGAAGCCAAGTTCTGGAGGTTGGCTGTATGTTGATCAGTCTGTGCCCTGGCTGGACAGTGATTCTTGGAGTTAAGTAGCTGGGTTAAAACCAGGTGGGAAGGAACCTTTAAATTCAAAGCCAGAGTGGCCCAGCTGAGGAGAAAAGGCCCTTAGAGACGCTTGCCCCTCCCGACCCCCATGCCAGCCTGTCTAACCTGGGCAGCCCTCCTCTCACTGCTGATACCGCTGCCTGTCTCCCCAGCAGCAGGCACTCAGAATGCCAAGACATCATTCTGCATAGATGGATTGAAATAAAACTTACCTGACTAGGGGGAAAAGGAGGACACCCGGTGATCATCTGCAAAGGACAAAGAAGGGGAGGGGCCTGGAGAGGGTCAAGCAGGTGTTGGCTCTGAAGCTGTCCTAGGAGCAGGCTGGGAACAGAGCTGGCAAGGTCCCCAGGGTCCCCAGGGCTTCCTCCACAATTGATGAGTCCATTGCTGCTGCCTCTGGCTGATCGACCGGGATGCAGCCAGGCCCCTATGCACAGGGCATGGAGCCAGCCCCGCTCTGAATGCGCAGAAACTTGGGGTCCCTGAGCTCCAGGAGGCGTAACCCCCCACCAGGAGGGCCTCAACCAGCTCTTCAGAGCCCCAGTGTCTCCGCGCCTCTCCCTCCACTCAGTCTCAGCTGCAAAGGCCCGATTTGTGAGGAGAGCGGGTGAGAGCGGGTGAGGGGGCGGACACGATCACACACACAGACAATAACTGCCATGGAAACTAACCAACAAAAAGAAGATTTAGGGAACTGGACTCCTCTGCCAGCTGGGAGAGAATGGAGGGAAGAGAGAAAGGGGCTGTCCTTTGCAATGCTGCCAGTTACACAGAGGGCAAATGTGCACCTCAGCCCTAATCCAACGATTGCAGATTTCTCCCTCCTCCGGGGTGGGGCTGTGGGTAAAAGGCAGAGACATGGGTTGACCTTTTTATATGAAGGTCCCAAACAGCCACCCCATATCTTTGCTTTCCATGCACAGTAGAGGCATCGGTGGTCTAGTGCGGGTGCTAATTCCCGAGGAAATGCTCAGCACCACTGGCAAGGCGCAACTCATTCCACAAAGCAATGTGTTTCACCAGGTCAAGCTGAACCTCAGGGCAATTTGATCACTTTGCTTGGGCAGATGGCTTGAAGGACTTTCTTAGATGAAAAGGCCAGTGTTTAACGGGCAGCAAAACAAGGCTTTTCTTCTAGCTCAGCCTTTTCTATCCATGATGTTGAAGCTGATTGCCCTTAAAGAAGGTCGGGGGTGCAGGATGGGGTTAGCATAGCTATGAGACATGTGGCTTTCCTTCCAATGGCCTTTAATTCTGTTTTGGGGGATTTTTCTCTCTGGGATAAAAGAAAATCTAATGAGGGAACTTAAAAAAAATTCTCTGGAGGTCTGTAAGGGAAATAAGGTAAACCAAGCACCAGAAATCCTTCTCCAACTCTTTAGCTGTGTGACCTCGGGTGAGTTTCTTCATCTGTAAAATGGGACCTGTGGGGTTGTAAAGAGAATTAAATGAGGTAATATGTGTAAAGTGCTCAGAACAGTGCCTGGCTCATAGTATTTGCCATTATTATTGCTATTGATGTTAATCTTTCTGATCCTGCCTTTCCTCAGCTATAAAATTGAGCCAGTGACACCAATCTCTCATGGAGATTAAATGTGAGGATGAATCATGCCATTGTAACTGATACGGTGGTGCTTATAAGGGTGTATACATTTGTCAAAAAACATCGAACTGCGGCTTTTACTGTGTGTAATTTATACCTTAATTTTTAAAAATATAGGTTTATATCACCATGTAAATCAGCCATGAGTGTCTGAAACATAGGAAATATTTATTCCCTTCTTCCTTCCTAGCCCTCTTTTCAGAAAGAATAGAAAGAGAAAATGAATGTTAAAAGTAAGGAGCAAAAGGCCGGGCACGGTGGCTCATGCCTGTAATGCCAGCACTTTAAGAGGCTGAGGTGGATGGACCACAAGATCAGGAGTTCAAGACCAGCCTGGCCAAGATGGTGAAACCCCATCTCTACTAAAAATACAAAAATTAGCCGGCTGTGATGGTGGTGCCTGTAATCCCAGCTCCTTGAGAGGCTGAGGCAGGAGAATTGCTTGAACCCGGAAGATGGAGATTGCAATGAGCCAAGATCGCACCACTGCACTCCAGTCTGGGTGACAGAGCCAGACTCTGTCTCAAAAAAAAAAAAAAAAAAAAAAAAATCAAGAAGTAAAATAGAGAATTGCTGGGTGCAGTAGCTCATACCCATAATCCCAGCAATTTGGGAGGCAAAGAGGGGAGGATCGCTTGGGACTAGTCTGAGCAGCATGGCAAAACCCACCTCCACGGGAAATACAAAAATTAGCTGGGTGTGGTGGTGCATATCTGTGGTCCCAGCTACTTGGGAGGCTGAGTTGGGAGGATCACTTGAGCCTGAGGAAGTTGAGGCTGCAGTGAACTGAGATCATGCCACTGCACGCCAGCCTGGGTAGCAAAGTAAGACCCTGTCTCAAAAAAAAAAAAAAAAGTTAAAAGGAGGACTGCATAGGCAAGAAGCCATATTGATTTTGTCAGTAATGGACCACCTATTGAGACTCAGATATTCTGGTTATTTTCTGAGGCTTAAATATCAATCTGTCAGCTGCAGAGGCAACACCTGGGTAACTAAGTTGCCTTTATGAACCCACTCCTAATTTCATAACCTGGTATAAGAAAGCGAACTGCTCTCCAGGGTGCTTCCTACGTCTGTTCCGGAAGCCCTTTCATCACTAGTACTTCTCCACCACAACTATCACTTTGTCTCCCAGGCTCCCTACAGGGCTGCACTTTGGTTCCTGAACAAGGCAGCATGGGGACCACTGGCTGCAGGGTATCACACCTAATGAAGTGTTGGCGATGGCAGACAGCTGTCAGTCAGAACAGCCCATGATGAACTGAGTTAGATATACCTGGAAGAGACTGCTACAACCTAATTAAAGAGGAAGAGAGAGAGAGAGAGAGAGAGAGAGAGAGAGAGAGAGAGAGAGAGAGAGAGAGAGTGTGTGTGTGTACAGGGACTGGGAGGATGGAGAATAGTATATAATTAAGAATCAAGTAAAAGAAATCCCTGGAGATAGACTATAGACCTCAGGCTAACAGCTTGTCTGAACCATGGCTGCTTCGGTGATAGTGGAGATTGGTGCCATGCTGCCAAGTGATCCCAAACCGAAAGGAAGCTTGCTGTTTGTCTCTGTTTGTTCTATGGGGTGAAATCTATAAATAAATAAGATAATTCACATCTGAGAGCAGTTTAAACTCAATTTGTAAATAGCCACTCTAAGCAGATATTGATGGGTGAAGGCTCTTCTATTTTGTTTGGGGCTACAAGACTGAAAAAGAGGCAAATGCAAAGATGGTGATGAAGAGCCTTCAAAGATGAAATCCTTGCAGGGTCGTGTCTCTCATCTCTCCAGAAATGTTTGTATCTAGGGACAGGGAAGAAAGGAGGATGAGTTCAGATTGATAACTAAGATAATCACTAAGATGACCGTAGCCCTACATTACAATTCTGAATGTCAAATCCTGGAGATGAACAGCTCTAACATTCAGCCCAGAAACTTTCCAGTGATGAAAACAAGCAACAGCTCTTTTGGCATTGGTCTGATATTCGGTGACAGAATAAAGTTTGTTCCAGCTGAAATTAGCAGGCTGGGGTCCAGGTTAAAAAGCAAACAAAGAAAGCAGCCCAGAGGCAGCTGGGATTCTGGGACACAGATAAGTCACAAAGCTGGGTTTATCTGCAGGGGTCAGGACTGATCAGCTCAGCGTATATTTCCAAGGCTCTTCTCTACTCAGCCACCCCTCCCCACTCAAAAAACAAGAGGACTACACCGAAATATAAAAAGGTGCTAGATCTAAAATCCTGCCTAATTTAAGCTCTGCTCACAAAGGAGGCCAGAGAGCAGAGGGAGGGGTGGAAATCAAATAAGTAAATGTCAGCCCTGCAGTTGCGTAGAAGCCATTAGCCAGGCAGAGCATCCAATTAGAAGCCCTTGAATTAGAGCAGTGAAAGAGGGGCCTCACATCAGAGGGCACTGCGGGGAGGGCAGGCACCAGTGGGCAGGAAGGAACGCGGGGCGGCGATCAATGGAGGATTACCGGAAGATGTGCAAATGGCAGGAACAGATGCCTTCCAAATGGCAGGGCACCCAGTCCAGATAGTCTTCATAAAATGCCCACATGGTTTCTTTGTCCTCCCCCAAATCCTGTCTGAGGGAGTCCAGCCATCTCATGGGCTATTTTGGAAACAATTCTCCCTTTTGCCTCAACCCAGAGATAAAATGGGGAGCTCTCAGCCACTCTAGTATTAATCCGAACAGACAAAGAAGGGGAGCAAATCCCTTGGCAAATGGTGCCTGGGAGATTTCATTTTTCCATTTTGCAGTACAAACCTCAAACAGATGCTAAAATACAAAGCAAAGTTTGTTCACATGGAGATGTTTTCACTTAAAACTATAATATTGTTTTATTTTGTAACCAGTAATTGTCAATGCTCAATCTTTTTTCTTTTTAACAAATTCTCATTTCCTTGTTCAGAGAAGAAAAATATGCACATTTCCTTCCTGTCTCCTAAATTGGAAGATTTCAATTGGCCTCTGTTGCCCCTGTGGCACTGATCCTAGAACTCTTTTTTTTTTTTTTGAGACTCTCTCTATCATCCAGGCTGGAATGCATTGGTGCAATCTCGGCTCATTGCAACAACCTCTGCCTCCCAGGTTCCAGCGATTCTCCTGCCTCAGCCTCCTGAGTAGCTGGGATTACAGGTGGGCACCACCATTCCCGGCTAATTTTTGTATTTTTAGTAGAGATGGGGTTTCACCATGTTGGTCAGGCTGGTCTTGAACTCCTGACCTCGAGATCCACCTGCCTTGGCCTCCCAAAGTGCTGGGATTACAGGTGTGAGCCACCATGCCTGGCTGATCTAGAAATTTAAGGAAGAAAAATGCACTCTGAAAATAAAAATAGAAAGTAATTCTGATTTAGAACAATTGAGTCTTACATACTCATTTAACAACCAGCTAATGGCACCTCCTGAGTGTGAAGCATGAGTTGGCAGAGCACATTGGTCTGGTATTCTGGAAGCTTCCAGGCTCAGGCGGGGCTAAGATGCAGAGCAGCCTCTGCAGAGTGGAAGGAAGCACGTGTTATGGGACACATGATGAGTCTGCTGTTTGTGCTTTGGGAGTGAAGAGGAAGAAGTAATCATATCTGAGGATGCCAGAGAAGACCTCGTGAGAGAGGTAGTCTTTGAGTGGGGCCTTCAAAGAGGTGCCAGATTTTGTTAAATTGAGTAGGGGGCATTCCAAGCAGACACAGTGGATCCATGTTGCAGACTGGAGTATGGATGAGACTAACTGTAGGGCTGCCAGACACAACATAGGATGCCCAGTTACATTTGAATATTTAGGATACACCAAAAAATGATTTGTTGTTTGAAATTCGGGTTTAAGTGAGCATCTTATTTTTTAACCTACCCTCTATTATTCCTAGAAAATTCTTTTTGTTTTTGGTAGAGTTGGGAATCTCACTTTGTTGCCTAGGCTGGACTCGAACTCCTGACCTCGTGACCCACCCACCTCAGACTTCTAAAGTGCTGGGATTACAGGCATGAGCCACCAAGTCAGGCCCAACATTTTTATTTCCTGAATATGGCAATCTCATGACAAGAGCAAATAACCACTCCCATACCTGGAGTCTTCTGTGATATTCTGGATGCTTAAACTTATTATTTGTAATCTCTACAACTAACTCTGCAAACTGAGTATCAGCGTGCCCATTTTACAGTTAAAGAAACTAAGGCTTATGACTCTGAGTCAGTTAATAAGTGGCAGTGACAGGATATCACCCTTGGCCTGCCCAACTCCAGAGTTGCCTTGTGACTTCTGAAAGGCACTGGGAATGGCAGTCCTTGCTTGGATGTTATGTTAGAGGACGAGGTACAGTGGCTGACACCTGTAATCCCAGCTACTTGGGAGGCTGAGGAAGGAAGATGCTTGAGGAGTTTGAGACAAACCTGGGCAACATAGTAAGATATCTTCAGCCCCTGCATCTATACCAAAAAGGAAATGATAACTTAGCCAGGCACAGTTACCTGTGCTTGTAGTCCTAGCTGCTCAGGGAGCTGTTTTTTTTTTTTTTTTTTTAGGTTTTCATTATTTATTTATGACAAATACTCCACATCTGCGATTCTCTCCAGTCAAAAGTTCTTTGAGACAATGCCATCAGCCTTGGCCAATCGGAGAATGGAGTCATCTGACTCACCCATCCTAGATATGGCCCCACAGATAGCGTAAGTTTTAAACTGGCCGTTAAACCTGCCTGTGACCTTGTCAACCTTGGCCACGTTCATCTGGATGGATGTGTGGTCCCAGCCGCTCAGGAAACTGAGGCAGGAGGATCACTTGAGCCCAAGAGTTCGAGGCTGCAGTGAGCTATGATCATACATCATTGCACTCTAACCTGGGTGATACAGTGAGACCCCGTCTCTTAAAAAAAAGAGCAATGCTTCTCAGAAGGCAGTAGAGAGGACTTGAAGGTTTTTGAGTCAAGAAATGAAGTGATCAGAGCAGTGTTTGGAATATTAATCTGGCAGCAATGTAAAAAGGGTTTAGTCCAGGAGAAGAGTTTAGTGATAAGGAGACCACATGGTCTTTCTTTGTGATTATCTGTGGGGCACCTACTATGTGCCAGACACAATGCTAAGCACCAAGGGCGTGGTGGTGAAAAGAAATGCTTAGTTCTTGTCCTAGTGAAGCGTATGACTGAATAAATTAACAAGCAATTGATTTCAATAAAGGGCAGTGCATTTCATCAGAGAAGAACTTGGTCTACTTAGAAGATTATCAAAATAGCCTACTGGTGAGAAGATGAGGACCTAAATTAGGGTCATGGAAATGGGAATGTCTGATGTTTTTACAAAGTGAGATTTTAGAATATATTCAGGACATGCCCAAATGATTTGCACTTTAATTACAAGCATAGTTAGAGCAGGAGAGATACAGATCATCAAAATCCAGAGATAACCCCAAGTTCCAATGACTCAGGCATTTCATGCTTCTGTCTCATCCATGGGTTATGGATGTATTTGTGCCTTTGTGCACACACGAAACAGTAAAGCATAGTGGTTTTGAGAAAGAGCTTCAAAGACCTAAATGGAAGAGCTAAAACTACATAGCTCTCAGGAGAAAACATAAGCATAAATCTTCATGACCTTGGATTAGGCAATGGTTTCTTAGATATGACACCGAAGCACAAACAACAAAAGAGATACGTTGTAGCATGTATCAGTACTTTATTTCTTTTTTGCCTAACAATATTTCATTGCACGAATATTCCATGGTTTATTTATCTATTCATCCTTTGATATGGTTTCTTTTAAGGCTGATAAAATGTTCTAAAATTGATTGGGATGAGGATTGCACAAATCCATTTGGCAAAAGCCATTGAATTGTACACTTTACATGATTGAATTGTGTGGTATGTGAATTATATCTCAATAAAGCTGTTTTTATTTTTAAAGAACAAAGACTTGAGCACTAGATAGAATTGAGTTCATATCCTAGTTCTCTGCTTGACTGAATAAATCAACTTTCTGAGTCTCAGTTTCTTCATCTGTAAAATTGGATTATTATAGTACCTATTTCACAAGACTGTTGAGAAGATTAAATGAAATAATGTGTGTAAAATAGGACAATTCCAGGATAAACTTTATTATTATTTAAGATGGAGTCTCACACTGTTGCCCGGGCTGGAGGGCAGTGGTGTGATCTAGTCTCACTGCAACCTCTGCCTCCCAGGTTCAAGCAATTCTCCTGCCTCAGCCTCCTGAGTAGCTGGGATTACAGGTGTCTGCCACCACACCTGGCTAATTTTTTGTATTTTTTAGTGGAGATGGGGTTTCACTATGTTGGCCAAGCTGGTCTTGAACTCCTGGCCTCAGGTGATCTGCCTGTCTCAGCCTCCCAAAGTGCTGGATTACAGGCGTGAGCCACCATGCCTGGCTATTATTATTATTATTATTTGAAACAGGGTCTCATTCTGTCTCCCAGGCTGGAGTGCAGTGGCGTGATCTTGGCACACTGCAACCTCCACCTCCCGGGTTTAAGTGATTCTCCTGCCTCAGCCTCCCAGTAGCTGGGATTACAGGTGCATGCCATCACACTTGGCTAATTTTTTGTATTTTTAGTAGAGACAAGGTTTCTAGACCACCAGGGTGGTCTTGAACTCCTGACCTCAAGTGATCCACCTGCTTCGGCCTCCCAAAGTGCTGGGATTACAAGGATGAGCCACTGGGCCGTGCCATAAGCTTTATTATTTTTTTTATGTTGCCTAGGCTCATCTCAATCTCCTTGGCTCTAGTGATCCTCCCACCTCAGCTTCCCAAAGTGGTGAGATTACAGGCATGAGCTAGTGCACCCAACCTATTATAAGCTTTTAAGTAATGTGACTTATACGAGTAAGGTTGGATGACTATCAACTTTAGTGTATGACCACAGACTATCCTTAATTCTAGCACCTTAAGTCATACAAGGGTATTCCCTGGAAACTTCATGGAACTAGGTACACATTTAGGGAAGTGATGACTGCAATCCCACTTGTCATTTCAAAGCCAAAAAGTAGATCTCTCAGTTGTCAAAACACAATCCTCAGAATTAAAAACCAAAACTAGAAGACACCTAGAGTTAAACCAATTCCGGCTTTGATAGCAAACTCAGTAGCAGGTATTTCCATTAACTTCACACCCTTTGAATGCGAATTCTATGAAGGTATCTTAGGTAGATATGTGATTGACCGAAAGGTGGTATAACAGGAACTAGGGGAGTAAGAAAGAGTTCTGTCACAATTTCCATAGCTTCCACATATGTTTATTTTCCATCATCTAAATGTGAGCTATGAAAATTAAATACTTGTATTTACACATACAAGTTATAGTGTGAAAGCACAGTTGCCTGTGCACATATAAAAAGATTTGCTAACTAGTTTGATTGAAAATAATGTAAAAAAATTATCTTAAGTAGCAACTTTCACAGTTTAAATTTCTTTTATTAATCTTCTTGTCCAACTTAAGTGAGGAAAGGCTTACAAGTAAAGAGAAGACATACAAGCAAAGGAACCCGAATGTGGATAAGAAAGTACGACCTGCATTAATAATAAGTACGGAGTTCATAACTGCATATTATTATTATTATTTGAGATGGAGTTTCACTCTTGTTGCCCAGGCTGGAGTGTAATGGTGCGATCTTGGCTCACTGCAACCTGCACCTCCCAGTTTCAAGCGATTCTCCTGCCTTAGCCTCCCAAGTAGCTAGGATTACAGGTGTGCACTACCGTGCCAGCCTAATTTTGTATTTTTAGTAGAGGTGGGGTTTCAACATGTTGGCCAGGCTGGTCTTGATCTCCTGACCTCAAATGATCCACCCACCTTGGCCTCCCAAAGTGCTGGGATTACAGATGTGAGCCACCACTCTTGGCCCATACTATTATTATTTGACTAGTTACTTTTTTTTTTTTTTTTTTTTTGAGACGATGTCTCACTCTGTTGCCCAGGCCAGGCTAGAGTGTAGTGGCACGATCTTGGCTCATTGCAGCCTTTCCTTCCTGGATTCAAGGGATTCTCCTGTCTCAGCCTCCCGAGTAGCTGCGATTACAGGTGTGAGCCACCAAACCCAGCGAATTTTTGTATTTTTAGTAGAGATGGGGTTCCAGCATGTTGGCCAGGCTGGTCTTGAACTCCTGACCTCAGGTGATCTACCCACTTCAGCCTTCCAAAGTGCTGGGATTACAGGTGTGAGCCACCATGCCTGGCCTATTTGACTAGTTACAACAATATGTTTTCTATATATTATTTACTGCCAAAAACGTATGCAAGGGATATATTTTAATTCCCATTTTACTTATTTAGTTTTTGTAATGGGGTCTCACTCTGTTGCCCAGGCTGGAGTGCAGTGGCATGATCTCAGTTCACTGCAGGCTTGACCTCCTGGGTTTAAGCGTTCCTCCTGTCTCCACCTCCCCAGTAGCTGGGACTATAGGCATGCACCACTATGCCTGGCTAGATTAAAAAAAACTTTGTTTTTGAGAGAATGTTTTACTGTGTTGCCCAGGCTGGCCTCAAACTCCTGGCTCAAGTGATCCTCCTGCCTTGCCCTCCCAAAGTGTTGGGATTACAGGTGTGAGCCGTGCCTGGTCCCCTCATTTTATACAGATAAGAAAAGTGGAATCCTAGAGGTAGTTTTCCAAAATCATGGAGGCATTAAGTGGCAGCAGCAGAGCCCGAGGCCCCTGCGTCTGATTCCGTATAGAAGCTTCTTTTACTACAGCATCAGGCCCCAGTAATTCTTGGCCTGATTTGCCAATGAAGAAGAATCTTAAAGTCATACTCTCCCCTCTTGTCTGAGCAGAAATCATTTGAAAATATTTAACCTTCTGTAAAGTGGTTTTCATCGAGGCACACTGATGCCTGCATCCCTGCCCTAGAGATGCAGATGTAATTGGCCAGGGGTGCAGCCTGGGCATCAGAGAGCATCAGAGAAGATTCTGATGGGCAGCCACGTTGAAAACCATTCACTTAGGGGAATCTGTGCAGTAATGATCCCAAGGCTTTAGTCCAAAGCTGCATGGTGAAGGACTCCAGGAGATGCCCTGATTCCACTTAGCTTTGGCCAGATCAGATTTGCCCATGAGATGCTGGGCCTTTAAGATAAACAAGGAAAATGTTCCCTTACCAGGCCTGAGGAATCCTAGCCGACTCTCTTGTTGTAGGCTCCTGTTAGATAAGAAACCCAAACCCCGGGCTCCAAGCCAGCAATCCCGGGGTCAGGCGATTGTTTAACCAGTTTAATTGTTGTGTGAACAAAATGTACCACTGCAGCAGTTTCTGGAATCTGATCTCTGGGGACCGGCTCTCCTCTCACCTCTGCCTGGTGGCGTGAACAGTAAAGACAGCTGATTAAGCATCCTAGTGCTCTTTCATCTGGCTCCTGTCTGGTCCTCCAAGAGCAAGCGATGGCTAAGCTCCAAAACAGGCTGGGAGAATCAGTGTCATTCCAGGAAATAGACAAGAAAGACATCAAAGGAGAATGACAGGAGTATGATTAGGAGCTACAGGAGACAAACACCCACGTGTCTTTTCCTCTGGGGTTCTCTATTGTTTGCAAAAACTGCAATATTAAGACACTCTGCCCATTGTGGGGATCATGGAAAAGGATAATTTTAATATTCTGATTTTAGGCTTCATGTTAACATAAATCAAAAATAAAATCCATCTTCCCCTTCTCCTTTCAGTATCCACATATGTGTTTTGTTTTGTTTTGTTTTTTTGAGACAGAGTCTCACTCTGTCACCCAGGCTAGAGTGCAGGGCAGTGGCGCGATCTTGGCTCACTGCAACCTCTGCCTCCGGGGTTTAAGCTCTTCTCATGTCTCAGCCTCCCAAGTAGCTGAAACTACAGGCACAAGCCACCACGCCCAGCTAATCTGTTGTATTTTTAGTAGAGATGGGGTTTCACCGTGTTGGCCAGGCTGGTCTCAAACTCCTGACCTCAGGTGATCCACCTGCCTCAGCCTCCCAAAGTGTTGGGATTATAGGTGTGACCCACCGGGCCTAGCTCCACATATGTATTAATACCTATTTTTAATCTCAAAATAACTTACCCAGAAGGCTTAATCATCCAGAACTAAAATTTATGATTCATGCAGCAAACATTTAGACCCAATTTGATTCATGCAGCAAACATTTAGACCCTCATTTTAAGTCTCTTTACTTACAATTCTTTTTTTTTTTTTTTTTTTTTTTTTGAGGCAGGATCTTGCTCTGTCACCTTGGCTGGAGTGCAGTGGCACTCAGATAGCTGGGTCTACAGGCACAAGCTACCATGCCTGGCTAATTCTTTTATTCTATATGTTGATAGAGAGTCTCACCATGTTGCCCAGGCTGGTCTCTAATTCCTGGGCTCATGCGATCCTCTGGCATCTGCCTCTCAGAGTGATGGGATTACAGGCATGAACCACTGCACCCAGCCCATTTCATTTTTAATTCTTATTAAAATTATATATTTTTAAATGTATCCCAAATATCCTTTATTGATCTCTACTATCTGCCGGCACCGGGCTGGGCATTAAAAAGATTCACTAAGACATCATCCTCATGCCCTAAGAGCTCACAATCTAGTTGAAAGCTATACATCTGCAATTTACCACGTGACAAGTCAGACTAGGCCAAGACACAATAATGACAATAAAAACCCAATCGATTCTACGAAGTCTGGTTAGAGGATTTCTCCAACCTATAGTATATTCGAGTCAGAAAATTTACATGCAGGGAAAAACTGTTTGAGATAGCTGACAGCCTGGAAGCAGGGGAAGAAGCAAACGAAACCAACAACTCAGAAACACAACAGCCTGGGACCAGCTAGTGTAGGCGCACGTGTCTTCCAGGCCTCTGTGGTCCCCTGAAGACATCTCTATTTTAATATGGTTGTAAAATAACATTTGTAAATTACAGCAAGAGTTATTGCTAGGTGCTGTACTAAGTGCTTCAGGATAGGCTATACCCTTCGTCCTCACAACCGCCCTATGAGATTGATGTCGCTCCTCCACCCCAGATGAAAGACTTGTAGCTCCGCAACAACCCTCAGCTGCTAGGTGTGGGGTCAGGATTTGAACCCAGGTCTGTCTGTCTTTCCACTCCATCCCTGAAATGATGCTCATGGTTATAACTTCAAAAACACATAAGAGTTGGCAAGGACTGGGCAAGATGATTCATGCCTATAATTCCAATACTTTGGAATCCAAGGAGGGAGAATCACTTGAAGCCAGGAGTTTATAACCAGCTTGGGCAACATAAGGATGACCCAGCTCTACAAAAAATCTAAAAATTAGCTGGGTGCATGTTTGTAGTCCTAGCTACTCCGGGAAACTGAGGTGGGAGGATTGCTTGGGTCTGGGAGGTTGACGCTGCAGTGAGCCAGTGCACCCCAGCCTGGGTGACAGAGTGAGACCCTGTCTCAAAAAAAAAAACAAAAAAAGAGTTGGTAGGAATATCATTTAATTCAATATCCTCAAAGAAAGGTATAAATTTCATGAAGATTTCCAGCAAATACTGCCTCCATAAGACTGTCATGTGTAGGGTTTTGTAGAAGCAGAGGCTCAGACAGGGATTCAGGGATATACTTTATTGTAGTAGTACTCTCCAGAAAGACCTGTAAGGGTCTGAAGGAACCAAACAGGTCTGTGGACCCAGGTAAAGTCTAGCCCTGGCCTCATTCACAGTGGATGGGGGGGAGGTCTTCTGGAGCATAAATAATATTGCAGAATTATCCTCTCCCCACCTTAATGCTCCCCCTTTTAAAAATCAGGGTCTCACTCTGTCACCCAGGCTGGAGTGCAATGGCACAATTTTGGCTCACTGCAGCCTCAACGTTCTGGGCTCCAGCAATCCTCCCACCTCAGCCTCCTGAGGAGCTGGGGTGGGACTACAGGTGTGCACCACCACATCTGGCTGATTTTGTTTATTTCTTGTAGAGATGAGGTCTCCCTATGTTGCCCAGGCTAGTCTTGAACTCCTGGCCTCAAGTGATCCTCCTGCCTTGGCCTCCGAAAGTGCTGAGATTATAGGCATGAGCACCATCCCCAGGGCTGGCCCTTTGTTTTTCCACATTAGTCCATCTTTGCCTATGGGCTCCCCAGGGGTGGGTATAACAGAGCAGGAGAGGCAGCACCCATCATTTGAGGGCAACTCTCAGGAGGAGAGGGGCAAGCACCAGCTGTTAGCAGCCAACCCCTATGCCGCAGGGGTGGGTGTGCTGAATCAGGGAAGGGGATCTGGGCAGAGCACCAAAACTGCATCCATCCAAATACTCAGGACAGGTTATAATAATCTGTTTATGGCTCTTCATCCCCCACCATTTGGTGAGCTTCTTGAGGGAGGGGAGAATGTCTTACTTGTTGTTATATCCTAGCTCCTAGCACAGTGCCCAGCACATAGTAGGCCCTCTATACTTGCCAGCAGAATGATAGGAGAAAAATTGCCATGGATCTCAAACAGGTAAACTGTAGTTATCTGGGGAAAAGTGCTGATGGAATGAGGCATCGCTGGCATAAGGCCACACTGAACCTCATGGGCGGTTGGGCAGAAAGACTCTTTGAACGCAGTCTACAGCCTTCCCATGACCAGCAGAGCAGTTTCCTAAGAATGCAGATCTGTTTATCTAAGCAGTACTTCTGCTTCCTCACTTAGGGAGAGCATAGCACATCAACAAGAACCTTTTGATGGCTTCTTACGAGCGAGAGACATCTGCACTGTCACTGAGAATTAATTGTAAAAAGTTTAGCCTAAGGAAATGCTCAAGTTTCTCCTTTTTGCTACCAGATTTGGTATAAGCAGGCAACGAACTGGCAGATGATTAGTGATATGTTCCCTACACCTCTCCAAATGGCCTACTTTTGCCAGCACGTCCCACCTTTAAATGAAGCTGCTAGCAGATGAAGAATGCTGCCTGTGTTCTTTTGCCAAGTCTCAGTATCATGCTTATAAGTGAAATACAGCACAGGCGACCTCTAGAATATGCATGGCTGCTACTACTCCCATAAAGTATAAAACCCTAGTACTCTAGAGACTCACACATTGGGAGGTATTTTACACACTTGTCAAAAATCAAGCAAGATGCATCTGAATTCTTTTTTTTTTTTTTTTGAGACAGGGTCTTGCTCTGTCATCCAGGCTGGAGTGCAGTGACACAATCTCAGCTTGCTGCAACTTCTGCCTCCCAGGTTCAAGCAGTTCTCCCATTTCAGCCTCCCCAGTGGCTGGGATTACAGGCATGTGCCACCACACCCAGCTAATTTTTGTATTTTTTGGGTTTCACCACATTGGCCAGGCTGGTCTCAAACACCCGACCTCAAGCGATCCACCCGCCTAGGCCTTCCAAAGTGCTGAGATTACAGGCGTGAGCCACTGCACCCAGCCTTATCTGACTTCTGAATATGGTAGTGAGTGTGGACACCAGATGTAGTAAGGAAGCTTGTTTTAAAGCAGAAATCAGGAGATCAAAGGCATGGAGTGTAATGGGAGAGGTGAGGATTATTTCACTAGGTTTCCATAGAGAAAACTAAGAAAATAATGATAAGAACTAGTGGAATTCTTGAGGTAAAAGTGAGTTTGGGGCTAGAAAATGCACATGTGTACCCCAGACCTCTGATAGGCTCTTCTAGAATGATGGCCGTGTTGATACCATTGCACCTGCCTGGATGCAGGTGGGTGTACCCTGCCTATACTGGCATATTCTGGCTGGGCTCCCATAGGCACACAATGTAGAAAGTCAATGGACTTATCCAGACAGATTATCTTGGCCAGAATCTGCTACTAAGGGAGGTGTGTGGGGTGGGAATGCTGGCAAAAGAAGAAGGAAAAAAAGTAGATGATGCAGACTGGTTACCTACAGAGAGGTAGAAAACAGAATCTCACCTGAAGATATATTTTGTTTGCCCACAGTTTGTTCCTTTTTAAAATTTTGAATTACTTGCCAATTTAAAGAATTGAGAGATTTTGGCCAAATGGGGTAGCTCATGCCTATAATCCCAGAATTTTGGGAGGCCGAGGCAGCAGATCACAAGGTCAAGAGATTGAGACCATCCTGGCCAACATGGTGAAACCCCGATTCTACTAAAAATACAAAAATTAACTGGTTGTGCACCCCTGTAGTCCCAAGTACTTGAAAGGCTGAGGCAGGAGAATCACTTGAACCCTGGAGGCGGAGGTTGCGGTGAGCCGAGATAACGCTACTGAACTCTAGTCTGGAGACAGAGCAAGACTCCACTTCATACAAATATCCAGAATTTTCTCTTTCTCTTGAAAAGTCTAACACATTCCTTCATGGCAAGGCTTGGCTAGTCTGGGATCAATGACCTCCTCTGTACACTATGCAAGTCTGTGGGCTTACTCATACAAACGGCCTGACCCCCATGGGCGCTTGAATTTGAGACTCCTGATACTTTGAGTGAATGTTGTGGATAGTTGCTTAGTTTCTTTTATAATATATATTGTGAAAGGCTGGGTGCGGTGGCTCATGCCTATAATCCCAGCACTTTGGGAGGCTGAGGCGGGTGAATCACCTGAGGTCAGGAGTTTGAGATCAGCCTGACCAACAAGGAGAAACCCCTTCTCTACTAAAAATACAAAACATTTAGCTGGGTGTGGTGGCCCATGCCTGTAATCCCAGCTACTCAGGAGGCTGAGGCAGGAGAATCACTTGAACCCAGGAGGCGGAGGTTGCGGTGAGCCAAGATCGTACCATTGCTCTCCAGCCTGGGCAAGAAGAGTGACACTCCATCTCAGTATATACATATATAGTGGTAAAATACACGTAACAAAACTTACCATTGTAACCTTTTTTTTTTTGAGACAAAGTCTTGCTCTGTCATCCAGGCTGGAGTGAAGTAGCATAATCTTGGCTCACAGCAACCTCTGCCTCCTGGGTTTAAGTAGTTCTCTGCCTCAGCCTCCTGAGTAGCTGGGATTACAGGCACACACCACCATGCCCAGCTAATCTTTCTTTTTTTTTGTATTTTTAGTAGAGGCAGGGTTTCACCATCTTGGCCAGGCTGTTCTGAACTCCTGACTTGGTGATCCACCTCCTCGGCCTCCCAAAGTGCTGGGATTACAGGTGTGAGCCACTGCTCCCAGCCGGTCTATTATAACCATTTTTAAGGGTACAGTTCAGTGGCTCTAAGCACATCTACGCTGCTGTGCAGCCATCACCACCATCCATCCGAGAACTTTTTTCATTCTCCAAAATGGAAACTCTACACCCATTAAACAGTAACTCCCCATTCCCCACTGTCTCCAGCCCTCGGCAGCATCATTCTGCTTTTATCTCTGTGAATCTGACTACTCTAGGTAACACATGTAAATGGAAGCATATAGGATTTGTCCTTTTCTGACTGGCTTATTTCACTTTGCATAAAGTCTTCAAGTTTCCTCATTGCATAGTTTCTGGCTCAGATCATTCTGGTGCTCATTTTACAGATGAGGAAGCTGAGGACCCAAGGGAGCCTTACATTCCCATAAGTAGCCGGGGCAGAGGTAGGATTGGATCCTGGATCTCCTGCTCAGGACACTCTCCCTTCTTAGACAAGATCTCACCTTTCTTTTCTTTTCTTTCCTTTTTTTTTTGAGATGGAGTCTCGCTCTGTCACCCAGGCTGGAGTGATCTCGGCTTATTACAACCTCCACCTCTCAGGTTCAAGTGATTCTCCTGCCTCAGCCTCCCAAGTAGCTGGAATTACAGGCTCATGCCACCACACCCAGCTAATTTTTTGTATTTTTCGAAGAGACAGGGTTTCATCATGTTAGCCAGGACAGTCTCAATCTCCTGACCTCATGACCTGCCCACCTTGGCCTGCCGAAGTGCTGGGATTAGAGGCGAGTGTCACCACGCCTGGCCCTCACCTTTCTTTTCTAGTAATGTCAGTGAAAGCAGTGTGTTCTTCACAGCAGCAAACCCATCCTTGTTCATACACGTTGTAGAGGTGCCTTTCTCTCTGCCAATTTGAAGCGTTGCCCAATATTAATCTGGGAAGGGAAAAAGAGCTGCCCTCTAATCAGATCAGTAATGAACATTAATAATCCATTCTCCTTCTAAGAGCCAAATTTTAAAAACCCAATAGTAATTAAAAAAAAAAGACAAACTCATCCTTTCCCCTACACATATTTTTAGCTAATCCTTGAACTCAAAGAGGATTTTCCAATGGCTCTCTAGGAACTGGAGTAGTCACACCGGTCTCCTATGCCAGGAAATGAGGAGAGCCGTCCTCATCCACATTGGCAATACCTAGAATAGCCCCCTCTGGCTCTCCAGAGATTGATTCATTAGGCAGCGTTGTGTGTAGGTGACGCCCACACACAAGAACATTCATAGGAGCCATCATTTCTCAGTGAATGCGGTCCTGCAATGCTGGCGATCTTGTAGCAGGGCTGATTAGCGAGTTGCTGCAACACCTCCGCATATTTCTTTTCCTGCTCCTCATTCACCTGCTTTGTCAAAATGAACAAGAAGGAAGGGTGATTGGGCTGCGCACCGAGGCGGCAAGGAAGCCCTGGATGACCCTCTTAACAGGTTCATTTCTTCTTGAGCAAGCTTGTTAAAAGTTAGCATTGCTTAACACAGGCTAATTGGCTTCCCTTTCATTTTCTTCCATCCAAGTTTCTACAGGGAATCTTCCTCAGAATAAAATGCCAAGTTGGTTAGACACTTTCTTATTTTAGTCTTGAGATTACGTTCTTGCTTCAAGGAAAGAGTCAAGTTTAATTTGACTTCCAAATCAGCCCCCTCTTGTTACTCTAATCAACAAGACTTTTCTTGGCTGGGAGGTAGGGGTAGGGGAGGAAAAAAAGCAAGAAAAGCAACCTCCTAAACATCAACAATCATTTTCCTTGCATGTAAGATTATCAGCTACTATAGATATGAACACTGTGGTCTAGCACTTCTTTATTTATGACTGTGGCAATGAAAATAACTTGGTACTTAACCAATTATTTTTAAGAGGTGGTAGCACAGTATTTCTTTGAATGTCGAAGAACAAAAATAGAGCCTTAAAGAATTCCTTCCATCTGCCAGCCTGAATATTGACTGGGTAGAGATTTAAACAGCATGCATGTGATAGAATTGGCCTCACAGCCCATCTGTAGAACACAAGCCGGTGAAATCCAGTGTGTCTGTGTGACATGCAGTTAGCTCAATCCTGTGTCTCCAGCCAGGGCTGTTTGGCCATGGGTTGGAGAATACCCTTGCTGGGTGGCAGGATTGACCCTGATGTAAATAGCAACATTTATAGGAATGAGAACTTGGGATGCCCTGGGAGTGACAGTGTGCTAGAAGGCTAAACACTACATAATGGGATTGACTGGGAATGGTTTTCAACAGCAGTTTGCTCATTTTGGGGACTTCTTGTCACAGGAATAAACAGGAGGCAAAGTCTAGGGTATTGGTTTTGTGGTTTCAAATGTCTATTTGGGTTGGGAACCACTCAAAATGGAAATGGGCTCTTCCTGGAGGGAGCACAGAAATCGCTTCGAGAGGAGACCCAGAGATGATTAAGATACAGTCCTCGATCCAAGGAGCTCCAAGGTTTGTAGGGGAGGTAGACGAGTCATTGAAATTGAAAAAATAAAACACCTTGCTGGCTGGGAGATTGCTCTTGACAAGAAGAGAATCAATCTCTAGACTGATTCTCTTCCTATTGCTGAGACTGGTTGGGGAGAGAGCCCTGCCTTGGAATTTGATTTGGCCCAAGGTTAAGAGAATCTCAATGCCATGGGTCCTTGTATAGCTGAAGGTGGGATGGGGGTGGGTCAATGACTCTGCTGTTGGAGAAGGCACTGAGGTAAGGCCAGATTTTTAAGTACCACGTCCCCAGGTGTGCGTGAGAAGCTGCAGAAACAGAACGAAGCATAAGAGTTGAAAACAAACAAATACATTCTGCACATTGGAAGCAGGAGAAATCTTGGCATAGCAGGCTGTTTTGGAGTGAGAGAGATGTTTCTCTTTCTTTATATAGATCCAGGCAGCCTTGTGTCTGAGACCAGCACTACGTCTGCCTCATTGTGAGCCGCTGGGAGGGAGATATGACTATACCCTGTGCAGGGTCTCAATGTAGAGAATCACTCTGAAGAATTACAGGTGGGGGCCTTGGAAGAGGATGAATCCTGAGGCAGGAAGCAAAGCTAGTCACTTCAATGCACTTTTGATGAGGTTAGCACTTTTAATTTTCCCAGGATTCTGGGAATGATTCATTTAGCATTTGGTGTTAAGGTTCTTCTCTCCCCATATTTCAGTTTCCTATACATTTTCCCTTCCATGTAAAATGTCAGAAAAACCTGTTACATGTAACACAGGTTGTGTCACTGTATTGTGGAGAATGTAGGGACAGAGCAGCAACAGGAGAAGTGGCCTGGTGTGCATCAGATCCCTGTAGAGGTACACTTAGTGGCAGTGATCCTGGGACATCAGTCAGCCCCAGTCCATTTACCTATTTTCCCCAAATTACCAGGAAAAGGTGAGCCTTAAAAAGAGGATCATGGATGCAGTGGCTTGCACCTGCAATCCTACCATTTTGGGAGGCCGAGGCAGGTGAATCATCTGAGGTCAGGAGATCCAGACCAGCCAGGGCAACATGGTGAAACCATGTCTCTACTAAAAATAACAAAAACCAGCTGGACGCGGTGGTGTATGACTGTAGTCCCAGCTACATGGGCGGCTCAGGCAGGAGAATCACTTGGACGCAGGAGGCAGAGGTTGCGGTGAGCCGAGATCACGCCACTGCACTCCAGGGTGACAGAGTGAGACTCCGTCTCAAAAAGAGGATCATGCAACACTTGGGTCACATCACAAATATTCACAAAACAGGGCAAGTGAAATCTTAGCGATTTCTAAGCAGAGAGGTTTTATCTGTTCCCCTTCACCCCTAATTCCCCTGCTCTATTTGCACTGGGCAATTGCAGCCACAATTCTGTTCTTCCCGGGAGTCCCCTGGAGCTATCTCAGCCACCGGCTGGCGGCTCCTCATTCCTTCTCTGCTGCTTTTGCTCCAGTAGCATTGCTCCATTCCCTGCCCATGTCAAAGGCACCCACATTGGGCTGCCCACATCTGTTGCTGCCAATATGCTGCAAGAGGGGAGGGACCTGCCTCTTCCCTGCCCCAAGTCCCTCAGGGCATTCAGCACACAGCTCCTTGGTTTAGCCCCTCCTTAGAAGCCCACCTCTCCAGCTCTCAGGCAGGAGGCTGTGGCAACTGGCATGGAAGACAATCAGGGAGGCAGATATTGTTTGTCCTTAGAAGAGTTCCTTTTCTTATGCATCGGCCTCCATTACAGTTCAAACATTTCTTTAGCATGGACCATATATTCCTTCCTATGGTCCCAAGACCCTCCATGATCTGAATCCCACCTTCTTTTCCAGCCGCATCTCCCCAACCCCCTTCACTCTCGTGGCTCCCTAAAACTGCCATGTTATCTCTCACATACCAGTCTTTGTAAATACTGCTCCCTCGCCTGGCAGACTTTTCCTTTAGCCTCGCCCACTTTTCCCTTATTTGGACTGAGTCCTACTCATCCTTCTGGTTTCAGCTGTGATGCCACTTTTTCTAGGAAGCTACCCGTGTCTACTCCCAATATCGAAGAAGGTTGCTCTTTTGTGCTCCCAGGGTGCCCTATGCCATCATCAAAAGGATGTCACTTGGCACCGTAATGTCTGTTGACTTTTCCATCTCCCCTGTCAGACTGTGTGTTCCCTGAGAGCAGGAACTATATCTTACGCTGACTTTAAAAAATATTTTTTTTTAGAGACAGGGTCTTGCTCTGTCACACAGTGGGAGTGCAGTGGCACAATAATAGCTCACTGCAGCCTCCTGGAAATCCTGGGCCCAAGCAATCCTCCGGCCTCAGCTCCTGAGTAGCTAATTTTACGTTCATAGAGTCTTGCTATATTGCTTAGGCTGGTCTTCAACTCCCAGCCTCAAGTGATCCTCCCACCTCTGCCTACCAAAGCACTGGGATTACAGATGTGAGTCACTACACCTGGCTGGTTTTGTCATTTTATTGCAAGGGAACAAGGGGTGCTAATCAATTGTATAGATTTTGACACATTGCCTGGGACCAAACTTGTATGCCTTAAGTCTCTTCTTTTTTTTTTTTTTTGAGACGGATTCTCGCTCTGTGACCAGGCTGGAGTACAGTGGCATGATCTTGGCTCACTGCAATCTCCACCTCCCAGGTTCAAGCCATTCTCCTGCCTCAGCCTCCCAAGTAGCTGGGATTATAGGCACATGCCACCACACCCAGCTAATTTTTGTATTTTTTTAAGTAGAGACGGGATTTTACCATGTTGGCCAGGATGATCTCAATCTCTTGACCTCATGTTCTGCATGACTCGGCCTCCCAAAGTGCTGGGATTACAGGCATGAGCCACCGTGCCCAGCCCCTGAGTCTCTTCTTTTAAGACAAGGTTTTCTCCAAGAGAGAACGCATCCCCATTACACTTAGGTTCCTGATAGACTTGACTCATTGGTCCTCTGACCTGAGTTTTAGAGACTCCTCCTATATATGCATGTAGTAGAGATAGGGAAAAACCAAGTTTTTTTTGTGTGTGTGTTTATTTGTTTTCTTTTTCTTTTTTTTTGCTGTTGTTGTTTTGTTTTTTTTTTTTGAGACAGGATCTCACTTTGTCACCCAGGCTGGAGTGTAATATTGAAATCACGGTTCCCTACATCCTCGGCTTCTGGGGCACAATGATCCTCCCACCTCAGTCCTCCAAGAAGCTAAGACCACAGGCACGGACCACCACACATGGCTAATTTTCGTATTTTTTGAAGAGACAGGGTTTTGCCATGTTGCTCAGACTGGTCTCAAACTCCTGAGCTCAAGTGATCTGCCTGCCTCAGCCTCCCAAAGTGTTGGGATTGCAGGTGTGAGTTACCACACCTGTCAACAAAAGTGTCTTTCCTACTCTCACCCTCCACCACACTTCTGACACCAGATGTGTGGGTTTTGTCCCCTCACACCAAGCAATTCTGACAGCAAATTCTCCATCTGACACCAACAGGATGACCTATAATTTAAATTCGATTCCAACACCGTCTGCCTGGACACGGCATCAGATCTCACAGGTTCAGAGCTCAGTCTCAGAAGAGTGCCCCCCACTTCCAATGCCAGTTACGAACCTCACATTGTGACCTGTCCTTCCGATCAACCAGCTATAAATCAAGGTTCCCAGGACCCTCTCCTTGGGTTAGATTAATTTGCTAGGGTGGTTCACAAAACTAAGGGAAATGCTTTCCCTGCATGTATTGGTTTATTTATTTATTTATTGAGATGGAGTTTCGCTCTTGTTACCCAGGCTGGAGTGCAGTGGCGCGATCTCAGCTCACTGCAACCTCTGCCTCCTGGGTTCAGGCAATTCTCCTGCCTCAGCCTCCTGAGTAGCTGGGATTACAGGCACGCGCCACCATGCCCAGCTAATTTTTTGTATCTTTAGTAGAGACGGGGTTTCACCATGTTGACCTGGTTGGTCTCGATCTCTTGACCTCATGATCCACCCGCCTCGGCCTCCCAAAGGGCTGGGATTACAGGGGTGAGCCACCGTGCCCGGCCTGTGTTGGTTTAATAATAAAGGGTACAGATGAGCAGCAAGATGGAAGAGACACACGGGGCAAAGCATGTGGGAAGGGGCGCAGAGCTCTGTGCTCGCTCCAGCACTCCACCCTCCAGGCACCTTCACAGGTTCGGCTATCCAGAACCTGCTTCTGAACCCAATTATTTTGGGTTTTTATGGAGGCTTCGTTATGAAGGCGTGATTGATGAAATCATTGGTCATTGGTGATCCACTTAACCTCCAGCTCATCTCCCTTTCCTGGAAGTTGCGGGGATGGGACTGAAAGTTCCAACCCTGAGATCCTGCCTTGGTCTTTCTGGTGATCAGTCCCCATCCTGAAGCTGTCTAGGGGCCCCCAGCCACCAGTCATCTCAAATATCACACAGAAGACACTCTTGCCACTCAGGAGATTCCAAGAGTTTTAGGAACTATGTGCCAGAAACCAGGGGCAGAGACAAAATATGCATTTTTTACTACATCACTATGTCACAGCATTTGATAGGGATAGGCCACCATAATGCTTCACAAACTTTAATTTGGGTAGGAGTCACCTGGGAGCCTGTCAAAATGCAGATTCTGGCTCAGTAGTTGGGACAGAGCCTGAGATGCTGGTATTGCTGGTTGGGGACTCATACCTTGATTGGTCAGACACAAAAGTAATTGTCTTGTGCAGTCTCTTTAAACTGATTCCAGGATTCTGACATAAAAGAACTGGGAAAAGCTGAAAATAATGGAGGAAACTTTCTAGAAGTTTTATTTTTTATGTTTGGTTTTATTAAGAACACACATTTTGGTGGGGCACAGTGGCTCATACCTGCCAACCGAGCACTTTGGGAGGATCACGTGGGCCCAGGAGTTTGGGACCAGCATGGACAACATGATGAAACCCCATCTTTATAAAAAATACAAAAATATTAGCTAGGTGTGGTGGCATGGGCCTGTAGTCCCAGCTACTCGGGAGGCTGAGGTCAGAGGTTTGGTGGAGCCTGGGAGGTAGACGTTGCAGTGATCCGCCACACTCCAGCCTGGGTAATAGAGTTAGACCATGTCTCAAAACAAACAAACAAAACAACACAACAGAAGTTCCTTTTCTAAGCACATGTGGCCACCACCATAGGTTGGTTCTGCTTAGTCCCATGTCCAATCCTCTTCTCCCTTGTCTGTCTAACACAGAGGCTGCTGAGGCTCCAGGGCCTACTTTCTCAGCCTCCCCTGCTGCTCAGGATGAAATATGTAATGTAGAGCAGGAGAAGAGATGTGGTTAGTCCTAAGGTCCTGCCTTAAGTGATAATGTGATGGCCATTTTCTGGACTCTTCTTGGAATTTCAGTAGCTCCAAGGTGTCAGGCCAGTGTCTGGGATTCTCTTAGCCTTTTGATGTTTCCCCTGGGAGTAAGACAGCTGCTGCAGCTCAGTCAGACCAAACCTCTCTGAATACCACCAAAAATCCGGTCAGTTTCACATCTTGTTGATCATAGTTTTTTCTGCAGTTGGTTGTTGAATCAGAATTATACCACATTTTTGGTCATTTGAAACAATATTGAACATCTTAAACTCTAGACTTTTTTTTTTTTTTTTTTTGAGACGGAGTTTCACTCTTGTTGCCCAGGCTGGAGTACAATGATGCAGTCTCAGCTCACTGCAACCTCCACCTCCTGGGTTCAAGCGATTCTCCTGCCTCTGCCTCTCAAGTAGCTAGGACTACAGGCATGCACCACCATGCCCAGTTAATTTTGTATTTTTAGTAGAGACAGGGGTTTTTCATGTTGGTCAGGCTGGACTCAAACTCCCAACCTCAGGTGATTTGCCCACTTCGGCCTCCCAAAATGCTGGGATTATAGGCGTGAGCCATCGTGCCCAGCCCTAGACTTCCTTCTATGAGATAAAAATGAATCGCTATTTGTTTAAGCCAGCCTTATTAGAGTTTTACGGTCCTTGCAGTCAAACTGTAATACACTATGCAATTTTTCAAAAATTTCTTCTGCTTCTTGCTGTGTTGTCCAGGCTGTTCTCGACCCCCTGGCCTCAAGCGATCCTCCCACCTCAGCCTCCCAAAGTGTTGAGCCACCACATCCATACAGAATGCAATTTTTTTAAATTAATATTTATATTTATATTATTTCATTAGCAAACTGATACACACTGCTTACAGAAATCTTTGAAAATATAAAAATGTAGAAATAGGGGGAAAAATTAGAGCCCCAGTCACCACAGTACTCTTAACATTTCGACATATTTTCTTCCAATGTTGTGCAGTTGTCATAATATGGTACAACAAATTTGTGTCCTTCTTTGTTTACTATTAAAATAGCACCTTAAGGATTTCTTTTTGGAGTGATGAAAATATTCTAAAATTTATTGTGGGAATGGTTGCATAATTCTATGAATATACTAAAAATCATTGAATTGTAACTCTAAGTAGGTGAATTGTATGGGATATAAAATATATCTCTCTAGGCCGGGAATGGTGGCTCAAGCCTGTAATCCCAGCACTTCAGGAGTGCTTGGGAGTTCAAGACCAGCCAGGTCAACACGGTGAAACCCCATCTCTACTAAAAATACAAAAAAAAATTAGCTGGGCATGATGGTGGGCACCTGTAATCACAGCTACTTAGGAGGCTGAGGCAGGAAAATCACTTGTACCCAGGAGGTGGAGGTTTCAGTGAGCCTAGACCACACCATTGCACCCCAGCATGGGCAACAAGAACAACACTCCATCTCAAAAAAAAAAAAAATTCTCTCTCTCTCTGTGTATTTTTTTTTTTTAAGAGACAGGGCCTCATTCTGTTGCCCAGGCTGGAGTGAAGTACTGTGATCACAGCTCACTGCAGCCTTGAACTCCTGTGCTCAAGCAATTCCCCCATCTTAACCTGCCACAATAAGGCTATTTAAAACTTTTTTGAAAAATGAGCATTTTCTATATTGCGATGTACTCATTGTTAACATTTTTAACTGTTGCATAATTATCTATCAGGAGGTTATACTTCCATTTATTAAACTATTCCCCTACTGTTGGACATTTGGGTAGATTTTATGTTTTAGCTGCCATAAGAATTGCTACAGTAAATTTCTTGTGTGCTATGTATCTTGGTGCTTTTTGTTTTTTTTTTTAAGACGGAGCCTTGCTCTGTTGCCCAGGCTGGAGTGCAGTGGCATGATCTCGGTTCACTGCAACCTCCACCTCCTGGGTTTAAGCAATTCTCCTGCCTCAGCCTCCCACGTAGCTAGGACTACAGGCGTGCCCTGCCATGCCCAGCTGATTTTTTGTATTTTTAGTAGAGATGAGGTTTCACCATGTTGGCCAGGCAGGTCTCAAACTCTCAACCTCAAGTGATCTACCTACCTCAGCCTCCCAAAGTGCTGAGATCACAGGCGTGAGTCACCATGCCCAGCCTTTGGTGCTTTTTTGTATCTAGAATTAGCTCCTCCCATATTGTGCCAAAGTAGAACATTGCTTCAGCATTTATTGAGTGCTTGCCACAGTCAGGTGTGGACCACACTAAGTACATTACGCACATTATTTCCTCAAATTCTTCATCTCCTTAAGAGGCCTATTCTACCCTGTTTTTGAAAGTTGAAATTGAAACTCAAGGAGGATAACTAACTCACCCAAGGTCATGGCGCTGATAAAGAGAGGAGCTGGGTGCCTACATAGCTCTGCCTGGTCCCGGAGGCCATGATTATTACACTCCCTTGTCAGATTGTAATGTTTTAGAACCTTGCTAAGTTTCAAAAGCAAAAATGCTATCCTGTTCTAAATTGTTTTCATTATGTTGAACATTCCTTTGTGTTTGCTAAACCAGACACATTCCTCTGCTGTAAATTAGCTGTTTCCCAGAGTTGGCTATACAATTAGAAGCTATGGCTTGTCACCATAGTTAGAAAGAAAAATGCCAGACAGTTTCCTTGTTTGACGCCTGCTCAAATATGGAAGCACCTTTAATGAGAGCTGACATGACTTGGGGGATTTCCTAACCATCACGCTCTTAACACAGGTGCCTGGTTTTTTCACTGGCTCCTTCCACCTGGCTGAGCCCAGATGCAGATCTGTGAGAGGAGCACAGAGCAAGGGAAGGCTCCCTGCAAGGGAGGGCTGCGGGCTAGGCTTGCTCTTCAGGGTAGTTTTTTGGTTCTTTCCTGAAGTAGGAGGCCTCACTTGGAGCATTGCTTTGCTCCTAAATTACTTAACCAAATAACAACTTATTTTCCACAGTTAGGTAGACAAACACCGCAATGATGAAAATACCAAGCACAGCAAGCCTCATGCCCACTGGGAAACTTTCTTCTCTCCAGCTCTCCGCAGTCTGGTCTTCTGTGCAGTAGTCTCTCTCCTTGGTGATAGTCCCATATGTGATTCTGGTGCTTGGTGCTCTTGCAGTCACCTGTGAACATATCAGTGGCTCTTAGGATTGTGGACAGCTCCAGTACACCTGAGCACCCCCTTAAAGTGTGTGGGTCTTGAGGTCCCAGAGTACAGTCATGGTGGAGCTTTAGAGGTAACCTCTCCTCACTAAAAACCTATGCTAATTTATTTTTTTGAGACAGGGTCTTGTTCTGCTGCCCAGGATGGAGTGCAGTGGTTCAATCACAGCTCACTGCAGCCTTGACCTCCTGGGCTCAAGAGATCCTCCTAACTCAGCCTTTTGAGTAGCTGAGACCACAGGTACATGCTCCCACACCCAGATAATTTAAAAAAAAATTTTTTTTTGAGGGACAGTTGTAGTGGTTCATGCCTGTAATCCCAGCATTTTGGGAGGACAAGGCAGGCAGATTGCTTGAGCCCAGGGGTTTGAAACCCTTTCTCTACAAAAAATATAAAAATCAGTTGGGTGTGGAGGCTGAGACTGGAGGATCAGCTGAGCCCAGGAGTTTGAGGCTGCAGTGAGTTATGATTGTGCCACTGCACTCCAGTCTGGGTGACAGAATGAGACCTCCATAAAGATTTAAAAAATTTTTTTTTTTGTAGAGACAAGGGCTCACCATGTTGCCCAGGCTGGTCTCAAACTCCTGGTCTCAAGGGATCCTCCTACCTTGATCTCCCAAAGTGCTGGGATTACAGGCGTGAGCTGTTATGCCCAGTCTCTAATTTCATCAAGTGATATTAACAGGGTATTGGGGGATGTTAGGTCTCTCAAATCCCACAAAGCATTTCTTCATTGTTTCCCCTACTTGAGTAACACTCTCAGTGCCGGCATCGAGCCTAACTTGGCATGGGCCTTGTAGATCCCCAAGTCCTGGCTGGGAAATTGCACAAGTGGATGGGAAGCCACAGTACTCAGGCCCTCTCCTTCCTCCCTTCTCAGGTACAAACACCACCTTTCAGGGTGGAGAGAAAAAGCACCTTTGCAATCTGCTTATTTTACACTTAAAAGGGCAAGAGTACTTCCTGAAACTTTCTAGCGAGAGCCTTGTGTTACCACTATTCTAATTCTGCAAAACCTGCTGAAGTTTATTCAGGAGTTAGAAGACTCTCCAGAAAGGTTTACTTTCTATTCTTTCTTTCTTCTTCTTCTCCTTTTTTTTTTTTTTTTAGTAGAGATAGGGTTTCACCATCTTGGCCAGGCTGGTCTCGAACTCCTGACCTTGTGATCCACCCACCTCGGCTTCACAAAGTGCTGGGATTACAGATGTGAGCCACCGCACCTGGCCCAGAAAGCTTTACTTTCTAATACAATTGCCTGTCTTCAGCTTTTATTTCAATTACCTGCTCTTTTTATTCCTTTTGAAAAATCGATACAAAATAGATGTACATATTTTGGGGAATATGTGATTTTATATTACATATATATTTTTTGAGACAGGGTCTCACTCTGTCGCCCAGGCTGGAGTGCAGTGGCACGATCATAGCTCACTGCATTGCAGCCTTGAACTCCTAGGCTCAACTGATCCTTCTGCATCGTCTCCCAAGTAACAGGAACTTGGGAGTAAAAGCACATACCACTATGCCTGGCTAATTTTTTAACTTTTCTGCAGAGACAGGGTCTCTCTATTTTGCTTAGGCTGATCTAAACTACTGGCCTCAAGTGATACTCCTACCTCAGCCTCCCAAAGTGCTGGGATTACAGGCATGAGCCACTGGCCCAGCCAACATGTGCTATTCTACTACCTTCATATAGTATGTAAAGATCAATCAGGGTAATTGGGATGTCTATCACCTTAAATATTTATCTTCCCTATATACTAGGAATGTTTAAATTATTCTCTTCTAGCTATTTTGAACTGTACAATAGGTTATTGTTAACTAAAGCTACTCTACTAACCTATTGAAACCTAGGTCTTATTTCTCCGATTTAACTGAATATTTGTATTCTTTTAAAAAAAATTTTTTGCCTCTTCCTCATGATCCAAGACACAAATTGAAAAAAAAAAAATGTTTTCAAATGGTTACACATCAGGAAACCTGGGCTGTGCTCTCAGTCCATTGTGACTTTTGCCCTGTCCTTCCAATTCTCCCGGGCCAATTTCCTTATCTCTAACTATGAGCAATGAGCTAGAAACTCTGGCTTGAAAATTGTTGGATATTACAAATCTTTCTCCTTTCTCAACAGATTCTTTTGAGGCTCAACCCTTCAAAGAAATCTGAATAATGAGTTTTTTCCAGGGTTACAGAATACAATAATATCAATTTCCACACATGCTAAAAAACACCATTACCTTCTTCCCTTGGAAGGCTTATAATCCAGGCAATAGGTATCTACAGCTTTGGGTTTAGTGGTGGAAGCCTCGAGCCTCTGATAAACAGAAAGAAAATGTCAAGAGGAATTTATTTCCAATGTCTTGTTCAAATAACCTTAGTTTTTGTTCTAGAAAAAGTCACGTAATCCAAAGACTGATAAAAGTTTTTGGCACACAAGGTAGTTTAGCACTTTATAATACAAACTTCAGTTTGCCTTTATTCTAGAATTAGCGAAAACATCCACGTTCCATGGAGTAGTATTTGACTTCAGTGACTCACATGAGACACTACGCATGGCAGTGACTAGGGCACATGATGAGAGCAGCACTCTGTTCTCAAATATCACTCTGTTTTGCTCCTTCACTTGTACTTTGTTGCTTGGAACTCTTTTCTTGTATGAGCATGCATCATTTTACACAAAGAAAAAAGTTATTTTAACAAAACAAGTTGACTATGAACAAGAACTAGAAAATAATTTAGGAAAATGAAATGTTTTGTAAAAGAAGTAGAAGCAATTGTGGGGGGCTCCCAGGTATGTGAAGATAGGGTGTCAGATGATGTTGCTAATTCCATCGATCAAGCGCTAAGCCCCATGTACCCATGAACTCACTGAGGCCTTCTAGTGAGCGCCACCTGCGAGGGAGCGAGCCACCCATCTAGTAAGCACTATTCTGTTTTGGAAATGAGTCTGAGGCACAGAAAGGTTAAGTAACTTGCTAGAGGCCACACAGTATTATCAGTGGAGAACTATGTGCTTGGACCTCTACACTAGACTCCTCTCCACCCTTCAGTTTCTGAAACTAATTTCCCTCCTGTAGGAAACCTTTATTACTCTCACCCACTCAGATCACTCTTCTATGCTATATTTCTTCAGCCCTAATATACACATGTTGTACTGTAGTGTTTTGTTTGTTTTTGGAGACAGAGTCACCCAGACTGGAGTGTAGTGGCACAATCTCAGCTCACTGTGACCTCTGCCTCCTGGGTTAAGGCTGTTCTCTTGCCTCCGCCTTCTGAGTAGCTGACATTACAGGCAAGCTCCACCATGCCTGGCTAATTTTTAAAACAATATTTTTAGTAGAGCCGGGGATTTGGCCTGTTGGCTAGGCTGCTCTTGAACTCCTGATCTCAAGCAATCTACCCGTCTCAGCCTCCCAGAGTGCTGGGATTACAGGTATGAGCCGCTGCACCCGGCCCTTATGTTTTATTTATTCATTTAACAAACATTTGGTGCATGCTGCTGAGTGCCAGGCCTGAAGCCTGCTGTGAAGATTTCAGAAGGGCTTGCCAAGCCGTCCCTGTCCTAAACAGCTCACTACCGAGCATGGTTATTTTGTAATTGTTCTGCACTGGCTTCCTTCTTCCCTAATCAGACCATCTGTTGGATCTCATGGAGCTGTCTCCTGTTTCTCTTTAAATCAAGCCACAGTATCTAACATGTGGGGCCATTGGTAACTTGCCATCTACTCCCCTGCTGGAAGGACCCTTAGACATAAGAGGCGCCTTCTGACATAATATCTTTCCGTAAGATAGACAGTGAATCAGGAACTGGAGAATTCCCAGGAGTGGTAGAAGGAGCTGGGACTGGCGTCAGATAGGAAAAGGACTGACCAAGACCAGGACAGAACCAGAAGCACAAGGGAAGTGAAGAGGAGAGTAATGACCGCAATCCCAAAATAGACTGGACTGGAGCTTCCATTATGGAGAGTCCGAGAGTGGATGGGCACTTGGGCATCCGAGTTCATCATGGAGCTACCAGGAGGAAGGAGAGCCTGGGTTTTAGCAAGGATGTGGTCAGTACACCACAACGGAGCACACCCCTCCAGCAGGTGAGGACTATGACCTATGGCAGGCCCAAGGGTCCCAGCCCAGTGGGCATGGCTTGCTGTAGCGTCATGCACTGCCAGTCACCCTCTACCCAGCACAGGTCACCAACGATGAAACAGCTACAGCCTCCTCCCCTTCCCCCGTACTCCCTGTGCCCCCTTCTTAAAGACGTTCTCAACAGTGGTTTAGCGATACCCAAGCGAGGCCTTTGCATATGTGGGAAGTTGTGCATAGCACGAGAGCGCCACATGCAAGGAAACACCTTTCCCCATGTAGACAGTAGATTTACATACCCTTACCACATACCCTTCCAGGAACAGGGAAGTTAAGGCTCTTGAGGAAGAGGTACTTTGAAATTTCCCACAAAGGTGCCATGTGGGCTAGTGTTGGCATGCTCACCAAGAGATATTTCAAGCTATTTCCAAGGGTATTGGAAAAATCATTTATAAGCAAATTCTTTGTTTTTAACCTTTTTTACTTATGGAAAATTTTAAGCATATACAAAAATAGACAATAGACCCATCACATGCAACTTCTTTTTAATTCTCTTAAATTTAAAAATAGATACGTGAAATAAAGCATTTGCGGTAGAAGTCTGTTGCAAAATCGAATGATAGAATTTCACAGCCCCTAGGCAATCAGATACTCCCCTTGTGCCATAAGGAGATTTAGGCCTTTTACTTCCTTTTCTTTTACAATATGTTTTCTTTACTATCATTCATATGTAGAGTTCTCCTGCAGTATGTAGAAGGTGGACATTGTGATTTTCAAAAATGGATTAATTGTGGCCTATCCACTGATGGCTCTGCAGCCATCAGTAATAATTACTATTATAAAGACCATATAACAGAGAAAAGGGTTATCGATTAGTGTTAATAAATAGGGTATAAAATTGTACACACAGTGATGTCTACTGTGTAAACATATACTAGATATGCACATAAACACAAATGAGGTAAATTGAAAAAATAAAATCAGTTTTTGTATCAAGTGGTGTGTTTGTGGTTGATTTATATTTCATCTTTTAAAAAATTCCATTAACGCTGTTATAATATGATTTTCACTATAAACAACATTTACAGTGGAGCTAAAAAATATTGGTGTTTATTAAAGCAGTGGCTCAGTGAGGGCAAAAGGCACCCAGGAGACACACAATATCTTTGTTCTCTTCTCCTTAGGCCTGGAGCTAAAATCTGCAAAGATGGCTGTTTTAGCAAAGCATTTGGAGCCCAGAGCTGAGGAATATGTGGCCCCCTCTGCTTTTCCACCCCCTTCACTATATCCTCGGCACTGAAGGCCAAAAATTCCACCACACTCCCTCCCAAGACCTGAAGGATACTGCTGGCCACAGCTGTAGTTAGTTATAAAAGTAGTGTGGGCAGGTTCAGTGGCTCACACCTGTAATCCCAGCACCTTGGGAGGCCCAGGCAGGCAGATCATGAGGTCAGGCATTCAAGACCATCCTGGCCAATATAGTGAAACCCAATTTCTACTAAAAATACAAATTTTAGTCAGGTGTGGTGGCACTTGCCTGTAGTCCCAGCTACTTGGGAGGCTGAGGCAGAAAAATCACTTGAACCCGGGAGGTGGAGGTTGCAGTGAGCTAAGATCATGCCATTGCACTCCAGCCTGGGTGACAGAATGAGATTCTGTCTCAAAAAAAGTAAAAGTCGTAAGTCAGAAATATGCCAATACAACAAACTGTGAGTGTCTCACCGCAACACTGGCTGGCATGTATGTGGCATTCCCTGTGCTCCAGGCCCCATTCTAAGCATTTTACATCAATAAACTAATTTCATTCTAAAAACCATCCTATGAGAAAGGTACTTTTCTTATGCCCGTTTTACAGATGGGAACCCTGAGGCATAGAGCGTTTAAGTAGCTCTCCCGTGCTCACACAGGGGCGAGGCAGTGGGGCCCATAGTCCCTGCCCATAGTCACATGGTACTGCAGCATGGTAGTGGAGGGAATGAGGAATATCGTGTTCTGAATATCTATTATTTTTGGCATTTAACATACTTCAATTCACTTAATCTTTATCTTTATTTTTATTTTTGAGACAGAATCTTGCTCTGTTACCCAGGCTGGAGTGCAGTGGTGTGATCTTGGCTCACTGCAACCTCCACCTCCTGGGTTCAAGCAATTCTCTGCTTCAGCCTCCCGAGTGGGTGGGATTACACGCGCCCGCCACCAAGCCTGGCTAATTTTTTGTATTTTTAGTAGAGACGGGGTTTTGCCATCTTGGCCAGACTGGTCTTGAACTCCTAATTTTGTGATCCACCCGCCCTGGCCTCCCAAAGTGCTGAGATTACAAGCATGAGTCACAGAGCCCACCCAACTCACTTAATCTTTCTAACAACTCTAGGAGGTAATTATTACAGTCACCATTTTACAGAGGAGAAAATAGAGGCATAGGGAGCTAAATCATTTGCCCTAGATAACACAATTCATACAAGGCATAGCTATAATTTAAACCCAGATATCCTGGCTCCAATGCTTTCAAAAAAATATATTTCTGTTATTATACAAGAACTCATCATTGAAAATATGTCAAAATATGTATTGAAAAATTGTTCATTAACTTATAAGTTATCACAATCATTAATTTCTTATGGAAGTAACATTTTTAGCTAGTATTTCCATTCTTAAACATCTTGGATGAATTGGCATTTTCATAAGATTTTTTTTCCAGGTGGACTATTTTGTGGTAATTCTGGCCTACTTAGGTATATCATAGTCAATCAGAAAGAATATTGTGTATGATACTTTCTGTCATACTGTATCACATTATAGTTAACTACAAAACAGTGGGCTAATATCCAGAGCCAGAAAGAACAATAATCATTTTGTGTTCCCATTAAAATCATCAAAAAGTATATTTGTTTTTTTGGTTTTTGGGTTTTTTGGGGGGATGGAGTCTTGCTCTGTTGCCCAGGCTGGAGTGCATTGGCGAGATCTCAGCTCACTGCAACCTCCACCACCAGGGTTCAAGCGATTCTCCTGCCTCAGCCTCCTAAGTAGCTGAGATTACAGGTGCATGCCACCATGCCTGGCTAATTTTTGTATTTTTAGTAGAGATGGGGTTTCACTATTTTGGCCAGGGTGATCTTGAATCCCTGACCTCAGGTGATCTGCCAGCCTCAGCCTCTCAAAGTGTTAGGATTACAGGCATGAGTCACCACGCCCCGCCTACATTTGTTTTTTTTTAAAACAATCTACCTTGACTAAAGCTGTCACTATCTGTCCATGAAGAAATACAAGTTTGTTCGCATTTCCACAGAACATATATTTACCGTGTAGGCCTGAAGCTGGCCAAAATTTCACAGGCCAATTATAGGTAGTCAAGAAAAAGGTGCTGAGCCCAGCTTCCTACCCTTTCTTTCTCGTCTTCTCCCAAGATCCCTTACCACTGGACTTGGAGAAGTCAGAAGGCAGGGATGTCCCTGAAACGTGGAGATTGCATTCTCTACAAACTGAAACATAATACATTCTCCAGTTACTCTAATTCAATAATGCAATTATTTCATAAAGGCCTACATGTAGAATTGGACACTTTTACAAATGACATAGCAAACTGGAAGTTGTGACCTGCTTACAGGCAGAAAAAAAAAAAACCAACCTCCTTTTGATTTACAGACCTTTAAAACTGAGTTAACTCCAAATCCCTTTATTGACTAAAAATTATTGAGTTAGTAAAAGATCTATAATCATAGCAGACTTTTACTTCATTGTTTTTACCTGAATCCTGATTTGATAAAGCTTTTATTAAAATGTTGTGTTCTCTTAACCCAAGTAATGATTTTGAATTAAAAGGATTTAAAAATTATCTGTACCACATCAACAAAAGAAAGGTTAAAAACCCATACAGCCAAGGAATGAGGTTGAAAATAAGATAAAAATTTTATTCTAAAAATAAAACAAAAAAAATAAGGTTAAAAACCTTATGATCATCTCCATTCCTGATTTTTAAAAAATTTTCTAGTAAGTAACCAGGGAAGGTGGCTCACACCTGTAGTCTCAGAATTTTGGGAGGCCAAGATGGGTGGGTCACTTGAGGTCAGGAGTTCAAGACCGGCCTGGCCAACATGGTAAAACTCCACCTCTACTAAAAATACAAAAATTAGCCAGGCATGGTGGTGGGCACCTATAATCCCAGATACTTGGGAGGCTGAGGCAGGAGAATCTCTTGAATCTGGGAGGCGGAGGTTGCAGTGAGCCAAGATCACACCACTGTCGCCTGGGTGACAGAGCGACATTCTCTCTTTCTCAAAAAAAAAACAAAACAACTTTGTAAACCAGGAATAGGAACTTCCTTAACTTGATAAAAGATATCTTTGAAAACCTACACCAAAAGTCATACTCAAAGGTAAAATATTAGAAGGATTTCCTTTAAAATCAGGACCAAGGAAGGAATGTCCACTGTCATCACTCTCCTTCACTATTATCGTAAAAAGTCTTAGCCAGCACAGTAAAAAAAAGAAAGAAAGGAAGAAAAAAGAAATTAAAGATATACAAACCAGGCTACAAAACAATCTGCAGAAAAAGTATTGTAATTGCAAAGAGTTTATTGTTGTAAAGTCAACATACAGAAGTCAACTTCATTTCTATATACCAGTAACAATTTAAAATTTGCTTTAAAAAAGGTCTTATTTCCAATGGAGGCAAAAATTAAAAGCCTACCTAGTAATTAAGCTAACAAAAGATGAGCATGTTCTTTACCAAGAAAATTATACAATCTTGGCCGGGCGCGGTGGCTCAAGCCTGTAATCCCAGCACTTTGGGAGGCCGAGGCTGGTGGATCACAAGGTCAAGAAATCGAGACCATCCTCGTCAACATGGTGAAACCCCCTCTCTACCAAAAATACAAAAAATTAGCTGGGCACGGTGGCGCGTGCCTCTAATCCCAGCTACTCAGGAGGCTGAGGCAGGAGAATTGCCTGAACCCAGGAGGTGGAGGTTGCGGTGAGCTGAGATCTCGCCATTGCACTCCAGCCTGGGTAACAAGAGTGAAACTCCGTCTCAGAAAAAAAAAAAAAAAAAAGAAAAGAAAAGAAAATTATACCACCTTACTGAAGGACATTAAAGAAAATTTCAATAAATGTAAAAACATTAAAATACCCATTTACATCCGCAGGAACACAAAGATGGAAACAATAAGCAGGGATCCCAAAAGGAGGAATGAGGAGGGCAAGGGCTGAAAACATAGCATTGGGCACTGTGTTGACTACTTGGGCGATGAGATCATCAGAAGCCCAACTCTCAGCACGGCACGATGTGCCAGTGTAACAAACCTGCACATGTACCCCCTGAATCGAAAATTTTAAAGTAAAGAAATAAATAATCCGTTAAAAAATAACCGATGTAGGCTGGGTGCGGTGGCTCACGTCTGTAATCCCAGCATTTTGGGAGGCCGAGGTGGGCGGATCACCTGAGGTCGGGAGTTCGAGACCAGCCTGACCAACATGGAGAAACCCCATCTCTACCAAAAATACAAAATTAGCCAGGAGTGGTGGTGCCTGCCTCTAATCTCAGCTACTTAGGAGGCTGAGGTAGAAGAATAGCTTGAACCTGGAAGGTGGAGGTTGTGGTGAGCTGAGATTGCTTCATTGCACTTCAGCCTAGGCAACAAGAGTGAAACTCAATCTCAAAAAAAACACCCCAAAAACAAAAAATCCGATGTATATATGGAAACTTGATATATGACAAGAGCTAACATTGCAGCTCAGAACTGAAAAAATGGACCGTTGGAAAATGGTATTGGGAGAAAACTGGGGTAGATGTACTTCTCCCAATTTATTCTGCTAAGTACAGCCAATCCCCCTGGAAATTTTACCTAAAACAAGCCTATGAAGACTCTGGAAGATACAGGGAGAAGACACACGGGCCAAGAAACTCGAGACTCAGGGAAGACAAGATGGTGAGTTCCCGAGGTTTTCTTTTTATCTTATATATCCTGGACTGGGTGCTGGAGGAACTGATAATCTGGAAACGCCAAGGGATACAGGTCAAAAAAAGCTCCCAGAAAAGCCAAAAGACAAGAAAAAGGGCAGCCTAGTAAGGAAAAAGCTTTTTAACATTAACTGCCCTATGGCAGCCAAACAGCCCACCTCCACCCCCACCAGTCAAGGTGCATGAGAAGCCTGAACTTTCACCCCCATGTGGGTTCTCATGCATCTTGGCTGGTCGGGGTGGAGATGGGCTGTTTGGAAACAGAAGCCCAGGAGGTGGGCATCTGCTCCCTGCCTGGGTGTTGTCAGAGGAGGCCATGTGGGAGCCCCTCTCAGCAGCCCAGCAGTAAGAAGGCATCCCCCGCCTCCACATACACCCCAAGATGTCCCCAGTGGAAGCCTGGACTTTTACCTCCACCAGCAGAGAGGCAGTGTCCCTCTTTTCCCACGAGCATAGAGTCAGAGAATGTCCACTAAAAGAAGGTTTAAAAACCACCCAAGGCCGGGCTAGGTGGCGCACGCTTATCCCAGAACTTTGGGAGATCAAGTGGGTGGATCGCCTGAGGTTGGAAGTTCAAGACCAGCCTGACCAACATGGAGAAACCCCGTCTCTACTAAAAATAAAAATTAGCTGGGTGTGGTGGCTCACACCTGTAATCCAAGCTACTCGGGAAGCTGAGGCAGGAGAATAGCTTGAACCCGGGATGCAGAGGTTGTGGTGAGCCAAGATCATGCCATTGCACTCTAGCCTGGGCAACAAGAGCAAAACTCCATCTCAAACAAACAAGCAAACAAACACCCAGAAGGCCAGGCGTGGTGGTTCATGCCTGTAATCCCAGTACTTTGGGAGGCCAAGGCAGGTGGATCACTTGAGGTCAGGAGTTCGAGACCAGCCTGGCCAACATGGTGAAACCCTGTCTCTACCAAAAAAAGAAAAAGAAAAAAAAAAAAAAATACAAAAATGAGCCAGACGTGGTGGCAGGCACCTGTACTCCCAGCTGCTCAGAAGGCTGAGGCAGGAGAATTACTTGAACCCAAGAGGCGGAGGTTTCAATGAGCTGTGATCACACCACTGCATTCCAGCCTTGGTGACAGAGTGAGACTCCATCTCAAAAAAAAAACAAAAAAACCACCCATAGTCTTGTGGGAGGAGACAATAATAGACACTGACACCAAGATGACACAAATGTTGGAATTATCGCACCAAGATTTTAAAGCAGCCATCATAAAATATTTCAGTGAACTATTGAGCATGTTTGAAACAAATGAAAAAAATATAAACTCTTTGCAGAGAAGTAGAATATATAAAAAAAAAAAAAAACCCAAGTGTACATTTTAGAACTGACAGCTTGCGAAGCAAAGCAAGATCCTGTCTCTAAAAATAAAAAATAAAAAAAATTAGCCAGGCATGATAGTGTGTGCCTGTAGTCCCAGCTACTCAGGAGGCTGAGGCAGGAGGATTGTTTGAGCCCAGGAGTTTGAGGTTTCAGTGAAAATCCTACCTTAAAAAAAAAAAAATTTAGAACTGAAAAGAAATACAAAATATGGGCTCAACAGCAGAATAGAGAAGACAGAGAAAAGGATCAATGAATTTGAAGATAGAGCAATATCACCCAAGCTGAATGACAGAGAGAAAACAGAAAAAACAATCAGTGTCTCAGGGACTTATAAGACTGTAATGAGGCCGGGCACGGTGGCTCAAGCCTGTAATCCCAGCACTTTGGGAGGCCGAGGTGGGTGGATCACGAGTTCAAGAGATCGAGACCATCCTGGTCAACATGGTGAAACCCCGTCTCTACTAAAAATACAAAAAATTATCTGGGCATGGTGGTGCGTGCCTGTAATCCCAGCTACTCAGGAGGCTGAGACAGGAGAATTGCCTGAACCCAGGAGGCGGAGGTTGCAGTGAGCCGAGATTGCGCCATTGCACTCCAGCCTGGGTAACAAGCAGGAAACTCCGTCTCAAAAAAAAAAAAAAAAAAAAAAAAAGACTGTAATGAAAGACCTAACATTTGTCATCAGGGTCCCTAAAGGACAGAAGAATGAGGTGGGGCTAAAAAAGATATTTGAAGAAATGCCCCTCTGGCTTCCCTAAGGCACAGCTCAAACCTTTCTTGCAAAAAAGAAGAAAAAAAAAAAGACAGAATGGCTGAAAATGTCCCAAATTTGGCAAAAGACGTAAATCTACAGATCAAGAAGCTGCATGAACCCAAATCAGATAAAACTAAAGAAATCCATGCCAAGACACATCATAATCGAACTTCTGAAAACTTTTGTGCAATAAAGGACATTATCAAGAAGGTAGCCAGGCATGGTGGTGCAGGCCCACAGTCCCAGCTACTGAGGAGGCTGCAGCGGGTGGACTGCTTGAGTCCAGGAGTTTGAGACTAGCCTGGGCAACATAGTTTAAATTTTTTTTTAAAAGGCCAGGTGTGGTGGCTCATGCCTGTAATCCCAGCGCTTTGGGAGGCTGAGGTGAGTGGATCACAAGGTCAGGAGTTTGAGATCAGCCTGGCTAGCCTGGTGAAACCTCGTCTCTACTAAAAATACAAAAATTAGCTGGGCATGGTGGCATGTACCTGTAATCTCAGATACTCAGGAGGCTGACGAAGGAGAATGACATGAGCCCAGGAGGTTGCAGTGAGCTGAGATCGTGCCATTGCACTCAGCCTGGGCAACGGAACAAGATTCTGCCAAAAAAAAAAAAAAACCTAAAAAAAGAAATTAAAAAGACAATGTATAGACTGGAAAAAAACTTGCAAATCATATATGTGTGATCTATTATCTAGAATATAGAAAGAATTCTTACAACTCAAAAACAAAAGCAACCCCAGTCTAAAGATGGGCAAAGAGACATTTCTCCAAAGAAGATATAGAAGTGGCCAATAAGCACATAAGATTCATTATAATAAGATAATGACATATCCTGACATAATGATGTCATAAGATGATGAGATCTTTAGTCATTAGGGAAATGCAAATCAAACTACAATGAGCTATCACTTTATACCCAGTAGAATGGCTATTAAAAAAAAAAAAAAAAAAGGCCGGGCATGGTGGCTCAACCCTGTAATCCCAGCACTTTGGGAAACCAAGGTGGGTGGATTACTTCAGGTCAGGAGTTCGAGACCAGCCTGACCAACATGGTGAATCCCCGTCTCTACTAAAAATACAAAAATTAGCCGGGCACAGTGGCATGTGCCTGTAATCCCAGCGACTTGGGGAGCTGAGGCAGAAGAATTGCTGAACCCAGGAGGCAGAGGTTGCAGTGAGCTGAGATCTTGCCACTGAACTCCAGCCTGGGTGACAGAGCAAGACTCTGTCTCAAAAAATAAATAAATAAATAAATAAAAAGGAGGAAAATAGCAAGTGTTGGCAAGGATGTGGAGAAATTGGAACCCTCATATGTTGCTAGTGGTAATGTAAAATGGTCCAGCCACTGCGGAATGGAGCACAGTTTGGCACTTCCTCCAAAAGTTAGACATAGAATTACTGAATGACCCACCAATTCCACTCCTAGGTACCTAGCCAAAAAAATTGGAAATCAGGTACTCAAATCCTTGAACATGAATGTTCATAGTGGCACTGTTCACAACAGCCAAAAGGTAGAAACAACCCAAACGTCTATCAATGGATGAATAAATAAACAAATTATGATATGTACACATAATGGAATATAATTCAGCCATAAAAAGGAATGAAGTGCTGATACAAATCCATGGACAATATGGATGAACCTCAAAAACCTTATACTAAGCAAAAGAAGCTAGGCACAAAACATCACACATTGAATGATTCCATTTATGTGAAATGTATCCAGAAGGAAATCCATTAAAACAGAAAGCAGATTGATAGCTGCTGCAGGGGTGGGGTGGGGTGGCATGGAGGGGTGGGGCAACCGGGCAGTAACTGCTTAATGGGTGTTGTTTTTATTTTAGGGTGACAAAAATGTTTTGGAACTAAAATAGAGGTGGTGGTTTCACAGCATTTTGAATGTACTAAATGTCACTGGATTGTGAGCTATATTATTTGTTTATTAATTTATTTAAACTTTTTTTTTTTTTTTTGGAGATAGTGTTTCCTTCTTGTTCCCCAGGCTGGAGTACAATGGCTCGATCTTGGGTCACTGTAATCTCCACCTCTTTGGCTCAAGACATTCTCCTGCCTCAGCCTCCCAAGTAGCTGAGATTACAGGCACCCGCCACCACACCCAGCGAATTTTTGTATTTTTAGTAGAGATGGAGTTTCACCATGTTGGCCAGGCTGGACTCAAACTTCTAATCTCAGGTGATCCACTCACCTTGGCCTCCCCAAGTGCTGTAATTTGTCCTTCCAAATTACAGGCATGAGCCACCAAGTTTGGCTTCTTTATTTATTTATTCATTTTGAGGCACAGTCTCACTCTGTTGTCCAGACAGGAGTGTAGTGGTGCAATCTCGGCTCACTGCAACCTCTGCCTCCCGGTTCAAGCGATTCTCATGCCTCAGCCTCCTGAGTAGCTGGAATTACAGGCATGCACCACCATGCCCAGCTAATTTTTGTATTTTTAGTAGAGAAGGGGTTTCACCATGTTGGCCATGCTGGTCTCGAACTCCTGTCCTCAAATGAACTGCCTGCCTTGGCCTCCCAAAGTGCTGAGATTACAGGCATGAGCCATTATGTCCAGCTTAAATTGTGTACTTTAAAATAGTTAATTTTATGTTGTATAAATTTCATTTCAATTTTTAAAAATCTTGATTCTTATCATTGTAGTGTGATTATATAAGTGATATTATGTCTTTATTCTAATGAAATACTGAAATTTTGGGCAGAGGTAAAAAAAAAATGATGTCTGTAGTTTGACCTCAAATAGGTCAAGAAAAAAAGATACATAAAATTCTAAAACACAGATGGAAAAATCTTAACCATTGGCGAATTTGGGTATGGTTAGATTCAATATGACCATGTAAGAATTCTTTGTTGGAAACTTGTTTCAAAATAGGCTGGGCTCAGTAGCTCATGCCTGTAATCCCAGCACTTTGGGAGGCCAAGGCAGGTGGATCACCTGAGGTTGGGAGTTCGACACCAGCCTGACCAATATGGAGAAACCCTGTCTCTATTAAAAATACAAAGTTAGCTGGGCATGGTGGTGCATGCCTGTAATTCCAGCTACTCAGAAGGCTGAGGGAGGAGAATTGCTTGAACCCAGGAGGCGGCAGTGAACTGAGATCACGTCATTACACTCCAGTGCCTGGGCAACAAGAGCAAAACTTCATCTCAAAAAAAGAAAGAAAGAAAAAAAGAAATTGCTTCAAAATAAAAACTTCAAATATAAGCACATTTAATTTTAAAAAGTCACTAAGAAGAGGATAAAAAGACAAGCCCAAATTACTAGAAGATATGTGCTACAATATAGCTAATGAAAGATTGGTATTCACAGTATATAAGGAGCTCCTATAAATTAACAAGAAAAAGATAAACAACCTAATTAAAAATGGGCAAAATACATGAATAGGCATTTCACAGATGCGAAAACACAAATGACCAATAAATGTGAAAGGATGCCCAACCTTATTAATAATAAAATACATAAAATTAAAATAATAAAATATCACCTTACACCCACCACACTGACAAAAATAAATCTAGCAATGCCAACTTTTGAAGAATATTTAGAAAAATGAAGCTTTTTTTTTGACGAGATCTTGTTCTGTCGCCCAGGCTGGAATGCAGTGGCAGGATCAAAGCTCACTGTAGCCTTGAACTCCCAGGCTCAAGTCATCTTCCTGCCTCAGCCTCCTGAAAAGCAAGAACTACAGGTGGGCACCACTATGCCCAGCTAATTTTTTTCTTAAATTTTATTTTTAGAGACAGGGTCTTGCTATGTTGCCCAGACTGGTCTTGAACTCTTCACTTCAAGTAATCCTCCCACCTTGGACTCTCAAAGTGCTGGGATAATAGGCATTAGCCACCATGCCCAGCCCCTGGAGTTCTTAATATATTGCTGGAGAAAGCATAAAATGGTGCAACCATGTTGTAGAGCAATTTAATATGATCTCTTAAGTTGAAGATGTTTAGACCCCTTCAATTTAGCAGTCCTACTCATAGTAGGACTCTAATGAGCCTTGACAAGGCTCAAGAGATTAAAAATAACTCAGGTGTGCTCACCTGGGAGATACAACAGGAAACTCCTCTCCCTAAAATGGAGACATAGAGCCATACTCACAAAGTATAATTTAGCTAAAGTCACTATGGGTACATTCACGCAATCAGAAAAAAATTATTACACATATACACACTGGGTCCTGTACCACAAAGTTTGTAACAGCATTGTTTGTGTTTAAAAAAATTGAAAACAATCCAAATGTCCAACAAAGAGGGAATGAGTAAAAATACTTCTCCAATAATTCTATATGGCAGTGAAAATGAATGAACTAAAGCTACCAATAATGACCATGTAAGCTCACAACATAATGCTGAATGGTAAGGGAAGCTGCAGAAGAAAATTTGCAGTATAATATCACTTAAATAAAATACAAAATCATGAAAAACTAAATGAAAGTTTGTGGATACTATAAAGAAAAGGGAAAGAATGGTAAGTAGAAAATTCAGGATAGTGGTTACCAAGTGGGAAAGGAAGAAGATGTCCCAAGAGGGATATACTGGGGGCTTCAACTGATTCAGCAACGATTCATATTTTTTAATCTTTGGGGTGGGAATCCAACTTCTCATTACAAAATTCTTTGTTCCTTTTCATATGCATGATATATTTTATTTTAAAAAGTCAGAAAGATGTTCAGATACATTTTTTTCTCCATACTTGGGCAAATTCCAGCTACCAATCTGCATATGTCAGGCCATTTCTAACTGTGCTGATTTCTGTGCCATAGTTTTAGTTTGCAACTGGAAGGGTCATTAAGAAGTGCCTCCCATGGACTCTCACTAGGTAGCAATCACCAGAAAGACCTTTGCTTCCATGGAAAAAACAGATGTCCCGAGTCCTTCTGTAATACCATGGAAAGGACACGGAGGGGAGCTATTTCATCACTCAGGTGCCTGGTTGTTTTTCCTCCCCTGTGGCCATTTGAAATAATGGAGAGGGAAATAAAATGGAAATTCAGAGACTAGATTTCTATTTCCAGTTTTTCTCTACTCCTCTATGTGGTCATGGGCAAGTCATATGCCCTTTCTGCCTGTTTCCTCATCTGTAAGAAAAATCACATGGCCTCCTCCAGCAAGCTTTTCAAATATGAAATGCCATGATCCATAGTTATCTACAGGACAGGCACAGTGGGTCACACCTGTAATCTCAGAGCTTTGGGAGGCCAAGGCAGGAGGATTCCTTGAGCCCAGGAGTTTGAGACTAGCCTGGGCAACATACAAGACCTCGTCTCCACAAGAAATTTAAAAATTAGCAGGTGTGGTGACACACACCTGTAGTCTTAGCTGCTCAGAAGTGGGAGCCCAGGCAGTCGAGGCTACAGTGAGCTGTGATCACGCCACTGCACTTCAATCTGGGCGATGGAGTGAGACCCTGTCTCAAGAAAAAAAATTATCTCTAATAAATCATTCCTGGACCCATGAATTGTAATGCATAACGCCTAGTGCTTACGAAGTCTTGACAAGGCTCAAGAGATTAAAAGTAACTCAGGTGTGCTCACATGGGAGGTACAACAGGAAACTCCTCTCCCCAAAATGGAGACATAGAGCCATACTCACAAAGTATAATTTAGCTAAGTCACTATGGATATATTCTTAGATGAAAAAGAAAAGAAAGCTGAGTTTTCTAAACAAATCCATGTTTTTTCTACAGCGGAACACCACTGCTCATAATTCCATTTTATGAAAATAAGTAAGTTTATCTTTATTATCATCTTGGGATCATTGTAATCGGGGTGTGGTTCCACTATTTCCTCCTGCTGCTCTTGAATCGAAAACTGGGTTCTATTACACAGAAAAGAAATCAACATTTAATCAATAAGATCAAGCTATACTGATCATGTCTACCAGGAGGTCAATATTTTTACAGGAAGGATGTTAAATTACATTCCTTGTAGAGACGGCATCTATCGGCCCCCTTAGCACATGCCAAAGGTGAGAAGAAAGGGCTCATTAAGTAGTTAGAGACTATGCAATTTTCTCTTCACTTTGACCCAACTAGAATATACATCTACTATTGGGAATAAGGATGTTTTTCAATTAATTAAGAAACTATTAGAGGGGTGTTTAACATCAGGTCTTCTAAAGCCCATAAATGCTACTTGAATCACACACGATTTAATTGTAGTCCTTGAACATATATTCCCCTGATACACCAGGCCTGAGGGCGGCAGCCTTTGGGATGGGCCCTGTGCATGCTAATGTAGTCTTACAAGGTATCTCATAAGTAACAATAGAAATTGAGGCACAGAGAGTAAAAATCCTATTAAAGTTTTGGCGGAAAGACATTGAAATAAACTTAAAATTTGGGAGCAAAAATGAGACATGATGTTTTCCTTCCCTTCCTTATCGCCCCCTGGGGTGTCAGTATGCTCTGCACACTGAGAAAGGAGGCAGAAGGGACGTGGACACAGAAGTGGTGGCATGCCTGGAGGCCCAGAAATGGAGTGGTGAGGGTGTGGAGGGTTTTGGCCTGCCTGGTAGTAGAATTAGAGCAGTTGGAGGGGTAAGGGGACTAGTATGGAGACATTAGTGTGCCCTGGGGCAAGGAAGAGGACCAGTGAGGGGAAGGAAGAGGGCCCTCTTGTAGTGAGGGTGGCAGGGAGATGTTGATATGCTCCATGGTCAAGGAGGTAGTGATGGGTGATGCAGAGAAGGAAGTGGCTATTGTGATTGGGTAATTAGTTATACTGGGAAAATTAGAAAATTGACGCTGAGTGTGGTGCTCACGCCTGTAATCCTAGCACTTCGGGAGGCCAAGGTGGGTGGATCACCTGAGGTCAGGAGTTTGAGACCAGCCTGGTCAACATGAAATTATTTTTGTATTTTCAGTAGAAACCCTGTCCCTACTGAATTTCCACTATTTCCTCCTGCTTTAGTAGAAACCCTGTCTCTACTAAAAATACAAAAATTAGCCAGGCATGGTGGCGCACGCCTGTAGTTCCAGCTACCTGGGAGGCTGAGGCAGAAGAATTGCTTGAATCCAGAAGGCGGAGATTGCAGTCAGCTGAGATTGTACCACTGCACTCCAGCCTGGGCAACAGAGCGAGACTCTGTCTAAAAAAAAAAAATTAGGAAAATTGAGTGAAAATGTAAATACGCTAAGGCTAATGGAATCTATAATCAGAAGATAATGGAATCATTGTCAGAGAAGTGATTTTATAAACATGCATGATTAGAAAAGAACATTGGATTGTTAGATTGCAGTTGGAGATAAATATGAACTCATAGTTTTTAATTTTATGTATACATACATAAAAATAGAGATGTATGTGTTTATATGTACATAGATACATGCATTTATTTTCTAGCTCTGTCCTCTGAAAAAGACCTGGAAGCAATGATACCCAGTAGAAAGGCGCTCACTGAAGGCCTGGGTCTTGGTTTCCAAACACCATCTTGTGAAAGGAATCAAGGCTCCTGGGGCAGAGGCGGGGCGGAGTACAAGATGAGTCTGAAACATCTTTTTATGCCAGAAACCAAGGAAGTGCTCAAATAATGATGAGGACATGTCACAAGGACACAGTATCTATCTGGCTCCTACTAGCCAAATCCGGGAAACTTTGAGCCTGAAAAAAATGATGTCAATGGATATAACCCATTGGATGAGAAGAAATCAATGAATTCATACTTACATGAGTGAATGGGTGCATGAGTGAGTTAATGAATGAATAGGGAGAAAGGAAAATGCTTCTTACAGTAGAATGCCAACTAATAAATGTAGAAGGACTGATAGAAATAGAAAATCTCAATAGGCCCTCAGCACCGTGGAAGCTGATTCAGGCAGTGTTCTATAGATGCTAAGGCTAATGAGTGAGGCTCCATGAGGAACATTATGTTGGTGTCATTTCAGAATATTTCCCCAGAGAATGCTGCTCAATTACAAAGGCAAAAATAATGTTTTGAGTTTTTTGTTGTTATTTTGACACAGGGTGGCTTCGTCATCCAGACTGGAGTGCAGTGGTGCAGTCTCAGCTCACTGCAGCCTCGATCTCCCAGGCTCCAGCCATTCTCCCACCTCAGTCTCTCGGGTAGCTGCGACTACAGGAACATGTCACCATACCTGTCTAATTTTTGTGGTTTTTATAGAGAAGAGGTCTCACTATGTTGAACTCCTGAGCTCAAGTGATCCACCTGCCTCAGCCTCCCAAAGTGTTGGAATTACAGGTATGAGCCACTGTGCCTGGCCAAGAAACCTGACAAGCATCAACTTTTCCGGGTAATTAAGGTTAACATTACTAGCAATGGGACACAGTGACGTTGTTTGTCCCATGGCGATATAATGAAAAGAATACAGCACCATTCCTAAAGAATTCCTGCCAAGAACACATGGCCTCTAATACTAGTCAAAAGGAAAAATCAGACAAATTCAATTTGAGGGTCACCCTCGTGATGTTACCATACAAAAAGAAATATACACCTGGTCTTCTGTCCCCTCTCCTGGCACAGAGCTCCTGAACCCCTTGTAATTTCCTGAGTGATAGGTGTGATAGAAGCATCTTATTATAATATTTGGTCTTAGTCCCAGGTTCCTGACACAAGAACTTCTAAGGACCTTGGAATCTCTGGAACTACAGGAGTTATCTTTTGGTATGCTAATGAGATGACTGGTGCCGAAGACCCTCAGATAGCTTCAGGATGGGGTCTGGTCACCAGAAAGACCAACCATGTGATTAGAAGATTTGAACTTGGGACTGGGCACAGTGACTCACACCTGTAATCCCAGCACTTTGGGAGGCCGAGGCGGGTGAATCACAAGGTCAGGAGATCCAGACCAGCCTGGCCAACATGGTGAAACCCCATTTCTACTAAAAATACAAAAAGTAGTTGGGCGTGGGTGGCACTCAGGCTGAGGCAGGAGAATTGCTTGCACCCGGGAGATGGAGGTGGCAGTGAGCCAAGATCACACCACTGCACTCTGGCCTGCATGACAGAGCAAGACTCCATCTCAAAAAAAAAAAAAGATTTGAACTTGGAGCCCCGCCCCCTGCCCTTCAGGTAGAGGAGAGGAGCTGCAGTTTGAGTTAATCACCAATAGCCAACTATTTAATCAACCATGCCTAAGTAACAGAACCTCCATAAAACTCCTAAAAGACAGAGTTTAGAGAGCTTCTGAGTTGGTGAGCCCATTAAAGTACTTAGGGGACAGAGCGCCCAGAGACGGCCTGGAAGTTCTGCGTCTCTTCCTCCAGACCTCCCGACTGCGTCTCTCCCACTGGCTGTTTCTGAGCTGTATCTTTTAAAATACACTGATAAATGTAAGTAAAGAGCACTCCTGAATTATGTGAGCTGTTCTAGAAAATTAGCAAATCCAAGGTGTTGTGGGAACCCTTGATTTTTAGCGAGTCAATCAGAAGTATAGGAGGCTCAGGACTTCTGATTGGCATTTTAAGTGGGGGGCCATCTTGAGAGACTGAGCCCCTTAACCTGTGGGCTCTGATGCTAACTCCAGGTCTACAGTGTCAGAATTCTACTGAATTATTGCATACCCGCTTGGTGTCTGGAGAGTTGGAGAACTGATTGGCATGAGGAAAAACCCACCCACTTGGTGTCAAAGTGTTCTGTGGGTAGAGATAGTTCCCAGCAACCCTACAGAATGAATGGCCTAGTAACCCTGCAGAATGAATGGCCTGTACCCTTGAAAACTGTCGAGGGCAGGAATGACAGGAAAAGATTGAGGCACCGCGGCTCCAGATTGAAGGAGAAGGAAGAGATGATAACTAAAGGAAATGTGTGTTCCTGGAGTGGTTGTGGATGAGAAAGCAAAAAGACAGCGTTGGGACGGTTGGTGAAACTTGCATGGGGTCTGAGTACTGGCTGAAAGCATTGAATCAGCGTGGATTTCCTTATCTGGAGGGTCATAAGGCGGTTATGTAGGAAAGCGTCCTTCGATGGGCAGAATACTTAGTGGGGAGCCCAGGGGCTTCATGTCTGCAATTTGCTCTCAAATCATTCAGAAAGAGACAATGGTAAAATACACACACACACACACACACACACACACTCCTCAAATGTGATACAAGGTACCAAATGAGGAATCTGAGTAGAAGAAATGTGGGTGTTCTTTGTACTATTCTTGCAACTTTCTGTAAGTTTGAAACTATTGAGAGAGGTGAGCAGAATGATTTAAGAACTTTTTCTTTTTCTTTCTTTTTTTGAGACAAGATCTCACTCTGTCTCCCAGGCTGGAGTGCAGAGTCATCATCACGGCTCACTGTAGCATCGACCTGGACTCAAGCCATCCTTTCGCATTGGCCTCCCACGTAGCTGGGAACACAGGTGCACGCCACCATGCCCAGCTAATTTTTTTTGGTAATTTTTGTAGATATGTGCTTTTGACATGTTGCTCAGGCTAGTCTGAACTCCTGGGCTCAAGTGATCCTCCCTCCCTGGCCTCCCAAAGTGCTGAGATTAAAAGAGTGCTCTATCGATCTCAGCTGGATTTAAGTAAAAGATTAAGAAGGAGGAGCCCCAAATACTGGGAAAGCACATATGACTTAAAACAAAACAAAACAAAGCCTCTGTCACCCAGGCAGGAGTGCAAGTTGCATGATCTCAGATCCTGGGCTCAGGTGATCCTCACACCTCAGCCTCCCGAATAGCTGGGACCACAGGTGTATGCCACCATGCTGGGCTAATTTTTTGTATTTTTAGTAGAAACAGAGTTTCACCATGTTGCCCAGGCTGGTCTCGAACTCCTGGGCTCAAGCAACCCACCTCACCTCAGCCTCTCACAGTGTTAGGATTACAGGCGTAAGCCACCAAGCCTGGCCGGCATATGATTGTTTTTTTTAAAGCTCAGTCTGCCTCATTCAACACGCAGGGCTTACAGAAAGTAATCTTTAAATATATCTGTATATTTGCTTCTATAAATATATCTGTAGGCACTTGATAAATCACATTCTGCAGAACTTAGAAGTTCAATACTAAAGATTCATTTTCCATTATGTTATTTTTCACTAAGTATGTTGTTTTGTACTGCAGGTAATTAAATATCATGGTTTTTATGTAACAATAATGTTGATAATAATAGCTCTTATTTGTACTTGCCTCTTATCACATATATGTATACTACTCTGCTTTGCATATTTTTATTTATTGATTTTGAGATAGAGTTTTGTTCTTGTTTCCCAGGCTGGAGTGCAATTTGCAATCTTGTCTAGCCACAACCTCTGCCTCCAGGTTCAAGCAATTCTCCTACCTCATCCTCCTGAGTAGATGGGATTGCAGCCATGCACCACCATGCCCAGATGATTTTATATTTTTAGTAGAGATGAGGTTTCTTCATGTTGGTCAGGCTGGTCTCGAACTCTGACCTCAGGTGATCTGCCTGCCTTGGCCTCCCAAAGTGCTGGGATTACAGGTGAGAGACACTGCGCCCGGCCTCTGCTTTGCATATTTTAACTCAAACTTCACAACATTCTGTGAGGTTGAGGCTTTTTTGTTTGTTTGTTTTTTGAGATGGAGTTTCCCTCTTGTTGCTCAGGTTGGAGTGCAATGGCGCCATTTCAGCTCACCATAACCTCTGCCTCCCGGATTCAGATTCAAGCGATTCTCCTGCCTCAGGCTTCTGAGTAGCTGGGATTACAGGCATGTGCTGCCATGCTCAGCTAATTTTGTATTTTTTAGTAGAGATGGGGTTTCTCCATGTTGGTCAGGCTGGTCTCGAACTCCCCACCTCAGGTGATCCACCTGCTTTGCCCTCCCAAAGTGCTGGGATTACAGGTGTGAGCCACCGCGCCCAGCAGTTGAGACTGTTCTTAACCTTATTTTAGCAATGAGGAAACTAAGACACAGAGCGGTTGAGTGTCTTGTCCAAGTTAGCAGCGGAGCTGAGATTTGAACCCAGGCAGTCTGGCTCTAGAGTCTTTTTTTTTTTTTTTTTAAGAGAAGGCCTCACTCTGTCATTCAGGCTGGAGTACAGTGCCATGAACCTGGCTTACTGCAGCCTCAGCCTCCTAGACTCAAACAACCATCTGCCTCAGCCTCCTGAGTAACTTGGAACCACAGGCGTGTGTGCCAGTATGCCCAGTTAATTAATTAATTAATTAATTATTATTATTTTTGAGACAGTTTCACTCTTGTCACCCAGGCTGGAGTGCAATAGTGTGATCTTGGGTCACTGCAACCTCTGCCTCCCGGGTTCAAGCAATGCTCCTGCCTCAGCCTCCCAAGTAGCTGGGATTACAGGCATTCACCACACCCAGGTACTTTTTGTACTCTTAGTAGAGATGGAATTTCACCATATTGGCCATGCTTGGTCTCGAACTCCTGACATCAGGTGATCTGCCTGCCTGAGCCTCCCAAAGTGCTGGGATTACAGGCGTGAGCACCTAACCCCAAGTTAATTTATGTTTATTTTTATTTTTGAGATGGGTTCTTGTCGAGTTGCCCAAACTAGTCTTAAGTGATCCTCCTGCCTCAGCCTCCCAAAGTGCTGAGATTACAGGCATAAGCCACTGCACCTGGCAGAGTCCTTATTTTTGATACATATATTCTTTGTTTACAGAGCTCATTTTCAAGTTTCTTCATGATAGGATCTATGCCTTTATCTGTACTTATTTTCTTCCTCAAGAAAATCTAGCACAATGTCCTATATTCAATAAATAGTTGTTGACTCACAGGCTGAGACCCAGGGGTGGAAACTGTTGCAACCATTCCCTGAATGGTCATCCATTCACGATGATCTAAGCATCATCTCTCAAGAGACTACATCAAGGTACATGTAAGAGACAAAATATATGGTACAGAATAGGAAGTCAGAAAGAGAGAGATTATCAACATCAGTAGAGGAAAGCTCCTTTCAGTTCAGCCAACAGGGACTGAGTAACTCCCACGTCCCCACCCCATGCCTGGCATGGAATTCAATGCAGAGGAGTCAAAGCATGAGTTTTCACTTTCAACATTTTACAGCCTGCGCAAAAGCTCCTGAGCAGAGAGTGGGGTGGAGGCTGAATGAAAAAGTAGTGGGGTATGGTGCCCTATGCCTGTAGTCCCAGCTACTTGGGAGGCTGGGGCCAGAGGTTAACTTGAGCTTAGGAGGTCAAGGTTGCAGTGAGTTATGATAATGCCACTGCACTCCCACCTGGGCAACAGAATGAGACTCTATAAGAAAGAAAAGAAAGAGAAGGAATGAAGGAAGGGGTGGGGGAGGAAACTGGCATTAGAGGCATACACCGCCACACCCAGCTCATTTGTATTAGCTGGGTGTGGCGGTGTATGCCCATAATCCCAGCTACTTGGGAGGCTGAGGCAGGAGAATTGTAGGAGAAAGAAATAAAGAGAGAGAGAGAGAGAGAGAGAGAGAGAGAGAGAGAGAGAGAGAGAGAGAGAGAGAGAGGAAGGAAGGAGAGAAAGAGAAAGAAATGAAAGAAAGGAAGGAGAAAGAGAAAGAAAGACAAACAAAGGAAGGAAGGAAGGTAAAGAAAGAAAAAGAGAGAGAGAGCAAGAGGGAGGGAGGGAGGGTAAGAAAGAAAGAAAAATTGATTCTTGGGCCCAGACCCGCAGAATGTGCAGGATGGGTGGGAAGATAAGAAGAGAGAAGAGAGCATGCAGGCTGGGAGAACAGAGTAAACTGAATCTGGCAGGGATGAGCATGTTGTGTCTGGGAGAGGGTAAGGAAACACCCGGGTGGCCCAGGAGCGCTCAGGAGCACACAGCTCCCAGAGCCGCTGCCCTCCGGTTGTTGGATGCAGCAGCCTCTGCAGATGGGGCACAGACACAAATACTTCCACCCTTGGAACCACTCCCAAACCCAGGACCCTATCCCCCTGTTTGCCCCCATTTGCCCAAGATAGTCCCAGTTTACTCCTGTTGTTCCAGGCCCCCTTCTGGTTAGTGTCCCTTTTCAAAAGCACACTGGTCAGGATGATAAATTACACGGTCACCTTACTCAAAGCCCACTTTATGTAGCCTGACATTAGTGGATTACTCTGCCTCCCTACCAACCAACCCCAAATCCCATGTTCCCCTCTTTGCTACGCAGAAGGGGATTTAGAGATGGAGTCACACATATTCACTTAATGTCCCACTCCATCATTGGTAACAGAAGCTGTGTCTAGTGTCTTTCTGATGAAAAAAATCCCATTTAAAAAAAATTTGACTTGGCTTAATGAGTGGCTTTAATGACCAAATCCAATAGGCTGCATATGTGATTTCATACAACAGACACATACAGTGTTAAACGGAGTCCAGAGATTGCATATTCGAAATCTCTAGTGGCTTGTGTTCCACTAGAAACCAACTAAAATGAAAGGAAAATGTGGTATTTCAAAGAAATGCAAATATTACCTATCATCTAGGCACTCAGAAGACTGCTAGGTACAAACAAATGCTCTTAAGTAATTAAAGTCTACAGTGTTAGAGAAGCATCTCAATAAACACACCTTCTACCACCTTCTACATGGAAATGCGAATGCTTATTTACATTTACTTTCAGGTTTAAGGATGAACAGATGTCTCAGGCCCTTCTGAGAATGAAAATGGCTTATATAAATCCTTCAAATCAAAACATTTTATGCCATCACAAACTTCCTATTTAATTCTATTGCCAATTTAAAATATTGATGTGGTTTCATTTCAGGCTTATGTAAAGTGGAAAACAAAGGGCACTGGTCCTACCTGATGCATTTTAAATACTCACGTTGCTTTTTCTGCTGCAGTGTCTTTGCAGGAACTATACTAAAGGGTTTTCTGCAGAACTGAGGTTTACCAAATGGAAAGGATTCCTTTAATGAGCTGTTTGGAAGTTAAAAAATACTTTTAGAAAATTTGGTATGATATCGGAGTTACTTCATCAAGTTTGAATTGTGTTTAAATGGGAAGCTGAAGCTATGGCATATTGCAGCAATGTTTACTTGGAGATTTCTTTTCATTTACTTCAACTTAGCAACTAGTTTAAGTACTAGACCACGTTTGCAAACTAACCTTTTTGCCACTGGAGCTGTTTGGTAGGTTTAGTAAGGTGACCTTTGAGCTCCTACTATGTGCAAGACTCTGTGACAGCTACTGAATGAGGATACAATGCCTTTTTATTTTTTTTACTTTATTTTTTATTATTTTTTTGAGACAGGGTCTTGCTCTGTCACCCAGGCTGGAGTGCAGTGGCATCATCACAGCTTACTGCAGCCTCAGCATCCTGAGACTCAAAAGATTCTCTTGCCTCGGCCTCCTGAGTAGCTGGGACCACAGGTGCACATCACCATGTCCAGTTAATTTTTACAATTTTGTAGAGATGGGGTCTCACCATCTTTCCCAGGCTGGTCTCGAGCTCCTGGGCTCAAGCCAGCCTCCTACCTCAGCCTCCTGAGTGGCTGGAATCACATGTGCATATCACCATGGCCAGCTAATTTTTGTAGCTAAGACATGAGGTGTTGCCCAGGCTAAAATGCCTTTTTTTTTTTTTTTTTTTTTTTTTTGACAGAGTCTCCTCTCACTGTCACCCAGGCTGGAGTGCAGTGGCACAATCTTGGCTCACTGCAACCTCTGCCTCCCAAGAGGCTAAGTGATTCTGTGCCTTAGCCTCCTGAGTAGCTGGGACTACAGGCACATGCTACCATGTCCAGTTAATTTTTTGTATTTTTAGTGGAGACAGTTTCACCATGTTAGCCAGGCTGGTCTTGAACTCCTGGCCTCAAGTGATCCACTCACCTTAATGTCATTTTAAACGGACTCATAGAAGCGGCCATTGAGATATTCCTTAAAAGATCACAGGGATTTAACAGGAAGAAAAATGGGGTAGGGGGTGGGAAGAGTGAAAAGCACTTCAGGCATGAAGAACAGTTAAAGTAATGGTTCACAGGAAGAGAGTATGAGAGGTGCAGAAACAAGGTAAGCATCTGCTGGGTAGGACGATGAGGGAGATCAGGTTACAGGAGACACCGGAGTCGCTTTACGGGATATACCAAGTTTGCATCTTGTTTTGAAAGTCTCTGGGCAAGTGAGTGACATGATTAAACCTCTGCTTATAGATCTGAAATGGAATTGGGAAAAGTTAGAGGCAAACACGGGAGGATTTTGCAATTGTGCAAATAAAATAATAATATGGAGGCTGGGCGAGGTGGCTCATGCCTGTAATCCCAATGCTTTGAGAGGCCAAGGCAGGAGGATCATTTGAGGCCAGAATTTTGAGACCAGCCCGGGTGACAGCATGAGACCCCTGTCTCTACCAAAAAAAAAGAAAAAAAGTTTTTTTTGAGATGGGTCTCATGCTATTGCCCAGGCTGGAATGTAGTGGTGTGATCAGGGCTCACTGCACCCCTCAACCTCCCAGGCTCAAGCAATCCTCCCACCTCAGCCCCCCAAGTAGCTGGAATCACAGGTGTGCACCACCACACCCAGCCAATTTTTAAATTTTGTAAAGACATGGTCTCCCTAGGTTGCCCAGGCTGAGTTTTAAACTCTTGAGCTCAGGCAATCCTTCTACCTTTGGCCTCCCAAAGTGCTGGGATAGCAGGAGTAAGTCACCGTGCCCGGCCAGAATTGTTGTCCAGTTAGCCAGGTGTGGTGGAGTGTACCTGTAGTCCTAGCTACTCGGGAGGCTGAGGGAGGAGGATTACTTGAGTTTAGGAGTTTGAGATTATAGTGAGCTATCACGGCACCAGTGCACTCCAGCCTGGGCAACAGAGTGAGACCCTGTCTCTAAAATAAATAAATAAGTAATATGAGTGCAAGCTAGGATAGCAGCGGTGGGAAGAGAGAAAACGGATGGATTTTTAAAAATCATTCAAGTCCCAAAGACTTGGTAGGTCTTTGTGTGTGAAGAGCTGCAGCGGGGGCGGGGGCGTTCCAAATAACTCCAAGGCTTCGGGCCTGGACAGTGGGGAGGTGGTGGAACCATCAGGATAAACCCAGGCCACAAATGCAGGTTTAGGGTGGGCTGAAATGTCTTTGGTCGGTCCTGGACATCCTGAGCCTGAGGTACAAGGGGATAACCATGGGGAGAAGCATGAACACGTGTGTGTAACCCACAAAACATTCATGGTGTTAGGTAACCATTTGTCAAATGAATGCAGGAAGAAGGGAAGGAAGGAAGGGAAAGAGAAGGAAAAGGGAGGCGCTTCCCAGCAGGCAGCTGGATAGGCAGACCTGTGCCTCAGGAGAGAAGCCTGTGCGGAGCAGCCACACAGAGGTGGTGAGTGAATGAATGACCCAGAGCAGAGGCTGAAGGAGGGGATCTCAGGCACAGGCATGTCAGGGGCCAAGAGGAAGACAAAAAGTCATGACAGAAACAGAGATGCAGAACCAAGAACCGAGGGGTGGCAGGGTTCCAAAATCCAAGGAAGGCAGGCGTCTCCAAATAAAGAGGGTCAGAAGTCAGAAGACAGAAAAAGTTACTAAAGTTGATGCCCTGGAGTTCATTACTGAGCACTAAGTATAGGCTGTAGTTTTATGCTCAGAGCTTTACCTGCCTTTCACTTGACATTCGCCCTGTGAGGTAGGCACTGCTCTTTAACTGTGCTAGGAGGGTCAGATCTGTTCACTGACTTCCACCAAGTCACACTTCCAAAAAGCGGAGGGCAGAAATCCTAAGCCACTGAGGCCTCACCCCAAAACCTGCAACCCTGACACTCTTGGCCTTTTGCTTCAATATGGTGCTGGGGGTAGAAGCCAGATCTTAGGGGCTGGAAAAGTGAATGGGATAGAAACTTGAATTGCCAGCCTGTGTTCACTGTGGACCCAGAACTGAGCTCAGTGCTATATGTGAACATAGGCAACAGATGGTGAAAGCGGGGATTGTGGGTGACAGCTGCGGGAAGCAGAGTGGTGACTTTTTCAAGAAGGGGCAGGCGGGACCCTGTCATTCTGGGTTCTCTGCTAGATCACAGAAATTGTTTCGCAATACAGAAAACTGCCTTAAAATGATCCTCTTTAAAGTAGAAGTTTACCACGATAGCAGAATGTAATGATTGTCCTGTCATTCTGGGTTCTCTGCTAGATCATGGAAATCGTTTCACAATACAGAAACGTGCATTAAAATGATCCTCTTTAAACTAGGATTTTACCACTATGACAGAATGTTATGATTTGCTATCCCCTTTCTTAATACAGATGAACAAAGCTACTTCCTGTTTTTAATATATAGGTATAAGCATTCAGGCATTAGAATGGTACATATTTTTTGAGTTTCTTGCTTTTTTCTGTTGAGAGTGTATTTCCTTGAAAAATGATATCAAGCTCTGGATCATGGGAAACAAAAGGAAAATAGGCCATGAGAACATTTGAGCTAGCAAAGGGAATAAACATAAATCATCAGGTTGATTTCTCTCAATCAGAGGACATTTTTGCAAGGGGACGAAAATTCAAGTGGCCCTTCTGATGGAAAAGAACATTTCTCCGGAGCTGCCGCAGCCTTCATGGAACAGACTTAGGCCTTCCTCTGGGAATAAGGCCTGTCATATTTGCATGCCTCCGAGAGAAATACACAAGCTGGCTGCTTATCTGGGCAGCTGTTTGCAGTCTAGTCATTGTCACTTTGAACCAGCTATAAGCCCCGTTCCTCCCTGAATGCCAAGACAGAACTGGAAGATTTTCTCCTTCTGTATCCAAAAAGGCACCCAAGGAAGGAAAGGCCAGACCTGTGCTAAAAGCCTTTAAAAACTGCTAGGGATGGAAAAGAATGTTGTTAACCTGCAGAGAAGCATTTTGATAAAACTGGAGGAATTGTGTGGAGTTGCACATTCATTTTAAATGAGTTCTCTAGGTCAAAAACATTTGGGAAGTTTGAAAGCAGTTAGATAATGAAAGCTATGTCTGCCGGGTATAGTGGTTCACGCCTGTAATCCCAGCACTTTGGGAGGCTGAGGTGGGTGAATCACCTGAGTTCGGATGTTCGAGACCAGTTCTGACCAACATGGAAAAACCCCGTCTCCGCTGAAAATACAAAATTAGCTGGGTGTGGTGGCGCATGCCTGTAATCCCAGCTACTTGGGAGGCTGAGGCAGGAGAATCGCTTGAACCCAGGAGGTGGTTGCGGTGAGCTGAGATGGTGCCATCTCCAGCCTGGGCAACGAGAGTGAAACTCCGTCTCAAAAAAAATAAATAAAGGTATGTCCACCCACTGACAAGACAATCAATGAGTGAAAATGAGAAAAATCAAACCCACTGACTGTTTGGATAACCTGATGCTCAGCCTCGGGTCTAGGATTCCCTGCATCCCCACTCCCTGCACCCCATTCCCACTACAAGCCCATTCCAGGACAGGGTGTTTTTTCAACGAAAAGAGAAAGCTGAGTCCACAAGATGTCCCCTCCGGTTCATTATATTACAACTCCTCCTCTCTAGTGGTACCAGGGCTAAGAGACTTTTTTAATAAGCAAATTCAAATGTCTTTTTCAAACCTAACTTGGAGACCCAGGTTTGCTACTTTTAACAAGGGTAGGACTGAATCAGTGCTTCCACCTCTGACCTGATGGCCTGTAGTTGGCTTGGATCAGGTAGGCACAGTCTTAAGCAGTGGCAAACATTACAAACTGAAGGACCAGTTTTTCTCCTAGCCCTTCATAAACACATTTCTGTGGAGGGCTACATGCTGGGACCCGGGACGGCGGGGCCGAGACCACAACAGCTTGGTGGTATAGCTTTAACCTGAAGTCCAAGGCACTTGTGAGCAGTTCTGCAATCTTCAACCTGGCGTTGCTTTTCCTCAGGTGCGGGTCTGGTCCCTTGAGTCCCTCCCCAGGGCAGGAAACAGAAGCAGGCCTGGATCTGGAATAGGACTCCGAACACATTCTACAACCAGGAGAGGTCTGGGGCAGCCTCTTTCCCGAGGCCCACACCACTCATGCTAACTGCCTGCTCAAAGGCCAGTGAGGTTTATCCCTAAACCTTGCCATCCTTTTCAAGTGAGGCCAACAGTGCTAAACCCCTGGGGAAAGCTTTCAGTATCTGTGCCGCCTCCAATGTCGGGATTACAGGATTTTTCAGAGGGCCCCAGGCACTTGCATGGTTTATCCAGTTTTTAATTTGAACTATATAATACTGTCCTTTTTTTTTGTAGATCAGACACGGTAAAAAAAAAAAAAATGTTATGTGTTCCTCCTCACAATAGAAATTGTGAGAAAAGTGTATGGGGTGGAAAGAGCAAAGTTTGGAGAGCCAGACAGTGTCCACATCTCAGTTCTGTCCTTTTCACCCAACAATGTACACTGAGTTCTGCTATGTGCCTGGAACTGTTCCGGGAGCTGGACATAGAGTGTGATGAAGACAGATGGGTCCGGCTCTTCATGGCGCATGCTAATGTATGCTTATCGTCTGGGGCTGCTTCTGAGCTCAATGATGCTGAGCCAGTCGCTTGGCCTCTCTGAGCTTCTGCTAAGTGCTATGAGAGTTAAATGGGATTATAAAGGTTAGGCCCAGGATGCACTGGTGGCCTTCAATTAATGGTAGTTCCTGTCATTTTACTGTGGCTCATCGAGAACTCCTGATAAATATTTGTTTAATGAAAATGCCTTGGAATGTATTGTGGGAATCTCCAAGCCTTTCCCCTAGGAGCCCTGAAGCCAGAAAGCACTGCAGGAGAATGGTATAGCAGGGGCCACTCCCTACCCACTCTGTGACCTGAAAGAGACAGCTGCTGTCAGCTGTCATATAAATCAGGAGGGCAGTCAGCATAGAAGGGATTTCAGGGAGGTATAATTTGGTTCATCTTTTTTTTTTTTTCTTTTTGGAGACGGAGTCTCACTCTGCCCAATAGGCTGGGGTGCAGTGGTGTGATCTTGGCTCACTACAACCTCCGCCTCTGGGGTTCAAGTGATTCCCTGCCTCAGCCTCCAGAGTAGCTGTGATTACAGGTGTGTGCCACCATGCCTGGCTAATTTTTGTATTTTTAGTAGAGACGAGGTTTCACTGTGTTGACCAGGCTGATCTCGAACCTGACCTCAAGTGCTCCACCAGCCTTGGCCTCCCAAAGTGCTGGGATTACATGTAGGCGTTAGCCACCAGCCTAATAATGGTCAGATGTATCGACTGAGGCAAAGCAGAGGATGAGACCTCAAAAGAGGCCCAGAATTTACTTGTAGGAATTTCTGATTTTAAGGCATCACCACACATTTGGCTCTAGTTAGTAAAAGGACATGCACGTTGAGCCAGTCATTCCCCAACTTTCCACCCAGTCGAGTCACCGGTGTGAATACAGATGTGAAGTTATAGATTCTTTTGACAGCCCAGGGGCCTATTTTCCAGGCTTTCTGTGCAAAGAGGCTATTTCACGGGTCAGGCTGCACATTGTTTAAAGCTGCATAAATCATGCTAGACAAGGTATTAATAAGTGCAAAGTTGTTATCTGCCTTCGTTGCCATCACTGTCCTGAGGTCCATCCAGCTCTCTGGGTTCATTCATCACAGGTGGTGCACAGGGAGGTGAGACCAACAATTGTACTAACTTTTTTCATACAACTTTCTGGTGGAAGCTGAGGAAGAATTTGGAGAACAAATTAAATTGTTCTGTTTTTGTATATGATCCTACTGGGTTCAAGGTATTTCATAACTCACACTTTTATTCTTTTATTCTTATCCCTTACATTTGGCTTTTTTTGGCAGGGGGTGACAGGGTCTCACTCTGTCTCCCAGTCTGGAGTGCTATGGCACGATCTCAGCTCACTGCAGCCTCTGCCTCCCAGATTCAAGTAATTCTCCTGCTTCAGCCTCTCCAGCAGCCAGGACCACACTCGGCTAATTTTTCTATTTTAATAGAGATGGGATTTCACCATGTTGGCCAGGCTGGTCTTGAACTCCCGACCTCAAGTGAATCACCTGCCTCGGCCTCCCAAAGTGCTGAGATTATAGACGGGAGCCACTGCACCCTATCCAATTATGGCATTTTAAATGAGGTGGACTCACAGCTATTCAAATAGCACCTTCCTTTCCACAAACACTTAGGTGATACCTGTATGGATTAACCACAGAGTCAGGCATTGGATACATCTGAGAAGACAGACAAGGCTGTGCATCCTATCTGTGAGGAATATAGATAATAAATACATAGTTAACAGAGTCTACATACTAAAAACAAAACAAAAAATAGGACAATATAATAAAGAGGAACTGGTTTTTCACTGATGAAAAACACCCAATCCATGGGCTGGGTGTGGTGACTCATGCCTGTAATTCCAGTACTGTGGGAGGCCAAGGCAGGTGGATTACTTGAGGTCAGGAGTTCGAGACAAGCCTGAGCAACATGGTAAAACCCCGTCCCTACAAAATACAAAATAATTAGCTGGGCATGGTGGTGTGCACCTGTAATCCCAGCTTCTTGGGAGGCTAAGGCAGGAGAATAGCTTGAAACTGGGAGGCGGAGGTTGCAGTAAGAAAAACACCCAGGACTAATCTGTAAGTAGGATTTGAGTATATTTATTACCTCTTCCCTCTTTCTGGTTTTCCATTTTCCTATTTATAATTTAATGGTTTTATTGCATATGTTCCTTCTATTGTAAGTTGTTTACAAACAACAAATGACTAGTCTCTAATATTTGCTGCATATTGTACATATGTAGTATTGGGCCAGGTGAAAATCCAAGCTTCTCAAGTTGGTTCTGCCATTTACAGTCACTCAGACACTTGGCGTCTACCATAGTGATGGAAGTCTGGCCTCTTTTCTGATGGTGGAATTCTTGAAATAGTGAAACATTAAGTTCATTAAGACAACCTTACAAATAAGTACTAAAATGTTACCAGCCCACATAAGTGTTCACAATCTTATCTCCCCAACCTCTTAGGTGCACAGACAATAAAGCAAAAATCAACCCTTTCTACTTCTGCCATAAATCGCTGCTGGGATTAGTTGCCTCCAATGTAAAACTTTGGGTGTCATTTTCCCCAGTATATTTAGGGCTCAATTATTTATAACTGTTCGGTTCAACTAATGTGAGAAGAATCTTCTGGACAAAATAAACAGATATTTCCATGACTGCTCAGGAACTCTGAGTAAAACCCAAGCTCTGAGAAGATAAGGAGTTAATTAAATATGAAAGAGCTGAGAGAGTTTTTTTTAGTGAGTTAAATAAAAGTTATTTATCCCCGCCCTCCTTTTGATGACAGTACAGAGAGTACAGAGCATTCAGTTACTGCAAACAGTAGTAGTTTTCACACTTGTAATTTAACTCTGAACATAACAAGATGGTAGTTTTTAATTAAGCGCTAGCAGACTTAGTAATTGCTGAATTGGCATTTGGAAAAAAAAAAGGTAGCTATTCATTTTCTGGCACACAAATTGATTCATATAGATTTATGCAAATCTTGATATGGCTTTTCCTAATCTGCACAACCTCAAGTTCAATCAGTTTTATCCAGTTGATCTCTTGATTTCCCAAAATTGACCCTTCTACCTACGTAACCAAATCAGCAAAAAGACAGACCCATTTGTCAAACCTTTTAACAGAGATTTTTAATTTTGGAGTTTATTGTACCTCATTTCTATCACGTTTCAAGGCTTTTTAATATTGCAGTGAACACAACAGCAAGATAATTACTCAGCATCGGAGGATGTGGACCCATTTTAAATGATGACTTTGCTTTTGTGGGTGATCAGTCAATGTCCAGGTGGCAGAACATTGCAGACGAGCTGGAAACAGTCATGACTTGTTATGTATAATCGTGTCGTTCTGGAATACCCGGTTTGACAGTTCTCTAAAGCGATGCTTTAAGGAGAGTCACATTCTAGCACACATAGTGGGTACCTCGTAATGCTAGTTTCCTCCTTTTCTATGTGTTTGGGAAACTGACTTAACACTTTTAGGCCAGTGGGAAACAACCAAACTCTAGGAAGAAAAAGGATAATGCACCTCAGCACCTGGTATTTTCTTTCTTTCTTTTTTACTGGAAGCGATCCTGTGACATTTGTTCCTGAGAACAGCTGTCTGTTGTTTCACCAACTTCCCAAAAATAACCTCCAAAAGAGCCCTCATCAATTTCAAGTGACACTAGACAATTGCCTAGAGGGAACACACATATGGAAGAAAAATATTCAAATGGAATCCAACGGGATGATTAATCCACTTACCCCTTCACATGGTTATCGAAAGTCTATGCAATCGAGTTGGTTACTAAAGCTGGGTGAGTTTTACCCTATGGTTTCCATTAGCAACCAGTTCCTTTTTGCCTGTTAGATATTATGGTAATCATAATACTGACAGTGTGACATCAGTAACCCCCCTAGCAACAGATTGATGTGCAAATCAGATGATTAATTTAACCTAAGTTCAAACAGAAGGAGGTGCTGGTCGACTTCATAGGCACACTGCCATGATAAAATGTCAAGAGATGCGGAGAAGTCATCAGTATGCACAGGAAGTAAGGAGCTGCTACCAAACCAAATGGGTCAGGAAACCAGGAAGACAAAGTAGAAATCAAACAAACTCAAGTTTTAGACCACCCATCGAAAGGCCCATACTACTAGTTGGGCAATTTGACCATATACTCCAGGGAAAATAGGAAAGTGGAAGAAACCTGCATTCATTTGTTAAGGATTATTCATTTAAGAAAATAAGAAATCAAGATGGAAGGCAGATAAATAATAATACATTGCAGAAATTTGACGGTTTTGGCCTTTTCAAAGCATTTTTATATCATCTCATTTCATCCTCTGGACACTCTTATAAGACAGCTGAGATAGATATTATCCTCTATGTTGCAAAAGGCTACTTGTTGTTATTGCCTTATTTTGTTTAAGGAAAGATCTGTGAGCCTATTAGCCTGCATCTTTCAAGAACGACTGCTTAGATTTTAAAGACGTGTGCAAGACAAAATGTAACTGTGAGAAAATGCAATGCCTTCATTAAATCGCAGGGATAGAGGGACTGAGCCAAAAGGGGTCATGAGGACAGTGGAGCCAGCCTGCGTAGAATCAAATCCCAGTTCTGTCATTTACCAGCTGGGTGACGTCACATCGGGTAAGTTACTAACTTCACTGTGTCTCCCCTTTGTCCATAATTGGGGATAATAAAAATGGTCTTTGCTTCAAAGAGCTATGTTATTCAATGAGTTATAATACACATAAAGTGTTTGGCACATAGTAGGCATTATATAAATGTTTTCCATTACTCTACTCATGAGTCCTACCCCCAGAAAGTTTCCACATCCGGTATCTTCCTCAGGAGGCTTCATCTCATTTACACTTGCCCATGGGAGTCTATAATTTCAGTCCTTTCCAGATTCTGGGAAAGAGCTGAATATCTTTGGGTGGGTGGTTATAAAGGCTCATGGATTGCTCCCAGGCTGTGCCTCCAAGGGCGATGGCTCCACAGTTTCTGAATAGACCATCAGTTTCCAAACAAACATGTAATGCAAACATTTACCAACATCCAAACATGGCATTCACCAAACAAAGTCTTTGAAAATTGACACATTTGTTTCAATCAAAGCAGATAAATGATAGGCTTGGGTTATTAGGATGCACAAGCATTTTGTTTACATTTCCCAGAATTGCTTTCAACAAAAAAGCAGCCAGCAGGTGGAACTGCTTCCATTTAAACAGTTAGACTATTGGGATGAAACAGGCATTTCTGAAATATTTTCTTGGTTAAACCGCTGGGGTTTAAAACAAGCTAGGTTGAGAAGGATTAAATCAGATGATTTCAATCAACATCTATGGGTTGAGCCCCATATTATGTGCAAACTATTCTGCTTGAAATTATTCTCTTGAAAATCCACCAGCTTAGTTATGATTCTATTGTGAGCATTATTCAGTGTATGAATTCCTGTACTCTGTGCTATCCTGAAATATTTGGTTTCATTCTTTGCAGCATATCATCTCCCTCCGTTTTATCTGTCCTGGGCACTAGCTTGTTTTTTTTGTTTTTTGTTTTTTATTCTCCCCGTGGCTGCAAAGATATTTTATTCTATTTCTTGAGGGAAGCAACTTTTAATTGTCAATTGACTAGGTATTCAACATGATAAGGTATCTAAACCCTGAGAGCTTCCTCCTTTCATTAAAATGTAGATCCAATTTCTCTTCCCTTAATGCCACATGCTGTTATTAAACTGAAATAACGGAAATAGTAAAAGCCAGATGTCACTTCAGTCTCAGGTTTGACGTGGGGCATAATTTCCTCTCCTCAAATTTAATCTTCGAGTTATTTACTAACCCCATTCTTTGGAAAAATGCACAATTTAAATGTAAATGCAATTTACATAGGAGAGAAGATAGTAGATTTGCAGTTTCAATTGCCAATAACCATTTGTAAAAGGGGAAATCAACTAAAGCAAAGATCAGCAGCTGTCAGTCTAAAGGCTGCATCACTCACCATTCTCAGATAACTTTTCTCCTGAAGCCACCTGTCTCTGAGGCTCCACTATGCAGGCAAAAGGAAGTGGAAAACTAAAGCATTTCCCCAGATAGTTCAAGCTGAATTTACTACTGACTGGAGGGAAAAGGAAGAAGTTTGGGTTTCAGTGAGCTGATCTGGTTGGCACCATTGTTGAAATCATTAGCTCACCAATTTCTTTCAAAAATTATTTATTGATCATCTCCTATAGGACAGGAGTTGTGCTTGCCCTAAATCAAGGAAAGGTAGAGGAGAATACAAAGATGCAAAAGCTATATGGCCAGGCGTGGGGGCTCATGCCTGTAATCCCAGCACTTTGGGAGGCCGAAGTGGGCGGATCACGAGGTCAACAGATCGAGACCATCCTGGCCAACATGGTGAAGCCCTGTCTCTACTGAAAATACAAAAATTAGCAGGGTGTGGTGATACGCACCTGTAATCCCAGCTACTTGGGAAGCTGAGGCAGGGGAATCATTTGAACTCAGGAGGTGGAGGTCACAGTGAGCCAAGATCGTGCCACTACACTCTAGCCTGGGCAACAGAGTGAGACTCTGTATCAAAAAAAACCCAAAAAGCTATAGTCTCTCTTTCAAGGAGCTCACTGCTGTCTCTTTAAAGAGAAAAGGAAACAATAGCTACAAAAAATAATAATAAAATATAAAAAAGTGTTAAAAGAATGCTGCAGGAGCCCAGAATCTGAACCGTAAGGGTCCAAAGGTACATTTAAGTTGAGAATTCCAGGATGACCAACAGTTTGCCCTATAAACAATTATAGACATTCGAGGGTGTGGTGAGTGAGAAGAGAAGTGAGTCAGGTTGAGTAGGTGGATCCCTCCAATTTGTGAAGAATCTGGTGGGCCATGCTAAGGGCTCTGCCTTCACCTCTGGGCGCACACAGAGGTTTATAAGTGGCCCACAGTATAATTATGTCTAGTTTAAAACCAAGTGGAGGATGAATTGGTAAGGAACAGTCTGGAGGCTACAGGACTCCTCGGAGGTTATTACAACAGTCTAGAAAAGAGTCTGGGGGAGGACTAGGGAGGAAGACACACCAGTCATGAATGATTTAGAAGGCAGAATAGCCGCAACAGGTTGGCTGATTACGTTTCCTCTTTGCTTCACTTGCATAGGCACCATCTCAGTACAAATCTTTTGTCTCAGCCATGAGCCTGCTTACATAAGGAACCATATGGAGTTTGGTCTACACAGCACTGACACTTTAAAAATCATTCTGCACTTGTCTAGTCAACCCTTGATTATCCACACTACTTGAAGGCAGCAGCAATGCAGATAATCCATAACTCTCTTCTATTTGGCTTCGGAATTAATTACACCTTTTAGAGCAAATTTGCTTTCCTAATTAATCTTTCCTAGGCTAATATTAAAATTAACTAATATTCTCTGAGCCCATGCCAGCTGGGCAGGGGAAGGGGGATGTGGGGAAGGGGAGAACAGGGAGGCAGCTCAGGCTTAAGCTGAGCAGCAGGAGGAAGCCAACACCACATTAAAATTCACCATGGATCATCCGCAGAGCTCATGAGCCGGGTCTAGCTCATTGAGGGTCGCTGTATAAAGACTCAAATCCCTTTGGAGTTCAGTTACTGAGCACCTACTATGCACCAGGCACCCTGCTAAGGCCGGAGAGGAGGAAAGGAGTAGAGCGCAGTAGACTCCACTCTCAAGGAGCTGCCGGTATAATGGGGAAAAATGCAAGAGTAAACATAGCCTTCACTCAAATGCAGTGACGGTTCTGGCAGAAGCATCTTCCCTTCAAAAGCATGAGGCATGAACAAGGTCGATGGAGGAAAAACAAAACAGTAAATGAGTATAAGGAAGAGGAAAACGCTGCCTAATTGCAATTCTATAAACACAACAGCAAATCTGATTTTAATAAAATGAGTGCATGTAATTTCTTCTTTCAATAATCCAAATTAGTAAATTCTTTTAATATGGAGTAAAATGTGATCTTTCCCCGCAATTTTTGAAACTATGATACTCCAGTTCCAAGGTTTTCCTTGCTGGTGCCTGGAGCTGCCACGGAGGGGTGGAGGACACGGAGCAGCCCCACTCCAGGGGAGCCAGACCAACTCCACCCTCACCTGCTTTACACGCTGGACTCCTATGAAGAGTACACTTAAAGGAACACTACCTGCTCTCCAAAGTTAGGAAGCTATCCATCCACCGTTTTCTGAGCTGCTGCTTAAAACCTAAATGGTCCTAGTCTCTGGTCCTGTCATGAAGGCAAACCAGTCCTTTGATGCTGGTAAATCATGAGCTTAGGGGGCTCCTTTCCAGGTATCCTGTGAGTCCTGCACACGGAGATTTATGATACATAAACCACATGCAAGAAATTTTGGACAACCCATGGGGACAGAAAAACATATAAGATGCAGTTCTTCAAAGGGATTACATTGCAGATGGAGAAACAAACCAGAAACACACATGGGCAAATATAAGAAGTCAAAGTTCATAATTAAATACCAATACAGTAGCCATGAATGCCCAAGAAGGTCAGAAACAGAGAAAAATCTCCCCTGGTTGGGGACAGCATTGTTCAGGGAAAGCTTCCTGCAGGAGGTAGAACTCAGAATGGGACCTAAAAAATCAGGTAGGTCTGGATTGGCAGGAAGCGGAAGGATGGGCATCATAGGCAAAGACATATCATGAACAAGGCTTATGGGTAGAAGTGAGGATGAGACCAGGTTGGCTTCAGCAAAGGATGCACTTTAGCTAAGCGGATGGATATGGTTGAACTAGCTTGCAGAAAGCTCCAGGATTCCCCTGAGGGTGTTTAGGCCCCCAAGTCCCTTCAGTTCCAGGATCCTTCCGGTCTGGGGCCCTCTGTAGCTGACAATGGGTTGCCACCCTGGAGGCCTCTGAAAGAGTGTGTTCAAGGCTGTCAGGAAGAGTAATCTGGCAGGGCAGGGCAGGGCAGAGCAGGATGGGAGAAAGAAGGCAGGGAGAGAGACCAGGTGGGTTCCTCACCGCAGTCGCTGTGTGAAAGGATAATGAACAGTAGCGGAGGAGATGGTGGGAGGCTTTAGATTATCAGAGTCACCAAGTCATCAATCGGGAGCTCAGGAAGCCCCAGGGGACCTTAAGAGGCAATTTCAGAGTGATTAGGAAAGCAGGCTCCCGGGTCAGATTGCCTCTGGTATCCCGGATTTTTGTATCACTGCCTCCATTTGTGTCACTTACTAGCTGGGCTGTGGCTTTCACATCTGTGAAATGGAAATGTAGTCATAACAGTACATTCCTCCCAGAATTTTTAAGGACTGAGTTAACACATCTCAAGAACTAAAAGCACTGTTTTCTTTTTTTTTTTTCTTTTGAGACGAAGTTTCGCTGTTGTTACCCAGACTGGAGTGCAATGGCACGATCTCGGCTCACCGCAACCTCCGCCTCCTGGGTTCAAGCAATTCTCCTGCCTCAGCCTCATGAGTAGCTGGGACTACAGGTGCGCACCACCATGCCCAGCTAATTTTTTTGTATTTTTAGTAGAGACGGGGTTTCATCATGTTGACCAGGATGGTCTCGATCTCTTGACCTCGTGATCCACCCGCCTCGGCCTCCCAAAGTTCTGGGATTACAAGCTTGAGCCACCACCTCCGGCCAAAAGCACTGTTTTCTATAAATGCTTACAGTAAGTGCTCACAAGCGTGAGCTGTGAGTAAGGCCCCAGTACAACGCCATGGCTCTGGGATCCTGTACTTGGATTCTTGCTGAAGAGGGGACACCACTCATGATTGGGGCATCTCCCCATCTCATTTGAGATCATAACTTACCTGGAACTCAGGAAAACTGAAAGTGGCTTCACGTAATAAAGGCCACTCAGGATCTGCTTTTTCTCAAAGGAACATTTGAGAGGGAGAGAGCACACTCAAGGGAATGGGTTTCCACCACAGAACACATGGTAAGGAGCAACATCATGAAATAGGAGACCATACAAATCAAGATGGCGAGGACATTATGGGACATCCATTCCTGTCCTTAAAATCCAGGAGTGCTGAATTCCCATGGCTTAAAGGAGACTCTGTACCAGCAGGGATCTGAAGACAACCAAAGGAAGATAATAAACGTGGAAGCAAAAGAAGACACGAAAAGTAGCAGCATAAAATGGAGAAGGAATGAGGCTGAGCTGGAAGCCCTCATGGCCGACACATTGACTGTACCTGCAGGAGGATCTCCAATTTGACCTGGCTTTCTAGCAGCCACACAAAAAAAAAACTCTAGTCAATTCCATACTCCTGAAATAGACATAAAACAACTGTTCCAGGGCATTTAATGGTTCCTGATACAAAGGAGAAGTGCGGATGTTTCCTGAGGATCCCGTGTGGAAGACAACTGGGTGACTGACAGTGGGTGAGGCTGGAAGACTGGCAGGGGGCCAGAGAGCCAAGGGCCTTGGAACCAGGATGAGGAGTTCTTAGGCTTTATCTTAAGGACAATGGGAGACACTGAAGGTTTGATAGTGGTTTTTTGTTTCCATAATTTTAAAACATTTTCAAACAGAAGTCAATTACAAGCAAGTAAAGAAAAAGCATAATACCCCTCACCCGGCTTCAACAGTTGTCAACAGTTTGCAATCCTGTTACCAAAAAGTGTTGAGCAGGGGAGTGATGCCAGGACAATTATCTTTGAAAAAGAGCCCTCAAGGTGCTATGGAGAGGATGAGAGGAAGGGTGTAGGACTGGGTACATGGGTATAGTGAGGTTGCAGCAAACCATTCCTTCATTCATTCAACAAATATTTCCTGAATCCTACCACGTGCCTTGCACTGTTCTTGGTGCTGTGAACTCAAGGTTAAATAAACAAATGAGGTTCCTGCCCTCCTGAAGCTTATGCCCTGGGACAGAAAAGCAGACATACAAGCAAATGGAGTAAACAAGCACCTTTCAGAATGTGATAACGAGGCAGACGGATGCGACAGGGAAGAGCTTGGGAGGAAGGGGCTCTGATTTAGACTGGATGGTCAGGAAGGACCATTCGAGTGTTCCTGGAACAGCAAGAAAGTCAGGGAGGCCGGTGGATGAGAGAGGGTGGTAGAATGGAGAGCAAGGTGAGAAAAGATGGTGGCTCGGACCAAGGTAGTAACTAGGTGGGGACAAAGAGAAACAGATTTGAGGGAGATTTAGGAGGGAGAGCCAATAGGATTTGAGGATTTGGTGACTAATTGGAGGTGGGGTGGAGAGTGTCAGGAATGAGTCAGATTTCTGGCTTGAAAATCTTGGTAGGCAGAGGTGCCCTTCCCTGAGACAGGGAAGAGAGGTTATGGGAAAAGTCCAGATTGCCGCATGGCTCCCTCACAGCCTTTCAAAGTGAGGGCCTGGCAATGGGAAGCCACTTCCACAGCCAGCCCCAGTCAAGTAACCAGCTATTGATGCAGCTTCTGGATCAGACAGTTGCCTCGGACGATTCCAAGTGATCAGCACCACCATCCCTTAGCCTCCACAGGTGGCCCCAATCCACCTGCAGCCCCAGTGACCTAGAGAGTATGGAAGGACACTTCTGGTCCAGTTTAATTTGCTTGGGCAGCAGAGGAGACGAAGTAGATGCTACAACTATTTTAACACAGCTTTGTGGGGAGGGTGGCTGTGTTGAACTGAATCACGGGAATATATCCACGTTGGTGGCGTGTTTCAAAGACTGATCGTATCATGATGGTAGGGGTCCTCTGAAGCCCTGTCAATGTCTCAGGACATTTTGTGCCTCGGCTCATTTCAATGCCCCATTGTGTCAGACAGATATGAGGGCTGAGATTTAAAAGGATCAGGATTTTGCTGGGAGGCAATATGCAGGTCTGAGCTAGAGGGAAATCTCGAATTAGAACATCCATTATGCCCTCACACTGTGACTTTTGCATGGTGGACAGATTTATTAGAAAAAGGATAAAAGGTGGCCTGTGGAGATAGCTGGGGTCGGGGGAGGAAGAGACCCCCAAATGCAATCTAAACTGGAGATGACAGTGGCTAGCGCAGGTCTCTGTTTCTGGAAATGACTCCTCTACTCTCCTTAGCATGCTTTTTAGCTATTATCTGTCCTTGCCGCACCTTGCCCGAGAAGGGCATTTTTCTCGGCCGTCTATTTTGATGTTGGGGGGTTGGGGGAGCAGGGACAGGCATTTGGGGTCATTGTCTGGGAATGAATCCTGGACAGCAGGAGGCTGCTGCTCTCACTCCTCATCCCCATCATCTGTCACCCAGCGAAGGCAGCCGGCAGCCAGGCATCGGACTGCCTAATGAAGGCAGAGAGGTGGTTCCGGCTGTGCACAGGTGCCGCTGCCCCATTAACAGAGGTGACATTCCGAAACACTACTCGTTACAGAGCAGACATTGGACAGGGCTGGGACACATATTAATGGCAGCTGGGCCAGCCAGCGTCTGTCTCAAATCCCACTGCCCCTGAGAGAGAAATCGAGAGAGCAAGAAAGAAGCATCCTGGGTGTCAAACCAGCAGGCTCTTCACTTTGCAGAGAAAAATGAATTCTTGCCACATAGAAAGCCGAGTCAATCTCTCTGCTGCTTGCACACCTAAGGGTCCTCAGCTTTAGGCCCGCCCAAGCGCTGACCAGCTCCCGTAGAAGCCCCCAGCTACTTCCCTCTCAGAAAGGGCTGTGCTGCAGATAGCTGGGCAAGAGGGGCATCCTCAAATCAGACCTTGATCTGGATGGCGCCCATGAAGTCTTGTTTTAGAGACGGGCATGGACCCCAGTTGTAACTAGGAGGTACAGAGGGAGGCTATGGAGAACTTCCAGGCGGAGGGTTGCCAGGGACCGGGTGGGACAGCGGGGTAGGGGTGGAAACCAAAGTCATGCAGAGGAGGTAAGAACAGGATGGAATCTCCCTCCTGGAATGGGATGCGTGGTTCCCCTGAGACAGGAGAAAGCCACCCATCACCGTGGAGAACCAGGAATGGCAGACCACGCGGATGCCAACATTTTACGCAGCTCCCCAGCTAGGGGCAAAGTGGCCAGAGGAAGAGCCGGTCTTCCACGCGCACATCCCCGCGCCCACACAGTCCCATTCGACCGGGGGACCCCAAGCAGCCGGCGAGGCGCACTGCGCACGCGCACTCAGGCCGCCGCTCCCGCCGCCCTCCCTCCGCAGCGGGGCGCCCCCGCCCCCGCGCCGCTCAGTTTTAAACCCTCAGCAGACGGAACTCGACTTAAAAATAACTATTTTGACAGTTCGGATGTAAATATGTGAGTGACGCTTGGGGCTGTTTTTCCTTCACACTTCCCCTCACCCCTCGCTTCTTACCCCAGCCCAACTCTGCTGAGGCTGAGATGATGGGAGAGCACCGTCTGCAGGATGCTCCCCAAACTGCAGCAGGAGGACGAGACTCGTCCTAGAGCGCCCAGCCTGCTTGGGGGCGGGGCGGGGGGCCCCAGCTCACTTTCACCGCACACATCCCACGCCTTTTGGGGGTAAGCATATTAACTGCCACGATTTCTTGTCTACTGCCTTAAAAAAGGAGACGTTAGCCAGCACACAGCTGAGCTAATGTAATCACTCCTGACTCCTCCACAGCCTGTGCATATTGACTGATGTCTATTTCATACCTGACCCTGTGCTACATTCAGTGGAACATGTGACATGTACAACATGCACACTTGCGATTCCTAATTTTTGCAACGAACCTTCCAGTTAGCTCATATTGAATACCTGCTTTGTGCCAGGCCTGGAGCTAGGTGAGCACTTGAGCACAGGCTATGTGACTTGACCCTTGCAAAAACTTGTGGGTATTATGATCTGCATTTTACATATGGAAAACAGAAGTCTAAGGAGATTGAGTGACTTCTCTAGGCTGCCACAGATAGTAAAGAGAACAAGTCTTGTGCTCTTCCCTCCGTAGTCAATTGAGTGGAAGGGTGGTGGAGGCAGAGTTCCACCCACTCTATAAGTAGGGGAAACTGAGGCCCAGACAGACAAAGCTGCGTGTCTGTCTGGTCACCAATACGCATTTCAGCGGGGGCAGAGCCAGGACAACAATGCAGAAGCTTAGGACTGCCAGCCTGCACATCCCTTCCCAATCTTCTGGCCCCAGGCAACGTGGTGGCAGAGAACAGACACCATGTAATGTCTTTGAGAGTCCCACTATCTGTTTGGAAGAAGGGTAGGGAAAAGGTAGCAGGAGAAGAGTTAGAGAAAGGAAGAGGAAGGGAAAAGGAGGGAGGAGGTCTGGAGAGTGGACAAGCATAAGTCCCTGTAGACATGTATGGCCTGGCCCAGTAATGCAGTGGGATGGGGAAGTTCAGAGAGCCCCCAGCCACTCCTCCCTTCTGTGCTCCTGTTCTCCCACTGGGTGGTGCCTCTCCTTCCTTGACTGGGTGCACACTGCTCTCACGCTTTTTCCCCTCATCCTAACAAAACCTGCTCTAAGAGGGAATCTGAGGTAATCACTGATGTTGTGGGACAAGTGCTTGATAACTGCCAAGTGTTTGCTTCCCTTCTGGATTACAGACCCCAAGGGATCAAAACCTGAAGTCAAAGAAAGGAAGCACTCATGAAATGTCAGATGTCAGATTCTGGAGAGGAGAGGAATTTGGGAACAATATGGCCCATTTGTGACAGAAGAGGCTTCTGATCATCTCCACTGGGAAGGTCATTGCTAGCTCTGTCCATGTGTACATACAGCCATGGGCAGAAGTCTGTAGACATTGGCAAAGAAAAGAGGAGGGGCCAGGCACAGTGGCTCATGCCTGTAATCCCAGCAATTTGGGAGGCCGAGGTGAACAGATCACCTGAGGTCGGGAGTTTGAGATCAGCCTGACCAACATGGAGAAACCCCGTCTCTACTAAAAATACAAAAAATTAGCCAGGCGTGGTGGTGCATGCCTGTAACCCAGCTACTTGGGAAGCTGAGGCAAGACAATCGCTTGATCCCAGGAGGTGGAAGTTGTGGTGAGCCAAGATTGAGCCATTGCACTCTAGCCTGGGCAACAAGAACAAAACTCCGTCTCAAAAAAAAAAAAAAAAAAAAAGGAAGAGAGAAGGACCCCTGGGATCTGTGCCCTGGACATGCTTTCCATCCTTTAGGGCTCAGATCAAATTCCACCTTGGCCAGGCACAGTGGCTCTTGCCTGTAATCCCAGCACTTTCGAAGGCCAAGGTGGGAGGATCACTTGAGCCCAGGAGTTCAAGGCCAGCCTGGGCAACATGGTGAAACCCTACCTCTACAAAAAAAAACCCCACAAATAACTAGCTGGGCATGGTGGTATATGCCTGTAGTCCCAGCTACTCAGGAGGCTGAGGTGAGAAGATTGCTTGAGCCTGGGAGGTTGAGGCAGCAGTGAGCCATAACTGCACCACTGCACTCCAGCCTGGGGAACAGAGCAAGACCCTGTCTCAAAAAAATAAATAAAAGTAAAAAAACTCCACCTCTTCTGTGATGCCTTCCCTGATTCTTCCCCACTCTACAGTTGTGTTCTCTCCGGCCTCTGAAGCCCAGAGCACTTTACTTATACTCTAGCTGAGGCATTTTTGAGCATTGCCACATTTTTTTTTTTTTTGAGATGGAGTTTCCATCTTGTTGCCCAGGTTGGAGTGCAATGGCACGATCTTGGCTCACTGCAACCTCTATCTCCCAGGTTTAAGTGATTCTCCCGCCTTAGCCTCCCGAGTAGCTGGGATTACAGGTATGTGCGACCATGCCTGGCTAATTTTGTATTTTTTAGTAGAGATGGAGTTTCTCTCTGTTGGTCAGGCTGGTCTTGAACTCCCGACCTCAGGTGATCCACCAGCCTTGGTCTCCCAAATTGCTGGGATTACAGGCGTGAGCCACCGTGCCTGGTCACCACATTGTTTTTTAACTTATTATTAAATTGTGAGTTTCTCCAAGGCTGGAGCAATGTCTGGCTTCCCTGCATTTCTCCTGCAGCCCCTCCCACAGGGCTTTGCATAGGGCCAGGACTCAATATTGATTGAATAGATTCAGTAAACAGCAGTGCATAGCATACATTTCCCCATGCAAAAGGGTAAAGGCTGGGGTGCAGACAGCAGAGGGGCTGGGGCAGGCATCTCGGCTGACTCCTGAAGATGGAAAGGCTTTGGGTCGAATCTGCCCCAGACCATTCAACAAACACTTAGTGAGCGCTTTGTGCTAGGTGTCATGGTGGCTGTGACTCCAGCTCTCTCACGAACAGCCAATCCACCGCTCTAAACAACAGCTGCCTGTGTGATAACTTGAGCCTCCTCCTGTCCCAGATCACTTCCTTCCTAACAGGAGGCTGGCTTTGGGGTTAGACTTGCTGGCTCCATCCCTCTACCCTCTCTCAGAGCTTCCTGCCTCGGAGATTGTTGGAATCTCTGTTCCCCCAATCCAAGTGGAGTTATGACATCATAATTCTTTTTTAAACAGCTTTATGGATGTATAATCACATACACAATATAATTCTTGTTCTTAATGTTATGCCATCTTATAGCATCTTTCTTTCTTTTATAAGTCTGAAAATTCCCATGTGTTCTGTGAATACAGTCTTCAGTTCTGAGAAGTTCAACTAAAGGTTCTTATCTTCCTTCCTTTTTTTTTTTTTCCTTTCAGACAGGGTCTCACTCTGTTGGCCAGGCTGGAATGCAGTGGCGTGATCTCTTCCCAAGCTCGAGGGATCCCCGCCCCTCAGCCTCCCAAGTAGCTGGGACTACAGGTGAATGCTACCGTGCCTGGCTAATTTTATTTTATGCTTTTAATGGAGTTTTGCTCTTATTGCCCAGGCTGGAGTGCAGTGGCGTGATCTTGGCTCACCTCAATCTCTTCCTCCCGGCTTCAAGCGATTCTTCTGTATCAGCCTCCTGAGTAGCTGGGATTACAGGCATGCGCCACCACACCTGGCTAATTTTGTATTTTTAGTAGAGATGGGGTTTCTCCGTGTTAGTTAGGCTGGTCTTGAACTCCTGACCTCAGGTCATCTGCCCTCCTCAGCTTCCCAAAGTGCTGGGATTACAGGCGTGAGCCACCATGCCCAGCCTCCAAAAAATGTATATGTATATATTTTTATGTATATATGTGTGTGTGCATATATATATATATTTTGTATATATATATATATATTTTGTGTATATTCTATATAGTAGAGACGAAGTCTGGCTATGTTGCCCAGGCTGGTCTTAACTCCTGAGCTCAAGTGATCCTCCTACCTTGGCCTCACAGGCATGAGCCACTGAGCCTGGCCCTTTCTCTTTCTTAAAAACACCTTTAAGACTATGTGATTGATCAGCTGGCCATGGTGGTTCATGCCTGTAATCTCAGCACTTTGGGAGGCCAAGGTAGGCAGATCGTGAGATCACGAGTTCGAGACCAGCCTGGCCAGCATGGTGAAACTCCATCTCTACTAAAAATTCAAAACAAACAAAAAATTAGCCAGGGCACACCTGTAGTCCCAGTTACTTGGAAGGCTGAGGCAGGAGAATTGCTTGAACCTGGCAGGGAGAGGTTGCAGTGAGCTGAAATCACATCATTGCACTCCAGCCTGGGTGAAAGAGTGAGACTCCATCTCAAAAAAAAAAAAAGACTACGTGATCATATTGTAGTCCTAAACCACCTTCCCTGTTCCCCACACCCACCCACTCTGGCTGGCTTTATCTCACTATTATTTCTGAGATGGTAAGAGGCAGGAGGCCTGGCTTCCTTCAGTTTAGAGATAGCGCAAATGAGGCTCACAGAGTTCCAGGGGCCCGGAGTGTCACCCAAAGCTTCCTTCTTGGCCCCAACTCCTCACTTTATGTCCATACTCCTGACTCTTCCTCCCAGTCTCCAATCTCCCTCCTCTCAGCAGAGTTGATGGAAACAAATGTTTAGCTTCTGCTGCTGTAGTATATTACAGTGCGAAATAAACATGGATGCCCCATCTACCCTGACAACATAATTCATTTACTGCAAAGGGATATAATAAAATCTGTTTATTACAGCAATTAACAGAGCAGTGTTTGCCGGCATGCTTTTCAGTGGCAACCAGAAAAGTGCTTACTCCAGGTGCACAGATTCAGGAAACCATGCAACTTGAGCCAAAATGAAACCAATTAGAGGCTTAGTAAATGGGTCCCAGCCACCCCAGGAAAATTAACCATCCAAGAGTCAGTTCAGCCGAAGTAGAACCTCAGTGCAGGAGTTTAGCATGATATAGATTGCTACTTCAGAGTTAATCCAGACCTGTCTCCAGGGTCATGGTCTTGAGGATGTGAAATATACCCACCCAACACAGCCACCCCAGGTGCTGGGTTCAAATCTCAATAAACTACATAGGGGTATATAGGTGGGGAATGTTAGCACCATTGACTCTCAGGGGTCTCCTGCCACTGCCATGGATTGAGGACATAAAGAAAGGACTAGCAGCTGGGCCAGAGAGAACAGACAAAGAACAGAAATCCTTTCATTAGACCCTGTCTTCAAAAGCCTTGAGAGAAATGTGGTCATCTGAGTAGATCTGCTTTTCAACTTGGAGAATATGTGCTATTTTGCTTTGGGCAGAAAGGCTGGACAAAGGCATGGAGCCATTTGTTCCAGTTCTTTGGTGGAGGGACAGAAGAATGGGAAGTGCTGGTTTCGATTCCCCGGTGAATCTGATTGCTAATTAATCAAACTTAATTCTCTATCTTCTTTTAAGAGGTCAGGGGTCAGCTTATACCAACAGGACATTCTTCAGAATGAAATCTCATTTTCCCAAGAAGGGAAGTGGCCCCAGTGTCACACCTGTGTAGGAAAAACCCATCCTGAGTGGCAGCTCTTTTTTCTCTGGAGCAGTCTCTCAGGGAGACCATGGGGAGTTTTGATCTCCTAGAAAACATGAACCTGGGTGCCTAAGCCAGGTAGAAAACCAAAGGATCAAAAGGGCAGAGACAAACCCCATCAAACAGTTCCCCCTGGTTGAGGGGTGACCTAGTGGGCTCCCCTTTTCTCCATCACTCTTTCCCATCCTCAGACCTCTGGGAGAAGATGCTGTGTTGAAGGATGAGGGCAGAAGCCAGCTTGGCCTCTCTGGAACAGAAGAAGTTAGAGCTTTGAGCATCATGAACAACGGGATAAAAATAGCAGTGTTGCCATGGCAACAGAGGCTGGGAGAGTCCTGAGGATCTGTCTGGGTCCTGCCATCTCCCCTTCCTGATTTCCTCCCACCCCTTGGATGGAACACAGGAATGAGCTAAAGTAGGAGAGATGGCTGCCCCAAAAGGGAAAGCGACAGACCAGCAGCCCATGAGGAAAACCTTTGAACTCCAGACTCAAGGGCTTCTGCCAGCTCCTGAGCTGCCCAGGTCTGGGAGCTCTTGGCTTTTACAATTTCTTCCTCGGCAAGACAACTTCCTCCAGGGATGCCCTGGGCAGCCACCACTCACCCTCCTGATGGATGGTCCTGACCTCCTGGGCTCCCCTGTGAAGAGCCAAGGTTTCTGTTTCTTTTTCATTATAGTTCTGATCCCATGGAAATTTAGAGAAGGGAACCCAGGCGGGCTGGCCACAACAACCCTGACACAGTGGGCACTGACTACTCCAGGGGTGACCTGGGGGTCCAGAGGATTCACTCTGATGAGCCAGATACCCTTGTCAGCAACATGGAGTTGGGGGGCTGTGTTTGTGTTGGGAGCAGGGTGATGGTGGTGACAGCTCTCTCTTGTTTTTGCTTTTGGGTCAGAGAGACAGAACGTTCATTCCTTGGGAATAGATTTTGGTTCTTGTGGTATTGTCAGCTCGATCACCTGCTGGGCACAGCAGCCACCTTCAGGAGGAACACCAGACTTCCTGGACCAGCCTGGAGGGAGCCCACTGAACTAAGCAGCCCAAAGATTCCTTCTCTGGCGAAAGCCCATCTTCGCGGTTGTGAACCAAGTGTCTGTCTCCAAAAGTTCCAGGCATATCTGGGCACATGTGATAAGTGTGCCCTTTATAATGCGTGCCTTCCTGTGAGGTGGGGAGGGCATAGGACTCATTGCCACCTGTTAAAGAGAAGGCTGGGAGAGAGGAGGCAATTTGCCAAGGTCAGGAGTCAGCCACTGCAGAACACTGGGGGGCTGTGGCTTTCCATCCAGAAACGATCATCAGCACATTCCACCACCAGCACATCCCCAACCACTGGGCAAAATGCACATTCAGTCTGTAGACAGGACATATTCCAGCCTGAGGCACTTCCCCTTGCAGAAGGCAAGGAATGAGGTGTGGTGGTTTGATCAGCATGGAGATGGGCACAAGAGGAGCTGTGCAAAAAGAAGGGTTACATAACTGGAGCAGGGCACCAGCCCATGAGATCTAAAAAGAATGGCTTGAGCATCTATCTGCAGGTGGTGGTGGTCGTGACGGTGTGTGTATGCGACAGAGAGAAAGCGAGAGTGTACGTCAGAGTTGTGCCTGTGATGGGCTAGACAGGACCTCGAGTCAGAGTCCAGGCCAACAGACTTACTCCCCTGGGGCCTGGCTGTAGGAGGGAGGAGAGGCAGAGCTGCAGGGGGTCCTGGGCCCTGGCTAGAGGAGGATTTTAGCAGAAGCTCTGGGGGACTTGCCTTTCCCTTTCACTCCCCTGTCTCCCGCACTTCTCAGAGCCTCCATACCACGTCCGCCCACCCTCCGCACACATTTGCTGTCTGCACAGAAAGCATCTGTGAGGGCAGAGGAAACCTGTGACCCTCTGGTTCCACAACCCTATGCCCCACTGAGGCTCAAATTCCCAGAGTCATGGAGCCCTGGACTCCAAGGGGGACTTAAGAGGACATTAGTGTAATCCCCGATTTCTGGTTGAGGAACCTGAGTCTCAGAAATAAGATGGGACTAGCCTAAGGTCACATGGTCATTAGTTTCCAGGCAGGGCTAGAACCTGGGAGACCTGGCTCCCAGCTCAGTGTTCTTTGCATCCCACACTACTACTTCATGCATATTTCAGTTAGTTAATTATTGCTCTTTTTTTTTTTTTTTCTAAAAATAACAATCTCCCTATATATTTCTATGAACCCGTATGCTACATTCAAAAAGCCCTTCCCTGGGAGCAGAGAAGGAAATGACATTCTAATAAAGAGGTTTCAACTTGAGACAAGAAGCCCCTTGGGTCCTGTGGGCCAGGGTCCCAGACAACACTCAAGTCACAAAGACCCTTCACACTTCTTGATACTCCATTCAACAGCCTAAAGCCCAAGAGGGAACATGGCATGGGAAGTCCTCCCTTTACAGATGGGGAAAACTGAGGCCGAGGGAGGCTAAGACCCCCCACCTGCCTGCAAGGAAGAATCAGTTTCACGCAGCAAGAACAAGAGGCCTGATCTCCCTCACAGAATCATCTATCCATGCACCTGAGCTCAAGACCCCCACCTCAAGGTGGAGTCTCTGGGAGAGAACCATGGAGAGAGGATGGGAAGGCAAGGCAGCCAGGCCCGCCCCAGAAGGAGCAGAAGCCTGGCCAGAAGTCAGAGCCCCAGGGTACAGGGTCTGTGGATGTTGGAGCTGCTTTGGCCTTCCCTGTACCAAGGGCATAGAGGTGGGCACAGGTGTCCAGACTGCCTCCCAAGATGCTAAAAGGAGCAAAGTCCCCATTTCTCTGAGAAGGAAACTGAGGGACAATAGAATGTGGGGTTGGGGTGCACCTGGTAGAAGCTGCTACCTCCTACTCAGATCAGCTGCAGTGCTGACCCCAACCTCAGCCCTGGGTGAAGAAGGGGCCACCGGCTTGGAGGCAGAGGACAACTGGACCTCCATTCAGAACACTTTGACCTTGGGACTCCACCCATGTTCCCAAAGCCAGGGCTCAGGATATCCAGTATCCCTCTGGAGCCAAGAGAGTTCTCCCAGGGGAAGAAGCTTTCTGGATGGGCTCACTGCCAAAGGCCTGCAGCTGCACTCCCTGCCAAGTTCTGAGAGGTGCACGTGGGGGAAGCTCTCCTCGGCCACCTACTCCCCAGGACATTCGTTCTCCACTTTCCTGACCTTTCTTCCCGGTGAGCCCGTGTGGTCAGGACAGAACACCCAATACCTCTGAGTCTCCGGGGTACAATTTCATCCTCTGCCACAGGAGTGACTTCTCTAGGATTGCAGCCTCGCAGGCAACCGCTAGGGACACGTATGCCCTCCAGGCGGCTCTCCGGCCTCTGTATCAAGGTAACTTTTCTGCCCACCTCTTTGCCTCAGCCAAGGCCTTTACTATCCAAGAGGACAAAGAACCAGGGAGTTTTTCTCCTGTCCTTTGTGACTCCACTGGCCTTTATTGCTGAATCTTGCTGTTCCCTTGAGGGAAGGACTTCTGTTTATAATTCTTTGGATATAAAAGGAAATAACAGACTGTAGAAGGCTAGGGCTGGGAGGTAGGGGCAAAGGAAGGAGTTGAAGGATGAAAGGAGGAACCCAAGCTGTGTTCAAGCCTTGTGAAGACAATCTGGATCCCACCAAATCTGCCCAAAGCAGAGGAAAGGCCCCTGAGTATGGGCATGAGCTGGGCAGGCAGAGGCTGTCTGCGTAGAACATGCCCTTGCTTCTCCGAGTTTCTGGGCAAACCCGCCGAGGAAGCCTCTTGTTCTCCTTAATTGCCCAGAGAGGACCACATTCCAAGGAAAGTGGAGCCCAGACTCTCCTGTCTTGGGGCCCTGACCTCTCTACCCAGGGAACCTGTTTACCTGTCAGAGGGCTACTCTGTCACTGGGGACTTTGCTCCTTGGCTGAGAAGTTCCCCGATGCGGGAGAACAGGCTTACAGAGTCTGCCTGAATCTGCCTGAAGCATCTCAGGGGCTGGCATTCCTCTCTGCTGGTCTTCTAGCCCCGAGAACTCCAGGATCAAAGACAAAAGGCTAAGTTATGCCAAAATAGGAGGGGAGAGGATGGAGAAGGAAGGAAAGAGGGAAGGAAATGTTTTTTTCTTTTGCTTTCTACCTCCTGGAAATGGGCTGGGGGTAAGGGCAGAGACTGAAGCTGGAAGGTTGGCAGGGGCGGGGCGATGAGGGAGAAAGTCAAGGGAAGTCCTAGAGATCCCCCTACCCCAAGAGTTTCCCCTGAAGGCACCACATATGAACACAGTCCCCTCTATGGCTTCTGAGGAGAGAAGAAAAAAGCAGGGGAGATAGGAGAATGGAGGGAGGGCACAGCTCAGTCCAGGAAAGGGGCCCCTTGGTCTGGCCACAGCAAGAAGTCCCTGAGGAGGGGAGTCAGGGCCTGGGGAAGAGGCCTCTGCACATCTGTGCCGCTGCCAAGGAGGCACAGGGATCGTGATAGTGATCACGGGTGGGTCAGGGCCAGGGTTGGAGGAAACACTGCTTTCTGGAGGGCAAGAACAGAGGAAGCCACGGAGCCACTGGCCGCCTCTGCCCTCCTCCTCCCTGGGCTGGCCACCTCAGGCCTGGCCCCACCTGGCCCAGGAGGATGCTGGGAAGGGGCTGGAAAAGGACACATGTCCCCGGTCCTGGAGTCCCAGGAGAGTCTCCATCCTGGGCTTGAGCGGTTGTCTCACACTTCCACCCCAGGCCTTCTCCTGGGTCAGGGCTGCCGGTGGTTCTCTGCAAGCACAGCCACTCTCCCTTTTAGCAGCAGCTCTCCTAGCCCAAGGCCGCACATCCCTCGATCGGGTTACCCTAAGAAGAGTCCCCCGAAGCTCTCAGGGCAGGAAAGAACTTTTGCTCCTTGAACTCCCTGGGGCTTCTCCATCTCCAGAAGGCATGCTGCACGTCCTGGGGTTCCCCTGTGTGGCCGGGGCCTCTCTCCAAGGAGGTCTGAGAATTGGAAGCTACTGGGTGTGGGCATGAGGAGGCTGGGAGGCACACAGGAGGCTGATGCCCTCAGGTGAGAGTCAGGCTGAGAAGAGCACCGGCTAAATCAAGACTTAAAATGTACACACAGCTTCCTGCTCCAAGCCCCAGCCACAAGCAGGCACGGTCAGGCCTGGGACCTACTGGGGGCAGGGTCTGGCAGGGTCCCTGATGGAGGGGCCCTGGTTCTGCTCACACCGCCGTCTCCCGCTCTCTGTGAACTTCCTCCTTCTTCCTCTTCATTTTGCAGAAGCCATGGAGACCACAGAAGCAGGCGAAAGTGAACTGGGGCATGCCCTACGCCAGGCTGGGGGAACACTCACCAGAGATCTGCAGGGAAAGGCAGGGGAGGGAGAGGAGCAGGAGAAAGGCAGGGAGAGAGAAGCAAGCTGGGGTTAATGCTCCCGGAACCCTCTGGGTCTGGCCCAGTCCAGGCCACTCCCTGAGGCAGCCCTGCTAGGTCTCTCACACCGCCTGGGGGAGGAGCCCGGCCTCCAAACAACAGCTCTTTGAAACTTCAGTGTTTTCTGATCTGTATGGAGCTGATGTCATGCCTCACATTGGAGACTGGGTGAGTCCAAGGGAGAAAAGAGAAAGCCCAGCTGCTGCCTCCTTTGTTCCCCTCCCACCCACTCTGCCTCACCTCATCCCCATACACCTGTGGTTGGGGAACAGGAAGCAAGCTGGCTTAAAATAGGCTCTGGCTTGTGCCACCTTACACAGGTTCCATCTGGGGGCATCCACTCGCTTCTGCAGGCCACACACACGACAAGCCCTCCTCCATCCTTCTTCCAGGGTAGCCTTACTCTGACACCTGAGACAGTCAGATTCCTCCCCTCCTGAATAACCCTGAGTTGTCTGATACCCTAGGAATGCCTGTAGGGAGTGACCATGCACTTCCGTCGATTGCTCAGAGCAATGCAAATCCCAGTCCTCCTCATGGAGAGAACAGACAGCAAAGAGAGTTCTTTTAGCCAATAGGCTCTTTTATTTAGCACCTATGTTGGGCAAAGGGGTTGGGAGGTAAATACAAAAGGGCAAAAAGACATGGTTTCTTCCCTGGCACATAAGTAAGTCTGAGGGAGAGGCTGAGGCTGGATCTGCCCCAGCTGGACACGTTGTCCCTCACCTCTGGCTGACCTGGCCCTCAGCAGGAGCCAGGGGCCACTCTGGTGGCTGTGGCAGTCTGGCTGGGAAAGAGAGGCAGCTTCAGGAGCTCAGCTTCAGTCTGCAAGAGTATCCCTTTCTCCAAAGGCTCATTTAGGTTCCCTAGCCTTAGGCACCTGCAGATTCTTCCAGTTCACCTCTCTGCCCTTCCTCTTGCCCCTGGGCCTGTTGAAAGGGAGCAGAAGTGCATTCAAGTCACTCAAGCAGAGAAGCTGGGAACAAAGGAACCAAAGCACCCTGCGTGGAGGTCAGGCCCGAGCCTGGTCTGAATCACTCGTCTCTCCAGGAGTAACACTGGGGGCAAGCAGGTGAGTGAAGCCCGAGTGCTGCGGGGAAGGAGGGGGGCACAGGGCTATGCAGGAGGGGTTTGGAATACGGAAGCATGAGGCGCCTCCCTTCTCCATCCCCACAAGCAAAGGGGATTGCATAGAATGCCCTGGGCCCCCTAGCAAGGCACATGTGCAAAGTGATTTCACTGCCTTTGAGGAATGTGGCATGGCCCAGGTGGTGGCTCTCTGGACAGTTCCACTGGTCTGGACAACCCAGTCCTTTTGGAAAAACTTCCTTCATGTTTCTCCACTCAGAACCGAGGCCCACACCAAGCACGGTGCCCTGTGGAGTCCTGTCAAAATTCTCCCCTCCCTCAGCCTCTCAGCATCCTGGTAATACAGCTAATAGCTGTAATTAATAGGTGCAATGCATTTCCACTGGCCAGCTGGATGGGCAGGAGGCCCAGCTTGAGTCAGCATGGGTAGGTAGGCTGGTTATTTAATAACCCGATTTCCAGCACCATTTACACACCCACTCTGGTTGAGTGTATATATAGTTAGCAGAGAGCAACCTCCAGGATATATATAGACAGAGCCGAGACACAACTACTATATTTCTAGATCTATCTACTGCAGCTATCTCTGGATCCCTCCTGTGACAAACCTAGAGAGAGACACGGATCCAATTTAGGACTTAGGTGGCCTGGGTTCTATTCCTGGCTCTGATGCTGACATGCTGTGTCATCCTAAGCAAGTGGCTACATCTCTCTGGGCCTTCATTATCTCATTTCATTGTACCAGGAGGTTAGGCAAGGTTTAACACTAAGACCACAAACCTAAGGGGCTGGAAGCCTTTCGGAATTCTAACTTAATTAGGAAGAAGGGAGGGAGGGTGAGTGGATTTCCTGGTAATCAGTTACTGTCATGCATGCACTTCTCTTGCTGGGGGTGTAAATCAAGGGCATGATCAACAAAGCATTCCCACGATTACTGAAAAATATATGGCTAGAAATTGACAAGCACAACAAGGCTGATCTGGGAAGGAACTCACAACTAAAACAAGCCAGGCAGGCGGCAGCCCCACAACGGGTCTAGGTCTCTTGCCCCAGGGTGCATTGATCCTCTTCCCTTTAAAACAGCAAAATATGCCCCCTTAAGTGACCGTTCCTCCCCAGGGTCCTTTGGGGAGTTTAAGAAAATCCTGTGGGCTGTGGGGTCAGAGGAATCAGGACCTACACATCAGAGGAAAGGAGAGCGAATGAAACCGGCCAGGGGCTGCAGCCTGACTCCCAAGAGGTATTCAAGGGCTGGCTGCCTCAGTGGGATTCCTGGGGCCTTGTATATAAGGGCAGAAAGTATAATAAAGGGGGCCTGTCTATTCTGTTCAGATCTTTGCTTTAAAGTGCTCTGGTTCTCCTTCCTCTTCTCTAACAGGGTCTCTAAAACGGTCCTCATTGTAAGGTGCACAACTCCAAGCCCCAGAGGCTGCCTGTGCTTTGTCTGCAGCACACAGATCGCTGGGCCAGCCCCTGAAGTGGGGGGACATGGGGCAGAGAATTCCAACCCATTTCTGTGTCCCTGCCCGCTGTGAATCCCACTCCTCCCTCAGAGTCCCCAGCAGCAGGTACCTGGGGAGTCCCTCTGCCAGGCTGTGGTCTCTGCTCCTCTCTGCTTTACGCAGGCAGGAGTCCTGTCGATTCTCTTCCTTGTCTTTACCCCTCACCCTTGGCAGAGGGCTCCAGTACCAGCTGGAGGCTCCCTGTGGAAGTCAGGTCCCCTTGCTGCATCTATTTGAGGGGGAGGAGTCTGGACTAGCGCCTGGGTCCACTCCCCACTCATCAGTGCTCATCATGGGAACTCCCCTCCCACCCTCCCACTCCATTTCCATGCCCATAGTCCAGGAGGGACTAAGGAATGGAAAAACAGCCCCCAGAAGCCCAGAATAGGACGGAGAGGCGGAGAGGACACTGGACAAACCTCCTGCCATCACACAGTTGGCTGCAACTGACTGCAAGCTGTTGGCCCTGGCTTCTTCCCCATCCTCCTCTCTGGCTTTTCCCCAGCTCAGGTCCAAGATGGTTTGGGGTCTGGGGCATAGACAATGCTCTGCCCAGCCACCTTTGTGGAGCCGAGCAGAAGAGATGCCAATCCACAGAGCACGCATCCTCCCCCACCACTAGGAGGTTCCTCGGCCTCCCTGCTGATCTCTTTCCTTGGCCTGACCCCCACATCTCTCTGTGCCAAATACTCTCCCGGGGTCCTCCAACCCTTGCACCTGTGGCAAAAATGGGGCAGTGAGTCAGAGGCAGCATGAACATGTGGAAGAACCAAGAGAAAGAGGGGACTCAGAGCAGGCCAGAAAGTAAGTCAAAGAGAAATCCAGGGCCCCAGGCGTGCAGACCACAACCTCCTAGGTGTCTCGAATTTAGGCAATGTCCATCAAAGTGGGAGGCAGGGGGATGGAAGGGTAGGAAGCTATTTAAAAGTGTTGGGACATGCCAGGAATTCTCTGACAAACAAGAAAAGGGATATTGAGCCCCCCACGACCCATCCCCTCATCTCCCAAGGCAGAGAGGAAAGCAGAGGCGCTCTCAGCAAGGCAACCCCCACCTTCAATCCCCGCCACCCCTCACCCCAGGTAAAGGGCAAAAGAGAAGTGACCCAGTACAGAGGGTGTGCCCTTGGCGCCTCTATAACAAAGCTGAGCCCTCCACCCCCTCCCCGGCTCCCTTCGCACCGCGCCTCAGTAATTAAAATATGAATTCACCTTCCCTCCCTGAGCCATTCATCATTGCGAAGGGAAGCAGCTGCGGCTTAGGAGACCGGATTTGGGGGATTAGCTCGGGCGGTGGAGCAGACACACCAGGAGAAAGAATTAAAAAGGAAGGGGGTGAATTGGGTTTTCTCTCCCCACCTCCTCCCTCTCCCTCTCCCTCGGGCCGCCACGGAGCCTCCTACCCCACCCCTTCCCCCAAAGCCTAGCCTCTGCAGGTTTCTGGGAACTGTAGTCTACAAGACAGTGTTGATAAACAGGCAGGCCAGGGGTGGGTAGTGGCACAAACTACAGATCCCAGGACTTCTTCCCGGAGTTGGCAGTAGCAAAGCTGGGCACAGGCCTCCAGTCGGGGAGAGGCCGGCATTCTCCTTGGAGGTTAACTCCTTCTTGGTCCGCTTGAGCCTGAGCTCCAGCCTGAGCTCAGCAAGCTCCCTGGAATCACATGCCAAGGCCCTCTCTGCCTCTAATGGCCTTCGGAGCCCACAGATTCTAGCTTGCCAGGCCAGCCCCACTTGTATCTTGCTTGCCAACCTATGGAGAAAGCTCCCTCCACTTTTTCAGACTGCAAAGGCAGCCTAGCATTCTCAGTGGTTCTGAGGTTCTTGGGAGCTGGAGGGGTCAGAACAGCAATGGTCCTAAAATGTCTCTGTGGCCTGCACCCAGGGTTTTCCAGCCTGGCTTGGCAGAGGCTGGTCCACCCTAAGAGTGGGCAACGTGACAGGCAGCAGCAGCAGCTGGGAACCTGGTGGACCAGACCGTCAGTGCCAGAATGAACCTCAAAGGTCAAACTTTAGTATCAAACTTTCAAAACATGGGACAGAGGCTTCCCGCCCCCCCAATAGTCTTTATATTTAGAAAGGACTAGGGCTTAGCAGTCAAACTCTATTTCCACTAAAAATGGAACAAATACAATAAGAGAGAGTCATCTGAATTCAGTGTTGTTAAACATGGGCCCACTCTCCCAAGGGAGGCCTTATGCTGGGTATTTCTGAGGACTGTAAAAAGGACTGCCAGGCACAATGGCTCACGCCTGTAACCCCAGCACTTTAGGAGACCAAGGCAGGTGGATCACGAGGTCAGGAGGTCGAGACCATCTTGGCCAACACGGTGAAACTCTGTCTCTATTAAAAATACAAAAAATTTTTAGTAGAGGCGTGGTGGCCCATGCCTGTAATCCCAGCTACCTGGGAGGCTGAGGCAGGAGAACAGCATGAACCAGAGTCGGAGGTTGCAGAGATCAGAGATCCCGCCACTGCACTCCAGCCTGGCGAAAGAGTGAGACTCCGACTCAAAAAAACAAACAAGAAAAAAGACTTAGATTGCTGGGAATAAAGTTTCAGCCGTCTTCAGGCAGGGAACAGGACACACACAGCCCTCTGATCTGTGGATCCTCCAGGGAGAAGCGGCATGAGGACAGCTTCCTTATTCAGTGCAGTTGTACAATTATGTGAAATATATAATTGCGTATCTTCTCCACGCCTGACCCATTGGCAGTAGGCAGGAGACAATGAATAGAAAGGAGATCCACCTTTGTAACCTCAAAAGCATCCCAGGCCCAGCCCTGGCAAAGTGAGGACTGTCTTGGATGAGTTGCTGAGCTGTGGGCTTGCTCCGTGTCCCTGCTAGTGGCAATTTACCTCTACCCCATCCCTCTTTCCTTCCAGTTCACACTTCAACAAACATTTACTCAGCTATCCCTACAAAGCGCCTTGCCTTGCTGGAGCTCTACAGAGGTATAATCTCTGGAATGGCTCATCTGTACCCTTGCTCCCAGGCCCAGCCCAGTGCTGGGGCATACCTGGACAAACTGTACAGGATTCCTGGGGAAGGCCCAGTTGTGGGAGGCAGGAAAGGGGCATGGCTGAAACTCGACTTTGCAGCTAGGAAATCAGGAGTTAAGGGAAGCAAATCAGGTGCCTGAACAGCCTCCGAGCAGGGTAGGGAATAGGATAGGCTCACTCTGGGCCTAGGGCAGCTGGACAATGAGGTGGAGGAAGGTGCCAGTCATCTCTGAACTCTGAGCGAGAGAACCCAGAGCGCAAGTAAGAAACCCTGGCCAATTCTCATGCCTTGTTCCTTTCACCATCTAAGCTGGGGCAGGAGGGGAAGTGGCCTGGATCAGCCCCAGCAGAAAACCAGCTGGCCACTCTTTGCTTCTCCTATTGTTCTGATCCCCCCTCCTCCTCCTGTGAGAAAAGGAAAACCAGTGATGGACAAAGGGCGATTGGAGTTGGGCCACAGGGCCAATTTGTGCATCCAATGGCGGCGTCATTAGAACAACCTCTCCTGTGAGTGCGGCACTCCCTGGTTTTCACAGTACTTTACCATGCCCTGGTGTTGGTTCTCCCCATATGAGTGTGATGTGCTAGGAGCAAGGGTTTTGGCATCAGACAACATGGGTTCAAATCCCAGTTCTGCTCCTTCCTATCCACATGAACTTGGGCCCATTTCTTAGTTCCCTGTGCCTCAGACTTCCCATAAGTAAAATAGGCTAACAGTAGGTAGGACTGCCTTGAGGATGAAATGAGTTAGTACAGATAGGGTGGTTAGAATCATGGGTTACACAGTAAGTACCCAGTAAATGTTGGTTGGCGAAATTAAGGTTTCTGAGATATTATAAGAAACTTGCCTTCCGATTGTCAATACCAAATCTAGTAGTTTCTATGATTTTCAGTGGGGACTGGAAAGGGGTGGGGCGGTGGCTAGAAGGCGGGGCACAAGGGTGCTTCCTATTCCAACCCAGCCAGATTGCGCACTCTATTTTCACCTGTTGGAATCTTCCAGGATGGTAGGGGATAATAAAGTCAGGCTGATTTAAAAGGGACAGCAGAGACAGGCATAGGGAGGAGCCAGGCAAGCTGAGTGACAAGCAGGATGGTGGCAGGGGTGGGGGGGAAGGAGGGCAGGTGCCCTTCACACACTGCAGGAGGGGGGCAGCTCCTGGAGAGGGTAGCACGCCAGGAGCTAGGGACCTTGGAGTCCAGCCTGCCACCCAGGGGGAGCTCCTGCCTTCCTAGTTTCACTCTGCAGATACCTCCTCTCCCCTCGGGGCCGGCATGGAGTGTTCCTGTTTCAGCCTCAGCAAGAGCCCAGAGGTCTCCTGAGACATAAAAAGGCTGCAGATTCCAAGCTGACCTCAGAGAAAGGAGTGAAGGAGTGAAGCTTTCCTGGAGGCACTGAGCAAAGGCCCAAGTCTTCATGGCCTGATGCCCTTGACTCCAGCCCCCAAATCTCTGGCCACGAGCCAGGCCTCAGTAACTTGGCAAGGGGGAAGGAATCAATTCAGAAAGCTCGGCACACCCTGAGGGTCTCCTTCCTTCCTCAGAGGGAATCTCCCTCTGGAATAACCGGCCCAGTCTCTTCCTTGCAAAGTGAGGAAACATGGCCCGAGGGGAAGTGACTTGGCCAAGGTCACACAGCCTAGCCCCATCCCAGGTTACCACATCCCCTGATGCCCCACCCGGAAGCAGAGCCTCCTTCTGGTGCCCCTTGGTGGCTGGCTCCAAACCTGGTCCCGTGGGAGGTGCAGCTGCTGCAGGAGAAGGAGCTTGCCCCTCACTGTAGCCCATGGCTTTTAGCCCTACATGAGTTTGGGACAGCAATCACATAGGAATGAAAAGCCATAGGCCACAGCAGAGTGGAGGGGTCCAGCGGCAGGAATCTCACAGGGAAGCGAGAATCTGGGGCACCTGAGAAGCCCTCACTCCCCTTTCTCAGCACCCCCCACACTGCCTCCCTCCAGGACTGGGCCCCCCAGGTTAAATTCTCTCAGCGTCCTCACCACCTGCACTAAAGCCATCCCGGTAATGAGTTTCCAGTTCTCGCCCTACAAAGGCGCCACACAATGGTCCTCACTCCAGGGTATGAGGAGGGGTGGCTTCCAGGCCATAAAGGACCTCCTCAAATTCCCTTAATTAGCTTCCAGCCCTCAGCCCAGGGTCCTTAACTACCCCTCCCCTAAAGAATATGGCCGGATCTTTTCAAGGCTGCTGCAGCCAGTGCCCAGGATGGGGCGGGAGTGGGAGGGGGGAGCAGGTTAGGCTCCCTCCTTACAAGCTTAACCCTTTCTCGTCCAGCCACTGTAAGCGCAGAGGGCAAAGGAGGGCAGAGATGAGGGCCTGCCCTTTGTTTAGAGGGGTAAATAGGTTTCTTGAGTGCCCCCAGGGGTGGGGGCTGGGCCACCCTCCCAGACCATTCTGGTGGTTACTGACAACACCCATTCTTAATAGTTTAGAGGAGAGTGAGATCTCCATCTCTAGGCCTGGTTGGAGGCAGAAAGAGGGCTGGAGCTGAAACCTCCCCAAGCTGAGGGCAGCTCATCCTGTTAGCAGTCCCTAGCGAGGCTGTGGAGGGCGCGCAGTGCCCTGCGGCTCCTGGGCAGGACAGGCACCTCCAGGACTGGACTGAAGAGCTGAGTTGAGGCGAACCAAGGTCTCAGGGCCCTGGAAAAGGTGTGTTCTAATCACAAGTACCAATTCCCCGTCCCCCCTCCTGTGCCGAGACTGCTTCGGGCATCAGCTTCAGAGAAGTGGGCCTCTAGGGCTCCTGCTAGCCCAGGCTCAGGAAAGCCCAGGGGACTCAACCTCTCCCAGGGGCCCCCAAGAGGATGGTAAGAGGCCCCAGGCCCAGATCAGGCCCTGCCTCTGCCAGGAAATAGCTGCCATTCTCACCACAACTCTACCCCCAGCCCCAGGGCTACGCCTGCTGGCTCTGCACAACCCTGGTTGGAGCAACCTGCTTTCACTGGACAGGAATCCTGCATTCCCCAACAACAGCACAGCACAGCACACAGCACACCCCTCCACACTCCAGCCATGCCCAACCTTAAGGGCCAAACCACCAGGCATCCTGCAGCCTCCCACCTGAACTTTGGGTCATCCACCCCAGCCCAGCCCCCTCTGGTTCTCCTTTCCTTCCTCTCTCCCAGAACCCCAGACCCACCAGGCCCTGCTTAACTTAAAGCCATGGACTCTAAGCCGAATGCCCTCAGCTCCCTCCCAAGGAATGCTGGGCCAGGGGGCAGGGGTTCCATGGGCTGCTCACCTGGTGGGCTCAACAAGTCCCCCTCTCCCTCGAAGTCTCCCTCACAATTCCCCGCAGAACCACTTCCTGCCTTTCAGGCAGCCACTCACTCCTCCACTCAACCCCAGAAGCTCCACGCCCCAGCCAGGGCAGGCCTCTTCCCTCCCCTGCCCGCCCACCACCGGCCAGGGCTAAGCTGTGCCCAACTCAACTTGACTCACTTGTGACCTGCCCCTCCCCCAGCCCTGAGGACGGTGGGGGTGGGGGCGGGCTGGGCAGGCGGGGCGGTCAGGTATTCCTTCAACCCTGACTTGGGCCTGAGTAACAAAGGTCTCATTGAGCCTCTGGCTGTCTGGTCGGTGAAGCACAAACCTCTTGTATCTACTGGCTTTTGATCTCACTCCCTCTGAACCAGCCATGTATTACTCACGTCCCCCTGCCGGGCTATTGGTGCGGAGGGGCCATTTGGTCCCTCCCTCTCTCCCCATCTCCTTTCTCTCCTTCCTTCCCCTGCCGCTCCCCTCCAGCTTTTTTATGGTTTAATTTTTGGCAGGAGACCTGAGATGGCTCCCAGCAGGCCCCCTCTCCTGCCTGGCCGCCCTCCCCTTCTCCACAGTCCTGGTTCCTCTCCTTACCCATACCCCCTACTCCGCTCCCACCACTCCCATGCTCTGGGAGGACAAGGTCAGCACTTGTCTGTCCTTCCATTTCCTTCCTCGGACCAGCTCGAGCTTGGCCCATCCACCTACCCTCACCCAGTCCTGCCCATGGATCCCCAGCCATAGCCTCCGATCCCAGCTGCCTATCCTTGGGCACAGGAAGGGCTTAGCCCCTGGCCTGCCTGCTGGACCCAGCCCACCAGACAAGCCTCAAGTAAGCTCTGGAAGTGGGCAGTCTCTCTCAGGTGTGTCTGGACCAGAAGGACTGGGCTGGGGGTGGAGGTGGGGACAGCCATCATGTCTCAGGTTAGACTGAACCTCACTTGGAATACGGAGGAAGAGGAAGCAGGTCAAGCCTCGCCTCCTTTCCCAAGTAAACCCTGCTCCCTCCAATCAGGAGCACCTGAGCAGTGAAAGGCCACTGCTGGGCGAGAACTCCAAGGACGCCCCCTCCTCAAGCTGGGGCCATGCCCATGATTCCAGTGTCCTCTGTGGCCACCTGCAACCTTTCTGCAGCTTGCTGGTGGTAAGAACTGGGGCCCGGCAGCCCAAGGGACATCCATGGTATATAAGGGCCACCTCACAGGGCCACTGGAACATTTTCTCTTTAGCTTCCCCTTGCTCTGTCACCCAGAATCCCTTTCCTCCTTGGCCACTCCAGGGAGAGAGGCAGGCAACTTTGAGGTCCGAGCTCTCACCAGAAATGCCAACAGATGCTAAGAATTCCCATGATGGGCAACTCTAGAGCCCTGCCCATCCCCCACACCTACCATCTTTGACCTCCTCTCCACTTCAGGGGTTTCCACCCCTCCCTGGCCCTCAGGTACTCCCATTTAGCTTTGGGAAACTTTTTCTGCCCCAACAGAGGCCCCATTCTTCCTGCCATGGGCTCCTATTGTCCCTCATGACTCCACACATTCTTGGACCTCTAATGAGAAGTGGAGACAATCACCCTGCCTGCCTGCCCTTGCCGTCAGCACAGCCTGGGCCCTACTGCCTGTGGTAGGAATTGGGGGTGGGGGGTGGGCAGGGAGGCAACCAGGAGGGAATAAAAGACGGTGGGGGACAAAACAGGAGTGAGGGGGAGAGGGAACTGACAGACACAGAACAGAGACACTGAGAGAAATTGTGAAGAAGAGGACGGAGGTGATAGTTGGAAATGTAGACAAAACTCAATAGGCAAAAAAAGGAAAGAAGGCGAAAAGAAGCTTTTTTTTAGTGAAAACTGTATTATGCATGCTAGGTTCCCCTTAATGATAATCTTTTGGTAACACGAAGTCTTATTATCAGTCCCATTTGGTAGATGAGAAAACTGAGGTTTATGGAGGCTACAACTTGCCTGGATGACATTGTTTGCTCTTCGAGGAGAGGGTAGGAGAAGCCTGAGAGAAACAGAAAGCAGAGAGCCACAAAAGGAGAAGGCTGACAAAGAGAAAGTGGCAGCAGAGGGGAACAGGCAGAACAGAGGCAGCAGGGACAGATGAGGGGCCTGAGGGAGGAGGCAGAGGGACGAGGGACGGCTGGGGAGAAGAGACCTCAGGTGTCCCTGGCCTGATTGGCTGGTGGGTGTGCCCTCCCCTCCTCTCTAGTAACAAGTCCCTTAATCTTAGCTCAAGCTGCAGAAGTCAGGTCCAGCAAGAAAACTAAAGCCTGTTTCACTGGGGAGCAGGCTGCAGCAATTCCATTTTTAGGGAGCTCCAAGTCCCACCATTTCCTTCAAGGGCATACAGTCAACCTGGGCCTCAGCCCACATCAGGGCACTGATTGGAGATGGCTCCAGCTGAGGCTAAGCCAGGAGAACTCCTTTGCAAAAACAGTGAACCATTACCCCTCCACAGTAGAGAAAGACAGGGAAGGGGCAGCGGGGCAAACTGGGCTCAGTCCAAGGAAGAAAAAAAAGCCCTATTCTTTCCAACAGGAGCCAGTGGGCTTCCTGTCACCAGAGATCATCAAACACAGGGTGCACAGCCACATCTCAGACCCACTGCCTGGCACACAGTGCTGCCCAATAAATGGTATGCTAATGTAGGCGCGATCCTTGCACCTGGAAGTGAGATAAAACCTAAGGTCCCAACAACTCCAACATTTCATGACTCTACATTGGAGCTGACTTGTCCTCTCAGAGCCTTTCATAGACTTACGTACCCTTTGCAGGGACTTAGAGCTCAGCAGACCTGCCTTTGCAGGTGGTGGAAGGGAACCAGGACATTAAAAAGATACTAAATAAAAACCACTTGCCTTTATCATCCCACACATAATACAATCCAAAAAGACTAAACCAGAAGCATTTCACATTATTTCTATGGATGTTGGCTGAATAGTATAGGTACACATTCATTGAATGAATGAATGAATAGTTGATGAGGCTTGGAAACAAGAGCAAGAGATCCAAGCTCTCCTATATTTCAGGTTTGGTGTGTGGTGTGCTTGGAGTTCCCTCATGCCTGTCCTCTCAGGGAAGAAAGTCCCTGGGCTAGAACAGGTTGTGAGGTGTGAATGGGGAGCAAAGCCTGGAAATCTAATTCCACTCAGCATGGGGGTGGGAAGGCACTGTTGAAACTTCAAAGAGCCTCAGGGGATATGATTCTGCTACCTGCCCCAAACGAGCCTGCAGATTTGGAGTTACGTTTGAGATGGGCAGTTCCTGGCCCAGAACCAACCCAGGAGAGGACTAGTTTCATGAAGATGGACCCAGCAGGCTCCCACATACATGGTCGTCCAGACCTGCACTAGACCAGCAGGCGTGACTGCTCTGAATCGCAGAGTGATTCGCAGTGTGTGACTGCTCTGAATTCTCCGTTGATGACCTCCCTATTTTTAGGCTACTAGGTAGCCTTTCTCCAGGGAAAGTTTCCAGTCCCCTCTGCTCCCAGGTTCCATCTCTACACCAAAGCATGGACAGCTCAGGTTCCCTGTCATTTAACAACTCGGGAGCCCCCAACCCCCTGGGGTAAAGTGGGAAGGGTGCTGCTCCACTGAGCAAGAAAGCACAATTTTCCCCCAACCAAGGGCTTTCTCTAGTTGTTCCAGGAGCCTCAGTTCTGAGCCTTCTCAGGCAGATAGAGGGAGGTCCTAGCCTGGCAGCCCTGGGCTCCTAGGGAAGGGAGAGACAGAGACCTGGCAACAGTCCCAGGCAACGAAGATAGCAAGAGACCTAGGGGCAGGAGAGCAAACACAGGCAGAAACTGGGGGAGTCTCTGCTGCCTGGATACCCCCAGCCTCCGCATCTGATCTCCACTAAGCTCCAAGGTCGGGCTGTGGGAGGAAGGACACAGGGAGGTTCTTGTGTCACAAGAATCTAGCCTCTCCCAGTCCAGGACCCAGGCCACAGTTTTGCCTCTTAGTCAATAAAGCTGTTAAAGGACAATATAAGAATGGGTGACTGGCAAACTCACATGCATTTCAACCTGAGCAATTTATGAATATCCAGATGTCTCAGTGTCTGCCCAAGCACTATTCCTGCCCCCACCCCTTTTCTTCCATGCCCCTCCTCAACCCACATGGGGTGATTGTACCCCAGCCTAAAGAGCTATGGAGCTGGGCTCTCCCAAGCCCCTGTGGAGTACCTCTTGGAGGAGGAGGCAGACAGAAATGAAGGGTGGGGAGAATGGCTTCAGGGACTCATGGCTTGTCACTCATTTATCAAACATGCACCAAGCACATACCGTGGGATGGGCACTGTGCTAGGCCGGGCAGGCAGTCCAGTGGGAAGACAGGCCCATATGCATGTGACTGCAATTCAGAGCAGTCAAGCCAGCAGGACTGTGGTCTCCCCCACCGCCACCCGGTCTTCTTCAGGTCACCTCTTCCGTTACACTGAATTTGATCCTCCCTAGTTGAGGGTCTCTTCCTCCTCTTCATAACTTTAGGACAGTAGTCCCCAGCTCTGAGTGAGACCTCCTGGGTGTTCTCTTTGTGTGGGGGTGGGGCGCACGGGGTGGGGATGGTGGTATATGAGCAATGGGAGGGGTCCTGAGTCTCAGAGGGTGCCCAATACCACTTGGAGGAGGTGTTGTGTGATGTGTGTGTGTGTGTCTGTATGTGAGAGAGATCTTCTTTTCCTGCCTCTGTGACAGCCCCAATGGGGCAATGGGGAGTGGAACTGAGTGGACTGAGCGATAAAAGCTGTTTGCAGCCCCAGGCCTCAGTTGTGTACTCCTGGAAGGCATAAGCCACCAAAATTATCCCTGAAGGGGGTTTCTTAGAGGACAATCCCTTTCCCCTCAATTCAGAGCTCCTTGACCCAGGGTTCCCATCCCAGCCTCAAAAGAGCTGACTTTTCCTAGTTAGTCCTTCTTAAGGCTCAAGTTGAGAGAAGTTGTTCACTGGCAGATAAGGTATGTTAAAAAAAAAATCATCAGGAAAGATTAAATCAGACCAAAAGAAGAATTTGTTAATGAGGGTTGAGGAAAGGAAGGTAGTATACTAGCAGTTCCTAACGGAGGCTGTGGAATGTTGGTCAGAAGGGAGGGCTCTCCCTTGGATCCCTAGACGCCCTCTCCTGACCAGCTCAGTACTGGCAGGATGGCCAGCTCTTGTTCCCTGGGGGCAGCCTGTTATGGACCCTTTCTCAGGAAAGGGAGCAGCTATCCTGGCCTAGCTACCTTCCTGGGCCCCCACTCAGCCAGGGCTCCTCCTGTGGGTGGTCTCCCAGCTCCAACCCTTCTTAGGTATGCAAGAGCCCCAGGGAGGGGAGACAGTGGGAGGCAGGTTTATGGCCAAGAGGTCCTGCCAGACCTAGACCCCACGGACACAATGGCTAGGAAGGACTCTGATGTGTGTGGGGGATTAGCTGGTGTCCCCTCTAAGCCTGGGACCATGTTTGCCTCCACATATTCTGGAGTCGGTTTTGCCCACAGACGTGGTTTCTCCCAGGCCCCCAAGCTGGGGTCTCCTGGGGCCCTCTGTTCCAAGGGTACCAGACACCTCTGCTTCCCCCTTCTTAGTGCCAAACAAATGCACAGGTGTCACAAAGCCCTGATCTCTACCGCCTTTACAGCCCCTTTCTCATCCCACTCCATATCATGGGGTAAAGGGAACGCAGGAGGCACTCCAAGCGGGTTTCACTCAGCGGGGCAGGAGAATCGGCTACCTCCGGAGCCAAGGCTAGAGCTCCCTCTCACACTCCCCAGAATCTCACCAGCGGCAAGACACTTTAAAAGGAACAAAGGCAATGGGGGCGGGGAGGGGGCTTCCTCTTTGGTCGACCTAGGGCTGCGGTTGACGCAGCCCGCCGCCGGTCATCTTTCAGGTGAGGGCCTGAACCCGCATCCTGGAGTCCGCCCATGCCTCAGAGACATTCGCCCAGTCAAACCTGGAGCGGGGAGGCAAGTCCCTCTCAGCCGCTCTCGGGCTCCCAACCCGGCCAAGGGGTCGCCAACTCGCAGCACTTTCTGCCTATTTGTTTTCGCTCAGTACTCACAGTTCAGATGCTAAGCCGGCTCCTCTCGCACTCACTTCCTTTGTCTCTCTCTCTCTCCCCCTCGCCAGTCCCTCTCTTCCCTCCTTGTCCGATTCTCTGCTGTAGCATCCAGTGGAGAAAAATAATTATTCTTCTCAATGGGTTCGCACGGGGCGCACGCACACACGCGCGCGCACACACACCCCGCCGTGGTACCCAATCAATGCACAAATCTTCGGGGTCCCTTTAACCTCTGCGGATGACTCCGGGAGTTAATTATGAAGCCTATTTCGGCGCGGCATAAATATGCATTAAGATAGGAAATGACAACCGATGCGCTGAACTTCAGGGAATTGGCATTTAGGCGGACTCCGTCTCGCCGCCCCCCACTCCCTCCATGGCCCCACGACCCACGTCCACAGCCTCGCGCCTTCCCGGGTTCCCAACGCCTATCACAAGCTTCTACCCCGGCTTCAGGGTGCCCAGTGGCGGCATGGGCGCCGTGCCGGTGCCGGGAGACCCCCTCTTGCGCCCTCTGCGGTCGGGGCAGACCCTCAGCAAGAGCTTCTTCCTTCCCCACCCCTGCAGGCCCGGCCCAGGCTGCGACACCCCCGGCACCGGCTCAGCCTGTGAACAAACTCCAAGCCCAGTCCCCGTTGGAGCTGCGAGAGCGGGACGGCTACCTGCCCGCACGCCCGAGTTCCGGGCACAGCTAGAAAGACTGGGACGCGATTCAACTCCCATTCGGGCGAAGCCGCCTCGCGCCTTCGGGTCCCGCCGCCCCCGGCCGGTCCCGACCTGCACACACACATGCAGGCATTTGCACACACGCGCGCACACACTGCGCGCACATGCACACACACACACATGCACACCCTCGCGCACAGACACTCCCGCGCGCGCTCACGCCCGCACACACTCAGGGTTATAACAAAGGAAGAGGGGCCAGCGCTGCCTTACTTTTGTCTCTCTTCTCTCTTTGGCGGCCCCCCAGCCCCGGGGCCGGCCTGCCCGGCTCACCCCGCCCTCCGCGCCCCCCCTTCGACGGCCGCGGGCAGCCGGCATTCCGGAGCAGCGAGTCGGAGCCGCAACTTCGCGCCCAGACGCCAGCACCTCGCAGCCCGGCGGGCGGGAGACAAAAGCTGCGGCGCCGCAGCCGGAGGCCGCGCGGCCAAGGTGTGCTCGCTAATTGTCAGGAAATGTGTGTGTGTGAGGCCGGGAGCCCGCAGGGGCGGGGGAGGGGGACAGAGGAGGAGGAGGCCCACCCCTCCTACCCCCGCCACTAGCCAGCGCCGGGCACCCGAACCAGGATTAGAGAATAAATTATCTGCTCTCTTCTCATTGGGCTGTGGCTGAGGACGCCGTCGGCGGCGCCGGGCTGGGAGCTCGCCCGGCTCTTTGCATTCACTGCACAGCTCCGGCTCGCCTCGCTTCGCGGGGGCCGAGAGCCCGGGGCCTCGGCTCCAGACACCAGGGGACACCAGCCTGCTGGCCGCGCCGCCCCTCCCCCGCCACCCGGCTCGGCCTCAACCCCCTCCCCTCCCAATTCTGGCTCGGGTCTTGGGGAATGAGATACTGGGGAAAAAGAGGCCCAGAGGCCGGAGATCCCAGTATCCTTCCTTCTCTCCCGCCACGCCCCCTTCCCAAGGAGGCGGAAGTGGGGGAGCAGGAGGGGTCGGTTACCTGAGCCCAGTCCACTTCAGTCAGAGAGGTGTTTTAGAGCCCTCGGAGAGGATTCCTTCAGTGACCACGGCCCATCTCCTGCCCCACACACAATGACAAAGAAGAGATGGCACTAAGGATCTTTGCTTTTCTCCTCTCTCCAGCCCCCTTAACTCCAGCCCAATCTTGTTACTCATTTCCGGGACCTTCCTTTGGCCCACCTTGGCAGACAGTTCATTAACTTCCTGGAAGGAAGTGCCCTCTGGTTCAAAGCAGCTTCCTGCCAAGAAGTCATTCATTCAGCAAGAAATATGTAGGATTCCCACCACCACCACCCCTGCCATGACAAGGGCTGGGTGTAAGGAATGCAAAAGAAGATCCAGATGAGACAATCATGTAAGGAAAAAAAAAAGCAACAAATACTGGAGCCAGAGGTGCTATAGCAGTGAGAGAGGTGCTAATTGTCAGGAAATGGCTAAACCAAGGTACAGGCAAGGTTTGAACCCAAGAGGCAGGATTGACTAACTTCAGCCATTCATTCAATAATAATGCAGCATGTCTTCCATGCCAGGCTCTGTGCTAGGCTTTGGGGGTATACACAGGTGAACCAGTGTGTGTGGTGCCCAGTCCCCTGGAATGCACAGTCCAGTGGACAAGATGGAGACTGACTAGTGTAATCAGGAGACATTTGGAGAGTGTGAATAATGGGGACTCTTACTCTTGCTTAGGGAGCCCAGAAAGGCTTCTCTGAGGAATGAGATCTAAAGGATGAAAGAAAGCTGGGTGAAGATGGGATGGTGAGGGGCAAGGGAAGAGTTCTGGTTAGGAGATGCCTGTAGAGAGGCCCTTGACCTGTTAGTAACTGGCTCATGAGAAGGCAACAAATCATCCAACTTGCAGAGAGAGAGCACACAGCAGAGTGAAGTGGGCCTGGGAAGGACCTGCGGGAACTAGAGAGCTGCCCAGAATTGTATTTGTGGATATAATCCAGGCAGACTTCTCCAGGTTCCAAAGGCTGATGTTTTGAAAGAGGCTCACCTGTGTGCTGCTCTCTCTGAGCCCAATCCTACACTGTAGCCCCATTTTACTTGTAGTCTCTGATGGTTGCAATTGGACCAAGTTTGTGCCTGCTGAAGACAACCCCAAAATAAAGAACATAGATGAAGACATCCTGTTTCGACCTGTCACTCCATAGTGGCCTGCCCCACTCTGTTCACTGCCTCATTCAGTGAGCACTGGCCTTCACCTGGGGGAAGCTATCCATAGCACTGGCTAGACTACCTTTCCATGTGCTGGGATTGTATGCTTTCCTAGTACATTTACTAGACCTAGATTCTTACAAGAGCCCTGCAAGTTAAATTTACTTCCCTAGGACAGATAGGGAAACAGAGTCAGAAAGGGGCAGTGGCTTGCTTAGTACCATGTACAGATTCATTGGCCAGCAGAATTTGTGGCTCCCTGCCTTTTCTGTACTAGACTTCAGGTATTTGCTAGCCTCCCAGCTCGACCTTGCGCCCATGATGATAGGGGCTAAGTAATTCCCTGGCTCTACAAGAGCCTTCAGCACCTAGGACAGGGCCCTGCACACCAAGGCTCTGGAGCCAGCCCTGCTGATGTGAGTGGCTGTGGTGGAAGAGAAGGAAATGATTAAATGGTAGATTTGGGAACATGTTATAGCAGAAACTGTTTGGGCTTTGGACTTAGATGCACTTCGATGGGAATTGCCACTGTCACCAACACACTCTGAGCACTTTCTGAGCCATGTTTCCCTCATCGCCAAATGGGATTTAAGATACCCATCTGAGCCAGGCGCAGTGGCTCACGCCTGTAATCCCAGCACTTTGGGAGGCCAAGGTGGGTGGATCATGAGGTCAGGAATTCAAGACCAGCCTGGCCAACATGGCAAAACCCTGTCTCTACTAAAAATACAAAAATTAGCCAGGTGTGGTGGTGTGGGCTTGTAGTCCCAGCTACTCGGGAGGCTGAGGCAGGAGAGTTGCTTGAACCTGGGAGGCAGAGATTGCAGTGAGCCGAGATCACGCCAGTGCACTACAGCCTGGGTGACAGAGCAAGACTCAGTCTCAAAATAAAAATATCCATCTGAGAAGGCTGTCTTGAAGATGAAATGAAATTGTATATGTGTGGAATGTCTATGGAAACATACACAAGCCACTGCTAATGACAGATACTTCTGGAAGGGGATCTGAGTGGATGGGGCACCTACTTTCATGTTTCCACCTCTAAGCAGTTCTGATGTTGTACCATGTGCATATATTAACTGTCCAAAATAAATAATGGAATACTTTAATGAGATAATATGTAAAACAACAAAACAACAACACTAAAATAGGCACTCCATACGCTTTTGTTGAACTGAATGGAGTTTTGTGGTTCGAAGCACCGAGATGCATTATCGAGGAAAATCATAGAGTCTCCTTCAGAAGGTCATGCTGGCCTGAAGGTTTGCACTGTGCCATTTCTTCAGGCAAGGATGACCTGATGAGATGGTTAACCAGGTGAGATGTTTTCCAGCCCAGAAATTCTACAGTTCAGACCCACAGTCACAGAGGTAAATAGCATCCCAGCAGGCTCACTTTCTACTGAGAGATTCAAATGCCTGCAAGTAATAAGAGATGTGTGGGGACAAAGCAGAAGTCATGGGGAGGAAAGGCCATGGGTCTGGGCAGCCCTCAGCAGGCCCCATTCTGTTGAGAGAGGTTAGGGCAGGGAGAGACTCCTGATCTGCTGACCTAGTGCTGTTCTTCTCTGCTTAGTGAGCTAGCTACTTGCCCAGGCACCCTGTGGCCCCAAAGAAAGCTGAGAGCAGAAGGTGCACAGCCTAAGGAGGGGAGTGTGCTTTCTCCTGTTACCCTCCAGAGATTGAGGTCCTAGGACAGTGCAGGGCAGCCATTCATCAGCCAGCACAAAGAGACACTCTCTCAGCCACACGGAGAGCAGGCCGGGTCACCTCAGACTCTGGGGCATATCATCAGTGGGAACTTTAGAGGCCTTTTTTTAAAAAAACCCTTTGGACTCTCACATCTAGTGGTATTGGTAGAAGGGTTGGGACAGAAAGGAAGCATTCTGTGCGAGATCCTACACTTCCCTGGTATATTCTTCTTCCCTTTCTCGCAGAAGAGTATTTCATACCTTCTCTCTCAATTGACTGGGCCGGGCCCTCTCTCTCTTCAAACCTCCAATACCATCCCTCAACTCATACTTCATTGATGTACTAAATACAAATGGATGCAAACAGATGAGAATCACTTCATGTTCCCATCCCAATCCACCAACCCATCTACACAATCTACTCATGTTCTCTGCCTTTCCCGCAGCTGTAATAGAGGAAAAGTCTCCATTCCTACTTAGGGCTAACTGTATGTTTGCACTGGATCCCATCCACTCTCACTTCTTCATGACTTTCCTCCTTGAAATTATACCCTGTCTTCTCTGAATCATCAGTTTCTCCTTCAACCCTGAATCACCTCCACATACAGGAAAGCATGCCTTCATGTTGGCTAACCTTTAAAAAAAAACAAAGAAACCTTTCCTGACTCCCACACCTTTTTCTAGGTAATAGCCCTTTTCTTTGTCATTTTACAGCAAAACTCAAGATAGTTCTCTGTAATTACTCTACACTTTCTTACCTTTATCACTCCTCAGCTCACTCCAGTTTGACTTCTGTCTTCACCACCCTGCTGACACTTCTCTTGTCAAAATCATCAACAGTCTCCATCTTGTAAAATCCAAATGCTGAAGCCAGTTCAGTTTCACCCGTCGTCATGAGTGTGTGACATAATTGATGTTCTGTTCTGTTCTCTCCTTCCAACTCTTCCCTTGAGACACTTCCCGGCCCCCCTGCCTCACTGGCCATTCCTCTGCCTCTCCGTGGGCTCTTTTCTCCTCTCAATTCTCCCAAACTCACTCTCTAGGCAATATTATTCCTATGGCTTTAGAAACCAAGCTCTCTCCTAAGCCCCAGGCTTGCATATCCAAATGCTTATTTGACCTCTTCACTCAGCTGTTGCATTAGCTTCCTAGAGCTGCTTTAACAAAGCACTGCAAACTATGTGGCTTAAAATGGCAGAAACTATTGTCTTACGGTTCTGGAGGCCAGAAGTTCAAAATGAAGGTGTTGGCAGGGTCAGACTGCCTCTGAACCCTCTAGGGGAGGATCCTTCCTTGCCTCCTCTAGCGTCTGGTGGCCCCAGGCGTTCCTAGGCTTGTAGCAGCATTGTTCCAGTCTCTGCCATCTTCATCACCGTGAGACCATCTTCCTTCTGTGTCTGCATTTTCATATGCTGTTCTTCTCTACGTGTTTTTGTTGAAATTGATCCTTTCTACTTCTTCTTCTTTTTTTTTTTGTAAGACAAAGTTTTATTCTTGTTACCCAGGCTGGAATGCAATGGTGCAATCTCAGCTCACTGCAACCTCTGCCTCTTAAGTTCAAGCAATTCTCCTGCCTCAGCCCCCCAAGTAGCTGGGATTACAGGTGCCTGCCACCATGCCCAGCTAAGTTTTGTATTTTTAGTAGAACGGGGTTTCACCAGGTTGGCCAGGCTGGTTTCGAACTCCTGACCTCAGGTGATCCACCTGCCTCAGCCTCCCAAAGTGCTGGAATTACAGGAGTGGGCCACGGTGCCTGGCAAATTGATCTCTTCTTATAAGAATGATAGTTAAATTGGATTAGGGCCACCCTCATGACCTTATCTTATTACATCTACAAAGACCCTATTTCCCAACAGATGACATTGACAGGTATTGGGGATTAGGACTGCTTTTTGGGAGACACAAGTCAACCCATAACAGATGTCTGCTAGGAACTTGGAATTTAACATGTCCATGATGGAATTCTTGACTTCTATATCTTTTGCTCCCAATTGCTCCTGCTCCAGTAATAGGACCGTCAGCTCTGTCCAAAAACGTAGAAAACATCCTTGATTCCTCTCCATTTCTCACCCTTCCACAGCTGATCTATCAGCCAGACCCATTGCTCAAATCCAACCACTTCTGTCTGTCTCCCTGGCTGCCCCTTGAGTCTGGTGTTCTCGCCCCTCTCCTGGATGACTGCACCAGCTTCCTCCCTGGTCTCCTGCTTCCACTCATTCTTCCCGCTACAGTCTACTTTCTATCTAAAAGCCAGAATGAGTGTTTTGAAACACAAATCAGATCACATCCCTCCCACTGCTTAAAACCTTCCAAAGACTTCTTACTGGAATTAGAATAAAATCCAAGCTTCTTAACTTGGCTTATGAGGTTTTACTCGGTCTGACCCTTCTCTCATTTACAACTCTCCCCCACACTCACCTCCTCTCTAGCTTCCTTCTGGCTCCTCACAAGCCTTCCTTCTGGCTCCCCTGAACATTCCAAGATGTTCTTGCTCAGGGCCTCACACTTGTTGTTCCTTCTGCCTGGAACACCCTTCCATCATCTTGGCAGGGATGCCCATCATTCCAGGTGTATCTCAAATGTTACCTCCTGAGAGAAGCTCCCTATTGCAGCAGGCACTCTCCATCTCCTTACTCTATCTTAATTTATTCATTGTTTTATTTCTTTTTGTTGTTGTTGCTGTTGTTGTTGTTGTTGTTTTGAGACGGAGTTTCGCTCTTGTTACCCAGGCTGGAGTGCAATGGCACGATCTCCACTCACTGAGACCTCCGCCTCCTGGGTTCAAGCAATTCTCCTGCCTCAGCATCCCGAGTAGCTGGGACTATAGGCGCGCACCAACATGCCCAGCTAATTTTTGTATTTTTAGTAGAGATGTGGTTTCACCTTGTTGACCAGGATGGTCTTGATCTCTTGACCTCGTGATCCACCAGCCTCGGCCTCCCAAAGTGCTGGGATTATAGGCATGAGCCACCGCACCTGGCCCATTGTTTTATTTCTAACTGAGAAGGTTTTATTTATTGGCTTCTGTGTTTACTGTCCAAGTCTCCTGTTAGAATGTAAGGATCCCCAGTACCTACAGCAGAACCACTACATAGTAGGGCCTCCATACTATTTACTAAATACACAAATTGGCCAGGCTTGGTGGCTCATGCCTGTAATCGCAGCACTTTGGGAGGCCAAGGTGGGCGGATCATCTGAGGTCAGGAGTTCAAGACCACCCTGCCCAACATGGTGAAAACCCGTCTCTACTAAAAATACAAAAAATTAGCCGGGCGTGGTGGGTGCCTGTAATCCCAGCTACTTGGGAGGCTGAGGCAGGAGAATCACTTGAACCCAGGAGGCAGAGGTTGCAGTGAGCCAAGACTGCACCACTGCACTATAGCCTGGGCAACAAGAGGGAAACTCTGTCTCAAAAAAAATAAATACATACATACATAAATTTACTACTCCACGCCAAGCATTGTACTAGGTATTGGTTTGCAATAAGCAAATGATAAAATATGTTTCTTCTTTATGAATAAGACAGCAACCCTTCCCCTAAGGAGCATGTCTCAGAGAAAACCAGGTGCTGAACAACTTTTTAGCAACATTATCTCTGAGGATGGGTAAGTTCTCTGTCCTGGGGCCACAGAAGCTTCTCCAAACCTACACCACTCCTGACACTTCTCTGCCTCCCCATCTCAGTAGATGATCTTGCTTTCTATTTTGCAGAGAAAATTGAGGTCAGGACCAGGAGCTGTTGCCCCAATCTATTTCCTTCTCTTCCCTCCTTTCTGCCTGCCCTTCTGGAAAGAGTGTGGGCTTTGCATTCAAGCAGACACAGGTGCTAACTGTGGGTTTGTGAGTGACCTTGGGCAAATTACTTAACCTCTGAGTCTCAGTTTCCTCATCTGTAAAATGGTCATGATAACACCTACCTCATTAGGTTGTCTTGAGGATTAAATGAAACATCCTATCTCGACATGCCTGTCTTTTCATAGATGCTCCATAGATGGTCCATTTCTTCCTCTCCCACTGTCTGCCCAGCCACCTGATGAGATAAGTGCTATCCTTCCCGTTTTACAGATGAGGAAATCGAAGGCAAGTCTACTGACGTTCAAGACTGTCAGTTAACTTACCCAAAGTCACATGTTGCTAAGTGGCAGGCCCTGAGTTCATCCCATATCTCAGACTCCAGCCCCAGGGGGTCACATTGCTACTGCAAAAAGCAAATGCAAAGACCATCTACTGGCATTTTAAGAATTCCAAATTAATTCAATTTAAAGATGGTTCCTTAGTCTGACATTTTGTCCATTCTCTCTCTCTCTCTCTCACCACCGCTCTTAGTGTTGTTAGAATGTCCTTTATCTCTCTCTCTTTTTTTTTTGAGATAGGGTCTCACTCTGTCACTCAGGCTGGAATGCAGTAGCACAATATCAGCTCACTGCAGCCTTGGGCTCAGGTGATTCTCCCACCTCAGCCTCCTGAATAGCTGGGTCTACGGGCATGTGCCACCATGCCCAACTAATTTTTTGCATTTTTAGTAGAGATGGGATTTTGCCATGTTGCTCAGGCTGGTCTGGAACTCCTGGCTTCAAGTGATCTGCCTGCCTTGGCCTCCCAAAGTGCTGGGATTACAGGTGTGAGCCACTGTGCCTAGCCTAGAATGTCCTTTATCTTAAGAAATGATTTTTTTTTTTTTTGAGATAGAGTCTCACTCTGTCACCCAGGCTGGAGTGCCGTGGCATAATCTTGGCTCACTGCAACCTCCATCTCCTGGGTTCAGGTAATTCCCCTGCCTCAGCCTCCCAAGTAGCTGGGATTATAGGCGCCTGCCACCATGCCCAATTTTTTTTTGGCTTTTTTTAGTAGGGACGAGAGTATCACCATGTTGGCCAGGTTGGTCTCAAACTGCTGACCTCAGGTGATCCACCTGCCTTGGCCTCCCAAAGTTCTGGGATTACAAATATGAGCCACTGTGCCCAGCCATTACTTGGAAAGAAAGCTAGCTATACAACACCTAACCCCTCCATTACAAAACTGCCTTAAATAGCCTAGATAGGCTACACCTCCTTCTCTCTGGCAGAGGGCTGGCGCCAGAATTTCTGTATTAAAGGGGCTAAAGTTGGTGCTTTGATTGGGAAGAGGAAGTTGAGAATTATCTAAAAGCTAGTTACTTAACTATTAATCTTTGTTTGGAGGGATTAATGGAGAATTCAGAGAAAGCAGAGCTCCCACCCAGCCACCCTCTGTCATTGCACTGCCCTGGCACATGGGCACAATGTCTTCTGAGAAGGAATGTAAACTGCTCAGACATGTGGCATCCTCCCTGTAGTCCTCCTTTCCTGGCTGGTTGGAGAATGATCTCTGCCTTTCTCTTCTGAACAGCTCCCAGCATGCCCCATGGGGAAAATTTTGGATTTGAATGAAGAGCATAAAAATGTGGTCAGCATATTGGCCTTGGTATTCTATTGTCTTTCTTCCATGCAACCGGCCCCAGGAGGTGACTGACAATTTGGGCCAAGTGCACTGAAAGCCCTGTCTCAGCTGGCCTATAACTCCTGAGCTGCACAGACCCCTAAGGACCCCACAAGCCGGCAGAGAGCCATAAATTCGGCAAGCTGGAGGCTGGGAGCTCACTGATTGCACTGGGGAAAAGCAGCCTGATCTGATTGCTATGTGAGCAGGAGAGAGAAAAGGTGGCAACTGGAGTGCTGGAAATAACCCGACTTCGGAGCAAAATAAAGCAACAGAGGAATGGCAGGAGGCACTATGGTTTTCTCATCTGTACAACAAAGGGCTGTGTTGGACTGCATCTGAAGCCCTTTCATCACAGAAATTCTGTATTCCTCTTTATGACTAAGGTCAAGCAGATGTGGGAGGGTGTTAGGACAGGAAGGCAAGATGGGGGGACCCAGAGAAGCTGGAAGAGACAACGAGGAGGCAGACACATTTACTGCCCAATTACTATCACATTTTTTTGTATGTGTGTATGAGAGATAGGGTCTCACTCTGTCTCCCAGGCTGGAGTGTAGTGGTACAATCTCGGCTCACTGCAATCTCCACCTCCCAGGTTCAAGCGATGCTCATGCCTCAGCCTCCTGAGTAGCTGGGATGATAGGCACATGCCACCTTGCCCAGCTATTTTTTAAAAAAATTTTATTAGAGATGGGGTTTCACCATGTTGGCCATGCTGGTCTCGAACTCCTGGACTTAAGCCATCCACCCACCTCGGCCTCCCAGAGTGCTGGGATTACAGGTGTGAGCCACTGCGCCCAGCCAGCTATCACATTTAATTCTCAGAATAACAAGTGAGAAAGATACCGTTATCCCATTTTACAGAGAAAAACACTGAAGTACAGAGGCTACATTAATTTCTCAAGGCCACAAGGCTCCATGCTCAGTCTGGGATTCCAACCCAGCCAGTCGGACCCAGAGCCTGCATGCTTGGTCATGAAGCTGTCTTGCCTGAGTATTCAATGTGACCAGGAAAACCCTGCAGGGAACATTACACAACTTCTGTTTCATTACTTTGAAGGATAAGAGTGGAAAACAGATGGTTCCTATGGAGTAGATTGTTCAAAATATCTATCTGTCTTCTGAGAAAGAGGAGGATTAATTCATCTGTGTATGTGTCCATAGGGGACATAGCAGACAGAATCAAGAAGCAGGTAGGTAAAAATATTTAATAGGGATGAATGTAGATACCTGTGCCTGAATCCCCATTATATAAAAATAGAATCAGGAGTTAGGATCAGAAAGCATCCTTCAAGGGCTTCACCTGACAGCAAGCTCAGGTCGAACACCAGTATGGTGAGGCTTCCAGAAAAGCCCACCACAGGGCTGCATCAACAGAAGGAGTGTCCCACACCAGGAGAGAACCCCTAGAGCATTCATGCTAGGTTGAGTTCCAGGTCCCTTGTTATATGAGGGACGGGGCCAGGCTGGAAAGGATGAAGAGAAGAGCAACAGGGATAGAGCTGGACATCTGAGAAAGAGATAAAACACTCACCAGTTGAAATAACCAGGCCAGACATGGTAGCTTATGCCTGTAATCCCAGCACTTTAAGAGGCTAAGGTGGGTGGATCACCTGAGGTCAGGAGTTTGAGACCAGCCTGGCCAACATGGTGAAATCCCATCTCTACTAAAAAATGCAAAATTTAGCTAAGTGCAGCTGTAGTCCCAGCTACTGGAAGGCTGAGGCAGGAGAATCACTTGAACCCGGGAGACAGAGGTTACAGTGAGCCGAGATTGCACCACTGTACTCCAGCCTGGGCAACAGAGAGACTCCGTCACAAAATAAAAGTAAGAAAAGAAAGAAAGTGAAAGGAAGAGAAAGGAAGAAAGAAAGAACAAATGAATAAACCAGGTGACATTGTGCAAGTTACACCATACCTCAAAATGTCAGTTTTCCCATCGGCAAAAGGGGTTTATTAGTAGGGTTGGCACAGAGATTAAATGAGGTAATGCACGTAAAGTGCTTAGCTCAGGGCAGGACACAGTAAACAGTAGCTGCACCAGGCATTGTCAAACCCTGAGCATGCTCACCTCAGACAAGGGGAGCATCAGGGACATGGCTGGAGGATCAAGGACAGGAATCTCCATGGCAGTGGTCCAGAGCCAGTGGCTCTGCGTGAGTGGCTTGGTGCAGACAAAGGCCCCATGAGTTGTTCCTCATCCTCTGACATTAGTCCTGTTAAACCTCAGCAGCCCATTCTTCTTGGTGGTAGTGAGTTTCTCTTGGTGATCAAAGCACAGCAGTGTCTGGCTAGCAGTATTCTCTCCTTCTGGGCAGGCTAGCTGGGTGGGCAGGCAGTGCGGGGGGAATGGGACCAGCAGGGTCCCTAGTGCCCAGTGACTGTCAAGGTCCAAGGCTCCTCCTGCTCGCTCATTCAGCCCCCTCCTGCCCTGGTCCTTCCCCTTTCCCAGGCCACAGCCCCGTCTTGTCCTCCCCCACCCTCCTTGCTTCTCGCAGGGAGCAGGGACAGCCAATGCTAGTCTCTCCTTTGACTCTTTTCCTAAGCATTGGCTGAGCATCAGTTTCCTACACTGGCAGAAGTCAGGCTCATGGTAGGCTTTCAGGGCAAGGAGGAGGGGGACTGAATGCTTAGAAGACAGCAAAGTACATCACAGGCTGTTGCGTTGGAAAGCACCTACAAGATCACCTAGTTTAATCCTTAGACTTGGTGGTTTTCTAACTTTACTGAGCATAGAATTATTTGGCATAGATTGTTTAAATGCAGATTCCTGGGCCCTACCCTCTGAAATACAATCTCTTCCCAGGAATTTCGTTTGTAACCAGCCCCAGCAGGTGATAGCCCATGCAAATGGTCTGGATTGACACTTTGAGGAACACTGCCCTGATTCCTGACTCCTCTCCATATTTCTGCTGCATTCCTACCACACACCCATGAGGAAACTCACAGAAAAGAATTCACAGAATGCCTCTGCTCTCAACTCATTCACAGTCTCGCTGGAGAAAGGACAGCCACAGGAGCAGGTAGTGCTCAGGCCCTGACCAAGGGCCTGCCATGAGAATTCAGAAGCAGGCTGGCCCAGTTCAAGGCTCTGGGAGGAGACAAGGTTTGAGCACGGCCAGGACAACCAGGTATGGTTTTCTTCCCAATCAGCTAAGATCTGTTCTTAGTGGACGTGCTCAATTAGCCAAACTCATGAATTCTGCATGTCTGACTGACTTTCATCCACCTCCCTCTCCTCCCTTCAGATGGAGCCCTCTGCTCCCTGGGATGTAATTATGATATCTGGCCTGTTTTAATGAAGGTAAAAATATTCAGTATTTGTATGTGACTTCTCCCATGTTGGAGAGGGCTGGAGGGGGCAGGGCAAGGAGGCAGTGCTTTGGGAGAATGAGAGACTAATAACCCCGCCGTGCACTACCATCTAGCGTCTCGGTTCACAAAGTCTATTCACATATATTTTCTCATGGAATCTACGACCCTACCATGGCGGCCAAGTGCCAGCAAGGTGTGCCTGCATGATGCTTTAAATGATGTTGACATTATTTATGTCAGCTCAAGTAAATCAGTATTTCCATCTCAACCAACTCATTTAGCTGGCAGTTCACAGGCCAGAATATCTGTTAACATGCGTCAAAAATGTTCCATTAGGAAGTCAGTTTTTATTTCTCTTATTGTTCATGCTGCTGTTCACTGACCTATTCCTAGCATATTACACTAACTTTGAACCACTGATTGGAATAAGCACAATTGTTTTACAAACTGCTAGAAAAATAAAGAGCTTTATTAGTTATTATACAACCATTGGTTGTAAACTTTGAAGTTAGGCACATTTCAAAGATACTAAAATTTGAAAACTAATGCATGTTTAAATCAGTAAAGTGGGCCAGGCACAGTGGCTCACGCCTGTAATCCCAACTGGGGATTTGGGAGGCCGAGGCAGATGGATCACTTTGAGGTCAGGAGTTCAAAACTAGCCTGGCAAACAAAGAGAAACCCCAGCTCTACTAAAAATACAAAAATTAGCAAAGTGTGATGCCAGGTGCCTGTAATTCCAACTACTCTGGAGGCTGAGGCAGGAGAATCGCTTGAACCCGGGAGACGTAGTTTGCAGTGAGCCAAGATCACACCACTGCACTCCAGGATGGGTGACAGAGCAAGACTCTGTCTCAGTAAATAAATAAGGAAAATGGTCTAGGTGACAATGAACACAACAATAGACATTAGTCCACCTGACTTTGGCACATGAATTTTTTTATTGAACATCGATTCCAAACTCAATAGCAAATGGGAGAGGTGCAGAAGGAGAGAGGTGAGAGGCAGTTTCCAACTTACCAAGCTAGAAAAAGCTAGAAAACCGTAGATCATTTTTCTTATGCTCTAAAAGAGCACTAGAGACTTAAAAGCTTACCGTTCCATTTCACAGGTGAAATTGTCAGTGCTCAAAGATATACATTGCTGCTGAAGACCACACGGGTAGGAGTGGCATGGAACTCAACACTAGGGCTTCTGCTTCAAAATTCAGTGTCCTAAACAACTCAAATTCTATCAACTGATAGAGGAATGGATAAACAAAATATGGTATAACCCAGGCTGGGCATGGTGGCTCACATCTGGGAGCACCTTGGCAAGGTGGGCAGATCACCAGGTCAGGAGTTCAAGACCAGCCTGGCCAACATGGTGAAACCCCGTCTCTAATAAAAATACAAAAATTAGCCAGGAGTGGTGGTGCACACCTGTAATCCCAGCTACTAGGGAGGCTGAGACAGGAGAATTGCTTGAACCTGGGAGGTGGAGGTTGCAGTGAGCTGAGATTGTGCACTCAGCCTAGGCAACAGAGCGAGACTCCATCTATCCATCCATCCATCCATCCATCCATCCATCAATCAATCAATGTCACTAGTGGCAAATTTTATGTTCTGTGTATTTTGCTACAATTGAAAGAAAGGAAGGAAAGAAAGAAAGAGGGAGGGAAGGAAGGAAATGAGGAAGGAGAAAGCAAGAAAGAGGAAGGAAGGAGGGAAGGAAGGAAGGGAGAGAAGGAAGGAAGGAAGGGAGAGAGGAAAGGAGGGAGGGAGGGAGGAAAGGAAGGAGGGAGGCAGGAGGGAAAATCAAATATTCCATGTTCCCCCTTCCCTGGTACTGTGCATCCCTGGTCTGCAGGCTGGCACAGCAAGTGCCTACCATGCAGGGGGCACTGAATAAATTGTTGATAGAATCAGAGGTGGCTGCTGTTTAGAGAATTACAGGAAATCCCCAGAGAAAAGACAGTGCATTGCTCTGCAGGTCACAGTCAGGAGGCTGAGGGTGGAAGTCAGCAGAGAGAAAAAGAAGTGAGAAAAGAGAGCTATGGAGAGACAGGCAAATGGGAGAAATGAGGAAAGAGAGAAGAAAGAAGAGAGAAAAGTGGGGGAGGGAAAAGGGACTTCTCCCCAGAGAAAGCAGGGCAGGAAGGAGAGAAAAGTGTGAGCTGAGGTGAGAGAAGGAAGGAGGGGTGGCGGGGAGAAGCTGGGGCAGCTGGAGAGCTAAGGTGCCAGAGAAGAGGGCCCAGCAGGCACTTGGCAAGCCCACTCCCCACCCACCCACCCCCAGGTTTTGCCTCTTCCTCCCGCAGGAAGATGAGCAGAGCTGGCCTGGGATCATCTGTCTTCATTACACCATCCCCACCAGCCCCGTCACTTCTTGCCAGAAAACTCATCAATATTCCCCTGTGGCTTGCCAGACCCAGCCCTCTTCTTCTCCTTCCCCCACCCAGCCCTTCCTCCTCCTCCCAGGCCATGTGTCTGGACCATCTGATGAGTACTCCCCAGTCTTCCGCTCCAGGGTCCCTGCTCTGCTCTCTCTCCTTGGAAGATCCAGCTATGGCCACAGGGTCCCAGCTAGGAAGGAAATGGACATATTCCCTGGAGCTGGGAAGATTTCCCGGAAGCCAGCCAAGTTGAGAGGTGCTGTCTCAGTGTGTCAGCCCCATGGGGAAGTCATCCTTGACCTCTCTGTTTGAAATTTCAAAGCACCTCAGCACTTGATATCCCTTGCATCTCCTTCATTTTTCTCTAGTCTAAACCCTTGACCTAGTATGGGCTCTGTATGCATAACCTATAATGCATATTTATGTTGTTTACTCATCTCTTCCTTGTAGAATACTGTGTAAGGGCAAGGCTTATGTCAGATGTATTCGCTGCTGCATACCCACGCCTAGGACAGTGTTGGGAACATAACAAGTGGAATGAATGAGTGTGGCAGCGTTGGGTTTGGACACGCAGCAGCAGCAAAGTGTTGGCACCTTCTGGGTACCTAACAGGCTCACTAAAGATTGGGATAGGGAAATTTCAGTACTGAAATCCAATGGCTTCAATACCAAGAAACAAAAGCAGAAATATATTTTAAAAATTCTCCCATTCTCACCCATCCAGTGGCCTCTGTTACCTTTAGAATAGAACTCAAACTATTTTCCAACCTGGCCCAACTTGATGAGGCCCCTGGCTGCATTTTAAAAAATCTCATTTCCTACTAAGCTCTGCCTCATTCACTCTGCAGAAGCCACTGTGGACCTCTTGCAGCTGCTCCAACCCTTGTCCCAACCTACCAAGGTTATTCCCCACTCAGTGTTTTAGCGCTTCTTCCCACAGCCCAGACTTTAATACAGGCATGCAACTGACTTCAGACAGTCTGTCCCTCATTCTATTTAGGTCCCAACTAGAATCTCACCTCCTCAGAGATGCCTGCCCTGACCACCTGTACTAGCACAGCATCCCCCATCCCCCTCCATACTCTGATCTGCTTTTTCCCTTCTTGTGCTACCTGACTGTACAGTACCTATGTTTGTTTATAGCTCTTTCATTAGAGTGTAAGTTCCATGAGGGCAAGAACTTTGGTTCACCCCATGTAGTAGATGCTGTTGGCACTCTGCTCACCTCTTCTGCTCTAACTACAGAGCTGTGCTTAACCATCTGCCAGCATCTGCATTTCTTTGCCAGATGGCTTTCTCCTGCTGTGGTTGCTTTGCTTGCCTTGTGATAGGGTTTGGCTCTGTGTTCCTACTCAAATCTCACCTTGACCTGTAATAATACCCAAGTGTCAAGGACAGGACCAGGTGGAGATAATCCAATCATGAGGGTGGTTTCTCTCATACTGTTTTTGTGATAGTGAGTGAGTTCTCACCAGAGATCTGATGGTTTTATAAGGGGCTTTCCCCTTCACTCAGCTCTCATTCTTCTCTTTCCTGCCGCCATGTAAAGAAGGATGAGTTTGTTTCCCCTTCTGCTGCGATTGCAAGTTTCCCAAGGCCTCCCCACCCCTGCAGAACTGTGAGTCAATTAAATCTCTTTCCTTTATAAATTACCCAGTCTCAGGCAGTTCTTTATAGCAGTGTGAGAATGGACTAACACACCTTGCATCCAGCAAAAAGTAATTCACAGGAAACTAACACATACCCCAGAAACCCTCAACCAATGGCTGTTGGGAGCTGGCGTATAAGGAACCTCTGCCCCTTTGCTTCCCAGATAGAATGACTCTGTGGTGCAAGTGACTCCCAAGGGTAATTTGCCTGATAATGATCCTTCATCGGCCGCCTTCCCTTCCCGGTTTCCCTTCCCTACTTCACTCCTGGTATTTCTTGGGATCCCTTCCTAAATAAAATTCTACAGTTAAAACTTTATTTTAAATTGGAATGCTTCATACATTACTGGTGGGAATGTAAAATGGTGTGGCTGCTTTGGAAAAGTTTGGCGGGTTCCCAAAATGTTAAATATGGAGCTATCATATGAGCCAACATTTCCATTCGGTATCTTTACCTGAAAGAATTGAAAATGTGTCCATACAATAACTTGTACCTAAATATTTAGAGCAGCATAATCCATAATAGCAAAAAAGTGGAAGCCACCTTTCATTCTCCATCAAATGGTGAATGAATAAGCTAAACATGCCACATCCATACAATGGAATAGTATTCAGGCATAGAAAAGAATGAAGTACTGATATGTGCCACAACATGGATGAACTTTGAAAACATTAGGCTAGATGAATGAAGCCAATCACAAAGGACCACATATTGTATGATTCCTCGTTCCGTATTGGAAACATCAAGTTTGGCACGCATGTCTGTTTGGAATTATGTTAGCTTTTGAAAGGAGTGGAATGGTGTGTAAGTGTGTTAGTGAGACGGTGAGGGAGGAAAAGGGGTGGTGTGTATGGGGTGTGTGTGATGTGTGTGATATGCCTGTAGTGTGTGTGGTGTGAATGATGTGTCTGTACATATGTGTAGTGTGTGTATGTGTGCAGTGTGTGTGTGTGTATATGTACAGTGTGTGCATGTAGTGTGTGTGGTATATATATGGTATGTGCTGAACACACGCATGTATGGTGTGTATAGGTGTGTGGTGTGTGTGTAGTATGTTTATATGTGTGTGGTATGCTGTGTGTGTATGGTATGTGTATGTATATGTGTTTGTGTGTATGGTGTGGTGTGTGTGGTGTATATGTAGCATGTGCTGTATGTATGTGTGTGGTATGGGGTGTATGTAGGTGTGTGTATGTGGTGTGAGGTGTGTGTGTATGTGTAGGTGTGGTGTATATGTGGTATGTGCTGCATGTATGTGTGTGTAGTGTGTGTACATGTATGTGGTGTGGGTGTGTATGTATACTGGTGTGTGGTGTAGCTGTGAGGTGTGTTGCAGGTTGTGTGTGTGTGTGTGGTGTGGGATGTGTGTGTATGTGTAGTGGGTGTGTATGTATAGTGTGTGTGTGATATATCTGTGGAATGTTCTGTAGGTGTATGTGTGGTGTGGGGTGTGTGTGTATGTGCAGTGGGTGCTGTGTATATGTGGTGTATGCTGTATGTATGCATGCATGATGTGTGTGTGTGTGTGTGTGGTGTGTGGTGTGTGTGTATGTGCAGTGGGTGTTGTGTATATGTGGTGTATGCTGTATGTATGCATGCATGATGTGTGTGTGTGTGGGCTATGGGGTGTGTGTGTATGTGCAGTGGGTGTTGTGTGTATGTGGTGTATGCTGTATGTATGCATGATGTGTGTGTGTGTGTGGTGTGGGGTGTGTGTGTATGTGCAGTGGGTGTTGTGTATGTGTGGTGTATGCTGTATGTATGCATGCATGATGTGTGTGTGTGTGTGGTGTGGGGTGTGTGTGTATGTGCAGTGGGTGTTGTGTATGTGTGGTGTATGCTGTATGTATGCATGCATGATGTGTGTGTGTGTGTGGTGTGGGGTGTGTGTGTATGTGCAGTGAGTGTTGTGTATATGTGGTGTATGCTGTATGCATGCATGATGTGTGTGTGTGTGTGGTGTGGGGTGTATGTGTGTATGTGCAGTGGGTGTTGTGTGTATGTGGTGTATGCTGTATGCATGCATGATGTGTGTGTGTGAGTGGTGTGGGGTGTGTGTGTATGTGCAGTGGGTGTGTGTGTATGTGGTGTATGCTGTATGCATGCATGATGTGTGTGTGTGTGTGTGGTGTGGGGTGTGTGAGTATGTGCAGTGGGTGTTGTGTGTATGTGGTGTATGCTGTATGTATGCATGCATGATGTGTGTGTGAGTGGTGTGGGGTGTGTGTGTATGTGCAGTGGGTGTTGTGTATATGTGGTGTATGCTGCATGCATGCATGGTGTGTGTGTGTGTGTGGTGTGGGGGGTGTGTGTATGTGCAGTGGGTGTTGTGTATATGTGGTGTATGCTGCATGCATGCATGGTGTGTGTGTGTGTGTGGTGTGGGGGGTGTGTGTATGTGCAGTGAGTGTGTGTGTATGTGGTGTATGCTGTATGTATGCATGGTGTGTGTGTGTGGGGGTGTGTGTGTGTATGTGCAGTGGGTGTTGTGTATATGTGGTGTATGCTGTATGCATGCATGGTGTGTGTGTGTGTGTGGTGTGAGGTGTGTGTGTATGTGCAGTGGGTGTGTGTATATGTGGTGTATGCGGTATGTATGCATGCATGGTGTGTGTGTGTGTGTGGGGTGTGTGTGTATGTGCAGTGGGTGTTGTGTATATGTGGTGTATGCTGTATGCATGCATAGTGTGTGTGTGTGTGTGGTGTGGGGTGTGTGTGTATGTGAAGTGGGTGTTGTGTATATGTGGTGTATGCTGTATGCATGCATGGTGTGTGTGTGTGTGTGTGTGTGGGGTGTGTGTATGTGCAGTGGGTGTTGTGTATATGTGGTGTATACTGTATGCATGCATGGTGTGTGTGTGTGGGGGGGTGTGTGTATGTGCAGTGGGTGTGTGTACATGTGGTGTATGCTGTATGCATGCATGATGTGTGTGTGTGTGGTGTGAGGTGTGTGTGTATGTGCAGTGGGTGTGTGTGTATGTGGTGTATGCTGTATGTATGCATGCATGGTGTGTGTGTGTGTGTGGGGTGTGTGTGTATGTGCAGTGGGTGTGTGTATATGTTGTGTATGCTGTATGCATGCATGATGTGTGTGTGTGTGGTGTGGGGTGTGTGTGTATGTGCAGTGGGTGTGTGTGTATGTGGTGTATGCTGTATGTATGCATGATGTGTGTGTGTGTGGTGTGGGGTGTGTGTGTATGTGCAGTGGGTGTGTGTGTATGTGGTGTATGCTGTATGCATGCATGATGTGTGTGTGTGTGGTGTGAGGTGTGTGTGTATGTGCAGTGGGTGTGTGTGTATGTGGTGTATGCTGTATGCATGCATGATGTGTGTGTGTGTGGTGTGGGGTGTGTGTGTATGTGCAGTGGGTGTGTGTATATGTGGTGTATGCTGTATGTATGCATGCATGGTGTGTGTGTGTGTGGTGTGGGGTGTGTGTGTATGTGCAGTGTGTGTGTGTGTGTGGTGTGGGGTGTGTGTGTATGTGGTGTATGCTGTATGTATGCATGCATGATGGGTGTGTGTGTGGTGTGGGGTGTGTGTGTATGTGCAGTGGGTGTGTGTATATGTGGTGTATGCTGTATGTATGCATGCATGGTGTGTGTGTGTGGTGTGGGGTGTGTGTGTATGTGCAGTGGGTGTGTGTGTGTGTGGTGTGGGGTGTGTGTGTGTGGTGTATGCTGTATGCATGCATGATGTGTGTGTGTGTGGTGTATGCTGTATGCATGCATGATGTGTGTGTGTGGTGTATGCTGTATGCATGCATGATGTGTGTGTGTATGTGGTGTATGCTGTATGTATGCATGCATGGTGTGTGTGTGTGGTGTGGGGTGTGTGTGTGTGCAGTGGGTGTGTGTATATGTGGTGTATGCTGTATGCATGCATGGTGTGTGTATATGTGGTGCATGCATGATGTGTGTGTGTGTGGGGGGGGGTGTGTATGTGCAGTGGGTGTGTGTGTATGTGGTGTATGCTGTATGTATGCATGATGTGTGTGTGTGGTGTGTGTGTGTATGTGCAGTGGGTGTGTGTGTGGTGTATGCTGTATGCATGCATGATGTGTGTCTGTGGTGTATGCTGTATGCATGCATGATGTGTGTGTGTGGTGTATGCTGTATGCATGCATGATGTGTGTGTGTGTGGTGTGGGGTGTGTGTGTGTGTGCAGTGGGTGTGTGTGTGTGGTGTATGCTGTATGTATGCATGATGTGTGTGTGTGGTGTATGCTGTATGCATGCATGGTGTGTGTGTGGTGTATGCTGTATGCATGCATGATGTGTGTGTGTGGTGTATGCTGTATGTATGCATGCATGGTGTGTGTGTGTGGTGTATGCTGTATGCATGCATGATGTGTGTGTGTGGTGTATGCTGTATGCATGCATGATGTGTGTGTGTGTGGTGTGGGGTGTGTGTGTGTGTGCAGTGGGTGTATGTGTGTGGTGTATGCTGTATGTATGCATGCATGGTGTGTGTGTGTGGTGTATGCTGTATGTATGCATGATGTGTGTGTGTGGTGTATGCTGTATGCATGCATGATGTGTGTGTGTGGTGTATGCTGTATGTATGCATGCATGGTGTGTGTGTGTGGTGTATGCTGTATGCATGCATGATGTGTGTGTGTGTGGTGTGGGGTGTGTGTGTGTGTGCAGTGTGTGTGTGTGTGTGGTGTATGCTGTATGCATGCATGCATGGTGTGTGTGTGTGGTGTGGGGTGTGTGTATGTGCAGTGGGTGTGTGTATATGTGGTGTATGCTGTATGTATGCATGCATGGTGTGTGTGTGTGTGGTGTATGCTGTATGCATGCATGATGTGTGTGTGTGTGGTGTGGGGTGTGTGTGTATGTGCAGTGGGTGTGTGTATGTGGTGTATGCTGTATGCATGCATGGTGTGTGTGTGTGTGGTGTGGGGTGTGTGTGTGTGTGCAGTGGGTGTTGTGTATATGTGGTGTATGCTGTATGCATGCATGATGTGTGTGTGTGTGGTGTATGCTGTATGCATGCATGGTGTGTGTGTGTGTGTGGTGTATGCTGTATGCATGCATGGTGTGTGTGTGTATGTGGTGTATGCTGAATGCATGCATGCTGTGTGTGTGTGTGGTGTATGCTGTATGCATGCATGATGTGTGTGTGTATGTGGTGTGGGGTGTGTGTGTATGTGCAGTGTGTGTGTGTGGTGTATGCTGTATGCATGCATGATGTGTGTGTGGTGTGAGGTGTGTGTGTATGTGCAGTGGGTGTGTGTGTATGTGGTGTATGCTGTATGCATGCATGATGTGTGTGTGTGGTGTGGGGTGTGTGTGTATGTGCAGTGGGTGTGTGTGTGTGGTGTATGCTGTATGCATGCATGATGTGTGTGTGTGGGGGGGTGTGTATGTGCAGTGGGTGTGTGTGTTTGGTGTATGCTGTATGCATGCATGGTGTGTGTGTGTGTGTGTGTGGGGTGTGTGTGTGTGTGCAGTGGGTGTATGTGTGTGGTGTATGCTGTATGTATGCATGCATGGTGTGTGTGTGTGGTGTATGCTGTATGTATGCATGATGTGTGTGTGTGGTGTGGGGTGTGTGTGTATGTGCAGTGGGTGTGTGTGTGTGGTGTATGCTGTATGCATGCATGATGTGTGTGTGTGGGGGGGTGTGTATGTGCAGTGGGTGTGTGTGTTTGGTGTATGCTGTATGCATGCATGATGTGTGTGTGTGTGGTGTGGGGTGTGTGTGTGTGTGCAGTGGGTGTATGTGTGTGGTGTATGCTGTATGTATGCATGCATGGTGTGTGTGTGTGGTGTATGCTGTATGTATGCATGATGTGTGTGTGTGGTGTATGCTGTATGCATGCATGATGTGTGTGTGTGGTGTATGCTGTATGTATGCATGCATGGTGTGTGTGTGTGGTGTATGCTGTATGCATGCATGATGTGTGTGTGTGTGGTGTGGGGTGTGTGTGTGTGTGCAGTGTGTGTGTGTGTGTGGTGTATGCTGTATGCATGCATGCATGGTGTGTGTGTGTGGTGTGGGGTGTGTGTATGTGCAGTGGGTGTGTGTATATGTGGTGTATGCTGTATGTATGCATGCATGGTGTGTGTGTGTGTGGTGTATGCTGTATGCATGCATGATGTGTGTGTGTGTGGTGTGGGGTGTGTGTGTATGTGCAGTGGGTGTGTGTATGTGGTGTATGCTGTATGCATGCATGGTGTGTGTGTGTGTGGTGTGGGGTGTGTGTGTGTGTGCAGTGGGTGTTGTGTATATGTGGTGTATGCTGTATGCATGCATGATGTGTGTGTGTGTGGTGTATGCTGTATGCATGCATGGTGTGTGTGTGTGTGTGGTGTATGCTGTATGCATGCATGGTGTGTGTGTGTATGTGGTGTATGCTGAATGCATGCATGCTGTGTGTGTGTGTGGTGTATGCTGTATGCATGCATGATGTGTGTGTGTATGTGGTGTGGGGTGTGTGTGTATGTGCAGTGTGTGTGTGTGGTGTATGCTGTATGCATGCATGATGTGTGTGTGGTGTGAGGTGTGTGTGTATGTGCAGTGGGTGTGTGTGTATGTGGTGTATGCTGTATGCATGCATGATGTGTGTGTGTGGTGTGGGGTGTGTGTGTATGTGCAGTGGGTGTGTGTGTGTGGTGTATGCTGTATGCATGCATGATGTGTGTGTGTGGGGGGGTGTGTATGTGCAGTGGGTGTGTGTGTTTGGTGTATGCTGTATGCATGCATGGTGTGTGTGTGTGTGTGTGTGGTGTGGGGTGTGTGTGTATGTGCAGTGGGTGTGTGTGTGTGGTGTATGCTGTATGCATGCATGATGTGTGTGTGTGTGGTGTGGGGTGTGTGTGTATGTGCAGTGGGGGTGTGTGCGTGTGGTGTATGCTGTATGTATGCATGCATGGTGTGTATATGTGGTGTATGCTGCATGCATGCATGATGTGTGTGTGTGGTGTATGCTGTATGTATGCATGGTGTGTGTGTGTGGTGTATGCTGTATGCATGCATGGTGTGTGTGTGTGGTGTATGCTGTATGCATGCATGGTGTGTGTGTGTGGTGTATGCTGTATGCATGCATGGTGTGTGTGTGTGGTGTATGCTGTATGCATGCATGGTGTGTGTGTGTGGTGTATGCTGTATGCATGCATGGTGTGTGTGTGTGGTGTATGCTGTATGCATGCATGATGTGTGTGTGTGGGGGGGTGTGTGTATGTGCAGTGGGTGTGTGTGTGGTGTATGCTGTATGCATGCATGGTGTGTGTGTGGTGTATGCTGTATGCATGCATGATGTGTGTGTGTGGGGGGGTGTGTGTATGTGCAGTGGGTGTGTGTGTGTGGTGTATGCTGTATGCATGCATGGTGTGTGTGTGGTGTATGCTGTATGCATGTATGATGTGTGTGTGGGGGGTGTGTGTATGTGCAGTGGGTGTGTGTGTGTGTGGTGTATGCTGTATGCATGCATGGTGTGTGTGTGTGGTGTATGCTGTATGCATGCATGATGTGTGTGTGTGTGGGGGGGGGTGTGTGTATGTGCAGTGGGTGTGTGTGTGTGTGGTGTATGCTGCATGCATGCATGGTGTGTGTGTGTGGTGTATGCTGTATGCATGCATGATGTGTGTGTGTGGGGGGGTGTGTGTATGTGCAGTGGGTGTGTGTGTGTGGTGTATGCTGCATGCATGCATGGTGTGTGTGTGTGGTGTATGCTGTATGCATGCATGGTGTGTGTGTGGTGTCTGTGTGGCGGGTGTGTGTGTGTGGTGTCTGTGTGGCGGGTGTGTGTGTGTGGTGTCTGTGTGGCAGGTGTGTGTGTGTGGTGTATGCTGCATGCATGGTGTGTGGGTGTGTGTGTGTGTGTCTGTGGCGGGTGTGTGTGTGTGGTGTCTGTGTGGCGGGTGTGTGTGTGTGTGGTGGTGTCTGTGTGGCAGGTGTGTGTGTGTGTCTGTGTGGCGGGTGTGTGTGTCTGTGGTGTCTGTGTGGCGGGTGTGTGTGTGGTGTCTGTGTGGCGGGTATGTGTGTGTGTGGTGTCTGTGTGGCGGGTGTGTGTGTGTGTGGTGTCTGTGTGGCGGGTGTGTGTGTGTCTGTGTGGCAGGTGTGTGTGTGTGTCTGTGTGGCAGGTGTGTGTGTGTGTGGTGTCTGTGTGGCGGGTGTGTGTGTGGTGTCTGTGTGGCGGGTGTGTGTGTGTGGTGTCTGTGTGGCGGGTGTGTGTGTGTGTGTCTGTGTGGTGGGTGTGTGTGTGTGTCTGTGTGGCGGGTGTGTGTGTGTGTGTCTGTGTGGCGGGTGTGTGTGTGTGGTGTGTGTGTGTCTGTGGCGAGTGTGTGTGTGGTGTCTGTGTGGCGGGTGTGTGTGTGTGGTGTGTGGTGTCTGTGTGGCAGGTGTGTGTGTGTGTCTGTGTGGCAGGTGTGTGTGTGGTGTCTGTGTGGCGGGTGTGTGTGTGTCTGTGTGGCGGGTGTGTGTGTGTGGTGTATGCTGTATGCATGCATGGTGTGTGTGTGTGTGTCTGTGTGGCGGGTGTGTGTGTGTGTGTCTGTGTGGCGGGTGTGTCTGTGTGGTGTATGCTGTATGCATGCATGGTGTGTGTGTGTGGTGCCTGTGTGGCGGGTGTGTGTGTGTGGTGTCTGTGTGGCGGGTGTGTGTGTGTGGTGTCTGTGTGGCAGGTGTGTGTGTGTGTGTCTGTGTGGCAGGTGTGTGTGTGGTGTCTGTGTGGCGGGTGTGTGTGTGGTGTCTGTGTGGCAGGTGTGTGTGTGTGTGTGGCGGGTGTGTGTGTGTGTCTGTGTGGCGGGTGTGTGTGTGGTGTCTGTGTGGCAGGTGTGTGTGTGTGTGGTGTGTGTGTGTCTGTGTGGTGGGTGTGTGTGTGTGTCTGTGTGGCGGGTGTGTGTGTGTGTGTGGTGTGTGTGTGGCTGTGTGGCGGGGGTGTGTGTGTGGTGTCTGTGTGGCGGGCGTGTGTGTGGTGTCTGTGTGGCAGGTGTGTGTGTGTGTGGTGTCTGTGTGGCGGGTGTGTGTGTCTGTGGTGTCTGTGTGGCGGGTGTGTTTGTGGTGTCTGTGTGTGGTGTGTGTGTGTGGTGTGTGTGGTGTCTGTGTGGCAGGTGTGTGTGTGTGTGGCGGGTGTGTGTGTGTGTGGTGTGTGTGTGTGTGTGTGTCTGTGTGGCGGGTGTGTGTGTGGTGTCTGTGTGGCAGGTGTGTGTGTGTGTGTGGTGTGTGTGTGTCTGTGTGGCGGGTGTGTGTGTGTGGTGTCTGTGTGGCGGGTGTGTGTGTGGTGTCTGTGTGGCAGGTGTGTGTGTGTGTGTGGTGTCTGTGTGGCGGGTGTGTGTGTCTGTGGTGTCTGTGTAGCGGGTGTGTGTGTGTGGTGTCTGTGTGTGGTGTGTGTGTGTGGTGTGTGTGGTGTCTGTGTGGCAGGTGTGTGTGTGTGTGGTGTCTGTGTGGCGGGTGTGTGTGTGTGTCTGTGTGGCGGGTGTGTGTGTGTGTGGTGTCTGTGTGGCGGGTGTGTGTGTGTGTCTGTGTGGCGGGTGTGTGTGTGTGGTGTCTGTGTGGCGGGTGTGTGTGTGTGGTGTCTGTGTGGCAGGTGTGTGTGTGTGTGCCTGTGTGGCGGGTGTGTGTGTGGTGTCTGTGTGGCGGATGTGTGTGTGTGGTGTCTGTGTGGCAGGTGTCTGTGTGTGTGGTGTCTGTGTAGCAGGTGTGTGTGTGTGTGTGGTGTCTGTGTGGCGGGTGTGTGTGTGTGTGGTGTCTGTGTGGCAGGTGTGTGTGTGTGGTGTCTGTGTAGCAGGTGTGTGTGTGTGGTGTCTGTGTGGCAGGTGTGTGTGTGTGTGGTGTCTGTGTGGCAGGTGTGTGTGTGTGTGTGGTGTGTGGTGTCTGTGTGGCAGGTGTGTGTGTGTGGTGTCTGTGTGGCAGGTGTGTGTGTGTGTGTCTGTGTGGCGGGTGTGTGTGTGGTGTCTGTGTGGCAGGTGTGTGTGTGTGTGTGTGGTGTCTGTGTGGCGGGTGTGTGTGTCTGTGGTGTCTGTGTGGCGGGTGTGTGTGTGTGGTGTCTGTGTGTGGTGTGTGTGGTGTCTGTGTGGCAGGTGTGTGTGTGTGTGGTGTCTGTGTGGCGGGTGTGTGTGTGTCTGTGTGGCGGGTGTGTGTGTGTGTGGTGTCTGTGTGGCGGGTGTGTGTGTGTCTGTGTGGCGGGTGTGTGTGTGTGGTGTCTGTGTGGCGGGTGTGTGTGTGTGGTGTCTGTGTGGCAGGTGTGTGTGTGTGTGCCTGTGTGGCGGGTGTGTGTGTGGTGTCTGTGTGGCGGGTGTGTGTGTGTGGTGTCTGTGTGGCAGGTGTCTGTGTGTGTGGTGTCTGTGTAGCAGGTGTGTGTGTGTGTGGTGTCTGTGTGGCGGGTGTGTGTGTGTGTGGTGTCTGTGTGGCAGGTGTGTGTGTGTGTGTGGTGTCTGTGTAGCAGGTGTGTGTGTGTGGTGTCTGTGTGGCAGGTGTGTGTGTGTGGTGTCTGTGTGGCAGGTGTGTGTGTGTGTGGTGTCTGTGTGGCAGGTGTGTGTGTGTGTGGTGTGTGGTGTCTGTGTGGCGGGTGTGTGTGTGTGGTGTGTGTGTCTGTGTGGCGGGTGTGTGTGTGTCTGTGTGGCGGGTGTGTGTGTGGTGTCTGTGTGGCAGGTGTGTGTGTGTCTGTGTGGCGGGTGTGTCTGGTGTCTGTGTGGCGGGTGTGTGTGTGGTGTCTGGCAGGTGTGTGTGTGTGTGTGTGGTGTCTGTGTGGCGGGTGTGTGTGTCTGTGGTGTCTGTGTGGCGGGTGTGTGTGTGGTGTCTGTGTGTGGTGTGTGTGTGTGGTGTGTGTGGTGTCTGTGTGGCAGGTGTGTGTGTGTGTGGTGTCTGTGTGGCGGGTGTGTGTGTGTGGTGTGTGTGTCTGTGTGGCGGGTGTGTGTGTGTCTGTGTGGCGGGTGTGTGTGTGGTGTCTGTGTGGCAGGTGTGTGTGTGTGGTGTGTGTGTGTCTGTGTGGCGGGTGTGTCTGGTGTCTGTGTGGCGGGTGTGTGTGTGGTGTCTGGCAGGTGTGTGTGTGTGTGTGTGTGTGGTGTCTGTGTGGCGGGTGTGTGTGTCTGTGGTGTCTGTGTGGCGGGTGTGTGTGTGGTGTCTGTGTGTGGTGTGTGTGTGTGGTGTGTGTGGTGTCTGTGTGGCGGGTGTGTGTGTGTGTCTGTGTGGCGGGTGTGTGTGTGTGTCTGTGTGGCGGGTGTGTGTGTGGTGTCTGTGTGGCGGGTGTGTGTGTGGTGTCTGTGTGGCAGGTGTGTGTGTGTGTGTGGTGTGTGTGTGTCTGTGGCGGGTGTGTGTGTGGTGTCTGTGTGGCGGGTGTGTGTGTGGTGTCTGTGTGGCAGGTGTGTGTGTGTGTGTGTGTGGTGTCTGTGTGGCGGGTGTGTGTGTCTGTGGTGTCTGTATGGCGGGTGTGTGTGTGTGGTGTCTGTGTGTGGTGTGTGTGTGTGGTGTCTGTGTGGCAGGTGTGTGTGTGTGTGGTGTCTGTGTGGCAGGTGTGTGTGTGTGTGTCTGTGTGGCGGGTGTGTGTGTGGTGTCTGTGTGTTGGGTGTGTGTGTGTGTGGTCTGTGTGGCAGGTGTGTGTGTGTGGTGTCTGTGTGGCAGGTGTGTGTGTGTGTGGTGTGTGGTGTCTGTGTGGCGGGTGTGTGTGTGTGTGGTGTGTGGTGTCTGTGTGGCGGGTGTGTGTGTGGTGTATGCTGTATGCATGATGTGTGTGTGTGTGGTGTCTGTGTGGCGGGTGTGTCTGTGTGGTGTCCGTGTGGCGGGTGTGTGTGTGTGTGTCTGTGTGGCGGGTGTGTGTGTGTGGTGTATGCTGTATGCATGATGTGTGTGTGTGTGGTGTGTGTGTGGTGTCTGTGTGGCAGGTGTGTGTGTGTGGTGTCTGTGTGGCAGGTGTGTGTGTGTGGTGTCTGTGTGGCGGGTGTGTGTGTGTGTGTCTGTGTGGCGGGTGTGTGTGTGTGGTGTCTGTGTGGCGGGTGTGTGTGTGTGTCTGTGTGGCGGGTGTGTGTGTGTGGTGTCTGTGTGGCGGGTGTGTGTGTGTGGTGTATGCTGTATGCATGATGTGTGTGTGTGTGGTGTCTGTGTGGCGGGTGTGTGTGTGTGGTGTCGGTGTGGCAGATGTATGTGTGTGGTGTCTGTGTGGCGGGTGTGTCTGTGTGGTGTCTGTGTGGCGGGTGTGTGTGTGTGTGTCTGTGTGGCGGGTGTGTGTGTGGTGTCTGTCTGGCAGGTGTGTGTGTGTGGTGTATGCTGCATGCATGCATGGTGTGTGTGTGTATGTGCAGTGGGTGTGTGTGTGTGGTGTCTGTGTGGCGGGTGTGTGTGTGTGGTGTCTGTGTGGCAGGTGTGTGTGTGGTGTATGCTGCATGCATGCATGGTGTGTGTGTGGTGTCTGTGTGGCAGGTGTGTGTGTGTGGTGTCTGTGTGGCAGGTGTGTGTGTGTGTCTGTGTGGCGGGTGTGTGTGTGTGTGTCTGTGTGGCGGGTGTGTGTGTGTGGTGTCTGTGTGGCGGGTGTGTGTGTGTGGTGTGTGTGTGTGGTGTCTGTGTGGCAGGTGTGTGTGTGTGGTGTCTGTGTGGCAGGTGTGTGTGTGTGTCTGTGTGGCGGGTGTGTGTGTGTGTGTCTGTGTGGCGGGTGTGTGTGTGTCTGTGTGGCGGGTGTGTGTGTGGTGTCTGTGTGGCGGGTGTGTGTGTGTGTGGTGTCTGTGTGGCGGGTGTGTGTGTGTGGTGTCTGTGTGGCGGGTGTGTGTGTGTGGTGTCTGTGTGGCGGGTGTGTGTGTGGTGTCTGTGTGGCGGGTGTGTGTGTGGTATCTGTGTGGCAGGTGTGTGTGTGTGTGTCTGTATGGCGGGTGTGTGTGTGTGTGGTGTCTGTGTGGCAGGTGTGTGTGTGGTGTCTGTGTGGCAGGTGTGTGTGTGTGTGTCTGTGTGGCGGGTGTGTGTGTGTCTGTGTGGCGGGTGTGTGTGTGTGTCTGTGTGGCGGGTGTGTGTGTGTGGTGTGTGTGTGTCTGTGTGGCGGGTGTGTGTGTGTGGTGTGTGTGTGTCTGTGTGGCGGGTGTGTGTGTGTGGTGTGTGTGTGGTGTCTGTGTGGCGGGTGTGTGTGTGTGTGTGGTGTGTGTTTGTGTCTGTGTGGCGGGTGTGTGTGTGTGGTGTCTGTGTGTGGTGTGTGTGTGTGTGTCTGTGTGGCAGGTGTGTGTCTGTGGTGTCTGTGGCGGGTGTGTGTCTGTGGTGTCTGTGTGGCGGGGGTGTGTGTGTGTCTGTGTGGCGGGTGTGTGTGTGTGTCTGTGTGGCGGGTGTGTGTGTGTGTCTGTGTGGCCGGTGTGTGTCTGTGGTTTCTGTGTGGCGGGTGTGTGTGTGTGTGTGTCTGTGTGGCGGGTGTGTGTGTCTGTGTTGTCTGTGTGGCGGGTGTGTGTGTGTGGTGTCTGTGTGTGGTGTGTGTGTGTGGTGTCTGTGTGTGGTGTGTGTGTGTGTCTGTGTGGCGGGTGTGTGTCTGTGGTGTCTGTGTGGCGGGTGTGTGTGTGTGTGTCTGTGTGGCGGGTGTGTGTGTGTCTGTGTGGCGGGTGTGTGTGTGTGTCTGTGTGGCGGGTGTGTGTGTGTCTGTGTGGCAGGTGTGTGTCTGTGGTGTCTGTGTGGCGGGTGTGTGTGTCTGTGTTGTCTGTGTGGCGGGTGTGTGTGTGTGGTGTCTGTGTGTGGTGTCTGTGTGTGGTGTCTGTGTGTGGTGTGTGTGTGTCTGTGTGGCGGGTGTGTGTGTGTGTCTGTGTGGCGGGTGTGTGTGTGTGTGGTGTCTGTGTGGCGGGTGTGTGTGTGTGTGGTGTCTGTGTGGCGGGTGTGTGTGCGTGTGTCTGTGTGGCGGGTGTGTGTGTGTGTCTGTGTGGCGGGTGTGTGTGGTGTGTGTGTGGTGTCTGTGTGGCGGGTGTGTGTGTGTGGTGTGTGTGTGTGTCTGTGTGGCGGGTGTGTGTGTGGTGTCTGTGTGGCGGGTGTGTGTGTGTGTGTGGGGTGTGTGTGGTGTCTGTGTGGCAGGTGTGTGTGTGTGTGTGTCTGTGTGGCAGGTTGTGTGTGTGTGTCTGTGTGGCAGGTGTGTGTGTGTGGTGTGTGTGTGGTGTCTGTGTGGCGGGTGTGTGTGTGTGTGGTGTGTGTGTGTCTGTGTGGCGGGTGTGTGTGTGTGTCTGTGTGGCGGGTGTGTGTGTGTGTGTCTGTGTGGCGGGTGTGTGTGTGTCTGTGTGGCGGGTGTGTGTCTGCGTGTGTGTCTGTGTGGCGGGTGTGTGTGTGTGGTGTCTGTGTGGCGGGTGTGTGTGTGTGTGTGTCTGTGTGGTGTCTGTGTGGCGGGTGTGTGTCTGTGTGTGTCTGTGTGGCGGGTGTGTGTGTGTGTGTCTGTGTGGCGGGTGTGTGTGTGTGTCTGTGTGGCGGGTGTGCTGCAGTCATTGCCGAGGACGGATCTAACTGCAGAACCATCATTTGGTGATGAGAAAGTCTCTGAGCAACAGTTCACCCTCCCAGACCCCTCTGTGTCTCCGTTTGGGCCCTGAAGTCCTTCCTATTAGAGGCCCTGTCCACTGGGTTCCCTGGAGCAGCTCACTGTCAGTCTACAGGATGTCTACCCGCAGAGGTTTGGCTGACACCCTCAGCCATTCATCGCTTGGCCAGTCCCATCTTTCAGGGTTCAAAGGCTGAGAAGAGAAAACGGAGTCCAACTCTGAGCAGGTTTAGAGCAGAGGACACCCCTTACCCATGATCCAACAGGCCAGACCTTTTCTCATCTGTTAGCAAGAAAGCCAGTCCTTGAGGGACTCAGAACACTCCAATCACCATTAGAATGCGCCTCCCATCATCTGTGACTCAGCATTCCCCCTCACTGAGGGAGGCTGTCAGATCCCTGCCCCATATCCCCCACCCCCATGGCCCTGCTGAGCTCCAAGGGTGAAGACCACCTGGCCATGGGTGCCCTGCGAGGCTGTACGTGGGGTGAGGAGCATTCTGATGAGCAGGGTGTGAGGCTGCTCCTGCAGCAGCCCCATAAGGTGCAGAGCAGGCTCCTCCCCACCTTGGCCCTGGTCTCCTCAGAGTGTGGTGAGACTGGCCGTCTGCTGGCATTCAGAGTCCTTCCGGCAGGGTACTCCTCTGCCCTTCCCACTGAGGGGGTAGCCATTAGGACCGCCCCTCCTTCCTCAAACACTGGCAGTTCCAGGGGTGCCCTCTGCCCCGTACCTGCCCTGGCCATCTGCCCCCTCCATTCTGCAGGACCATGTGGACTCCAGCTAGCTGTTCCTGGTCCAGGCACTCAGTGGCAGAACTGTAAATCCTCTAGGCTGGCTCCAGACTCTACTGCCTGGGCACCTGCTACAGAGGACGGGCCTGCCTTTCCCACCTCCGGCAGATGGCCACTGTGCCTTGGGATCTGCCAGCAGGAAAAGCAGCACCAAGTGTCCCCTGATGCGGCCTCCCTCGGTCCTGGCTGCTTCCCTCAGACTCCTCCCCAGGCAGTGTGCCCTGCCTGCCTGTGGGCAGCACTGGCTCTCGGCCCCAGCCCATCCCAGTGCTGGTTCTGACCGTTTAGTCAGATGTCACTCAAAAAATATTTTTGGCCTCCCTGCTCTGAGCCAGGCACTGTGCCAGACCCTAGGGACACCAAGACGAATGAGGAAGCTGGAGGGTCTCTGCCTGCAAGGACTCGGGAAGGGAGTGCAAGTAACACAGAACACAAGGTAGGAGAAGCAAGAGCATTGTTCACAAAACAGACCTAACAGCACGCAGGCACTGCTAGGTGCCAGGAACCCAGATTGGCCCTGGAGGAGCTCTAGTGCAGCAGGGGAGACAGACAGGAAAGCAGAAAGCCACACGCTAGGGAGAGCCACACCATGGGGGGAGACCAGTGGCTCTTGGGTGTGGCTGAAGACTGCAGGGTGAAGTTATCCCTTTGAGGGACCCAGACACTGAGCTGAGAAACGGCACAATTGCTAGAAAGAGAATTACAAGAAAAGCTGAGCCACAGATGCAAATGCGTGAGACAGAGGGGCAGGAGAAGCAGCCAGGCTGGAAGGGGTAGGGGGGTAATAATCCCAGTTCTAACTACTTCCACACAGAAAAACTCATTTAATCCTCACAAGTCTCTGTTGCCCAGGCGGGAGTGCAGTACTGTGATCTCAGCTCACGGCAACCTCCACCTCCTGGGTTCAAGCTATTCTCCTTTCTCAGCCTCCTGAGTAGCTAGGATTACAGGCGTGTGCCACCACACTCGGCTAATTTTTTTTATTTTTAACAGAGGTGGAATTTTATCAAGTTAGCCAGGCTGGTCCTGAACTCCTGATCTCAAGTGATCTGCTCACCTCGGCCTCCCAAAATGCTGGAATTACAGGTGTGAGCCACTGTGCCCAGCCACAGATAGGATTTGAATCCAGGAAATCCAGCTCCAGCATCTGTGCTTCTAACTGCCATACTGCACGGCTGTGGCAAGCAGGAGTCAAACCACAGACACCCTTTTAGGTACTAAGGAGGCTAAATGCTCTCCCAGGGGATGGGAGACCCTGGTCACACTGGCATACAGAGGGATGAGCCTGGAGGCTGCGTGGAGGATGGATTTCAGGGGTGAGGCGGGAGGGCAGCCAGGAGGCTGTTAATGCAGCCAGGTGAGAAGAAGGCCAAGGCAACCGTGGGAGAGGACAGGATGAATTTGAGAAAAACTAAGAATGCAAACTTTGCAAAATGTGTGACTGTCAGGAAATGAAAGCTTGTGAAGAGGGAGATGTGAAGAGGGGCTTCCTGATCTCTGGCTGGGTGCTTGGGGAGGGTGCGCCAGCGGTCACACCACCGAGCTCAGGAGAAAGGCTGTCAGGTGATGCTGAGTTGAGACTGGGGCATGTTTTCTTGGAGGTATTTGCGGGATGTCCAGGTGAAGGTGCATAGCAGCCACCAGTGTCCCACAGCCCTGCTGCTACACGGGACCCACCTTCTCCTCCCGAACCCTGGAGCCACCAGATTCTTGGAAAGCCCCAGTGCTTCCTCTGGGTTCCCAAGGCCCTGCATCTGTGTGCCACCGGGGCCTCCTCCCTGCAGCAGCAGTTCATCTCCCGTGGAGTGGGCCTTGCAGATCTGCCCCCATTTCCTGCCTGCTCCTAATGTCCTCAGATGCTGGGATGGGACTTGTCCCGTCTGTTTCTCCCTGGCAGCAGTGGGGACTTGATCTCCCTCCATGTGATGTGGCCACAGCCCGTGACTCCATCCCTGTTAAGTAAACCAACACCAAACTGAGGAAGATCCCGTGGCGACCTGCACACTGACCTGCTGCAAGTCACACATCAGGGCTCCTAGAGGGCGGCCACCTGGGCTGTGGGGGGGTGGCGGGGAGGTGTTGGGGAAGCACTGGGTGTATGGGGGATGGGGATGGGGACATGTGGCAGACAGAGCTTGGGGTGGAATGGGAGGGACACCCTGGGAGAGACCTCTCAACAGAGGTCAGGAACCTAGATGCTAACCCTGGCCCTGCTGCTGCTCTGCTGTGTGACCTTGGTCATGTTACCCAACTGCATGCATCTCCTCTGTCGTATGCAGGCTGAACTGCATAGGTTGGCAGCTATACATGTGGGCTCTCAACCTCCCTGTCTCACTCTCCTGCAGTCAGGAGAGGGGAAGCCCACAGAGCCACAGTGAGCAATGCTGGAGGGGCAGGTGCTTGGCAGAAAACCCAGCAAGGTGTTTTAACAGCAACAGGACAATAGAGCAGCTTAGCGCTGGGAGCTTATTCTGCTTATTTTCCCATCTGTGTGTCGGGACATGCCAGGGCTGGGTGTCTACATTTCGGTAAGCCTCTTGCTACAATAGCATTCTCGGCAGCTTCAGTCACTTAGACCACAGCGGTAATCCGCTCAGGAAGAGCCCGGCCCGGCCCTCCCGCAGCAGCCCTGTGGGGCCGTATTTGGGGCAGGGTGCCCGCCTGCCTCTGCAGCCACTCCTATTGCCTGCCTCCCTCTCTCCCCTTGTCCAGTGTGTCACCTTCAGATGCTGCAACAAGGGCGGGTCAGGAAGAGCGTTGATGGGTCCCTCCCAGCTGAAGGGAGTTAGGTTAGACACAAGGAAGAACTGTCCCAGTGTTGGGGTGGGGAGTAAAGAGGAAGGTAGTCTCTTTTTCCCTAAACAGTGGCTTTTTGGGGGTTACTATTTTTTTTTTTTTTGAGACCAAGTCTCACTCTGTTGCCAGGCTGGAGTGCAGTAGTGTGATCTTGGCTCACTGCAACCTCTGCCTCCTGGGTTCAAGTGATTCTTCTGCCTCAGCCTCCCAAGTAGCTGGTGCTACAGGTGCCCACCACCATGCCCAGCTAACTTTTTGTATTTAATACAGATGGGGTTTCACCATGTTGCCAGGATGGTCTCGATCTCCTGACCTTGTGATTTGCCCGCCTTGACCTCGCAAAGTGCTAGGGTTACAGGTGTGAGCCACAACACAGTTTTAAAATATTAGCTATTCTTCTATCTGAGATACAAGCAGGTGAGTTTGGCCTGGGGGGGCTAGGAGATGGTCACCAAGGCCCTGGAAAGGAGTTAAGTGGGGCTGAATTTGGGGGTGGGAGGGCTACAGCAAAACATAGGTGAGGATAAGCTCTGGAAACAGCTCCCCAAGACACAGCTCCCCTTCCCCCTTGAGGTAACCCAACAGACTGTGAGTTCTGAGTCCCGGCTGTAGGGGCTACCAGATTCTAGAAGCATCTCTGACCTCCAGGTTCCTTTTCTGTCACACAGTTTTTAAGTAACTATAAAACATCTCTGGGCCAGGTACAGTCGCTAACACTTGTAATCCTAGCACTTTGGGAGGCCAAGGCAGGAGGATTGCTTGAACCCAGGAGTTTGAGACCAGCCTGAGCAACATAGCAAGACTCCATCTGTACAAAAAATTCTTTTAAAAAATTAGTCAGGCATGGCAGTGCACATCTGTAGTACCAGCTATTTGGGACACTGAGATGGGAGCACTTTGGGACACCGAGGCAGGAGGATTGTTTGAACCCAGGAGTTTGAGACCAGCCTGGGCAGTATTACCCGATCTCTACCAAAAAATTCTTTTTTTTTTTTTTTTGCCAATCAGTTTGAGCTTATGAGGTTGCTCAGGTTAGCCTTGAACTGATGACCTCACCTTCGCGAGCGCCATGACCTCCAGCGGGAGCCACTTTGGACCCCAAAAATTCTTTAAAAAATTAGGAATTTCAGGGCATGTCTATAGTCCCAGCTATTTGGTAGGCTGAGGTGGGGGGATTGCTTGAGCCTGGAAGGTGGAGGCTGCAGAGCAGCGATCATGCCACTACACTCCAGCCTGGGCAACAGAGCAAGACCCTGTTCTCCCTCACTGCTCCCCCTGAAAAAAGTCTCTGATCTGACGCTCTCAGCGTTTGATACTATTCACCCCTCCTTCCATTCTGAAACATTCTTCCTTCATTGTTGAAAGCAACATTCTTCAGGCTCTTCTGCATCTTCCATATGATTTAGGAATCTTCTATTTGCAGGAAACAGAAAACCTCTCTACCTAATAGGCTAAACAACACAGGACATCTATTCATTCACAAATGGTTCAGGCAAGGTTGGACAGAGCACTCAGGGATGTCACATAGGGCCAGTTCTTTCTTCCTGCCCCTGTCTTCCTCAGCCTCAGCCTCCCTCTCAGGTTGGCTGCTGTTGGTGCCACCTGCCTCTTCCTTCAAACACTGATAGAAAGAGCTTCTTGGCTGGGTGTGGGGGCTCATGCTCGTAATCCCAACACTTTGGGAGGCCAAGGCGGGCAGATCACGAGGTCAGGAGTTCTAGACCAGCTTGGCCAGCATGGTGAAACCTGTCTCTACTAAAAATATAAAATAAATTAGCTGCGCATGGTAGTGTGCACCTGTAGTCCCAGCTATTCAGGAGGCTGGGGCAGGAGAATTGCTTGAACCTAGGAGGCGGAAGTTGCAGTGAGCCGAGATTGCGCCACTGCACTCCAGCCTGGGTGACAGCGAGACTTTCATCTCAAAAAAAAAAAAAAAAAGGAAGAGCTTCTTGTCCCAGGATGTCATTCAAAAGCCCTGTAAGTCTTTGGCTGGCATGTCCCCCTGAAAGCAATCATGATACCAAGTGCTCCACTCCAGAGCCAGGGATGCCTTCAAACCCCAGAGTTGCCAGGATCTTCCAAATGAAGATAGGAGCTGCTGAGGTGGTGAAGAAGACTGGCCACTGGGGAGACCTCAGCACATTCCTTGCCCTGACCCCTCCCACCTCTAGTTCTCTGCCTGCCGGCCTCAGCCTCCCTCTCCACACTGGTTCCCCTGGCGTCCAAAGTCCTTCCCTGCTCCGAGACCATGCCTCTGTGGCTGACTCCCTCCTCAGCCAAACTGAAGCCCTGACTCTCTTCCAACATCCTGCCCTATATGTTGATCTATTCACAAAGAATTTCTACTCGATGTCCTCAAATTCACCCTCATATGAAAAGAACTAATGATTCTCTCCCTGACATCACATACCCACCCACCGACACACACAGACGACACACACACACACACACACACATTTGGCTCTCCAGTTATTCCCATGTTGGGCTGGTCCTTCTCCTTCACCCCCGACATCACATCCTGTAGGACACCCTGGCAGTTCTCCATTGCATGAAGAGTTACCTTAAGCCTGGGCCACACAGAATCATACTCCCCTGCTTCTGTCCTGGACATGCCCCCAGTCTCCTCCTCACTTGCATGTCAGCCTTCCTGAAATACCACTGCTTCCTGTCCCCCCTCCCTCAAACACCTTTGACGACTCACATCTCCCACATGACCAAATTCACCTCCCTTCACCTGGCAATTGAAGGTCTTTGAGAACCAGCCTCCTTTAACTTGACAGGCTTTGCTCTGCCCTCTGGTACAGATGTCTGTCTGGTTCACCGTATACCCAAAAAGACCCCGTGCGTTCCTGCCTCTTCACTACCCTATAGCTTCCCAAAGGCCCCCATGCTCCTGGCAGTCTTCCCTGACCACTGTAGCCCCACAATCTCTCTGTCACTGTCCGGGTCAGTGGCCTGGCCCTCAGAGCCACTGCCCAGCCTCCCATTTTTGCGTGTGTAAAACCATCTGCCTTTGTCTTCCCAACTGTATCCAAAGCCCCTTGAGACAAGAGTTGCCATCCTCAAATCCCCTGGGGAAGCCTGTTCTTGGTAGAAATGAGCTCCAGTGCATGGAAGCAGCGAGCACCATTCTGAGTTCAGAGAGAGCGGAAAGGATGGTTTGGTGTTTTACCAGGGAGGAGGTCAGGAGCGGGACCATTGAAAGAAACTGCAGAAGTTGGAGCCTCCTCAGGGAGGGTGCGGTTGTTAGGAGCAGCATGCTTACAGGAGAGAGCCACGGAAGACCCCAGCTGGCATCAGAAGACACCAGCTACGGCTGGGCCTGGTGAGTCACACCTATAATCCCAACACTTTGGGAGGCCAAGGAGGGCAGATCACCTGAGGTCCAGAGTTCGAGACCAGCCTGGCCAACAAGGTGAAACCCTGTCTTTACTAAAAATACAAAATTAGCCCAGTGTGGTTGGGCTCACCTGTAATCCCAGCTACTTGGGAGTCTTAGGCAGGAAAATCGCTTGAACCCAGGAGGCAGAGGTTGCAGCGAGCCGAGATTGCACCACTGCACTCCAGTCTAGGCAACAAGAGCAAAACTCCATCTCAAAAAAAAAAAAAGATAACAGTTCCAATCCCAGCCACCTTGCTCACCAGTTGTGGCGTCTTGGAGAAGTCATGTAGCCTCTCTGAGCTTTGGTTTCCTCACTCGGATGAAGGGGTGTCACGTCACCTGCTCTGCCTGCATCCCTGGGCTGTGGGAAGAGCACATGAGGCAGGGCTTTGCAAAACTGAAAATAAACTGGCCAAGGCATGTTTACCCAGTGGCCTGGCCTCAGTCTGGCCTACCAGTGGGAGAGGAGAAAGGGTGACAAGGAAGCCTGGCCTGTCCCCAGCAGGAGGCTCTGTGCCCTTCTGGCCCTCAGCAGGCCATGGGGAGAACAGGAGCTGATCAAAGGCCAGGGTTGTAAACAGCAGGGGAGGACACCTCTCCCCAGGCAGGGGAACCTGCAGACCAGCTCCATCTGACACCCTCCCGGCCGCCAGCAGGGCCTTCCTGCCCTCCAGTGGACAGAGTTAGGAGGTGCACCCTCTTCTGAAGCAGAGCTGCCTGCGAGCTGCCTAGCCTAACAGCAGCAGGATCTAGAGATTGCAGAATGCCATTCTGGCACCAACAACTGTGGCATGAACTTTGTTATCTTTTGGAATTCTCAACAACCTTTCGAGGTTTGTATTATTATTCTCATCTTACAGAGGTAGATCCTAAGGCTTAGAGGGTATGGAATCACTCAAAGCCATAATGGTGGGGCTGCGCTTCCTCTCTGCACCAGAGGGTATGTGGAGGGGGGTCTTGAGTCCCTCTAGGCCAGGTCTCATGGAGCCAGGGGCAGGGAGGATATGGGCTCATTTTCAGGAAAGCCAGGCAAGGTGGCTCATACCTATAATCCCAGCACTTTGGGAGGCAGAGGCAGGAGAATCGCTTATGTCCAGGAGTTCAAGACCAGCCTGGGCAACATACTGAGACCCCCGCCCCCGCCGTCTCAAAAAAAAAAAAAAAAGAAAGAGAGAAAGGAAGGAAGGAAGGAAGTGAGGAAGGGAGGAAAGAAGGGAGGAAGGAAGGAAAAGAAAATAAAATCAGGAGAGCTGGTGTTCTGGCAAAGACCTCCTGAAACCCACCCCACTTCTCCTGCCTGTCTCCTGTCTCTGTCTGCAGACTTCCCTTTCAACATGGGGACCGAAGCTGTGGTCCATGACTCTTAGCCTCTAAGGTGGGTCGGCAAGCTTTTCTGTAAAGGGCTGGATAATAAACATTTTAAGCCTTGTGGGCCCTATGATTTCTGTTGTAGCATGAAGCAGTCACCACAATGCATAAGTGAATGAGCATGGCAGTGTTCCAATAAAACTTTATTTATAGACACTAGGATTCAAAGTTTTACACAATTTTCATGTGTCATGAAATATTGTTTTTCTTTTTGGATTTTTTTTCAGCCATGTAAGAAAGTAAAAAGCATTCATAGCTTTCAGGCACTACAAAAGCAGAGGCAGGCCGTGATTTCCTGATCCCTCCCCTAAGATGCAGGGGTCCGTCTCTAAAGCAGTGATACATCAGCTCCTCTTGTGTGACTGTTCCAAGTCTCTTCCCCTTGTTCCATTTCTTCTTCCAGTGCCCTCAGTGATGCCAGTACCCAAGGTCCTGCCCTCAATTCTCTGTCCTTCCAGGGGATTTTTCATTCCATTGTCACAGTCAGCTGCAGGAAGTGCCAGCATATGCCCCTTTGCCCTCACTCCTCAGCCACAAAGCCTTTTCCGACCACCGATGGCTCACCTATCCTTCAGTTTGCCTCACACCTTGTCTCACCATCTGTGTGTTTTAAGAGCCATTTGCTGGCCGGGTGCAGTGCCTCATACCTGTAATCCCAACATTTTGGGAGGCCAAAGCAGGTGGATCACCTGAGGTCAGGAGTTCAAGATCAGCCTAGCTAACATGGCAAAACCCTGTCTCTACTAAAAATACAAAAAAAAAAAAAAAAAAAATTAGCTGTGTGTGGTGGTGGGCTCCTGTAATCCCAGCTACTCAGGAGGCTGAGGCATGAGAATCGCTTGAACCTGGGAGGTGGAGGTTGCAGTGAGCCGGGATTGTGCCATTGCACCGCAGCCTGGGTGACAGAGTGAGACTCCATCTCAAAAAGAAAAGAAAAGAAAAAAGAGCCATTTGCCTTCTCCAAACCCTCGGGAGTGATACGGCACGCTAGAGAGTGCAAACTGGTTTTGCCACCACTCTAAGTTGGATCTAAATCCTGCCTCTTCCACCAGCCCGCATCTGATCTTTATCTTTCCCTCTCTGGGCACTCATTTTGTCCATGTTTTATGCTAGTGTTGGGGAAGCTGTGTGGTGCTGTGATGTGAGCACTGAGTAGGGAGCCAGGTGCCCAGGATCTGGTTCCAGCTCTGCATTTTGTAGCCCTGTGACTTGAGGGAAATTACAGGGTGCTGGAGGGCTCGAGCCATTTGCGTCGGGATAGACCTGGATCTCAAAAGAGATCAACATTTGGGGCTGGGCACAGTGGCTCACGCCTGTAATCCCAGCACAGGATGGGAAATCGAGGCTGGCGGATCACTTGAGGTCAGGAGTTTGAGACTAGCCTGGCCAACATGGTAAAATCCTGTCTCTATTAAAACAATACAAAAATTAGCCGGACATGGTGGTGCACACCCGTAATCTCAGCTATTCAGGAAGCTGAGGCACAAGAATCACTTGAACCCAGGAGGTGGAGGTTGCAGTGAGCCAAAATTGCACTCCAGCCTGGGTGACAGAGCGAGACTCTTTAAAAAAAAAATAGATAGAGAGAGAGGTAAACATTTGGGAATCAACAGCATATAGATCAGAGGTGTTCAATCTTTTGGCTTCCCTGGGCCACACTGGAAGAACTGTCTTGGGCTACACAGAAAATACACTAACAATAGCTGATGAGCTTTTAGAAATCTCATAATGCTTTCAGAAAGTTAAAAATTTGTATTGAGACATATTCAAAGCCGTCCTGGGCCACATGCAGCTCACAGGCTGCAGGTTGGACAAGCTTGCTATACGTAGTCACGTAGCTGTGGGCAAGGATGTCATCACCCAGAGAGAAGTTGAGTACCAGGACAGTTCTGAAATATGCACACAGGGTCAGTCTTAACCCTTGGTGGCCAGGAGGTGGCAGTATATGCCATTAAGGGGTGTTCTGAAGGGCAGGAAAGGGGCACTCAAGAGAGAGCATTCTCCCAGACTTTAGATTTACCTCCTAGTTAGGCAGTGATGCCTGGTACCCAGGCGGTGTAGGGGGTGGAGGATGAGGCAGGAGGAGACGAATCAGAGGGAAGCAGAAGTATATGTAGCTTTTTCCAACTAAAACTCTCTGGAGGCTAGGTGCTGCTGCAGCTCACACCAGCCATCCCAGCAATTTGAGAGGCTGAGCTGGGTAGACTGCTTGAGTCCAGGAGTTCAAGACCTGCCTGGGCAACATGGCAAGACCATGTCTCTACAATTTTTTTTTTTTTTTAGACGGAATCTTGCTCTGTTGCTCAGGCTGGTGTGTAGTGGCGTGATCTCAGCTCACTGCAACTTCCGCCTCCCAGGTTCAAGGGATTCTCCTGCCTCAGCCTCCTGAGGAGCTGGGATTACAGGCGTGCGCCACCACACCCAGCTCATTTTTGTATTTTTAGTAGAGATGGGGTTTCACCCTGTTGGCCAGGCTGGTTTTGAACTTCTGACCAAGTGATCCACCCGCCTTGGCCTTCCAAAGTGCTGGGATTACGGATGTAAGCCACCATGCCCTGCCCAATTTTTTTTAATTAGCCAAGTGTGGTAGTGTGCACCTGTAGTCCCAGCTACTTGGGACTTGGGAGGCTGAGGCAGGAGGACCACTTGAGCCCAGGAGGGTGAGGCTACAGTGAGCCATGCTCACACCGATGCAGTCCATCCTGGGCAACAGAACAAGATCTCCTGTCTCCAAACAAAAGCAAAAACAAAAACCTTACTGAATGGGGATCAAGATGTTACATTATGAGAAGCACTTAACTAGGAGCCCAAAAGGTAGGGTGTCTAGGTCCAAATCCCAGTTCCACTGTTTACTAGCTGTGTGGCCCTGGGCAAGCTACCTAACCTCTCTGTGTTTCAGTTTATTTGACTATAAAATAGTGATAATGATAGTATCTCCCTCCATAGGGTTGTGTGAGTATTAGATGAGTTGATAGATGAAAGGTTTTTAGAACAGTACAGCACATATGTGTTTATAAATATTAGCAATGAATGTTATTATCTTTAAGATCATCCCTGAATGGGAAACTCTCCAGGCCCCTCTTTCCTAGGAAGAGGCCCCAAGATCTAAGTCTGGGACTCAGAAAGCTAGCAGTTGTGTGAGATCAGCTGTTGGGCTGGGGGAAGGTCCTGGCAGACATGTACCACACCAGGCCGTTCCAGGAGCCTCAGACTTCAGAGGCCAAGCCAATGGAAGGGTTGGGTAGAGGCCACATACCTCCTTACCTTCATGTTCTTTTTACCTGACCAGGGCTTAACACCTCCCTTTCTCCAGTGTCCAGGAGGAACTGGATCTAGAATAAATCTAAATGTGTGTGCGTGTGCGTGTGTGCGCGTGTGTGTGTGTGCGTGTGTGTGTGTGTGTGTGTGTGCAGGTGGACAGGGAGAAGTCTCTCTTCTTCCATCACCACTCTAGTTCATCTCTTATCCTGAAGTCAAATGGTAAAGTGGAAAGATCCCCTGGGCTGGGCATTAGATGACCCATGTTCCAGTCCTGGCTCTGTGACTTTGGGCAACTTACTTTCCCTCTCTGACCTCAATTTCTCAAAGGTCCCTTCTAGCTGAGATATTTCATAATCTTTGAGTCAGCTTATGATTCTCCTCCCCAAGTCATGCAGCTGCACCTGAGACTCCTCTTCCACAGTCTTCTCCCTCATCACCACCCCCAACTCCAGTGTCCTTGCAAAGGCTGCTAGATCTAGAAATGGCTTAAATTGTCTTTTGAGAGACAGAGAGAGAAAGAAAGAGAAGACAGACAGCCTCTCAGCTTTCATTTCCCCTACAGCGATGCTTCTCAGGGGTCAGTAGATGGGTCAAGAATGCCAATTTAGCAAACGCCTGGGCCCCTGGGAACAGGAGTCTGAAAACAGCTAAGGGGCAGGCACTGTGGAGGTCAGATGCTTCCACAATGGCTTCAGTGGAGGGAAGTGGTGGGCTGAGCTCTAGCTCCTGGAATGCCTGCCCAGGTGATCATTTCCTGACCTTGCTGCTCAGAGTTCTGTGTCTGCCCCGGCCTGCAGCCCTCACCCCAGCATCCTGCTGAGCCCCAGTGGAAGATGTGAGTCCCTGGGAACTGGGAGCCTCCAACCTTGCAAGGCATTTGATATCTCACAGTTGGGCTTGTGGCATCAGGGAAGACCACCCTTCATTGCCAGAAACCAGGGCTCAAGATTCTCCCCCCAAAGTCCCTCTCCTCAGAACAAGCAGGAGTATGATCTGCTCGAATCTCCCTGGAGGTGCTGGAGGCCGAAGGAGAGATGCAGTTCCGTCTGGCTCACTCTGATTTCTCATAAGCAACAGCAAGATGCATGGAGGATAAGCAGAGAAGCATTTCCTGGGCAGAGAAAATAATGAAGTGATGAAATAGTGGTTTGTTTCAGAGTGTGGGTCACAGGTAATCCTTTCTGGATTCAAGGAAATAAACCCACACCAATAACCCAGATGGGCCAGATAATTTGCAGGATCCAATGCAAAATGAAGATGCAAGGCTTCTTGTGCAAAAAGTAGTAAGAATTTAAACAAGAAAACAATATAGCATTAAAACAAGCAGGAGGCCCTCTGATCGTGGGGCCTTTCTGAGCATGGACCCTGACAGACCGCATGATGCGTGCCCATTGAAGCCAGCCCTGCAGAGAACTATCATTTCTTAAGCACTTGCTATGTGCCGTGTTATTTATTTATTTATTTTTTCTGAGAAAGAATCTTGCTCTGTCACCCAGGCTGGAGTTCAGTGGCAGATCATGGCTGACTGCAGCCTCAACCTCCCAGGCTCAAGTGATCCTCCCACCTCAGCCTTCCAAGTACCTGGGACTACAGACACGTGCCACTATGCCTGTCTAATTTTTAAATATTTTGTAGGGACAGAGTCTCACCATGTTTCCTAGGCTGGTCCTGAACTCCTGGGCTTAAGTGATCCTCCCGCCTCAGCTTCCCAAAGTGCTGGGATTACAGGCGTGAGCCACCGCCCGTGGTCCAAGCCAGGTGTTTTATATGCATTATATCATTTAATTATCAAATAACCTTAGACATAGGCATGATGAGGTTTTCTTTATGGAAGTGGAAACTTACAGAAGTTAAACCACTTGCCAAAGGTCATATCTGCTCATGAGTGGTATTGGAATCCAGAGGCTTCCGAGGTCAGAGCCTCAGTCCTCTCTTGAGCAACGCTGCCTCTGATTCAGAGTCCTCAGTGGACTGCCAGAAAGCATGCCTGGCACCTGAGTATGGGCACGCTGAGGTGTGGCAGAGACGCCCTCCCAAGTTTGACCTTCCCCGTGCTGGGTTGCTGGCGTCGTTCCCTGAGCCCGGAGCCTCCCTAGGCCTGGAGCTATTACAAAAAGCACACATGCTTGCAACTGAGACCTGGATGTATATTCAGCGCTCGGCAGGGTGCTGGGCCCCTCCCCACCTACTGGGGTGAGGGCTGCAGGCCAGGGTAGACACAGAGCTCTGAGTGACTAGGAAAGTCACGTAACCTCTGTGAGCCTCAGTTTCCTCACCTGTAAAATTGGCTAACAACAGCGAGCTGGTGTTGTCCTGAGGATTCACTATAGTCTGGTATATAAAGTGCCTGAAGCACGATAGGCACATGGCAAAGCCGGTTCTCAACACAGCACACCCGTGCCCTGGAGTTGTAGCTAATTTCCCTAATTTCCTCCCAGACCAGCTTCCCCTTTCCCAGCAGCCTGGGATGGGCTGGAGCCACAGAGCAGCCAGGTGTGGCCCCCAGGATGGGAGTGGGGCCTGGCAGGACGGGGAGGGGTCAGGAACTGGGAGCAGTGTGGACTGGCACAAGGTGGGGACCACATCTGGACCAGTGAGGAAGAGGTAGGGGTTTAGACTCACACTCCTCTCCCCCACCCTCTCATCAGCAAGCCCCACCCCACCTGCTCCTGCTCCTTTTGAAGCACCCCAAATTCACTGTCCCCAGGGCTCTTCCCTGAGGCCCCACTGGTAAGGGAGAGCTCCTGGCTGCCTCTCCCTAAAATCGTCCTTTGGGTTCCAAGATTTATTGCTAATCACACCAGGGAGAATTCAATTACAATGCCAAGGATGGGGAAATCACCAAGTTACTGGATTCGCCAGGCTTCTGGAGTGGCCATGGCCTGACTCCTTTCTGAGGTGGCAGCGCTGGCCCTCGTACTCATGAACCACCTGCTGCCATTCCTCACCGAGGGTCTCACTCCAGTCCCCCGTCTTTCCTTCTCCCCATCTCCTTTCAGGGAAATGCAGGCCATCCCCTTCCTGCTTGAAGGCCTCCTTTCCCCAGGAAGCCCCCCCACTGGGGAGACTCCTTCTTGTCTCACACTGGTGGTCTGGGTTTCCCACCCCCTGGCTGAGGTTTCTCATCTACTTGCCTTCACCCCTCTCAGGGACAGTCTCCTGGGGACAAAGTTCCCTTCCAGTCCCCTCCCTGGCCCACCTCAGGAAGAGGAGAAGCCTCTGGAACCAGAGAAAACAGCAAATCCTCCCTTCCCCTCCCCTAGACCCAGCCAACTGCAGCTCCAGGCTGCCTGGAGTGACACCTGCCCCTTTGCCCTCTTTCCAGGAGTAAATATTGGATCGGGTTCAGTCACCAGCTGTTCGACTAAGAGCAAAGTCAGCTGTGTGATCATGAATGGCTGGGATCCTAGGGAAGACATGCTGAGAAATATCAGCGCCTCGGGGGACCCATGGGAGAACTCCTGGAGCAAACAGTAGGCCTGGGGAAGTACCGATTCTGGCTGACAAATCCCTTTGTTTCCCTGGCTACACCAGGTACTGCCAGGTACCAACCTGCAGAGCTAGGCAGGCCCTGCAGGAGCTGGCCCCCTGGATTGTGTCTTTCTTGCCAGGACATTTGGCATAATGGTCTGATCTGGAGGCAGCTTGACATATTCAGGTTTTGTACCTGGTAAGTTTACCTATTCACTCAGGTAAACTTACCACCACTGCCTGGCCTCTCAGGTACACCTGGCAATAACTGACACACTCAAGTGCATTTTGATTGGATATACCTGTTTATGTGCGCGTGGGCCCCTGGACCTGGCTGATCATTCAGGAGTGTCTGAGCTGAGCAGGCCAGATATCCGCTCCATCACTCTGCTTGCATTCCTGGGAGGCCCTGGTAACCCGAACCATTCTGGTCCTAGGGCTTAGCCCAGAGGAAAAGGAAGTGTGAGTCTAAACCCTCACCTCTTCCTCACTGGTCCAGATGTGGTCCCCACCTTGTGCCAGTCCACACTTCTCCCAGTTCCTGACCCCTCCCTGTCCTGCCAGGCCCCACTCCCATCCTGGGGGCCACACCTGGCTGCTCTGTGGCTCCAGCCCCTCCCAGGCTGCAGAGAAAGGGGAAGCTGGTCTGGGAGGAAATTAGGGAAATTAGCTGCAACTCCAGGAAACAACATCCCCAGGGCAGGGCTAAGGACTCCGGGCTGCTCTGGCAGGCAAGGGAAATTGGTGCCTCCAGGCTGAGGTGGGGGCGTGACAGTTGTCTCCCTCAGTCTGGTACAGACCCAAGCCTGGCCAAGGGCTGCTCCTCAAACTGAGATTCTGAGTGAGCAGTGAGAGGAGCACAGCCTGCCTGGGCATTTCTCTGGGCTGTGCTAACCTCAGAGGACAACACTGTGAGTCACCACCACAAGACTGTCCTCACCACTGCGCCTAAGATGGAGGGAGGCAAGGAGGGAACCAGAGAGGCAAGGTCAGGGGCCAAAAATCACAGTGTCGGCTCAGGGGCCATTTGGAGGCAGGAGAAGCCCCACGGGGGAGGGGCAGGGCCCGGGGCAATTTCTGTGCACTTTTCTGAAGCTGTCAGCACAGTTAGTTCCCTGGGCTCTAGCAGGATGCCGGCCACCGATGCAGCGGCTCCGTTTTCACATGAAACACCATGAGAATGTCTGACAAATAGCATCCACATCTTCTACCCATGCCCTGGTTTCAGAGGCTCTGGCCTCTGGCTCCCCTGTCTCTGACTTGCCTGTTTCTCTGCGTTGCACGATTTTCTCTCAGGCTCTGTCCTTCCCTATCAAGATCCAGCGGCTGGAGCTGGAGCCTGGCATCATCCCGGCCCAAGCTGCCCAGGCTGGGAGACCCAGAGAACTCAGAGGTGGGGATGCTCCCCTCCCCAGGCAGCTGCCCTTTCTCCTCTCCTCCTGCTCCCATACTGGCTCTCCCTGGGAAGCAGCAGTTGGGTGGGATTGAGAAGCCTGGGAGCATCTTCTGCATCCTCCCTGGTGATCACGGGTGGCGGGAGACAAGTGGGTGAGCAGGCAGGTTAGTCACTTCCACCTCCTCATGGGCACATCTTTTTTTTTTTTTTTTTGAGACGAAGTTTCGCTCTTGTTACCCAGGCTGCAGTGCAATCGCGCGATCTTGGCTCACCGCAACCTCTGCCTTCTGGGTTCAGGCAATTCTCCTCCCTCAGCCTCCTGAGTAGCTTGGATTACAGGCACGCGCCACCATGCCCAGCTAATTTTTTGTATTTTTAGTAGAGATGGGGTTTCACCATGTTGACCAGGATGGTCTCGATATCTCGACCTCATGATCCACCCACCTTGGCCTCCCAAAGTGCTGGGATTACAGGCATGAGCCACCACACCTGGCCTGGGGACATCTTTTTTTTTTTTTCCCTTGATCTGGAGTGTCCTCTGTCGCCCCGGCCGGAGTGCAGTGGTGCCATCTCGGCTCACTGCAACCTCGCCTCCCAGATTCAGGCGATTCTCCTGTCTCAGCCTCCCGAGTAGCTGAGACTACAGATGCATGTCACTACGCCCAGCTAATTTTTTTTGTATTTTTATTAGAGGATGGTCTCCATCTCCTGGCCTCATTATCCGCCCACCTTGGCCTCCCAAAGTGCTAGGATTATAGGCATGAGCCACCACCCCTGGCCTGACATCTTTTCAAAATTTGTTCAAAATAGGTTTAGAAGAGATGCCAAGGGCTTTGTGGGGTGGGCAGTGAAGAACTGCCGGGGCCAGCCTTGGTCCCTCTCCCCTCCCCAATCTGGTCTGTGTTCCTCACCTAGAAAGCAAGAGTCCTGCTCTGCAGCCAGCCCATCAGCTTGTCATTAGAGAAGTCACCACAGTGAGGGGGCTCACTGACAGCTTACACATTTGTCAAACAATTTTTTTCCTTTCCTTTTCTTTTTTTAGAGACGGGGTCATATTCTGTCACCCAGACTGAAGTGCAGTGGTGTGATCATAGCTCACTGCAGCCTCAACCTTCAGGGATCAGGCAATCTTCTGACCTCAGCCTCTGTAGCAATTGGGACCACAGGCACATACCACCATGCCTGGTTATTTATTTTATTTTTTTTCTTGAGACAGGGTCTCTCTCTGTCACCCAGGCTGGAGTGCAGTGGTGTGATCTCAGCTAACTGCAACCTTGGTATCCCAGATTCAAGCAATTCTCCTGCCTCAGCCTCCACAGTAGCTGGGATTACAGGCTTGTGCCACCATGCCTAAGTTTTATATTTTTAGAAGAGATGGGGTTCCACCTGGGTTGGCCAGGCTGGTCTTGAACTCCTGGCCTCAAGCGATCTGCCTGCCCTGGTCTCCCAAAATGCTAGGATCACAGGTGTGAGCCATTGCCCTGACCTAATTTTTTTTTAACTTTTGGTAGAAATAGGGGTTGGGGGGCGGGCAGGGAGGCAGTGGGGGAGGGACACTACGTCTCACTAGGTTGCGCAGGCTGATCACAAACTCCTGGACTCAAGCAGTCCTCCTGCCTCAGCCTTGCAAAGTGCTGGGATTGTAGGCATAAGCCACTGCACCTGGCCCCAAACAATTTCTCTTACCACACATCTTGGTACTTTCCAAGGGCATTCTGTGCATCTGCCAGCTGGCCACTCCTTACTCCAGTCCTGGCTCCAAGGTCCGCCTTGTCTAGCAACCTGACAGTGCCCCAGCATCCATCACATCAGCCCTTGTCTGGCTTCGAACCAATGGAGTCTACGTGGGTGTGCTCAGATGTGGGTGGTAGAATGAGTAGATGTTCTCAGACAACCCCCCTCTTTCTAGGACCTCATTTCTTTCTTTTCTTTTCTTTTTTTTTTTTTTGAGATGGAGTCTTGCTCTGTTACCCAGGCTGGAGTGTAATGGTGCTATCTCGGCTCACTGCAACCTCCGCCTCCCAGGTTTAAGCAATTCTCCTGCTTCAGCTTCCTGAGTGGCTGGGATTACAGGCACCTGCCACCACATCTGGCTAATTTTTGTATTTTTAGTAGAGGCATGGTTTTACCATACTGGCTAGGCTGGTCTTGAACTCCTGACCTCAGGAGATCCGCCTGCCTTGGCCTCCCAAAGTGATGGAATTACAGGTGTGAGCCACCGCGCCCAGCCCTAGGACCTCATTTCCTAAAGTTGAACCTCAGAATCTCCTGCAGAAGCCAGTGTGGCCCATTTGCTCTCTTGGTCCCAGACGTTCAGATAGGAAGAAGGTGAGGCTCCTTCCTCTCATTCCATGCCCTTTCACTTCCTTTCCCAAATCCCCTCCCAAGGTCATGGGAGAGCCCTGGGCTCTCTGTTCACAGCTCAGTCCTAAAAGCAAAGCCTCACCTTGGCTCTGTCCCTCCCCAACTGCCTCCCTGTCCCCCACAGGAGGGGTGGGCGGGTGTCTCCATGAGGTTGGGATTTTGTGTTTAATTATGGAGCAGGAACTTGGCAATGAGGCGGCTCCCAGCAGGGTGTGCAGTGTCTCTCTGCGTCCTGGCTAATGAGATAGTGGGGAGCCAGCTGACAGAGGCAGGCTGTGTAATTTACGGGTGCCTAATTGCTGTGGAGGCGATTGCTTTTAATGTGATCAAGAGCAAAGGCCTTCTTTTCTTTTGTTTTTCTTTTAAAATCCATTCCCCTAGGGGAAGTTTTCTGGTTTCTCTCCTAACATGTGTTTTAACCTGGACACACTATTCAGTGGCACTGGGGATGGTTCATTTGAATGGTCTTTCCTCATGAGTGGCTGTTTAGAGCAGGATCCTGACCTACTTGGGGCTTGGGAGACACAGAGGGGAAGTTCAAGGTGCCTCAAGTGCACCTCAGACTCTCAGACTAACTCCCCTTAGCACCTGTCCCAGTAGGATGCCACATTCAGCATGCAGGCTGCTCACTTACTGGACCAGTGGCTCCTGGAAACTTTCGAGAATCTCACAGAAGCTCTTCTCTCTGTCTCAAAAAGAATAATAGCTAGTGTTAATTGTCCTCTTAGTATGTTACAAGATCTATGTTAAATTTATAGACCTACCCCATCTAATCCTCATCATGGCCCTATAAGAAGGGTGCACTATTACCCCCATTTTACAGATGAGGAAATGAAAGTACAAAGTGCTGAATAATTTTCTCATATCACATAGATTGGACTTGAATATGGCAGATTGATTCCACTTGAACATGTTAATTTGTAGAGACTCTTTCTCTCTCTCTTTTGAGACGGGGTCTCCCTTTGTCACCCAGGCTAGAGTGCAGTGGTACGATCTTGGCTCACTGCAACTTCTGCCTCCCAGGTTCAAGAGATTCTCCCAACTCAGCCTCCTGGGACTACTGTCACACACCACCATGCTGGGCTAATTTTTTGCATTTTTTTTGTGGAGACAGGGTCTCACCATGTTGGCCAGACTGGTCTCGAACTCCTGACCTTAAGTGATCCACCTGCCTCTGCCTCCCAAAGTGCTGGGATTACAGACATAAGCCACTGTGCCCAGTTGAGATTCTCTCTTTAGAAATATACAGTTTCTGTTTCTCTATCTCACTTAACACATACACACTCACAATTTTGACATATAATGTGATGGGTTTTCAGACTCACTAAAGCCCTGTATGGACCCTCTTCTGCTCAGGGATATAAAACTCCCCCATTTAGAAAGCTGGAATCCAGACCGTGAAGTGCCTGAGGGCAGGAACTGTGGCAGTCATCATGACCACTGAATTCAAACACCACTTAATTAGTGTTTACTGAAGGAAGGAAAGGGGAAAGAGAGGGAAAGAAGGGAGACTATGAGGGTGGGCATGATCCCTGCCTTCAAGAAGTTCAGAGGCCCAGTGCGGTGGCTCATGCCTGTAATACCAGCACTTTAAGAGGCTGAGGCGGGTGGATCACCTGTGGTCAGGAATTCAAGACCAGCTTGGGTAACATGGTGAAACCCCATCCCTACTCAAAATACCAAAATTAGCTAGGTGTGGTGGCAGGTGCCTGTAATCCCAGCTACTCAGGAGGCTGAAGCAGGAGAATCGCTTGAACCCGGGAGACAGAGGTTGCAATGAGCTGAGATTGTGCACTGCACTCCAGCCTGGGCAACACAGCAAGACTCCATCTCAAAAAAAAAAAAAGTTCAGAATCAAATTAGACAATCTATTAATAAGCAAAGACAAATGAGGCTTGTAAATAACAATTCAAAAGAAGGAAATAGCTGTCTCCAGTCCAAGCAGCATCCATTGTGCCAACTGGATAAACCCCGAATACTTACCGCAGGAGGTCAGACAACAGAGAACCACTGGTCCAGCGGGGATTGGGGCAGTGGGGGACTAGTTGGGTGACCCAGGTGGCGGGGTTGGAGCCTTTCAAAAAGAAGTCATTAAGGGTGTACACGGTGTTCCTGATGGCAGCTGTGTTTGCTTTCTCTCCAGGGAGTGGGTTGGCCGTGGGCAGCAGAGATGGGCCAGGAGACTGGCAGGGTCCTTAGCTCCTGCCTCCTTTCAGCTCACCCAGACAGCTCAGCAGCCACCAATTCTCCCAGTCTCCCTCTCCCACCTTCCATTCACCCCTGCGCCCACCACATTCAGGCCTCTGTCCTACTCTCACCTCCAGAATTGCCCTTGTTAAGGTCACCGATCTAGGGTTACCAACCATCTTTGTTTGCCCAAAACTTTCAATGCTAGAACTGAAGGAATCCCGGGCAAACTGGGCCCGTGGCCACCCTCCCAATGGCTTCCTAGTTGCCAAATTCGATGTCTGTCTTTCAGTCTTGTTCTGTGGACACCACCTGACTCCCCTTCCCAGCACCTCTCTTCTCCTTGCTCCTGTCCTGATTTCTGGTCTGCTTGTTGACCTCTTCCTTGGTCAGCTTTGCTTCCTCTGCAAATCCAGTTCTGCCATGCCAGTTCTCTAGACCAGCTGTCCCCAAGCTTTTTGACACCAGGAACCAGTTTCATGGCAGACAGTTTTTCCACGGACCAGGCAGGGAGATGGTTTCAGGATGATTAAAGCGCATCACACTTAACGTGCCCTTTATTTCTATTATTACATCGTACTATATAATGAAATAATTCTACAACTCACCACAGTGTAGAATCAGTGGGAGCCCTGAGCTTGTTTTCCCGCAACTAGATGGTCCCATCTAAAGGTGATGGGAGACAATGACAGATCATCAGGCATTAGATTCTTATAAGGAGCCTGCAACCTAGATCCCTCGCATGCGCAGTTCCCAGTAGGGTTTGTGTTCCTATAAGAATCTAATGTCGCTGCTGATCTGACAGGAGGCTGGGCTCGGGCAGTAATGCGAGTGACTGGGAGTGGCTGTAAATACGGATGAAGCTTTGCTTGGGTGCCTGCTGTTCACCTCCTGCTGTGTGGCCCAGTTCCTAATAGGCCACCAGGAGTTGAGGACCCCTGTTCCAGACCCCAGTGAGCACCTGGTATATACTAGTCCTGGGCATACAAAGGCTAAAGATGTGATCTCTGGCCTCAGGAAGCTCTCAACCCAGTAAAGGAGGAAGCCATGGAGCCCCACGCACTGGGAGGCACATAATGAGAGAAATATGTGGAACAGATACGCTTCCAACTGGGGAATGATCAAGCCTGTGTAGACAACATAGAGCCTATGTGTGTCAAGGAGGCAGTGACTCTTGAGCTGGGTTTTGAAGAATGAACAGGAGTTTACCAGGTAAGAGGTAAAGGAGGGAACCTCTCTAGTAGCTGGGAACATGTGCCAAGGTATGAAGCAGTGAGTGGTGGTGTGTGCAAGAGAAGTACTCAGAGTTTGAAATGGCCGGATACAACATGACAGGGAGAAAGTCAAGATGAGCTGACCAGAGAGGAAGGGCTGGTTTGCAAGGACTCGCATACCATAAGGGAGTCTGTGAATGAGCTTGAGGAGCCCCGTGGCTCCTGAAAATGAATGGAAAATGTTGTGCATATGTGTTTTAATTATTCAGCATTTCATCAGATTCTGAAAGAGCGGTGGGGGACCCAAAGGCCTCCTGTTAGGGAGCTATTGGAAGCAACCAGGCAGAGGAGGAGCCATTGGCAGACTGGCCAATGGCAAAGGTTAAGGCTGTCTGCAGGGAGGGGTGTGGGGCGTGGAAGCTAAAGGCCAGCAGGCCAGTGGGGCCTGCAGGGTTCGAACCTCGGCCTTGGTCCTTGGCTCGGCCTTCTTCCTCGGCCCTGAGCAGTCTTTCCAGGTTAGCCGCCTCTATAGCACTTGTCTCCAGGCCCATCAAACAGGCCTCTGGGGCATTTCTGAAAGTCTTCACCAATATGTTCAATGGGCTCTTCAAAGTCTATCTGGCTACTGCTGAAATCAGCACCTGTGCTTGGCCCATGGCAGATACTGACTCAACGCTTTCAAACGGAACTGAGATCCAACTGTCCAATGAACTCATGAGCTGGGTTTTAGGGTTTGGTTTTAGGTCTTCCTGGGGAGCGATCAACTCTCTTGTGTCCAAAAGTCTCAAAATTCTTAAGGTCTTCTGAAAAGAAAATCTATGGTTCCTATCCCTATCCATTAATTGAGAAGTAATTTCATTATATTCCACTCTAATCTAAGCAGGAGTGTTTGACCCTGTTTCCTAGGTGAGCAAACAGAGATCCAGAGGTAAAAAATGGGCTTAGCTCAGGTAAACCAGCTATCTCTCCTCCCTGACCCTGCATAGGGGTCCTCTCAGTGGCCCACCCCAGACAGCGTGGCCTGCATCCTTACCCCGAAGGCTGTTCTAGTCTTGTTCCTAAGGACCACTTTCCCATTTACACCAGCTTGGTGTGGTGATTTTGTTGTCATGGCAATGCATCAACCTGAAGGGGGTGGGGTGTGTATGTGTGTAAATTTGGAAGATGCTGCTGGATGAAGGGGTGGGGTTCTAATTGGTTTGATAGTTGCTAGGGTCAACTGGTCTGTGATTGGCTGACTATTCATGTGCCCACCTTGTCCTAGAACCCTCTGGGGATGCAGCTGTTGCTTCATCTGAAGTCTGGAATGGTGTGTGTGTGTGTGCACGCACACGCACCCCCATGTGTAAACACATGCATGAGTGCACACATGCGTGTACTTTTACCACAAATAGCGAAGGGAGGATGTGACACTTGGTGCAGTGATAAGCAGAAAGTCCCGGCCTTCTGCTGGAATCACACTGCAACCAGGTAAATGATATTTTTCTCCTAATCATCCCCACTTCTCATAGATCACTGGAAAACAATGGCCTAGGTTTAGCCAGAGGAGGAGTAAGAGTTGGCTCAGTCTAGCCAAGACCTGCTGTCCAATGACTCACAGACCTCTAATCACCCAGGTCATAATGCGTCAGTTCATCTTCAGGTCTCTGCTGCCAACCTCCCTCCTGTTGAGGTGAGTTTTTCTGTTCTCGCTTAGCTTCTCATTTCTCATGTCTTCATTTGACGCCGGGAACCCTAAGAAGGGCCCTTTGGCCAAGCACTGATGATCTCATGCACTTGCAGACCGTTCTACAGTGTGCAAAGCACTTTCACGTTCACCTTTGCGTTTAATTCTCATATCCTGAAAGGAAGGTGTTCACACTATTCCCATTTTGCAACTGAGGAAAACAGACACCCAGATAAACAAAGTGATTTCTGTACCTTACGGGCAGAGTCAAGTCTCTGGCCTCCCAAATGTCCCTGCAGTGCTTTCGGAGACTGCCTGCTTGGATGTAAGGCTAGAGGGGAAGGGAGCCTGCGACATGTACAGAAAGGAGGTTCTCTGTTGGCTGAACTCTCCCTGTCTGGATGCTGTGCCTCCCAGGGGAAAGGAGGGAGGGCTTGAACTTTGGTTTCGCAGAAGCTATTCAAATCCACTGCCCACACAGTCTGTGAGGGAGAGCGGTTTCCAGCTTCCCTGCTCAGCCCTCAGGCACCCAGGGACGCCTGTCTTATCTGCAGAGCAGTGGCATGTCACTGGCAGCAGGGAGGAGAGACAGGAGCAGAGCGGGGAGTGGGCCGAGCTGCCGCTGGGGCCACCATTGTCATGCTGCTCAGGCCTGCCAGCATTACACTGCAGCTAGGGTGACCAGGGCCTCCCAGAGATGCCAGAGATCCATTAGACTAGCAGAGGGGAAGGGGGCTGCAGGGCCCACAGAGGATGGGCCACAGGGGCTGGGGTGCCAGGAAAACCCCCAGCTAAGAGTCTGTTGTCTGACCCTCTGAAAGGAGGAAGTTAATGGGATGCAGAGAAGAGAAACAGCATTGATTGGGTGCCAAGTTTACATCTTATTGAAACCTCACAACAGCCCCATGAGAGAGGGACTATTACCATCTCCATGTTACAGAGAGGAAAGGAAGTCAGATATGTCAGTAACTGCCCAAGGTCACACAGTCTATTTGGCTTTAAAGTTCAAAGTCTTGCTTGGTAAGGCAGCAGGAAAGGAGTCCCTCCTTAGTAGAAGATCTTAGGGAAGACCTGCTTCTACTGTATTGGGCTTATTGCGAGATGCACAGAAAGAAACTTGGCATTGGAGGGCAGGGGACACCGAAGGGTTCAGAGGGAATTTTTGGAAAAGAACAGACAAGCAGAAAAATTAGGATGACCCAAAGGGCACACATACACAGGCCACTGCTGTGCATGACGTTATTTCACGGACTCCCTATCCAGCTACTAAGTCCTGCCCAGGGTCACTCTTACCTGGTCCCCCCTCCCCTGCCAACCTGCCCATCTGCACTTGCCCTGTCCTGGGGTGGTCAAAGCTCAACGTGCCATTCCCTGGGCTCCATATAGAAGCCCACCTGCAGTTCACCCCCTTCCCTCAACCCCAAGAAGCAAGATGATGCTTTAAAACTGAAGCTTTCAGAGATTCTGAAGCAATTGCGTGTGGTGGTGGTGGGGCAGGGGATGACGTGACAGGCTCCGAGCAGGTGGCGGGCTCTACATCATTTCAGCTATCGTCTCTCCTCTGTGGATCTGTCCCAAATTCTCTTGGGTAGAGTTAAGGGCTTCTTCCGCTGCTCAGCCCCTATTGCCTTGGTAGGTGACTGTTGCTCTGCACATCTTTCTCCCTCTGAGAATAAGTGCTCAGACTTAAACTCATCTGTCCAGTGCAAGGATCCAGTACAGTCCTTGTCACACAGCAGGTGCTCAATAAATGTTTGTTGAATGGATGAATGATGGTAATTTGCTATCAAGGTCTCCATTATAAGCCAAGCCCTATGCCGGGCCCTTAGCATATATTACCGTAATATGCATAACCATACAAGATTGGTTTTAGCAACTTTGTTCTACCGCGGGCCTCAGAAAGCTTAGGTCACTTGCCCAAGGTCACAGAGCAACATAAGGAGATGCTGGGAATCAAGGCCCACCTAAGAAGCTCCAAGGCCCCACTCAGCCTATCCCATCAGTGCTTCCAGTCTTGACACTCTTGGCTTCCTTATCTGCTACAATCCAATAGTCACAAGGTTCCATGGTGCTGTCTCCTACCTATCTCTCAAATCAGTTCCCTCTTCTTCTCCCTGCTGCCACTGTCTGGTCTGAGCTCATTCTCATTTGCCACTAGAATCAACCTCCAAACTGGGGGTCTTCAGGACCCAGCCTCTATAGTGTCACCTCCACCCAGACTTTAAGCTCTGGCCTCATCTAACTGTGGATCCATAGTCTCTCACCCCTGTGCTCTGCACAGAGGATTACCCCTCCTGAAAAACAGTAGAACCCTTCCTCCCCTCCTTTGTCCCCTTATCCTGCAACCCTCAGCTCAAGCAGAACAGCTCCTCCCAGGCATCCATCACACTAAGCTCCCTCCTATAGCATCCTAACTATTTGCTTCCCTGCCCCATTACACCATGAGCTTCTTGAGGCCAGGGACTGGTTTTATTTATCTTATGTGCCCAGAGCCCTGGCTATCATTTGGCATATAAGAGATGTTGAGCCAGACGCAGTGGCTCACGCCCGTAATCCCAGTACTCAGGGAAGCTGAAGTGGGAGGATCACGAGGTCAAGAAATCAAGACCATCCTGGCCAACATAGTGAAACCCCATTTCTACTAAAAATACAAAAATTAGCTGGGCGTGGTGGCACACCCCTGTAGTCCCAGCTACTTGGGAGGCTGAGGCAGGAGAATCTCTTGAACCAGGGAGGTGGAGGTTGCAGTGAGCAGAGATTGCGCCACTGCACTCCAGCCTGGTGAAAGAGCAAGACACCATCTCAAAAAAAAAAAAAAAAAAAAAAAAAAAAAAGGTGCAGGGGGGTGGGGGGGGGTGTTGAGAAAGTGTTTGTTGAGACCTCTTGAATTTAACCCCCTAGTTCCTTGAAACTCTGCCCTTTGGCCCTATTCTCTCTAATCGCTAGTAAACAGTTCCTTAGCCACAGCCCTTCTCCCCTTCCCTCCCTGCCCCTTCCCCACCTCTTCACGGCCTCCTGCTCCCCAGTCTTCCCACCACACACTGAACTATGCAGCCAGGTCGGTTGCTGCACAATTAAAGGCTCTGGATCCACGCACCCGATAGCACTTGGGCAGTTTCATTTTTAGGCAGTGCTTGTGCCCAGGAAATGTGCATGCCTTGGCAGAGAAAACAGAGGTAAAAAAGAGTCGGGAGGCCCTCTGTGAGAGGTCAACTACCCACAGGTCACTTTCGTGCATGGGCCCAGTGTCTTCCTTCATTCTTCTGTCCCCAGCTGAGACCGGGACCGCAGGCCCTGTCTTCCAGAAGGAAACTGTTCTATTCTCAACAACTCATGGCCTCCAGGGAAAGGGTTTGAGTAGAAGCGCATGTGCGCTGTGGAGCACCCGCTCCTAAGACCTTCCCTGTCGGGGCCCTCAGACTACAGCAGCCAAGCCCACTGGGAGGGCAGGGAAACCAGACCTCTGTGATTAGGTGCCATAGAGCTGAGGCACACCTCCTCTCCTCACAGCCTTCAGGAGGAAGCAGAGATGAGAGCGGCCCGGGGCCACTGTGCCCTTCACCCTGCACCAACCCCCACACCCCCACCCCGATTTTTGTTTTGTTTTCTTCATCCTTGAAGTCAGATGATGTGGGTGGAATTGCCATTGGCCTGAGTTCTAACCAATCATGGCTCGCCATTAACTCTTGTGGCACTTTGGGCCAGTTCAATTGCTTGGCCTGGCCTCAGTTTCCCCTTCTGTAAAATGAGAGTGCAACTAGCTGAACGAGCCATTCTGTAACGCTTCTTGGATGATTCTCAACTGTCCTGTGGGGATTAATTCCGAAAGGACATGTTGAATTATCCTTTGGGGAGGAAAATGGGAATGATGGCTGGTAACAAGGACTTCATTCAGGTCCTGGAGAGGTGGGAATTTTGTCTGGAAAGGTAAATGACAAGCTCCACTGGATAGGGTAGAAGGGGAGGCCGAGGGCTACTATTGTCAAAAAATGACCACCAAATTCTGTCCACGTACTTTCGTTTCTAGGGCGCTAGGTACTGGGAGGTACCTAGGAGAGGTAGGAGCACTGCTTTCAGAGCTAGGCAGGCACTCTCAGTGAACCACCCCGGCGCCTTGGTGTCCTGGGTGATCCAGTCCAGAAGGCCTCATCCCCTAGCCAAGGCTCTCAGGGCCGGCCTTAGAAACGAAACAGGAAGAGGCACTTGGACCCTGGTTCCCAGAGTGGGAGAAAGGGGTGGGCACCCGGGCAGAGGGAGCCCTGGGGATTGGCAGCAGCTGTGGGCAGGGCGGGAGGGCCGGGGGCGGAGTCAACTTGTACATGTGAAAAACTCTGGCGGGGGCCGGGCATTTTCCTTCCTCCTCCTCCTCCTCCTCCTCCTCCTCCTCCTCCTCCTCCTCCTCTTCCTCCTCCTCCTCCTCCTTCTCCTCCTCCTCCTCCTCCTCCTCCTCTTCCTCCTCCTCCTCCTCCTCCTCCTCCTTCTCCTCCTCCTCCTCCCTCCTTTTCCCCACCTTCCTCCACTCCCTCCCTTCCCCTCCCCTTCTACCTCCTCCTCGGCCAGCTCAGGTTGCAGCTTCTCTGGGGACCTGCTCACCTTTCCGGAGCAGGGGAAACTGCCCCTTGCCCGGGCAGGGACCCCAGCAGCGCGCAGGGCACGGCGCCCAACCCCGCGGCACCCCGGCCGTTGCGGGCGGGAGCGGGCGCACCGCGGCCCCCAGGACACCGGCGGTGAGTCCCGCGGGGGTGGGGGTGCGCCGGGGAGGAAGGGGGAGGTCGAAGGGGGGCACCGCGGCGCCGGGTTTACGGAGCAAAGGTAAGCGGAACGGCTCTTAAAGGCGCAGTTTGCTTTTGCCCTGGGGCGAGAGGTTGGAGGGAAATACCGGAGCGGCGAGGAGAGAGCAGAGATCACGAGGCGTGTACTGTGTTGTGTGTTGGGGTGTCGGGGGTGCCCTGGAAAGGCCACTCCTAAGTTCCAGGTGCTCGAGAGGGAGGGCTATTTTGCAGTCTCCGACCCCGCGACCCCCCGCCCCCAGGGAGTCTCCAGCTGGGATCACGCTGGCCCCTGGGCTCCCGTCTGAACCCTACAAAGCAAAGTTTTCCACCCAGTTCCGAGCCGGGTGCTTTCTAACCGCCCTTCATTCTGGGAAGGGCAAGGGTCAGGAGTCTCCAGGGACAAGAGGGCCCGAGAGTGTGGGGCCACGTCGCCGCCTTGAAGGGCTTCCTAGGCTCTGGTGAACTTTCCAGAGCGGCAGGCAGGGGTGGGAGGCCCGAGCCCTGGGAAGAACATGGAAGGACACGTGCAGCCCTGCAGGTCCCAGGTCCCAGGTCTTGGGTAGGTGGGGGTCTGGGGAATGCCGCCTCTTCTCTCTTTCAACCCCGAAAGACCAAAGGGCAGTGCCCCCCCCAGCCCTCATCCGCAGGCGACAGAGGGTTAATGCAGCAGTGGGAAAGGGGGGCGGTGACCTGTTGGCCTAAGGAGATGTGCCTTGAGGATTCTGCTATAGTCGAGGGAGACCGTCAGGAATCTGAAATCCAAAATCGGGTCTGGGCTGGAGGCCTCTGTTTTTTCCCTTTGCGGGGGTGGGGGTGGGGGTGGGGTGGGCGGGGATTCCCTGGAGGTGTCTGCCCACCTTGTGCTGGGAGGGAGTTAGCTGCAGAGACAGTGAGGGGTTTTCTGTGCGGCAGGGTCAGCACCCTCCTAGGCACCAGCGGCCTCTCTTCCTTTTCTCTGGGCACCTCCCGGCAGTCGGAGTGGGAGAACTGACGCTGTGGGGTGGGAGGGCCACTCCCTGGAACCTCTTCTGTGCTGCCTGCTGCTGTCTCCCCTTCCTCCCCACCCCCAGCCCAGTCCTCCGCAGTTCCCTAACTGTGGCCTGGGCCCTGTGACTCACTCACACCGCTTGCCCCTCCTGTGTCAGCACCCGGTGAGCTTCGGCATGTTCGCGTGGCATTCCCCACCCAGGCATGGGCACGCAGCACAATCCTGGACACTGGCCTGAGAGGATGCCTGGAGTGCCTGGTGGACTGGCACGTCCTCAGAGGTCCCCTGCCTTTAGCCTGGCCTTGGGAGGGGCCTGTGAAAATGGTGCTGAGGGTCAGTGGCTCCAGGTCTGGGTTTGCATCCTGAAGGCGTTCCAGAGAGACGGTCACCTTGCCACAGGAAAGCTGCTGTCTCGGGTTACCCTGTCCCAGCCACCTCCTGTGCAGCTGAGGAGCCTGTGGGGCTGACCTCCCCTACCCTTCATCTGGGGTGAACCTGACCATTAGGTTCCCAGGACTCTCCCCACTGGGTCCCCAGGACTCCCCCCATACCCTGCCAGAATGGAAGAAGCTCTCCACATTTGCCAGTTCTTTCCAAACTTACTGGGAGTCCCAGAGGCAGAGTACACTTCATAAGTTATATCCCATTTCGAAATGCCTTAGTGGGCACCATTTGTTGAATATGTACTATGTGCCAAGCAGTGTGTCACAACTTTATGAAGTAGGGTATTGTTATGCCCATTCTACAGGTGAAGAAACAGAGCCTCTGAGATCAACTTTCCCAAGGTCACACAGAAGTGGGATCCAGCCCACTTCCTTCTGACCCCGAGCTCCTGCTCTCAACCCCTGCCCCATTATGGGGATGTTCCACCCCACTTTGGGGTTCTCTGGTCTGCATTGGTCCTCAGGAGGAGGAAGAATGGGGTGGTGTTGAGGCTCCCATCTGTCTGTCCTGCAGCAAGCAGAGCCAGGCTCCTCCATGAGGCACAGAAGAGAGGGCACCAGATCTGAGGAGCAAATAGGTTCTTGGTCTGAGATCTCATGGGATCAGGCTGCCTGTCCTGCAAACCCCTGCTCGAGTCTAGAGGAGATGGAGATGCCTTTCAGGCTGCATTTGCTTCCACTACAGACTCAGACTCGGACTCTGTCCTCTGCCTGCCTGGACCTTCCTACACTTGGGAATGCATCCCACACTGTAAGGCAGAGTCTGGCTTGACTCTCCCCAGTGCCTACCCTAACCAAGCCTCTACTTCCTGGGATCACCCTGTTGGGACTTTTGTCCGGCATCTCCATCTACCTGTCCTCTGATTCCTTCTTTTCTTCTCTAACTGAGCTAGAGACCTAAAGGGGAGGGCAAACCTCTGGCCTTGGTGGAATCCAGCTCCAGCATTTGGTAGCTATGTGACTTCCTCTCACCAGCACACTCGCGAGCTTCTCTTAGCATCAGCTCCCTCATCTGTAAAATGAGGATCATAATAGAGAGGGCTGTTATAAGATTTAAATGAAAGAATGCACAGTGCCTGGTATGCAGCAGAGACCAAATAACTGTTAGCTGTCGTGGCTGGCGGTGCTTGTTTGGAAAGGAAATTTCCTAGCGATTGCACCATGGCTGATCTAGAGACCAAGGTAGATTTTACCAGCCCCATCAAGCCAAGCCCTTAGTTAGACAGAATCTTTACTGCTTTTCCAGGTTAAGGAGGAGGGCTCTGTGTACGAGAATAGTGGTGGTGGTAGAGGGATGGGTTAGATGGAAATCTTCCAGGAGGAGCCAGGAATGGTTTTTTTTTTTTGAAACGAAGTCTTGCACTGTTGCCCAGGCTGGAGTGCAATGGCACAATCTCTGCTCACTGCAACCTCCGCCTCCTGGTTTCGAGCAATTCTCCTGCCTCAGCCTCCTGAGTAGCTGGGATTACAGGTGCCCAACTGATTTTTGTATTTTTAGTAGAGATGGGGTTTCACCATGTTGGTCAGGCTGGTCTCGAACTCCTGACCTCGTGATCTGCCCACTTCGGCCTCTCAAAGTGCTGGGATTATAAGCGTGAGCCACTGTGCCTGGCCTAAGGGGGCCAGGAATCTGTGCTGTGGGGGTCCTACCTTTTAGCAGGTATGAGTGAGTCAGGCTGGAGCTGGAGAGGCAGCAGCCTTCTGCTCTGAGGGGCCTCTGGCAGCGCCTTTTTTCCCTGGGGTAGGAGGACCCTCCCCTGGTACTTATGTTCTGCTCTGTTGTCCAGAGTGAGTGGCTGGCCTGGTTCCAGGCCCACCTGATTAGCCCACCTTTGGGAAGAAGTCACATTTCTCTTCCTTGGCCACATGTCCCACCATAACCCCTCTGTCTCCTTTCCTGGACTTTTCACCTTTGCCCTCCAGGCATTCCCTGCTGAGTGGGCACTTCCCCATATCCAGTGGGTAGGAGCAGACCAAGGTTAATCTTGTCCTGGCTCCCACAGCTGCTTACACACACACACGTGCATGCACACCCACACACAGGCTGGGCTCACCACAGCTCAGGCCAAGGATCTGGGACCCAGGATCACTGCAGAGCTGGTAGCTGAGCCTGGCTGGAGCTGGCCAGTGGTTCAGTGGCAAGTCTGGAAGAGGGAAAGCCGTGGGTGCATCTCCGCCAGACCTCCTGTCAGAGAGAACCCATCTGCTCCTAGAATCTCCACAGCTACATCTGCAGAGGAGGAGGGGTAGTGAGGCAAGTGTGAGGTTTGGTTTTAAACTGAAAAGGGAGGTGGGCAAATTGCTTGAGCACAGGAGTTCAAAACCAGACTGGGCAACATGGCAAGACCCCATCTCTACAAAAAAATACAAAAATTAGCCAGGTGTGGTGGCATGTGCCTATAGTCCCAGCTACTGGGGAGACTGAGAGGGGAGGACCATGTGAGCCTAGGAGGTTGAGGCTGTAGTGATCCATGGTTGTGTTACTGCACTCCAGCCTGGCCAACAGAATGAGAACTTGTCTCCTGCAAAAAAAAAAAAAAAAAAGTTGAAAACGGTCTTGGGCTGGGCATGGTGGCTCATATCTGTAATCCTAGCACTTTGGGAGGCCAAGGTAGGTGGATCACTTGAGGCCAGGAGTTGGAAAACAGCCTGGCCAACGTGATAAAACTAAAACCATCTCTACTAAAAATACAAAATCAGCTGGGCATGGTGGTGTGTGCCTGTAATCCCAGCTACTTGGGAGGCTGAGGTAGGAGGGTCGCTTGAACCCTGGAGGTGGAGGTTGCAGTGAGCCAAGGTCTCAACACTACCTGGGTGGGGGAAAAAGAAAGGGGTCTTGAAGCGAAGTTCCCTGACAGCGTGAGTAACCCTGGTGAGACCAGACACCCTTCTCTGGGAGACATGGGCCAGAATTTTTGAAAAGACAATGGTGAGATCCTCTTTCTTGATAATGATCCTAGCCTGTGAGCCTCCCTACCCCATACCATTAAATAAAAGTCTTCCCTAGAGATGACAGGGTGGGGGTAGACAAAATGACCCAATAATGGCTGGCCGCTGCACTCATGATTATTTATGTGTTGAGTGTATGTCTCCTGCCTGCCAGGGGTGGAGGCACTTTGCAGACTTTGGGGTTAGTTCAAATCCTGCCTCCTCCACTCAGTAACAGGTCGCCTTAGGTTAACTCATTTGTTCACCCAGGTTTCAGGTTCCTCATTTATAAAATGGGAGGATAATATTATTATCTCATGTGCTTGAGAGGACTCCAGTGAGATAATGTCCACCCAGTAGCTCTTTCCTTACCTGATGTCGTTACTGAGGGGCGGTAGCAGAGTTAATGGGCTATATTTGGTAGTTCTCAGTGCCTTTGACCCCACTTAATATTTTTTCTGAAGTCTGGGTCCCTGCAAACATTAGGGCTCGGGCCCCAAATTGGGAAGAGAACTTTATTCTTAAAATGTTTCAGGCCAGGCATGGAGGCCCCACACTTTGGAAGTCCCAGGTGGGCGGATCACCTGAGGTCAGGAGTTTGAGACAGCCTGGCCAACATGGTGAAACCCAGTCTCTACAAAAAATACAAAAATTAGCCAGGCGTGGTGGCAGGCACCTGTAATCCCAGCTACTCCAGGGGCCGAGGCAGGAGAATTGCTTGAACCCAGGAGGCAGAGGTTGCAGTGAACTGAGATTGTACCATTACACTCCAGCCTGGGCAACAGAATGAGACTCCGTCTCAGAAAAAAAAAAAAAAAAAATTTTTTTATACCCTCCCTCACTCTGAACACTGTTCTCCATCTTATCATTATGGAGGGAAGACAGAGCTCCAGAAGGCCTTCCAGGATTTCCCTTCCCATCTGAGTCTCACACCTTGCTTCCCTAAAGAAGCCTGCCCTTTTCTGCTTGGGGAGTCTCCTTAGGAAACAGACATTCTTCTCTTCTCAGTGAAGAGCCCAGCGTGACCAGCCCAGAGGGGACAAGGCTGTCCGTCCGTCCCACATCCTGGCAGCACCCACTGCCTGGAAGCAGGTGGGCGGTAGGTGTTTTGCTGGAGGGCATCACTCTAGACAGAAGCAGTGCCAGCTCCCAACTCTGCCTGCAGCGTGGGATAAGGCCAGGAAAGGGGTCACAGAGACCCTCCCTGATCCTGCCATGGAGCCCAGCTGGCATAATCCCCTGCAGTGGCTGGGCTGGGTGCCACATTCTGTGTGGGTGCCAAACATGACATGGCTCCTTCCCCAAGGAAGGTGGCCCTTGGGTAGGCTGCAACTTCCTTTGCTGTGGTGCCCAATAAAGGGAGTGCCCATGCAGTCCCTTCCAACCCTGCACAGTCAGAAGTCTAGTCCCAGCTCTGCCCTGTCACCCTCAGTGGCCTCAGGCAGATCGCTCACCTTTCTGAGTCTTGCATTCTTTGGCTAAAACATGAGGGTGTAGACCAGGAGATTTCCAAAGCCCTCTCTGAGGCTGCTGGTCGAGGCTCTGACTTTTGCCAGTCCTGCTAACAAGGCAAGACGTGTGCTGGTGCCTCAGGAGGGGCTCAGCTTTCTCTTCCTCCAAACTTCAGAGCCAGGGGCTTCCCTCAGCTGATGTCTGGGTATGTGGTCCCTGCCATGCTCAGATGGGCAAGGAAATCCCCAAAGGCTTCACCCCTGTCAATTAGGAGGAGAACAAGTACCTGGCAAAGAAATGGATGCTGGATTCAAACACTACATAGGCCTTAGGTGCTCAAGGCCAGGCCAGGGGTTAGCAAACCATGGCTCTCGGCCAAGTGCTGCTTGTTTTTGTATGGCCCATGAGCTAAGAATGGTTTTTACATTTTTAAGTGGTCGGCAAAAAGTCAAAAGAAGAAAATAACGTGTTGTGACCCTTAAATATTTATAAAATTAGAATATTAGTGTTCATAGTAAAGTTTTACTGGTGTGAGGCCAAACTCATTCATTTACATCTTGCCCGTGGGTGCTTTTGTGCTACAAAGGCAGAGTTGCAGAGTTGCAACAGAAGAGATGGCCCGCAAAGCCTAAAATAGTGGCTGTCTGGCCTCTTACGGAAAAAGCTCGCTGACCCCTGCTCAAGACAATCAGAGTTCTCTCCAGGCCTTGCACTAAACCGTTCCAGGATCTCAATCTAAAAGTACTTTCTTTTCATTTAAAAAGAAGTGTTGCTCTTTTCTTCTTATGTAAGCAATAAATGTTCATTATGGAAATATTAAAAGATGCAGATAAGTAAAAAGACATTGAAATCACCCATAATTCTACCACCTAGGGATAACTACTCTTGGTGTTTTGACTTATTGCCTTCTGGGTTATCTCACAGTATGCTGTGTTTATATGTGCATGCCTGTGGCACATATGTATATCCTGCATATGTACAGGTTTTTTTTTTTAGACGGAGTCTCGTTCTGTCGCCCAGGCTGGAGTGCAGTGTTGCAATCTCGATTCACTGCAACTCCACCTCCTGGGTTCAAGCAATTCTCCTGCCTCAGCCTTCTGAGTAGCTGGGACTACAGGTGCGTGCCACCACACCCGGCTAATTTTTTGTATTTTTAGTAGAGATGGGGTTTCACCATGTTAGTCAGGATGGTCTTGATCTCCTGGTCTTGTGATCCTTCCGCCTTGGCCTCCCAAAGTGTTGGGATTACAGGCGTGAGCCACTGCGCTGGGTGACATACAGCTTTTTACAAACTGTACCCATCTGCCCTCTTCACTTAAAAACACATCTCAGGTGGGTGGGGTGGCTCACACCTGTAATCCTAGCATTTTAGGAGCCGGAGGTGAGCGAATTGCCTGAGCTCAGGAGTTCAAGACCAGCCTGGGCAACATAGTGAAACCCTGTCTCTATTATAATATAAAAAATTAGCCAGGTGTGGTGTCGTGCGCCTGTAGTCCCAGCTACTCAGGAGGCTGAGGTAGGAGAATTGCTTGAACCCAGAAGGCAGAGGTTGCGGAAAGCCAAGATAGCGCCACTGCACTCCAGTGTGGGTGACAGGGAGAGACACCATCTCCAAAATACTTAAAAAATACACACACACACACACACACACACCTCAAACTGAACCCTTTAGGGGACACCCAGGCAGGGTGCCCAGCAGGCAGCTGAACTCAAGCACCTAGAGCTCAGGGACTTGGTGGAGCCAGGGCTACAGATCTGGAGTCATCAGCACATGGGTGGTGGTTTCCCCTTCGGGAGGGAATGAGGTCACCCAGGAAGCATGCCCAGAGGGGAAGAGCAAAGGGCCAAAGAGGGAATTGTGGGAGTGTTGACATTCAAGGGACAGGTAGAGGAAGTGAGTCTACCAGACCCAGGAGGGAAGAAGAAGTAGGAAGAGACCCAGGAGGCCAAGGGAGTGGAATCAGAGACCCAGGGCCCAGGACCGTGCCTGGCGTGGAGCAGGTACGATGAGTGAGTGATTTTGAGGGGGCTGAGTCCTGGTGAGTGAGTAACACTGATAAGGGACATTTAGAGAACAGTTGAACAACTACAAGATGTTTAGAGGCTCCCTGGGGGAGGCCATACAGGCCAAGGAGGCCTCCTGGGCCCATCCTGGCAGGAGGGAGGCCATTCTGAGTGTGAGGCGGGAGGGGCGGGACAATCCAAGTACCAGAAGCTGGGAGCTGGTCAGAGAATCCCATTGGAGTTCTTGGTGGTGACACGAAGCCGCTCTTTTAAGCCCGTCTCTCAGATTGGAACGAGGAAGGTCAGAGATGATCGGCCAGAGGTTCCTGTCAGAATGTGGGCACTGGGCGGTGTGGGCCAGCCTGGTGGGGTGGAGTATAAATAGGAATATGGTTTAGAGATGCTGGGAAATCCTCCCCGTCCCCTCCCTCCTCATGAGACTGAGAGGTCCCCAGGGATGCCAGGCTCAAAGGCCCCTGCCGTTCTGTTGCCAAAATTGGGCATGGAGAGAAACCCAGAGACAGGACTGGAGGTCCCATGACAGGCCATCAAGAGAGCTGGACACGGGATATCAGGCTGAGACAGGGCTGCTGGGTGGGGGAACTTGACACGCTTCATTTCTTCTCCGATTTATTGTGTAAAAGATGGTGGGTATCAGTTTCTGTGCCAGAGCAAGTGGAAGGAAACAGATGGAAGCTGTTTCCTCTGGGATTTAAGGAAGACCTAAGGAAAGGCTCTAGAGTGTGGGATCTCAGAAACACGGGGCGGCTGGGGAAGGACTTTTCTTGAGGGTCTTTAAAGAGGATTGCTAAAAGACGCAGAGAGGGCCTTCTCTGGCTGGGAGAGTTAAGGCGGACCTTCACTGGAGGCAGGAGGATGTGGGAGATGGAGGTCGCGCCTGCCCCTTGCCCCTTGCTCTGGTCTCTGGTCTCTGGTCTGGGATGTTCTGTATGCCCAGGACCAGAGCTGACAGAAGGGCACCTTGTCCCATCTGATCACTTGGCCAAACTGAGCCTTCTCAGAGAGTGCAGACTGGCTTTAGCTGGGCCCTCAAAAAGGGTCAAAGGAAAATACCCGAAGATGCAATACACACCTCTCTTCCTTGAGCTTCAGGAAGCTAAAGGGCAGCAGAATGGATATTAGTAGGACTGACATGGAGCCACACAGAGGGGCTAGACGGGAGGTCATGAGGGGTCAGGAAGGGTCAACTGTAGGGGTCAAGGCCAATATCTGAGCCTGAGTAGTGTGCCTGCCCTGCAAGGCTCTTTGAATCTTCCCTGAGTGGTGGAGCCAGGAAGAGGGCCGCAGATGCCTGCCAAGCCCTCCCACAGCCCTGGAGGCCCTAGCTCAATGTATGCTGTAGGAGGAACCTCTCATTTGGGTTTTTCTCTTCCGGTCCACCCCTCACTGTAGGATGGTGCCTCCAGCCCAAAGACCTCCACAGACCTCACTGGGGGAGTCACTGCTGGACAAGACACTGCTGCCACTGCCCCAGCCCATCTCCCACTGCCATCGGGCCATATGCTGACTAGAGGAGGAGGGTCAGGTTTCAGCTGAGGCCCAGAGTCCAGCTTTTATATATCATTTGCTAGTCATTTGAGGGCTCACTCTGTCTTAGGCCTTGGGTCAGGCTCTGGGGGTGCAATGGCAAGTCACATCACAGTGCTTGCCCTTAAAAAGCTCACAGGCAGACTAGGGAAATGACAAGTAAACAGTTATAGGACAGGGAGCCAAGAGTCCCGCCTGGGGACGTCAGAATGATGTAGAAGCACAGAAGAGGGACCCTCACCTGGCTGAGTTTAAGGCTAGAGGAGACGCAGAGGTCCCCATGGCAGGATGAGTAGCACGTTGTTGGTTTCCCGTTAGCGCCCAGCCCACATGCTTGGGTACGAATCTGAGACCCAAGAGAGCAGAGGAGAAAGCATGCCCTGGGGAATGTGAGACTGGGGGACTGGACAGTCTAGGCTTGTTCTAATGTGCACAGAAAGAGGACAGGGCCAGGCCTACCCCAGTCACGCTCAAGTCCTGCCTAGGACAAGAGCTGGCCTAATGAGAAGAAGCCTCTGGAAACAGGCCCCTGGCCTGCCTGAAACTAGAAAAAAAGGCACCAACATGTATTGCACGTGGCAATGTGTCCTGGATCTTAAAAGTGACATAGGAATATGGTTTAAAGATGCTGGGAAATCCTTCCCATCCCCTCCCTCCTCATGAGACTTAGAAGTCCCCAGGGGTGCCAGGCTCAATGGTCCCTGCTGTTCTGTTGCCAAAGTTGATCACGGAGAGAAACCCAGAGACAGGACTGAAGGTCTTTACGGTCTTTGTCCTTGAGGGGTCTGATGTTTATATGTCTGTAGAGGAAAGAGGCTTAAATAAGTCATTATGATACAGTGGCTTGATGGCCTCATTCAGTCACTTGCTCATTCATTCCACAAATGCTGAGTACCTGGTGGGCTCCTTACTCCGTGTAAGGTACCAGGGAAACAAAACTGTTAAGGCCCCGTTCTTGTCCTGAAGCATCTCACAGTCTAGGGATGAGTGTGTGCTGGCTGCTGTGGAAGGGACAAGGAGGAAGCATTTCATTCTACCTAGAGGAACGAGGTGTGGTCATGCGCAGCCTCCCAGGGGAAGTGACCCGTGAGTTGAGTTTGGGAGTGGTTTTACCGAGGGGAAAATTGAGGAAGGGCATCCCAGGCCAAATGACTGCAAAGCCATGGGATGTGAGTGCAGTTTGCTCTAGGAATGCCAAGTCCATTTGATAAAACCAGACCCTCTGGGGAAGGGTGAGTGCTGAGACTCAAGAAGACAGGGGTCCAGATACAAAAGGCCTGGTGTGCCAGGCTCTGGAGTTTGGACTTTTTCCTGAAGGCAGTGTTAGCTTTGAAGGATGATTTTTTTCCTTTTTCTTTCTTTTTTGAGATGGAGTCTTGCTATGACTCCCAGGCTGGAGTGCAATGGCGTGATCTCGGCTCACTGCAACCTGTACCTTCCAGGTTCAAGCAATTCTCCTACCTCAGCCTCCCGAATAGCTGGGTGCTACCATGCCCAGCTGATTTTTGTATTTTTAGTAGAGACAGGGTTTCACCATATTGGCCAGGCTGGTCTTGAACCCCTGACCTCAAGTGATCCACCTGCCTCGGCCTCCCAAAGTGCTGGGATTACAGGCATGAGTCCCCATGCCTGGCTGCTTTGAAGGATTTTAAATGGGCAAGTGACATAATCAGAAAGCAGCTGAGAAAGTTGTCTAGGAGGCTGATGGCAGTTGGATTGGAGGCCAGGTATTATCCTCAGTTAGCAGCAAGGAAACTGAGGCATGGAATATCTTCCCAGGTCACAGCTACTAAGTGGGGTTTCTTCCACAACACCAAACTGCAGAGAGTTTTGGAGAGCAGGGCTGGGCGCTGTGTGTTCCTCACTGCAGGACGTTTCTGTTTGGACTGAGATGCTAGGAGACAATGGTGCATTGCTTTGGAGCAGGGGTGACCCTGAGCCCCACTTTGCCTCCTGAGCAGACATCCAACAGGTTTGCCCAAATTGCTCCTGGAAGGCCTTCCACGCCTACTTCCTGCATTCCAAACAGAGGCTGTGGGAATGCTCTTGGAGCTCTGGAACCATCCAGAGCATCTGTTCATTGGCAGTGACTGCAGGCCTGGCTGTCCTCATTTCTGGCCACCCCGAAGGTGCCAGGCCTGCAGCCTCTCTCATCCAGGCTGGGGCAGGGCGAGGTTGTGAAGAGGCCCCAAGGCTTCTGCTGCCTCCGAAGGCCGCTGCAGCTCCGGGCAGCTAAGGGGTGACTGGCTTCCCCTGAGGTTTGTCACAGGTTCCTGGCGACTAAGGCCTCCAGCTGTACAGAACAGGGTCTGGAGGATGAAGGAAGAGATGGTATCTGCAGGCTCCCTGCAGGCTCCGTTCTCCCTGGGAGGGAATATCTCGGAGGTCCTAGCTCATGACATCTGCAAACTTTGTCAGCCATGACCTCTAGTTCTTTGAAATTCACCCAAGGCCCCAAGTGGCTGAGTGACTGAGGTGGGGGCAGGGAGTGGGAGACAGGGTGTCGTAGGGATCCTGGCTGGCGGTCAGCCTTTGTGACTGAGGGGCAGATCCTCTGGGCTTCAGAAAGTAGGCAGCCACAAGTTATACCCTCCAACCCCTGCCCCATCCCTGGGCCCACAGAGACCAAGATTGAAAAGAAAAGCCAAACAAAAGAGGGACTTGGGGATGCATCTACCATGTGCCTGGAACACAACAGGTGCTCACATATGCCTGTAAGCAGACATGTGCCTGCTCTATGCCACCAGCACCAGGCATAGGGACCAACATGTTCCAGGTGAGGGAGACAGGTGAAAAGTCACGCCCCATTGAAGGAGGGGCACCTGGTGGTCCTGGGGCATTGAGTGGGGGTTGGGAAGCATGTGCAATCAATGTTGGGGAGCCCCAGTAGGAAGTTCTGGCCGGCTGCTATATGCCTGGGAGGAAGTGGCTGGGGCGGCTGAGAGCCTTATGACCTACCTGGGCAGGGAGGTAGGAGGGGAGGCTGCAGGGCGTCTGCCTGCCCACCCTGCAGCTCCTCAGTGGGACTCAGCTCCTTCAAATTCCCCCACCCCCCACTGCCAGGCCAGCATCCCTGGATGCCCGTTGCCCTTTTCCCCTGGCACCAGTTGCACGGGGACAGCCTCAGCATTGCCCCTGCATGCTGTACAAGGCTCCAGAGACTTGGACAGCATTCAGGCGGCAACAGAGAGGGGTAAAGCTAGAGAGGAAGGGGCCCCAGATTTTAAAGGGCCTTTGGATGCAGGCTGGAGAACCATGGCTTTGTTCAAGAGGAAGGCAAAGAGGTGTATGGAAGAGGTTTGCTGAGAGGAAACTCTAGGCCTGGCCCCAGGAGCTTAAGAAGTGAAGCTGACTTTTCCGTCCTCCAGTCTACAGCCAGAACTTCCAGGAGGTGGAGGCTGCTTCCCAGATCCCTGGGATGCTCTGCTAACTTCCTTCTCCACCAAGGTCTCCAGGTCAGGGTCTCTCAGGGGTCCCAGCCTTAGGGCAGGTGTTAGGTCTGGGGCCTGGCACAGGTGGTCCCAGCAATCAGTGGGCTGGGAATCTGCCCTCTCTGGGCACTGGGGCCCTGGGGCTGGCCTGGTCTGTGCTGTGGAGCTTTCTTTCCTTCCAAGATAGAAGATGGAACTTGTCTGCCAGGAGCTGGGGTTCCCTGCCTTACGTGGGCCCCACCCTGTGTGGCCCTGCAGCTGTCTAAGTAAGGGGGACCCTGCCTCCCTGGCCCTACCCCCCTCACATCTGCCAAGAGATGATCCTGTTCCCTGTCTCCTGGCCCTCTTCCATCCTGGGATCTCAAAGCACCTTGTGATAAGGAAGTCTGAAGGGATGTTTGATGGAATGTATATGAGGCCTCTTTTTGTCTGGGCAGGGGCTTGAGAGAGGAGAGCCAGCTTTTGCTGGGCATCTTCTCTGTGCCAGTGCTGTGTGTTGGTTCCCCCAGCATGTCCACCCAGATACCACTGGACATTGAAGATGTCACCTGCCCAACATCCAATTCCTGGTCTTCCCACTGAAACTGCTACTCCCAGAATGCCTTGTGACATCCAGCGACTGTTCATCCCACCACTCTGGCGGCTTGGCCAAAACCCTACAGTCAGCCTTGACTCTTCTCACCCACAACATACAATCCATCTGCAAAGCTCTTTGGCTCCACCTTCAAAATATAGCCTGAATCCAGCCACTTCTCACCACCTCCACTGCCCCATGCTAGTCCCAGCCACCACTGAGCTCTCTCCCCTGAGCCTTGGCAGCAGCCTCCTGCCCAGGCTCCCTGCTTTCCCCTTGCTCTCCTTGTCTGTTCTCAACACAGCGGCATGTCAAAGCCTCAGTGCAATCATGTCACGCATCTGCTCAAACCCTCCTTACCCCTCCAAGCCCAACACAGCTGCTCTGCACTTCCATCCAGCCTCCTCCTCAGCCACACCATCATCCTGCAGCAAACCAGCCTCATTCTGCCTCAGGACCTTTGTCCCTGCTGTTCCCTTGCTGACCTGCTTCCCCCAGACCCTGCATGCCTGGCCCCTCACCTTACACCTGCTCTGGATTTCTCCTGAGATGTCACCTGCTCCGCGGGGAGGGCTTCCTGACCACCCTGCTTAAACTTGCAACTGCCCCTCCCACACCATCCCTCTTTCCTGCATGAATCCCCATCATTGCACTTGTCACCATCCATCATCCTGTGTATTCATTCCGTTTATTATCTGCACCCCCCCATCCCTGTTAGAATGTATTAGGGCAGATATTCATGTCTGTTTCATTCACCTGTGGATTCTCAGGGTCTGCAACAGTGCCTGGCATGCAGCAGGTGTTCAGTAATTGTTGAATGAATGAATAAATGAATGACTGGAGCCAAGCGTGAGAGAGGGGTTTTAAAACTTCATCGTGATTTCACAGCCTGCTAGTGGTAGCATCAGAGTTTGAAACTGGGTTTCTTTGGCGTTCAATTCAGAGTAGGAGTGGAGGAGACCTGGAGGAGAAAATAGCACATCAAGCCGAGGCCACAGGGACGTGTCAAGGGTTGGGAGGGCTCCAGGTAGGAGAAGAAAGGAGGAATATGGTCCACGTTTGTGCACTTGGCAACAACAGGAAACGGCTGTGCGATTTTGAGCATGTCATTTCCCCTCTTGGAGGCTCAGCATCTTCAGTGGGCTAGGGATGGGGATGGAGGGTGTGTGAGCATCTTCCCTGCTGACATTCTGGGAGGCCAGCCCTGCTCACTGCGCACACAGTGGCCTCTGGCAAGTGCTGGGTTTCCTCCCAGCCTGGCTCCTCCTTCCTCCTTCTGTGCCACCCGTGGCTCTGGCACCAACAGGAAGTTCTGGGCTGGCTGGTATGTGCCTGGGAGGAAGTGACTGAAGCAAATTGAGAGCTTTATGACTTACCTGGGCAGGGAGGTGGGAGGGGAGACTGCCGGGGGTCTGCCTGCCCACCCTGCAACTCCTCAGTGGGACTCTGTGCCTTCAACTTCCCCCAGCTCCCACTGCTGGGCCAGCATCCCTGGATGACCATCGCCCTCTTCCCCTGGCACCAGTTGCACGGGGACAGCCCCAGATGGCTCCTTGGCCTGGGGACAAAGGCTGTGCTGTGCCTGGCCCTGGGCTGGCCTCAGGCTGGGTCGTACTGAGCCCTTCTGTCCCCACTTGGGGGTGAGGGGCAGACAGCACTAAGGTGACAGGCCTTTTTCCTGTCTCCCTTCCCCCTCAACCCCCAAATCAGAGGAGCTGACTCTCCCAAGGGAAAAATGACAGAGGCATCTTGTGTCTTGACCTAGGAAACAACAGACTATTCACTGCCTAGTCTGCCCTGTCACACCCAAGACCCTGCCGGGTTCAATGCCCCGACTGTCCCCAGCAGAGAGAGACATCCACTCTACTGTGGTCACCACCCCCACCGCCTGCTCCCCTGTTACCATCAGGAAGTCCATCCTATATCTGACCTCCATCCCTCTTGCTACTATGGCAGCCACTTCCTCTCGAGCGCCTCTCCTGAGGAGGATGAATAGCTGGTCCTGGTCGCCTGCCCTGCCTGGCCCCATATTCCTGCTCCAGTGTGCTGCCCCTGGCCTCACCCTCCCTCCAGCTCCCTGCCCCACTGTCCACCCCATCCCAGGCACAGGCTGGTGGCTCCTTGCTCCTCACTAAACCGTGGGGAGAGCAGGTATGACTCAGGGTTGGATCTCCTTTGTCTTGCAGAAAGTGGGGGCCTCCTTTCCAGAGGCCTTTAATGAGCTCCCCCCACCAGCCCTATAAGTAAGAGCAACGGTGTGAGATTTATGGCGGCTACTGGTAGATTCCTGAGCCACAAACCCAACATACCATCCCATAAATCCCAGACTGCAGGACGGTTTTATTGGGAAGCCCTGTTTTTAGAAAGAGGTGTGGCTGGTCTCCCTTCTGGCGGAGGTCAGACCTCAGGGAGCCAAGCTCCTGCCTCTCCCACCCCCAGAGAACAACCATGAGGAAGCACAGGGACATCAGTTCCTGCAGTGTAGGTGCGCCAGCTCCCAGCAAGGGAGATTCCCCGTCCTGTGGGGGGCCTCCTGCTTCCCTCCCCTGCTCTGAGGATCCCCCGCCTCAGCACGGGAGGGTAGTCTGGAAGCCTGGGCAGATATTGTCCCTTACCTGGACCTCAGATGTTTCCTGGTCACGGCTCCAGATGTACATCATTGGAGATATTTACAAATGCATTTTCCCAGGCACCATCCTCAGAACCTCAGTTCCAGAATCTCAGGGTGAGAGACCTAGGAATCTGAATTTTTTTACAATGCTCCCTGGTGATTCTAATGTTCACCTATCTTTGAAAATAATTGGCTGAGTACGGTGGCTCAGGCCTGTAATCCCAGCACTTTGGGAAGCCGAGGTGAGCGGATCAGTTGAGGTCAGGAGTTGGAGACCAGCCTCGCCAATGTGGCAAAACCCTGTCTCTACTGAAAACACAAAAATTAGCTGGTGTGGTAGTTCGGGCCTGTAGTCCCAGCTACTTGAGGCTGAGGCACAAGAATTGCTTGAGCAAAGGAGGTAGAAGTTGCAGTGAGCCAAGATCGCACCACTGCACTCCAGCCTGGGCAACAGGGCAACAGTGTCAAAAATAAAGAAGAAAAGAAAATAATTGATCGGTACAAGGGGCCATCTCCACTCTCCTATCTTGCTGGGAAGTGGGAGTCACCAGGTAGGCATGTCTGGGTCCTCCTGTCACTGGGACCCATACCTCCTGCCACCATCATGAAGCCTCCAGATTAGATCTCTCTGGCCTGGATGCTATACACAAGTGTGAGGCAGGGTGGCTGCCCTCCGGAAGTCTCCTGTCTGTGAGAGTCCTGCAGACCGCAAGCCTGAGACATTGCACAGCCCTCCTCCATGGGGAGTGGCTGAGGATGGCTGGCAGGAAGGAGTTTTGGCATGGAGAGTCAGGAACGTCCAAGGCTGGTGGGCTCTGCCAAGGAAACCGAAGAGGAAACGCTGCCAGTTACCTTCTCATCAAAGGAGGCATCACCAGCCCCTGAGTTCCTTGAGAACAGAGACCACCTTTTACTTGCCTCTGAAGCCCTCATGCCTGGCACAATGCCGGTGCATCGTAGGTGCTCAGCTTTTATCTGTTTGTTTGTTTTTTGAGACTGAGTCTTGCTCTGTCACCCAGGCTGGAGTGCAATGGCACAATCTCCACCTCTGTCACCCAGGCTGGAGTGCAATGGCACAATCTCCACCTCTGTCACCCAGGCTGGAGTGCAATGGCACAATCTCCACCTCTGTCACCCAGGCTGGAGTGCAATGGCACAATCTCCACCTCTGTCACCCAGGCTGGAGTGCAATGGCACAATCTCCACCTCTGTCACCCAGGCTGGAGTGCAATGGCACAATCTCCACCTCTGTCACCCAGGCTGGAGTTCAATGGCACAATCTCCACCTCTGTCACCCAGGCTGGAGTGCAATGGCACAATCTCCGCTCAGTGCAACCTCCGCCTCCAGGCTTCAAGTGACTTTCCTGCCTCAGCCTCTCAAGTAATTGGGATTACAGGTGTGCATCACCACACCTGGCTAATTTTTTTGTATTTTTAGTAGAGATGGGGTTTCACCATATTGGCTAGGCTGGTCTCAAACTCCTGACCTCAGGTGATCCATCCACCTTGGCCTCCCAAAGTGCTGGGATTATAGGCATGAGCCACCAAGCCCGGCCAGTTTGTTGAGTGGAACTGAGACCAGGGCCCACTGACAGAGATGGGCCTGCCTAGCAGTGCAGACCTGAGGCCTCCCCCTTGAGCGGTGCCAGCCCACTGAAGGAATGGAGAGCCTATTCACACTTAGCCACAGGGATCAGGGCGGCTGGAGGGCCACCACTGAGCTGTGTTTGGGGGCAGCCAGGAGCATGTGCTGCCAGACAGAGGACCCTTTCCAGGCTGGCTGAGGACAGAAGGATGTGATCATTAAGCAAAGCCAACATGTTACTGAACCATAATTCCTTAAACCAGGAGGATTCGGGAAGGGCCTGGTCACCTTGGCAACTAGGTGCTGGCCGGTGGCGGGGCTGCTTCCAGGAGTGGGCTGTGCCTGGGGCATGGGTAGCAGCTGGGAGCGGGTGCAGAGTGGCCCATTACAGGGCTATCCCTCTGGTGCCTTCTTGCCAGCATGGGTGGGAGCCTTTGTGAACCCTCAAGGGCAGTGTGTGCAGAGCAGAATGAGAGGGGGCTGCATTAAGCATGTAAGAAACCATGGAGGGGAGGTGGGACAGCACTGCTCTGGGTTTTCAGAGCTGGAGGGAGAAGGGAGGGTCTGCAGGAAGAAGCAGCTGCATGGGGTCATCGGGTGGCCAGCTGGGCATCCTCAAGTTCACAGGCACGAGGGGCTAGGGAGCCCAAGGAGGAAAGCTTTCACAGCTGGGGGCTGGGGCGTGGGGATGGGCAGAGCGGCTCACGCCGCTCCTCCATGGTGTTCTTGGTAGAAGATACCCTGCCTGCTTTGATGGCTCTGGCATGGGAAGATCCCAACAGGGCTCAGGCCTCACCCTCCCTAGGGCTTAACTCTAATTCTGGCAAGCTTCCGTGTTTCCCCTGAAACCTTCCCCTGCTCCTGACCTCCCATATTTCAGCTGGAGAGGAGGTGCAGCTGGGCAGCTCTGATACATTCTTCCCTTCCCTCCTCCCTTGCCTCCCAGGGCATACCAGAGCAGGGACCATCGTCAGGTGTCAGTATTGAAGGTCAAATGAGGTTTGGACCCTATCATGTCCCAAGGGTGTTGGCCAAGCTGAGGCTCACTTTATGGGCCTTGGTCAGTAAGATTTACTGGCTGTGGATACACTCAAGCTCTGGCAAACAAGTTAGTAAATTTCTGCTGTCCCAGGGACTGACTGGTTCTGGTGCCCTCCCTGCCACCCCAGCCCTTCCCCCAGAACTCTGTAGACCTCCAGCAGCTAAGGGCTCAGGTCTAGGGGCCTTCAGGATCCTCTATGTACATCATGCCCGCTATTATGACCAGTACTTTGCTGGACTAGGTGGTCCATAGAGAACCGCACTCAGGGGTGAGGGGTGGGCAGTGCTGGGAGTCACTAGGAGGAAGAGGGTGACTGGGAAGAAGAGGGTGAGCACCTACTCTCTGGGTGTAGGGGGTCAAACTTTTGAGAAAACACAACCCTGGTTCCTGGTGGTAGTGGCACACAGGGTGGCAGAGCATGATGGGAAGACAGCTGAATTCCCAGTGGGTGGAGACCCGGGCTGGTGGTCTTGTTCTTCTCACCTGTTCTTCTCACACCTCCCATCTCAGGGCCCGGCTGCCTGCTCCCTCATGATCATGAACAAGATGAAGAACTTTAAGCGCCGTTTCTCCCTGTCAGTGCCCCGCACCGAGACCATCGAAGAATCCTTGGCTGAATTCACGGAGCAATTCAACCAGCTCCAAAACCGGAGGAATGAGGGTGAGAGGTCTGGGCCCACCCCAGCACCTCTCCCACATTCAGACGTTTCCCAGGCACCTCCCTCCCCTCCCTGCCCGGCCCTTCCCCACCGGCCTTCGGGGAGGAGCACAGGACTGGGGGTGGGGGGCTACCCTCCTCCCCCTCAGGGCAGAGAGGCAGGGAGGGGAGCTGATGCCTGTCCCCTCAGACCTGCAGCTCGGTCCTCTTGGCAGAGACTCCCCGCAGGAGTGCAGCCCCTTCTCCCCAGCAGACAGCGGGGAGGAGCCAGGGCAGCTGTCCCCTGGCATGCGGTTCCAGCAGCGGCAGAACCAGCGCCGCTTCTCCATGGAGGTGAGTGCTTCCGGAGCTCTGACCTGGGAAGGTGGCATGGGCAGGAGTGTCCATAGGAGGGCAGCTGCCTTGCAGCCAGGCTTTGTGGGTTCAAATTCCAGCTCTGCCATTCATTAGCTCTGTGACTTTGAGCAAGTTACTCAACCTCTGTGCACCATTGTCTCCTTGTCTTTAAAATGGTCATCATGGATTAGGTGGGTTAATCTATGCCAAGTGCTTAGAACGTTCTTGAATTCAGCAAGGGCTAGACAACTTGAGTGTTTGTTGTTTGATGTTGAATTCAGCAAGGGCTAGACAACTTGAGTGTTTGTTGAGTGTTTGTTGTATGCATGTGTCCAGGTATATATATATTTTTAAAAAGGCTAGGTGCAGTGGCTCACGCCTGTAATCTTAGCACTTTGGGAGGCTGAAGCGGGTGAATCACCTGAGGTCAGGAGTTCGAGACCATCTTGGTCAACATGGTGAAACTCCGTCTCTGCTAAAAATACAAAAATTAGCCAGGTGTGGTGGCGTATGCCTGGAATCCCAACTATTCAAGAGGGTGAGGCAGGAGAATCCCTTGAACCTTGGAGGCAGAGGTGGCAGTGAGCCAAGATTGCGCCACTGCACTATAGCCTGGGTGACAAGAGTGAAAATCTGTCTCGAAAAAAAAAAATAATACACATACAGAATCAGTGCCTGTAAGGGTATGAGATTTATGTGGCACAGATGGCAATACTGTGAGCCAGAGAGGCGGCAAGTGACCTGCCTATGTCAGCACAGCAGCCCCAGGTGCTCACGAGTATGTCTTGAGCACACACGTGGAGCAGCTGTGAGCCTGGGGTCACAGCCTGTGACTGGGCTCTCAATGGTTGCTCTGCAGGGAAAGCTAGGTCCAGAGTGAGAGTCTGGGGCCCACAGCCCTAGCTGCCCTGGAGCCAACAGTGGTCCCCTGTCACTGCAGGATGTCAGCAAGAGGCTCTCTCTGCCCATGGATATCCGCCTGCCCCAGGAGTTCTTACAGAAGCTACAGATGGAAAGTCCAGATCTGCCCAAACCGCTCAGCCGCATGTCCCGCCGGGCTTCTCTGGTGAGTCCCAAGAGGGTAAGAGGACACGAGGGTGGGACTCCCTGCTCCCTACCATTGCATATCAGTCCCAGCTGAAGCCTATATGGGGTTTCCAGAAAGATTCCTGGGCCTCTGGTGCCACCTGCTGGCATGAGTGCGTTCAACTAGATTGTCCTCCTAATCAACATTCATTTTCTAGATGGGTCCCACGTGGGCTGGAATGGGGCTCTAAGCCCACCCACACTGGGCCCCATGGTCTCCACGTGGTTAAGATCAATAGGCCAGCTGGCGTGTGCCTTCTAGTCCTAGCTGCCTATCAGAGCTGTTTGGGATATTTTACAAAACACAGACTCTAGGCCGTCTTGTTAAGGGTTGGATACGCCTGAGCGAGAAGTGTGCTGATGAGAGACACGGTCAGGGAGGTGGGTGCTGAACTGCACACTCAAGGTACAATGGGGGAAAAGGCAGGATCTGCTCTGGAGGAGCTCGTGGTCTCGGTCAGAGACACAGGTGGCCAAGGTGTGCGACCATCCCAGGTGCCACAGCTCTGGACTCTACGCTCTTGGCTGTCCTGGGAAGAAGCTCACACTTCCACAAGTTCTGTCCTTTGTCACAGGATAAAGGGAAAAGGAGCTCCTTCCACCATGGAGTTTCATCCCTTCCCTCCCAGAGACTGGAGTTTGGGGAGGTGTCATGTCTGTGGGGCTGCCAAAGCCTTCAAGCTTACGGCATTCTATGTCTCTCCCTCTCAGTCAGACATTGGCTTTGGGAAACTGGAAACCTACGTGAAACTGGACAAACTGGGAGAGGTAAGATGCTGGGTTTGGCCTTCTCTGAATAGTCAGGCAGGATGGCTTGGAGGAGGGGCAGGCCTCCCCGGTCGGCCCTCTCCGATTGGCCCTCTCATGGCCCCTGCCCCGTCGAGGTGCACAGCCTTGGAGGTGTACTCTGGCCCAGCCTTTGGCGGGAGTTGAAGTGGGCTCAGATCCTGAAGGAGGGTGTGAGGACAGAGTAGCCATGGAGCTGGGCAGAATCCAGTCTTTTTTTTTCCCTGCCAGTCGTTCTTGCCTGGGTTCTAATCCTAGCTCCACCATTTACTAGCTCTGTGAACTTCAGTGAGTTACATGACCTCTCTGTGTGCCTCAGTTTCTTCCTCTGTTCAATGAGATAGTAACTCTCCTACCGCACAGCGTTACCGTGAGGATGAGGGAGGTCACTGTAATCAGCTTGTGTACGGCACACAGACGATGCCTGGCACATAAGAAGTGCTGTGTCACTTAGCTATTTCTGTTGTCACTGTGCAGAGGCCTGGGGTGGGTGAAGGTTTACAGAGAGGGGGAACACACAGCCCTCTCCCTCCAGAAGCCCAAAGAGGGGATCTGTGAAAACAGCGTGGTATAAGGAAGAGAAAACCCGGTGTTACCGTAGAGGGTGACACGGCATGCTGGGACTTAGAGGAAGGAGTGATTATCTCTGACTGGGAAGTCATTAGGGACACTTCCCAGTCGGGGAGCACTGGACCGAGGCCAGCAGCACCTGAACATGCCTGGGGCCGCTGCGGCCCTCTATCCCAGGGCACCTATGCCACAGTCTTCAAAGGCCGCAGCAAGCTGACGGAGAACCTCGTGGCCCTGAAGGAGATCCGGCTGGAGCATGAGGAGGGAGCGCCCTGCACTGCCATTCGAGAGGGTACAGTGTCCTAGGGTCCTATGCTACCCCCGAGGCTTCTGGAGGAGGGGTTCGCCAGCCTGTGCCCTGGTGGGAACTGGAGGTGGAGGGTCATTGCTGGGGTGGGACTCCTGAAGCTGACGCCAAAAAGAGAAGTTATGGGGACAGAGAGTCCTTGGGACCCAGGCGGGCCTGTCTCCCCACAGTGTCTTTGCTGAAGAACCTGAAGCACGCCAATATCGTGACCCTGCACGACCTCATTCACACAGATCGGTCCCTCACCCTGGTGTTTGAGTACCTGGTGAGAGTCGGGCTGGGGCTGCAGTCTCTCCTCTTGTGGTGGAAACAGGGCGTGGGTAGGGGAGTGGGAGGCTGAGGGAGTGGGAGAGGCGGGATGCGGGCAGCCCAGGCCTTGTTCTGGAATCAGGTTCTCAGATGCTCCCATGCATGAGTGGGCCAAGCACTCAGGCTTCTGGGTGGCTGGAGTCAGGGACCTGTCCCACTAGTGGGCATGGGCCCTTCCCAGGGCAGGGCTTCCTCTCCTCAGCTTGTGTCTGGGCTTCTGGGCAGAAGTCAGCAGGGGGCAGGACTGAGCCAGGCTCTGTGTTCCAGGACAGTGACCTGAAGCAGTATCTGGACCACTGCGGGAACCTCATGAGCATGCACAACGTCAAGGTGAGGCTTCCCGGGCAGGGTACCCCATCTTAGCAGCCACCTGTCCAGAAGCCCGGCACGGGGACCCACTCTCACCACCAGAGCTCCGGTGAGGCGGCTCAGACCTTCCCACATAGGAAGGAGGGAGAGGGCCCTGCCATCAGCAAGTCCAGAAACTGGGTTGAGCACTTCACCCTGGGAACAGACACATGTTCTCTGCCACCGTCTAGCTATTGGTGTAAAGCCTGCTCCCAACTCTGATCATCAGTTTCCCCATCTGTCAAATGGGAGTGTAAGCTACCTGCCAGGATGCAAGGAGGCTTCTGGGGAAGCTCAGGGTTATGAATGACCTCTCCTGGTGTTTGTTAAAAAATCAAGGCTGGGCATGGTGGGCCATGCCTGTAATCCCAGCACTGGAAGGCCAAGGCAGGAAAATGACTTGAGCCCAGGAGTTTGAGACCAGCCCGGGCAACATGGCAAGACCTTATCACTACTAAAAGTTGAAAAATTAGCTGGACGCAGTGGTGTGTGCCCGTAGTCCCAGTTGCTTGAGAAGCTGAGGTGGGAAGACCACTTGAGCCCAGGAGGTTGAGACCAGCCTGGGCAACATGGCAAGACCTTATCACTACTAAAAGTTGAAAAATGAGCTGGACACAGTGGTGTGTGCCCGTAGTCCCAGTTGCTTGAGAAGCTGAGGTGGGAAGACCACTTGAGCCCAGGAGGTTGAGGCTGCAGTGAGCCATGATCACGCCACTGTACTCCAGCCTGGATGACAGTAAAACCCTGTGTCTAAAAGAAAATGAAAGGATCAAGCACATACTTCTCCACATAGACAGGCATCCTGACCCCTGTGCTCCTGCCTCAGACTTCTCTGGCCTCCCCCATACTCACTGCCTCGTCTGCACCCCTGGTGTCCCCCACTCTGGATGGGATTCCCTGGTGTGGGTGGGGCCCAGGATGGGGGCTGAAGAGTGGGCAGGAGAATGAGGGGCTTGTGCTGACCTCACCACCAAGCTCCTGCCCCCATCCCAGTCCCAGCCTTGGAGCAGAGGCTCAGGGCCACAGTCCACGCAACACTTCTCTTCCTCCTCCCCTAGATTTTCATGTTCCAGCTGCTACGGGGCCTCGCCTACTGTCACCACCGCAAGATCCTGCACCGGGATCTGAAGCCCCAGAACCTGCTCATCAATGAGAGAGGGGAGCTGAAGCTGGCTGACTTTGGTGAGGCTGGGGTTAGGGTGGGGTCTGACGCTCCCTGGCTGCACAATGGCCTCAGGGTGTGGGTGCAGTGGGGGAGGGCATAGCAGTCAACCCCCCAGCACCTATGGGCAGAGGTCCAGTGACATGTCTGCCCCCAGGACTGGCCAGGGCCAAATCAGTGCCCACGAAGACCTACTCCAATGAGGTGGTGACCCTGTGGTACCGGCCCCCTGATGTGCTGCTGGGATCCACAGAGTACTCCACCCCCATCGATATGTGGTGAGTGAGCACTGTGGGGACCGAGGTGGGGGACAGGCCTGGCTGCACCTCCAGACTCTCTTCTGCTGCCCCAAGGGCCTCCAGGAATAACTGCCTAGCTTCCTTCACCTAAAAGCCATGTGACATCCTGCTGAACTGGATGTTAAAAAATTAAGTCTGAAATATAATAGATTAGGGTTTCCCTGGCTTAAACAAACCCTCCAAGGCTGTGCATCTGAAATCCTCCTCCAGGGGCCTGTGGGGTGTTACCAGAGACCCAGAGGGTCCAGGACGACCCCCATAGTAAACACAATGAATCTTCCCCAGGCATCAGTCCCAGTGAAAATGTTGAAAGAGAAATTCTATTTTTATGTTAAAACGAACAAGGGTATGATTTGGCGTAAAATGAAGAATCAGCCCAATTGAAAGCAGGCCGCCGGTGGTGATGAACGGCTGTGGCTCTGCCCCAAGGTCCCCAGGAGAATGGATTTATGTACTTCTCTCTTCCAGGGGGGCGCACAGTGGAAAGAGTTTCAGACGACACTGCTGAAAGGACTACCATATGGGCACTGGCTGCACAGACCCAAACCTCACAGAGTGAAAGGGGCGAGGTCGCAGCTTTCCCAAGCCCAGGGAGTCCCCCAGTGAGGGGCTGCAGTGGGGACTGGGCAGTTTAGGAGCCTCCACTGCCCTGGGCCCCCAGACCCGCTGCCAGAGCTACGACCCCTGCAGCCGCCTGTGGCAGGTCGTCGTCGGTGCCCTGGTGCAGCAGCCGTAGGAAGGGCGGCCGCCCCTGCCTGACGCTGCCCCTGTCCCTTGCTCCCCGCAGGGGCGTGGGCTGCATCCACTACGAGATGGCCACAGGGAGGCCCCTCTTTCCGGGCTCCACAGTCAAGGAGGAGCTGCACCTCATCTTCCGCCTCCTCGGTAAGTCTCCCGCGGCTCCGTCCCTCTCACCACCAGGAGGCGCCGGAGCTCCGTCCAGCCCAGGCGCCGAGCGGGACCGGGAAGAGCGGGTTGGCAGGTTCCCTCCGGGGCGGGGACCCTCTGTGGCCTTGGCCTTGGGCCTCAAGCAGGCCCTCCCCATCCTCTCTCGTCTCCCCAGGGACCCCCACAGAAGAGACGTGGCCCGGAGTGACCGCCTTCTCCGAGTTCCGCACCTACAGCTTCCCCCGCTATCTCCCACAGCCGCTCATCAACCACGCGCCCAGGTAGCCCCAGTGCCCGCGGGGGGGCCCCTCCTGCTCTGGCCCTGGTTTCCCAACCCCCTCCCATCCCTCCCCATCCCCCTCCCACCGCCCCTCCACCCCCCCTCCCCCTCCCACCGCCCCCTCCTACCTCCCATGCCCCCACCCACCCCCCACTCCCGCTCAGGCACAGCCAGTGCCCGCACCTTCTCCTTGCAGGTTGGATACAGATGGCATCCACCTCCTGAGCAGCCTGCTCCTGGTGAGTGTCCTCCCGGAGAGACCGCCAAAGTGCCCAAGTCCCCATGCCCCACGCCGGGCCTACACCCCAACTTCTGTGGCTCTTGTGCTCACACGTCTTTGAAACATCTCGCCTGTACTCTCCACCCCCAAGGCCAACGGGAGTGCTGGCTTCTGTACGCAGCTTCTGGAGTCTGTGCACTGCGATCCCAAACCCATTACTAGCTGCGCAGCTCTGGGCAAGTTACAGAGCTCCGCCATGCCTCAGCTTCCTCAGCTGCAAAATGGGATTAATGATTCCTATTTTACAAGCTGGCCGTGAGGATGCACTGCGATGGCGGGACACACTGAGTGTGGTGCCTGTCTTATAAGCCACACGATGAAGGGTCTGTCGGCGCCCTCCTTCCTATTACTGATGTTCACCTTCTCATCAGAGTTGGTTTGCATCTGTGTTTCTATCCCAAGAGAACGTCACTCTCTTGAAGTTTCATTTCTATTTTTTCCTGGTGGCCGGAGACGGGGGAGCCTGGATCTTGAGATGCCCTAAGGTTGGGATTGCATGGAGGCTGACCTGGGGCATCTCCTTTGAGCCTCAGGCCCCACCCACCTTGGTGAGCTAAGGCAGCTCTGGAGTCCTGCTGCCCAGAGGGCTCCCTGCAGCCCCCCAGCCAGGGCCCAATAGCCCCACCCTGTTCTTTTCAGTATGAATCCAAGAGTCGCATGTCAGCAGAGGCTGCCCTGAGTCACCCCTACTTCCGGTCTCTGGGAGAGCGTGTGCACCAGCTTGAAGACAGTGAGTGCTGGGGGGGAGGGGGCAGGGCCACCCAGAACCAAGGAAAGGGGGTGGTGAGTGTGGGCAGAAGAACCGGAACAGAGGCCAGAGGCCCCAGGCCCAGCCAAGCAGCCCTGGGCACCTGGCCTCCCCTGCCTGGGTTCTCCTTCCGAACTGAGGGGCAAACAGTGGAAGTGACACGCTGCCTCAAGGGCTCAGGTGGTCTTTCTGGGCCAGTCCTCACTGGAGGGCCTCCTGGGCCGGGCACTCCATGGGAGTGGGGGCAGCAGGCTCCCGGAGCAGGGCCAGCTCCACCCAGCCCTCTCTCCACCATGCCCTTCTCTCCCCCAGCTGCCTCCATCTTCTCCCTGAAGGAGATCCAGCTCCAGAAGGACCCAGGCTACCGCAGCTTGGCCTTCCAGCATCCAGGTAGGGGCTTGTGCCCTCCTGGCCCCTTCCTTTTGTTAGCGGAAGCCAGTGCAGTGACTCTAACCCAGTGGGGACTCCCATGGACCCTCTGCCACTGGCTTCCCTTTGGAGTCTTTGGGGAGCAGAGAAGGGGTTGGTTTCTCCTGCCTAGGCTTCCCCATCCACTTCTTCCCTCTTCAACCCCCACCACAGACAGAGCATTGCATCTGACAGTAGCCCTGGCAAAGAGGCGTGCTGTCTGTGGTGCATTCTCTCTGCAAACCCTGAGCTCTCTAATCAGATTCCACACTGGGAGAATGGTACTTTGTTCCTAGAACCGTTAATGGCCTTGGACATGACAAATGCTTTCCATGCATCCTCTCCTTTAATCCTGAACACGCCCCTTGAAGTTGGTACTATTAATATTCCCCATTTCATAGTCAATGAAACTGAGGCTCTGGGAGGTCAAGTCACAAGTTCATGAAGCCAGTAAGTAGCAGAAATGGGATCCGACGCCAGGTCGGACTGGCTCCTGCGTGCAGGTCCTTGCTTGCTGTATCAGAGCAGCTCGGGAGGACAGCGACTATTCCTGCCGACCTGGGGCACCCTCAGCCCAGCCACCCCTCTGCAGTCCCACCTCTTCCCCATTCTCCAGGACGAGGGAAGAACAGGCGGCAGAGCATCTTCTGAGCCACGCCTACCCTGCTGTGTCCCAAGGGGCAAGAGGTCACATGGAGCACAAATTCGGGTAGGACGGCGCCTGTGTGGTCCTCGGAGGACTGAAGAATGAGGGCTGACAGCCAATCCGGAAGACCGCTTGGCAGCCCTGCTGGCCACGGCTGTTTCTTCTCTCTGCTTCCCACCTGCCTCCCCGGTGGCCCTCACCTGCATACCAACCCCTCCATCACTCACCTCGGGGCTGGCATGAGCTGCTTCCCTGAGAGGATGCGAGACGGTGGGGGAGGACCTCGTACCCTCTCCCACCCTGAAGTGCTTGGGCACCAGCGTGGGATGCACATGGATGGGAGAGCAAGACACCAGGATGGGCATTGCGCCCTGGGTACAGGCTCTACCCTCCTCTCCCAGGGGACTGCCTAGTCCCCCTTTGTGGCCCCTTGGAGCCCACACACATTTCATCTTTTTCCCTCCTACAGCAAGAAGAGACGGCATGCTCTCTGGGACCCTGGAATCCTGGGTGCCTATGTGTGTGCCAGAGCCTGCCCCACCTGGCAGGTGTCCCAGTGACAGAAGGAATAGTTCTCTCTTTCCATCAGCCCTACCCTACCCTCATTCCCTTGACACCCTCTAGCTTGATCAAGGCTGAGCAGCGCCGGCATGCTTGGATGCCCAGCTGTGTGCAGAGGTGGCTTGGGACTGCCACTTGCACACCTGCCACCTCAGCCAGCCCCCGCCCAGCCCCCCAGTCTGAATGGAGTTGCCTTATATTGGCAGGTGGTAGCACGCTCACTGCCCTTGGAGCTGTGACCCGGCTCCTGCCTGTCCACTCCTTCCCGAGGTGGCTTCTGCTTATCTTATCCTGGGGTGCTGATTAGCCAGGCCTGGTCAGGATCCTAGGCACAGCACCCAGATATGCAGAGTCACCCTCACCCTGGTGCCGGTCTGACCTCGGCTCCCAGAGGCTGGCACAGCCTCCCCATCCCTCCTTCCTGGCCCTGTGACTCTGTCCACCTGATCCCAATACCAGTTTCCCTGATCCCCTGCCACCCCAGAGGGTGGCCACAACAGGGAGATGTGTAGATGCCACCATCTGAGGTAGAGGAACAGGGAACAGGAGCAGGCTCTGACGCTGAGAGGCTTGCCTCCGGGGTCTGGCAGCCTGAGTGGCATGGCTCCTGAAGAAGGCACCCCTCTGTGTCCCCCAGGTCTCCTCAACACTGGGCTGATCTTGAATGGCACAGGCCAAGGGGAGGCTAGCCTCGCCTTTCTATCTAGGCCCCCTACCCTGCCCACCTCAGGCCCCTACCCTCCACTCCTCCCCATGGTACTGTGAATGTCTGTGACTCAGCGCAGAGACAGATAATATATTTAATTCATGGTGTACAGAAAGGAATGAGCAGTCTTGTACAGAAAAGCTGATTTTGATAGATTGATGCCAAAGATGGAGAAGCGAAGGCCCCTCTCCAGGCCTAATGAGTGTGGGTGGGGCATGCTTGAGTGTATGTGTGTGTGTGTATATATACATATATATATTTAATGAGAAGAGAGTTTGGTTTGTGTGTATCTCTGACCTCCCTCGCACCCCAGGCTGTGTCCAGCATTCATCCTGCTGTATCCTGGGTACTGCTGTTTGGACCCAGAAGTTGGCTCTTGCTGAGGAGCATCAATGGTGTTTGTGGGTGGGTAGAGGAGCCCCAGGCCGGGGATTCACCCAAGTTGGTGCCTGGGAGGGTGGGGCTAGCCAGGAGAGCAAAGAGGGACTCCTGGGCGGGGGTCCGGGGTCTGGCCATGCAGCTGATGCCTGGGCACCAAATGGCCCCCGGCTTCTGGGGAGGGAGGGAGGTGAGATCAAGGTGGGGTTGACTTGGAGATGGCCAAGGCTGGCACAGCAGGATGGGCTGTGGGCCTTGCTGTAGTTCAGGCCCTGCGAAAATGCCTGCAGACCTCCAGTCCGCCTCCTGCTGCTGCCCTGACCACCTCCCGGCCTTGGATCTAGACACAGCCCCCATCACACACAGCTCCCAAAGTGCTCAGAATCCTGCTGTTGTCCAATTCGGCATCCAGGCTTGTTTCTCCCGAGAACACCTGGAGAATGCCAGGTCCCAAACCCTGCCCTCTGACCTATTCTCATGCCTGGCCTTAAGCACTCTGCAGTTTGCTGGCATGGTTTGCAGTTACTGGAGAGGGTGGCTGCCTTCCAGAGGAGGAGGCCAATGCTGAGGCCAATGCTGCCTCCCAAGTCTCTGGAAATAAGGGGTGGACCAGGGCTCCATTCTCAGCCCATCACCAGTTCTACCGAACAAGACCTCCTCACTTTGCTTGTAGGCAGCCAGACACCAAAGCAGGATCGTAACTCAGACAATTAGTGCTTGAAGGGAGGAGAGGGGCTGGGAAATGCATTGGCGGGAATTGGAAGCCAGACATTTATTAAACTCCCTGCTGGATGCCAGGCAGCCCTGTGCCCAGGCATTGTCTCACTGAATCACAGCAACCCCCTTTCTCCCCACTTTGCAGATGAGGACATGATCCTCCCAGGGGTTGCCTGGGGTCACATACCAAATTAGAATCCCAGGTGTCTGCCCCCCAGTCCTGTGGTCTTCAGGGAGTGGGAGGCATGGGGAGGGCGAGGTGGAGACAGTGTAGAGGCCCTAGAGGGAGGAAAACACACAAGGAAGGGCATGGGCAGATGCTGCTTTGAGGAACACCTTGCAAGGCCACCCTTGTGGCCGGCAGAGGTGGCCCGGCCGGGCTCCTGCATCTTGAGGAGTCTCTGGGGGCAGCTGTCCTTGCTGCTGCAGCTTGGCCCTGCTGGGAGGTACACACCTAGGGCTTCTGACATGGGGCCCTCTGAGCCTCTGACCTAGAAAACTATCAGGGCTGAGGGTGCGGGCCAGCCTGGGGTTGTGGAACTCAGCTGGACAGGCTCACACCAGGCCTTGAATATGGTTGGTTCTCAAAAAGTGATGGCTCTGGAGAAGGAACCTGGGTGTGAAGAGGGGCTGAGTGCTTTTGGTCATGAGCTGCCACTGGGCTCCCAGGGACCAGGCTGAGCTACAACGCAACCCAATGTCCTGGAGCCCTCAGTTTCCTGGGCACCCCTGCAATCGTTTCCTTATGCCGGTGACAAAAACAGGAGCTAGCCCCATTCTGCTGGAATCCCTGACCCAAAGCAGCCTTTTGCAAGTCATTTCCCCCTCTGGCCTCACTTTTGCCGTCTGCCTGCTTCTGGGACAGGTCAGGAACATCCAGGGTGCAGATGCCTTCCCCTGCACTATGGCCACCTGGCAGGGGCATTCGAGATTTGTAGCAGCCCTGCAGCTTCAGACAAAAGGTCCCATTTGATGACTTCTACAGGGTGGGGGTGATATCAGCTCCTGTGCTTGGCGCTGCCCACATCACCTTGAACCCCGGTGGGACCTGGAGTTGGCTCTCCTCTGCCCATCCTCCTGTGGGCTCCCACTCACCCTGCCCTACTGTCTGGGTCCAGTGGTCAGGGCTGATATATAATAGGCCACCACTCCTCTACCCTGCTAGTCCCCCTGAACCAGCCAAGTGTCAGGCGCTGTTGCATACCTGCCCCTTTCCTCCCTCCTTGAAACATCCCAGCCTCCTTTGGGCCACCTCTTCACCTCAATCTCTACTTGGACCCTTGCTTCTGGCTGTGACACTTTACAGAACCCCCATGAGCCCCCGTTATCTCTAGAGCAAATCATCAGCCCCGTGAATTGGCCCTGTGCTGGACACCAAGACACCAAGATGCATGACATTCCACCCCTGCCTTCCAGAAGCTCAGACCTGCTGGCAGAGATGGCCTTGATTTCAACAGGTTTTACCAAGAACCCACTGTCCACCTGGTGCTGTGCTAGGCACTGAGGATACACCCATGAACAGGAAGGCCAACCCCTATTCTCATAGAGCTTATGCTCCAGTGGAAGATATAAGACATTATCCAAATAAACAGGCATGTCAAGGGGAGATAAGTGCGATGAGACAAAATAAGGCAGGGGCAGGGTGGTGGCAGGGGAGAGGAATGTGATGGCATAGGGTGGGGGACTGCCTGGTCAGGGATGGACCTCTCCATCAGAAGTAAGCTATGGGCTGGGGGTGGCAGCTCACATCTGTAATTCTGGCACTTTGGGATGCCAAGGCAGGCAGATTGCTTAAGCCCAGGAGTTTGAGATCAGCCTGGGCAACATAGTGAGACCCCGTCTCTATAATAAATACAAAAAAAAAATTAGCTGGGCTTGATTGCTGATGCCTGTAGTCTCAGCTACTCAGGAGGCTGAGGTAGGAGGATCACCTAAGCCTGGATCGAAGCCACAGTGAACAGTGATCATGCCACTACCATCCAGCCTGGGAAATGGAGTGAGACCCTGTATCCAAAAAAAAAAAAAGTGAGCTATGTTGTATAAGGGGGCCAGGTGGATAGCCAGGGACAGAGTGTTTCAACAAAAGCCCTGAGGGGACCATGCTTGAGAATGAGCCCGGCAGCATGGCAGGAGGGCTGGATCACGTGGGACGGTGGCTTTGCCCATTAGATCCACTGGGGAAGTGTTTAAGATACACTGCCATCCAGCCCCAGCTCAGATTGATTCAGATGCCCCTTACTTGTAGCCAGGGTTGAGAACCGCTCACTCATGCGGGCTGTGGTAGGGGTTCTGGATTTTATTCTGAGATGGGAAGCCACTGGCCTCTGTTTTTAAAGGCTCAGAGAATCAAATAGGAGGTGTCAACCCCTATGAGGAGGGTGCTGGGGCGGAGAGAGGAAGGATCCCCAGGCGGTGGTAGAGCAGCAGCAGGTGCCATGGGAAGGGAGAAGGGAAGTACCTGCTCTCCTGTGTTGCTGTGAGAGGGACTGTCATCCTAACCCCAGGGAGGGCCACAGAGGCTCTAGCATTAGGTAACCTATGTGGCCGCACAGGGAGTAAGGTGGACTGTTAGAATTCCAACCCAGGTCTGCCTACCTGAGCAGCTGCCTCCTGGCAGGTGTAGCCTCTGACATGGACGCTCCACCTCACTCATTTGAATGGAGGATGGGTGTCTGGTTTCCAGGGACTAGGAAATCCTTGCCTTCTGGTCACCTAAAAGCACTGTGGGACAGGCAGCCAGTAGGCACATGGGGGTTGGGCAAAAGTCACTATCCCCCACCCCACCAGGTGCCCCCTGCCATCACTCAGCCCCTCTTCTGGACCCTCAGAACTTCCCACCATTTGCCAGCTAAAGGCATCATTGGGCACTGGGGCTCTGCTCCCACCCCAGCTGTGGCGGCTGGGCAGCTGGCATCATTGCTGATGGTCAGTGCCCAGACTCTAGGCGAGTGTGTGCCAATTCTCCTACACAGGATGGCGGGGCCAAGGGCAGCTCTGATGAGATGGCAGATGCCACTTGGCCACTCCCACTTCCTCCCTTGTTTTCTCCTCTCCCTTCCTCCTGCTTCTTTTTCCTTCTCTCAGTGCCCCTTGGGGCACGAGGTATTACTCAGTGGGTGTCCAGAGTAACAATAATCTGACCCAGCCTCTTTTCTAAGGAAGAAGGAGATGCTGCAGCCTCTCCCTTCAATCAACCCAAGCCTCCACTCCCTGAGACATGATCTCAAAGCCAAGCATCAATCCTTGCTCCTGTGCCCCCAGGTCCTTCCCATTGATGTAACGAAAACATGGAGAGCTGTGGCATGGACAGGGCGTGGCAGGGAGGATCACTGCTGCCCTCCTGCATGAGGTCAGCACTCCAGCTTGCCCCTTTCTGGGCTAGAAGCTTCTAGCCCAGCTCCTCATCTCCCTGTCTCCGCCAGAGCTCCTCCCTCCTTAATTTACTCATTATCTATCAGATGATTTCAGACTCTGTGCCAGGCTCTGTTTTCAGTACCCAGGATACAAACCTGACCCTGACTTAGACCCCACTCCCAGGAGCTCAGCGTCTCAGAGGCGGCTAGGATGTAATCTTTTCTTCCGCTCAGCTTCTTAAGATCTCAGCTACTTGGGGGAAAGACAGTTGTCCATTAGTCATTCTATTAAAATTTGCCAAGGGTTTTTTTTTTTTTTTAATTTCAAGAACAATAAAAATGTTTAATGCCCTCATGTTTTCTCTGGAGGAGGGATTGACTAAGTCCTAAGTTCCTGGGGAGAAGGAATCTTGCACAACCAGGGAAATAACACAGAGGCTCCAAAATCACACACACTTGGATTGAAATCCCAGCTCTATGACTTGCAAGCTGTAGAGAATGCTTGGGAATATTCCTTAACTGTTCCATGCCTCAGTTTTCCTCTCTGTAAAATGGAGATAGTGATAACACCTATCTCACAAGGTTGTGAGGATTTAAGAATGAATATTTAGGCCAGGCCTCGTGGTTCATGCCTGTAATCCCAGTACTTTGGGAGGCCGAGGCAGGTGGATCACTTGAGGCTGGGAGTTCGAGACTAGCCTGGCCAACATGGTGAAGTCCTGTCTTTACTAAAAACACAAAAATTATCCAGGCATGGTGGTACATGCCTGTAATCCCAGCTACTTGGGAGGCTGAGACAAGAGAATCATTTGAATCCAGGAGGCAGAGGTTGCAGTGAGCCAAGATCACATCACTACACTCCAACCTAGGCGACAGAGTGAGACCTTATCTAAAAAATAAATAAATAAATATAAATTTTAAAAAGACCCACCCAGAGTACTGGGCAAGTGGAGCTTCACATCCTCACTTTGCACACTCACCTACTTCTCCATCAGCAGGAATTCCAGCTCCCTCCTTCCCCAGGGATCACAGTCCTGGAAGTAAAATGGAAGATCATATGCTTTTTTTTTTTTTTTTGCATTCTTCACTCTTGATAAGATCTCAATCAGCAAGAATGTATAAAGAACATCCTACTTAAAAGATTTTGCAAGACTTTTAAAAAGATGACCTCAGCCCAGAGTTTCGTTTCCATGGCAGCTTTAAATGTAGCTGGGGAAGTAAACATGGAAAGAGAATTTATGATAAAAGGCATTGTTGGGTCAGGTGTCACTCACAGTGGATCCGCTGCCTTTTGAGGTAGTAAGCACTTTGTCCCCTAGACTGGGAAACCACTTGGGAATTCCAGGGGCACCACTTCCCGTGGTGCGTCTTGCCAGGTTCCTGAGGAGGCAGCCGCTAGATCTGCACCTGGCCTGACCCTATTCCTTGCATCTCTCTTTTTTGCTGTGCAGAGTAGCAAGGTATAAATGGCAGATGAGATACGGTTCTCAGAGAAGCCAAAGGAATGTTGCAAAGCATGGTTCTGGGCTTGCAAACACCCTTCTCCTTGGATTCCAGAATGCCAGGGGCATCTTCTTAGCCCTGCCACTGGCTTTGAGGCCAGACTTGGCCTTTCAGGACCTAAGACTGATTCTGGGGTATGGGAATGAACTAATATAAGACTTTTTTTTTTTTTTTTTTGAGACAGAGTCTCACTCTGTTGCCTAGCCTGGAGTGCAGTGGCATGAGCTTGGCTCACTACAACCTCCACCTTCTGGGTTCAAGTGATTCTCATGCCTCAACCTCCCAAGAAACTGGGATTACAGGCATGTGCCACCACGCCCAGTTAGTTTTTGTATTTTTAGTAGAGATGGGGTTTCACCATGTTGGCCAGGTTGGTCTTGAACTCCTGGCCTCAAGTGATCCGCCTGCCTTGGCCTCCCAAAGTGCTGGGATTACAGGCATAAACCACCATGCCCAGCCCTTAATCTGGGATTCTTAAAGCCAGAGTTGATGAGGGTAGGAGGGCCACCTCGGGGAAGAGGGGATGGGGCCAGGGTTAGGGCTCAGTATTGTTTCCTGACTTGGGCAGGTGCCTTGAGTGGCTGCCTCCAGCCTCCTGTGATTCCACACTTCCCGCCAAGTGTTCCACTTGGTAATGGAATTTACTGCCCAGCTTCTCTATAGAAGAGAAGGAGTGGGGGTGGGGTGAGGTTGAGATTTACAAGCAATAGAGGCAGTGCCTCAACATGAGTCCTGACACCCCCACATCCTAGTTGTATGACCTTAGCCACATAGCATGGCTTCTCTCTGCCTCAGTTTCCCCATCTGCAAAATGGGGTGATCATAGAACGCGTGTGGATTAAATGAATTAGTACATGAAAAGCCTGCAGAATTTACTGGTCATATAGATAGCACTACACAGTGTAAGCTGTTGTTATGTCATCTTTCTCCTGAGGGTAGAAACAGGCATCACCTGCCTTCTCTGTTTCACTGTGAGGGCTGTGACCAGGAGCCAAAGGTTTCTTTCTTTCTTTCTTTCTTTGTTTTTGGAAAGCAGTGTTTGGAAAGCAGTCTCTGTTGCCTGGGCTGGAGTGCAGTGGCACGATCTTGACTCACTGCAACCTCCACCTCCTGGGTTCAAGCGATTCTCCTGCCTCAGCCTCCCGAGTAGCTGGGACTACAGGTGTGCGCCACCACGCCAAGCTACTTTTTGTATTTTTTAGTAGAGACGGGGTTTCACCGTATTGGACAGGCTGGTCTCAAACTCCTGACCTTGTTATCCGCCTGCCTCAGCCTCCCAAAGTGCTGAGATTACAGGCGTGAGCCACCGAGCCTGGCCCAAAGGTTTCTTACTAAAAGGGGGAAGGGTTCCATGGGGCACACAACTGCATAAAACCCTTTCTATCTGTGGAGAACTACCTGTCCTCCTAAAATGGCATTAGAGTTTGGGAATTCTGGTGTCACTTATTCTAACAGATATAGAGGTTAGGCAAAAGGCTATGAACTTAACAAACATTACCTAAATTTTAAAGCTTTTTAAGGCCGGGCGCAGTGGCTCACGCCTACAATCCCAGCACTTTGGGAGGCCGAGGCGGGTGGATCATGAGGTCAAGAGATCAAGACCATCCTGGTCAACAAGATGAAACCCCGTCTCTACTAAAAACACAAAAATTAGCTGAGCATGGTTGTGCGTGCCTATAGTCCCAGCTACTCGGGAGGCTGAGGCAGGAGAATTGCTTGAACCCACGAGGCAGAGGTTGCAATGAGCCGAGATCATGCCATTGCACTCCAGCCTGGGTAACAACAGTGAAACTCCATCTCAAAAAATTTATATAAAAAATTTAAAAAAGCTTTTTAAAATTTAACAGACACTTATTTAAAAATTATGGGCCCAGGCACAGTGGCTCACACCTGTAATTCCAGCAATTTGAGAGGCTGAGGCGGGTGGATCACCTGAGGTCAGGAGTTCAAGACCAGCCTGTCCAGTATGGTAAAACCCCATCTCTACTAAAATTACAAAAATTAGCCAGGCATGGCGGTGGGCACCTGTAATCCCAGCTACTCAGGGGGCTGAAGCACGAGAATTGCTTGAACCTGGGAGGCGGAGGGTGCAGTGAGCTGAGATAGTGCCACTGCCCTCCAGCCTGGACAACAGAGTGAGGCTGTCTGAAAAAAAAAAAAAGAAAGAAAAATATCTCCTTGGGTCAGGTCCGGTGACTCACACCTGTAATACCAGTGCTTTGAGAGGCTAAAGCAGGAGGACTGCTTGAGGAAAGGCGTTTGAGACCAGGCTGGGCAATATAGCAAGACTTCGTTTCTACAGAATATTTAAAAAGTAGCCAGGCATGGTGGTGCACGCCTGTAGTCCTTGCTACTCTGGAAGCTGAGGCAGGAGGAGAGCTTGAGCCCAGGAGTTTGGGCTGCAGTTAGCTCTGATCGCACCACTGCGCTCTAGCCTGGGTGACAGAGCAAGACCTTGTCTCAAAAAAAAAAAAAAAAAAAAAAAAAAATTCTTGACCTAGATCCCTCTGTGAAACACTAGAGATTCAGAAATAAATAAACAGTGTTATATTCTCAAAGAATTGACAGCCTGGTAAAGGAGAGAGATCAGTTGCAGAAATAACAATGGCGTTGAAGTGGGTTCTGGTATCTGCATTTTGTAGGTGTAGTAGGAATTATCCCAGAGATTGTAAACAGCTGCCCAGATGACTTGATCCTTCCACCTCCCTGCCCTGCCTTCCTCAGCCCCTGCAGTACCTACCTGGCTTGCAAGTCTTGTAAACTGAGCCTAGCCTCCTTGCTAGGCTCATAGTTGTGAATGAAAATATGAATGAATTAATGTAAACAGGAAGTGTCTGCTGCCTTAGGAACCTGCTGGAACCCACTCTTGCCTGGCCAGCTCTCTCCCTTCCCTTCCATGCAGCAGCGGGCACCTCGGGGCTATCCTCCTGCTCAGACTTCAGACTTGAATGACCATTCGCAGTCACGGCTGCAGCCAATTGCTTCCAAGGTGTTTCCAAACTCTACTCCCCAACCTCCACTCCTAGGTGTTCCTGGGCTGCAGAGGGGCTCCAGAGAGGCTTCAGGACATTTCATTCACTGTCCCACTATCATCACTAAGGGTTGTGCCTCCTCCCCAGCAAGGTGCCTAAGCCCCTTGTACCCTGGCCCTGGCCTCTCTGCAGACTCTTCAATCTTGCTATGAGACCAAGGACCCGCTTTCCCCGTGGGCGCCTCTCCCTGAAACCCTTGTGCCTGCGTCTGTCCACGTTCCCTCTGTTTGGACTTCCTTCCTTCCAGCTCCCTGCAGCACCAGTTCCAGTTCCGTCACTGGGCCTTTGGCAAAATCCCTCACCTGGCTGAGACCTTAGTTCTCTGTCCCTACAATGAAGGTGGGCCCTGGATGCCCTCAGAGTCTCATTCTTGCTCCCGGATTTGACATAAACCTGTCTGCTGTCACTTTTGTGTTTTGTATTCCCCACTCTTCTTCTTTCAGACATGCCTCAAACTCCCCTCCTCCAGGAATCCTTCCTTGATCAGCCCCGTGAATACTCCTGTGTGTGCCCAGTTCCGTTGGTAGCCAGGGGACCTATGCTAATGCTGGTGCCAAGGGACCTTGGCTTCCTCATAACCTCCACTGCCCGAAAGGCCACCCAAATACCCACAACCAAAGTAAAAACAGAGCTTAGAATAGAAACAGTGACCCCTTCTCAGTAAGTTCCCCAAGCATTCTCCCAATCCCCAGCCAGACCTACCCCCAGCCAGACAGTCTAGAAATTCTAGCGTCTACACTATTTTGTTTTGTTTTGTTTTGGAGACAGAGTCTTGCTCTGTCACCCAGGCTGGAGTGCAGTGGTGCCATCTCTGCTGACTGCAACTTCCATCTCTCAGATTGAAGCAATTCTGCCTCAGCCTCCCAAGTAGCTGGGTCTACAGGCACATGTCACCAGGCCTGGCCAACTTTTTGTATTTTAGTAGAGACCGGGTTTCACCATGTTGCCCAGGCTGGTTTTGAATTTCTGAGCTTAAGCAATCGGCTCGCCTCAGTTTGGCGTGAGCCACCACGCACGGCCTAGTCCGTAATCTAGGCTTTCAGTGTCTAAGTCTTTTTCTCGTGTTTATGTTGTAAGCTGCCTGGGTTGAAAAGGACCATGCCTTCTAATTCCTGGCTATGACCTCTTTCAGGGACTTAGGGTAATGACACCAGTTGGTGGCCAAGTAATTTTTAAAATAATAATAATAATTATTATTATTATTTTTTGTTTGTTTTTTATTTATTTTTTGAGACAGAGTTTCACTCTTTTGTTGCCTAGGCTGGAGTGCAATGGCATGATCTCAGCTCACTATAACCTCCGCCTCCCAGGTTCAAGCAATTATCCTGCCTCAGCCTCCCAAGTAGCTGGGATTACAGGCGCATGTCACTATGCCTGGTTAATTTTGCATTTTTAGTAGAAACAAGATTTCACCAGGTCGGTCAACCTGGTCTCGAACTCCTGACCCCAAGTGATCCACTCGCCTTGGCTTCCCAACATGCTGGGATTACAGGCGTGAGCCACTGCACTCGGCCAATTTTTTAATAGTTATGAAGGTGCTTTCACGGCCAGCAGCCCATGTTGCCTCACCTTCTGTGAGGGAGACAGAGCATGCACGATTTCCCCACCTCAGTGGATGAGGAAACCCAGGCTCTGGGAGGTTGAACTCCTCGCATATGGTTAAGTGGCAACGGTTGGCCTCCTACCAGACACACCCCTGCCCAAACGCTGCGTACCATAGGTCAGTGACTTTGAACTGCTTTGTTTGCCAGCTGAGGTTTTAATCCGGTCCCGTGTCAGGCCATGAGCAGTGGCCCCGGGGCTGGCAGGAGAGCCAGAATAAGCAGATTTGGCTTCTAATCTGACTCACCCAACTGGTTCAGAATGCAGCCAAATGGGGGAAATTTGGGTGATTTCCCTCCCCCACTTGCTCTCACAGTTGTCCTCTAGCCCCTCTCTGCACTCCTCCCCCCACCCCCGCCACAGTGCTGGGAAAGTATGGGGGGGTGGGGGGCGGGTTCCTAGGAGGATGTGAGCCCATGGACGGGCGTGGGGGCGGTAGGGGGGGATGTTTTTCTCCTCAGCATTGTTCTCCCATGCCCATTGTCTGTGCTGTGAGCAGGACGTCACCAAGTCGCCTGGCAGGCTCTCAGCAGAGCTGGGGAATGTTTCCGGAGCGGACTCACCCATTATGAATGGCTGAAACTTTTTAAAAGCTCTGGCATTTCTTTGGATGGCCAGACTGGAGAGCCAAAGAGAAGGAAGGTCTTGGAGACTCCTGGCTTTGACGCTAAAGGTCCCAGGGACCTTGGCAGACCCATGATTTACCAAGAGGGCCTTTCAGACTGGGCCTGATTCCCAGTGAGGGATTTGGCAATGTCACGTGGAGAGGAAATGGGGGGGGTGCGGGGGGGGTGGATGGAGGGCTCAGCTGGAGGTGTGGAGGGAGTCAAAATTGTATTATGTTTGTTTACAACACATGACCCCAACACGGGACTTGGCATGGCTCACACCTGAGTATGGGAAAGGACCTAGTCACCTTTGAAAGCTTCACTGAGCTCCCCCCAGAGGAAATGGAAAGTCGGAATTGTTTTGAAGCAGGTCAGTGTTTGCCAGTGGGTGAGTAATGCTCAGCGCTCCCAGAGAAAGTATTCCTCTTTGCATCCCTCTCTTTACCACTAGGCTGGGGGTGCCGCCTCTCTGAGGTGTCCCGTGCCTTGCATACATTTCCTCATGGTTTCATTGGTCTTGGGAGGATCAACTCACAGCAAGACCAATAAGCATGTGTAGTAACCCATTTCTTATAGATGAGGAAGCTGAGTTTCACAGAGGCTGAGATTGCACACAGCTACTTTGCGGCAGAGCTGGGACTGCAACCCAGGTCTGTGACACTCCAAAGTCCATGTTTTACGACAGAATTTCTCAAGCATTCATGTGCATAAGCAACGAGTGGGGTGCCGGCTCAGAGTGCAGATTTCTGGGCCCTGTCCCCTCCTCCTCCTAATTCAGCAAATCAGAGTTAGGGGCAGGAATCTGTATTTTTGACAAATAACAAGTGATTCGGAATGGTTGGAGCCCAGGTTGAGAAACACTGCCGTGGGGCTCTGTTTTATGATTTCAGCCAAGAGAGCAGCAACCTGGTCTGAAAACACAGACGCAGCCCAGGGCCCTGCTGAGCCCGCAAGGGGCGGCCCTCTCCCCTCACTCCACCTCCACCTCCAGAGTGAAATGCGGGAGAAGCAGCCCAGTCTCTCAGAAGGCAAAAGGACCCATCTTCAGCCTAGAAAATCTCTCACTGCACTTTATAACATTTTCAACCCCCAAAAGACAAACCTGAACCACACAATCAGGAACATTTACTCATCCCTCAGATGTTTCTGGGCCCCTGCCATGAGTGAGGGGCTGGGACAGATTCCGCTCAGATGGGTGTAAAGCGGGTTTCTCAGAGATGGATGCATCAGGACCCTACTGCTTCAGAATTATCTGAGGGTTTGCTAAGAATTCAGAGTCTTACCCCAAACCTCCAAAGTCCGAATCCCTGGGGGATGAACTCTGTGAATCTGCATTTGAAATTCTCTCCTCAAGCAATTCTGTAGCAAGCAGAAGTTTGACAAGTGGTTTCCTGAGAGTCTGGGAAGGAAAGGAATTGGGAAGACTGTAGCTTAGGGTCTGGTGGGTTAGACCATGGTAAGACACCCAAACTACAACCTCTGTCAGCCAGGAATGCCTGGGGTGTAGCTGTGGATTTGTGGAAGGAGAGCCGCACATGGCACGGGGAGTTCTGGGTTTGAATCCTGGCTGGGCTACTCTGGGATTCTGGGCCAGTGACTTAACCTCACGGAACTCAATTCCTCACATGCCGTATAGGATACTCTAGTCCACCCCCCAGCGTTGCCATGAAGACCCAGTGAGCCTGCCACAGCTCCGAATGAACAGCCCAGGCTGTGCTGGAAGGAGCTTAGTCTGCATGAAACGGCTCTAGGCAATGCCTCCCTTCAGTGGGCTCCTAGCAGTCTTGAGCTGGAGCTGATCCACTTCACTCTGCTGGGGAGCCAAGGGGTGGGTGGGGATGGCTGGTTAGAGTTCAAAATCAGACTCTGGACACATGGGGTGGCCCAGGGTACCCAAAGAGGGTCAGGGGTCAAGCTGTGCCTCAGAAGCCCCTGAAGAAGATAGTATAACCCTGGCAGGATAGCCTCGGGGTTAAGGGCATAGGCTCTAGAGCCAGAGGGTTCAAATCCTGGCTAGACTGTTTGTTAGCTGAGCGACCTTGGGCCACTTACTTCACCTATCTGTGCCTCAGTTTCCTGATGTGTAATATGGAGATGTAAGAAACATACCCATTTCCCTGACACAAGGGAAAAGCCCTCAAAATATGTCATACATATTAAGTATCTAGTAAATATTAACCATTATTGATTATTAATGGAAGGATTTTGTGCATGGAGACTTTTTTTTTTTGAGACGGAATCTCACTCTGTCACTGAGGCTGGAGTGCGTGGCATCACCTCGGCTCACCGCCACCTCTGCCTCCTTGGTTCAAGAGATTCTCTTGCCTCAGCTTCCTGAGTAGCTGGGACTACAGGCGTGTGCCACTATGCCCAGCTGATATTTGCTTTTTTCAGTAGAAACAGGGTTTCGCCATATTGGACAGGCTGGTCTTGAACTCCTGACCTCATGATCTGCTGGCCTTGGTCTCCCAAAGTGCTGGGATTGCAAGCATGAGCCACTGTGCCTGGCCGGGGACTCTTGTAATAGTTGACTTCATAGTTGTCTGTGTCTGTGCAAGGCTGTGTGCCCTCCACGTCCAGGTTTCTCCCTGGCTGCCCTAATCTGGAGATGGTACCGAAAATGGAGCCAGATGTCCAAGTCTTCCAACTGGGATTTATCCTCTTGGTAAATCTCCTGGGATATGAGGATAAGGATGAAAGCAGCGGCAGCCGGATTAGGAAGCATCTGTATTAGTATCTCTTAAACCAAGGCTTTGGAGAAAGCACAGATGGACACAAAAGGAATTCAACACCTGTCCTTCTCTCTCTATTACTTTTTTTCTGAGACAGAGCCTCACCGTGTTGCCCAGGCAGGAGTGCAGTGGTGAATCCTGGCTCACTGCAGCCTTGACATCCCGGGCTCAAGCCATCCTCCCACCTCAGCCTCCTGAGTAGTTACAACTACAGGTGTGCCCCAGCATGCCTGGCTAATTATTTGATTACTTGTAGAGATGGGGTCTTGATATATTGCTCAGGCTACTCCCTAACTCCTGGGCACAAGGAATCCTCCCACTTCCGCCTCCCACAGTGCTGGGATTACAGGTGTGAGCCACTGCACACGGCCTGCTCTTCTCTTCCATTTCCTTTAGGTTCAGCCAGGCATGGTGGCTCACGCCTGTAATCCCAGCACTTTAGGAGGCTGAGGTGAATGGAACACTTGAGGTCAGGAATTTGAGACCGGCCTGGCCAACATGGTGAAACCCTGTCTCTACCAAAAATACAAAAATTAGCTGAGCATGGTGATGCACACCTGTAATCCCAGGTACTCGGGAGGCTGAGGCAGGAGAATCACTTGAACTCAGGAGGTGGAGGTTACAGTGAGCCAAGATCACACCACTGCACTCCAGCCTGGCTGATAGAGCAAGACTCCATCTTGAAAAAAAAAAAGGTTCAACTTTTATGTGGACTTGGGGGCAGGGCTTGGCTAAGAGACAAAGCAGTCTGTGAATTACTGGATCTTTGTATGCTGAGAAACTGGGAAGGAATGGGACTCTCTGCCAGCTCTGCTCTTCTTCATGAATCTGCTAAAAGACAAGGAACCATCTCAAATGCTCTAAGAGGAAAGGAGACAGATTGGGGTTGGGCTCTGCTTCAGTCACTCCCCTGCTCCTGTCTCCTCCCCTCCTGCCCAATTTTCTTCTGGACAGGGGCAGGCAAGAAGACTTGGAAGCTTCCCAGGAGGGAGTGGAAGTGTCAGGATGTGTTACCTGGGCTCCCAGCCCCATTTTCACCAAGATGACTGACTGAATGTGAGAAAAAGCCCTCCTCCCGCCCTTCTCCTGAGGCCAATCAGCTGTCTCTAAGAGCCCCTTCTCCTCCAGCAAGACCCCTGGGGGTTGGTCGGTACCCATCCTTGGTTTGGAAGATGCAGCTCTGTCTGAGGATGCTGCTAAGTCAAGGGCCCTCCTAGTGGGGAGCAAGCACTGCTGCAGGTCTGGCAGAACACCCTGGAAACGGTGATGCACAGAAAGGAGACACCGCGGTGAAGAGAGGACTGTGGCCAACTGTGACTCTCGTAACCCAGCCATCTCACCGAAGGTGGAGGGAGTAAGAAGTGCTTGTGGTCTTTCAGCCTGCACTTGCCAGCACTTGGCACGCCCCCAGAGTCAAGGCAGGCGCCATCCCAGGGCACAGGGACAAGAAAACAAGGTCCCCACCCACCAGGGATCCAGCCCAGTGGGAAACAGTTGGCTACCTGGTCACAAAGGAGGGAGTCACTGATTCTATCTGGAAGGGGGTGACACATGAGCTGCACAGTGGAGACTGGGTTGCATTTCTGCAGGACAGGGGAGAACAGCTAAGGGGCCATGTTCAGAAACCACCAATTCTCCTGTGCGGGGGGAGGATGGGAAATGGTACGGGAGGAGAATGGAAATGCATTGAAGACACTGAGCTTGGTCCTGTGCACCATGTAGGGGAGGGCAACATCTATTATTTTCTTACTGATTATTAGAGTTGATATGTTTATCAGAAAAAAGTAAGAGAAAAACAGGAAAAAGGATAAAGAAGAAAATTAAAATCACTCATGTGCCAACTACCTATAGATAACCACTGTTAGTTAATATTTTCATGCTTTTGTAAACCAAGATGTTTCTGAGCAGGTGTCAATTAATTTAGAGGTTTATTTTGCCAAGGTTAAGGATGCACGCCCAGGAGACAGGTCTGTGCCTGTCTTCAAAGATGATTTTGAGGGCTTCAATATTAAAGAAGAAAGGGTGGATGTTGGTGAAAGAGGAAGAAATTTTTAAAAGGCATGGGTAGATAAGAGGCAAATGGTTCCATTCTTTTGAGTCTTTGATCAGCCCTTCACATGTGAGAGGTGGGTAGAGGACTAGTCACCTATGCATCCATCTAGCCCAGTGAATCTTCATTTTTACATAAGATAAAACAAACACAGGGGCCAGCACAGTGGTTCAAGCCTGTAATCCTAGCACTTTGGGAGGCCAAGGGAGGTGGATCACTTGAGCTCAGGAGTTCGAGACTAGCCTGGGCAACATGGCAAAACCTAATTTCTACAAAACATACAAAAATTAGCTGGGCATAATGGCGCATGCCTGTGGTCCCAGCTACTTGGGAGGCTGAGGTGGAAGGATCACTTGAGCCCTGGGAGGTGGAAGCTGCAGTGAGCTATGATCATGCCAAAACACTCCAGCCTGGGTGACAGAGTAGAATCCTGTCTCAAGTAAATAAATAACAACATAACATAACATAACATAGCAAACATAGGGCAGAAGCAGCAATCAGATATGCGTTTGTTTCAGGTGAGTGGAGGGATGTCTTTGTGTTCTGTCCTTTGTTTTATCTGTGAAGATAAACTATCAATTTACATTGTCAAGGTGAAATTCAGCAGAACTGTTTTCAAGATCTTGGGACCCACAAGGAATATCGTAGTGGGAAAATTGTGAGAGACGTGTATAGCTTCATTTTCTTCTTCTTTTTTTTAATCTTGTAGCTATTTTATTTATTTATTTGAGACGGAGTTTCGCTTTTTTTACCCAGGCTGGAGTGCAATGGCATGATCTCGGCTCACCGCAACCTCCATCTCCTGGGTTCAGGCAATTCTCCTGCCTCAGCCTCCTGAGTAGCTGGGATTACAGGCACGCGCCACTATGCCCAGCTAATTTTTTGTATTTTTTTCAGTAGAGACGGGGTTTCACCATGTTGACCAGGATGGTCTCGATCTCTTGACCTTGTGATCCACCCGCCTTGGCCTCCCAAAGTGCTGGGGTTACAGGCTTGAGCCACTGTGCCCGGCCCTGTAGCTATTTTATTTAGTGATAAAATGGGAGGCAGGTTTGCCTGACATAGTTCCAAGCTCAACTTTTCCCTTTGGCTTAGTGACTTTGGGGTCCTGAGATTTATTTTCCTTTCACACTTTCAGATTCTTTTTTAAAGAGACCATTAAAAAAGTATGTATTATAATATTCAAACATATTAATATTGCAAAATGCACATTTAAAAAGTACATTAGGATATGGTATATTCTGAATTCAGAGTATGTATAGATTACACACAAATTATTTTAGAGTAATTTAGTATGTGTATACTTTTTAAAAAATAACTAAATTTAGATAATATAAAGGGAGAGTTTCACATTTTACTTACTTATTTAAAATAGAAAACACATTCATGTCTTCCATAATTCAAAAGGTACAAGAGTGTACATAGTGAAAATGTCAGGTTGGGCATGGTTGCTCATGCTCGTAATCCCAGCTGAGGTGGGAGGATTGCTTGAGGCCAAAAGTTTGACACCAGCCTGGGCAACATGGCAAGACTCCGTCTCTGCAAAAAAATAGTAAGAAAAATAAATAAATAAATAAATAAATAAAAATGTCTCTTGCACCTCGTGCCCCATCTGTTTCCCATACTTGGACTCAGTTGGTGGTGTTGTAACCTTACTAGAATTTTATATATAGACAAAAAGTTAAACATATTATTTTCTCCCTCTTTTACACAATTATGACATCTATTAGCCACTATTCTGCATCCGTTTTTTGCATAATCTTAAATAGTATTTCCTATCTGTAGATAAAGAATTTTGTCTGGCAGGCGTGGTGGCTCACTCCTGTAAACCCAGCACTTTTGGAAGTCAAGGCGGGCAGATCACCTGAGGTCAGGAGTTCAAGACCAGCCTGACCAACATGGCATAACCCCATCTCTACTAAAACTACAACAATTATCTGGGTATGGTGGTGTGTGCCTGTAATTCCAGCTACTTGGGAGGCTGACGCATGAGAATCACTTGAACCTGGGAGGGGGAGGTTGCAGTGAGCGGAGATCGTGCCATTTCACTCCAGCCTGGGTGACAAAGCAAGACTGTCTCAAAAAAGAAAAAGAAAAGAATTTTCTCATATTTATGACTACTTAGTATTCCATAATATGGATATATTCTATTTCATTTAACAAATCTCTACATATATTCATTTGGATTGTCTATAAGTTTTTTTTTTTTTTTTGAGACAGGGTCTTCCTCTGTCAGCCAGGCTGGAGTGCAGTGGCAAGACCACAGCATCCTCCCACTCCCAGGCCCAGGCCATCCTCCCACTTCACCCTCCCAAGTAGCTGGGACTACAGGCACACACTCCCACGCCTGGTAAATTTTTAAATTTTTTGTAGAGACAGAGTCTTTCTATGTTGCCCAGGTTGGTCTCAAATGCCTGGACTCAAGCAATCCTCCTGCCTTGGCCTCCCAAAGTGTTAGAGTTACAGCTGTAAGCCCCCACACCCAGTCTGTAATCCTGTGCTTGTATAAGCAGCACTGCAATAAATAACTTGGTGCATATGTCATGTTTTACATGGACAACTTGGTATGCGGGATAACTTCCTGGAAGTGAAACTGCAGGTCAAAGGGCAGTGCAGTTATAATTTGGATGGATATTTTAAATAGCTCTCCATAGAAGTGATGTCAATTGCTTTAAAATGTCCTTCTTTTGCTGTAAATGGGGGACATAATCAAGTCTGAATTTAGAGCTGGTAAGGTTGGATCAGGGGAGGGTAGGCAGGGACCAGCTAGGAGGTTGCTGCAATCATACAGAAGAAACCACCTGGAATGGAACTGTGGGCCAGAACCACTGGACCAAGGCAGTAGAAGATGGAGCCCTGAATTCAAGGAACTTGCCAGACTTAGAACTGACAGGACACAGACACAGCTGGATATGGAGGTGATGAAACAAAGATCTCTGACAGGGGAGAATGGGAAGCTGCGTTTAGAAACAAAAGCAGTGCAACAGGCTGGCCACAGTGGCTCATGGCTGTAATCCCAGCACTTTGGGTGGCCAAGGCAGGAGGATCGCTTGCGCCCAGGAGTTCAAGACCAGCCAGGGCAAAAAAGGCAATACCCTGTGTCTATAAAACACACAAAATTTAGCCAGATGTGGTGGTGTGGTGCCTGTGGTCACAGCCACATAGGAGACCTAGGCTGGAGGATCACCTGAGCCAGGGAGGTCCAAGGTGTGGTGAGCAGTGGTCATGCCACTGCACCGAGCCCGGGGCAACAAAGCAAAACACTGTCCAAAAAAAAAAAAAAAGACGAAGAAGAAGGAATCTCTCAGATTTCAGGAGCCTCTATTTCCCAGCAGGAGAGATATTCATTACGATGATGAAACTCTCAATTTGTTTCATTCATCTATGTTAGGAGAATGTCCATTCTGAAAAAGGTAAAGCATACACATTAAGAGGGAATTTCCATTCATGGGCTGGGCATGGTGGCTCATGCCTGCAGTCCCAACACTTTGGGAAGCCAAGGCAGGTGGATCACTTGAGGTCAGGGGTTCAAGACCAGCCTGGCCAACATGGTGAAACCCCATCTCTACAAAAAAATAGAAAAAATTAGCCAGGTGTGGTGGTGCCAGCCTGTGATCCCAGCTACCCTAGAGGCTGAGGCAGGAGAATGGCTTGAACCCAGGACTTGCAGGTTGCAGTGAGCCAAGATCATACCACTGTACTCCAGCCTGGGCACAGAGTGAGACTCTAAAAAAAAAACTATGTGTGTGTGTGTGTGTGTGTGTGTGTGTGTGTGTGTATGAAATGAAATCCACCTGCTAAACAGGCTGGCTCACTCTTAAATATGGAAAGACAAAGATCATCAGACATTTGAAACACGACCTTAGCATGAAAAAGAGACAAGGATAAATGGTAGTGGTGGTCAGGGCAGTGCTCCATAAGAAAGAAAAGTAATTTAGGAAACATAAGACAAAAACATTTTTAATATTTCATTGGCATTCTCAGATAGATTGGAGAGGTGTTACATCCCTAAACAAGGGCATGATGCTAGGAAAAGGCGTAATCAGAGAATAAGGGTGAACTACTGGAAATTCAAGACAGTATCACAGAAATAAAAAAGTCATTAGAAGGTGTTGGAAAGTAAGAGAATTACTTTTATATCTAAATAATAGTATATCTAGATCCTAAAAATTTCCTTAGAAGTTAAACAAAAAAGGTTACCTCTAAAAATGTAGGAATCAGACTGGCCTCTAAATTCTTACCAGCAAAGGCCAGAACTATGCCTCCAATATCCAATGACCAAAGCAGTTTTCAACCAAGAATTCTATATCCATATCTGTCCAAACTACCATTAAAGTGTGAGCGTGGAGCAATGATAGTTTCAGAAACGAGGGACTCAGAAAACCACACACCCCTTGAGAAATTAAAGATGGTGTGCAGCAAAATGAGAGCATAAACAAAGAAGAAACGAGTAGAAGAAAGGAAGAGAAGGAGGAAGGGAGGAAGGAGCTGCCAGGCCCAGGGCGTCAGTGAAAGGAAGAAGCCCCAGGCCAGCACGTATGTGGCGGAGGGTGGAGGGCTCTGTGTAACATGTCCTGAGAAATAAGGCACCTCTACTCATTTGCTGGAAAGGTGGAAACAGACTTGAGGAAATGAAAAGGGCATTATTAAAGAATGAGCCTGGCATGGTGGCACACGTCTGTAATCGCAGCTATTTAGGAAGAAGGCTTGAGTCCAGCCTGGGTGACATAATGAGACCCTGTCTAAAAAAGAGAGAGAGAGAGAGAAGGGAAGGGAAAGGAGAAGAAAGAAGAAAGGCAATTTGAAACTCTTACAAAAAACTAAAAAAAATAAAAGGAAGAAAATTCATCATAGGACATTGTGTGGCTCTGTAATAAACAATATTTACACTGTAACAAAATGTAAACACTATTTATTGGATTTAAATGATTAGAAGCAACCTATAAGCAAAGCACAGAAGACCTGATTATGGTTAGAAAATTAGAACATAAATGTTGTTAACACTGAACACTTAGAGTACATGTGCTGGGTGGGGCTCATGCCTATAACCCAGCACTTTGGGATTAGGTGGGCATTAGGTGCCCACTCTGCCTAGGTGGGCAGATTGCTTGAGGTCAGGAGTTCCAGACCAGCCTGATCAACATGGTGATACCTTATCTCTATTAAAAATACAAAAGTTATCTGGGCATGGTTGTGCATGCTTGCAATCCCAGCTAGTTGGGAGGCTGAGGCAGGAGGATCGCTTAAACCCAGGAGGTGGAGGTTGCAGTGAGTTAAGATGACACCACAGTACTCCAGCCTGGGTGACAGAGCAAGACTCTGTCTCAAAAATAATAATAATAATGTTCAGAAGACAGAAGTTGGGAAGGGCAGCCTAAAGGGAAAGGTAGGAGTGATGATACCTTTATCCTGTGAAACAGTGAGTCAAAACTACTATCAACAGCTGGTGGGATGAAAAATAAAGATGTAGTCACTTAAGGCAACAAAGGTAATTGACAGATTTATTTTTATTTTATTTAGAGGAATTAGGTAAGAACAGTTATATAACCATCCTGAGAGTAGGATGGGGGAGGGTTGTTTGGATTAGATATGATCATTTTTGATAGTTATAAATTATTATAATTGATACAAATCCTCATTTTTGATAGTTATAAATTATTATTATTATTATTTGTGTGTGAGACAGGGTCTGGCTCTATCACCCAGGCTGCAACCTCTGCTTCCTGGGTCCAAGCGATTCTCCTGTCTCAACCTCCCATGTAGCTGGGATTACAGGCACATGCCACCATGCCCAGCTAATTTTTTGTATTTTAGTAGAGATGGGGTTTCACCATATTGCTCTGGCTTGTCTCAAACTCCTGAGCTCAGGCAATCCACCTGCCTCGGCTTCCCAAAGTGCTAGGATTATAGGTGAACCACTGAGCCCAGCCTCATTTTTGATACTTATAAATTAATAGAGGATGTTTAAACTTGAAAAACTAAGGAACAATGGCATTAGTATATTATTGAGAGATATCGAAGTTACTCCCAGAATAAAGAGCTAAAAGAGTTAGAAGCAGTTGCCTCTGGGAAGCAGGACTAGAGGTGGGAGGGATGAGGTAGGGGACTTATCACTCTAAGCTCTTCTGTTATAGTTTATTTTTAACCATGTGCATGAATTACTGTGATATAAAAAATTTTAAGTGTGTCAGAAGACAGGTGAGAAGGTGGAGGGTGAGAGTTTTTGTGGCCATAGATGAGTTCTGGGGTCCTATTCACAGAGTCATGAAATCTCTTGCAGGTAGGGCTAAAAAACAACCTAGATACATGAGGGTGCTGGAGATGGGAAAATGTTCTCGTTTTTACAAGGAGACAGAAGGTGTTTCTGGAAAATATAGACCAAACAGCTCGATATAGAATCCTGGCAACACTCTAGCACAGATTATTAAACAGATGGCTTGGGAGTGCTTTGTGGCTTCTTATTTATTTATTTATATGCCACCTTATTCCAAAAAGAGGGATCTGTAGTGGCTTACAGAGATACATACTGCACTATAAGATAAAAACCTTTCTTTAAATGAGGAAAGGGGCTCAAAAAGTTAAACATAGAGTTACTATCTGACACAGCAAACCACCCCTCTAGTATATACCCAAGATAACTGAAAGATATTCACAGGAAAACTTGTGCATGAATATTCTCAGAAGCATAATTCCTAATAGCCAAAAAGTAGAAACTCAAATGTACATCACTTGATGAATGTATAAACAAAATGTGGTATATCCATACAACAGAATACTATTCAGCCATAAAAAAGGAATAAAGTACTGTTATATGCTACATCATGGATAAACCTTGAAAACATTATACTAAGTACAAGAAACCAGACACAGAAAGCCATATATTCTATGATTCGATTGGTATGAAATATCTAGAACCAGCAAATCCATAAAAACAGAAAGTAAGTTGAGGGGAGGAGAGAATGAGGAATGACTGCTAATGGGTATAGAGTTTCTTTTTGGGGTGATGGAAATGTTCTGGAATTAGGTAGTAGTGATGGTTACACAATCCGGAAAGGAGGGTATATTTGTCCATTCTCACACTGCTATAAAGAAATATCTGAGACAGGGTAATTTGTAAAGAAAAGAAGTTTAGTTGACTCACAGTTCTGTGGGCTGTACAGGCTTCTGCTTCTGGGGAGGCCTCAGGAAACTTACAATCTGGGTGGAAGGTGAAGAGGAAGCAGGCACATCTTCCCATGGCCAGCAGCAAAAAGAGCAAAGGAGGTGCTACACACTTTTGACCAAGCAGATCTCATAAGAACTCACTCACTATTGAGAGAACAGGAAGGGGGAAGTCTGCCCCATGATCCGATCACCTCCCTCCACTCCCCTCCTCCAATACTGAGAATTACAATTTGGCATGAGATTTGGGCAGGAACATGGACCCAAATCGTATTAGAGGGTGACGAGAAAAAGACAAAAAATAAAGAGGAGCCAAGTCCATATGTAACACATATACCACAAAATGCTTTATAGGTGATAAAGACGGACCATGGCTTTGATCTTGAGCTTTGCAGCAGCTACTACAAACCTGGAAAATAGTGTTAATTAAATGATTCCTATAATCCATAAGATAAACGTGAACTGGTTGCTCAGGAAGATCACAGCTTTTTTTTGGTGGTGATGCCCAATAGGCATCTCTCCAGTGTGTCTTCATAAAGGGGACCCATCGACAACATCTCCCCATAACTCCAGTGACAATAGTCACACAGTTATATCCTAGGGTCACTCAGATTGGACACAAAGCCCAAGTATAATTCAATAAAGGCACTTTAGTGCAGGGTCTAAACAGTACAGGATATGCAGGCAGTTCTCCAGTGGTAAAATGAGGACTTTCTGAGCAGTGGTTTGCAACCCTAGCTGCACATTAGGAAGCCCTGGGAACTTTTGCAAAATACCAACACAGGACTACACCAATCAGAGATGCTGACTTTTTCTGTTTCCAGAGGTTTTAATATATAGCCAAATCTGAGAATGACTGATGAAATTGTATGCTTTTCATGAAATCCCCTATAAATACTATTTCTTGCCTCAGAGTTTCATCAACTCAAGGTTCTAATACTTAAACACGTTTTTGTGTGGCTAATATTTTCTGAATGCCTGCTATGTGCCAGGCAGGTGCTGTGCTCTAAGATATAAGGATAATTGTGTGACCCAATCTCCACCCTCAAGGAGCTGATCCAGTATTGATCCGGGTTACACACACCTCAGCTGGTCATCACAAGGGAAGGTGGTGAGGAGACGCAGAGAACACAAGACAGGCACCTGGGACAGCTCTGGGTGGGTAGAGCACTCCCAGCAGAATGAATAACTTAGCTGAGTCCCGAAGGAAAGGTTAATCAGGAAAAAGTAGGGTGGGAGAGTGGTACATTGCGGTCAATATTTTTCTCAGTAATTTGGACGACTATTACGAACTATCCTGTATGAATTGTGAGGTGCCATGCTTACTTAAGAACAGCTGGAAGAACAGCCTCTTGCTATGTGACTGAATGAGGGGCCAAAGTGCGCTGGTGGGCAAGAGGAGCTCAAACCAAACTTAACTGATGCTCTGGAGCAGGGGAAGGCAACTAAGAAGTGTGAGCAGTGTTACCCCGAGTGTTCTACCAGAGGTTCACATGTGTTGTCATGTAATCCTACATCGACATCTTGCAGTTGAAGAAAACCAGCCTTATAACGTCGACGTAGCTGCCTTGAGTTGGCACAGCCAAATGTGTGGCCGGAACCCAAGTCTAAGCCTGTCTCACTCCAAGGTCCAGGTTCTTTCTGTTATTCCGCATGTATCAAGTCCTGTACTTAGATTCAAAGAATCAGCTGCTCATAGACAAGATAGGAAGGCTTGTTTCAACTGCATTTCCTGCGGGGGAAAATGTTAACAGCTATCAGCTTATGCACTAATCTTAGGTGTGGGCATTGGAGTTGAATGTGAGAGGCAGACATTCTCGTGGGAAGGATCCAGACTTTGGAGTCAGGCAACCTGGGCTCAAAACTCAGCTGTGCTATTTATGCTGTGTGGCTTTGGGCAAGTTCCTCTGCCTTCCTGAGCCTGTTTTCTTATCCATAAAATAGGGATAATAGGGCCAGGTGCCGTGCTTCATGCCTGTAATCCCAGCACTTTGGGAGGCCGAGGCAGGTAGATCACTAGGTCAAGAGATTGAGACCAGCCTGGCCAACAGTGAAACCCTGTCTCTACTAAAAAAAAAAAACAAAAATTAGCTGGGTGTGGTGGTGCGTGCCTGTAGTCCTAGCTACTCAGGAGGCTGAGGCAGGAGAATCGCTTGAGCCTGGAAGGTGGAGGTTGCTGTGAGCCGAGATCGTGCCACTGCACTACAGCCTGGCGACAGAGCGAGACTCCATCTAAAAATTAAATAAATAAAAATAGGGAGAATAATGCCTACTTCACAGGACTAGTGTGAAGATGAAAGTTAATGTATATGCATGGAACATTTCTCATGATACACCCTATGTTAGGCCACAAAACAAATCTTAACAAATATTTAAAAATCAGGCTGGCTATGGTGGCTCATGTCTGCAATCCCAACATTTTGGGAAGCAGGAGGATCGCCTGAGCCCAGGAGCTCGAGACCAGTCTGGGATACACAGAGTGAGACCCCATTTCTATGAAAAAAAATTGAAACCGTATCAAGTATTTTCTCATACTGCAATGGAGTAAAACTAGAAATAATAACAAAAAGACCCCTGGAAACTATACAAGTACATGGAAATTAAGTAATACATACTTGAATAATCACTGGGTCAACGAAGAATTTAAAAAGGAAATCAAGGCCGGGCGCGGTGGCTCAAGCCTGTAATCCCAGCACTTTGGGAGGCCGAGACGGGTGGATCACGAGGTTAAGAGATCGAGACCATTCTGGTCAACATGGTGAAACCCCGTCTCTACTAAAAATACAAAAAAAAAATTAGCTGGGCATGGTGGCGCGTGCCTGTAATCCCAGCTACTCGGGAGGTTGAGGCAGGAGAATTGCCTGAACCCAGGAGGCGGAGGTTGCGGTGAGCCGAGATTGCGCCATTGCACTCCAGCCTGGGTAACAAGAGCGAAACTCTGTCTCAAAAAAAAAAAAAAAAAAAAAAAAAAGGAAATCAAAAAATTTCTTAAAACATGAAAATGGAGGCCGGGCGTGGTGGCTCACGCCTGTAATCCCAGCACTTTGGGAGGCTGAGGTGGATGGATCACAAAGTCAAGAGATCAAGACCATCCTGGCCAGCATGGTGAAACACCGTCTCTACTAAAAAACTACAAAAATCAGCGGGGCATGGTGGCACACACCTGTAGTCCCAGCTACTCGGGAGTCTGAGGCAGGAGAATTGCTTGAACCTGGGAGGCGGAGATTGCAGTGAGCCGAGACTGTGCCACTGCACTCCAGTCTGGTGCCTGGTGACAGAGCAAGACTCTGTCTCAAAACAAAAACAAAAAACATGAAAATGGAAATACAACATACCAACACCCACGGGATGCAGTAAAAGCAATACCAGGAGAGACATTTATAGCAATAAATACTTATATCCAAAAAGCAGATTTCAAATAAACAACCCAATGATGCCCCTCATGGAACCAGAAAAGCAAAAACAAATCAAACCCAAAATTAGTAGAAGCAAAGGAACAATAAAGATCAGAGCAGAACCAAACAAAATAGAGACTAAAAGTAGTACCAAAACACGAAAAAAAGAAAACTTGTAGGCCGGGCGCGGTGGCTCAAGCCTGTAACCCAGCACTTTGGGAGGCCGAGGCGGGTGGATCACGAGGTCAACAGATCGAGACCATCCTGGTCAACATGGTGAAACCCCGTCTCTACTAAAAATGCAAAAAAAATTAGCTGGGCACGGTGGCGCGTGCCTGTAATCCCAGCTACTCAGGAGGCTGAGGCAGGAGAATTGCCTGAACCCAGGAGGCGGAGGTTGCAGTGAGCCGAGATCGCGCCATTGCACTCCAGCCTGGGTAACAAGAGCGAAACTCCATCTCAAAAAAAAAAAAAAAGAAAACTTGTTTTTTTTCCTAAGGATAAATTGACAAATCATTAGCTAGAATAAGAAAAAGAGAACATCTAAATAAATAAAATCAGAAGCCAGGCACAGTGGTTCTTGCCTATAGTTCCAGCAACTTTGTAGTCTGAGAAAGGAAAATCTCTTGAGGCCAGGAGTTCGAGGCTACAGTGCATGATGATGGTGCCTGTGAATAGCCACTGCACTCCAGCCTGGGCAACAAAACATGGCTTCATGTCTTTAAAAAAATCAGAAATGAAAAGGGAAACATAATTCACACCACAGAAATACAAAGAATCATTAGAAACTATTATGAACAACTGTTTGCCAACAAACTGAAACACCTAGAGGAAATGGATAAATTCCTGAATATATATAACCTACCAAGACTGAGCCAAAAGGAAAACCTAAAGGGACCAATAATGGGCAAGAAGATTGCACCAATCATGCCACTGCATTCAGCCTGGGTTACAGAGCCAGACCCTGTCAAAAGAGGAGAGGAGAGAAGAGGGAAGGGGAGGGGAGGGGAAGGAAGGGAGAGGAGAGGAGAGAAGAGGGGAGGGAAGGGGAGAGGAAAGGAGAGAAGAGGGGAGGGAGGGGAGAGGAGAGGAGAGAAGAAGGGAAGGGAGAGGAGGAGAGGGGATGGGAGGGGAGGGAGGGGAAGGGAGAGGAGGAGAGGGGAGACTAACATCAATTCTTCTCAGATTATTCCAAAATAATTACAGAGGAAGGAATTCTTCCAAACTCATTCTACAAGGACAGCATTTGATTCCTGATATCAAAAACCAGACAAGGACAAAACAGAAAAAGACAACTACAGGCCAATATCCCTGATGAACTGATGCAAAAATCCTCAACAAAATATTGTGAAACAGACCCAACAACACATCATAAAAGTGATAATACACCATGATCATGTGAGATTTATTCAAGGAATACAAGAATAGTTCGACACTTGCAATTCAATAAACATACATCACATCAACAGAATAAAGGACAAAAACCGTATGATCATCTCAATAGGTGCAGAAAAAGGATTTAATAAAACTCTACATATTTTCATGGTAAAAACTCCCAACATAGGTTTAGAAGAAACATACCTCAACACAATAAAGGCCATATGACAAACCCACAGTTCACATCACACTGAATGAAGAAAAGTTGACAGCATTTCCTCTAAGAACTAGAACAAAATAAAGATGGCTACCCTCACTACTCTTATTCAACTAGTACTGGAAGTCCTAGCCAGAGCAATTAGGCAAGAGAAAGGCATAAAGGGTATCCAAATTGAAAAACAGACACCACCAAAAAAACAAAAAAACAAAAAAACTAAATCTAAAAGACTCCACCAAAAACAACAACAACAAACTCTTGGAACTGATAGACATCTCAAGTGAAGTTGCAGTTACAAAATCAACATCCAAAACCAGTAGCATTTCTATATGCTAGTAATGAACTAGCTGAAAAAGAAATCAAGAAAGCAATCTCATTTATAGTAGCTACAATGAAATACCTAGGAATAAATTTAACCAAGGAGGTAAAAGATCTCTACAATGAAAACTGCAAAACACTGCTGGAAGAATCTAAAGAGACATTAAAAAAAATGAAGACATCCTGGCCGGGCATAATGGCTCACACCTGTAATCCCAGCACTTTGGGAGGCTGAGGTGGGTGAATCACCTGAGGTTGGGAGTTGGACACCAGACTGACCAACACGGTGAAGCCCCATCTCTACTAAAAAAGTACAAAAAATAAGCCAGATGTGGTGGCAGGTGCCTGTTATCCCAGCTACTTGGAAGCTGAGGCAGGAGAATCAGTTGAACCCAGAAGGCAGAGGTTGTAGTGAGCTGAGACTGCACTACCGCAGTCCAGGCTGGGTGACAAAGCAAGACTCCACCTCAAAAAAAAAAAAAAAAAGAAGAAGAAGAAGACCATACTACCCAAAGCAATCTACAAACCCAATACAATCTGTATCAAAATACCAATGACATTCTTCACAGAAATATAAAAACAATCCTAAAATTCATATGGAAACACAAAAGACCCTGAGTAGCCAAAGCAATCCTGAGGGAAAAAAAAAAGAATGCTGGAGGCATCAAACTGACTTCAAAATATACTACAGAGCTATAGTATCCAAAACAGCTTGGTATTGGTATAAATATAGACACATAGACCAATTGTACAGAATAGAAAACCCAGAAATAAATCCATGTACTTTCAGACAACTGATTTGCAACATAGTTGCCAAGAACATATCCAGGGAAATGTCTCTTGAATAGATGGTGCTGGAAAAATTATATATTCATATGCAGAATAATGAAATTAGACTCTCATCTTGCACCATGTATAAAAGTCAATTCAGGGCCGGATGCGGTGGCTCACACCTGTAATCCCAGCACTTTGGGAGGCCGAGGAGGGTGGATCACGAGGTCAAGAGATTGAGACCATCCTGGTCAACATGGTGAAACCCCATCTCTATTAAAAATACAAAAAATTAGCTGGGCATGGTGACGCGTGCCTGTAAGCCCAGCTACTCAGGAGGCTGAGGCAGGAGAATTGCCTGAACCCAGGAGGCGGAGGTTGCAGTGAGCCGAGATCACGCCATTGCACTCCAGCCTGGGAAACGAGCAAAACTCCGTCTCAAAAAAAAAAAATAAGTCAATTCAATGGATTACAGACTCAAACATGAAACAAAACTATAAAACTACTGGAAGAAAACATAGGGAAAATGCTTCAGGACATCGGTCTAGGCAATGATTTTATCTGTAAGATTTCAAAAGCACAGGCAATAAAAACAAAAATAGACAAATGGGACTATCTCACATGAAAAAAGCTTCTGCACAGTGAAAGAAACAATCAACAAAATGAAGAGACAATCTGTAAAAGGGGGGAAACATTTGCAAAGCATTCACCAACAGGGGACTAATATCCAAAATATATAAGAAACTCAACAACAAAATTAAAAAGTGGGTAAAGGATCTAAAAAAATAGACATTTTTCAGAAGGATACATGCAAATGGCCAACAAATATAAGGAAAAATGCTCAGTATCACCAATCATCAAGAAAATACAAATCAAAACTGCAATAAGATATAATCTCACCCCAACAAGAAGGGCTGTCATTAAAAAGATTTTTTTTTTAATGCTGGTAAGAATGCAGAAAAAGGGAACTTTTTTTTTTTTTGAGATGGAGTTTCATTCTTGTTGTCCAGGCTGGAGTACAATGGCTGGATCTCAGCTCACTGCAACCTCTGCCTCCTGGGTTCGAGCAATTCTCCTGCCTCAGCCCCCCAAGTAGCTGGGATTATGGGCATGTGCCACCACGCATGGCTAATTTTCGTATTTTTAGTAGAGATGTGGTTTCTCCATGTTGGTCACGCTGGTCTCGAACTCCCGACCTCAGGTGATCTACCCACCCTGGCCTCCCAAAGTACTGGGATTACAGGCATATTATAGAAAATAGTATGGAGGTGCCTTTAAAAACTAAAAATAGATCTAGCTACCATACAATCCGTTAATCCCACTACTGAGTATCCAAAGAAAAAACTCAGTACATCAAAGAGCTGTCTGCATCCTCATGTTTACAGAAGCTCTATTCACAATAGCCAAGACATGGATTCCACCTAAATGGATGTCAACAGATGAATGGATAAAGAAAATGTGGTTTATAAACATAATGGAATACTATTCAGACATGAAAAATAATGAAATTCTGTCATTCACAGCAACATGATAAGGCTGGAAGGCATTCTATTAAGTGAAATAAGTTCAGGCACAGAAATATAAATGTAGCATAATCACACTCACATGTGGGAGCTTAAAAATTGAGCTCATAGAAGTAGAGATAGGACTGTGGTTATTAGAGATTTATAAGGGTGGGGAACAGGGGAGGATGGGTAACAGATACAAAGTTACAGCTCGATGGCAGGAATAGGTTCTAGGGTTCTGTAGCACTGTAGGGTGAACATGGCTTACAGTAATTTAGAGTATACTTTTGAATCGCTAGAAGAGAGGATTTTGAATGTTTGCAACACACACACAAAAATAAGTATCTGAGGTGACAGATACGCTAATTGCCCTGCTTTGATCATTACCTACATTAAACTGTATCAGAACATTACTCCCAGTCCTCAGACTGTGCAGATAAAAAAACTCTGTGCCCCATAAATATGTACAATTATTCTGTGTCAACTAAAGATAAAAGAAAAAAAAAGATAATGTATGTACAAACAAGGAAAAGGTATTTACAGTACATGGAACGGACAAAGAACTCATATCCAGCATATTTCAAGAACTCCTACATAAATTTCAAAGAGATAGACAACCCAATTCTAAAAGTAGGCAGAAGACTCAAAGGGATATCTTTAAAAAGAGGATGTGAGAATTGCCAATAAGCATATGATGAGATACTGAACCATATTTGTCATGAGGGAAATGTAAATGAAAACCTTTGAGATACTAGTACACTTATAGGGGAAGGGAGGAGAGAAGAAGGGGAGGGGAAAAGAGGGGAGGGGAGGGGAGGACTGACAATGCCAGGTGTTGATAAGGATGAAAAACTAAAACTCTAGTAGGAGTGTATACTGTAACAACCACTTTGGACAACTGTCTTGCAGCATCTGCTAAAACCAAACCTATCTGTGACATAGCAATTTCATTTCTGGACATAAACTGAATAGAATGGGAGTTTCTGTCTACCAAAAAATAAGCACGCAAATGTTTAGAGTAGCTTTATTGTAGCTGCAAACTAAAAACAATCCGAACGTCCATCAATAGTAGGTGAGAAAAATATATTGTGGTATATCCATGTAATGGAATACCACATAGCAATGAAAAGAATGAACTACTGCTCTCACAGACATAATGTGGAGCAAGTACACTACTGTTTTTGGCACAGGTGCTGGAAATGTGTTATATCTTGATCTGGATGTGGTCACATAGATGTGTACACATAAAAATTCTTCAAGCTATTTAAGATTTGTGCACTTTAATATATATGTTTAACTTCAATCAAAAAAGTAAACTAAAAACTACTACATGTCATGTGCTTGGCATGAGGTGGGCACTGAATAGTAGTTGTCAGAATTTCTAGAGAAGAGGAGGGAGCAAGCCCATTCTACTGTGCACTGCTCAGACCACTAGGGAGCCCTGAGTGCAGTGCTGGGAGCCACCCTTTTTGACAGGGTTGCTGACCATGAGAATATGGCATGACGGTGAGATAAGAATAGCAAGGGAGACTGGGCTCGGTGGCTCATGCCTATAATCCCAGCACTTGGAAGGCCAAGGCAGGTGGATCACGAGGTCAGGAGATTGAGACCATCCTGGTTAACACAGTGAAACCCCGTCTCTACTAAATATACAAAAAATTAGCTGAGTTTGGTGGCACGTGCCTGTAGTCTCAACTATTCGGGAGGCTGAGGCAGGAGAATAGCCTGAACCCAGGAGGCAGAGGTTTCAGTGAGCCAAGATCACACCACTGCACTCCAGCCTGGGTGACAGAGTGAGACTTCATCTCAAAATAAAAAAGAATAGCAAGGGAGGACTTGGAAATAAGAGATGGTTGAAGGAAGATGATTATGTCAGGAATAACACGTTGGAAGAACATAGAGTGTCTTTAAATAGTGAATGGCTCTCTGTAGAATGGGAATTAGACTTTTGCTTTGTGGCTCTAAAGCAGTGATTCTCAAACTGTAGCTGCATCTCATTCCCCTGGAGGGCTGGTTAAAACACAGATTATTGCCAGGCGTGGTAGCCTGTAATGCCAACAGTTCCGGAGGCTAAGGCGGGCGGATCACTGGAGGTCAGGAGTTAGAGACCAGCCTGGACAATGTGATGAAAATCCATCTCTACCAAAATACAAAAGTTAGCCAGGTATGGTGGTGAGTGCCTGCAATCCCAGCTACTCAGGAGGCTGAGGCAAGAGAATCACTTGAACCCAGGAGGCAGAGGCTGAAGTGAGCCAAGATCACCCCACTGCACTCCAGCCTGGGCAATAGAGCAAGACTCTGTCTTGAAAAAACAAAACAAAAGCAAAAACAAAAACAAAAAAACCAGGTTACTGAGCTTCACCCCTAGAGTTTCTAATTCAGCCGGTCTGGGGCAAGACCAAGAGTGTGAATTTCTAACAATTTCCCCAGAAACGCTGCTGCTCGTGGTCCAGGGACATGCTTTGCCAGCCACTGTTCTAGTGCACAAAATGAGGACAGCAGTTTGTGCTGTTGTTAATAATAACAATAACCATCAGAATTTATTGGAAACCTGGTGCACCAGCTCCTGTGTTACATCCTGTCTACATTTTCTCACAGTAAGGGAGTTCTTATTCAACCCATATAAGAAAGGAGGAAACTGAGGCTTAGTTTCTCGGTGATCTCACAGCCTGGGCTAGATCCTCTGATTCCAAGCCTCGGCATGCTCCAGCTGAGGCCAGGTGGCTACCTGCAGGGATGCTGTAAGTGGAATCCCATTTCTGAGTGGGAGGTTGCACTAATTTCAGAGTCCTTCCAACTCTCAGACTAGCTTCAGCTAGCACTTTAAGCCTTAACACCTAGTAAGCACCAACTAAACACCAGACGCTAGGTAACACCTCCCCAGGTGTTTATGGCAACTGGTTTAACTCTAAGATGCTTCCAGGTCATCTTACCTCCTCCTGTCCCTCCCTTTCTTGGCACCTGTGTGACCACTCCCCTCATCCTCCAGGCAGGCTAGCACTAAGTAGCTCATGCGGATATTTGGTAAAGGAGGCCCTTTATACACACACCCGCCCTGCTGTTTGCATTCATGTGCCTTAGGATGGCTGGGCCATCCAGGTATAGTCCTTGGCACCAAACTATCTGCCATCCGCCCCAGGCCAACCTCAGACAGAACCTGCCAATCCACCCCCACACTCTGGCCAACAGGACAACCACAGAGGGAGTGACAAGACAAAATCCAGAGATGAGGGAGGGGTGGCTTCGTGACCCAGAATGACCAGAGGAACTGCAGGATGTGCTTAATGACCTTGAGCTGGAGACTTCTCTCTACTGCTCCTGCCTGGCCTCTGCAGAACCTGCAAAGCAGAGACCAGAAGGCCCTGGGGACAGAGGGCAGCCCCAGGTCACTAAGAGGATCCTGCTAAGCATGAAATCAAGCCTAAGTCCCAGTGACTCCCCACTCAGCTAACGAGAATTGGGTCTCTTTTCTTTATACCTTGTTTAAATATTTAAGGTTTTCAATTCTAACAGAAACAGTAACAAAAATAAAATGTACAGCAGGGTTTTATGCACTAAGGAATTTCTGCAGCTGTGATGCGTGTTAAAGGACAGTGGTAAGGGTATCTTGCTCTCATTTCACTCGTTACCTTCTCCTGTGTGTTTCCCCGCCATAGATTACCTATGGATGGTCCAAGATCTGTGGGTGATTTATTGCTTCTTAACTTTCAGGTATAAGCACAAGAGTTCAGCCAGGTGCAGTGGCTCATGCCTGTAATCCCAGGACTTTGGGAGGCTGAGATGGGCGGATCACCATGGGCCAACATGGTGAAACCCTGTCTCTATTAAAAATACAAAAATTAGCCAGGCATGGTGGCGCATGCCTGTAATCCCAGCTACTCAAAAGGCTGAAGCAAGAAAATTGCTTGAACCTGGGAGGCGGAGTTGAAGTGAGTTGAGATTGTGCCATTGTACTCCAGCCGGGGTGACAGAGTGAGACTCTGTCTCAAAAAAAAAAAAAAAAGAAGCACAAGAGTTTAGTGTAGTGCAAACACCTCTCACCAGGGAGTCAGAAATCCAGGCACCCAGTGATGAACCAACCCTGTGGTCCTTGCCTTGGAAGAGCGGTACTGAACAGAGAACCAGCACTAGGACAGGTTCAGAGCCCTAAGGACGGAGCCTAGGAAGGTCAGAAAAAGACTTCTGGAGAAGCAACCCTTTAGGCAATAAATAGATTTCAGTCTCCGAGAGTTTGAGAACCCTTTACTCCTACAGATCCTTTATTCCAATTAATGCAATATTTCCATATTTGGGAGTCTCAAATCACTTTCCATGGCTTGTGAGGGAGGGGGATAATTCCCTTCCAATTTATAAGGGGGCGAAATCAGAGAGGAGTTAAAGAAGCATCCAAGGTTTTGTCCTTCAAATTTAAGAATAAGCACAAGGTGGGGCAAAGGGAGGGATGGGGGGTAGGGGAAGGTTGGGGAGGGATAACATGGGGAGAAATGCCAGATATAGGTGACAGGGGATGGGCGCAGCAAACCACCTTGCCATGTATGTACCTATGCAACAATCCTACATGATCTGCACATGCACCCCAGCACCTAAAGTTCAAAAAAAAGAAGAATACAGCACAAGGTGCCCAACCAAGAAGGGTATTTGAATACACAGCACAAAGGAAAGACTGGATAGCCTCTGCCCTGGGGAACTTGTAATTGGGAGATAAGACATATACATATAAAACCGAAAGTAGTTGTGTAATTTTTGTACAAACAATTCACTTCACCAACTATTTATCCAGTACTTGCTAACTGCAAGGCATTCTTTTATGTGAGGCACGTGAGAAGGGTGGAGAGGGTGAGAACACAGGTAAATAAATATGCTCCCAGCCCTTAGGAACTCATGGTTTAACTGGCTTCTGTAAGGGGCTGGAGGAACAGTCCATAAAATGTAATACCTGGCCCTGTGAAGATGGGGTAGCAGTATAGGAATGGATGAGAGTCTTGCTGGAAATGAGAATTTAATAGAATTAATTCATCTGGGAAAGATGCCTAGAGGAGGTGGATAGTGTGTGATGCTGGAAAATAGAAAAGACAGAGAAAGAGATGAAAAAAGCAAAAATAAGCAAAATCTTTTCACACATAGACGCGTCTTTCAGACCCCACTCAGAAGTCACCTCTTCCATGAAGCCTTCCCAGGCAGAAATAGACACTGAGCTCTCCAGGCCCTCAAACCACCCCATTATAGAACATGCCTCACTGCTCTATAGTCAGCCTCCTGTCCCTGTGGGTTCTGCATCTGTAAATTCAACCAACTGTACATCAAAAATATTTGGAAAAAAATTCATCTGTACTGAACATATACAGACTTTTTTCTTGTCATTCCCTAAATACAGTGTAACAACTGTTTACACAGCATTTACATTGTATTCAGTATTACAAGTAATCCAGAGATGATTTAAAGTATACAGGCTGATAGATGGAGGTTATATGCAATTACTATGCCATTTTGCATCAGGGACTTGAGCATCTTCAGATATTGGTATCTACCTGGAGGTGCTTCTGGAACCAATCGCCGCACAGGATATGGGATATGGAGAGACGGCTGCACTTGTTTCTACATCTGCTTATCTCAACCCAAGGACCTTGTACAGTACCAGAACTATAAAGGGGCTGAGTATTATATTCATGGTGAAGTGCCTCCCTTTATTTTTACTTTACTATTATAGAGCCTGGCAAATGGAGAGCCCGAGACATCCTTTACTCCAGAGAGGGGCTAAGGGCCCTCTCCTTGTACCCGGGCTGTGGGGGTGGAGGAAACCCGAACCCCTCACCCTTTAAACCTAGGCGCTTAGTGTGAGGGAGATGGTAGATTTCTAGGGTTCTCCTTCTAAAGGCCAATGTGATTAACCTCTTGGGGTTCTAATGAAAGCCATGCACAACTACTTACCAAGGAAGAAATGTATGTACAACAAGATTTTGCCTTCTGTTCTGGGGGAAAGGGGGTTGCCGTTAGACCCTCAAAGTATTTTAACTTACACAAAAATGCACAAATCTTAAGTGTACAGCCCCATACATTTTTACATATATTTACACCTGTGTAACCACCAACTAGATCAAGCTTCAGAATGCTTCCAGTACCCCAGCACTGGGGGCTACCTCTCTATGCCAGGGTCATCGTCACTGCAGCTGGAGGAGCTGAGCCAGTAGGGTGCTGCAGTTGGGGAATGCCATTTAAGGAAATTATGGAAGGATTTCAGGTGTTTGGACTAGAGAAGCAAAATCACTGGGGCAAGGTCATTTGGGGTATGAAGGACTTACATGACAGAACAATTAGATTTCTTCTGTGTGGGGCCTTGGGGAGCAGTTACAGGGAGGAACATTTCAATGTAGCCTAAGGCCCTTTCTATAACCAGAGCTCATCCACACTGCAAGCAGATCTCCTGGAAATACGAAAGGTCCTCAGCACTAAAGGTGTCAGTCAAGAACAGGACTGGCAAACATTCAGCAGCAGGTATGGGGAGGTGATAGGGGACTCCATTGGAGGCTATTCCTTCCAACTCTGACCTTCTATGGTTCCTGGAGTTCTGTGAGTGACAGAGAAGACTCAGTCAAAAACTGGTGGTTATGATTTGTTTGGTGTTTTTTTACCCCCAAGAGGGTAGCTTTTTAGTTTATTACAATTACTGTGCAGGCCCCCCATCATCACTATTAAATAGGCACTTGTCATTACTCACAGAGTGGTGAGCCACGGGACTCCGGGACTTCCCCACTCTGGGGCTCACTGTCCAGGGAGGGACAGAGCAGAGGCAGGGGTGCCGCTGTGAGGTTGGACCAGTACCTGCAAGAGAAGTTGGTTGCCCCACCTCATGCCAAGTTGTTTCGGGGACACTTGCCCATGTACCTCCTCAGTTTTTTCAGCCCTGGTCCCCCTGGTGGGCCCGTGGACATGATGTCATGGCTCCTGTCACTAACAGAACATCTGGGCAGAGGTGGCACCACAGGGCCTTACTGTTCTGCCTCCAGGGGCCAGATCCTGGCTCCCTCAGGAGCGGTACCACTCAAAACCCACCAGCCAGCCCGAGGCCACCTGACGAGGGGACAGCCTAGGTCAGCTGCAGGTTCCTCGAACAATACCCAGTCTAGACACTAATCAACCCCCTACCCACTGCCAATGCTTTATCCCTCAAAGAAAGAATTTTCCCCAGAACTCTTTTATAAATGCTTTTTCTAGGAGATGATTTCAGAATTCCTCCCGGGGTTTCTCCAGGACACGGCCCTTCCCTCACTGCCCTCCTCCAACTAGTTAGAAAGAGAAACAGCACAGATCAGCGTCATCCTCCACCTCCCCGCACCTGGCCAGGGCTGGGATGGGATGAGGCTGGGACTCTCAGGCCCTCCCAGGGAGTTTAGTGTGGGAAGATGGCAAGTTTCTAGGGTTCTCCTTCTAAAGGGCAACGTGATTAGCCTCTTGGGGTTCTAATGAAAGCCACGCACGAATACTCTCCCGAGAAGAAACGTATGTACAACAAGATTTTGCCTTCTGTTCTGGGGGAAAGGGGTGCCGTTAGACCCTCGAGATCCATCTGTGAAGCGCCTGCGTTTCAAGCGTGAGGGGTCCGGGTTTCCTCCACCGCCACAGCCCGGGCGCGGGGAGGGGTCCCCTAGCCTCCCTCTGGAGGTACAGGACATCTCGGGCTCTCCATTTGCCGGGCTCTAAAATGGGCGCTCGCGCCCCTCGGTCCCTGGGGGCTGCATCCGGAGGCTGGTGGGGCGGGCAGGGGGCAGCACGGCTCCCGGTTGGTCTCCGCAGCCGGGGGAGGGCGAGCATGTGCGCTCGGGTGGGAGGGGGAGGCCGGCGCCTGGCACCGCACCGGGAAGGCGCGGGAGCGGACGCGCTGCCCACCCGCCGCAGAGGCGCCCCCGCCGCCGCCCGGGCCCGAGGGCGGGGCCCCTCGCCGGGGCGGCCCCTCCCCGCCCCTCCCTCCCGGCCACGGGCCTCCCCAGCCCGGCCGGCCCTCCCGCGGGCTGCACTCGGACACCGGGCTCGCCGGGATCAGAGCCGCGAGCCCGCCAGCCGGGACCATGGGCTGCGACGGCCGCGTGTCGGGGCTGCTCCGCCGCAACCTACAGCCCACGCTCACCTACTGGAGCGTCTTCTTCAGCTTCGGCCTGTGCATCGCCTTCCTGGGGCCCACGCTGCTGGACCTGCGCTGCCAGACGCACAGCTCGCTGCCCCAGATCTCCTGGGTCTTCTTCTCGCAGCAGCTCTGCCTCCTGCTGGGCAGCGCCCTCGGGGGCGTCTTCAAGAGGACGTGAGTGCCGCGCCCGTGCGCCCCCGCCCCGCGAGCCCTGGTGCCCACCAGCGCCCGGCCGACCCTTCCCTCCGCCCCGCGACCCGGCCTCGGCCCCAGCCCCTTGGGACTGCCCGTCGCCCCCGCCCCCCGGGCCGCGACCACCCCTCCCAGCTCCTCCGGCAGCGCCCCGCCTTGGCCGAAGAGCTGCCTCCCTCCCTCCCCGCAGCTCTCCCTGGGAAACTCTCTCCAGAGACTGAAGGTGACTTCTGGCTTATTTATTGGTCACCACTCATCCCTGTGAGAGGATAAAACCAGTTCCCACCTGCTTCCCCCACCCACCGCCCCGTGGGGAGAGGAGTGATGGAGTTTGCAGAGGTGTGGAGGGCGCCCCTCTTGCACAGCTCCTCTGGGGTTTGTCAGTAGCCCCAGCTGCCGGGGGCGGGATTGGAAGTGAGGTGGAAGGACCGTGTGAGGGCCAGCTCTGTGGCGGTGCAGCGTCCCAGAGGTGGCCTGCGGCTTGGCTGATTCCCAGGGCCGGGCTCCACCGTAGGCAGCTCCACATCGGCTAACACAGGCTGTCCCTTCCCCCGGGCAGCCAAGGGGTTGGTGGGTCCTGTGTAGCCCTCCTCCTGTGACAGCCAGAACATGGTTTCTGCGTTGGGCCCCGAGACACACAGCACCTCACCATTAAGGCCAGGTAGGGAGGGGCAGGACACTTCACCCATAGCTTGGTAAGGTGACACTCCAGCCCTGGTGCCAAGGTTCCCCTCCACTCCCCACCCACCTCATGCTACTCCTGCTTGGCCTCTGCCCCAGGACAGGGCTCTGGACTCTCCCTGGCACCACCCCCAGAGGTCCCCCTTTGATACCATTGCAGAGCCTCATTCTCTCTGCTTAAATTGGACAGAGCCACCTCTGGGGGCCTTTGGGGAGAGGCAGCAGGATTCACACTCCCAGTTCAGCGTGGAAAACAGAGACCCATCATAGAATAAGGAATAGATGACCTGTAAGCCAGAGAGCCTGCTGGGTGAGCCCCCAGCCCCAGCTCCTGGCTGAGTGGTTTCCCAGATCCCATGGACTCAATTGAGCAAGCAGCTGGCCTGGAGACAAAAACCACAGTTGGGCTACCCCAGAGAAACCTCTGGACAGGCCGTTCTGGGCTGTGGTCCTGCCCTTTGGCTCACTCAGGTGTTCATGAGGGCAGGTGTTTCCATCCACCTTGCTTCCAGAGCCGGCAGAGGGAGCACAGGTGTCAGTACAGATGAACCCCACTTTAAGCCACCCAGGCTTAAAAACATGGTCAATTTTGTAAGTGATTATCCCCATTTTCCCCAAATCCTCTTGTAAACCAAATTATTCTCCTTTTAAAAAGCGAGTCTCCTTGTGTACACCAGTGTTTTGTGGGTGTGGTACAGAATTGGAATATACAGGAGACTCAGAAAATCTTGAGAAAAAGCTCAAGATTCATTCTGCCTAGAGGTTTAATTAGAAACGAAGATAAAGTATCTGTAGGTAGCAGAGGTTTTTTTGGTTTTGTTTAAGTACTTTGACGTACAAAAGCTCCTTTACCTGGAACTTTTAAAGAACATATGTAGTGCAAAGAACAGGGAGGGGAATGAGGATAATTCGAAATGACAAGTTGGCAGGGCAGGGCAGGGCTTGAAGGGCTCTGAAGCCAGCAGAGATGCACACTCACCCAGCTGGGCCATCTCTTCCTGGGTAGCTTTGTGTCTCCCTCAGTGCTGCTTACCCAACACGGGGCTCTGAACAGGGAGCAGAGAGAGCCCTGCAGCAGGAACTGGTTCACAGAAAAGAAAAAGAATCATGGCAACAATGAAAACTCACTTTATTCTGCACTTGCTGTGTGCCAGGCACTATTCATGTATCAGCGCATTTAATCTTCACAGCCACCTTGCAAAGTAGTATTGTTATCTCCATTTTATGCATAAGGAAGTGGAGGCACAGAGAGGTTCAGGAACTCGGCCCACAGCACATGGTTGTTAAGAAGAGGCCCAGCCAGGAATCGAACTCAGGCGTTGTCTCTAAGACAGATACTTAGGCAATACCTCTTGCTTTGTGAATCATCATCGTAAACTCTGCAGATCAGGCACAGGTTTGGGATGAGTAGCCCTGAGGATGCTCATGGGCTGGGTATTCCTGAGCTCTGACAACTTCTGGGAACGCAACGGTGGGCCTCTGGGGCTTCCTGCTGGGATCTATGAGGTGGGGTACATCCTATCAGTGGTTGAGATTTAAATTCTGAACCTCCCACCCACCAAGACAAAATGCCATGAAGAACTCTTTCCTTTGGTTAAGAGCAAAGCAGATATACAGTAGAAACAGAAGAATGTCCAGGGGTGGCCTTGAGTGTAGGCGACAGTCCCCCACCATCTCACTGACTCTGGGCAGCTCTCATCACAGTCTCCCATCCCCCCAGACAGAACCTCCACCAGCCCTGCAACCAAGCTTCAAAGCTGGATTCCGTGGGACCATGTCTCAGCTAAAATGCAGTAGCCTCTCAAGCAAGTGCTTTGCAGCTTAAGTGATTACCAGCTCTGCTCTCGCTTGGTTGATACTTGTGAGTGGGGGATTGCTTTAGCGAATCTGTGAGAGCCAGCTGTTGCGGGGGAGTGGGGGAAAGTTGAGAATGACACATGGGAGAGGATAGTTGGGGGTAGTGTCTTTCTCATGGGTTCCTACTCAGGTCCTGCCTACTGCTGGGTCCAGACTGAGGGCACAGGCTGAGCGGGGCTTCTAGATGCCTCCATAGGGACGTGTGTTGGAAGGACTAGCATGGAAGGTGGAGAGCCTTGGATATTGGAGTGGGTGGAGGGGAAGACGTGAGCTCAGGGCAGCACCAGCTTGCTCACTCTCTCAGAGAAAAACAAAAAGCCACCTCATTGGCAATGGTGTGTAGGTATGTGCTTTGTCAGGCAGGAAAGGAGAAGGGGTATTTAGATTAAAGGTTAGGATTTTTCCTGGTTTCTTGGGGACCTGTCTAACCGCCCCAGGCAGTTGGGAGACCCCTTTATCTTGGAGGCGGCAGGGTAGGTAAACACTTTCAGAGCTTCCCCAGCCTTCACCCAGCCTCACCTTGGCCTCTCCCCTGCCCACGCTCTCTTAACAGAAGGTTTGTCAGAGGGTTTGTTGAGTTCTTCCTCTCTTTGCCCTATTCACTTTCTCTTTTTCTCCCTTTTTTCCCCTTAGATTCCTTGTACTCTGCAAGTCCTACCCTGCCCCAGAGCTAGCTATGACTCCCTCCTGGCCGCTGCATCATACAACAGTTTCCCAGGCCACCCCCAGACCTGCTGGTCGCTTCTAGTCCCTGGAACACAGCACAAACCAGCTTCTCCCCCTGAGCTGGGCTCTGGTTGGTCTCCCATCCACAAAGCCTCTACCTCTCCCTTGAGCACTTTGTCTACCTATCAGCATGCAATGAACCTGTGCCAAAAGCCTACTGGGAGTCCAGCACCAGACACTGTCCTTGTTTTAAAAATCGGCCCCAACATGGGGCTATTACGTGACCCCAACCCCCAGGTATGTACCCGAAAGAACTGAAAATGTATGTCCACATACTAAACCTGTATGTGAATGTTCCTAGCAGCATTATTCATCCCAGTCAAAAAGTAGAAACAAATAAACGTCCATCAACAGACAGATGGACAAACAAAAACATGGCCTATCCAGCCAGGTGTGGTGGTGCTTACCTGGTTGTCCCAGCTACGTGAGAGGCTGAAGTGGGAAGCTCACTCAAGCCCAGGAGTTCAAAGCCAACCTGGGCAGCATAGTGAGACTCTAGGGTCAAAACAAAACAAAAACGTGGTATATTGGATGGGTAGGCTGGCTCACTCCTGTAATCCCAGCACTTTGGGAGGCTGAGGCAGGTGGATCACCTGAGGTCAGGAGTTCAAGACCAGCCTGGCCAACATGGTGAAACCCTGTCTCTACTAAAAAAAAAAAAAAAATTAGCGGGGCATGGTGGCAGGCATCTGTAATCCCAGTGACTTGGGAGGCTGAGGTGGGAGAATCACTTTAACCCAGGAGACGGAGGTTGCAGTGCGCCGAGGTTGCGCCATCGCACTCCAGCCTGGGCAACAAGAACAAACATCTGTCTCAAGAAAAGAAAAAAAAAGTGGTATCCATGGAATGGAATATCACTCAGCCATAAAAAGGAATGAGATACTGACACATGCTGTACCACGGATGATCTGGAAAACATCACGCTAAGTGAAAGAAGGCAGACACAAGAGATCACATATTATATAATTTTATTTATGTAAAAGTCCAGAATAAGGAAATCTGCAGATATAGAAACTAAATTACTAGTTGCCTACGGCTAAGGGTAGGGTGTGGAGAGGAATGGAGAGTGACTATTAATGAATATAAGATTTATTTTTTATTTATTTTTTATTTTTTTGAGACATAGTCTTGCTCTGTTTCCCAGGCTGAAATGAGGTGGTGCGATCTTGGCTTGCTACAACCTTCACCTCCTGAGTTCAGGCAATTCTCAGGCCTCAGGCCTCCCAAGAAGCTAGGATTACAGGTGTGCACTACCATACCCAGCTAATTTTTGTATTTTTAGTAGAGACAGGTTTCACCATGTTGGCAAGGCTAGTCTTGAATTCTTGGCATCAAGCAATCCTCCTACCTCAGCCTCCCAAAGTGGTGGGATTATAGGTGTGAGCCACTGCACCTGGCCTGGATACAAGATTTCTTTTTGGGGTGACAGAAATGCTCTAAAGGTAGATTATAGTGATGCTTTTACAACTCCAAATATTCTAAAAACTATTGACTTGTATGCTTAAATATGTGAATTTTATAGTATGTAAATTATATATCAAATTTTTAAGTTAAAAAAATCTCAAAGCTAAGTTTGGTGCATCACACCTGTAATCCCAGCACTTTGGGAGGCCAAAGTGAGAGGATCACTTGAGGGCATGAGTTCAAGACCAGCCTGGGCAGCAAAGTGAAACCTTGTCTCTAAAAACTTTTTTAAATTAGCTGGGCATGGTGATGCACACCTGTAGTCCCAGCTACTCAGGAGGCTGAAGTGGGAAGATCACTTGAGCCTGGAGTTTGAGGCTGCAGTGAGCTGTGATTGCACCACCGCACTCCCACCTGAGCAACAGAGCAAGACCTTCTCTCAAAAACAAAAACAAAAATCTCAAAACGTATCCCACCCATTAATTCACCCATTCAACAAATGCCTCTTGAGCTGATCCTGATTGAAGGGTGAATACCACAGACAAAGTAAAAGTCATTGCACTCATGGAGCCCACACTCTGGAGAATTTTACACATCGAAATGAAGGAAATAAAGCGGGGTAGCGTGGGGAGTGGCAGATTTGGGGGGCTACTTAGCTAGGTGCTCAAGGAAGTCCTTTCTGGGGAGGTGATATTAAAGCTGACTCTTGAGTGACAGGAGAGAGCCAGGCATACAAAGAATTGAGGGAGAGGTGTTCCAAGTGAACAGACTGCAAGTTCAAGTTCAACCAACATCTAAGGAGCACGCACGCCCTGTGTACCCAGCACCACAGTGGGTTCGAGGGGATGCCATCATGTGCAAGATGCAGCTCCCAACCTCAGTCTAACAGGGTGGTCCTGCCTTAGCTTGGAATCTCCTCAAAGGCCAGTTTGTCTGCCCCTCCCCTTGGATCTCTCCAGGTTTAATATGGGGCCCTGAACAACTGGGATGTCAGTGTAAAGACTGGGGTGACTGAGTTAGACGGCAGCCTTTTTAACAGTTGCCCTGCCCTCAGTTTCAGCTGCCCCTTCCCCATCAGCCTGGCTTGAGATAGAGTCACCAACCTGCCCTAGCTCCCAGGGAGTCCCTTGTCTCCTGGTTTCTTGTCCCAGGTCCCCATACCATCTCCCTCAGGGTGGCTGTCCCTTTTGCCCCTTTTGGGGTAGATAGGGGCTAGAGACACTTTCATCTGTGACTCTCCCACAGTTCTGCTCTCTGCCCCTCTCCCCTGGTCCCTTGAGGAAGGAGGTCTTCCAGGCTGGGAGGGGAAGGGCGGGAGGAAGATGTCCTGAGCATCCCTGCTGGGCAGAGGGACTTCTTGGGACAAAATGTGGAGAATGTCAGTGCCATCAGGCCCTACCCATGGTGGCATGAGGCTGGGCCTCAGCAGCATTATTCCCCACCCCTGGGGGTGGCAGGCAGGAGTGGGCTGCCTGGCATCTTACTGCTCAAGCCCTTCTCCTGTTTCAGAGCCAACCATTCCCTCCTCTTTTCACAGAACCAGGAGGGCAAGAACAGTGCCCAAGGCAGGGCCAGGTCAAAGTGATCACGTGTTCCCTTGAGGTAAGGCAGAGCACGGGGCTGAGAGGGGGCAGCAGCAGCTCAAGGTCACCCAGCAAGTGTGGCTGGACAGGCAGCTCTAGCAGAGAGGGGAGTTCACCTTGTGGAGAACTCTGGCTCCCTCCTCTTCCCTCTCCCACTTACATCTTCTATGTGGAGCCATTAATAAGTAACTTGGTCATTTCCGAGGGTTCCTGAAGTAGGTTTTCCAGACTGTCTAGACTATTTTGTGGGTCTCTGTGGGTCTCGGTGAAAGTGAGGCTCTTTCTCTAATTGGCCTGAATTAACCTGAGAGCGCAGGACCAGGGAAGGGAAGATCAATGATCTGCCACTCTGCTGGCTTTGCCTGGATTGGGAGCTAAGACTTTGGATCCTGGCTCAGTTCTACTCCTTTTACCCTGTCTCAGCCTCAGTTTCCTAATCTGTAAAATGAGGAACAGGTGTCATTGCTGCCATGCTAGCTGAGATGTTGCCCAGGGTGGGGAGCGAGTGGGGCAGGGGACAAGGGGCATACCTCCCTCCAACAGTTCCTGGGCCAGCCTCCCAGGGTCACCCCAAAGGGCCTTGCAGCAGGAACAGGGGCAGGCCTGGGGGCAGTGGAACCTGGGAGCTGGCACTGGTCTCTGTATCCTGTCAGCTCAGTGCAGTTCTCTGGGCCTGACATTGCTCTTTGGGAAAGCCAGCAGGGAGGCAGTGAGCACCTGGGAGGGGGTGGCAGGTGGCCAGGGGAAAATCCCAGAGAGTGAACAAAAGAGGATGAAATGTCACATCACATGGACTCCTCCTGGCAGCTCAATCTCATGCAGAGCTTGTTGTCCTCATTTTACAGCAGAGGAAACTGAGGCTCAGAGGGGCTAAGCGTTAAGCGGCTTGCCCAAGCCACACCATTGGGAAGTGGCCGAGGCAGGCCTAGAACCCAGCATTCTGATTACAGATCCCACTACATTCTTGACTCCAAAACTGTTTTGACATGGTTATTCCATAATTTTTAATTACCCTCATTCCTAGAAGGGGCTATTGACCAAGCCATTTAAAACAGGCAATAAATGTATTTCAGTCTGGCTCTGGGATGTGTCTGGGACTTCCTTTTCCTTGGCAACAGCCTATCAGTCTAAAGAAATTTGTTCAGGCTGATGTTTGGAATGCCCAGGCACAGCCCTGTGGAAGCAACTGGAGAGGGAGGGCAGCTGGGATCTACAGACAAGATTTCCTGTGGCACAGATGTCCTCATTTATTGGGAACAGGTCTCCATCCCCCTAACCTCCAAGCCTGTCAAGCTAAAATCACAGCCCAGGGAGATACAGGGAGATTTCCCAGGCTTGGCTCTTTCCAGCCCCCCTTTTCCATCTTTTCTCTCTTTATCCCTCCCTCGTGCCTGTGGCTGAGCCTGGGACCAACCATGTCCCCAGTGGGCACCTAGTGTCCTTCTCAAGAATGACAGGTAAGAGGAGACAAAGAGCACAGAACAGGACAGAGGCGAAACCTGAAGAGGGAGGGCTTCCTGACCCCTTTCATCCCTTCCTGACCCCTTCCCCTTTCCCCTATCCCCCACTGTGTACCTGGCACCTTTCTGGCAACCCGTCCCTACATCATTCTTTCTCTGCCTCTATCTCTGTCACCCCTATCAGATAAACTAGCAAAACTCCCACATTGGCCTCCCAGCAGTAACCAGTCCCTTCTACCAGGCCATCCCGTGTAAGGTGGCAAGACAAGCGTTCCCCAAGCGCTGTGCCAGTCACTAGCCACGTCCAGAAGCCTGGGTTAAGTGTCTCTGCAGGGCTAAATGTGGGGCCAGACATGGCTTCCACAATGAACGGGCGGAGGCAGATGCCTGGGGAAGCTGGCAGTGGAGCCAGCAGTGATGCTACTGAGCATGTAGATCTCTGCTAAGCCCCGCAGAGGGGTGTTAGAGGCGCGTGTTCTAGAGACTGCGGCAGCTCTCCAGTGCTTCCTAGCCCTGCCATCAATGCTCTGCAGAATCTGCTCTCCTGTTCTCGGCTGGCGCTTCCCTCTCCAGCCGGGCTTGGTCCATGGCTCCCTCCTTTCCCTCCTGCATTTGCACCTTCTAAGTGGAGCCATTAGCGAGTAACTCAGTCACATACCCGTACACATGTACACACACATGCACACACACTCCTCCATGGAAAAGCAGCATAGCATACGGATTATCAAGCCAGAAGACCTTGGTTAGAATCCAGGCTCTGTCTGCTGCTATCTTAGCCTGAGTTTACTCATGGGTCAAATAGGCACAATGACAAAGCCTGCCTCACAGCCTGGTCATATGTACCAAATGACAAAGGTTAGCAGTTGTCGTGCAGACCACAGTCGCACTCGCCATTATCCTGGTTTCCTTTCCCATAACTCTGTGCAGCCCCTGCCCCTGTCAGTTTATAGATCCCAGGTCCCACCCCTCAGGACCGTGCTGCAGGGCCGATTGCTTCACCACTGTCCCCCAGGATTTTAAGCAACAATGATAACGAGTTAGTTCTTCAAGAGAGTTTTGCACTTGACTTGGGGCATCCCTGCTTACCGTAAAGTGGTGAGTGAGGAGGTGGAAATGTTGTGTCCTGGTTCCGGGATCAGTAGGGGGATATCTGAGAGTGCCGACAGGGGATCTGCTTGCTATCCCTAAAGTCAGGCCACCCAGGAGGCTGCCTAGCTTATCTTGTCCAGGGAAAGGGAGGAGTAAGAAAGAGAACTATGATGAGCTGCCTGCTTTTCATCAGCCCATGGTGTGTATTAGCATTGCCTCTGTGCCAGGTGCCAAGGAGGATGCTGGAGCAGAAGCATATGGGGGTACAGCGAGTGGCAGCAGGCAGTGGGCATTGGGCAGGGGTGTGGCACAGCCCAACTCTCAGTTCTGGGGACTGGCAGAGCAGGAACCCCAGGGGGAGTCAGAAGGGCCCTGAGCAGGCCTCCCCATGACACACCCTCCCTCCGTCTCCTTCTAACAGCTGGCCTTGAGGTTGGTCCCCCTCCCCTACTGATGAGTTCTGATCTGGGAACACGCTGGGGTCATGACTGTCATGATCGGTAATCTCCCTAGCAGATCAGCCTGGAAACAAGAAAGGAGAAAATAATGAACTGCTGCTATCAGCAGAGCCGTCCTGATAAAGGATTTAATCAAAAATGGGGCAAGATGAGATGGCTGAGGGCCAAGGCCAAGAGCCAAGGGGGTCAGGGGCAGAAGCTCTGGGAAGACAGCCTGAGGGGTCGCTGGGGCCTCCCCCTTTCCTTGTGTGAAACTCAGAGAGGGCTTTTCCCCTCCCCTCTCTCAGCTCCCACCTTTCCATGTCCAGCAGCCACACTGGAGGCTGATGGTGGGTGGTGCCTCTCTCACTTTTCAGAATCTGAGAAAGTTCCTCTACAACCTCCAGAACCTTCCTGCTGCCCAATCTCTCCTCTCTGACATTAGCCTTTCAGATTGGCCCCAGAAAATACAAGTCTTTATCCTTTCTCTGAGAATCTGGTTATTGGGCAGTTTCCCAAAAAAGACCTTGACAGAGCCTTAGACACACCATTCATTCACTCACTCATTCATTCATTCATTCATTCACTGGTAAGGTAGCAGGCCCTCCACCTGCCTGCTGTGGGCTTTTCTATGGTCTGAAGAAGGGAAAGATCAACACGGTCATCTCTCAGTGGGGATGGCCGAAGCACCTCCTCTCCCACCTGCACATTTGCCAGGCACAGATCCTTTGACCTGTGCCTGCTTCAGGGGTCAGCAAATCACCCAAATACCTGGGCTGTGGGCACTGGTGCAGGTGGCCCGGGCCTGTTGCCTGTGAGGCAATGGCTGCCTCAGCATTCCTGTGTGGGGAGGGCACAGGGCAGCCAGTGCCAATTCCTGAGGGGGAGGAAATACCCAGCTCAGGGACTTCCAGGCTCAGGTTCCATCCGGGTCCCACCTGTGGTTGCATGCTATGGCACAGGTCTCTTGAGATGCTCAAAGCAGGTTCCCTGAAAGGGGTGGGAAATATTTTTTGCATTAATTGCTTTTAAGTGAACAGTTTAAGGTTTAAGGAAATCACATACAATTGTGTGTAGGTAGAATAATAGTGGCGAGGCTTTGTGAAGAGTCCTGTGGCCACCTTGTTAGGTAGATTGTTATCTGAGCAGACAGATACTGACAGCTTGCTCACAGCTATTAAGTGGGCAGCTTCTTCCTCAGCTCTCTTCCTTTTCTACCAGAGGGTGAGAAACATCTTGGCTGCCCAGACCACCCAGCAAATGGAGGAGAAGGGGGAGGGGATGCTTCCAGCCCCTCCCTGACACGGCTCTTCCTTCCTGCAGCCTGGCCCAGTCACTATGGGCCCTGTTCACCTCCTCTCTGGCCATCTCCCTGGTGTTTGCCGTCATCCCCTTCTGCCATGACGTGAAGGTGCTGGCCTCAGTCATGGCACTGGCGGGCTTGGCCATGGGCTGCATCGACACTGTGGCCAACATGCAGCTGGTGAGGATGTACCAGAAGGATTCGGCTGTCTTCCTCCAGGTGAGCCAGGCCAGCAGGCACAGGGCTGAGGACTGGGGAAGGCACGGGAGTTCCCCGGACCCCCTCAGTCTCTCCCAGCTTCCTCCCCCAGGTGGCCGCTTACAGCTGGGTTAGTAAGTTCTAGACTCAGTTTCCCCATCTGTAAAGCAGGGCAGTGATCCCTGCCCTCACTGCTAGGTGTCCCAGGAGATTAAGCGCTCAAGAGAGAAAGCTCTTTGCGAACTGGAAAGGGGGTGTGACTCAGGGTTTGGCTTCTCTCTCTTTTCTCTCCTTCCCTCTCTCCTCTCTCTTATTCCATCTCCTCCAAGTCACCCAGGATTCAGGCCACCCTTCCCTTTTTTGTGCCCCCTTCCTTTTGGGGTGTTAGCTAGTTGCTGCTAACATGGGGATCAGTTCCAACTGGGGATTAAGAAATACAGGGAGGGAATTTCCCACTGTCACCCAAGTCATCTCAGGCCAGCAGGGTGATTGAGAGAGGAGTGTCATTCCTCACCTCTCCTGCTTCCTACCCACCATGGCTCCCCACTCCAGGGCTGGGCAGCAGCCCCAGATGGGGCACAGGGTGAGGTTGGGGAGGGGGCTCACTGTGGGTACTCTGGGCTGGACAGCGGGCCATGGCTTCCCCAGGCTGAAGACTGAACCACACCCCCACCTGCCATCTTTCCTCTGTCCCCAGGTGCTCCACTTCTTCGTGGGCTTTGGCGCTCTGCTGAGCCCCCTTATTGCTGACCCTTTCCTGTCTGAGGCCAACTGCTTGCCTGCCAATAGCACCGCCAACACCACCTCCCGAAGCCACCTGTTCCATGTCTCCAGGGTGCTGGGCCAGCACCACATAGAGGCCAAGCCTTGGTCCAACCAGACGTTCCCGGGGCTGCCCCCAAAGGACGGGGCAGGGACCCGAGTGTCCTATGCCTTCTGGATCATGGCTCTCATCAATGTGAGTGTCCCTGGGGTGGGCTGGGTAGGGAGCTAGTGGACAGTCCACACATCGAGTCCACCCCACGCCAAGTGCAGATTCTTCAGATGCTGAGAAACCTGCTGGGGCTGATGTGCATCCCAGAGGAGGCAGGAGGATGGGAGAACTAACCCTCCCTGTGGTTCCCCCAACCCTGGTCCTTCAGTGACTTGTGATTGCAGTTCTCAAGGAAGGTAAAACAGTGAGCAGGCTGAGCACAGTGAAAACCAGGGTCAGCTATCGAATTATCTGAGGCTCTGTGGGAAACTAGTTTTTTTCCTCCAAGGCCGGATGAAGTAGGCACTGGACAGACCCTGGCAGGAAATGGCCAGTTTTTCTCTGGGGCCCTTCATCCATGGTGGGATTCTCCTGTGCCCTGTTGTCAGGGGCTCCTGTGGAAGCTGGGAGATAGACAAGATGACCTCTCCTAAGGGGCCCTGCCTGCCAAGACAGCCTATGGTGGGAACAGCAGAGAGACCACTTCACCCCATGACTGGGTCAGACACTGACCCAGCTGTAAGTGGCCACTTGGGGTGAGGAAGCTGGGAGAGACTGAGGTGGCCCGAGGAGCTCCCATGCCCACTTTGTTCACCCCTGCCAAGTCAGCACTGACTCTGGTCTCTTGCTGGAAACCTCCTCTGGTGCTCTGCAACCCAAGTTGGGATCTCCCACGTTAGCCCAGGCTGGAGCCAGAGCGTCAGGAGGGGAGACCCCCTACCCCATCTGCCTGGCTTGAGGAGGACTGTCAGGAACACCAGAGCAGCCCTGGCTCCTGGGCTGGGGGTGGGGAGCATTCCAGTGGCCACAATCCTGGCTGTGGGGTGGAGGCACCATGCTGCTTGTCACGGTGGCTTAGAGCCTCTCTTTGCAGTGGGTGGACTTATCAGCTCTTCTGGGGCAGGCAGGGTGGACTCAGGCACTAGAGCAGCTGCCCAGCTGCTGCTGAGCCTCAAAATATGCCACACTCATAGCACTGAGAGGAGCCTTTGAGACCACCATTCCAGTGAGCAGGAGGGCAGGGTGGGGGTGTCATGCCATCACCAGCTCAAGGCCCTGACAAGGGACTGGTAGGAGGCTGAGCCCAGCTGGAAGCCCTGACCCTCAGCACAGGTCTATACCATCTACCTGCTGCCCCTCATCACCCTTCCTTTATAGATTTCCTTTCCCTGGTCTGAATCTCCTCTGGGAGGTCTCATAAACACACTCTCCCTCTACTCCTTCCCTTTTCAGCCCATGGCCATCGATTGTTTTGGAAACAATGCAGCTTTGGGCCTCTGCCTTCCAGGAGGGAACTTCGAAGGAAAGGAGTAGTGTCAGTAGAACCTCTAGGCTGGGACTCCCAGACCAGGAAGTTGGAAGGTCTGGCTTAAGCCGGAGGTTTGTTCTCTCTTGCCCCATGAAGTGCAGACTGGAGGGACTTTGTTTGCTGCAGGATTTCCGGACTTTTTTCTATTGGTTTGTGTCTGAAAATAAACAGTCCAGCATAGAGGAAGATGGGGCTGTGCATGCAGTCATGTGGGCGCACACGCACGTACATGCGCATGCACGGACACACGCATGCCCCACCTGGCCTTCTCTGACTTTTAAGGTGGGGCTGTCTTCATTGAATGGAATTCTTATAAAATCGGGTGTGTTCCTGCCAGCAGTGCCAGCCAATCCTCTATGAAGTCCTTCCCAGCACCCACCTCCCTGGAAAGCCCCACCTGAGTGATCACGCCTCTGGTACAGCTGTTTCCCCTTGGCCTTTACTCAGGCACTCTGCCACTACAGGCCTCTGTGGGTGGGTTTCCTGTTTCCGCCTCACACCGGGGGGAGGGCTGTGTCTCCCCATCTAGGGCTCAGATCTCCTGAGGGCAGGGGCTATTCTCTCCCCACTGAGGCCTGACGGCCAGGGTCTGTGTTTGACCTTGACTTCTTTTTGAGTGTGCAGAAAGGCTCCCAAGGTCACCCTAGGGAGATACCAACACAGGGGTGGTTTTTGTCTTTCACTCCTGTCGGGTGGTTTGGGGAAGTACTGGTGAGAGCCAGCCTGCCTCCAGGGGCGGGGAACGGTTTCCCCAGAAGAGCACCAGGCAGGGGCTGGCAATCTGCTGGCCTTCCATCTCTACCCTGCTGGGCTCTCTTTCGGGCCCGGAAGAGCCCAATAGCTAGGCACTCTCACCAACCTCTGGGAGACATCCACCGCTCCCTGGGCTTCCTCTCCTTCCTAAGCAAAAGGAACTGGGCTGAAGTTGCAGCAGAAAGGACAGTAGTTAGACTTGACGAGATACTTTCAGGCAGCCAGCGGTGAGACACAGGCAGGAGCCCCCGAGGAATGTGGTAGAAGCTTCTTCAGGCAACTTCAGAAGCAGGAACCATTTCCTATTGCTCTGAAGAAGCTCAGATTTAGCATAAACTGCAGCAAGCCGAATATTGGGCTTATGTGTATTTTTAATCAAAAGGAGACCATGTTTGTGTTTTCAAGCCTCTGAGGAGAGCCTCTGCGCCCTGCTGGGATAAACATCACCAAGGCAGCTCCTTAGGTGGAGCCAGCACTGGAAAAATCAGGATGCCAGGTTCCAGTCTTGCTTTGCCCTGAGTCTGCTGTGTGACCAGGGCAGTCTCTCAGTCTCTAGTTTACCCCTTAGATCTCTTCCAGTTCTAACAGGTTATGACTAAGTGATAACATCAAGCCTCAGTTATCCTATCTGAAAAATGGGGATAATAGTCCCCCAGCATATTTGGTAGAGGTGTAATGCCCAAAAGCAAAGCTGCTTTGTAAAGCATCACGTGACCTGCCAGCATGAAGGAGTGTGAGGTGTGACCCCAGCAAGCTTACCCCCAACAGCTCTCCTGGGCCAGCAGAGTTTGAGTCGAAGCTTTGCATGTGACAAGTATCCGTCTTTTCAGGGAAGCGAGGATGGCAAAGATCAGGCAGCAATTATCCCAAGCCTCTCCACTCCTACCTTGGTCAAGGCACCTGGCTTCTTAGATGGGGATGGCCCAGCTCTTAGCTGGGAACCCTTGGGAAAGAGCTGTCCTCTCCCAGGACTATGCACATGCAGTGTGTGCAGAGGCCAGGCGTGGGAAGGGGGAGCCTCGGGGCAGGGCTCCCTGACCCTCTGCCTGCTCCTCAGCTTCCAGTGCCCATGGCTGTGCTGACCCTGCTGTCCAGGGAGCGACTGCTGACCTGCTGCCCCCAGAGCAGGCCCCTCCTCCTGTCTGCTGATGAGCTGGCCTTGGAGACACAGCCTCCTGAGAAGGAAGATGCCTCCTCACTGCCCCCAAAGTTTCAGTCACACCCAGGTAGGGGCTCTAATAAATTTGCATCCCCACAGCCTCATGTTAAGGCTTCCTTGGTAACCCCTCTCCCAGAGAGAATGAACCTAGATCACAGGTGATAATCATTTCTTTTTTTTTTTAGAGAGGGAGTTTCACTCTCGTCACCCAGGCTGGAGTGCAGTGGTGCAATCTTGGCTCACCGCAACCTCAGCCTCCCAGGTTCAAGCGATTCTCCTGCCTCAGCCTCCCGAATAGCAGGGATTACAGGCTCACACCACCACACCTGGATAATTTTTGTATTTTTAAAGTAGAGACGGGGTTTTGCCATGTTGGCCAGGCTGACCTCGAACTCCTGACCTCAGGTGATCCACCCGCCTCAGCCTCCCAAAGTGCTAGGATTACAGGTGTGAGCCACCGTGTCCAGCCACAGGTGATAATGTTTTCTTTTTTAAAAAAAACCTTGGCCCTGATGGTGCAACCTGACCAAGAGAATGAGGAAGGCAGACTTCTGGCTCCAACCTCCATTCTGCTCAGCCTTGCCTTTTGTTACCTTGGGCAAGTCACTTGACCTCTTTGAGCTTTGGTTCCACCAAGATGGGGAGATGGACAGGGGCTGTTCCTAACAGAAAGGTAGTGAAGGTGGAGGCAGTAGGTGGGCCCCATCCCACAGGGCTCTTCTGACTGCCAGCCACGTCCCTGGGACATGCAGAGGGAGGGCACAGAAGCTGAGACTCACCCCTGCTCTCCCTGTGCCTCCTCCAGGGCATGAGGACCTGTTCAGCTGCTGCCAAAGGAAGAACCTCAGAGGGGCCCCTTATTCCTTCTTCGCCATCCACATCACAGCCGCCCTGGTCCTGTTCATGACCGATGGGTTGACGGTGAGCCTGCCTCAGAGAGCACCCCCTATTGGGGGAACCTGCACCCTGAGACTCCAGTCTGGGAATGGCAAGAGAAAGAGAGGAGCATGAAGGTTTCCTGGAGACCTCACCTGGAGTACAGTTGATTCAAAAATTTAATCTAAAGTCCTAGGGAGACCATCTCCAGAATCAGTCGCAGTGTACTGGTACTATGGACCTCTGTCTTGGCCAGTTGCTTTTTTTTTTTTTTTTTTATGTTAGTGCTATAGGTAGGGGCCTAACTGGTTTGTTGTTGGGGCAGGCTACCTGCATTTTTTAAAGGGGTGGTGCCCTATTCCCCAATTAGAGGTCATGTCATATAAACTCTTTGCTTCCTGTAATACATTACAAACCTGAGTGTCTCAAGCCAGTGTTGTAATCAAGCTTCAGGTGGAATTTAGGCCCAGCTGTTCATTTCACTAGTGACCCCTGTTACATTAGTTAGCACCTTTTCCTAGAAACTTCTTAGGATTACATCAGGACAGTCATGAATGGCTGATCAACTGATTGCCATATGATGGCCTCTCCAAAGAAAAAGCCCTAAAAAGTTAGATGAGCTGGTGGAAAGCACTCATGACAGTACTGGTTGACTTCCAGCACTTGGTGTGACCTTGGACAAGTCACTTCTGTCTGCTTTCTCACCCATAAAACGAGATGCTTGTACACCTTTTTTTTTTTTTTTTGAGATGGAGTGTTGCTGTGTCCCCCTGGCTGGAATGCAATGGCATGATCTTGGCTCACCGCAATCTCTGCCTGCCTGGTTCAAGCAATTCTCTTGCCTCAGCCTCCCAAGTAGCTGGGACTACAGGCACATGCCATCACACCTGGCTAATTTTTGTATTTTTAATAGAGACAGGGTTTCACCATATTGGTCAGGCTGGTCTTGAACTCCTGACCTCAGGTTTTCCAACTGCCTCATCCTCCCAAAGTGCTAAGATTACAGGCATGAACCACCGTGCCTGGCCGCACACATCTTTTTTTTTTTAAGTGGTGTTCTTCTCTGGTTGACGTGGGGAACAGTTCCTGTCTGCCCAGGACTTGTAGCCATGGAGGTCCTGTGAGGGCAGGCACTGCTCCCCACTTCAACCAGGAAAAGCCAACTCTCTGGAACCCCTAGGTCTCCACGGTGTAGTCTATAAGCTAAGGCACCCCAGGTTCTGTCCTCAGCTCAGGCCCAAGTGTGCTGTGTAGCCTTGGCTCCAAGCCCAGCCCTGGCTGAGCCTCTGGGAACAGGAGAAGGCAGTCATCCCACTGCCCTCAACACACCTGCCCAGCCTGGGCTCCCTTTGTGAGGGTGGTTGTCTGGCTGGGCTGCAGGTGTGCTCAGCGGTGCCCGGTCTCTCCACAGGGTGCCTATTCCGCCTTCGTGTACAGCTATGCCGTGGAGAAGCCCCTGTCTGTGGGACACAAGGTGGCCGGCTACCTCCCCAGCCTCTTCTGGGGCTTCATCACACTGGGCCGGCTCCTCTCCATTCCCATCTCCTCAAGAATGAAGCCAGCCACCATGGTTTTCATCAACGTGGTAAGCAGCTGAATAGCCTCCTCTGATTTCTGTGGGACCCAGGAGAAGCCTTCTCCTCCTGGCCCTATCCCAGGACATTTTCCCAGGCCTGGACTCTGCCAGCAGGATGGGAATGCAGGAGTAGAGGGAAGAGAGGGGAGAGAGTGTGATGAGGAAGGGGTAGGAGCCTGGGAGGTGGAGCCTTCCTATATGACCATGAAAATCCTTTCCCCTCTCTGGGCCTCTGATCTTATAAAGGAAGGGTCTGTAGGAGGTGCCGGCTGCAGTATGTGGAGCCCATCCGTGCTGACAACTCTCTGAGAGCATGAGGAAAGCCAGTGCTGGCCTTGGTCCTCCTGTGTTTACCGTGGTCCCCAGCTGGTCAGAGCCCTCCAGCCAGTGGAAAGTGATGGAGGCCAGGGATCTTGCAGCCTTCAGAGTCACCACCTCTGGGCTGGGTCCTGGCTCTCCTAGGTGATTCTTCTTTTTGGAGACAGGGTCTTACTCTGTCACCCAGGCCAGAGCACACTGGTGCAATCTCAGCTCACTGCAACCTCTGTCTCCCAAGTTCAAGTGATTCTCCTGCCTTAGCTTCCAAGTAGCTGGGATTACAGGCATCCATCACCATGCCCAGCTGATTTTTGTATTTTTAGTGGTGATGGGGTTTCACCACAATGGCCAGGCTGGTCTTGAACCCTGACCTCTCAAGTGATCCACCCACCTTGGCCTCCCAAAGTGCTAGGATTACAGGCATGAGCCACTCTGCCCAGCCCTAGGTGATTCTTAAGTTGGCAGAAGGGTACGGAGGATGACCTTCAGGGAACTGGTCTGCCTGGGAGGCAGGAAGTCTGGGTCTGAGCAGTGGGTTAAGACTCTTGCCTTGGCACCCATCCATGTCGCCATCCATCCATGTCCACATTACAGACTCCTGCTGAATCGTCTAGTCCAATCTCCGAAAAGGCTTGAGCCACCTCTATAACATCCCTTCTCAGGGGTTCACTGTCTGCTTAAACACCTCTAGTAACTGCAACTCACTACCTTTCCAAGGAGCCCAGTGAGGGTACTAAGCCCAGGTAACTCACTACCTTTCCAAGGAGCCCAGTGAGGGTACTAAGCCCAGGTAACTCACTACCTTTCCAAGGAGCCCAGTGAGGGTACTAAGCCCAGGTAACTCACTACCTTTCCAAGGAGCCCAATGAGGGTACTAAGCCCAGGTAACTCACTACCTTTCCAAGGGGCCCAGTGAGGGTACTAAGCCCAGGCAACTCACTACCTTTCCAAGGATCCCAATGAGGGTACTAGCCCAGGTAACTCATTACCTTTCCAAGGAGCCCAGTGAGGGTACTAGCCCAGGTAACTCACTACCTTTCCAAGGAGCCCAGTGAGGGTACTAGCCCAGGTAACTCACTACCTTTCCAAGGAGCCCAGTGAGGGTACAAGCCCAGGTAACTCACTACCTTTCCAAGGAGCCCAGTGAGGGTACTAGCCCAGGTAACTCACTACCTTTCCAAGGAGCCCAGTGAGGGTACTAGCCCAGGTAACTCACTACCTTTCCAAGGATCCCAATGAGGGTACTAGCCCAGGTAACTCACTACCTTTCCAAGGAGCCCAGTGAGGGTACTAGCCCAGGTAACTCACTACCTTTCCAAGGATCCCAATGAGGGTACTAGCCCAGGTAACTCACTACCTTTCCAAGGAGCCCAGTGAGGGTACTAAGCCCAGGTAACTCACTACCTTTCCAAGGAGCCCAGTGAGGGTACTAGCCCAGGTAACTCACTACCTTTCCAAGGAGCCCAGTGAGGGTACTAGCCCAGGTAACTCACTACCTTTCCAAGGAGCCCAGTGAGGGTACTAGCCCAGGTAACTCACTACCTTTCCAAGGAGCCCAGTGAGGGTACTAGCCCAGGTAACTCACTACCTTTCCAAGGAGCCCAGTGAGGGTACTAGCCCAGGTAACTCACTACCTTTCCAAGGAGCCCAGTGAGGGTACTAGCCCAGGTAACTCACTACCTTTCCAAGGAGCCCAATGAGGGTACAAGCCCAGGTAACTCACTACCTTTCCAAGGAGCCCAGTGAGGGTACTAGCCCAGGTAACTCACTACCTTTCCAAGGAGCCCAATGAGGGTACTAGCCCAGGTAACTCACTACCTTTCCAAGGAGCCCAGTGAGGGTACTAGCCCAGGTAACTCACTACCTTTCCAAGGAGCCCAATGAGGGTACAAGCCCAGGTAACTCACTACCTTTCCAAGGAGCCCAGTGAGGGTACTAGCCCAGGTAACTCACTACCTTTCCAAGGAGCCCAGTGAGGGTACTAAGCCCAGGTAACTCACTACCTTTCCAAGGAGCCCAATGAGGGTACTAGCCCAGGTAACTCACTACCTTTCCAAGGAGCCCAATGAGGGTACTAGCCCAGGTAACTCACTACCTTTCCAAGGAGCCCAGTGAGGGTACAAGCCCAGGTAACTCACTACCTTTCCAAGGAGCCCAGTGAGGGTACTAAGCCCAGGTAACTCACTACCTTTCCAAGGAGCCCAGTGAGGGTACTAAGCCCAGGTAACTCACTACCTTTCCAAGGAGCCCAGTGAGGGTACTAAGCCCAGGTAACTCACTACCTTTCCAAGGAGCCCAGTGAGGGTACTAAGCCCAGGTAACTCACTACCTTTCCAAGGAGCCCAGTGAGGGTACTAAGCCCAGGTAACTCACTACCTTTCCAAGGAGCCCAGTGAGGGTACTAAGCCCAGGTAACTCACTACCTTTCCAAGGAGCCCAGTGAGGGTACTAAGCCCAGGTAACTCACTACCTTTCCAAGGAGCCCAATGAGGGTACTAGCCCAGGTAACTCACTACCTTTCCAAGGAGCCCAGTGAGGGTACTAGCCCAGGTAACTCACTACCTTTCCAAGGAGCCCAATGAGGGTACTAGCCCAGGTAACTCACTACCTTTCCAAGGAGCCCAGTGAGGGTACTAAGCCCAGGTAACTCACTACCTTTCCAAGGAGCCCAATGAGGGTACTAGCCCAGGTAACTCACTACCTTTCCAAGGAGCCCAGTGAGGGTACAAGCCCAGGTAACTCACTACCTTTCCAAGGAGCCCAGTGAGGGTACTAGCCCAGGTAACTCACTACCTTTCCAAGGAGCCCAATGAGGGTACTAGCCCAGGTAACTCACTACCTTTCCAAGGAGCCCAGTGAGGGTACTAGCCCAGGTAACTCACTACCTTTCCAAGGAGCCCAATGAGGGTACTAGCCCAGGTAACTCACTACCTTTCCAAGGAGCCCAGTGAGGGTACAAGCCCAGGTAACTCACTACCTTTCCAAGGAGCCCAGTGAGGGTACTAGCCCAGGTAACTCACTACCTTTCCAAGGAGCCCAGTGAGGGTACTAAGCCCAGGTAACTCACTACCTTTCCAAGGAGCCCAATGAGGGTACTAGCCCAGGTAACTCACTACCTTTCCAAGGAGCCCAATGAGGGTACTAGCCCAGGTAACTCACTACCTTTCCAAGGAGCCCAGTGAGGGTACAAGCCCAGGTAACTCACTACCTTTCCAAGGAGCCCAGTGAGGGTACTAAGCCCAGGTAACTCACTACCTTTCCAAGGAGCCCAGTGAGGGTACTAAGCCCAGGTAACTCACTACCTTTCCAAGGAGCCCAGTGAGGGTACTAAGCCCAGGTAACTCACTACCTTTCCAAGGAGCCCAGTGAGGGTACTAAGCCCAGGTAACTCACTACCTTTCCAAGGAGCCCAGTGAGGGTACTAAGCCCAGGTAACTCACTACCTTTCCAAGGAGCCCAGTGAGGGTACTAAGCCCAGGTAACTCACTACCTTTCCAAGGAGCCCAGTGAGGGTACTAAGCCCAGGTAACTCACTACCTTTCCAAGGAGCCCAATGAGGGTACTAGCCCAGGTAACTCACTACCTTTCCAAGGAGCCCAGTGAGGGTACTAGCCCAGGTAACTCACTACCTTTCCAAGGAGCCCAATGAGGGTACTAGCCCAGGTAACTCACTACCTTTCCAAGGAGCCCAGTGAGGGTACTAAGCCCAGGTAACTCACTACCTTTCCAAGGAGCCCAATGAGGGTACTAGCCCAGGTAACTCACTACCTTTCCAAGGAGCCCAGTGAGGGTACAAGCCCAGGTAACTCACTACCTTTCCAAGGAGCCCAGTGAGGGTACTAGCCCAGGTAACTCACTACCTTTCCAAGGAGCCCAATGAGGGTACTAGCCCAGGTAACTCACTACCTTTCCAAGGAGCCCAGTGAGGGTACTAGCCCAGGTAACTCACTACCTTTCCAAGGAGCCCAATGAGGGTACTAGCCCAGGTAACTCACTACCTTTCCAAGGAGCCCAGTGAGGGTACAAGCCCAGGTAACTCACTACCTTTCCAAGGAGCCCAGTGAGGGTACTAGCCCAGGTAACTCACTACCTTTCCAAGGAGCCCAGTGAGGGTACTAGCCCAGGTAACTCACTACCTTTCCAAGGAGCCCAGTGAGGGTACTAAGCCCAGGTAACTCACTACCTTTCCAAGGAGCCCAGTGAGGGTACAAGCCCAGGTAACTCACTACCTTTCCAAGGAGCCCAGTGAGGGTACTAGCCCAGGTAACTCACTACCTTTCCAAGGAGCCCAGTGAGGGTACAAGCCCAGGTAACTCACTACCTTTCCAAGGAGCCCAGTGAGGGTACTAGCCCAGGTAACTCACTACCTTTCCAAGGAGCCCAGTGAGGGTACAAGCCCAGGTAACTCACTACCTTTCCAAGGAGCCCAGTGAGGGTACAAGCCCAGGTAACTCACTACCTTTCCAAGGAGCCCAGTGAGGGTACTAGCCCAGGTAACTCACTACCTTTCCAAGGAGCCCAGTGAGGGTACTAGCCCAGGTAACTCACTACCTTTCCAAGGAGCCCAGTGAGGGTACAAGCCCAGGTAACTCACTACCTTTCCAAGGAGCCCAATGAGGGTACTAGCCCAGGTAACTCACTACCTTTCCAAGGAGCCCAGTGAGGGTACTAGCCCAGGTAACTCACTACCTTTCCAAGGATCCCAATGAGGGTACTAAGCCCAGGTAACTCACTACCTTTCCAAGGAGCCCAATGAGGGTACTAGCCCAGGTAACTCACTACCTTTCCAAGGAGCCCAGTGAGGGTACTAGCCCAGGTAACTCACTACCTTTCCAAGGAGCCCAGTGAGGGTACTAAGCCCAGGTAACTCACTACCTTTCCAAGGAGCCCAGTGAGGGTACAGCCCAGGTAAGAAAGCATTTCCTTGGTTAAGTTTCCAGCAGAGAGGGGGTTTGGATATTACATTGCAGTTTCAGAGACAAAGATCATGATCCCTGAGAAAGGCCCTTGGTTTTGTCCTTGTGCCAGCTGATCCTCAAGAAAGAAATTTCAGTTCAATGTAGATGGGAGGTAGGTGAGTAAACGCAAACTCAAGAGGTTGAGGGTGAGAGGGAGATGAGCAGTGGAAGAATTTGCATTTCTCCGTAAATATTTTTGAGTTGAAGGGAGTTGTGTTCTGCAGGACTCAGGGTGGTACGAGCCTGTTGATATAGGAGGAGGGGTCTATGAAAATACCACTGTGGGAGAGTAACTGAGTGAGGAAGGCCCTGACAGAGGGGAGATGGGATGGAGAGCAGGGGCAGGGGAAGCGCTCAGCTCAGCAAGGAGGAAGGCCTTCTGTCCATGGAGCTGCGGTGAAATGACGTCAAAGGGAAAAGCTTCCAGAAGAGAAAGGGCAGAGACATGGTGGCCAGCCCTGGCTTCCTCCTCTAGGTCAGACACAAGCCCAATTGCTAGGACAGAGGAGACTGGGTGAAAATCTGGCTTTGGGAGAATAAAGGTCTGAAGCAACCACGTGTTTTAGGCATTGCCCATAAAAATGTGGAGTGCTGGGTTTTAAAAGGGAAAATCAGGTTCCTGGGCCCAACCCAGACTGAGTGAATCTGAATGTCCAGGAGGAGGCATAGCAATCTATATATTAAACGAATGCCCTGGGGGGAAATTATATCATCAGGCAAGCTTAGGAAAACACTGTCCTAGAACAAGTGACTCCCAAATACATCAGATTCACTGGAGCTGCTTTTAGAAAATAGGATTATGAAAAGGCCAGGCATGGTGGCTCTCACCTGTAATCCCAGAACTTTGGGAGGCCAAGGTGGGCAGATCACAAGGTCGGGAGTTGGAGACCAGCCTGACCAACACAGTGAAACCTCATCTGTACTAAAGATACAAAAATTAGCCGGGTGTGGTGGCACACGCCTGTTATCCCAGCTACTCCAGAGGCTGAGGCAGGAGAATGGCTTGAACCCAGGAGGCAGAGGTTGCAGTGAGCCGAGATCGCATCACTGCACTTCAGCCTGGGCAACAGAGCAAGACTTTGTCTCAAAAAAAAAAAAAAAAAGAAGAAGAAGAAATAGGATCATGGATCCCTACCCTAGAGATTCTGATTCAGGAGGTAAGGAGAGGAGCTTGGGCCTCTGGGTTGTTTTGGAAGCTTTCCGGCTGCTTTTGTGGGCACCCTGCTTAGGGACTGCAGCTGAGTGGCCCTGAGCAAGCCTCTCCTGTGCAGATGCAAAGTGCCTGTGTTATTTCACTGCGACTACTTCCAAGTATTCCGCTCTAGGTTAAACTAATGGCCATCCTGTTCTCAGCATTCTCCTGGGGCTTAACAGCTACGTCCAGACTTAGTGTGTTTGTGCTGTGTGCAAAACCCTGCTGCAAAATGCAAGCTGCCCAGTTCTGGAAGACAAGGCTCCTGCTTTCAGGGAGCTTATGGCCGGCCAGAGGAGGGCGGTGTGCCTCGGCACAGATGGAGGGTGAGGGGGTGTAGTCAGTGGGGATGCAGGCTCAGTGCCAGACTGAGTCACTCACTGGCTGAGGCAGGGGCCACACTGTGTGGGAAGATAGTTGGTTGGAGCTGATAGTTCACCCTGGTTGTATTTAGTCTTTTATCACCAAAGCTAAAATAAGACTTGGGTGTTTTTCAAACTTCCCCAAATCTAGAGATTTTTAGGGTGACAGTCTTTGAGGTTTGGCTAGAAATGAATGTGGTTTGTAGATGGGGTAGCCAGGTGGAGGGAGAGGAGCAGGAGCAGCAGCTTCCCAGCCCCGGCATCTGTCCCAGGCTCATAAGTTGAACACTGAATTTCAAGAAGGTGCCAGCCCCTGAAGGCAGGAGGTGAGCAGGCCTGGCTAAGGTTTAAAGGCCTGCATTCAGAGGCCTAGGTTGGGGGTATGAGGCTGACTTGGGGAGAGCATAGTAGGCAGGGTGGGGGATGGGAAGCAGAAAGAGATGAGGGGGGAAGTAGACAGGGGCTACATCCTCAGGGTTTTGTAAGCCAGGTTTTGAATTTTATTCTAAGTGGGCAGGAAGCTAATAGGTTTTAAACAGGTCTGCATTGCATTTTTTTCTTTTTCTTTTTCTTTTTTTTTTTGCATCTCAGATACATTTATTCATGCTATGAAGTAAATGACACTTTACAGGTGTCCCATGATATTTCACATTCCCATCTAACATAGCTTGCATTGCATTTTTAAAACATTATTTTTTATAGAGACCAAGCTGGTCTCGAACCCTGGGCTCAAGTGATCCTTCCTGCCTCAGCCTACCAAAGTGCTAGAATTCAAGACAGAAGCCACTATATCCAGCCACTTGCATTGCTTTTTTTTTTCCAGACAGAGTCTCACTCTGTCGCCCAGGCTGGAATGCAATGGTGTGATCTTGGCTCACTGCAACCTCCACTTCCTGGGTTCAAGTGATTCTCCTGCTGCAGCTTCCTGAGTAGCTGAGATTACAGGTGCCCACCACCATGCCTGGCTAATTTTTGTATACTTAGTAGAGACAGCGTTTCACCATATTGACCAGGCTGGTCAATATACTAAAAACTCCTGACCTCAGGTGATCCACCTGCTTCAGCCTCCCAAAGTGCTGAGATTACAGGCATGAGCCCAGCTTGCATTACATTTTAAAATGCACTCTAGTGTAGAAGAACAGACTGTAGCTGGCAAGAGTCAAGTATGGATTGTCTGTTATTGTAGTTCAGGAGCAAGAGGGAGGTGGCTGGGATGGGGGTGGTCTGGATGGATCGGAGCAATACAAAGATCTAACATGTTTTTTGAGGTGGTGTGGGCAGGACTTGCTGCTGACCCAGGTGTGGGAGGTAAGGAAAGGAGGAATCAAGGACCTCAGACACAGGATTTGAGCAACTGCATGATGGGGATGCTCTCACTTGATGTGGGCAGGAGTAGGGTTAACAGAGGAAGTGAGAAGTCTTGTTTGGGACACATGGTTAGTCATCCAGGGACTGGCTGTATCAAAGGGGCAGCTTTAGGTACAAGTTCGCAGTCCTAGACACAGCTCATGGCTAGAGGGATAGATGTAAGCATCCCTGCTGTAGAGGCAGGTGAAACATGGAGCAGGGCACTGTGGATATGGAAGGGCCAGAATAGAATCCTGGGCCATCCCAACATTGAGCGAGTAGAGGGGGAAGCAAGAACAAATGGATCTCAGGGACAGTGTTCCATGCCAAGGAAAGAAAGACATGACCTTTGGAACCATAGATATGCTATGACTTTCATATTTACTGCATGAAAGAAGTCTTTTGTGTTCCCATTTCCATTGTGAAGGGAATGTGTTTCTCTCCTTCAGCCACTGTTTTGTGGCTGATCCCTCCCCAGGGCAGGAAATCTGTCTGGGTGAGGACTCTGAGCCTCACAAACGCCTTCCACCTAACAGCTCCTGCGGCAGAGACCAAAGGGCTGCTAGAGGAGAGTAAAGCCCTCAAGGATTGGGGACCACTGGTTTGATTTTCCAGTTGGAGCAGATCTCCCAGGATCCTGACTCTCTGAAAGCCTTTTCCTTTCTGCCTGCCCAGAAGTGGAGGTTTTGGGAGTTGGATGAGATTTCTTGCATAGCTCTATAGTCTGTTCTTACCTTTTTTTTTTTTTTAGAAACAAATGTCCTCATCCAGGAGATTTTTACCTCAAAGCCATAGGCTGCTATAGAGGATCCTTATCTCCTGAGGCATCTAAGAAAAGCCCACAGAGGAACACTAGGGCTCACATTTGTCTAAAGCAGCACAGTTTACAGAACCTCCATTTATGTTCTTTCACCACCACTCTTTAGCAAGGCTTTTGTAACTATTCCCATTTTGCAGATTAGGAAGCAAAGAATCAGAGCACTCAGCTACTTCCAGGTTCCACAGCTGGTAGGAAACATCATCGGGACTTCCACCTGGGTCTTCTGACCCCAAATCTTGTGCTGCCTGGATTTATTCCCAGATGCATCTTGAATAGAAATGACTCAATGCAGATATAAAGAACTTAGAAATATGGTTATATTAACAAAAATATGCCTGTGTGACAGAGACCTTTACTGAACTAGAAAGATTTGGCATGGTGGCTCACGCCTGTAATCCCAACAGTTTGGGAAGCTGAGGCAGGTGGATTGCTTGAGCCCAGGAGTTCAAGACTAGCCTGGGCAACATGGCTAAACCCTGTCTCTACTAAAAATACAGAAAATTAGCAGGTGTGGTGGCACACGCCTGTAGTCCAGCTACTCAGGAGACTGAGGTGGGAGGATCGCTTGAGCCCTGGAGGTTGAGGCTGCAGTGAGCCGAGATCGCATCACTGCACTCCAGCCTAGGCGACAGAGTGAGACACTGTCAAAAAAAAGTGGGGGGAGAAAAGAAAAGAGAGATTTCTGGGTCTTCAACCATAGGTTGACATCTGCCCATGGGAATCTGAGCCAAATCTGAGGACACCAAACTGATTGCTGCAGCCTCTGACCCTCTCCCTGGAGGGTTGGCTAGGATTCCCAGAGAATGGGACCCTGCAGCCACCACCCCTCCTCCCCTACTATCTGAGGGCTTCCTGTCAGTGCACTCCCGTCTTTTAGGAGAAGAGAAGCAGCTTCTCACAAAGAAATAGGGGACTCTCCTACCCCCAGGGCTGGCAGGGCAGAGAGAGCTGATGAAATTGGCTGGGGTGGAGTTCCCGTGGTTGCAGACAAGGCCGTGGGGACAGGCAGCCTTCAGTTGTCAAGCGCTTACGCAGCAGGTACGGTAGCTGTTAGGGGAGATGTCTAGGTGGAAAAATGTCTAGGCGGGGTTCTCCTTTCCCTGCTTCCTTCTAGATGTCAGAAAGGTCCCAGGAACACTGCGGTTCCCGCCCAGTCCACGGGGTGGCGCGCGGGTCACAGAGCTGTGGGCTCCAGGGGCCAGAGAGGAAACGCCGTCTGGAGGCGCCGACTCCTGGCGGTTCCCTCCACCGATGCTCAACTTTCCGCAATTCCTAACCGCCTCCCCCTCTGCCGCGACAGGTCGGCGTGGTGGTGACGTTCCTAGTGCTGCTTATTTTCTCCTACAACGTCGTCTTCCTGTTCGTGGGGACGGCGAGCCTGGGCCTGTTTCTCAGCAGCACCTTCCCCAGCATGCTGGCCTACACCGAGGACTCGCTGCAGTACAAAGGTGAGGGCCGGCCCGAGCCAGGAGGCGCGCTCTTCTGGGCCCAGCACCATCTCCCAGCGAGAACGCTGCCCTAGCTCCCGGGAGAATTGAATGCCCCCTCCTGACTTTGACGGGGGCAGGCTCACAGCGGGGAAGCTTCTGACCCGCTGGGCTCCCTCCATTCAAAGTGATTCCCGTAATGATGGGATTGCAGGCAGCAGAGAAGCAGTTAAGCTGCTTTTTTCCATCTGCTTTGTCCCCTTCCTAACGTCTGCTGACCTACAGCTGACATTTTGTGCGATATGCATGTGCGGGAAATGCCAAGTTCCAAGAAAAGCAACGATGCACGGAAGAAGTTATGGCATAGGAAAGGCATTTTGTAACCTAATTTTCAGGAACAGTACCTGCCTGCCGGCTGGATGTTAGAAACATGGAGATGCAGAACACTGACTCTGCATGTGGTTTCAGGAGTGCCACAGCCTCTTTGATGTCTGAAATCTCTAATTCTCTCGACTAATCTCCCTCCGCTTTCCCCTAGCCTCCCTAGGGCCTATAGCAAAGATCTCTTTTTTAATGAGTTAATTAAAAAAAATTATGTTTTGAACATCACCAGAGACGCACCGGAGGCTGGAAAACCAGCATTAAGATGTGCAATTTCTTTAGAGAGGAATGGGGTAAGTTGGTGTATGGGGAGAGTCAGGGCAGTTAGAGCTGCACATCCACAGCCTGGATCCTTGAAAGAGAAGCCCCAGATAATTTTGGCACATGACATCACCATCAGTCGTTAGGAATAAAATCTTTTCTAAATAAACCTGCACACTTTTGGTATTTTCTAAATGGAAATTTTTTTTATTATGTAAGTCGTATGTGCTTACTGCAAAAACCTCAAACAATAAAAGCATAGTTTAAAGCAGTAAGTGAAAGTAGCTGAAAATAACCCCCTTAGCAGTTCATTTCCTTCCAGATCCTTTCCAGCTTAAGACCATTCTCTGCGCTGTTTAATGTTTGTAATTTAGAAGACAATTCCCGTGAGAGAATGAATGTTCGAATCAAATGTATCTGAGTTTCTTTGGCTTCTGGCTCTTCTGAGTGGGGGTACTACACATCATCTGAGAAACAACCCCAAATCAGGGCACACCTGGTATAAATTCCATTGAATCGTGACTCTGAAGAGATCGCGGCCATGGTGAAAACTGAGGGCAGAAAATATGTCAGCCAGTCATCATCCAGCCAACCCATCACTCTCCCATCTTTCTGCTACTCAGGACATCATTCGAGGTCCCACAGGACATGCCCAAGGACACACAGCTTCTCCCTGCAGCTCGTTCTAGCGACAGGACAGCCACGCACCCAGCTCCCACAGGAGAGGGCCCAGGAGCCCTCAGGCTCCTCCCTCGCCCATCAGTCTCCAAGCCTCAAGGGAGTAAATGAAGTAATGAAATAAGGTAGCTATTACATGTCACACAGTATAACTCAAGAGTTTTAAGTGCTCAACAAATGTTAAGAGTTTAGTAATGGTAAGTGAGGCCCGGTGCAGTGCCTCACGCCTGTAATCCCAGTACTTTGGAACGCTGGGGCGGGTGGATGACTTGAAGTCAGGAATTTGAGACCAGCCTGGCCAACATGGTGAAACCCTGTCTCTACTAAAAATACAACAATTAGCTTGACATGGTGGCAGGCGCCTGTAATCCGAGCTACTTGGGAGGCTGAGGCAGGAGAATCACTTGAGGCAGAGGTTGCAGTGAGCCGAGATTGCACTCCAGCCTGGGTGACAGAGCAAGACTTTGTCTCCAAAAAAAAAAAAGAAAGAAAGAAAAGAAAAAAGTGATATTGATTGATTCTACCTGCAAATGATCACTCAAATCCGTCCTCTTCATTTCTTACTGTCCCTGCCTAATTTAAGGTCTTTATCTTCATTGACCTGCTTGTTGGAATAGTTAACGGTACCTAGCTTTTCCCAGGTTCTAATCACTTCCATCCCTTCCTTGATGGGTCCTGGCTTGTCTCCTTGTCTTCAGTCTTGCCTCCATCTAACCCAGCTGGCTGAATGTTAAAATCACCTGGAGCTCTGGTACCAAAACCCAGTGACTGCACCTCACCTCTGAGTCTGATGCAATTGGTCCAAAGATGCTGGGTGATTCTAACGTGCAGCCAGAGGTGAGGACCATGCACTAAGCCACCCTCCACACTATAAAACAAGGCTGTGCTTCAGCAGCACATGTACTAAAATTGGACCAACACAGAGACAATTAGCCTGGCCCCTGTTTAAGGATGATGTGCAAATGTGTAAAGTGTTCCCAAAAAATCCCAGAAAACAGAGCTGATCAGTCTCCAGATCTACCTATGGAGCATCTCTCTCTCCAGCCTTCTCTCTCCCTGCCTCTCCTCCAAGCCTGCATCCTAGCCAGCCATCACATGCTATTCACTGATGGCACAAAAACTGTTCTGCACTTCCCTACTTTGGCATGTGGTGAACCCTCTACCTGAAACATCCTCCCTGCTCCATCTCACCCCTTTATCTGCCTGCTCTTCCTTCCAGACCCAACTCAAGGAAGTGTCCCCTCCAGGAAGCTTCTCTGATCCCCACTGGAAAGGTGTGCCTCCCCTTTGTGCCTTTGACATTGCCCCCGTCTCATGTTTGACCCATCTCAAGACTTTTGTACCTATGTTTTATCTGCTTCTTCTCGTAAATAACATGACCCCAGCAAAGGACCAGGGTAAGAGCATGGGCTGTGAAGGCAACAGCACACCTGTCAGTCCTGCCTCCAGAGTTACTGGCTTCATGACCTTGTGCAGTTTTACTTCCTTCCTCTCTTTGAGCCTCCATTTTCTCACCTGTAAAATGGGAATGCAAATACCTGCCTTTTAGGATTGTTTTGTGCATCAGAAAAAATCTAAAGCTCTTGACTTAGCAGCAAAGCTGGCTCACAGGCACTCCGTGTCTTGTTGACTCAGTATTCACCTGACCATCCTCAGTGCCTAGCACAGAACCCAGAGGTCCTCAAAGTTTTTTAAACACATGAGTGGAACAGACGTTGGATGCTTCTAGAATTCAGAGAAGGGAGTGAGTGGTCAGTGTTGATTTAAATAAAAGCAGCTTGATAGAGGGGATTGGATGTGAGCTGGCCCAGAATCTAGAAAAGCAGAGAGGAAAATGGAAAGGCATTCCTGGGCAGGGTAGGGCAGAATGAGAGCAAAGGCACAGAGACAAGTCTGAACATAAGTGAGACTGAAAGAGCTAGAAGGAATGTGAAGTCCAGAGTATACAATGATGACAACCGTTTTATTTAAAAAAAATAGTGTCTGTGTCTTAGCTGCTGTGCTACTAAACACTGGTTTATGCCAGTGATCTATATGACAAGGCATGGCCATCCTCTCCTGGGCTTCCAGCCTAGTGGGGAGGGTTGGCTCGGCAACAGACAGTGTGGTGAGAGCAGGTGCAGGGGGATGTCACAGCACAAAGGAGGAGCAACCATCCAGGCATGGGGACCAGGAAGGAAGATTAGTGACAGAAGTCTAAACTAGGACCTAAAAGATAAATGGGAACCAGCCTAGTCAACATGGCAGAACTTTGTCTCTACTAAAAATACAAAAATTAGCCAGGTGTGGTGGTGCATGCCTATAATCCCAGCTTCTTGGGAGGCTAAGCCACTGTACTCCAGCCAGGATAACAGAGCAAGGCTGTGTCTCAAAAAAAAAAAAAATGGTAATTTACCAGAAAAGATGAGGAAGAGGAATGGTCAGTGGGGAGTGAAGGTGTGTGTTGGAGCCTGGAGATGAGAGTATGCAGGGTGGAGGGGGAGAGAAGCCTGAGCCGTCAGCAGGGGCAGAGTCTAAAGCGCCCTGCAAACCGCATGGAAGCCCTTAGGCTTCATCCTGAAGGCAGTGCTGAAGGGCTTGTACAGAAAGTTGGGTGCTTTTGAGTTGACTGTGTGCCAGTCCTATGCCAGCTCTTGGCATGGCTTACATCAGAGTTACCCACACAGTAACTCTGTGAAGGAGGTGTGATGCTCATTTTACAGAGAAGGAAACCAAGGCCTAGAGAAGTTAGAGAACTTGTCTAAGGTCACATGGCTAGGAGGTGACAAGCTAGGCTTGGAACCCAGGTCTGACTCTGAAGCTTGGGCTCTGAAGATCTGCACCAAGCTGCCATATTCACCAGGGCGTGTGGTCAGTGCAATGCCAGGACAGCGAAGACACCAGTCTGCCTGCCCCAGAGGGCTGGCCTCAGGATATCAGGAAATCTTTCTAGAAAGGTAGGTAGTAGTCAGGTTGGGAAGAGCTCTGAATGCCAGGGCTAAGCAATTTGGGATTTTCCCTGAGATAGTGATGAGCAATTGAAGGTTTCAGAACAAGGAAGGGACAAAATGACAGTAAGACCTAGGCATTCCCAAAGCAAAGTCACAGGCTCATGTCTGAGAAATCCAAAGTAGTCCTTTCTGCATATTCCAGAGGTTTCCCAGAAGCAACCTGGATTTTTTTTTTTTTTTTTTTTTGAGAGGGTCTCACTCTCACCCAGGCTGGAGTGCATTGGTGCGATCATGGCTCACTGCAGCCTCCAACTCCTGGGCTCAAGGGATCCTCCCACCTTAGCCTCCCAAGTAGCTGTGACTACAGATGTAAGCCACCAACCATGCCTGGCTAATTTTTAAAAATTTTACTTTTTGTAGAGACCAAGTCTTGTGACATTGCCCAGACTGGTCTTGAACTCCTGGCCTCAAGAGATCCTCCCGATTCCAACTCCTAAAGTGCTGTGATGCACCTCCCAAAGTGCATACGCCAGTGTGCCTGGCCAGCAACCTGAATTGTAACTCTGATTTCTGTCTCTTTAACTTGCTTTTACCAAACCAAACCTTCTCTTTTTGTCAGGCTGTGCAACCACAGTGCTGGTGACGGGGGCAGGAGTTGGTGAGATGGTGCTGCAGATGCTGGTTGGTTCGGTATGTGGGGACCTATAGGGGAGAGGGGAGCATTTGGGGAACACTCCTCTGACAGGTGAGAAGATGCAGCTAGCAGCCTTCTGAACTCCAGATGTCCCTTTCCTGAGTCTCTCGCAGAGCCAGCAGGGCTCCCTGTGCCGGTGTTACCTGTTTCCGTTTCTGAGCCAGCCCTGAGAGCAGAGCCTCCATATGTGGGATCTGGAGATGTGAACGGATGCATGAAAAAGTCCAAAGCAAACACAAGCCGTGTCTGGGAGCGGGGCCAGAGGGGCCCGTGGGAATGCTGTTTAGCTTTCAGAGCCTGAGATGGGTTGGAACTGCAGTGAGAGTTCTTTTTCCATCCCTTCAGAACCCACCACTCCCTACCCAACCTCTCACAGCCTCTGGCAGCCCTGCGCAGGGCCCAGCTTCCTGCTCGACTCCTGCCCTGACTGAGGGCCAGCTCGTCCAGTTCTCTACAAAGCTACCCATGTTTCATCTGTTCACTAGGAGAAAAAAATAAAACCTAACATCTACTTTTTATTGAATACTGTAATGAAGATATTATTCCCCTTTTTACAACAGAGGATATTGAAGCTCAGATGAATTTAGCAACTTGCCCTAGGTCAGTCGCACTTCTAGTAACTGACAGAGAGGACCTCACATCTAGATCTTTCGGCCTCCAAAATCTCCCTCATCATGACTCGTTTCTCCTTTCCTCCTCTTTTGCCCTGCTGGAGGGAGGGGAAGAGCTACATCTCACGATACCCTCCTCATTGAAATGACGTGATGTCTGGGACTTGCTTTGGTGTAACCTAGTGCAGAGAAGAAGCGGAAGCCCACAGATGAATGGTGCTGATTGCTAAAGCTGAGTGATGGGTTCACTGGGGCTCCATATACGACTTGGACATGTTTTAAGTTTTCATAATAAAAGGTTAAAACAATATATCCTCTGTAAAGTTCCGGTTAGGGCTTATGGGTATAAAAACACCTAGTGTGACTGGAGTTTCAATGATGATAGAGATTGTCAGAAGGTTCCAGAACACAGAGCTACAAGGGACTGAAGGGGGTCACCAGGTCCAGCCCCTGCCTTTGAGTAGGACTTCTGCCTTCTCCAGACATATAACCTTGAAACAAGGCCAAGGCCTCCCTGCTCCCCATGATTCCATCTCTTGGTGTGACGGGCCTCAACCTGACCGAAAAACCAGCCAAGGATGGAGAAGGCTGCGTTTTCCAATACACCTTCCACGTGAAGTTTTAATGGTCTGTATCTCTGTGTTTTCCCCTTTGGCAGATATTCCAGGCTCAGGGCAGCTATAGTTTCCTGGTCTGTGGCGTGATCTTTGGTTGCTTGGCTTTTACCTTCTATATCTTGCTCCTGTTTTTCCACAGGATGCATCCTGGTCTCCCATCAGGTAAGGAAAGAATCCGTTTCTACACAAGAGGAGGAAAACAGAGCAGGGGGAGGACGGGGGAGATGCTATGGATCTTAACGTGCCAGAAACGCTACTCTGTTCCAAGTAAAATGCAAGGAAATGTTTATTTTTCTACAGCTTCCTTTCCCCCTCTTCCTGCTTTCCATACAATTGTCTGTGCTGGACTCTTAAGATAGGCGAGAGCTGGGTTGGCTGACTCATGGTTTCTCCATTAGCAGAGGGGCATGGATTGTGAACTTGGCTTCCTGCATCCCACCATGCCACGGAACCATGAGCCAAGAATCTCTTTCCAGCCTGTTCAGGGCGCTGAAAGGCAGAGCCCGACTCCTTGGCTGGAACTCAGCCCAACGGCCTAATTGGCCATCTCTTTGCAGTTCAGGATTTTGATTCTAGTCCAGATCTTCTTTGAAAAAGAGGTCCTTCAGGCCAAGTGGCAAAGAAAGGCTCCTTCAGGGCAGAGACACTCCTAAGAATAGTTTCCCCTCCAGAGACCCCAGACAGGGAGAGTCCCAAAGCTATTTTCCTAACTCTGAGCCCTCACCTGCTCTTATGTCTACTGCTTTCAAAGTGCCCAGGGACTGCATCAGCTGTGTGCAGAGCCAGTTCTTGAGAGAGGGTGCCCAGGCAGAGACTTTGTTCTCTCTATAAAAAGGAAAATAATCACAAAAAGACTAAAGGAACAGGCATCCACCATCCACTCTCAGTGGGTGAGCGTATCCACCCTCTAAACACTCAGTACAAAGGCCCAGAAGGAAAGGCGGCCCCCAAAATAGCACTAACTACAGCCTCACTTCTGGGATAGCAGTACTGGTTGCTGTCCAGCTCGGCACGCAGTGCAGTTTCATTTCAGACCTACGTTCAATTAATATTTGCTGAACATCAAATGAATAACACTTAATGGTTTCCTTATTCATGGGAGACAGACACATCCCCCAAGCCCTAGACAGTAGTCTCAAGCAACTGCCTCCACTGTTTGCCAGAACTAGTGGATCTGACTTTTTCACTTTGCTCCCTCGAGAGCCACAGAATGGCAGAGAAACAAACAGCCTGGGTAAGCTCTCGGAATGAATCATCGCTGCAACTCATCAGAGCTGCTGAAACATGCTACCTGTTTGTTTTTCTTTTGTAGTTCCTACCCAAGACAGATCAATTGGAATGGAAAACGCTGACTGCTACCAGAGGTAAAACTGGGTGAAGGAGGCAAGAGAAGACGTTCAGCCTCTTGATCACCAGCACAACCACGCTGTTTCAGAAAGCTGGCTGGTGGTGCAGGCGCTCTCTCCATCACTGTTCAAGTCTTCTCCACTAAAGCTTGGTTGGGTAAAGGAGATTAATTGATGATTGGTACCTGGTCAAAATCATTAGAAATTTACCTGGCTTCTCAGGTTACCTTCCTTCCTGGTTCAGACTGTTGGTAAGAGCTGTCCAGATACCCAGATGGGAAGGAAGGGGACAGCCATGCACTTCACTCCATTTGTCGCCTCATGCATGGGCCATACTCTGGGTTTGAGATTATTTTTCACTGAAGTTTGTAAAAATCAGTTGAAATTGTAAACCTCCATGATCATTGATATACAGAGATATATTTTAAGCAAAACAAGCTGCAAGTTATTACCTGGCATGCTTAAAGGATTTACGTGCTTTTCACTTAATCCAAAGTCCCTTAAATTCCTGCTGCAGACATCAATAGCTTATCTATATTCTCAAACACCAAAAGGAAAAGTTGAATCTTGCTCTCTTCGGTACACTAATTTGTGGTATGCTGAGCTAGCTCATACCAGCTTAGAAAAGCTGATTGTAAAATTTACATTTTGACAGCTGGTTATTAAATGCAGCCATTATTAAAAATTAAATCATAGAAACATAATTAAATAAATTACATTTAAAACAAAGGTAAGAAATATTCAAAGCTTATCACTTCCTAATTTTATCTTGATGCTCTTGAGGTAATTTATGTCCATGGTACCTGTGTGGTGGAATTACTATATATGATGGTGTGCTACTGTGCACCTTGTCCCAGCCCACTCCTGGTGATAGCATGTTGGTAGCCTGAAATCAGCCAAGTGGGAGTATTACCATGAATACCGGCAAAAGCTACAGATCTGGGAGAGCCCACTGTTCAACATTTACCAGCATACCATCGCTAGGAATCAAGGCTAACTGATCGAGAAATCGCCCGGGAGAATGAGATGGATGTTCCGGTTTTTCTCTACTGACACTGACTAGCATATAAAAGGTATAGAAAGAGCACTAAGAATTTCTGAAAATACCTGATAAAAACGTTACATCTTTTATAGAGGGAAAACAACTCTTTATACCATGACAAGGCCTTTTCTTTCACAAAAAGCTGGGCCTACTGAACAATTCAAACTGTGCAGTAGACTGAAGCAGTATTTGTCAAGGAGTTACAGCTCCTGTGCAGAGCAAATCCTGTAGTGATACAAGAATACAAACTTGCCAGCTTAGACAGGGAGCAGTCCTAAGACTGCTGGCGGTAGCAAATGGCTGTTACAGTAACTGTATAATGGTTTTGCCCGTACTTTCTCTATGTATATACGAATGTACATGTATAAATTAAAAATTAAATGATCATGGTTCTCAGTAACCTGTCCCAAGTGCTGTGGTTCGCACACCTGACACTAAATGTTCTTCCTGGTCCAGTCAGCCAGCTGTGACCACCAGTAGCACAGCTGACTGCTGAGAATCTGCAGATTCTCAGAAAGAGAAAGAGAAAGCTGACTCAAGCACTGGCCCAGCTTCTAGCTGTGTGGCCCTGAGCAGGTTACTGAGGCTCTTCCAACCTCACTTTTTCACATGTAAAATGGGACTTCTAAAAGTACCTACCCTACCTCAAAGGAATTCTGAAAAAATTAAGTGAATTTGTATAAAGCACTCACAATATGCCTGACACAGAAACTGCTTAATACATGTTAGTAACTTTTAAAACCTCCTCATAAGCAGCTTAGGAATTATTCATACGTTTGGTACATATTGATTGCAAGTTAAGTAGATCCAACTTTTTTTTGAAAGCTGCTGGTCTAGGAGCATAGTTTTAAATATGTTTATAAATACTCAAAAGTATTAGATGCCAGTCTAATTTAAATGCAGTCTGACCGTAGTGACTGACTGACCTGGGCAACGAAAAAGCAGTTGTATTTTTCTTGTAGTTTTTCAAGAAAACATCCTTTTTATACAGATTTAGAAAAAAGAATCAATGGCTATATCTAAGTTGCTTGTGACTCATTTGTTAATAGAGAAAAAAAGATGAAAACGAATCTAAGAGTACCTTTCCTAAAATAAAATGTTTTAAACTTATTAAGTGTGTTATCCATTATGAAGAACAATTGATCCTTTTGTATAAACTCAGAAACAAATGGCCTGATGTTCCCCAGAGATAGGTCTCTCTCATACTATGGCTGATATTTTAGAAGAAAGAAAACTATCTCACAAAGGAAACTCTGATTTAAAATAAATAAATAAATAACTTCTTAGAGCAGTCTGAGTGCCACTATTCCCATAAAATGAGAATAAGGGAAAGGCAGATAGATTCTTATACTACACTTCTAAATCAGTTACACAGCGAATAGGACTTTCTTCGTGATCTTCCTCTCAAGAATTTTGACATTTCAAGAGTCCTGTGGAGTCACCCTGTTCCCAGATTTTCCTCTGCTACTTGGACATGGAAATTAACCCATCGAGCACATCTGATTCACTAAAAGAAGACACACTGACATAGAGTTCGAGTGAATTTCATTTATTCAGTCAAAAGGATTTGTTAAGCACCTGCTATGTTCAAGGCACTGAGATACAGACATCCAGTGGTGACTGAGCCAGTAATTCCTGCCTCACAGGGATTATACCACAGGTGAAGACATATAGACAGCAAACAAATACTATAGGTAACATACCGCAGGGTGAGGGGTAATGTAGCACCATAAAGAAACATACAGCAAGGAAGTGGGGTGGGAATGGGGGATATCACGAGATGCTCTGGCCAGGAATGGAGGCTGTCGCCTGTAATCCCAGCACTTTGGGAGGCCAACGTGGGCGGATCACCTCAGTTCAGGAGTTCAAGACCAGTCTGGCCAACATTGCAAAACCCTATCTCTACTAAAATTATAAACTTTAGCTACACATGGTGGTGCACACCTGTAATCTGTAATCCCAGCTACTGGAGAGGCCGAGATGCGAGAATTGCTTGAACCTGGGAGGCGGAGGTTTCAGTGAGCTGAAATTGTACCACTGCACTCCAGCCTGGGTGACAGAGCAAGGCTCTGTCTCAAAAAAAAAAAAAAAAAGTTGCTCTGAAAGGCTTTTCTAAGTGGGTCCTATTTGTGTAGAAAATTAATTATATGTGAGAGCAAGCCATCCAAGTACTTGAAAACATATCAGGCAGGAGACACAGCAAGTACAAAAGCCTTAGCCTGGAATATGCTTACAGTATTAGAAGAGCAAGCAGGCTGGTGTGGCTCAACTGCAGTGAGGAAGAGGTGGCAGTGGTTGCTAAGAGGCCAGATCATACAAGCCATGGTACATGTAGAGGTTTTTTTTTTTTTTTTGAGTGATGTAAGATTACTGGGAGAGTTGTGAGCAGGCAAGTGACATGATCTGACTTACATATGTAAAATCACTCTGCCTATTATGGAAAAGAGACTGTGGGACTGTGGGGCAAGCATGGAATTGGGAAAACCAGCTGGCTACCACGCAGTAGACTGAGCAAATGATGGTGGCTTGGACAATGTTGATAGCAACGAAGTGGTGAAAGTGATTAGATTCAAGCAATATTTTGAAGGTCAAACTGACAGAATTTGCTGGTAGACTGGGTGTAGGGTGAGAAAAATAAAAATCAAGGATGACCCCAAGGAATTTGACCTAAGTGACTGGGTACATGATGAAGCCATTTAACACTGGAAAACCATGAGGAGACATTGAGAGTTCTATTTTGGACATTATCATCTTATGATGCAATCTTGGATGTCAAGAAGGCTGTTAGACATAGAATTCTAGTTTAAAAGAGAAGTCGAGGCTGAAGATACAAATTTTGTGGTCACATACATAAAGTATTTAAAGTCATGGGACTAAAATGACACAAGCTACGGAGTGATGTAGAGATGGTCAGGTTGAGCCCTGGGATTCTTCAACATCTAGAGTTTTAGAAAAAGAACAAGTCCCAGCAGAGCAAATGAGAGAAGCCAGAGAAACAGGAAGTTCAGGAGAAAATGTGATTTCCTGCAGGGCACATGAAGAGTATCTCAAGAAGGAGGAGTGCTGTCAAGGCCCAATGAACACCGAATGTCAACCACCAGATGTGGCAGCATGTAAGGTAGACTAGAGAAGGTAGTTTCGGTTAATGATGGTGACACACTCAAAACACATGGTGGTGGCTCATGCCTGTAATCTCAGTGCTTTGGGAGGCCAAGGTGGGAGGAACATTTGAACCCAGGAGTTCAAGGTTGCAGGGAGCCATGACTGCCCCACTGCAGTCCACCCTGGTGACAGCAAGGCTGACCCCAAAACAAAACAAAAAATCACATGGGAACCATCCAATGGACTCTGATACTGCAATAACCTCCTAACACCAATGCTTGTCAGTTAACTGGCACAGCTGTTTGAGTTTGCTCTGGTTTCTTTTTTTTTTTTTGAGAGGGAGTTTCGTTTTACTCTCATTACCCAGTCTGGAATACAATGGCATGATATTGGCTCACTGTAACCTCTGCCTCCTGAGTTCAAGCAGTTCTCCTGTCTCAGCCTCCCAAGTAGTTGGGATTACAGGCATGTCTAGCTAATTTTGTATTTTTAATAGAGACCGGGTTTCACCATGTTGGTCAGGCTAGTCTCGAACTCCTGACCTCCAGTGAGCCACCTGCCTCGGCCTCCCAAAATACTGGGATTACAGGTGTGAGCTACTGTGCCTGGCCTGCTCTTGCTTTATTTGCAATAAAATGAAGTCATTTTCATAGACTCCCTGAAGTTATAGGGTATAGTCCAGTAAGTGCAGTGTTTTGTAGCAACAATCAATATGAAATCATGTAACTGTTAATGATTCTCTCCTACCTGATAATGCCAGCCCTGGAAAATTACCCAATATTAGGATATTGGTTTGTCATTATACGCACCTATAAAAACAGAAAGTGCTTGCAAAACAGGTAGGCTCTTTTTTTTTTTTTTTGAGACAGAGTCTAGCCCAGGCCAGAGTGCAGTGGCATGATCTCGATCTCGGCTCACTGCAACCTCTGCCTCCTGGGTTCAAGCGATTCTCTTGCCTCAGCCTCCTGAGTAGCTAGGATTACAGGTGCACACCACCACACCCAGCTAATTTTTTGTATTTTTATAGAGATCGGATTTCACCATGTTGGTCAGACTGGTCTTGAACTCCTGACCTTTTGATCTGCCTGCCTCGGCCTCCCAAAGTGCTGGGATTACAGGTGTGAGCCACCATGCCTGGCCACAGGTAGGTTTCTCAAAAGTAGTGTCAACAGTCAGAAAGGTAAGAACACGGTGATGACTTAACAGGCTTTTTAACGGAAGGACTTGGCATTTTAATATTCTAAACTCCATTTCGAATTTCCATGACGAACCCATTTCCAAAACTTATTTTGCCTCATGGGGCTACTGTCCCAGGTGATAAGCTCTGATAGCAGTGTGTTAGGAGCACACAGCAGTCCCCATGAGTTAGTACTGTGATTCACATGCTGACTGACCCACCATCCAAAGTGACATTTCACCCATTTCACCAGGGTAGTGAACTGCCCCCCTTGCCCCAGAACACTCACTCTATCCTCCTGTGATTTTCATTTAAAGATACAAAACAACTCTCTGCTGTCATTTTGCCACCTATAAACCCCACTTTCTTTTATGTATATTATTTTGACCAAATTCTGAAAAGGCCTAATTTGCTAAATGAAGTCTAAATTGCTTTCTTTCTTTTTTTTTTTTTTTTGAGACAGTCCCACTCTGTTGCCCAGGCTGGAGTGCAGTGGCATAATCTCAGCTCACTGCAACCTCCACTTCCCAGGTTCAAGTGATTCTCCTGCCTCAGCCTCCTGAATACCTGAGATTACAGGCACCTGCCACTGCACCTGGCTAATTTTTTTTTAGTAATTTTTAGTAGAGACGGGGTTTCACCATCTTGGCCAGGCTGGTCTTGAACTCCTGACCTCGTGATCACCTGCCTCAGCATTCCAAAATGCTGGGATTACAGGCATGAGTCACCACACCTAGCCTCTAAATTTCTTTTCACAAGGGCTACATAAAACCCTCTGGTTAAAAAAAAATTTTTTGAGACAGGGTCTCGCTCTGTTGCCCAGGCTGGAGTGGAGTGTGATCTCAGCTCATTACAACCTCTGCCTCCCAAATTCAAGTGAGTCTTCTGCTTAAGCCTCCCAAGTAACTGAGACTATAGGCGCACCCCATCACACCTGGCTAATTTTTGTATTTTTAGTCGAGATGGGGTTTTACCATGTTGGTCAGGCTGGTCTCGAACTCCTGACCTCAGGTGATCCACCCGCCTTAGCCTCCCAAAGTGCTGGGATTACAAGTGTAAGCCATCGCACCCAGCTGATTAAATTTTTAAAACCCTTTATGAATGTAAATAAATTTCAAGTAAAATAAAAAGAGATTCCACATGGTGAATATTTTTTCTAGCTATTAAGTTCTCTTTTAATTCCTTTTATGTCAACAATCATTTTACAATCTCCCCTGTTCACCACCTATCTGAATCTAGACTTTAAACATTTTAATGTAGATCAATATAAATTGTTGAAGGCCAGATTTTACTGATAACCACTGGGAAAACAACTCTTTCCTGACCCATAGTTAGCATGGATGAAAATGTAATACAGAGACTGTAAAGAGACCACCTCAGTGAATGTGAGAGAAGGGAAATGAATAATCAATTCAGAAAATCATTTTGTTAAAAATATTTATTTAAAAAAATACAATTGCTGTCCATATCTAGTTGCACATATATCTATTAACATATCTGTATAATTTTAACTTGTAGTAAATTTGCTACAGTGCTTCTGTAAAGTCAGCTTGCATTATACAAAGCAAATTCCTGTCAGTTCTTACATAAAATAGAATTTTTAAAATGTATATCTTTCCAAAAAGATGCATATTACCATTATAGAATTTAACAAAATTTTTGCATAAAACCTGGGAAGTGTTAGAAAAAATGATCTCCTGATTGGTCAGAGCAACCCCTTACTATGTCTGGAGATGCACTGAATATCAACTAAACATTTTTTTTTCGAGCAGCATATTATTATAAAGCCCTCAAAGTGCTATCGCATCCTTTCCCTCACCTATCTAAACTCTCTATAAAACTTTCTCTGCTGCATACAGACTGAATTCAAGACTGTAGCTACAATCATCCTAATCAATCTTAGAGCAGTGTCCCTTTGTTTCCCAACAGGTAAGTCCGACTGCTTAGCTAGGTGATGTGGCAGCTTCCCTCCAGCTGCTTCATCAATTAAGATGAATTTTAATAAATGTTAGCAGTGACCATTTTAACTACTTTTTTAGGAAAAAGACCAAATTAGGTCTTTCAATACTTTGAAGGTGCTTTTTAGGTCTCCTTAATGTAAATTATGCTGAAATTAACTAAGATGAATTATTAACACTTTAACAGTTATCCATTCCTTTGGATAGATGTGCACTTGCATTATATGTAAGTAGCTCTACAAAGTGTTAGGTACTCAATATGAGATATAGATTTCAATAAAACAGGAAAAAAATAAACAGTGAAGTAACTGTCTTCTCAGTTGAGCTGACATGTTTGAAGAAAGCACTCTGACATGTTCTTACTACCACATATCCCGAACTAAGACATTTACATAAAATAATACATCTCTCCTGGGTTAACACTGATGGAGACACACTTCAATAGTCCCATGGCAGACATATGCTTTTCTTCTGACTTACAAACTGGCTGAATGAAAATTAAGAGTTTATTATTAAGTATCTTTTAATTTTTAAGTGATGTCCATACCTGATAATCCACAAACTGTCACTGCCACTGTGGTTAAATCACTTGGTGTATAGAATTTAAAATAATCTAACCTACAGTTATTTCCCATTAATCAAACTCATCCCTAGTTGTCTCTTAGGAAGGTCTTCTTAAAAGAAGATCCAATAAGGCTCATGGAAAATTATTAGTTTGTTCTTCAAAATACAAAGTTATACACTCTTATTTTTGAGCCAATCTGATTATCTGGTAAAGAAAGGGCATAATTCTAAAAGACTAATTTTAATCAAAAATTTTTACTTGCCTCAAACTAAAGCTAACCAGTAACAAAATGACTGGACTCGGTTTCATTTTTAATTTTCCCTGCCCACGAAGATAAATGAAACTGTTCAAAGGAAATGAAGAGATATGATTGTGATTATAAAGCATCCAGGGCCAAACCAAATAAATAGACCTCAAGGAATCAAAAATTAATTGTATTCATTTCTTTTCTATCTTTACATATATGCATCTTAATTCACTAACACTGAACAGGGAAGTTCATAAAAATGCTACTCTACCACATAAACAATAAATGTAAGCAATGAATCTACATACAAAGGCCACTGGTTAATACTGCCCCGAAAAACAAAACAATGAAATGCCTTAGAGAGGACTGTGTCCCCTACACAACAGATAATAAGCAATAATGACTAAACCGAAAAGCAACTTAAAATTCGGTACTTTACAAATTTAAGTGTAATCTATCAATTGCAAATTATTTTTAGAAATTGTAAATTTCTACAAAGCACAGTATTAAAAGCTTGCAAATTATTTTAAAATAACCTAGCCAAAAAAGTGTAATCTTAGAGAGCCTAGAAGAATGGCTCATTAGGTAACCCATTTATCCCTTCTACAAACACCCCATAGGTTCCAGAAAACATAAACAAGAAATAAACCTTATTTCCCTGAACCTCAATATCCTTAAGTTGAAATTAAACAAATGAAATAATCATTAAGTGCTTCCAGTTATTAAAAATGAAACAGTGCTAATACTGGTGCCCAAGAAAGTGCCAAGTGATGAACACCAATATATGGCATTCCCACCCCTGAACTCTAGGCATTCTTGAATGATTCCACTGGCTAGAACTCTGGGCCAGCCACAGGAAACCCCACCTCCTCCCTGACGCCATCCAGAAGATCCCAGGCCTAAGTGAGCATGGCTCACAATCCTTGGAGGGGAAACCAAACCAGAAGGAGCCTTTATGAAATGGGAAACAAGGCAAAGTTGAGAAGATCATTCAGCCCAAGACATTCTACTCTGAGGTTTTGGCTAATGCTAATGACATACAGTTTAAAAGGATAAATTAGGCCACAATGCCAGAATTCCTTCACTACTGTGTTCAATCCATTGGTCGAATCTCTGTACTTTAGAAATACTGCTTAGAGTATAAACCTCCTCTTTGAGAAACTTACAACACAAACTAATAAAGATTTTACACAAAAGCAAACAAATGTAGAAATTTTAAGAAGGACATCCTTATTTGACAATACATGAACCTAAGAGAACAATTTACAATGACTTTGTTTAGAGTATGTCACATGTAAGCAGTATATTTCTAAAATGTTGGCAAGTAATTCATTTTTAAGGCCTACTGAAATGTGCAAAGCATTAATCTTTAAAAAGTGGCAACTGCAAAGTGCAGCAATTTTATTTATTTTTTTTTAGTTTTAGTATAAAATAGACTAGGAGCCATTAATGTATGTTCCCTCTGAAAACAGATTTTCTCATACATACACACATTCAGTCGATACATCAGCATACACTCGTACACATATACTCGTACACATAGGCCAATAAATCAGAATGACTTGGAAAAAAATGCTCTAATCTCCCAATTAAATATTTCAAAGTAAAGTCTTCAACCTCATAAAACTTTCTGATGTGGACTATACTCAAATGATTAGCACTCAAGAGATTTACTATGTTTGATTGTACCCCTCATGAATTTTCTTTTTAAATATTTCCTTTAAAATTATGTCAACAACAGCATGAATTTCCTGGTTTCTATAGAAAGTTTAGAGCCAGTATTTCCCCTTTCCTACAAACCACTCTGGATTTTCATCTATCACAATGACTAAGTGTGAATGGTAGCACCTTAGAAATTGCTATTTTCTGGCAGGCTATCAATCTATCACAATTTTTTTTTTAGAGAAGTGACTTGAAACTGACAGCTTCAAATGCAACAATTATACTACCATTAACAATTCACCTTTCAGATTTGAAGTGACACATTCCACCAAGTACAAGAAATAAAATGAAACCATTTTCCTTTTTAAATACCCCACTGGCCACAAGAATTCTAGATTCTAAGATTAAAACTTCAACTTCAGTAAGCAGAGTTCTGATGACATAAGAGGCACTTTGTTTCAGGCAACGCCAGCAGCATTAAAACAGTAACAAATCATTTATTTGTTGATCCCAAACCAAGAATATAATTATATTTTCCATAGAACCCACTCTCTGGTCAAAGTACCTGCCAAAGAAAGACCATTATGGCTGATCTCCACACTTCATTTACTACACTACGGAACAATTAACTTCTCAACACGAAATAATGTATTCCATCACACCTTCAGATGACACACTATAGCATGAGTAGTCTTTTTAACTTTCCTATTGGTTTGGTAATTCATTTAGAGCTTCAGGTTTCTGCATAGAGACTTGCATTTGTCTCCAAACTTGTTTTCACACCTAAGAATGGCACCTAAGTAAGCATGATTCTAGATTCCTGGCATGGGTAAATAAAACATATACCATCACTGAGTTAAAAACAGAAGAGACCTATAAAGAAAAGTATTCCTTCAGATGCTGTAATATCACAGATTTCAAATATCAAAAACTTAATCCAGCAAGAAAATGTTACTTGTTATATATTTTAACATAAAGCAACTTGAAATGATTCTAAATTTGTTGGTAAAATATAACACAAGGCCCAAAGAAGTTTGTGAGACCAGTAAAATAAAAATAGTCATACCTAACATGAAGATAAGAGACAACAGGCTGACAACAGTAGTATGAATGAAGCTGTGGAAAACAGGTGGTAATGGATTATTATTTGGAAAGTTACCAAAAAGAATGTAAAATTTCAAAAATTGACAATAAGCTCTCTTGAAAAACTCCAAATCTCTAGGATTTCTCCATATATCACAAGAGGAGCATCATACATTTTTGGAGAGTAGACTGAGAATACCCTGAGTCAGCAGTCTTTAGGTACAGTGTGTGCTTCTGGGGGACGCACAAGACAACCAACTGGGGTGTGGGAAGAAAATATGATAACTGCTACTCAAGATTTGCTTTTTATGCCACCCTTCTTTTCAAGTTTTGTGTATGTTTTATAATGAACATATTACTTTGGTATAGTCATATATAATTTAACATATACCCATATAAATTTTTAGTAGGGAAAGTTTTACTGATCAAGGTGCGTGTTCAAAAAGGCTAGACGCTGCTTTTCTGAAATACTGCTTTTCTAAACCACCGCTTCAGAGGTATTGAGAAGTGGTACTGAGTGGCTCTAAATGCGCTTACATTCACTAAAAACATAAAGCAACCTTTAAGAACCTGAGAATCATAGTACAAAGTCTGAGATCAGGATGAAACAATGTTGTCAGACTGGACGTCACATGATGCAGGCGTGAAGGGAACTGAAGTGATATTATCAACATCCTGGAGTTATAGCTCCAGAATTCCAAACCTCTGATTTATGTCAGTCAGTCTTACCTTTTTAAATCTGTAATATAGTATGTAAATCCTCAAGGAATTTTCCAGTTAAAAAAAAAATCCAGCACCCTAATAGAGGCTTGCAGGCTTACTGTCCCTATCAAAATTTTAACTGTCAAAATGTGGGGGAAAAATTAAACTCATATTTTAACTCTAAGCAGCTTAAGGTTGACCTTTTAAGGGCCTCTACTACTTTTTTTCCCCTTCTCGTAGTCCTCAAAATCTAGATTGCATATAAATTTAAAAAAAAAAACAGGAATTTCCACCTTTGTTCAAACACATACGTATGCCATGAGCAATGTAACATCACAAACGTTCTGTGACAAACCATTAATAAAGAAGGCTTACTAAGACAGGTGTGGTGGCACATGCCTATAGCCCTGCTATGTGGGAGGCTGAGGCAGGAGGACCACTTGAGCCTGGGAGTTTGAGTCTACCCTGGGTAACACACCAAGACTCCATCTCTAAAAAATTAAATTAATTAAAGGATTCCTGAAAGCTCTCATTTCTAGAAAAATAAAAATAAAAAAAATCACTGAACTCAGACATGAGATTTTAATTTTGTATATTTAAAAATCATTACATAAATAAGAAAAAATTATTTTAGAAATTATATGAAAATCCATTCTTGGATGGAGTAAATGCAATGGTTTGCCAGCACTGGCTCTAAGCCAACTGTGCACATCCCTTCTCAACTCTAAGGTGGTAGCTTGAAATCAGCCACAGGGTAATTAATTTATATCAAAGAAATCAGCAAATGCTACAAATTCAGGGCTTCCCCCTCCCCCACCCCAGATATCCTGGTTGTTAAACATTTTCCGGCACACGACTGAGTGGATGGGGGCCAGAGCAGAAAGAAAGCTAAGATACCAGAGAAGCTGTCTCAAAACCCCATTCAATCTGCCTCCCTTCTGTAACTTAGGCTACTGGTGCCTAACAGCATTCATCCTGGCAAAGTGACGAGGGATGGATACCAGCTACAGCTACCAATTACAAGTCTCTCCAGTGAAAACTGATCTGAAGTGGTATGTCACACTAAGAATTCTTCGGATATTCAACAGAGTATGAAGCCGAGACTTTTCCAGGAAGGAGGTAGTCTATAAACAGAATTGTCTGCCTCATACACTTGCACTAAAGTTGTAAACTTCGACTTAAAAAAGGACACGAACACACATGCTTCTCCAAATCAGTTGATCTCAAAGAGATAGCAGATCACCAATCTGTGACAGCTTCATACCTCTCAAGAGGCTTCAGCTATAGGTTTATGCAAAAAGGACTCACTAAAATGGTTTGCTAGGAAGTTGCTTCAACTGAGTTTCAATGGTGCCCTTGGTTCCAAGGTACCTCTGTGCTGAGACAGTTAATTATTAAATATACCATCTATGAAAACAAATCAATGGCTTTTCTCCTTTAATTCAAAAAGATAAAATACCTTTGTGCTTTTAAAATTTAACACATCTAGTTAAATCAACCATCTATATTTACTTATTTAATATACAAAATGTTAACCTAATGAAACTATTCCAAAGTGCTGCTGAGAGGTCCAATTTCAAACAGGCATGCAAACTAAATAATTCAATATGGGAAAAAAAAGTCCAATATGTCTGTTCCCCATCACTATTAAACACTACCTTCCAACACTACTATTGCACATCTCAGGAACAGAACCTTCAGCTGATAACCACAAATGAACCAGTAAAAAACCTCCAACTACAGATAATAAAGGCAGCTCACTGAATATGTTCCCTCTACTACTAAGTTAGCTAGCATAGATGTCTTCTTATACAAGAGCTTCCTTCTCTCCACCATATATAAGCACATGGAAAGTAACTACCATGCACCTGAGAGATGCTAGTTTATAACAGTGTCAGTTTGAGCCTTCAAGTCCTTACTCCTTCATTCCATTTAGTTCATGTGATTCTACAGGGTTAGAAGACTAGTTTAACCGGTGGGAGAGGTTGGTGGAGGAGGGCAGTAGTGGTGATGGATGGTGACAACATATAATTTAATCCTGGACTTTAATGCCAACTTTTTCAAAAGACTCCACCACCATGATATTGGTATCAATTCAGCTTGGGGAACCAACAAATCTGTACCTGGCAATGATTACCATACAGTAATATTTTACAAATTTGGTGATGCAGAGATGAAGGCCTACATTTTTTTACTACTAATATGAATAATCCAATCCCCTATGTATAAGCATTCCCAAATGAACTCTGCTTTTCCCCATTAAAAAAAAAAAGTTGAAAGAAATAAGCACAACTTTACTTAGCTAATGACTGGGGAGGCTTCACTTTGAATTCTACCCTCCTGACTGCATCTTTAAAACTATTAGAACCTCTAACAACCTGAAACATAAAGGAAAGTTGATCAATATATAGTGGAAAATGAGGTAAAATGAACAGGAAAAAAATGGGGTCCTTCACTCAGTTATCTTCTAATTGAGAAAACCCCAACATGTTGTTTCAAGTTATTTGATTGAATCTTTTACCAGAGATGTTTCAAATATTCAAAACCCAAGTTCATCCTCCTAAAAGTGTTCATTTCCCATGCTGCATTTCATGGGCATATAATCATACCACCCAGAGGGCGAATAACATTTCTGTGCTAGATATGAGGTCCCATATTCTCACTAGATGTTTCAAAACGTATCCTAAACCCCAGGTCTAAAAAATCTTTCTACATTGAAATAGACTAGCTCCATGCCCTGTTGACAGGTTCAGACAGGATCATACAAATGGCTGAGAGATCCACCCCGAATAAAGGAAAACGAGATGCCCCTTTGGGGAGTTGCTTACATATGTTATAGTTCACACAAAACAATCTCCCCAGTATGACTGCTGCAATCTTACTTTGTATCAATAGGAATGATTCTTGTACTGCTTAGGAACAGTTCACTTTTAGCCACTCAACAGAGCACACTTAGTACTAAAGATGCCAATTCATTTCACTGATATTTCTTTAAATAATAGATTCTAAGCATAATTTTTCCTGGCCAAAGAGTCCCAACAGCCAGAAGGAGTAACTTTGTTCTTAACTGCTCTTGCAAAGCATAGCCACTAAACCCACCAAAAATTTCTTCAGCACAAAGCTCAAAATATTTTGAAAGAAGGAGAAAGAAAAAAAAAAGGAAAAAACAGAGGGAAGCGGAGTTTGGACTCCAATTAAGGCATTTTTATACACATAGTCCAACTTGAGTCCTATTCAAAGAGAATCCTAAAAAGATGTTTTAAATGGGAAACAGCAAAAATCACAATAGTCTATTATCAGCATTGTAGAACTCAATTGCTCACTTCAAATGCAATCATGTTGAATGTCTGTTTCTTTGTTCCTCAGTTCTCTCATTCCACAAGTGCATAGGTTATGTCTTCTGTAAGTCTGGGGAAAAGGGGCCAGGGGTGGAAGGTCCATCCAGCCCAGACAGAGTGAATGGCCCATGACTGTTCAGTACAGAAGGAAACTGAGAAAGAAAACAAAACATATTAGCATCCTATTACTCAACCCCAACTTTTACTTTCTGTCCTACTACTGCTGTTTATCCTGACAGAATATGATGTCATGATAAAAACTAAAAACAAAAATGGTTTGTCCTAACATTAACATTCTCCAACCTACCTCGATGGAGTGAAACAAAGAACCACCTGTACCTTCCTTCATATCCTAAGGTATATGGGTTTACAATTAACCTCAACTGAAGGTTTTAGCAAGTTCAAGTAAATAACAGTACATACTACAGATAAATGACAGTATGCACCCCAGAGTATAGTTCAATTATGAAGCGAATCATAAACCCTCAAAAACAGACCCAGAAAAGTACAAATAGTTAGTGGATGCTCATCCTAGAAAAGGGTTCCCCATCCAGTATTCTAAGGCTAACTCTATAGGGAGATTCCAGGCTGAAGCTATAGAAGCACTATAACTTTGCTTAAGGTCTCAGCTGACTCTATAACTCAATTATCTGTTCATGAGTGGCAATGAAAAAATATATATAAAAAATTCTCAACTTCTTTTCTATTCAATAATTTTAAATGTTTGCAAAAAAAAAAAAAAGCAGAAAGATTTTTAATTTTCTTTTCTTCTACCATTTCAATTCTAAAAGAATGAGAAGTTAAATTACAAAATATAAGAAAATCAGAGATAGGCAACCCCCAGTCTATAAATAAACAGACTGACTCCAAGAAAGCCTTTAAGTTATAAACTTTAGATGTTTTGGGCAAAACAAAGGCTAAACCCATCAGTAATGAAAGAACATCTTGGTGAAGAGATAATATAATATTCATTTTTTTAAAAAGTATATTTAAAATGCTGATAAATTACCAATTCTAAGGAAGAAACGGGAGTATTTGATATACCATTCTCAAGACCTTTCTCTACTAAAAAAAAAAATCCTTAATTAAAAGAAAAAACCTATGTGCAGAAATCCCCGTGTGTGTGTGTGTGTGTGTGTGTGTGTGGGGGGGGGGGGAGAGAGAGAGAGAGAGAGAGAGAGAGAGAGAGAGAGAAAATGTGTGTGTGTGTACTGGATCAAGCAGCCTCCCCAGCTCAGCCTTGATAGCTGGTGCCACAGGCTACCATGCCTGACTTAATTTTTTGTTTTTATTTTCAGTACAGACAAGGTCTCCTTACATTGTCCAGGCTGGTCTCAAACTCCTGAGCTCAAGCAATCCTCCTGCCTCAGCCTCCCAAAGTGCTAAAATTACAGGCATGAGTCACACAGTGCCTGGCCCCCCCTTTTTTTTTTAATAGAGAATTTCTAGTGACAAAAAATTGGGGTGAGTTCTAAATCTCCTACAGTACTGAACAATTCTTGGTCTAACTTAAGTGTATGTAATATTAAATAATAAAAATGAAATTTTGCTGTGAATATTTACTCAAGCTGTTTGCCAGCTAGAAAATTAACATTTGGAAATTCAAAAATAAATCTAAAGAATATTTATTGGGCCAGGCATGATGGCTCATACCTATAATCCCAGCACTTTGGGAGGCCAACATGGGTGGATCACCCAAGGTCAGGAGTTAGAGAACAGCCTGGCCAACATGGTGAAAACTAAAAACACAAAAATTAGCCAAGTACAGTGGCGCACATCTATAATCTCAGCTACTCAGGAGGCTGAGGCAGGAAAATCACTTGAACCTGGGAGGTGGAGGCTGTAGTGAGCTGAGATTGTGCCACTGCGATCTATCTAGCCTGGGTGACAAGGTGAGGACTCTGTCTCAAAAAAAAAAAAAAAAGGTATTTATTAAATAGAAGTTTTGTAATGATTAAACGGCGCAGTGGGACACTGCCTTTTTGCCTATTTCTTCATTTAACATGCTCCAACTACAGAAGACAGACTTTTATAAAATTACCTGGAAAAGCGTGTTAGCACCTTGCAGTCTGGCTGGACTCAGGGGAGCAACAGGACTGAGTGTACTCCAAAAGTGGATACTGGAGAGCAAGGGGCTTGGAGTCAGTATGATGGGTGTCTGCAATACACAACGCAAAGATATTCACTGAATGACTTATCAGGATTGTTTTATCCTTGAAATAGCATACAAATAACCCAAAACCTAAATATTGCCCTCTCCTCTACTCCAAATATCTCAAAGTCTGAAATTTTAACATGACAAAACTCAAAAATTATTTTTACACGCTAAGAAAGATAAAAACGTAACTACTTTTTTTTTTAACTCTTATTTCAACAGGTTTTGGGGGTACAGTGGTTTTTGGTTACATGGATGAGTTCTTTAGTGGTAAATTCTGAGATTTTGGTGCTTAACCTCTCTTTTTAAGCCAAAATTTATAGAGTCTTTCCCAAATAGAAAAACCAACCTGAATTCATAGGAATAATGGGTAACCACGTCACCAACATGTTGTTTTTTTTAATAATGAGGTCTGGGGGAAATCTATGAAAATGTTCTTTGAGATGTGCAAGTTAATAAATAGCTCATGTAACTGTACCAACTTGTTACTCAACATCACACCAGTCATTTTTCTTACAGTTCTGAGAACCTACTGTTTTCTAACTTGAGATTATCACTGTTTGTTTTATAAGATACCACCGAGTTTTATAGAGAGAACGTGTGCACTTTCTTTACAAGGAAACAGAAAATTCAAAATATTTATTTACTTGAAAATACTCCAAACTTTATATTTTAGCAATCCTAATTAAGATGAGAAATGGGGTAACTTTCCATGATCACACATAACCTTTCTAAGACAAACCTAAGTAACAGAAAGCAAACTGGAGTGTATAAATTCTGTATTTGCTTAAAAGGGCAAATAAATGCAAGCAATGGTGATACCATAAAGAAAGAGCTACCTGTGAAAAAAATGCTGGTGTAAGAGAGGCTGTAGGGAGAGATGGGCTCAATATTCCCAGTGGGCTTGGATCACTGCTTGTGATCACAAGGGTGGGTGCCAGTTCTAACCCTTTGGGTTTCTTCGATCTTGATGAATTATTTGTTTTGTCCTTTTCTGGCAAGACTGAATCCTGGTCTTTAGGCTCCAGTGACAAGTTCTCTGGAAGTTCCATTGGTTGAGAAGCTACTGAATCAATGTCTGTGTCGATGTCTGGGTGAGAACTCAGTGGTGGTGAAGGTGTTCTGGGAGGTTCCTGCAAACAAGGGGGTATGGACGAAATGGGTGGTGTGGTGGCAAAAGTAGTTGTTATGCTAGAGGCAGAGGTTGGGGCTTCCAGGGAAGGCAATTTTGGGGAAACCAGTGTCTCCAATGCTTGGATAGTTTCTTCTGAAGATGGAGAAATACTTGGGCCAGTTGACATGGTGGCAGCAACAGGTTCAACTGGTGGCTTTTTGGAAGGTGTCGTGACAAATTTGATGACAGATGGTGTAGGCTCCTGAGATTTTTTCTCTGCCAGTTTCTCAGCTGGATTCTCAGTCTTTATCAATTTGAAAAGCTTTACATTGGAGGAGTTTAAAGAGTTGAGAGTAAATGAAGAATATAAACCAGAGTGTATGTAGTCATTTCGGCTAGAGGTCTTGGCACCAGGCTGAGGTGGTTTCTCTTTCCCTCCATTCTCCACATCTTTGGAATTGCTGCTGACTTCACTGAAGTTTAAAGTTTCACAGTCACCTTCAATCCTGCCCACAGTCATTGGATCCATGTTCAAAATCTCTGGATAAGAGACAAACTTGTATACAAATTTCTGACCATTCACTTTTTTGATGATATTCTGTAGGTAAAAAAAATAAGCATTCTTATCCTTTCTTATAAACTTATATCCCATAGTTCATGAAAAAGCTGTCATAATGAGGTTCTCCATTTGAGAAGCAGACATCACTTACTTAAGTGTCAAAATCACCTAAATTCATCTAGCCATACCAAACCAGTCCCTACCACTATGGGGAAGTTAAGGCAAGAACACTTAAATGTCTTATTAACAACCGAACTAATATGTTACATAAAAGCCAAAGGATTTTAATTGCTTACCACTCTCAACCAATTATCTGTATAGGTTAGAACTCCCTGAACTGCAATCTCAAACAATTCCAAAGGTACAAGCCATTCACATCCTGAGTAAGCAAAAAGGAATTTATTTATGGTTTTTTCTTTTTTTTTTTTTTGAGATGGAGTCTTGCTCTGTCACTCAGGCTGGAGTGCAGTGGCGTGATCTCAGCTCACTGCAACCTCTGACTCCTGAGTTCAAGCAATCTCCAGCCTCAGCCTCCCAAAGTGCTGGGATTACAGGTGTCAGCCACCATGACCAGCTGCAAAAAAGGAATTTAGAACATTGTATCTGCTAAACTTCTTACTTCCTTCAGGAATTCCAGTTTATCTCCAGACAGGAAAGCCAATCAGATCAACCACTTAAAGGTGAAAGAGCCAGGCCGGGTGTCTCACACTTTGGGAGGCCAAGGAGGAGGGTGGATTGCCTGATGTCAGTTCAAGACAAGCCTGGACAATACGGTGAAACCCCATCTCTACTAAAAATACAAAAATTAGCCAGGTGTGGTGGTGGGCACCTGTAATCCCAGCTACTTAGGAGGTTGAGGCAGGAGAATCACGGGAACCTGAGAGGCAGAGGTTGCAGTGAGCTGAGATCAGGCCATGCACTCCAGCCTGGGCAAAAGAGCAAGACTCTGTCTCAAAAAAAAAAAGGTTAAAAAAAAAAATTAAGATCTCAAGATCTCAGCTTCTCATTCTAATTCTATCCTTTGGAGCCATTTATTTTACCTCAGTGCCCAAGAATGAATTCAAAATATTATTAAACAAAAAATATAATTTTAACTAAAAAACCAACTCTGTGTATTAACAGCTACTACTTAAGGTGTAAGGTGTTAATTTGTGTTCCCTGGGTTAAATTAAAACTAAAAATTAAAATCTTAAAACAAGAATATACATGTAGATATACATATGTGTATGTGTGTATATATATGTATGACTTTTTTCTCCCCAAGACAGGGTTACTCATCACTCAGGCTGGAGTGCAGTAGTGTGATCATGGCTCACTGCAACCTCGACCACTTGAGCTTAAGCAATCCTCCTACCTCAGCCTCCTGAGCACTGGGACTACAGGTGTACACCACCATGCCAGGCTGTTTTATTTTTTGTAGAGACAGAGTTTCCCTGTGTTGCCCAGGCTAGGCTCAAGGTCCTGGGCTCAAGCGATCCTCCTGCCTCAGCCTCCGAAAGTGTTGGCATTACAGGCACAAGCCACCACTTCAGGCGTCACAATTTTTAAATTATGACACACATGAGAATACATATTTATCCTCAAGAATCTCAAACTGCCTTTGTCCTATTCCAATTCTGTACATACTTTTTCTTTTAAAGACAACTCTAGAAATAAAATAGGTGTAATGGAAGTTAATAAGTAAGATTTGGTAGAGATACAGCCAGAACATTTATCCTTTGTATCCTAATTCCAAACTGCTGAAACTACAAAATAAACTGGATTAAAATAAACTAGGATGTTGGTATCTATAACCTTAACAGAAAAGAAGGAATCTTTTTTTTTTTTTGAGATGGAGTCTCGCTCTGTCACCCAGGCTGGAGTGCAATGTGCAATATCAGCTCACTGCAACTTCTGCCTCCCAGGTTCAAATGAGTCTCCTGGTTTAGCCTCCTGAGTAGCTGGAATTACAGGTACCCACTACCAAGCCCAGCTAATTTTTTTTTTTTTTTTTTTTTTTGTAGTTTTAGTAGAGACAGGGTTTCACCATGTTGGTCAAGCTGGTCTCAAACTCCTGACCTCGGGTGATCTACCCTTCTTGGCCTCCCAAAGTACTGGGCTTACAGGCATGAGCTACTGCACCCAGCCAAGAAGGACTCGTTCTTGTCTTGAGGTTCTCTGTATAGTATAAGAACAGGATGTGTACTACCTTTACATAATAGTATCTGAGGGCTCGGCTGAGTTTGTCATAATTCATGTTAGGCTTGTTCTTGCGAATCCCCCAGAGACGAGCCACCTCTTCTGCCTGTAAAAGCTTAAACTGCCCATCATTAGAGGTCCAACAGATCATGTGCTTGTTCTGAGGCTTCTGCAGGAGCTGAAGGAGGAACTGCCACAGGGTGATAGCACTGTCCATAGCAATGAGCTGAAAGAATATAGATATGTGATAATATTAACAGCCAGTACCTATTTAACACTGTACGTCAAGCACTGTTTTAAGTGCTCTAAATGTATTAATTCATTTAATCCTCACATTTCTATAAGGTAGAGACTACTGCATCCTCATTTTACATATGAAAAAACTGATTTATAAGAGGGTTAAGTAACTTGTCCAAAGTCACCCAAGTAAATGGTGAAGCCCAGGCAATGATCTAAGCCCAGGCAATGATCTATAAGCCCAGGCAATGATCTAAGCCCAGGCAATGATCTAAGCCCAGGCAATGATCTAAGCCCAGGCAATGTGGACCCAGAGTCCAAACTCTTAAACAGGCCGCAGCTGCTTATGAAATGCCTTAAGCAACAAGCAACTTGCAAGGACGATAAAGCTAGTTCCCTAAATTATAGGAAAAGACAATGATTGTCAATCACTAGTGACTGTCATTCACTGTTGATAAATTTTAATCCTAAAATCTCATTGCTGTATTCCCAGGAGACCACCATTCCAGCATCTATCTAAATCAACCCAGTTTGTTTGCCTGCGTGCGTGCATGTGTGTATGTGTGTGTGTCTATCTCAGGGTGGCCCAGGGGCTGAGGTGTAGGGAATAATCTACTTTTGCTCCAATTGGTTTCCATTACCATAAATGTCATTTACATACAAACTGGCAGCATTCTGAATTCAGCAAAGTGTTCTCTCAATTTAATTTACAAGTTCTGTCACTGTTCTGTCCACAGGGATTCCATCTGCAAAATTCTCCTTTGATTAGCGACTTTTATGTGATTATCAAGACATGGAATCTTTTAATATCTTAAGTTTCAGGATGTCCCTGTTTAGGCCTGAGTGTTTGATTTTGGCATTACTGGTTTTGGGGGCCAGATATTCTTTGCTGTGGGAAGCTGTCCTGTACACTGCAGTTTGTCTAACAGCATCCCTGGCCTCTACCCACTAGATGCCAGTAGCACCCCCTGCCCCATTGAGACCACCAAAAATATCTCCAGACACTGCCAAATATTCCCCCAGGGGTCAAAGTCATCCCAGTAGATAACCACTGGTTTAGGAAAAGGAGCAGCAAGGAATGCTCTCTCATAAAGGTATTTTCCTCATAGAATTTCAAAACACCTTTCTGTTAGGAAGAATTCTTTAAGGCAGAAACTCTGGCCAAATCTGTGTAAGTGTGTCCTAAGAATCCTATGATTGAATACTTCACACACACACACACAAAAAAAAAACAAAAAAACAAAAAAAACCTTCCCTTCTCTATCAACTGTGATCTCAACGGGTTAGAATAGAGTTTGAAAACTAATAAAATCAATACCATTAAAACAATACAAAACCAGATAAACTGGACTACATCAAAATTTAAAACTGTTGTGCTGCAAATAGTGCCATCAAGTGAGAAGACAATCCCCTAAATGGGAGATATTTTCAAACCACGTATCACAAAGGAGCACGTATCCAAAATACATGAAGAACACCTACAACTTAAAATAAATTTAAAAAGCAAAGAATTTGAAAAGATATATCAAAGATATATAAATAGCCAATAAACATACAAAAAAATGCTCTATGTCAGCTGAACCTACCCCATGCATTGGTGCCGCCCCCGGCCCACTCCATACTGGCTCCCCGGAGTTCCCTCAGCCCAGCCTGGTTCAGTCTAGCACAGTTCCCGGGAGGATGAAGTTCGTGTACAAAGAAGAGCATCCATTCAAGAAGTGCAAGGGCAAGAAGATCCAAAAGAAATACCAAGACTGGACGCTGGTGATAGTAGAAAAGGCTCCCAAAGCTCAGATAGGAGACCTGGACAAAAAGAAATACCTGGTGCCTTCTGATCTCACAGTACTTCCTTTTTTTTTTTTTTTTTTTTTTGAGACGGGGTCTTGCTCTGTTGCCAGGATAGACTGCAGTGGTGCAATCTTAGCTCACTGTATCCTCTGCCTCCCAGGTTCAAGCGATTCTCTTGCCTCAGCCTGAGTAGCTGGGATTACAAGCACCCACAACCTCACCCGGCTAATTCTCGTATTTTTAGTAGAGACAGGGTTTCACCATGTTGGTCAGGCTGGTCTCCAATTTCTGACCTTGTTATCAGCTCACTTCAGCCTCCCAAATTGCTAGGATTACAGGTGTGAGCCACCACACCCCGGCCCCAGTTCTACTTCTTCATCTGGAAGTGAATTCATCTTCAAGATGAAGATGCCTTGTTTTTCTTTGTCAACAATGTCCTTCCACCCACCAGTGCCACAATGGGTCAGCTCTACCAAGAACTCCATGAAGACGACTTCTTTCTCTACATTGCCTACAGTGATGAAAGTGTCTACGGTCTGTGAAACTGCTGTCCCTGAGCTGGAGGGGGTCTCATTCTACAAAGGGAGAGGTGGGCCCCCTTTTGATCTCCTCCTCCTTCACGCTCAAATACCACCTCCCTTATTCAGGACTGGCACTTCTTAATGTTTGAGGCTTTCTCTCCAGTCTCTCTGAGGAGGGGTAATGGTGGAGTTGGCATCTTGTACCTCTCCTTTATTCCCCTTTCTCTGTCCGCCTTTCCCATTCTGCTTTAGACTTCTTGATTGTCAGTCTCTGTCACACCCAATGATTTGTTTTGGTTTCTGTTCCCTGACTGCCCAAGTGGCTCAGAACCCAAGCAATCCCTTCCTTTTACTACCTTCATTTTTGGGGGTAGTTGGAAGGGATTGGAGTCGTGGGGGGAAGGTAGGAGGCACATCAATAAAGAAGAAATCACCAAAAAAAAAAAAAAAATGCTCTACATAATTAGTTATTGGGGAACTAAAAGTCAAAACCACATAAGAAACCACTTCATGCCAACTTGGAAGGCTATAATCAAGAAGACAGATAATAACAAACATTGGCAAAGATGTAGATAAATTGAAGCCCTCGTACATAGCTGGTGGGAATGTAAAATGGTGTAGCCACTTTGGACAAGTTTACCACATGAACAAACAATTCTACTCCTAGGTATATACTCAAAAGAAATGAAAACATACGTCCATACAAAAGCTTACAGAGGAATGTTTGTAGCAGTATTATTCATAACATCTAAAGAGTAAAAACCAACTAAATATCCATCAACTGATGAATGGATAAATAAAATGTGGCACATTCATAATGGGGTATCATTTAGCCATAGAAAGGAATGAGGTACAAACACACACACAAGGACAAATCATGAAAACATTATGCAAGTGACCAATAGAATCCAGTCCACAAAAGACCACATATATATGGTTCCACTTACATGAAATGTCCAGAATAGGAAAATCCATAGACACAGAAAATAGATCAGTGGTTACTGAGGACTAGGAGCTAAAATGGGGAGAACAGAAGTAGGGAATGATAGATATGGGTACAGGGTTTCTTTTGGGGGTGATGAAAATATTCTAAACAGACTGTGGTGATGTTTGCACAAACCCCACAGCATACTACACGTAAGTAGGTGAATTTTATGGTACATGAATTATATCTCAATAAAGATTTCTAAAACAGACAAACTTAACAAACATTAAAAGAGTTAGGTCTGAGAAGACTAATTCTAACAACATTTAACTCACAGAAGATGGAATCCTTAAAGGTCAACTATGCCTACTTCCAAAAAGGGAAGAGATAAGAAACTGTAGTGGAAAATAACTGTTCTAAAACACCCAAAATGTCCTCCAATAATCCTCATGATTATCACTCTCAAGCAGGCTGTATGGAGACAGACATCTAAAAGTAGTGAAGGGAAAATAACAAAGGATGGAAAGGGAGAGATGCTGCCCATAGTCAGAGTTCACGGAGAAGCTGCGGCCAAGAGTCCCAAGTCTCTTTCACCACAATCATGTACTGTCCATCAGGGAAACCACTTCCCCAATGGATAAAAGCACTCACATCACTAATTGATGATAAAAAAGCATTACATATTAGATAACATAATAATCCACAAATATGAAGTGCTACCTTAATGCTAAATAACCATGCCCGCTAGAAATCACAGTTCCCCATAGCCTCACTTAAGCTGAGTTAAAACAGTGGTTTTATACTATATCCACTAAGTATGGTGGAGGCAGGCAGGGGTTATTCTGCTAGGTCTGAGTTTACCTGACAGATCTTTCTTCTGACGATACCTAATGATGGCAAGTTACTGTTCTACTACAGTTTTCCCATTTAAACAATTATTTATAATCTAATCCTGTTAAGACTATTCTCCAGTAAATGTTATGCAAAGAACTCAATTTCCACATTTCCAGACATCGCCTTCATGTAAGACTGCTTATAGGGGTGCAGTATGAATCCATTTGTGAGATGATCATGAAGGAAAGACAGGCAGAGAATGGGAGTCTCCAGTCTACACAAATGTGGTGCCTATTATTCCATTTGTTTTTGAAAAAATTCCAAAACCTGAATCCTAGGGTCTGAATACCTATCATGTAGATAACATTTGAGCCCTACAAGTTTAAAGCCTCAGCTATCCATCTAAAATGACAAAAATAACAAATGTCTCCATAATGAGCACCCAAGGAGATTCCCAAAATACAGGTGTTCTCCAGATGGTGCTGGTTAAACGTGCACCTTCCCTGTTGGTTATCAGTGAAGAAGCATATATTGAGTCAAATGCTGCTGAGCTGTTGGCTGCTGTAGGGTAGAACCAAGCTGTTGTGGAAAATGCTGATGCTTTGTTAGCATCCACGGTGTGTCTAGATAGAAAGCTGTGGACAGTAAAAGAAAAATGGCTTTGAGGTTTTAGATTGAAGTACTGGAAATGAATTTTGAGAAAATCCAAGATACAAAACGGACATCTTCAGTGGGTACTTTAAAGGAGTATTTTATTAATTCAATTATGATATCATGACTTATGATTGCAAAGCTGGCAAACATCTTCGTAGTTAAGTCAAAGCTCTTCATTTTAGTTTCAAAAAGTGTGGTATTAACTATGATCTTCAATGATTTCATCAGCTATAAAAGAGAGCTGGCTGAGCACAGAGGCTTATGCCTATAATCCTAGCACTTTGGGAGGCTAAGGAGGGCCAATCACTTGACGTCAGGGGTTCCAGACCAGCCTGGCAAATGGTGGAACCCCGTCTCTACTAAAAATACAAAATATCAGCTGGGCATGGTGGTAGAACTCAATAATCTCAGCTACTTGGGAGGCTGAGGCAGGAGAATCATTTGAACCCGGGAGGCAGAGGCTGCAGTGGGCTGAAATCACTCCACTGCACTCCAGCCTGGGCAAAAGAGCAAGACCAGACCATGTCTCCAAAAAAAAAAAAAGGCTAAATGAAGAAAACCCCATAAGAGTTATTAAAATTACAGGGTGGCTTCATGCCTGTAATCCCAGCACTTTGGGAGGCTAAGGTGGAAGCCTGAGCTCAGGAGTTTGTGACCAGCCTGGGCAACATGTTGAAACCCCGCCTCTACCAAAAACACAAAAAATTAGCCAGGCATATTTTTCGTGACTACTCGGGAGGCTGAGTTGGGAGGATGGCTTCAGCCTGTGAGGTGGAGGTTGGACTGAGCAGAGACATCACTGCACTCCAGCCTGGTCAACAGACTGAGACCTTGCCTCAAACAAAAACAAAACAAAATACCCTTTAGTCTTGTTACCTATCCAAAAAAGAGGGAAAATACTTCATTTTCCTTCTCACAAGAATCCTGAGTTTTCTACAACTGCAGTTTTAAAACTTTAAATTTATAACAAAGGAAGAAAATACTTAACTGGTCCAAATGAAGGAATCTGATTTTTGAGGGGGTAAAGGCTGAAAACATAACTGATTTTAACACTTCAAACATAGATCAATCTCTGGGCTAAATTGAAAGGGAGCATACTGAAGTAACGTATTAAGGAAAAGAAGTCTCTTTTAAATAAAATCTTTTCCATCCTAAACATGTTTATAATACACACAGTCCAGTTGCTGTGGTGACCCATAGCCCAACTATTTTTCAGAAACAGTAGCTAAGACCCAAAAAAATTAAAACTCCCCAAATTTTCTTTTGCCTGCTACTTACATCAAACAAAACCAAGTTATGAAACGTATGAAGCCTAGAAATCAAAATAATCACCGTTGTCAAAAAGTAACCAGACGTTTTTAACTACACAGGCTCCTAAAAAATAGTCTCTGTGTAGGGTCCTGTATAGTTCTTACAATATTCTTACAATAAAACTTGAAGACTACTTCACTAGGAATGAACAGATTCCACTTACGAAGTTTTAATGTTTAAGTAAAATCAAAGAGGACAGTGTTCCTGAAGGGAAAATATTGAATCATACATTTTAACGAAAACACCGCTGCCAAGACTAAATACTAAAGCACCAAGTTTTCCAAGCCGTGGGGGGTGGGGAAAAAGGGAGAGAGGACCTCATCTGTCAACCAGAGATGGGCAAACCATTCTGAGGCATTAAAACTCCAGAATATTTAAATTCCCCAAACTTCAAATAGCAATTGCTAGAGAAAAAGCCAAGTGTGTACTTCTGACTACTTCAGTCAACATCCCTTCCTTCCTTCCGAGGCCAGTTAGCATCCCACCTGGAAAGATGTTTCCAATTCATCTTCCCAGGAATAAAGCTACCAGCCTCGATGCAGCAGGGCACGAGGGAGAAAGTAAAGTGGGGCGGGGGGCCGCTGGAGCGAAAGTGAAAAAGAAATGAAACTCGACACCGGATGAATAGCGAGCTTGGGGAGAGGAAGAAACACCGACGGCCGCGCGTGCCCTACAGTTCAAAGTCCGGGGAAAGAGGTGCAACCTCGCCGGGCCTTGGTAAGCACTGAATTACCGTACTTTCATTTTCCAACTTCCTGTCACTACAAAAAGTCAGAATTGCGCCCCTCCTCCCCACCCACGCCAAAAAAAAAACGCAGCCACCTTTCGCCCAAGGGACCTCTGGGGACCAAATAGGAGGTGACGAAAGCGGAGCGGTGCGCTCCCGCGTCCACCTGCGCGCCGCGGTGCCCGGCGGGCCGGGGGCGGACCCGAGGGGAGCGCGCGTCCGGCCCCAGCCACCACTTCCTGTTGTGCCGCGCGCCCCTCGGCCCTGGCCCTGGCCCCCGCTCCCGCACCCGGCCGGTGGGGCTGCGGCCGCTAGATCCCGAGGGGGCGCACGGCGCCGGCTGCTCACCGACGCTGCGCACGGGGCTTCCCCTCAGTCTCCGCCTCGAACACGATGCGCCCCTCCGCCCTCAGCCTCCTCCTCACGCTGGAAACTCGAGGACAGCGCGGCAGCCACTGAGACCCCCGCGGCGGAGCCAGAGAAGGCGGCGGCGGCCGAGCCGAGCCCGCCGGGTGTCCGCAGCCGCCCGCATCTCCCGCCGCCGCAGCTTCTCGCGCCCCGCCCTCCCCGCCCCCGCACGCGGCAGCGGCGGCGGCGGCGCGGGTCTTGGGGCCGCTACACGCCAGGCGCGCGCTCGGGGCGTTTCTCGCAGCGGCGGGGCCTGCCAGGCACTCCACGGCCGCCGCCACTCTCAAACCCCCCGGCTGCACCAGGGTCCCTCCCTGACGCCGTAGTCCCCAACGTCACTTCCGGGGGCGGGGCCGCGACCCCCAAAAGGAGTTGTGAGCGGCGTTCGCAGTCAAGTCAGGGTTTGGCGTAGCAGGAGGTTGCAGCGAGGGCGCCTCCTGCAGTCCACTTGCCGCTCTCTGCCGGGTTGCTTCCAGTTCCCTTAGGCGACCGTCCGGAACCCGCCGGGACCTCGGACTCCTCATGGGTACGCCACGTTCTTCTCGGTCGGAGGGAAGAGGTGGCGCTCGCGGAGCAGCCTGCTGGGGACCACTTCTGTTAGTGCTAAGCTCAGGCGAGAGGCCTCTCCCTCCTGTGTCACTCGTCCTCCTTACCACTCGCTGTTAAGAAGTTGGCGCCGCCACAGCTTTCTCACCGAAGTGCCAGATCCCAGGATACTACAAACACTTGATAAATACTTATAAGCACTGAGGCTTTTTAGCCTGGGTACTGACAAATGGAAGGGCTGGAGTCGTGGGAAAAGCTTGCTCTGGCGATGGAGGCAGCGACCAAAAATTCATTCGTGACTCTACCCCTCTCTACTCACCAACTTTAAGCTCTCTAAAACACAGTCATCATCTATAAAATGGAGAGAACCCAATCTCTTAGAGTTGTTGTAATGATTAAGGAAGATAAGGTGCATAAAACACCTAGCAAGAGTTTCTAGCTCAGAGGTTCTCATTAAATAAAATTCTTAAGGAATCAGGTCACACTTGGTACAAGAAGCAACTTGAGCAATTTAGCACCAGAAGGAATGTAGAGTCATAAATTAGGACAGCTGAACAAAACCTTTGAGAAATAGATTATGTTTTGTTTAACAAGAAACCAAAAACAGGTCACTGTCTGAGTTACTGTTTATTCCTGGCCATTTACTAGCTGTGTGACCTGCAGTGAGTTGCTTAGCCTCTCTGAGTCTCAGTTTCCTCAGGTAAAATGAAGACGATAATATGCGGCATTGCTGAGAGGACTAAATGAAATATAGGGCATAATATGCATAGTGCATTACCTGGAACATAATAGTGGTATCATTTATTTTTGCCCCCACAATTGAATTAATTTTACCAAAGCATGCAAACATATTAAGACTTTTTTTTTTTTTTTTTTTTTGAGACCGAGTCTTGCACTTCACCCAGGCTGAACTGCAATGGCATGATCTTGGCTCACTGCAACCTCTGCCTCCTGGGTTCACGCGATTCTCCGCCTCAGCCTCCTGAGTAGCTGGGATTACAGGCGCGCACCACCACGCTCGGCCAATTTTTTGTATTTTTAGTGAAGATGGGGTTTCACTCTGTTGACCAGACTGGTCTCAAACTCCTGACTTCGTGATCCGCCTGCCTTGGCCTCTCAAAGTGCTGGGATTACAGGCATGAGCCACCACTCCCGGCAAGATATGTTTTATAAGGAGGAACATTCAGCATCCGAAAAGCGTTGGCAGTCTTGGCCCATAATACAAAATTTTCTTTGCAACAACTTCCATCTTGGAAACCAAGACAAAAAAATTATTAAGATGGGCTGTATGAAATAAACCTATTGGAAACATTTGTTTATAGGAAGATTTCATTTCATTTCATTTCATTTATTTATTTTGAGACAGAGTTTCACTTTTGTTGCCCAGGATGGAGTGCGGTGGCACAATCTCGGCTCACCACAACCTCTGCCTCCCAGGTGCAAGCGATTCTTCAGCCTCAGCCTCCCTAGTAGCTGGTATTACAGGGTGGGCCACCACGCCCAGCTAATTTTCTTTTTTTTTAGTAGAGATGGGGTTTCTTCATGTTGGTCAGGCTGATCTCAAACTCCTGACCTCGGGTGATCCGCTAGCCTCGGCCTTCCAAAGTGCTGGGATTACAGGAGTGAGCCTCTGCCGCCTGCCAAAGATTTCATTTGAAAGCCCCATAGCAAGAACAGGTAAGGGTTGTGGAGCTGTGCAGACTGCCCTGCTGTTCAGACTGGCAGTAAGCATCTGATTCAGCCTTAGGGTCAGTAGGTTGTGTCATATCCCTTTTGGACTGAGCTTACAGCATTGTCAATTGCAGTGTATTTTTGGAAAACAGCCTGCTTTGGGAGTTCTTAAATTAGTCATAGCAAGTCTGTCTGCTTTTAAATTGACTTTTTTTTTTTTTTTTAAGGCAGTACATGTTGACAGAAGAGAAAGGAAGAAAAGTAGATTTCTAATTAGAGAACTTAAGGGGAAAAGTTAATTAATGTGCCTGGTTTTCCCACTCAGGGTTCTATAAATACGGAATCTCTCTCCGTGATTCCTCACACAACAGATGGCTCTGTTTGTGCAGACTCCATGGTAGTTATGTTGATCAACCAAAAAGACTGTGCTTTTGTTTGTTTGCTCACTTTCCCACCACATAGATGGATTCTTAATCTTAACCTTAATTACTCAGGGCCATCCCAATTTGTAGATTTTATTAAAATGTTTAAATACGTATTTTCTGCCTAGCCTGCCCTAGATTTTATTTTACTTTATTTATTATCTCTTAAGTGAGAAAGTGCTTGCAAATAGATTTTGTTTCTTAACCATTGCAGTTATCCCAACTCTGCAGTCCCTTCCCTGATTTAATTACATTTCCTATCCCAGTGACACCTAGTTATGATCATTACTTCCCAAGGCAACTTCCTTTTCCCTCTCTTTTATTTCACTGCTTCATCATTACTCCCAGTCACTATCCCTTTTTCCCAAAGAAGTGTTTCGTGGATTGTGACTGACTGAGCAAGCATGGAGCCATCAGTTGCCTGTTATGTCTTTCAAGCAATGTCTTGTAGCACGTGACATAAAGAAGAGGTATCTTTTAAGTCAAAGAGAGCACCCACAACCCCACGTGGGGACAAGTGTGGAGCAAACTGCAGCATGACTGAGAAGAAGAATAAAAATCTGGGATATCTGGGTTCTAGCCTTTGGGTCTCCCTAAACTCAAAGCTTGAACCTCCTGAGAAAAGCCTTGTGGCTTATTCTTTCTGGGTTTCATTTTCAACGTCTTTAGGAAATAAAAGAGACATACTTTTCACTTCCTGTCTGTGATGGATACAGTAAAAGTAAAAGGCGGTAGGCCAGACACAGTGGCTCATGCCTGTAACCCCAGCACTTTGGGAGGCCAATGAGGAGGGTGGATTGCCTGAGGTCAGGAGTTCAAGACAAGCCTGGTCAACATGGTAAAACCCCATCTCTATTAAAAATACCAAAAAAAATTAGCTGGGTGTGGTGGCAGGCACCTAATCCCAGCTGCTGGGGAGGCTGAGGCAGGAAAATGGCTTGAACCCAGGAGGCGGAGATTCCAGTGAGCTGAGATCACACCATTGCACTCCAGCCTGGGTGACTAGAGCAAAACTATGTGTCAAAAAAAAAAAAGAGAAAGAAAAGGCAGTTGATCAAATGATGCTTTGAGCTCTTGGTAAGTGACCCTATTGCTGTTATATTTGTGTGGAATGAGATCTTAGTTAGAGGAAAAGTTATCTTTGAAAACTGTGGCTAGCTGTATATTGAATCTGGCAGCACTGGCTACCCCTACTACCTGTTAAGGCCCTAAACTTTATCAAATATAACCAATAAAAGTTTCATTCTCAATAATAAGACTTTTAATCAGAGGGTATTTAGGGTCCCCAGAAAACCCAATCAGAAGGTCCTTGAACAAGGTACTTAGGGCCTCTAGACTGTGAAGTAAATTCATGACATCTTCCGGGACTAGCTGTAATCTGCACAGAATACATTGCTTTCTCAGAGAGGACATGGCAATACATGAGTTATTGCAGTTACTATCTGGGGCATAGCAGCTATCTAATGTTTCATGGCCTGCCACAAACACAGCTCAGAAAATAGCTTCAGATAATTTTCATTCTTGATCTCTGTGCCCAGTCTACTTATTTTTTTAAATATTTTTAACCACAAGTAATTTTATTGGTCTTTGACAAATGTATTATTTCTGGGCTTATAACAATTGATGTGGAATATGTACTAGAGAAAGGAGAATCTTCTTCCTTCCTTCCTTCCTTCCTTCCTTCTTCCTTTTTTTTTTTGACAAAATCTCACTCTGTCACCCAGGCTGGAGTACAGTGGTGCAATCTCGGCTTGCCACAACCTCTGCCTCCTGGGTTCAAGTGATTCTCCTGCCTCAGCCACCTGAGTAGCTGGAATTACAGGCGTGCACCACCACACCTGGCTAATTTTTATATTTTTAGTATAGACAGGGTTTCGCCATGTTGGCCAGGCTTGTCTCAAACTCCTGACCTCAAGTGATCTGCCCACCTTGACCTCCGAAAGTGCTGGGATTACAGGTGTGACCCACCTTTGGAAAAGGTGTTCCTTAGTTGATAAAAGCACACAAAATCTGCCTCTTATATAATTGTTTAAGATTCTGGTGTTTGGACCAGCTCCTTGCAGAATACATATTGCTCTGAATTTTATGCCAAAAGAATTTTTCCTCTCTGGTATATTTTATAATCATTGTCTGGAAAAAATTTCTTCTTCAATTAAAATTAATTAACCAATGTATGATACTATGCTGTTATTACAGAAGAAACTCAAAGAGCATTTGCTCTTCTAGGAATTCTGAGTCTTGAATTGGCAACACTGACACTCTCAGGGACCATCATTGCTATCCACGACTTCCAGCATTTTCAGAGTTCTTTGGCTGTCCTATTGACAAGAGCAAATAATACAGCTAAGGATCCAGAGACGATGGGAGGGCAAAGTCAGGCTGACAGACGAAGAGGTAAGTGCAGCTCTGAGCAGGGTTTTGTGTTGCTGTGAGGGAAGAAAAATGAGGATTTGGAGAGAGTAAAATTACCACCTCCCACAGCATTAAAGAACATTTCCTGGAAAAGGTGGAGTTTGAAAGACTTGGTGCTAATTCAAAAATGTGGAATGCCATCTTTTTCTTACTTGCTTTATATATCCTGCAGCAAAGCAAAATTGTTCTGCTATGCTAGAGAATTTAGCTTGTGAGTTGTGTACACAATGCAGGAGTATGACAGAGCTACCGACTTTCTTCCATCTGACTCTCAAGGGAGGAAAATTCAAGTTCTGTCTAGGCTCACTCCGTAAAGTGGGAAACTTGCTGGTTGTGTAGACTTTCCCCTTCTTTCTTTCTCTCAGCTTCTCCCTTCTCAGAAGGTGCAGTTGTGATGCCTGCAACTCACCAAATACATCTATGAATCACATTCCAGCGGGCGACCCCTAAAGTAGAGGGAAAGTAAGCGATTCTCCCCGTGATGGAAAAAATCCAAAGACAGGGTCTTATGAAGCAAAGAATTCTGGCTGGATTTGGTTTGTAAGTAGATCCTTCCCCACTGTGTGTACACTTTGTCTCTTTGCTTCTTCCCCACCCCCTTTCCCAGCTCTCTCTCTTGTTCTCTATACATTTTTCTTCCTATTCCTACTTCTCCCTTTCCCTTTTTAACCTCTATGTCTTAATCCTACCAGTGGCCCTCTTGAGAATTTATTAGCCATGATAGTGGTCCTTAGGCCTGAGATTTCTTCATAAAAAATATTTTTAAAGCATTAACCGTGTGCTGAGCTCTATGCTGGATACCTTAGGAGATTCCAAGATAAGACCAGTCTCTTATCTTCAGAAGTTTCAAGTAGATAAGTCGGTAAAATCACTATAATATAGGAAAGAGTGTTCAGTGGAAATAAAACTACAAGTGTTTTTACTCGTAGCAAAAACAGGAGAAGGAGAGGAGAAGATCAGGACAGATCAGGATCTGGTGGGGTCTGGCGTTCCCGCCAGAGAACAAACCTGCCCACTCCAGGGTATGGTGGGTATTCAGGCATTCGGCCTGAAATGTCTTCTCTTTCACTTGCTCTCATCTGACCATCTCCTACTTTAGGTCTCAGCTTAGACGTCCCCTATTCCAGGCAGTCCCCTACACCCTAAATTGGGTTTGGGACTTTCCAGTGTTACATCATGTCCAATACTAGTCCTTCTTGCAGCGCTCTCCACGCTGACTTAAAGTTTCTTACTTGTCTCTTCAAGCCTTTGCACTGAGTTCTGGAGAAGAGAGCCCAGGTCGTTCACCTTTGCAGCCCAGCTCTCAAATAATCCTTGCCCCAGAAGTGGCTCAGTAAAGGTTTATTGAAGAGATCATCCAGGTGAAGGGAATGGCATGGCAGAGCTCAGAGGCACAGACTGCCTGGCATAGAGAAGGGCAGTGCGGCTTGAGCTGGGGCCTGTTTACTCTTCCTCTCCATGGGCTTTGCTTCACCCACTGTTGCCTCTCTCACCTCCCTCTCCTTCTGCTAGTAAACATGTTCAAGTCCCACCTATTCTGAGAAACCCTCCCCCTTCAATTATCAGCCTTTCCTTCTCTTTAGTATCAAACTTCAACAAATAATGGTTTGTATCTCCTGCCTACCCAGTCTTACCTGCTCACTTTTCAGCCAACTGATCTGTCTGCTGTCTCCACCACTGGCTCTTCCCTAGTAAAGGCTACAGCTGTCGTGATTACCAAATCTCACGTCCCCTTTTCAGGCACTGTCCTGTTTGCCATCTTTGGCTGTTCCTCAAGACGTCACCTCCTTAGGTACACATCCCCTGCCCTCCAGAGCAGACTTAGCAGTCCCTTCCTGGCACCCTCTCAGAAACACTCTCTTCTCTTGGCCTCCATGATTCTTCTATCTCCCTAGCCAGCTTTTGTCTCTCTTTTGGGTCTTCTCTTCTACCAGCTCTGAAAGAAGGTTCTGTCGTTGCTTTAGGTTTCTATCTTCGGCCTGTTGTCCTTCAACACACTCCCCATAACCCCATTCTCTCCAAGCCTTCATTCATCACCCAGATGCTAATGAGCCCTAACCTTTATCCTGACTTCTCCTGTGAACTCTGGATCCAAGTTTCCAGTGTCCCACAGGATTTCTCCACCTGAATGTCCTCACGACACCTCCATCTCAATATACAACTTGAACTCATTACCTATACCTGCCACACCAAACCAGATCCTCCTTCCCAGTTTCAGCTGAAAGCATTACCCAGACGTCTCAATCATCCCTAACAATTTCTTCTGCCTCACCCTCCACAGACAATTCGTCACCATGGCCTGATATATGTACCTCCAGAATGTCTCACATTAATCTGTTCTTCATGCCTGTTCTCAAGGTTTTCATCACCATCCTCTCCTCTCCTCCCCTCTCCTCTCCTCCCCTCCCCTCCCCTCCCCTCCCCTCCCCTCCCTCTTTCTCTCTCTCTCTCTTTTGAGACAGTCTCACTCTGTCACCCAGTGTGGAGTGCAGTGGTGCAATCCTGGCTCACTGCAACCTCTGCCTTCCAGGTTCAAGTGAGTCTCGTGCCTCAGCCTCCCAGGTAGCTGGGATTACAGGCCTCTACCCACCGTGGCTTCCCAAAGTGCTGGGATTACAGGCGTGAGCTACCGCGCCCGGCCTCTCATCATCTCTTTCTAGGACTACTGCAGTATTATCTCCCAATAACTAGGCAATTCAGCCCATCCTCCACATTTACACATGGAAAATTTCTGAAAGTCACATTTGATTGTGTCACTCATCTGTTTAAGAGTATCCAGTGATTGATTACTCTGTGGCTACTAGAATAAAGTTCAAACTGTAACCTGAAAGACCTAGAAACAGCAAAGTTTAAAGGCCGGGCTTTAAACTTCCGCCATTCCCTTTTTTGACCTTTTACTGTCTAGCCCTTTTTAAGCCAAATCCCCTCCCTCACAAACTATAGGCCCCACAAACACATCAAGCATTTTTGGGACTCCAGCCTTTTGTTTATATAGTGCCCTCAGCCTGGATTATCTCCTCTAGCCCATGGGATTCCTAGAAACTAAATGCTGTGTCAGTCATCTCTGTATATCCAGTGGGTCCTTGCCCAATGCCTAGCATAAAATAGGGACTTAGTAAATATTGAATGATGAATTCCCACTTCAAGGAAGACCCAGCTCTCAATTGTTATTTCTTCCCTGCTTCCCCTGACCACTACCCACCTCTACCCCATTAGATGTGATTCCTCTAATGGGAATGTTCCTATTTATTTAACAAATAAATGTGAATGTTCCTATTTATTTAACAAATATTTCATGAGTTCATACACCAGGCACTGTACTAAGAAAGAGAAATATAAGATACTTTCAGGGCCAGGCACAATGGCTCACACCTATATTCCCAGCACTTTGGGAGGCCGAGGTGGGCAGATAATTGAGCTCAGGAGTTCAAGACCAGCCTGGGCAAGATGGCAAAAACCCATCTCTACTAAAAATACAAAACTTAGCTGGGCATGGTGGCACGTGCCTGCAGTCCCAGCTACTTGGGAGACTGAGGTAGAAAGATCATCTGAGCACAGGAGGTAGAGGCTTCAGTGAGCTATGATGGCACCACTGTACTCTAGCATGGGCGACAGAGTGAGACCCTCACTCAAAACAAACAAACAAAAAGCCAGGCATGGTGGCTCATGCCTGTAATCCCAGCACTTTGGGAGACCAATGTGGGTGGATCATGAAGTCAGTAGTTCAAGACCATCCTGGCCAACATGGTGAAACCCCATCTCTACTAAGAATACAAGAAATTAGCCAGGCATGGTGGCTCATGCCTATAATCCCAGCTACTCGGGAGCCTAAGGCAGGAGAACTGCTTGCTTGAACCCAGGAGGCAGAGGTTGCAGTGAACCGAGACTACACCCCTGCACTCCAGCCTGCACTCAGCACAACAGAACGAGACTCCATCTCAAAAAAAAAAGGAGAAGAAGAAGAAGACATTTTCTGTTTAGAGTAATAGACTGATAAGTAACCAATTATAGCACTGTATGAATTTGGCTGCTCTAGAAACCTCATATCAGTGGAATCATTAGCATTTGTCTTTTTGTGACTGGCTTATTTCACTTGTCATAAATGTCCTCAAGGTCCATCCATGTTATAGCAGGTATCAGAATTTCCTGAATAATATTAGAGACTCACTTTTATAGCATACCCATTTGTTCAGCCTACATTTTTTTCCCCCTTTTTTGAGACAGACTCTTACTCTGTCACCCAGGCTGGAATGCAGTGGCATGAGCTTTGCTTACTGCAACCTCCACCTCCCAGGCTCAAGCAGTTCTCCTGCCTCAGCCTCCCAGATAGCTGGGATTACAGGTGCTCACCACTGCACCAGGCTAATTTTTATATTTTTAGTAGAGATGGGGTTTTGCCATGTTGGCCAAGCTGGTCTTGAACTCTGGATCTCAGGTGATCTGCCCGCCTCCCCCTCCCAAAGTGCTGGGACTGCAGGAGTGAGCCACCATGCCCAGCCTGTTCTGCCTAAATTTTTTTAAACCATACATTAATGACAAAATAGTCACCTCTTTCATGCCAGCTTTCCTTGCTCTCCAAACTGTATTTATTACCTCTCTTCTGCACTCCGACAGAGGAGGAAGAGAGGTGTATATGCCTCTTTATAGCCTCTGTAACATTCTGTTTTGTATTACAGCCATGTGTGTACTTGGCATGGGGACCCTAGTGTCTCTTGTTGAACAGAGTGCTTTATACACAACAGGCCAACACATTTGGTTGGATGAATAGTCATATTCAGCCTCTTCAGATTCCACTATTCATGGCAATTGACCATTGTCCACGGCCTCGTATCAGAGAATTTCAAGGTTAGAAGGTACTTTAAAAATAAGGTAGCCCAAGCATCCCTCAATGCTTCAATCTCCTTCACAACCCTACACCAAGCACTTACCCAGCCCATGTTCCAAAACCTCCAAGGCAGAGTCCTTCACCCTTCGCCTACCAAAACCTGTATTCCTGTAACCTCTCCTGGCCCCATTCTGATCTCTGAGGAACATAGAACAACTCCATCCCTTCCTCCTCAGAGCAGCCTTTTCAATAGCTAAAGACTCTTCTTGAGTCTCCTGAGGAATCTCTGCCAAGCTAAAATATATCTTCATCCTCCCATGATAGGATTTCAATAAACTTTACCATCTCACCCATTGCCCTTGCTCTGAATAGGAGGTAAAATGACAATAATGGCCAGATTGGGCATGGCATGGTTTTCTCTTGCAAGCTATTTACCCCAAATGAACAGTCATAAGCTTTATACAAGCAAAAAGAAAAAAAGTTTTACATCAGGTTTGAAAATAGGCTGCTGGTTGCCTCACTGCTCCAAACACCCTGCTGCCCACTGTCATTGTAAAGAAGATGCAGTGCTAATGCTACAAGACTTTTTGTAGAGATTTTCTTTTTTCTTTTTCTTTTTTGAGACAGAGTCTTGCTCTGACACCAGGCTGGAGTGCAGTGGCACAATCTCGGCTCACTGCATCCTCCACCTTCCGGGTTCAAGCAATTCTCCTGCCTCAGCCTCCCGAGTAGCTGGAATTACAGTCAGGCACCACACCCAGCTTATTTTTGTATTTTTAGTAGAGATAGGGTTTCACCATATTGGCCAGGATGGTCTCTATCTCTTGATCTGTGAGCTGTGCACCTCAGCCTCCCAAAGTGCTGGGATTACAGGCATAAGCCACCACGCCTGGCCTGCAGACATTTTCTGCCAGCTCACTGAAAGTAAGCATTGGACCAGCTCCAGCCATTCATCCCTCTGGATGTGTACTTTTGATTTAGTTTTTAAGCATAACATATTCTATAGTGGTCTGGGCCAGCACTCAACAGAGTAACACGGAGGCAAGGTCTTTGGGCCTGCCCTGCCCCTCCTGTACCCCATCTCTCATTGTCCTGAATGCCTCTTCTTTTCACTTCCAAGAACCAAATTATGCTTCCTGTGTATAGTGTGCTTCTGTGCACATTTGAAACTCATTGATCAGGGATCTCCAAGAGGATAGGGACTGCATCTGTCTTTCCACTCTGTGCCCCTTCCTTCCCCCATTGCAACTTGCTCTTCAGAAAAAAATAAAATGCATCCAATTGTTTATATGTTCATATGAATTTATGTCAGTGCATTATTTTCCCAGGGATACTTGCATTTTAAGTCTTATTTCTAATTATGGTCTCCAGTTAAGGGGATTCTATCATCAGCTAACAGGTGAGATTAGTGGATTGTGCAGTAGGAAGAAACTTCTTCGTTGGGCCTCAGTTTCCTCATCTGTAAACTGAGGGAGTGGTTTGATCCCCAGCTCTGGTATCTATGGATTAATGATTTATTTGGTCTTAGTAAATAAACCTAGGGGTTCTCTGTGCACTCCCATCCCCTTGTGCCGCATCACAACAGTGTCACCTTGTACTAGGGTCTCCAAATAAATAGAACCAATAGGATGTGTGTGTGTGTGTGTGTGTGTGTGTGTGTGTGTGTGTGAAGATTTACTACAAAGAAATGGCTCACACTTATGGAGGCTGACAAGTCTCAAGTCCCAAGGTCTGCAGGGTAAGTCAGCAAGCTAGAGACCCAGGGGAGCCCATGGTATAGTTTCAGTCCAAAGGCCAGCAGTTACAGATCCAGGAAGAACCAATGTTTTGAGATCAAAGGCAAGAAAAAATGTCCCAGCTTAAATGCAGTCAGGCGAGAAATTCTCTCTTACCCAGAGCAAGGATCAGCCTTTTTGTTCTGTTCAGGCCTTTACTGACTGGATGAGGCCCACCCACATTATGGAAGGCAATCTGCTTTACTGAGTCTACCGATGTAAATGTTAATCCCATCCAAAAACATCCAGAATAATATTTGACCAAATATCTGAACATCCTGTGGCCCAGTCAAATTGACACATCAAATTCATCATCATAACCTTAGAGGTAGGTAACAGCCACTCAAAAGGCCTGACCTTGGTTGTGGACAAGAGAGACCTCAGATAGGCAAGTTCTTGGAACTCCTAGATATAAAGGCAAGGCCCTTCCTTGGTCTCTTATTCTACCTCTTTCCCCAACACTCCTGCCCGCCATTCCTACAATTTCTTTCCACTGCCATTCACAACTTTTTATTTTATTTGAGACGGAGTTTTGCTCTTGTTTGCCCAGGCTGGAGTGCAATGGCATGATCTCAGCTCACTGAAATCTCTGCCTCCTGAGTTCAAGCAATTCTCCTGCCTCAGCCTCCCAAGTAGGTGGAAGGCTTGAACCTTCTGGTTCGAGCAATTCTCCTGCCTCAGCCTCCCAAGTAGCTGGAAGGCTTGAACTCCTGGGTTCAAGCAATTCTCCTGCCTTAGCCTCTCAAGTAGTTGGGATTACAGGCATGCACCACCACACCCAGCAAATTATTTTGTATTTTTAGTAGAGACAGGGTTTCTCCATGCTGGTTAGGCTGGTCTCGAACTCACAACCTCAGGTGATCTGCCTGCCTCAACCTCCCAAAGTGCAGGTATTACAGGTGTGAGCTACTGCGCCCAGCCTTATTTATTTATTTATTTTTGAGACAGAGTCTCATTCTGTCACCCAGGCTGGAGTGCAATGGCGTGATCTCAGCTCCCTGAAACCTTCACCTCCCGGTTTCAAGCGATTCTCTTGCCTAAGCCTCCCGAGTAGCTGGGATAACAGGTGCCTGTCAGTGCGCCCAGTCAATTTTTATATTTTTAGTAGAGATGGGGTTTTACCATGTTGTCCAGGCTGCTCTCAAACTCCTGACCTCAGGTGGTCCACCCGCCTCGGCCTCCCGAAGTGCTGGGATTACAGGCATGAGCTACTGTGCCGGCTTTGAAAAGAAAAATTTAGGCCAGGCACAGTGGCTCATGCCTGCAATCCCAGCACTTCGGGAGGCCGAGGCGGGTGGATTACTTGAGGTCAGGAGTTCGAGACCAGCCTGAACGACTTGGTGAAACCCCATCTCTACTAAAAATACAAAAATTAGCCAGGCGTGGTGGTGAACGCCTATAATCCCAGCTATTCAGAAGGCTGACGCACAAGAACGGCTTGAACCTGGGAGGTGGAGATTGCAGTGAGCCCAGATCACACCACTGTACTCCAGTATGGCAACAGAGTGAAAATTCGCTCTCAAGAAAAGAAAAAAATTGTAAAGGATGTTCAGGAAAATTTATTATTCATAATATTTATAGATATTCATAAATTAAATTATTCTTTATATATCACATTAAAACAAAAGCCACAAACTCATTTGAAAAACTGTAAAACCACTCATCACTGAGTATTAATAAACTGAATCTAAAGTCAAAAAAAGTGCTGCAGTAAACCACGTGATATGCAAAAGCAAAACTTTTGTCTTAGGCCCAGCCACCTGATATTAGAAGCAGGAGCGTTAAGCTTAGGTTGTCCACTTGCTCAAAAGTTATGGTTTTCATTTGCCCATTTATTTTGTTTGCCGCGTAATTCATATAACCAAACAAGCAAATGTAATGAGCACCTACTATGTGTAAATACAGAGCTCGACTGGGGGCAACACAACAATGAATAAGATGCAGCTTTTCCCTATAAGATCTTGATGGAGGACCAGATTGCAAATTATTGCCTGGGTTTCAGAAATCAATTTAGCATTGTGGCTGAGCGTAGTGGCTAACACCTGTAATCCTAGCACTTTAGGAGGCCGAAGTGGGCAGATCACCTGAGATCAGGAGTTCCAGACCAGTCTGGCCAACATGGTGAAACCCTGTCTCTACTAAAAAACAAAAAATACAAAAATTAGCTATAATCCCAGCTATTTGGGAGGCTGAGGCAAGAGAATCGCTTGAACCTGGGGGAACAGAGGTTTCAGTGAGCTGAGATCAAGTCACTTCACTCCAGCCTGGGTGAACGAACAAGACTCTAAAATTAGAAAAACTTAGCATCGTTTCTCCTGGGAAGCCCCCTCTGATCCCCTGATCCCCCAGGGCCCCTCTGAGACTGGGCCCTTCCAGGCACTCCCCCAGGGCCTGCACGCCCATCACAGCACTGTCACACATTCTATAAGTGCTTCTGCATACCTCCAACCCCCCTCACTGGTTAGGGACATCCAAGAGGACAGGGACTACATCTGTCTCTTTGCCCTGCCACAGCCCTGGCATGTGGTGGTTGCTTAACAAATGTTTGTGAGGCCGGGCGCGGTGGCTCATGCCTGTAATCCCAGCACTTTGGGAGACCGAGGTGGGTAGATCACGAGGTCAGGAGTTTGAGACCAGCCTGGCCAAGATGGTGAAACCTCGTCTCTACTAAAAATACAAAAATTAGTTGTGTGTGGCAGTGGGCACCTGTAATCCCAGCTACTGAGGAGGCTGAGGCAGGGAATTCCTTGAACCCAGGAGGTGGAGGTTGCAGTGAGCCGAGATCATGCCGCTGCACTCCAGCCTGGCTCCAGCCTGAGCAAGACTCCGCCTCAAAAGAAATACATACAGACATAAATACATACGTATTTGTGGAAAGACTTAGCAGATGATGAAGTCAAACCAATTTCTGCCCAGTGAACATGAGGACCACAGTAGCAGTATGCTCTGGGGAGACTGGGCAGGAGTGATTAACCTCAGGGGCCATAGAAGGGAATGTTTAAGCTCAGGTTTGGAGAATAAATACAAATTCAGTAGGCAGAGAGCTCTCCATGAAGAGACTGCAGCCAACAGCAAAGGCACCGAGGCTCAAAAGAGCAAAGTTTGCTTAATGGAGGGATGCAGGTCATCATGGCTGAAGCAGGATTTGAGGGGCTGGGGGAGCCGGGCAGTGGGCAAAGGGGATAAAGAGGTGTACACAGCCATGTGTGAAGGCGCTTGTTTGCTGCATGCAGAAACGTGAGTCTCCTGAGGGTCCTCCACCAGCCCAAGCATGATGTAGTCTGCTCAGTATTCCAGCCAGATTACCCAGGCTGTAGTATAGACATGGACCCAGTGGAGGGACAGGCGGGACTGGAGACAGGAAGAGGGATGGGTTCATGTGTGAATCTGGAAAGAGATGCTAAGGGCCAAACCATGACAATTGCAGTGAGGATAGCAATGAGATAATCAATGTAAAGGATGTAAAATCAATAAGACTTGGTGGGTTTTTTTTTATGACTAATGCATGAAGACTAGGAATATATATGTACAATCAATTGAAGTGCTGACATCTTTCAAAAGAGTTCATTATGTCAAAAACATTCTAAAGCTGTTTCATAGAATGAATTTTTTTTTTTTTTTGAGGCTAAGTCTTGCTCTGTTGCCCAGGCTGGAGTGCATTGGTGCCATCATAGCTCACTGTGAGCTCTGCCTCCTGGGTTCAAGCAGCCTCCTGAATAGCTGGGATTACAGGCGCCCGCCACCATGCCCAGCTAATTTTTTTCTATTTTTAGTAGAGACAGGGTTTCACCATGTTGTCCAGGCTGGTCTTGAACTCCTGGCCCCAGGTGATCCGCCTGCCTCGGCCTCCCAAAGTGCTGGAATCACAGGCGTGAACCACCGTGCCTGTCCAGGAATCATTTTCACTCCTATTTTAAAAACAGCCTCCTAGTGGTCATTTCTCTACACTTCCCCCAACTTTGTACCTCAGCGTACTATTAGCACTTGTCAAACAGTCTTGTGCTATCAGAAATAACTTTTCTGTGGGAGGCCGAGGCAGGAGAATTGCTCAAACCTGGAAGGCAGTGAGCTGAGATCATACCACTGCACTCCAGCCTGGTGACAGAGTGATACTTCATCTCAAAAAAATAAATGAATAAATAGCTTTTCTGGTCGGGCCCTGTGGCTCATGCCTGTATCCCAAAACCTTGGTGGACTGAGGCCGGAGGATGACTTGAGGCCAGGAGTTTGAGAACAGCCTGGGCAACAGTGAGACAATCTCGCTAATAAATAAAATAAGAATAATCATAAAATAAAAATTACAAAAAAAGAAAGGACTTTTCACTTGAACATGTCTCATTTTCCACAGGGAAAACGGAGAACTTACAGAGAGCAAGGACAGCATTTTAGACGTCTTCATATCCACCCCATAGTTGTACATACCATGGTGCCTTATACCTACCCACCAGGTATCCAGCAAACAGCAATGGCTGGTTGACTGGTTGGTTGGTATGTATCAGAAGGTGATGAGATGGGTTAAAAGTCCTCTACTTAAAAAAAAAGTAACCTTTTTATTTTGGAGTATTAGATTTACAGGACAGCTGCAAAGGTAATGCAAAGGCTTTCTAGATAGCCTCACCTCCACCTTTGGGAATTGGTGATGACAGAACATAAATAGCCCTGAACCGGTGTGCCCTTGGACAGGTCATAGCACCTGAGCAGGCCCCGGTTTTGTCACTGAAAACAAGAGAACAGGGTTTGCCTCACTTTCTTAGTCAGCTTGAGCTGCTATAACAAAATGCCATAGATTAGGTGGCTTATAAACAACAGATATTTATTCCTCACAGTGCTGCGGGCTGGAAAGTCCAAGGTCAAGGCTCTGGCAGATTGAGTTTCTAGTGAGGGCCTGCTTCCTGGCTCATACAGGCCATCTTCTCACTGTGTCCTCACATGGCAGAAGGGGCAAGGGAACTCTTTTAAAAGGGCACCAACCCGCCAGACGTGTGGTTTACGTCTGTAATCCCAGTACTTTGGGAGGCTGAGGTGGGTGGAGCACCTGAGGTTCGGAGTTTGAGACCAGCCTGACCAACATGTAGAAACCCCGTCTCTACTAAAAATACAAAACTAGCTGGGCCTTCTGGCACATGCCTGTAATCCTAGCTTGGAGGCTGACTGAGGCAGGGGAATCATTCGAACCCAGAAGGTGAAGGTTGTGGTAAGTGGAGATTGCACCATTGCACTCCAGCCTGGGCAACAAGAGCGCAACTTGGTCTAAAAAAAAAAGGGGGGCACCAATCCTATTGATAAGGACTCCACCCTCATGACCTAATTACCTTCCAATGGCTCCTCCTCCAATGCCATCACAATGGGGTTTGGGTTTCAAAGTAACCTGGGGAGGAACACAGTCTGTAGTAGCTGCCTCCACACTCTTCACCCATCACTGTAATAAAATCACTGAGAAGAGGCCAGTTGGTGCCATGTTCTGTCAGTCTAGAGCTTCCCCAGGATCGGGTCCTGTGGCAGGCAGGCAGCTGCTCCCTGTCTGCCTTCTCAGATCCAAATCTGGGCTGCCAGTATGTCTTTCATTGCCACAGCCCCATAACTAACATGAGGCTGAGCATACAGGAAGGTAGACATATATTACTTGATGAAAAGATGGAGGATGCATTAACTAGGAACTGTAAAATGCTAAACAGTCAATTGAGGGGAGCGGGGTACAGGGTGAGGTCATGGAATTCTAGAGCTGGGTCTGTAGAAGTGATCTGCTAACACCCTCACCTGTTCACACCATAGGAGAGTAACTTGTCTAAGGTCAAGTGCCAGTAGGGGGCAGAATGGGGGACCAAGTGCTTCTGTCACAGGGCAAGCTGCCCCCTAATGTACAAGATCTAGTGACAGTGTTGGGTGCCAGAAAGTTCCAGCTCTAAACCGCTCTTCTGCCAAGGGTGACAAAACCTCCAGACTGCTGTAATCAAATCTGACCCTGGAAACCAAGGGCTTTTTCCCCAGCAGCACCTCGAGTAACCTGAGATCCAAGCTCCCTGGGAGATATTCTCCACCCCTACGCTGGCTGCCTACTGCCCCATCTCTCTGTAACTGGTTCTGCAGGGAGGGATACACCAGGCCAGAAAGGAAGACCTGTAAAATGTGCGAAGGATGGGGCATTGCCTACCCAGTTCCCCTCCAGCCCCTCTCTCTCCAATTCCCAGCCTTAAATGCAGGCCAGAACCCAGGGTGCCACCCACCTCTGGGAGATGGATAGGAGGCAGCATGATGGGGCAGTGAGGGCTGTTCCCTCCTCCTCTCCCACCGGGAGTGATCATGGACCTCCCTCCTCTAAACTTTGGATTTGTAGCTTATGTTCTGCATTTTCTGCTCTCATCCTTCCTGACACATCTGTGCACGTTTGATTCATACATGCTTTCTCCTTTCCACTAAATTAAGTGATCCTTAAGGGCAAGAGCCAGATTGCACTTGTCTGAGACCCCATATGGAGAGACCTCAGTAAACATGGTGGTTCTGAGGCTACTTGGAGTTTCCCACCTTTCTAGAATCTCTCCTCCTCCTGCTTCTCCCCTTGCTTCTGTGCTTCTTAGCAAGTTGATGTTTCTGTGAGGAATGTGATTTAAATTAAAAAAACTACCAATACAAGGCCCCAGTTGTCTGTGAGCTGGTTTAGTGGTCCCAGATATTTATTTATTTACTTTTCAATTTTTTTTGAGACCGAGTTTCCCTCTGTCATCCAGGCTAGAGCACAGTGGCGTGATCCCAGCTCACTGCTACCCCTTTGCCCCATCCTGGGTTCAAGCGATTCTCCTGCCTCAGCCTCCCAAGTAGCTGGGACCACAGGCACACACCATCAAGGCTGGCTAATTTTTGTATGTTTTGTAGAGACAGGGCTTCGCCATGTTGCCCAGGCTGGTCTCAAACTCCTGAGCTCAAGCAATCCACCCACCGTAGCCTCCCAAAGTTCTGGTATTACAGGTGTGAACCACTGTGCCTGGCTTTGGTCCCAGGCACAAACGTGCTAGAAACGCTCCTGTGTACCTGGAGCTTCCTATTCCTTAAAGACTTCCAGGCTCCTTTTGTGTGCCCTGTTGAGTGTCAGGCCTGAAACCATTCACACATGTGAGGAGGAGAGCTCCTCTTCCCAGGGAGAAAAGACAAATGGGCCAAGTTCTAGGTGTTGGTGGCACAGACAGGCTGACACTGATGGTTGACTGGTGGTTCTTTTTCCTTCTCACATCACCCTTAACACTCATCTGCACACCAAAAGCCTCCAGGCCAGGCCTTTAACTCTCTTTCCATGTGGGAGAGATTAGAGAAGATGCATGTATATGCAGTTACATATACATGCAACTGTGTATGTATCTATATATACATACATGGGGCATTGCCCACTCAGTACCCCTCCAGCCCCTCTCTCTCCAATTCCCAGCCTCAAATGCAGGCCAGAACCCAGGGGGCCACCCACCTCTGGGAGATAGGCAGGACATCTACATGTACAGTTGCATATATATATGATGCATATACATGCATCTTCTGATACACAGTTCTGAACTCGCACTGGAAATATCAATATAAATTCACAATGTAGTTACATTTTTCAGTCTTGCACTGTGGCTGAAGCCTGTAACCCCAGCACTTTGGGAGGCTGAGGTAGGAGGATCACGTAAGCCCAGGATTTCAAGACCAGCCTGGGCAATATAGTGAGACTCCACCTCTATTAAAAAAAAAAAAAAGAAAAGAAAAACCATGCCTCAGGCACATGTTCTCAGGGCCTCCTAAGCCTGTGTCATAGGCCGTGATTCTCACACATAAAATCACAGATTTCCTAGCTTGTCAACTGAAAAAGCCTAAAACCAATGACCAACTCAGTCCTAACAAACACTTCTGATGCGCATGGTATTTATGGTCTCTAAATACCATTTTCACAAGAAGCAACCAAAGACCCTTAGTAGAAATAACTCATTCCAGGTTTGTGGCAGCAAGAATACAAGCTAATCCTACACATCCAGTCATACCAGAAAGCAAAAAAGCTTTCAAAGACCACTTAGTCAAGGCTGCAGTGAGCCATGAATGCACCACCACACTCCAGTCTGCGCAACAGAACAAGACTGACTTCAAAAGACTGACTTCAAAACTAAGCAAAACAGCCAGCCTCGGTGGCTCATGCCTGTAATACCAGCACTTTGGGAGGCTGAGGTGGGCAGATCACAAGGTCAGGAGTTCGAGACCAGCCTGGCCATCATGGTGAACCCTCGTCTCTACTAAAAATACAAAAATTAGCTGGGTGTGGAAGCTCACGCCTGTAATCCCAGCTACTAAGGAGACTGAGGCAGGAGAATTGCTTGAGCCCAAGAAGCAGAGGTTGCAGTAAAGCAGTATCATGCCACTGCATTCCAGCCTGGGCAACAGAGTGAGACTCCATCTCAAAAACAAAACAAAACAAAACAAAGACCACTTAGGATTGTGTCAAAAGGACTCAGAAATCAACTTGAAGAGGTTCCCACTGGCCAAAGATGGGGACAATTTGAACATGAATAAGGATCACAACTGCAAAGGATGTAAACACAACAAATATGTTTAAATCTGTTAATACATCATGACACTAAGGAAGAAATCTCTACCATCATCTCGGGATGCTAGGGAATCAATTCATTATTTTGAAAACTGGTGAGTACAAGGAAGGAGTTAAGCACTTGTTGAAGAAATAATAGAATATACTATGATAGATAAGAAATGATAGAATATCCTAGAACACCTATGAAATAATGTGTCTAAGCTATCAATGACTAGAAACACCAAAAAAAAAAAAAAAAAAAAGACAACCACCGGCCTGGGCTGCATGGTGAGACACTGGCTTTACAAAAAACTACAAAAATTAGCCAAGCATGGTGGTGTGCATCTGCAGTCCCACTTACTCAGCAGGCTGAGATGGGAGGATCACCTGAGCCCAGGATGTCAAGGCTGCAGTGAGCCACCACTCCAGCCTGGGTGACAGAGCAAGACCCTGACTCAATTAAAAAAAAAAAAAAGCAGCAGCCAGACAGTATATGTTCTGTTCCCTCATATGGAAGTATAAATCTATTAAGTATTCTTGAAAAACAAATCAAATCTGGTCTCTGACCTGAATTACCAGTTTATAGAAAATACAGGGGCAGTAACAAAAATTCACCATGGGAATACAGATGGTCTAACAGAAACTCCCAGTTTAACAAATAAGTTGCAAAGAAAAAATAATGAAGGCCATACCTTTGGATTACAAGATTATAAGAGGACCAGGCAAGTGGCTCACGCCTGTAACCCCAGCACTTTGGGAGGCTGAGGCAGGCAGATCACATGAGGCCAGGAATTTGAGACCAGCCTGGCCAACATGTCGAAACCCCATCTCTACTAAAAATACAAAAAAATTAGCCAGACATGCTGGCAGGCACCTGTAATCCCAGCTACTCCAGAGGATGAGGTAGGAGAATTGCTTGAACCCAGGAGGTGGAGATTACACTGACCGAAATTGCTTCACTGCACTCCAGCCTGGGAGACAGAGCGAGATTCCTCAACAAAACAAAACAAAACGAAAAAGAAACGCAAAAAGCAAAAACAAGATTACAAGAGGATTTAAGAGCCATACCAACCCATTGCAATGTATGGAATTTATTTAGATCACAATTTGAAAAAAAACTACCCCCAAAAATTTATAAGGCAGGGAAATGTAAACAGTGACTGGATATTTGCTTAGAATAAAGAATTACTATTCTTAGGTATGATAATGGTAATGTGACTACTTAAAAAAAAATAAAAAGTCCTATCCGGGCACAGTGGTTCATGCCTGTAATCCCAGCCCTTTGGGAGGCTGAGGCGGGTAGATGACCTGAGGTCAGGAGTTCCAGACCAGCCTAACCAACATGGTGAAACCCCATCTCTACTAAAAATACAAAAATTAGCCAGGCATGGTGGCGTGCGCCTGTAATCCCAACTACTCGGGAGGCTGAGGCAGAAGAATCACTTGAACCAGAGAAGCGAAGGTTGCTGTAAGCCGAGATAGCGCCATTGCACTCCAGCCTGGGCAACAAGAGCAAAACTCTGTCTCAAAAAAAAAGAAAAAGTCCTCATCTTTTAGAGATACATTCTGAAATATTTCCTAATGAAATATATCTGAGATTTGTTTCAATGTTATCTAAGAGGATATACAGAAGTACTGATGAAACAATGTGATGATGAGCTGAAAAAGTTTAAAACAGGCTGGGCGCAGTGGCTCATGCCTGTAATCCCAGCATTTTGGGAGGCCGAGATGGGTAGATCACCTGAGGTCAGGAGTTCAAGACCAGACTGGCCAACATGGCAAAACCCCATCTCTACGAAAAATACAAAAAAATAAAAATTAGCCAGGCGTGGTGGCATATGGCTATAGTCCCAACTACTCAGGAGGCTGAGGTGGGAGAATCACTTGAACCCAGGGGGTGGAGGTTGCAGTGAGCCGAGATCGTGCCACTGCACTCCAGGCTGGACAGCAGAGTGAGACTCTGAAAAATAAACAAATAAATCTGAATTTAATCACACCTTCTAGATCTTATTAGCTTACAGAAAGGAAAAAAAAGAGGACAAAGAGGAAGATCTTTTTATTTTTTGCAGAGATTGGATTTCACAATGTTGCCCAGGCTGGTTTCAAATTCTTGGGCTTGAGCGATCTGCCTGCCTCAGCCTCTCATAGTGCTGGGACCACAGGCATGAGGCATCTGTGCCTGGCTGAAGAGGAGCATCTTAAACACCACATCGAGGATACAGTCAGCTAAATATAGAATGGGGGCAATTCTGTAGGAAAAAACTATTCATAAATAAGTGGCACTGAAAGAATAGGGGAGCTGTTAGAGATTAAGAGAAACCTGAGAGACACAGCAACTAAATACAACCTGTTTATCTCAGTTGATTCCTGATGCAAACCAACCAGAATGTTTGAGGCAACTGGAGAAAACTGTATATGGACTGGAATATTGGAAAGGGATTATTGTATGCTTTGTGGGCTATCACCGTATTGTGATCAAGTTGTTAAAAATGTAGTCCTGTGTCTTAGAGACACATACAGAAGAATGAACAGGTGAAACTAAACTGCCTGGTGTGGGCTTTAAACATCCCCTGCCGGCTGGGGGAAGGTGGGAAGGGGAGATACATGAAACAAAGCGGCAGAACCTTAGTAACTGTTGCAGCTTGGTTCTTTATATCTGGCTCCTTATTGTGTGTGTTTGGAATTTTCCAAATAAAAAAGTTAAATGTAAAACATTTTTTAAAAATAAGGAAAACAAGCTCTTGCATAGGTGTTAACTGAACTGAACTCTTGGACATTTAAGGAACTGGAAAACCAGTTGAGGTTGGAGGCATTGGGGAGATGGCAGGGCAGGGAGGACTCTGAGTTTGACCTGCCTGGCATGAGGGTGGAGGAGAAGGGAAGGGGCATGAACTAAGGCACAGTGAGGTCAAAAGCCTCATTGTGCACATGCCAAGCACATTCCCTATTCCCAAGCTGTGGGTGATGGGTGTTTGTTCCATCTCCTGGCCACACTATGGGGTCTTTTAAAGAAAGTTATTATTTATTTTTATTTATTTATTTTTTTGAGACAGAGTTTCACTCTTGTTGCTCAGGCTGGAGTGCAATGGCGAGGTCTCAGCTTAGCACAACCTCTGCCTTCCGGATTCAAGCGATTCTCCTGCCTCAGCCTCCCAAGAAGCTGGGATTATAAGTATGCACCACCATGCCTGGCTATTTTGTATTTTTAGTAGGACGGGGTTTCTCCATGTTGGTCAGGCTAGTCTTGAACTTCCGAACTCAAGTGATCCACCCACCTTGGCCTCTCAAAAGTGCTAGGATTACAGGTGTGAGACACCACACCTGTCCTATTTTTAAATTTTTTAAATTTTTATTTTTTGATATGGAGTTTGGCTCTGTCACCAGGCTGTTCAGTGGCGCGACCTTGGCTCACTGCAACCTCCACTTCCCAGGTTCAAGTGATTCTCCTGCCTCAGCCTCCCAAGTAGCTGGGATTATAAGCACGTGCCACCACACCCGGCTAATGTTTTATATTTTTAGTAGAGTATATATATTCTAATAAATTATGTAATGTATATTTATTTAAACCTATTTATATTCTAAAGTACATTTTTAGTAGAATATATTTTTAGGGTTTCACCATGTTGGCTAGGCTGGTCTCGAAATCTTGACCTCATGTGATCCACCTGCCTCAGCCTCCCAAAGTGTTGGGATTACAGGTGTGACTCACCCTGGCCAGCCCTACTATGGGGTCTTTTAGAAGGAAAATGCCACCATTGTCCCACACTCCAGACTCTTCCTGATCCCCTCTCCCCAAATCCCATATCCCCCAATCCAAGGTGCAGCACAGCCCCACCCAATTGGCAGTTGACACAAGGAGTGCTGGTTTATGCCTCCACCTGCTGGTGGCCACTGGGAAGTGAAGCTGCCAAAAGCCAAAGGATCCCATGAACTGAGAGTTAAGAACATTGTACAAAGATCTGGTCTTTCCCCCTCATAAAAGAAACACATGCCAATAAACATGTAAGAAAGCCTTTAATTTTATCACCATAAACATTAGACTCTGATTGCTCACATACAGTATAAAATATTTACTCCGCTAAATAAATAAGACAACATTATTGCAAACGGCACTTAAATCCCCTGAGAGATAAGACCTCCTTAGCTCAGGCAGGGGGTGGTCCTGAGTTTCTGTGTGAGATTCCCCAGATATACTCTGGGGGCTGAGATGGACAAAGGCTTGGGAAACCACACTTTGTGCTTCTGGTCCTGCAATAGCTCCAAACAGGGTTGTGGAGCCAGTGGGGAAAGTTGGGGGTGGGGGAAATTTCAGGTAGTGCCTTCATCAGCCTAGTCCCAGGCCAGGCGTGGTGGCTCACACCTATAATCTCAGCACTTTGGGAGGCTGAGGTGGGTGGATAATGAGGTCAGGAGTTCGAGACCAGCCTGGCCAACATAGTGAAATCCCGTCTCTACTGAAAATATAAAAATTAGCCAGGCACGGTGGCGCAAACCTGTAGTCCCAACTACTCGGGAGGCTGAGGCAGGAGAATCGCTTGAACCTGGGAGGTGGAGGTTGTGGTGAGCTGAGATCACACCACTGCACTCCAGCCTGTACAACAGAGCAAGACTCTGTCTCAAAAAAAAAAAAAAAAAAATATCAGCCCAGTCCTAGAAAGAGTAGAGGGGAGAGGAAGTGGGGGGGACCAGGCTGGGCCGAGAGAAGAGGGATGGTTAGGGAAGCTGCTGAGACCTGAAGCCCCACCCTCCACCTTCCTTCCATACCCTAACCTTGGGTAACAGCATTTGGAAAATCAGTTGGAACAGTAGAATTTCCAAGGTCCTGGGTTAGGCATTTTTGGGGGCCAGACCCCAGGAGAAGATTCTGGCAATGATCAGCCCAATGCCCAGCTATCTCAGGGGACCTGATTGCTGGGGATCCCACCCTACCCAAATCTTAGACACCAACACAGAAAAGCTAGCAATGGATTCCCTTCTACTTCGTTAAATAAATAAATTAAATGTTTAAATGCCTGTGTCCCTATGATGGCAACAGAGGGACCAACAGGCCAAGGTGAGAGTTGTGGTGGTGGTGGTGGGGAATCAGCAAAAAGGCAGTGCTGTGGACTGAGGGGACACGGTTCTTGTGTACTGACCCTCAGAACTCTACCCCTGCAAATAACTTTCATACTTTCAAATCCCATGGAGGAGTGTTTCATCCTAGAAACTCCCACACAAGGACTACATTAAATGAAACTGTAAGTTAAGGTGGCTTGGAGGTGGGAAACCAGGTGGCTGAGTTTATTCAGCTCCCAAAACCCTTCTCTAGGTGTGTCTCAACCAGGAGGCTAGCTGTTAACCCTGAGCCTGGGTAATCCATCTGCAGAGTCCCCGCATTCCAGTGCATGGAGTGAATCAAATGCCCTGCCCTTCTGGCCTCTCTGTAGAAGTCCAGACTGAAACCCACTTGGAAGGTGTCCAGTCTGGCAGCCCTAGAGACTGGGAAGAGGGGAAGAGGGGAAGAGGGGAAGAGGGGAAGAGGGAAGCCCCAGCCCCCAGCTGTGCAGCTACACACCTCAGCGCCACAGGGTGGCAGCGGAGAGCCACACTACTTTGGCAGCAACAGAAACTGGTGGCCAGCCCAGCAGCCCCCAGATGGGGCTAACAGGAGTGGGGAGCTGGGACCCAGTGAGGCAGGCCCTCCACCCCAATGTGCTGGAAGTATTCTATACTGAGTATCTGGCCAAGTCGCTCTTGTCAAATACTACCTGTGTAGCAAAGTAAATGGCAACCAGACCCAGGCCTGCGGCAGACACCATATAAGCAGTGACAGACTGGCTGAGCTGGACAATGGAGCCCATGAACAGGGACGGGGCCACCTGGGATAGCAGGAAGGCACTATCCAGAATGGCAAGGTCCAGGCAGATGCCCCGGCCTGGAACCACCCTGGCCTCGGCGGGCTCACCCACCACCACGCGCACAGAGACATCACAGGCAGAGGCCCCGCAGAGCGAGGGTGAAGGTGGGAGCAGACCACTGCCTCCAGCACCCACGTGTCCATTGGGGAAGGGAGCTCCAGGCTTCGGGCCTGGCAGGAAGCTGGTTATCAGACTGTCCTCACTGCTGGTGCCTCCAGCGTCCCCTCGGTATTTGGGCAGGAACACCTAGGGCGGAAGGGTGAAGAAAAGGGGAAGGGGACAGGTGTGTACCCAGCACTAGGACCCCCCCAAATGTGAGAAAAGACCCTCGCCTCCATCCCAGGGTCCAGAAAAACACAGGCAATGGGACTTCATGAGAATCAGGAGCAGGAGAGAAGATGGAGACCCTACTTGGTCTGGGTCTAGCCAAGACCCTTCCTCAGGAATGGGAGAAGGGTAACGGGGCAGGGCAGGGACAAGGGGACAAGTCTGAACCCTGAAGTCTAGGGCTCCTCTAGCCTCTTAGAACAGGTAAGAGGCAGACAAACCCAACACCGCAGGTCAGAAAGAGAACAGAGCTCCAAGGTAAGGAAAAGACGCAGGGAGAATGAAGATGGTGGGAAGAGAGATGCACAGAATAGAGGAAGAAGAGCCAAGGCAGGCCCTGATGGCCCACACCCACGCAGGCTCTCCTAACCTTCTTCCTTCCTGTCTGCCCTCTGCTTCGACATCGGAATTCCTCATTACCCTGTGCATAGAAGCTCTGCCTCTCTGGGGTCCCAGAGGCCACTGAAGTCGCTGCCCTGCCATGAGGTCTCTGTCCCCAGCCTTGAAGCAGGGAGAATCCAGTAGACCCCAAGCAGGCGAAATGCCCCTCTTCCCACCTCCCCCGGCACCAGCTGTGCTAATGTTGAAGGCCTCTCACTTCCTTCCCGCTGTCTGCCTTAGATCACGGTGACTGGTCGAGCACCATCCCCTTGGTCCCTACCCTCAGTGGCCCAGAGCCTCCTATTAAAGGACAAGGCCAGGACTTATCCAACACTATCCCTAGGCCAGAAGAGTTGGGTTGGCTGCATTTGAGAGCTAGGAGCCATGGCAGCGCTCAAACCTGGTACCAGGGAAGCCCGTGGCTCACCATGCAGCGCAAGTGGGCAAAGGAACAGGAGACAGCATGCAGCGGCAAGCCCGCCATCAGCTGCTGTTAGGAAGGGGCCTCCCAGGACTTCTCCCTGTCTGCCACCCCAGGAACGTCCGTGAGGCTGGAGTCTGGAGTGATTCTGAGGACAGACACACTCCTCCATCTGGAGAAGACGGCTAGCTCCAGAACATTCCCTGGCACAACCAGCATGCACTGAGGCCTGGCTACTGATGTCAGCCCCGTCCCCAGCCCAGGCAATCAGAAGAATAGAGGCTGAAGGTTATCAGTGGGCCAACAGGAGTCTCAGGAACCAGGCGCCCCCAACCAAAACCTTAGTCCCTCCCCTCCAGGCCTCCCACCCTGCAGCTACCTACTCAGTTAACCAGCCTCCCATCTGTGAACTTACCTACTTCTCCTCAAGTGCTACGAGGCGCAGGGGCAGGTCTTCCCCACAGTCTGGGAGCTCTGTGGGAGCAGGCCTGCATCTCCGCTTCTCTTGGGACACCCCTGCCCCGCAAGGCAGAGTCCAGCCCCCAGGGTTGTAGCTCAGTGAGGTCAGTGGAGGGGACTAGGGTGACCACACTGCCTGGGTTAGGTGGCTTCCCAAGGAAGGGGGTGCCTGGGGGTTAGTGTGGGGCTGACCAAGAAGGAGGTCCCCACAGCTTACACAGCGTCCAAGCAAGTGGGTTAGGTCTACATCTGGGGAAGTGGAAGAGGATGGAGGCAAAGGAGAGGGGCAGGAAAAGAAAAGGGAATTAGACAGAAAAGAAAAATAAGCCAGAAAGAAAGGGGGCAGGAAGGAGCCTGCCCCATCTCAGTGACCAGAGCAGGACACAGGCTGTCAGGTTGCCACTCCCTGAAAAAAGAGGTGTTGCTAAGGCCGGACCAGTCCCACTCCCATCTGCTGAGGCTGTGTGGGCCAGGGGTCACCTGATCCAGCCCCTGCCTCTTCATGGAACAGCCAGGCTAGAAGCCTAGGGCTCCTGCTGGCCTATCTCTTTGGGATTCCCAGACACGGATTTTGCATTTCCTGCAATCATCCATTCAAGTGCTTCATAGTCCTGACCCCAGGAAGTCATTCCCAGAATCTAATCTACACTCTTCTTCTGCAGCCCAAGCCTCTGGCCCTGGCACTAGGATGAGCTTCCTCTCTGATCCAAAGAAGACTTCTCCAAAGTTGCTTGCCAATACTAGGCTCTTGGCTAGGCGGCCTCCCAAAAACCCAGACCACCCCTCCACCCTGACTCCACCCACCAGCCAATGAGTACCTGCTTCTCCCGGTGGTAGAGGGAGGCCAGTGTGTAGGGCAGGATCTGCAGGGCTGAGAAGGTGAACCCGGTGAGGGCAGCTGAAGCCGTCACCACGGCCACACTGTGGGACAGGCATGTGGCACCGGCAGCCACAGGGAAAGCTGCCACACTGGCCAGATAGACTGCACGGGTGCCAAATCGCTGCACCAGCCGGTCCATGACCAGAGAGAAGACCAGGGAGATGGCGCACTGCAGGAAGAGCCCCAGACTGCCCATCCGCACACCTGGAGAGGGAGAGAGGCTATCAGTGCCTGGGAGGGAAGGGCATGTGCAGTCTCGGGAGAGATGAGAATGTGGGGCCACAGGCACCTGCTGGAGGACACCTGCTGTAGACTAGCCCTGCTCCCCAGTGCCCTTCCCCTTTCTACCTGTAGCAGTGGGAGGCTAGGTTCTTCCACTGGCCCTCAGAGGATGTGGCCAAAGCCACTTGCTAAAGGCAGAGGAAGGGGTCTAAAGGTTTACTGGGAGTCTCAGCTGTGGGGAGAGGAGGGCGAGAGGCAACACAAAGGTAGCTGGGAATAGGCTTCAAGATGCTTCTAGGACGTTTGAACTGGAAGGCGCTGGTGAGATTATGTGGTACATCATTGGGGGAGCAGAGGGCACACTGTGGCTGCAGCCAGGCCGATCTGAAATCCAGCCTTGACTCCTCCACTGCCTCTAGACTTTGAACAAGCTCCGCCTTTCCTTCTGCCAAATTCAGGCAATGACTCTGATCAAACTCCTAGAGCCGCTGGAGGCCCTCCTGAAACTGCAGGCAGAGCTTTTCCACACCCATGAGGAGCTGTGTATGCAGACGGGGTCCATCCCTGCTTTCCTGACGGAGAGGTCGGGGCCAGGATGGAGAAGAAACAGCCCAGACACAGCTCCGAGTGTCCTCTCTGGTACCAGCCTCCGCAGCCTTACCTTCATCATAGTGTCTCCGGGCCTCAGTGCCCGGCTCAGCTCGGGGGACGCCCTGGTACAGCCCCTCACCAACGAAATCCGTGTAAAACAGCGTGAAGGTCATGAGTGCCATCCAGCTGCACAGCTCAGCCACGAAGAGCCGGCGCAGGGTACGGGGCATGCGGCAGCACAGCTGGTGTAGACGGGGAAGCAGCGCGCCCAGGTTTCGGAAAGCCAGGCGGGCCTGGCATGGACAGCAGCGGGGCGGCAGGGAGTGGGCTGACAGTGCTTCTGCGGGCTCGGCTGGGCCCAGCACCGCCTCCTCTGCTACCAGCAGTGTGGCTGCTACACAGGTGAGGAAGATGAGGGTGAGCAGGCCAAAGAGGCACTCCTCCTGGGTGCCCAGGTAGGGGGCCAGGGCACTGGTGTCCCAGTCAATGGCAGGCAGGAGGTAGCCCAGGCAGCCCCCAAGACTGATCATGAAGGCATAGACGGAGTAGGCCTGGCGACAGTGGTCCGGGTCCCGGAAGAGGTCAGAGAGCAGGGCCTCCAGTGGGGTGAAGCACACCTGGCCGCAGAAGTCCAGCAGCCCCACACCCAGGATGAGCAGTGCCAACTCCAGGGGCCTGGGATCCGGGCACAGCAGCCCTGCCAGCCAGCCAGCCCTCGGGATGAGAAAGAGGCTCAGCAGGATGCCTAAGGACAGCGCCCAGATGAAGGGCCGCCGCCGGCCATAGCGTCCGCGCCAGTGGTCACTGGCTGAGCCTAGGAGCGGGACAGAGACCAGGCCCAGCACTGGACCGATGCCTGCAAGAAGGGGAAGCAGTATGAGTCAATAGCTGGGACTACTAAAGGGCAAGGGGAAGGAGAACCAAGCTCTGTGAGAAGCTTGGAAATGACATTCTGTACTAGACACTGCGCTGCATCTTCACAGGGGTGCTGTAATCTGTACTAGACACTGCGCTGCATCTTCACAGGGGTGCTGTAATCTGTACTAGACACTGCGCTGCATCTTCACAGGGGCGCCGAAATCTGTACTAGACACTGCACAGAGTGCTGTAATCTGTACTAGACACTGCACAGGAGTGCTGTAATCTGTACTAGACACTGCACAGAGTGCTGTAATCTGTACTAGACACTGCACAGGAGTGCTGTAATCTGTACTAGACACTGCACAGAGTGCTGTAATCTGTACTAGACACTGCACAGGAGTGCTGTAATCTGTACTAGACACTGCACAGGAGTGCTGTAATCTGTACTAGACACTGCACAGGGGTGCTGTAATCTGTACTAGACACTGCACAGAGTGCTGTAATCTGTACTAGACACTGCACAGGGGTGCTGTAATCTGTACTAGACACTGCACAGGAGTGCTGTAATCTGTACTAGACACTGCGCTGCATCTTCACAGGGGCGCCGAAATCTGTACTAGACACTGCACAGAGTGCTGTAATCTGTACTAGACACTGCACAGGAGTGCTGTAATCTGTACTAGACACTGCACAGAGTGCTGTAATCTGTACTAGACACTGCGCTGCATCTTCACAGGGGCGCCGAAATCTGTACTAGACACTGCACAGAGTGCTGTAATCTGTACTAGACACTGCACAGAGTGCTGTAATCTGTACTAGACACTGCACAGGGGTGCTGTAATCTGTACTAGACACTGCACAGGGGTGCTGTAATCTGTACTAGACACTGCACAGGGGTGCTGTAATCTGTACTAGACACTGCACAGAGTGCTGTAATCTGTACTAGACACTGCACAGGGGTGCTGTAATCTGTACTAGACACTGCACAGGAGTGCTGTAATCTGTACTAGACACTGCACAGAGTGCTGTAATCTGTACTAGACACTGCACAGGGGTGCTGTAATCTGTACTAGACACTGCACAGGGGTGCTGTAATCTGTACTAGACACTGCACAGGGGTGCTGTAATCTGTACTAGACACTGCACAGGAGTGCTGTAATCTGTACTAGACACTGCACAGAGTGCTGTAATCTGTACTAGACACTGCACAGGAGTGCTGTAATCTGTACTAGACACTGCACAGAGTGCTGTAATCTGTACTAGACACTGCGCTGCATCTTCACAGGGGCGCCGAAATCTGTACTAGACACTGCACAGAGTGCTGTAATCTGTACTAGACACTGCACAGGGGTGCTGTAATCTGTACTAGACACTGCACAGGGGTGCTGTAATCTGTACTAGACACTGCACAGAGTGCTGTAATCTGTACTAGACACTGCACAGGAGTGCTGTAATCTGTACTAGACACTGCACAGGAGTGCTGTAATCTGTACTAGACACTGCGCTGCATCTTCACAGGGGCGCCGAAATCTGTACTAGACACTGCACAGAGTGCTGTAATCTGTACTAGACACTGCACAGGAGTGCTGTAATCTGTACTAGACACTGCACAGAGTGCTGTAATCTGTACTAGACACTGCACAGGGGTGCTGTAATCTGTACTAGACACTGCACAGGGGTGCTGTAATCTGTACTAGACACTGCACAGGAGTGCTGTAATCTGTACTAGACACTGCGCTGCATCTTCACAGGGGTGCTGTAATCTGTACTAGACACTGCACAGGGGTGCTGTAATCTGTACTAGACACTGCACAGGAGTGCTGTAATCTGTACTAGACACTGCACAGGGGTGCTGTAATCTGTACTAGACACTGCACAGGGGTGCTGTAATCTGTACTAGACACTGCACAGGGGTGCTGTAATCTGTACTAGACACTGCACAGGGGTGCTGTAATCTGTACTAGACACTGCACAGGAGTGCTGTAATCTGTACTAGACACTGCACAGGAGTGCTGTAATCTGTACTAGACACTGCGCTGCATCTTCACAGGGGTGCTGTAATCTGTACTAGACACTGCACAGGGGTGCTGTAATCTGTACTAGACACTGTGATGCATCTTCACAGGGGTGCTGTAATTTACTCCTCCTATCATGGGTATTACAGATGCCCCCATTTTCTTTTTTTTTTTGAGGCAGAGTTTCACTCTTGTTGCCCAGGCTGGAGTGCAATGATGAGATCTTGCCTCACTGCAACCTCTGCCTCCCGGGTTCAAGCGATTCTCCTGCCTCAGCCTCTTGAGTAGCTGGGACAACAGATGCCTGCCACTATGCCTGCCTAATTTTGTATTTTTAGTAGAGACAGGGTTTCTCCATATTGGTCAGGCCAGTCTCAAACTCCCGACCTCAGGCGATCCGCCCGCCTAGGCCTCCCGAAGTGCCGTGATTATAGGCATGAGCCATTGTACCCGGCCAGATGCCCCCATTTGCAGATGGACAGACTGAGGCATGGAGCAACTAAGAAGTGATACTTACACAAAGGCACAGAACTAGGGAGGATAAGAGACAGCGTTTCAGCAGGCAGTGTGACTCCAGAGCCTGCAGTCTTCACAGGGACCCCTCTCCCTGGGGGTGAGGGTTGTCACACAATGGTGGCTACTTGCCTTCTGTGGCTTTTGTAGAATTTATCTGCAGAGTCAGGAGCCCACCCCTTGTCCTAGAGCAAGTCCTGGCTGGGAGACCGTGATGGAGTCCCAGCTCTACTGTTCAGCTAACCTCTTAAAAGCCTCTGCTTCCCTCTCTGTAAAATGGACGATCTCAAATGGTGGCTATAAGCATTACATGAGGTAATAGATTATAAAAGGGCTAGCCAAAGGTGAGGAGCATTTCTCCAGTGTCTCCTATGAGCCAGCCACTGAGGACCAGGGAGCCACAGGTGACTGGGATATGTCCTTGGTATTCTCTTCTTTCTCTTGGTGTGCCCCCTCAGCCCAGGGTCATCCTCCGACCCAGCAGACCACCTCTCCCTCCAAGCAGCTCCCTGGTGGCACACATCTGGAGCAGAAAGGAAGGAAGGCCGTAATGACTCACCCAGCACCATGGTCATGAACTTTTCCTCCACGCCCACTTCCAGCAGCAGAGGCGGCACATAGGTGATGCCTGCGGCCAAACACACCTCCAGGCCAAAGGTTAGCAGGTTGACCAGCAGGAGCTGGGCTTTCCGGTGCCGCAGCAGGCGGCTCACCCACAGCCTCTGGACCATGGTGGGCCAGGCAGGCAGGGCTCAGGGGGCCGTTCAAGCCCTCCAGAACTGCTTCGTCTCAGCTCTGCTCCAGAAGCCGCAGCCTCTCCTCCTTGCTGCCGCCAACTGCCTAGGAGTCAGCCAGACGCCCATTTCCGCCAGCCCTTTGGTGCTGGTCCAGCTTCTCAGCCCATGCTCGACACCTGCTGCTATGGGGCACCTCAGTGGGGACACATCTCATCACTCAGATCCTAGAAGGGTGGGGCAATCACAAGCACATCAGGTGTTAAGTCCTGGGAGCCAGGTCTCCAGGATTTGCTCTGAATTGTCTGGATCCTGATCATTCACAGGCTGGCGATTGGGCCGCCACTGAGGTGCCACCCCCTGCTGCCCAGCCAGGAAATGCATGTTAATATTAGCCTAAGGCTGACATAATTAATAAGGCAAATATGACTTTTTAAGCCTCAGCACACTGCAGAGCCAAACAGGTGTTGGTTATTCTCTGTTTTGAAAAATCTACAATTGCCTTTGCCTGCTAGTATTGGAGGGGGCAGAAATCAAACCAACTGAATTTTTAGTTGAGCAGGCCCAGCTGTCAAGGTGCCCCTGCAGACCCTGTGCCAGGCCCGGATGTTTGCTTTTCTCTTTCTACTCCCCAAACCTGGGCTGTTCAACTCCCTCTTGTTAAGAATAACACATCCTATTCCACATGGCCTGACCAGGAGCCAGACTGCACAACACCTACCCGCAAAGACCAGGATGAAGGGAAAAGGGAGGAGAGGCTGTGCTGCGCTGGGTTGAGTTTTAGAGAAGGCTCCCTGGGATGAGCCCAGGCCTGAAAATTTCTCCCTTGAGATTCTCCCTGAGTTCAATGTTCACGGGGAAGAAACAAGCCTACATACGGCTGTCCAGCTGTCATGGGAGAGTGGAGCCGTCCCCAGGTTCTAGCTCACAGGGGCATGAAACCACACCACCCGGCGACACCTGTAATGATACCAGTGACCCCCTCCCCCCGAGCTGGCAGGATGCCCAGCCACTTCCAGGGCAGCCTTTCTGAGCTCCTTAAATGGAAGAAAAAGGAATTTTTCTATGCTCCTTAAGTTTTCTGCAGAGAAGCCTCACACCCTTTCCTACTAGCTCTGCCTCCTGTGCAGAGACAGCCATCCGTATCTTCCCCACCAAGTAAGTGGCCTCCAAGTCCTGCTTCCTGACAGTAAACCCAGTGCAGTCTCCTCTGCTTAGAAGTGACTATGAAAAGCCAGGTTCGGTGGTGCATGTCTGTAATCCCAGCACTTTGAGAGGCGGAGGTGGGCAGATCACCTGAGGTCAGAAGTTCAAGACCAGCCTGGCCAACATGGTGAAACCCCATCTCTACTAAAAATAAAAAAATTAGCTGGGCATTGTGGCGGGCACCTAAAATCCCAGCTACTCGGGAGGCTGAGACAGGAGAACTGCTTCAACCCGGGAGGTGGAGGTTGCAGTGAGCTGAGATCATGCCGCTACACTCCAGCCTTGTCAACAGAGCAAGACTCCGTCTCAGGAAAAAAAAAAAAAAAAAAAAGAAGAAGTGACTACAAAAGGGGGAACCAGGTCAGGCATCAAAAGTAGGTACTACAGAGGGTGAGCCTTGGTGAGGAAAGGAAGGAGGCTCCTTATCGGTTATCCATCCCAAAACAGAGGAAGGGAACAGAGCTTCCTGGCACTCATGGCTGGACACCTTCCTTCTCCTCCCCAATTCAGTCCCATAAATGCTACTGAAGGGCAGCTACTCTGGTGCAAGGACAACAGTGGCTGAGGGCCTGGCTCCAGTCTCCTCCACCAGAAATCACCCACAGCCCCCACTCATGCCCTCCTCCAATCTCAGCACCTCATAATAAAAGGCGCTTCAACTTCTCTTATCTTTTCACATAATACTAAGCGCCATGGGGCCTTGCATGTTACAAAGTGTGTTGTGGTGCTCTGAGCTGTGCCACAGAGAAAGCAGACAGGGCTGGGTGTGGTGGCTCATGCCTGTACTCCCAAGGCTTTGAGAGGCCAAGGCAGGAGGATCGCTTGAGCCCATGAGTTTGAGACCAGTATGGGCAACACAGAGAAACCCCGTCTCTACAGAAAAATTAAAAATTAGCCAGGCATGGTAGTACGCACCTGTGGTCTCAGCTACTCAAGATGCTGAGGTGGGAGGATTGCTTGAGTCTTCGAGGTCGAGGCTGCAGTAAGCAGTGATCATACCACTGTCCTCCAGGTCTGTGTGACAGAGGGGGACACCGCCTAAAAAAAAACAATCAGACGGCTATCAGTCCTGGGTAAGATCTGTTCACTCCATCACTACCTTCAGGGGCTTTGCAGCTGGCAGACCACGAAGGAAGGAAATTGAGATAAGGCTGGGCAACCAAAAGCCTTCTCCCCTAAATCCTGCTCAGATTCCGGCTTTGGGATGGGGCACAGGGCCTCCTATGGAGGTGGCATGAGGAGGCCTGTAAAATACTGCCCCATACTATCTCCAAAAGGAAGGTGGAAGGCCAGCCGCCAGTCTTAGCTGAGAGTCCCTCATTGCTGCATTTCCATGGTGCCCCCAAGAAGGAAAGCAGGAGACAACACAGAGACCAAGAGGCAGTGCCGCCCAGTCTAAAGGGAGGGGTTCTGCGGCCAAGGGATTCCAGCCCTTGTTCTGTGAGGGCCGTGAATGCTAGCCTGCTCCGGGCTTTCAGGAGACCAGGTCCTCCCTGAGCAAACAGAGACTCTGTTAGACCCAGCCTCGCCCAGAACCTGCACTCATTCTCCAAGTCCCGGCTGCTCCCTATTTTTTAAAATAAATTTCAGGCCAGGCACATTGGCTCACATTGGTAATCCCAGCACTTTGGGAGGTTGGAGTGGGACAATGGCTTGAGGCCAGGAGCTTAAGAACAGCCTGGGCAACATAGCAAGACCTTCTTTCTACAAAAATAAAAATAAATAGGCCAGGTATAGTGGCTCATGCTTGTAATCCCAGAACTTTGAGAGGCTGAGATGGGAAGATTACCTGCAGTCAGGAGGTTCGAGACCAGCCTGGCCAACATGGTGAACCCCTATCTCTACCAAAAAATACAAAAATTAGCTGGACATGGTGCGGTGTGCCTGTAATCCCAGCTACTCAGGAGGCTGAGGCAGGAGAACTGTTTGAACCTGGGAGGTGGAAGTTGCAGTGAGCCGACATCACGCCACTCCACTCCAGCCTGGGCGACAGAGCAAGATTCCATCTCAAAAAATAAATTAAATAAAAATAGCTAGGCATGGTGGCATGCACCTATAATCCCAGCTCCTCAGGAGGCTGAGGTGGGAGGCTCTCCGGAGCCCAGGCATTCCAGGCTGCCAGTGAGCTATGATCACGCAACTGTTCTCCAGCCTGGGGACCACAGTGAGACCTGGTGTCTAAGAAATCAAAAAAACAAAAATAAACCGCAGCTCTCCAGCAACCATTAATCATCCCACCTGCCTTGCCCCTCCCTTAGTCCAGTTCCCAGGCCCCCCAGGAATGAGCAGATCCTTCTTAGCCCACATGGGGAAAAAAACACAAAGGAGTAAGAAGAAGAGTATCCCCCAACCTCCTACAGCCCAGGTAGCTCATCAGTAGCCTTCCCATTCCTGGGGTGCCTTTCTCCATTGCCCCCCACCCCTACCTAGACATTCTTTACCTGGTAACTAGGGCTTGAGCCAGGTGGGGAAAAGAGTTGACTAGAAAGGCAGCAGTTCCAAGGACCCCCTGTTCTTTGGTTGCAGAGCCTGGCCTCCCTCTTTTGAGTTCTACTCTGCCCAGGGGGTCCGGAGTACTCTTGCCACCTCCAGACTTGACTCTGCCCAGCCCAGAATTGCCTGAGGAGTTCCAGCCCCATAAGCACACGCTACCTCCAAAGTCCCTTTTCTTATCTTTGCCTCCGTTCCAGTGCCCCAATGCCTATGACTTCATCCATACTCCAGGGTCCTCAGGCTAAGGACACCATAGTGGACTCGAACACTAAGTCCAGCTGCTCGCCATCCCCTCCAGGGCCTTCATCCCTGGAGCACAAACAGAGGAGGCCAGGCTATCTCAGTTCTCAGGCTCAGGGAGGTGTGAGAACAAGAAGTCTTTTAGTACCACTTTCCCGGCCACCACTCCCATCAGCAGCCCCAGGGCAAGCTTCTTGCCAAAGCATGCAAATGACAGATCAGTGTTGGAACCCGGCCTCCTGCCCCAAGTCTGGGGAACTCCCCTGTCCTCCTGAGGACAGGGTCCAATTCTCCCCTACACCCTCTAGTCCTGGAGATGCTTCTGACGAAAATCCTCCTGCCCCACTACTCCTGGAACACTTTGTCTGGCAGACAAGATCAACCAGAAGAGCCAGCCTCACAGCATTCACCTGGCAAGGAGTGGAAAGGAAGAGGAGGGAAGTGGAGGGGCTGACCTCTCAGAAAGGCAAGGAACAGGAGGCAGCCTTCTAGGACAAGACCCTCTCATGTTCCAACTATCTGCCCTCCTCTCTGGACCCAGCGATTGGCAAGACAGCAGGAAAGTTGAATACCAAGGCCTCTGGGAACCTTTGTGGAGCTCTGCCCCAGGCCACCCTTCCTCATCCTTAGGGGAAGAGAATCAAAACCCAGACAGGCCAAGGACCCTGAGCAAGGTCAGTGAAACTGGATCCTCACTGCCCCTGTCCAGGTGCTGGGAGATACATGCCTCTCATGCATCCCAATATGTGGCACCCCCAGGGCCCCAGCAAGAAAAGGAACAGGGAAATATTTACCTAATGAATGAATGGCTGAAAGCAATGGGAAGTAGTAGAAGCAAAGGTGAGGGCTTAGGTCCTCCTCCTCCCACGTGCTCCCCACACACCAAGGACTTTCCAGGCCCAACTCCAGAGGGAGCAACTCCTACCGGCTCAAAGGTGGTGAGTGGCCCAGATAAACCCTCCTGGATTGGAAAGCCCCCATTCAGACCGGACCCTGAGCAGGGAGTTTGGGGGAAATGAAACTGAGCAACAGGAACAAACTTGGCCTGAACTTTGTCCAAAATACAGAAGACAGAGTGGCAGAGGAGAAGGAAAGCCGACCCGAGCCCACTCTCTGGTAGCTCCCTCAGGGAAGGGAGGGTCAGAGGGGGATGTATAAAGAGGCCTTTGAGGGCTTTCAAAGGGGCTCCTGACACCCCGCGCGGCTGAGGTGGAGCTGGGGGAGCAGAGCTGGGGGAGCAGATTCCCTCCGCAGACAGACAGAGGCCAGTGGAAGCCCAGGCTGGGGTAGCCCCCCGCCCCGGGCCTGTGTCAGGCAGCAATTCTAAGGCCTCTTTATGCAGGCCAGTGTCAAACCCCACCCAGGCACATCAAACGGCTGCAGCCCCCACCCTGACCCCGCAGGCTGGGCGACCCTGCGTCTTCCCTGCACACTCACAAAGACCCACTGCTTTCTCCCAGGCTCCTCAGAAGCAGCTCCGCTCCCCTTCACAGCCACCCTGCAGCCCTCCCCGCAGAAGGGGAAACTGGGGACTGGTGAGGCACGAGGATTAATGACTCAGCTGAGGCAAGCGGGTGGGGTCACCCTGGGCCAACCTCCTGGACACACACCCCACCAAGGCTGCCCTGCCCCAGATCAGTGTGATGGCCAGGAAGGGGGCGACCCCAGCGCCTTGCTCCAAACTGAGCTCTCCAGGGTCCTCTAGCTTGGGGGCAGGGAGTAGACCTCTCCGGTCTGAGGGTTCCCCAGGCCACATCCCCATTACCCACCCCCCACTAGCCCCAGTCCAAGGGGACCAAGGCTGTCACCTTACCTAATGAAACCTGGCACACTGCACTCCCCACATGAGCCCCACCCTCACAGCAGCTCCATAGGAGCCTTGGGGGCACCCCAGCCAGGAGATCTGGAAGCAGGCATTCTAGTGAGGCAATGAGCTCCCTATCACGATAGATCCCCTTTGTGAGTGGTGCTGTGTGCCTGGGCTGCTGGGGAGATGGCAGGAGGTACACGGCGTTAGACGGCCATGGCTTTGGTGACTCCCAACCCATTAAGTCTTTGATTCTCCGGAACCAAGTATTTCCAAAGCAGTGAGGGTCTCTGTTTTCCCCAACCCCACCCTAGAAAAAAAAACAACAGTGATTTTCAGAAAGAGCGGAGGCCCACGATCTTGCAGGGCTCCCAGGGGCACCTGAGGACCCCACTCAGAATGAAGCCTTCCCACCTCAGGGACTCCTAAGAAAGAATAAGGGCTGGCAGTGGGAAGGGGGACCCCAGCCGCACCCCAGACTTGCTCCCTGGTGCCTGCCTCCCCCAGGGCCCGGAGGCCAGGGATTTAGAGTTCGCCCTGCTGAGCTGCCTTTTCTTCAGCAGGACTGGAAGCCTTCTGCTTAGCAGCTTGTCAGAGAGGGTGAGGGGGCTGCAGGCCGGGACACAAAGGGGGATTAGGGAGAAACCTCTCGGCCTGCAGAGTAATCCATCAAACTCTCTCGGGCTGCCAGAGCCGGCCCCTTCCCACTCAATTCCCCTTCCAGCTGCTGCTGGCCCCCACCCCCACCAGCTCCTGAGCCCATCGCATCGGGCAGCAAAGAGAATCCCAGGCCCTAGGGGGGCAGAGGGGGCACACCACAGACACTGGGAAAAGGGCAACGGCTCCCTCCCCCCGACCCCCAATGTGTGAAAACCCAACAGGTGGCAGTGGCGTGGTGGAGAGTGGCTTTTGTTGCCCTGTCTGAGAGCCCCAGTCCAGCTTTGGAAAGGAAACAAATGCCAGAGGAGATTGGGGGAAGGGGAGGGGAAGGGACAGAGGGGATGGGACAGAGGGGAAGGGACAGAGGGGCAGTCCCTGGAACCAGCACTGCTCTCCCCTCCCTTCTCCTACCCAGTGACAGGGATTCTGGGGCTGGCCTGACCCTCACCTTGGCCAGTCAGTCCTGGACAGCCTAAGCTGAGGCTGAAGCATGGGGACCCTCCCAGGGGTCACCTGGCAGTCCCATGGTGACAGTCAATACAGGCACACATTCTGACTCTGGGCACCTGGGCCTCCCAACCACACTGAGAACAGCTGCAACCCAAGGTCACACTGGGCATGCCCTCCAAGCCAGGACCAGCAGTGTTCTTCAACCTGGAGCTCTCTTCCACCCGAGGGACCACAACCTTCTGAGTCCTGACGTCCCCAAATCCTGGCAGACTCTGCAGGGTCACCTGGGTTTGGGCGTCTGCCTGACCTGGGTTTGCATGCCAGCTCCACCATGTATTATAACTGCATGAGCCTGTAACTTGACCTCCCCAAGACTCAGTTTCCTCATCGACAATGAACGATAGCAGGCCGGGTGTGGTGGCTCACGCCTGTAATCCCAGCACTTTGGGAGGCTGAGGAGGGCGAATCGCCTGAGGTCAAAAAGTTCAACACCAACTTGGCTAAAATGGTGAAACCCCCATCTCTACTAAAAATACAAAAATTAGCCAGGCCCAGGCATAGTGGTGCATGCCTGCAATCCCAGTTACTACTCAGGAGGATGAGGCATGAGAATCTCCTGAAATCAGGAGGCTGAGGTTGCAGTGAACAGAAATCGTGCTACTGCACTCCAGCCTGGGCAACAGGATGACTCTGTCTCAAAAACAAACACACACGAAACAGAAAACAGGAAAAAAAAATGCATAACAGCAGCCAACACTGAGGTTATAACACATGCCAGGCATTCTGCCATGAGTCTTAGTCTTCCAATGATGCGATGAGGTGGGTACAATTAGTATACCCATTTTATAGGCATGGAAACTTAGATTAATACCACCAACTTTGCCTTTATAGGGTGAGGTGGCTCACGCCTATAATCCCAGCCCTTTCGGAGCCAAGGCAGGTGGATCACAAGGTCAAGAGATCGATACCATCCTGGCCAACATGGTGAAACCCCATCTCTACTAAAAATACAAAAATTAGCTGCGCATGGCGGCGTGTGCCTGTGATCCCAGCTACTCAGGAGGCTGAGACAGGAGAACTGCTTGAACCCGGGAGGTGGAGGTTGTGGTGAGCCGAGATCGCACCATTGCACTCCAGCCTGGGTGACAGACCAAGACTCCATCTCAAAACAAACAAATAAAAAACACCAATTTTGTACATGTAGAATGTGCTTGAGACACAGGATATGAAAGTTCCTGGTAGCCACTTCTTCAGTCGCCTCCTCGGGGAGGAAGGGCTTTCTCATTCCAAAGAGGAGCAGCTGTGGTTAGGGGAGACCAATTACACTTTCTTCTGGGTTTTCATATTCCCCTCTCATCCATGTGCCTCCCCCACCACACTAGCGCACTAGCCCGTAGCAGCAAGAGGAATGCCAAGAATGTAACTGCCTCCCCAGGTGCTGGACCCAACAGGTGAGGAGAGGTCACTGCAACAGACCTGCCTGCTTGCTGGAGGAAGGCTGAGCCGGGAGGTGGAAGGTGGGACAAAGATCCCATAGTTAAGAGACAGTGTGATTTCCACTCACAGGGAAAATGAACACAGTGGCTGATCCCTACTAACTGCCTCAGAGGCGTCTGGCATGTGCTAGGTAGGTACTTGATATACTATACCTTCTCTCTAATAACTCACACAATGCATACACTCCAAATCCAAGGGAAGTATTTAATATTCATATTCAAGGATGAGCAGCTCAGAACATAACATGCCAAGGTTGCACAAATAAAAAGTGGTTGAGCAGACAATTCAAACCATTGGAAAATGCCGAAAGGTGCTCTGAACTCGGAGCCAGGAGACAGCAGTCCTGTTTCAACAGCCTGTTTTTGTAGCCTAGACAAGCCATCTCACCTCTCGGACTCAGTTTCTGCACCTGTCAAAGTATCCAGAGCTCATCTGGATAATGCCAAAGGTTCTTTCCCTCTGTGCAGCCAGGTGATCTCACATGCATCCCCTACCCCCGTAGGTGCTTTTTCACAGGCACGTACCCCCAAGGGCTCACTGATGAGGCTACGTGGCATTGAGGAAGGCACTCATGTTCCTAATAGGAATACAAAAACCCTACTTTGTATTTGGACTTTCATGGCCTCCCACAAATGAGTCAAGGGGAAGCAGGTGGAGAAGCATGCCCCAGCTGCACTTACCCCATCCTTATCTGCCCACATACTCTCAAGTACCAACAGAGGGCCAAGGGTCAGCGGTCACCTGAAACTGAGCCAAGTAACCAGGACATCTGGGCACAGAACTGCCCTCTTCCCTAGTCCTTCCCAGAGTTGGACTCTGTTCCTGGCAGAAATTAGTAACTGAATTCCCTCCTTGGGCCACAATAAATGCTTCCCTACAAGGCAGGGCAGTACCAAGAAATTCCTTGGTCCAAGGTAGGGGAAGAACATGAGAGGGGAAGAGGGAGCTTGGCACAGTGTCCAGGCCACTCGGAAGTTGCCTCCCTCCATTCTGCCTTTTCCTACAGCCCCTGGAAAGAGAAGCCTGAATGGCCTTCCTCCTACTGAACTTGAACCCTGCCAGTCAGCCAGACAGACAGCTCTGCCCATTCACGTACAGCCAATCTTGGTCTTCCCCTTTACCCTGGCCTCCCTTAGGAGGTGAGGTATACAGGAAAGAGGCCAGGAGACTGAGAATCTGGGCAAACCTACAGATGAGCAGCACCCTGGACCTAAAGTCAGACCACGATGCTGGTTCCAGCCCTGCCATGTCCCTCCTCGAGGGTTTCAAATACGGTGACCAGTAAGCCCTTATTAGACCTGAGTCCTAGAGGCTGTGGTCAGTCACATTTATAACCACAGGGCTCCAAGTCAGACTCAGTTCTCTGCAAGTGTGTTCTCAAAAACACTTACTCCATGGTGAGCAAGGAAAGAGTGGGGCCCCAAAGAAACTCATTTTCAGAATTAAGGATCCCAAGCTTGCTGACACTTGAAAGTATACCTCAGTGCACACAATCTAACCTCCCCTAAGGGAACGTCAAACAGCACTGAAACCCACCCACCCAACAACACAGAGCATCAATTGTGCATAAACCCGCTGTGAAGGTGCTGGGGACACAGAAACAACTGATCGCAGCTCCCTTTGGCAAAAGGGATAAAATGCAATCGGTGTGCAATGAGGTAGCACAAGTGTGAAGACATAAATCCACGGCGGAGGGGGAGACTGAAGGTGGGGGCACATGCAGTTCTTCCAGGGCTTCCTAGAGGGAATGGCCATGTTGCTTAGCCTTGAAGGATAAGCGGGTAGGTACTACACAATGTAGGAGCATGGGTAGGAAGGATCCCTTTTCCTCCCCATCATAAGGGTCAGAACTGACACCTCTATAACAAAAGCATAACAGGCCGGGCACAGTGGCTCATGCCTGTAATCCCAGCACTTTGGGAGGACAAGGCGGATGGATCACTTGAGGTCAGGAGTTCGAGATCAGCCTGGCCAGTATGGTGAAACCCTGTCTCTACTAAAAACACAAAAAAATTAGCTGGGCATGGTGGCACGTGTGTAGTCCCAGCTATTCAGGAGGCTGAGGCATGAGAATCACTTGAACCTGGGAGGCGGAGGTCTCAGTGAGCCAAGATTGCACCACTGCACTCCAGCCTGAGCAACAGAGCAAGATGCCATCTCAAAATCGACACTGTCTCCAAAAAAAAAAAAAAAGAAAGAAAAGCATACAAATTTATTTGATCACAGTTTTATATGTCACAAGAACCTTTAGAAATGAAAACCCAAAGACCCAGGATAAAGTATCTTTTTTTTTTTTTTTTTTTTTTTGAGACTAGGTCTTTGACACCAGGCTGGAGTGCAGTGGCACAATCTCAGCTCACTGCAACCTCCACCTCCTGGATTTGAGTGATTGTCCTGCCTCAGCAACCTGAGTAGCTGGGACTATAGGTGTGTGTCACCATGCCCGACTAATTTTTATATTTTTAGTAGAGACAGGGTTTCACCATGTTGGCCAGGCTGGTCTTGAACTCCTGACCTCAGGTGATCCACCTGCCTCAGCCTCCCAAAGTGCTGGGATTACAGGCATGAGCCACTGCACCCAGCCTAAGTATCCATTTTTATGCTTAGGTTTGAGGAAGCACAAACAGGATGCAAAAATGTGATCAGACAACAAGGGTATGAGCTAATAGACTAAGTGGTGAAACCCAGCAAGGCTTGTCCAGATTCTTCTTGGCCTCTCTGTGGCAGGATTTCTTCCTCCCAGGAATGGGGTAGGACCCCTCTGCAATGAGGGCCTTATAATCTACTATCACACAAGATAGGTCAGATAATTTCTTTATGGCCAGTTCTTACACAGAAAGGCAGGAGAAGGAGTAATATTTTTAGATTATATGGCTGGCTTTGGGGAGAAGGGTTCTAGTTTCTATGACCTGCCTTGGAAAAGGGGGATTCACTTTGGTCTGCCTCGGGAAAGAATGAGGGATGAGGGACAGGAGGTGAGACAGAAACTTTGCCTGAGGCCTTCACTTTGGGGTATCATTTTCTGAGCCCCAACAGCAGAAAAGGGTGTATGTGTATAAAGTAAGGCCCTTGGATCACTCCCAGCCCTCCTTTTGGCCTGTCCCAGTGAGGTATGCTGGAAAGAATACCAGACTCAAAACCATGAGACCTGTTTTTGATCTCAGATCCGGGCTGGCCATCTGCGTGTCCCTAGATGATTCAGCACACCTCCCTGCGCCCCCAAATAAGGGAATTCACCAGCACTGGGCTCATTTTTGCTTCCAACTTCCCCTTCCTGGACTGCCTCTCCCTCCACCTGAGCCCTGCCCAGCTCAAATCTCACACCTCCTCCACAGCTCCTCTACACCCCCCTGGAAACTGAGCCGTCAAGTATCCCCTCTGCTCTAACCAGGCAGCCCCCAGGGTTGGAGGCTGCCCACAGTCCTGAGAGTCTCAGATTTGCAGTCTTTTTCCCACTGTCATCCTCCTCACGAGTGCTTCAGCTCCTGGAAAATGGGGAGCACAGGCCCTGAGAAGAGTAGGTGCCCAGCAGAAGGCCTATGGATAAGGCTGAATCAGGATTCCTGGAGGAAGTGATTTCACCAGTATACCTGGGATCCAGGCAGGGCCACGCTCAAGCTACCTGGGTGCTCTGCTCTCTAGGGACAGGAACCAGGAGTGGGAATCTAAACTGCCACATCCCTAGAGACGGGCCAGGCACTCTTAGCTTGAACACTATTTGCCAACTCAAAGTACACTTGAGATGAGCGAGGCCAGGGGGCAGGGGTGCACACAGCGACAACAGAGGAAAGATGGGAACTGCTGTTGTGGGCTGGCTGCTCCTAAGGGTATCCTCTCTGGCTGGGCATCCTGTCTATCCTGGATGTGGTGACTGGGGGACTGTGAACTACAGCACCAGAAGGTGGCCTCCAAACCCCTTCTTGTTGGCTGGTCCCAGCTCCCTAGAAAGTGATCTCCAGAAGTAACAAAGAAGGGGAAAGGAACAAACATTTATGGAACGCCTGGCATGTGCAGGCGCTTGGCTGAATATGCACATCACGCTTAATCCTCACCATAACCATGCAAGGTGAATCTTATCTCCATTTTACAGGCAATGAAATCAAGGCCAATAGGGGAAGCAGGCCCATCAGAAGCAAGAGAGTCCATAAGTCAGTCAGGGCCAGTGGCAATACTGCGGATTTCTTCCCGTGGAGGAGAAAACACAGGCCATGCAGTAAAATAAGGGATTAAACAGGAAGTTCTGGCCAGCAATCAGGACCATCCCGTGATGGCTCTGTCACCACCTGCCCCCCTCCCCAGCCCAAGCAGGGACACTTAATACACTGGACAAAGCTCAACAATCTAGCTCTATTGCTGGGAGTCGAGTGGCATCAGTGTTCAAGACACTGGGTCTGGTACCAACTGATCCAGTCTCCACCCCTGCTGCCGAGCAAACAGGGCCACTAACTGTTCAAAGAAAGCTAGGCTGGATTTTTTTTTTCTGGACACCAAAGAATAGTGCAAAACATCCTAAGGGTTGGGGAGGGAGCCCAACTTCGAGCAGAATCCCAACTTCGGGGTGCCATCCCTATACAGTTTTCCTAAAAATAACAACAAATAACTTTTTGCATAGAAGGCTCTTAATTTCTCAGAAGTTTCTCTGAATTCATATTCATGGCACCCTTTTCCAGCCTGGGGGGTACACTCTGGGAAGGCAAGCTGGGCAGGGGTTTCTGCACTAATTAAATACAAGTCACACAGTAGCAAAGTAGAGAAGAGACATGGTCATCCAATCCTGGTGTGATCTTTGCACAGGACCACAGGTTCAACTGCGGATGTGTCCTTCGTAGCTTACATATAGTTATCTAGGATCTAATTCCCTTGCTAAGAAACTCTGGTTTCTAAGTGTACGCCACAATGATTGGCTCTATTGTCACCAAATAACAGCAGCTGACATTTATCAAGCTCTTTTTACAAGCAGCTGCTGTGCTCAGAGCTTTACCTACATCAGCTTATTTAATCCTGGCGATACTCCGAGATAGGTACTATTATCCTCCTTTTGCAGAGGAGGAAGTTAAAAGTTTAAATAACTTGTGCAAGAGGAAATCAGATTCAAATCATTTTGCCAAAGCCCAATCTCTTAACTATTCATACGAACTCCCCGAAGTCCAGGAGACCTTGCTACCAAAGAAATAAGGTCTACAGCAGGTTTTTATTTTCTGTTTTTTAAGAGCAACACCCAAGAAGAGGGTCCCAGGCTAGGCACTGCTGTCCGTTCAGTCACAAATGATCAATATAATATATAGTTGGTACCAACATTTACTGAGCACTTATTATGTGTCAGACATACAGCTTAGTACTCTATATACAATAATAAAGCTTTAATTTTTAGACTTTATATATAATGTAATTATATGTTTATAAATTTTATATCTGTCATAATCTACTTAACAAAGCTATATACTAGGTATTATCATCCCCATTTTTCAGCCAGGGATACTGAGGCTTGGATGAGGTTAAGTAACTTGCCAAGCTAGTGGAGCTCAGCTAGTGAAGCAAGTGAAGCAGCCAATATAGAAACTGTCTTTCTGGCTGGATCCGGTGGCTCACGCCTGTAATCCCAGCACTTCGGGAAGCCGAGGCAGGAGGATCACTTGAGGTCATGAGTTCAAGACCAGCCTACCCAACATGGCAAAACACCACATTGACTAAAAATACAAAACTAACCAGGCATGGTGGCAGGTGCCCATAATCCCAGCTACTTGGGAGGCTGAGACAGGAGAATCGCTTGAACCTGGGAGGTAGAGGTTGCATTGAGCTAAGATCACGCCATTGCACTACAGCCTGGGCAACAAGAGTGAAACTCCATCTCAAAAAAAAAAAAAACAAGAAACTGTCTTTCTGAGACTCTGGGTGTTTACCCATTATGTTGAGTTATCAGGCTGTGATGTCCAGATTCTGAGGCTCCGGGTGTTTATCCATTATGTTGAGTTATCAGGCTGTGATATCCAAAGTACTTAAAGTTAACTTTACTTTGAGTCTTCAGACCAGCCCTGCTGGGGCTGAGAGCTCCAATTTGGGTAAGGGGAGAGCTGGAAGGTGGCCTCCACTATCCCTCCTCTACACAGTGGCCTGGAAGGGGGTCAGGAGACCATCAGGGATTGCTGTCTACTCCTCCTCCTCCTTCAAGGTTATTTAGGGAGCCAGGAGGGATGGGGAAGTTCACCACACACTCCATGAATACATGGGAAAACTCCCCCTAACACACACCCACTAAATTGGGGCCTGTATGTCCACAGCTGTACATTCATCCACAGCTGTATTTTTATCTCCAAACTCATCCTGCTGACTCAAGCTTCATTTTCTGAACACTTTCAGAACAACAGAGTCCTGGCTCCACGACAGGCCTGGTGGGAGGAGATAAGGGAGGAATGAGGGAATGGGACTGATCCAACAGAAGGGCCTGCGACCTCAAATGACGTCCCACTTATCCCCTAGAATATGCTGCTGTATGGGCTTCCTCAGCCTTCCCGTCTAGCCTGGACCTCCTGGGCCCTCCTGGCTCCCTGAATAACCTTGAAGGAGGAGGAGACCCTCACCTCTCAGGTCTTAGGTGGGGAAGGAGAGAGTTCTGCAAACGGCAAACAGGTGAGATGTGGTGGTACCTGGGCATCTGGTGCAGCTTCCCAGAGCTCTGGGCCTAGGCACGCCTGCTGGAGAGCCCCAGAGACCTGCCACTGCCACTCCCACCCCATAGGCCAGGCTGTTCCCCAGGCCTCGGGCAGGTGAGTCCATACCAAGGCTGCCTCTGGCCTGAAAGGAGATCTAGCCCGAAGCCCCTAGGACCCCAACCCCACCCCTGAGCAAAGGTTCCAGGAGCCCAGCAAGGGTCACTCTCGGCCCTGGTCAATTGGCAATGCCCGGCTGCAGACTCCAGGGTAGCAAGAGAGCAGCTGGGCTATTCTTAGTCCCTGCTCCACTGGGATCGGGTCTGTGTAACCGCTGAAGGGCGAGTCCTCACCAGGTACCTACCATGCCAAACCTCTCCCTACCCCCAACTCTGGCCCTTAGGAAAAAGAGGAGGTCGAGGAACATGCCTTGGGGTGGGAAAAAGCTGAGCAGGTCAAGAGTGTCTGTCAGGAGCATGGCGACTGATTCAGAGGTCAAGGGCAAGAGCAACTGACAGGACTGCAGTGCCTGCCGGGAGCGGGAGACTACAGGAAGGCCTGACTTCGCACTCAGGAGAAAGTCTGCGGGTCCCTGGGACTCTCCAGCAGGCGTGCCTAGGCCCAGAGTTCTGAGAAGCCGCGCCAGATGCCTAGGTACCACCACATCACACCTGTTTGCCATTTGCAGAACTCTGCTTCCCTACCTAAGATCTGCGAGGCGAGGAGAAAACAGCGGCCTTTCTCCCTCCCCAGAGGGGTAAACTGAGGCTGAAAAGGACACACGGTCACACAGTCACACACAGTCCAGCCCCAACTGTGTGCTCAGAGCCTCGCCCCAGGTCTAAATTCCGACAAGGCTCAGTTCCCTTTTCCTCCCTTAATAACTCTCTCACTCTTCCTCGAGAAACCCGGCCAGGGCCAGAGCACCTCGCGAAGCCACAGCCGTCTTCCCCCGTCCCGGCTCCCCCAAGTCCCGGACTGTGCGCGCCGCAGTGACTCATCCTGCCCCTTTCCGGTGAAGCCCGGACAAGGGAAGAAAATAAACGCAACTTTTCAAAGAAAAGTCTGACGCGGGTGACTGCAATAGGAGCAGCGGCCGGTCCGCCAGCCGTCGGCCCGGCCCGGCCCAGCCCGGGGCTCCTGGGAGGAGCCGCTCCCCGCCCACTCCGCCGCCCCGCACCTCCTGCCTGCCCGCCCTCGGCGGAAGAAAGCACCGCTCAGCGGGGACTTGTGCAGGCGCCGGGCACTCGGCACCCGCCCCGGCAGAGCGCGCGGGACGCGCCCTCCTCTGGGATTCGCGCGGGGCTCGGCGCGCAACGCCCCGGACGGCCACGGCGCGGCCCCATCCCGCGGGGTGCAAAACACGCGACACCGCGGAGCTCGGCCGCGCACTGCTCCTCCCTTTCCCGCGCCGGGACCCTCACCCCTGGGAGAAGAGGGGGCGCGCTCCTACCTGGCCGAGGCGCGCGGCTGTCACCCGCGGCCAGCGCGTGCAGGCTGGTCACCCCCCAGCTTCCTTGCCCCCACGCGCGCCAGCCGGCGGCTTTTAAATCTCCAGGTTACTCCGCGGGGGGAGAGAGCATGCGCGCTGGGACTGCCAGGAGGGGGGCGGGGCGAGGCGGGACGGAGGTGGGGGGTGCTGCTAGGGGGGATAGAGGGGTGGGGCTGGTACCCAGGGGAAGAAAGCGGGAGGTCTCCAAGCTGGCTTTGTAGGCGCGCCGCGACGGGCAGCCCCCGCGTGGCTGCCAGGCTGCCCTATCATTACCTAGGGCAGCGCACCTCCCCCTCTGTCGCTCGCCACCAAACATTGAGGTGAAAGCTACCCGGCTTCGCGGGGCACCTCCCCTCCGCTGCTCGGAGCCAGTCTGCTGCGACTATTACCCAGGCGTGCCATTCTGGCCACCCGATCTCCAGGCAGAGCTGCACCCTACGGTTCCAGGACCATCCCTTTACAGATGTCACATTCTCCTGGAGTTACCCTCTGCTGTTTGCTATTCTCCGCCGCAGTTAGAGCTAACTCAGTCCTTCTTTCTGCAGCAGCTAAAAACCAAATTCCAATTTTTTTTCTCCTTAAGAGTGTGTATGGGGAAGAATGGATGATAAATTACCAATGAAATGTTCCCTTTGTCAGCTGTTGAGCAAGGTCCTAACAGAAACCCGTTCCAGAATGCCTTTGATAGGAATAGAACTGTGCAGGTAAGGGCAGAGAATTGGAGTCCCAGGCTGGCCCTGGGGGTGGGGGCCCAGTTTTGTCTTTTTTCCTCATTGAGTTTTATTGGGTGGAGAGAAATGCAATTTAGATGGATTGTTGACTTGAAAAATCCCAGGAAGATGCCTTTGAAGGGAAAGACCTGGTTGGCCTTAGTCCTGGACTGGGCATTGGGGCACTTGGATTCCAATGCTGGCCCTGTGTCAACCAGCTGTGTGACATGGGCCAAGTCCCTTCCATGTTCTGGGCCTCTATAAGAAGAGGGGGTTAGCCAAATGATCTCTAAGGGCACTTGGAGTTGAGAGGCAGAGGGAGGCAGAGAAGAAAGGGAGATAGAGAAGGGAGAGGAAAACAGTGGTGTCCTATCTGTAGTGGGGAAGAGAGCGTGGGTGCCATAGAGAATGGAGAAGAGAAAAATCAAGAATCCGCCTTCTGAGTCACTAAACAAGTTTAGTGACTGTCTCAGCGTTGCCTCCCTGGAGCACACACACCTCTACCTGGGGACCCTCCTGGCAATGGCTTTCCAAGGTCTTTGGCATACCCTTTTGTGGCCAGCAGAGAGACTAGGATGGAGTCGAAGGTCTCTGAGCTGGCGTCCCCTCTGCTCCAGGAAAGAGGTCAGGAGTCAGGGGAAATTTCAGGTCAGCTGGAAAATTACAGAGCCAGGAGAGAGTGGATGGTGGTATTTTCCAGGCTTGGGAAGGAACACCCAGAGCATGAGAGTTGTCCCACCTCAAACAAGTAAGAGCCCCCCTCTTCCTCCTGCCTTCCGCCACTTCTTTCCAGGGGACCTTGTGCTTTATGCCTTGTGACAAGGAGATGAGGAAGGAAAGCTCAGGGGAGTGAGCATACAGTCTGGATCCCATGGTGATTCAATCACCCCTCCCCAAACCAGGTGGATGCACTGCCCAGGCCCCACCCAATACAGGGTACAGTAGGGCTCTCTGCTCTGAAATCCCCCTCTTTCTGCTGATGGAGCCTCGTGTTACAATAATAACAGAACCATTACTGATTGCGCCAGAACTGTTTCTAATACTTTGTGTGTATTAACTCATTGAATCCTTAGGACAACCCAAGAGATGGGTACTATTTTTCAGATAAAACAGAGGCAATTCCTCAGTCCAGTTATTTCCCCCACAGCCCCAAGTTACACAGAAAAAACAGTCTCCAGGCTAGGCCGGTGGCTCACGCCTGTAATCCCAGCACTTTGGGAGGCCGAGGTGGGCAGATCACCTGAGGTCAGGAGTTTGAGACCAGCCTGACCAACATGGTGAAACCCCCGTCTCTACTAAAAATACAAAAACTAGCTGGGCATAGTGGCAGGCAACTTGAACCTGGGAGGCGGAGGTTGCAGTGGGCTGAGACTGCACTATTGCACTCCAGCCTGGGTGACAGAGTGAAACTCCATCTTAAAAGAAAAGCAGCCCCTGGGCCCCAGAAACAAGGCAGAAGTAGTAATCCCTCAGCAAGACTGGCCAGTGACTACAGAGCCTCAGAGAAAACTCATACTACTCTCTAGGATGCTGTGGCATTCTGGGCAAATAACTTCTCTGGGCTTCATTTCTCCATGAGGTCAGCTGTAGTAAAACCACCATGGCCCTTTCCCCTCCCCTCCCCTCCCCTCCCCTCCCTTCCCTCCCCCACCACACACACACACACACACACACACACACACACACACACACTACTCCCCAGCCACTTCCCATTTATAGGAAATGGAGGATGACGTGAGGAGCAAGGCCATCCTTGGGGAACTGCTAATAGTCTAGCTGGATATTGGAGAAACCAAAGATGCTGGCAAAATGCATTAGCAGTCTCTGCCCCACCCCCACACACGGCCCCTCCTCATTGTCCTTGGGCTCAGAGCAAGCATCCTTCTCATTCCATGGAGAAAAGATACCCAGCTGTAGCTGGTTGGCCTCACAGAAGCCTGAGAAGTTGTGAAGGACCTGGAGTTCCCTGCTGTTCCCGTCTCTTGCCAACTCTATCATCCGGGGCAGTGGTCCACCTGGAGTCCTCTGTGCTCCTCCCTCTGTCTGGCTTGGGATGAGAGTGAGCAGTCTCTTCAGGCAGGGCCAGCAGTAGGGCCAAATCCTGGCTGTGGACTTGGAAGGAGGAGGGATGGGCCCCCTGGACACAGCAATTCCATTTCTGGAGTTTCTATGGTGGTAAAATAATCAGAGATGTGTATATCAGAAGTATGTAAGAGTTTTTCATCTCATCATTCTTTGTAATAGTGAAAAACTAGAAACAATTTAAATGTAGAATAAGAAGCCATTGGCTATGCAACTTATGGCAAATTCACTCAATGGAACATTATGCTGCCATTAAAAATGACGGCATAGAGAAATTTTAATAGGCCAGGTGTGGTGGTTCATGCCTGTAATCTCAGCACTTCGGAAGGTGGAGGTGGGTGGATCATTTGAGGTCAGGAGTTTGAGACCAGCCTGGCCAACATAGTGAAATCCCACCTCTACTAAAAATAACAAAAATTAGCCAGGCATGGTGGTAGGTATCTGTAGTCCCAAGCTACTCTGGAGGCTGAGACAGGAGAATCACTCGAACCCAGAAGGTGGAGGTTGTAGTGAGCAGAGATTGCACCACTGCACTCCAGCCTGGGCAACAGAGCAAGACTCCATCTCAAGAAAAATAATAATAATTTTAATAGCCTGGGGAAATGTTTATGGTGCTGATTTTTTCGTTTTTGTTTTTGAGGCAGAGTCTTGCTCTCGGCACAATCTCAGCGGATCTCAGCTCACAGCACCTCTGCCTCCCAGGTTCAAGTGAGTATGTCCAGCTAATTTTTGTATTTTTAGTAGAGATGGGGTTTCCCCTTGTTGGCCAGACCGGTCTCAAACTCCTGACCTCAAATGATCAACCTGCTTCGGCCTCCCAAAGTGCTGGGATTACAGGTGTGAGCCACCATGCCCGGCCTTATGGTGTACTACTAAGTGGGAAAAGCCAGCAACAAAATGGTGCACAGTGGATATGCATTTTTTTTTAATTACATTTATACTAATGCAACAAGATTGGATCTTGGAACAGAAAAGGTACATTGGTAGAAAAACTGGTAGAGTCTGAATAAAGTCTGTGGTTTAACCAATAGTGCCACCGGTATTAATTTCTCAGTTTTGTTTTTGTTTTTGAGACAGGGTCTTGCTCTGTCTCCCAGGCTGGAGTGCAGTGGCGTGATCTCTGCTCACTACAACCTCCACCTTCCGGGTCCAGGTGATTCTCCTGCCTCAGGCCTCCTGAATAGCTGGTACTACAGGTGTGCATTTTTTTTTTTTTTTTTAAGTAGAGATGGGGTTTGACCATGTTAGTCAGTCTGGTCTTGAACTCCTGACCTCATAATCAACCTGCTTCGGCCTCCCAAGTGCTGGGATTACAGGCTTGAGCCACGGCACCCGGCCCTAGCTGTGCATTTTTTGTACAGACAGAGCCTCATTTTGTTGCTAGGGTTGGTTTCAGACTCCTGGGCTCAAGTGATCCTCCTGCCTTGGCCTCCCAAAGTGCCAGGATTATAGGTGTTAGCCACCAGGCCTGGCCAATTTCTCAGGTTTTTTTATTTTTTGTTTTTTGAGACAGAGTCACACTCTGTTGTTGCCCAGGCTGGAGTGCAGTGGCGTTCTCAGCTCACTTCAACCTCCACCTCCTAGATTCAAGCAATTCTCAAGCCTCACCCTCCCGAATAGGATCACAGGCATGTGCCACCATATCTACCTAATTTTTGTATTTTCAGTAGAGATGGTTTCACCATGTTGGCCAGGCTGGTGTCGAACTTCTGGCCTCAAGCGATCCACCCACCTCAGCCTCCCAAAGTGCTGGGATTATAGACGTGAGTGACCGCACCCAGCCAATTTTGCAGTTTTGATCATTGCAATATGGTATTGTAAGATGTTAACATTAGGGGAAACTGGTTGAAGAGCATATGGGAACTTCTGTGCAGTTTGCCTATAAATCTAAAATGATTCCAAGATAAAAAGTTGTTTAGTTTAGTATAACTCTAAAGAGAGAAAATTGTAAGAAAGACATAACCACAATGTGGATACTGGTTTTTTTGGTTTTTTTGTTTTTGTTTTTTTGAGACAGTTTTCCCCTTTATCGTCCAGGCTAGAATGCAATGGCATGATCTTGGCTCACCACAACCTCTGCCCCCCAGGTTTAAAGCAATTCTCCTGTCTTCGTCCCCTGAGTAGCTGGGATTACAGGCATGCACCACCATGCTTGACTAATTTTGTATTTTTAGTAGAGACGGGGTTTCTCCATGTTGGTCAGGCTGGCCTCGAACTCCTGACATCAGGTGATCTGCCCACCTCAGCCTCCCAAAGTGCTGGGGTTACAGACGTGAGCCATTGCGCTCAGCCAGTTACTGGTTGTTTTTTTATGAGTGGAAGAATGACTTTAATTTTGAGTGGGTGCTAAGAGGACCTTTTCAAGTCTTTAACTCTTCTATGTGCATCAAAAATTGCTTTTGTAAATAGAAAAGAATCAATAAAAAAAATATTTTTAAAGAGCAGGAATAAAATAACATGAAGGAAGGAGGAAGAAAGAGGAATGAGAGATCACCATGGCGGGCGTTCCCCCGTGTGGACTGCCACACCCTACTTCCATCCAAAGGACTCAAGGCACCAGGAACCTGAACAGGAGAACCAGGCCCAGGAGCCTCCTTCACTGAAAGGCTTAGGAGGGTCTGGTGAAAAGAAGTCAGTTGGAACCGAGTTTGGCAAGGGTGAAGAAAGAACCAGCACCCAGCGTTCTGAACTTTGGGATACTTTGTGAGGACAGGAATTTTTTTTTTTTAATGATGGGGTCTCCCTATGTTACCCAGGTTGCTCAAACTCCTGGACTCAAGGGATCTTCCCACCTTTGCCTCCCAAAGTGGTGGGATTGCAGGCATGAGCCACTGTGCCAGACCGGGGAAAGAAATTAAAACCACTGAAAGGAGAACTGGACAGCTGCTGCTTCCCTCTCAAACCCCACGCTTAGGAATGACCATGACCTCTAGTTCTGGAGGTCACCCGTGCCCCACCTTTGACTGTCATCACAAGATAGTGGAACCTTGGGGTTGCTGACAAATGAGCCCTCACTACACAGCTGGGGACCCTCTGGTTTGAGTGTTGCCCCTGCAGGGAAGATTTTGCAATAACAACAAACATGGCCTTCAAGGGCACTTTCTTCAGGAAATATCCCCCTGACAAGTGAACATCAGAAACAGTTCTGTGAGGAGGAGATCTTTCCTACCAACTTGAACCTCCTTCTGAGTCTTCCCGTTCCCCACCCAGACCTGGGAGAAGTCAGAGGAGAGACCAGAAGTGCCTCCAAAGCAGAAAGATATAGCTGAGCAGAGAGCAGAGGTGGGGAAATGCTGAACCCATTCCTGCCATGGATGTGTTGGCTCTTCTGCAGACAAAGTCCACGCTGAAAAGAAATGGCTTCCGAGGGCAAACCTCCATCAGAGGAGAGAGTTGGGGAGCCAGATCAGAGCCCAAGTTAGGGAAGAAGAGGTCTAAGGGAAGTTCCCTAAGCGGCAAGTCTCAAGTGGCTTTAAGCAGAGATTAAACATGATGGGGACACCGTGGGACTTTCAGGCACCAGGTAAGAGGTGAGCCTGAATGAACACAATGGTCCTTTTCAGTTCTGAAATCCAATGAAGCCGGTCACAGTCTCTTCTCAAAGGCCAGAACTGGGTCTCTTAGCCTCCCACGTTTTAGAGGTAGCAGCAAAATGCCATGAGGGCTCATATTTTAGAAACCGAAATTACAGGACAGACTGGGGTTGGGGTTAGGCTGCTTGGCGGAGCTCAGTCAAGGCTGAGAGGCAGAAGCATAAAAGGCAATGCTCTCTCCTTCCCCCTGAGGGGATAGAACCAGACAACCTCCCAATAAGTCTCTAAACAGGCAACACACCAAGGTAACTGGGCTGGCTTCTGAAAAGCCTGGAGCGAGGAGGTGATTATGTCACTGTGAATACCAGGGATTCTACTCCCAAGCTCAGATGCCTGAGGGGCTAAATACAGGGTGGGATTTGAGAATGGGGAGGGACAGCCAGAGGCGACAGAGCTCTGCCAGCTCCACATCCCCATGGAGATCTTTCCCCAGCTAAAATCACTGAGAGGCTGTGTGCTATAGTGGAGAAAGTGTGGGCTCTGGAACCAGACAGACCCGATGCCACTTACCATGCATGCAACCGTTCATCTCTCACTTGATGACCATTTAAGGAAATAGCAGTTACAAATCAGGCCCAGGGCTAGGGTCTAGTAACTTTGCGCCTGTGCGTCATTTAACTTCTGAGCCTTTTTTTTTTTTAATGCAGAAAGGTTTTTTTTTCTTCTTTGAGACAGGGTCTTGCTCTGTTGCCCAGGCTGGAGTGCAGTGGCGAGATCACAGCTCACTGCAGTCTCAACCTCAAGCAATTCTCCTGCCTCAGGCTCCCAAGTAGCTGGGACCACAAGTGTGTGCCACTATGCATGACTAATTTTTAAAAAAATCTGGGGGGAGACAAGGTCTCACTATGTCTCCCATGCTGTCTTGAACTCCTGACCTTAAGCGATTCTCCTCGGCTTTCCAGAGTGCTAGGATTACAGGCACAAGAGCCACCTTGCTTGGTCACAATGAATATTCATTCTTCTGTGGCTAGAATCCTAAATGTGACGCTGTGTGGCAATGGAGAAGATCACACAAGATACAGTTTCTGTCCCTGTGGAGGTGACAGTTTTCTCTGGTAAATAGAAAGTGGTACACAAATGTGACCCAACAACATGGCAACAAATGCAAAAACTCTCAAGGCTGCAAACCAACTCCAGAGGACAAAAATGATGGGAGTTCACTGGGATAAATCCAAGGAAGCAGGGTGGAGTGGGGGAAGCTCTGAGCTGGGTTTTGAGGCCAGTTGGCTGGTGCTGGCGAAAGATAATCACTTATTTCTGTGCTATACTTAAGGGCTTTACTAAGCACTTGAATAAACATTGTCAGGTTTGATTCTCACAAGTACCTCTAAGGTGGGCAGGTGCCACCTTCTTTTACAGACGGGGAAACTGAGGTCAAGTGACTTGCCTAAGGTGGCAGAGCAGAAGAATGAGAGCCTGAGACCCCATCAGCTGGGTGATCACATCAGTGATCACTGTCAGGTGACAGAGGAGAGGGCTCGGCTGTCACTAAATTAGTTCTGCACCTCAGCGGTGTGTTACGGCAGCAGCAGCAGGCTCAGACGGAGCCCAGATCAGGAGGCTGAGGAGCTCAAAGGGGATTCGGTTGTTGGCTGTGACTCCACAGTCTTCAGAGTGGGGAAAATAGAAGGGTCAAGCAAGGAGCAGGAGGGCGCAAGGGGAGAGGCCAAGAGGTCTCATTCCTATTCTCCCCTGTAGGGCTGACTCTCTGACTTCGAGATAGGAATAAAAGGAGGAGGAGTTTGCTACACCCACCATTAAGTGTGCTCACAGTATTTACTCAACCAGCGGCAAGGAGGGCCAAACAAGGGGAAAGAATACCAGAACTGCAGCAAGACGGATGGGAGTCACACTGGAGGAGGGACTTCCCAGGGCATCTGAGGCAAGGGGTAGAATTTCTACCCTCTCTTCTCTAAATGTCCCCCCAACTGAGTCCAGTGCAATACAACCTGGAGTGGTAGATGGGTGACATGGCATATGGAGGCCCCACTGCAGGGCTGAGTAGCTTCTCCCATTCTGGAAGGGTGTCCTGAATCTGTTAGGAGTTGTAAGTGATGGGCTGGGATTCCAGTGACTTTTGGCAGGATTTACTACTGTAACTGAACTTATGTGTGGGGTTGGGGGAGGAGCAAGAAGCTGATACTGCCTACTTTAAGTGGCTATAAAGCCATTCTCACGGTCTTGATGCAATGCTCAAGATAATAAGCAAGTCGGTGATTAATCACTAGGTTGTGAACTAACCTCTTGCTCCAAGGCATAGTACCATTTTGCACAATCCTACCCTGGGCCTGCGGGAAGGAGAGACACTGGCCTGAGTCCAGTGTCTGGGCAGGAACACCAGCCCCAGACTCTGAATGCAGCTCCAGAGGAACAGAAGGAGTTGGGAAGGGCCCCTCTGCTGGACTCCAGGGCCAGGAAAGGGAGAAGGAACAGCCACAAGTAGTGGCCGAGCACCAATCAGCTGTGTTGGCCAAATGATGCCTCCTTCGTTCAGTAAGAAGTGAAGAGATAGAATGCTAGAACATTCTCCCAGGCACGGTAGTTCACACCTGTAATCCCAGCACTTTGGGAGGCCAGGTGGGCAGATCACTTGAGGTCAGGAGTTAGAGACCAGCCTGGCCAACATGGTGAAACCCTGTCTTTCCTATTAATAAAAATACAGGCCAGGCACAGTGACTCATGCCTGTAATCCCAGCACTTTGGGAGGCTGAGGCGGGCGGATCACAAGGCCGAGAGATAGAGACTAGGCTAACCACCATGGTGAAACCACGTCTCCACTAAAAAATACAAAAATTAGTTAGGTGTGGTGCCTCATGCTTGTAATCCCAGTTACTCGGGAGGCTGAGGCAGAATCTCTTGAACCCAGGAGGCAGAGGTTTCAGTGAACCGAGATGGCACCACTGCACTCCAGCCTGGGCGATAGAGCAAGACTCCATCTCAAAACAAAATAAAATAAAGTAAATAAATTTTAAAAAATTAGCCAGTCATGGTGGGGGGCATCTGTAATCCCAGCTACTCAGGAGGCAGAGGCAAGAGAGTCGCTTGAACCCAGGAGGCAGAGATTGCAGTGAGCTGAGTGCCACTGCACTCTAGTCTGTGTGACAGAGTGAAACTCTGTCTCAAAAAAAGAAAGAAAGAAAGAAGGAAAGAGAAAGAAAGAAAAGAGAATGCTAGAACATCCATTCATTCCCTGGCTGTCCAGAGCTGATGGTGCAGCAGATGAAACAGCACCTGAGCAGGCAGTCACACCGAGGTGTGCTTAACGTGTACTGAGTTTAGAGGACCTGCAGAAGGGACCTGCTCTGCCTTTGGAGCAGAGAGCGCCCTCCCTCTACCTCCCTTCTTCACGACACTCCCCCACCCTGGTACTCCTCCCATTATATCTATTATGTATTCTTTCCTCCTTTTTCTCTTCTTCTTTCCCATTCCCAGTTAATGTTTATTTAACTCCCCCTTTTCTTCGACTTTCTTTTCTCCTTTAATTAATTGATTAGTTTCAGACTCTCTCCCGGGACTTCCGTGTACAGTCACGCATGTGATGAACAAATAGGCACGGTTCTTGGTTGCATCTGCTTGTCGTAAGTTGCATCAAAGCCCCCTATGGGCCAGTAGTAGCCCTGGCACTTTCTGTGGGCTGGGCATTGTGCCAGGCAAGTAGAGATACTTTCTGTCTCCTCCTGTATTCCAGTGGACTCTTCTTCTCCTGCCACCCCCATTTTACCCTTATGCCTACCCCTAGAACAGGTTTTCTGGAAGCTTGGTGGAGTGCAAGGGTCATGGACTCTGGAGTCAGACAGATTTGGGCTTGCTGGTCAGCTCTGCCCTTACTAGCCATAAACTTTGAGCAAATTACTTAACTTCTCTGAGTCTAGGTTGCTTCCTCTGTAAAATGGATATTAGAGTGTCCACATCACAGGGCTGTGTGGTGATCAGAGAATGCTTAGTTGAATGTCTGACACACAACACTGAATAATTATTTTCTCGTTGCTCCCAGTTCCTCCACATCTTTTCCCCTGTCCTCCAGCCCCTGGCTCAGACCTGCCTGTTTTTGTCCCCATTATCCTGGCAGTCTGTGTCTCTTTCCCCATTTCCCATTCTGTGAAAATAGTCCTTCCTTGCATGTAAATGGAGCCATTTTCAAAGCACTTCCATAAGTGCCTCGCATTTGCTCCTCGGCACTCTGAAAGCGGACAGGAAGGGATTCAATTCTGCAATGTATTGGAAGAGGTTCAAGCAGTGGAGGGTAAGTAACTTCCAAGGGCTCCATGGCTACTGAGTGGCAGGCCTGGGCTAGAACTTGGGGCCCTTCACACTGAGCTCCCCTTCCAAGGATAAATGAGGAGAAAGGGAGTGGCATCTGAAGTCTACACGTGTACAGAGCCTCACCTTCACCCTTCCTGCCTTGAGCAGCTGAGCAGCAGAAAAGGGCTAAGGCCCTGGTGAAGCCGCAGCCCCCGGCTGGGTGGGCAGCAGACCGCTATCGCAGTCCAACTGCCAGGGTTGGACAGGAAGGCTGGGCCCTGTCAGAGATGCTGAGATCAGACCACAAGCGTGATAGCATCTACAAGGCCTCCTAGCTGTCAGAAGGGCCTTCCTCTTCTCACTCACTTCTCCTAGGTTGGATAAAACAATCTTGGTGATAGACACCTTGTCCCCACGGCCGGACACAGTGACTCATGCCTGTAATCCCAACACTCTGAGGCCAGAAGTTAGAGATCAGCCTGGGCAATAACATAGCGAGACCCCATCTCTGTAAACGTTTTTTTTGAGACGGAATTTCGTTCTTGTTGCCTAGGCTGGAGTGCAATGGCATGATCTCAGCTCACCACATCCACCTCCTGGGTTCAAGTGATTTTTCTGTCTCAGCCTCCTGTGTAGCTGGGATTACAGGCATCCACCACCACACCCAGTTAATTTTGTAGTTTTCACTAGAGATGGGGCTTCTTCATGTTGGCCAGACTGGTCTTGAACTCCCGACCTGAGGTGATCCACCCACCTCGGCCTTCCAAAGTGCTGGGATTATAGGTGTGAGCCACTGCGCCAGGCCTAAAAAATTATTTTTTTTTTTTGAGACGGAGTTTCACTTTTGTCACCCAGGCTGGAGTGCAATGGCGCGATCTGGGCTCACCGCAACCTCTGCCTCCTGGGTTCAAGCAATTCTCCTGCCTCAGCCTCCTAAGTAGCTGGGACTACAGGCACGTGCCACCATACCCAGCTAATTTTTGTATTTTTATTATTGTAATACAATATTTTTGTATTTTTAGGGGTTTCACCATGTTGACCAGGATGGTCCCCATTTCTTGACCTCGTGATCCACCCGCCTTGGCCTCCCAAAGTGCTGGGATTATAGGTGTGAGCCACAGCACCCGGCCAAAAATTTTTTTAATTAACCAGGCATGGTGGCATGCCTATAGTCTCAACTACTTGGGAGGCTGAAGTGGGAGGATCAGTTGAGCCCAGGAGGTGGATGCTGCAGTGATCTGTGATTGTGCCACTGCACTCCAGCCTGGGTGACTATGTTTAGGTATGGACACATAGATTGTAGCTTGTTCACATAAATATTCCTCCCTGGGTTTTAGAGTTTTCAAAGTGGTTTCATGTGCAGCATGTCATTGTGTCCTCACAATGACCTTGGGAGACAGGTGTTATTATGTGAGGGAAATGTAAACTTAAAGAAGTAGTGACCCGCCAGGCCCACGAAGCCACTCAGTGTTGGAGCATGGCCTCAACTTCTAGTCCTCCATCCAGATCTACTCCTTAGGAAGGTGACCCAAGGGAGCAGGGGCTGCTAGATGCTTGGAACTGGAGATGGTGAGAAGAACAATGTTCTATATTTTTTCTCTGAGAAGTCTGGTAAAATGAGACTTTTCTTCCCTGGAGGGAGCAAGGCAGTGGTGGAGGCTCAGCCTAGTCCTCCAGACTTCCCAGAGATGATGGAGGAAGGACAAGGGGAAAGGAGGAGGCGTTCACGTGGTGCGCTGGCTGCACAGCCACACTCCCACACTGCCCTGTGCCCTGGCCCCTGCACTTAGGAGGATAGCCATCGGTCCCTCCTACTCTCAGCTTCCTGTTCATCCCCAGTACGCTGGCCTTTGCAAGGACAGAGCCTTTGCATTTGCATTTAGATTCCTGTCCCTTCTCAGCACAGCCCTGTGAATACGCACACATACCCCCACCCCCAAGGCCACATAGCAGCTTTCTTCAATGTCGTTGGCTCCATCAACCCTGGTGTCTCTGCCACACGAAGGGGGAGCCTCCCACAGTGATTATAAGCTCCCTAGAGAGAAAGGCCTGTCATTAGGAGCAGTCTTTCCACCTCCCTGAAGCGGCTGGCTCTCCTGCTTTTCCTAAGAATAATCCACCAGGGCTCTCACAGACTGCCCGCCTACATGGGTCCCACAGTGCGGATGTGCAACAGCCTCTGGGAGGAGAGAGGGTGCCCAGGCTCCCACGTGGGGTGGGTTGCCTTTGTTTTGGAGAGCTGATGTCCAGAAGTCCCACCACTTTGACCACACTACCCTCCCTACTTTCTAGAGAAAACTAAGCCCAGGAAAAAGGGAGATCAGAGGAACTGCATCAGGGCAAGTGGGTCTGGGGGCCTTCCCTCTGGGGGCTCCTTCCCTAAAGCACTTAGGAAGTGGACAGCTCCCTCAAGCTCTCTCTGGGCTCCAGGAGGCTGGCAGCGCCTTTGCAGTCAGAGGTAAAACAGAACCTTCTGAAGCATGCCGCAGAGAGCCCTGAAAGAGAAACAGTCCCCTGAGGTTGTCCTGTCCTCTCCTTGCCACCATGCCGTCTCTTAGACAAGCTCCTTATTAGCCAGATGGGAAATACTGCAGGGGCTATATGGTCTCCGTCACAACGACTCACCTCTGTGATTGTAGCACAAGAGCAGCCGTAGATAACATAAATGAATGGATGTTGCTGTATTCTAATGAAACTTTATTTATGCACACTGAAATTTGAATTTCTTACAATTTTCATGTGTCATGAAATATTCTTCTTCTTTTGATTTTTTTCAACAACTTAAATTTGTAAAACCGTTCATCCCTCGTGGACCATACAAACCCCTGCGGTGGCCTGGATTTGGCCACGGATGGCGGCTTTCTGTTTATCCCTCCAGCAGGGTTGCCTCGTATTGCAGCCTCCTTAAATGAGGGGCTGCACAGTTGATTAGAGGAGTGGAGGCGAGATCAGTGTTTAATGGCACCCAGACACTATTTTGCTATCTCTGGATAACCACGTGGATTATTTTTAATCCATATCTATTTTGCACTTTCATGTAATTCTTTCATCCTCTGCAATCTTAGAAGCCAAGCAATGGCACTTCTGTTTTAGAGATGGGGAAAATTACATGCAAAAAAGTAAAGAAACTTCTTGGGATTGCACAGCTGATATATGGCAAACCTGGTATGCAAACCTGTACTTGTTTGGTTTATTTTGTTCATATACATGGCTTTTGAGTCTCAGAGGCCAGTGTTCTGCCCACTTGTGGGTTGTCCCCTGTCTCACTGCAACGGCAGGGGACTTTATTTATTACCCAGCGAAATATTTGTCCAGGTGTGATGGCTCATGCCTGTAATCCCAGAACTTTGGGAGACTGAGGTGGGCAGATCCCAAGGTCAGGAGTTTGAGATCAGCTTGATAAACATGGTGAATCCCCATCTCTACTAAAAATACAAAAAAAAAATTAGCCAGGCATGGTGCCTGTAGTCCCAGCTACTCAGGAGGCTGAGACAGGACGCTCGAACCCAGGAGGCAGAGGTTGCAGTGAACCGCGATTGCACCAGTGCACTCCAGAGCAAGACTCTGTCTCAAAAAAAAAAAAAAAAAAAAAAAAAAAGCCAGAGCAAGAGAGGCAGAAATGGGGTCAAATAAGTGGGCAGAAACCCAGACCATATGAATTTCATTCTCACGCAACAGGAAGACAATAGAAGGAGTCAAGAAGGGGAGTGACATGATGTAATTGACTTTTTTTTGAGGCAGTGGTTTGCTCTGTGGTCCAGGCTGGAATGCAGTGGTGCCAGCATGGCTCGCTGCAGCTTCAACCTCCCTGGCTCAGGTAAATCTCCTGCCTTAGCCTCCTTAAGTGCTGAGACTGACAGGTGGGAGTCACTGCACCTGGCCATAATGTACATTTTTATTTTATTTATTTATTTACTTATTTTGAGAGAGTCTTTCTCTATCACCCAGGCTGGAGTGCAGCGGCATGATTGTGGCTCACTGCAACCCCTGCCCCCTGGGTTCAAGTGATTCTTCTGTGTCAGCCTCTTGAGTAGCTGGGCCTACAGGTGCACACCACCATGCCCAGCTAACCTGTTGTATTCTTAGTAGAGACAAAGTTTCACCATTCTGGCCAGGCTGGTTTTGAACTCCTGGTTTTGACTTCTTGATCTGCCCACCTCAGCCTCCCAAAGTGCTGGGATTATAGGTGTGAGCCATTGTGCCCAGCCTACCCATAATGTACATTTTTAAAGGTCACTTTGGGAGGTATAAATTTGGCAGGGATCAATAAACCCAGTGAAAAAAGTAATGATCGACATAAAAGGTTTGGAATAGAACAGGAAATGTGCTGTGACCAGGAGAGTGGCCAGGAGGGCCTTGAATGAGGTGGGAGGGCTCTTTTAGACTGGCCACATCCAAAGCAAAGTCTGTCTCTATTCTCCTCCTTCTATCTCGCCTACCCCACGACCACTCTGGAGGAGACAAGATCAGAGGCCCAAAGGGTGAGGGGATAGAGAATTGGCAGACCATGCATTCAAGAGCACAGTGACCTGTTGTCCCTGGTCACCACCACCCCTGGCTTCAAAGGCCAGGGGCTCTTCCTAGCCACATCTCTGGCTCCAGGGGGAAGCAGGAGGAAGTTATGAGCTGGGAGGTGCCAGAGGGAGGAAGAGTAGATGACAGCAGGAAACAGAGACTCCAGAGTCTATGATCCCCTTCCCTTCCAAAAGATCCAAGCGGGGAGGTAACCCACGTTCAAAAGAAACAAGAGCGGGAACAAGGAAAGGAGGCTTCTATTTCCCCCATTCCGTTAGCCTGGGGCTGGGGAACAGTCCCATAATGGGATTGAACTGTGAAGTGTCTTCGTCAGATCAAAGGTAGCCCTGGGAGTAGGGCTGTGCAGGGCCAGGCACTTTCTGGAAGGCGTTGGAGGGACCAAGGACTTCGGCGGCTTCGAGTTTGGAATCTGAAGAGAGGGTGGTTTGGTGAATGGTCTGCATGTGCTGGGCTGGAGGAGAGAGGGAGGTGAGCATCTTGTCCAACACACCCCAGTAGCTGTTCCAAAGAGGAATGTCTACTGTCTCTGTCAGGCCTGTAATAAAGCAAGGAGAAGTTCACTTTGAAGGTAGAAAAAACGGAGTGTGGAGTACCCAGCCAAGCAACAACTGAACTAGTGACCCCCTTGGGGCCAAACCCCATTTGCCAATTCCTGCTCTGCTTTGAGGCAACCCCTATGCTCCAGAGAGGGGACCTGCATCTAACTCAGACTGCTGCTGAGTCCAGTGTCCCTACCTGAGTTCGATCTGTCCTCTCTCCTACTCGTATGCCCCCTACAAGCTTTCTTGAAAACAAACTCCTTTTCAGAGGTCTTTCCTGATTAACCAGCCTCAATCTTTTACTTTTTCTTTTTCTTTTTTTTAGATGGAGTCTTGCTTTGTCACCCAGGCAGGAGTGCAGTGGTGCCATCTTGGCTCACTGCAAACTCCGCCTCCCAGGTTCAAGCGATTTTCCTGCCTCAGCCTCCCCAATAGCTGAGACTACAGGTGTGAGCCACCACGCCTGGCTAATTTTTGTAATTTGTATTTTTGCCATGTTGGCCAGGCTGGTCTTGAACTCCTGACCTCAGGTGATCCGCCTGCCTCAGCCTCCCAAAGTGCTGGGATTACATGTCTTTTTTTGAGACAGGGTCTTGCTCTGTCACCCAGGCCGGAGGGCAGTGGCACAATCATAACTCACTGCAGCCTTGAACTCCCAGGCTCAAGTGATCCTCCTGCTTCAGCCTTCTAAAGTGCTGAGACTACAGGCATGAGTCACTGCACCCCCAATATCTATTACTTCTTTCCTTCTCCTTAGAGAGGGAGGTAGAAAGAAAACTAATATTCATTCAGGGACTACCGTGAGTCAAGAACTTTATGTATACTATTTTACTCATTCCTCAGGACTCTGATGAGAAAGATACTATTACATCTTCATTTTACAGAGTAGCAAATGTAATCTCAGAGAGATTAAGTACCTTGCCCAGAACCCACAGTTAAAAGTGGTGGAGGCGGGATTTGAATAAGGTGTTCCCAAAGCCCCTGCTGTGGTCACTGTTGGAGCTACTTTAGCATTCTTGTGACCTGCATCACAGGACTGTGCCTGTCACCTGCATACTGAACCTCACCATTTGCTCCCTATAGGTAATTTTGCCCTCCTGTAGCCCTGGCTGCTTTAATACTAATGATGGCCTCGTGTCCTTTGATCCATCCTTTCATCAGACTGAGCCTTGATTTGGGGTTCGTCGTTCATGGAAACGACCACCCCCACCAGCCTTCTTGCTTTCTTCCCTACTCTCACCTGGGCTGCAGTGCTAGAGCCGATTGTCCTGAGTCATTTCCAGGGAACTGATGTGCGCCCGACACGACAGTGTCTCTGGATAGACAAACACCTAAAAACTTGATGTTCACATAAAAATAAACTGACACAAGAATGTCCATAGCAGCCTTGTTTGTCTAGCCCCAAATGGAAAACGACCCAAATATCCTTCAACAGGTGAATGGTCAAACAAACTCCGGTTCTAACATACCACACATTACTACTCATCAATAAAAGAAATGAGCTATCTCTCTCTCTCTCTCTTTTTTTTTTTTTTTTTTTTTTTGTAGAGTCTCTCTCTGTCACCCAGGCTGGAGTGCAGTGGCATGATCTTGGCTCACTATAACCTCTGCCTCCTGAGTTCAAATGATTCTCGTGCCTCAGCCTCCCAAGTAGCTGGGACTACAGGCACACATCATCATGCTCAGCTAATTTTTGTATATTTTGTAAAGATGGGTTTTGCATGTTGCCCAGGCTGGTCTTGAACCCCTGAGCTCAAGCAATCTGCCCACCTGGCCTCCCTACGCACTGGGATTACAGGTGTAAGCCCCTGTGCCCAGCCAGGAATGAACTGTTGATGTATGCAATGACTTGGATGAATCTGCAGGGAATTATGCCAAGAGAAAAGCCAATCCCTAAAAGTCACATGCCATATGATTCTCTATATATAACGTTTTTGAAAGAAAACTTAGAAATGGGGGACAGAATGGTGGTTCCCAGGAATCAGGTACAGGAAAGGGAATGGGAAGAGGGGAAGTGTGGTTATAAGAGGGCAACATGGGGGACCCCTTTGTGTTATAACTGTTCAGAACCTGGATTGAGTGGGTGGATACTCACACACAGGTGATGAAATTGTATAAAAGTTAGCACACACACACACCACACACACACACACACACACGGGTACAGGTAAAATAGGAAATCTGAATAAGGTTATTGGATTGTATCAGTGTCAATATCCTTGTGATATTTGATCATAGTTTTGCAAAATGTCATGCAAGTATACAAGGGATCTCTCTATTGTTTTTTATAATTGCACGTATCTACAATGATATCAATACAAAGCTTAATTCAAAAAAAGACTTGAAGTCGGGCGGGGTGGCTCATGCCTATAATCCCAGCATGTGGGGAGGCTGAGGTGGATGGATCACTTGAGGTCAGGAGTTTGAGACCAGCCTAGTCAACATGGTGAAACCCCATCTCTACTAAAAATACAAAAATCAGCTGGGCATGGGGGTGCACACCAGTAATCCCAGCTACTGAGGAGGCTGAGGCAAGGTCATCGCTTGAACCTGGAAAGAATCGCTTTCCAAATCTGACAAGTAGAGGCTGCAGTAAGCCGAGATCATGCCACTACACTACAGCCTGGGCGACGGAGCAAGACTGTGTCTCAAAAAAAAACCCAAACAAACAGAAAGACTGCGAGGTCTCCTGCCCACAAAGGCTCATAATCTCAACTGTGTTCCCTGTGTCTTTCCTCTGCCCGTTTCTCTTCCCTAGCTGAATGCCGTCCATGCACAACAAACGGCTGTCCTGACTTTCCTCCGGGAAGACATCGCTGAATGATTGGTGCAGGACCATACATTCAGCTTACTCCTCTTCCTGATTTCCCCAATCCCCGTCTCTTCAACTTTGGCATTTCATTTTTTAAAAAGATAATTGGGAGGTGGGAGGCTCTGAGAACCCTCAGGATAGCCCTGAGATTAGGGCTCAGATAAAGGTGAAAGAGAAGAAGCCAGAGATTTTCTCCTGTATAATCCCAAATTGCCAGGTTCCCAGCTGACCAGCTTCCATCTCACTGTAGGTGCTGGAGACCACGGAACTGCTGTGGGTCTCTCTCTTTCTCTCCAGCAGTGGAAAGAGGAAAGGTGCCCAGAATCCTCCCATCCTGGAATCTGCTCCATGAGTAACTTCTCTAGGAAAATAGCAGCCCAGCTGTTTCCTGGCCCTGTAACTTCTCTCCCCCACCCCCCTCACCTATAGTCCCCAACTGACTGTTTTCTGAAACCACCTTCCAGAGACTGTGCTGATTGAGGGAGGCTCTGGAGGGAGAGGAAGACCTCACAGGCCTGTCCTGGGACTTCAGCCAAGCTCCCCTGCCTCCCCACTGTGTCCCTGCCCCCAACCTCAGCCAAACTTGGAGCAGCCAGCTCTGTCCCCAGCAGCTGTACACAGCAGGGGTTGGGGACAGTCACACTCCCTCACTTCCAGGGAGCAGCTGAGAGGCTTGACTTCCTCGGGGTCTGGTTGACGTCCAGCCTGTAGCCACCACCTAATCCCATCCTTTGCTTGGGTTTTCTCAATGTATCCATGTTCTGGCCATGCCCAGTGGCAGGTCTGGAGCTCCTGCTGGCAGAAGGAAATGGTTCCTGTCTCCAGGTGGGGCCCGGGCACCCCTAGAGTGGGTGGGGAAGGCAAGGAGTAGAGCAGCTGCTTCCTTTCTTGTCCTTCCCAGATACCCATGATGAGGGGCCACCGGGGACTTGGGTTTCCCAGCTCAGCTGAGAAACTATTTCCTTTCATTAAAGTGGCACGTAATTAGCCCGAGGAAATGGGAGGACCCTGGAGAGTGAACACATCCTTTGGTACATTGACAAGAGAGGGGCTCCAGAGAGAGGAGAAGCCCCTGTTCCAGCCTCCTACCCTCCCAAATGCAGGAAAGTTCCATACTCTGCCTCTCTGTTTCTCTCTCATACACGTGAACAGGCCAAACGCAAGCAGAAAACACTAGGTGCCCTTGGGTATATAGAATCCCCTTAAAATCTTGCCGAATTCGGAGCACTGCATGGCAGAAGGCAGGCAGATGCAAGCCCAGCCCCGGCTATGAGTCCTAGTCGTGAGTTCCTAGAGGTGCTGTGCCTCCTTGTGATCCCTTCCTCACTGCTTCTAGCCCAGGTCTTCTAGCTGCCCAGATGGGCTGCAGTGGTCCAGGTAAAAGAGCAGAGCTTTCTTGGGGCTCCCTGAGCTAGGCAGGGTGAGTGGGAACCAAGGGTTGGGCTTCTTCTCTTGAAGCCAGCTTTGTTGTTCCCTGGCTCTTTGATAAGATTCATAGAATGAAAACCTTAAGACCAAATCACTAGAAAAAACATTGTCGGAAATGTTTAGATCAGTAGTTCTCAATTGGAGGCAATTTTGCTCCCCAGGGACATTGTGGCAGTGTCTGGACACTTTTTTTTTTTTTTTTGAGACAGAGTTTCGCTGTAGTTACCCAGGCTGGAGTGCAATGGCACGATCTTGGCTTACTGCAACCTCTGCCTTCTGGGTTCAAGCAATTCTCCTGCCTCAGCCTCCCGAGTAGCTGGGACTACAGGTGCGCACCACCATGCCCAGCTAATTTTTTCTATTTTTAGTAGAGACGGGGTTTCACCTTGTTGACCAGGATGGTCTTGATCTCTTGACCTCGTTATCCACCTGCCTCAGCCTCCCAAAGTGCTAGGATTATAGGCGTGAGCCACCACGCCTGGCCTTTTTTTTTTTTTTTTTTTTTTTTTTAATATAAGGACTAAGGAGGCCTGGCATGGTGGTTCACACTTGTAATCTCAGCAATTTGGGAGGCCAAGGTGGGTGGATCACGAGGTCAGGAGTTCAAGACCAGCCTGGCCAACATGATGAAACCCCATCTCTACTAAAAATATGCCGAGAGTGGTGGTGGATGCCTGTAATCCCACATACTTGGGAGGCTGAGGCAGGAGATTGCTTGAATCTAGGAGACAGAGGTTGCCATGAGCAGAGATCGTGACAGTGCACTTCAGCCTGGTCAACAGAGCAAGACTCTGTCTCAAAAAAAAAAAAAAAAAACAAAAGTAAGGACTAGGGAATAGAGTGCTATTGGCATCTGATACGTAGAGGCCAGAGTTGCTGCTAAACATCCTACAATGCCCAGGCCAGCCCCCTAAAACAAAGAATTATCTGTCAATTAGTGCTAAAGTTACAATATTCTGATTTAGGCTGGGCGTGGTGGCTCATGCCTATACTCCCAGTACTTTGGGAGGCCAAAGTGGGTAGATCACCTGAGGTCAGGAGTTTGAGACCAGCCTGGCCAACGTGGTCCATCTCTATTAAAAAAAACAAAAATTAGCTGGTTGTGGTGGCGGGAGCCTGAAATCCCAATGAGTCGGGAGGCTGAGGCAGAAGAATCGCCTGAATCCAGGAGGTGGAGGCTTCAGTAAGCCAAGATCGTGCCATTGCACTCCAGCTTGGGAGACAACAGTGAAATTCCATCTCTCACACACACAGAAGAAATCCTGATTTAGATAAACCAACATTTCTCTGACTCCGTAGGATAAAAATTTCTCCTTTCTCCCCATCCCACAGGGAAAAAAAAAAACCCACAAAACAATCCACTCAACAAGATATCACTTCCTGATCAATTTTTCTTCTCTCGAAAAAACAAAAAATTAAAACAAAGCTCCCCACTAACAAAAAAATCTGTCCTCCACCTAGCTGGCAGATCAGCTTTCATCCCCCTCCACAGTGGCACACTAAAAAAAAAAAAAAAAAGGATAAATAATAAAACAATATCTCCTGTAAGTAAACAGTACAGCCCTGTCTACCTGGTCACCATTGTTCATTCTGAAAGCCTACACTAAGCAAATAGTGAGCCTGACAGCTAGGCTGGAGCGGAGGCATCTCTAGGCCACAAAGGTGCAAAGCCCTCTTTCAGATCACAGCCTCCGCCATTTCCCTTCAGAATTGTGGGCGCAGGACCACCCTCAGCCATGAGCAACTTGAGTTCTTAGAGGGAGGTGGTCCTTTCTTCATACTTCATTCTTCTTGTTCACTTTCTTTCTTTCTTTTTTTGGTGGTGGTCGGGGGGACAGAGTCTCACCCTGTTGCCCAAGCTGGAGTGCAGTAGCACAATCTCAGCTCACTGCAACCTCCACCTCCCAGGTTCAAGCCATTCTCCTGCCTCAGCCTCCCGTGTAGCTGGGACTACAGGGGCACGCCACCACACACAGCTTATTTTTTTGTATTTTCGGTAGAGACGGGGTTTCACCATATTGGCCAGGCTGGTTTTGATCTCCTAATCGTGTGATCCCTGCGCCTCAGCCTCCCAAAGTGCAGGGATTACAGGCATGAGCCACTGCACCTGGCCTTCTTGTTCACCTTCTATTCACCATCAGCTCTTCCCTACCTCCCCACAAGGCTGAGACCCCATAGTTCTACAAGGCTGACAGTCACAGTCTATCCACCTGTGTGTGGATGTGAATTCCAGTCCTCTCCACCACACTCTGACTGCTAATCCCCTATAGGGTGGAGGAGGCGAACCAAAAGCTGACTGATGGGAAATACCCATGTGGCCTGTCTTTGTCTCCAAGGCTCAAACAAACTCATTATCTGCACCAAGGGATCAAGGGAAAAGGAACAAGAGAGCTGTGTGGGATTATTCTGCATCTCACCTGCTTATCACCTGCCCTTCCCTCCTTTTAGGAATCCACTGCACCATTAGAGGAGCCTAAGAGGGAGCTCACAGTACTCCCACCCCATCCCACTGCCCCAGCTCTTCTTCTTATTATTAATATTTTGAGATAGAGTCTCGCTCTGTTGTCCAGGCTGGAATGCAGTGGCATGATCTCGGCTCACTGCAATCTCTGCCTCCGGGGTTCAAGTAGTTCTCCTGCCTCAGACTCCTGAGTAGCTGGCACTGCAGGCACTGCCACCACGCCAGGCTAATTTTAGTGTTTTTAGTAGAGGTGGGGTTTCACCAGGTTGGCCAGAATGGTCTCAATCTTTTGACCTCATGATCCACCTCCCTCGGCCTCCGAAAGTGCTGGGATTACAGGCGTGAGCCACCGTGCCCGGCCTCCTGCTCTCACTATTATGGTCTCATTTCCTAGGGTTGAGCTTCCACATTCAATGTCTCACAAGGGGTACTAGTTATCTATCATTTCCATCAAGCCCTCCACCTACCACCTAACCAGGGAGATCTGACCAGCCAAGAGAATGTTGTAAGGCAGGCTTGGTTGGTGCCCTTCTGAATGTTAGGGCAATTCCAACAGAGACCTCTGTCTGGCTCCATCCACAAGTATCATTATGTACATAAGAAGCGTGTTTTTGCCGGATAGTTCACAGGACAAGTATAAATAAACAGATAGCATCTGAAGCAAGGCACAGAGGGAGGCAGGAGTGGAGACATGAAGGACAGTAGGATTCCAACCTGCCCTCCCTTCTTATTTACCTAGTTTGCACCATCATCCCACCCTCCAGAGAAAACACGGAGAAAGGGAACTTCCTCAGCAGCAAGAATGAAAGGTACTGTGGCTCAGCAACCAAGGCTGCTCCTTGTTTCTGCTGCTGATGGCCTACTAACGTCTTATCTCCCAGGGTGAAGGTATTACTGCAAGGCCTTTTGCAGGGCAGTTTCATGTATGATCTGTAACTACAGCCCTGAGAAGTAGATCTTACTGACCTGGTTAACAGTCTCAGAGACTGAGACTTAGAGAGATCAAGTGCGTTCCCAAAGGCTCAGCTGGTTAGTGGAGAGCCAGAACTCAGAGCTAGGTCCCTGACTTTCTGCCTAGAGTTTTTCCTACTCTGTCTCTCTTTTCATCTATTTCTTGTCAATGTACTGCTCCCTGATGCTTCTGCTGGAGGCTGGATATTCTGGGAAGCAAGCGAAGGCAACCAACACGCAGCTGATCAGTGCTGATCTTAGTCAACAAAAAGGGTGCAGAGAGTTGTGGTTGTCTCGCTTGTTGCTTAACCATTTCTAGACCTTCGTTTCTTCCTCTGTAGATTGGGGACAGTAATATTACCTGTATCTCTGGGACTGTGGGGAGGATCCAATGATAAAAGGCAGGATGAGTGGTCAAGATGATGCCTCGAACACAGTAAACCCTCAGTAAAGAGGAGCTGCTGTTATCACTAAAACAGTGTTGGAGAAAGTACAAGTTTCCAGGGAAGAGGTAGATTATTAAAGGCCGATACTGCGGATGTTCTCTTAACTCCTCTCTCGAACGTGCACATCTGTGGTTTGTCAAAGACGTTTTCAGGATCCAGTTTTCTTTTCAGAAAGAGAAAGGAAAAAACCCCAAGGCCTGAATCTATAGGAAGTCCAAATGCACCCAGGATTCTTAAGTCACAAGATAAAAAGTGGAGATGCTTGAAGAAGTATCTGACGGTGGAATTCGTTGGAGAGAAAAAGGTCAGTTCCATCTCTGGTGACTCCAACAGAGGGATGAAACATCCAAGAATGAAGAAAATTAGTTCCGGGAATGGCAAACGAGGATGGAACTGTAAGATTTATTTAGTGTTGTTAAACCAAACCCAGAGGGTGCAATAACTGTTCTGTCTCAATAACATCGCTCCGGCCAAGTTGCCTTTTCCAAGAAGAAAAGAATAAGGATTTAGTCCAGCTGATCCTTCAGCATGATTTAAACCAGCAGTGGCTGTCAAACCTTAGTGTGCCTCAGAATCAACCAAAGGGCTTATTAAATCCAAACTGTGAGGTTTTAATGGATTTGGGGCAGGACCCAAGATTTTGCATTTTGAACAAGCTCCCAGCTGATGCTGAGACTACTGGTCCATCCGGGGACCACATTTTGAGAACCACTGATTTAAAGCACTTTTCTATGGATGGTCAAAGAATATCAAATTGCAGATTGTTTTGTTTTGTTTTGAGATGGAGTTTCTTGTTGCCCAGGCTGGAGTGCAATGGCACCATCTCGGCTCACCGCAACCTCTGCCTCCTGGGTTCAAGTGATTCTCCTGCCTCAGCCTCCTGAGTAGCTGGGATTTCAGGCATGTGCCACCATGCCCTGCTAATTTTATATGTTTAGTAGAGACGGGATTTCTCCATGTTGCTCAGGCTGGTTTTGAACTCCCGACCTCAGGTGATCACCCCCGCCTCAGCCTTCCAAAGTGCTGCGATGACAGGCGTGAGCCACCGTGCCCAGCCAAATTGCAGAATTCTTAACACCTTGAGTCTCAATACATATAACGGTTGCATTTAGTTATTAGCCTCTCTCCTCTCTTCAGTCAGTCACATTGATTAGAAAATGAAGATGTGTAAGGCCGGGCACGGTGGCTCAAGCCTGTAATCCCAGCACTTTGGGAGGCCGAGGCGGGTTGATCACGAGGTCAAGAGATCGAGACCATCCTGGTCAACGTGGTGAAACCCCATCTCTACTAAAACTACAAAAAATTAGCTGGGCATGGTGGCACGTGCCTGTAATCCCAGCTACTCAGAAGGCTGAGGCAGGAGAATTGATTGCCTGAACCCAGAAGGCGGAGGTTGCGGTGAGCCGAGATCGCGCCATTGCACTCCAGCCTGGGTAACAAGAGCGAAACTCCGTCTCAAAAAAAAAAAAAAAAAGAAAAAAGAAAATTAAGATGTGTGTTCTCAGTTAAGAATCTTATGGTGAAACAGGGAAAATCAAGAGCAAAAAACCCAAAACAAAGAAAGTTCTTTTGAAATTCTGATTGACATAAAAAGAACTGACTAACTTGTGAAGAAGGTAGACACAGGGAGCTCAAGAAGCAGAGCTGCTTATTCCTCACTCTGCTCCTTCACCACTGATCACCTTCAGACTGAGAATGGGCCTTGCTATGTTTATCTCCAACCAAGCTAGTATTCTGACTCCACAAGAATGTCATGAAAGTGAAGCTTGGGGAAAGAATGCTATCCTCGTTTTCAGCTAAGTTTTCTTAATATCATACTCTTAAGAGGGAACAAAATCCAGTTCTCACGACCTTAAATGCTGACACTTGTCCAAAATGCCTAATGAGGGGAAAGCATGCGTCATGCAGATTAACAGAACTCAGTGATAGTAATTGGGCTGAGACAAGTGAAAATTTTACCAAAGCCAAATGACCAGTTCTAGCTCCTTCAGCAAGATAACATGACAAGAGGAACTTCAGACTTCTGAGAGTTATCTGTCCAAGAAGCACGAATGATGATCGTAGCAATCTAGAGGAAGGGGTATTACAAGATAACAGGCTCCTGACCAAAATTTCAGTATCTTTACAGTCTGTTACTCAGCTCACATCAATCAAACTTTTTAAAAAGGCCTCTTCACTATGCTGAAATTGGGACTTTCTTCCCCAGAGATTGAGGAGAATTTGCAGCAGATCAGGGAGGGTCTATCTCACGCTTGTCCCTGGGGTTCAACTGCCGGAATGTTATTAGTCTATATAAGGGTCTCATGATAGGGGCCACCCATGAAAAGCCTTCTAGTGAGGCTCAAGTATTGTGAGAACATAGGATGTCACATTTCATCAGTAAAACAGTCCAGCTGAGCCCCAGGGTTCTGTCTCCGATCATAGCTCCAACAGATAGTTTTGTGGCTTCCTTTCTGGTATTGAACTTGAAAGATCCAGGACACAAAAATAGGAAGATTTCATAGACTGAAAATATGCTATTGACAAGTATTTCTAATCAGGTTTCCAGTCCAAACTAATGTTCTCTCACTTGTAATATACATCCCATAACTAGAATACAGTTTGAAACCACTGGATAAAATTCTTTTTTTCCTATGAGAAGCTAAAGAAGCATTCAAGATCCAATAAATAATTCTGTGTACCTACGCTGGGAACAAAACAAAACAAAACTTTTACTAGTGCAGGTGATTTGGAAGTTACTGTCACTCTTCCCTCCCTTCTAAAACCATCCTATAAGGGGAGCTGGTTAAAGTTTACCTTTCTGCAAGAGTGTTCTTACTAATAAATAACTCATTTGTACTTCAGAGACAAAGCTAAAAGGATTTCAGTTCTGCAGGAATGAGGTTTTCAACCCCCATACACCTTGCCTGGAGGTACATTGCTGGTTTTGTCTGAGGCTAGTTGGTTTACAATGCCAACAGCAACATATGTGCATAGACAGCCTGTGTTCCAGGCATTCAGTACCCATGGCCTCACTAATTCTCATAATGTCTCTTTGTGTGTGTGTGTGTGTGTGTGTGTGTGTGCATGTGTGTGTGTGTGTTTTGAGACAGAGTCTCAAAAAAGGCTGGAGTGCAGTGGCACGATCTTGGCTCACACCAACCTCCACCTTCCAGGTTCAAGCAATTCTCGTGCCTCAGCCTCCATGCCCTAGCTAAATTTTGTATTTTTAGTAGAGATGGGATTTCACCATGTTGGCCAGGCTGGTCTCAAACTCCTGACCTTGTGATCCACTTGCCTTGGCCTTCCAAAGTGCTGGGATTACAGGCATGAGCCACCACACCCTATCCCATAAATGGCCCTGTGAAGCAGAGGAGAATCAGCCCTTATAATCCTCATTATACAAAGAGAAGAAATGAGCATAGAGTGGGAGGTGGGCAAGTAAGTGACTTTCCCAGGACCACCCTGTAAATTGATCTGACTTCATCTGCAGCCAGCCACATAGCTTCTCCAAAGCAGGTCATCAGACAAGGAAAAGTGACTGGGGAGTTCAAATAAAGCAAACCACTACTCACGCTACAGTTAGCACTGTGTGCTATTCGGAGCTCTGCTGGGGAACCCTGCTGCACTTTCTATACTATTCACATACATTACCTGGAATATTCCAGGTTTACGCATTTCCTGCTTCAGTTCCTTAAGCCTTAGAAATATCCAGACATGCCAGTATTCTGAGATCCAAACTGTATCTTTTTTTTTATTAAGACGGAGTCTCACTCTGACACCAGGCTGGAGTGCAGTGGTGCAATCTTGGCTCACTGCAACCTCCGCCTCCTGGTTCAAGTTTCTTTCACCTCAGCCTCCCGAGTAGCTGGGACTCCAGGTGCGTGCCACCACGCCCAGCTAATTTTTGTGTTCACCATGTTGGTCAGGATGGTCTCGATTTCTTGACCTCGTGATTTGCCCACCTTGGTCTCCCAAAGTGCTGGGATTACAGGCGTGAGCCACCGTGCTCGGCCGATCCAAACCACGTCTTAAACTGTTTTTCCTACTGAGGAATAAGAAAGAACTCCATGGTAGCACAGGTCCCAATTTTTGGTTGGAATATAGTCACCATAATTTTCACTGTCCATAAATATTGCTGGCTAATTCAGAGGTGACCTGGAGGAGCAACGTGTGCTCTAAGAACTCCTGTTTCCACTGTCTGGCATTATTAGTGTGTCCTTACTTAGATGTAACTCTCCCAGAGAGAGAGCCATCTGCTTCTCAGTGACTGTGCAAAGGTGTTGACCTCTAGAGAACAGTAGCCCATGAGCCAAATATTAGAGGTCTTACTGCTTCCCTTAAGTGTGTGCCAAGAGAATGAGGGAAAGCAAGGTGATAAAAGGACTGATCTGCTTTGCCAATGGCCCAAGACTGGTCCATTGCATAAGGTCTGGCACCACAACCACTCTTTCGAACTAGATATTGTGTATATCCTGTGTACTTCAAGTCACACCAGTATTCCCTACAATAGAGCTTTGGAATCCAAGCTCTGCTTTGTTTCAGGTTTACTAGGAAATGTTATTTATCTTGTACTCCGGCCAACCATGTGGCTCTCTACTAAACAGCTGGTTCCCCATCTACCTCTAGGGCTACCTGATTCATGTATAAACAATATTTTTGCCTCAAAAACACTAACCCCATGGAAACTAACTGTTCATACACATAAATGCATGCGTACGCGCGCGCACACACACACACACACACACACACCACAAGAAGGAAAAGAGATAGTGGTAAATTAGGTCAGAGGCAGGAGGAAAAGACAAAACGGGGAGAGCGTGGAGTTTGTAACTGAGATGTGGCATGCATTAGATATGAAGTCAGGTTACTGCAGCCCCAGATTATGTTCCAAGGTCTAAACAGAGCATCCATTGAGTCTTTGATTCCTAAAGACATTTAATGTCTTATAAAAGAGCTTTGCTATATCATTATTTCTAACTACCTGAGAAGTGAAATGATATTTTTTAAGTGTTTAGTATTTGTATTCCACTAGGCTGAATTAGTGAACTACAAGAGACCCAATTTATAGCCACAAGATGAGGATTCAGTGTGGGTCACTGTGTACACACTTTTTGGTAAACACCAGTGTTTCACAATCCACTTTTTGTTAATTATTATCTTTTATCTTTTAAGAGACAAGGTCTCTATCTCTCACCCAGGCTGGAGTGTAGTGGTGCGATCATTGCTCACTGCAGCCTTGAACTCCTGGGCTCAGGTGATCCTTTCCCCTGAGCCTTCCCATAGTTGGGACTACAGGTGTATGCCACTATACCCAGTTAACTTGTTTGTTTTGTTTTTGTAAAAACAGGATTTCACTGTTTTCCAGGCTGATCTGAACTCCCGGCCTCAAGTGATCCTCCTGCCTCAGCTTCTGAAAAGCATTGGGATTACAGGTGTGAGCCACCACACCTTATTTTTTGTTAATTATATTACTACATATATTCAGTTCATTATGGATGAGGCACTTCTTACCAGATAACCAATCAGCGAGGGTTATCAAATTGGTAGTTATCATATCCTAAAATCTAAGCCACCGTTTTTCTTGGATCAATGACTTTCTACCTCCTTCAGAGCCTTACTTTACCCAAATCTCTTAATCCAGACAGCCCTGACTACATACAGACTATGTATTTGTGTTTCTACCCAAGATGGAAAAAGTGTAACTATTAGACACATTGCACTGTACATCAGCAAAGGAGGCGGTCTCACACATTCTAATAAAAGGGTTTGTGTGTGTATTCAACTTAATAGCGAAAACATTACCTGTAATAATATATATGTGTACTCTTCCTTGATTAACCTGTGCCTCAAAGTTAGATTTTTAAACAAATCCCTTCTGGGTGCCAGCTTAGAGCTAAATCAAGGCAAACAGTTATTTCCAACATTTTGTTACCCTATTTTAAAGTAATTATTTGCTTTATTAGGATGGACAGTCTGGCTGTACCCTCTCACTCCCGGACCCCAGAATTAACACAGCATTTATTTCACATTATTTGTGCAGGGCTTTAGTACTGAACCAGGGGGCACACCCATGAATAATACTGATTTCTCCTGGTGGGGACCCAGCCAAAGCGTGTCAAAATGAGCACCTATCTATTCTATTCAGATAATGGAGGAAAAGAGAAGCATGCCATCAAAATAAAGGAACACAAAGTACCACATTACCTTGAAAACAAATCTAAATATTTGTTGTATGTGAACACATATCAGTGCTGCTTGCACAAGAAACAAGGTTTTTGAGCTGGAAGGCAATTTCAAAAGACAACACCTGTTTCAAAATAGGGCAAAGAGTTCCCAGCTGCATTTTGAAATTTCAGTCTACGCTTTTATTTTGGGATGTTATCCACATAGTCTTAGCTGTCAAGAGGGAACACAAGAGGACAGATATGCATGAATCAAGAGATTCTATTTCCTATTTAACATCCAGAAAAGAATGCTGCTACATACACTAGGATGTTAACTGGGTACACTGATTACAGAACTTCGATAACCCAAGTAGGTGGCAAGGTGTTGATACAGTGGACCCTGAGCCCAGCAGACAGTATCTAAAAACGAGATGTGGAGAGCAAGCATTCCAGTATCTATGGAAGGCAAACACTGCCCTCTACTGGCAGATCGTAACTGCTATATAGTCAATATGACGAACATTTTTTTTTTTCTTTTTTCTTTTTTTTTTTTGCCAATCAGTTTGAGCTTATGAGGTTGCTCAGGTTAGCCTTGAACTCATGACCTCGCCTTCGCAAGCGCCACGACCTCCGGCAGGAGCCACTTTGGCCCCCTATGACGAACATTTTCAACAGTCACTATCGAGACATAATCAGAAAATAAAAGTTCTTAAATAATTTGAGGCTTGGTATCTAGGGGTCATCAGGATTTTCAAGCAAACTGAATGAAGTATTCAGTGAGAAATCTTCATATCTCATTGAAGTTTCCGATTTTTCCCATTAAATCTTTGATGTAAATAATTGGACTGGTTCAAGTATTACTGTTACTGGGAGATGTGAGGGAACAGCAAAAGGCTCAAGAGCTGAATACCAGGAAGAAGCCTCAAGGGACCCATTTATACCAGATAAAGGAAGCTGGCTTTAGAACGAACAACTGTGATAACTTAAAGCACGCAGAACTGATTCAAACCCTTGTACTGCATACTAGCTATGTCAGGTACCACATCAAACCTCATCCTACCTGAGCCAGGCTAGTTTTTACAATATTGGAAGAACAAACACTTGCTAATCTCACAGTTGGAAAAATTAAATGAGGTAATTAGTGTTCCACAACTACACGAATGTAGTATACATTGGTATACAGTACTACACTGTATACCAATGTTCATGAATAGGGGTCCAGGTAGCTCCAAGTGTTGTTGTTTTTTTTTAAACTGAGTCTTGCACTGTCACCCGATCTGGAGTGCAGCAGCACGATCTTGGCTCATTGTGACCTCTGTCTCCCAGGTTCAACCGATTCTCCTGCCTCTCAGCCTCCTAAATAACTGGGATTACAGGTGCCCACCACTATGCCCAGCTAATTTCTTGTATTTTTAGTAAAGACAGGGTTTCACTGTATTGGCCAGGCTGCTCTCAAACTCATGATCCGCTCGCCTCGGCCTCCTAAAGTGCTGGGATTACAGCACTTGAGCCCCTGCACCCGGCCCCAAGTGTGTTTTACCGCTCTTCATCTGTTTATCCACTTCTCGGTTTTTTGAAATCCTTTAAATCAGACAGCATTTCTTCAGCACTGTCCTGAAATATAAAATTTTGTATGTCATCCATAAAATACCTAAGGATTATGAGGAAAAGTAGATGGCTAATGTTTATCCAAAGTCAACTTTAACCTGAGACGACAACTCATTATGTTAAGAAATACAAGTATGTGGGCAGGGTGCTTGCACCTGTAATCTCAGCTACTCATAATCTGAGCTATGGGGGAAGCTGAGGCAGGAGGATCCCTTAAACCCAGGAATTTGAGACCAGCCCAGACAACATAGTAAGACCCTCATCTCTAAAAAAAGAAAAAAATGGCTGAGAGGAGTGGCTCATGCCTATAATCCCAGCACTTAGGGAGGCTGAGGTGGGCAGATCACCTGAGATTAGGAATTCAAGACCAGCATGGCCAACATAATGAAACCCTGTCTCTACTAAAAATGCAAAAATTAGGCTGGGTGCGGTGGTTCATGCCTGTAATCCCAGCCTTTTGGAAGGCCAACGCGGGTGGATCACGAGGTCAAGAGATCGAGACCATCCTGACCAACAAGGTGAAACCCCTTCTCTATTAAATAGAAAAATTAGCTGGGCGTGGTGATGCACGCCTGTAGTCCCAGCTACTTGGGAGGCTGAAGCAGAATTGCTTAAACCCAGGAGGCGGAGGTTGCAGCGAGCCGAGACGGTCCACTGCACTCCAACCTGGCAAAAGAGCGAAGACTCCGTCTCAGGAAAAAAAAAAAAAAAAAAATTGGGCGTAGTGGCATACATCTGTAATCCCAGCTACTCAGGAAGCTGAGGCAGGAGAATCGCTTAAACGTGGAAGGGGGAGGTTGCAGTGAGCTGAGATCACACCACTGCACTCCAGCCTGGGTGACAGAGCAAGACTCTATCTCAAAAAAATATTAAAAAATGAAAACTAAAAAAAAAATTTAAGCCCAGTTCTAAAGAGGGATCTGGTACCATGTTCTCCACCTAAGGAATAATCTTTAATTCAAAATTCAGTTTAGTTATTATGGGTATCTGAAATGGAATGCAAGTGTGTTTTGTGGATGTAAACATTAATTATATATGATTGTTGAACTTTGAGCTTCACAACACTACACAACCTTGGATGTAAACATGAGAAAAAATACTAATTAAGAGTCCTTACATACCCAGAGTCCAGTGCTCCCTTAATTAATCAGAAACTGTTCAGTCCACTGCCTCTTGATTCCATCCTCTAAGGTATTGACTTTTGAACCAAGACATGCTTATCTTTTACCAACAACAGGGATGATCTTTCTAAATAACATTATTAGGGAAATAAGTGCCCCCTACAGTCAGGCTGGACTAGGAGCTGGTGAACAAAGCTGTGTAAGTTAGTGTGTTTGCTTTCAAGTATTACAAGAAGTACACAGAGCACACATCTGGGTTATAAAAGCCCTTTTATAAAGCCATTTTTAAACAAAACAAAAAAAAAGTTTACAAAAGAAAAAAAGATACAGAAAAAGAATAACTTGCTTCATATGTCCCAAAAAGAGAAAAAAATAAAGGGGACAATGCCAACATGCTCAACAATAAAGGGTTCTTTTTCTTATTTTTTTTTAATACAAAATACAAGCAAAGGATACACATACTTAAAACAGAGCTCAGGAGCAGACACGCAGTCCTGGAAACCCTTCAATAAAAGCAAAGCAGGAGTTTGTTTTTTCTTTGTCTATGCAGATACATACAGAGACTGGGATATGTAAAAATTAAGTATCACAAAAGACCATTACACGATTCTACCAATGCATGTTGCATCTATAATTCACGAACATGGTCAACAAAATCATGTTCACTTCAACCCCATTTCATTTAAATTAAAGAAAAAAAAACCTTTTAAATAAAGTGGTTACATTCAAACTTTAGCTTCCTTAGTACCATGCTGCAGATTTCAGCACTGTTAAGGTATTGCAAGAATGCCCAACCCTCTGTTGTATGATCATGTATCTAGCAACACTGCAGTATGAAGAAAGAGATGCCCTGGTCTCGGCGCGTGGACTAGTTAATACAGTGAGGCAGGTTCCTGTCTTTACCCTTCCTGCTCAGAACATAAAAGATTAAGGACTAAAATCAAGGAAGACTGGGAGTTTTAGAGTTGACAAAATGAAGTCTAAAAGGTAAATCAAGGCAAACAATTACTGAGAACTTGGCTGTTGCTTAACCTGGCAAGTCTAAAAGTCTTTCTTTAACCTTGTAGGAATTCGATGTGTAAGGTTTGCTGCAACATGTTCGTGGTAAACAAACTAAGTAGAGCTCTTATTTACAGACTTTGTAACAAATACTTCTGGAGGAGAAAGAGAAAAGAATTCACTAAGTTCCAGAAGACAAAGCTTTAATTGCCAGACGTATACAAACACACACTCACACATACACACCCACACAATACTTCAGGGGTTTTTATACATGTTATTTTAGGGCATAAGCTGAGTACTATACCCCCACACCCCATCAAAAAAGGAACAAACCAAAAAAATCCCAATTTTACCCTCCCCCAATAATCTAGAAAACCCTCCCTTCACCCCTGATGTACAAAGTGTATGCACAATGGTGGCATTCTACCAGCCACACAAAGCATGCTCAAACAGATGTCACCAGTTCAGTCACTCCATTGGCATGGCAACAGGCAGGTTTACGGGATTTTTCCCAATAGTGGTTATTACACAGTCAGCACCACTGTGAATTTTGTGAATTTGAGAAAAAAAATTGTAATTTATGGATTCAGAATTCAAAAAGAATCATGTTGTATCGAATTCATCCCAAAGGGAAAATGGGTTGCGACTGAAACTTGGCTACAGCTTGATGTCCTAATATTCAAACAATAAACCAACTCTCCATTTTCAAGTAAATCCAGCTTCATCCACAGAGAAACACAATCTTCTAACCTCAAGAGCAACCACCCTGTCACACTTTCCCTCTCCTGTGGAAGGAAATGTTACTTCTGTTCCATTTAAGTACCTCAGTTTAAAGCCATGAAGACTAGAGCCCAGGTTTCTTCCTTTTCAGATTCCTAAGGTGAAAGGTTTTTTTCAGTGCAGCTACCAATGATGCAGGCAAAGAACGGTTCAAACCAGCACTCATCCTTCAAAGCCGCAATGATGGCCACCAGGATCTTTTAGAAAGCTTCCCTGTTGCTCCTGATATTTCTTTTCTGCTTTTGCCTAATACTCTCAAAGCATCTCGTAAACTCAAGTTCAAAGAAAAGCACAACTCCCTTCCCCAACCAGTACTCGAAAATCCACTTATTTGAATGTTCACAGATTTTAAAAAACCCATAAAAACAAAAGTCAAGTTCAGTCTAGCTGACCATATTCACAAGAGTTAAACACCTTACTGGATTATACCTTCAAATTTTACTCTTGATTTGCCATCCATAAGAAAATGCTATTTGAGCCAGTACCAAGAATAAGTATTAAACTGAGGATTGGGATTGAACTGGGGCAAACAAGTCACTGTGAAAAAAAGTCAATATGTAAGCTCCTTCAAGGGAAATCAACTTCTGTTCCTCAAAATTAAAAGATGTCCACACTCATTATAGTACCTCCCTAAAGGAGGAAACACCCATTAATTTCTCCTTATGGAATCAATGTGGAGTGGAGATATGAAGCGGGGAGATGTTTTAGAAAGCAGGACAAATCTACCTACCATTACTGAAATTAAAATGTATCCTCTGGGCCCACTCCATTGATTCTGGTCTGAGGTGAGGAGGACTAAAAGCAGCAGTAGGTTACAGACAGATTGAATAAGATGTAAGTATGCTCCGTATATCTAGCTGGGGAAGCGGGGGAATCTGGAAAAAAATCCTTAAGAACTAGAGTGTAATGTCAGTCAGCATAGCTGCCGAAATCTACGTTGTAGAGGTAAACCTAGCAGAGCTAATACAAACAAGCACCTTCAAAGTTCACATCCCACTTCCTGAGCACTGCAAAATGCGACAGTGAATGCTATTGCCATTTCACCATAGGCACACTAGAAAAAAAGAAGGAAGGTTAGTCAAGGGTGGTGCCAATGGCCAGTCAGTATCGGCTTATAGCTTGTAATACATCCTGACATCACTATCAAGCCTATTGAGCACCTGTATCTAGTTAAGTCACCACCACTGTCCTCCTATTTGCATGCATGATTTGAGGGGAAGACTAGAGTGTTTTAAATCATCAGTAAAATGTGGAGAAAACAAGGCTGGGCGGGGTGGCTCACACCTGTAATCCCAGCACTTTGGGAGGCCGAGGCGGGCGGATCACAACGTCAGGGGTTCGAGACCAGCCTGACCAACACGGTGAAACCCCCGTCTCTTAAAAAAAATAATAAGACAAAAGTGGAGAAAACAAAAGTTATTCAGAGCCTGTCTCACTTGGGGACACAGATCCTTCTGTCCAGTCTACTAGAAATATAGAATAATTTTTCAGTCTAATGAATTAATTTTAAAAGGGACTCTAAACAAGAAGCCCAATCAAATGCACACAAGTAACCTAGAAGACACGATTACCTCTAAAATATGTGCATATATCACAGATATGTTAGTGCAGATTCATATATTAAAGAGACTGCTACACAAGCAATTGAGGCTGAAGTTTTAAACGTGCCCTCCCCTCATTCTTCATGAAACATAGCCTGAGGAAAGCCCAAATGTTACTAGGAATGTAAGACTTAAAATTAGAAATTCCTAAAAAATAGAAGTGCATGGTGGAAACACTAATAGGTCTTTTACCAAATGGATACCTGAACAAACCCATTGAGGCAAATAATCTCTAACATCCTCAGTACAAAGTTCACAACTGAATTTAACCATCACGAAAGAGAATGATCCAATTGCCTTTTATGTTCAAGTCCTGTATTATTGGCCATGTACTGAAAACTTGTTATTATTTAACACACAGTGCAATAGTGAAATGACTGCCACTGGGTGTTTTTAAATAAAATCAGACAAAATATGTTTCTAGTAAACCCCAAAGTAGGATATTGAAGAAGCAAATCTAGATTCAAAGGCAGGAAAAAAAGGCAGAAGTTAAACTTCACTAATTTTTCAATTTATTAGCATGCCAGGACCCTTTAAACTTTGCTCCCATAAGCACCTGGTATCAGATGTGAAGGATCAAACCTATGAATCTGTCTCCTGACTGCTTTTATAAGGCGTGTAAAAAGTCTGTTATCAACTGCACACAAGCCTCCTAAAATGCCTGGTTTCTCTAGTCCCTCCTGCTTTAAGCAGCGTGAGCAGTAAAGCAGGGGTTGAACCAAGTAAAAAGACAAGAGCCAACTGAATCGTATGGGAGCAGCATTTAACACATTCCCAGTCAAGGACAGGGTGGGAAGTAAGTGAAGAATAGGGCCAGAAAAATAGCATCCTATAGCAGAGGTGGTCGGCACTGGGGGTAGGGTGTGCAGTGGTGCCCTACGAAGCAGCAGGATCACAGGGATGCATTCATACCACGTTTCTATGAAGAAATGGAAAGATCGGGATATGAAAAAGAAAATGTTCTATCCCCAAATGAAAGCAGAACATGGTTCATGGGACCTGAAAGCACATTTATAGCATAAAAGAACGTTAATTCTATTTCATAAAGGAAAAAAATCTCAACTCTTTGTGACTGAGTTTCGCATTAACTGGAATTTTATTTGCTTAAAACCTAAACATTGTCAGTTTGAGAAGAAAGCCACTGTGATGTGTAGACTGATCTTGTCAATTAAATTCTAGGGTTTTTTTTTTTTTTTGGATCCTTGGTAAATTTTATCCAAAAAAACAGGATACATATATATCTAGAGAAGGAAATGTGAAATCAAGAGTGATTTCAGTTTTGGCAGCCCTGCTTTTTTTTTTCAACTCCCTAAAGACTGTAGCAGGGTAACAGGATCACTGGCTCCGAGTCTTTCTGAGATCACAAGTGATGAAATAAAAAGAAAGCCCATACCCTCAGATAAGGCCAGAGTGCTGCTGCCCACCCTCCCCACCAGGTAAAAATGAGTACTTTTAGTAACAGTTCAGAATTCATATTTATCTCTCATCTGCCTCATTAGTGGAAGTTTAAAGTACATGATTTTTTAGACATTGATAATTGTGTCTACAGACAAATAAACTCTTATTAGATGACAATTGATTTTTTAAAAGTCCAGGTAGAGAAAGGAGCAATCATTTTGAACTAAAATCTTGCTGTGTTTTTGATTACTAGTCAACTTGCTATCGTTTATCAAAAAGCAAATTTTCCATAGTGTTCATCTCAAATCTTATTGCTTTACAACTGTGGTACACCTTTCATGAAAAATAAACAGATGAAGCAGTCAATCCAGTGATTAATTTGACATGGCTTTCATTGGGAAAGGGGAGGGTTGGCAAAGAGACCAAGAGACAAAAAGGTAACTTAAACACTTAAACATATAATGGTTTGCTTTAAAAAAAAAAAAAAAAAAAAAGAGAGAGAAATGTTACTTTCAACAAATGGAAAAAAGCACTGAAAGCCCATGAGTCAAGCCATAGCCAAAACCATGTTCTATCTTAAGTAGGTTCTTTTTTTCCTCCCTCTTTTTTCTTTTTTTTTTCTTTTTTTTTTTTAATAAAATCTCTCCCCAGACCATCATCACTTTTAATCCTCCCCAGACGGGGCTTCATCTTCAGACCCTTCATCCCCAGATTTCTCGGGTGGGGGGCTTGTAGATGTTTTCTTTTCTGGCGGGCTTTCCGGTTCCTCATCTTCTTCTTTGGGAGAAGGAGTCTTTTCCTTTGATGCCTTTGAAGCTGTGGGGCGACCCACTTTCCCTTTGCCTTTCACTGGACTTGGCGTCACTAAAAGTAGAAAAATAATGTGGGAAAGGGAAGAAAAAAATGTCTTTAATAAAAATCAGCTACAAAATAAAAGAATCTGTAAGAATAAAATCTATAAAGACAATATGCAACTTACTAAAAACCAAGGTGGGCACAAGGGTACGCATATATCCCTAGGTAAATTTATCTCAATTTCTAAACTGGTCACAAGTTACCACAATATGCTACAGTATTTCCCATCAGTCTTTACCAATACTCTAATACGACGTTAGCAGTAATAACCTGTAATGAAGAAACGCCATGCTACACAGAATACGCACAATACCCTTCATTGTTTGTGAAGCAGTTGTTTATGATAAAAGTTGTTTATAAAAAGTTTGTCAAAAAGTGGGAAGGATAAGAATTAATCTGATTAGAAACTGAAGCCATCAAATACATCTGACAGTTCCGTCATTCCTAACAGTAAGAAGTGATAAACAAAAGTTTAACAAGGACTCGCTGTACCTAACAGAATAAAACCATCCACACAAAAAGCAAATCAATTTCTGATTTAGTTAACAAACTAACTCCAACTAGGAGAATATCTGGCAGAAACCATTAGGGCTCAGAAAAAAATTAACTCATGTCATCAAGCGTGGTTTTATTCTGATAGCACAGAGGATGGGGTAGAGATCAAAGCATGGAACTTAAAAACATATTACTCTAGATTTGTGCATTTTCACAATTAAGTCTTTTCTGGCTGCTGAGACTGTGATACCAGTGAGGAAAAAAGAGCAGTAAGAGCTATGATGATACAGTGTTTCTGCCACTATGCCTGAAACAAATAGATCATTCTGAAATCTTGCTCAAGTATGGCAATAATTGAAGAACATGCCTAGGCCCACCAGAGTCTTAAACAGGCTAGTGTCTTTATTAATAAGAGATGCTTTCAGCTCCAGAATACAATAGATTTCTTGTATTTCTGCTAAACATCAGGCCAATGCCAAATCCTAATGAAGAATCGAAAGTAATCAAAATTTTTAAAGCGGTACATTTAATTTCACTTCTGCAGAACTTACCTGTAGCCTTTAGCCTGGGTTTAGGCATTTTCTTTTCTTTTCTCTCAGGTTTGGACTTCTTAACCATTTTTTTGTTTTTCTTTTTTGAACTGCCATAGTCACTGTCATCATCATCTTCCATCAGGAAATCTTCATCGCTGCCAGAATCTTCTGAGAAGAAAGAAGAATTTCAACATCTAACTCAATGTACGCATCCTTCCAAGTGCACAAAAGACAGTACTAAGAATGACTACAGGATGGGATCTGGGAGTCAAACACCCTTGGGTTCTATTTGGAGCTGTACTACCAGTTTGACTGGCGTCATCACTGGCTTCATTTGTCAAATGGATTTTGCATGCCACGAGAGAGCTACATGAGTGATGTGTTTGAAAAGTAGGTTGAAAACAGGAAGAGCAGGAGTTAAACTGAATAAAAACTGAAACCGTCAAATAACTTTTGGTAGTTCCATCACTTCCATGTAGTACTGGTTGAGAGTAGGGAAACAAAACTGAACTGACAGGGCCTTTTTGGTCCAATTATGAGTAAGTGAAACAAGAAAACCCAACATGAAACAAAAATACATAGAATTAACAAATCTGAATAACCTGTGAAACATCTAAATTTTGTGACTGACATTTTTTTTTCTGTGAAAAAGAGGTCTACAACCTCCTCCCACCAGGCCAAAATACAAATCTCAATCACAACGCCTAATGTGATTATTACTTAAGCAAATGTTCATTCAATGTTTGAACACAAACATCATTAGTGTGCAAAGATTACAAATGGTGGGCAATCGTGAGAGATCTCTGAACCTTTTAAAATATTTACAGGCACCACACAGTCATCTCTTTCAACAGGGAGTATCTACCCAATCTTAGGGACTGGCTGTAACATTTAGTATCCTAGAAAACGCCAAAGTAACCAAGATCAGAAACTACAATCACGACCAAACAACCAAACTACACAAACCAACTTCACGTACTCTCCTGGAAAGGTGCCTCATCTTCCTCTTCTTGCTCTTCCTCACTGCCCACATCTTCCATGAGCATCTCCCTCTGTTTGGAAGCTGCTTTAGATGCTGCCTGCCGTTGCTGGCGTACATTTTTATGATCTTCTTTTTCATCTTCACTATCCTCTGCAATATCAGAATTATCATGATACAATGACTAAAGACTTTTATATTTGACTAGATAGTGCAAAAGATTAATAATTGACTGAAAATGTAAATAACTAGGCCAGGTGTGGTGGCTCACGCCTGTATTCCCAGCACTTTGGGAGGCCAAGGCAAGGCGGATCACAAGGTCAGGAGATTGAGACCATTCTGGCTAACATGGTGAAACCTGTTAGCAAAAATGCAAAAATTTAGCTGGGTGTGGTGGCGTACGCCTGTAGTCCCAGCTACTTGGGAGGCTGAGGCAGAAGAATGGCTTGAACTGGGGAGGCAGAAGTTGTAGTGAGCCAAGATCGTGCCACTGCACTCTAGCCTGGGCGAAAAAGACTCTGTCTTGAAAAAAAAAAAAGCCAATAGAGTGGCCAATATAGGCTATAATATGCAGCTCTGTTTCATTGTAAAAGGGCAAATTCTATCCTTCAACATTTCTACAAAATGATGGAATCAACCCAAATGCCCATTAACGATAGACTGGATAAAGAAATTGTGGTACATCTATGCCATGGAATACTATGCAGCCATAAAAAAGGAAAGGAGATTATGTCCTTTTCAGGGACATGGATGGAGCTGGAAGTCACTATCCTCAGCAAACTAATGCAGGGACAAAAGGCCAAACACTGCACGTTCTCACTTATAAATGGGAGCTGAACAATGAAAACACATGGACACAGGAAGGGGAACAACACACATTCGGGCCTGTGGTGAGGGAGGGGGCAGGGTGGGGAGATGGAGAGGGACAGCATTAAGAAAAATAGCTAATGCATGCTGGGCTTAACACCTAGATGCTGGGTTGATGGGCGCAGCAAATTGCAATGGCACACATTCACCTATGTAGCAAACCTGTATATCCTGCACACGTGCTCTGGAACTTAAATAAAAATTCAAAAAATATTCTACAAAATGTATAAAGGGGGACCGAAATTCACAAATAATGAACCTGAACAAGACTATGTACCCACTATAACATATAAAGTAACATAGGTGTGTAATTTTAAGCAGTAGCCCAGCTGAATTAAAGTGTGAACACATGCTTCCTATACTGTAGTTACATCATTACTTTGCTCTGAAATTCTCAATTACATTCAAATCTATGTTCACTGTTTTTGAAAGCTAAAGTTAGAAAAATATCTTAACATGGTATGAGAGGGAAAGAATGTCTCTCAATCTTTACTGTAAGACATAAAACATGTAAACCCTAAAATAAAGTCAAACTGTTATCCCTTGCAATGAATGGCTTGTGACCATTTCAATTTAGAGGGGATTGAGGAAAATCTTTACAAATGTATATTTAGGGCTGGGTGTGGTGGCTCATGCCTGTAATCACAGTATTTTGGGAGGACAAGGTGGGTAGATCACCTGAGGTCGGGAGTTCGAGACCAGCCTGACCAACATGGAGAAACCTCATCTTTACTAAAAATATAAAAATTAGCCAGGCATGCTGGCACATGCCTGTAATCTCAGCTACTCGGGAGACTGAGGCAGGAGAATTGCTTGAACCTGGGAGGTGGTGGTTGCAGTGAGCCAAGATCATGCCACTGCACTCCAGCCTGGGCAACAAGAGCAAAACTCAAAACAAAAACAAAAACAAAAACCATATTTAGATCAGTTAGTGAAAGATGTTTGGACAAGCCTGTAAAAAATTTACTTTCAAATATTCTTAGAGTCTATTAATTTAAAAAATTATTTTTGTTTTTTTAAGACAGAATCTCATACTATTGCCCAGATTGGAGCGCAGTAGCGCAATCTTGGCTCACAGCAGCCTCTGCCTCCCAGATTCAAGCTATTCTCCTGCCCCAGCCTTCTGAGTAACTGAGATTACAGGCAACCACCACCATGCCCAGCTACTTTTTTGTATCTTCAGTAGAGAAAGGGTTTTGCCATGCTGGCCAGTCTGGTCTCAAACTCCTGACCTCAGGTGATCCACCTGCTTTGGCTTCCCAAAGTGCTGGGATTACAGGCATGAGCCAGCGCACCCAGCCTAATTTTTGATAGAGACAGGGTTTTGCCATGTTGGCCAGGATGGTCTTGAACCCTTGACCTCAACTGATCCACCTGCCTTGGCCTCCCAATGTGCTGGGATTACAGGCATGAGCCAGCGCACCCAGCCTAATTTTTGTATTTTTGATAGAGACAGGGTTTTGCCATGTTGGCCAGGATGGTCTTGAACCCTTGACCTCAAGTGATCCACCTGCCTTGGCCTCCCAAAGTGCTGAGATTACAGGTGTGAGCCACTGTGCCCAGTCTAAAAACACAGATTTTTTTTGTTTTGTTTTTTGAGATGGAGTTTTGCTCTTGCTGCCCAGGCTGGAGTGCAATGGCGCGATCTCAGCTCACTGAAACCTCTGCCTCCTGGCTTCATGATTCTCCTGCCTCAGCCTCCGAGTAGCTAGGATTACAGGCGTGCACCATCATGCCCAGCTAAATTTGTATTTTCTTTTTTTTTTTTTTTTTTTTTGAGACAGAGTCTCTCTCTCTTGCCAGGCTGGAGTGCAGTGGTATGAGCATGGCTTACTGCAACCTCTGCCTCCTGGGTTCAAGCGATTCTCCTGCTTCAGCCTCCTGAGTAGCTGGAACTACAGGCACATGCCACCATGCCCGGCTAATTTTTTGTATTTTTAGTAGAGAAGGGGTTTCACCATGTTAGCCAGGATGGTCTTGAGCTCCTGACTGTGTGATCTACCCGTCTCAGCTCCCAAAGTGCTGGAATTGCAGGCATAAGCCACCATGCCCGGTCAAAAAAATTTTTTTAACACACAGTGTATGAATAAATTTGGTTAAAGGGTAGGATGCTAGCCTACTCCCTCTAGACTAAGCCATATTTGAATTAGTCTCTACCTATAGCCCTTTTCCTGAAGTTTTAAAATCCCTTATTCTGTTAAGTGGTACTTCTGCTGAAAATACTCCTAAGTCCTCTGAACCTTAGCATGGTCATTGTTCAAATCATCTCTTTCACTTTCAAAAATGTCATCTAGAGACAAACAGAATAAAGTTGACAGGGCAGACCCAAAACTAAACCCACTTGGTAGATGCTTAGCTTAATCCTAGTACAGAGTTATTTATTTAGAAGTGCTCAATAAACTGTTAAGTATAAGAGATTCAAATTAGGATTAACAAGGCAAATGAGTGAAAACATATACTGTATTATCACAGGATCACTAGATAGGGCAAAAGCTTAATATAGTTTCTTTTCAACTTAGGGCACCAGATAGTATACTTGAATAGGAGGGAAAGTAGAAACAGCTAAGCAGAGTGAATTTAGCAGAACTTTTCATCTCGCCTTTGTATTAGTTAAACAGCAGTCTCATTTAAAGGGAGATCCAGGGAAACAGCAAGGAAATGTACGTCAAAACTAACGTGGCTGGAAGTAATATGGATTAAAACTCTCAATTCTTAGAAGAATTAAATTTAAAAATAAATACCAACAAGTACAATCATTGGACTGAACATTTCATTTGGCCATGGAGACTCCTCATTAGTTCACATTATTTAAGTTAACACTTTTACAAAAAAAAGCTTCTCTATGGCCACTGTTTCAAAAGACCATGTCTCAGCTAAAAAGAGTGGGAATAAAACTTTCATTTGCTTTTCCATCTAGAGTCCACCACTCTCTTTTTTTATGTTCCTATTTTACCGAGTGTTTTTTTTTTTTTTTGAGATGGAGTTTTGCTCTTGTTGCCCAGGCTGGAGTGCAATGGCACAAACTCGGTTCGCTGCAACCTATAACTATCAGGTTCAAGCGATTCTCCTGCCTTAGCCTCCCGAGTAGCTAGGATTACCATGCTCTGCTACTTTTGTATTTTTTTCTTTTTTTAGTAGAGATGGGGGTTCTCAATGTTTGTCAGGCTGGTATTGAACTCCCGACCTCAGGTGATCCACCTGCCTTAGCCTCCCAAAGTGCTGGATTATAAGCATGAGCCATGTGCCCAGCCCCCAAGTTTTATATTTACACATTATTCAATTTGGGTTGATGTCTTTTGTTTATGTAAATCATTTCCAATACTGACCATGCATAAGAATAATGTGGAGATACTTAAAGAAAATCAAGCCCCAACATCCCACCTAGATCTATTTAATCAGAAATTTTGAGACAGGACCCAGAATATGCATTTTAAAAAAGATTCATAGATGACTATAATAAGCCACCAGGACTGAGAATCATTACGAGCTCTTTGAAGATGGAAACATCTTTGTAATTCCAGATTTGCAACAGTACCTGGCATAGAAAATCACTTATTAAAATGTCTAATAAAATAATATATAAATAGAATTATACCTCTTACATTTAAAATAGTTTACTACCTGCTGAGTGAGAATCATCCTTCTTGGTCTTCACATCTTTTTCTTCTGAGTCCTCACTATAAAGGGAGGCAAAAGAGCAAACGTTTAAAAGTCTTAGCTCAAAATCTAAATTAACATAGATCTCTTATTTCTGACTTGAGAAGAATTGAAAAATACCTATTCTAGATAAAATGTTCAAACAAATGCCAAGGAGTAAAACTGCTTCCATTATTTCCTGATGTTACAGGGATGCTGGTAAGTAAGCACAATTTTATCTACTTGGCAAAACATTGCTTCCAAAGACCCAAAGGGAAAAAAGAAGGTGTCCCACCACAGGCTGGAATTTTTTCACCTATGGATACAGCTTGGTTCACAATAATATTTAATAAGAAAAATATTCTTGAACAGAGGCAGAGTATAAAAATGCTAAAAATAAATTATATAGTGTTAATGACGGCAAATAAAGATCACTAAATATACATACGAAAAACTGCTAAAATATCTAAAATTATTAAAAGGAATTGCAGACCGGGCACAGTGGCTCACACCTGTAACCTGTAATCTCAGCACTTTGGGTGGCTGAGGTGGGCAGACTGCTTGAGGCCAGGAGTTTGAGACCAGCCTGGTCAACATGGTGACTCCAACTCTACTTAAAGAATACAAATATAAGCCGGGCATGGTGGCACATGCTTGTAATCCCAGCTATTCAGGAGGCTGAGGCAGGAGAACCACTTGAACCTGGGAGGCGGAAGTTGCAGTGAGCTGAGATCGCACCATTGCACTCCAGCCTGACTGACAGAGTGAGACTCCGTCTCAAACAAAAGGAATTATAGTTCAGTTATATAACTTACAATATGCCTAAACATTTACCTAAAACTAAATGGAAAATAAATTGATTTAATTATCCCCTATTAATATTTCCTCCCAATATTTCTCTGCATCAGAAACATCAACATATGGTCCTGCCTGGTACCATGGAGAAAATAAAAGTGAGCTCAAAATCACTCCGCAAAGTAGAATAAGATGTTAAGGAGTTTCAAAGTTCATACTACGTCCTCATAAGTCTTAACTCCGGAATCTGGATACTAGTATGCCATCTCTCTTTGTTAGTTTACATATTTTAAAAAATAGAGATGGGGTTTCACCATGTTGCCCAGGCTGGTGTCAAACTCCTGAGCTCAAGAGATCCACCCGTCCTGGCCTCTCAAAGTACTGGGATTACAGGCATGAGCCACCATACTGAGCCCCCAGTAGTCTATCTCTTTGTCATTAGTTAGCTGTATGATCTTAAGCAAATCACTTGGTATTCTCTCTTCAGTGCTAAAATTTTATGATTCAATGAAAAATTCTGAAGAACAAAAACCAAAAACTTGCACATAAAAACTGTATTCAAAGTTTTCCTTTCTCAACTAGCAGGTCTGATAAATCACTTTCAGTATTCCCCATAATCTAGACCACACTCAGATAAGATATTACTGAACTAACGATATCTAACCAAAGAGAATGACCAAACATACTCTTTTACTAAGCAACCTGAGTCCAAGACACGTTATAATTCTGAAACCTGTGACTATTCTGTATAAACGTTTCTTATGCAAAATAAGCACCAAATTCATAATTCTAACACAATGATGAATTATATTATTTTTTCTAGCTCTTTTATTGAGTTTATAGACTACATTAATCTTTGAGTACCACTACAGCAAAGTCAAGTGAGAGCTTCACTTTGAAAACGGAAAAATCAACAGAGCACTAGTCTGGGAATAAATACACAAGGCATACAGACAGCAATAAAACCTGCATTTATTTCAATCCTTCCAACATTTAGAATAATAAAATCAAATGACTGCAACAAGAAAAACTGTAAGCTAGATGTTAATTATGGCAATGAGACATTATAACATGCCACAAAGCAGCTTTTTCCTAGGAGAAATATGATAATGAAAATGGATATAATGAAAAACAGTTCTGAGCTGGGCTGCCATACAAAACTGTTTGGCTGGGCGTGGCGGCTCACACATTTTGGGAGGCTGAGGCGGGCGGATGACGAGGCCAGGAGTTTGAGATCAGCCTGGCCAACACAGTGAAACCCCGTCTCTACTAAAAATACAAAAATTAGCTGGGTGTGGTGGAACGCACCTATAGTTCCAGCTACTTGGGGGCTGAGGCGGGAGAACTGCTTGAACCTGGGAGGCGGAGGTTGCAGCGAGCTGAGTGCCATTGCACTCCAGCCTGGTGACAGGGTGAGACTCTGTCTCAAAACAAAACAAAACAAATCAGAACTGTTTTAGGCCAGGCATGGTAGCTCACACCTGTAATCCCTGCACTTTGGGACACTGAGATGGGAGGATCACTTGAGCCCAGGAGTTTGAGACCAGACTGGGCAATGTGGCATGAGCCCATCTCTATTAAAAACAAACAATAACTAGGTTAGACATATACCAGTATATGGTCATAGCAGAAACTCTAGAAGACTTGTTTCCCAACAGTTTAATTCTGTCTTATTTTTCCTCAAAAGCACATTTCTGAAAATGTAAAAAAAGCATTAGAGGTTGTCAACTTTGGAGTCCAATAGATATGGTTTAAAAACCTGTTTGTCCATTTGCTGGATAACTTTGGTTACATCACAGAACCCCTCTAAGTTAATATTATGCATCCAAATAGAGACGTTGTGAGAATTAAATGACAGTGTATGTAAAGCACATAATAGAAATTGTCACATAATGATCATAAACAGTAGCCATCATCATTACTATCATCACCATTATTACCAAGAAGGTCTAAAAGTTGTGCTACACTAAGTGTGACAATGTGTACACCTTTAACAACAGGGCAGAAATTACAATATTCTGGTCTTCCCTCCATTCCCCCAGACAGAATCCTGGCTCTGTCACCTAGGCTGTAGTGCAGTGGTGCAATCACAGCTCACTGCAGTATTGAATTCCTGGGCTCAAAGGATCCTCCTGCCTTGGGCTCCTGAGTAGCTGGGACTACAGGCATGTGTCACCATTCTCAGCCAATTTTTAAATTTTTGTGTAGAGACATGGTCTCCCTATGTTGCCCAGGCTGGTCTCAAACTCCTGCTCAAGCAATCATCCTACCTAGGCCTCCAAAAGTCCTGGGATTACAAGCATGAGCCACGGTGTCCAGCTAATATCCTGGTCTTATAAGACAAAATTGTAGTTAAAAATCGTAACTCATTTGTAAAACTAAGGGAAAAGAAACTCTCCAAAATGGTTAAATTACTTAAACAAAGGAGACTCGGTTATAAATGGGATATATCACTTATTCTTTGTTATCACTACAATGAAAATATCAATATTAACCTTAGATAACTAATGAATTACATCCTCAAGCACAGCCTGAGATAATATGAAATATGCAAAATATTAAGTGAACAGTAAGTACTTTTCAAAAATATATGAGATTTCAATAATTTAGAGATCAGAGACTGCGCTCATCTAAGAGGGGTGACTATGTAAGTGGGAACAGAAAAACAACGCCTCTTACCTATCTTCCTGTGAATTCTTTCCAGATCGCCTCTTATTTTTAGCTTCTCGGGGAGATGATCGAATTTTCTTAGTGGGAGGGCCCGAATCTCTTCCATAATCTTCATCTAAACAGTGTTTTTCAAATTTAATTAAGTTTTTTACATGTTAAAATCACCAGTATATTTACTGACATAATTATCTCTCATGCTGTTTAAATGGTGAGAGGAGCAGGATTTCCCAAATAGTTTCTTTCATTTTTAAAAAAACTACAATTATTTCCCACCCAGTCCTACCACATTAATTTCATTTTTCCATATTACCCTCTAGTCTTCATGTATATATATTTCATCTATCTATAGCTAAACTTCTATCATTTTATACCCTCCCCTTTTGATTTCAACATCTTCACACTTATTTGAAAATTATCAGATTATGATTATATTACAAACATTTTAGGAAGTAAACACAATTACTATTACTAAGCAAATTACTTTTAAAGTATTAAATATGACATACTCTTGCCTTTGAAAAAAGTATCTCCAATTTCAAAAGCCCTATAAAACTAACGAAAATGACTATTGTAAAAGGAAATTATTTCCAAAGCTGTTTACTGCACCATTTACATACACACACACACACACACACACACACACACGCACACACATGATGTTATTAAATGGTTAGAAACATTATAAATTCCATTATGGGATATTATATGACCACTGATAGGAATTTTTTCAAATACCTTTTAACAGCATAAGAAACATACTCAAAACAGAAATAGTACATCCCATATTGACGAATGATTCTAAGGAATTATTAAATACAAACATTTGAAACAATTCCTGATATGTAGCAAGCATTTTATAAATATTAGCGCTATATATTACTTTTTTTACTCTTCTTTTTATCTTTCAGCATTTTCTAAGTCTTCCCAAAGGGCAGATATTGTCTTTATAAAGAAAAGTTAGATTAAAAAGAAAGAAGGAAGAAAAAAATAGTAAACATATCTGGAAAGTAATGAGATTAAGGAGACAACTCTAAAAAAATCTCTTATGGCTAAGAATTAGCTACAACATTCATTCTATGATGGATTAGTTCACAAATCAAAATTGTTTTACAAAACAGACCCTCATCTTAGTTGCTTTATTATGTAAAAACATATCAGAAAGCACAAGTTTTATTGTAATAATAGCCGAATTTTTTGCCCCCAAAGTGCTGAGATCACAGGTGTGAGCCACTGCGCCTGCCCTGTAGTGGATTGTTTTTCCGGGCTCAAGTGATTCTCCTGCCTCAGCCTCCCGAGTAACTGGGATTACAGGCGCACACCACCACACCTGGCTAATTTTTGTATTTTTAGTAGAGATGGGTTTCACCATGTTGGTCAGGCTGGTCTGGAACTCCTGACCTCAAGTGATCTGCCCTCCTCGGCCTCCCAAAGTGCTTGGATTACAGGCGTAAGCCACTGCGCCCAGCCAAAGGTATTTTAAGTAATGAACACTATATCAGAATTACTGGACATTTAAACTTTGGACTCCAAAACTAGGTAAGAAAAAAATTGTTTTATGTTTATTATCAATGAAGGAAAAGTTAAAATCCATGTAAGTTCAACTTTTGCTTTGGTTGATGCAGATCATGACAGTTTCGGTAAATACTCTGAAAATAAAAAAGTAAAACTTATTCCAAAAGCATGATAAAAGTAATCCACGGGTCAACTGAAAATTTGTTGAAACCCCAAAACTTACCTGCATCATCAGATTCCTGAAACTGAGAGTAATCAACAACCTTCCTATTTCTGTAGAAAGAAGAGACTCTAATTAAAATCATACAACTGTAAGATTTTTTGAAGACATCAGAACACATTTCTCTTTCATAAACAGAACTAAGCTAGCTCTTTGAAAATTAATAATTTTTTGAGCCAGGGTCTCACTCTGTCGCCTAGGCTGAAAAGCAGTGGCACAATCATGGCTCACTACAGTCTTGACCTCCTGGGCCCAAGTAATCCTCCTGCCTCAGCCTCCCAAGTAGCTGGAACTACAGATGCATGCTGGCTATTTATTTTAATTTTTTTGTAGAGACAGTGTCTGTCTATGTTACCCAGGCTGGTCTCAAACTCCTGAGCTCAGGCTATCATCCTGCCTCAGGTTTCCAAAGTTCTGGGATTACAGGCATGAGCCATTGTACTCAGCCGAAAATTATTTTTTAAGGGCCCCCACTAAGTCAAAGTACTTCATATTCTGTTACAAGAAAGCATAGCTTAAACCATAAGTATGTCAAACACAATTCTCATACTGCTCACTCAGTGATCATTCAAATTCCATTCTTTTCTACAAAACAATCTCCCATCTCTCAAAATAAGTATACATAAAATAGCAAAACAAGCCAAATCACCATGTACGTATATATTCATTATATTCAAATACTGTATTTATAAGCCATCATTGTAAATGTTATTTTACACAGATACACAAATATATGTATATGTATACTTGATAAACAAGGTTATTACTAAGCTTTTGATAAACAAGGTTATTATTAAGCTTTTCGAGGCACAAGCAATTTTAGGTATAGTATGGTTACATTATAATGCACAAAAAATTATGGTAATGTTAAGCCTTATACAGAAGGGGAAGGAAAAAAATTCATTGGTCCAGTCAAAAGACGCTTTATTACAAAATCAAAACAGAGTATTTGCAGAATCTATTTGACTCTTAATGATTTTAAGTACTCCCTATCAAGTAAGGTATCTTTAATATCTCAAACAAATCTTCATTTCTATTTTGGTACTTGGCATTCTAAATCTAAAAGTTTAATATTCCTTCTCTAGAGATATATATAAACCTCCATGTTAGTACCCAAACAGCCTAGCTGGCAAAAAAGCCTTAGATTTAAAACTGCACTGCTACTGTAGGCCTAAATCGATGAAGTGAACTTAAAAAATTAAGAGAAGGCTGGGTGCTGTGGCTCATGCCTGTAATCCCAGAACTTTGGGAGGCTGAGGCGGGCGGATCATGAGGTCAAGAGATTGAGACCATCCTGACCAATATGGTGAAACCCTGTCTCTACTAAAAAAATAGAAAAATTAGCTGGGTGTGGTGACCCAGCTACTCAGGAGGCTGAGGCAGGAGAACTGCCTGAAGCAAGGAGGCAGAGGTTGCAGTGAGCCAAGATCATGCCTCTGTATTCTAGCCTGGCGGCAGACTGAGACTCCGTCGCCAAAAAAAAAAAAAAAGAGAGAAATGAAAGAAAAAACTATACTTAAACCTGAACAGAGAGATATCCTTAGTTGTATAGATTAAGACACCATTTCAATTCAAAGACAGGATGGTCAGAATGCAAACACTGGTCTACCTTCTAGTTTAATATGTGGAGATTATACGGATGGAGTGAATTCTGGAAAAAAAAAAGGTGTAAACTTATATGTAGAGGAAGATATAGTTACAGAATCAGCATTAGAAGGAGAAAAAACAAGGCTCTTATGGAGCTCTGCCTTCTGTTTTTCTTTAGTTTATCAAAACTATAAAATATACTTCAACTATATATTTTATTATTAGAAGCTAAGTTTATGGCCAGGCGCGGTGGCTCAAGCCTGTAATCCCAGCTCTTTGGGAGGCCGAGGAGGGTGGATCACGAGGTCAAGAGATCGAGACCATTCTGGTCAACATGGTGAAACCCCGTCTCTACTAAAAATACAAAAAATTAGCTGGGCATGGTGGCGCGTGCCTGTAATCCCAGCTACTCAGGAGGCTGAGGCAGGAGAATTGCCTGAACACAGGAGGCGGAGGTTGTGGTGAGCCGAAATCATGCCATTGCACTCCAGCCTGGGTGAAAAGGACAAAACTCCGTCTCAAAAAAAAAAAAAAAGAAGCTAAGTTTGTATTACCAAAGATACCATATTATTAGGAAAATTAACTTTAAGTATGACTATTAATTCCATCTACCCGAGGGACCTAGAGTAGTTGAATTCACAGACAGAAAGTAGAGTGGGGGTGGCCAGGGGCTGGAAGAGTGGGGATGAGGAGCTGTTGTTTAATGGGTTTAGTTTCAGTTTTGCAGGACTGAATTCTTTACACCAATGTCAAGTACTTAACAGTACTGAAGTATACACTCAAAAATGGTTAAGATGGTAAATTTTATGCTAAGCATATTTTATCAATACAAATATATTTTCTTTCTTAAAACTATGACTATGAAAAAAATCCAGTATTTTGGGGCTAACATGGGAATGCCTGTCATGTTAGCCATGTGATTTTTAATCACAAATGCCATGAAAAATAGTATGATGATCATAATGCAAACACGACCATTTTCTGTATTATTTAGGATTAAAAAGAAATGGATCACGGAACCAGGGGAAGGAAGGTATCCAGAAGAGGAAATCTTAAATCTTATCTTCTGATAATTAAAATACAGGTTCCAAACTTGTAGGTATAATTCTAGCTTATCCCATCCTTGTGGGCTGGCAACTAACATATTATTACCCAGTTTCTGGGTGCCACGTAGGAATGGATATATCCTGAGACTATACAAGGGTGGACAACCAGAATGGTACACAGTATATCATATGAAGAACAAATGGATAAATTGAGAATATGTAACTTGTAAAATGAGAAAACACGTTAGCTACTTTAGGGCTTTGGTGTGAGAGCGGTAGTAAAGGTACTGCATAGCGTCAGCAATCATATTAAACGTGGGTTCGACATAAAGAGCTTTAACTTTGCTAACAATAGCTACTTCCTTAGTCTATCACCAGAAACACTCCAGAAAGTTATTAGTACAGAATCTTTGTACTAGGAACCCTGATTCAAGAAAATCATTTAATCTGGGCCTTGGTTCTTCCTCTGTTAGAACTGATAACCTAAGTTGCTTGATAGATCTAAAAGATATTCTATAAAATTAAGTACGCTTAAATAATAACTTAAATGATAAAATATTAAATAGATAATGTAAATTAAATATAATGCAGGCATTATATTAAAATATAATACAGAAAATGGTCACTGCAAATGATCCTGTTTTTTTCATGGCATTTCTCATTAAAACTTAACTGCCCTTCACAATAGAAGCAAACTTAAGTCTCCTCCTTCTACCCTATATATCTATCTAGACAGATCTGCCTACCCCATCATCCATCCATCCATCCATCCATCCATCCATGGAAACATGGTCTTGTTCTGTCACCCAGGCTGGAGTGCAGGGGTACAATCATAGCTCACTGTAGCCTCCAACTCCTGAGCTCAAGTGATCCTCCCACCTTACCTTCTGGAACTACAGACAGGCACACAGCCAACATGCCTGGCTAATTAAAAAAATTTTTTTTTTGTATAGATGGGGTCTTACTATCTCCTAGGCTGGTCTCAAACTTCTGGCCTCAAACAATCCTCTTCCCTTAATCTCACAAAGTGCTGGGATTACAGGTGTGAAGCACTGAGCCTGGCCTATAACTTGTTACTTTAAACGTAAGACATTAAAAAGGATACTCTTTATTTAGTACATTTTTGTCTATCCTATTTTTCAACAAAGAAAACAAGAGATGCCATGTAGACTATATTGGCATTTGCGGGGGGAGTTGGGGAGAGATAGCATGGGGAGAAATGCCAGATATGGGTGAAAAGGAGGAAGGCAGCAAATCACACTGCCATGTGTGTACCTATGCAACTATCTTGCATGTTCTTCACATGTACCCCAAAACCTAAAATGCAATTTAAAAAAGACAAAAAAAAGACTATATTTGCATTATATAAAAAAATTAAATTTCAAAATTAAATCAAAAGACTGTTCCTTCCATTGAAATACTAAATATTTTAACTTTCAATGATCTGAAAACAGCCAGAATTATCTCATATATTGCCATTTATCACAAAAACTATAAAATCAGTGTAAAGCAAAATATGAACACAGGAGCAATTCTGCCTTATTAAGGGCAACCAATCAGAAAAAAAATACGGTCATCCATAAATGCTAGAGGGAAAAGATAAAATAATTTAAATAAATAAAAGATCTGTGATAACAAGGGCCATTCATGACTCATAATGACTTAAAAAATTAGCAGCACGAGGTGGTGGTCACCTGTAATCCCAGCTACTCGGGAGGCTGGGGCACAAGAATTGCTTGAACCGCTTGAACCCGGGAGATGGAGGCTGCAGTGAGCTGAGATTGTGCTACTGCTCTCCAGTCTAGGGGACAGGGTGAGACTTTCCACCATTTAGAGACTTGCTTTGTCTAGGGTTGAAATATATTTTTGATGAGTTTGTTCCTAATGAGATGACAGGACAGAAATCAGCATGTAAGAATATTTAAGTCCCAGGGAATGGGAGGTTCCATTTCTAGGTAAGAACAAAGAAACATTCTAATTTCCTCAAAATACAGTCATGTGCTGCATAATGGCATTATGGTGAACTGCATATATGACAATGGTCTCATGAGATTATTATACCATATTTTTAATGTATTTTTCTATGTTTAGATATATAAATATCTACATTGTGTTACAATTACCTACAGTATTCAGTACAGTAACATGCTATACAAGTTTGCAATCTAGGAGCAACAGGCTATACCATACACACTGGGTGTGCAGAAGACCGTACCACCTGGGTTTGTGGAAATACATGCTATAAGATTTGCAAATCACCTAAAAGTGCAGTTCTGAGAATGTATCCCTGGTGCTGTGTGGCACATGATTGTATTAAGTTAAATGCCAAAGCCAAATTACCTCTTCAGTGTAAAATGAGTATGAATAACTAGAACTGGAGGATAGCATAAAATTTCAATAGAGCATAGAGTTTAAAAACAGATTCTTGAATATGAATCCTGACTCTTACAAGTTGTATATCCTCAAGCAAGTTACTTCCCCTCGCTGAACTTCAATCTCATCTGGAAAAGAGGAAAAACAATCCCTCTCAAGAGTGTTGAGAACATTTAAGAACATTTATGCAAGGTATATAAATATCAATAATAGCTATTATTATTTATAAGTATTAACTTGTCCCACCCAGAATACCACTGTAATTTTGAACACATAATTAACTCTTATTTGGATATAATTCTTTCAAAATATGTAAGTCTTAGAAGTACTGGTTCTAATATCATTTAGAAAAACTGTATTTGTTTTCTTGTTCATTTCACTAAAATGCAATACATATATATATTTTTTTCTTTTTTTTTTAGACAAGGTATGCTCTGTCGCCCAAGCTGGAGTGCAGTGGTGTGATCACAGCTCACTACAGCCTCAAACTCCTGAATTCAAGCAATTCTCCCACCTCAGACTCCTGGAGAGTTGAGACTACAGGTGTGTGTCATAACAGCCAGTTAATTATTATTATTATTTGTAGAGACCAAGTCTTGCTGTTTCCTAGGCTGGTCTTGAACTCCTAGCCTAAAGTGATCCTCCCTCCTCAGCCTCTCAAAGTGCTGGGATTATAAGCATATGCCACCACATTTCGCCCTCCTTATTTTTATTTCTGACTTTATGGCAAGGTTTTCAGGTTACCATTTAGGTCAAAAACTTTTCAATCTTTTTTTTTTTTTGAGACAGAGCCTTGCTCTGTCACCCAGGCTGGAGTACAGTGGTGCAATCTTGGCTCACTGCAACCTCCACCTCCCGGGTTCAAGTGATTCTCCTGCCTCAACCTCCCAAGGAGCTGGGACCACAGGCGTGTGACACCATACCTGGCCAATTTTTGTAGTTTTAGTATAGGTGGGGTTTCACCATGTTGGCCATGCTGGTCTTAAACTCCTGACCTTGTGATCCGCAGCCTCAGCCTCCTGAAGTGCTGGGATTACAGGCGTGAGCCACTGCCCCTGGCTCATTTTTCAAGTTTAAAGCATTCATAAAAGTTTGATGGTAGTGGGGGTGGGAGATAAGGTGGTACCAAGAATATTATATGCAGTAGAGCTACTGGACCCTAGACAATCTAACTCAACCTTTAGCTTGTATCCTGTCAACAAATATCCCTGGAAGGGAATGACTGAGAAACTCATGTTCTCCAAGGCAGCCTATGCTAAGAAAATTCCAATAATTAAATAGTTCTTTACAATGAGATGAATCTGTCTCTAATGTCCACTCACTGGTCCTATCTAGTTCTACCTCCTGGGATTACCATGGTCTAAATCTAACCCCTCCTTGTCAGAGCATTCCTTGAATTTATATGACTATTCCCACTTTTTCTTTGAGGCTAAATACGAGGGTTCCTTTTTAACACTTCCTCCTATTTCAAGTACTCTCTTCATGCTCTAGCTGCTTTCCTCCATACCACCTTGGATTTAGTAAATATTAAAGCAGCGCCCAGAATGAAACATAATATGGTTTTTTAAAAATGGGAAATGGGGAGCAGATCAGGATTATGACCCTCCTCTTCCTATTCTAACACTAATCTTCAATACAATCTAAGATTTCAGTTTCCTTTTGGACTGTTCCATCATTGTGTCTACTACAAATTGTAATTCCAATGACTAAAACCTCCTTTTCCATAATCTAAGATCATTTTGTATCTTGATCCTGCCATTTCAACATATTATTTATCTCCCAACTTCATTATCATCTGCAAATTTAATCAGTACACCGTCAGTGTCCTCATCCGTATCATTAATTAGAAGATATGCCAAGAACATCAGTGGAAACAGTCTTCCAGGATAACAATCTATTTGTCAGCCCTCTCTGGGTAAGGCTGCTCAGGCAGTCCCTCACACTGAACTATCATTTTGCCCATATTTCTCCATCTTACAAGGAACTTATGTGAAGCTGTCAAAATCCTTGTTGAAATAAAAACTTGGTATTTTCAAAGAATTCTTTTGCTGTAATAAACTTTTTAAAAAAGGAAATTAGTTCATTTAAATCAGTGACATTTAAACTTTTTAGCAGTAAACACTTTTTGCTCAAATTCTTCCCAGGAAACATAAAATTAAACACAGCTCATCAAAAATATTTTATAGATATACATTTATCTTATATTTTAAAATTTATCTCACTGCATAATTGTCCAACTTGTGTTCTGTCCAAACAGGTTTTCTTATGCTTTTCTGGTAATTATCAATGGGATATTAACAATATTACCACCCCAATAAACATTTGAAGTGAATTTTTAATTTTAATTTTAATTTTTTTTAAAGATGGGGTTCCGCCATGTTGGCCAGGCTGGTCTTGAACTCCTGACCTCAGGTGATCCACCCACCTCAGCCTCCCAAAGTGCTAGGATTACAGGCATGAGCCACCGTGCAAGTGAATTTTAATGTGAAAAGCTTTGAAAGTTCCACATTAAAGGAAACCGGTAAACTTTAACTCAAAAATTATGTATTTTTAAATTTTTTATTTTCATTTTTTGAGATGGAGTCTTGCTTTGTCACCCAGGCTGGAGTGCAGTGGTGTGATCTCAGCTCACTGCAACCTCTACCTCCCAGGTTCAAACAATTCTCCTGTCTCAACCTCCCCAGTAGCTGAGATTACAGGCACCTGCCACCATGCCCAGCTAATTTTTTTGTATTTTTAGTAGAGATGGGGTTTTATGTTGGCCAACCTGGTCTCAAACTCCTGACCTCAAGTGATCCACTTGCCTCAGTCTCCCAAAGTGCCAGGATTGATTGCAGGTCTGAGCCACCATGGCCAGCCTATTTATTTTAAATGACAGGTTCTTACTCTGTCACCCAGGCTGGAGTGCAGTGGCTCACTGCAGCCTCCAGCGTACCTAGGACTACAGGTGCACACTACCATGCCCAGAGACACACTGTAGACAGGTTGCCCAGGCTGGTCTCCAACTCCTGGGCTCATGCAATCCTTCCACCCTGCTAAGATTACAGGCCTAAACCACCACGTGCGGCCCAAAATTATACTTAAAATTTGAAGCAGGTGTGGTAGCCCACACCTGTAATCCCAGCACTGGGAGGCTGAGGTGGGCAGATCACTTCAGCCCATAAACTCGAGATCAGACATCAGCCTAGGCATCATGGAGAAACTCCATCTCTACAAACAAACAAACGGACAAAAAGCTGGGTGTGGTGGCGTGTGCCTGTAGTCCCAGCCACTCTAGGGGTTGAGGTGGCAGAGTAACTTGAGGCCGAAGGCGAAGGTTGTAGTGAGCCGAGATCACGACATTGCACTCTGGCCTGATTGACAGAGGGAGAACCTGTCTCAAATAAATAAATACATAAAATTTACATCAAACGTTTAAGATATCTCCAAAACCAAACATTAAGAAGACTACTGATCTATATGACCTTTCTTTGTGTGTGAATCTGCGATGACTTTCATTAATAATCAAAACAGCAGTTACTTCAGATATTTGAAATGTGCTAGTTACTTTACCTAAATTGTCATTTAATTCTCACCCTAATGCCACAAGTAATTAATTCTGAGGAAAAGAATACTCAAAACACCAAGTGACTTGACTGCAAGCCATTAAGTGGTGAAAGCAATTTTCCAACCTAAGTACTTCCAACCCTATAATCCACACATGCCACTGGTTACGCAGCTTCTCAAACCTTCCTTTTCTAAGTCTTTACAAATCTAATTCTGCCAAAGAACTGGTGCAGTTAAAGTTGCTGCACACCAAGTACTGCTGCCTTCCTTTTAAAATTTGGAACATTTACCTCTTTCCATTCTACCCACAAAGATGATTTAAAAATCTCACATGCAAGATTTTTCTCGGCATATAAAAAATATTGAGGACAGAATGCCTGAACACAACTCAAGAGTAATTTTTTTTTTTTTTTTTGAAACCTGGGTCTCACTGAGTTGCCCAGGCTGGAGTAATGCAGCACAATCATACCTAATTGCAGCCTAGGCCTTCCAGGGTCAAGTGATCCTCCCACAATCCAGTAGCTACAGGCACTGGCCACCATGCTCGGCTCATTTTTTTTTTTTTGTAGGGATGGGGTTTTGGCATGTTGCCTAAGTTAGTTCAAACTCCTGATGAGCTCAAGCAATCCTCCTGCCTCAGCTTTCCGAGTAGCCGGGACTACAGTTATGCAACACCATGTCTGGCTGATTTTATATTTGTAGAGATGAGGTCTCCCTACTGCCCAGGCTGGTCTCGAATTCCAATCCGACCTCCTTGGCCTCCCAAAGTGTTGGGATTACAGGTGTGAGCCACTGTGTCATAGCCAATCTGGGTAATTTCTTAGAACAGCTTCACTTATCTTGACCTTCAAGTTCCTTTTGCCTAAAATACATTGTTTGAACTGTTTTTTATATCATCCCGCTCAAATTAAATAAAATTAATTTAATTTTAATGAAAATTAAATAGATTTCATTTTTTGTTTGTGAGTCTACCCATTGTCCAGGCTGGAGTGTTTCGGCATGATGTTGGCTCATTGCAAACTCTGCCTCCCAGGTTCCAGAAATTCTCCTGCCTCGGCCTCCCCAGTAGCTGAGATTATAGTTGTGCGCCACCACACCCAGCTAACTTTTTTGTATTTTTAGTAGAGAAGAGGTTTCACCATCTTGGCCAGGCTGGTCTCAAACGCCTGGACTCAGGCAATCCACCTGCCCCAGCCTCCCAAAGTGCTGGGATAACAGGCATAAGCCATCACACCTGGTGCATCCTATTTACAATTTTAAATATAAAATTCCCCTGGGCATGGTAGCGCACACCTGTAATCCCAGTACTCTGGGAGACTGAGGCGGCAGGAATGCTTGAGCCCAGGAGTTGGAAACCAGCCTGGGTGACACCCTATCTCCACTAAAAATACAAAAAAAAAAAAAAAAAATTAGCTGGGCGTGGTGGTGTACACCTGTTAGTCCCAGCTACTCAGGAGAATGAGGGGGCAGGATTACTTAAGCCCAAGTGGCTGAGGATGCATTGAGGTTGGGCCACTGCACTCCAGCCTGAGTGACAGACTGAGACTCTGTCTCAAAAAAAATGAATAAAATAGGATGGGCGCGGTGGCTCATGCCTGTAATCCCAGCACTTTGGGAGACCGAGGTGAGTGGATCCCCTGAGGTCACGAGTTCCAGACCAGTCTGGCCAACATGGCGAAACCCTGTCTCTGGTAAAAATACAAAAATTAGCTGGACATGGTGGCAGGTACCTGTAATCCCAGCTACTCAGGCGGAGAATAGCTTAAACCTGGGAGGCAGAGGTTGCAGTGAGCCCAGAATGCACCATCACATTACAGCCTGGGTGACAACAGCAAAACTGTCTCAAAAAAAGAGAGAAAGAAAGAAAAATAATATAAAATCCACAACAAAGCCACAAGATATGAGAAAGCAAAAATAAAAAAATCCCCAAGAACATTACAGAAAAAAGCTATTTTTTTTTTCAAATGGCCTCGGTCTCTAATTTCTGCAGAAAATTGAAGTGAGTAAAGGTGTTCTGAGTGATGAGCCAGACACATTTATTAGATAAATGTCACAATCCCCTACTAAATATAAATATATAAATTTTTAAACCAACTTGTTAATGCTTTAGCCCCATGAATAAGTATTAACTCTCATAAGGGACTCCTTATTTCCAAGACTCAAGTTACTTTATTTTACAACTTACCATGTTCAGTTTCACCATATGGGAAAATGTTTTAAAGTCACACACAAATTTCAATGAGCATAAGATACAGTACTTGATAAATAATGTCAGCTAGGTTAGATTTTTCCCAATGGAAGTTTAGTGTAAAACCTACGCAACTAGAGACAGAGAAGCCTCCAATGTGTGAGACTGAAGGAGTCTCAGATGTGCAATTACTAAGTAGAGTCCCATGGTCTTGGAAACCTCGGTCTTATCTGTCTAACTCAATCACTAGGAACAAAGCTGTAGCCTGGCAAAGTTAGTTTTACTGACTCAATACAATGAAGGACAAGCACATGAGAGAAGTGTGGAGCATTTCACGTAACAGAAAAAGTTACAGAATTTTGGGGAAGGGTAGGACTAAGATAAATGAAGCAGTGTCTTGATAGGCCAAAAGCACAGAACTGTGTTAAAGGGTTCAACATCAGGTCTGGACTGCAGAGTGGAACTAAGGTCCTATTTCCTGGGAAAGAAGTTAAGATGGATGTATTACTTTCTGTTTAACCATCCCTTATTCAAAGCTCTGAAGCTGTAATTCAAGGCTAGTTTTGTGTGTCAAAATGACTTAGAGCTTCCTGACAAAAGTATGACGTTTCATTTTTACTGGTATAATTCCATACAGTAAAGTTCCTGATAGTCTCTGATTTTACAGAATCAAGTTTCTCTGTAAGAAAGCAGTAGTCACTCAAGTAAGAGGGGTTATCAATCTCTAGAGCTGCAGCAAGTCCTTGGAAGACAGGCAGCCCTGTGTTAGCCCCGCATTAGAAATGGCAGGATGGACTTTTTCAGTGGAGCTAATATTTAGTTTCTTGAGTAGTTCATTTTCTAAGTCATTTTATCGTGACCTAGAACACTCCAACAAAAGGTAGCTGGAAAGGAAATCACCCTGAAGATCACTTTGCTTAGCACTTAACTAAACAGAAAACACAATTCAAGTAATAGGTAACACCTAGGAAGCACGTGAAAACTGCAATACCTAGTTGAAACACTTAAGTAGCCTGTGATCTCTTCATTTAAAGTGTTTCAAAGACCTATAATTATGACCATTTAAATAGCAGTTCTTTTAAAACATGGCAATATAATTCTAATGATCAATATGGCTTCCTACAATCTAGACAGCAATAAAATTTTCCCAAAAAACAAAGGAATGCCCAGTTTGACCAAAGTGGTCTTGTGCTAAATAAAATGTTTCCTCCTATTGTGCACAACATGCGAGGCTCCTGGGTGCAGTCTCCAGTCTCAACAATCCAAAAAGCTATTTCTGAATATAGAGTAAGGTCACATACCGCTTTACAGCTAAGAATTGTTTTAAAAATACAAATTTAACACTTTTCAGCATGCTCAATACTTTTAAGTTCGTTTGCAAAGTAACCCATTTGGCTATGCAGACTGCAAATCATACAACTCTAGAGGGACAACATTCACGTAGACTATAATAGGCACAGTATCCCAGAGTTACAGAGCATGGTGACTTTATGTTTTCGAGAGAAACCGGCCGGCCGGGCGCGGTGGCTCACGCCTGTAATCCCAGCACTTTGGGAGGCCGAGGCGGGCGGATCACGAGGTCAAGAGATCGAGACCATGCTGGCCATGGTGAAATCCCGTCTCTAACAAAAAACAAAAAACAAAAAAAAAACAGGCCAAAAAACCCTAAAAAGCAAAATCGTTTATTCAAAATTAACTTTCTATTTCTTAACTAATGGTGTTTTTTGGGCTGGAAGCCAGTGAGAAAAAGCTTGAAAAATTGTAAAATGCTTTGTAACTGAAAGGTACTGTTACTCCAGGGGAATTCAACATCTCCATTATATATACCTAGAAGTAGCTGAAATCTGTTTCCTGATTCCCAGGGCTTCTTTTGTTGTGCTAGGATTACCTCTCCCCAAGAACTAGTTTTAATCACTAATTGACTTAAAACACTAAAAACTCAACCACTTAACCTATTTGTAACCTTTGTCAAGCAAATCATTTCCTTCTAATTTTTTAATGCATTAGGTTTCACAATAGGTATTAAACCTTTTTCAAATGCAATCGTTTTTCCTTTAGTCTCTCAGTATGTTGACTCACACAGACTGTTTTGCTCTTGGGACAAACCCTACCTGTCTCATACTCCCATCAGGTGTATCTCCCCTTAACCTCTTAAAATATTCTCCTCTTCCTCCCCAGAAAAGTTCTATTATGAACTTAACTCCCTCCAAAGAAGACAAAGTGTACCCTGTGACAATGTCACATTGAAAAGATCACAAACTGGCTTTGGGTTGTTCACACGAGGATTCAAATTCCTGCTTCATCTCTTAATAGTTGTGTGAACTGTCATTTATCCTAGCTCAAGGACTAACATGAAATGAGCATAATACATGCACTGCGTGTGATTTTGAAATGTGTATAAATTACCTGGTGAAATATTTAGCACCTAATAGTTGCTCAGCAATTGCTAATTCTATTAAGTCTGGAAGTGATTTTTTTTCAGCTCAAGCTGTTAAATGTCCTCAATCACTAACCAACAATTTAGAAATCCAAAAAGTTATGAAGATTAATAATTTTCATAAGTTACATGGTGGCAAAACATGACGACCTAAATATGAGGCTTTTTATAGTCTTAGTGTGAAAATTCCTAAGTTCATTAGAGCTATGTGTTTGTTTATAAGAGTACTACCCTTAACTAGCGATGGTACATTACCACTATACAGTACATGCATCCTGTTACCTTTGGGAATTCCCAGTTTTTCAAAAAATTTAAACACATATGGCCCCAATGATTTCAAACTAGGCATGTGGATTTCTAATACATTCTCTGTAGAACCAAATACTGTAAATACAAATAATAAAAAGAAGAATGTCTAAGATTTACGCAGTTCCAATCCAGCCTTGCTATTATCTCTACACTTTAACTCCTTGGGTTCAAAGTCATCACTAGTAGAAGGAACTGGACTTCTTTCCAATTGTTTTTTTAATTTAGTACTTTTAATTTCCTCTCAGCCTGGGGAACACAGCGAAACCCTGCCTACAAAAAATTAGCCAGGTGTGGTGGGCCACACCTTTAGTCCCAGCTACTGGAAAGACTGAGGTGGGAGGATCATCTGAGTATGAAAGGTAGAGGATGCAGTGAGCCTGTGATCCCACCACTGAACCCCCACCTGGGTGACAGTGAGACAGATTCTGTCTCAAAAAAGTAACTGAAAATTATTTTAAATACTGAGTTGAGCAAAAATGCTCATCTTAAACATTTCGGCTGTTTTTCCTATGTTTTATACAGAGCGCTAAAAATCAATGCATATAGAATGTTCACCATTGAAGAGATATTAAATAAAAAAACTTGACCATCTTCACACCAAATACTAGGCAAGAAAGACTGGTACCATGGAAAAAATGCTAGTTTTGTATTCAGATCTGGGTTCAAACCTTAGCTCTGCTATTACAGTTTTATAATAGTAACTTATTCTTTAAGCTTGTTTTGTCATATGTTGATTAAAAAAAACATTTTAAACATTGTATTGTAATTTTCAGATATTTAATTACATGTATGTTGAACAAAAGTGAATGCTTTCCTTATAATATTAACTTCCTGGCCAGGCACGGTGGCTCATGCCTGTAATCCCACCACTTTGGGAGGCTGAGGTAGTGGATCACTTGAGGTCAGGAGTTCAAGACCAGCCTGGCCAACATGGTGAAACCCTGTCTCCACTAAAAATACAAAAATTAGCTGGGTGTGGTGGTGCGCGCCTGTAATCCCAGCTACTCAGGAGGCTGAGGCAGGAGAATCACTTGAACCCGGGAGGTGGAGGTTGCAGTGAGCTGAGATCATGTCATTGCAGTCCAGGCTGGGGGACAAGAGGGAAACCCCATCTCAAATAAATAAATAACTTTGTAAATTAAATTATGTAAGATATCTTTGATGGCTTATCTTTGAAGGAATGATGTCTTTTTGGAGGAAAGTGACATATAATTTAAAAAAAAGCATAGATCCAAGGTTAACTCACACACTCTCTCTCTCTCACACATACACACACACGTAGAGAGTAAGAAAATGAGCCAGTATCATCTACAACCATATTAAACTTGTGTCTTTGTGTACACATTATATTGAACTTGAATTTTCAAGTTTTTAGGTTTTCCTTTTTCAAGTTTCTAGAACTTCTTGAAACAAATTGTTTTGGGGGAGAGAATATTAATTTTTAGAATCCAGGCATGGCCCAAACAATTCTCTTTGAAAAGAAAGCAAACCAGAATCTTGGGAAAGCTGCTAATTCTCAACATTACTTATAAACATGACAAACAATAAAATAAAATTTTTAACAACTTGTAAGAGCTTATGTTTTCACATCTAAATTTTCAATGGTAAGGTTCCTTATAATCTCAAGTGTTAAAAGACAAGGTATCAAGTACACTTAGGTTACAAAGAGAAGCAAAAAGATTAATTTGAGCAATCTGAATCACTTTCAGTAAGGAAGGAGGCTCTTTGGAGAGTGTAACAAAGCTGAATTTCAAGAAATCTGGTTTCTAGTCTGGGCAAGTCAGTAAATCTGAGCTTTCTTTCTCACCTCTTACAAGTAATGGCATTTTTCTTCCTTCCTCACAAAGTTGACTCATGAAAGCACTTTGAAAAGTTAAAAATGTTATACACTATGTTCTTTAATCAGCATTAACTTTAATATTGATTGGGCAGAAGGTACAGTGATCTTGAGGGTGGGGACAAGCAGAACTGGAATTGGGAAATCTAGGTTCTCAGCCCCATGTTTGCACCTGCTAGTGTGTGATGCAATGCACCTCACTTATTCAGGTCCCCATTAAACTGGCTTTAGTAAGTGAGTTTGCCTAAACCTCTTCCCAGCTCCAAGACTGTCATTTTAAGCTATTAATTTGAATCCAAGGTCTAAAATGTTTGAGCTCTCATTTAGAAGTCAGCCACTGCAAAGGGTAAAGACAGCAATCTTGTATGAACAAAGTTACTTAAACATAATGTGCTAGACACAGGTCTATCTAAAATCATGCAGTAGCCAACAGGCCCACCATACCCTTCACTTGGAAATTGATGTTAAGGTGCCATTAGTACATTTCCAAATGCTCTTAAAATGTTTAGGTTCATATTAAAATAAAAACGAATACTTATGGTAAAAAGAGAACCAGAAAAACTGCAAAATTATACAAAGGCCTAAGGACAGAAATACCCCAAAAGAAGACACAGTGACAATTTTTCTAACTTGTGCTTAAGTTGTTTTTATAACAAGGCTGATCATTCTGAAATCAGGTCAGTGTCTATCACATTTTTTTGTTGATGTTAAATGCACTAATGTAATATAGATTCTTCAATTACACTTGGAAACAACAGTATTTCCCTAAGTCAAAACTTTTTTATTGCAAATTTTAACAAACCACCAAACTCAAGTTTAATTATTTCTGCTTTATTATTGGTCGTGAATAAAGACTCATTTTAAAAAATAATTACAAAGAGAATTTACGACTAAAATATATCCGGTAACCAACTTGCTCTGAAATTAATAATTTGAAAATGGCAAAAAAAAAACACACAAAAAGACAAAAAAACCCCACAACATATAAACATCGCTCTTCAATTAGGGGCAATAAACAAGGTCAAAATTATTTTAAACAACACACTAAGAAAAAGTTGTCCAAAAATCCCAATGCCTCCAAAAACACTGATAGAATGTGCTTAATATATATATCCCCACAGGGTAATATTAAAAATCCAAGTTTCCAGTAAAAATGTTCTGTTCATGTTCCAATACCTAAATCTGGAAAAACAAATTCAGGCAGATGAGATAAAGTCACTACAATAAAATAAAATCAAAACTTAGTTAACTAAACTTTAAAAGGTGGAGAAAAATAACCTAATTTGACCACACACTACTTCCAGAAGACAAAAGATTTAATCCAGATAAAAGAAATCTTTATTTTATTGTCTATTTTACCTGATCCTAAAGGAAACATTCCATTAAGTTGATGGGATAAATCCGTCAAGTTTTATGCCAAAAAAAGTTATGCATACTATACTCTGAAAGAGCTATCCAGACTCCTTGCCAAAAGGCCAGCATACTTTTCACAGTACATATAGTGAGTTACCACGGATACTGGTTGAAGCTGCAGCAGCTCCTTCTCCTCATTCCCACCCTGTGTGTAGGAGTACGCAGTCCCATACCACCACCAGCTGGAGGATGATCTAGTCTGGAGACAGAACAGTGTAGAACAAAACCCTTTCCAGGGTCCCAAACCTCTCTTTAGAACTCTAATTAAAGATACTTCCATTTCCCACACAAGTTGGAATGAAGGGGCAGCAACAACTGTTAAAACATTTAAAAACTAAGCCTTTATCTATTTATTTAGAAAACACACTATGCAAAGAAGCCAATTCCTTACATTAAAAGTAGTATTTATTTGCAACAGCTCTCCTTTTTAAGGCCTCAACAGATTGGACTAAACCACACCCCTCCATAAATGGCACATTCCATACAATAGCCTGGAGGATGGCATAGGACGATTCCACCGACCACTGGGGGAACAGCAAACTTGTTGAAATTCCGAGAATGAAGTCTGATGGTTACCCGAACCTAGCCCTTTTATTACTAAGTCACTCGGGGACGAGAGGTTACAAAAATATCCCGAGACGCGTACGCGGGTGAGAGTGGAACGAGAACCACACGGGATTTGGGCCGTGCTGTTAACTCGCACCTCCCAGAATACTGACATTTCCCCGAGAAAGGACATTTCTAGTCCCAGAGAAAGAGCGAACTTTGGGGTTAACTCTCTCAGAACTCTGAGGTGGGGAGAGGCAGCAGCCCATTTTTCCAGGATCCAGTCCCGAACTCTCACTTTTGCCCGGGGGGAGTAAAAACGGGTCCCGCCCACGCTCGGCCCGATCCGGGAGGCGGGGCCTGCAGCGACCCGAAGTACAGACTCGCGGCCCAGTGGCAGTGCTGCCCCTCCCCCTTTGCCTGGAACACCCCCGTCCGCTAGAGAAATAGGGCTCTGGGCCCCCACCCCCGCGCCTGTCGCGGGGGGAAGGGGCATTACGGGTGCCTCCGCCCCTCCTCGTTGAAGGCGGGGAGTGGAGCTCCAGTCCGCCCGCCTCCCCGCGCTGGCTCCGAGGGGACGGCCCCGAGGAGGTGGGGCCTCTTGGGGGCGCTGACTTCACACCCCTCCCCCTCCGGCCGCTGGCGGTTCAGGGACACCCCGCCCGCTCCAGTGCGACGGGTGGGGGAGGCAACTGAGCACACCGGAGCCCTGCAGCGGCGCGGGGCGGGGAGGGGCGCGCACACGGGCGCGCAGCCGCCACCCCCGCGCGCCAGCAGGGCCCCCCACGCTCCAGGGTGCGCGCGGGCCCCGAAACGAAGGCCGCGCGTGGCACCGGGGATGGACGACTCTAGCTTTCTGTCCCCCACTCTTTCACCACTCGCCCCCAGCCCCCTCCAACCCGCTCCAGGCCTCAGACTCCGCACTGACCTGACAGGCCGCGACATGTTCGCTGTCGAAACAGGACCGAGTCGAGAAGCCAAAGACCAGGACCCCCCCCACCCCGCGCGCTCGGCGCCCCACCCCCCCCGAAGTTCAGCCGATGGGACCGCTGCCGCCGAACCCCGAGCTGCAGGCTTCTCAAACTCCGCTGCTCTTTGGTTCAGGGCCCCTGGAACAGACGAGCCCCCCGCTCCCCCGTCTCTTCAAAATGGATGAATCAAACCAGCCGAAAATGCGCCAAAGCCGCCGTGCAACCAAACACACTAGCGTTTGTTCGCTCCTCCCCAACACGCCCGCTTATTGGCGACTTCTGCCAGATGCGCCCAAATCATTAGCCCGTTTGAATCATCACGTCTCCCAGGCCCCGCCCTGCTCTCTGATAGGCTCCACCTTCACCGTGGGGTCCTGTTAGTCAAGATGCTATGAGAGCGCACGGCCGCAAAACAAAAATGGTCGCTGCTTTGCCCGCCCCCTGGCTTCCACTCCAGAGTTGCAGATTCGTCTTGAGCCGTGTCTTAGAAAGGCTAGAAAAAAAGATTTATATAGGGTTCAGCGTTGGTCAGTGTTAGTTAATAGTGTTTCATCTCGTCTGCCTTGATCACCTAGAAAATCCTCTAATAGCAAAACCCGTGAGGTGGACAGCAGATTCGTCACTAAGGGGCTGCTACAGAATTGGAGGGAAATTCCTTAGGTTCAAAAAATTTGACCTTAAACCTACAAGCCCCTTACCGTGGCTTCAGAATTAATCCTCAGGGACCTAACCAGGCTGCTGGAGTAGAGAGGCAGGATCATAATCAAGGAATGTCTTCATCCCCAATTTCCACTCTCCATTCTGGACCTTGAGATCCACTTCAGGGTCATTAAAGTCCCAGTCTCGTACATTACTATTTTTAAAAAAGAGTCAGGTGTGCAATAATTAAAAGCGTGAGCTCTGGGTCCACAAGATATTTAAGTTGGAATCCCAGGTCCACTACTTAACAGTCGTATAACTTTTCTTCTCTGTGCCTCAGTTTTCTCATCTGTAAAATGGGAAAAATAGTACCTAAAGACATAGGCTTATTAGTATTAAATGAGTTGATATATCTATCAAAAGCCTTTAGGATAGTCTCTGGCTCACAGTAAGTGCTATGTAACTGTTAAATTCAAATTTTAAAAGATGATTCCATTCCTGGGTAGAGATGGGTGGAGCTGGCTCAATTCTATTGATTTACTCTTGTACTTTGAAAAGCAAAACTAAACAAAGACTCTTTCAAGTCATATAACTGAAAATAAGGCACATCATTTCATTTAAATCGTGAACATTTGTTGAATGCCTGACACTGTCAAGGCAGAGCTCAGGATCCCTATGGTAATGGCTAAGGCTGAGCCTGCCGTTGAAAATAGACATCAATCCCTGCCACAGTCAGAATGTTAATAACCCACTGAAGATACACTTCCCAAACAACAACAACAAAACACACCACATCTGCCTTCTGAAAGTTTCCCTTTGTAAAATCTGGCTTCTCGAAAAGAAGAGAATAGCATAGTCCATTAGTGAAGCATTAAACAAATTAATATATTTTGTCTCTTCCATATCATTCCACCCTCTGTCTGCCTTATTTTAATTTTTAATTTTAATTTTTATTTTTTTGATGAGACGGAGTCTCATTCACTGTGCTGCCCAGGCTAGATTGCAGTGTCGCGATCTCTGCTCACTGAAACTTCCACCTCTCAGGTTCAAGGGATTCTTCTGCCTCAACCTCCCGAGTAGCTGGGATTACAGATGTGCACTACCAACTAATTTTTGTATTTTTTAATGGAGACGGGATTTCACCATGTTGGCCAGGCTCGTCTCGAACTCTTGACCTCAACTGATTGGCCCACCTCGGCCTCCAAAAGTTCTGAGATTAAAGGTGTGACCCACAACGCAACACTCGCCCCCATTTTTTAATTGTGGTTAAAAAAATACATATGTGTACCATTTTATCTGACTCTAAGTGTGCAGTCATGCGCATTAACATATTCACATTGTATGCAACCATCACCACCATTCAACACCAGAACTTTGTCATTTTCCCAAACTGAAACTCTGTACCCATTAAACACTAACTCCCCACTCTTCCCCATTCCCCACAGTCCCTGGCAACCACCATTTTACTTTCTGTATGAACCTGACTGTTCTAGGAATCTCATGTTGGTGGAATCATACAGTATTTGCCCTTTTGTGATTGGCTCATTTCACTTAGCATAATGTCATCCAGGTTTATCCATGTTGTAGCAAGTGTCAAAATTTCCTTTCTGTTAAAGGCTGAATAATATTCCATTCTATGTATACATCACATTTTGTTTATCCATTCATCTATCAATGAATGGATGAATGTTACTTCCACCTTATGGCTATCATGAATGGTGCTGCTGGGCAAGCAGGGGTACAAATATGTTTCAGTACCTACTTTCCTTCCTGGATATATACCCAGAAAGGGAATTGCTAGATCATATGGCGATTCTGTTTAATTTTTTGAAGAACTGCCGTAAAGATTCCCCATCAGCTGTATCATTTTACACTCCTACCAGCAATGCACAAGTGTTCCAATTTCCCCATGTCCTTGTCAACTTTTTTTATAATAGCCATCCTAATGAGAGTCCATATATATATATATATTTATTATTATTATTATTTTTTTTTTTTACAGAGTCTAGCTCTGTCACTCAGTCTGGAGTGCAGTGGCATGATCTCAGCTCACTGCAGCCTCCACCTCCCTGGTTCAAGCAATTCTTCTGCCTCAGCCTCCAGAGCAGCTGGGATTACAGGCATACACCACCCCACCTAGCTAACTTTTGTATTTTTAGTAGAGACAGGGTTTCACCATAATGGTCAGGGTGGTCTTGAACTCGACCTCAAGTGATCCACCCACCTCGGCCTCCCAAAGTGCTGGGATTACAGGCATGAGCCACCACCACACCCAGCTCCATATATGTTTTGGCTAAATTTATTATTATACCTACCATTGTCAGAATGCCAGGGTAGAAACTTGGGTAGCAGAGTGATCACCAAGTAGCTTTTCTGGGGTCTCTTTTATTAGGACAAATTGTTATTATTTTAGCAAATACTATTATTTGGTATTGTGGGATGAGGAAGAGGAATTTTTGTTACTCGTTTATTAGGTAGTGAACAGAAATGGCCATAGTCAACAAGCGCAGGCAGGTGGAAATTTCAGAACAGGTCTTCAGGGCATTGGCCTGATAGTGTAGTGCAAGGCCAATATACAAATGGCCACTGAATGAAGACTCTCCCCCTTCCAAGGTCAGGCTCATATCCTACTTCTCTCTTCACTGCAGCTTCAGCTAATATCTTCCTTCCATTTGCTCATTTATTCACTTAGTATTTCAACCAACACTGTCTCTCAGGGAGGAAATAACTAAAGACTTGAACTTCCAGTTTACTTTTTAGTAGATAAGTACAGAACTATGGCCAGTAGTGTCAAAAGAACGTGGAATGCAGTCTCCAAGGTCAGTTCCCTCTAACCTGTCCCCCAGTAACCTGCCCTGTGTACCTGTCTTATCCACAATCAATTTGCTGGAAACTGAAGAAAGACACTGATCATAGAATAGGTAAGGTTTTAGAAGCACTATGTGATAATGCTGAAGGGACAATGTGTGTAATGAAACTAGGAGAATCTATGAAAGCAGAAAAGGCTCAAGAGAAAGAAAAGGTGGAATTCTTCCTTTTCCCTGGAAATGAAATCTTATGAGCTTTTAAACACAGTGCTTAATTCCCCACTATTATTTTAGTTTTGTTTTGAGAAGTACCATTTTCCTTCTCTTTCATACATGTTAGATAGTAAGAACTGGCAGTGCTGAGATGGTGAGACTGATGAGTCTTCCATATACCCAACAAAAACGTTTTTCCATCAAGGGTTACGCTGTAGCAGCTGGGAGCTTCCGAAAAATCTTTCAGCACTTTGTGCTGGGCACTTCCAGTTCTGTGAACTCATGCAAATCAACCAACCAGGTCTAAAGACAGACACTGCTTCCACTGACCACAGGACCACAGAAGGGTACCCCTCTTTGGAGATGCTGCTAGGAAGTTAAAGCTTCTCTAAGTCCTTTTTTTCTGATTTGTACTCTTGAAACTTCTACCTCCAACCTGCTGGCTCTCTCTGTACCACCATTCTAGAATACAGGATGGGCTAGAAGAACTGGATTAGGTTAGTCTCTCTACAACCCGAGGCCGAGTAGCCTGCTTGGAGATAGGTCCATGATTAAAAAGGATATTTTCCTTGTCTGCATTTTCTCCAGTGTGTATTTCTTTGCTCCAGATTCCCAGCTTCCTCTCTACTTTGAAAATTAAGAGCTAAGCTTAGGTGAATTCGCACCACTAGACAATAAAGATGTACAACTCGATGTCCAGTTTACACTGAAGAAAAATGCCACAAGACTGACTTGCTGTTTTGCTGGACACCAATAAAATCCATAGAAAACTTGCCATTGTAACATTGAGGGAGACACAACTTTATCTGTGTAAACCACTGTCAAATATTGTGAGGTGAGCACTGCTGAAAAGGGAGGCCCCAAGGTAGAACAAAAGGAGCGCTGAACTTGTAATCAAGATTGTCTGTCTCTGAGCTCCGTAATTAACTACCTAGGCGACCTTTAGCAAATTTCAAACTCCCTGTGCCTCAGCTCCTTGATCTGTGTAATGGGGATAATTATACTGGTCCTTATCTACTTCACAGGGTTAGCATAACAAGAAAAAAAAAATGGGCTCACTCGTGAAAGTAGTTTGTAGACCATGAAGCACTGTGAGAGGTAGAATGGGATCACATTCTCTTCACTCAAGGAAAAACCCAAATTCCCACAGCTGATTTATTCCTCCAACAGAACACAACCATCCCTGAATACTGGAAACAGTTAAAATCTGCTCACAGCTTCCAGATGGAGAAAAGGTGCAGTGATGAGGAGCGATGACCATCAGCTTGCAGGACTGGGATGCACTTTCTCTTTCCTAGAGAGAGACATGACATTCTCTACCTCCTAACTATTCCTGGGAGAATTAATCTATTCCAGCCAGGACCGAGTGGGCATGATTTCACTAACTAGTGCTAACCTTTCTGCCTCTGTATGGGTTCCAGCTCAGTATCTCTAACTGCCTAACACGTATTTCCACTTGGATATCAACAAGCTCAATTTATTTATGTCAAAAATGTCATCTTTCCCACCCACATTATTTTTCTGACTCCATTCCTGTCCTCTGTATCATTTTCCCCTGTCAGTTTTATTGAGGTATAATTGACAAATAAAAAATGTATATATTTAAGTTGTACATCATGTTTTGATACATTATGAAATGATTACCACAGTCAAGCTAATTAACATGTCCATGGCCTCACAGTTACCTTTTTTTGGTGTAGTGAGAACACTTAAGATCTACTCTCCTGGCTGGGCATGGTGGCTCATACCTGTAATCCCAGCACTTTGGGAGACTGAGGTGGGTAGATCACCTGAGGTCAGTAGTTCCAGACCAGCCTGACCAACATGGTGAAAACCCATCTCTACAAAAAATACAAAAATTACCCAGGTGTGGTGGCAGGTGCCTGTAATCCCAGCTACTTGGGAGGCTGAGGCAGGAGAATTGCTTGAACCTGGGAGGCAGAGGTTGCAGTGAGCCAATATCTCACCACACTTCAGTGTGGGGGACAAGAGCAACACCTCGTCTCAAAAAAAAATCGACTCTCCTAGCAAATTTCAAGTATATAAAAATTTTAACTATAGTCATCATATTGGACATTAGGTTTCTAAAACTTGTTCATCTTATAACTGCAAGTTTGTGCCCTTTCACCATCATCTCCCTATTGTCCCCACCCTCTAACCCCTGGTAACCACCCTCTACTCTCTCTCTTTTTTTTATTGCATTGTAGGTTTTGGGGTACATGTGAAGAACATGCAAGATTGTTGCATAGGTACACACATGGCAGTGTGATGTGCTGCCTTCCTCCCCATCACCTATATCTGGCATTTCTCCCCATGATATCTCTCCCCAACTGCCCACCCCCACTGTCCCTTCCCTATTTCCCCCCAACAGACCCCAGTGTGTGATGCTCCCCTGCCTGTGTCCATGTGTTCTCATTGTTCAACACTCACCTATGAGTGAGAACACGCGGTGTTTGATTTCCTGTTCTTGTGTCAGTTTGCTGCTAATGATGGTTTCCAGGTTCATCCATGTCCCTACAAAGGACACGAACTCATCGTTTTTGATAGCTGCATAGTATTCCATGGTGTATATGTGCCACATTTTCCCTGTCCAGTCTATCATTGATGGGCATTTGGGTTGATTCCAGGTCTTTGCTATTGTGAACAGTTCTGCAATGAACATTCATGTGCACGTGTCCTTATAGTAGAACGATTTATAATCCTTTGGATATCTACCCAGTAATGGGATTTCTGGGTCAAATGGAATTTCTATTTCTAGGTCCTTGAGGAATCGCCACACTGTCTTCCACAATGGTTGAACTAATTTACACTCCCATCAACAGTGTAAAAGTGTTCCTATTTCTCCACATCCTCTCCTGCATCTGTTATCTCCAGATATTTTAATAATCACCATTCTAACTGGCGTGAGATGGTATCTTAATGTAGTTTTGATTTGCATTTCTCTAATGACCAGTGATGATGAGCATTTTTTCATATGTTTGTTGGTCTCATGTATGTCTTCTTTTGTAAAGTGTCTGTTCATGTCCTTTGCCCACTTTTGAATGAGCTTGTTTGTTTTTTTCTTGTAAATCTGTTTATTGCAAAAATTTTTTCCCATTCTGTTGGTTGCCAGTTCACGCTAATGACTGTTACTTTTGCTGTGCAGAAGCTGTGGAGTTTGATTAGGTCCCATTTGTCTATTTTGGCTTTTGTTGCCAATGCTTTTGGTGTTTTAGTCATGAAGTCCTTGCCTACACCTATGTCCTGAATGGTTTTGCCTAGGTTTTCTTCCAGTGTTTTTATGGTGTTAGGTCTTATTTAAGTCTTTAATCCATCTGGAGTTAATTTTAGTGTAAGGTGTCAGAAAGGGGTCCAGTTTCTGCTTTCTGTACTTGGCTAGCCAGTTTTCCCAACACCATTTATTAAACAGGGAATCCTTTCCCCATTGCTTGTTTTTGTCAGAGTTGTCAAAGATCGGATGGTTGTAGATGTGTGGTGTTGTCTCCCAGGCCTCTGTTCTGTTTTTTTCTCTTTTTTTGAGACAAAGTTTCACTCTTGTTGTCCAGGCTGGAGTGCAATGGCTCCATCTTGGCCCACTGCAACCTCCACCTCCCAGGTTCAAGTGATTCTTCTGCCTCAGCTTCCCAAGTAGCTGGGATTGCAGGCATGTACCACCTTGCCTGGCTAATTTTGTATTTTTAGTAGAGACGGAGTTTCTCCATGTTGGTCAGGCTGGTCTTGAACTCTCGACCTCGGGTGATCCTCCCGCCTCAGCCTCCCAGAGTGCTAGGATTACAGGTGTGAGCCACCATGCCTGGCCTCTACTCTATTTTACTATGAGATCCACTTTTCTGAGATTCTACCCACTGGATAAATGAGATCATGCAGTATTTGTCTTTCTATGCCTGGCTTATTTCACTTAGTATAATGTCTTCCAAGTTTGCACATGTTTTGCAAATGGCAGAATTTCCTTTAAGGCTGAAAAAGATTCTGTTGTGTGTATGCATGTATACACACACACCCATCACATTTTCTTTATCCATTCACCCACTGATAATCTGATTCCATATTGTGGCTATTGCACATAATGCTGTGATGAACATAGGAGTGTAGATACCTCTTTGAGATGCTGATTTCATTTTCTTTAGATATATATCCAGAAGTGGGACTGCTGGATCATATGGTAGTTCTATTTTTAAATTTTTTGAGGAAACTTTATTCTGCTCTCCACAATGGCTGTACCAATTTATATTCTCACTAACAATGTATAAGAGTTCCTTTTTTTCCACATCCTCACCAACAATTATCTTTTTTTTTTCTCTTTGAGACAGAGTCTTGCTCTGTTGCAGGCTGGAATGCAATTGCATGGTCTCAGCTCACTGTAACCTCCGCCTCCCAGGTTCAAGCAATTCTCCTGCCTCAGCCTCTGGCCGGGCTGGTCTCGAACTCCTGACCTCAGGTGATCCACCCACCTTGGCCTCCCAAAGTGCTGGGATTACAGGCATGAGCCACTGCACCCGGCTCATTGTGGTTTTGATTTGCATTTCCCTGATGCCCAGTGATGCTGAGCACCTTTTCGTATACCTGTTGGCTGTTTGTGGGGCATTTGTATGTCTTCTTTAGAAAAATATCTATTCAGGGCCTTTGTCCATTTTTTATTTGGGTTATTTGGGTTTTTGTTTTTCATGGTTTTTCTTTTTTTGCCATTGAGTTACATGAGTTCCTAAATATATTTTGGATATTAATGCCTTGCTGAATACATGGTTTGCAGATATTTTCTCCCATTCTGTAGGCTGCCTTTTCATTTTGTAGATTGTTTTCTTTGCTGTGTGTTATCATCTTCCTCTTAGCTCCCTGAGTTCAAATCTTTGTACTACTGACTCCACCCCATGCCTCACTGTTAGTCTTCAATGTGGAAACCTTCTTCGTAGCATTTCTCAGATTCACTTCCACTTGCCATTTACATTGTCACCATTCATGCTTAAACTACTATAACAGTCTTTCTTCTCTCCTTTTTCTATAATCTGTAGTAGATACAACAGACAGTATCACCTTCCTAAATCGAGGTACTCATACCATTCTCATACTCACATTTTCAGTAAGTCCATACAACTTCCACAATAAAGGCTAGACTGTACTAGCATTTAAGCTACCACCAGAAAGAGTTCTCAAGCACAAATCTAATATTACTCTACTTAAAATACCTCCACAAGCCAGGCACCATGGCTCATGCCTGTGATCCCAGCACTTTGGGAGGCTGAGGCAAGCACCTCACTTGAAGTTAGGAGTTTGAAACTAACATGGTAAAACCCCATCTCTACTAAAAATAATAATTTAAAAAATTGGCTGGGCCATGGTGGTGTGCGCCTGTAATCCCAGCTACTCGGGAGGTTGAGACATAAGAACTGAATCAGCTTGAAAGCCCTGGAAGTGGAGATTGCAGTGAGCTGAGATGCTGCCACTGCACTCCATCCTGGAGACAGAGTGAGACTCCGTCTCAATAAAAAATAAATAAAATAAAATAAAATCCCTTCATGAACTGGGGAAAATATTTGCAATATGTGTGACAAAAGGTTAATGTTCATAATATAAAAAGAGCTTTTTAAAAGTCACAAGAAAAAGACAAAATGAAAACAGACATAGAATACAAATAGGTGACTCATACAATAAAAATGACTAATGCATTTAAAAATATGATCACTTGTAACAAAAACAAATTAAAAAAATTTTTCTAGCATGAACACTGGAGGATCAGAAAAGGTAAATTATTTTAAGAAAATTAAAAAAATATTTCATTTCTTAGATTGGTAAAGGTTGAAAACTGTCTTGTTAAGGATATGGTGAAACTGGCCTCTCAGAGGTGGGAGTTTATATCAAAGTGCATATTCTCTGACTCATTTCTAGGAGTTCCTAAAGAAGTTTCACATACATTTTTTTGTTTGTTTTTTGAGACGGAGTTTCACTGTAGTTACCCAGACTGGAGTGCAATGGCACGATCTCAGCTCACCGCAACCTCCGCCTTCCGGGTTCAAGCAATTCTCCTGCCTCAGCCTCCTGAGTAGCTGGGACTACAGGCGTGCACCACCATGCCCAGCTAATTTTTGTATTTTTAGTAGAGACGGGTTTCACCTTGTTGACCAGGATGGTCTCGATCTCTTAACCTCATGATCCACCCACCTCGGCCTCCCAAAGTGCTGGGATTATATGTGTGAGCCACCGTGCCCAGCCAAATTTTTAAATATATAAATGTTAGTTTGTAATACCCTTTATAATAGAGGTAAAAGGAATACCCCAAATATCCATTAATAGATAACTGGCAAAGGCCAGGCACAGTGGCTCATGCCTATAATCCCAGCACTTTGGGAGGCTGAGGGAGGTGGATCACCTGAGGTCAGGAGTTCGAGACCAGCCTGGCAAACCCAGTGAAATCCTGTCTCTACTAAAAATACAAAAAGTCGGGCATGGTGGCAGGTGCCTGTAATGGGGCCAGCTACTCAGGAGGCTGAGGCAGGAGAATTGCTTCAATCCAGGAGGCGGAGGCTGCAGTGAGCTGGGATTGCATCCCTGGACTCCAGCCTGGGCAACAGAGCAAGGCTCTGTTTCAAAAAAATAAAAATAAAAAAGATAACTGTCAACATAAATTATTAATATGTCCACACAGTCCTATGCAACAATGAAAAGGAATGAGCTAGAACTGGCTTTTCTCATCTTTGGTCGGCACAATAATAACTCCCCCAAAATGTCCTCCTAGTTCCTGGAATCTGTGAATATGTTAGCAGGGAGTAACTTTGCTAATAAGCTGATCTTGAGGTGGGATAATTAACCTTTATTATCCAATTGGGCCCAATGTAATCACAAAGTCCTTAAATGTGGAAGAGGAACTGGGCATGGTGCCTCACGCCTGTAATCCCAGAACTTTGGGAGGCCGATGTGGGTGGATTGCTTCAGGCCAGAAGTTCGAGACCAGCCTTGTCAAATGGCAAAACCATGTGTACTAAAAACACAAAAACATGCCTGTAATCCCAGCTACTCAGGAGACTGAGGCATGAGGATCCCTTGAACCCGGAAGATGGCGGTTGCAGTGAGCTGAGGTTGTGCCACTGTATTTCAGCCTGGATGACAGAGCAAGGCTATTTCCCACAACACCCCCTGCCCTGCAAAAAAAAAAAAAAAAAAAGAAAAGAAAACAAAGTGTAACAAAGTGGAAGATGAAGGAACAGATATGGTGGCTCATGCCTGTAATCCCAGCATTTTGGGAGGCTGAGGCAGGAGGATAGTTTGGGCCCAAGAGACCTGCCTGGGCAACATAGCATCCTCTTCCTTGGCCTCTCAAAGTGCCTGTCTCTACAAAAATTTAGGAAAAAAAAATTAGCCATGTGTGGTGGCATTGGCCTGTGATCCTAGGTACTCAGGATGCTGAGGTGGGAGGATTGCTTGAGCTCGGGAAGTCTAGGCTGCAGTGAGCTGTGGTCATGCCACTGCACTCCATTCCGAGCAACAGAGTAAGATAATCTGTCTCAAAAGCATAATCCAACCAGTGGAAGTGGGAGGCAAAAAAGGTCAGAGTGATGAGATATGAGAAAGGTTTTATCAGCTATTGCTGGCTTTGAAGATGAAGAAAGGGAGCCATGAGCCAAGGACTGTGGGTAGCCTCTAGAAGCCAGAAAAGGCAAGAAAATGATTCTTCCCTAAAATAGCTGCTAGAGAGGAGTGCAGCCCTGCCAACACCAATTTTACCCTAGTGAGGCCCATTTTGGACTTCTGACCTCTAGAGCTGTAAGATAATGAGTGTTGTTTTAAGCCACTTATAAAAGAAGTAATGTTTATGTTTTTCAATAAGAAGAAAAAGATTAAAAATGCCCTTTCAATAGTTTTCTACTGTAGGGTGAAGTCCAGGCCAGATGTGGTGGCTTACATCTGTAATCCCAGCACTTTGGGAGGCTGAGGTTAGAGGATCACTTGAAGCCAGGAGTTCGAGGCTGGAGTGAGCTATTGTGAGTAATGACCACATTACTACACCTGGGTAACAAAGTGAGACCCTCTTAAAAAAAAAAAAAGATGAAGCCTAAACACTTCAGCATGGCATACAGACTCTCATTAATTTGACCCGAACTCCAATCTCATTTTCTCACCTCTACCTTTGCTATGATCTGTATGTTTTGTGCCCTTCCAAAATTCATCTGTGTTTTTTTGAGGCAGGGTCTTGCTCTGTTGCCCTGGCTGGAGTGTAGTGGTGCAATCATAGTGCACTACAGCCTCAAACTCCTAGGTTCAAGCCATCTTCTGCCTTGGCCTCTCAAAGTGCTGGGATTACAGATGTCAGCCACTGCACCTGGCCCCATTTTTGTATTTTTTGTAGAGACAGGGTCTCACTTCGTTGACCAGACCGGTCTCAAACTCCTAGCTTCAAACAATCCTCCCACCTCAGCACTCAGGGTGCTGGGATTATAAGTGTGAGTCATTGACTGGGTGCAGTGGCTCACGCCTATAATCCCAGCACTTTGAGAGGCCAAGATGGGTGGATCATGAGGTCAGTTCAAGACCAGCCTAGCCAAGATGCTGAAACGCCGTCACTACTAAAAATACAAAAATTAGTTGGGCATGCACCAGTAATCCCAACTACTCAGGAGGCAGAGGCAGGATAATTGCTTGAATGTGGGTGGCAGTATGAGACAAGATTGTCCTACTGCACTCCAGCCTGGGTGACAGAGCAAGACTCTGGCTCAAAAAAAAAAAAAAAAAAAAAGGCGGGGCGCTATGGCTCCTTTGGGAGGCCGAGGCGGGTGGATCATGAGGTCAGGAGTTTGAGAGCAGCCTGGCAAGTTGATGAAATCCCCTCTCTACGAAAAATACAAAAATTAGCGGGATACAGTGGCAGGTGCCTGTAATCCCAGATACTTGGGAGGCTGAGGCATGAGAATCACTTGAACCCAGGAGGTAGAGGTTGCAGTGAGCTGAGATTGCACCATTTCTCTCCAGCCTGGGCGACAGAGCAAGATTCTGTCTCAAAACCAACCAACCAAACAAATAAACAAATGAAGTGTGAGTCATTATGCCCAGCCTAAAAATTCGTATGTTAAAATTGATTTCCCAATATGTTGGTACTAGGAGTAAGGGCCTTTGGGAGGTGACTAGGTCATGAAGGTGGAAGGCTCCTGACTGGGATTACTGCCCTTATGAAAGAGGCCATGGGGAGCTTGTTTGCCCCTTCTGCCATGTGAGGAAGCAGCAAAAAGGTGCCACCTATAAAGAGGGGCGCCCTCACCAGACACCAAATCTGCTGGCACCTTATCTTGGACTTCCAGCCTCCAGAATTGTGAGCAATGCATTTCAGTTGTTTATAGGTTACCCAAATCTAAGGGATTTTGTTATAGCAGCCTAAACAAAGAGAATGCTGCCGTCCCCTTGCCAGCTCCAGCTATAATGAATATCCACTATTTTCCTCATTTCCTGTAGTCTTCCAGTTGGCAAGCTCTCATCCAGCTTGAGCATCCTCTCTTTCACAAGGCTTTCCCTGGCCTCATCCTTGTCCTCCATCACCAGAAGAAGACTTGGTGCTCTCTGTACTGAGACTCGATTCTTTTCACATGTCCATCTGCTTTCTGGACTGGCCTTCCTAGACAGGAACCTTCTCTTCCCTAGCCCTGCATCTTATATACCTAATGAAGTACCTGGCACATGGTAGGTATACCACTATTGCTTAAATTAATGACCTAAACAATCTACCAGTCATCTAAGTTTATTTCCCACTGGTTTAAACATACACCCTGGGTTCTACTGGCTACTTCCCAAACCTGCATAAGAATTCTAAGCTTCTTTCATCCAACCTGAAATCTTGTCTCAGCTCTTAATTTTTATCCATCTCAAATGCTACTTTGAAAACTCTTTCTTGACCTCATTCTTCTTTGGACTCAATGGCATAGGTTTTTTTTTTTTGTGACGGAGTTTCGCTCTTGTTACCCAGACTGGAGTGCAACGGCACAATCTCGGCTCACTGCAACCTCTGCCTTCTGGGTTCAAGCAATTCTCCTGCCTCAGCCTCCTGAGTAGCTGGGACTACAGGCGCGCACCACCATGCCCAGTTAAGGCATAGGTTTTCATATCACCTACTACTCCTCCTGTGACCATGGACACATAAATGGCATGTAATAAAGAATATTTTGTTTAGGCTAGGTGCCGTGGCTCATGTCTGTAATCCCAACATTTTGGGACACCGAGATGAGAGGATGGTTTGAGACTAGGAGTTTGAGACCATGGGCAAAGTAGCAAGCCCCTGTCTCTGGGGGGGATTTTGTGTAAATATGAATACAATTACGTGAAAAAATATTTGCATAAAAGTTGATTGAAGGCAAATTTACTGAAATGTAAATAGAGGTTTTGTTTGGGTTGCTGGGCCCCGGGTGGTTTGGATTTTTTTTTTCATTTTCCTTTGTGAGTAGGTTTTTCATCTTTCATTATGAAAGTATTGGAAAGGCCAGGTACGGTGGCTCACTCCTGTAGCCCCAGCACTTTGGGAGGCAGAGGCGGGCAGATCACCTGAGGTCAGGAGTTCGAGACCAGCCTGGCCAACATGGTGAAACCCCGTATCTACTAAAAATACACAAAAAAAGTTAGCCAGGCGTGGTGGCAGGGACCTATAATCCCAGCTACTTGGGAGACTGAGGCAGGAGAATCTGTTGAACCTGAGAGGCGGAGGTTGCAGTGAGCCGAGAACACGCCATTGCATTCCAGTCTAGGCGACAGAGCAAGGCTCTGTCTCGAAAAAAAAAAAAGTATTAGAAAATTTGTATACCCATTTAATACATTACTGTTCTCACCATATTGAGAACTTGCTAAAGAGAAAAACTTCAAGGAGGCAGTGTAGTATAATAAAGGGCTGTTAAAAAAAAATCACAGTTTTGCCACTTGCTGGCTGTTTAATCTTTGAGCAAAGTCTAAATTTTTTGTTCCTCGTTTCCTCACATATTTATCTCATTGGGTCATTGTGAAAATAAAAACAATCCATGTGAATACTTGGGCAGTACCCAGTTTATAGCAAACAGTCACAGTAGTAACATTAGCTACTGGCTGCGAAGTTGAAACTGGAATGGCTGTCGAAATCTCTGCACTTGCAAACAGAAAGCGATATTCAAAATTAAATGACAGTCACGGAGGTGACATGTCTTAGTAAGTGGAACTTGTCAATGAAACAGCTTGGGAGATGTCTGCACTGCATGCTATTCTAACTGCACCTAATTTGGCCCCAAATTTAATTACATGCATGTCTCTCTTTCACACATGAACATGTTCTCAAAAGCTATCTAACACAAACCAAGAGTTTCAAACCCCAAAGGGCTCAGTTCTGTTTCTCTAAATGTCTGGGCTTATTTTCTAAAATAGGTTTTTCAGGCCAAATGTTTCCCAGAAACCTAAATGACAGAATGGAGACAGAGAATGAGGAGACTTGCAGTTATGCCTTGGCTTTGTTACAAATCCAACCGGCTGGCTTTCAGTCAGTCAAATTTCAAGACATTTGTTCCCTGAAACACAGAATGGGAAGAATTGCTTGCTTTCTTATTTCAAAGATAGTGTAAGAGGCATATATAACTCACAGATCTGACGGAAGAATTCTATACGAAATAAATCATAAAATATCTCTTTCCTCTTCCTATCTGCTTTCTTTATTCCCATGAACATGTAATTAGTTCTTAATCGGATGAACTTTAACTTGATTGTGAGTTAAATTAGAATGTACAAAACAGTACCCATCATCATGCGATGGTTAATTTTATGTATCAACTTGACTGGACCACAGGGTGCCCAAATACTTGGTCAGACATTATTTTGGGTGTTTCTGTAAGGGTGTTTTGGATGAGATTAACATTTATATTGGCAGACTGAGTAAAGCAGATTGCTCTCCCTAGGTGGGCTTCATCCAATCAGTTGAAGGCCTGAGTAGAACAAAATACTGCCTTCCTCCAAGTAAAAGAGAATTCTCCTGACTGATGGGCTTTGAACTGGAACATTGGCTCTTCCAGCCTGCTGGACATCAGCTCTGCAGGTTTTTTTTTTTTTTTTTGAGACAGTGTCTCGCTCTGTCACCCAGGCTGGAGTGCAGTGGTGCAATTTTGGCTTGCTGCAACCTCTGCCTCCTGGATTCAAGCAATTCTCCTGCCTCAGCCTCCCAAGTAGCTGGGACTATAGGCACCCAACACCATGCCTGGCTAATTGTTGTATTTTTTAGTAGAGATGGGGTTTCATCATGTTGGCTAGGCTCATCTTGAACTTCTGACCTCAAAGGATCCACTCGCCTCAGCCTCCCAAAGTGTTGGGACTATAGGCATGAGCCGCTGCACCCAGCCAAGCTCTGCAGATTTTGGATTTGTCAGCCTCCATAATTGTGTGAGCCAATTCCTTATAGTAAACACATATATACTTATATATCTATATTTCCCTATATATTTATTTCTATATAACTTATATTTATAATATTTATCCCTCTTATTGGTTCTGTTTCCCTGGAGGACTCTAATATAAAACAATATCATTATACCAAAACTGCAGCTGAAACTTGAGAGAATTCAGGTCATCCTGGAAAACTAAATGCAGGCAGGGTTTTTCTAACAACAAAGGTCATATATTCTGTCTATATTCTGAAGTCTTTGGTATTTACGGCAGAATCAAAAAATATATGTAGAAACATGGTGAAACCCTGTCTCTACAAAAAATACAAAAATTAGCTGGGCATGGTGGCATGAGCCTGTAGTTCCAGGTACTCATGAGGCTGAGGTGAGAAGGTTGGAGGATTGCTTGAGTCCAGGAGGTTGAGGCTGTAGTGAGCTGAGATAGCACCACTACACTCCAGCCAGGGCAACAGAGTAAGACCCTGTCTTTAAAAAAAAAAGGCATAATGCAACACTGGGTGTGGTGTGTGGGGGCTTGTGCCTCCTATAATCCCAGCACTGTGGGAGGCAGAGGTGGGCAGGTCGCTTGAGCTCAGAAAGTCAAGACCAGCCTGGGCAACATGGTGAACCTGTCTTTATGAAAATACAAAAATTAGCCAGGTGTGGTGGCATGTGCCTATAGTCCCAGCTACTTGAGGCTGAGGTGGGAGGATGGCTTGCATCCAGGAGGTCAGGGCTGCAGTGAGCTGAGATTGCACCACTGCACTCTAGCTTCAGTGACAGAGTGAGACCCTGTCTCAAGAAAAACCCCAGAAAACACAACTCTCTCTCTCTCTCTCTCTCTCTCTCTCTATATATATATATATATATATATATATATATATGTAGAGTTTTTTCCAGAACACCTCATTTTCTAGTGACTTCCTACCTATTCTAGCCTGCAGTTTTGGGGGTTATTTGGCTGTAACAGATGAGTCACTTACATGGCTGAGGAAATCTTCCTACACACAGTGAACCAAGAAGGGTAGAGGGGAAAAAATGCATTGAGTTTTGTTTCCTTGGGCAATCTGGTTACTGGATTTTACAGAATTCCATGGAAATTTTTGCATCCTCTAAACATGAGCTGTAACCATTGTCTAGAACAGCATCAGGCAAGAAAGGCCACACTTTAGATAGAGATCATATAAAGACAGACCACCTCAGAAAAAGTTAAATCTGGAGAGGATAGGAAACAGTGAGGGACCCCAGCTGGAGAAAGTGAATTAGGGAAATATCTTGGGGTAATTCTGGCTCAATAGTAGTGATAAAACAGCAAACCATTCTTTTTTTTTTTTTTTTTTGAGATGGAGTCTCACTCTGTCGCCAGGCTGGTGTGTAGTGGCCCAACCTCGGCTCACTGCAACCTCCGCCCCCTGGGTTCAAGCGAGTCTCCTGCCTCAGCCTCCCGAGTAGCTGGGACTGCAGGCATGCTCCACCATGCCCAGCTGATTTTTGTATTTTTAGTAGAGATGGGGTTTCACCATGTTGGCCAGGGTGATCTTGATCTCTTGACCTCATTGACCCACCGCCTTGGCCTCCCAAAGTGCTCCAGTTATAGGCATGAGCCACCACGCCAGGCCTAGCAAACCATTCTTTATTGCTAAAGGGCATTCCCTGACCTACAATCTCCTCTGCCTCACTCGTTTGGTCACTCAGTTATAGTCTGTTCAAAGAAGAAAGCCAAGGCAGACACTACCCCACAGCTGTGTTCTCAGCCCTTGGTTTCTGAGAACACTCTTGGGGAACTATGTTTTCTTTTTGGCCAAAGACCAGCTGAGTGGTTGGAGAGGGATCTTGTTGCAAATATAGGACCGTCTGTAGGGAGGGGCTGCAATATCTATGTTCTAAACAATTTTGGACGATACTCTTTTGAATGCTCCAAAGACGTAGCATCCGAATGATGAGACCTAATTATTTTTAGTAGCATCACATTTCCATTTATGTAAATATTTTATTTTTCCTGATCATAATTTCTTTTCTTTATGGATGGGGACACGAAGAGAAATTAGTTATATTTCAGTTCCTCCTTTAATTAGTTTCAGGCATGTAACGTTCACCAGTTGGGAGAGAATATCCAGAAGGGCTGGCTGGCTGGCCAGCCTCTAGCAATGCTTGAAAAAGGAGGTAAATCCTGAGTCAGCAAATGGGAAAAGAAAGCACATTCAGTTTTTCAAAAGGTCACATTTTCAAGCAGTGTCTGGCATGTTACATCAAGTACTGAATTGGTACTAGGCAGATGGATCTAAGCAATTGGTATTAGTAAATTAACAGGTAAACAGAATAATATTTACCTTCATTTTATTTTTATTTTTTATAGAGATGGGGTTTGACCATGTTAGCCAGGATCATCTCAATCTCCTGACCTCGTGATCCATCCACCTCGGCCTCCCAGAGTGCTGGGATTACAGGCATGAGCCTCCGAGCCGGGCCTACCTTCATTTCGGCTTGCCTGTAATCCCAGCACTCTGGGAGGCCGAGGCGGGCGGATCACGAGGTCAGGAGATCGAGACGATCCTGGCTAACATGGCGAAACCCTGTCTCTATAAAAAAAATTATAAAAAAAAAAAGATGGAAACAATAGACACTGGGGACTCCTAAAAGTGAGGGAGGGAGTAAGTGTTGACAAACTGCCTACTGGGTACTATGTTCACTATTTGGGAGACAGGCTAAGCAGAAACCCAAACTTCAGCATCACACAATATATCCACGTAACAAACTTCCATATGAACCCCTTGAATAAAAAATTTAAAAAATAAAAAAGAAAGGAATTTAAAAAATAAAGTCTCCATTTCCACAATCCTCTTGAGCTATCCATATAAAACAGCACTTTGACAAACTCACATTTAAGGCCAATCACTACCATGAATACGAGACTTAGTTCTCATTTATTTGTGATTTTGCAGGTGTTCAAACCAATGAATGAAAATCAATTATCTCTTCATATCAATGAAATTTGCTACTCCACTGTTATCTTCAGAATCATCGTAATCAAAACCCTATCTGAAAATGGTAATACAAAAGAGAACTACTAATACAAGGTTTCAGAAGACTTTGCAAGTTAAAATAACTGGCATTAAAAAACCACACAACAAACCACCGAAGATTTGACCCCCCTTTCTCTGATATGTGGCCTCTGATCTCTTCCTTAGGACAGTAGTTTTCAAAGTCTCATGTGTAGCAGAATCAGCAAAGAGCTAACAGAGTATATAGAAACCCAGGATTTGTCCTTAAATGTAAATACAAAAGGTCTGGGTCTTTGTATCTTTACCAAGTTCTCCAGCAATGGTTCCCAAACCAGGCTGTTCACAATCACCTGGGAAGCTCTGAAAACAACAACAAATTCCTAGGTTTCATCCCCAGAAATTTTGATTCAGTAGATTTGAGGTTGGGACCCAAAAATCGTAAAACATTTTTTAAAATGTTAACAAACTTCCCAGGTATTTCTGACCAGCCAGATTTGGGAACCCTGACTTAGGACACTTATTTAAAGTCTATCAAAGAACTTTAGGCCTCTGAGTTTACTAAGAATATCGATACCTTTGGGCAGGTTATAAATCACCATCCTTGAGAGAATTTAACAAATTAAACTGTCTCGTAGTGATCTGATACTACAAAACCCTGCTCAATTTAGTACTTAAATTACCTAATGATTTTCTGTCTCTCCACTCTCCTCCCCAAGGCCAGGGCCTCCATGTAATATTTGTTTCCTATGACTAGGTGCCTAAGTGCTCGCAAAGTTGCCCCAGTGGAGGTTGTTAACTTCTTCCTTTTCTTCCATTCAGATTCCCAAAGCTGTGAGGAGCAGACCTATTTCAAAGTGTCACAGCCAACTGATGTCACTTGCAGTATTATGCATTAAGACATCAACCCAGAAACCTGGAAACGAGAGACACTAGACAACCCTATCATGAGAACTAAGCTCTTTGTGGAAGAAAATGCTCACATTGCATGAGATAGGTAGTTTAAAATTTGACTATTCTTTTTTTTTTTTTTGAGACAGAGTCTCACTCTGTTGTCCAGGCTGGAATGCAGTGGCACAATCTCGGCTCATTGCAACCTCTGCCTCCCAGTCAAGCGATTTTCCCACTTTAGCCTCCAGAGTAGCTGGGACTACAGATGCATGCCATCAAGGCCAGCTAATTTTTGTACTTTTAGTAGAGACGAGGTTTTGCCATGCTGGTCAGGCTGGTCTTGAACTCCTGGCCTCAAGTGATCCACTCACCTTGGCCTCCCCAAATGCTGGGATTACAGGTATGAGTTACCATGCCCAGCCAAAAAACTTGACCATTCTTGATGCCAAGACAAGAGAAACTTAATTATGACTTTAGAAGCTTCAAAAAAACAGGAACTTCTGGGTGGCTTCTAGTAGCCAAAAATCCATAGATATCCACACCCACTCCTTCCTCATTCCAGAATCAGATGTTTCCATTCCAAGACAGAAAGAATCTGAGAGCAATGGCCTACAAGAAATTTGGGAAATGACATTTGATCTCATTTTCCTCTCAATTGGAAGTCATGATATCAATGCATACCAAATAGAAAAATAAGCTCAAAAGCAGGTAAGAATTATAATCTCTAAAACGCAGGTGCTGATTTCTTAACCTCCTCACAAAATTCCAGATCACAGATGGAGGAATGATGAGATGATCTTACACAGAAGGCACTAACTGGCACTAACATGAGCCAGCAGCATGTCAAAGGCAAATCCAGGAGATGCAGAAATGCACATGGGTCCCGGGTGTCTTTTCCAAGTGACAATGGGCCTCCTTCCTGGACAGCAGTCAGGAGACAATTCAAATGTACTTAAAAAATTGCCAGGTTGGCAACGAAAGGGAAGAGATTGAGAAGGACTCCCAGAACTGGGATGGAAAATAAGCCAAACACTTCTAGCAGCAGGACCAGCTGGAGGACTTGGTTTGTAGATTGATGTAGTCCCCTTTGGTAGACAAAGACAGGATATCTTCTCTGGAATTTCTCATCATCTTTTCAATGAGGACGCTAAAAAACAAAAACAAGCCTGAGAAGTTTATTTTAGAGGAAAAGCAGAAATAGCAGATGTAGTCTGACTTGTCATCTGTGTTTGGTAAAGACAGAAGGTTTACATGCCCCTTTGTCCCCAGTTATCTAAGGAGAGAAGACAGCATCCCTGACCTTTAGGGGCTGGCATTTCAGTGGCTCTGTCATTACTGGCTCAGAAACAAGAAAAGAGGGTCCACAGGGCCACAGTGGAAGATGGATACATCTTCATGCCTATTCTCAGAACGGCATGAGCTACTTACCTCATAGCCTCATTAATATTTTTGTTCTCCTTGACTGATGTTTCTGTCCAACCTGTGAAACCGTTCTCTTTACTGAACCGGTCAATCTGGTCGCGACTCACTGCCCAAGGGGACAGATCACACTGGCAAAGAGAAAAAATAAAAGGCAACATCATAAACTTTCTGGGATTAAGAATATGGCTCAGATACTGTGGATATAAAACATTTTCCCACCAATGGATAAGAACACCAGCATAGGAAATCTACAGTCAATGTTTTTCCCAAAGAAAATCTCACCCTCAACATCCTTTGAAAGGAGGTAGAGATTATTCTGCCAACTTAAGAAGGGGAAATGGATGCCTAGAATCCGAGAGCATTTTACTTATTTTCTAACCACAGATAGAGGCTAGGGGCCATTTTCTGAGATTGGTCACATACCTTGTTGGCCAAGAGCAGGCAGGGCACGGGCTCTCCATTGGGCAGTGTGAGCTTACTGTCTAGGTCCTGTTTCCACCTCTGGCTGTTGCTGAAGGTAGTGGCATTGGTAACATCAAACATAATAACACAGGCAGAGGCATCCCGATAATATAGTCGTGTCATGGAGGTGAAACGCTCCTGCCCTGGGGAAAAAGGGGAGAGTTCTCAAGAAGGTGACCTGAGAGCCAGCCTCTGTATCCTAACACCTCGCCCTCTCCCCATTCCTTGTGGAAGAGGGCAGTAAGCATATGTGGCAGAGGGAGCCACTCACTTTCCCCCTCTGACTCTTGGTTTTCTATCTATCCCATAAAAGGATAATGAAGCCTGATTATTTCCAAGGCAGATTCGGCACCCAGATTGCTCCAGTCCAAATCTCTGCTCTGCTGCATACTATGTGACTTTAGGCAAATCAAGCTCTCAGTGCTTCAGATTTCTTAACTGTAAAGCAAAGATAAAAGCAGTAGCCTTTTTTATTTTCAAACAGTTTCATTCTTATTTCCCAGGCTGGAGTGCAATAGTGCAATCTTGGCTCACTGCAATCTCTGCCTCCCAGGTTCAAGAGATTCTCCAAAAGCAGCTTTTATGATAGGGTTGGTGTGAGGATTAATGAGTCATTGAATTTAAAATGCTTAGAAGAATGCGTGGCACATAATAAGGATCCACTATTTTTTTTGTATCTATTTTCTGGGGATCTTGTTTTTCACCAAGGTCAGCCTTAAATCTAGAAAAAGCAGCCTCCCCTACTCTGGGAGTGACCACCTATGGTCTGGACAATCCACCACTTTGCCAGCCCCTCCACCCACATACAGACTGCTCCAGATTTATTTAGGGCAAAACATCTACAAAAGCTCTGCATCTATTCAGCTCATGTGTCCTCAGGGCAGCTCAATCATTCTGGCTTCAGAAAAACAATTTCTGGCTTTGCTGCCTCATTTTTTTTTCCCCCTCAGAGCTTGCTGGTTAAATAAAAATTTCTTTGCTTGTTCCTATCCAGTCCTCCCACTTTACCTGCAATATCCCACAGCTGAAGCCGTACTATCTCGGAGTCAGACCACTGGAGAACCTTCAGAGCAAAATCCACTGAAAATATATGCACATTATACTTAATAAAATTTCACTGTAAAAAATGAATAGGGATAAACTCAAATCAAAAAGGCAGTGACAACCCAAGGGACACACAACCAATTCCATTTATCTTTAAGCCCTCAACTCACTGAGATGAATCCACATGCATGTATTAAGTGTGAGATGGATGGTTCATACTCACTCTCCAAAGTAGTTTCCAGTTTTACTCTCTTGTTAAGCTCATTTATTTGCTAAGACTTGTCTCCAAGACTGGAGGCAGGAGTAACTATAGATGGGGGTGGGAGTAACTATGAAAACAACACTCATTCTCAGGTTAAACAGTTTCTGGGAGATTTAGGGGGTTTTCTCAGGAAAGCGATGATGCGGGAGAAGGGGGAAATGAGATAAGTGTGGTTGCTTTTGTATCATCCACATTCAATTTCACTGTTGGTTTCTAATCAAATTGTATTATGAGAAGAACACACCCTGGGGAACTCTACATCCACACTTTTGCAGGTATTATCTTGGGCAAGAATGGAATAAATGGAAAAGGTCCCAGAGGAGTCCCAGGATGAAGACACTGCATGGATGTTGCTGAATCTACCACCAAGTCTGCAAATGCTGACACTCCTTGAGTTAAGGCTGGGTGAGTATTCTGCGGGGAAAGCTTTTGGATAAGGAGAGAAACAGTAATTACTGAGGTTTGGAAACATTATCTTTCACATCTGTGACAGGAATCAAAGCTAAGGGAAATTTAGAATAAACACTGAAAAAAAATTAGCCAGAGTTAATTATGTTCTTTGCTAAAGGAAAACTATAGCAATTATTAAAAATTAACTATTAATAGGAGGACACTTTTAACTCAAATCTGTGAAATCGGGACCTTATGTTATTTAGGAGTGGGAGGGCTGAGTGGTCAAGATAGAGCGTCTGAAACGTTAAATCTTTAATTTTGCCGGACGTAAATTTCTTTATTCTTTTGCTTTTGAGACAGTGTCTTGCTCTGTTGCCCAGGCTACAGTGCAGTGAGTGGTGTGAACAGGGCTCAATGAAGTCTTGACCTCCTGAGTTGAAGCAATCCTCTCGCCTCAGTTTCTCGAGTAGCTGGGACTACAGTTACTTTTTTCTTTAATTTTTGTAGAGGTGGGGTCTTGCCATGTTTCCCATGGCTGGTCTCAAGTAATCCACCTGCCTCAGCCTCCTAAAGTGCTGGGATTGCAAGTATGAACCACCTCACTGGGCCCTACTGTTTTTTTGTTTTGTTGTTTTGACACAGAGTCTTTGCTCTGTCATCCAGACTGGAGTCCAGTAGTGCGATCTTGGTTCACTGCAACCTCCGCCTCCCGGGTTCAAGAGATTCTCTTGCCTCAGCCTCCAAGTAGCTGGGATTACAGGCGTGTGCCACCATGCCCGACTAATTTTTTTGTACTTTTAGTAGAGATAGGGTTTCACCATGTTGGTCAGTCTGGTCTGGAACTCCTAGCCTCAAATGATCTGCCCACCTTGGCCTCCAAAAGTACTGAGATTACAGGAGTGAACCACTGTGCCCAGCCCTGCTGGGGGTTCTTAAGGAGAATGTTTCAGTTGCAATGTAAATGCTTGTTAATTTCTTTTTAAACTTCCATATGAACACGAGCACACATTTTCAATTTTTCCATTAGTACAAGTTTCCTCCCCTTAAGTTATTTTAACAGAGATAATTTTTTTTTTTGAGACAGAGTTTTGCTCTCAGGCTGGAGTTTTGCAGCCAGGCTGGAGTGCAATGGCGCGATCTCGGCTCACCACAACCTCTGCCTCCTGGGTTCAGGCAATTCTCCTGCCTCAGCCTCCTGAGTAGCTGGGATTACAGGCACGCCCCACCATGCCCAGCTAATTTTTTTGTATGTTTAGTAGAGCCGGGTTTCACCATGTTGACCAGGATGGTCTCGATCTCTTGACCTCGTGATCCACCCGCCTTGGCCTCCCAAAGTGCTGGGATTACAGGCTTGAGCCACCACGCCAGGCCTAAATAAAATTTTAAGTTACTCTTCCCCCATCACCAGCTCTTTCTAGCTAAATACCTTCTAATTAACAATAAGGCAATTCTACCTCTGAAAAAACAGTTGAGTCCAAAGGCTACGCCCGAGAAAGAAATGACGGTGTTCCCTTCCTCCCTACCTTCTCCAGTTTGAGGGGAAAAGTGGTGGGAAGATAGATCAGAGAAGTGGTATATTTCACATTCTTCGAAGACTTCCTTGGTTACCTTTATTTAAGCAATCAACGGACAAAAACAGCTCATCAGCCCTCACGGGCATCTGACTGCGTAGCCAAGGAGCCTGTTTGGGGATTTTGTGTCTTCCATCCCACCCACAGCCCCATAACTGAGCTAAAGTTCTTCCGACCACTTCTGCTTCCTGCGTTCTCCCCCAGAAGCCAGGTTAAACACCTTGCGGTTCCTTCCTCAACAGAGAGGGGCAGGACAACAGCCCCAGACTGCAGCTAACCAGGAGGCCCTACAGAGGAGAGGATCTCAGCTGCTTCTGCTGACTGGAGAGATTTGCCCCTGACAGCTGAAAGGCTGAGGCAGGAGACTTGCGTTCACAGTGAGCTCGCAATAAACAGCAATTGCTCATCCTCAGCCTCCCTTCCCTATTCTCATCGTCACTCCTTAGCTCTTACCTTTCTCCAGGCAGTAGGTTCAGGTTAGGAAAATCGAACTGGGGAAACCCAAGAGAGGCGTGTAAACCAAATACCCAACAATTACTCCATCCAGATTCCCAGACACTACTTCCTGGCCCGAAGGACCCAACAACCGACTGCAAATCCCCATCCCACTTGGGTCCCCAGCTCGAGTCCGCGGTCGGGGCCTCTTCCGACTCCTCCCCCCAGAGACGTCTCACCTCCCACCGTGGACTTGTAGTGTTTGCTGAAGCTGTCCTGGGAATATCGCTGCACCAGCGACGTCTTGCCCACTGCGGCGTCCCCCACCACCAGCACTTTGAACAGGTGGTCGCGGCTGCCCATGGCTAGCGGAGTGTGCGTTTTAGAGAGGCGGAAAGTGGGAAGTAGCTTGTTTTAACCCCTTTGGCTCCGGACCCTCTTCAAACTGAAGTGAGGCATTCCCACCCACCGCCTGTGAGGGCTGCTCTGACGAGAAAGCAAAAAAGGAAACTTTGCACTCAACCTATGTGCGCTTCCTCCCCGGGCAGCCACAACCTGGGTGGGGCGCAGGGCGCGAGCTCCGTGCCCCGGCTGTTCGCACCTTCCCCCCTACCCCCCTACCCGACTGCCGAGAAACGGGACCAGGCGCTGCGGAACCTCACCCACCGGGACTTCCCCGGAGCGGCTCCAAGCCAGCAACTGAATCCCAGTCAGCTCATTACACCACTGGGGCCAGATGATGAGGACCCTCCCCTTGCTGCACAAATCAAATTGTGAGGAAAAAGCAGCCGGCACCTTGATTCCCTTGACCCCCCTCCCGCGCCTCTCTCGCCTTCCTCCGCAAGCGTCACGTGCAGGGTTGCCTGGAGCACTACATTTCCCAACTATCCTCGCGGTAGAGAGAACTAGCCGAGTGCAGAGGCTTACCCGCGAAGCCTCCTAGGAAATGTAGTGTATTCATTTTTTTTGTTTTAAACCAACCTACACAATGTTTCAGGGCTTCAAACTCCTTCAACAGTTCGGAATCTTATTTTGAAACGGTTCTGGGTCAGTAAAGATCCCTTAAGAGATTTGTGCAACGTGATCTCACTGGCCTGAATCTGTCCCCAGACAGTTTTCTCCTGTCTTTAAAGGTTTTGCGTAGTTAAGATTAAAACTTATTTCATTAATAAAAGCCCAAGCATCATAGATAATGCTCCAAGTGAAGTCCATTTCCTATTCCTTCAAATAGACAGACAAGCCCAGGACCTCGTGAAATTAATCATATTTTCCGTATGAACGTGCCCAATACCAGGCAAGATCAGGGAAATTTGACCCAAGAGACCATTCCTTGGAAAAACCTATGCCAAAAGTTACAGCATTTAATATCCAGCAATAACAATAAAGATAGACAGAAAACAGAAGACAGTCCCCATTCATACTTCTACAATGCCTGTTCTAACCATGCTATTCATGTATCATTTGAGCTAGAAGCTAATTGAAATACACTGGGAATCGCTGATTTGTTGTGGCTGTTGTTAACAGATCATCATAAAACTAGGGTTTGACAAATAATTCTAATTTCTCAGCCTGTAACTTTACTGACCTGCCTGTCATTTAGGTAGGAGTTGGCAGGACATGAGCTCAATGGCAAGCAAAGAGAGTTCCATTTTCTATACTTTTTCTAGGAATTGAGGAAGAGAACCAGCAAGGCCATGTGAACAGCCCAGGACCAGACACTATGGAGTCTTGCTTAGGTCTCTTGATAGAGAGGCTATCACTTATGTTCTGTGGGGAAAGAGCATGAGCATGGTCCACAATATATTTTGCCCAGAATGTTTGTTGCCCAGGCACAGGAGGTTAGGCCAGGCTACTCACCTTTAAGGATCCAGTTTTCTCTGTTGCTATTTGCTTTGACATAGCTGACCACTCCTTGACATTTGTTTCCCATATGCCTTCTAGGACACTGTTCTTTCTTTTTCATCCTCCTACTTCTCTGATGATTATCTTTTTCTCTGAGGTTTCTCTCCATCCCATTTCCCTCTAAGTGTTTCCTAAAGCTTGATTCTTGGTCTCTGAGACAATCATTCTACAAACTCTTGAGTGAATTGTCCTTGGTGTGAAAGATCTATCTTCACTTTATTTGTTCTTTATCTTCGATCAGTGATATTCAGCTTCCCAAAAGATGCCTTCACCTGGATGTCCGGTCACATCCTCCCTCTTATTACATCACCACAAAAATAGCTCCTTTTCTCAGCTTCCCTATTTCTGTCACTGGACTCATCATTTCTTCCCTCCATGTAGACTTCAGATTCTGAGCATTATTATTTCCTTTATACATGTCCCTTTATACTCTTTTATTTATTTATTCAAGTTTTTGAGACAGAGTCTCACTCTGTCATCCAGGTTGAATCTTGGCTCACTGCAACCTCCACTTCCTGGGCTCAAGTGAGTCTCCTGCCTCAGCCTCCTGAGTAGCTGGGACTACAGCTGTGTGCCACCGAGTCGGCTAATTTTTGTATTTTTTGTAGAGATGGGGTTTCACCATGTTGGCCAGGCTGCTCACTGCAACCTCTGCCTCCTGGATTCAAGCAATTCTCCTGCCTCAGCCTCCCGAGCTGCAGGAAATACAGGTGTGCACCGCCACACCCAGCTACTTTTTGTATTTTTAGTAGAGACAGAGTTTCACCATATTTGGCCAGGCTGGTCCTGAACTCCTGACCTCGTGATCCACCTGCCTCTGCCCCCCAAATGCAGAGCCACCATACTCAGCCTTAACACATATTTTGTATGTATTATGTATCATATACTGTATTCTTAAAATAAAGCAAGTTAGAGAAAATAAAATGTATCAAGAAAATAATAAGGAAGAGAAAATATATTTATTATTCATTAAGTGGAAGTGGTTCATCATAAAGGTCTTCATCCTTGGCATTTTCATGTTGAATAGACCAAGGAGGAAGAGGAGAAAGGTGAGGGTTTGGTCTTGCTGTCTCAGGGGTGGTAGAAGAGGAAGAAACGCCCTGTGTAAGTGGATCTGTGCAGTTCCAACCTGTGTTGTGCAAGGGCAACTGGTATACGTTTGGAACATGTAGTTTGGAAGTTGGAGAAAGTGGTTAGCCTTGCTCTGTTACTATCACATTTCCTGTATGTGTCTGCCTCTCTCTTTTGTACATTTTACTTCCATTTTTTATTTTGAAAATTTCAAACCCATAGACAAATTAATAGTACAATGCATACTAATATGTCCTTCAGTGAGGATTTACAAATTACTAACATTTTACCATATCTGCTTTGTCTCTTTGGGTGTGTGTTGAACTATTTGAAAGTAAGTAGCAGACACTTCAACCTTAAATACTTCAACATACAGCTCCCAATAATAAAATTCTACAAAACCAAAATACCATTATCTATTTTTTTTGGGGCAGAGTCTTACTCTGACATCCACGCTGGAATGCAGTGGCACCGTCTCGGCTCACTGCAACCTCTGCCTCTTGGGTTCAAGCAATTCTTCTGCCTAGTCCCCCAACCAGCTGGGACTACAGATGTGTGTACCACACCGGGATAATTTTTTGTATTTTTAGTAGAGATGGGGTTTGCCATGTTGGCCAGGCTGGTATCAAACTCCTGGCCTCAAGTGATTTGCCTGCCTCCGCCTCCCAAAGTGCTGGGATTATAGGTGTGAGCCACCTCACCTGGCCCAGAATACCATTATCACTCCTAAGAAAGTTAACCTTAATCCAATAATATCATCTAAAAAACAGTTTACCTTTACAACTCTTTATAGCTCCCCAATATTTTTTTCTCATTTTCTCCTCACCTCTCATCGAGAATACAATGAATTTTCATGCATGGGATTTGGTTATTCTATTTCTCTAGTCTCTTTCAATCTTAGGAGTATGCTATGTCCAATATAGGAGCCAGTAGCCCTGTGTGGTTACTTACATTTAAATCATATAAAATTAGCTGGACTCGGTGGTTCATGCCTGCAATCTCAGCTACTCAGGAGGCTGAGGCAGGAGCATGGCTTGAGGTCGGGAGTTTGAGACCAGCCTGGGCAACATAGTGAGATCCCATCTCTAAAATATTTTTAAAATTAATTAATTAAAACAAATAAATGTAAAGACTGGCTCATCTGTCACCTAGCCACACTTCAAATAAGAGCCATATTTGGCTAGCAGTTACTATGTTGAACAGCACAGACCTAAACTATTTCCATCATCACAGAAAGGTCTATTGGACGGTACTGTCTCTAACCATCTGCCTTTTTTTTTTTTTTTAACTTTCTATAACATTGACTTTCTTTTTAGTGTCCATGCCAGTTGTCTTATAGAAAGTCTCATATCCTGGATTGTCTGTTTGTTTCCTCAAGATTAGATGTAAAAAACATTTTGGAGCCCCACACAGAGGATGTGGTGTACTTGTTAGCATGTTGCTGATGTCAGGTAGTTATTGGCAGTGCCTACACTATGAATTCAATAAACACTTGTTGAAGAAATGGTCTGGTGCCAGGCAATCTCCTAAGGACTTGGGAGCTTGACTTCAAATAGAAGAGAGACAACTTATATAATCTCCAGAGCCTCCACCACTGTCCTAGGAGCAGAATGGAAAAATGCTTTGTAACATGAAGGGAAGACTGAAGTGACACAGCAAACGGCCCAGCAGTGCAGAGGAGAGGGACAGACCCAGAGAAGGGTGAGGCCAGGAGGCTGCAGCTTTTCCTCAGTCCCAACCTCCAGACTCACTTCAATGATAATAACTTTTGGCGATTCCTTTGGGGAGGGGCAGGCAGCTTGGTGAAATGCCTGTGACCCAGCTAAGCATTCAGCCGGAAGACTTCGCAGCAAGGTGCCCAAGGAAACCCTCAGGACAGAGAGGCTGGCAAGTTCAAAGGGCAGCCTGCCAGTCATTCCTCTGCTGGCCTGTGCCAAGGATCTAGGCTAGATTTGGGCCTGGGAGTATCCAGGGAAAACACTGAACTGTAGTTTCCAGTTTCCACCGCCTTGGTTGCCACATTTTCCTCCTTCTGTGGCTATCCTCCTTCTACCCCAAATAAAGGCCAGGGAAAGAAGACAGCAAAAAAGTGAAAACTAAAGAAAAAAACTTTGCTTTAAAGAATTGATTGTGTGGTCCCAACTGTCAATATGGCACTGGGAAAGTCTAATCTGTGAAACAAAAAAAGTTCCCTTCCAACACGGACGTGACTTTTCTATTTCCCTGTTATTTCAACTCTCTAGGGGGTGAGGACAGCAGAGATTATTGTACCCATAGGCCATCCTTAGTTACACACTGATAACCTGCCTCTCCTTGCCGAGAACTTGGAAGTAGCATTGTCCTCCTGCCCCTCTCAGAGATAAACTGTGAAATCCACATGTAATGAGAGGTGCCCAGGAAGGAAGTGACACTGATGGAAGGTATAAACACACCTAAAGAAGGAAGGTGCTGACCTAAAGAAAGGTCTCAGAGGCAAAGAAGGGAGACTGTGCAAGAATCCTGGCTTCACTCCTTTGGGCTCTGTCTGGAAGAGGGACCAGAGTCATGAGAATAGCTGGCCCTCTGTCAGGTGTCCTGTTGTGCAGACCTGTGCAGCCAAATATAACAAGGCCTGGTGCCCGCTGGACTTTTGAGTTTAAAAACTAACTTCTCTGTTAGGATTCATGACTTTCCAGGTACTTTCTGATTATCTGCCTTTCCATGTGGCTTGCTTCCAGGCAGAGAATGTGCTGGTTAAGGCTGACATGTCTGTTCAGTCCACTGACCAGCTGGCATATGGTCTGACACACAGGCCTCTGGGGGTGTGTGGGTCTGGCAGCCTCCCTGAGTGGGATGATGTCTGAGTGGGACTAGGTTTCTGAGACTCTGAGGATAAGGCTGGGCTCAGGGTCACATTTGGCTTAGCTTAGCTGGGTCATAGCCTTCACCCAGTGGAGACCTAACTGTGAAGTGGGCTGGTGCTTCTCACTGCTCAGCGTTGTCCAGCTTCAGCTGCACATGTCACAGATGGACACAACCCAGCGTCGCTCCAGGGATATCCACTTCATCCACCAGTTCCTTCGTGTCACCACCACTAATTCAACCCACATTTTATCACCATCATCATAAAAGCTGTTTATCTAAGCTTCTGTGTGCCCAACAACCCCACAGAGAGGCCATTGTTGCTCCATTTTGGGGACCAAAAGAGGCTAATTATGGCCGCGAGCTGAGAGAACTGGGATCCAAATCTATTACTATGTCTGTCTACCTCTAATTACAACTATTTTTAAAAATTAAGCTGGATGTGGGTACGAGGGAGGCTTCTCAGAAGAGTACAGCATCCTCAGCGTGTTTTCTGAGTTTCCTCATTCTGAAGGTGGACAACAGGACCCCTACTTCCTGAAGTTAAAAAAAAAAAAAAAAAAAAGAATCAGCCCTGATTGGTGAAGGCAGCCTGGCAGTTGTGTCTGGTTGGAGAAGTAGGAGAAATTCTAGGTAAGCCCTAGGCCACCCCAGAGGACTGGCAGCCGGCTTTGACCCTGATACAGAAAAAAGATAACCTAGATGTGAAGCTAAGAGAGAGATACAAAATGTAGAAACATTAGTGGGCATATGATGGACTCTTCTGGCTCCACAGGATGGGAGTTTTGAGGGCAACAGATCAGTGGCCTTGTTCTTGGCTTGAAAATGGGTCCCAAAAGTACTTCTGGCCATGGTGACATCTCCCCCCTGCCACCTTCTTGAACCTGTATTGAAGGCTGGTTTGCTGTGTGGCCTGCCAGTCAGGAGACTGTAGTTAATATTCCGTCTTTGACACCTGGGGCAGGTCAATTAACCCCTTAAAGCTTTAGTTTCTCTTTCCAGGGATTTCCAGTTCCTAAAAACCGCATACTTTATTTCTAAGTAATTTGTGAAGTAGTCAACAACTTAGGTAATGTGATTGAAAGTTACATGCATGACAGTCTGTGGCAGAGCAAAAGACAGCTCTTGTGGGTGTCTCAAGAAGGCCGCCGCAATTTGGGGCTCCCCAATGCAATGTTCTCTGTATAATTGTTCAACATTTCTTTCATTTAACATTTGAATATAATAAAAAATATCTAAATTCAAAGCAAGTACTGTATACCATATGAATATGACTGAATAGGACATAACATTTAAACTTATTTGGACGTGTTTTTCATTTAACTTAAATAATCCGTGACTAGATAGTCATTCATACTTAACTAGACATAAACATGGCCATAAAGTCTTTTAAACTATGTTTTAACATTCTTTTTTGGTTGGCCAAGCTGTCTGTCTTCACTTTCTGTAATTTCTTTTTTCTTCTTGAGTTATTGAGATTTTTGTTTTTTTGAAAAGAGGGTCTCACCAAATTGTCCAGACTAGACTCAAGCTCCTGAGCTCAACTGATCCTCCTGCCTCAGCCTCCTGGGTAGCTGGGACTATAGGTTTGTACCACCAGACCTGGCTCTAGAGTTTTTGTCTTTTTGTTTTTAATCTTTCAAGCCAGACATTTTCTAATCATGCTGTATTAGAAGATTTCATATTTAGATAATGTAATAAAATACAGTACAGCAAACAGCATTATACCATGCATTACTCAGTTTCTGAAGTTTGGCTAAAGGAGACAGCTAAGTTCAGGAGACTGTCAGCTGACTGACTTCTGAGTTGGTAGTGCTGTCTGTAATTATGTTACAAAAATACCATCAGAGATAGGCTGGCGCCTGGGAGGCATGACTATAAATGTCCATGGGAAGATACTATTTCAGTAAACAATTAACATTTTGCAGTCATGTATAGTGTCTCATAAGCAAAACGGAGGTAACAGGCACCCATTTTTCTGATTGTTTTATGTTCCTTACAGAGGGGCACCATGGCCAGCCATTTCATCTCGGTCCAGGCATGGAAGGCAGGCACTGGGCTGAGAAACCTGAGTGTGAATATATGACGTTGGGCAAGACATTTAACTTCTCTCTGAGCCTCAGTTTTTCTCTTGTAAAATGGCAATAATATCTACCTTATAGAGTTATTAGAGATAATATTGACGTTGCAAATGAGTCTATTATTTAAAAGTATATGTATAGTATACTGTATAGTGAAACACTATACAAATAATAATTAACAAGCAATTATGCTCTTTCCATCAACCTTTAATAGCCTTATTAACATTGCTTTGAAGAGTTAGAGCATAGCTTTGAAGTACAGGAGCACAGGCTGTAATAAAAGGCAGCTTTTTGAAATTGGCAAATGTTTTGCACCCAGTATCCGTTCCATATTTTTGTGACCTATCTCATGGGGGGCATGTCCTGGGTGGGCAGTGGTTCCCGGCATAGGCTTTGTTGTAGTCAGAGACCTCAGTGGGGCTGTGTTCTGCCTTTCTGTATCTGCCATCTCAGAAAAACTGCTTTGTCACAAATACGTGCGTCTCATAAGGCTGGGCTGTCAACATCTGCGCTCCCAACTCCAGTCATACAGAGCGATTTGCAGTTCCCAAAAGCATCTGGCTCACTTCCTCGCTCAGCTCTTTGTTCCCTCTGCAGGATGGCTCTTTCACCTATCTTCTGCTAGGCTAACTCCTATTCTTCTCAGCTTCCTCCAAGATGTCCCTGACTCCCAAGACTTGATTGGGTGACCTTCTCATCAGCCTGCTCCCTTATCCACCCTGAATTTATCCCATGGTCAGCGTTCTGACATGACCTAGTCACTGGCCTCTGTCCCTCCCCCACTGTGGTATTGATGAAGAGTTTTGGGTTTAGCACGTACTGGGCATGGAGCTTGGCGCTTTATGTTTATCAACTCACTAAGGTCTCATAACTCCTATGAAATAAGTATTAGTACAGATGAGGAAACTGAAGCTCAGAGAGGGTGAATGATTTGCCCAGGGTTATACAAATACAGGCAGAAGAGCTAGGATTTGAACCCAGGCCCAACTGACTCCAAAGCCTTTGCAGTCAGTCTGCTGTAAATTTCTAAGGGCTTACAAGGTGCACAGTGAAGGCACACAGTGGGTACTCAACAATTAATAGCTGTCATTATTTTGACCCAGATTGTAAGCCTCTGCAGAGGGAATCTGAACCCATAAATGCTTGCACCCGTAATACAATCCCCCAACAGAGGCTGAGACCAGAGTACAACCTCCTTGAGAGCAAGGACCCTGCGTCAAACTTCTCGAGTGTGTCCCTGTGCGCACCACTGTTTCTCAATAAATGACTGATACTGTGTTTTCTTTTCTTCTTTTTTGTTTTTGAGATGGAGTTTCGCTCTTGTTACCCAGGCTGGAGTGCGATGGCACCATCTTGGCTCACTGCAACCCCCGCCTCCTGGCTTCAAGCTATTCTCCTCCTTCAGCCTCCAAGTAGCAGGGATTACAGGTGCCCACCACCACACCCAGCTGATTTTTGTATTATTAGTAGAGAGGGGTTTCACCATGTTGGTCAGGCTGGTATTGAACTCCTGACCTCAGGTGATCTGGGCCTCCCAAAGTGCTGGGATTACAGGTGTGAGCCACTGCGCCTGGCAATGCTGTGTTTTCTATCACACAATCCCTGCATTTTAGAGATGTTTCATTTCTTGTCATACTTTGGCCCCTTTCTACTCCTGAGTGAGGAAAGGGTAAAGCCTACAGAGGGGCCCAAGACAACAGCTGAAGCTGCTTTTTGATGAGACGGACAGGAAACACCAACCATCTAAATAAACGTCCTCTTTATTTTACCAAATATAATTTATCAGTTAAGTTGACATTTGTCAATTCAGTTATAGTAACTATAAATAATTCTCTTAAGACACAGTTCTGTAACTTTTTAAGGATACGAGAGTAAACCAATATTGCTCCTTGCAGCCAGGCCAAAAGTACATGCAGTTGGTACAGTCGGGGAAAAGAAATGAATCTTCCATGAAAGTCAACTTCATTTTCTTTCCCTCTCACCCTACAGTCCTCCTCTGCTCACAAACTCAGGGCCTGGGGCATGCCTACTTGTCTGCCTTTTAGGCAAAGGAGGTCACTCCAGAGTCTTCTGGGACTGCCTGGCCAAATTCCAGAGATGAGGAAGGGGGGAGTGACTGGGGAAGGGGTGGCTGGAGACCATAGAGACATAGTCTTAGGGGCAGAGAGTTGGTTTTGGTGCCTGTACAAGAAGAATCTGTGTGCAAGTGTGTTTTGAGGTGGAAGAAAAGATGAAGAAAGTCCAGAGGGAGGAGAAAAAACAAGCCCAGGCTGGTGTTAATGAACTGTGTTGGACACAACTCCAGCTAGGTAACCTCTACAATTTCTTCCAATTCTAAGGTTCTATGATTCCAGAAGGAGGACTGGAGGCCTGGGTAGAAAGGGAGGGAGAGAAAAGATGGTCTCTGGAGGTCTAGGGCAAGTTCCTGGGATAAGGCATGGTGTTGGTAGAAACAGGGTTATTGCCTAAGTCTTCCCTTGGAGGTGGGCCCTGGAGGCTATAGATGGAAGGGTTTCTGCGGAGGCTTCTGAGAAGCTAGGAAAAAAAAAAAAGCCTACATCCAAATGTCCACATCTGTACACGTGTGACTGCGGATGGAGGCTCCAGTTTTCTCCCAATTCTGTGCTAGGCAGAGAAAAGTAGAAACAATCAGTTGATGTCCAGCTTGCTAGTTCTAAATCCTCTTTTGGGTGCTTGGTGAGGAGAGGTGGAGGAAAGGGAATGTGAGGAAGGGTCGTTTAGGGAAATAAAACACTGGTTGAGCAATAGGGCTGGTGGCTCTAGCTGTGGTCAGCATTGCACAGAGTTGGGGTCTAGGAAGGAGAAAGAGGCAGAAGAATCTGGCTTGAAGTAGATGCAAATTCTTACAACGAGGAAACTTTCTCCACCAGATTGAAAGGGGCACATGGCCTTTGTAACATTGAGAATGAGGTGAGGTTAGAGCTGTGTTTCCCTTACCACTGGCTAGTCAGTGCCTGGCACAGTACCTAACACATAGTAGGCACCCAATAAATATTGCTCAAAGAATGTTTCAGACCATGCCTGCAGAGGAGCTCATCTTGCAGAGGCTGCATATTTGTTGAATGAGCAAATGAATGAATAGTGAATGTTTGTGGGCAGAAGCCAAGAAAGAGGAAAATTGATCTCTATGGTATGACAGAATGAGTAATTTTAGGAAGTGACAGGGCTCAAGGTGACCAAGTGATTATGTCCTCAGGAGAAACTGCAGCAATGAGACGCCCCTGGTTGTCCTCAACCTCCCAACCATTCTCCACATCGCCATGACCTCTCCCTAATCTCAAAACCCAACCTGGCAAGCTCTGGGGAAGGTAGTGCTTAGAGACAATTTGAGATGAAGGTTGAAGAGAGACCAAGAATCAGTCCTCTGTGCCCAGGGAGAATTTGGATTTTGGGGAACCCACAGGTGGACACGGGTCAACAGGGAGAACAGTCCACTTTTCATTTTTTCCTGGATATGACGATCAACTGGAAATGATCAGAGGAACGGGTTGTTGATGTTGATCACACAATCGAGCAAGAGACGTGTGCACAAATTGAAGCGTCAGTCCACCTTACTCTTTCTGTGAGTGGGAGGGCTTAGGTCCAGAGGGCAGAGAATAGAGCTGGGATCACAGGGCCCTGGAGCAGCTGTCTCCTGTCCAGAGCGTTGAAGTTGGTCCTTTTCTACAAAAGTATGTGTGTGTTTGGGAGTGTTACTTATTCCTCTGTCCCTCTGTTCAACCAAAACCAAAAACAAAACAGATGAACAAAAAGAAAACAAAACCCAAAACCCAGAGCCCACCTACGAAGGGTTTCTCATTAGGGCCAAGATAAGTTGCTAAAGCCAAACCCAGTGTCCCCAGATTCCAGACAAAATTCCCCTGCCCCAATCCACCTCACCTGGAGGCACCCACCATGAAATTGCACTTGGTGATTGTCTCAAAAATCTACTTGTACTGCTTATCTCAGTCCGTCTGTCTTTCCTGAATTCCTGCTATACAAACTTGGCTCAATGTATAAAAATTCCCATTGAAAATAATGAGAATTTGGTATCAAAGTGAAGTCCCAGAAAGAGGTGGGAGTGTGGGGTGGAGTAGGGACAGGGGAACAGAAGAAAAATTTCAAATAGAAAGTGCAGAGGGATGGGGAAAAGGTTGAGTGACCAAGCTAGTCCCCGACATCCGTGTCTCGGTCCCCTATGAGCCAGAGGACATGGAAGCTGAGTGCTAGGAGCCCAGTGCCAAGCAGGTCCCCCAGAGCAGTCAAGTATGGGATGGAGAAGTTGTCCGGGTCCAGGCCCCGGCCCCACATCCAGTGCACCATCCAGTCTGCGATGTACAGGAGAATCAGCACCTGGGGAGACAATAGGGCCCAGCCTATAGCCATCCCCTCTCTCCAGGGGGAGCCAGAGGCCACACGATTCGACCCATTCAGTGCATCACAAGACTTGGCTGGCCACAGTCCTTACTTTTTATCTTCATCTTTCCACCCCAGCAGCCTCTCTGTGTTCCTCCACCCCACAATTACCACCTTGAGCAGACAACAGGCACCGTAAGAGCTCTTCAGAAAGGAAGATGCTGCTATGACCCAGGGTCACCCACATCCGCATTATATTCTGCTCCCAAATTTACCAAATGAGGAGCTTCCTGAGCTAAATCCTACTCGCTGCAGGAACTCAGTCCTCTTGCCTCTAACTCTGGGTCACCTCATTCTGGGATCACTCTAATTCCTGCCATGTTGGCCTTTCCAGGAGCCTGGCAGGGGGCTGGCTCTTGGAGTCAGCTTTTCCTAAAGGGATTTCTTCTCTAGACAGAGTGGTATAAGGACAGTGTTTGAAGCTGCTGCTGGCATTGTCTGAGTAACAGATGATTATCCCAAGCTGGCTTCCTCCTGCCCCTTTTCACTCTGTTGTTGTGGCTTTCCATTCCATTTCCTTTCCATTCTTTGGGCTCCAAGAATGGAAGTTTATTTTAACATTAGTCCTAATAAAGCTGAACTGTGAATAAGTCACCTCAATATTAATATAAAGCAGACAATACATACCAGTTTAAAACAATTCGAGATGATCTGCGACTTTGACTTTATCCGTGCTCTTGCTTACCTTCTTTTAATACAGATAATTAAGAATGACCCAGATCAGAATTTTGCTAGTGGGCCCAGGACCAGCAGCATCAACAACAGCTGGGCACTTGTCAGAAATGCAGAATCTCTGGACCTCCTGAGTTAGTCTGAATTTAACAAGATTCACATGTACTTTTAAGTTGGTGATGCCCTTGATCTAGAATACCACGGTGGGGCAGGCCCGAATCTCCTAGAATCTGCACAGTATGAAAATTCTGCCCTAAGGGATCCAGATGCGGGAACCACAGCCCCTAATGGATCCAGAAGCTAGAACTGATACCTATTTTTAGGCAATCTTGGCTGCTTTCCTGTCCTCTCTCTCTTTTTTTTAAGTTTAGGCTCTGCCTGAGAAAATCCTGCCCTCTCTCCAGGGAAGCCAGAGGTGACTTTTCACACTCTCCCTTCCCCTGCACAGTGGTGCCTTGGCTCCCCCACCCTCCATAACTTCACACCCTTTGTAGCAGCTGCAGAAGGGTCCCAAATAAAAAGCATGGGCAGGAGGCCGTTGGGACATGCCGTAGGAAGGGAATGGTAACAGCTGTCCTCATATTCCAGCCTCCTGAGTAGGCCCCAGAACACATGGCTGGGAGGAGGTAGCAAAGGGATCAATAATAGCCTTTATAGGGGATCGAGTGTCACGCTCTGGCCCTTCACAGATCTAGAGAGGAGAGCAGAGCCAGGAGTGTCTCCTAGGGTATTCATCACGGGTGATGGCACCAAGGCTCATCCTTTCCAATCTAGGCAAAGGGATGAGCTGAAAATCTCCACCAAAGACCCTCCTACAAAGACCCTTGGCGTATCCACCCCCACCTTCCCAGCACATGCTGCACTGGAATCCACTAGCAGTGAAACACGGCGGCTTGGCTAACTGCTGCAGGGCAACAGCATATGGCTGATTCTCAGCCTGCCCCTGCCAAGGTGTCGGAACACAACCTTTCTAAAGCTGGGGGTGAAGAGGCTCGAGGGATAGGTGTTAATCAATACAGGACTGGTGAAATAAAATTACAGTCTGTGTATCATAGAATAAAATGCAGCTGTAAGAAAATCAGGGTGTTGTTCTCTTTATGTATTGATACGAATGATCGTTAAGATAAACTGAAGTGAAAAATGCAGGGCATGGACAGTGTACAGTTTACCACATGCGTGTAATAAAGAGCAGAGAAATAAAAAATATATGTTTACTTTGATAAATATAGAATATGTGTGAAGGATACACAAGAAAGGGATAATACTGAGGTCTGTGAAGGAGGAAGATGGAAGGCTGAGAAGAGGAGGGCAAAAAAGAAGACTTTTCTCTGAGGTTTAAATGGAAGGCTGAGAAGAGGAGGGCAGAAAAGAAGACTTTTCTCTGAGGTTTCACTATGAACTTAAAAAAACATTTTTGAACTATGTGACTGTTCAAAAATCAAACCTATAAAAATTTACAATATAATAATAAGGGTGGGTCTACCTGTAAAGGGGTAGCATGAGGGAGCCTTGTGGCGATGGAACAGTTTTCTGTATTTTAGTTATAGCGGTGATGACACAAATCTACACTTGTGATGAAAACTGCATAGAATACACACACACACACAAGTGCAGGTAAAACTGGGACAATCTGAATCAGCACTGTGGATTGTATCAATGCTGATTTCCTGATTTTGATACTGTCCTGTAGTTATGCAAGATGTTACTTTCCCATGGAGGGAAATTGGGTAATGGTATATGTGATTTCTGAACCTTTTTTTGAGAACTTCTTACAAATCTGAAGCTTTTCAAAATAAACAGCTTTAAAAGTGTAATAATACAAGAAGGGAGAAAGTGTCATGGTATTATGGAATGGCAATGCTAGGCAGGATCCAACAGACAGATTATCTAGAGCGGTGGTTTTGACCGTTTTTCAAGCTATCGGACCCTTTATGCAAATGAATTTCTTGAGAAAGCCCAGCATGCAAAACAGAGCCACTTGGAGCTCTGTGGCCAGCATGGGTGGCATGCAAAGCCCATGTGGTCAGCATCCTACAACCACCTGCATGAAAACTACTACCACTGGTCCATTCCTCTCAATTTACAAATGCATCACCGAGGATCAGAGAAGTAAAAGAACAGGGTCAAAGTCACACAGCATGTTAGTGACTCTACTGGAACCACCATCTGCTCTCCTGCACCCTTGTCCAGTGTTTATCAGCTGCCTTGATGCAGAGAAGAAGGTAAGCTGAGTGTCGAAGAGGCCAAGTCTGGCCTCTTCTCCCATCCCTACAGGGCATCTTGGCCCCTTCCCATGCCCATGCCCCTGCTCCTGCCACTTAGTACCTGGAGCAGTGCAGCTGTCATATAGAAGATGATGAAGATGAGTGTGAGGGTGGTGTGCCCACCCTGCATACAGCTGATGGTGTAGAGGAACACCAGGTGTCCTGGGACCACGAGGAGGAAGAGGACCCGGGCTGAGCGAGAATTCACATCTGGAATTGGGGAAAAGAGGGTGTGAAGAGGAGGTGAGGAGAAGACCTGGCCCCAGAAGGCCTTTCAAAGTCAGGAGGGACTGCACCATGTCCCAGGGCAACAGACAGATGAATGTCTCTACTTCTCCATCCTATGGTCTCCAACCCCTAGGGTGCCCCAGGAAAAGACAGCCCTCCTGTCTGGACTCTGCCCTTCAGAACAGCTGGCAGAGCCCAGCAGAGGAGGAGAACCTGTGGTTCTGGGCCCCAGCTGTCTCTTAAGTGAAGCTCACTGACAGTAGGCCCACTCCCCATAAGGCTAGGAGGCTGGGAATATGGCATTACCAGGACTGAAGAAGGTGGTACAAGGACTGGGGCAGCGGCGAGGAGCTTGCTCAGAGTTCTCTCCTGGCATTCCATTCATGTGCAGGAAGGTGGAAATGCGGCTGGCCTGCACTGCCACCAGATTGCCCCCAACACCTGCAGAGACACAGGTGGGCTTAGATACAAATGAGGATCGGGGGAGGAGTGGGAAACAAATGATCTTCTCACTTTTTGTCTTGTATCTACAGAGGCACTGTCCTCTGTCTTTATAGGCCCCTACACAGGGGGATCTATGTGGGCATCACCCATTCACCCAGTCCCCAAGAGAAGAGTAAGGCACTAAGAAGGAAGACAAAGACCCCTGCTTTGAGGGCATCTTCCAGCCTCCCTCATCCTTCCCTCTATGGAGATGCGGCAGTTCCATGTTCTCCTGGCATAGCTATGACAGTAATGGAAAGGATATATGCACATCTGCAGACTCAGTGAGCCTGACTTCTCCACCAGGACAGTGTGTGCACCTGCCTTCCTATGCTGAGGTGACAAAGCCCTGCCTTACCCCACCCCTTCTCCAATGCTCCGAGCAGACCCAGGCACCCTATGCTCATGTGCTGGTTCTGGTAACCAGTTTCAAGGATCAAGTCTGAGCTCCAAATTCCCGAAATCTGGTATCTCTGCCAGAACCTGTGCTGATTTCTCTGTTGCCCTCACATCCCAGCCTGGTCCCTACTCTTCTCAGCCTTGCTCTGACCACTGGGGGACCGGTCTCCACAGACTGTATCACCCAGTCTTCCTTGCTGGCTGCTTCCACTGTATTTGTTCAGTGGGAGGCAAGAGCAGGTGACCAGAGGGCAGGTGGAGAGAGACTGGGTATTTCTTTTGCAGTCCCTCCCTGCTTTTTGGCAGTTGCTTCCCCCTGTTGGAAGCAAGGACAGAGCTTTCACTGGGCTCCCATAATGCTATTCCCTCCCAACTATGGTTTGAATATAGTTTCTCTCCATCAAAACTCATGTCGAGGCTTGGTCCCCAATGTAGTGGTATTGGGAGGTGGTGCCTTTAAGAGTAAATAGGTCATTAAGATGGATTAATGTCTTTCTTGGGAAAGGTATAGTTCCCATGAGAGTGGGTTGTCATAAATCGAGGTTTGCCGCTCCTGTTTTGCCCATTTTGCACATGCCTAGTTTTCCTCCTGTTTCTCCATTTGGATGTTTGGATGAAGCATGAGGCCCTCACTAGAAGCAGCTGCCCAATCTTAACCTTTCCAGCCTCCAGAACTGTGAGCTAAATAAACCTCTTTTCTTTATAAATTTGCCAGTTTTGAGTATTACGTTCTAGCAACAGATAATGGATTAAGATACTCGCCTTGACCCTTTAGGACTAGAGGCTTCCCATTGTTGCTAATCTCTGGGTGCCTCAACACCCCTTATCCATCCTTCTACTCTGCTCCCACCTCTGTAAGCAGTTCCTTCATTAAACTCTTGAATCATCTGAGCTAGATTCTCTTGTCTGCTGGAACCCTGACTGATACAGAGGCCAACCCCTTAAGTCCTCTTCTCCTGTCCCTTTCCTCCCCCCAGCCCTGCCCTCCAACAGCTGATGCCCAGACCTCACCATTAATCACAGGTGTGAAGACAGCCATCCCTGCAAAGTTGGGGTCTGAGACAGTCTTGTCCAAGATGAGGCCTCCCACACTACAGAGACATAAAGACAAAATGACACAAAGACCACTAACGGTTCTGCTGTAGTCTCTGGGAAGAGAGGTCGGGCTCACCTAGCCTTGGAGATGAAGGGAAGCACCATGGCTCTCAGGAGTTCCTCATCATCCAGTCCTTGCCACCCTTGACAGCATTGTGCTGCTCATAACATTCCCACTGGGCACAGTGACTCGAGAACAAACTGGTGGTACCGGGTCAGGCAACCACCTCCTGTACCTGCCCTCTAAGTTGGCTGGAGGAGCAGCCTGCAGGACTACCTGTCTGTGACGACCTCTGTTGTTCCGCCCACTCAGCATTTGCTTCCCTTTCTGGTACTAGCACTGGGCTTCTCCTCTCAAGCTCAGTGACTGTGGCTCAGGTGACATTGCCTCAATGATGGCTAGGCTCCAGGTCCATCCAATCAGAGTATCGCAGCTCCAAGGCCACACTGACTGGTTTGGAGATAGTCGTGTCACCAGATGAGAAGCGGGGCAACTCTATTCTGGAACTTTGTGGAACTGTTGGGGGAAAGAATGTCTCCCCTGGAATTGGTAGGAGTAAGAAAAGCATAAATCTGGACTGCAGGCCATGACAGAGAAGAGCAGAGCTGAGAGCCCTGATCTTAGGTATGTCCCTGAATTCAGCTGTGCCTCTTTGGTTCTCCAGGCCAGTACATTCTGCCTTGGAATGCAATCCAGTTTAGATGGTTTTGTCATTTTCAACAGAAGGACATGTGACTGATACACTTCTAGAGTCTGATCTCCACCTCATCTCTCCAGGGTGTAAAAGGAAGTCTGTGGCAGGGTGGCAGTGGGGTGCAGTAGATACTCAGGGTCCCAGCCTACCTGCTGATGGCCATGGCAATAATAACAGGCTCCCAGCCGGAGTACAACACCTCCCTCGTGGCTGGGCTTCGTCGGGCCAGCACCACCCAGACAGGCAGCAGGGCCACAAAGAAAGCACACACCAGTGGGTAGATGTATCGCCAGTGATCTGAGAGGGCAGAGATCAGAGGGAGATAAGCACTGTGGTTTCCTACTCCCAGTTTCTCCCTGGCTCAGCCTGAAAATGTCCCAACAGGTCAGTAGCAAGACTACACTAAATGCCAGTAAACACATTACCCCATTTGATCTTCACTGGCAGCTCAGGAGCTAAGTGGGACCAGTCTTTTCCATTTTATGGATGAGGAAACGAAGGCAGAAAGCCACTGAACTGGGATAGAGACCAGACTAGGTATCTTGATTGGATCCCAGAAATCAACATCTCCCACCCCCTTCTTCATTTTGTAAGCAGATCCCAGCCTCTGGTTCCTTTCTTTTAAGCTTTCCCCCTCATCCGTCCAAGAGAAGCAAGAATCTGCAGGACCAAACAGAAATATCCTTCTGATACTTTTCCCTGCCCCTGATACCTGCTTGGATTTGAGATCAGTATTAGCTTCATATCTCTAAGATCAGGAATTACTACAACCTATGTTCAAACCAAATAGTTTAAGAACACAGAAGAAACTCTAGCACATTTGCAAACTGCTATCATCTCTCCCAATCCCACCCAGGAGTCCACCCCTGCCACACTCTTGGTGGCTCACTCAGTTCCAGGTAGAGTCCCCAGCTGATGCCTGAGAGCAACGCCAAGGTGATGAGGTCGCCCAGGCTGGCAGCAATGGGTGTGGCCACGTTGTCTGGGTTGATCCCAATCTTGCGAGAGCCAATGATGACTCCAATCATGATCATACCTGGTGAGGAAGTGGGGGGAGGGGCGGGGAGGGGCGGGGAGGGGGAGAAGAGATAAAGGAATCTCAACAAACAAAAAGAGAGAGTGGAAGTGCCAGGTGCAGTCAACACCTCTGGGGCAGCACCCCTTACTCCTCTACGTCCTCCCTTCCTTACCCAGTACCAGGGAGGCAATGAAGGCTGTGGCCACGCTGCTAGCACAGAGCAGGAAGGCGTGCGGAATACTGAAGTGGCCATCAGGGATCCAGCCAAAGACGACGGCTGCGATGGACGCCAGGAAGCCCACCACTGTGGCCTGCACCTGGGGAGAGGAGTGGTAACTTGGAAAGCCCTGAGAGCAGTGGGGTTCCTCAACTGAGGTCACTGAGCATCTGGGCAGACCTCTTCCTGGCTGTGGCCCCATGAGGCAGGCTGGGACTGCACTGTCCAGTCCTTCCAGGCTGGAAGGATGTCTTTATTTATTTAGGGTCATACCAGACACTAGTACTGCGCAGTACATTCTGCAGGAGCCCAGAACATGTTACTGGCTGAATGAGTGTGCCTCTGGGGATGGGAGTGAGGTTCAACAGAGCTGGAGCCTTCTGCTCAGAGTCAAGGCCTGAAGGTTCCCGGTCTGAACCTGTGTGATCTCATGGGGAGATGGGACAGCAGTGGCACAGAACATCTCGGCACTCCTGAGTTTGCTCATATTGCCACAATCTGCTGGGACTCAAAGGTGCCTACACCACTAGGAACTGAGAACTGGAATGGGTGATGCAGGGACCCTCCTCATCTTGGGCATTTTCCTGGATAACCTAGTTACCTCCTTGAGTTACTCTGGGGGAAGCCAGCTCAGTGGGACACTGGAGATTTGCTCAGGAGCCAGCTGGGGCTGACCTAAGCCTTTCAGAGATTCCTAAGGGGGAAGCTTAGCCCACCCTCTCTGGTCCCTGCCTCCTTACCTGGATGAGGGCCATGTTCCCAGTGATCATCCGCCAGAGCTCCTTGGGTGTGTCCATGTGTCCAATGTTGGCCTGGGAGAGGGAGGGCAAGGGGCTAGAGCTCCAGGCTGGAAAAGGCCTGCAGCTCCATCCACTGGGCTCCTGCCTAGATCATGAGACAGTACATGTGGCCTAAGACTGACGGCAGGACCCGCAAGTCCTGGAAAGGTGAAGCAGGATCAGGGAAAGTGAGGTGAGAGGGAAGGAGCTAAAGCTGAGCTCCTGTAGCTGGGTGGGGGTTGGGAAAGGGGGGTCCCCTAGAAGCAGTTTCTTCTCTTCCTCTCGGGACACCAGCTGAGCAGAGGCAAATTCCATCCTTTGCCTTACTTATCTGGGCAATCCATTGCTGCATGAATCAGAACAACCCAGTCCCTGACTCTGAAGCCAGACTGCTATCCCAGGGAAGGAAAGGTCAGCTGCAGGACTGAGACTCAAAGAGTATTTGGGAAGGAGTGGGTGGCATGGGCCAGAAGTTCGGTAGGGCAAGTCAGGGTGGGTTAAGTTGGATGCCACTTCTCTCTGTCACCTTCTCTAGACTCTTGGCTATGCAGGGACATCCTTGGGCTCCTGAGTTTTATCATCTCCCACCTCCAACCCAGGACTGTCTATCTGTCCAGGCCCTGAATCATCATGGCTGATGATTGTGGGAGGTAGGAGTGACGAGCAGCTCCTCTCTGTTCCCTTAAAGAAGAACAAGCTGCCACGGGGAAAAGGATGGATGGCTGGGGGGCTAGGGGTGCTGGGAGGGCCTGGCTCTGCTCCTGCCCAGCTGCAAGGCAGGGCTGGAGATCAGAGGAGGCCCCCATCTGTGCGGGTGGAGGAACCAGCATGATGCCTGCCTGTCAAAGCTGCACAAACAGTCACGAGGTGGTTGAGAGGTAGGGGGTGGGGCAGGAGTCCAGGGACGGCTGGGACATCCAGAAACCAAGCCTGGGAACCACTTTGGGCAGGGAGCCCCTGCCCAGGAGCAGATCTGGGATCTCCCTACATCTGCCCAGCCAGGCCCTCCCTTCCCACCCCAGCCCCACACTCCAGGACTGGGCAGTGGAGACGGGCCCGTGGCCCTCTCCCAGTCTCTGGCTCTGTGCTGCCCAGAGTCCTCTCTGTACCCTGCTCCTCCCAGCCAGGACACTCACTGCAGTGGAGAGCCTTGATGCCAGGGTCATTTCCAGGTTCCCTTTGAGCCCCAGCAGCGCAGGCACTAGGATGAAGACCTCTGTCACCTTCTGGAAAACTTCCCAGTGCTATAAGGTGAAAACAGAACCCAGGAATTTCAGTGCCCCAAAGGGCGGGCATTGAGGTTGAACAGATAGTCTGAGATCAGGGGCTCGAGGAGGAAATCGAATCAGCAGGGAATGAGCACGCCAGCCACCTTTCGTCCAAGAACCCTGGAACCAAACCAAGCCATGATTCTTCAAACAACACAGCCCCCCTTCCTGCCACCCAGAACCGGGGAGATGGAGAGGGTCTCTGCCAGTTGGGAGACTCTCAGCCTGGCTCTACCTCCTCTGTCTGCTTTCCTGGAGCTGGGTGGGGAAGCATAATGGGGACCCACACAGCTGAGCTGACCTGGGCTGCCTGACACCCCAGAACTCCGTTCCAATCCGCCCTCAAATTGCAATCCCTGGCCCCTTTGCCTTCGGTCCAGTTTCTCTGTTGTCTCAGCTGTGGAGAGTCGGGCTCCACGGGGCTGGGGCCGAGGCTGGGGAGATTAGAGAGTTTGTTTGGTTTCTATCTCCAAGGGCTTTGGGCCTCAGCCACACCAACTCTCCTTCTGAACAGGCTCTGAATTAAGACTGTGGCCTCCAAACCTCTGAATGCTGGCCTGCAAGAGGCTTTTTATTCCTCCGTGCAGTCCGTACCCCACACACCTTCCTCAGTTTCTCAGCTAGGAGAAGCAAGTGTATTCCTATATGAAGAGCCCTGGACTGGTAGTCAGGAAACCTGAGATCTATCCCAAGATGATCAATCCTGGGTCTCCTACCAATGTCTTTGGTTAACATCTATTAAGGACTGACTGTGTGCTAGGCTAAATGCTCTCCATGTATTTTCCTCTTTAATCATCTTAACAATCCAATAAGGTAGAGGCTACTTTTTTTTTTTTTTTGAGATAGAGTCTTACTCTGTTACCCAGGCTGGAGTGCAGTGGCACCATCTCAGCTCACTGCAACCTCCACTTCCTGGTTTCAAGCAATTCTCCTGCCTCAGGTTCCCAAGTAGCTAGGAGTACAGGCATGTGCCACCACACCCAGCTAATTTTTGTATTTTTAGTACAGACAGGATTTTACCATGTTGGTCAGGCTGGTCTTGAACTCCCGACCTTGTGATCTACCCACTTGGGCCTCCCAAAGTGCTGGGATTATAGGCATGAGCCACTGTGCCCAGCCGGCAGGGGTTATTTTTATCCTCATTTTGTGAATGAGGAAACTGAGGTTCAGAAAGTATTCTATTCGTCACTGTGAAGAGGTCTGTAGGAGCCAGGACTGGCTATTTGAAAGCTACTTTACTTGCAATTGAAACTGAGGACTTGGAAAAAGGTGAGGATTGTGTCTCTCTCCCTGGCCCTGACAGGGTATGTGGTTCCCTTTAAGAATGGAAAGCCTCCAGGTTTGGGGAGGGAAGAGGAGGCAGGCGGCCAGGTGGATGTATATGGGTTGGTTTGGGTATCATAGCTGGCAGGCCAAGCACTATATTGGGCAAGGATACTGGACTGAGAGCTGGGGTCTCCTACAGGAGACAGCAGGGATGGTCCTCCTGCTTATCTCCCCAATATGCCCCCTTACATAGACCAGCTGGACACCTTAGACGAGTTACAAGGACCTCAAGCTTTTGAAGAATGTTCAACTCAGGGACCAGATCAGATGGTCTCTCAAGGCAATTCCAACACGCACACTCTACTGTTAAGATGAGCAGTACTGCAGATAAGTAAGAGATCACCTCATCCCTATTAGGATGGCTACTATTTAAAAACACAGAAAATAATCAGCATTAGCAAGGATGTGGAGATTGGGCTGGGCACAGTGGCTCAGCTTGTAATCCTGGCACTTTGGGAGGCCAAGGCGGGTGGATCACTTGAGGTCAGGAGTTCGAGACCAGACTGGCCAAAACATGGTGAAACCCTGTCTCTACTAAAAATACAAAAATTAGCTGGGAGTGGTGGTGCATACCTGTAATCCCAGCTACTGACTTGGGGGCTGAGGCAGGAGAATCACTTGAACCTGGGAGGCGGAGGCTGCAGTGAGCTGAGACAGTGCCACTGCACTCCAGCCTGGGTGACAGAGCAAGACTCCATCTCAAGAAAGAAAAAAGGGATGTGGAGATTGGAACCCTTGTGCACTCTTGGTGGGACTATAAAATGGTGTAACTGCTATGAAAAACAGTACACTGGTTTTTCAAAAAATTGAAAATAAAACTACCACATGATCCAGCAATCCTAGACTACTGGCATGTACCACTATACCTGGCTAATTTTTGTGTTTTTTGTAGAGATAGGTGTTTCACTATATTGCCCAGGCTGGTCTCAAACTGCTGAGCTCAAATGATCCTCTGTCTTGACCTCCCAAAGTGCTGGGACTACAGGTATGAGGTACTGTGCCCAGACTAAGTAGTCAAATTCATAGAGGCAGAAAGAGGAATGGTGGAAACAAGGGGCTGAGGGAACAGGGAAAAGAGTGAGTGTCAAACAGGTGCAGAGTTTCAGCTGGGAGATGAGAAGTTCTGGAGATCTGCTGCACATGAGGTGAACATATTTAGTACTATTGAACCGCACACTTAAAAGGGTTAAGATGGAAAATTTTATGTTACATTTTTATTTTTACCACAATAACCAAAAAGATAAGCAAGGCTATCAGAGGGGGTGGGGCTAGGGCTTGAGACCAGGGGAGACTGGGTGCTGGGTGGCTCTATGAGGCAAGAACCTCTCTTCTTGTCACAGCTCTCTGTGTGGAAGGGGTGCGCAGCCTCACAGGACCCTGGGGAAGGCTCATTTCATCAGGGCTGGAGCATACACTTGCCTGAGCTCCTGGTCTGGCCAAGACCTGGGACTCTCCTCAGGGAAGCCCCTCTGTGAGGACTAACGAAGGGGAAGAGATGGCTTCCCATCTCAACAACAGTTTCTGGGCTTCCAGGCAGCCACAGGATGAGCCAGTCCCCTTCAAACACTGAAAGGAGGTGAATCCCTTCCCACCCTCAGACCCCGCAGAGAGAAGGCAGCCCCAGTGAGCCCCATCTGCCCTGGAGCAACTTGGGGACTGTTACTCTTGGACACAACTGGTAAATACCACTGAGGCTCCAGCTCCCTGCAGTCTGGCCTTGCTCTGCTTCCTCCCAAACCAGCCCCAGAGACGGGAACAATCCCCCTCTTCTCCCCTCTCTTGTGGGCTTTCAATGCTCCTCTCAGAGCACAGCCTAACATCTCATCTTCACCGGCTCCACCCTGCTTCCAAGCTGCCAGCTCCATGAAAATCTCACTTCTCCAGGTAGGTATATGTAACATTTATGTACTTGTAGAAAGAAAAAGCCCAGAAGAAAAGACCCTACGTGTATGCAAGCAACATCTTCTGAACTGTTTGTAAGGGACATTGCTTGCTTTTATTATTATTTAAGAAAAAATGAATAAAGATCAGCTAAGTTCCTCTGGCCGCTACCATAAGCACCCCCAAATCTCTCCACCTTCCAGCACAGTGCGCACTCTTCTTATAGCTACAGGAGGACCTAGGAAGTACGGAATTTTAGGAGGGATGGGATGAGAGACAGACAGGCAAGGAGAGGGAGCAGTCACAGTAATAGCCCCTATGCAAATGTCTTCCTGACTCTTACAGAACATAGCCTGAAACCTCTCACTACCTGACTCCCGGCTAGCAAAGCCCTGAGTTGGCACTTGGGTCAGAGAAGCCAATTCCTACACACATACATTCTTCACCCACAAACACTCAGAGCTGCAGCTCAGGCAGAAAGCCTCTGACACATGGGCACACAAAGGACTCTGGGAAGAGATGCTGGAGGCTGGAGATGTGAAACCAGCCCAGGAATCAGGGTGGCCCTGAGGTTAGGAGTAGGCAGGATGTAGCAGGGGCAGTGAATGAATAGCTCTTCTTCTTCCTGTGGCCAAATTCAGCCCTGTCCTGTTCATCCAGGCTGGGAGTATCTGCCCCTGAAGCCACACCCGTCCGCCAAGCAGCCACCCACATTTTCCTGCTGTGATGGGGATGAAAAAGGGCACGTTCCAGGAAGTGCTGCCCTGCTTGGGGGTGAGGCGAGCAGCCAGATTTTAACTGCTTCTCAGAAATGCAGCCCTTCATCCCTTTCCTTCTCTAACCTTGGGGTGAGGGGCTCATAGATCTCTGGTATTCTGGAGGTGAGGGAAGAGACTGCCTCCCCCACAGTCAAAACGAATCCTGAGGCACAGCAATCACTTTAAGTCTCCATCATCCATGGTCCTGCCAGTACCTCTTCCTTGCCCTTCCAATGCGCCTCTTCCAATCCTCCTCCAAGGTCATACACTGACCCCCACCTGCCTTCAAGGGTTCTAGCCTGAGCCACCTTGGGAGGGCAGCAGCAGGGAAGAAAGTCAGAGCCAGGAAGAGACAGAATCAAGACATGAAGATGACTTAAATTCCCAGATACAAGCTCTAGGCTCCAGGCTGTGGGAGAATCTGGGCTCCTGTGGGAGAAGTTGTGCTGGAGCTGACCTTTTAGGGTAAAGACTGGGTTAGGTGAGATTACAGCAACCCCAGGCTTCACTTGTCTCAGGCTTTTCCCAGGGCATCCTCTAGGTGTCCAGGAAAGGGCTTTAGGGCAACACCTGGATATATGATGTGGTATAATGAAGGAGCAAAGCAAATGGGTCCCTGACAGCAGGCAGGGGACAGAGATGGGAAAAGCAGAAGGGGTGGTGGTCAAGTGAAGCAGAGATGAGTGTCCTGCCCAGGGATGCTGGGGTGACAGGAGCAGGCCAGGTACAGGAGGAATACTTCCTTTCCACTCTACTTCCCCAAGGCCACGCCTGCCATCCACTTTGATCGCTGTAGACTTCTGTATACACAGCAGGGTCTACTTTCTTTGAGATCCTTAGCAGGTGTGTAGTGAGTTAAAATAAGGACCTGAGAGTCACCTGTCTTAACCTAGCTGGGAATTAAAATGCAGATGGGCACACTACCTCCTGCCACCCTATCCCTCACTAAGGCTGACAGAAAAAGGGAGTGAGGTGTCCGCAGCAGCCTAGGACCAAACGGGGGGGATGGGCACAAGGCCCCTACAGTGAGGAGGCTCCCATATCCCAAACCCCCTTCAGAAGCCAACACTAGGCCTCAGCCTGCTTCCCCTCCAGATGCCACAGGAACTTTCAGCCATGGTTGGGAACTTAGAGCAGATCACGGTCCATTTATCCGTTTCCTACTTTGGGCCAGTAGACCAGCCACTTATTTCACTGCAGATGCTGCTGTGCGCATTTAGGGGAGGGCAGATAAGAGGAGGCAGAAGTGAGCCTTCGAGGAAGAGACTGGATTTTCTTTTTCTTTTTTTAAATTAAAATTTAAATTTAGGGCTGGGTGCAGTGGCTCACGCCTGTAATCCCAGCACTTTGGGAGGCCAAGGTGGGTGAGTCACAAGGTCAGGAGTTCCAGACCAGCCTGGCTAATACGGTGAAACCCGTCTCTACTAAAAATACAAAAATTAGCTGGGCATGGTGGTGTGTACCTGTAGTCCCAGCTACTTGGGAGGCTGAGGCAGGAGAATCACTTGAACCCAGAAGGCGGAGATTGCACTGAGCCAAGATGGTGCCACTGCACTCTATTGCCCAGGGGCAATAGAGCAAGACTCTGTCTCAAACAAAAACAAAAACAAAAATTTAATTTTTTGTATCATGTTGGTAAAAGAGAAACCAAGTTTTCTGCAGCAGCAAGGGAAGATGGGGCCCCTGGACAAAGGAGACACCAGAATCAGGGCCAACACGGACTCCTGCTCGGTTGCTCCAAGATGCCAGGGACGCGCCACACGGCCCCAAGCTCTCAGGCACTTTCAGACTCTGTCTCACTGAAGGGCATCTTAGCTTAGGATGGGGGAATATAGGTGTGAATCCTTGGAAACTGTCCTGCTCTTCCTGAATCTGAGATTGTCAGTCCCCCTTTCGCTCCTGTGGATGTGGAATAAGAATCTCCCTGTGGTCCCATGCCTTGGTCCCTCTGCAATGACCCACTCCTGCCATCTCCCTATAGCCATCTGTAGGGCCTGCTCCAGCCCAGCTGTGGCAGCAAGGCTGGGGGAGGGAAGACAAGGACAAACCTGCCATTGTCATCCACACCAAGTGGACCCTAGCTCTGGGGTGAGCCTAGGTGCCACACTGAGGGCAGCTCCAAAGGTTCCCTACCAAGGCCTCGAAATGTCTCCAGCTCATGGGGCTGGAGTGGGGGTGGCACAACATGTCAGAAGCTTTGGAATCTGAGTGCGTGGGATGGATAGGGATGTGTTATGTGTGTGTGGAGGTCCCTCCCTGTCCCCGCTAAGAACTTTTGTTCTTGCTCACTTCAGAAGATAACTCTAATTCATCCAGATTCCTGTTCACCCTATCCTTCAGGGAAAGACAAAGAGAATAGGCTCCTCCTAGAGTCTTTTTTTTTCTTTTTTTTTGGTGGGGGGACAGGGTTTGGCACTGTCGCTGAGGCTGGAGTGCAGTGGTGGCTCATTGCAACTTCAAGTTCCTGGGCTCAAGTGGTCATTCTTATCTCAGCCTCGCAAAGTGCTGGAATTACAAGAGAATGCCACCATGCCTGGCTATTTTTTTTTTTTTTTTTGGTAGAGATAAGGTCTTACTTTGTTGCCCAGGCTGGTCTTGAACTCATGGCTTCAAGTGATCCTTCTGTCTCAGTCTCCAAAAGTGCTGATATTACAGGCATAAGCCACCATGCCTAGCCAGAGGTTTTTTTTTTTTTTTTTTGAGATGGAGTCTCACTCTGTCACCCAGGTTGGAGTGCAGTGGTGCGATCTTGGCATGCTGTAGCCTCTGTCTCTCGGGCTCAAATGATTCTCCTGCCTCAGCTTCCAAGTAGCTGGGACTACAGGTGCCCGCCACCACGCCCAGCTATTTAAAAAAAATTTTTAGTAGAGACAGGGTTCCGCTATGTTGGCCAGGCTGGTCTTGAACTCCTGACCTCAAGTGATCCACTCGCCTCAGCCTCCCAAAGTGCTGGGATTACAGGCATGAGCCACCACGCCTGGCCCCCTCTTAGAGTTTTTAACCAACTGGCGAACCATGGTCGTGTGAAGGCCACAGGGTTAGTGGTGTGGGCTCTGGAGTCAGATGACCAGGGACAAGTTACCTAATCCCTCTAAGCTACAGGTTCCCTGCCTAGACAATGGAGATGATTATGGATACTACCTCATGGGCCAACAGAAGAGCCCCCAGAATGCTTCCCCACTACCATTATTGTTACTAGAAAAAAAGACAACCCTCTTCAGTTCACCTCTTGACCCTGGCTCTGCACCCTTTGTAGGTATCAAGCCAAACACAAAAACTCCAAGAATGAGAAACCAGGCCACAGGAAAGGAAGAGAAGAGGTGGAGAAAAATGTTAACCCGGTCTCTTTCTCCTCCTCCTCCTGTCCCAGTCACTGCCCTAGGAGGAGCAGCCACTAGGAGGAGGAACCCAAAGCTCCAGCCTGGCTTCCCAACCTCCATGTAGGAACAATCTTCAAGACAACAGGTTTGGGGAACGGGGAGGCAGTGCAAGACACTTTGGCATGACTTAACACCATGCTCATGAGCAACCAAAGGTGCAGGGTTCCCCTGAAGGGCTCAAGTCAAAGTGCTCCACGTGTGCACACTATCAAGAACCAACCACCTTCGGTCTCCCAGGACACAGGCATGGTGAGACCTACCAGCAGGACCCTACATCACTATGGTCTGTAGGGTTGGCTTGGCACAGGAAAGGTGATGCTAAGCTTCGTGTCCTTCTGGGAGATATCATAGGCAGGGAACACTGGGGGGTCCCAAAAAGCAAAGGCCAGATCTCTTCCTGCCTTTGTGTTAATATTTCTCTGAGTACCTAGGACAGAGGACAGCACTCAGAAGGAATTTGACACACACTGCTGATTTACTTAGGTAAACCTGGCACCTTCAAAAAGCTTGGTGTGCCGCACTGTGCCTCAAAAACTTTTGTCTAGAATCAAAACTTTATCTCTCGGACTCACAATAAACTAACATAGCATGTGTCTGGCTCTTAGCTTCCAGGTCCTGCCGACTCTCATCCTTCCTTTTATCCAATGTCCTTATAAAGAGCGCTTTTTGCCCAGGGCAGGTTCAGAATGACAGGTAAGGAGCAAAGAGGAGACACAGTTCTGCCCAGGCCTAGTTTCATTTTGTCCCCATTTACAGCAGATAATGAGTCTGGTTACACCAAATCTCCAATTCGTGCATCAGACAGCAAGTGTCCACTCCCATCCCCCAAGGGGATTAGGCCAAGGTTGCAGGAAGATTAGCAACACAAATGCCTTTAAGGACTTTCCCACTTAATTTGAGACCCTCTTGGCAGCTGAACAAATTCCTGCCCAGTAGGGGGATGGAGGAGAGGCTAGAAACTGAGCTTTCTACTGTGGGTATCCTTGAAACCCCAAATGCAGGGGGGAAAAGGCATGAAGAGGAGACCCTTGTAAATGTCTCCTACTGAGCTAGGCTCCGCAAGAATGCTTGGGAGAGATGGCAAGCAACCACCCTGTTTCATCTCTCCTTTCCCAAGCCTGAGCTCTGGAGCCAATTCTGTTTCTATTTAGCAGTACTGCCCTGACCACCTCCGCGGGGCTACTCCGCTTCCTTGAGGCTTCTTTAGAAAGGAACTAGACCAAGAAGAAACCGAGGACATGATCCAAAGGGAAACAGTATTCTAGGAAGCAGCAGCCACTTCTGACAGGGAGGTAGAGAGGAAGTTCCAAGTTTCCCAGTGGGCAAAGGTGGCCCTGGGCTCCCAGTTAAGAGCTGCCCTCCTCAGGTCCTACCTGCACAATGTCCAACACCATGCCGGCAGCCACGGTCCCAAAGCCTGCCAGGAGGAACGGAAACAGCACTTGCAGCCCGATGGAAAAGGAGGTCTCCTTGAGCGGGGAGGGTGGCGCAGGGCCATGGTCTGTGCTGACGTCATCACTTTCGTTGCTCTGACTCCCGTTCTCCAGCAGGGCGTCCTCCTCCCGAACCCCCTTGGCGTTGGCCCGAGACTCAATTACCACTTCTACCCCAGACCCATCAGGCCCCAGGAACTCTGAGGTCCCGGCCAAGGGCTCTCTCCCGGGGCCATCTGAAGAGCAGGGAGAGGCAGTAGGGCCAGTCCCGTTCAGCTGGTGGACGTCCTTTGGCTCTGGCTTAGAGGACATGACAGGCAGGGAGGAGGGGAAGGGAGAACTTTTCTCTCTTCTTTTTTCTTTCTCTCTCCCTCTCTAACTTGGGAAAGAACTTAGTCTTGGGGTAAACCCAGGCTTGGGCGCCGCGGGACCTCTTCCCACGGCTCTCCACTCCTACCAGGCACTGCAAAAACTGATCCACCAACAGGCAGCCCCATTAAGCACTAAAGCCGCAAGCTGGGGAGAAACAAGAAACTCCTCACCAGACTCAGCAACCAGCCACTAGGGGTGCAGATGCCTGACTCCAACCCACCAGCTCTGTGCTTGAGGGAAATGTGTGTGTCCTCTTATCTTCTTTGGTTCTCAGCGGCAGGCTCCTCAGAGCAGGGGGCATCCAGTGTAGAAGAGCCCAACCAAAGTCTGGGGTGCCCTCTGAAGTGGCCCTCTTTCACAAAAAGCAGCTTGAGTTCAAATCTTTTGGAACACAGTGCCAGCCTGGGGCTGTGGCTGCTTCCCGCTCCTTAGGCTGGGCTCGGTCAGCTTCCCACAGTTCCTTAGGCTCTGCTGGTCCCAGCGCAGTGTCTGCTGTCTTTCCTCTCTCTTCCAGAAACTTCCTCCCTTCCTGGGAAGAGCTAATACCTCTTCAAATCCCTGGTTCTTAAAGTCACAAGAATCAGTGTGGAACACCTATGTGGGAAGGAGAAAGAAGAAAAGAAGGTTATGCTAAAGCAAAGGTTGGCCTGTACTGGGAGAACATCTCCCCAAAGGCAGTTGGGAGTTCGTCATATAGTTATAGTTTGCTATTTGCCTCCCTTTTTCTGCATAAATTACTCAGTCCTGCACTGCTCCATCTGGAGGCTCAGCGGAAGCTATCCCCGCCATCCTGCCCACCAGCAACCCTCCTGGGTGATCACCACCTTGGTCACCAGCATTGAGATATGACCAGCCTGGGATTGGAAAGATGCTGTGCAGGAGCCCTTGGCGTTGTTTCCTCAGCAACAGGGGGTGAGTAGGTAAGTCCTCAGCGAGCCTCTTCTTCAATGCCCATTAAAAACCCTGGATTATTTTAAGTGGGGTTCTGTTACAAATTCAGCCACAAACTCCTTGCCACACAGCCACCCCTGTATAAAGTGACTGCTTACCATCACCACACAGCAACAGAAAGCCACACAGGGCAAAGAAACAGGGAGAAATTGATTGCTGAGTGAAGTCCCCCAGACCCCCAAACGTTCCAGCTTCTGAGGAAACAAAACGAAGCTAGGAGGACTCTCTGGGCAGTAGGGCAAGCCTGCCCGACCAAGGCCAAGAGCCAGAGGCCTACCCACTCCTGCCCTTGAGAGTCAACAGTGTTACAAAGAGCTCAGACAGCTGACTGGGATCCAGGCCTCTGTCTCTCCCCCTCTCCTCCTGCTCTTGGCCCTGTGAGCTTGTCAGATAGGACAAGGGACTTATCTCAGTTAGAAGGGACAGAGCATAAAACGATTGCTTATTACCCACGCATTTCAGTTAATTAGGCTCCTCCTGTTCCCCAGGGTTACTGAGAGTTAAATATAGTGGAATTCTTAGAAACAAAAACAGAAAAACAAAAGTAGCAATAAAAAAAAAACCCCAAAACAAAAACCAAAGCACCATAAGCCAATATGCAGCTGCTCCAAATGCATCTCTTTAGCTGTAATGGCTCCACTTCTCTTTGCCTAAAGGAATCCCGAAGATTCCTTATTCCTCATGGACTTCCATCTTTTTCCATTTCACCAGAAGAGCTCTTATCAGCAAAAAACAAATTTAAAGAGAGTTCCACCAGGTAAGAGGAACAGGTCCTTAAGTATTCCAAACACACACAATTAGTCAACTTCAGTTAGGAAAGGCAGCATCAAAGCCCAGGAACTGGCGCAGGAGAATTGGTTTCCTCTATCAATTCAGTCACCCACCAGGACTCCCTTTTCCAACCTCCTTAAGCACAGTACTGCGGTTCTTTCAAAGCCCCTCCCCAGAGATCCAGAAGGAAACCTCTGAGTCCATTGCCCCTATCCCAGAAAAGTTTCCGAGTCCGCTAAAAGCTGACACCCCCGCCTCCCTCCTGTGTTCCTGGCAGGCCACTGAACCTGAAAGGGGGCTCGCAGGCAGGAGGGGAAGTCAGTCCTCCCTCACCACTCCCCCAGTAAAGACACTTCAGATGGGCCTAAGGCACTGGGACGAAAGAAGCAAAAGTGAACCAGGACGCCCTATCCCCTCCTCCCAGGCGGGGACAAAAAAGACCCATTTTAGTATCCCCAACCCCGAGGAGGGAGAGAAAGTAACTGGGTGGCCTCCTCCGTCTCTCCACCACTCAGATTCAGCAAATGCGCAGCGCGCCAGGTCTCCCGCCCTCCACCACCCCCTCCGGGCCCCAGGACCCCACAGGACTGACCTGCCCCTCGCTTGGGAGGAAGGGGGGCGCCTGGCGACTAGCAGCGGGGCCCGTGCTCTCGGGGGGTGCAGGGTACCCCCTCTTCTCATCACTCCTCCTCGGCAGTCCTCCTTGGCCCCCGGCGTGCCCCCCCCACACCCCCAGCCAAGGCGAGCGTCCAGCCGCGACACCCGGCTGGCTACATTTCCCTTCTGCTTTACAACGAGGCCGCCGCTCCGCTTCCACGCGGGGGAGGTGGCCGGGGAGGGCAGGATATACCGCTTCGGGCCCGGCGGGGGGGCACCCGGACGGGGAACCGGGGGGCGGCCGAGCTCACTCGCCCCCAATCACTTCTTGCCCGCGGACTTGGGCCCAACTGGTTGGCTGCCGGTGGCAAACGTGATCTGGGGCAGACTGGGTGGCACCCCCCCCATCAAAAATAGATTCTCGGATGGACAACAGCAGCAGCCAATGAAGGACTAGGGAGGGGGCGGGCTCAACCTCGGCCCGGCCCCTTTCCTTCGCTTCTCGCCCAGGAGGCGGGGCGCCGGGGAAACGCAGTGTGAGGACTGACGGGAACCGGGAGCTGGCTCTACGCGCCTGGAGCGCGCGGGTCCCAGCGCTCATCGACCGGGGTACGAGGTGCCCGCTGCCACGGGCTTACTGCGTGATGCTGCCCCCCGGAGGCCCGCTGCGCCGCGCCGGAGCCCCTGTAGCCTTTGAGAGGCGTGTGCGCCAAGTGCACCTCCTCTTCTGCCTCTGGATGTTTCCTTGGAGCCTCTGGCCTTCGGAAAGACCGGCAAACGCCCCCGTGGAGCCAGCCTGCCTGACAGCTCTGACTCCCAGGCTCAAGCAGCCATCCCGTGCTCGCTCCCTCCTCGCTCTGGGTACCCGGACAGAACAGTCCCTACCTTGCTCTTGGACACAGCTCTTCTCTTGCTGGCTCGTCACCTTCAGCTCCCTACAGATTCTGCGTTCCTTTAACAAATGGCTCATCCCTGACGAATCCGGCCTTAAAAAAGTCCCAACCTTGAAAGGGGTGGGGGTGGGCGGGAGAGAAAGGAGGTCACACTCACGGCTGGGGTCGCACACGCCTCGCCTGAGGTCGGGGCGGAGGGGAGCCTCACTTCCTTTGAACCACTGAGCTTGGTGGCAGCTTGGGGAGAGATGTCTCCATCTCGGGCTAAACGAAATTGAACTTTCCCTGACGCACCTTTTGGGATCAAAGAGGGGTGTTCCCATGCTCGCCTTTCGCCACTTCCTCCCTGGGGTATCTCCACCTCTCCAACACAAGCTCAATGCCAGTTCTCTTTGGGATGTTTTTGTGCAGGGGGTGTGACCTCACCCATAAAGGAACTCCCACCCCCAAGTTTTCCCCTTGTCAGTGGAACCTGTGACCAACGGTTCCTTCCTGTCCTTTTCCTCCCGGAAAGTGGCTCAAGTGGCATTCGAACATCGCTCTAGACCCCTGAATAGGGTTTGGAGCAGAGATGTGCCTGGGGAGAGGAGAACGCAGTGCTGTGTATGAAGCTTTGGGCGCATGCACACAAGAGCACAAACAAGCTGAGCAGGTCATTCCTTTTGATAAGGATGGCAAATACACATACCCAACCCTGTTCTTCTCACCCACCCCAAACCAGTACCCCCCAGGATAATTCTAGCTCAGTTCTGGGGGATTTGCATCAAGGGCCTGCAGACTCACAGGACTTAGTAGAGCAAAATGTCGGGGTCTCAGACCCCAGTTTTGGCTTCAAATACTGGATTTCTCTGTTCTGAGAAGTAGCTGCTAGATTGGGAAACCCTGGGCCTTGTCCAGAAAGGTGAGGTCTGTGAATACAGGGTGTGGGGTTGGATGGGGAATTAAGGCTGATGTATCTGGAGAAACTTTGGTTGGGCTGGAGTCAACTTCTGCCCAGTTCTATTCAACAGTTCCTGCCCCTCCAACACCCCATTTAATCTTGCCGAAGCTTAGCTACCAGCTTAGCTACCTTAGGGACCTTGATTTCCTTTCTACCTTCCATGTTTTTACTTACTTGAAAACAGTTCCCCTCTCCTGTGTCTATTTTTTAATTGAAATATACCAGACATTCAGGAAAGGAATACAAAACCTAAGTGTACATGTCAACAAATGACGACACAGCAAACATCCCCATAAGACCACCATCCAGATCTAGAATAAGATCATTTTTGGCACCCCCGATTCCCTCCTATCCGCTCCTGGTGACTACACCACACTCCTTCTCAAAAGTAACATTTATGTAACACTACAGGTTAGTTTTGCTTACTTTTGAACTTTATATAAATGGAACCATTCAGTCGGTATTATTTTGTGTCTGGCTTCTCTCACTCAATACTATTTGAAACTCATCCATAACATTGTGGTAGCAGGAGCTCATTTGTTTTCATTGCCGTACGCTGTGCCATTAAATAAATATACCACAATTTATGTTATTCTGTTGATGGACATTTGGGTTGTTCCTACTTTGGGGATGAATAAAAAGCTGCGATAACACTTTTGTTCATGTCCTTTGGTACACTTATGCTCATATTTATATTAGATATACCTAGGAATAGAATTACTGGGTCATAGGATAGGCATATTTTTAGCTTTAGCCAGTGCGACTAAACAATTTTTCGAAGTGCTCATATTAATTTACATTCCTGCCAGCAGCATCTTACAAGTTCCAGTTGCTCTATAGTCTCATTAACACTTAATATTGTCACTCTACAAAGATGAACAATTTTAGCCATTCTGGTGGGTGTATAATGGTATTATAGTTTCAATTTGTTTTGTTCTGATAGCCAATGAGGTTGACCACCTTTTCACACATTTCCTTGACTTTTGGATGTTTGTTCAAGTATTATGTCCATTTTCTGTTAGGCCTTCTGTCTTATTACTTTTGTTTTTTATTTTTACAAATTTAATTTTATTTTTTTATTTTTACTGGAGACAGGGTTTCACCATGTTGGCCAGGCTGGTCACTAACTCCTGACCTCAAGTGATCTGCTTGCCTCGGCCTCATGAAGTGCTGGGATTACAGGTGTGAGCCCCTGAGCCCAGCCCTGTCATATTACTTTGTAGGATTTCTTTATAAATATCAAATATGAGTCCTTTGTTGCTTATAGGTATTACAAATATTTCTATGAGTAAATAAGTACAAAAGCCCTTGGTTTTGGTGTCTTCTGAAGCATCAGGGCCACTGAAACAAGAATATAATCTCTAAATCTATTTTGATCACTAGTGTAAACCCAGCTCCTGGCACCTAGTAGGTACTCAATAAATACGTTGAATAAATGATGGATGAGGTGGATAAGACTAATGTAGGTAGTTAGTTCTATGTTGCGCTGATCCCTACAGTCAAACACAAAGAGGACCTGGGGGAAGCAGATTTCCTTTGGCCTAGCCAGCTGTGACCTTGGGAAGAGGAAGACATCCTGGCCCTTCTCTACTAAAAGAGCAGAAATAGCTACAGTCTTGAAATGAGGAGCACAGATGTGGGCAACATAGGTTGCAGATGAAAAGACAGGAACTAGCAGCAAGTAGCAGGCCAGCCAGATACTTTAGAAGGAGACACTCAGTTGGGGGTGTCAAAAAGGTAGTGAGGGTCTCTGAACATCACTGTGGACCTCTGTATGACAAGAACCTCTAAAGGTCACGTGGACCTTCTCTTGCCTCATGTCCAGTCTTAGAGCTTGTTGGCCAAGAGAGCTCTTCCACACCTAGAAACACATTTCTTTTTCCAAAGGGGGTCCCCTGAAACTTTGGTTGCAGGGTCTCATTCCTATCCCACATTGGGCAACTCTTTTTTTTTTTTTTTTTTTAAATCAGCTTCAACTTCCTCGTGGCCTGTAATGTTCATCCTGAATATGGAAAACCACCGAGTCAGCCTCTTCTCCATGTACTGTTTTTATGGGCCGGTTGCATTCTACAGCATTTTTCTTTTGCTGTCTTTCTCTCCAGCGTCCTTGACCAGATGTGGTCAAGAGTCTCTCACTGATTCCTATTACTTTAGGAGAAAGAATTTTCCCCTTGCAGCACCCTAACAAACTCACAGTGTCCCCTCCTCATGTCCTTCAGAACATAATGTGGCATTTACCCAGAAGATGGTAGCACCCCAAAATTTTATGTAAACTGAGCTTGGGCAGCCATCTAGTTGGAGAGAGGCTGGGTGACTTGTCATGAAATTGCATTTGTATAGCAGGCATAGTGTTTTCACTTAGAATATGAGTATATGTTGGGTGTGGAGTGGGAAAGAGGGTTGTGGCAAAAGGAATTGTTGATTACTGGCAGGGACCTGTGGCCTCTGTGGGAAGATCCTCTGTGGGGCAGCCTTCTTCAGTCTTGCTTGGCATTTGTCCTAATATATGGTTAATTTAGCCTCTATCCTGAGGTCCTCTTAGCCCCGTGGCCTTCCTTCTGGGCCAAGTACTGTCTACCAATGGCCTCTCCGTAGACTACCTAAGTACTCATCTTGAGACATCATAAAATTCCAGCGCCCCATAGATCCTGGACCCCCTAACCAGCATGGCATAGTCATAACACTAGCCTGACATGGCTGGAAACTTTTCTGTCTTTTGTTCTGTGGGGGAAGGTGCCCCCTCCCATTTTTCCCCCGTACTGTGACCCCTCCACTGCTCCCTCTCTCCCAGAGGTCAACTTCTTTCCTGCTGCCCAGAGCTGAGGTGACATCCCCTTCCGGCTTCATTCAGTTTTAGGATATAGTGATGGGGGTGGGATAAGGAAGTGTGGCCATCTGTGCTCAGCACTGTCATCATTCCCTTTGCTACTCTATAACTGAGCTCCCCTTCCCCAAAGCCCCCTGGATACCCACCCTGCTATTCCCTTAGGCAGATGGTTCCAGGTATTTTGGAGCTGCAGCTCTGAGATTACTGAGTATAGCTGGGAAGACTTGACAGCAAACAAAATGGTCTGGTGCACTATAACTGGATATAGAAAAGTAATCTTTGACAGGCAGTGCTGCAGAGTGGAAGACGCCACAGCTTTGTAATCACATGGATTTGAATCTATGAAAGGCTCAGCCATTTATTAGGTATGTGACCTTGGGCTATGTCTACCAAAAGGAGACATAATTCCCTTTCTGCAACATATGTTTCATGGTGAGGCATTCTATGCAAACCTACCCCTAAAGACTGAGAAAGCTGAGAGGCCAAAGAAAGATGCAGACAAATCTAGTTTCTTAGAAAGAAGCATTTAATAGGGACTTCCAAACAGAAGCGCTGTCAATATCTTGGGCAGTGGTGAGACCAGGGCTTATATACATTATAAGGAAGGCATACTTATACCTTATAGGGAAGGAAAGTGTAGGACAATTGTGAATCTCCCTAAGTGCAGGATTTATGGTCAATTGTTTTTACTCAAGAGCAGGATTTATGATAAGTACATGCTCTTACTCTTACCAAGGAATGGAAATCGTAGAGGCATTCTCAGAACTGGAGTTAATCGGAAGTCAACATGGTGGATTAGCATCCAAGATGAAGTTGCATTAGCCTTCACAGATGATGAGAGGATTAGGATACTATAGCATTTGGAATATTCCCTGCACACAGTAGGACTCTTAAGATTTTACTGAAGAGAAAGCCATAAACATTTGGAAGGGGCAGCTCAGGCTCTCTCTGGGCCTCACATGGAATTTTAGACTTCCCAGAGTGTGAGGGCATACCTACCTGAAAAGGGTTAATGATGGACAGTCTCTCACATAGATGCAGGTGGGAGCTAATAGGGGCAGCATCCCCACAGTGGGTCACAAGCCAAAGATGAGCAAACTTTATCTTGCAAGAGCTAGGATGCAAAAAGACTGTATCTTACCAACCAGATTATCTAGTTTCAAATTACCCTCTGTGCTTACTGCCCGCTGCCCTATGATTATCCTCTAGACCAGGGTTTCCTAAATTGGCCTGGTCATAGGAATCACCTGTTGGGAACTCCTTTTAAAATATAGATTTCCAGGCCTCTTTCCTGGAAATTCTGTTTCCAAATGTCTGGTGCTCGGCCAGGAAACTTACCCTTTTAAATAAGTGCCCCAGGTGACTACCATGATCCAACCAGGTTGGGAAACATTGCCCCAACCTTGTGGTTCTCAGTCCTGGCTGCAAATTAGAATCTCCTGGGAGCTTTAACAAAAATATACCTTTGTCACAGGAGGAAACATCATGACAAAGGTATATGTTGTCACAGAAAGGCAGGCTCAGGGTTTTCAAAGACATGGAGGTGCTTTGAATCTGACTGTGTGGGTTTATATGTGAACTCATTCAATCCTAATAATTATCTTAGGAGGTAGGCTGTTGCAATATATCAGGTGGAAAATGAGGTTAGTGCATTGGAGAATGGTAAATAGATTAAAAAGTTATTTAGGTTAGTTGTTAGAGAATTGCAAATCAAAACCACAATGGGATACCACTTCATATCCAGTAGGTTGGCCATAAAAAAAAAAGAGAGAAAATAACAGAAAATGACAAGGGTTGGTGGAGGTGTGAAGAAATTGGAACATTGTCCATTTGCTGGTGGGAATATAATACTGTGCAGCTGCTATAGGAAACAGTTTAGTGTTTCCTCAGAAGGCTAAACACAGAATTACCATATCACTGAGCAATTTCACTTCTAAGTATATGCCTAAAAGAATTGAAAACAGGGAAACAATTATTATAGTTAGAGAAAAGAGTGAAATGGCAGGCAGGCAAGGGAGAATTTGGCATTTTCAAGGAATAGCAGATTCAAGATCCAGTTGGATGCATGTAGAGATGTGTAAAGATGAAGTGGTAAGCTTTGGTGATACGTTACACAGCTGAAGGCTTCTTTGGCATGAACTTACTGTTTTATGCATGATAACAAGGTCCGTGAACACAAAGACTTTATATATTAAAATTATATTCATTTCTAAATGCCTTAAATTTTTAAATTTCTGTGATGTTTGCTGACACTTTGTAACTGGCATGTCTGGGTCTTCTTTCTCTCTCAGACCCTTACATATGGAGTCTCATTCACTTGCACAGTGCCCATTTGTGATGCTCTGTTGATGATGCCCAAATATCTTTGTCTTAGACTTCTCTTCTGAGCTCTGAACTTGGATGTCCCAGCACTTCCAACTTGTGATATCCAAAATGCAGCTAGTTATCTCCCAGATACATGCTTTGTATTCCGTCTTCTCCATCCCAGAAAAGGGGGTTCCCCTCCCATTTGTTCGTCAGCCACCTGGGAATAATTCTCGACTCCTTCGTCTACTTCCCAGCCTCCTTGCCCACCACCCATCAATCACCACTTGCCATCCATCAACTCTACCTCCTAAATAATTTTTTTGGATTTATTTATTTATTGAGGTAAAATTCACATAACACAAATTTAACCATTTTAAAATGTACGATTCACTGGTGTTTATTATATTCACCATGTTGGACAATTGTCACCTCTGTCTAGTTTTAAGACATTTTCAACACCCCAAAAAGAAATCCTATATCCATTAAGCAGTCAGTAATCACTCTCCCCTCTCCTCCCCTCCCCTCCCCTCCCTGACTAGTCAACTGCTAGTCAGTTTTTGTCTCTATAGATTTCCCTATTTTAGGTATGTCATATAAATGGAGCCATACAATACGTAACTTTCTGTGAATTGGTTCTTTTACTTAACATAATTTTGTTGTCGTTGTTATTTTTTGCCCTCAAATACTTTTCTACTAAAATGTTTTCAAGGCTCATCCACATTGTAGCATAGATCAATAATTCATTCCTTTTTATGAATAAATAATATTCCATTGTATGGATACAACACATTTTGTTTATCCATTCATCCACAGATTGTGGGTTGTTTTCACTTTTTCTGATTGTAAACAGTCCTCTGTGAACATTCATATACAAGCTGCATTTTAACATCTTTTGTTTAAATTTCTTTTGACCATATACCAGTGCTGGGTAATATGGAAATTCGATGTTTAACTTTTTTTTTAACCAAGGCTAAACTTGAACTCTTGAGCTCAAGCCATCCTCCCGCCTCAGCCTCTCAAGTAGCTGGGATGACAGGTACACGCCACAGTGCCCAGCCTATGTTTAACTTTTTGAAGAAACACTAAACTGCTTTCCATAGCTGCTGCAACATTTTACATTCCCAGCAGCAAGGTACAAGGGTTCCAGTTTCTCCACATCCTCACTAACATTTATTATTTTCAATTTTTTGATTATGGCCAACCTAGTGGATGTGAAGTGATATCCCACTGTGATGTTGATTTGCATTTCCCAAATGACTAAACTAAGTAACATTCTAATTTGCCTACCTCATAGGGTAATTATTAGGATTAAATAATTATATATACACATATAACTTAGAGCAGTGCCTGGCATATAGTAAATAATGTAAAAGTATAAAAAAGAAATGGCCAGGTGTGGTGGCTCACACCTGTAATCCCAGCACTTTGGGAGGCTGAGGTGGGTGGATTACCTGAGGTCAGGAGTTCGACACCAGCCTGCTAACATAGTGAAACCCCATTTCTATTAAAAGCACAAAAAATTAGCCAGGGATGGTGGTGCATGCCTGTAATCCCAGCTACTTGGGAGGCTGAGGCGTGAGAATAGCCTGAACCCAGGAGTTGGAGGTTGCAGTGAGCCAAGATTGCACCATTACACTTCAGCTTGGGCAACAAGAGTGAAACTCCATCTCAAAAATAAACAAACAAATAAACAAACCCAAAAGAAAGTAGAAAAGGAACAAAAGAACAGAAGGAAAGAAGGATCTCTTAGCCATACTTCCTTTTCTTATTGTCCTAGGTCAAAGTCCACAATTCCACTCCTAATTTATAAGGTCCCAGCTGGACTCCTTTCATTTCATGAAAATTTCAGGCTCTCATTTCAGGCTCTTATAGTCTGCCTACTCTATTCCCCCTGTTTGACACAATTGTCTCCCTTGCCCCCAAACTCTTTGCCTGGCTAACTCAATTTTTTTTTAATTTAAGAGCTTTTTTGAGATATAATGTGCAATAAACAGCACAGATTTAAGGTGTAAAATTTGATGCTTTGACATATGTATACATTAGCAAAACATCACTACAATCAAGATAAAGAGTATATCCATATACCCCTGCATTTCTTCCTGCTTCTTTTAATCCTTCTCTCTCAACCCGTGCCTTGGGCAACCTGCTGACTGTCACTACAGATGTTTTTCATTTCTAGAATTTCATATGAATGGAATCAGGTAGTATGTATCTTTTTTGTCTGATTTCTCTCATTCAGCATACTTATTCTGAGAGTCATCCGTGTTATGTGTATCAACAGTTTGTTCCTTTCTGCTGTGGAGTAGTGTTCCATCATATGGATGCCCCCGTTTGTTTATTCATTCACCTGTTGGTGGACATTTCAGTTGTTTCCAGTTTGGGTCTATTACAAATAAGGCTTCTATAAGGAATGTGTGGAAGTCTTTTTAGGGAGATATGTTTTCATCTCTTTTTGTTTTTCAACTTTTGTTTTAGATTCAGGGGGTGCCTGTGCAGGTTTGTTACCTGGGTATACTGTGTGATGCTGAGGTTTGCGGTACAAATGGTCCTGTTACCCAGGTACTGAGTGTAGAACTCAACAGTTAGTTTTCCAACCTTGTTCCCCTTTCCTTGCTCCCCCCTCTAACAGTCCCCTGTGTCTACTGTTGCCATTTTTATGTCCGTGAGTACCCAAACTTATGAGTGAGAACATGTGCTATTTGGTTTTCTGTTCCTGCATTAATTTGCTTAGGATAATGGCCTCTGCCTCATCCACGTTGCTGCAAAGGAAACAATTTTGCTCTTTTTTATGGCTGCATAGTATTACATGGTGTATATGTACATTCTATTTATCTAAACCATCACTGATGGGCACCTAGGTTGATTCTGTGTCTTTGCTATTGTGAATAGTGCTGCTGATGAACATGTGAGTGCATGTGTCTATTTGGCAGAATGACATGTTTTATTTTGGATGTATATCCAGTAATAGGATTGCTGGGTCAAATTGTAGTTCTGTTTTAAGTTCTTTGAGAAATCTCCAAACTGCTTTCCACAGTGGCTGAACTAATTTACATTCCCACCAATGGTGTGTAAGTGTTCCCTTCTCTGCAGCCTCACCAACATCTGTTTTTTTTTTCTCTTTAACTTTTTAATTACTGCTATTCTGATTGGTGTGAGATGGTATCACATTGTGGTTTTGATTTACATTTCTCTGATGATTAGTGATGTAGAGCATTTTTCCATGTTTTTTGACTGCTTTGTCCTCTTTTGAGAAGTGCCTGTTCATGTCTTTTGCCCATTTTTAATGGGGTTATTTGTGTTTTTTGCTTATTCAATTGTTTCAGCTCCTTATAGATTCTGGATATAGACCTTTGTTGGATGTAAAGTTGGCAAATATTTTTTCCCCTTCTGTGCTTTGCCTAGCTAACTCTTACTCAACCTTGAAGTCCAGCTTAAATCATGACTTCCTCACCACAGAGGCCTTCTTGATTTTCCAGACCAGGCACCATGTGGTATATAAAATAACACCTTACCTCTCAGACTTAGGCAAGAAAGCCCCCTGCCCTGAACTTAATGCTTTAGAAGGCATCATATAGTATAACCACAAAGGAAATAAATTCATTAAAAACACAGAGCTGTTTCTGTCCCTTGAGACTCTGTGCTCAGCCTTGGCACAGAACAACCAGTAACACTGAACACACACTCCTGAGTCTAATACAGCTCAGGACCCAGGGGATCACTTCTTTATATAGCTTGCTCTGTCTTATTTATTTGATAAACACTGTATGTATTTATTATGTACATGATGTTTTGAAATAGGTATACGCTAACAATATGGAGAGCTTCATTTGTGTTATCCTTGTGCAATTGTGTTGTTTTAATTGGAAATTGTTCCAATTTTAGTATATGTGCTACCTAAGTAAAAACACTTTATGTCTTTAGAAAAAAAGGTAACTGTGTGAATGCCCTGAAGGCTTGTGGGTTGCATCACCGTGAACTTTGGAGGCCGCCATGGTTTTGGAGTACAGGCTGGAGTTGAGCCATCAAAGTGCTTAGCTAAGAGAAAAGAAAATTAACTTGTCAAGTCCTTCCTCTTAGATAGCATGGTTGTAGTTGATTCTCTTTTTTTTGAGACGGAGTCTTGCTCTATTGCCCAGGCTGGGGTGCAGTGGCGCGATCTTGGCACATTGCAATCTCTGCCTCCCAGGTTCAAGTGATTCTCATGCCTCAGCCTCCTGAGTAGCTGGGATTACAGGTGCGCACCACCATGCCTGGCTAATTTTTCTATTTTTGGTAGAGATGGGGTTTCACCATGTTGGTCAGCTGGTCTCAAATCCTGACTTCAAGTAATCCAGCTGCCTCAACCCCTCAAAGTGCTGGAATTACAGGCATGAGCCACTGCACACAGCCTGTAGTGGATTCTTTCTTTCTTTCCTTTTTCTTTTTTTTTTTTTTTTTGAGACATAGTCTTGCTCTGTTGCCTAGGCTGGAGTACAGTGGCATCATCTCAGCTCACTGAAATCCCCCATTCAAGTGATTATCCTGCCTCAGCCTCCCAAGTAGCTGGGATTACAGGTGCCTGCCATCACGCCCGCTAATTTTTGTATTTTTGGTAGAGACGGGGTTTTGCCATCTTGGCCAGGCTGGTCCTGAACTCCTGACCTCAGGTGATCCACCTGCCTCGGCCTCCCAAAGTGCTGGGATTATAGGCTTAAACCACTGAGCCCGGCTGGGTAGTAGATTCTTACATGACATATTATTTACCAGTAGTGCTAAGTGTCCATTTTCTTGCTCTGCTTTGAGTTCCAATTTCTGGTCCTGGAGGTACCCATGAATAGTGTAGTGTTTGCAACATTACACGTGGTTGCTAGGGAACATTTTGTAGTATTAAATAATTTATATTATTCTTAAATTTTTATATTTGTATCTCCAGATACAACATGTAAAACATGATATTGATTCTTTTTGTTGACATTAGATGGACACTGAATACTAGAATTGCAAGTAGGTTTGTTTTTATAAAAATATTTAATTAGGCCAGGTGCAGTGGCTAACACCTGTAATCCCAGCACTTTGGGAGGCCCGAAGTGGGAGGATTGCTTGAGCCCAGGAGTTTGAAACCAGCCTCAGCAACACAGGGAGACCCTGCCTCTACGAAAAAATAGAAAAAAATTAGCCAGCTATGGTGGCATGCACCTGTGGTCCTAGTATGCAGGAGGCTGAGGTGGGAGGATCTCTTAAGTCTGCAAAATTGAGACTGTAGTGAGCCGTGATCTCATCACTGCACTCCATCCTGAGTGACAGAACCCCATCTCAAGAAAAAAACAAAACAAAAAACAACGCTCTTTGATTAGATTTCAATTTTCAAAAAAACATTTAATGAAACGTTCAGCTCTCAAGTAGGAACTTTGTCTCCTATTATCTCCCTTAAATAAAAGGAATACTGGGTTTAGGATGGCCATGTTTTTAGCAACCCAGATTCACAATCAAGGGATTCCAGCCAAACTTTACTCCTCTCTTTTCCCATTCTCTTTGCTTATGAATATTTTGTCTTCCTTCTTGCTTTAAGTAGTGAGGTATAAAAAGCTTGAGCTAAGTCCTTGAGAGGGGTGTAGGATGTACCTATGATTATCTGTTGGAGCTCTTTCACTGGGGGATTTGGGAATGGTAGATGGATGGGGATGGGGTGGAGGAAAGTCACTGATTTGTTGCCTCATCCCATCCAGAGTCTTTTTATTTGTTTTTTGAGATGATGGTCTCACTCTATTGCCCAGGCTAGTCAGTCTCAAACTGCTGGTCTCAAGCGATCCTCCTGCCTCCACCTTCCAAAGTGCTGGGATTGCAGGCAAGAGCTACTGCACCAAGCCCCAACTGGTCTGGAGGCTCCTGTTGCTCCAGCCAGGCCAGGCACTTTGAGCTGCTCTCTTCAGAAGCTCTCAGGGGCCACTGGGCTGTATCGTCTGTGTTTGCGGAGCCAGGATTTGTAGCAGCTCCCTCTCATGGGCTTCCTACACACTCTGGGGCGTATTTTCTACAGCTGGAAGAGGGTCATCAGACTAGATGAGGACAGAGTCTGCGGTTCACTCTTCCCCCAGTTGCTCCATGATCATTAGAGACCTGGTTGTTCCAAACTCAAAGAAAAGGGAAAAGAGCTGAACCCAGAAGCTGGGGCTGCGGCTGGTAAGAAATGCTGGCAGACAGCAGAAGAGGTGTGAATAGGGGGAGGTCAGCCAGAGGAACACAGAGAGCTAGAGCTAAGAAGCAAGTCCAATAGCAGAATAGCCTTTGTCTTGACATCTCTCTGGATCGGAATGAGTGAGCCCCACACCACAGGTTCTTGGGGTAGGCAGCACAGTGCAGTTGAAGAAGCACTCAACTTGGGGATTTTCGACCTGCATTTCAGTGCTGGGGCTGCCCCTTAAGAACTCTATCAAGTGACTTTCTGAGTCTCAGTTTCCTCTTCAGTACTTTTAGCACAGGCTTTGGATTCAGATAGACTCTGCTCCTGGCATCTGCATGACCTTGGACAAGTTACTTAACCTAAGAATCTCAGTTGCCTCATCTGTAAAATGAACAGTAACACCTTAGAGTTGTTGCTAGGAGTAAATAAGATAATTGATGGGAAGTAGATTCTGTTGGTAACATGGGATTGCAGAGTAACAGTGAGTTTGCAGCCAGGTGACATGGGTTTGAGCTGACTGCCCGCAGCTGAATGTATAACCTCTCTGAGAACCAATTCCTTCTGTGTAAGAAGGGGTCACAATGCCTTCTTCGCAGGGTCATTGTGGGGCTCTGGTGAGATAAGATGTAGGAAAGCATTCTGTTCAGCTCTGTACAAATGTGAAGAATTATTTTTGTTCTTCAGCTTGCTCTCTAACAAAGGCTGAATAAGTACTGAATTGGCCAAAAAAGGGAGGGCAAAAGAAGGAATGTGAATCTCAGGGGGAGTAGCAAAAACTCTGGAATAATCCCCACACTGTGTTTCCAACACTTTCCATGAAGCTGGAGCTCCGGGGAATACCACACCTCCAGGGAGGGAGGTGAAAGACTGAGGGTTGAGGACAAAATGGGCTAGGAGGAGAGGAAAAGGGCCCACTGCTGTCAAAGCCCGGGAGGACATGGAAGATCCTTGTCTGGTGAGGAAAAGAAGAGGGTGTCTCTCAAGTCCCAGCTCCCCTTGTGTTTCCTCCGCGAGCCAGACTCTCTTGTGATCCACAAAGCACAGCTCCCAGCTTTGAGCCAAGAAATGCTGCCTTCCAATGCCCCCCACCTGGCAGCTACTGAGCAGATTCAAATATGCACAGAGTTGGAGCCTAGAGAAAAAAGACAGGAATTCTGCCGTCCCCAGTGGAGGCTAGTTTGTGCCTCCTCATACCCCACCAGACAGGGCAGAGCCTTTCAAGCCAGCCTCCCCCTCCTCTTCCACCCTAATGCCCTCCACTTTCCCTTGATCTGTCTGAACCAGGACATGATGCCAGGGCCACGGCCCTGCTGGTCCTGAGCCCCACCGAGAGCCCTTCCCTTGGGAGCTCAGCCCATGGGATGTGCCAGGGAAATGTTTCCACAGATTAGTGCCTCCTGGGGTGAGACAGTAGCAGCAGGTGGCAGGAACAGGGCAGGGAAGGAACAAAGCCCAGGGAGCCCTTGGGAGGAGCCCAAGGACACACAGGCTTTCTTTTCCAGTCTCTGGCCTCCAGAACCAGGAGGTTTGGGGTTCCTCCAAAGCCCCCGCCTCAGTTCCACCCCTCAGTGATCAGCTGGTGAGGCATAGATCACTTTATTTGACCAACTGTGGTGACAATCATGGTAGTATCACAGTTTGGGTAAGCCCAGCTCCAGAAGTAGAATAAATTGAAGAGTAGGGGGAGAGATGCAGGGGAGAGAGGAGAGATGAAGAGACAGCTCACGAGTCCAAGAAGAGAGGCGAATACAAGGGGAAAGAAAGTTCTAGCAAGAAATATATAAGCCCTGGAGAAAGCATCCCAGCAAGAGTGCCCTAAATTAAAGACTCCGATCAGGCAACACCTGGTTAGATTTTTTCAAATCTACATTTGTTAAGTCAAGCCTGGAGGGTGAAGCAGTGAAACAACCAGTGTAAGACAGATAATAGACAAGAGGGCAGCAAATGCCAGTGGATCAAGGGATGCAGGTGTCGGGATAAAGGGAGAAGCCAGATTTCTGCTGACTTTACCTTACCCTTGGCCTTGTTCTTGGGTGAGTTTAAGAGTGAGCAAGACAGATGAGCAATGTTGTATAATGTGATTTTGATCAAAAGTTTCATCAACACTGGGTTTACCCCCTTGGGTTAGTCCCGGCCCAGGGTTTAGCATGCCTATCCCAGTGGGCCCCTTGACCTCACAGTTTGTGCTGGTGAGAAACTGGCTCCTTATCTGTGTCAGCATTCTGGATCAACTCAAAGAAGAATTTCACTTGGTTCTCATAGGCTTGGACTGAGATTTTCTCGTTGATTCCATGGATGCTGAGGAAAGTAAGGTACATTTGGGGAAGGAAGGAAGGGCCAAGTGCCACAGCACGAGTGTTATTGCAAAGCACTTTCCTTACTTCCCTCGCCAACCCGGAAACTACTGGCCCTCCAGGGCTAGGAAACAGGCAAGGGAGGGGCCATCTGAGGTTTCATATGACATGCTGGTCATTTCTCAGGGATCCATCCATGGTTGTGACAAAGAACAAAGAATAAACTCCTGGGGAGTCCAAAATCATCTCCTGCTCTGAAATCCATTCAATCATTTGTCCTCCAGGAGAATTATCTTATTTTCTTGAGACAGGTTCTCACTTTGTAGCCCAGGCTAGAGTGCAGTGGTGTAGTCACAGCTCACTGCAGCCTTGCAGTGGGAGCTGACAGACTTGTGCTCTTCTCTTAAGATATTTATGGGAGGTTGATTTGAGCTAGCACAGAAGCGAGAAAAGACTGACAGGGTGTACAGCCGCCGTGACTGGGCACACCAGAGGGGTTCTTCTCCCTTGGTTATTTCCAGGATCTCAGGCCTGAGGCCTACTTTGCACAGGAACTGGATGCAAGGTACTACAACTCCTTTATCAGGAGGAGAGGCTCTTGCTCCAAGCTTACCATACAGCATATGCTCTTTCAGGCAGGGATGCCACCGCCCGGGTCTTTGGTTCTTGTCCTGGTCTGGCTGTTTTCCCATGGACTGTTTCTGTTCTGTGACTGCTCTAGGCATTCCTCCTACTATAAACTACTATATGGTTATATGGAAGGATTATATAAATCAGCACTAAATGTGTCAGTACAGCTCCGACTACAATAACTGTATGATTATATAGAAAGATTATATGGAACTAAGTATGATTATATATATATATATACACACACATACATATATGTTAGATATAAGTAAGCAGTGAGTTATACTTCAGGCACTAATTGTGCCTGGGGTCTGCACAGCTATCCTTCCTCCGTGCCCATGGGGGGTGTTACCCATACAGCCTCAACCTTCTGGTTCAAGTGCTCCTCCCCGCTCAGCTCCTGAGTAGCTAGGACCACAGGTGTCTGGCTAATTTTTTTTTATTTCTGAATTTTTTTCTTGAAGAGATGGAGTCTCATTATGTTGCCCAGGCTGGTCTCAAACGTCTAAGCTCAAGCGATCCTCTTGCCTCGGCCTTCCAAAGTATTGGGATTATATGTGTGAGTTACCACACTTGGCCAAGAACTGTCTTTCCAATTCTCTTTCTCTTAGGACAGAGTGCCTAGCTAGACTTATCTCTAAGCAAGTTCCCTACTCTCCCACTTTCTAGGGTTAAGAGAGGGTAGGGAAGGTAACTGTCCAGGGTACCTACCCATTTTTCTGTTGCACCTGGGGAACTTTACTATCAGACCTCACATCCACCAACCTGCCTCCCCGCAGTGGAACAGAGCCAAACAAAATAAACAAGGACCAAACTATACATGTAATCTCAAAGACGAAAGGAAACACAGGATACCTACTTACCTCCCAGTTAAAAACAAAATCCTGAAAGCTGTTCTTAAGATCCTATTCAAATAGTTTTGCTGTGTCTACAGAACACTTAGGATGGGGAAATCAGGTCTGGATGTGGTAAGCAGCAGAGAGGCAAATGGAAATCATCCTCCCACGCCCCAGGATTAAAACTTTGCTGAAGAACCCACAAAAATAGTAATTCACACAGAGCAGTTAAAATTGGTGGTCACGTTTTGGATTTCCACAGTGCTTTCTTCTGAGAAGTCAAAGCACACACCCACCTTTGACCTCATGTAAGTGAAGAAGATGGGGTCCAGAGCATAAGCCCTCTCCCAAAGAGAGGAAGAGCTCGGATTAGCACCCAAGGGTGCCAATTCCACCAGGTTCTCCCCAATCACCCAATTATCTCCTTCTTTGTAAAAGAGGGGCCAATTTCCATAAATTCTAGGGGGTGGCAAGACTCTGGCAATGAGGATGGTAGATGAGTTAGGTTTTAACTGTCTCCATTTCGCTTTGCCAAATCCCGGCTTTACCCTGATCCTGTGAACTGTCAGGAGCATGGGGTGGGAAAGGGACATGTCAAGTGTATTTCTCTTTTCCCATGTGCTGCTCAAACCTGTTCCACTCACCTTCTGAAGCCTTCAGGCTGTAGGTGGATGGCACTGAACCTGTAGATGCCAGTGGTGAGGTTTGTAAAGTGTCGGCTGTCTGTGTTGCCGATACAGGTACCTAGAGAGGGAGGATCAACAGGAAAGGGGCTTTACATGAGCAACCAAACCAAGCAAGTGGCAGCTTGGTGGCCTGGCTGGAAAATTAGGACTACTAGATCTTTACAGAGCAAGGTTCGGGCTCTCTTGAAAGCCTATAACTATCCTTACGAAAAGCACCATTTATTTCAGCTAGGAACATGGATTCTCCAAGGGTGTTGGTGAGCCATCCCTTGGATGGACCATTCAAAGGATGGCTTACCAATGCCCTTGGAAGTGTCCTCTCCCCATGGCGAGCAGGGAGGCCAATATGTTCATTTCATACCCAAGGCCATGACCATTTGCTATTTAAGAAACCAGAATCTAGATAGCACTTCTTTATTACTTGACCTTTATTCTGTATCACTCTAAATAAATACCCTCGGGAGAACTTTACTGTCATAAAATGCAATCCTCTTGAATTGGAAAACAAATTCCTGTTATTCTCATTCTCTGAAGGGTGACTCTGTCTTCCTAGAGTCAAACCTAAGGTCTGGAAAGTGCCAGGACACTCTTCTGAGGTGGTAGCAGGTCACCTAGCAGGGGCTGGGACTTGTGCCCATAGCTGTGTTCTTTGGGAAAAGACACCTGGAGCATCAGTTCAAGTGTGTGGGTTATTTGAGATGGTGATTTGTGTTTTGTCCCATTTTCCACTCCTGGTTTCAAATGGACACCAGGCCCTTCACAGTTCCTTGCTTTGTGGTTGATTTCTGCCTATCTTTTTTCTGTTAAAGCCTGGCCAGTTGGTGGATTACAGGAAGTGCTCCAGAAGAGAGAGAGAGTAGAGTAGGTAGCCTTTGAGGGCCAAGAGAGGAGAATCTGGGACTGTGAGGGCTGGGTTCCTGGATGTTTGGAGGAATCTCTGATTAAACCAAGAGAAGAGAAAACTAGACACAGGCCTTAATATTAGAGCATTAATAATTAAGCAATATAATTATTATCGAGCAATATCTTAATATTAGAGCAACAATCATTTACCAGAGATTCTCAAACTGTGGTCAGTCATCACCTTGTGTTAGAATCACCTGAGAGTATTTGTGAAAAAGGCAAATTACAGGGTCCCTTGCAGATTTGGTTAATCCAAATCTTTGCTGTGGGTCCAGGTAATCTGTATTTTAATAGTTCCCTGGAGGCTTCTTAGATTGGAGAATAACTGTGTGCAAAGCATAGATTTGGATGGTGTGCTAGAAGGCTGTGGAAGGGGTACAGAGGGGTGGTGCTGGGATTGGTCTCATCTGTGAGGCATAAATTAGGTTAAGGCAAAGGGTATGGGCTGGGAGGCTTTTCTGAGCTGAGGATTCTGAGCTCTGCTGCTGAGTTGTTATCCTAGAATGGATCACAACCAGACAATGGGAAGATCTGGGCCCCTTCTGCGGCCCCTAGAGAGGAGGCAGCAGTCTAAGCCAATCCTCCCCTCTATGCCAGAGTGGCTGGCCTAGGTTAGGCAAGGACCGAGGCTTGACTGACCTAATTTATTGTTTCTGCTCCTTTCCTGTTTTCGTTCTCACTTCCACTCTGAGGGGAAAATACAGTTCCAGTCCCATCAGGAGGGGAAGCAGCCAGCTGTTTCCAGGCTGAACATCTGGGGTGGGGGTGGGGAAGTAGACACTGGATAGGAAACAGTTCCAGCCCCCTCCTCCCTCCACCCATAGCTGATGAAGTCATTACCTGGGGTGATAGTATTGACTTCCGGGAAGACAGACTGTATGGTCTGGCGGAGCAGCTGGTAGCCCAAGGCCTTGTCATCATAAGGGCTGATGGGGAGGGGGTCAAAGGTACTCAACACATGGAACTGGACTCTGTCATTAGCCACAGTCTTCTTGGTGAGTTCTGGGACCTCCAGGGTAGAAACAAAGGGGGTTCGATTCTCATTGATTTGCTATACAAGTACAATATTAACTTAAATATCCTGAGTTCTCTCCAGCAAGGCAGAGCCCGGGGGTTTATAGAGAGGACTCATTGTTTTAAGCACTGGGACTTCAATTTCAGCTGACTGGCTATAGGTGATGTAAGAGCTGGGCAATCTACAGCTTGATAGATTTAGGTAAAATGCACTGGGAGACTTGTCTTACAGTCATGAATCAGGTGGGGAATTGGAAAATCAGGATGTTGTGCATGTTTCCCCTTGGATGGTGAGCCACAGGCTGGATGAGTGTTGAAGAGACAGCCGAATGTCAATCATCCCGAGGCTGGGGGATAGATGTGATGACCTGATTTCAGCATCAGAGTCTCAGACAGATGATAAAAGGGTCACACACTTTTCTTTCCTTTCTCTGGGCATTCCGGCTTCCTGTTTGTAACCAGCCGTACCGGAGCCAGGAAGATGAGCTCAACACATACAAAAAGTCAGAAGTTGTGATACTGGCATTCAAGTTTTCTCTCTTTGCCTCCTTTCCTCAGGAAGGCACCTGAGGAAACTTCTAGAAAATTCAGTCTGAAATGACTAGAGTGAATCCAGAAAAATTCCTGGCCCCAGTCAGGAAGTAGACCAGACCCTGAGGATTAGGTCACATACAGCCATGTAGGGATGGACCAGGAGACTGGCTTAGAGGGATCTCCCCTTCTCCAAAGCCCCAGCACTAGTCCCAACCCATTTGTTCAGTAGTTACTTTAAAACTGCCTCTGTTCTAGAAAAATGTTGTCCCATAGCTGCAGATCACCTGAATGAGGGACATTATCTTAAGAGTAACTTTTTTTTTTTGAGACAGGATCTTACTCTGTTGCTCAGACTGGAGTGTAATGGCGTGATCTCAGCTCACTGCAACCTCCACCTCCCAGGTTCAAGTGATTCTCCTGCCTCAGCCTCCTGAGTAGCTGGGATTACAGGCATGTGCCACCATGCCTGGCTAATTTTTGTATTTTTAGTAAAGACAGGGTTTCACCATGCTGGTCAGGCTGGTCTCAAACTCCTGACCTCAAGTGATCTGCCTGCCTTGGCTTTCCAAAGTTTTGGGATTCCAGGCATAAGCCATCATGCCTGGCCAAGAATGCCTTTTTTTTTTTTTTTTTTTTCTGGAGACAGAGTCTCGCTCTGTAGCCCAGGTTGGAGTGCAATGGTGCCATCTCGGCTCATTGTAATCTCTGCCTCCTGGGTTTAAGCAATTCTCCTGCCTCAGCCTCCCAAGTAGCCGGGATTATAAGCATGTGTCACCATGTGTAGCTAATTTTTGTATTTTTAGTAGAGACAGGGTTTTGTCATGTTAGTCAGGCTGGTCTTGAAACTCCTGACCTCAGGTGATCCGCCAGCATCAGTCTCACAAAATGCTAGGATTACAGGCATGAGTCACCATGCCCGGCCCCAAGGGTACCTCTTATATGCCAGAGGAATGTTAGGAGCTGAGTCTGGAGAGGAAGTGAAGGTTCCCACTTCTGGGTTAGAAACCATGATTTGAATCAAAACAAATACCCTGCTGTTGAATGGGCGAAGGGGTTCATCAAAGTATATTCTCATTTCTCAGAGCATGTTTTCCCTCTAGCACTTACAATACAAATATTCTAATACAAGAATTAACGCACAGTCTTGACATATTCTCAGCCCATTGGCAAGTTTCTGAAGTCAGCCTCCATGAGGTGGGTTGCGACAGTGCCCACTACCCCAAATTCCTTAGAGGTTCTGTCCTTAGAAATTGAAGAAGGCATGCAGATGGGAGCCCTGCAGTAAGAGGCTGCAAGAGCTCAGGTTTCCCACTAGCTGCGAGGCCAGGCCCTGACTCAAGGGCACGGACTGTGTCTATCTCATTTCCGCATTTCCAGTAGCAAGCACGTAAAAGGCATGCAATAAATCTTGGATAAATAAAATTCAAAAGATGTGAACCAATAAAAATAAGAATAGGCGTTGCTTTGCTTAACAACCACCGTGGGTTATATAGTTAGTATCGTCAGGTTGGGTTTCTGTCTGACTTCACAGGAACAATGCTTTACTGCTTCCTAAGTACATACAGCTTGAGGTGGTGTGGACTAGAACGTGAGAGGAGGTGTTCATCTGAGATGGACTCCTTAGTGGTATGAATGTTTAGCTTGAGTTTCAAGGAAGGATATGAAACTGACGAAGAAGAGGCAACAGATTATTGGAGCAAGGAGAGGAGCAGGCACAAAAATTGAGATGTGACAACCAACTTTGTGCCTCGGACAGTCACTCACCATTGTGTGACTTTGGACAAGCTCTTAACTTCTCTGTGCCTCAGGCTGCCCATCTGTTAATATGTAGATGATGGTAGCACCTACCTCCTAAGTGGTGGTGACCTTTACTAGAGTTAACATGTGTAATGTGCTTAGGGCAGTGCCTGGCACATGGTAAGCACTCAAAAAATGTTAGCTGTTATTTGCTTGTTTAGAATAGAATTCTTGGGCAAGAATCAGAGGTACAAGAATGGGACTAGGAAGCGGGACTTGTCAATGGTGAGAGACCTCAAAGGTGACTTTAGAGCACATAGATCTCTCATTTCTCTGATCTCCTATAGTTCTTACAGTGCATTCCCACAACATTACGTTCTGTTTTATGTGTAGAGATATTTTCCTGTAAGTGAGGTATCACTGCTAAAGGCAAGGACAATGGATACTTAGAAACAGGCAAGGTCTTTAGAGTTAGCAAGTCCAGCTTCTGGCCTGCTGTAAGGCTGCTTACCAGAAAACTCACAACAGGTTGTCTTGCCATCTGCTGGAATATTTCCAGTGGCAGAAAGCTCGTCACTGCATGCTATATACCATTCGATTTTTGAGCAGTTCAGTTATAAATGCCTTCCTTATAATGAACTCAAATATGGTGTCACGTAATATCTAACCCCCTCCTTCTTTTTTGAGACAGGGACTTGCTCTGTCACCCAGGCTGGAATGCAGTGGTGTGATCATAGCTCATTGTAACTTCCAACTCCTGGAATCAAGAGATCCTCCTGGCTCAGCTTCCTGTGAGTAGCTGGGAGTATAGGAGTGTGCCTGGTGAATTTTTATTTTTATTTGTAGAGATAGGGTCTTGCTGTATTGTCCAGGCTGGTCTCGAACTCCTGGCCTCAAGCAATCCTCTGGCCTCAGGCTCCCAAAGCACTGGGATTATAGAACAAACTCCACAGGAAGTAATATAGTACTAGATGCATCACAAATGCGCAGCAGATTCTTACCTGCCAAATTAGAGGACATCGGTACTGCTCCCTACTTTGTGCTCTTACTGCCTGGATGCAATTGCCAGGTCTCTGTTCCTCCTCAGAGAGGGCTTCACCGACCATTGCATTTAAAGGAGCTCACTGCTCTACCCTACACCACAATTCCTCTGTGACACAGCATCCTATTATTTTCTTTGTGGTATTTACCACTTAAAAAAATCACCTTGCCTACTGCTGTCTCGTCACTAGACTGTAAGCACCATTAGAATGGGAATCCTGTCTGTCTTATTCGCCATTCTCACAAATGATTAGGAGAATGTCTAGTCCACAGTAGCTACCAGCAGACACTTGAATGAATAAATGAAGGAAGAAAGGAAAGAACCTTCTCTTCAACATTCTTATTGAGCCCTTTTAGTCATGAGGAGTACAATTACTGTCCAAGATAGCATATTCCAAAACTTTCCCTCAAGTGGAGACTCCATTAAACATCTCCCACTGGCCTTCTTTCTACTCCTTCAGGCCCATTCAGGACACACCTTCCTTTCGCATGGTAGCCTCTTCCATTTCTGAAGGTTCTTGTTCCTCACAGATAGGTGCTGGAGACCTACCTGCATATGAAGTTGAATATGGAGGGGGAGAACTCTGGGGTGGCCTGTGTTCCTGTGGGATCCAGCCTGAGGCTCTGTGCACAGGGTGTGCAGCAGGGAGTGTTCTGGATGCATGGAACTGGGGCCTGAGGGAGAGGAGTAACCAGGACAAATGAGTCCTACAAGCTTTTTGAATATGGAGGCTTTCCATTCCTTACAGTGGTATGTGGGCAGGATGGGCCTAGGGGTTCCAGGGGTTTCATCAGAGCGACCGGAAGGAAGGCCACTGTGGCAGGGGAATAGAGAGGAGGGAAGAGTGCCAGGACCTGGGGAGATGAAAGCCCCAGCTGGGTGGAAAACAGCCCTTGGAAAGGGCATGGAGTCAGAATGAGGCTGGAAAAAAACTGGTGGAAAGAAGCTCAGTGAGGGGAATTCAGTGATTTCCTGACCTCATGAGCCCCCAGGGAGAGCACAAAGGTTGGCACCTGATGAAAAGCGGGAGAACCCAGGGCTCACATTGGTCCTAACTCGCCCCCCTCCTAGGCCCCGTCAGTACTGGGTCGCTCTAGGCAGGATGTCAACCTGCTCCCCGCTCTGCAATGAGGAGTGTGCCTCTCACCTTGCATGAGGACAAATAAAGTTCTCCCTGGGGAGGAACTTAGGAGAAAGGACCACGGAAGTCCAAGTGCTACTGACCCTTGATGATCTGTACCACAGAACTGCCCCTAACCATATTCTGGAAGGTCTTACTCATCTGACAGTCACTGGGTTGCCTTTTGGATCTTTTTTTTTTTTTTGAAGCATCAGGTTTACCTTTTTAATTCCATTTAGCCCAGCCTGATGTTTAAATAAGCTGACATTTACTGTGGATGTCAGACATTCGGTGTAACTTCTACTCACCCTTCGGCTTCACCTCTAATTTTTGTAATCATGACCTAGGGTTGTAGCTAAAAGCACAAACTCTGGAACTAGACTGCTAGATGTGTAATCTTGTTATATTATCTAACAAGCACCAGGTTCCTCTTCATCATAGCACTCATCGTGATTTGCAATGATACATTCATTTTTAAATTGATGCTTGTAGCAGACCATTGCAAGGCTCTGGCCTCCACTTCTCCCCTCCTAACTCTCTACACATCCTTCCCATGGGTTTTTATCGACTCTAGAGGTTCCCATTATGTTAATGACACTCCAGCTTGTATCTCTAGTTCATCTCTCTCTCCAGACCTGAGGTACTTGTAATTGCCTATTTCATATAAGCTTCTCACACTTCTAAACTATTATATTTCTTTTTGAACTTGTTATTTCTGAATTCCCAATCTTAGTCAAAGGCATTAACTACTTGGTCAACTACCCAGGCTAAAAACCTTGGAGCCACCCTGCTTTTCTCTCACTCCACAACCACAGACACACCACATCCTACTGAGCCCACCTCTCTCCCAGCTCTGGTGGGAGAAGACCTCTTCTCCACCCCATGCCAATGGCCTCAGTTCAGACCTTCATACGCACTCCCTAAGAGGTTGCACTAGCTTCCCGTCTCCTCCTCGAGCACCCCCCCTGCATTGCTGCCAGCATTAACTCTCTAAAAGCAAATCTCAGGATTTGTTTGAAAACCTCTGAAAGTTCTCACCTGTCACAGTTTTCACAGATTAGGGCCCAAACTCCTCAGCATGGCATACAAGGCCTAAATCCCTAAACTACAACTCCATTTCCCATCAATTTTCATCTCCTATTACCTTTCCCCAGTGTATCCTACTCCTTAGTCACAATGAATGTCTTACTTCTAGCTAAGTTCTGTTTGTCCTCTAAGGCCCAGTTCAAAACTGTAGTAGTCAGAAAAGACTTTTTTTTTTTTTTTTTGAGATGAAGTCACCCTCTGTTGCGCAGGCTGGAGTTCAATGGTGTGATCTCGGCTCACTGCAACCTCCACCTCCTGGGTTCGAGCAACTCTCCTGTCTCAGCCTCTCGAGTAGCTGAGATTACAGGCGCGTGCCACCACGCCTGGCTAATTTTTTGTATTTTTAGTAGAGACAGGATTTCACCACATTCACCAGGGTGGTCTCGAACTCCTGAGCTCAGGCAATCCGCCTGCCTCAGCCTCCCAAGTGCTGGGATTACAGGCGAGAGTCACCACGCCCAGTCACAGAAAAGACTTTTTTGACCCTAAGAGGTAGCATGAATTTCTTTTTTTGCAGTGATCCTATGGCAATTTGTTCACCACTAACTTTTATAATCATAGTCTAGGGTTGCGGCTAAAAGCACAAACTCTGGAGCTAGACTGCTAGATGTATAATCTTGGGTATGCTATTTGATTGCTCTGGTGCTCTGTACCTCAATTTTCACCAGTTAAATGCAGATTTAGGGTGGGTGGTTGTGAAGATTAAAACCCGTGTACCTTAGAAAGGTGCCAAATACATAGCAAGCCTACTACATATACATAATGTTACATATATAATGTCTTACTACAGATACTGCTATCATTATTCATACTCATTTTCCACTTCAGACCCCACATTCTCCCAGATCAGAGATCTCCAGTCCTAGTGAAGTACCCGTGTCTTTGAAAAATGTTGTTTGAACAAATAGGACGCTGGACCAGCCCTAGGACTGCAGCTAAACCTGGGCCTTGAGGGCTGCAACTCTCTGATGCTGAAAGAGTTGTCTGGAACATATGGTACGTACCCCTTGGACTGTCTGTGCAGGGTGAAGCCGGAAGTTGATTGTGGCCTGTGGTGGGGGATGACATTCACCTGGAGAGAGAACCATAAAACCCTGGCTTGAAGCAACCTCAAATCTGCATCTGATCCCTGATCAGGAAATGCTAATTTCCTCAGCTCAGGCAGAGCTGGCTGATTTGACTTAAGGACTCAAGGCTTAGCTTTTCTAGTCTGCCTCTTGTCTTCTCTCAGCTAAGTGGCATGTGGTTATATTCAGAGCTGAAGGGGTGTCTGTACCTTAAGAGAGACCTTCGTGCTTCTTGGTCCTGGAGGGGGTCACAGAGAAGTTCAGAGCGAGACTGCTTTCTCTGATCACCCAGATATCTCTGCTTTGGCCCCATGCTGTGCCGTTAGAAGCCTTCTGTGTGCACTTTATTTCCCAGCACACCCAGGACATTTCTGCAGCTGTTAATGTTAGTGCTTACTGAAGATGGGGCAGCCAGAGGCTCTGTTGGCCCTCATGTGGTAGCATGGAGCTCACATCAGGTTTGATCCTTGACGGGGATGAGAAGAACATATACTTCTCACATGCTCCTGGTCACATAGGAAGAAAAGAGTGACAGAAAAGTAACCTTCAGAGCAGGGAAAGGATCCTAGCTCTGGCCAGCAGTCTGCCTGTTCTCACCTATTCCCAGCCAGTGGCTGGGGATCTGGCTTGTTCTGTAGGGCTGTTAGTGTGTTTCTGAGACCCTAGGACCTTAGAGAGCTTGTTCCCACTTATCCTTGAGGCTGCTGAGCAATTGTTCTAACCAATCAGATAAGCCCAACCAGGCAGTAATTGCCTCCCCATTCCTGACTCTCTAGCAGGGATTGGTGATTTCCCAGGTCCAGTTGTAAAATCTCACCTTTTTGCCTGACCAGGAGGAATCCAACTAATTGGAGAACAGAATTAGGCTATTACCTTGGAGGTCAGGAGACTCCCTAAGTGCATAGCTTTCTTTGAACTTGTACGGTGCAAAAAAGCTCTAGGTCAGAGACAGGAGAACTGGGCTGTTGCAAATTAGCTGTTGAAACTTCTTTGTGCCTCTGTTTTCTCAACTGGTCATTGGGGCAACACTCATAGGGCTCTTAGAAGGCTCAAATGGAGTCACAAAGTATCCTGGGGGAATGAAAATGCCATTCAAATGTAAGGACACAGTGCTATTATTCTGATGAACACTGCAGCTGACACGTTGGACACTCTGGTAAATTATGCCAGGAATTAACTCAGAGGCATCATTCACTTATATACCAGATTACCAGAGCACTTCAAGATCACAGTGTACTCTAGGTGAATGGTGCCCCCTGGAGTTGTGCTGGTGGTACTGGCAATTACAGGAATGGTCTAACTCCCTTCAAGATTTCAGAAAGGCCCATGTCACCGCGTGGCTAGGCTTGGATGCAGCTGACACACAGAGAAGGAGGGAGGAACCAGTAGATAGAGCCACTGTCTACTAGATAGAACCAGGGATGTTACCTTGACCCCTGTATTGAACATGGCGAGTGCCGTGGTAGTCCCGACCATTGCATTGGTTATGTAATTTCTCTCCAAATACCTAAAACAAAAGGACCAAGGTCAGATGTTAGAAAGAACCAATGGGGTGAAGGAAAGAGCGGAAACATTACCCACTTTCCTGAACTTTGGAGATCTTTAAGACTGAGAGACATCTTAGAGATGTCTTAAATATACACACTTAGAGTCGCAGTGTCTGGTGACTGAGGGATGATTAGTAGGCCCAGTTAAGCCAAAGAGAGGGGACTGGGGGGTGGGTAGGTTTGAGGTAAGGGATGTGAAGGAAGGAAAGATAATACTTTACCTGCTTACAAGCCACAGGTTGCTCAGGATTATATTGGCTGGGAAGGGAAGCTGGGAAAGAACAAGGTCAGCAGGATGTCAGAGGGGTCAGCACCAGAGGTCACCTCTACTTTAGCCTGAGTCCCTGAGACCTGGATCTCTCTCTACTTCAGAACTGCCTCAGGGGCCCTTAGGGATCAGGAGTGTTTCTAAGTTCAGTTCGCTCAATCCCTGCTAGAGGGTCAGGATTGGGGAGGCAATTACTGCCTGGCTAAGCTTATCTGATTGGTTAGAACAATTGCTCAGCAGCCTCAGGGACAAGTGGGAACCAGCTCCCAAAGGGTGTATCAGGTCTTAGGGTCTCAGAAACAACTAACAGCCCTAGAGAACAAGCCAGATCTCTCTGTCGGCTCAGCTACTGGCTGGGAATAGGTGAGACTAGGCAGAGCACTGGCCAGCACTGGGGTCCTTTTCTTACTCTGAGGGTTACTTTTCTGTCACTCTTGTTCCTAGCTGACCATGAGTATGTAATACTTCCTCCCATACCTCATGTGCCAGTTGCTCCAATGTCGCGGTCAATGTCCAGCTTCCAAACATGTTAGGCAGTGGTGTCTGCTCCAGTCTGGAAGACAAACAGAGTCCTCAAGACTTAGTGAACCCCAGCCAAAGATCAGTGGTCTGAAGAGGAGAAGGAGGGAGACAGAAGGAAGTTTCAACACTGCTGGTCAAGTGGTCTCCCATTCACTTGCCTGCCACCTCCACCAACTCAACATTCCGAAGATCTCAAAACACCAGCAGGAGCTTTCCCTGTCTACTAAGTCCGCATTAGGGTCCCTCTTTCCTTCCTCTGCTGCTCTCCAGAATCTTGTGTGTCCACTCTCGTAGCACATCCCATACTATGGCAGAGTTGTCAGTCTCCTGACAATTTGAATGAATATAGCACTCCTTCCCACTTTGCTAAGAAAAACCAGCCAGGGGTGAACTCTGCTGTTACTGATCCTGCTGTCCTCACGCATAGCCAGGAGCTCTTGTTTATTTTTGTCCTTCTGCCAGGAAGGGTAGGGAACATCAACAGCTCTACCAGTCATTGCCAACTTCTGATTTCTTTCTTTCTTTTTCTTAAGACAGAATCTTGCTCTATTGCCCAGGCTGGAGTGCAGTGGCACTATCTTGGCTCACTGCAACCTCTGCCTCCCAGGTTCAAGCAATTCTTCTGCCTCAGCCTCCTGACTAGCTGGGACTACAGGCAAGTGCCACCATGCTTGGCTAATTTTTCTATTTTTTTTTTTTTGAGATGGAGTTTTGCTCTTGTTGCCCAGGCTGGAGTGCAATGACACAATCTGGGCTCACTGCAACCTCCACCTCCAGGGTTCAAGCTATTCTCCTTTCTCAGCCTCCTGAGTAGCTGGGATTACAGGCATATGCCACCATGCCCGGCTAATTTTGTATTTTTAGTAGAGACATAGAGATGGGTTTTCACTATGTTGGCCAGGCTGGTCTCAAACTCCTGACCTCAGGTGATCCACCCGCCTCGGCCTCCCAAAGTGCTGGGATTACAGGCGTGAGCCACTGTGCCTGGCGCCAACTTGTGATTTGTAAATGTTTGGACTTTGGACTGCTCCGGTTGCCTGACCTAGCTTCTGCCTGTTGGTCCTTGCTTTCCATATGGATATACTGATAGATCCTCTTCGGACTCCAGCCCTTGCAAGCTACTGGTGGCTCTGTCTCTCCTGTGGCCTCCCCCATCACCCACATCCACCTTGGAAGGAATTTTACTGCATTTGAGATGACCGACCGCAGCCTGGTATCTGTGAGCCATGCTGAGATAACTCTTTGTTTATACCTCTTGTGTTAATCTCCTGCATCTTTAACCTGCCTTTAAAGGTTTCCCCTTCCATTCTTCCTCTAGTGTTTTTTAAAGCATAGTTTCCCAAACCAACTTTAGGTGCAGGAAGCTTAGTGTCCTCAGATTTAAAGTGGGAAAGTTCCAGGACTTCCACAGGAAGTCTGGCACAGGAGGAGGGCCAGGACTTGCTTACTGGCTGACAGCAGCTGCGAGGATGCCAATGCTCGTCTCCTTTGGAGGAGCTGAAGAGTGGCCTGGAGTCATGTTTATTGCAGCACGAGATTCATGGAACCCTTCTCTGAGTTTGCAATCCTGTAGAAGAGGATCAGAAACCACCCTCCTGACTTCTGGCATCTCTGAATTCTCCCATAGGCCCACAGGTCCATTGATGCAATAGTCTAGTGGGCAAGGAGGTAGCTTCATGCTGCTTTAAAATTTTTATGCTGGAGGAAGAACAGAGGGGAAGCCTAGGAGAAGTTAAAGATCCGGGCAATTAACGCGAGAGGTGTAAACAAAGAGCTGTCTCAGCATGGCTCACAGATACCAGGCTGGGGTCATCTCACATGGGGAGAGAATTCCTTTCAAGGTCAGGGATGGGGTACTTTACTCACATGGCGAAGGGATTCTCGAGGTCGGGAATGAAACCATCAAAGGTGAAGCTCCCCTCATCCACAATGAAGGCTAGCTGGACGCCCCTTGACTGTAGCAGGGCTATCTTCTGAGCCCCAACCTCTGATGGCGCAGACATTGAACCCAGAGCTGCAGTCCTTCTCAGCCAGAGACAGACCTCCAGACATAGCTAATGGGGACCCATTCAGCCTAGTTAGAGGCTTCAGAAACTTTCTACCAGTCTCCTTCCTGGGGGGCAGGGGGGGCAGGGTCCTAGGCAATCCTGCCTCACAGAATTCTGGAATGTCAGAGCTGGAAGAGCCCACCCTCCCTTATATCACAAATGAAAGAACTTGAGCCAAAAGAGTGAGCTGACTTGCCCAGGGTCTGAGTAAGTAGCATCATTGGAAATAAACGTAGTCATTTGCTCTCCCTGGTCAGTTCTTTATCCATCACACCTATGTTTCTCAGGGTAGAGGTGATGGACCGCTGCCTGCCTCAGTTATTATGAAGATATTATGAAAGAGTTTATTGGTAATCCAGATGCATGGCACAGGGCCCAGGAATTTGAATTTTGGTCAAGGTCCTTAGATAGTCCTGGCATGCAGACACACAGAGAAGTTGGCAAACTGCCATGTTACAGAGACCCTGCAGTTGTGGGCAAACTGGACTAGGGTTAAGCACCCACTCACCTCTCTCCAACAGAGGACAGAGATAAGTATAGGGTAAGGAGACTCCACCTCCTCATCATGGTCTGGGGAAATGAAGAAAGATCTTTGAGGGATGTAATTCCTGATCAGCAGGAGCTCCAAGGCCTGCAGGAATGCCTGGGGTTCAGAAGTACAATGGAAGAGCAGAAAGACATTATTTAGGTGGGAGTACCAGGATATCAGTGACATTTAGTTGCCTACATCAGGGCTGGTGGGATGAGGATCTGATAGATTCTCTTGAAGGAGAACAGACTCAAATGGTACAAGAGGCCTAATGTGGAGAAACAGAACCCTTATTGCAGGGAGAAGAGCATACACACACCAGTGTCAGAACTGAAAGGGTCCCTGGGGACCATCTACTCCAATCCCTATTTATAGTTGAGAAATCAAGGCCCAGAGAAGGGAAGTGACAAATTGATGGCTGGAACCCAGGTCTCCTGCAGCCAAGGTTCTTTCTACCATTATCTCCCACCTCCCAGGGTCAGCCAAGCACCCCCATCCTGAATTGATCTTTATGGCCCTAAGGCAGAGGGAACGTTGCTTCTCAGACCATCACAGAGTTCTTGTCATCCAGTGTGCCCCAACCGTCAATGAAGCCATCATGCTCCAACCCAGAGTACGGGGGCACCTCCCAGCCTTCTGCAGGGGCGGGAACCACATCAAAGTGAGCCAGCAGCAGGCAGGGCTGTAAGCTGGGGGCTGAGCCTTGGACAGTGAACAGGTGGCTATACTCTCCCATGACTTCATGCTGGATAAAGCTGGTGCTGAGCACTGTAGGAAAGACTAGAGGCAAAAAGGGCAGGGAGAGAAAACCAGGATTAACAGTTTCCTTAGGTTTTCCTACCATGTTGTGCTTCCTGTACCCCCCCCCCCGCTGCCTTTTTTTAAAACATTCATCCTTCTTTAGGAAGCCTTCTAAGACAAAGCTAGTCTGATTCCTGATCTACCTGGACAATCTTTGAAATTTGTCTTCCCTATATTTCAATGTGCTATTAGTACGTAATAACACACAAATCAAGTCTCACCATTAAGGCCAGGCATGGTGGCTCATGCCTGCAATCCCAGCACTTTGGGAGGCTGAGATGGGTGGATCACCTGAGGTCAGGAGTTCGAGATCGACCTGGCCAACATAGCGAAACCCCATCTGTACTAAAAATATAAAAATTAGCCAGGTGTGGTGGCACAAGCCTGTAATCCCAGCTACTCGGGAGGCTGAGACAGGAGAATTGCTTGAACCCGGGAGGCAGAGGTTGCAGTGTGCCTAGATTGTACTATTGCACTCCAGCCTGGGCGACAAGAATGAAACTCCATCTCAAAATAAAATAAAAAAAAGACTCACTATTAAGATGGTCAATATCTCAAGCTCAGGCTTGGTCTGACCGATAACATGCTATCGCGAGAACGTGTTAAAGAGCTATGAAGATGAGGTATGCATTAAATTTTAACTAGAGTAGGCTTCATTAACCAAATTATATTAAATTATTATGTTAAATTAGTAGGCCCTGTTAACCAAATTATATTTAAATATTATATTTTAAAATTCAGAGACATTTTTCTTTTTAAAAAATAATACATCTAGTGTATATGCTATGTGAACATAAAGATTATTCTTTTTAACACAAGGTCATACTTCTGTGTGCAGGTGTAGATGCTCCTAGGGTCAATTATTCAAGTGACTTTAGCTGCACAGGAGAAATACATTTTATCTCTATCTACCTTTGTTGGAAGAATTCACATATACTTCTGCGGTTACCCAAAAACTGAAGAAGAATATGGTTTTATCTTGTTACCTAGCTTATCTACTTTACTGTCACTAGACATTTATTTTATTTTATTTTATTTTTTTTTTTAGGTAGAGTCTATCTCTGTCACCAGGCTGGAGTGCAGTGGCGTGATCTCAGCTCACTGCAACCTCCACCACCTGGGTTCACGTGATTCTCCTGCCTTAGCCTCCCAAGTAGCTGAGACTACAGGTGTGCACCACCATGCCCAGTTAATTTTTGTATTTTTAGTAGAGATGGTGTTTTATCATGTTGGCCAGGAGATCTTGATCTCTGGACCATGTGATCTCCCTGCTTTGGCCTCAAAGTGCTGAGATTACAGGCATGAGCCGCCGCGCCCAGCGTATTTTCCTATATTTATCTCCTATTTAATAAACACTTCCAGCCTTTTCAGGCTGGCCTTAGCTTGGCTACTGGGCACTAATCCCTGAGCCATTCATTTTTGTTTTTGCCTTCCTTTCTCTTTTTTCAGAGACAGGGACTTGCTCTCTCACTTATGCTCGAGCACTTATGAACTACATTCATAGTTCCCTGTAGCCTTGAACTCCTGGACTCAAGCGATTCTCCCACCTCAGCCTCCTGTAACTAGGACTACAGGTGCTTGCCACCATGCATGGCTAATCCCAGAGACATTTGTCCTAGGGTGTTAGAGAGGGGGTTACTTGCTGCTCCTAGGCCTGCTTCTCCCACCTCCGATAACTTTGGAGGGGCTGTTTTTAATTAGATTTAGGAATGTAATCTCATTACTTTTTATGAGATTTTAATAAGGGGAGGGAGGAGTTCCAAGAATCCTTTATTCCTCTGATCCATCCTTCTATAGCTCTGTACTCTGTGGGTGGTGGGGATGAGGGAAAGGGACAGATGTTATAGCTCAAAGTTGTTGACTGCCTAGAGGCCTAGAAACGTGTTAGTAACGAATCTGGAGTAGGCCCGAGTAGGTGGAATGTATACCTACAGGTGTGGGGGTGTGTGTAAGGAGGTAGGTGTGGGGGTTTGTGTAAGGAGGTAGGGGTGGGAGGAACATGGAGCATAGGTCTGGGCAGCTGCACAGGTAGAAGGAAACCCTAGTTCTACCTTTTGATGAGTTAATATTTATTGAATGACACATATGTAGGGAAAAGATTGAGAGAGTTTATACTCTAACGCAATGGCTGGATGAGCTCTCGATCTTTGCCCTATATATGTGGCTTAGTTTTTTCCAAGAGCAAATCTACAGTCTGTATGCTGCCCATGGAAATTAGACTAATCTCTGAGAAGTCACAAAATAAACTTCTTTATTACTTTGTAAAAGAACTGTATCGCTATTGCTATTTCTACCACCCACCCCTTGCTCCCGATTTGCAGCTGACCTTTACAAATGTATTCTCCAAACTCAGCCGGGGCCGTAGTATTGGACTCCTCAGGGCCAAAAGACACTGTTGGAATCTGGATGGCACCTGTCAGAATCAAATTATTAGAGACGAAAGATTAAAAATAAATTAGGCCGGGCGTGGTGGCTCAAGCCTGTAATCCCAGCACTTTGGGAGGCCGAGGCGGGTGGATCACAAGGTCAACAGATCGAGACCATCCTGGTCAACATGGTGAAACCCCGTCTCTATTAAAAATGCAAAAAATTAGCTGGGCATGGTGGCGCGTGCCTGTAATCCCAGCTACTCAGGAGGATGAGGCAGGAGAATTGCCTGAACCCAGGGGGCGGAGGTTGCGGGGGGCGGAGGTTGCGGGGGGCGGAGGTTGCGGGGGGCGGAGGTTGCGGGGGGCGGAGGTTGCGGTGAGCCGAGATCGCGCCATTGCACTCCAGCCTGGGTAACAAGAGCGAAACTCCGTCTCAAAAATAAATAAATAAATAAATAAATAAATAAATAAATAATAAATTAATCATTGTTTTTCTACAGTCCTCTGTGCATGAAAATTTCTTTTGTATTCATTATCGTATTGCAGAGGGCAAAACACTAATGTGAGGTAGGCACTATTTTTTCTAATTCAAAGGTGAAGGAAAAAGCTTAGAGAGGTTAGGTGAGCTGCCCAAGCAACACGTAGACTAGAGATTTAAACCCATGTCTTCTGGGTTTGATTAGGCTGATGTGGTTCTTAAAGGCAAATACGGTCTAAGTTAGGGGAGAAATGGATTTTTGGACCCTGGTCTTGAGGGGAAGGTACTATAAATTTCTTCCTAAGGCCTCACTCTACCTCTGAAATCACCACTTCTGATGAATCCAAGCTTCATCATTCTCAAGGCACCCACTGTCCTGGGTCCCTACATCAATGAGGCTTGTGTGTTTTTGTGTGTAAAGGCTTATTCCTCATGCAGAGTCTCACTAATCTCTCAACCAAGGCTAGCTTTTTGGGCATATAATGCCTGGGAAGGGGTGGATTTAAAGAGTCAAGTGCCCCCAGACAACTTCCTCAGTCCTAAAACGATCTCATCCTCCCTACTCAGTTGTCTCAAATCCTGAACCTTTGCTAGGCTCATCCCTTTGAGTCTTTCAGGCTTTAAAGAGTTCCATGATCAAAGACAAACAGCACTGGGCAGGTATGAGAATATTGAATTAGAGCACTCTCCAAGAAGAACACAGTGAGAACAAATTCACCTGAGGCAGCTTGACATCCAGGAAGGGTCTCTGAAAGACAAACTCCCTCAGTTTTGCTGAGGATCAACCCTGCAACAGCACAGCCCACCAGATAGATGGGAAAGATGAGGTTCAGAAAGATTCAAGTGCCCACTCAAGGGCAGACCCAGGATCTGAGCTCAGGTGTTCTGTTCCTTGCTCAGAGTTCTAAGCTGTGTTGCTACGAGGTCCCTATTCTAGGTTCTTAACATAACTTTTGTTCTCTTCTGTGCAGAGACTTCGAGTGGCTGCCTTTTAGAGGACTATTTATACTATGCTTTGGGAAAGCCCTACTCTGCCTCCCAGGCCTGTCACTCTAGCATATGCACAATCTATAACCAACCATTGACGTTAGCTTTTGGTCCCAGCATCTGCCTATATTTATGCAGGCGGTTTCTCTTAATCCCTTACTTAATGAAACGCAAATGACTGGAGCTAAGCTGAATGGTAAAGAAGGACTTCATCCCATAGGATCTAGCACTCAACAGAAACTTTCCTGGAAAACGCCGATTCAGAAGGGGAATGAGTTTTTGGTCAGGATTAGAGGTCTGAGGGAGACATGTTCTTCAATTATGATTGAGAATTAGGAAGATTCCCACACCCCAGAAACACTCCATTCCCTTTCTCTAGTGCCATCTGATCCCAGCGAGTCCAACAGGCACTAGATGTTGTCACCCAGTGCTCGTTCTTTGCTGTGGGCCCTGGGGAAGATCATTTAGCTGACCTAGGCCTCAATTTCTCGCCTCTGTAGATAAGACTAAGATCATTTAATCTTATTTTACCATACTGCAGTAATTTAACAGGCATGCAAATTTCACTAGTTAAAAGTGCTGTACAAATGAAAGCTGGTGTAATACTCCAGGCAAGCAGGGGAGAGAGGGGACGGTGGTCACGCTAAGAGGGGTGAAGCTGGAGCTTCCAGGTTAGGCAGGGTACACCAGAGTTTCAGGCCAGGTATGGGGAAGTGTGGCGTCCCCAAGCCGGGGCACAGTTGCTGGGAAGGGTGTTGGGGCCGGGCTGGGGTATGTGGCAGGGCTCCAGCTTCAGTAGCGGAACCTTTGAGGTGGAAGCGGGGAGTCACGGGTTGACCTGGGGAGGGAGAGACGCACATCTGAGCATAGGTGGGCCAAAGGGAGCCGGGTTCACCTTTCAGTGTCTCTTTCATCGCGACGCGCTCCTCTTTGCTGAACTGAGAAGGGATTCGCGACGCCCTCTGATGCTCCTGGTTCCTCAGGCCCATCGATCTGCAGTCGGTGGCGAAAAGTAGGAGCAGCACAGCCGCCAGGGCCAGCACGCAAACACACCGCTGAGCCATGCTTCTCTCGAGCTCCTGCTGCCAGGCTGCCGCTGGAGTTCTGACCTAAACCCCCCGACTTGCCCTTTTGGCCCCTGCTCTGCTCTAATTCCCTCTAGCAGTCATCCTTGGATCTGGCCAATGATCGCTTCGCTGGGACTGCGGAACAACCAATAGACGGAATGGCCCCGCCCCAGCCCCCTAAGGCCTTTCGGGGGTTGTGGTTTTCCGTGCTGTGGCAAGCAGATGCAGAGCAGAGGTGAGGTCGGGCCCCAGGCTAGAGTCAGGTCTGGTCCGCACTTGATCTCTCGTGAGACGCCCATAAATCCCTTCCCGCATGACAACATATCGAATAAAGGGGGAAAAGCTTGTAAGACCGTACTCCGCTCCTCGTTTTTTCTGAAGCTTAGGACCTGACTACCATTCCCTAGATCCTGGGGCGGGGAGGTGGGGGCAGTTCTCTAGGTTCCCAGCTTGATATCATCTGAAATTGGAACAAATTACTGTTTATAGATACTGCTTTGAAATATCAACTCAGAGGGTTGGCTCCTGTTTAGAAATTTCGTTGAAAGTGCTTTTAATATTAATGCGAACACTACATTTTTTGCAACTCTAGGCAAGTACAGTAAGACAAGAATTTTTAGAAAGATTACTATAAAATATTTAAGAGAATTTTGATGTACTAATGATTTTGATGTATTCAACAAACTGAAATTTATAGTTATTCAGAGTGGAGGATAATTCTTGAAAAAAAGAAAACCTGTCTTATGTTACAGAAATATAAAATTAGTTTTCTTGAAGTCAGAAGAAACCATTCCTTCCATATTTCCTGATGCAATTTTATCTGGCACCACTCTCAGATTTTAGAATTGTCAAGAAAAATTCAGTAAGTGCTATACAGCCAGTAAGGCCGTATTGCTACCTATGACTAAAGCTACAGATTGACACTCCCCGTGTTTGCTTAGACAAAGAGTGCTTTGCTCTAACCATTCCACTAATCCTGCTTAAAAAAAAAAATCTCCAACCATGTAGTTACTTTTAATAGCAACTTTAAAACAACATCATGAAATACGTCACATATATATAAGGGTATAAAGAATAACATAATGAACATTTCTGGATTCACCACCCAGTTTAAGATCTAGACTGTTAAAAATAAGAACATTGACAGAATTTTTAGTAAAAAGTAGTTTAATCTCTATCAAACTGAAATTTTTAAAAAGACTTTATATTTTATGTATTTATTATTTTAAAAAATTATTATTATTTTTTGTAGAGACGGGGTCTCACTATTTCACCCAGGCTGCTCTTGAACTCCTGGACTGAAGCAACCCTCCCATTTAAGCCTCCCAAAGTGCTAGGATTACAGGCATGACTCACGACACACAGCACAATTTTTATGGTTGTAAAATTAATATATATTTATGCCCTTGTGAAATATGTGGAACATTCAGAAAAGTATAAAGAAAAAAAATCACATGCTAGCCCAATATCCAGAGATATTTGCTCATAATATTTTGGTGTTATCCAATCTTTTTTCTCTGTATACAAATACTCATAAATGAGGTGTGTGCTTGTTTTAAAATGAAACAGATGCATATACTACATACAGAGTTCTATGTTCTGCTCTTTTCGTTTAGCATTATGTCATAAACACTTCCTGCTCCTTAAATATTCTTTAAATTCTATTATTACATAATATTTGATAACTAAGAGTATGTACAATGTGCATGTAAAGCAAATAATAACATGAGCACCCGTGATTTGGAGTTTGAACCTAACTTACCAAACCACATTTTTCCCCCGTCACTGCTCCAACTCCTACAATCTGTCCAATTCCCACACTATTCCCAGACCTAGCCAATTATTCTAAATTATCGATAGCATTGAAGGCACATGTGTTCTACTTCCTTTATTTTCCAACTCCCTGCCCAATGTAATTGTATGACCATGTTGTGTGTGTTAAATAGTTCTACCACATATGTATGATACACATGTACATATAGTGTATGTATATATTTTATAAAAATGACATCATGTTGTGTGTAGTCTTCTGCAATTTGCTCTTTTTACCCAATGTTGTTTGTTGGGATTTATGCATGCTGTGACAACTTGCTACAGTCTATTCACATTTACTATACATACAGTTGCATTCTGTGAATATATAAAAATTTATTGTACATGTCTCCTGGGCCACAGGTAGAAGAGATTCTCTGGAATATACATAATGCTGTATGGTACTGTATGTTATATTTTACAAGAGAAGGCTGAATTATTTCCCAAAGTGATTGGAACAGTTTAGATTCCCATTAGCAAGTAGTGCATAGTATATAAGTTCCCATTGCTTGACTTTCTCACTAGCTCTTGGCATTTCCAACGTCTTCATTTTGCCCATTTAGTGGCTGGAAAATATCTCATTGTGATATTATTTTGTATTTCCTAGTTTGTTATGAAGTTTAAGCATATTTTTATTTATTTATTTATTTGAGATAGAGTCTTGCTCTTTCACCGAGGCTGGAGTTCAGTGACAGGAGCGTAGCTCACTGCAGCCTTCAACTCCTGAGCTCAAGCAATCCCCTTGCCTCAGCCTCCTGAGTAGCTGAGTACAGGTGCACACCACCAGCTTCAGCTAATTTTTAGATTTTTTTATAGACAGTGTCTCTCCCTATGTTTCCCAGACTGGTCTTGAACTCCTGGCCTCAAGTGATCCTCCTGTCTTGGTCTCCCAAAGTGCAGGCATGAACCACTATACCTGGCCTAAACATCTTTAATTACACTTATTTGCCATTCACATTTCTCTAGTAAAAGGACTATTCATATCTGTTGCCCATTTTTGTTTTGAGCTGTCTTCTTATCAAATTTTAAGGGTTTCTATATATTGTGGAGAGTCATATTTTGCCAGTTATATTAAATTACAAATATTTCTCTTCATTTGTGTCTTGTGTTTTTACTTTTTTATGGCCTTTTGATGAGCTGAAGTCTTAATTTTAATATAGTTGAATTTATTATTTTTTTTTATACTTAGTGATATTTTCTTGCTTAATCAATTTTAATAAATCTAGTCCAAGGTCATAAATATATTTTTAGATGTTATATTTTTATTTACTTATTAAAAATTTTTTTTAGAGACGTAGTCTTTCTCTGTCATCCACACTGAAGTGCAGTGGTACCATCATAGGTCACTACAACCTTGAACTACTGGGCTTAAGTGATTCTTTTGACTTGGCTTCCTGTTATATGTAAAATTTCATTGCTGCAAAAAAAAAAAAAAGCACTCAAAGATAAATCCTCTCAGCACAGAAGTTTACTTCTATAGAAGGGTGCACCTCATGATGAATGGGGCAACGGTGAGCACACACCTGGACAAGGGAGGGGGAGTGGTACTTATTCCTGATGGAGGTCACCCTTACTGCTGTGTCATTCCCTTGTTGGCTAGGGTAGGGTTAGACTGCATAGTCTAGACTAATTCCGATTGGCTATTTTAAAGAGAACAGGGGTATGAGCCAGAGTGGTGGGGTGGGTAGTTTGGCTGGAAGGATGGTTATGTGCAGGTCAGAGCAGGTAGCCAGGGGTGACCTAGGTCAAAGCAGATGACTGGAGCAGGTAACGGAGCAGGTGGCTGGGGCAAGTGACTGGAGCAGGTGACTGGGATGAGTCAGGACAGAGCAGGGGACTGGGGGAACAGATGTGAACTACTAATTAGAACTGGTGGAGAAGGTTGTTAACTGAAACTACAAGGAAGTTAAACTTCAAAATGGAGGACAAAGAATGGAACATATTGACATATTGATTCTTTGAAGAGAAATTTAGAACTCTTTGTACCCAACAATTCCCTCCTCTTGAATTTTCCTTACAGCTCTTTCTCTTCAAACTTCCTAAATACATCTTGGTTTTGTTGTTCTGCTTGATTTTCTAAAAGAAGAAGCTTCTCTGAATAAGGTGGAGGATAGTTAAGGGTGGTTTTGGTAAGTGTTGTTTCTATGAGTCTCGCGCACAACCCATGGATGCATGGTATGACACAACACCCGACAAGGATGAGTACACCCATTACAGCTGTGAGAGAAGTGAGAATTGAAGACATGGTTCCTTTCTTTACTGAGCCATTTTTATAGCTGCCCTGCGAAGGGGTCGTTTATCCCTGAGTTGTTGGCTATCTCATTGGATAGAGCAGGTAGACCGTGCAGTGCCTTGTTATACTTCCATTAGGGGCTGTATTATTTGGGATGGAGGTACAACATTGAGTTTTAATCATGATGCAAACTCCTCCTTTTTCTGCTAATATTCCGTCTAAGGCTATTCTGCTTTCCAAAGCCATCTGGCTAGCCACCCCTAATCGCTCAGTTATTCCTTTAACAGCTTCTTTAGTGTAGTTAATAAATCACTTTTGGTTGTAATAAATGTAAGTTATCCAATCTACGTTTTTATTAATTGTCACCCACTAAAATATTGACTCAAATCCTGCAGCTATTTGATCTTGGGCTTTAAATTTATCTGGTACTCCTTGTGGGACTCCAATTCTATCTAAATAGATGTGAGAGTTGAAAGACCCATAATGGGCTTCTCTTACTTTATGAGGTTGTATTTTTCCTTCCTCTGGTTGATGAAATGCCAGGGTGAAAGGGATAGCCAGTTGGACTAGAGCACAAGTGCTGCTCCAGTTACTTGGCATAGTGTCCAGTAAAAGTCCACCACAATATCACCACATATCGCTCGGGGATGAACAAGGGCTGATTGATTAGTAAGCTCTTGAAAAGTCTTAACTCACTGCATCCCTTCAGGGCTCCAAGGAATGCTAACTTTCCTCCTTGTTGCGAGTGAACTTAGTATCCGGAGATGGAAGCTGGATGGTCTTTGGGGACTGACCCACAGGGCGTTGAACTTCAGGATATAGCAGAGAGAAAGCTTGGCATGACTTGTTACCCCAGGCTGTAGAGTCTTGGAAAAGAGCTACCATACAGCCCATTTCTGGTCAGCTGGAGGACCATCCTAGTGTAAAGGGGATGCCATGCATATAACATAACAATTGCTTTTGTTTAACATGCACGTGGAATATTTGATCCATTCCAACCAGGCATTTGCATCTTGATATCCTGTCTTGATTGCTAGTTTGTTTTAAAGTCTTTAACTTCTACAATAGCTACCTTAGTCTTGTCATTAAATGGAGAAGGAACAATTGTTTCATTGTGAGAGGTTTGGAAGAAGGCATAAAGGGAGGTGTAGGCAGTGAGGAATCAATGGAATGCGTCTGAAAGGATCCGCTAGGGTCTGTTCCCAAAACCTCAGCCCCCATACCATAAAACCAGCTTACAGATGGAAACTGGCTTAGAGAAAGGGAAGAACTTTGAGGGTTTGAGATAATAACCTGGATAGCTGGGAATACAGGTGCATGCCACCAAGCCCAGCTAATTTTTGTATTTTTAGTAGAGATGGAGTTTCACCATGTTGGCCAGGCTGGTCTTGAACTACTGACCTCAGGTGATCCTCCTGCCTTGGCCTCCCAAAGTGCTGGTATTACAAGAGTGAGCCACTGTGCCTGGCCTCTGGGCTATTTTAACAGAGAGAGAGAGAGAGAGAGAGAGAGACAGAGAGAGAGAGAGGAAGAAGAAGAAGAAGGAGGAGGAGGAGGAGGAGGAGGAGAAGAAGAAGAAGAAGAAGAAATTTCTACCAAATTTAAACCACTAAAGGAGTGCTCTTCCTCACCCCACCATTTTTTTTTTTTGTACTTTTTGGAAGAGCGTGTGTAAAATTGGACCAAAAAGCTACTATATATTTTCTAGTAACTCTAAAGAAAGTCATCTAATCTTATATTCTCTGTGGGAAGATTTTAAATAATTCATGTCATTTAATTGTTATAGGACTTTTCAGGCTTTCTATTATTTTCTTGATTTCATTTTTATAAATTATATTTTATTAGCAATTTATTCACTTCAACTAAGTTTTCAACTTTATAATAGTTAAGAGTTTAATCCCTGCAGCAAGATTGCCTGGGTTAAAAGTCTTAGCTTCTTTACTTACAAGGTGAGTGACGTTGGGAAACTTTAACTCTGAGCTTTAGTTTCCTTATCTATAAAATGGGGATAATAGACAGATTGGAGGGAAGATAGTGGATAGGAGACAGGGCTAAAGTGCAGCTACCACTTGGATGGACAGAACAGCATGTGGAGACTCTCACACCATGGACTTTTGCTACAAGAACTATTACAGAAATGTACCAGGAAAACCAAAAGAATTCACGGATCCTTTGAAAGTAGTTGCTGATACAAATTCCACGAGACAGGTGAAAAGCTCTGGTGCTCTCTTGAAAGCGCCACCTCCTGGCTTGGAGGCCAGCCAGCTCAGAACATTACAGCAACTCATGACAGAAAAACCCTGCTCCAAGGAAGGAGAAAACAAAAGCTACTTCCACTGCCTGCAGTATCCTGGCTTACCAGAGACCCTGAGTTTGTCCACGTGACAACCTCTCTGCTATCATAAACAGCATTTGAAAAAGCCAGCACACTAAACATATCTACAGCCAAGGACTCTCACAGAGTCCACTTCACTCCCTTGCCACTTACACCAGAAAAGGCTCTGGTATCTGCAGCTGAGAGACCTGAAGACAGATCACATCACAGGACTCTCTGCAGACATTCCCAAGCACCAACAAACAAACAAACAAACAAACAGATGTTGGCATGGATGTGGTGAAAAGGGAACACTTTTACATTGCTCGTGGGAATGTAAACTAGTACAACCACTATGGAAATCAGTATGGAGATTCCTTAAAGAATGAAAAGTAGATCTACCATTTGATACAGCAATCCCACTCCTAGGTGTCTCTCCAGAGGAAAAGAAGTCATTATATGAAAACGACACTTGCACACACGTTTATATTAGCAGAATTCACAACTGCAAAAATATGGAACCAGTCTAAATGCTCATCAAGCAATGAGTGGATAAAGAAAATGCTACACACACACACACACACACACCCCATGGAATACTACTTAGTCATAAAAAGAAACAAAATAATGGCATTAGCAGCAACCTGGATGGAGTTGGAGACCATCATTCTTTTCTGTTTGTTTTTTGTTTGTTTTTGAGACAGAGTCTCCCTCTGTCACCCAGACTGGAGTGCAGTGGCGCTATCTCAGCTCACTGCAACATCTGCCTCCCAGGTTCAAGCGATTCTCCTGCCTCATTCTCCCAAGTGGCTGAGACTACAGGCACACACCACCACACCTGGCTAATTTTTGCATTTTCAGCAGAGACAGGGTTTCACAATGTTGCCCAGGCTGGTCTTGAACTCCTGACCTCAAGTGATCTGCCTGCCTCAGCCTCCTAAAGTGCTGGGATTACAGGCGTGAGCCACATAAGTGATGTTTTGACACATATAATGTATAGTGATCAGATCAGGGATATTAGCATATCCATCATCTCAAACATTTGTCATTTTTTTTATGTTGGGAACATTCAACATTCTCCTAGCTATTTGAAACTATGTAATGTGTTATTGTTAACCATAGTCTTCCTACAGTGGTATAGAACAGTGGTCTCCAACCTTGTGGGCACCAGGGACTAGTTTGGTGGAAGACAAAAATGGGTGGGGGAGGGCGAATGGTTTTGGGATGGAACTGTTCCACCTTAGATCATCAGTGGGATTCTCATAAGGAACATGCAACCTGGATCCCTTGCACGAACAGTTCATTATAGGGTTCGCACTCCTATGAGAATCTCATGACCCCGCTGATCTGACAGGAGGCTGAGCTTAGGCAGTAATGCTTGCTAGCCTGCTGCTCACCTCCTGCTGTGTGGCCTGGTTCCTAACAGGCCATATACCACCAGTCCGTGGCCCGGGGTTTGGGGACCCCTGCTATCAAATACTGGTGCTTATTCCTCTTAGTTAGCCATAATTTTGCTTTTCAAAAGTTTTTATTTTATTTTTATTCATACAAAATATTTTACATATTTTTGGTGCACATGTATTTTTTACATGCATAGAATGTGTAATGATCAAGTCAGGGTATTTGGTGTATCCATCACTTTGAGTGTTTATCATTTCTATGTATTGGTAATGTTTCAAATCCTCTCTTTTCGCTACTTTGAAATGTACAATGCATTGTTGCCAACTATAGGCATTCTACTGTGCAAGAGAACACTGGGGCTTATTTGTTCTATCTAACTATATGTTTGTACCAGTTATCAAACCTCCATTTATCCTCCCTCCTATCCACACACTCTTCTTAGCCTTAGTTATCTATCATTCTATTCTTATCTCCAGGAGATCAATTTTTTTTAAGCTTCCATATGTTAGTGAGAACATGAGGAATCCGTCTTTCTGTGCCTGGGTTATTTCATTTAATGTAATGACCTCTAGTTCCTTCCACGTTGCTGCAAATGACATGATTTCATTCTTTCTTATGACCAAATCACATTCAACTTGTATATGTGTGTGTGCGTATTATATATATGCATACATGTACATCACATTTTCTATATCTCTTCATCTATTGATGACACAGGTTGATTCTCTCTTTGCTATTGTGAATAGTGCTGCCATAAACGTGCGAGCACAGGTATCTCTTCGATATACAGACTTTTCCTTTGGACAAATATCCAGTAGTGATATTGCCAGATCATAGGACACTTCTATTTTCAGATTTTTCAGAAATTCTGATAATGTTTTCCATAGTGGTTGTACTAATTTACATTCCCACTAACAGTATGTAAGATTTCCCTTTTCTCCACATCCTCACTAGCCTCTGTTATTTTCTTGTAATTGTATTAATAGCCATTCTCACTGGGGTAAGATGATACTTCATTGTGGCTTTGATTTGCATTTCCTCGATGCTTAGTGATGCTGAGAATTTTTTTTTCATATACCTGCTGGCCATTTGTATGTCTTTTTATGTTTTAATTTAATTTTGTTATTTTGAGACAGAGTATATTTCTGTAACCCAGGCTGGAGTGCAGTGGCAAGATCATAGCTCATTGTAACCTTGAACTCCTGGGTTCAAGTGATCCTTCTGTCTCAGCCTCCCAAGTAGCTGGGGCTACAGGTGTACACCACCATGCCTGGCTAACTTTTATTTATTTTTGTGGGACAGGGGTCTTGCTATATTCCCCAAACTGGTCTCAAACTCCTGACCTCAAGTGATCCTCCTGCCTTGGCGTCCCAAAATGCTAGTATTACAGATGTGAGCCCCCATGCCCTGCCTGTGTATCTTCCTTTGAGAAATATGTATTCATGTCTTCCCCACTTTTTAATGGGATTGTTTTTTATTATTGCTGAATTGTTTGACATCCCTGTATATTCTGGCTATTAGTCCCTTGTCAGATGAATAGTTTGCCAATATTTTCTCCCATTCAGTAAGTTGTCTCTTCATTCTGTTGATTGTTTCCTTTGCTGTGCAGAGCTCTTTAGTTTAATGTAGTCCCATTTGTCTATATTTGTCATAGTTTCTGTGCTTTTGAGGTCTTAGCCGTAAAATCTTTGCCTAGACTCATGTCTTAAAATATTTTCTCTATGTTTTTTTTCTATCAGTTTTATAGTTTTGGATCTTATGTTTACAGTTTTAATCCATCTCTAGTAGATTTTTGTGTATGGGAGAGAAAGGGGTCCAGCTTCATTCTTCTGCATACAGATATCCAATTTTCCCAGCAACATTTATTGAAGAGGATATCTTTCCCCCAGTGTATGTTCTTGAAGCTTTTATTGAAAATCAGTTGGCTGTGAATGTGTGGATTTATTTCTGGACTGTCTATTCTGTTCCATTGGTTTATGTGTCTGTTTTTATATCAATGCTGTTTTGGTTACTGTAGCCTTGTAATATATTTTGAAGTCAGGTAGTGTAATATCTCCAGCTTTGTTCTTTTTGTTCAGGATTGCCTTGATTATTTGGGCTCTTTTCTGGATTTTAAAATTTTAGGGCTGTTTTTCTAATTCTGTGAAAAATAACATTGGCATTTTGATAGGGATTACATCAAATCTTTAGATTGCTTTGGGCAGTATGTTCACTTTAATTATAATAATTCTTCTGATCCATAAGCATTCAGCATGATGTTAGCTATGGGTTTGTCATACATGATCTTTATTATTTTGAGGTATGTTACTTCCTTTCCTAGTTTGTTGAGAGTTTTTGTCATAAAGGAATATTAAATTGTATCAAAAGTTTTTTCTCTGTTGAGAAGATAATGTGGTCTTTGTCCTTTATTCTGTTGATATGACATATTTCATGTATTAATTTGCATATGTTGTGTAAGGGTTTATTGTCTTGTGAGGTTTACTGCCTAGTTAAAAATGAGGAAACTGAGGCCAGCACAAAAAGATTAAATGACAATTTATTCGGCTCCCGGGTGAGGTTCTGCGATCCCAGGGAAAGAGGCCAGACAAATCATGCCTGACTCCTCTGGGCGTGGGGTTTTATAGGTAGTGAAGGTGTTTGATTGGCTGTGAAGAAACAGGACGTGGATGTGGCAAGCTGCTGTAGGTAGGTAGGCGGGATTTCCGGATGGGCAACGTGCTATTGGGCAGGTTTTGGCAGGGCTTTCCAAGGGCAGGCTAGGTGCCGAGTGCAGAGGGGATTTCTAAGGGCGGGGTTGAGTGCTGAGTGCAGAGGGGATTGCCAAGGTGGAGCTAGATGATGGGCATACTCTGGTGATGTAATTTTCAGGTGGGAAGAGGGATGGATGTGTCCGAGCGCCTGGCTAGGGAACCAGTCTTACATGTTGAACCATCCTTGCAACTCTGGTATAAATCCCATTTGGTCATGGTGTATTATCTTCTTGATGTGCTGTTGGATTGGATTTGCTAGAATTTTGTTGAGTATTTTGTACTTATGTTTATCAGGGATATTGGCCTGTAGTTTTTTTTTTTTTTTTTTAAAGAAACAAAATGTGTAATATTTATTTAGTCTTTTGTAAGATTTTATTTTCTTCCTTCAACCATAATAATATGATATCCAAATTTTGTCTTAACTGGTGGGTCTGTAAACACAGGCTTATCCATCCCACTTACAGGCAAGGCAAATGCTGCTTCTTGAAATGGTCCCACCATGGACCCTCTGGTCATCCAACCCAAGTCGCCCCCTTGCCTGGCTTTATCTTCACTATATTGTGCAGCCACTTCATTGAATCTCATCCCAGACTTTAACTTTTCCATGGCTTCCATGATTTTGCTGTGTTTTTCACATAGAATGTGTCTGACCTTTACTGCATTGCCACCACCTTTGGGACCTTGAGCCTTCTTGTCGGCACTGTCACTCCCAAAGGCTGCTCCCCCCTTATTGGCACCAGATCCCCGGCTCCCCACGCTCTGCACCCCAAACTCCGCCGCCTTTTTGTTTGTTTGTTTGTCCTTGTCTGGTTTTGGTATCAGGGTTATAATGCTCTCAAAGAATGAGTTAGGGAGAGTTCCCCCCTCTTCAATTTTCTGGAATAGTTTGAGGAGAATGGGTGTTAGTTCATCTTTATATATTGGGCATATTTTGGCTGTGAATCCATCTGGTTCTGGACTTTCCTTTTTTGGAAGACTTTTTATTACTGATCCAATCTCATTACTTGTTATTGGTCTGTTCATGTTTTCTATTTCTTCTTGATTCAATGTCTGAATCTGATTTAAACATAGGTTGTATGTTTCTAGAAATTTATCCATTTGCTCTAGATTTTCCAGTTCGTTAGCATTTGGTTGTTCATAATAGTGTCTAATGATCTCTTGTATTTCTGTGGTATCAATTGCAATGTCTCCTTCATTTTTTATTTTGTTTGTTTGAGTCATCTACCATCTTTTCTTGATTAGTCTTGCTAGGACTTTATCAATTTTGTTTGTCTTTTCAAGGAGGCAGCTTTTTGTTTTGTCAATATTTTGTATTTTTTAAGTCTCTTGTTTAATTCTGCTCTGATCTATATTATTTCTTTTCTTCTGCTAATTTTAGGTTTGGTTTGTTTTTGTTTTTCTGGTTCTTTGAGGAGCATCATTAGATTGTTTATTTGAAATCTTTCTCCTTTTTTTTTTTTTCTGATGTAGGCATTAGCTGCTATAAACTTCCTTCCTAGCACTGCTTTTGGTGTATCACACAGGTTTTTGTATGTTGAGTTTCCATTTTCATTTGTTTCAGGAAACTTTTCGACTTCCACTTTAATTTCTTCATTGACCTAATGGTCTTTCAGGAGTATGTCGTTTAATTTCCATGTATTTGTATTATTATTTTTTATTTTTTTCTTGCAAAACCTATGTGCATTGTACAGTTTCTAAAGTTCCTCTTGGTATTAGTATCTAGTTTTATTCCATTATGATCTGTTATGATTTTGATTTATAAATATTTTTTGAGATTTGTTTTATGGCCTAACATGTGATCTATCCTGGAAACTGTTTTATGCACTGATGAGAAAAATGCATATTCTGTAGTTGTTGGATAAATTTTTCTATAAATAGGTCCATTTGCACTAGAGTCCGGTTTAAATCCAATATTTCTTTGTTGATTTTCTATCCAAATGATCTAATGCTGAGAGTGAGGAATAGAATTCCCCCACTATTATTGTGTTGGAGTTTATCTCTCTATTTAGGTCTAGTAGTACTTGTTTTTATCAATCTGAATGCTCCAGTGTTGGGTGCATATATATTTAGAATTGTTATATCCTCTTGCTGGATTCATTGTTTTGTCACTATATAGTGATCATTTTTGTCCTTTTTCCATGTTTTCTTTAGTTCTTTTTCTTTTCTTTTCTTTTTTTTTTTGAGAGGCAGTAGAAAAAAAGGTTAGGGGATCTTTGGGCCTCCTCTATCTGGATATCTAGGTCTCTTGCTAGACTTGGGAAGTTTTCAACTAATATTTTATTAAATAGGTTTTCTAACCCAGTTGCCCAGGCTGGAGTGCAGTGGTGCGGTCTCGGCTCACTGCAACCTCTGCCTCCTGGGTTGGAGTGATTCTCCTGCCTCAGCCTCCTGAGTATCTAGAATTGCAAGGGGCTGCCACCAGGCCTGGCTAATTTTTTATTTGTATTTTTAGTAGACACAGGGTTTCACCATGTTGGCCAGGCTGGTCTTGAACTCCTGCCCTCAAGTTTTCTACCCACCTTGGCCTTCCAAAGTGCTGGGATTACAGGCATGAGCCACAGTGCTTGGCCCTTTATTTATTTATTTATATGGAGTCTCCCTCTGTCACCAGGCTGGAGTAGAGTGGTGCGATTTTGGCTCACCACAACCTTCGTCTCCCAGGTTCAAGCGATTCTCCTGCCTCAGCCTCCTGAGTAGCTGGGATTATAGGCACGTGCCACCACACCCAGCTAATTTTTGTATTTTTACTAGAGACAGGATTTCACTATGTTGGCCAGGATGGTCTCAATCTCCTGACCTCGTCATATGCCCGCCTCAGCCTCCCAAAGTGCTGGGATTGCAGGCATGGGCCACTGCACCCGGTTACTGTTTTTTACTTAAAGTTTGTTTTATTTGATGTAAGTATAGCTACTGCTGCTTGCTTTCAGTTTTCATTTGCATGGAATGTCTTTTTCCCATTCCTTTAGCTGTAGATGTGTCTTTCTTGTAGGCACTATTTGGTTGGATTATGTTTCTTTATCCATTAAGCCAGTCTATATATATATATAATTTTTTTTTTTATCCAGGCTGGAGTGCAATGGCATGATCTCGGCTCACCGCAACCTCCGCCTCCTGGGTTCAGGCAATTCTCCTGCCTCAGCCTCCTGAGTAGCTGGGATTACAGGCATGCGCCACCATGCCCAGCTAATTTTTGTATTTTTATTTTTATTTATTTATTTTTTTGGGGAAAAAGAGAAAAAGAAGGGGAAAAAAAGAAAAAGAGGGAAAAAGGAATATTACTTCATTCCTAAAATGGGTTTCAATAATGGCCGATCAATATTTTGAGTGTTTAAAGTGGTTAATGTATATTTTATGTGTTTAAAATGGAGACCTCTATTGTGTTTATTTGTTCTGGCTCTGAGTTCAAGTCCTGGATATCGTTATCAATTTGTTGTCTCGTTGAATCTAAATCTCATTATGTGTCTTATGTATCTGGGTGTTAAGATCTCTTATTGTTACATTAATCCTTTTACCCTTGCATCCTTGTAGTTTTGAAATCTATTTTATTAAGTGTGAGAATTGCAACTCCTGCTTTTTATTTATTTATTTTTGCTCTCCATTTGGTTGGTAAGTTTTTTTCCATCCCCTTGTTTTGAGTCTTTGTGTATCTTTAGATATATCGTTAGATTTTGTGGATAATGTATATTTTGTGTGTTTAAAATGGAGAGCTCTATTGAGTTTATTTGTTCTGGATCTTAGTTCCAATCCCGGATATCATTATCAATTTTCTGTCTCGTTGAATCTAAATCTCATTATGGGTCTTATGTATCTGGGTGTTAATTAAGACGAATTAATTTTACATTAATCCTTTTACCCTTGTATCCTTGTAGCTTTGAAATCTATTTTGTCCAATGTGAAAATTGCAACTCCTGCTTTTTATTTATTTATTTTTGCTCTCCATTTGGTTGGTACATTTTTTTTTCCAACCCTTTATTTTGAGTCTATGTATATCTTTGGATATACCGTTAGATTTTGTCTGTATCCAGTCTATATTTTTTAAGTGGATAATTTAATTCATTCACATTCAAGGTTATTAGTGATATGTGAGGTTTTGTTACTGTCACATTGTTCATTGTTTTCTGGTTGTTTCGTATGGTCTTTGCTCTTTTATTGATAGTAATTGTGGTTTGGTGGTTTACTGCAGTGGTACCGTGTAAGTCCTTTCTCTTCCTCATTTATATGTTTGGTTTACCATTGAGTTTTGTACTTCTGTGTGTTTTTATGTCCTTTCACTTCAAGTCCAGGACTCCCTTGAGCATTTCTTGTAGGGCTAGTCTTGTGGTGTGTTCCCTCAGAAATTGCTTGTCTGGGAAAGACTGTTTCTCTTTTATTTGTGAATTTTGCTGAATATAGTATTCTTAAGGTTTTTTCTTCCAGCACTTTGAATATGTTATCCCATTCTTTCCTGGTCTGTAAGGTTTTGATGTGAGGTTCTTCAAAGTTGACTAGATGATTTTCTCTTGCTGTTTTTAGTATCCTGTGCTTTGCTTTGACTTTAGACAATTTGATTATAATATGCCATGGAGAAGATCTTTTTCTATTATATTTGTTAGGGAATCTTTGAGCCTCCTCTATCTGGATATCTAGGTCTATTGTTAGACTTGGGAAGTTTTCAACTAATATTTTGTTAAATAGGTTTTCTAACCTTTGTTTTCACTCTCAGAGACAGTGATCATTTGAATATTTATTCACTTTATGTTGTCCCAAATGTCACAAAAGCTTCGCTCATTCTCATTCTTTCTAATTCTTGTTTATTTTTATCTGACTGGATTAGTTCAAAAGACTTGTCTTCTAGTTCTGAGATTCTTTCTTCTGTTTGATCTAGACTATTGAAGCTTTCAAATGTATCTTGTATTTAATTCAATGAATTATTCAGTTCCAGAATTAAAAAAAAAACAACTCCATCTCTTTGGTAAAGTTCTCATTCATATCCTGAATTGTTTTTTTGATTTCTGTGTATTGTTTTTCAGAATTATCTTATATCTCACTGAGCACCTTTAAAATCTGTATTTTGAATTCTTTATCTGGGATTTCATGAATTGTTTTTGATTGGGATCTATTGTTGGAGATTTTGTGTTCCTTTGGAGGTGTCAGAGTCCTTTACTTTATCTTTTTTTTTTTTTAATGTAAAAACAGACATTCCAAGAAAACATTTAGATTCCTTTACTTTTTCATGTTTCCTGTGTCTTTACATTGACATCTGTGCATCTGGTGTAACAGTTGTTTATTCCAATTTTTTTGAATTTGCTTTCATAGAGGAAGACTTATTCCTGAATATGTACATGTGTTCTTGGCAGGCAGAGCACTTTGGCTTTGATTTTGGGTGAGTGTACTAGTATAATCTCTCTATGGTTTTTTCAGTTGTGAATACCATCAGTGGTATCTGTAATTTCCTCAGTGGCATAGGGTGCAGTTATTTATTAGTGGAGGCTGAGGTGAAGTTTTTGCTGGGGTCTAGGGTGCAAGGTGGGCTAGCTTTTGGGCCCCAGTTGTGGCAGCAGGGGCCTGAGCATGTTGTCCTTGGTTCCCAGGGCAGCTCATACTAGCATTAGTGTTAATGGGTCCAGGGAGGCTGACTATTGGGTATCCAGGTGGCTTGCTCTGATGCCAGTAGAGACATTAATGGACTGGGCATGTTGACAGATTTTTGGGCCCCTGGGCAGAGAGGGTAATGTAGGTGATCCACCCACCCCAGCCTCGCAAAGTGCTGGGACTACAGGTGTAAGCCACCGTGCCTGGCTGCCCACCAGTAGTTTTTTTTTTGGAACCTCCATAGTGTTCTTCACAGTGGCTGTACTAGTTTATGTTTTCACCAGCAGTGTATAGAAATTCCCTTTTCTCCACATCCTTGTCAGTATTTGTTATATTTTGTCTTTTTGATAATAGCCATTCTAACTGGGGTGAGATGATAACTCACTGTGGTTTTGATTTGCATTTCCCAGATGATTAGTGATGTTCAGCATTTTAAAAATATACCTATCAGTCATCTATGTGTCTTCTCTTGAGAAGTGTCTGTTCAGGTCACTTGCCCATTTTTTAATCACGTTATTTTTTTGGCTGTTAAGATATGAGTTCCTTGCATATTCTGGATATAAATTCCATGTTGGATAAGTAGTTTGAAAATATTTTCACCCATTCTGTAAGTTGTTTTTTCACTCTGTTGATTGTTTCCATTGTTGGGCAAAAGCTCTTTGGTTTGATGATTCAATTTGTTTATTTTTGCTTGTGTTGCCTGTGCTTTTAAGGTTTTAACTATGAAATCTTTTTCCGGACCAGTGTCCTGAAGTGTTTTCCTTGTTTTCTTCTAGTAGTTTTGTTGTTGTGTGTCTTACATTTAGGTCTTAGATCCATTTTCAGTTGACTTTGGTGTAGGGTGAGAGGTGGGAGTCTAGTTTCATTCTGCATAATAGTATCCAGTTTTCCTAGCACCACTTTTTATTTTGAGACAGAATTTCACTCTATTACCCAGGCTGGAGTGCAGTAGTGCAGTCACAGCTCACTGCAGCCTCGACTTCTCAAGCTCAAGAATCCTCTCACCTCAGCCTCCCAAAGTTCTGGGATTATAGATGTGAGCCACTGCACCCAGCCCCCAGCATCATTTATTGAAGAGGCTGTCCCAATGAGTGTTCTTGACATTTTTGTCAAAAACCAGTTGGCTGTAAATATGTGGATTAATTTCTGGGTTCTCTACTCTGTAGTATTGTCCTATGTGTCTGTTTTTATGCAATACCATGCTGTTTGGTTACTTGAGCTCTGTAGTATATTTTGAGGTCTTGTATTGTGATACCTCTAGCATTGTTGTTTTTGTTCAGGATTGCTTTGGCTAATTCGAGTCTTGTGGTTTGACACAAATTTTATAACTTTTTTTCTATTTCTGTAAAAAATGTCATTGGTATTTCAAAATATATGTCTTCCAGTTCAGAAATTCTTATATATGCTTGGCCTACTGTGTGGTTAAATTTTTATTTAATTCATTACATTCTTCAACTCTGAGATATTTGTCTTTTTTTTAAAAAAAATGTCTTTTTGTTGTTGAATTTCTTATTAAAATTATGAAATATTTTTCTGATTTTGTTGAATTGTCTATATTTGTGGGGTTTTTTTTTTTGTATCTCACTGAATTTTTTTTTGGTCATTATTGTTTTTGAGACAGGGTCTCACTCTCTTGCCCAGGCTGAAGTGTAGTAGTGTGATCATAGCTCACTATAACCGCAAACTTCTGGGCTCAAGCAATCCTCCTGCCTTGGCCTCTTGTGCTGTGTGTCACCATGCCCAGCTATTTATTTATTTATTTTTTGTAGAAATGTGGTCTTGCTATGTTGCCCAGGCTGGTGTCGAATCTCTGGCCTCAAGTCATTCTTCCATCTTGGCTTCTCAAATTATTGAGATTACAGGCATGAGCCACTATGCCTGGCCCCATCAAGTTTCTTTCTTTTTTTTTTTTTTGAGACTGAATATCACTCTGTTGCCCAAGCTGGAGTGCAGTGGCGTGATCTGGCTCACGCAACATCTGCTGCCTGGGTTCAAATGATTCTTCTGCCTCAGCCTCCTTAGTAGCTGGGATTACAGGTGCCCACCACCATGCCCAGCTAATTTTTGTATTTTTAGTAAGATGGGGTTTCATCATGTTGGCTAGGCTGGTCTCAAACTCCTGACCTCAGGTGATCCACCCATCTCGGCCTCCCAAAGTGGTGGGATTACAGGCATGAGCCACCATGCCTGTCTGGTCAATTTCTTTAAGATTATTATTTTGAGTTGTTTTTATTTCTGGCATTTCTTATATTTCTTATGATTATTGTCTGTTACTGGAGCATTATTGTTTTCTGTTGGAGGTGACATGTTTCCCTTCTTTTTCATGGTTGATATATTTCTACATTAATTTCTACATATCTAGTAGAAAATCATCTTTTCTATTTTTATGGAATAGGTTTTCAAGGGAAAAGTTTATTTGTATGAATGGGTCTTGGGGTGTCAATACAGTGGGGTGCATTGGCCTTGGGTCTAGGTGGATACAGTAGTGTAGTCTCCAAGTAGTTTCTTCAGCTATAGTCCACACTAGGGGTGTTTGCAAGTTTCCCAGTAGCCTACGCTGAGACAATTTGTGGTATGACGCTATGGCTTTGCCAGGGGTGGGCTCGCCTGGCTGTTTCTGTTTCTCAGGTTGGAAGTATGTGTGTGTACACAGTGGGTCAGTCAACATGGGGTCTGGCTCTCCAGGGTTGGAGCCTTCATCCATCTGTGTGCTGGAAGGGTGTAGTGGCTACTGGCCCCCAGAGGAGGGCACACTGCAAAAGTGACTATAGTCTTAATATTGCACCAGACTGCAGCAGCTTGGCTTAGAGGGAGATGAGCACCAGGCATCTCTAGTCAGCTATCTTGCTCAGAAGTTTTAAATTTTGATGAAGTCCAATTTGCCTATTTTTTCTTTTGTTGCTCACACTTTTGAAGTTATAACTAAGAATTCTTTGCCAAATTTAAGATCATGATTTACCTCTGTGTTTTCTTCTAAAAGGTTTATAGTTTTTGCTTTCTTACTAAATTTTCATAGATTTTCTTGAATAGAAGTTTCTTCACTTGCTGTTTACCCTTAGTCTAGAGGCTTTAAAGCATTTTTGTTTGGTTGGTTTTTTGTTGTTGTTGTTGGAGATTCTCACTCTGTCGCCCAGGCTGGAGTGCAATGGTGTGATCTTGGCTCACTGCGACTCTGCCTCCCGGGTTCAAGAGATTCTCCTCAGGCCGGACATGGTGGCTCAAGCCTGTAATCCCAGCACTTTGGGAGGCTGAGGCGGGTGGATCATGAGGTCAAGAGATCAAGACCATCTTGGCCAACATGGTGAAACCCCGTCTCTACTAAAAAATACAAAAATTAGCTGGGCGTGGTGGCGCGTGCCTGTAATCCCAGCTGCTTGGGAGGCTGAGGCAGGAGAATTGCTTGAACCCGGTAGGCGGTGGTTGCAGTGAGCTGAGACTGTGCTACTGCACTCCAGCCTGGTGCCTGGCAACAGAGTGAGACTCTGTCTCAAAAAAAAAAAAAAAAAAAAAAAAAGAGATTCTCCTGCCCCAGCCTCCTGAGTAGCTGGGATTGCAGGTATCCATCCACCACCATGCCTGGCTAATTTTTGTATTTTCAATAGAGACAACGTTTCACCATGTTGGCCAACCTGGTATTGATCTCCTGACTTTGAGTGATCTGCCTACCTCGGCCTCCCAAAGTATTGGGATTACAGGCATGAACCACCACACCTGGCCTAAATGTGTTTTTTTAAAAAATAATTTTCACCTGTTCCACTGGGGAGCTGGTCAGTGAAACTCCTCACATTGTCATGCCAGATGTTGATCTCTCTCTATTCATTCTTGACAAAAATCTTAAAATAAGAAAATATGTATTTGTCCCAATGCAAAGCAAAAATCATGTTTAATCAGAGAAAAACTAGACACATTTATAATAAAGTCAGGAATGGTGTAAGAATGTCTACTGTCCTTAACATTGTTTTGTGGATACTAGTCAACGCAATTAGGTAAGAGAAAGAAATTCTAGGTATAACATTTGAGAAGGAGGTACAATTATAGTCATTTGCAGACGTAGAATTTATAGCTGGAAAACCTGAAGCAATGAAAAGCAAAACTATGACATTGTAAGCAAATTCAGTAAGTAGTCTGGAGGCACAATGAGCATACAGAGTCGAAGCCTTTATATATGTAAACAACAACCAGTTAAAAAAAACGTAATAAAAGAGATTCCATTTATGAAGACAATAAAAAGGTAAAAAAATTTAGGGTTAAACTTAAGAAATGTGTAGGACCTGGCTGGGCATGGTGGCTCATGCCTGTATGTAATCCCAGCACTTTGGGAGGCCAAGGCGGGTGGATTCACTGCAAGTCAAGAGTTTGAGACCAACCTGGCCAATGTGTCAAAACCCTGTCTTTACTAAAAATACAAAAATTAGTCAGGCATATTGGTGCGGCCCTGTAGTCCCAGCTACTTGGGCCGTCTGAGACAGGAGAATCGCTTGAACCCGGGATACAGAGATTGCAGTGAGCCAAGATCACGCCACTGCACTCCAGCCTGGGCGACAGAGCGAGATGGTCTCAAAAAGAAAAAAGAAATAAGTAAGAGCTATATAAGGAAACACTTATAAAATTATCAAAAGAAGACTTAAACAAATGGAAAGAAATGGCATATTCTTAAATAAAAAACAACATACAGTGGCACCCCACTTATTTGTGGGTCACATATTCTAATATTCTATCTACCCTCAATAGATGCCTGAAACCTTGGATAGTACAAAACCTTATTTATATTATGATTTTTCATGTACATATTATACATATCTATGATAAAGTTTAATTTATAAATTAGGCATAGTCATATATTAATGACTAATAATAAAACAGAACAATTATAGCAATGTACCAGCATCACGATGCTTGTACTTCGGGGCTATTATTAAGTAAAATAGAGGTTACTTGAATACAAGCACTGTGATACCATGACAGTTAATTTGATAACTCAGATGGCTACTCAGTGACTAATGAGCACACGGTGTATACAGCATGGATATGCTGGACAAAGGGATGATTCGCATGCCAGACAGGACTACAGCAGGATGGTGCAAGATTTCATCACGCCACCCAGAACAGCACGCAATTTAAAACGTATGAATTGTGTATTTCTGAAGTTTCCCATTCAATATTTTCAGATCAGGGTTGACTGCTGGTAACGGAAACTGTGGAAAGTAAAACCCTCCTGTATATCTGGTAGGGTCTGTTCCTACTTAGAACATAAAGGTGTACTTTGGGGCTAACATAAAGATGTTCTAGGCTTATAGCTTTTGCTTTCTTATTACATTTTCATAGATGTTCTTGAATAGATGTTTCTTCACTTGCTGTTTGCCCTTAGGACTATTTCTAGAGGATTTAATGTTTTTTAAACATAATTTTCACCAGTTTCACAGGGGAACTCCTCACATCGTCATGCCACTTCTGTAGTGTGCCTCCCTCTGGGGGCCGGAAGCCGGTACGCCTTTCCAGGACACAGATATCGGGATGACAAGATCAGGGAATCCAAGGATGCAGGGAACTCCAAGATCAAGGTACTGGCAGATTTGACGTCTGGTGAGAGCCCTCTTCCTGATCCATAGGTAGTTGTCATTTCACTGTAAACTAACACCACAGAGGGTGAGCTATCTCTGGGTCTCTTTTATAAGGGCACTAATCCCATTCATGAGGACTCTACCCTCATGACCTAATCACCTACCAAAGGCCCTTAATACTATCACCTTGGGGGTTAGGATCTCAACATATGAACAAGTACAAAGGCTTTCTAATTCTCTCTTTCTATCTCTCTCAATCGTCATCATTGGTATGAGCTCAATTCTTGTTTTTAATGGTTTACAATTCATTATTACACATAATTACTTTGGTGTTTACACTGCTAGTAGAGGCCACTTTGATCTGGTTCCTGTGACCTTGTGACATACTCTTATCAATTTTTTGGAACAGTTCTTTGCTTTATGGTATAAAAATGTGTTCTAGACTTGTACGAATCCTACTTGGCTTCGGAATCAGCCATTTCTTTTGAGGAGTTCTGTCTCCTTTTAGAAAGGAATGGTGTTAGAAGCTGAAATCTGGGTACTACGTTTGTTCCTTTTTACTGGGTGTCTTTGCTTCCTGGAACTTTCAGCAGTCAGCACTAGGAAATATATCCACGTACACACCATTGCTCTGAAGGCTGGGAAGTCCAAGGTCAAGGTGCTGGCAGATTTGATGTCTAGTGAGGGCCCTCTTCATGCATTGCTTAACGATGGAGACACGTTCTGAGAAACATCTCTTTAGGTGATTTTGTCATTGTGTGAACATCCTAGAGTGTACCCAAACCTAGATGGCATAGCCTACTATACACCTTGACTATATAGTGTAGCCTAGCCATGGAAGCCTGTACAGCATATTACTGTACTGCATCCTGTAATACAATGTTAAGTATTTGTGTATCTAAACAGAAAAAGGTACAATAAAAAGACAGTATTACAACCTCATGGGATACCATTGTATATGTGATTGTCATTGACTGAAGTACTGTTGTGTGGCACATGACTACATACCCATACCTACAAATACACATACACACACATGTATATGTATTCATACATAGACATGTGCACATAAACAGGCACACAAACATACATATACAATTTTTAAGAAATTGTAGAATGGGTGAGAAGCAAGTGCTCTTGTTCGTAGTAGGATGCCGATAGCAGGACTGGTAAATGTAGAGGGTGTGCTGGGGTTGGAGAATCATCATTTTGCAATTGTCATAGAATTGACAGGGTCAGACAAGAATTGTCAATGGATACTCAAACGAGGGGAAATTTTAATGAGCAGCAGAATATTTGCATGGTCTTAAAGTATGTCTTCACAAACTCTCAGTTGCAAGGGAGGAAAAAAAAAACCCAGTAATTACATAACAGAGAAATCGGGCAATATCCCACCTGAGTAATCAAAATTAAGATCACCTATGAGAGACTGGTGGCCATTATGTGCTTCCAGTTATGCTAGGCAGAAAAGGACAGAGCATTACTTGTGGAGTATTCTGGGAGAAAATGCAAAACCTCAGTGTCACCATGAGGAAATATCAGACAAATGGAAAATGAGGAATACAAAGAAAGGGTGGGTGAACCACGGTCTTCAGAAAATGTCAGTGCTGTAAAAGACAAAGGCGAGTCGTGGGAATGTTCCCGATTAAAGGACAGAGTCAACACCTGGCCTGGCCTGGTGGCAGATGCCTGTAATCCCAGCACTTTGGGAGGCTGAGGAAGGAGGATTGCTTGAACTCAGGAATTTGAGACCAGCCTGGGGAACATGGGGGAAATCCCATCTCTACAAAAAATACCAAAAATTAGCCAGGAGTAGTGGCGTGCACCTGTAATCCAAGCTACTTGGGAGGCTGAGGTGGGAGGATCACCTGGTCCAGGAGGCTGAGGCTGCATTGAGCTGTGATAGCTCCACTGTACTCCAGCCTGGGTGACAGAGTGAGACCCTGTCTCCATAAATAAGTAAAAAAATAGAAAATAAATTCAATACTTGACTTTAGATTAGATCCTGTGCTGGAGAGAAAAAATGCTACAAAGGAATTCATTTGAAAACTGACAAAATTAGTATATGGATGGTAGATTAGATACAAGTATTGGATCAGTGTAAATGCATTAAGTTGGTAACTGTACTGTGATTAAGTAGGAGACTATCTCCCAGGAAATATACATTGAAGTATGTAAAGTTAAGGGACTTTATCCTCAAATGGCTCAGAAAAAAGTTATGTATGTTCACAGAGAAAAAGAAAAGAGAAATAGGCTGGGCACGGTGGGTCATGCCTGTAATCCCAGCACTTTGGGAGGCCGAGGCAGGTGGATCACCGGAGTTCAGGAGTTTGAGACTAGCCTGGCCAACATGGTCAAGCCCTTTCTCTACTAAGAATACAAAAAAAAAAAAATTAGCTGGGCATGGTGGCAGGTGCCTGTAATCCCAGCTATTCAGAAGGCTGAGGCAGGAGAATTGCTTGAACCTGGGAGGTAGAGGTTGCAGTGAGCCGAGGTCTTGCCACTGCACTCCAACCTGGGCAACAAGAGCAAAACTCTGTCTCAAAAAAAAAAAAAAAAAAAAAAGAGAGAGAGAGAGAGACTATGAGAGGGTAAATGATAAGGCAAATGGGGTGAAATGTGAACCAGATTAAAGAGCATACAGTGTTTATTATGTGATTTTTTTTTTGCTTTTTAGTGACAAGGTGCTCTGTTGCCCAGGATGGAGTACAGTGATACAATCATAGCTCACTGTAATCTCAAATCCCTGGACTCAAGTGATCCTCTTGTCTCAGCCTTCCGGTGGCTAAGACTACAGGCACGTACCACCATGCACAGCTACTTTAAAACAAATTTTAAATTGTCTTTGTAGAGATGTGGGTAGGGGTGGGGATATCCTTTTGTTGCTCAGGCTGGTCTCAAATCCTGGCCTCAAATGATCTTCCTGCCTTGGCCTCCCGAAGTGCTGGTATTACAGGTGTAAGCCACTGCATCTGGCCTCTTGTGATACTTTTAGCTTTGTAACTTTTTATTAGTTTGAAATTATTTCCAAATAAAAAGTTTGTTAAAAAAGTCCCTTATTTAAACAAAAACCTTCGTTGAAAGAAAAGTGTTTACTTCCAGCTCTGGAATTAGGAAGTAACTCCCATAATTCTAAAGAATCTGCTTTCATGTTATGTGATTTAGAGATAGGAGGTCTCAGTGTCATCTTATATGATCTACCATCTGGAGCAGCAGCTCCTCTGAGAACTTCCCTGGTGGGCGGTTAGTTTACCTCTTCTTGGGCATGTTCAGGGATTCACAGTCTTAAAATTATGCCATTCCAGTCTAGAATGGTGAGATGGCTGTCTTACAAATGCTTCTACACTCCCTCCTTATACGACTAATGCCATGTTGTAGATAGACAACTCCATAGGTCACAGTGGTTTTGGAAGATGAAAGGCTAAAGAAGTGTACCCGATTTAGATGCTGCTTATGTGCAGCTCAGAACCCTCCTACCAAGCCTCTGTTGGAATAATGGTTCTGGGTGGTCCAGCCCCTCCCAGGAGCTATGCCATACTTCTTCCTTCCTGCGGGTGCATAACTGATGCCCTAGCATGGGTCACCTTGGGAACTGCTCTCCGAGCATATCCATGCATCCTATATTTGTTGAAGAGTTAATACCTATAGGGCCATCCTTGATCAATGGAATATGGGTGTGATGGTTCAATGTTTCTCTAGGACAGTTTGCAGATGCTTCTCACAGGGCTCCTGGGAAGGACAGCGGGGTGGAGCCCAGCTGCCTTTCGCAGTGGCTCATTTGGTGTTGGCTTTCTCTGCCTCCCTGTTTTCACTGCGCATCACTCCTCTCCCTGAGATCACTGCCTGAATAGCCCAAGCACAGACTTTTGTCTCAGGTTCTGCATCCAGGGGGAATCAGGCTAAGATAGCATCATTAGAAAAAAAAGTCTAAAACTCCTATGGGAGGGATGCTAATGGCTAATTTACCCAAATCCCGCAGCTCAGCTGAATGGCTAAAGCAAGATTAGTTTATCTTAAATAAATATCATTTTGGGACTCATTGACTTCTCTGCCTCTGCAACATATTTCTCTTCCTTCAACTATTTCTCCTTCTTCTAGTTCTCCCCATCTTTTTTTTTTTTTTTTTTTTTTTTAAGAGATGGGGTCTCAGTATGTTGGCCAGACTGGTCTTAAACTCCTGGCTTCAAGTGACCCGTTAAATCCCCAAAGTGTTGGGATTATAGGAATGAGCCACTGTGCCTGGCTCTCCCCACCTTTTTATTCCTGTGTGTCTCCATCCCATTGACCATTCATCTCCCTTCCCTCTTTGTTTTGTTTAATCTCTGGTCCTTCATCTCTTTCCACCCCATCCTCTTTCTGTCTCCTTTATGCCTTTGCTTTTTGTTTTTCTGTGATTCCTCTCATCTTCCTCCTTTTCTGATTGTTGGTAAACACAGCTGAGAGTCAACCTAGCTTGTAAGACAATTGAATCCCATGGCCTCACTCTCCTTGCATTGTCTCACAAACAGGAGAGTGAAAGGTGGGATTAGATTGTGTGCTCCCCCAAACTAAGGATTCCGAAGGCTTTGCTGGGTAATGATGGGATTGGCCTTAACAGGCATCCCATGAGTGTGAAAGAATTGGTGAGTGAAAGGTATGTAGAGGGATGATGGACGGGGCTTTGACATTCCCTGTAGCCACAAAAGTCACAGAGTTGGCTGTGAGTACTGGTCCTGGGTGTAGGGACCCCCCAGCCCAATCTTCTCTCTCCACTTTCTGTTCTTTAGCTGGATTGTGGAAGCTTATGCATTCCTAGGAGTGGAAAATTAGAACCTGGAGAGGCGCTGGAAGACCCATGGAGAAATCTGAGTCCTCATTGCTTCCTGCCAGGATAATGCAAAGCAAGGCCAGGTCTCCGTGGAGGTGACTTGTTTTGCTTTTCTATAAAACCACCCAAACATGTGCATTTGTTCACATTTCAAATCCACTTTATTACCAAAACGAACAAAAGGAGAATGAGGCTTAAATTAAATAAATTATGCAAATATCTCAAGAGATAAGGTTCCCAGTCCTCCCTGGGAATCATATCACAGGTCAGTATCACTAAGAACATTGAAAAGTATTGAAATTTTGGATTATTTCACTACTTTTCCTCCATCCTTCCTGCTCCAACCAAGTCCAGAAGAGCGTTCTTTTCCAAATATTTAAGCAGAAATGTTTTCTTCAGTGTCTTCCCTCTGCCCCGCATGTTTCAATATCACCTCCACGGTGGGCCCTGCGACCCTCAGATGTGTTGCAGATTTCTCCCTGAGCCCCAACTCCAGGCCACTGGGCCAACAATCCCCCTCAGCTCCGGGGGTCTGGGGGTTAATGATAACTTCGTCAAGTCCTCAGGGGATCTTGATACTTGGTTCAATGGGGGCTCTGACTTGGGATGTCCTGAGGCTCGGTGACCTTCTCCCACCTCCTGGGCCTGAGCTAGACTTGGAAGGAGGTGGAGTAGGGGAGAGTGAGTCGTCATTGGCTAAGGCTCTTGTCCTCCTGGAATTTGGCACTTCGGGTGCTGGGCATGGTGAATCCCAGATAACATTGTCTTTTGCCTTCCAAGTTTTGAGTTCCATTGGCAGCCAGCTGGCATAATGAATTCACAGAAAAGCAACGCTCATGGGCCAAGAATGTGTTGGCTCTTGTCCAGCACCCCCTCCTTTAACTCTAAGAAGACTTGTTAGCTGACCAGCTCACTCAACACACAGACACACAGTGCAGGGCTGGCTGAAGTTAGAAACTGGGATGTTTTCCTAGGCTGGGCCAGCCCAACCTGTTAGAGAAGGAGTCATTACGTTGAAGAAGCTTGAGAAAAGCAGTGACGAGAAGCCAGAAGATTTTCTGTGCATTTCCATTGAAATTTTACAAAACACTTACACTTGGAACCTATTTATTTTCAAGTCAACAGTGGGGTTCCTCTCAATACCTCTCATACCTTGTACATATGGAGAACTTTGCCCCTGTTTTCATTTTCATAGGAGAAGATGGCATCAGGTCCTAAGGGTGTTAAGGAATCTTCCTGTGGAGGAAGACCCGATCTGGATCAGCCTCTTTCCACATCTGCATGCAGATAGGGGATGCAGCGGATCCTGGAGGACTTCCTCCCTTGCCTGCAGAAGAAGCCCATCGTGGCTCTGGGCCACAAGCAGGTAAGGAGGAGTTAACATGATGGGCTCTTTGACAGGTAAAGGACAAGGCAGATTTACCAAGGGGAGGCATTTCCCTGATGGTCCCTGAGGTCAAGGGAGACTGTCGGGGCCCAGGTCCCATCAGTTTTTCCTGTGTCGGTACTAGCACCCTGTTCCCCTCTGAGTCTCTGGGTACAAAGAGGGATTCCCAAAAGCTTTTGTGCAGAATTACTGGTATCTATTACTAGGTTGCCAGAGGATTCTGCCAGTTACCATTCTCCCTCTTTGGGGTTTCTACCCAGCCTCCAGGGGAAGGGAGCAGCCTCTGAGCGCAGGGGCAGCAATGTTTCAGGAGGCTAAGGCAGAACCTTAGTGGGCGGCCCCTGGGGAGGTAGCTCTGGTGGTCTCGACGGTCCTGGCCACTGTCCAGGCTAGAGTCTGATGTGCTGACAGCAGAGGTGGCTTGGGCAGCCTTGGGATAATGTGGGGGCAGCATAGTTACCAAGGCCTTCCCCGGGTGCAGAGCTTCCAGAGACAGCGTTGAAGCAGCTGGGGAAGGCAAGCCAGAGTCCTAACCAAGTTTTTTCCTATGTCCCGTGACAGCCTCACACCATCTGACACCGAGCCATGTGGGCCCTGGGACACTTTTTGAAGCTTGCACAGGAGGCCAGCACAGTTGTACTTGTCCTTCTGTTTTTGGCTCACTTGTAAGAGCTGGAAGTCAAGGTGTCCTTCAGCTGCCAAGGACAGGGCCGAGGTGGGTGGGGTGGAGTGGTCAGGAGGCTTGCCCACTGCGGCCAGGGCCTGACGGGTGAAGACTGGGCTCCCCAGACTCTCACTGCTGTAAGGGTAGCACCCCCTGCTGCTGAGAGGCTCCCTCTGATGCAGGGAGGGAAGGAGGGGAGGAGAGAGGGGGAGAGGAGAGAGGAATGTGGGCCCTGGGGGTGCACTTTCCTGATCCCCACTCTCCCTGTGACCCCAGGTTCCTCCTCTGTGGAAGTCCCAAGTGCCAGGCACTCTGTAGGCAGCGTGAGGACTGGCAGGGCCCTCACAGGGCGGTCAGGGTCTCTGTGTGAAACATACTCCCGAACATCTCCTGCAGAAGCCACAGGAAGGAAGTGGGAGGGGAAGAAAGAGGTTAGACCAACTGGGGTCACAAGCAAGTTGGCTGCAATCAAGAGGTGACCCTAGGAACCCCTGGCCAGAATGAGGCACCATGTGTGCACGTGTGTGTGTGAACAGGAGAGAGGCAGGGTCAGGCTAGGAGGTGAACCAGTCTGGCGTGGCAGAAGCAGGTGCTGAAATCTACCTGTGAATCGCCTCCCATGTGCTATGTGACCTTCCATGTGTCCCTTGCCCGCTTTTAGCTTCACTTCCCTCATTGGGTAAAATGAAGACTGGCAGTAGAAAAGCTCTAAAGTCCTTTCTCGCTTTGATAAGCTATTTTGGTCCTATCCAGGCTGTTTGGAATATGCTGGAGATTCCAAGAGGGCACAGAAATCAGTCTGCCAAATCTCTGCGGCTCCAGCACTATTTTCTAATCGGTTCCACCTGCTGTCAGCACTGTGGGAGATGGATTCAGAGGACCATGGAGCTCAATGTCAAAAAGAATGGGAAGAGGCACAAAGAGAGACACTGTTTCTCATAGACCCAAAGCCAGATTTCTCCAAACCTAGTCATCTGGTTTCTTTTAATTCAGGGCATTGATGGAGTGGTGTTAATTTCTATGGGCCTTATGGGGATGGGGATGGATTTGTTTTGTTTTGTTTTGTTTGTTTGTTTTAGAGACAGAGTCTCACTCTGTCGCCCAGGCTGGAGTGCAGTGGTGTGATCTCTGCTCACTGCAACCTCCGCCTCCCAAGTTCAAGTGATTATCATGTCTCAGACTCCCGAGTAGCTGGGACTACAGGTGTGTGCCACCATGCCTGGCTAATTTTCATAGTTTTAGTAGAGACGCGTTTTGCCATGTTGGCCAGGCCAGTCTTGAATCAGGTGATCCGCCTGCCTCAGCCTCCCCTAGTGCTGGGATTACAGGTGTGAGCCATTGCGCCCAGCCACATGTCTTTTAGTTCTTAAGTCCTGTCCACATGCAATAATAATTCATTTGTAGGCCCAGAATTTGTCTATTCTACCAGAACATACATTTCTAAGAGGCAGAGGCCTTTGTTTTGCTCACTGCTGTGTGCCCATCCTGAACTGCGTCAGGCAAACACTAGGTACGCCATAAATACCTGCTGAATGAGTGAAAGAACAAATGACTCCCTTGCCAATCTTGTGTGGTGGATGGGACGGGTATGACTTACGTTTCCCTAATTTCACAGGTGATAGAAACTAGGACCCAGGGTGTATGTGGCTCGCTAAGGTCACGTGGGTGATGTGTTGGAGAGTGAGAATAGACACTAGTTCTCTAGGACTTGGTCCAGTGACTCACCCTCTCCCCAGGATGCTGTTCAGGGAGCGAGAAGAATGAAAACAAAGGCCGGGCGTGGTGGCTTATGCCTGTAACCCCAGCACTTAGGGAGACTGAGGCAGGAAGATTGCTTGAGATCAGAAGTTTGAGACCAGCCTGGTCAACACAGTGAAACCCCTGTCTCCATAAAAAATACAAAAATTAGCCTGGCACAGGCCTGTAGTCCCAGCCACTCAGGAGGCTGAGGCAGGGGAACCGCTGGAACCCGGGAGGCAGAGGTTGGAGTTAGCCGGGATCATGCTACTCCAGTCTGGGCGATAGAGTGAAACTTCGTCTCAAAAAAAAAAAAAAAAAGAAAAAAAAAAGAAAAGAAAACAATGAGCACAAATCTTTGTGGGCTTAAATGTGACTGCTGTGGGCTGGAGGTGAGACAGCCAAGTGAAAACCTTGTATTTGAGAGCAACCCCATCCTTCCCCTCCTCACCCTGCTCCCACCCTCACAGCCCTGTCCCTCAGCTCACCTGCTCTAAGTCCCAGTAGCTGGGGATGTCCTCCTCTGAGTCGTACAAGGAGAGCTCAGGGTCCCCTGGAGCCTGGAAGGGAGGAAGCCGGTGCAGAATGAGCTTCAGTGACTGAACAGTAAAGTTGGTGGATGGTGGCGGGAAGACGGACACGTGGCCAGCTTTGAGTGGATACTGCTTCCTGACACGTGATTCATCCTCTTGCCCTTTCCCTCACCCGCCTCAAAAACAGCACAGCTGTGGTCCTCTCCCTTATACCAGACAGGTGTGTATCAGGGTCTTCCCTCCTTTGTGGGCTATTAGAAGCAGGGAAGGTTTTACCCAGCTTTGAAAAACTACTGGCTAGCTGCCTGATCTTGGGGAATTCCTGTCCTCCTGGGAATCTGTTTTCTAATCTGTAAGCATCTGATAACCAGCCTCACTTTGCCTGCTTTGCCCCTCACCATGCTGTTGAAAAGGTGTATGTATATGTGTGTGATTTGTATCTATGAATACAATAGATACAACTATAATAACTATATTATATAAATATAAATTATTTATAAGTCTGTAACTAATAAAGTATACATATCATGTTCAGAGTAGGTGAACGTGATTAGGGCACCAACAAATAATGCAGATTCCTCCAGAATCTCCCTCTTTGCTCTGCGGACAAGTTCACGAAGCGGGAAAGCCCGCTGTTTCCCCAGAGTTTTCCTCCAGGTATGGAGGGCAGGAGCCAGCACCCTGTGTGTTCCTGGGCAGTCTTTCAGCACTTAGAGCAGATGGCTTCACCTTTATCAGTCTCTTAAGACAAAGAGCAAATCGTTGCTCCAGAGCCAGAAAAGCTTTTCTTATGACCTACAGAGGGAAAGGGAGGTTTTTTTTTTTTTTTTTTTTTTTTGAGATGGAGTTTCGCTCTTGTTACCCAGGCTGGAGTGCAATGGCGCGATCTCGGCTCACCGCAACCTCCGCCTCCTGGGTTCAGACGATTCTCCTGCCTCAGCCTCCTGAGTAGCTGGGATTACAGGTGTGCGCCACCATGCCCAGCTAATTTTTTGTATCTTTCGTAGAGACGGGGTTTCACCATGTTGACCAGGATGGTCTCGATATCTTGACCTCGTGATCCACCCACCTTGGCCTCCCAAAGTGCTGGGATTACAGGCTTGAGCCACTGCGCCCGGCCGAAAGGGAGGTTTATACCCAGGGCTGGGGCACAAACAAAGTCTTGGGAGGCCAAGGGCAGGAGTTGATCTGGGAGAGGACCCTGAGGGCTGAGAGATGACTGGGGATACCTGGGCAGGGAACCCAAGGGGGTGGGCTTTTTTCTGACTCCTCAGCCTTCTGGAGTTTTACATGGTGTTATTTGTATCCCGTTTGTATGTCACTTACTGAGCTAGTAAATTAAATGTCAAAAAGTGGAGACAAAACTCAGACCCAACCTCTTCCTCCATCACCAGCCTGAAATCTCTAAGCTCTGCTAAGTTAAAATGGGCAGGTTTACTTCCCTCCCTCCGTTCCCCAAAGCCCCCTTTAGAAGCAGATAAGGAGGAGGCAGGGAACAGTGCCAGAAGAGTGGGCATGCTAGACTGTGCTTTGGGGGTTTGTGCAACCAGGAAATTTATATTGATAAAGAATTTTTACAAAACACAAAGTGCTTTCAAGTGACACAAAAGATATAATTATTATTTTACTCTAAAACAAAAACAAAAGAAAAATGCTGGGAGGTAGGTAATGTTAGTTGATGGTACTCGTTCTATCAGAAAACATAAATGGCAGACTTGGTATTGGAATTTAAACCTTCTCCTATGTTCTTTCTAGTGCCTCTTGGTCCTGCTATTTCAGTGCCTTGGGGCCTAGGATTCTTCAGGTTCAGGGACCTTACCCCTTGGAAGTTTCGTCTTGGGGTCACGTCTCTGGCATTTGCCTGGGCGAAGAGGACGGCGTCATGTATGCTGGGAAAGACGTGATTGCATTCTAGACTCCCATCCTCAAAGACGCCTCCATGGCTAATGTCGTTGTACACCTGGGCTAGAAGGAGAAAAGATCACCTTCAGAAAGATAACAGCCATTGTGGGTTGGAGCTGGGGTGGGGAAGGTGGTGAGACCCGACTAGGAACAGAAGGGAGAGGCCCGAGGTCCCAGCTCTTGCTGTATCTGTGGGCCATGGCATTGGCATTGCAATATCAGTTCTGGACGGCAGAGGGCAACGTGAACTTGAGGATGCTGAACTTTCAACCCGGGGCAGAAGGAAGCAGTTTGATTTAGGGAGTCGGTACTTTGCGGTGATTTGGGTGGTAAAGCCTAAGCTGTCCTTGAGAAGGTTGCTGCCAGTTCTATCTTCCAAGCATCCATCCTTCCTCTTGTTTTTCTGGACCTTTACAGCAACTTTCAATGTGTGGCAGAACCATTACTCTTAATCCTAGAGATGGTTTCCTGAGGGGGTTTCCAGAGAGGTTGGGCAGAATTCACTGCTTCTAACTCCGGAGCATATCATAGCAGGCCATGGCCGCTGCAGATCTTCTCCCTGAGCACGGCCATGCGGAGCTTGGGACCTGCGGCCCTGCTGGAGCAGATGTGACCCAGTGCAGGGGGCTGGGTGTGTGTGTACGCACCCCTTCACATGCTTCTGTGTGTCTCTGTGCACTTGCTTCCACATCTCTGCACTTAGCATATATGCTAATGATGTAAGTGTCTGCTGCTCTGTAGCCACACCCTTGAGGCTGTGTATGTGCACCTTTGGAGACTGTGTGCCTATATAACTGCATATTTATATGGTCCCTGGAGAATCAGGGTACCGTGTGCTCTATGTCTATATAGATTCACGGAGATTCTGGTTGGGAGAGGATCCCCAAATCCATCTAGTCAACCCTCTCATTTTACTCAGGTAGAAATAGATCCCTGGATAGATAGTGACTGCCAAGAATACATGGCAAATTAAATATGGGTAGATTAGAATCCTAGCTGTCCTTTTGTAACTCCATAACCTCTTACTCCACTCTGTCACTAGGACCCCTAGGATGTTTATGCAATCTGACCGGTCTCTTTTATGAGCAGGCAGCCGCTTGGGGGGTTATCTGAGTGCTCTCATTTCCAACCTACTCACTCTTCGGACCCCACCAACCTGTTCCTACCCCACCCTCCTTGCCAGCCTTTCAGTCCCTAAACGTCCTCTTTCTCTTACCATGGATGTTCACCAAGAAGACCTTCACTCCGATCTTCCCATAGGTGGAGCTCAGCTGGAAGTGTTGGGGTAGGGAGGCAAAAGGAAAGGAATGTTCTGAGTGGATCTCAAAAGTGATTCAGAAAACGTACTTCAGAGGGGAAGTCAAACAAATAAGCAACCCCGAGAGCCCAGCAGCCAAAGATAAAAATAGCAGCAAAGCACACCACTTTTCCCTGGAGTGTTGGCTGACCGCTTCTTTGGGACCAGTGGGGGGGGGGGGGCGGAAATGGGGTTTTGCCAACGTGGCGGGCACTTAAAGTCACCATGATCCCTTCTTGTGGGACAAGATTTTTTCTTTCAGTAGCTTAGACTTTCCCAGACTCCTCTTTGGCTTCAGGCAGAAGCCGCCGGGGAGGACAGAGGCTCAGGGAGTCTAGAGCTTCAGCCATGGCTGGCCTGGACTCCAGATCCTGGCTAAGGAAGCCAGCTGAGGCCCAAGGCTGGGGATGGGGCCTTCCCCACACCTGGTTGATGGTGATGTCAGTCCAGACACTCTCTGTACCTGTTGTTCCCCTGGCTTGCCTCTATCTGAGCCAGCTCTGAGGTTTGCTGACTCCCCGCCATTGGCGGTGGGTGCTGGAAAGTTATCAGATAGATACATTCATTTAAGGTGTCCCGTGGGCTGTCTGTCTGGCTTGATGATGTGGGGCATTGCTGTTATTTCTTCTCTCCTAGTCTGGCCGGTGAATGAGAGACAAGGGCAGCAGATCATGAACCAGGCGCCAAACTGGACTCTCCTCAGAGCCCCTGGGTGGGTTCCTCAGAGGGACTTGGGATGGCCTCTGCTGGGGGTGTTGGGAGCACGGGGGCCTGAAGCTCTGATAGACCTCTCCAGCCATGTGTTGTCACCGGCTGTGTGCCTTTGGAGACTGTGTGCCTTTGGAGACTGTGTGCTCTGCGGAGAACATCCTATCCTGGTAGTGTCTGCGGAAAGGAGGGGTTCCTAGGAGCCTTTAGCCTCCACGGTGAGTTAAGTCCCTCAGCTCCCTGAAATGAGGGCTCCAAGGAAAGGGGATGGGGGAGAGCAGGGTGGAGGGGGCGGAGCCTGTTGTCCCTGAGGGCCTCACCTTAGCCAGGGCCTTGATGCCCATCAGGTCCACAAAGCTGACTCCACTCATGTCTAGGATGAGGGTGTGGAAAGTGACGAAGGGCGGGACACTTGCCAGTGTGTCACTGGGCTCGTCGGGGGCCTCAGCAGAGGCCGGTGGCTCACTCCGGGCAGCCGAGGAGCTGTCGGGGCTGAAGGTGATGTAGGACACGCTGGCGCCATTAGCCGGCGTCTGGTTGTTGTTGGGGTCAGTGGGGGGGGCATTCTCAAAGTCCTGCTGCAGCTCCTGCAGGGAGACAGTCTGGAGGGGTGGGGGCAGTGGACACAGTCAGGGACCACCAGGCCGAGCCAGACTTCGCTGTGGCTGAAGCAGGGGCATGACAGGTATAGGTGGAGGGAATAACTCCACGTGGTGATGGTGAACACAGACCCTGAAAACCCCACCTGAGAGGCCTCTCCCAAAGCCCGTTCTGAGGCAGGGCCTGCAAGCTTAGTCTCCTACAACCCAGACAAAGTCAGAGGACCCTCTCAAGAGAGGCACCGAAACCTCCGCCCACTCTCTCTGGGAGGAAGCCCCTCTGGGGACACCGAGCTCCTTTATTCTTGCGACAGAGTATCCCTCTGTCGCCTAGGCTGGAGTGCATTGCACTGTCTCGGCTCACTGCAACCTCTGCTTCCTGGGTTCAAGTGATTCTCGTGCCTCGGCCTCCTGAGTAGCTGGTATTACAGGTGCCCACCACCATGCCTGGTTACTTTTTGTGTATTTTTAGTAGAGACAGGGTTTTGCCATGTTGGGTAGGCTGATCTCGAACTCCTGACCTCAAGTGATTCTCTAACTCAGCCTCCCAAAGTGCTGGGATTACAGAAATTACTCCCACACCCACCCCAGCCCTGCTAGCCCTGGGCTGCTTGGGTTCCCTAGGAAATTCACTGCTGCTCCCCCTGTGGTTTGTTCAAAAGTCCATGGGCTATGTCCTATCTTAGCCAGAAAATGGAGAAGGGTCGTGGAGTTCATTGGCTACCCTGGGAACTGGTAGCACCTCATCCAAGAAGAAAAATGCCTAGGCTGGGTGCGGTGGCTCACGCCTGTAATCTCAGCACTTTAGGAGGCTGAGGTAGGTGGATCACCTGAGGTCAGGGGTTCGAGACCAGCCTGGCTAACATGGTGAAACCCTGTCTCTACTAAAAATGCAAATATCAGCCAGGCGTGGTGGTGGGCAGGTGTAATCCCAGCTACTCAGGAGGCTGAGGCAGGAGAATTGCTTGAACCTTGGAGGCAGAGGTTGCAGTGAGCCGAGATCACGCCATTGCACTCCAGCCTGGTTGACAAGAGCAAAACTTCATCTCTAAAAAAAAAAGAAGAAAAATGCCCAGTGGCCACCAGGCGGTGTTCCCAGAGACTTCCTGTCTTTGCCTTTCAGAGTGGGAATTGGGGCCCCGGAGCACCATGATAACAGGGGCAATATAAGAATGGGCAGGAGAGCAGGGCATGGGGGCTTCTCCTGACGTCCATTTACCTTGGTTTTCATGAATAGAGACTTCCTCTGTTGTGTGGGCCTCAGTCTCTGCTTCTCCTGCTTCTTGAGGTATTTTTGCTTGGCTAGTAATACTTTCTGGGGGTCCATACCTGTCTGTAGGGAGAGAGCCAACAGCAATCTCGACCTCCATCCTCTACAGGAGTGGCCTGTTCTCGGCTCCCACTGCCCTCCTGCTTCCATCTTCTGGCCACTCTCTGTCCAGAGCCTCTGGTCACCAGGGACTGAATCTTACCTTGGCAATGACCTTTTGCCTGAAGATCTCTGAGTTGGCAAAGTAGAGAGGGGAGCAGTAAGTGATGATTTTAATCCCCTGGATATCCTGGGCCTGTGACAGGGAGACTGAGCTCAATTTGTAGAAATGTCTTTATTGGCTTTAAAAAACCAATCTCTCCTTGGGGTGGCACAGAGCAAAAGAAGGTGGTCATAAGCTTAAATTACCTACCCTACTATAGGTCTTGGGATTCACATAAATGTCAGTGTCCATGACCTGGGCCAGTGCATAGCCATTTCGACTGGATGAAGAAGGAAGAGAAAAGCATAAGAGAATGCTAATAGTACATGGGGCTGGAAGGGTGCCCGTGCTGAGGCAGGGGAGGGGCAGAGCCAAGGTAGGATGGGGTCCTGTCCTCACCCCCAGACTTGCTGTGCCTTTTTGCATTGGGGACACATGTCTGGTGGCCTGTGGCCTCCTATAACTAGGAGGATGACAGACAGGCCTTTGCCATAGCTCCGAGACCAGGGGAGAGAAGTGGGGTGAGTACACAAGGTGTACTTCAGTGACCCTGAAGTCATCACTTCCTTGTTCTGAGTTCTCAAGAAGAGAGGACAGGATTCCCCCAACACTCAGCACCCTCCCTGCCTTGACCAGGACCCCTTCTCTCTGATACTCCCAATGTGCAGAACATAGCATCCGTTTCTACCTGGCGTTCTTCTGGGGTGGGGTCCCATTTGGTTTGGGGTTCTGGCAGTGTCTTTGGAAGGATGTTGAATCTCACCATCTGCTGTTGCCCTCCTTTCTCTGCCACCACCCTCTCCCCAGCCATCCCTAGTGAGACTATGCTGGCTTCCCCTGGGGTTTTCAGGATATGAGAAATCAAATAGCCCAGACTGTGCCCACAGTCCTGGCTGGGTCAGGCTCTCCTCGGGCCTGGAAGCACCTCCAGTGCCAGGCCCAGAGGTGGAAGTGGGCTAAGCAGGGCTGTGGTACGGGAGCTCTCCACAGGCTGGCCCAGGGACCCAACTGTGGGCCTGGGAGGGCGAAAGCTGTTACTTACAACTGAGTCTGGAAGATCACGACCAGGACGGAGAAGGCGACACCCACTGCCACACCATAGGGCAGGCTGAGGAAGAAGGAGGAGAGGAAGCTCACTACCCAGATGCACTGTAAAAAGAGAGATGTCAAAAGCATACCTGGGGAAAAAACCACCTCTTTCAGGAAGTTTTCCTGAATTAGCCAAGCCCATTCTCTGCTAGCACAACCTCAGACCTGCTCTTCTTTTTTTTTAAAATCATGTTTTTGCAGTATTTTATGTATTTGCGCTTTGGTTACACTTGCCTATTTCCCTTAGACGGACTGTGGTTGTCTGTGTTTTCAGAAGAAGCCCAGCGCACACAGGGATGCAGCATGCACAAGAGCATGTGTCTTGGGTCAGACGTGCTTGGGTTTGTTTATTTGGTTGGTTGGTTTTGGAGTCACAGGGTCTTGCTCTGTTGCTCAGGCTTGGAGTGCAGTGGCAAGATTGGCTCACTGCAGCCTTGAACTCGTGAACCCAAGCCATGCTCCCACCTACCTTCCTGAGTAGCTAGGACTATAGGCACATGCCATTACACCCAGCTAACTTTTTATTTTTGTAGAGATGGGCTCTTGCTATGCTGCCCAGGCTGATGTTGAACTCCTGATGTCAAGGGGTCCTCCTGCCTCAGCCTCCTGAGGTGCTAGATCACAGACAGGTCACCGCACCCAGCCCAAAGTTTTTTCCTTAATGACCATGTGAACCCCGGGTTCCTAGCCCACAAAAGGAGAATAACAATGCCTACCTTATGAAAGGATTCAAAAGTTAAGGAGCCTGATGGTCCTAACCCAGTGACGGGTGCTCAGCGAGTGATCAATAAATGTGAGTTCCCGCTCTCTGTCTAGCAGCGTGCTGCGTGGGCAACGGGAACTCAGCAGTGCTTTCTGACCGGCTGGGGGCCTGGTTTTGTGTGTGTGGGGGCAACACTGAATGACGTTTTGATAGTTGCCCCCTCTAGATTTTAAGACCCACACATTGCACTAAAGGAAAGACATACGCCCAGGTTCCTGCAGAGAATCACTCAGAAAATCAAATGGAAACACAAGTCTCCGTATGAACCGAAGGAAGCATCGCCATAGCGGGGACTTGCTGGGCTATGATAAAAGCAGATCCTTGGGCTGGGAACTGAGGTATAACTTTTCTCCCTATCCTCATCATTCTTTCCCTGGGTGACCACAGATGAGCCACTTTTCTTCCCTGCCCTAGGTGGGTGAGCCTCCCTTCCCTATGAGACAGTCCAGCTCAGAGGTCTGGAGTCCAAGACTTGGAGTTTTAATCCAGATTCTACCACTTCCTACCTCTGTGGCCTTTGATGATTTACTTAACTGTTCTGAGCTTAGGTTTCATCTTCGTTAAGAAAGGTTAGTAAATCCTCTCCCATGGTGATGGTGGGGCTTGCGTGGAGAGAATGCAGCGTCAGTACACACTGACCTTCATTACTATGGCCGGCGGAAGACGTGGTGGGGTGTGTGACCAGTCATAACAATAAGTCATGTTTGCAGAATGTTTATGCTCATGTGGTGTTTTCCCACTGTGATCTCATTTAATCCTCGGAACCAGGGCTTGACGCAACCGTGACTGCATGACTCTCACCCCTATTTACAGATGAGGAAATAGAACTCCGGAGAAGTCTAGTCACTTGCTCAAGATTTAGGTCCTCTGGCTTTATGTTCTAGGTTTTTTGTTTTTGTTTTAAAAAAGATTTCCTTTTGCTTTCTCAGAGCTATATGTCATAAAAATAGTAATAGCTAAGTTTTTGTTTTTTGAGACGGAGTTTCGCTCGTTACCCAGGCTGGAGTGCAATGGCACAATCTCGGCTCACCGCAACCTCCGCCTCCTGGGTTCAGGCAATTCTCCTGCCTCAGCCTCCTGAGAGGCTGGGATTACAGGCATGCACCACCATGCCTAATTTTTTGTATTTTTAGTAGAGACGGGGTTGCACAATAGCTAAGTTTTGTTGGGTATCAAATACTATCTTGACAACATGCTTAGTTGTATTTTCCTGCTTCTTCTTCATAGAAAACCCTGGGAAACAGAGAGTATGAAGTACCCATTTCCCAGATGAAGACTCCAAGACTCAGAAAGGTTAAGGGGCTTGTGTTGGCCACGCAGCCAGCAGATGGCTGAGTTAGGGTTTGGACGTAGGATGTCTCACTTCGAAACCTGGGCTTTTATCCACTCAACTATGCTAATTAGGAAGCAGCCAACTAGAGGGTTCATTGTTAGGACAGGGCTAACTGACAGGGCTGTGGGGTTGGAGGAGAGGGCAGGGGCATGGCTGGTACCTGGAGGCTGCCCGATACTTACGCAGTCCAGCTTGCTCTTCCTCCACAGGTAGTAGGGATCGGTGAGTTGCTTGAGGGAGTTCTTGAGATTGACAGCGATCAGGGCTCCTAGAACAGACTAGAGAAGCGGAACATTGCTTGAGGCCCCTGGGGGTTCCCTTCTGTTTGCCCTCCTACACATACCTGACTCCAAAGCCTGGCAGGACAGAGATGGGGAACACCTCCCCTGGCTGATCCCCAAATCTCTGCATTCAATCTTCGGTTTGGAAAATGCTGGTGTTAGAGCTGTGGAATCCTTCCTGGCCCTGTCCTTGCCTGACCTCTCTTCCCTCATCCCTAAATGATGCATGCCTAGAGCCCTCCCAGCCGGACTACATGAGAGCCTGGTGCCCATGGGTAGGTGCAAATATTGCCTAGGGATTCGACTCTGAGGACAGAAGGCTGGAGTTTGGGACCAGCCCGGTGCTGTGAACTGCCTCACTGTGGACAAGGTTACTTAGACTCTCAGACTCAGTTTCCTTCACCTGTGAAATGGGCAGGATAAAACCTGCATTGTCTACCTCACAGGTTGTGGTTGAGACTAAGTATGACAATGGTGGCACTTTGTAGTCTGGAAAGTGCCACACGACTCTCAGGGATTGTTCTTCCTGGAGTCTCTTGCTGTCCTCTGCTAGATGGCTGGGATCTTACCTTGGGGAGAGGATACAGATAGGTTCCCAGGACCAGCATGGTGATCATCACCACCAGAGACACACACAGGCTTGCCACCTATTCCGAGAAAGAGTTGGGGATAGAGAGCAGGTGTGAAATTTTTGCTCTTGATTTATTTCCAATACATGGCTTTGGTGGAGTGGAGACTAAGGAGGGAGATGAGGGTTGGAGAAGAGCTGGCTTGGCTTACAGTGCCCAGGCTTCATTGGAGCAGCCATTCTGTTACCACCTCCACGCCATGACCCTAGTACAAGGCTCACCTGGGACTTTCCTCCAGCTCCATCCACAGCCAGAGTGACGGAAAGCGCACAGCAAATGACATGAATTTTAAAGAAGGAGCCAAAGAAGTTGCTGCAGCCCAGGGCGATCATCTCCTGTGGGGAGAGGCAGGATTAGAAGCCAGTGTGGGGTGGAGGGGAACGGGGACCAAGTGCAGTCAGGCATGCAAGCCGGACTGTAGGCCCAGGACCTGAGAGTGACCCAGTGGCTATAAAATCACACACTCCCAGTCAAGAGGAGGTCAGCCCCTTGGGACCAGAGGCCTCCCTGTCTCACCTCAGCCCAATGAGCCCCCCAGCCAAGATGTCTCATGCCAGGCCTGAGTTAACCTGTCCTGCCCAGCCCTGCCAGAGGTGGCCAGAGCTACCTGGTTCGAATCCACGTTGTAGCCATGCTTGCTGGCCAGGGTCCGGCCCACAGCCAGGTTGATGACGTAGCCCACAATGGCTAGGGAGAAGGCTGTGCCTATCATGTCCTTCCACTGCGAGACCACAGGTGACACTGGGGTGGGGAACCTGCCGAGGAGCCAGGAAGGAGGCAGAGCCCAAGAATGTGAGCAGGGAGGGCAGCCAAGTCCTTCACCAGCCCATGGGGAGCAGCCAGGCCCCCATGGTGTGCCGGGATCTTTACCTAAGTTATCCCATTCAGTCTGAATCCTCATCACCACCCCATAGGGTAGGCACCACCACTCCTATTTTACAAAGGTGGAAACCAAGGCTTAGAGAACCTAACTTGCCCAAGGTCACTAAGCCAGTATGTGGCAGGGCCTCATTTGTTTACTCCCAGATTCTGAACTCTATAAACTTGTGAGTCCACAGACCCCCAGACTTCTAGTGCTGTGTGGCCTTCCCTCCCTTGCCTGCTCCAGTCCTGCAGGACGAGCATCGCCCCTCTCCTCCCAGGGCCCAGCATGGTGCCTGGCACAGAGTGGATGCTCCATGAATCTGGTTGAACCTAATAGCTCTCTTTCTGCAGGGACAAAGAACCAATGCATTAGAGCAAGGCGAAGAGCCAGCAAGGGGCTGATCAGAGAGGCTTTGTTTAACAGCCTCAGTTGAATGAGATATGAAAGGGGAGTGTGGCAGTTAAGACTCATTTTTCATAAAATAGCCAACATCGGCTGGTTGTGTGGCCCTTCTCAGGAAACAGTGATAATTCATACATGGTCAGTGTCATACAGTTTCAACTGCATTTTCGTAGAGGTCATCTTGTCTCCCTCTCCGAGCTCAGGCCTTAGCGGGGCATGTGGTTCGGGTGGGCCAGGCTTCTGGGCCACTAGACTCACCCGCGTTGGATTTCTCCCACGATCTGCATGTGATACTTTTTGGGCATCTTACAGCTCCCGGAGATAGCTGTTGCCACCACCACCTGCAAACCCCAAAGCGGAGCATGGGGATTGGCCCTAAGCTGGGGCCAGGGCAGGGGTCTCTCTTAAGTCTTTCTTTTCTCTGGGGACCCTGAATCCCACTCCCCTGCCTCCTTAGGGGAAATTATCAAAGCAGTAGAAAGAGAGGAAGCACCACACGTTGGGGATGGGATGGATTCACATCTCACTTCCTGTCCAGTGGAGGGGATGGGGTGAGGAGGGGTAGGGGCTCCCCTAGCCCTGACTGAGCTGGTTTCCTCTTCTCACAGTCTGGCCCCCCAGCACCCCAGCTCTGGACAAGGCCCTTACCACAATCATCTCTGTAGGGATGGGGAAGCGGATCTTGTGCATGTAGCGAGCATTGAGCTCCTTCACTAGCACCAGGAAGGCACCGCTGATGAGGGCGAAGATGAGCGAGGCGATGTTGGTGTGGGGGAGGTTTTTGCAAATGTCAATGAAGGTCTGGGGGAAAGAGCATCATGCTCACAGGCTCCCACCCCCTCTTCCCATACTACCCCACCTTTGGGTGTCTGACCCATCCAAGAGATGCCCTCAAAGCTAACGGAGGCATACCAAAACAGAGTTCAAACCCTGATCAGAAGCACCGTCCCACCGTCCACCACCCTCTCCCAAAAGGTACATGGGGAACTCATGCTGGAAAGGGAATGCTTTCTTTTTCTTCTGAAGAGTTTGAGCTGAAGGAGGAAGGATGGAGATTAGACGTGAGGAGGGACTTTCTAAGCAGGGAGTGGTTGAGGCGCTGGAAAGGGAACTGGTAGAGTGTCCAGCCCTTTTCTGCGGGGATTAACCACCAAGAACCTCAGCGAGCCTCAAGGTCATGCCTTTGAGCCTCCCAAGAAGGAAAGCCCCTCGGAATCCTCTCTGAACAACAGCTAAGCTGGGCCTTGCTTGAGAACATCTTACAGCGAGGAGCTCACAGGTTCTTAAAACAGTACAGCCTCCTCAAGTGTCTGCTCGAGCCTTGCCCCATTTGCAGGGGTGCATCCCCAGACTCACAAAGACGATGGACCCCGGGCCCGTGTAGGAGGGGACCGTCAGTCCGAAGATGTACTTGAGCACCGAAATCAGGATCTGCAGGCCCGCCGCCGTCATGAAGCCCCGGATGAAGGACTCGGAGAGGTAGATGGCCACAAAGCCGAACTGCACAAAACCCAGGCCCATCTGAGAGGAGGAGAAGGGTGATTTGTGGGGGAAGACCAATGCGGCTCGTCAGTTCCAACAACCCGCCCCACTCACACCCAGGCCTGGAGCTCCGTGCAGCCCTGGGATAGCAGTAGCTTGAGGGAAATGGGCCGTCTGTGACCTTCACCTGCGCTTCATTGTGCTCTACATGGTTGCCATCAGACCTTCAGTTCCTTTAGAGCACGGGCCTTTTTGTCACAGCACCTCTTTGGCTTTGGCTTCCTTATCTGTAAAATAAGCCTGGTCCTCCCCCAGTGTTTTCTCTCTCAGTAAATGATGCCATCATTAACCTGGTTGCCCAACCAAAAACTTGAGAGTCATCCTCCCTTAACCTCCCACGTCCAATCTGTCACCAAGCTCTGTTATGGCTCCTGGTAAAATGTTCTCTTCAAGTCCAGCCCATCTCTTTCTCTACCTGGTCTTGGCCTGCATGACGCCTGCCTGGGCCTCCGCAGAGTCTCCCAACAGGTCCTCTGCCTTGATTCTAATCCACCTCCCACTCATCATTCTCTGGGCAGCCCAAATGATCCTTATAAACTGCCAATCAGACCCAAAGTCGCTGTTTAGGGGACAGACCACAGATTTCACTGTCTGGCTTCTGCGACTTTTCTAGCCTCTTCTGGGGTCCTCTACCCTCTGGTCACACCAAGCTCCCTGCTGTTTCCTGGGCAGATCACACTGTCTCAGGCCTCGGTGTTTTTAGGCATTGTTCCCTCTGCCTGAACCATCCTCTGTATATCTTGTTCCTGGTTAACTTCTCATCCTTTAAGACAGGTGGAGTGTCACCTCCTTTTTGAGGTCCTCCGTGACTCTCTGCTCTGTTCCTGTAGGTCTTTGTACATAGCTCTACTCTGCCGCTTATCTCACTGCATACAAATATATCTGTTGACGTGGCTCCTTCCTCTGCTGGGCTGTGAGCAGCTTGTGAATTGAACCTCTTTCTTACTTATCTTTGTATCCCAGGGTTTAGCCCAGTTCTTGGCATGGAACTGAATGAATGAGTGAATGAAAAGGTGTTCTCCGGGACTGTGTTTTGCTCTCGCATTCTGTCATGTGCTTCCCTTCATAAAACCTCGCAGAATCCTTTGCAACCCTTTGCAGGGATTCTGCTGTGCAACGGCTGCTGTGGTTTGGAGCAGAGGAGGCTGGAGCAGGGCGAGGGGTGTGAGGGAAACCTAGCAGTCTGCAAGACTGTGCTGGCAGCGAGTTGGGCTTCCCCAAGGGGTAATGGAGAGAGGCTGTGAGTCTTTTAGACAGTTTTAAAGCTCAGGACAGTTTTACCAGGTCCAGCTGTTGTTCTTTTGTATAGTCCTGCTAGATGCAGATGAGGAAATACTGTTAATTTTCAAGGTCCTCTTTAGCCCTGGGATGGGGAGGAGGGAGGAGGTAGAGCCCTAAATTAGATTTTTTTTCCTTTTTTCTTTCTTTCTTTCTTTTTTTTTTTTTTTTTCTTGAGACAGAGTCTCACACTGTTGCCAGGCTGGAGGGCAGTGATGCGATCTTGGCTCACTGCAACCTCTGCATCGTGGGTTCAAGCGATTCTCCTGCCTCAGCCTCTAGAGTAGCTGGGATTGCAGGTGCATGCCACCATGGCTGGCTTATTTTGCATTTTTAGTAGAGATGGGGTTTCACCATGTTGGTCAGGCTGGTCTCCAACCCCTGACCTCCAGTGATCTGCCTGCTTCAGGCTCCCAAAGTTCTGGGATTACAGGCATGAGCCTCCACGCCCAGCCCCCTAAATCAGATTTAACATTAAAGCTAAGGCTTTGAAGCAAGGGCAGGGTGGTCTGATGCCTTCCTAGCAGGGTTGGGGGCTGCCCCTCACCTGGATGATGGCAGTGAGGCAGGCTAGCGTAGCTGACACGTGCAGCCTCTCCACCTCCATGGCTGCTGTGTCCACATAGCTCTCATTGGTAGCATTGTTGAAGACCTGGAATTTCGATTCTGGGGCCAGCTGCAGACAGATGTTACCCACCAGGATGCTGATAACGGCAAAGGTACCTGTGATGCCCCACCCAGCCAGCAAAAATCAGATGTTTGGACCACACCCATGGAAACCAGAAAGGGGCCCAGGAACACTTCCCAACCCCCAGGGGGATGGATCCCTGCACTTCCAACACTATTCTCCATCATAATAATACCAACCCTCACTCCAACCATGATCTATGCTTTTCAAGATACTTTCAGCTCAATGGTCAATATTGTCTCACTGGACACATGAGGAAATGAACACAGAAATATAAGCACAGCCTGAACCAGAAACCAGCCCTTGGACCAGGCTTTCCTCCGTCTCACTTAGCAGCAGAGAAGTCCAGATGTCCCTGTAGTGGCCGGCTGAGACCAGCCAGGGAGTTAGATGGTGATTTCTCACATCTGTTTTAGCATGTTATAGCATGCAGTATATCTTGTTCTGCCAAGTCTTCCTCTCATTCCAGGAAGTGAACTCAAGGAGGCTCAGTGGTTTCTCCAAGGTCACCGAGGACCTGGGACTGACGTTCACAGTGACCATTCCCCTAGGACTGACCAACACCAACTCCAGGAGAATGCAGATGGAAAAGCTCTCAAGCCCCCTTCGCCACGCCTCCCATCCTTGTGGTCTGGGTCATCCTGCCTGCCCAGAGGGGAGGGGCCTTACCTGGCACCATCTGGTGCACACCCCCCAGGAAGAAGTAGGTCAGGAGGGGGAAGAAGGAGGAGTAGAGGCCATTGACTGCAGGAAGATTGGCCAGCAGAGCAAATGCCATGCCTGCAGAGGACAATGAGATTGAAGCTCAGCAGCATGACTGTTTTATGGGGATCACAGAGGGATGGAGTGGGGATGAGGAGAGGAATGATGGGGGTATGGCAAGCCAGGCCTGGCTGAGGGGACCCCTTCACCTTGTGGGACCTGGATGGATCCCCCGCTGAGTCCACCAAGCAGGTCGGGGACAATGTAGTCTTTAATCTTGTACTTGGGGAGCCAGGAGAGCACAGGCAGCAGCCCAAACACCACAGCTTTGATCTTGGCTGAGGAACATCTGGAGGGGAAAGGGGCAGATTTCCAGTCGGCTCTGCAGGGCTTGGACAATCTGAGTTGGAGAGGGATTATCATATCCTGTTCATTTCATTCATTGGTTCATTCTAAATTCACTGCACTGTGTGGCAGGTATACTGAGAAGAAAATGCAGGAACTTTTCCTTGAGAGCTTGTCGACTTGCCCTGGGCATTAACTGGAGGTCTTCTGACTGCCAGCTGCTTACCTGGGGAGTTTACAAGACTTGCTTAAAGGTATGGTGGCTTAGCCTTCAGAGGTATCAAATCCATCCCCTGGCTCAAATGGCCTTTCTCTGGGAAAGACTCCTCTGAGTCGTGTCTGATCCCAGGCCTGGGTACCTGTGCCTGGGCTCCTGTGTGTGCATCCTGTGGGTTAATTCCTTGCTTTTTGTCTGTCTCTCCCACTAGAGAGCAAACCCCACCATGCATGGCAAGAAGCGTAGCTCTCCTGTTCATCTTTGTACACCTTGAGCCTTGCACAGGGGCACTTAGTAAACGTTTGTTGAATAAATGAATGAGTGAATACATGAGTGGGACCTGCCTGCTGCCATTTTTCTTAGAACTTCCCTGAAAAGGAAGGCTCTATTGTTCCTGCGGGGTGCACTCTGCTGACTCACTGTCCTTTATTTGTGGTAACTCCAGTACTGGAGTTCTTTCTCCTGTTAATTCACTGGGCAGCAGAGGAGGGAAGAATTTGTTGGTCAACGCAGGGTGGGGAGAGTTGATCCCTTCCCTGTTTGTTGAACACCTCAAGGTCCTTTCATAGAAACTCGGGAGCGGTAGGAACAAGGGCTTACAAACTCAAGGGTGACAGCTGGTGGATTGATGACTGGAAGTGGGTGAGGGGCATTTGCTTTCTTTCTCCCAGTTGAGGGAACTCACATAGTTAGGGCCCATCTGGTGACTCACTGGCCTGCTCTGATGAGGTTTCCTTTCCTGCCCAGCACCAATTCCTGCTCTTTGCTGTTGCTCAACATAGTTTCCCTGACACTCGGTCCCCTGGATGTCACCCAAGACTGAAACCAACACAGACAATGCTTTGTACCTTGAAAAGTCTGAGCAGATTTTCTCTTCCAACTAACACTCCATGAAACAGCATCATCATCAATATCTTACCCCCGGTCCCTTCTGGGGCTCATGGGTACCTCTGCCAGCCCTGGGACGCTGGAAGGGGAGGTGGACGGGTGGTAAATTGCTTAATGCAACTCTAAAGCCTTGCTCAAAGAGAGAACCAGCCCTGTAGGGGCTCCATCAGGTCTGTTTGTGGCAGAGAAAACTGAACTTATGAATAGAGAGCTGGCTAGGGAAAGAAAAACAACTCATTGGAGGGCTAGACCATGCCCAACCTTACTTGCAAGTCTGCTGTATGTTGGGCAAAGCAATCTGAAGCTTGGAAGAAGGGCTGGAAACAGAGGCCAAGAGGAGAGTGGAGAAAGGGATTAGCTTTCTAGACATTCATTCATTCATGAAACAAGTATTTATTGGTGTACCTTCTCTATGCCAGGCACTGTTCAAGGCCCTCATGCCAGTACCATGGGAATTGTTAGTTTGCTATATCCCTTTCATTACCCTAATCTTTTAGAACAATAGCAGATTTTCTCATCCTCAGACTTTGTGCCCTAAAGTCTCTTTGGGCACAGAGACTGGCAGAGACCACCTGTCTGAGGAGCACAGCTGTGAGGACAGACTGTAACTGGGCAGAAATGGAGCCTCCCAAGAGAAACAGGGTTGGGCCAAGCTTTTAGTATAAACTCAAGTGGGTGATTCCCCCGGCCTGAACCAGTTCCACCTGCATCTCCACTTCAGCCATTGCTGGTGACCTCAATCCAGGTAACTGAATCAGCTGTTTCCCCAGGGGAGTGAGGGAGAGCGAGCCGGCCTATAGCTAGGCCAGAGGAGTTCTGCCAGGAGTCTGGGAAGAGGGAGGGTGATGCTGGCAGCCCCAGCCTCCTGGGTGTGGGTATGGATCACCTCGAGTAGCGCCTCCTTAGGGGCAAGGTTTCATACCCACCATCGCAGTTCCAGGGAGCTGACAGTGGAAAGAGCCTTGGTGCCGGCAGGACTACACCCTGGTAGGTCCCCTCAGGGAAGTCCAGGAATTTAGGGCCTCCTTTGGGCATTCTCTGGACCAAGTGGAGGAAGGAACATCCAGGAAGGAAAGGACAAAGGGTTTGGGGTGATAGTAACTTCAGGTATTTTTTGTAAGGAGAGAATAGGGCATGGAGTAAGGGCTCTGATGCTCCCCACCCCTCCATCATGTAGCATGCCCATCTACCGTGCCTTAACAAACACAAAGGGACTCGGATGGAGTGAGAATGTGGGAGATGCCAGGCAGGGCTTTGGGGATGCCCTATAACCCTTCTGGATGGTTCTTGCTTCTGCTCCCCATCCTCCCTGGGGGGGTCTCAGTACAGATGAAGTTGTAGGATCTTAAATTCATTAGACAGAACCTTGCTTCCCCAGGGCTTCCCTTAACCCCATCTTAGGGATACCAGTGCAGAAGCTGTGTCCTGGTGCAGAAAGGATTTTGGTGGGGAGCAGAGGAGGCAGGATTCTGGGTTCTGGGCCAGTTACCTGAAGGCATTGCGAAGTTTCTCTCCCACTGGGTATGTCCGGTCCTTCTTCTCAAACTCATCATCGAAGAGGGTGAGGGAGTATGCAGCTCTGTCTACCACGTAGCGGGGCCTGGGCTGGCTCATATCTGGAGCATTTACAGGCTTTGGGAGAAGCAGAGGAAGGGAGGTTGAGGGGACATCCCTGGCCTCATCCCTGTGCCAGCCCAGGCCTTCTATCTCTGGTCCTTGCAGCAGCAGAGTTTTATTCTGGCCTTCCCCGCCCCCATAAAGCAAGGTGCCTCCCTTCCCTCTGTCAAGTTTTTCCATGAGACTCCCTTTTCAAGGTGGCCTTCCTTCCAGGCACTGATGATGCATATACTCGCCCTGGCTGTTTTGCTTGGCGCTCAGCACGTGGCTGGCTCTCCACACCTGTGACATCACCATCACCCCCACCGAGCACCAGGCAAAGGGGAGGTAGAAGGAGGAGGGTAGGAGTCCCTGCTTGATTCAGCACGTGGACCCTACTCTCCCCTGACCCCTGGTGCCCCAACAAGCCATACTTCCTCCCCAGACCCCGGTTTCCCTGGCAGAAAGGCTCCTACATTCAGCCAGTTAGCTTGGAAGAAAAAGAGAAAACAGCTTGCCCGGAGGCAGGGGGATAGCTGAGATGACCTCAGGAGGACCCTTCTTGGATAAGACACCTAGAACTTCACCAACAGGTTTCCCGGGGGGACAGTGGTGTGTGTGGGGAAACCAGGATGGTCTGCCTGCCGGCTGTCTCTCCCACGGCTTCCTGTGCCTAACCTTTCCTCCACCCTTGTGTTATGGTGCTCCTCTCCTCCTCACTTTTTGCGCAACCTCACTGACGTTCCAGGAGCTGAGTTGGGCAGAGCTGAGTGCCAGGGCACCTGAGGCCTGAAGGAATTCCCTGTAGGAACCTTTCCCCCTCCCTCTTCCAGCTGCTGGGCCTCCCACCTCCCCTCTACCTCCCAGAGGTGGGAGAAGTTGCTTGGAGGACCGCAGAGAAAGGAGGGCAGAGAAGAAAGAGATGGGGCAGGCTTAGAGTGAGGATTTGCATCTGGGAGGTGGGGAGTGTGGGGTGGCTGTGGCCAGTTTGGCAAAAAATTGAGATGGGGTTGAAAGTGAGTAACTACATGGGGGCTAGAGATGCCTCCAGCTTCCTAGAGGGGAGCCTGTGTGAGTGGGGAGGTTGTCAGAGGGGAGCAGTTTGCTTAATGCCTTTTGTAAAAGGGTCCAGAAGCCTGGGTTAGTCCTGCTTTAATTGAGGAGGTGGGATGGGCAACATTACTTCTCGAGCCTCAGATTCAGTATCCATAAAGTGGGGGTAACAGACATACCCAAGGGTTACAGATCAAATGAGTTCATAGATAAGAAGTGTTGTGTAAAATGTAAAGCGCGATGCAAATGTGAGTTTCCTTATGAACAAGATTGTGCCCAACTTGGTGAAGGTTGGGCTGGTGCATTCCATTCATTTGGTCTTGGGATCCCGAGGTCCACTATGAACTACAGGTGAGGGCGGGATGCCCAGCAAGACCCCACAGGTGATACCCCGAGGAAGGGAAGGTGGGAGAATGAACCTGCCCCAGCGTCTGTGCCCAACCCCTCGCCTCGCCCTTAGTGTGTACTCAACAAATGCTTGTAGAATGAATTGATAAATGGTGTTTTGGAGGAGACATGGGCAGAAATGAATAAGGGCAATGGCATGTGTGACATTTCAGTGGGAGAATTGAGAGACGGGGTGACTTAAGGAAAACGGCACAAGTTTGAGAGCCAGATGACCTGGGTTCAAACATTCAGTTTCTTCATCTCTAAATGAGAATAATAACAGTCGCAGGCAGTTGCTGTGAGGATTAAGTGAGATCATGTGTATGAAGAGGGTGGCCTTTCGCAGGCACCCAGTAAATGGTAGTGGCGATGATTACTATGATTAAGATGGGAGGGTGCTTTCTACCTCCTAGGAGAGACTATTCAGAGGCTTCCGGCCCTTCACCCGCCCGTGAGGCGGGGTGGGGTTGCCCACTCTCCACACGCCCCAGAGCCTGCAAGAGTCTGATCGTCCAGGTGGTTTGCGTGGGGGGGGGCTCAATGAGTAGGGAGCATGACCTCCACCTGTAGGAACTCAGAGCTCCAGACCTTTCTTCAGAGAAAGACTCATGGTTTGGGGAGTCTAGCCCAGGCCACTAAACAGACCACTTGCAAAATATATATATATACAGCCAACAATTTCAAGGGGGGCTGAATCAGAAGAGAAGAGCCCTTTGGAGGAGGAGGTGATGGAAGATCTTGCTTCCACACCAATCAGCAGGCAGTGATCCCTGAAGCATCTTCCTAGGCTGCTTTCAAAGAATCTAAGTTCCAGCAGTGTGTTTGTGCAGAATGGAGTTATTAGCATCTGCTTCTACTGAACCCTACTATCTCAGTCCCCTGCCCTGATTTCCCCACTTCCTCAGTGGTACCTTTCTTCCTGCCACCCAGCCCACCCATATCCTTGTTCCTGTCCTCTCCCTCCCCCTCGGCCTTCACGTTCAGTTGTTCATCAAATCTTATTGCTATTTCCTTCCTCCCTCCCTCTCTCCCTCCCTCCCTCCCTCCCTCCCTCCCTCCCTCCCTCCCTCCCTCCCTCCCTCCCTCCTTCCTTCCTTCCTTCCTTCCTTCCTTCCTTCCTTCCTTCCTTCCTTCCTTCCTTCCTTCCTTCCTTCTTGTCCTTCTCTCCTGACCATTGCCTCCATGCTCCACCCACTCTGTCCCATCACCCGCCTCTTCACGTCTTATCCTGTACCTGGACTATTGCAAAATTGATTTGCTGGTCTCCAGCCATGCTCCTCCAACCCAGCCTACACTTCCTGCTTGGAAACCTCCATCTCCCTTATTTCCAGGAGGATCAAGCCCAAACTCATTATTCTGGCATTTTAATTTTTTATCCCCTGGCCTTGTATTAGTGGATTCAGGAAATGTGTTGACTGGATCCCTCCATACCATCTGGGCTGGTCTTTTCTGCATCCGCCAAACAAGCCTGAGTCTCTCTTCCCACTTTCCTCCTTAACCTGAGGTGCCCTGACTCATTTCTGCCTTTCTAGACCTGCCCATCCTTAAGATGTGCTGAAGTTCCTTCTCCTCCCCTCTTCTTCCTCTCCCACTCCTTGCCCTCCTCCTTCTTTCCTATGGAGCCTTCCTGACCACCTTGCCCCTGAAGGATTTCTCTTTCTCCTGGAATCTCCATGTGCACCCCTCCAGCCTGTACACACGTGTTGGCTTTGTCCATTTTTTATTTGGGAGGAAAGTGGTGGGGGTGGTGGACGTCCTTCAGGGAACAACAGTAGGTGACTCAGGACTAGTTCTGCCTCTCTGGGTAGACTCGCCTACAGATGGGGCACCAAGATGCTAGGGAGTCCCCTCTGACACAGAGGAAAAGCCTCCTTGCTTTACTGGAAAACAAAATCTGTCTCTTTCCCATGCCCTTTGCTCATTCCAGAAATAGGATGCTGAAGAAGAGAAGGCTCTGGAGCTTTCAAAATCCTGAGTTTGCATAAAGAGGAGAACCCAGCAGCCAGTCAGAGTCAGAAAGTTTTGTGTAGAACAGAACTTGAGGACTACACTGGTCCAATTGTCTCATTTCGCAGATAAAGGAGTTGCACTTGATTCCAACGCCAATGTTCCTGTTGGAAAGGGCTTCAGACCTTCCAGGGACAATGCTGATCCCAGGACAATGTTTTCCCCGAGTGGCATTCAGAAGGGCCCTTTCTGACCACCCTGGTGACCTTGCCACCCCAGCTGATGGGACAGGCCCTCTGGGTTCTGTTACTCCTCTTGAGGGCTCTGGTTCCCCTCTGGCCTTGGTTTCCCAGGACTATGACATCCAGAGTTGCAAATTTGCAGCCACAGGAATTCCCCCAGCTCCTGGTGAGGAGGCACCCTTGACATATTTCCTAATTCCAAGAACAGGGGTTGAGGTGGGGTGGGACTTAGGAGGGGAGGTTACTTCATCCCAGCCAGCCCTTCAGGTAAGGACAAGAGGTGGAGGGAAGGGGAATGGGAGTGGCATCGTGGGGAGGAGGGGTCGCAGAGAACTAGCGGGGATGGGGGTCTGAGGGAATCAGGTCTCAGGGTCTCAGAGAGGGTGTCTCATGATGCTAGGTTAGGGGCAGGAAAGTGGAAGAGGGAGTAAGAGAGCCAGGTATAGGGAACATGACAATCTGATCTCCAGTTAAAAACAAACAGCCCTGCTACGTGATGTCAGCTTCGCTGGAAAAAAAGTCAAGTGCCCTATTGCCAGAGGTGTGTATCTTCGAGCGCTGCTCCCCCTTCCACTGCCTCCCATCCCCCTACCAGGTCAGGGATAAATAGCAGGTGCCGTGTGATAATACTGAGAAACAGAAGGGTGACCCTTCCCCTCCTCCACTGTACAGGGAAGCGGGGCCCAGTCCCAAAGGGCTGGAGGAATTTAGGGGGATTGTGGGACTTAAGGGGAGTAGGGGATGAGCCAGGGAGAGTAGAGGGCAGGTGATGAGGGTGCATGGACCATTCTATACCCTGGCAGGAGAGTGGGCCCAACCTGGAGCAGAGGGATGCAGGGGTCCTGCGAGGTGGAGGAGCTGGAAGAGGGGAAGGAAAGGGAAAATAGACCCTGTGGGGTGGGCACAGGCTGCAGCAGAAGCCCTCCTGGGTTTCTCCAGGACTTCTCCAATGAGCTCATGCCAAAGCAAGCCCCGGTACCTCCTCCCAGTCACATTTCTGACCAGGTCTCTGTCAACACTATCCGAAACTGTAGGCAGAGGTGGGCTCAGGCAGAGAAAGGCTGGGGCACAGATGGGCTCAGGCAGAGGTAGTGCCCGAGTGAGTGGAGGTGCTGAAAGACCCGGACCGGCACCTGGCCATGGCAAGCACGCAGTAAACTCCGACTCTGACTCCAGAGGAGCTCTTTCTGTCTCTGCCATCTCTAGCAGGCACTCTGCCTTTTTTGGCTTTCCTTTTTCCATCTGCCCTTAAACCTGCTGCCCCATGCCTTAACCCCTCCAAATTTTCCTGAGACTTGATTAGAGGAACAGCAGAAAATCTTGTGAGAAGAAGGTAGAGCATCTGGGGAGCAGGACGGTGAGGGGCCCATTTGTGGGTTTTGATCAGGTCTGGAGGTGATCCTGTCACTGTGGCCCAGGCTGACTTGACCCTCAGTCCTGCTGGGGGTGTGCATGTGGGGGAGGGGGTTTTTGACGCACATGTGCCAGGCACGGGAACAGGCCAACCCACCCTGGCGTCCTTATCACTCATTCTTAGCCAGCTGGTTGCTGTATTCTGGGAAGAGGAAAGGTCACTTTGAGGTTTCCCCTTTGCTCTAGCTGCTGGTTGCCTCCCCTCCTCATCCAGCGTGGGGGCCGCAGGGCAAGAGCAGCCTCAGAGTGACCCAGGTGTGAATGTGAGCTAGGATGGACAAGCTGGCTGAGGTCTTAGTGGGACACTACATCCCTGGCAGGAGGAGGGAGGAGGTAGAGACCTCTGTACCCCCAAGGCTTTTTTTTTTTTTGAGACGGAGTCTCCCTCTGTCACCCAGGCTGCAGTGCAGTGATGCAATCTCGGCTCGCCATAACCTTCGCTTCCTGGGTTCAAGTGTTTCTCTTGCTTCAGCCTCCCTAGGAGCTGTAATTACAGGCATGCACCATACACCCAGCTAATTTCTTTTTGTATTTTTAGTAGAGACGGGGTTTCCCCACGTTGGTCTGGCTGTTCTCGAACTCCTGACCTCAAGTGATCTGGCTGCCTCAGCCTCCCAAAGTGCTGGGATTACAGGCCTGAGCCACCATGCTTAGCCCCCCCAAGGCATTTTTAAGCACTCCTCTTCCTTCTACTGTCCCTTTGCTTCCAGGGCAAATCTCTCCCCACTTCTCACCCCAGCCTAATTTCCTTCTCGTTTTGGGGGGAGGATGAGATGTCCCTAAGGTGTCTTCCCACTCTCTGGCTGTCCTAGCGACTGCATCCCATGTGGGGGAGAGATTCACTGATATCACTCCCCAAATCCCCACCCCTTATCTCCAGGCAGACTCTCCCTCCCTTTCCCTGCTGGGGACAGGTGCTGGGCTGAGGAAATAGGCTCCAGAGACAAGGGACTGAGGCTAGACTTTGAGAGTCACTTCCCAACACTGAGGCCTGACAAGGTCATGGGCTCCTTGGAATGGACACTTAAGGTTAAATTCCTAGAAGCCTTTAAGGAGACTGGGGCTGCTTTCAAGGCCTGGGCAAGGAGACCAGCGAAGGACCCAGCTGCTCTGGTCCCAGAAATCCAGGCTTCCCGCCCAGTGAAGATCAACTCCCCTTGAAAGGGTGGCCCTGCCCCTTTCATCTTCCAAGTAGTGACCCCACATCCCCCAGAGCTTGGTCAGTGTTGAGCTGATCCTCGATTCCCCCAGCAAGCTCAAGGGGGTGGGAGTCTGGCTGTTCAGTATGGTTTAAGAGGCGCTCTTGAATACTGGGTCTATGCCAATCTCCGGAAGACTCTGGGCATTCAAAGATAAAGAGGAGTCCGTCTCTGCCCCAGGGTTTATACAAATGAGACTCAGAGCAGGTGGCTGGCTCTGGGACCTGCCTGGGAAGGTCATCCTGGCAGTGGAGGTGCTCCTGGGGCCTGCTGGTCTTGGTGCTGCCCAAGCAGGGTCTTCCCAGGTTCTGAATGCCAGGACCAGGATGAGGGAGGTGGGGAAAGAGTGTGGGGCTCTGAGGGAGGGTCATCTGGATGAGTGAAGCCACTCAGAGGGAAAGCCCTCTCTCAGTCTGCCCACCTGGGGGGCTGTGGCACTCCAAGGTCTTCCTTCTGGTGCTTAGACCCGTGGGGCAAGTGTAAGGAGGCAGTAGATGCTGGAATAATAAGCGTTGCCAGGCCTCAGCTGGGGACCCTCTGGGCTGATTTTGAGGAATGGGGGCACTGCCTGAGAATGGCTTGGAACCCCTTGGAGCTGCAGGATGAGGGGTTTGGAGGTTGAGACCCTGGGGAGCTGCCTGCCCATCTACTGTCCTGGCCCAATCCCTTCTGTGTTGAAGCATTCACCAGGGAGTAGGGCGTCCCAGGTCCAGCTACCGCTCACCCGCCTGCCTGATGGAGCTGGTCCCTTGCTCACCCTCTCCCACTCCTGACGTTCCTCCTCCTCCCCCTCTTCCAACTTCTCAGGACTAATGGGATCCTGCGTAGTCTGTGCTGAGTTCCCAAGCCGCTGGAGAAGTCAGTGAGTGAAGGGGTTGTCTCGGGGGTAGAAGGAGGGGGCGACAGCCATAAAGAGTGAGCTGGTGAGCCGAGCCTGAAGGGCTTACACCACCACTGGGAAAAGAAAGGGAGAGGAGCAGCCTGCAGCTTCAAGGGCTGGCTAGGAGGAAGGTCTAACACTTTCCTTTCCTAGAAGACCTTTGCCTCGCTCTGTTTTGGGGTCTGGCGACCTCCTCCACCACACCCTCGCCCTACTTGCTCCCTCAGCCAACCTCAGCCTTGCAGCCCAGGTCCATACATGGACGTGAAGACCCTAAGGGCTCCTGAGAGGGGAAGGGCTGGGGGCTGCTCTCAGACTCCAGGAGACAGGATGTCTCTCCTACTTGTGCTCAGGTGGGCAGTTGGCTCCTGTCATCCCTCCCCTCGGTACCCCTTGTGCCCGCCCCCTTGCAGGGATGACCCCAGCCCCGTGGGGTGGGCTGTGTTGGGTGGGGCTTACCGGTGGGTGAGCAAAGCTGGCTGGGCAGGGCTGCAGGTGTGTCTGGGGAGCAGGCAGCCGAAAGGTGTTCGTCAGGTGTGTGAAACGGCTCTGCTCAAATAATCCAGGGAGGCGTTTATAAATAACTTTTCCTCAGGGCCACGGGGTGAGCCCCGGCTTCTGATTGGCTCAGAGGGGAAGTGGTTTTGAACACTACACCGTAGCTAAGCCTGAGGAGATAGGAAAAGGAGATAAGGGGAAAAGGTCCCAAATGAACAGCACTTTTTTTGTTTTACCTGGGGAGCAGGGCTGTTTGATGGGAGCTTGGCACTTCCTAAATCCACCCCAAAGACAATAGGTCACATTCAGCGGGGCTCCTGCCCCACAGGCTCCCCCAGGGCGGCCAGGAGGAGGGGGATGAGGCAGAGGAGGGGGACAAGGCAGGCTCTTCTGAGCTTGCTATCCTGCTGCTTATGGGGCTGGGGGTCAGGCCAAATAGCCTCTGGGACAATGGGAGCTATTGAGGCCACCCGAGGGGTGTGCTCTTGGGTCTGCTTGCTTTGAAGATGGGAGATCTAGGGGGTGGGAAGACCGTAGACCTCTGAACACCCTTGGGGAAGGGGAAGAACCATGTCTGGGAAGCCCTGGGAGCCTTTAGGAGGTTTGGGGTGGTGGCAGAGACCTGGTCTCCAGTTCTGTCCCCAATCTTAAGTCACTTGTGAGCTCTGTGCCTTTGTCTATCCATCAGTACCATGGGGAAAGTATTCCTGGCCCTCCAGGTAGTGTGCAAAGAGAACCCAGGGGTTTATGATCTGGTAAAAGAGCTCAAGAAACTGGACTTACAACAATTATATGAGAGGTGACCCAAAGCCTAGCAAATCTCCACTTTGCAGGCCTCTGCCGTTTCCAGGAATTAATGTCTCCCTGGGTCGTGGCACTGCTCTGGCTGCTGCCAGCTGAGCTGCCCATCCCAGGCCCATTGAGTACTGCAGAAGGACCTCAGAAAGCAATTCTGGACAGGGGCTGGGAGGAGGGTGGGGGAGTTTCTTGTTTACCTCCTGGGAGGGAGAGGCCCTACCTGACACCAGATGCCCTTTCTTTGAAACATCAAGAGCTCCACTGTCCTTGTCCTCAATTGCCCCCCATCTCTCCAAAAGAAACCAGAGGCTCTGAAGTGGTCTGGAATCAGTGCAGGGGGCGTCAGTAAGACACCTCTAAAAGTTGGGGCTAAATTTCCCCAAGGTGAAATGAGCTAGCTTCAGTACGTAATAGGGACTCAATAAATATTTGTTAAATGAATGAAAGAGTGAATTGTCTGCAAGCCCAACCCAAGGGATCGTTTGTAGATACATTGTTGTGGGGACTAGGGAAACACCCGAGGTCACCCAGAGTTGTCAGGGTGTAGCCAGAATTAAAGTGACCCAAATGTGCCCTGACACCTGGCTGAGGGAAGGATGTGTGCGTGGACACTGCCTCGCGGAGCCCTTCCCCAGACCCCTGTGTGGACTGAGCTGCCATGTTGCACATCCCTTCCCATGGCTTCCTCTGCTAACACTAACCACAGTGAATGGTAATTATGCACGGAATTGTCAGTCTTTCTCCGAACACCGTGAATTCCCTGAGGAGGGCACGTGGGCAGTGCTGTTTTGTATCCCTACCCACCTAGCCCAGTGCCTGGCACTTAGGAGGAGCTCAATATAGATTTGTGGAATGAATGAATGATTTACACAAAGCAGAGCCAGAGGGTACGAATTTGTCCATGCATCTTCAGTATGGCCCAGTGTCGTGGGCAGCCTGACCTGTTCTAAACTTTGGCCAGGAAATTCCTAGAAAGCAGGTGAGTCATTAGGTTCTTCCTATAGTCAGGTGACAGTGGCCATCAATATCAAACAACTAAGTCCCGCGGCTGAGACACAACATCCACCAGGGAATCTTCTGGCTGTACGTCCTTCAGGGAAGAGAATGCACTGCCCAGCTGGCTGGAGCGTCTAGGGCTGCTTTTGCAGGCATGCTTCTCTTTTAAATGACCATGGACATTCTGGGCTACCAATTGATCCAATGTGAGTTTTATTAATGTGAGTTAGTACCTCCTGAGTCTGACCTACTTTCCATAGTAATGCTTGGTTTTCAAACAGGTTATTTGGTTTCACTCTTATACCAACCATATAGGCATGTTACTCTCACTTTTTGACGAGTAAACTGAGGTTGACTGAAGTGAGATAACTTGTTCAAGGTCACAGAGATCCGGATGGAAGAGACAGGACTCTAACTTGGCTAAAATGACTTCAAATCCTCCGCTTAGTCTATGATATTATCTTAACCTTCGAGCCTGCAAAGCTAAGGATTCGATCTTATACAAGACATTACCTTTTAGACACTGTCAGACTCCCTTGCAGGTATAACTCCTAATGTAACCTGGATGAAGGTGTCTGGGGCTTCCAGGATATGTGCTGGAGTTGGAGACTTGTTGTCTGCCCTCGAAACTTTTCTACTGTCTCAGCAAATTTCTGGGCAGGTAGCCCTTACATCACAGGGGCAGGAGGGATAGATGAACCCAGAGATTCCTCTGACGTCACCACAGAAGATGGACAGTGGGCTCAGAATCTGGGACCAGTCATTGGTGGGAGACCCAGGAAGTAGGAAACAGACCAGAGCCTAGGGAAGCAGAGGACAGGAAGGAGAGTGTCCCTGCTGGCTGAAAAGGCATCTTAGGCGTATCTTGGGTAGAATTAAACTGTGGACAAATTAGGGTTTATGGAGGGAACACAAAGATAGAGAGAGACAGGTAACAGAGCGACAAGTGACAAAAACACAGACAAGAGGTGATAGAGACAGAAGATCAGAAACAAAGAGAAAGGAGCAAAGGACACATTAACAGCCATGGCAGCTCAGCCTTGACTTTTGCTAAATCGTCTGTGTTTCATGATGAAAGCAGATGAACAGCAACCCTCTGCCTCTCTCTGGAGCAGTGCAGAGAATCCTTTGGAAGCAACTTCACCCCCACCCCAGGGTGGGATGCTGCATTCGTTCATTCATTCATTCACTTGAAACCCCTTATCGAGTGCCAGGATCCGGTGGACAGTGAAATAAATTAGACACAATTCCTGTCCTGAAAAGATCTCACAACCTGGTGAGGAAGACAAGAAGGCAAAGAGACCATCATAACACGGAACATAGGGTGCTGTGGGAGTATCAGGAAGAGGCGCCCAGATCAGCCCTCCAGGGCATGGAGAAGGAACCAGGAAGACCCCAGCAAGAGGAGGACAGGAAGGTCTGTCACAGCTGCAGCCTGGACACCTGAGCTATAGACCCCAGGCCGGGGAGGACTCCCAGGAGGAAGTAGGATGGCAGCTGCCCCTGGAAGCTCTGTTTCTAGAAGGGCTTTCCAGCTGGTTCCCAAGCCCTCTTTGATTTCTGAACCCACCCAGGATTCTCTGCCTTAAAACCCATCCCTGTGTTCCCCTGTGATCCAGAGCTTGCAACCACACACACACACACACACACGCGCACACACACACACACACACACACAGTCACACATAACACTGAATTATGCAGATAAAGCCAAAGGATTCCTAAGGTTCCCTCCTGACACATCTCACCTTTGAGCTGGTCCTGCTAAGAAACAGCTACTTTCCAGATGAGCACACCCAGGCTAGACCTGCAAGAAGGAGACGGATTCTGCCACCTCTGTCCATCCTTGGGCTTCTCTCTGGTCTTATCTGCACCTGCTGGCTTCTTGCACGTGTGCTTGTGTGGGTGCCAAAGGTGTGGGCAGAAACTTGTTTTGGGCAGAGCAGCCCAGTGCTTAAGCAAACACCTCAAGGCTGAAGACAGAAAAGTCTTCACCACCCTGCCCTGCAGCGGCAGGATCTGACCTGGCCCTGCGAGCGGCTGCCAGGTTCATGAGTGCATGAGAACTGGTGGGACTGCAGAGGTACCCAGGGAGAGACAAATCTTCACTTCTCTCCCGTGGGAAGCCCAGGGGCTCAAGTACCCCAGCTGTGTGTATCTTAGGCTGGTCAGGAGTCGTGGAAGGCAAGGTGAGTAGGGTGATGCCAACCAGTGCTTGGTCTTTCAACACAGGGAAGCTGAGCTCCTACCATGCATCCAGCACTATGCTAGGCACTGGGCATGCAAGACCCAGTGAGAACCAGTCCTTGGGAAATCAAGACCCTGGCAGAAGCGGGCAGAGGAGGCTTCTAGAACACACACAGTGACAGAACTGGGGGACAGTATGTTATGAGGAAACTTAGGGTAGACTGGGGTGGCCAGTGTCCAGACTGGAGATGGCCAGGTCAGCATGGGCCATGATCCCTGCACATCTGAGGCCAGAGGAAAGGACAGGTCACAAACCACAGAACAGGAGATGAGAACGAGGCCTTAGGGTCCGTCTGGTTCACCTCCTTCATTTTACATATGAGATACCCGAGGCCCCAGAGAGGGCCAGGGACCTGCCCAAAGTCACCGAGAGAGATGATGGCAGAGCTGAAGAGATGGCTCAGGTCGGTGCCTGACTCAGGACCCTCCACCCTGGTCCTGGAGCACAAACCAAGCCCTCTCTCCACAAAGGGGGCAAGAAGTCATGTGGGGACCTCCTTCCACTCCCCACATGCTCATTACCCAGACACACCCTGTGCACCAAGGTGGGCATGTGCTGGCTGCCACTGCAGAGGGATTGTTCTGCACATCTGGCCAATTTTGTTAAAGGAGTGGTTTAGGGTGAGGGTCGGGGGTGTGGGGAAGCAGGTCTGCAGTGTCAGGCCTTGGGAGCCCAGGGGGATACAATTCCTAGGTGGGCGGGTCCTGCAGCTTCTAGAAGGAGGAAAGGATTCTGCTCAGAACCAGAAATTGGTGGCCTGGGTAAAGGTGTTCAGGGCAGTTTACACTGCCCTGAGAATGCTGAAACTGGGGCTGGAGGTTGGGAGGGGGTGAGTTCCAGGCAGTTAATGTTGACTGATGGGCCTCCTGGCTGCAATTCTGACACTAGGGCCTTAGGCCAAGCACATATTAACCTGGGTATAGGAGATGCTTCTAAGGGTGGAATGTAGACCCCTAATGCAGGACTAACTGAGAGAGTTGGAGAAGCATTGGATTGAGAGTCTTGGGGATCAGGCCTCACCCCGTCTCTAGGATCTGGCTTAGGCAGCAAGGATATTAGGGCAGAGGTGGTATTTCCTGACTGCAGTCAAGTCCAAGGAAAATGATACCTTCCCATCCCCCTTCCTATTCCACATGCCCAGGAAAGGGTCTGAGACTGCAGGGTGCCTAACGCATACCACCTGATCCAGCCCACCTGACTCTTCCTCCTGGTGACCCTGACCCCATGGACCTCTGTTTTCTGAGTGCCAACACCTGTGCTGTCTGAACCTCACTGCCAGCCAAAGGTGAGGTATTCTAGGTTTTCTAGGTTATTTTTGTTTCTGAATGGTTCCTTGAGGCCAGGAATTGTGTCACAAGCACTTGCGATGCATCAGAATGTAGTGGAAGAAGGAAAACTTTAGGCTCAGATCTTGGCTCTGGGGGTTGGGTGGGGGGGTTTGCAAGTCATGAGACCTGGGACAAAGTATTAAACTCCCAGGCTCAATTTACTCATCTGTGAAGAAGGATGAGTCGGAAAAAAGGGAGGTGCAGTTGTAAGGTGAATTCCTTTCCTTCGGGCACAAACTCGGGACCCAGGAGTGACCGCCTGTGGGGTGGCCACGTGCTTATCTTCATCATCTCTCTGACAGCAGCTTCATCAGCCCTTCAGCCACATCCCAGCTAGGCGAGGCCCTTCTCACCTGCACAACGAATGGCCCTTGCTTCCTTTCCCAGGAAGCTGGGAATGCTGAGCTCCGGTTTGCAGGTCTGGCCTCATAATCTCCCACATGCAGCCAGGTGGCAGAATGGGTTCCAGAAGGCTCCTCTCCCAAGCTTCTCCAGCAGAGCAAAGCCATGGTGGCAGCACCCACGTTGGAGCCCTGAAGCCCCAGCCCCCTCTGCCTGGTCTCCTTTAGGAAGGTGCCAAGTGGAGAGTGTGAGTGAATGTGTGTGTGTGTGTGTGTGTGTGTATTTGTGTGTGTGTGCATCTGCAGTGTGAATTTTGAACAAGAATGAGATACTTTTCTAAAAGGGAGGGGGCTTGGGTATGTAGTACACCTTTCCTCTTCCTCCCTCCACACCTCCACATGCTCTCTCATGACCAGTGGTCCTTTGCCTAGCCCTGAATGCAGCTGAGCCCTCTCACCGTCTGGATACCTGGAGCTTTCCTGCCTAAGGAATAACCCAGACTCTTTAGACCCCGACTCACAGGTATAGGCAGCTTTTGAAAGAACAGTCTTGCAGCGGGGGCTGCTCCAGTTCACGTTGGAGAGAAGGGAGTGTGGAGGGGCATGTGTCTACCATGAGTGTTTGGGGGATAAGTCCATAAATTTATCAGCACCTTTCTGCAAAGTAAACCTATTGCAGTGTTTTTTTACCTTCCAAGGTCAGGGTACTTAGCTCCCTGATTCCACTCTCTCCCCGTTTCCAGCAACTTCTCCAAAACTGATCACCGAGGGCTAAGGTGGAGATGGTAGAGGGTCAAGGAGAGGCTTGCAGCCCCAGAGAAAGGACGTGTCTACCCTAGGAAGGGAACTGAGACCAAGCCAGGGCTTTAGTCTGGAACACAATTGGGTGCCCTGGCCAGCTGGAACTCAACTCTCCAACTGAGATTGGGGTCAGGTGTGAGCTGTGCATGGCATTCCCTGAGCAAAGTGGGCCCAGTGTGAGGGTGCAGGAGGAAAACAGGCTGGCCTGCTGGGACCTTGGCTGGGGCCACTTCTCTGGGTCTCCTAGCACCAGGCAGGCCCTAGGTGGGTGTGACAAAGGCTGGCTGAGTCGCACTGGGGTCCAACCCTCAAGAAGTACCTTCAGGGAACAGGCCACCGAGCGAGTGGGTTCTTGGTGAGCTGGGCTAGTTCCCGTCAACCCTCCAGGGTTCTGCTCCGGCCTGGCCTGCTCACAGGGCCGCATTGTTCCCTGGGATCCTCTTGAGCATTTAGCTTGTCTCGTCCTGCTGGTACATTCGTTGGCTGTGATTCCTGCTGAAGACATCTGCAGGACGCAGGCAGGACGCCAAGCTTGTGGGCAGGACTTGAGCTGCTCCACTGAGCAGGGAGCTCAGAAGCCGCAGGGGCTCGCCAGCCAGGGATGTGACCATCTGGGGCTGTTTGCCAAGGGCAGGAGCAAGTTTGCCTGGGAAGTTCTGACACCCCCACTGGCCCCAGCAAGGAGGCTGAGTGCAGGGGGCTGTCTGCAACCCCAGTGTCCTGAGATTGTCTCTGTTCCCTCCAGACACAAGCTGTGTGGTTATGGGCAAGTTAATAAACGTCCCTGAGCTCTGGGCCGCCTCATCTGCAGGAGGTGGGTACTAGCAGCACCTACATCAGAGAGACGTTGGGAAGGTTAAACAAGGTAATGCACGAAAAGCACTTAGCTTAGGGTCTACACCTCTCAGCCTCAGAGGGCCCAGCCCATGAACACTGCCCTGTCTCTATGGCTGCTCCCTATCCAGCTCAGAACGCTCTCCCTTCCTGCCTCAGCTTCCTAAGCACTTCAGCTCAAGCCACATGTCCCTGATGCCTGCCGTGTGCACTGGTTCTACCCACACTGCCATAGCACTCCCAGGTGGTAACTGCAGTTAGATACTTGACCACGTGTTGTCAGGGACTTGGCTCTAATGCGAGGCTTCATTCTTGGACCATAAGATTTGGGATGTTTGCTTGTTTTGTCTCCTTTGCAGACCAAAACATACTAAGCATTTTAACAACAGTGCTTAACTATTGACTGAACATACCCATCCCGGGTCCTGCCGCTGGGCAATTAGAAAAACCATAATTTATTGTGGTTGTAGTTATGCTCTGTGGAGATCCGAGGCTTCCAAAGACGTGCTTCGGCTGCAGCCACACCCCACCAGCTGGTGAGCTCATGTGATTGTGACTTGCCCACGTTTTGCTGGCTGGTGCCCCCTCCCTCTGACTCAGAGCTGAGTGTCCTTCCTCAGCTACCGTTTGCTATGGTTAAGCCTGGGAGTGGGAGTCTCCGGGGTGTCTCTGTGTAGGCTCTTCTGCTCTGGACTTGTTCTTACTGTCTCTTGCCCACTGGTCATGGAGATAGGGTCCCTCCTGAGAATTCTGCCCTCCTGCTCTGCTGCCAAGTCCTGGAGCTCCAATCCTTTCTCTATACTATTTCCCCATCCAGCTTTGAAGATTGGGAAGGCCCAGCATCTCAGGGCACACCAGGACCAGCTGCCACATTACATACCATGCAGAAGGGTGGGTTGTGGTATCTCTCCAATCTGTGTCACGCTGTGTTGTCCCAACCCTGATGGTGCTATGGTGCAGACTGCTGGCTATGCACCGTCGGAAACTGCATGTAGGATGTATGGTGGCCCAGCGGGACTCCACTTCCCAGCTTCCTTGTAATGAGGTGTGGCCACGTGGCTGAGTCCTCATTGGACTGTGAATGGAGAATGAGGCTGGCCACCTGCAGGTCTGGGTCTTGAGTTGTTGGACATGCTTCCTGCATGCCCTCCCCTCTTCCTGCCAGCTGAAGCCTAGATGTGGTAGTGACCCAGCTTTCACTATGTATGGTGACAATGGCCTGGCAAGAGGAAAACAGCAGAAGAAATGAATCTGGGCCCATGAATGACCTCAGGAATGAATGCCAGCAGCCTGGACTCCTCACTTTGAGACTCCCTAGTCTCTCAAGGAGAGAAAAACTCCAGTATTCTATGATCTACTGTATTGAGGTTCTCTTTATAATGGGACTTTAGTCTTTAACACACACATGTGCCCTGAGTCTCATTAAGTCCCCAGTGAGAACTGCTCCTTCTGCTTCTGCTGTAATCCTACGCTGCCCCTGAGCTCCCTCTCTGAGCCTAGCTGGGGAAAGAGGTCACAGAAGTCCGTTTCCCGAACTCTCCTTCTCTGCTCCAAGGGATTTGGTCACAGGGACTCTTCCTCTCCTGCAAATAGAGGCCTGGAGGGCTTTGATTCCCAGCTCATCAGACATACCGAGACTTTGGATTCCAGGATAGGGCCATCTGGGTCACCCAGCCCTGTGCCTCTTTAACAACAGAAGCTTGGTAATTAATGCCCCAGCATAAGTTAAGCCTCGCAGGATGAGGGCTCAGTCCTCCTGCTTGGCTCACCTCTGTCTCCTGCTTAGAGTGAGAAGAGAAAGCAGCATTGGAGGTCTTTCAGATCAGGAAAGGATGCTGTGGGCTAATAACTTCCAGGCCTCTTACTGTCTCTTAGAGTAAGCAGGTCATATGTGAGTAACCCCTGACATGGGCATTGAGGAAAGAGAGCTGTGCAGACCCCAGGAACAATTAGTGCCTGAAGTATAACTTACTGCTTACTTATATCTATCCTATATATATAAAATCATACTTAGTCCCATATAATCTTTTTATATAATCATATAACAGATTGCAGTCGGAGCTGTACCAACACATTTAGTGCTGATTTATATAATCCTTCTATGTAACCATGTAGCAGTTTGTAGTAGGAGGAATGCCTAGAGCAGTCAGAGAGCAGAAGCAGTACGTGGAAAAACAGCCAGACCAGGACAAGAATCAATGACCCAGGTGGTAGCGCCCCTGCCTGAAAGGGCATACGATGTAGGGTAGGTCAGGGCCTAGACGGCAGTGCCCCGTACCCACTGCATGGCCAGCTTGGAGCAAGAGTTATTCCTCTTGAAAAGGAGTTGCAGTACCTTGCATCCAGTTCTTGCGGAAAGTAGGCCTCAGGCCTGAGATCCCGCGCACCGCGGCGGCTGTACACCCTGTCGGCTTTTTCTTGCTACTGTGCTGGCTCAAATCATCCTCCCATAAAGTATCTTAGAGAAGAGCACACTGTCAGCTCCCACCGCATTGGCTTACAGCATCAGCTTACAGCATCCTTCTACAGGGATCCTTTGAAGTCTCCAGCCCCCAGATAAGAAATGTTGTGCACGGCACTTGTTGCACACAGCCCACCTCCTTGCCCCGGTGACCTAATGGGGGTGGACCCCTTTTTTGTACATGACCCATTACTACTGCCCACAGCATGGCTCCCTACTGCACATGGCCCACCTCTCTAACTAGATAACCTAATGGGGTGGCCCCCTCACTTGCCACTCACATGATTATGTATGCCCTATCACTAAGCCTATAGATAACCTCACTCACGATCCTTCCCCTTCCCTTGTACCTAATTAATACAGACGCTTCCAGACGTTTGGGGCCTCGCCTGTCTTTGCTCATAGGTGGCGTGGTCCCCTGAGCCTGGCTGCTCTTTTCCAGTCCTTCTGTGTCCTGCCTCTTCATTTCTCGAATCCTTTGCCTCAACATAGCTATAAGGGACACCCCACGAACCTGTGGGGCTGTGGCCCTATAGTCATAGATGAAGTTGTGTTACTAACTGAGGTTAGGAAAAAACAGTGCTTTAATAATTCCTTGCATTTGTAGAGTATTTAGAATGTGGAGAGCACTTTAGCATGCATTATCTGAAGCTATGCATCCCCATTTTGCACATGTGGAGACCGAGGATCAGTTACCCCCACCGAGGATGTGCCCAGGCTCTCATTTCTATACACTGCCAGGCTGAGAAGTGATGTTTTGTGACTTATGCTCAGACAGTGTTGAGCACGGGGGATAGCCTCGAGAAGAAGGTGTTGGGTTGACTTTGGGGGAGCCGCTTCACCCACCCAGTCTGTTTCCTCTTCTGTAAATGTGAAAGACATGCCTGCCTCTCCCAGATCAAGTAGAGAGCTTGTCCTTGTCACATACATGGTCCCTATTCCAATTCCTGCCCTTACTCTAAGACTGTAACGTAGATTGGTCTGCGGGCTCAGATTTGTCTAAGGAAGTTGGAATTTGGGAGGAAGAGGTGTCCTGGGGCTGCTGCTCCCAGATAGGTTCACCCGAGGTGAACCACACTAGGCTGTCCCCTGGGTGGGGAAGTGTCATCTGAGACAAGGCCTCAGCCCAGGGAGACCTGGAATGGGGGTGGGGTGGGGACTTGCTCTTTTACCTCCAGTGGCTCAGCCATACCAGGTGCCTGGGTGGAGTGTAGGATAAAGGGCCAGTGGGGAAGAAAAGCTGGTTTGACCCTAGTGCCCCTGATTTTGCTGCCCCACCAGTTACACAAACACAGCGCTGCACACCTGACATGAGCACACCCACATCAGGTACCACAGACCCCAAGCCCCAGGCCCCTCAGCTTCTATAGAAAAGCAGCATGCACGATTTAGGTTAGACACAAAGGAAAACTTCCCAGGGTATGGGTATCCAGTCAGAGACTGGATAGGGTGGAATTTTCTGAAAGGTGTATGATAGTTTCTATAAACATAAAAAAAATGCTTATCTTTTGGTGAAGGGGGTAGAGATGGGGGTGGTGGAGACTTGCCTAGAGGTAGCTGGATGCTTAATGTGTAAAACCTTACTAGTGAAAGCCTTCGATCCCAGGCAGAAAGAAAAGCAATGAAAGAACAAAGCAAGAGGCACATAAGGAACTATACTCCTTGCTTATGTCTATGCCTGGGAGAGGGAGAGAAAGACAGCGTTCTGGGCTTTGAATACAGAGAAGGGCGGCTACTTGCCTGCTGGTTGAATGGTTACCAGGGAAGCTCTTAGAACAGGGAAGTGGTGGGGGGGTCTGTGAGATGCAGATTTCCATGTGTCTGGTGATCCAATGACATCTGCAGTGGTTATCAGGACTGCCCAAGGAAATGAACTCAGGGAATCGGCGAGAGGGAAGCCCTGGAGGGGAGCTACAGAAAAGCTGCTGGCTTCTGCTCACCAGTCCAGTGTCCATCAGAGCAAACAAACCAAGGCCTTGGGAGACGGGGGTCCTCAGAACGTAGGACGATGCTCTGACCCTAATTCTTCCGATTTCCACATTTTATCATGAAAAATTTCAAACATATGGAAAAGTTGAAAGATTTCTGTGGTGAACACCATATACCCGACACTTAGAGTCTTCCCTTAACATTTTGTTCTGCGAGCTTTATCACATATCTACCCAACTACCCATTCCTCTGGACGTCCATCGGTCCCTTGTATTTTTGGAAGCATTTCAAAGCACGGGGCAGACCAATTATTTAGGCCAATTCTTCAGCATATATCATTAACAAAAGCCCAATATTTGTCACAGTTACTTTTTCTGTGGAGATAAGTTTTAATGCAAGGAAATGCACCCACCTCCAACGTGCCATCCATGTGTTCTGACAACGCCCACACCCGTGCACCTCAAACCCTTATCAAGGCACAGAGCGCGAGGACAACTCCAGAAAGCTCCCTCATGCCCCATAAATCCCCACCCAACCCCCATGCAACAGCTGTCCCGATTATTTTTCTACCACAGATTTAGTTTTGCCTCATCTATGACTTCATCCATGTACATGAAATCATACAATAGGGACTTGGGCGAAGGTTTCTTCCCTCAGCATAATGACTCCTGCAGTCTTTGGAAAGAGTCTGCTTTATAAAAAGCCAGCCTTTTTTTTTTTTTTTTTTTTTTTTAACCACTGAAAAGCATATTTCCAAATCTAATCTTCACAATGTCCAGGGAAGCCGTGTTTACAAGGGCATGGTCAACACCCCAGAGGGCCCATACTGTTTGTCCTTGACCAGCTGAAGGTAAACAGGGCTGAGCTGAGAGACATCTGTGAGCTGGGGACATTTTTCAGCTCCCAGCTCCTGTTTCTGCTACTAACTGCTCTTTGGACACCACCCACCCCCACCCCATAGATTGTCCCCACTCTAGGCACACAGGGCTCTGCCTTCTTCAGACCCTCCTCCGCCTCCCTAACGAAACCAGAAGGATCTGCTCCCCGGCCATTTACACTAGATGACTGATAGCCCCGGTTACACTGTAACTGCACCGCCTTCTACTGAGGTGTTGCCTCTACAGGGTATTGACTTGGTTTTATCTCCAAACGGGACCTGATAGGCTCCGAAGCCCTACACCCCTTGGACTTCCCTTGAGGTTCCCTTAAGAACAGGGACCGTGACTGTCTCCTCGGGAATGCGAAGGTGCAACTCAGCGGCACTCGGTGGACACAGCTTCATTCTTAGACACAACCCATAAGCAGAGTGCGGAAGACAAAACTGTGATGATATAAAATAATGCTGAAACCTGGAGTGGGGCAGAGGATACCGATCCCATGTCCCTCCCGGAGGCAGGAGGAAAGGCACCATACAGAGCTGATGCATTAGTAATGAGAAATAAGGAAAGGAAGGAAGAAAAGAATCAAGGAAGGAAGGAAGGAAACAAGGAAAGAAAGAAAGAGAGAGAGAGAAAGAAAGAAGGAGAAGGATTTTAAAAGATTTAAACATATTGAAAGTCCCAAAGGCAGCAACCGGAAGACCCGAAATAACACAAATTAGGAAAAGGGGAGAGGTGAGGTTGGAACAGTTTCAGGAGATGTGTCATTGAAGAATTGTATATTAACTCAAAAGTGCAGGTGAGCTGGGTACAGTGGCTCATGCCTGTAATCCCAGCTACACAGGAGGCAGAGGTCAGAAGATCACTTGAGGCTGGGAGTTTGAGACCAGCCTGGGCAACACAGCAAAACTTTCTTTCTTTTCTTTCCCTCCCTCCCTCCCTCCCTCCCTCCCTCCCTCCCTCCCTCCCTCCCTCCCTCCCTCCCTTCTTCCTCTTTCTTTCTTTTCTTTACACAGAGTCTCACTATATTATCTGGCTGATCTCGAACTCCTGGACTCAAGAGATCTGCTCCTCTTAGCCTCTCAAAGTGAACCACTGTGCCCAGCTGATCCTGTCTCTTAAAAAAAGTGCATGAGGCATCCACTCCACGCTCTGCCCAGGTTTATCTGTGATATGAAAGCAATGCTCCCCTCCCCACTTGCCGTATCTGAGTAGAAGTGAGGCCATAGGGTCTGTGTCATGGTTTTCCCTTTCCTTGGGGTCCCTGACCTGCCATGACTTGCCTTAGCGGGAGAGGCACAGCTTTTGGCAGAGGCATTTTAGGCATTGATGGGAAATGACAAGTGGTATGTGAGGGGCCCAGAAAGTTGCTTTTAGTCCACCCTGCTGGTCCCCAGGGAAACCTAGTTGTTCCTTTGATCAGGGCTTTGGCCGTAAGAGGGGATATTTCTCCTCACCAAATGACTTCTGCCCCTGGGGAGGCTGAGTGAGCCATGGGAAGCTTGCTTCTGAAACGACTCAGAGTGAAGGAGTCCTGGTTCTTCCTTCACTGGCTCTCTCAGCATCAAGAGGCCACCACAAATGGGCACAGAGCTACCTGCTGCCAGCCTCCTCCCTCCAGGTCTCCCCTTCCAGACCTGGGCTTCCTCCTCCCTCCTGCCCTAACTGTGTGGTCGTTCCTTCAGCCCCCATCGTCATCTTAACCATGGTTAAGTTCATCTGACTTGGCTGTATTTCAGAACCTTCTGGAGAATTTTTTTTATTTTTTTATTTTTTAGAGACGGAGTTTCACCGTGTTGGCCAGGATGGTCTTGATCTCCTGACCTCGTGATCTGCCCTCCTCGGCCTCCCAAAGTGCTGGGATTACAGGCGTGAGCCACTGCATCTGGTCAGGAATTTTTCAAAATGCAGATTCTTAGGCCTTGTCCCAAGAAATTCAGGTTTACTGTGTCTTGGTTGTGAGCATTGTTTAAAAGCTCCTCAGCCAATTTCAGCACCCAGCTAGGTAAGGGGAGGCCTGCTTTGCCCCCAACCCTGCCTGCCTTCCCCATTTGTCTCCCAAATATGTGTTTTATGTTTTCTGGCACACATGATGTGAGTTTGATTGGTAATTGACGATTTTCCACATCATCACTTTTAAAATCAGATACTCTCTGAAATATCCCTCTGTCTGCCTGCCGTTCCCACCCCATCCCTGAGGCCCATCATCTTTATCAGCAGTGTCATTGTAGAAGACTCATTTGTCTCCCGGAGCTGCTCCTAACCTCTTGAGGCTCTAGAAGGCAGCCCCGAGCTGGGAAAGTGCAGCTCTGCATTTGTCTAGCCGAGAACGAAATGGCCTTACTGGGGCCTGGCTCCATGTGGGTCTCAGCCCCAAATCAAGCCCCTCTTCCTCTGTACAACTAGATTCTTCCAATCTTTTGGGGGGAGACTCTCCACAGCCCCCAAGGTGAGGAGAAAGTATTGGTTATGTACACCAGCCAGACCCCTAGCTTGTCCCCAGGTACCTCATTTCCTTACTGAGCTTATATTAAGCAGTGGAACTGATAATACCACCTTGGCCTGTGACCTCCACTCAGGAAAATATGCACCCATGAACCTGCATTAAATGGTTGGGACATCACCCCTCCTAACCATTCCACAGCATCCATTGTAGGGCCAAAAAAAGGGGTGGCTCACCCCTGTAATTCCAGAACTTTGGGAGGCCGAGGCAGGCAGATCGCCTGAGGTCAGGAGTTCGAGACCAGCCTGACCAACATGGAGAAACCCTGTATCTACTAAAAATACAAATTTAGCCAGGCTTGGTCGCCCATACCTGTAATCCCAGCTACTCGGGAGGCTGAGGCAGGAGAATTGCTTTAACCCACAAGGCAGAGGTTGCAGTGAGCTGAGATCCTGCCATTGCACTCCAGCCTGGGCAACAAGAGTGAAATTCCGTCTCAAAAAAAAGAAAAAGAAAAAAAGAAAAAGAAAAGAAAAGCGGGACACTGAACAAACAAGGTTTAGGAAGAAGATGATAACCCCAAACAAAATTCCAAGCACCAGTGAAGAAGAGGTTCTTCTGAATTGGGACAGTGTTGTCATTCCTCAAATTGCAGCCACTTCCTATGGACCATACTGAATGGAGAAGAAACTAAATGTGTGAGTGTTTGAATGACACACCTGAGTTTCGGTTTGCTAGTTATTTTCACCTCCTCTGGCAAAGGACAAACAGAAGATTTTCCGGAGAGTCTGTAAAAAACTTATTTGAAAAGTCAAGAATTTTTTTTTTTTTTTTTTTGCAAATGACCTTGTTCAAAAAACTTCAGGTATTTTGTCCTTTAGCAGTTTCACCCAGGTCCAGGCTGGAGAGTGAGATGGTGTAGAGTCAGAGGTCAAGAAAGACACCCCAGTTAGAACCTGCTGGTGGGAACCACCTCTCAGCTTCACCCTAGCATGGCTTCTGCCCAAAGGAAGGTGAGAATTTTAGCTTGGGGCAGGGGGCAACCAGAACCCCAAAGATCTGCTTACTCCCTAGAGCTCTAGCTGGAAGATGTCAGCCTGAACTGACTGACATCTCCCCCAGCCCTCTGGGTCTGCCTGGCAGCTTCCCAGGAAACCAGTCACCCAGTTAATGAACACCCCAGGCCATTGCCCGGAGGCTGGTGTCCACCTGCTGCTTCTCCAGGTCCAGGGACCTGCCAGCTCCCTGCCCTTTCTCCTCCACTCCCATTTTCTGTTTCCTCCAATTTTCTGTTTCCAAACGTCATGCTTCTTAGAGTTCCATCATACACAGAATGCTCTTTATTAGTTATATATTTTTCTGCTGATAAAAGTAATTTTTCTGCCCACTATAAAAATTCAAACAAGATAGTAATGTGCAAATAAAAAAGCAAATCGAAATAATCTCATTTTCCTGAGATAACCCGCCTTAGTAGCTGGGTGCACACCCTTCCAGATCTTTCTCTTAAGTGTGTACAAACAGCTCCTCTGTGCCAAGCTGTTTGTTTCACCACACCTTTGCCTGTGCTGTCTGCCCTGCTTCCTGCAATGCCCTTTCTTCTTCTTTGCCAGGCTGGCTTCTGCACAGCTTTCTGAGCTTAGCAAACTTTCTCTTTCTGTCGCCCTCCAGCTGGGAACAGGCACCTTCCCAGGGCTCCCTGACTCTCTGCACAGCGCTGTCATAGCACCTAGCACAATAAGTGACCAACTCCTCTCTGTTTGTGCATCTGTCTCCTCCACTAGAGTATAGTATAGGTTGGTGGCCAAGAGGTGAAGGCCAAGGTGGACTCAGTCCCCTCCCTAGGAGCCCCAGCCCCTCTGGCTCTGTCGGACGGTCCCGTTCACTTTAGCATCTTCAGTGTCTAGTGCACTGCCTGGCACATGGTTGGTGCTCTGCAGGTATTTGTTGAATGAGTGAGTGAGTGAATAAGTTCTGGGTAACCATGGGTGTCCCCACCATGAGACTTTTATATACAGGTGGAGAGCTGCAGGAAGGGGCAACCACCCCCAAACTCCATGTTGCTGAGCCCCAAGAGCTGCACTAACTTACATTAGCTGTGTAACCTTGAGGGAGGTCCTCTCAGGATGTCACGAGAGTAAGAATTTGTGAAGTGAGGCTCCCTCCTACTTCCCACCATGGCGATGCTCCCACTCCCACGTAGGGGTCCCTTTCCCTTAAGCCCAGTGAAACAGCAAGAGCTAAGGTCTCTAATAAAGCTTGGCATGCTTGGCTCCCAGGGGCAGAGCTCCAGATGTACCAGCTGTGTGACCTTAGGCAGGTGCCATAACCACTCTGAGTCTCCTCCTGCAACAGGAAAATTGGAATGCACTCCGTAATGTCTATGTCACAGTTTAGAGAGGAAGACTAAATGAAGCATGAATGTGGGAGGCTCTGTCAATTCCATAGCTCTTTGTTCAGCCTCCCTGCAACCCCTGGGGTTCAAAGTAAGATCAGGGTGCTAGAAACCTACACTTTAGCTCTGCCCTCAGCCCAGGTGACTATGGGAGCAACCTGATGCTTCCTTATCTGTAACTTGGAGCTGGGAGTGTGGGATGAGACTGTTCCGAAGACCCTTCCAGCTCTCACTCTCGAAGGGCTCTGAAAAGTTCAAGGTTCTGCAAAGTGCCCAAGTCCTTGGGCTATCATCTGGCTGTGAGAACAAAGGCCCTGCCAGTGGACAGCTCTCTCTTGCACACCACGGCCCCTGCCAGTGAGAACCAGGAACACTGAGACTGGCAGGCCACCAGCTGGAACAGCCCTGACCCTGGATTTCTGTGCTGGGCGCTGTGACACTACCTGAGGCCGCTTCTTCCCAGTCCCCAGCAAGGGACAGACGTGAGACAGTTTGTGGGATGAGTCTTTTGACCTTTTTGGAACCTGATTTTGCTCTTGGGGAGTGTGGGGTCTAGTTGGGGAGAGAAGACCGATTGGTGACCCTGATTTGGGGGGTGCTCATTGTTCACTGGAGTCTGCAGGGGCTCTTGAGGGCTGGTGTTGAGCTGGGTTTTGAAAGGTGCTTAGGATTTGGGTACATAGAGGGAGGGTGTGTTGTTTGGAGGTTGAGTGTCCAAGGGCCAGTGGCAGGGCCAGTGGCTAAGGCTGAGTAGGCAGTGTCTATTCAGCAGAGCAGGCACTGGATCGATCGAGCACTCCCCTTCTGGAGAGCACCAGATGCCACGAACAGGGAGGACAATGGTTGAAGACACCTTTGTCTGGAAGCCGCCCACCTCTGACTACCAGGGAGCTGGACAGATGTTCCTTTTCATTGCTTCTCTAAGCTAAGCTTAGGGTAGAAACATAGTGAATATTCAAAGTGAGGGTTTTACATTAGGGGCCTCTACATGGCTTGTCTCATTCATCCTCACAAGGAGGCAGGCATTACAAGCCCCACTTTATAAATGAAAAGCCTGGGGCTCAGGAATGCCAGGCGCCTGCCCCAGATCACAGGCCTAATTAGCAGCAGAACCAGTATCCCCAGCCCAGGACTCTGGACTCGAAGTTCTGAACACAAGGGTGTCTGGAACTCCCGGGAGCTACTCTGGGGTGAGGGTGGGTAGGGAGCAGGCTTGCACAGAGGCTGATTGAATCTAGAGGTTGGGGCTGCAGGACTGGGGTGGAGTCTCCCCTGGATGGGGTAAAGAAGCAGTAGGGGAGTGTTTGCTGCTCTTCCTCGGGCTGGGGGAGCTGGAGGTGTTGGAGGCTCAGGAGACTTTAGCTGGGCTATCAGCTGGTTAGCTGGATATCCAGCTGATATCCAAGAGTGACTCTTGAGAAAGGGAGACAGAGATGAGAGGGGCGACTGGACAGGCTTACAGATCACTGAGGGGCCATCACTCAGGCGGGAGCTCAGCCCCCACCTGCCCTTCTCCCCGCTTCATCCAGCAGCCAGATTTCTTCCTCAACAAGGAAGCCGGTCTCTGCTTGTTTGGGGCCTGGGACTGAGTGAAACCTCTTGTCACTGCAGAAGCTGGGGCCAGGCCAGGCTATGTTATTTCTTCGCTTCTCTGGGACTTTCCTACCCCTCCCTCTGGCTTCCTGCTGTTCTGGGTCCAGAGCTGGGGGATGGTGGGAGAGGGTTTCATGCTCCTTCAGTGGCCAGATCCAAGGTCCTGACCCCGCCTCTCCATCTGCCTCCTGGCTGATGTGGGCAGGATCTGTCCTCCTTGTAGGATTCGTCTACTGCTTATTAGACTCTTTGGTCTTTTGGGAAGGTGGTCCAGGAGCAGTGTTCCTGGACTGTCAGCATCCTCTGGGAAGTTTGTGAATAATGAGCTGTCTGGATCCCATTCCCGGTCTCTAGAATCAGAATTTTGGGAAATGCAGCCCAGGAATCCACATTCTAACAAGCTCCCCCAGGAGTTCTTAAGAACAGCAAAGCCTAGAGCCACCAGATGAGATCATCTCACCATCCTCTGCTGGGGAGGGACTGCTCTCCCAGGATGCCAGGAGGGAGTGTGGGTTGGTGGTGATAAGATAAGACTAGTTGAATGAGCGGAGTTTCAGAAACACAGACAGGAAGGCATTCCCCTGGCTGGATGCCCCTGAAGGAGAATCGCTTTCTCACCTCTCGGTCTGCCACTCCCATGCCACCACCACCGTAGACTACTTCACACTCTCCCTCCAGCAGAGCCAACCAGGAATGCGCAGGTTCATGTCCAAAGAGGAAATCTGAGGAAGGGCTTGGAGATGGGCCAAGGCGAGAGCCAAGGAAGTGATGGAAGATATTTTTAGGATTACTTATTCCAAAGAAGTCTGAGGAAGCACCTTATCACCATCCGAGAACTGGGAGAGGCTTATTTATTAGACTCTTGACCAAGCAACTGGAGAGCAAATGACAGCTGAAAGTACTCAGGGGAGAGGAGACGAAGGGACCTGTGAGATACTGACACATGTCCAGGAGGGAGCTGTGGACGCTTCCAGCAGGCGTTTTTTGAGGACAGTTCATTCCGTTGCTCCTCAAAGGTGTTTTATTGTCTGTTGTATGCCTGACACTTGCTCAGTACAGGGAAGAGAGCCATGAACAAGGGACACAGGATTCCTCCTTATGAATCGAAGGTCAGGGAGAATATCCTGTCTGTCTGGAAAGCCTTCTCCTTGTCCCTGTCTACGGTCAGATACCTGGATGGCACGCACGGGTGTAGTTCTTGCCCAAACAGCCTGGCATGGCTTGGATTCCCAAGGGGAATTGGGAGGTGAAGTGAGGCTGTGCCAGGGATCCCGGGCAGGAGTGGGAGGTGGTACCTGGCAGGCTGGATGCCCTTGTGTGCAGTCACTCCCCTTCCTGTGAGTGCCCCCATCCCATGCCAACTGCCCCTCACTTTATGCAGGGACATATCTAGAAGACTGACTGCTGCCAGCTCTCAAGCATGTCACCTCCTTTCCACAGCAGCCTCCTATGTGACTAAAAGCCCTGTGAGAGAGCCATGCTGAGCAGCCCAGGCTGCCACCTGAGCTCTGATGCCTGGCTGGGGAAAGCTCCATTTCAGAGCGGGTGCCTCTGCCCGGCTTGCCAGGCCTGCGAGGAGCCCTCCTCCACCTGTGGCTGCTGGAGCCGCCTCGGCCATGCTTTTCCCAGCTGGATGTCTGGCTCTCAGATGCCTCTTTTCATCACTGGAGTCCTCAGCTCAGTTCAGGTTCCTCTCCTGGAACCCAGAAGGGTCAGGGAATTGTTTCTGCTTTGCCGTCTGTCTCTGTTATCAGCCGTCCTGCTATTTATTTTTTGGGGGTTTCTATAGCCCAGCATTTCCAAGGGGGTAAGAGGAGCGCAGGAGAAGCCTCTGTTGCTGCCTCTGAGGGTGGCCTGGATTTGTACCTATGGAGCAACGGGAGAATGGTTCAAGCCCCAAACTAAAGGGAGATGGGAGTAGAAGCCCAGGCACCCAGGTCTGTGTCTGGCTCCCATTCCTGAGTCACTGGGGACCTCTGGTAAGTTCCAGAACCTCTCTGGATTCTCCCTCTGTAAAATGGGAGGGTGATTTCTGCGGTTCCCAGAACCAAGGGGCAGGTAGGAACGACAGACTGTGTTTACTGAGCATGTGTTATGTGCTGGGAGCGGCTGGGAGTAGTTTATGTAGTTGATCTCATTTAATCTTAGCATCCCAATGCAGTAGCGCTGTTGTTATTTCTACTTTACAGAAGAGGAAACTGAGGTAAGGGAAATGAGTAACTTGGCCAGCAGTGGGTTGGAGTTGACTCCCGGCCTGTCTTAGTCCTTGCAGTTACCAGGAGAGAGGAAGGGCAGGCAGGGAGAGTGGCCAGTGGCTCTCAGGCTCAGGGTTGCCGCTGGAAGATCCCAGCCCCAGAGATACCTCCTCCTCCCTCAGGCCTGGAAACAGGACCCCATGTCCTCTCCCACCCCTAGCCTGCTACAGAGTGGCCACTGGTTGTCTGCTGCAGCAACACGTCTGCTGGAAAACGCCTCTTTCTTCTCTCGCCCCAAGCTGAGGTCCGTAACATCCCCTCCACGCAACCATGCACACGAACCTCAGCTCCCCCATTCGCTGTTTTTAGTACATTCTCACGCTCCATCTTTCCAATGCTGTTCTTCCCATTTGCTAGATGAGGGGACTGAGGCCTGGGCTGGTTCAGAGACTCACCGGGAGCCACATGGTTGGCGAACTTTCAGCCCAGCCTGTCCGTCACCAAACTGAGGTGTCCACATGGAAGGCCATGAAAGATTCTCGGCCCTTCTCCCAGGGCCCTTCATAACCCAACACCCCCTGAGTCAGAATTCTGAGGACTCTAGGATGAGGCACAGCCCAAACCTGCTGAATTCATTCAGTCATTCATTTATTCAGTAATATTTATCTGCCATGTTGACGAGTTGTGTGTGATGTTTTTGGCACAGAAATGCCTTGAGAGCTCAAAGGCCAGGATGAGGAAAGCAGAAAGTGAGCAGGCTGTTAAAATACCAGATGTGAGTGCTGAGGAGGGACACCTGAGTTTGGGAGGCAAGGATGGCTTCCTGGAGGAGGTGATGAGGTGAAGTCTAGGCTGAGACCTGAAAGATGAATATAACTGGTCCCTGAAAATTAGGCAGGGAGTGGGAGGGAGGGATGTTTGGGGCAGAGCAAACAGCTTTTGTGAAGCCCTGATGGCAGGACAGCTCAGCACACCTGCTCCAGCCTGCTCAGCTCCAGCCCAGGCTCCCTCGCCCTTTATCTCCCAACTACTTGTGACCCCCGCCCTCCCAGTGAGCAATGAGTGCATCCCCTCCAAGGGGCAAACCCTGGTGTGGGCACCATGGCATCTGCTCTGCCCACTGCCTTGGCACAGAGATGCGTCATTTGAATGTGTATCATCTCCTTCCGGGGGTAACCAGAGAAGAAGCGGCAGGTGAGGCGGCAGGTACAGTAGCGAGGAACATCTTGGTATCCTCTGTCCTGGAGACCGGTGGAAAGCCTTTGTCCCAGCGGCCTATAATGGGTTTCAGGAGAGAGCTTCAATATTTGCTGCAAACAGAAGCACAAAGGATGTGGAGGGCTATTGTGGGTTCTCCAAAGAGGAGCTAATCCTCCAGCAAGCAGCCTAGCCAGAAGGGGTTCAAGTGCTGGGCGGGCCAGCCGCTGAGGGTGTTGTCATTTACGAGCAACTGCAGGAGATAATAGCGCCAGGGGGACAATCTCTATACAGGTGGAGGGAAGTGGTGAGAGGCACTCCCCACTGCAGAGCGGGTGAAGGGGGACAGCACCTGTCCCGAAAGCTTGGAGGACAGGCGATGCTCCCCATACCCCCATACGCCCCAAGCCCAGTGCCTGGACCATCGCTCTCTCCAGGCCTGGACTGCCTTGTCAGCTGTTCCTTCACTGCGGGTCACTTGGGTCTGGGGAGGGGATGGGGTAGGGGTCAGCCAGGGCTCTCAGGCCTCTCTCCCCTCTCCCTCCCTCTGGCTTTCTCTCCTGGCCTCTTTTTGGTCCACTGCACACAGACAAGTCATTTCTTGGCTGGGGGGGGCGGCCCAGGAGAGGGAAACTGGTTATATTTGCATATCATTAGCATAGAGATATTGTATTTGCATGAAGTCTATTTTCGGCTCCTCCCTCCTCCAAATCTGCCCCATCATCTCTAAATATGCTACATACATGTCCTGTCCAGTCCCCAGCACAAGGGGTTCATGAGGGGTGGGGGGCTGTCGGGAAAGGTTTTCCTGTGGTCAGAGTGGAGTGAAGCAGAGCCCAAGGGAATCCGCAATCCCAGGAGTGGGGGAGGTTGGAAAACTCGACTCTTTAAGTTTTGTTAACACAAGGAGCTCTTTCAGGGTCCCCTCACTTCCAGACACCTCCAGGGGTGCAAAATGATGGGGTTGGAAAGAAGAGGGAGAAACGGGACTGATTTACATACATTTACATAATTTAATGTAATTTGCATGGGTAGAATTATTCAGTTTTTCAGGCATCTTTTAATTCAATCTTTTTGTTTCCTAAAAGTTCTTCTTTCTTCGAGTTTCCTTTCTTTTGCTTCTTGTCAGCTTCCTGAGACACAGATCTGCCTCCTCTACAGGAGGGAGAAGAGGACTGGGTAGCAGCATGGTGCAGGGGGTGGGGAAGAGAAGACGGGCAGTGTAGACATCCGAGTGTAGACACCTGAGGTCTCTGCCTGGTCCCAGCAGTGCCACCTCCCTCCTCCACCATTCCACCCAGGATGCCTCAAGGATCCTGAGGTCTGGGAGGATCCTGAAGCCCACCCTGTGGGCTCTGATTTCCTCTCACAGATGTGTGGGAGTGGAGCACGGATGAGGCTGGTTTATCTGTCCGTTTCTCACAGGGCAGCCAAAGCCACCCAGAAAGCCTGACTCCCAGGCCACATTTTGGCAAAGACCGACCTGCATCTGGAAATCAAAGGCCTTGCTCCTGAGGACAAGACACTGTCTTAAGAAGCATCCTGGTCGGGCTCAGTGGCTCACGCCTGTAATCTCAGCACTTTGGGAGGCCAAGGCGGGTGGATCACGAGGTCAAGAGATTGAGACCATCCTGGTCAACATGGTGAAACCCCATCTCTACTAAAAATACAAAAAATTAGCTGGGCACGGTGGTGCGTGCCTGTAATCCCAGCTACTCAGGAGGCTGAGTCAGGAGAATTGCTTGAACCCAGGAGGTGGAGGTTGCGGTGAGCCGAGATCGCGCCATTGCACTCCAGCCTGGGTAACAAGAGCGAAACTCCGTCTCAAAAAAAAAGAAGCATCCTCTGAGCCTCTCAACAGACACCCTGCCCCAAGTGGTCATGAAGGGCCCCTCTTCTTCCAGCTTATGGGCCTTCTCTTTCCTTGGCGTGGGAAGAGAAGGGAGAAGAAATCTGATCCTTCTCATAGCAGAAGTCTATTTTCAGAGTCTATCTCTGAGAGATAGATAGAAGTCTATCTCTGAAAATCTATTTAGTGATTTCCATTTACAGTCAATTATGATAGTGTATGAGGTAAAGGAGGCTGGATTCCGCTGATAAGCTGAAGGGAAGCCCCTGTAAGAGTCATTTGCTGGCTGAATACCTTTCTCTGCTCCCAGCCTACTTCCACCTTCTCTGGCTGCTTCTTTTTCACTCTTCTCTTCTAGTCTCCTAAACAAGCTTTATGGAAAACATTGTTTTAATATTATTAGCAGACTCGAATGGTATTTCAGCAATTCATAATCGTTCTAAATTAGACCTCAGATGACATCACTGTACTACCTGGAAAGCTTTGGTGGCTGCCCCACGCCTGTCCAGGGGCCCGTCTGGTGTGGATGCACCTTCCCGTCACTGTGCCTCTTACCTCCGTCTCCCTTTCTTGGGACTCTCCAGGCACACAGGCTGCCTCCTGCTCGGAGAACTTTCCCAGCTCATTCACACCTCAGCCCTTCCTCCCGGGTCTACCAGCTCCTTGTCGCTGCTGCTCAGGGCTCAGCTCTGATGTCCCTTCCTCAGACAGGCCTTCCTCCACCTCCCAGCCTGGGTAAGCCCTCCCTGTGGGTCGGACCCATGCCCATCTTATTTACATGGTAGCTTGTTTGTTCTGTTTTTAGCACGGACAGATACCTCACTTGCTTTCTCCATCTCTGTGTCTCCAGTACCTGGCAAAGCACCAAGAGCATCGCAGGTGCTCAAGTCAGATTCGTTGACTGGACAAGTGTGGATGAGTAGGGGGTTGGTGACAGATGATGGATTTTGGAGCCAGTACTGATTGTGGTTTTGTCACTCACTGCTGAACAGCCATGGGCAGATTTCTCCGCCCTCTGAGCCTCCATGTCTCCCCTGGGACTAGGATGATAATAACTTCTACACTGAAGGTTAATTTCAGCATTGTAGCTAAGTGTCTGGTAGTATCTGGCACTAATAGGGGCTCGTTAAATTGTGATTATTAATATTAATAATGATTCCTTTGTTTCACACTTGCCCTGTACCAGGATCTGGTCCTGCCCTCAAAGATTCAGTTTATTAGATGACACAGAGACCTGCGTGGCCAAATACGAAACAAGGTTGACTGTAGCTTAGAGGCATGAACAAAGCGCCATAGGAACAAAGAGGCAAGAGCAATGAATGTGCAACCTCTTCACGGGAATAGTGTTTGACGGTGCAGGTACTATACACCTCTGTAGTTCGTTTGATTGCTCCCTAAAGCTTTAAAGGAGGCAGGGCAGGCCTCAGTATCTACACTGTATAATAGGAGAGCAGAGTTTCAAAGAGAAGACACCATGGGCCCAAGGTCACACTCTAGCCGCTCGCTCCGCTTCATCCATCTTTCACAGCATTGACTCCTCTGGACACTTTGTGTGGCTGCTGGAATGCAAGCTCCGCGACAGCCTGTTTTATTCACTGCTCCAAGCCCAGCCCCTAGAACTGGCACGTAGTAAGAACTCCGTAAGTGTATGTGGAATGAATGAATGAAGGACAGAAGAATTCGTGAGTGGCAGAGCTAGGCTTAAACTACTCAAGCAGGAGGGAGAAAAGCTAGTTAAGGAAACCAGTTTCTGGAGCCGGCTGTTTGGGTTTGGATCTCAGCTTTGCTGCATACTAGCTGTGCAACTTGGACAAGTTACTTAACTTCTCTGTGCCCCACTTTCCTCATCTGCCTAATGAGAATGATAATATAACACCTAGTGCACAAGATTATTGTGACAACTACCATGAATTAACATTCATAAAGTTCTCAGAACATGCCTGGCACATAATATGCCTCAACACTTATAAAAAAACAACACTAGATATTTTGACTCTAAATCCAGTATTCTTCCTTTGTACCAGGTTATAAAAAACTTTATAGTTTTAAAATCACCAATATATTCATGGTTTTATTTTATCTTTTCAGCATCCTTGTGAAGTAAGCAATAAATCATTCCTACTGCCATTTTACAGAGGAGAAAGCTGAATGAAGCTGGAAATGATGGGTCTGGCTCAAGGTCAAACAGAGGCTTTATTGTCTGACTTCCAATATACTTCTCTATCCATGATTCCGCAGGTAATTTCCTCCCCCGGATCTAGCCTGAAGGAAAACAAAGAAGCCAAAGGGGGAAAAAATCAGAGCCTAGCAGAGATTCTCAGAAGGCCTAAAAGAAGAATCCATTTAATTTCCTCTAATCATGGGCCGTCCTAAATATGACCAAAGTTGCTGAGAGACTTTAAGGTCAAGGAAAACTCCTACAGATTCAAGAGGGACCGACCCAAGCCTGTGAATGTCTGGAGAGATACCTCCAACTGATGGGCTCTCCTTCCAATGAGCAGCTGCCTTCATGAGGAGCAGCTGGTGGGCCCAGAACATGCCAGGTGCTGTGGGGGCAGGGAAGACACAGCGAGTTCCTCCTGAAGGGATCTTTTGTCCAGTTTGGAGGGTGGAGGCAGAATCTTTGTGGGGCTAAGCTTGTCTGCTACCTGCTTCTAGAGACTTTAAGTAGGTATAAAAATTGGATTTTAAATTTTATTTTAAGTGACCCCAATGTAAACAGATGATTTGAGTTCCAGAGGGCATTCAGAGGAGATGTGGAGGTAGAAAAAGAATTTTTGAATTCTTTCTTTTGCTCACTCATTCATTCATTCAGCTCTCGTTTATCGTGTCCTTAGCCTACAATGGGGAATCCCACTGTCCAATGCCTGAATTCACAAATAGATTCTAAAATATGTAGCTGAGTGCGGTGGCTCATGCCTGTAATCCCAGCACTTTGGGAGGCTGAGGTAGGCGGATCACCTGTGGTTGGGAGTTCAAGTTCAGCCTGACCAACATGGGAAAACCCTGTCTCTACCAAAAATACAAAATTAGCCGGGCGTGGTGGCACATGCCTGTAATCCCATCTACGCGGGAGGCTGAGGCAGGAGAATCACTTGAACCCGGGAGGCGGAGGTTTTGGGGGTGAGCAGAAATAGTACCATTGCATTCCAGCCTGGGCAACAAGAGCGAAACTCTGTCTCAAAAAAAAAAATGCATTGAGTATCTACCATGTGCCAGGCACATTTCATAAGTCAGTAGAGTGTTTCAAGGGAAGCATGACCAGCCTGGTGAGATGAGAGAGACTCAGAGGCTAAGTGACATGCCCAACGTCACTCGGCTATGAAAAGTCAGTATTCACACCTAGGCCTGCCTGACCCCATGGCTCAGGCTATGCGTTCGATCTTTACGCTGGAATATTTGAGTCATGGAAAGAATATGTGTTAACACACAATGAAGACAGAAGGTACGATAATAAAGTGACTGCCAGTGATCAAGGAATAAACCGTTTCCAACAAGGCCTGTCACGGTGTGTTCCTCACCCCTACTGCACCGGCATCTCCCCGCCACCCCCACTCCACGGTGACCACTCTCTCAATCCCAGATTCATCCTTCGCTTGCTATGTTTTTGGTTGTTTTAACCACGTGTTTCTGATAAACATGTGCGAAGACAGTGCTTCCATTTTGTTTGGTTTTGAACTTGATGTAAGTGTTTTGCGATGTCTTCCGCTGCTTGCTTTGCATCTTCCACAGGCTTCTGAGATTCGCCCAGTTGATTGTGGCTTCAGTGTATTCATTTCCACTGCTGTGAAATTCCATTGTCTGGATACACTGTACCACATTTTATGTCTCCAGTTTCCTGTAGAAGGACGTCTGGGTCACTTTCAGTTGTGGTTTTCTGTTTTGTTTTGCTATTACAAACAATGCTGCAAAGAGAATTCTTCATGATGTCTTCTGATGCACCTGACAGGGTTACGTAGATGCAGGGGTGACCCGCAGGCTGGAGGGCTTGTTTGTGGGGTATTTTTACTCAACACAGCTCCAAAGTAGTCGTACCATTTTCCTTGCAGCTTGTAAGCTGGAGGAGGGTCTTCTGAGGGGCCACTGTTGAGCTTAGGAAAGGGGGCTCCAAAGTATTGACTACCTAGCAAACCTTGAGATTAACTTTGAGAACAATCTACCCTAAGGATAGTTATTTATATGGTAATTCATGGAGCAGTGCACAGTTTATCTCCTTAGATATTCTTATTCCTTAGAGCCGAGCCTCTGAGGTTAGAAACACTTGCAGTTATCGACCAATGTCCTAGGAGAAAACTGGCTCCTCACTGACACAGCAGAACCAAGAACAATCGTGGCCACCTCACCCACCTGCAAGACTTGGCATCTTTGCAAGAGCACGTGAGCTTGTGGGATTTTTATTTTTTATTATCATTATTTTTTTAATGAGACGGTGCTTCACCATGTTGGTCAGGCTGGTCTTGAACTCACGACCTCAGGTAATCCGCCCACCTTGGTCTCCAAAATGCTTGGATTACAGGCGTGAGCACCATGCCCGGCCACTTGTGGGATTTTTAATGCGTGTCCTTCTCTTGCAGCAGAATCTAAATTTGTCAGCCTTGGATTCAAGGCCATGTGGTGGGGTCCAGCCCTCTCCCTGCTTGCTCGTCCTCTCCTCCTTGCCTTCTACTAATATTTATGTCCTTCCTTCCTTCCTTCACACTTTTGATTGGGTAATACACTCAAAGAGCTGGCAGTTCAACGTATAAAACTCTATGAGGAAAAGTCTTGCTCCCACAACTCACCCCCAATAGCCTACTCCCTCCTATTGAAGGTCATCACTTTTATTATATATCCTTCTAGGATAGGGTCGTTTTGTGTGTGTGTGTGTGTGTGTGATTTCTGACAGCATCTCACTCTGTTGCCCAGGCTGGAATGCAGCGGTGCAATCACGCGTCACTGCAGCTTGGAACTCCTGGGCTCAAGTCATCCTCTGGCTTCAACCTCCTGAGTAGCTGGGGCTACAGGTGTGCACCACCAGGCCTGGCTACTTTTTTATTTTTTGATCCGTTTTGTTTTTTGTAGATATGAGGTTTTGACATGTTGCTCAAGCTGGTCTCAAACTCTTGGGCTCAAGTGATCCACCGGCCTCGGCCTCCCAAAACGCCGGGATTATAGGCATGAGCCACGGTGCCTGGCCAAGTTTTTTAATGTACAGGCAAATATGAATATACAGTCTTATTCAAGTCTCCTATTATAGAAAAGATAGCACACTATACACATGAGTCTGCCATTGCTTTTTCTCATAAAGAGGTATCTTGGATGTCTAGTCCATACCATAATCAGAAACATTTCATTATCCTTTTTTATTTTTGGATACAGAATCTCGCTCTGTTGCCCCGGCTGAAATGCAGTAGCATGATCTCAGCTCACTGCAACCTCTGCCTCCCAGGTTCAAGTGATTCTCCTGCCTCAGCCTCCTGGGTAGCTGGGATTACAGGTGCCTGACACCACGCCTGGCTAATTTTTATATTTTATTTTTTTAATAGCTGTGTTAATATTCTGTATTCCACTAATATTTCTTACCTACCATGCACCAATCTCTTTGCTGGGTGCTGGTGTCAAAATGATGACTCAGAACAGGTCCTGCCTTCAAGGAGACTACAGCCTAAGAGCAAATGGACAAACAGTTATGATGACACATTGCAGGTGCTACTCATTCCAAAAACAGGAAGGGCCAACTGCTTGTCAAGTATTGCTCTGGGCAGAGGGGAGATAAGGGAAAATAAAACCCGTGAAAATCCCTGCCCCGCGGCACTTCTGTCCTAGCAGAGTTGATGCTCTGCCACTGTGATTGGGGGGGGGGTAGTGCGGGTACATGGCGGGGCCCCTAACCTGGTCTGGGTGTCAAAGAAAGCTACTTGGAGGAAGAGGATGGAGTGAGAGATAATGAGGGTGGTGTTGGCAGGAATTGGTTGGATTTGAGCGGGAGGGAGAGGAAACCTCAGTCCTCTCATCTAAACGGAGGCAAATGACCCCGCCTCGGGCTGCTCTGGGACTCTCTGATACAAGTAAGGCTCAGGGCAGTGGTGCTGTGCCACACGCCGAGACCCATCTCTGCATCTGCTCTCGTGTTACCCCCACCTCACGCTGAGTTATGGTGTCCATACTCCAGCAGGGACTCTGCCTTCCTGCCTTCTCAGCCCACTCTCCTTCCCGTCACACACACACACACACACACACACACACACACACACACCACATGCATACAACACATACCATACTGCACACCACACACACATTACACCATGCATACACACACAGCCCTCATACCACACACCACACACACATCACATCACACACCACACCACATGTACACACCACATACCACACCACACACCACACCAAGTATACACACCATACCATGCATACACACACCCCTCCCACCACACACCACATACACACATACTATGCCACACACACACCACACACCACATACACACATCACATACCACATTGCACACCACACACACGTACATACCACACCACATATCACACACCACAAATACACCCCTCACACCACACACCACATATACACACTACATCACACGCTATACCACACACAACACACAACACATACCACATTGCACACCACACACACACACGCATACATCACATACCATACCACAAACCACACACACACATCACACCACACCATGCGCACACACCCCTTACACTGCACACCACATACACACTACACTACACACACAACACAGACCACATGCACACACGACATGCCACACCACACACCACATACATATCACACCATGTATACACACATCCCCCACAGACCACACACACACACTATGCCACGCACACACTACACATGCACACACCACATACCATACCACACACCACACACACACCCCTGACACCACACACCACATACATACACACACTACACACACACCACACATGTATACACCACATACCACACTACACACACACCACAAACACACCCCTCACACTGCATATCACCCACACACACCCAACACACGTGCATACACCATATACCACACCCTATACCACACACACACATTACACCACAAATACCACACACCCCCAAACACCAAACACACCACACATGCACACAACACATACCACACAGGTGTGCACACATATACACACATACACACATTACATACACATATTACACCACACACAATACACATGCACACACCATATACCACACACATGCAGGCACATACACACCCCACACCACACACTACATACACACACACACTACACCACACATACCACACACACATTATACCACACACACACCGACACACCACACACACATTACACCACACATGTCATGCACACCACACACACCACATATTACACACATGCACGTCTACCACATCACATACATACATGTCACACTATACCACACATGCACACATACATACACACCACACATCAGACACATGCACTCCACATCCATATGCACATCACACTGCACATGCACATACATACACACTGCATACACACCCCATGCACATACGCAGTCACACCACACACTACACCACACACCACACATGCAAACACACATTGCACACCCACCCACCCACACACTCACATACAAACCCACCTACACCACACCATATACAAACACCACATACCACATACAACATACCATTCACACACAACACAGACATCATGTACATCACACATCATATACACACACCATGCACACCACACATACACACACCACACGTGCACACACACACTCCCACACCACACACACATCACACACAACACACCCCACATGACACACCACACACCACACTGCACACCACACCACATACACACACTATACCACACATACCACACACCCCGCAAGCCCCCAACACACCACACATGCACACAACACATAACACACCACACACCACACACACACATTACACCACATATACCACACACTTACAACACACCCACACCACACCACACATACACACAATATACCACACACATGTCCACACACGTGCACACATGTACACACACACCACATACCATATACACACGTATTACACCACACACAATGCAAATACATGCACGCACATTACATCACACACCACACACACACACCTGTACACACCACATACCATGCCACACACCACACACACATACCACACATACACACACACCCGACACCACACACCACACACTACACACACACTATACATGCACACACCACATACTACACACATGCACACACACCACACCACATACATACACATGTCACACTATATACAGCACACATGCACATACACACCATAAACCTTACACGTACACACCATGTACATACACACAGCACACCACACATGCACATACCTCCACACCACACACCACACACACATCACACCGCACACACCACACATACAGACACACACAGCACACCCACGTATACCCATCCACGCACACACTCATGCACAGACCCCATCCATACCACACCACATACAAACACACATCACACACACCACACACCACAAACACACAGCATACTATACAAACAGAACACACATATCACACACACCACACACCATACACACACCACACACACATCAAAGGCACACACATACTACGTACACACCACACCACACACACATACACACCCCACATACCACCCCCAGACATGTACACAACCTTGGTACAGGCCATTGCCCTCCGCAGGAGCTCAACTTCCTGCCTAGCCTGGCCAGTCCTCACTGCACCTTAGGGAGCCTCCAGGAGTGCGCACAGCCCACCGTCACACTAGGCCTGCCATGCACCTCTCAGTCAGTCTGGTGTCACTGCCCGTGTGGCTGTTCTGCGACCCCCCCACTGGACTGTGAGATCCCAGGACTCCCACACTGTGGGTGCTGCCTGGTGCTTGACCTTGCAGGGATCTGCTTGAGGCATTGGCTGTGGCTGGTGGACAGGGCAGGCCACCAAAGGCGCAGTGAGGGTTGGGGACCTTTGTTGAGTGGGAGCAAGTGGCAGGAACAGTCGGCATTTCCCCAAATCCCCATGGGAGGTTTGGCACCCACACTGGCCCAGCCTGGGTTTATCTGGTGATAAGATTTGGTTTTGTTTTTTCCCAAGCCCCAAGGGCGTGTGCCACCCAGAGCCCTGGCCTGGATTCCCTCTGCTATTCAGTGGCTACCTGGAGCTGTGCTTTGCAGTGGGGCTGTGCTGGCCACAGGGTGGTCTTATGCATCCTGGCCCTCTTCTTTACAGGGATGGTAACGAAGGGCCCCAGAAGTGCTACCTGTACACCCCCATCCAGGGTCCAATGGGTACCACTTGTCCCTGCCTGAAGTCACAGCCCCCAGATGCTGCCTCCCTCTGCCAATCCCTGCACCTGCTGGGGTGGCACTGAGGGCCAGTCCCAGACTGAGGAGCAGTGTGGGAGGAGGGTGGGGGTGGTGTACAGGGAGGGCCTCTATGTGGCCCTGATGATTGACTCTGTTCCCTTTGCCTTGGGGATCGGCCAAGGTGTCCCCTAGTTGTGACAGAATGGATACTATGGGTTCTCAGTGTCTGCAATCCCCACCGTGCATTTGGAACATTCCGTCCTGGTTCCTGACTCTGAAGAAGGTGAAAAATGTGTGGTTTGGGCCTCGCACTGGATCTCAGCATGGCTCTGGCTCTTGCAGACTCAGAATCTTTTCCATTCTAGCTGCAGAGTGTCTAAACTCATTGTTTGCTAAGGACTGATTTCATAAATGAGTGACCTGCCCTCAGAGGGGCCCATCCTTGACAGAAGGCTCTGTTGCTGCTGTCTGGAAACTCTTAAGAACGTCTGAACAGCGTTTCCACTTTGCGCTGGGCCCTGTAAACTATGTAGCCAGTCCCAGTTCACTTTTAGTTGTCTGCATCTTTTTCATGCAGATTTTTAAATATATAAAATCTAAGTAGCACAAAAAAGCTTTGTGCACCTTTAGAAATGCTCCACGTGTCACTGCAGTGCACAGGCTGCGGCAAACACACCGCACGTGACAATCCACACTCTGCCTGACTCCCAGGACAGCCCATGTGATGTGCAAAGTGCCATTCCCATGGGGCGCATCATTTGTCCCCAGGATCTTGAAGGACACAGATAGAGCTGTGCTTTGGCCGCCCGCGCCCCGCCCCCTGTTCCCGAGCTGGCTCCATGCTGGTGTCCAGAATGAGCCAGTTCACACTCCAGAGCCAGGCGGGGGGAGAATTGGCTCCCAAATCCAGTTGTGGGTCTCCCCCTGACCCCTAGGTGTATCTTCCAAGTCACATGACAGTCACAGGCAAACACCCCCAGCTCTGCTTGGAACTCAGGGAAGGATACTTCTGGGTAGACAGAAAGATTCTGTGGTGGGCATGGACTTGGCCATTGAAGACCCGAGAGGACATCTTGTCCACCCTCTCCAGGATGGGCCCTGTCTGTGCTCCCTGAAGCCAGAAGAAAAAGATTACAGCCTTAAAATCCGCAGGGATGGAGACTTCATGAGCTCCTTTGCACCTCGTTTCAGCATTTCTTGCCTGAGTCACGTATGTGGAAATCTTTGCTCATTTCTTACTAGGCTTCAGGAATTGGAATTCTTTGTCTCACAAATCCCAAAGAGCTGAACATGCCCCAAGCCCGTGAACAAGCTTTGAGCATCCGAAGGACAAAAACACAGCTGGCAAGTGTTCATGAGGCTCCAGGCTGCTCAGCCGGGACAAAAAGGAGCACTGCTGCCTTCTGGTGGTCAGACTGCAGAGCATCAAGGAGCCGCCCAAGGGAGCTAGGTGCCCCCCTTTGCTTTGTCTCTGGGACAGCAGCTTTGTCTTAGGTCAACGGAAGTCCTTTCACTGTTCCTGGAAAATGGCAAGTTTGTTCTTGCCTCAGGGCCTTAGACCTTGACGCTCCCTCTCCCTGGAATGTTCTTTCTCCAGCTCTCAGGTGGCAGCTGCCTTCTCATGATCTAGCCCTCCGACCAAATGCCACCTCCTCAGGGAAGCCCTCCTGGACCACTTTGTCTAAAATAGCAACTCATCCCAGCCTCTGTCACTCCATGCCATTACCCTGTTTCCCTTCATTCTTAGCACTTACCTGCTATTTGGAAATATCTGTCTAGAGTCTGTGTCCATTTCCTCTCTCCCTCACCAGATGTCGGCTCCAGGAGAGCAGGGTCCCTGTCTGTTTTGGTCGTCACTGGACCTCAGTGGATTGTACATAGTAGATATGCAGCAATTCTTGTGGAAGTAATAAATACATATTGACAACAGCAACTAGATTTAAACACAGCTTCTGGTCCTCAAAATCACCCTGTGATGCAGGGAAGGCACATAGCACCCCCACAGGACAGATGAACACATGGAGACTCAGAGGATTATGTGAGTTGCCTGAGCACCCAGCAAGGAGGAATGAGCCAGGGTCCCTCGTGGTTTCTCCCGTGCTCCATCAGTCCTCTACCTTGGAGGGAGGAGAGGGGATCTCAGGCACGTGAGCTCCTTCGAGGAGCTGAGACCAGCCATTTACTCCTTAGCCTGCTGGTGGAGGGAGGCTGAGCTGTGCCGCCGTCCAAAGCTCTGCTGGCAGTGGACGGGGTGTGAGGTGGGAGGGGGAGAGGAAGGTCTGTCCATAGGAGGTAACCAGACCAGTCAGCGGCCGGTCCGTCGCGGAGCTGTGCGTTCTGGAGCGGGAGTGCGTACTGGGAGGACGGGCAGCGGGAAAGCTGGAGCTCCTGGGTTTGGCTGTGACATACTGAGCTTCATCCAGATGCTCTCACTGTCCTCAGCCTGAGGCAGGGGCTGCCCTCTGACTCTGGGCCCAGCACCGGGGTCAAGGGCTCTGCTCCGGAGCCTGGGTCCCCTGCGCTGTGCTTGGGCAGGCAGTGGGGCTGGAGGGGGATGGTCATCTGTCCTGAACCCTGGGGTGACCAGGCCCGGGGCGGGCTCTGTTTCTGGGCACCCAGAGCAGGCGTCCGGAGATCAGCAGCATCTGCTCCGTGATGGGCCTGGTGAAAGCTTGATGGATTCTGTGAGGTGATTCTCTAAAATGCTCTGGTACTGGGGAAGGAAAGAGAGGCCAGCATTCATGTCCTGAGATGCAGAGAGCACCACCCGCCCTTCATCTCTTAATGGCCCTCAGAGCCCAGGCGCTGGTTTCCTTCCCATTGTACTTCTGGGAAACTGAGGCCCGGATGGGGAAGCCACTTGTGTACCCCAGCCTCCTTCTTCCCTGTGTCTCCCCTCCAGCCTCTTCCCAGGAGCCCAGAGCAGGTCAGTGTCTGATTAGTAGCCCAGGTCTCCTGTAACTTTCCATTCTGCAGAGGGGACAGCTGAGGTGTCATTTGGGCTCAGGCAGAGAGGTGGAGGCCACTCCTCATTTCTCCTGGAGACCTCTTCCCGCAAGTATCCCAGTACCCCCCAACCTTCTCCCCATCCTGTTCACCTCCCAGCCTCCCCTACTCGTGCATGGAAAAGCCAGTGGATCCCTCCGTCCTGGCCGTGCCCAGAGAGCCCTCCCTACAGTGGACTCATGTTTCTCCTGGGCCCCTTTGCTTCTCCAGCCTCTCTTGTCCCAGCAAGGGTCCAGAGGAAGCCCCTTCTCAGTCTGCCAAGTCTCTGCCCTCCCAGCTGGCTCCACTTGTCACCAAGAGCCTTCCCCCACCAGTTCAGGGGTTGCGATGGTTGGCAGGGAGGGGGCCTATCTTTAAGCAGATGGGTTCCTCAGGCTGAAAGGTTTCTTCTCAAGGGATCCTAACTCTTCACACTGCTCTGGCCTCCGCTAGTCTCTGAGCTCAATTGCATTCATGTTCCTCAATACTGTTGGCCTCACAGTGAGTGACGAATATTCACTCTATTTGTAAGGGGTTTGTGTTACATTGGTGTGGACCTGAGCAGGAGTGGAGCCTCCTGGGTGTCATGTAAAACTGTCCCTGGCAGTCCATCTCAAGCGTCCTTCTTGGGGACAACTTCCAGGGACAGGGGTGCTGCCTCCTCCTCTCTGATTTTATCTCCCCTGCAGCTCCCAGGCTCAGGCCAGACACCCAGCTGGTGAATATCCCCAAACCCTTAGTGCTCATGACCTGGAGCTCAGGAGGTGGTGCCCAGCCCGGCCTCCTGCACCCGATGATGGTGGTCCCCCAAATACATGAGAAGATCCCCCTACACCCATCACTCACTACCACCTCCAGTCTGAGCAGTAATTTACCCCATGGCACAGAGCTTGTGGTGCTGAACTTGGGGTCCAGTCCTTCCTCACAGAGTTGGTTTCTTGGAGATCCCCCATCTCTCACCCCCACCCTGGTAGGATCTTGGGACCAGCAGAGGCAGCACCGTCCGGGGTAGGTGTGAGAAACGTCCTCATTTGTTGCCTGGGCAAAACTTGAGGTTTTCATGGCCGTGTTGCCCTAATAACATCCGCACCCTCCCCAGGTCCAAGTCACCGCTGAGCTCTTTCCATTCATGACACCATTTTCACTCGATAATGTGGCAGCATTTTGTTCCTCAGATCTCCTGAAAAACCTCCAGGCCATAATTAGGTTTCCATGTCATTCTGATCTCCAGGCCCCAGGCCTCCTGACAACTTGTGCATCTAACCCTACAAGTAATGTAGGGTTGCAGCATTTCAGTGGGGGTGCAACTGTGGGAGTCTGTCCCTGTCCCCCCAGTCTGGCCACCTTGGTGACCTTGCCCTCCCCTTCCCTTCCCCTTCCCTCCCCTTCCTTTTCCCTCCCCTTTCTCTCCCCTTCCCCTCTCCTTCTGCTTCCCCTCCCCTTCCCCTTCCCCGCTTCCCTTCTTCCCCTTCCCCTTCCCTTACCCTTTCCTCCTTTCTTTCACAAGGTCTCACTCCTGTGGCCCAGGCTGGATGCAGTGGCACAATCACTGCTCACCATGGCCTGACTTCCCCAGGCTCAGGTGATCCTCCCATCTCAGCCTCCCAAAGTGGTTGGGAATATACGCATGTGCCACCACGCCCGGCTAGTTTTTATATTTTTAGTAGAGATGGGGTCTCAACATGTTGCCCAGGCTAGTCTCGAACTCATGGGCCCAAACAATCCATCTGCCCCCAGCAGATATCATCCCAAAATGCTGGGATTACAGGTGTGAACCACCATGCCCAGCCAGCATTGCTAACTTTCTAAGAGTAAAACCTCACCATCCCATATCTCTGAAAGCTGCTGGGTATCTCTTCTTCAATATTCCGGGCATCTTTAGTCATATTTTGGAATAATGAAACACCCTAACCCTTGAGTGTATCCAAATTGGTTACTAAAGTAACCTACCTACCTTCTCTCCTTTCAGAATGTTAACTGAGCACCCCCTCAACAGGTGCCTCACACGTTGCTCTTTTGGCTACAAGGCTCACTTGCAGAACTCAGACGTTTCCACCTGGTGTCTCAAGGAACTTGAATGCAGTGTGCTCACGTGGACTTCATTTCCCCGTTCTCGCCTGAAGCCCCTGCTTTCTCCTTTGTTCCCCGTCTTGTGTGGCTCATGGAATCCCTAACTAATCCGTTGTCCCTTCATTTTCCAAGCTAGAAACCTGGCCACCAACCGAAACTGCTCCTGCTCCTTTCTCCCTGCATTTGATCATCATCAACCCCTGATGTTTCGACCTCTAAAGTCTCTTTCATCCACCCCCATCTTGCCAGCTCTATCCTCTCACAGCTGGGCCACTGCGGTAGCCTCTTCATCACCACCCACGGTGCCCATCCTCTCAGCAGCACGACGCTCCCCTGCTTAAAACCCTATTACGCAGCTCCATCTGAAAACTCATGCAGTGCCCTCTCTGCACTACAGTAGTACACACACACACACGCACACACACACGCACACACACACGCACACACACGCGCACGCGCGCACACACACACGCACGCGCACACACACACGCACACACGCACGCGCACACGCACACACACACACGCGCACGCACACGCACGCACACGCACGCACACGCACGCACACACACACACGCACGCACACACACACACACACACGCACACATTTTTGAGACGGTGTTTCACTCTTGTTGCCTGGGCTGGAATGCAACGGCACAACCTCAGTTCACTGCAACCTCCACTTCCTGGGTTCAGGCAATTCTCCTCTCTCAGCCTCCCAAGTAGCTGGGTTTACAAGCATGTGCCACCATGTCCAGCTAATTTTGTATTTTTAGTAGAGATGGGGTTTCTTCATGTTGGTCAGGCTGGTCTTGAACTCCCAACCTCAAGTGATCCGCCCACCTTTGCCTCCCAAAGTGCTGGGATTACAGGTGTGAGCCACCACACCCGGCCTACAGTAATATTTTATTTAACCCTCACAATAACCTCATGGGGAATATATTATTTGTACTTTAGAGCTAGAGAAGTGGTGACTCAGGGAGGCTGCATGACTTGCTCAGGGACACACAGTGAGAGGCAGAGCTGGGTACAAGGCCAGACCCTCCGACTTTAGAGCCCCAGCTCTCTCCACCCGAGTCGGGGCGCTCTCCTTGTTATAGAAGCACCTCCCTCATCTTCCTCTCAAATGCCCTGGGCTGGAGCAAATGAGCCCACAGTCTCCCTGAAAAGGAAGGGAAATTCCTCATAGGAAACGCCTTTGAAAACTTTTCTTTGACCTCAAAATATACATTTGTAAACTTGTTTCATCTTAAGAATTGAAGTGAATTTTATGTTCTATGCCCTAGTTAAATGTGTTTGTTTTTATGTGAAAATGTTTCTCCTCCAAATTTCTTTTTTTTTTTTTTTGAGACAGAGTTTCGCTCTTGTTACCCAGGCTGGAGTGCAATGGTGAGATCTCGGCTCACTGCAACCTCCACCTCCTGGATTCAGGCAATTCTCCTGCCTCAGCCTCCTGAGTAGCTGGGATTACAGGCACGCGCCACCATGCCCAGCTAATTTTTTGTATTTTTAGTAGAGACGGGGTTTCACCATGTTGACCAGGATGGTCTCGATATCTTAACCTCATGATCCACCCGCCTCGGCCTCCCAAAGTGCTGGGATTACAGGCGTGAGCCACCGCGCCCGGCCATCTCCAAATTTCTAAGTAACAAAGACACTGCAGAAAGTCGTGCCCTGTTGGGTTTCAAGGTCCTGGGTGTGAGCTCCTGAGTGCCCCGGGTGGCCTGGCAGTGCCATCTGGGAGGCATGGGCCTGTGGTATGATGTCAGAACTCCTGATCCGGGTTCACGAGGCCTCCGTGGCCTCACTGGCTTCATCACTGTGTCCCGTGCCCCGACATTCCTCCATGCAGGTTCCTTCTTCTTGCCAACAAGATCTACAGTAGGGCCGGGCGTGGTGGCTCACCCCTGTAATCCCAGCACTTTGGGAGGCTGAGGCAGGTGGATCACGAGGTCAAGAGATCGAGATCATCCTGGCCAACACGGTGAAACCCCGTCTCTGCTAAAAAATACAAAAATTAGCTGGGTGTGTGGTCTCAGCTACTCGGGAGGCTGAGGCAGAAGAATGGCTTGAACCCAGGAGGTGGAGGTTGCAGTGAGCCGATATTGCACCACTGCACTGCAGCCTGGCGACAGAGCAACACTTCATCTCAAAAAAAATAAAAAAGAAGACCTACAGTAGATTTCCCCTGTAAGCTCCATGCCTGGGTCTCTGGCCTCGGCCCTCTGTGTGCCCTTCTTTCCCGCCTGCTTACACCCAGGACGGCCTGCTGTCTCTACCTGCAAACTGTGAATTGTCTTCAAAACTTTCTGGCATGCCAGTTCTCCAGTTCTCCAAGCAGGCATCCTCACTCACTCTAGCCACCAGCTGCCTGGGAGTCACCTTGTCACCTGAATCACACCCCCAACAGAACTCCTCTGAGTCTGGGACAGTCATTTGTGGATGTCTTACTCTACAGACCTCAGGGGCACTGCTGGCTGTATCTCCAGCTCTAGTCTGACAACTCAATGGATGTTGAAGGACTCAAATTATTTTCTTTTTTCTTTTTTTGAGATCGAGTTTTGCTCTTGTTGCCCAGGCTGGAGTGCAATGGTGCTATCTCGGCTCACCGCAACCTCCGCCTCCCAAGTTCAGGCGATTCTCCCGCCTCAGCCTCCCTAGTAGCTGGAACTACGGGCACGTGCCACCATGCCAGGCAAATTTTGTATTTTTAGTTGAGATGGGGTTTCTCCATGTTGGTCAGGCTGTTCTGTTCTCGAGTTCCTGACCTCAGCTGATCTGCCTGCCTTGGCCTCCCAAAGTGCTGGGATTACAAGCGTGAGCCACCATGCCCGGCCATTGTTTTCATTTTATAGAGAGAAAATGGAGACTCAGAATAGTCATATGTCTTGCCAAGGGGGCCTCTTGAAAGAACCAGCACCGGATTCAAATCCAGGCCAGTCTGGCTGCAGATGCCACACCTGCGACTTCCAGACTTCTGCTCAGGGCGCACGCCCCAGAAACATGGGGGACTGACATGGGATTGTACCCATTTATTCTTTTGCCAAGAAAAAGAGTGTTAGAAAAAAACAAGCAGACAAGCCACTGTCTACTAACAGCACCACGTCATAACAGTGACACACTCGGAAGGACCTAATTTAACCGCAGTACGGTAGGAAGGACATCATTTGAAGAATAGAGGACACTCCTTCCCAAATGGGACAGGTGGTAACAACCAGGCACAGACGCGGGCTGTGGGCTGACGGACGCTTCCTGGTGACCAAGCATGTGGCAGTCACCACACTGTGCTTGTGGAGGGTTGCTGATAAATGTCACCACCAAGGTCACACAGCATTCCTCAGCACTCCGGGAGGATGGCAAGAGCAGGTATGCCTAAGCTTCGGGAGGATGGCAAGAGCAGGCATGCCTAAGCTTCGGGAGGATGGCAAGAGCAGGCATGCCTAAGCTTCGGGAGCTGACTGCACCGCCCGTGAGATAAAGCCACACTTCTCGACCAAGCACTAAGAGATGGATGCCTCGCTGCTTTCCCTTTCCCGGGACGAAGAGGGCTGGAGGGGAAGCAGAACAGCCCGAAGGAGTGGGGGTTGGGGACACGACACCCTAAGATCAGGGCTCTGAGGCCTGAGGATGCCTAGCTGGGCTCTTCTCCCTGGACAGCCGCTAGAGGTCGCTGCTGCCCCTCTCTGTCTGGGACAACCCCTCGCTGGGGCCTGGAGCGCTTCTCTCCAGAGCAGCTCAGAGAGCATCCCATGAGGGCGGCAGGTGCCCCCACCTAGGGAAAGCCTCCAGACTCCCACTCTCATTTGCCCATTTTCTCAATTCAGAACCATTGCTGCGATGACCCTCTCCCCTCTCCTAAGAAGCCCACCTTGATTAGATGTGGCAGAATGATGACACAAGCTGAGCCCCTCCCCGTGCCAACCCCGGGGCTTCCAAACTCCACCTCAGACTGACGTTAAAACCATGCCACCGCTTCCAGGCAGGCTTTCATGATCTTCCCCACTTCCTTCCTCCTTCCCTCTCCCTCCTCCCTCCTCCCTCCCCTGCCCTGCAGCATGAGCTGTCCTGAGCCCCTCCTCTAGGCCCACCACCAAGTCCTGCCCCACCACACTACACAGTATTGCAATCTCTTAGGAGCCTATCTGCCTTCCTCTTGAGACAGAGGGTCCCAAGGTCTGTATGGTGCCTGCCTCACACTCAACACATTCTTGCCAAACCTTTGTACCAAGGGGTCTGCGTCTATTTATCTTTTTATCTTTTTTTTTTTTTTTTTGAGAAGGAGTCTCGCTCTGTTGCCCAGGCTGGAGGGCAATGATGTGCTCTTGGCTCACTGCAACCTCTGCCTCCTGGGTTCAAGCGATTCTCCTGCCTCAACCTCCCAAGTAGCTGGGATTACAGGCACCCACCTCTGTGCCCAGCTAATTTTTTTGTGTGTTTTAGTAGAGACGGTGTTTCACCATGTTGCCCAGTCTGGTCTCAAACTCCTGAGCTCAGGCAATCCACCTGTCTCAGCCTTTCAAAGTGCTAGGATTACAGGCGTGAGCCACAGCACCCGGCCCTATTTATGTTTTTAATTGGAAGATGTCAGCAACTCCTGCAGGTTTGATATTTCACTTGGGTGAATACCTGGCACCTCCTGCCAATGAAGATTGGACTAGATCATCACTTCTCAAGCCCTTCCTCAGTTAGGGTTCTAACTCCAGGGCAGAGATACAGCACCGGAGTTTTTAGATACTCCACACGGGATTTGGAGAGTTAGCTGGATTGACAGACCACCGATGGCATGCTCTAAGGTCGCTTTCTACTTCCGACATTCTCTGGTTCTAGGACTGGAGTGCTGTTGAACCCATTGCATAACTAATTAACTAAGATGGCGAGCAATCCCCTTCCACCCGCATTCCTGCCCGTACCAAGATGTTGTGCTCTGCGAGCTCCCGAGACCCTCCCCGGGCCAGGGGCCACCACAGCCACTCACCCTCGTCAGAGCCCGACTCGCCAGCATCTCAAAGGCTTGCACCACGTTGATGCCATTCTTGGCACTGACTTCAAAGTAAGGAATATCTTTCTCTCTGCACCAGCCTTGCGCTACTTCCTGGGGTACCTGAATGCGGGGAAGAAATAACCATGGTTCCTGTATTATCATCATCACCATCGCCACCATCACCACATTACATCATTGCCATTGTCACATCCCCACCGTCCCCACCATGCCCCCCACCACTCCCATAATTGAGAACCTTCCAAGTGTCTATACCTTTAAATATCAATGTAGGAGGTGGGAATTGTTAGCTCCATTTCACAGATGAAAAAATGGAGGCCTGGAGAAAACACGTCTTGCTCAGAGCATATGAGGCTGAGCAGGATTTGAACACAGGCCTGGCGGGATTGGAGCCCACTGCACGTTGCTGCCTTCCTAAGGCCTCAACTGAGCGTCTTCCGCCATTGCCTCCTTTGTCAGTCCCTTCAAAGGGGGCTGCACATGAGAGATGCCAGCTGGCAAGGGCAGGAAGGGAGGACTTTCTCCTCCAGGCCAGCGAGGTGGGCTCACACTCAGGAGGCCTGTTGCTGGGCAGAGACTCGGGTCTCAGCTGACCCTGCTTCCCCAGGGTAGGGTCCCAGGAACAAGTAATAAGCTCCTACTATGGGCCAGGCCCCGTGTTAGTGACTTTATCACATACGAACTCATCTCATCCTTTCCGAAACCCTGTGAGATGGGCGTTACCAGTTCTGCTTTATAGACAAAACACTGAGGCTCAGAGAGGTTCAGCAACTTGCCCCAGATCACGCAGCTGAGAGAAGGCAGAGCTTGTATGCAGCCCCAGCTCAGCGCTCCCCTGGCATCTGAGCTGCCCTCTACAGGGCACTGCATAAGAACGGTGCCTCACCTTTTCTGCCTCCCTCTGGGAGCTCAGGATCAGGAGCTCAGCTCTTGGCCTGGCACACATGAGCCACTAGGCAGAGACTGAATGACTCCCTCTCCGCCCACGTGAAATGGCTGTTCGATCTGTACTGTTGGCTTGGAGATGCTCTGGAAGCCCGTTGGGTTACTTCCAAAGACAATTGATCACCACCGAGTTTGATGTCTAATGATTTTGGGTAGGGGGAATGACCACATTTGCTGAGCCTGGTACTTTATAATCATGATTTCAGTTTACCTGGGGGAGCCAAGGTCTTCCTCATGGAGAAAGAACCCTTCCACCCCTCCCCTGGAGCACAGCGCAGGCAGAGGCAGATCAAACACCGCCCCTGTTGAAACTGTCTGTGGCTCCTGCAGGTTCTGGGAATGTCTGTCTCCTGGGATAAAAAGTTCCAGCTGATCTCAGCTGACCCTTTCCTCTGACTTATCACGACCAGATCCACCCAAGCCAAGCGCCTGGCCACCGCAGACTTTGGATCTCATTTCTCCCTGCTCTCCGTTTGGTTTGGAATGATTGCGTACAGACTCCGAAATACCATTGTGATTAGGCTGCAAGTCAACGTTCTTTTTATATTCCCGTCCTCCCCACCCCAACCTCAGAAAGCTGGCCTGGGAAGAAAGCTGCCCAGACAGTGTTTTCCACTTTTCTCCTCCAATCCCAGAGGCAGTTTCACGATTTTTAAAATCGTCTCATCTTTTATTTATAAAATGAAAGTTATTTATAATTTAGGCTCTGACTGAAAATAAGCTCAGGGTGTGGCACTTGGAGACACGGGAAGTATGACAATTCTGAATGTATTACTTGCCTTCACGTTGCTTTTGGTCAACAATATACTATTGACCTTTCACTTTTCTGGTGACAATTTCACTTGCTCATTGGAGGCCAAACATTTGATAAAATTTGTCCAGTTGGTGTCATTTTATTTATGGCACTTTTCCATCTCATATGCATTTGAGATAATTGATTATACAAGTGTTAAAATTAGCATGTCAAATACTAATTACTAAACCGTTAAACCATCACTAAAAATAACAAAGGACATTTTTAGAAAACATGATCTTAATTTTACGGAATCGCTGGTAAATCAGAAACTACCCACCTGAGCACAGAGCAAATAATTCATGCCCCAGTGAGTAAATTCCGGGTAGCACAGACACCAGCAAAGCTATTCTTTCTAATAAACTATTTTTTTTCACTATTATCTTCTGTAGAAGAAGCAGGGATTTTTTTTTAAAAAAAAAACTAAATCAGTTATTTCTTTAAAATTATTCTGGCTACATATGCCTGTTTATATTGCGATGAAATATACCTCACAAAATTTACCATTTTTAAATTAAACACTCTTTTTTTGAATTTTTTTGTTTGTTTTGGTCTTGGAGATGGGGGCCTCCCTACACTGCCTAGGTTGGTCTTGAACTCCTGACCTCAAGTGATTCTCTCATCTCAGCCTCCCACAGTGCTGGGTTACAGATCACGGGCATTTGGTACATTAATTCGTGGTCACGTTGTACATTCCCCAATATCCATCTTCAGCACTTCCTCATCTTCCTAAACTAGCAATATATATGTATTATAAATATATGTGTGTGTATATATATATATATGTCTATGTGTGTATTTATGTGTGTGTGTGTGTGTGTATATATATATACATATATATATATATATACATATATATATATATATATATATATATATATATATATATATATATATAATTTTTTTTTGAGACAGTTTCTTGCTCTGTCTACCAGGCTGGAGTGCAGTGGTGTAATCTTGGCTCATTGCAGCCTCTCTCTCCCACGTTCAAGGAATCCTCCCACTTCAGCCTTCTGAGTAGCTCAGACTACAGGTGTGCCACCACATATGGCTAATTTAAAATATACATATATGTATTTTTTGGTAGAGATGGGTTCTTGATATGTTGCCCAGGATGGTCTCAAACTTCTGGGCTCAAGTTATCCCCCATGTTTGATCTCCCAAAGTGTTGGGATTACAGGCATGAGCCACTGGGCCAGGCTGCAGTGTATTTTTAAATACTCATTTTCTTCTTAATGAGTAAGTAGGAGAAGCTGCTGTATTTTCCCAGCTGTCCCTTGGAGATAATAAGGAGGATCCCTTCCTGGCTCCATTATTTCCATTATGGAAATCTATCCTTCCTGTTATTACTCAGTCTCAGGAAGTCTGACCTCCACCCCACAGAGGAGAAAACTGCTCCGGGCCATATGGACCAGGTGGGTGGGTGTGAGCCTGGGTCTGTGGGATGGGCTTGAGGAGAAAGAGCCCCATGAGAGCATGTGTCTTGGGTCCCCTTCTCTATATCCACACCCAGCCAGGGACAGGTAGAGCCCTTGCCAGGTCTGTGCAGAATAAGGACATTTGAGGCCCGGCACCCCCAGTCTCCCCTCTTGGGGCTTTATAATTCCAGGTCTCAGAATTAAAGTCCTTCTGCTCTCTCCCACCACCTCCTCCTCTCCACTAACAACTCCTATTTCACTGTCGCTCAGTGACTCCTCCCCTCCCCGTCCTACTCCAACTCCCTACAAACCCCTTTCCTGGGCCTGCCTTGTTGAGAGACAGGTTCCCCTCTTCTCCACCCTCTCCTCCCTCCTCTCCTCCATCCTCCCCTCCATCCTATCCTCCCTCCTCTTCTCCCTCCTCTCCTCCTCTCTCTTCTATTCTCTACTCCCTCCTCTCCTCCCCTCTCCTCCATCCTATCCTCTCCTCTCCTCCATACTCTGCTCCGGCCTCTCCTCCATCCTCTCCTCTATTCTCTCCTCCCCTCTCCTCCTTCCTCTCCTCCCTCCTCTCCTCCATCCTCTCCTCCCTCCTCTCCTCCATCCTCCCCTCCATCCTATCCTCCCTCCTCTTCTCCCTCCTCTCCTCCTCTCTCTTCTATTCTCTACTCCATCCTCTCCTTCCCTCTCCTCCATCCTCTCCTTCCTCCTCTCCTCCATACTCTGCTCCATCCTCTCCTCCCTCCTCTCCTCCATACTCTGCTCCATCCTCTCCTCCCTCCTCTCCTCCATACTCTGCTCCATCCTCTCCTCCCTCCTCTCCTCCATACTCTGCTCCATTCTCTCCTCCATCCTCTCCTCCATCTTCTCCTCCATCCTCTCCGGGACCTCCCTGTCTGGCTGAACCCTGGCTTTTCTTAGGGCCATGCTTCCCCAGTGCCCCCTCTTGCCCTCCCCACTGGGGCTATTTGCAGACTCGACTCACCACACATCCCAGAGAGGGGATTGACTTGCCTGGTGCCTCACTGCCTCTTTCAAACCTTTGTTCTTTCTCTCTCTGAACACCAGAGCTCACCCACCCTGAGGCTTGGATTGGACCCCTCTTCCCCTGTGAGTCACCACCCGCCCTTCTCATCTTGCCAGGCGCCTCTCACTCACTTAGCACTTGCCATCTGGTGAGGCTTTCTCACCCCTCAACACGCAGCCACCACCTCTCATGGTAGCCTCAGAAACCCTTTGCTGCCCACAATCTCTCCACGTCAGCCTCTGTAAAATATGACACTTGGCCTCCTGTGCCCCGATCTCCTTTCCCTCAACCCCCTCAGGCCCTCCCTCCTGCTGCCCTGCTCCCCAGCCTCTGCCACCCCAGCCCTGGCCCCTTAGCCTTCCCCAGTCCCTCTTCCTTCCTTCATGGTTTCTCGGTGTCCTCACAGCTCTGTCCCTCAGCTGCTGTTGGTTGGAAAAGACTTAGTCCAGGTTCCTTGCTCCTGGTTTGTACCCCCACACAGACCCCACCTCACACTCATGGTCTCCTTCAGTGGAGTCCTTGGTGTCACCCATCAGCTCTTGTCCTTGTCCCCAGGTAGCTCCTCCCCAGAATAACCGGCAAAGCTTCCTCATGGTTTGTAAGCCTCGTATTGGTTTCCTCCCTCTCAATAAAAGATGCACCTCTTATTTCACGGATTCTGCCTTGAGCTCCCCCAGCTTCCCTCCCCACACCCTACAGCATGAAACAAGATGGAAGTTAAAAGGAAAGTTTTGGCAGAGGTACAATAAGACAGGTATAAAGCAGGTGGAGACAGTCCCCCTTGGGTACACATTCCCAAAGTCTCATGGTGAAGACTCTCTTGGATGACTCTAAATTCCACAGCATGGATATAAAAGCTTAATAATGAGGATTAGGAGGGATTTACCTGGAGAGAGTTGTGCTGTGGGTACAACAACCCCTGCCTCTCCCAAGAAAAGGAGCAGGAAGGCCTCACCTCTAACTGAAAGATGGCGTTGAGGACTCACTATCATATGACCCCTGGAGTTTGGTTGGCACGGTGGATAGGTGTCTGACACACACCTGAGGTATCTGAGGCAAGAGACAATGGGGCAGAGGGGAAGAGGCTGCACTGGGCACCAGCTATCCTTACCCCTAAGTGGAGCCAGAATGCATGAGTGTGCCTTGTGAAGGAAAGGTGGATTCAACAGAGAGAGAGCCAGGCTGGGACAGGCTAAATCCCACCTAGAAGACTGCTTGGAGGAAAAGGTGATCTCCATGGGGGTGGGGATGCCAAAAGTTAGGGGTTGAGGAGAGGAATGCAAGGCCCTGGTCATGAGAGGTGAAGTGAAATGTTCCCAGTGGAGGCTTCCTAAGGACCCACAGGGTGACCCACCGAAGAGAGAGCTTGCAACACCTGTCAGGCCCGGAGAGGGCAAGGCTGTCTTATGACAGTACCAGTCAAATGAGAGTTGCCCTGTTCTCCTGAACCTCTTCTCCTTCTTCCTCCTTCACTCCTGACAGGGTCTGAAACCAGAATTACCACTCCAGATAAGAGGAGGAAGTGTGGGCATCAAGGTTGGCAGTGAGGTTCTAAGGACCTACTCCCTCTCTTAGACCACAAGGTTCTCACGCACAGCTGGTCCCAGTGGGGGAAGAAATGGAGGCTCCTTGTCTTTGAAGGAAATTAGGACTTTACTGATTGTCCAAGGCTGGATATTTGTAATTAGAGAATTGACACAGGGTTTACAACCTGAAGTGACCACAGACCCGACGACTCCTAGATTATCTATTTCCAGCAAGGGCTTCTCCTTTGAAATTTCATTCTTGTGCGTTCAAAGCCTGCTGGTCATTTCCAACTAGTTCTACAAGTTCCTCAAACTCGGCCTGTCCAAACCAAAAATGTTTCTTTCTCTAGGAGCCAGAGGCCCCCTCTCTGCAGATCACAGCTTAGTTGGAAGCACCATCTCTCCCTCCCTTTCTCCACCCGTAAACACACTTGGTCATGCCAAACGATGCCTTATTTCTATTGCTTTCTCTATTTGAACCATGGTGAAAGTGTAGTTTAGACAGGATGATCCAGTTCCCCATCACTTTTCTGTATTTGAAACTCTAAAAAGAGAAACTTGGTTCAAACAGCTCTTTCTGGCAGTGTCTGGACTTTTGACCCAAGAGCATCCTTTACAAATTAAGTCTACCTATATTCTTTTTTCAGTAGTAGGCAAGGATTAAAAATGCTCTCTTCCCAACAGCCCTGTGATGGTAAACACCTCCACAAGCAGGGTCACTGCAGTCACGGAGTAGGCCAGCTGTCAGGCGGGTACCCCAATGGTCTGGAATATGCTTAAGCTAATAAAAAAATTACTACTTCCTCAGAAAACTTGTATATCCAAGAATTTATAACTGCAGACTCCCACCTTGACCCGATGCTACAGATTAGTTGAAATTCCACTGAGACCGGCCTCTAATGCTGTAACTCCTCCGTTCGCTGTCTCTGGACAAAATCACCTTCCGTTCTCAACTGATATCATGCTGTTTATTCAGCCCAGAACCCAACTCTTCCAGGAAACCTGTCCTATATTCTAGGCTTGGGTAGATGCCCCTTTACTGTAGTCCCTAAATACCCAAGGTATATCTCTGTTATTTCATTTACCATATCGTACCATAATTATCTTTTTATTTTACTTTATAATTATCTTTTAAAGTATCTGTGTCCGCTACTGGACTGTGAAATTCCTGAAGTAAGTAAGGACTATACCTGATTCAGCTCTGTGTGTGTGGGACCTAACGCAGTGCCTGGCACATAGTGGGTGCTCACATCATGTTTGTTGAATGAATAAATGAACAAACAGTACCTTCCGGTCTGCCAGATCGATTTTGTTCCCCAACAACACCATGGGGTAGGACTGCTCCATGGGGACAATCTTGGCCAGAACGTCACCCCGCCAGATATCCAGGGCTTCAAAAGACTCCAGGTCGGTGACATCAAACGCTAGGATACAGCCATCGGAACCTTTGTAGAACGTGGACACCATGGAGCGGAACCGCTCCTGACCGCCAGTGTCCCAGATCTGGAGGAGAAAGCAGCCGCCCCACGGGCAGTGATGAGGCTGGAAGTAAGCTCAGCTGGGTTACATCATGCTAAGGCTTCCTTTGCTGGGTAGCAAGCCCTGGTACAGGTGCACATGGTTCTTTCACACAGAGGCATCTTGACCCTCCCACCCACATATACTCCAACACCTTTGGGGTAACACTTAACATCCTGAGAGTAAATTCACATCTGAGCTCTCGTTTTTCCCCTGGGTCATCAAGGTGGGGGCTATTATTCTCGTCTGACAGATCTGGAAACTTGGATCTTGGGAATGTCTTGCCTAAGATCACCTGCCAAGTTTTCCAGAGAACCTGAGACTAGGCGTGGGGTCTCTCAACTCCTGGATTAGTGCTCTTCCTTCTAGATTGGGCATCAGCAATTTTTTTTTTTTCTGTAAAGAGCAGATAGTAAATATTTTAGGCTTTGCAGGCCATACTGTCTCTGTATGCCAATTATTACTCAACTCTGCCATTGTAGTGCATAACATGATAAGTTAATCAATGGGTGTGGCTGTGCCCCAGTGAAGTCTTATTTACAAATATAGGAGGTGGACCAGATTTGGCCCATGAGCTGAAGTTTGCCCATCTCTGCTCTCGACCATTCTAGCTCTGGTGCACATTGGCTCCATGAGTGGCTGTCGAGGGGTGGGGGTGATTTTCAGTGTATGTATGTTGAAGAGGGAAAAGGAGGGCTTCTTACCTGTAGCTTCAAAGTTGTGTCACCCAATATAATAATCTTTGAGAGGATGCTGGCCCCCAGAGTGGTCTGGTATTCCTCGTAAAATGTCTTGTGCACATATTGGTGAAGGAGGGAGGTCTTTCCCACACTGAAGAAAATTCCAGACACATGTGAACTCACACATGCTTCCATACCATTCTCAGAACCTTACCAGGCCCCTCTTGCCACTGTCTCTCCTTGAGATTCGTAATTGCAAATTTCGGTGGTCCATGGACCACACTTTGAGTAGCAAGGGAGTAGGAAATGGTTTCTAGAAGTAGAAGCTGATCGAAGTGAGCAGAATTGTCGGGAGACAGTGGAGTATCTTACAGTGATGGTCAGGTTTTTTCTGTGTGTGTAGGAGGTGGGAGGACGGATAGATGCTAAATGACTTGTCTAATTCACACAGCTGGTTACTGCAGAGTCACTGCAGATCTGGGACTAGAAACCATCCATTTATGTGCAGCTGCTTTCTCCCAACTAAGTTCTCTTTTGGGGTGTGGGATACACTTGCTGGTGCCGCTCTGAATCAGAAAGGGACCTATGGGGGATGGGAACACACCAGGAGGTCTCACTGTCCCTGGGTGAGGGGCTGCATCCCAATTCCCAGAGCTGACTTGGCTTACCCTATGGCTCCGACAATAATGAGTTTCAAGTCCACCTTCTTCCGGGGATTCATGGAGGGGCTTCAGAGCCTGTAAGGAAACAGAGGTCATCCACTTGCTGGTCAGTGTTTCTTGCAGCCATTGTCACTCTGACAGTGGCTTCTGCTTTCCCCTTTTCAATGGGCAAATGACTGCCCTGGGCCCAGGACTGGGTGGGGTAGTTCTTCGAAAGAGGCACATCATTCAGCGATTCTCTTACACCTTCTCCCTCGCCTTCCCTGGGGGCCTCCCCAAAGCTGGAAGGGTGATGACCCTCCAGGACAGGCAAATCTCTCATCCCTCTGCTCTACCAACCCTGCTCTTGGAGGCAGTCTGAAGTGCCCAGAAGACAGGACAGGATTGAACAGAGGCCTCACGGACAGCCCAGTGTGGAGCCAGGGATGGAGGGCCACGCAGGAAGAAGAGATGGGGGTGAGCAGGACAAGGGGTCCATTGTCAGGACTGCCCAGAGGCTTTGAATGGAAGACGGCCCCTCCCCCAGCCCAAGGTCTGGCTGCAGTTGCAGAATCAAAGGCTCCTCTCTAATGCAGCTGGCGGGGCTGTAACTGATACATGTTTCTGGAAAGCTATTGGCAGCAAGTGTTGAGAGCCTTAAAAATGTTCCCGCCTTCCACTTCTAGGAATTTGCCTTAAAGAAATTATTCGAAATGTGGATCAAGACTCTTGTTCAAGAATGTTCTTCACAGTACGGTTTATAAATAGCCAATAATAAAATAGTGGTTAAATCATAGCACACAATGAACTATTAAGCAGTCATTAAATGGAGTTTTTGAGACTATTACAATAATATGGGGAAATGCTCACACCCTAGGATCTAAATAAAAAACAAGATGCTAAACTGTACACACAATACCACCCAATACTTACAGGAGTAAGTATTACTTGTACAGATAAAGGCCTGGGAAGAAAGGAAAGAAATATATTAAAAACTCCCACAATTTCGCTACAGGATACATAGGTAAAGGAAATGAAATCAGTATGTTGAAGAGACGTCTACATGCCATGTTCACTGCAGCACTGTTCACAGTAGCCAAGATATGGAATCAACCTAAGTGTCCATCAGTGGATGAATGGGAAAAGACAATGTGGTGCATGTGCACAGTGGGGGCTGTTCCGTTTTTACAAACACTTACAATTTATGACAATATGGGTAAACCTGGAGGACCTTATGTTAAGTGAAATAACCCAGACAAAGAAAGACAAGTATCATATGATCTCACTTTTATGTGGAATCTAAAATAATTGAGCTCATAGAAGTCGAGAGTTGAACAGTGGTTACCAGGGGCTGGGCTGGGGTGGGCAGCTGGGGAGATATGGTCAAAGGATAAAAACTTGCGGTTAGACAGGAGGAGTGAACTCAAGAGATATATTATGCAGTATGGTGACTTTCATTAACAACAATGTATTGTACTCTTGGAAATTCCTACTAGAGTATGTATTAAATGTTCTCACCACTAAAAAATAAGTATGTGAGGTAATGCAGGTGTTAATTACCTCCATTTAGCCATTCCACAATGTTCTCACATTTCAAAACAACATGTTGTACATGATAAATGGGTACAATTTTTATCTGTCAATTAAAAATGAAAGTGATTAATTCTGGGTGGTAGGAAATTACATGATTTTAATTTTTTTTCTCTTTGCTTTTTAATACTTTCCATTTTTTAGCAACAAATATGTGGGGTTTTTTTTTTTTTTTTTTTGAGACAGAGTTTTACTCTTGTTGCCCAGTCTGGAGTGCAATAACGTGATCTCAGCTCACTGCTATCTCTGCCTCCTGGGTTTAAGTGATTCTTGTGCCTCAGCCTCCTGAGTAGCTGGGATTACAGGCATATGCCACCATGCCTGGCTAATTTTTTGCATTTTTAGTAGACAGGTTTCTCCACGTTGGTCAGGCTGGTCCCAAACTCCTGACCTCAAGTGATCCACCTGCCTCAGCCTCCCAAAGTGCTGGGATTACAGGTATATGAGCCACCACGCCCAGCGACAAATATGTCTTATTCCTAGAAGAGAAATGTAAATGCATATATATAAGTGTGTGTGTGTGTTTGTGTGTGTGTATCTTTTTTTTACAAGGTATAGCAAAACTATTGTAGGAGACATACCTAATTGGCCCTTTGTTTTACCCATACATACACATATGCATATGCACTATCCCCAACTCCTGGGTCTTTTGTCTTTAGATGCACTAAGCATGACAAGTAAACCTTGATTTGACTCTGCTCAGATGAAGTTTCAAAAGTTGGCCAGCTTGTGTTTCCTCTGGTACTTGGAAAAAGCTGTAAATATGACATCCTGAGGCCTTGGTTCTGATTCTCATTTTGCCACTTTGTGACCTTGGGCCAGTTACTTTCCCTCTCTGAGTATTGGCTGTCCAACTGGAGAATGAGCCAGCCCCAAAAGATTCAAGATGCCTTCTTGGTGAAAAATGCTTTATCTACTGGAGCTGGAGCTCACTGGCCATGAGAGCTGTGCTTGGGACCCAAAATGGGAAACCCCCAGAGACCTAGGATTGTTAATGTCCCCTTCATGAATTATGTCACGGACTGTATTAGTCTGTTCTTATGCTGCTATAAAGAACCTCCTGAGACTGGGTAATTTATGAAGGAAAGAGGTTTAACTAGTTCCACATGGCTGGGAATGCCTCAGGAAACTTAAAATTATGGTGGAAGGGGAAGCAAACACATCCTTCCTTACATGGTGGCGGGAGAGAGAAGCACAGAGCAAAGTGGGGAAAAGCCCCTTATAAAACCATCACATCTTTCGAGAACTCACTATTATAAGAACAGTAAGGAGGAACCACCCCCATGATCTAATCACCTCCCACAAGGTCTTTCCTCCAACACGTGGGAATTATAATTTAGATTACAATTCAAGATGAGATTTTGGGTGTGGGCAAAGCCAAACCATATCATGGACCAAAGGTGATTTGAAGCTCTGCTCAGAGCTGTTTGTCCCAGGAGCTAGAGTTGGAACTTCTGCTCTAACCCAGGAGGGCTGTGTTGGCATGGTGAGCAAAGGGTCTTCTTGACAGTCCATGCATTTATGCAGCAAATGCCTACATGCCTACTGCATGCAAAGTCTCGCACTAGACACTGGGAGCAGCACAGAGATGGAGTAAATAGGAACCCACCATAGGGTGTCATCAAGGAAGCAAGGACAGGGGCTGTGTGAGAGACACATAACAGTAGGTTGCTATGCGCAATGATAAAGTGCTCATACAGATAATAAAAGGCAGCATACTTATCAAAAAATGGGCAAAGAACATGAACAAGTTACCGATTGAAATCTTATTAAGAATTAGTAAGCTTTGAAAAGATACTCAACCTTACTATCAAGGAAATAAACATTTCAAAATACCATTTATTTTCACCCAGTAAAGAGGCAAAAATTTAAGAAGATTGATGACAATATTTAGGATTGGCAAGTGTGTTGGGGGAAACGGTCTTGTATATTGTCAATAGAGTATGAATTAGCACAGTCTTTTTGGAAGGCAATTTGACAATATCAAAACTGAATATGTATACAACCCAGGTTCTCATTCTAGGAATCTGTCCTACAGAAATACTCACGCATATGCTCAAATACATATGTGTACAAAGATGATTGCTAAAGCATTGCTATAATCTGACTGTCCATCAGTAGGAGACTCTCTACAGAAATTCTGATCCATTAATACTCTGGAACAATTGGCTGCTTTATTATTTATTTATTTATCTATTTAGAGACAGGGTCTCATTCTTTTGCCCAGGCTGGAGTGCAATGGCATGATCGTAGCTCCCTGCCACCTCAAATTCCTGGGCTAAAGTGATCTTCCCGCCTCAGCTTCCCAAGTAGCTGGGACTACAGGTGTAAGCCATGATGCCTGGCTGATTTCTTATTTTTCATTTTTTTGTAGAGATAGGGTCATGCTTTGTAGCCCAGGCTGGTATCAAACTCCTGGCTTCAAGTGATCCTCCCACCTCAGCCTCTCAAAATGTTGGCATTACAGGTGTGAGCCACCACACCTGGCCAAGGGCAGTTTTAAAAAGATTAAATAATGAAGTGGAAAGTCATACGTAATGCTTTTAAATAAGAAAAAAGAAAATCGCTGAATATTTTATATAGTGTGATACAGAAAGCCAGAGGTAGATTTATACTAAATGATTCATAAGAGAGATGGGAAAGGTAAATTAGAGGCCAACAGGTATTACTTTATGTCATGTATGTTTTGTTTTAAAATTTGTTACACAAACGTAAGTTGTTTTTGTAATTGAAAAATACTGGCGGGGCGCGATGCCTCACGCCTGTAATCCCAGCACTTTGGGAGGCCGAGGCAGACAGACCACAAAGTCAAGAGATTGAGATCATCCTGGCCAACATGGTGAAACCCTATCTCTACTAAAAATACAAAAATTAGCTGGGCATTATTGGGAACCTGTAGTTCCAGCTACTCGGGAGGCTGAGGCAAGAGAATTGCTTGAACCCAGGAGGCAGAGGTTTCAGTAAACCAAGATCACGCCACTGCACTCCAGCCTGGGCGACAGAGTGAGACTCCATCAAAAAAACAAAGATCAAATAATCATTTAATATTTCTTTAAAAAGATGTGTGGATGGCAGCACAAAGTAATTTGAGCATGACTTTCAGGTAGGACAAATTGCTTTTGTATCTGAGCAAGAGAGCAAGTCTGTCCAGTGCCATGGAGTGATCATGAGTGCAGGACTCAGAATTCTTAACCCGCTCCACACATTTGTGTCCTTGGGTGAGTTACTGAACCCTGGGGCATCTGTTCCCTCATGGGTAAAATGGACATCACTTGTGGCTGTGGCTTCCTCTGCAGGTGGCATGTGTCATGATCTTACAGCACAACAGGCTCCCCAACTTGGCAAAGATCCAGATAATTGTTTACCGACTAGGAGAGAGGGTGAGTCTAGAGACCAGAGCCCTGGTTATGCTTGCCACTTCCGATGGTGTAAAACCCTCCACCATGGCGACTGCAAGCCACCAGCGTGGAGCCTGCTCCAGCACACTCCTGCAAGGACCTCAAAGGTCATTTATGCCAAGCACTACCCTGAGCTTGAGTCATTTCTTCCACATTCATGAAAGGTAGAGCCAGACCTGGCCCATGGAGCTGCTTCCTCCTCCTAGGAGTATTTCTCCTGAGGGCCACACAAAAGTGCTCAAGATCCTTGTAAGTTACCTTGCTTTAGAGCTCCCACATCCCACTGCCTCCCTGGTTCCTTCCCCTGGATGATCACTCAGGGTGTGCCCTCACTGCAGGTTCCCCTACCCCATCCCAGAAGGGCAGGCGTTTGCTGAGGCTGCTATTTTATAAAAGCCCGGTCCTTGGGCCCAGCATCACTAAGAGCAACCAGAGAGTGACTGGGACAGGTCACTGTGGGCAGTGGGGGCGGCTTGTGGGGTGACACAGGCTGGCTTGCCTAGGAGGCACATGCTGATCTCATATGGCGGTCAGAGTCCCTTTCCAAGTCACCTCTGCTGCCTTTGGCAGTAAGCCTCCTCCCGCCCACTCAGCTGACTCAGATGCTTCAAACCAGGGAATCCTCCTAGAGTCCAGGCTGAGTCATCCTCTACTGTTAAGTAACAGTGAAAAGCAGGATTGAAATGCAGGACAGTGCCTTCAGCCAGCCCCGGTCCATACAGAGCAGAACTTGCGGCAACTCACTCCCCACTGGAGGTGCCCAACTCTTCCCCCCTCTTGCCTGGCAGCACTTGTAAACCTGGAGTCCTGGTCCTTCCCATTTGCCAAAGCTACATGGTAGCTCAGCTCCTGTGGAGGAAGAAGGACTGAGTTGTTACCAAGCCCCAGGGCCTGGAACCAGCCCTCCAAGGACCCTTGGACCCCCTTTGCTCTCACTTCTGCCTTCCTTTCTCTCCCTACCCTGCTGGATCCAACCTGAAACCAGGCACAGTCTTCTGTCACATCTGTGTTGGGTGGGGTATCACTTCTGCTGACAGGAGACGAGTGAGCAGGGCAGGTGAGGGTTCTGAAGAGACAGTCTCCCGCCCCCGTGGTACTGTCTTCCCTGGCTCTTGTCCACTTTCAGCACCTCCCCTCCCGATCCCATACCTTGGAGAAGGACAAATATACCCACGCTAAAAAAATAATGGGACCTACGATCTTGGGAGCAAAGTTTGTCTGTGAGAAGAGGCTATGTAGAGAGCACAGGGCTTTGTCGTCTCCCAGTAAAGCTCACAAGTCCGCCCTACCCACCTCAACCCTAACGGGTCTAGACCTGCTCCCTCCGGGAAGTGCACCCACAGCTCTGGTTTCGGGAGGCTCTGTGCTCTTCTTCTTCAAGTTGCTTGAGGGAATTAGTCTTGTCTCCTCGAGTAGACTGTTCATGCCTGGAGGGCAGGACTGTGCCTCACACCTCTGTGTATCCCACTAAAGAGCCTGACCAATGCTGGGATTCTAGAAACTTCCATGAACAGCCATCCATCCACTCATCCATCCATCTGTTTATATGTTCAGCATAGACAGTGCCGCTTACTACACACCAGCACTGTGTAGGTCTGAGGATACAGACAAATTACTATCTCCATGGGACCTTTGTGGTGAGAGATTGATCTGTAAGCCCAAAGAAATTATTTGTGTTAATACATAATACCTAGCAATTATAGAGGATGTGCAGTTTATGAAATGCCATTAAAGCCCAGTGGAGTCCTGGGTCAAGAACAACTAGTTGGTGGTAAACTGGGTAGAATGCAGATCTGTACAACTCTATTCATTGGCTCCCCTGGCATTGCAGCACTGGGCAAAGAGAAATATTTATGATTTAGAACAGGAGTGATAATTTCCTCCTCCAGGGGCCAAGCTTCGCCTGAGGAAACCCTTGGGCAGTCACGGTTCCATCCCAGAAGGTACTCTGTTGATATCACAAAGGGACTCTGGGTGCCAGCAGGGTTTTGCCCTCCTGTAGGGCTCTAGTTTCTGGCAGGTCCTGTAGGCTGGAGGCAGCAGCGCCGCCCTCTTCTGATGGGCCGGCAGCTGCGTCCTGGGACTGACAGCCCTTGTGGGTCCCATGGCTGGGCCCCAGCTCTTCGCACAGGCAGTGAAGTCCTTTCTTGCTGCCACACCCTGGGAGTTTCTCCAGGGTGGGAGTCTTTGGGCTGGATCTAAACTCTGCAGCTGCCAGATCTTTGCAGTCCCTGCCTCCGCTCCTCCACCCAAACACCCAAATAACTCTCAGGGCTGCAGGGGCAGACAGGACTGGGACAAACTCCCAGGCACTTACAGCTGTGGCTGTGTAGCACTCGGCCTCCGCTCCGAGGACAGCTGGGAGTCCTCTCTCAGTCTGGGGTCTCTTCTTAGAGCAGTAGTCTCAGCAGTGCCAGGGAAAAGGCTTTGTGATAAAGACAGGCAAAAAAAAAAGTCTGTTGAAGCCACGCCACTTCCCTCTGAGTTTTCCTCCTCTCGCTCTCGTGCACAGACTTGGGAAAGTTGCAAAAGAGGCTGGGCCGGGTGACCTCAGCTGTGTGGGTGGAGGGGGTGGAGTGGAATGGAAAAGCTAGGCTCCAGAGCCGTCCAGATTTGGGGCCCTCACGAATTTCATTTATAGGGACCCTGGTCCATGGTGATGAGGGTGGGAGCTGTGGGTCACGGGGCCTGCAGGGTAACGTGCCCCATTGTGGGCACCATAAGAACCTCAGGTTGGCTTTAGAAGCTTTTGCTTCTGCTGCTGGAAGCCACCCAGTAAAGGAGCCCATTGTTTTCTTTGAGGTTTTAGATACACACGGGTAGAAGATTCAGTCCTATCCCCAGCCTGGTAGGAAGAGGTTTTGATCTTGACGTCTTGCCTTTACCCCGATACCTGTACACACACACACGCACACACACACACACACACACACACACTCCTCTCCCACTCCAACACACAGCACACACATAAATAACACAGTACATGCCACATACCACGCACCACACACACTATACACACATACACACTCCTCCCCCACTTCAACACGGCACACACAAATAACACATATACATGCCACGCATCACACGCACTACACACACACCCCACAGGCACACCACAGACAACACCAATACATACCACACACAATAGACTCACCACACATACACACCACATACACAAACACCACACACACCACACATGGATCACACAAACACACCATACACATATCACACATATACACCACACACACACCACACATATACACTGCACACAAACACCACACATATATACCACATACTACACACACACCACACACACTACACACAAACATCACATATACGTATCACATACCACACACAACAAACACACCACACATACCTACTACACACAACACACACTACACAAACACACTACACATACCAAACAGAACTCATACACTACACCACACACAGCACATATACACACCACACACAAACATTACACATACGTACCACACACAACACACACTACATAAACATACCACACATACACACCATACACAAATACCATGCATATGTACCACAACACACAAAAAACACAAACACCCCATATACACAGCCTACATACATACCACATACAACATACACACAACACATACACCACACACAGACACATTACATGCATACCACACACAACACAAACTGCACACATACACATCACACATACATGTCACACACAACACACATACTACACAAACACACCACACACAACATGCATACACATTCACACACAGAAACAACACAAATACATACTACACACAATATACATGCAAATCACACACAGACATACATGCATATTGCATGCAGAAACAACACACATACATACCACACACCACATACACAAACAACATATATACATACCACAGACAACACACATCACACAAACACATCACACACACCCATGCCCCCCCACCACACATGCGTACATTAAACCCCACACCAGGCTTGTGAGATGTGAAGCAAGCCCTGACCTCTCCTCTCGAGTGAGGATTATGACCCAGCCTGAAATACCCGGGAGACCACAGCAATTTAAAACGCTGCCGGCATGCGGCTAATTTGGTATCTCTTTGAGCCGCCTGGAACTATGCCTAGAATCGCTATGACTGGCGGATGAAAGGAGAAGAAGTGAGTTTGGGCAGGCCTCGGCTGGGGATGTCAGGCCTCACTGGAGCCCTTCCGGGCATGCAATGCATTGGGGGCCCCCTTCCATCCCCACATCTCTTGTGAGGTGGGATTTTGCCTCCTTGGGGCGCGTTCTTCATCTAATAATCCTCTTGGTCAGAGAGTTCTTCCTTGTGTCCAACAGAAGTCTCTGCGTGTGCTCCGTAGCTACTGTCTATGTCTCATCTGGCCGATTACACGGCACAGTGCTCAGGGGGGCTGCACAGCACGAGTGTCCTTGCATCCCGCACTGGGTGGCTCGCGGTGCCAGGTACAGGCCTGGCCTGTGTATGTTGTGTGTGGCTTCTTCAGGGAAGAAAAGTTGAAGCTTATTTCCTTGTTCCAATTGGTGAATGTGCCTGGAGAGAGGAGGCAAAGGTTTCCATGGGCAGCAGCACTGGACGGCACACACCGAAGCTGGAAATCCTCCACTCCAGATCATGCTCACCCCAAATATCCCAGTCGGTGACTTGGGAAAGTGGGCATCAGGCCACCCTCAGGCCAACCAGTAATTCTTGATGACTGACGTGTTCTTAAACTGTTGCCCTTTAGAATTTCCCGATAGTCTTCTACTTTTTTCTGAGGCCAGGTTTTAAGTGAACACGTGTGTGTGAGTGTGTGTGTGTGTGTGTGTGAGAGAGAGAGAGAGACAGAATTAGATAGTGAGCCCTCATAGAGGTGTAGAGGTGCATTTGACCCTCTTTTAGAGAATACATGGGAGTTCCCGTGGGCCCGCTGCTGCCTAGGGAACTTTGGGAATGGGAAGTGAACTGTCCATGCTGGTCCTCACAGCCTTTGCACATGGGACTGAAACTGGTACTTTCAGGGTCTATTTGCAGAACTATCCTAACACCTTTGGGAGCCAAGTCGCCAGCCACCCCCAGGCTGTAATCCCTACTTCCTCCAGCCACATGGATGAAAAGTCAGCAACTTCCCTTCTGTTCCTGTGACACATGCTCCAGAGGAGCATGATGTCAGCGTCGACCCTGCAGAAGAGGCCCTGACACCACATTCCCTCACTGCTTCCTTTCTTCCCTCCTGCGGGTGTTCATTCAAGAAGCCTGTCAGATCCTTTCGGGGGTGCAGAAATGGAGAATTGCATTTTATCCGCGGAAATAAAACATGGGGCGAATAATGGCATAAGAAACGCAGCTTAAGGGCTGTGGGGATTTAGAGGAGGGAGAGATTAGTTCTAGTTGGGAGATGTCAAAGAGAGCTTTGTGGAAAGAAGGCATTTGAACTGGAGCTTGAAGGATGCTGAGGATAGCAATGTGCAGATGCGTGGTGAATGGAGCAGAGTGTCAGGTTCAATATGCAGAGAAGTGATGTGGGGCCAGGGAGTGGAGATGCTGAACCTCCGGCTGGCAGAAGAGAGTGTACGGGAAAGGCTCCAAGTCATAGCTGAGCACCTTCCCGGTTCATCCATGGGCTGAGATTTCGGTCTCGTGTCTCACAGCACTGCATCTGACAGCTTTTCGCTGTTATCTTAACACTCATTGAAAGGGAGTCATTTTGGGGAAACAGCACGTTCCTTTGATGAACAGAGGAGAAAGAATCTTGAGACTAAATGTACAAGTAAGAAAATCAGAATGATTCCATTTGGTGCAGGGTAGACTAGATGTCCAGGGAGAACAGGTGGCCCAACTGAGGCAAGGCCCTGAAGAGCCCTGAAAGTTGTGTCAGCTTGGATTGCATTTGGCATGCAGCAGGGGATCGTTGTGAAGTGTACGGCAGGGGAAGGGTGTGATTAGAGCTGGGCTTCAGAAGTATTTACCTGTGGCGGGAAATTAGAGATCTGGAGAGACCGATGGGGTTGCAGGAGGATTTTATTTAATGCGATTACAGGCTCAGTGGAATCGCTTCCTAATTTTGAGCAAAGCACAAGGAAAATGGGGCACCATTTATGCACCTAGTTGGTACAGGATGAGGAAGCCAGAACAAAGAACAGTTAATTAACTTGTGACATGTTTTGTGATGGACTTTACATTTGAAAAGTAACATTTTAAGAAACACATTCCATGGTCTTGAGCCTGTTTGCTTTGTGACCTTGCAGCTGGTGATCAAGAAACACAGGAACTTTTAGATGCCTGGGAACTTTGCTGAGAATGTGGGAAAGATACATAAGGCTAAACGGTTTACAGGGAGGCAGTTTAATATTCTACCTTCGAGCTGGGGAGGTGTTATGTTAAATGGCACACAACATGACAAGATTTACTTTATTACATAACAACTGCAAATTGTAAGGTTTTGTTTTACTATTATTGCTATTATTTAATCCCCGGAGAGCAAGAGACAGCGTCAGTGCCAGGATGTTCCTGGAATATTTCTGGTGAAAGGTAATGACTTTCGGAGGTGGGGGGGCACGGAAATAGGTCACAGAATCATTTCTGTGGCAGAACCAGCAGTGGCATTGTGAAGACCGAATTGCTAACTGGTTCAAGTGGACGTTGTCTGGCTTAGGCATCAATTTCACACTGCAGCCTCCACCGTGAGACTCCTGGCCAGCACCAGGCCAGCACATTCAACGGCCAGGGCAGCTCTGGCACAGAAGCCACCTTCAGAAAGCCTGCAGGGGTGCTGCCTAACAACAGGCTCCTACATGGCTCTTGGGGTGCTTTGTCTCAGATGAAAAATCATAAAGCCATTTTCTCTAGGGCTTTGTGACTTTGATGAGATTCGCCCATGCGGAGTGCAGGTCTGTGGCCTGATGAGCACAGGCCTGTCAGCTAGGAAAATGTTTACATATGTGCAATGTCACTGCATCCTCACAATGACCCCATAGAGCACCGTTGTCCCTTGGTATAACAGGGGGTTGGTTTCAAGACCCCCAAGCATACTACAATTTGAGCACACTAAGTCCTGCAGTTGGCCCCGAAGAGCCCACATATAGGAAAAGTCTGTCCTCCACATACATGGGTTTTGCATCCAGAGAATACTGGTTTTCTTTTTTTCTTTTTTTGAGACAGAGTCTCTCTGTGTTGCTGAGGCTGGAGTGCAGTGATACAATCTTGGCTCACTGCAACCTCTGCCTCCTGGGTTCAAGCAATTTTCCTGTCTCAGCCTCCCAGGGAAGCTGGGATTACAGGCACCTGCCACTATACCCAGCTAATTTTTGTATTTTTAGTAGAGACAGGGTTTCACCATGTTGACCAGGCTGGTCTAAAACTCCTGACCTCAAGTGATCCACCTGCCTCAGCCTTCCAAAGTGCTGGGATTATAGATGTGAGCCACTGCACTGGCCAAATATTAGATTTTTAATCTGCCTTTGGTTGAAAAAAAAAAAATCTGTGAATAAGTAAACTTGTGCAAGTCCAAACCTGTGTTGTTCAGGGTCAACCGTAGTTCCTATTCTCATGCCCATTTGACAGATGAACAAACTGAGGTGCAGAGGTCCCACAACTGATGCTAGGAATGAAGTCTGGGCCTGTCTCACTCCAGAGCCGGGGTTGTTAACTGTTCTACTATAGCGCTTTGATAGCTTGTTTGGCTCAGGCTGTTCTAAATTGACTTTAAAAGCAATAATTTGGTTTAAAAGGCAAAATAAAAGTAAAAACCAAACAAAAAACATACGTGTGCATTGTGTAGTTGTAATCTACTCTGAGCACGACACCCAAAGAGGAAGGGAAGTTACCAATCTGAGCCAAGTGCTTCCACCCAGGTAAGGTCATTGATTCTTCCCGACAGCTCTGAGAGGTGACCGTCTTAGAGACATGAAGTCACTACCTGAGGCCACTGAGCACAGATGTAAATCTAGGCTATGTGACCTTCAGCGTGGTGTGACTTCTGTGATCCTCGTAGTCAAAAACTGGCAGCCAGGGCCCCTCCCAGTTATCTTGCAGGTTTTTGAGAACTCCATTTAGTTTCTGGCATAAAATAAATACTTATTGTATTGGATTGAATTAAACCCCACCCGAACCTAACGTTTGTTAAGAGAAGATCTGGTAATTAAATGGACACTGCATAGATGTTAGAAGAATGTGAGCTCTCTGCAATGACAGGGAAGCTACTGTTAAATGAAAAGAAAGGAGTTTAGAGAAGAGTCTGCGTGACACAGAGTGAACCCCACAGTTAGGGTCCAGCCTGGGAGGCCACGTGGGTTCTCGACTTCATGCTGTAAAGAATTCAAGAGCAAGCCAACAGAGTAAAGTGAAAACAAGCTGACTAAGAAAAGTAAAGGAATTCAAGGGTAGCTACTCCACAGGCAGAGGAGCAGCATGGGCTGGTTGACCAAAGACGCATATGGTTATTCCTTGATTATATGCTAAACAAAGAGTGGACTATTCACGAGTTTTCCAGGAAAGAGGTAGGGAGGTCCAGGAACTGAGAGTTTCTCCCCTTCGTAGACCACACAGGATATCTTCTAGATGTTGCTATGGTGTTTGTAAACTGTCATGGCGCTGGTGGGAGTGTCTTTTAACATGCTATTGCATTATAATTAGCCTACAATGAGCAGTGAGGACCACCAGAGGTGGCTTTCGTTGCCATCTTGGTTTTGGTGGGTTTTGGCTGGCTTCTTTACCCCATCTTGTTTCATCAGCAGGGTCTCTGTAACCAGTATCTTGTGAAACCAGTTCTGTTGACCTCCCATCTCATCCTGTGACTAAAAATGCTTCATCTCCTAGGAATGCAGCCCAGCAGGTCTCAGCATCATTTTACCCATCCCCTATTCAAGATGGAGTTGCTCTGGTTTCAATGCCTCTTACATGTACAGTACAATTCCTTTTGTGGAGAAAGACAAAGGTTTCCTTACCCATAGCCTGTTAATATGTGCAAAGTAAAAAGGCTGTATAAAATTACTTCAAATTGATAATAGTGCTTTTCTCTGAGGAGGAAGGTCACGGAGCATTTTCACATGCTTTATAATAAGAGAAAACAGAAGATACTTTCATTTTGAAAGAAGCAAAAGCTACAAGGGGGAAGAAAAAATAAGTTGTTTCTGGTGGCAATAGATGCCATCAGAAGGGGGATGTGCTCAGGCCAGAATGCTCCATGTCAGATCCCTCAGGATGGACCCTGGAGTCCCCAAGATGAAACAGGTGCTCTCTCAATCTCTCTTCCTCTCTTTCTGAATCTCTCCCTCTCTCATTCCATCTCTAATGTACTAGGAAACATTTTCATTTACAACAAACATATGGGCATGCTACAAGGAACCAGGATTCTGTGGGACAATGGCTGATGCCACATGTGGGACTGGAAGTGTGCAGGATGGGCTGGAAAAGTTCACAGGAAGTATCTTGATTATCCACTGGCTAAAAGAGTGATTTGAGCATTGAAAGACACTATAGTGAGTTGAAACACATCAGATGTATTTAAAATGCTTTGGTGTTCCGTATAGCACCAACTCATTCTGAAAACTGGTAAATAAAGAAAATAAAACACCAAGTAATTGTCTTCTTTCCTGGGCAAATGGTTGATGAGGGAAGGGTTTTGTTTTGTCTTGTTTTCGAGACAAGGTCTTGCTCTGTCACCCAGATTGGAGTACAGCGGCACGGTCACGGCTCACGGCAGCTTTGACCCCCTGGGTTCAAGTGATCCTCCTTCCTTGGCTTCCCAGAGTGCTGGGATTACAGATGTGAGCCATCGTGCCCAGCTAAAGATTATTCTTTTTTTAATAGAAGAATTCCAGTTAACAAATGCCAAAGGGATAGCAGAATTAGAAAAACCCTTGTTTTGCAACCCATAATTATAGTGTGGATCTCAACAAATCATCAATGACCTCTGGAAAGATCAGGTAAAATGCTGAGCTTTGTAATGGATGATTAAAGCCGACAACACCAAAGCCACCCATCAGTCTTAACATTACCAGTAAAGAGGTACCGGCTATCTGCCTCCTAATGGGATGCAACAGGAAGTACCCAGCGTCATCTAGGAAGCATTTTTGTCACAAAACCAGACCTCCAGATCTAGCTACCATTTTATAGGAAAGATAAGTTCAGAGAACCATGTTAAATGACACCTTGGGATTTCAGTCAGCACAGTTTCAAATGCGCTACACTCTTCAATTGGAAAGAGACTTACAGACATTTCAAATAAAAGCAATTTGTGGGCCTTGCTTGAATCCTGATGCAAACAATCCCACTATAAAAACAGCCAAACATTTGTGAGACAGTGAGAGATGCTTGAATTCCGACTGTATATTTAAGGATATTAGAAATATTTATGGACAAAATTATGTAATGCTCGAAATTTGCTTCAAAATAATCCAGGTACATACAGTACATGGAGCTGGAGAGAGGAGTGGGCAGCAGTGTAGATAAAACGGGCCTGGCCGTGTGTGGATGGGTTGTCAGAGCTGAGGGGGGTTGCATAGGGATTTATTATGCCTTGATCTCTGCTTGGAGATTTTCATAATCAAACGTGAAAATTTTTGATTTTCTTAATAAAAAATCAATAAAATATGTGGATATACAACTTAATTCCTCCATCATGACAGTGGTGGGAGTGGTGTATATGTGTGAAGTGTGTGTGAGGCTGTGTGTGTGTGTGTGTGTTCTCATGTTCTGTTTGGTCTTAGTTCAAGTTGCAACCCTGGAAACAGCTACATTCTGTGGAAAATAACCTTTTCCAGGTGTAAAGAATGCCTCAACCTAACAGATTCAAGGCGTGTCAGATAGGCAGGCACAGACACAAGGCCCCTCCTTAGGGGACTGCTGGGGCCAGTCCCACACGGTTATTCCCACGGTCAAAGACCGAGTAAAACTGTCGAATGAAGACATCCCCCAGGATCCAGAGGGGCCCAGCTGGAGGGTGGATGTCAAGTCCTTGAAAGCCGCTGCTGCAGAACTGCATTCCATCCACGAAGTCCTGGGGTGGGAAGGAAGGATGCAAATGACAGATGGGGGAAGCAGGAAGTAGTGCAGCCTGTATGGTGGTGGTGGCTACACTGGATGGCCTTGGACAGCTGGTGGGTTCCACCATTTTGGTCGGTGGGTTCTTCCTCCTGCTTCATACGGCCTTGCCCTAATTTGCTCGATAAAGTGTTTGTCTGCACAAGTCCTTTCTTGTGGGCCTGGGGTCTGTGTTCTACAATTCTGAGAACTGTTCATCTGTTATACAAGCCCACCTGCCTCATCACCATTATTTTACAATGGGGAAACCCTTATTGCAAGGCTAGAAGAGCAAAGGGTTGGTGCCGGAAGACCTTGGTTTAAATTCTGGTTTCTTTAGTTTCTAGTGAAGCACAGCTTCGTTTTTGTCAAGGGAGAGAGAGAGCTCTGTTAGTTGCTATCCGCTGCTACTTTATTGTCGATGTTCTGGGACTAAACATTTGAGTGACCCCCTTTAGATGAGGCAAGTACGCCTCCCTTGCTCCAAGAGAAGAGAGTCACCTTCTCTAATCTTAATTTTTAGTTTGTCAAAGATGTGGTCTCCCAGGCAAGTGTGGTCTTTCCAACAACGATTTGAAATTTGAAGTTGCTGATGAGGGTGTGGGAAAATTTGCAGAGGGCTTAAGGAGACCTCTTGAGAGGAAGGTCATGAAAAGTCAAAGTTATTCAGCAGTTCTGATGGATCAAGGTGGCTCTGATTGAAATCTGCTGGTGGGAAAGAAGCACACAGTGTCCTGGGAATGGGGAAGGGCATGAGCCTGGGCAGGGACTCAGCTCACATGCGGGAATGAGAGAGAGTGTGGGGGTGTTGGGGTGTTGATGGGCATGTGGCCTGATGGACAGGGCTCGGTCTAAATGTCTAGCTGGTCGTCAGTGTGTTGTTCACAGTGACAGCTCCAGAATCCCCATGTTGCAGGAGCTTAAAGGACCTACCATGAAGCTGTGTTTTAAAGCAAACATTTGTTTTTATTTGGATTGTCTGTTGGTGGCTTTGGGAAGGAGTTATGGAGGCTTAGGGGTAGGGCTGAAGCCCTCGGTCTATACCTGATGCATCCACCCTGATGCTGTGAGTGTGGAAAAATTAGTGTGTTGAAGTGTGGTACTACACTTCAGTGTGGTAGATAACTACGATACTGAAAATTCAACCAAACTGTGGTGTGACGTGCTCATAGGGGTCCAAAACGTCTAGGTGTTCCCTTGCTATGTCGTCCTACAAACTTGAGAATTTACTGCAACAAAAGACATTTTCTTGCTAGAAGAGGAATGTTACATTGAATGTTAGAATAAATATCATCTTATTCGCTACACCTCCCTGCAAACAGCTGATATCTTGAGCCATTTATTTGACTCTCTGAGTCTCGATATTCTCATCTGTAAAATGAGATAGTAATAGTTCTAGTCTGACCTGGTGGTTGAGGAGATTAAACTTTGTCAGTTGAAAAGTCCTGGGGGGAGGACTCAAGATGGCGCTGTGAGAACAACCCAGGATTGGAGCTCTCGTTGAATCCGCAAATGGTGAGTCAGAGCTGCATTTCCAGACTGATCTTTGTTGCCCACAGAACGGGGAAACTCCCAAGTATAAAAAAGACACGGGACGCCAGGCAGTAGGTCTGCCTGGCGAAGCCGGCGGCTGGGGCGGCGGCCGGCCCTACCCAGCAATCCTTACAGGGCGCGCTTGTCCGGGTGCCCTGTTGAACCGGCAATCTGAGACTTGAGAGGGCTGGACTTGAGACTGAACGAGACTTGGACAGTAGGCCAGCCCAGGGGATTGCAGGGACAGATCATTTGGGACACCCAGTGGGACGAACAAAACTGTGATTTCAAACTATCCCAAGCAGACGGTCCGAGACGCTCTGTGGGGGAGGGGCGTCCACCACTACCGAGGCAACCCGCCCCAACTGAGATACACGCCCACTGCTGAGGCAGCCAGCCGTTGCCGAGGCAACCCGTCCCTACTGAGATACATGCCCACTGCTGACGCCTGCCGTTGCTGAGGCAACACGCTACAATGAAGAGACTCCGCCGCAGGGTGTGGCGGAGACCACAGCAGAGCCTGCAGGAACAGGGCGAATCACACAACAGCAGGGCGGAGCCTCAGCAGCCAAACAGTGGCTAGTCTGCCTTCTAGCTGGGCAGGACACCTCATCGGACATCGAAAAATAAAGCCCGAACCCCCCAACACAGAGCATTTGAGAAAAAAATGGTTTTTTTTTTTTTAATGAGCTCTGTTGCAGCAGAATCAAACATAGCAGCCTAACAGCCCTGAATGAACAACAGAGCTCACAGCTCAGCAATTGAGCTCCAAAAAAGTACAGACTGTCTCCTCAAGCAGCTCCCTGACCCCTCTATATCCAAAAGACTGACATTTGGCAGGCATCATCCTGGGACAAAGATAGCAGAAAAAGAAACGGGTAGCATCCCTCACTGTGCCACAGATGCTAGAGGTGCACCCCAGACAAGCAGGGCCTGGAGTGGACCTCAGAAGTCATACAGCGAAGGGGCTAGGCTGGTAGAAGGAAAACCAAGTAACAGAAATACTTCATCATCAACAATCTGGGTGTCCACTCAGAGACCCAATCGAAAAGTCAGCAACTATGCAGACGACAAGTGGATAAACCCACAAAGATGGGAAGAAACCAGCGAAAAAAGGAGAAAACAGCTGAAACCAGAACACCTCGCCTCCTAGAAAGGACCAAAACTCCTCACCAGCAAGGGAGCAAAGCTGGACGGAGAATGACTGTGACGAAATGACGGAATTAGACTTCAGAAGGTGGATGATGAGAAACTTTTGTGAGCTAAAAGAACATGTATTAAATCAATGCAAAGAAACTAAGGAACTTAAAAAAAGATATGAGGAAATGATAACAAGAATGGATAACTTAGAGAGGAATATGAATGAATTAAAGGAGCTGAAAAACACAATACGAGAACTTCGCGAAGCAAACACAAGTTTCAATAGCCGAATTGACCAAGCAGAAGAAAGAATATCTGAAGTCGAAGACCAACTCAATGAAATAAAACGAGAAACCAAGATTAGAGAAAAAAGTGCAAAAAGGAATGAACAAAGTCTCCAAGAAATGTGGGACTATGTGAAAAGACCTAATCTACATTTGATAGGTGTACCAGAAGGGGACGAAGAGAATGAATCCAAGCTGGAAAATACTTTTCAGGACATCATTCAGGAAAACTTCCCCCACCTAGCAAGACAGGACAACACTCAAATGCAGGAAATACAGAGAACACCACAAAGATATTCTGCAAGAAGAGCAACCCCAAGGCACATAATCGTCAGATTCAACAAGGTTGAAATAAAGGAGAAAATACTAAGGGCAGCCAGAGAGAAAGGTCGAGTTACCCACAACGAGAAGCCCATCAGACTCACAGCAGATCTCTCGGCAGAAACACTACAAGCCAGAAGAGAGTGGGGGCCAATATTCAACATTCTTAAAGAAAAGAACTTTCAACCCAGAATTTCATATCCAGCCAAACTGAGCTTCAGAAGTGAAGGAAAAATAAAATCCTTTGCGAACAAGCAAGTACTCAGAGATTTTGTCACCACCAGGCCAGCTTTACAAGAGCTCCTAAAAGAGGCACTACACATAGAAAGGAACAACCAGTGCCAGCCGTTCCAAAATCACACTAAAAGTTAAAGAGCATCAACATAATGAAGATTCTACAACAACTAACAGGCAAAACAGCCACTTAGCACCAAAATGGCAGTATCAAATTCACACATAACAATATTAACCCTAAATGTAAATGGACTAAATGCACCAATCAAAAGACACAGACTGGCAAATTGGATAAAAATCCAAAACCCTTCAGTGTGCTGTATCCAGGAAACCCATCTCACATGCAAGGATACACAAAGGCTCAAAATAAAGGGATGGAGGAAGATTTACCAAGCAAATGCAGAGCAAAAAAAAAGCAGGAGTTGCAATTCTCATCTCTGATAAAATAGACTTTAAAGCAACAAAGATCAAAAGAGACAAAGAAGGCCATTACATACTGGTAAAAGGATCGATAAAACAAGAAGAGCTAATGATCCTAAACATATATGGACCCAATGCAGGAGCACCCAGATACATAAGGCAAGTTCTTAATGACTTACAAAGAGACTTAGACTCCCACACAATAATAGTGGGAGACTTTAACACTCCACTGTCAACATTAGACAGATCAACCAGACAGAAAATCAACAAGGATATCCAGGGCTTGAACTCAGACCTGGAGCAAGCAAACCTGATAGACATTTACAGAACTCTCCACCCCAAATCCACAGAATATACATTCTTCTCAGCACAACATCATACCTACTCAAAAATTGACCACATAATTGGAAGTAAAGCACTGCTCAACAAATGCAAAACAACTGAAATCATAACAAACAGCCTCTCAGACCATAGTGCAATCAAGTTAGAACTCAGAATACAGAAACCAACCCAGAACTGCACAGCTTCATGGAAACTGAACAACTGGCTCTTGAATGTTGACTGGGTAAACAATGAAATGAAGTCAGAAATAAAGAAGTTCTTCGAAACCAATGAGAACGAAGACACAACGTGCCAGAACCTCTGGGACACATTTAAAGCAGTCTCTAGAGGAAAGTATATAGCAGTAAGTACCCATATGAGGAGAATGGAGAGATCCAAAATTGGCACCCTATCGTCAAAATTGAAAGAGCTAGAGGAGCAAGATCAAAAAAACTCAAAACCCAGCAGAAGACAAGAAATAACTAAGATCAGAGCTGAACTGAAGGAGATTGAGATACGAAAAACCCTTCAAAAAAATCAATAAATCCAAGAGCTGGTTTTTTGAAAAGATCAACAAAATAGACAGACCACTAGCCAGATTGATTAAAAAGAAAAGAGAGAACAACCAAATAGATGCAATAAAAAATGATAAAGGGGAAATCACCACAGATTCCACAGAAATTCAAACCATCATCAGAGAATATTACAAACAACTCTATGCACATAAACTAGTAAACCTGGAAGAAATGGATAAATTCCTGGACTCCTGTGTCCTCCCAAGCCTAAACCAGGAGGAAGCTGAAACTATGAATAGACCAATAACAAGGTCAGAAGTCGAGGCAGCAATTAAGAGCCTACCACACAAAAAAAGCCCAGGTCCAGACGGGTTCACAGCCGAATTCTACCAGACACACAAAGAGGAGCTGGTACCATTCCTTCTAAAACTATTTCAAACAATCCAAAAAGAGGGAATACTTCCCAAATCATTTTACGAGACCAACATCATCCTGATACCAAAACCCGGCAGAGACCCAACAAGAAAAGAAAACTTCAGGCCAATATCCATGATGAACATAGATGCAAAAATCTTCAATAAAATATTGGCAAGCCGAATGCAACAGCAAATCAAAAAACTTATTCACCATGATCAAGTAGGATTCATCCCGGGGATGCAAGGCTGGTTCAACATACGCAAGTCTATAAACGTAATTCACCACATAAACAGAACCAAAAACAAAAACCTCATGATTATCTCAATTGACGCAGAGAAGGCATCTGACAATATTCAACAGCCCTTTATGCTAAAAACCCTCAATAAACTCGGTATCGATGGAACGTATCTTAAAGTAATAAAAGCTATTTATGACAAACCAACAGCCAATATCATACTGAATGGGCAAAAACTGGAAGCATTCCCTTTGAAATCTGGCACTAGACAAGGATGCCCTCTTTCACCACTCCTATTCAATATAGTTCTGGAAGTTCTAGCCAGAGCAATCAGGCAAGAAAAAGAAATAAAGGGTATTCAAATAGGAAAGGTGGAAGCCAAATTGTCTCTATTTGCAGACGACATGATAGTATACCTAGAAGACCCCATCACCTCAGCCCAAAAACTCCTGAAATTGATAAGCAACTTCAGCAAAGTCTCAGGATATAAAATCAATGTGCAAAAATCACAAGCATTCGTCTACACCAATAACATACTTAAAGAAAGCCAAATCAAGAACGAACTACCATTCACAATTGCTACAAAAATAATAAAATACCTTGGAATACAACTCACAAGGAACGTAAGGGACCTCTTCAAGGAGAACTTCAAACCACTGCTCAACGAAATCAGAGAGGACACAAACAGATGGAGAAACATTCCATGTTCATGGTTAGGAAGAATTAATATCGTGAAAATGGCTATACTGCCCAAAGTAATTTACAGAATCAATGCTATCCCCATCAAGCTACCATTGACTTTCTTCACAGAACTGGAAAAAACCACCATGAACTTCATATGGAACCAAAAGAGAGCCCACATAGCCAAGTTAATTCTAAGCAAAAAGAACACAGCAGGGGGCATCACACTAATGGATTTCAAACTATACTACAAGGCTACAGTAATCAAAACAGCATGGTACTGGTACCAAAACAGAGATATAGACCAATGGAACAAAACAGAGGCACCGGAGGCAACACAACATATCTACAACTATACAATCTTTGAGAAACCTGACAAAAACAAGCAAGGGGGAAAGGATTCCATGTTTAACAAATGGTTTTGGGAAAACTGGCTAGCCATGTACAGAAAGCAGAAACTGGACCCCTTCCTGACACCTTACACTAAAATTAACTCCAGATGGATTAAAGACTTAAACATAAGACCTGGCACCATAAAAACCCTAGAAGGAAATCTAGGCAAAACTATCCAGGACATAGGAGTAGGCAAGGACTTTATGACCAAAACACCAAAAGCATTGGCAACAAAAGCCAAAATAGACAAATGGGACCTAATGAAACTCCACAGCTTCTGCACGGCAAAAGAAACAGTCACTAGAGTGGATCGACAACCAACAGAATGGGAAAAAATTTTTGCAGTTTACCCATCTGACAAAGGGCTGATATCCAGAATTTACAAAGAACTCAAACGGATTTACAGGAAAAAAGCAAACAAGCCCATTCAAAAGTGGGCAAAGGATATGAACAGACACTTTATGAAAGAAGACATATATGAGGCCAACAATCATATGAAAAAATGCTCATCGTCACTGGTCATCAGAGAGATGCAAATCAAAACCACATTGAGATACCATCTCATGCCAGTTAGAATGGCGATCATTAAAAAATCTGGAGACAACAGATGCTGGAGAGGATGTGGAGAAAAAGGAACACTTTACACTGTTGGTAGGAGTGTAAATTAGTTCAACCATTGTGGAAGACAGTGTGGCAATTCCTCAAGGCCTTAGAAATAGAAATTCCATTTGACCCAGCAATCCCATTACTGGGTATATATCCAAAAGACTATAAATCGTTCTACTATAAGGACACATGTACACGAATGTTCATTGCAGCACTGTTTACAATAGCAAAGACCTGGAATCAACCAAAATGCCCATTGATAATAGACTGGATTGGAAAAATGTGGCACATATACACCATGGAATATTATGCAGCAATCAGAAATGATGAGTTTGTGTCGTTTGTAGGGACATGGATGAATCTGGAGAACGTCATCCTCAGCAAACTGACACAAGAACAGAAAATGAAACACCGCATATTCTCACTCATAGGTGGGTGATGAAAAATGAGAACACATGGACACAGAAAGGGGAGTACTAAACACTGGGGTCTACTGGGGGGAAAAGGGGAGGGCCAATGGGAGGGGGAGGTGGGGAGGGATAGCCTGGGGAGAAATGCCAAATGTGGGTGAAGGGGAGAAGGAAAGAAAAGCACACTGCCATGTGTGTTCCTACGCAACTGTCTTACACACTCTGCTCATGTACCCCAAAACCTAAAATCCAATAAAATAAATAAATAAATAAATAAAAAGAAAAGTCCTACATGGCAATATCAGACTTCCTTAAATGGCTTGCCTGAAGTTCACTACTGCTTTATGGCAGAGCTGGAAATTAGGACAAGCCTCATGGTCTTTCCACCACGGGCAACTTCGTCCCTCCCAGAGAGAATGCCACATCAGACGTGGGGCAGGTCTTAGGGCAAAGGCGGGCTAAGTGCAGGGACTGAAAAGGGGAAGTGGCAGGCACGTGGGGAGGGCCCTGTGGCTTGTGGAATAAGGAACCGGTTCTTACCAGCAGGGTGTAGGCAGTTGGGCTGAGGGTGTAGGGGACTCCGTTGATGGTGAAGGTGACATCCGGCATGATGTTTAGGTTGGCACACTCCACAGCATACTAAAACTCAGTACAGACAATCCATTTAGAACCTTCCCACCTCCCAAGAGAAGGCCTGGCTCTCCGGCCCCCACCACTCCCTTCCCCCGGCAGGTACTCACTTCTCCATCCACTGGGGCTGCCCCAATGGCGTTTTGCAGCTGCTTAATCTTGTCGGAAGGGCCAGTGATGAGGGAAGTCCCTGTGTCCACAATAGCCTGGCAGCCCTCAGAGCAGAACATCGCAGTCCCTCCCACCTGGATGCTGAGGGGACACGGTTGTGGTCAGCCCACCTCCCCTCCCCTGGCTCCTAGGAAACCCCCACTCTCTTTTGGGCTCTCCAGAGCCTGGAGCACTTTGATGATTTCCACCCACCCTATGAGTGTTCCTCAATTACTTTCTACTGAGATCTGTAGGAAGAAATCTGTTTACTTCTTGACCCAGTGCACACACACACACCCATTCATGCAATTAAAGTGCACTCTGGTATTTTCTACTGTATTCCAATTCACACAAAAAATGTAGGTTATGATCTTGTTTTTTTTTTCTCTCTCTCTTTTTGAGATGGAGTTTCAGTCTGTCTCTAGGCTGGAGTACAGTGGCATGATCTCGGCTCACTGCAGCCTCTGCCTCTGGGTTCAAGTGATTCTCCTGCCTCAGCCTCCCAAGTAGCTGGAATTACAGGCATGCGCCACCATGCCCAGCTAATTTTTGTATTTTTAGTATAGACGGGGTTTCACCGTGCTAGTCAGGATGGTCTCAATCTCTTGACTTCATGATCTGCCCACCTCGGCCTCCCAAAGTGCTTGAATTACAGGCCGGAGCCACCGTGCCCAGCCAGGTCATGATCTTCTAAAATGATGTCATGACCCATAAATAGGTGAATTCCTACAGTTTGAGAAACCTCAGTAGAGAGCGAGCTTTCTGGGTTTTTATTTTTTGCATTCCGAATTCCTGGCACCTTGCAGGAACTCAATCCTAGCTGAAGTGAAACTTGAACTGTACTTTTCCAATTCCTGCATTGTCTAGTAGGGCGCTAGGTATGAGCAGGCACCTAGTCCCACTTCCCCAATTGCTCCAAGCCCAGATACTGTATATATTTCCCGGCTCTGTTTCAGTGTAACCCCCTCTGCAACGCACTGGAGGGTCCTTCAGATAGAGGCTGTCTTTCCTATCTGCTGGGCCACGTTGGTGGCACCTGTCTGGCAGCACAGGCCACCTTCCATTTTACAGGAGAGCAGTTTGTGTCCCTCTCTTCTTCTGTACAAGTTGAGGGCAAGATCTGAGTTCAATTAACCTTTGCAACCCCCATGTCACTCATCCCTTGCCTTGTGTGTTAATGTTGAAAGAACAAAGGGGAGCAGGCTGTGTGCTGGGACTGAATGTCTGTTGGATTGAAGGCACATCACATGTACAGGGAAGGCAGCTGTGTCTGCCGCCCTTCCTGCACACTTGCTCGGCACCTCCATACCTCCAACCACAGCAAGCTTCTGGCATCGTCTGCGAGTGACCAGCAGTTTTTCAGTTAATTTCATTTGAGTTGTGCCTCTTTTGAGTTTACCCCTAGTCCTGTAACTACTTCATGGGGAATACTCACTCATCCAGCGCAATCTGCCAGTAGGCTTGCTTGGTGACTGGGACCCAATTCAGGCTTCCAGAGAAATGGGAGTGATCGTAGCCTCCGAAAATCAGCTCACTGCCCGCACCACCTTCTGGGTTACTACATGGAGAGAACGACAAGCTGTCCAGGAACAGCCACTGAAAAACTCTAGGGGTGAGTCTCAGCTAGGGCCCTTTGCTTCTTGATCTGGTCATTCATACCAAGCACCCAGGTAGGCAGAAACAGCAGCCTGGGCTTTGAGACTGGACTCCGACTACTCCAAGTGGATCGGTTTGGGCCTTTTTGACGCAAGGTTAGTAACAGCTCCCCTCAACCATTTGTGAATTCCTCCTGCTTCTTGGATAAAAAGGTTAAGGAGGTGGGAGATGGGACTAGCAGGTCTGTCATTCAGAACCAAGGCCAGGACTACCCTGGGTGGGTACACACATGTGACTTGAAGCAACTCCCAAAGACACCTTTTCTCAGGTATCTTCCCCACTGTGGCTGTGATGGTGCCTGGCTTGTTTATATCATTCACTCCTCATGTTAAGGCAAAGAGGCTAATTTGACTGTATCATGACTTACTAGAACTTGGAAACTTGCTTATTTTCATTGGTATGGATTTCTCAGATTATGTTCTTGGTCCTAGCAGGATTCTGGAGAAATAGAACCTAAGACAGATTTGTTTTGAGGTGGAAAAGGATCAGAAAGATACAAAACGGAAATCAGGGTAGTAAAGAGGGAGGGAAGTGAATACCTGTCGGAATTTTAGGAAAGTGGTTTTAGAGAGGGAGTGGGGAAAGAAACTCACATTTGCTGACTACCGTGGTGCAAGGCCCTGTACTGGGGATTTGATGTATCTAAACTTCCTTAATTCACATCAACCTAGTAGTCCATGGAGGAATCTGAGCCTCAGGGAGATGTTAGTGGCAGGATGCAAATCCAGGCCGGTCTCACTGCCAAGCCCTCGATTGTGGGTAATCCCCCATACAGGCACCGAGGAATGAGAGCTAAGCAGATCCCTGGCACAGTTAGGGCCTGAGGAATATCTCAATTTATAGTATTACTACTCAGCGATTTCCTTTTATATACTCCCTTACATAATCATATATTAGTTTATAGAAATAGGGCTTGATGAACCCTTTATATAATCCTCTATATATAATCATATAATAGTTGATAGTATAAGTGCCTAAAGAATATTTCCCTACATATATACTTATATCTTAGATTATAATCAGAGGAATGCCTAGAGCGGACACAGTGCAGAGCATGATTTAAGGGAAAAACAGTTATACCAGGACAAGAATCCATGGCCCAGGTGGCAGCCTTCAGTATCGTAAAGATACCCGCTGTTTGGCAGGCTTGGGGCGAGAGCCACTCCTCTTGATAAAGGAGTTGTAGGACCTTGCTCCAGTTCTTGTGGAAGGCTGCCCTCAGAACGGCAATCCACCTTGGTGACTGTGAACTTTATCAGCTCTTGCTACTGTGCTGCTTGAAAAGCATCGTCCCTGGGCTGGGCGCGGTGGCTCACCCTGTAATCCCAGCACTTTGGGAGGCCGAGGTGGGTGGATCACAAGGTCAAGACACCGAGACGATCCAGGTCAACAGGGTGAAACCCCGTCTCTACTAAAAATACAAAAAATTAGCTGGGCAAGGTGGCGCGTGCCTGTAATTCCAGCTACTCAGGAGGCTGAGGCAGGAGAATTGCCTGAACCCAGGAGGCCGAGGTTGCGGTGAGCCGAGATCGCGCCATTGCACTCCAGCCTGGGTAACAAGAGCGAAACTCCTCTCAAAAAAGAAAAGAAAAGAAAAGCATATTCCCATAGAACCCATTGGAAGCTGCCAGAAGGTGGCGGTAACCCTGACAGCTCTGTCACTGCTATGTGACTTAAAGCATCCTCCTATAAATCTTCTTAGAAGTAGTTTGCCCATAGATAGAAGTATTGCACACTGCACCCTTTTCACTGCGCATGGCCCACCTTCAAGCCTTGGTGACCTAATAGGGGTGGGACCCTTACTGCACATGGCCCTTGTCTTCGTGGGAATGGGCCCCTTGCTGTACACTGTCCACCTCCTGGCCTAGGTGACCTAATGGGGGTGGACCCCATGTTTTATTGCTCACGACCCTATCACTATCCTTAAAGATGATTTCACTCACTGCCCTGCCCCCTAACCTGTACACAATACATACTCATGTTTCTGGACATTCGGGGCCTGGCCTGACTCTGCTTATAGGTGGCATGGCCCCCTGAGCCCAGCTGTGTTTTCCTTGTACTTCTGTGTCCTGTCTCTTTATTTCTCGGATCCTGCGCCTCAGCACAGCATAAAGCTCACCCCACGACCCTGTGGGGCACTCAGCCCTACACTTGATATTCCCCATTACAGCCCACTTTTCCCAGGCAGAAAGAGAAGAACATTCTGCAAGGGGAAGCAGAGATGTCTAGACAACCTGCCTCTCTAGGCCTAGTCTTGAGTGCCACCAGAAGCACAGCTTGATAGGGAGAAGCTTGATGTGGGAGAAGGAATGAGAGGAAGGGGCTTATGCTGAAACCAGGTGAATTCAGGCCAAGTCTGACCCGGCAGCAGTCAGGAAGGTCAGAAATTATCTTCCTGCGTAAGGGGGAAGAGGAGTGACCCTCCGAGGATGCCAGGCAAGAGTGCCTAGAAACAGATGAGCCTCATGCCCTTTCCCAACCACAATGTGCAATTTTTAAAAATTGTGGTAAAAATATGTAACATAAAATGTACTATCTTACCCATTTTTTAGTTCAGTAGTGTTAAGTATGAGTTCAGTAGTGTTTACTCTTGTAAAGTCCAGACCTTTCGTTTCACAGAACAGAAACTTTGTACCCATTAGGCCGTCAACAGCAGTTTAAGAACCCCTCACTTCCGCTCCCCAAGCTCCGGCAACTGCCAGTCTACTTTCTGCCTGGGAATTTGACTCCTCTAGGTACCTGACCTAAGTGGAATCATACAGTATTTGCCTTTTGGTGACTAGCTTATTTCACTTAGCATTATGTCCTCAGGTTTCTTCTATGTTGTAGCGTGTCTTGGAATTTTCTTCCTTTTTAAGGCTGAATGATACTTGATTGCTCGGATATGCCACATTCTGTTTAGCCATCCATCAGCATGTAATTATTTTATCGTCAACTTAACTTTTTACTTTTTTTCTGCCTCCTCTTCCTCCAGGTACTGTCTTTCTTATTTCACTGTGTCCCCAGTGTGAGCACCATATTCAGCATATAATAGGAGCTTGATATTTATTGACAGCATAAATGAAGGACCAACCCCAGAGATTCCTTAAATTTAAGCCAGTGTAGTAGAGTTTACAAACTGCTTTCACACCTACGTGATGAGGCAAATCTCATTTCCTCAATATTCAGAGGTTAAATGTTTTGACGAAGATCACACAGCTGATAAGAGACAAAGCCAAAGACCCAGACCAGGTCTTTTGACTGCGGAATCAAGTGCACATGTTGTCTCCCTGTCGTTCTAACTGACCTTAACCTCACAAGCGTGATGGGCCTTACCTGCTCATGTAGACCGAAAACATTGGCAGGTCCACCAGGTTCTGAGCCATCATGTTGTCAAACACAGGGGTCACACCTCCCACAGCCAAGGAGGGGTATCCCAGGCCCAGAATTCCATCAAACTCTGCATCCACAAAGGTCTGGCCTGGCTCTGTGACACTTTCTCCAAACTGCTGGCCAACCACGGTCAGTCCTTCCACCTGCCAGGAGAAAGCCCACAGGTGAATGGCACAGGGGATTGCTGGCAAAGGGTTTGATTCCTGGTTTTTCCTCTGTGTTGAAGCTAACTCTTCTCCTTCCTGACTTTCCTTGATTAGATGAGCACAAAGATGTTTGCCATATTCCCAAGAAACAGGACATTCCAAAACCTCAGAAGCCCTCATGCACTTGCCAATCATTGTGCCCCTCTTCCAGAAGAGCCAGTCTTCTGACTTCTAATAGCATATATTGGTTTTGCCTATTTTTTGGATTTTATATAGATGGAATCATTCCCATATGAATTCTTTGGTATCTGGCTTCTGTCATTCAATATTGTGCTTATAGTACGCTGTTGTAATTTGTTCCTCCTTATTAGTGTTCCATGGTATGAACATTTCACCATTATTTATCTTTTCTACCACTGATGAACATTTGAGTTGTTTCCCTTATTTGACTATTGCTAATAGTGCTGCTTGTGTATGCCTTTTGGAGAACATATGTACATATTTCTGGATACATATATGCCTAGGATAAAACTGGTAAATAATTGGGTACACAAGTGTTCTGCTTGAGTAAGTATGGCCAAAGACTTTTGGAAGTCATCATCCTTAGCAAACTAACACAGGAACAGAAAACCAAATACCATGTGTTCTCACTTATAAGTGGGAGCTGAACAATGAGAACACATAGACACAAGGAGGGGAACAAAACACACTGGGGCCGCTCGGGGGGCTCTGGGAGAGGGAGAGCATCAGCATAAATGGCTAATGCATGTAGGGCTTAATATCTAGGTGATGGGTTGACAGGTACAGCAAACCTCCATGGCACACTTTACCTACGTAACAAACCAGCAGTTCCTGCACGCGTATTCAAGAACTAAAAATAAATGTAAAATAAATGGACATTTAGAAACCGTCTTTTGTGAGGTGAGTTGACTGCATTTTTCTTATTGATTGGCAAGAGTTCTTTATATACTTTGAAATCAAGTCCTTTGTTGGTGCTACAAAAATCTTCTCCTGGACTGGGGTAATGTTTTCACTGTCTTCATGGTGTCTTTTAATGAACAAAGGACATGCATTTTAATGTAGTCAAATTTATCAATGTTTTCCTTTACCATTAGTGTTTTTTTTAACTTGTTTCAGAAAATTTTGCCTACCTTAAGGTCATGAAAACATTTTCCTATGTTTTCTTCTAAAGCTTTATTGTTTGCTTTTCACATTGAGGTCTGGAACCTAACTGAAATGTGATAATGTGTGAGGTAGGAGTCAAGATTTATTTTTTTCTATCTGGCTATTCATATGACTTGGCACTATTTAATAAATATATCATTTCCTCTACATACTGCAGTGTCACATTCAAAATAAGTCAGATGACTGTGTGGCTAGCTTTTGTATTTTCTATTCTGTTCCATCTGTTTATTTTTAAAATTCTGAGCCAACACCACACTATCTAAATTACTGTAACTTTATAACAAGTCTTAATATTTATCAGCATTTTTCTTCAGCAAGATTGTTTTGGTGTATTACATATCCGTAGAAATGTTAGAATCAGTTTGTTAATGTCTAAGAAAAATTTCTGTGGTTTCGATTGGAATAAAATTGGTTCTATAGATCAATTTGAAAAAATTTGACTTTTTAATAAAATATTCAATCTATGAGCATGGTTTAGTTTTTAATACAGGTCTTCTTTTAATTTTATTCAGTAATGTTTACAATTTTTATGCAAGTCTTTTATTTTTATTTAGTAATGTTTGCTAATATCAGAGCAGAGTTCTTACATTTTTTTTTGTTAAATTTACTTCAAAGTAGCTGATGATTTTGACGTGTTATAAATAGTGTCATTGAAAGTCAATTCGCTATTTGTTTCACTTGCTACAGGTTGAGCATCACGAATCTGAAAATCTGAAACTGAAATGCTTCAAAATCCAAAACTTTTTGAGTGCCAACATGCTGCTCAAAGGAAATGCTCGTTGGAGCATTACAGATTAGGGATTTTCAGGTTTGGGATACTCAACCGGTAACCATAATGCAAAATTTCAAAATCTGAAAAAATTTGAAATCTAAGAGGCTTCTGGTCCTAAGCATTTGAGATAAGGACCTGCAACCTGTATTCAGAAATCCAAATTATTTTTTTATGTTGACTTCATATCCAGGAACTTCACTAAGTTCACATGCTAATCCCAGTATCCTTTCTATAGATATTTTTGGACTTTCTAGCTATAGAATCTCATCATACATTAATAATGACAGAGTTATTTCTTCCTTTTCCATCTTAATGTTCTTAATTTCTTTCTTCTTGCCTTGTTGCACTGGCAACAATGTTGAATAGAAGTGGTGAGACTGAGCATCCTTGTCTCATTCTTGATCTCATGGAGAAGTCGCTCAGCAATTCACCATTAAGTAAAGTTTGCTGTGGGCTTCTTTGTAGATATTCTTTATCAGCTGAAGAAAGTTATTTTCTGTTCCTAGTTTGCTAAGAGTTTTTCTTAAAGTCATGAATAAATGTTGAATGTTATTAATCTATTTATATAATCATATTGGTCATATGATTTTTCTCCTTTTATTCTGTTAGATGATAAATTCCTAGTAAGATGACCCGTAGTTAACATGCATTATCCTTTTATGAGCCACACGATTTTATTTGCTAGCATTTCACTTAGAAGCAGAACCATTAGGAGGTACTATAGATATAATTATAAATGATAGACATAATATAGATATTGACTATATGCAACTGTGGGCGCTAAACAGTGTACTTTAGGATATTGTTTCTGTCCTGGTGCTGCAGCCGCAGTCTATAGTTTGCACAACAGAAAGGGAAGATAGATATCAAGTGGGAGGAAGAGGGCCGGCTGGAACCCATGAGGGTGAAGGTGAACTGGAACCCACATCGTTCTCTCACTGTCCCCAAGTCTCCAAACTCAATGATGGGGACGTTTTACAGCAAAAGCTGATGATTTGTTACAGAGGTAAGTGCACATCTGACCCTGGAGCCAGAAAAACTGAGGGAAGGTGCAGTGAGGCTGACATTGCTGTGGGCTTGGCTGCTGCTCTACACCAGCCAGGGGAACCAACAGATAAGTGACAAGCTATAGGCTGGAATTTCCCTTTCCATGTTAATTTCAGTGCCTTCCCTGCATCTCAGAGGTTATTGTGACTATCAGTTTGGGACGTAGACTTCTAAATCGTTATTTGCACTTTTACACATATATTATATGTAATTAGATATATAATATATATGTTTATGTCATATAACATCTAATCTTATATATCATATAATATAGACACATTACCTATATGTTAGTATATATAGATATACTATATTACATAATATAATATAATATATTAATACACACAACATATTAATATATTATATAACACATAAGATGATATATTATTAATATAATACATTATTATATTAGTTATATTTTATACTATATAATTAATATTAATTATAAAACATATTAATATAATGTGTTACATATTATATTAATTATATAATATGTAATATAATTATGTAATTATATATTATATCTGTATATAATATACAGATGGATATGTAGAATATATACAGATATAATACATATCCATATATATGTGTATATATATTATATATGCAATGTGTGTATACACACACACACATAGTTCCAATGGAAAATACAGTGCATTGTTTTATCTGTTTGATATTTCACATAGATGGTGTTTTTCTGCTTCTGGCATTCTTTCAGTTGATAATATGTTCTACTCCCACCCACGCTGAAGGTATGTTGATGAAGGCTGTGCCCCACTGGCCTTGGGAATACCCCAGGGGCCAACTTCTGTTTCTCCCAAGGCCCAGGCATACATTGCTGTCTATAAACCCGAAAAAGCACCCAGGCAGGACTGAGACTCCTCTAGTTCTGCATTTGTCTGATTCTCATAGTTTTAGGACTTAGAGGACTTCAGAGGGAGTCAGAGGGTCAGAGGTCAGAGGGAGTTTGAGGAACAGCTCATGAGCTCAGCGCTGAGTTCAATTTGGACCTTGGCCTTTGGACAACTGGGCTTCTGCCTTGGCTCTGTGATTGCACTTCCACTTCAGACCTTGACCCCTCATTTCACTGAGTCCAAACCTCACCCCCTGGTGTGGGCTTCCTTATCCTTCAAGATGGCGGCCTGGTCTTATCACCTCAGTGCCCTAGAGTCTGGAGATCCAGCTGTGCACCCTGCCACTAGGCTTTGCGCACTGGGCCTTGCTTCCTGCCAGAGTCTCCCTGCACTGCCCTCCCACAGGGCCCAGCGTGCTGTGCAGACTGACCCACTGCCACCAACCCAGGTGGGGAGTGTTGCTCCCCCTTTCCCCTGGAAGCTAGTCCTAATCCCTGTATCCACCCATTCCTGAGGCAGATTTGAAACCTAAGACCTCTGAATAAGTCTTCCAAGTTTCTGGTCAAGAGAGAAAAGATGAAGGACTTGCACTCACAGAGACTTGGTCAGCTCCAATGATCCCGGACAAGCTCCCGGTTCCATATTGAATAGAGAAAGATTGCCCCGGCTGGTTGTACGTGTTGGACTGGGAAGGCTGGAACCTGGTGTGCCTCTCTGGAAAGAAGTGCACTGCTCTTGCCTGTGCCGTTGGCTCACTGCCTGCATCCCTGCCCTGATGCCACCCAGCCCCAGGGCTGCAGGGTCTCTTCCCTCAGCTCTCAACAGAGTGGGGTCGCCTAGAAGCCTGGCCATGCCCTGCTCTAATGAGCAACTACATTTCCTTCTAGCTACAGATGTGGCCTAATTGGGGACCAAATAGCTGTCCCTGGGCAAACCTGATTGTCCACAATGACCTCATGAGGCAGACCAAGATAAGTGACATTTATCAGGCGCCAGCCACAGTCCATGCCACCCATTGTGGGTCAGAGGTTGGCCTTCAAAAGAAACTCAGAGCTAAACAATTGCCCCAGGAAATTCCTCCCAACTTTTCCTCCAACCCGTGGACATCTAGCCCTGGAGTTTCCAGAGACATTCTTTCTCTGGGACTTGTCCTGTATGGAACAAGGCATCTTTCTGTAGCTCTTCTTTTCCAATCCTCACTGAAACCTCTGCGTTACCTCCGGCCAAATGATGGACCCACCCATGCCATTGTGCCCCAGCAGCCCCACCTCTGTGCACCAGGAGATAAGGCTACCAAGCCTCCTTGAAGCAAGCAGACTATCTACACTAGAACCTAACTCACCTACCTGCCCAGAAATAACCAAATGAAGTAACCTGTCCCCTACATTCCTTTGGGTGTTCCAAAGGAAGTGAGTCATTATGTCAAAGATTTCTCTTTTCAATGGCTGAGTTTCTTTCTATTAATTCTGATTAGTATGAAAGTTGCTATCCTGGACAACAGCCACATTTTAGTCCTTCCTTGGCCTTACTCTGCTATAAGCAGTTCCAGGGCAGACTCAAAGATGGAGAGGAGAAGCTGTTGTGACAGGGATGGCCACTTGCAGGAACCTAAGCCCCCCACTTCCCCCAAGTACCAGGCTTGGCCTCCCAGGACTGGACCCCAGACATTCTCTGCTGGGGCTCCTGGCACCACTTACTGCAGGCTGGGCTGGTGCAGTACACAGAGGGTACCCAGAGATTGGAGGAGCCAGTGTCGAAGATGACAGTGAAGTTCTGTGGTGGGGAGCCAATGGAGATAGTGCCGAAGTATTCCATCTGCAAGAAAGAGTAAGGAAAGAGGGTGTGGACGGTGGGGAGGGGCAAGGGTGCTCACCAGGGCCAAGGGAGAGCTCCCTGGGGCCTAGGAAGTGGCAAGGCTGGAAAACAAAAGGTAAAAGGAGCAGGGAAATGGCCATGAGGGAGGAAATCAAACGAAGCCGCTGGCTACTTCATTTGATTTTACGTGCACTAACCTGATTCTTATAATTACATTGTAGGAGAGGCAGCGGAGGAAGAACCATCTTTGTTTTACAGACCAGGGAACTGGGGCTTAAGTTAAGTAACTTGCCTAAGGGTACACAGCCAGTAAGCTGCCCAACTGGGAGCAGAAACAGGGGCCTTCAGTGTGGAATGATGCCTTCACCCTCAGCCCTTTCCTTCTGCAGAGAGCTCTGACATTTGGGTACCTTGGGGCCTGCTTAGCCAACCGCAGGGGCACCCAAGGACTCAGTCCCCATGCATCATCCATCCAAGTAAAGAAATCTACAATGGCCTTCAGTGCTGCTGATGTGGCACTGGCCATGCCTGATGCTGGGCCTTCCTCCCGCTCCCATCTCTCCCCAACCCTGACCCCAGGAGGCCTCACATCCAAGTAGTTGATGAGGGGTTCGTTGGCACTCTGGTCCATTGAGCAGGACTCGGTGGACTGGATCATGTCCAAATTCTGGGACTTCAAGAACTCAGAGAGCTGGCTCCGTGCCCGCAGCTTCTTCTTGAGGGATGGATGCTTCCTGAGGGGCACCCTGGAGACAAAGCTCTGTGTGATGAGGACTTGTGCTTCTGCCTCCCTCTTCCCCTCATTCCCATCCCATTTTCTCAGAGGCCAACTAGAGATGACAAAGGAGGGGTTCTGCAAGACAGCACGCAGGGTGCAGGTGGGGTCAGCGCCCTCTCTGCCACTCAGCCTGCCCGGCCTCATCTCTGCCCTGTAGTCTTAGAATCTTAGAGTAGAAATGGCTCCCTTCCTGGAGCAGAGCTCTTTGAGATCTTCCTGGAAAATGGAAGATGTAGGACAGTCTGCAGTTTTACGTGAACACCGTGAAGGGCTGATTTAAAGGAACAGAAAACTCTTGGGGGCAGTAATGGTCAGTCCCTTGGGGAAGTACTTGGGCACTTTGAGCTACAAACCACAACTGCGGGTTCCTGCTCTTTAGCAACATGAGAAGCTCCCTGGGACTTGGGAAAGGCACCTCTGTGGAGGTGGAGGCAGGGGATGACTTGCCGAGGACTGGAGATTAAGGTCATATACAGGTGGCCACTGGGTAAGCCTCTTCCATGCATTGATGGAAAAGCCCTCAGTTTCTCCTCCTCTTCAGCTCCCTGTCAGCTTTCCTCTCCCAGAGCAGCCCTGAGCTGCAGGGCAGGGGACTACACAGCTCCACGCAGTGCGGGGGACATCTCCTCACCTGTGAAGTGATCCTTGGGCCTCTCCCAGGTCCAGGAGCACCAGCAACAAAAGAAGGAGCGTCTTCATTGTGGGTACAACCAGCAGCTTCTCCCTTGCCCCTCCTTTCTTCTCTCCCCCAGGGCAGTGGGAAAAGACTTTCCTTAACTCTCAGACCTGCCCAGCCCAGTCTAAGAACCCAATGATAAGGCCCTGGAGTCATTAGCCATGCCCAGAGTAAACACAGCATGTGGAACAGGGCGTTCCCCCTCTACCCCTCCACCCCTTTCCCACCTACAAGAGGAGTGTGGGTCTAGGGTGAGAACTTGGGGGCCCATGCACTCTCTGTAAGTGAGAGGGTCCTCTGAGGCTTGGCTTCTTCCCAGGGACTTGGCACCACCCCTGACCCCAAGAAACCCTGTGTTAATGAATCTGGAGAGCAGCATATGCCTGGACGCCTGGAAGCACCTGCTGAACTGTCAGTGCGAGGGATCTAGCTGGAGACTCTGGAGGGGTGGGAGCTGACTTACGGGTGGCAGGATTCTAACTCAAAATACTAATCAGCTTGTTTTTTTGGGTGAGTCCAGTTCTCTCGTCATTCTCTCAAATGCTCCAAAGGCAGTTTACCCTTCCCTGTTCCACTTCGAAGCACAAACCAGCACTCCTCAAAAGTCCTGAAATGGAAAAATGTGGCCTCGTATTCATGGAGCCCACTCTCCTGACCCCAAGGGCTTGATGAATCTGGGTCTGGGGCTCAGGAGTGTGTGGAGAATTCACGGGCAACTAGGGAGGGTCAAGGGGGACAGCGTCTGGAGCAAGTGCCCACGTGAGTCTACTAGAGCTGCCGTGACAAAATACTGGGGGCTTAAACAATAGAATGTATTTTCTCACTATTCTGGAGGCTGGAAGTCCAAGAACAAGGCACTGGCAGAGTCAATTGCTTCTGGGGCCTCTCTCCTTGGCTTGTGGATGGCTGCCTTCTCTCTGTGTCTTCACATTGGTCTTCCCTCGGCATGTGTCTGTGTCCGAATTTCCTCTTCTTATAAGGACGCTAGTCATATTGGAGTAGGGCCCATCCAAATGACTACATTTCTCCTTAATATCTCTTTAAAACTGTCTCCAAATACAGTCTCACTCTGAGGTACTAGGGGTTAGGACATCCACATGGATTTTGGGAGATACAGTTCAGCCCTTAACAGTGCTCAGGGACAATAGGATCTTCCATCTGTCAAACGGGACTAAGCGCAGGGGTGGAGAGTGGGTGGGGCTCAGGCTTTAAATACCCGAGTGTGTGAAACCCCCTCACCATCAGCCCATCTCTGTGGCCACCCACCTCATAAACGGATGGTGGAGCTTCACTGCTTTGGGTGGGGATGAAGGGGTTACAGGAAGGAAGACCCTGACCCTGACTCAAATTCAATGGACCCTCTTAGCCAGGGCAGCAGAGGCCACCACCACGTGCCAATGATTCCAGAGGGCACCAGTTCAGCAGTAGGAAGTAGGTGGCCTGAGTTTAGCTTTCGCTCTGCCCTGACCAGCTAGTGTTCTGGAAAATCTCTGAAGTGCTACGGCTCTCCCGTTCATCTCTGAAGTTCAAAAGGCAAGCAAACGTGGAATGTGGAGCTAAGTCAAACCCGCTCTTGGGTCCAAAAATGTTAAAAAGATATCAAAAAGACTTGAGGAACAACCTGGACCTTTGATCCCTGAACCCAAGGCAACAAAGCCTCTTTGGGGTATCCCAGGAGCCTGTCTCTTTGACCTTTCACAGGGGAGAGCAATCTAACCCCAGAAGGGCAGCTTGAGTCAGAAGTGGAGATCATTCATCTTGGCAGTAAGCTCTGCCATGCCTACTCACCACATACCTTAGTCTTGTCATCTGCCATATACTGCACCTCCCTCAATGGGATTTTAAGGAGGATTAAATAAAGATACACACGTACTTGGTTTTACTGGACTCTGCTCTACTGTGATACTGCTTTGTTTTTTTAATTGAAGGTTTGTGGCAACCCTGTGTCAAGCAAGTCTATCAGCGCAATTGTTTCCAATAGCATGTGTTCATTTTGTGTCTCTGAGTCCCATTTTGGTAATTCTTGCAATATTTCAAACTTTTTCATGATTATTTTATCTGTGATGGTCATCTGTACTGAGTGATCTTTGACGTTACTATTGTAATTGTTTTGGGGTACCACAAACTGCACACATACAAGACATAGAATTTAACACATGTATTGTGTGTTCTGATTGCTCCATTGCATTGCTCTACTAACTGGTCATTCCCCCGTCTCTCTCTGTCTCTCTCTTTCTCTCTCTCCTCAGGCCTTTCTATTGGCTGAGACACAACACTATTAAAATTAGGCCAATTAATAATTCTACAATGGCCTCTAAGTGCTTAAGTGAAAGGAAGAGTTGCATGTTTCTCACTTTAAATTAAAAGCTAGAAATGATTAAGCCTAGTGAGGAAGCAACGTTGAAAGCTAAGGAGGGTGGAAAGCTGGGTTTCTTATACCAAACAGTTACCCAGGCCATGAACACAGAAAAAAGTGTTGAAGGAAATCGAAGGTGATATTACAGTGAACACACAATTGATAAGAAAGCAAAATAGTTTTCTTGCTGATATGGCAAAAGTGTTAGCAGTCTGGATAGATGATCAAAGAAGTGACAACATTCCCTTAGGCTAAAGCCAAATCCAGAGCAAGGCCCTAACTTCTTCAATTCTATGAAGACAGAGAGAGGTGAGGAAACTGCAGAAGAAAAGTTGGAAGCTAGCAGGGACTGGTTCATGACGTTTAAAGAAAGAAGCCATCTCCACAGGTGAAGTTCATGGAGATTTCTGCAAGGGGAAGCAGACTCATGGAGCAGAAGCTGCAGCAAGTTATCCAGAAGATCTAGCTAAGATAATAGATGAAGGTGGCTGCACTAAACAACAGAGTTTTAATACAGACAGAAGAGCCTTATACTGGAAGAAGATACCATCTAGGACTAGAGAGAAGTCAATGCCTGGCTTCAAAGCTTCAAAAAACAGGCTGAATCTTTTGTTAGGAGATAATGCAGCTGGTGATTTTAAGTTGAAGCCAATGCTCATTTGCCTATTCTGAAAATCCTAAGGCCCTAAAACACTATGCTAAACAGAGTCTGCCTGTCCTCTATCGGTGGAACAGCAAAGCCTGGATGACAGAGCATGGGTTTACAGCATGGTTTACCGGATATTTTAAGCTTGCTGTTGAGACCTACTGCTCAGAAAAAAAATTCATTTGAAAATATTACTGCTCACTGACAGTGCACCTCATTACCAAGAGTTCTGATGGAGATTTACAGGGAGAAAAAGGTTGTTCTTATGTCTGCTAACCCAACATCCATCCTGCAGCCCATGGATCAAAGAGTAATTTTGACTTTCAAGTCTTATTATTTAAGAAATACATTTTGTAAGGCTATAGCCTCCATAGATAGCGAGTCCTCTGATGGATCCGGGCAAAGTAAATGGAAATCTTCTGGAAAGAATTCACCATTCTAGATGCCATTATGAATATTCATGATTCATGGGTGGAGGTCAAAATATCAAATTAAGAGGAGTTTGGAAGAAATTGATTCTAATCCTCGTGGATAACTTTAAGGGGTTTAAGACTTCAGTGGAGAAAGTAACAGTGGATGTGGCGGGAATAGCAAGAATAAAAGTGGAGCCTGAAGATGTGACTGAATTGCTGCAATCTCGTGATCAAACTTGAACAAATGAGGAGCTGCTTCTTAGGGATGAGCAAAGAACGTGGTTTCTCGAGATGAAATCTCCTAGTGGAGACGCTGTGAACACTTGAAATGACAACAAAGGATTATGAATATTGCATTAACTTGGTTGACAGCAGTAGCAGAGTATGAGACGATTACTCTTTGAAAGAAGTTCTACTATGGGTAAAATGCTATCAAACAGCATCGTATGCTACAGAGAAATCTCCATGAGAGGAAGAGTCAATCCATGTGGCAAACTTCATTATTTTCTTAGTTTAAGAAACTGTCAGCCGGGCACTGTGGCTCATACCTGTAATCCCAGCACTTTGGGAGGCCAAGGCAAGCAGATCACCTGAGGTCAGGAGTTTGAGACCAGTCTGACCAACATGAAGAAGCCTTGTCTCTACAAAAAATGCAAAATTAGCTGGGTGTGGTGGTGCATGCCTATAATCCCAGCTACACGGGAGGCTGAGGCAGGAGAATCACTTGGACCCCGGGAGGTGGAGGTTACAGTGGGCTGAGATCTCGCCATTGCAATATAGCCTGGAAAACAAGAGCGAAACTCCATCTCAAAAAAAAAGAACAGAAAAGAAAAAAGAAAAAAATTATCACGGTCACTCAACCCTTGAGCAACTACCACCTTGATGAGTCAGCAGCCATCAATGTCAAGGCAAGACCTCCATAAGCAAAAAGGTTATGACTCCCTGCAGGCTCAGACGACTGTTAGCATTTTTAGCAATAAAGCATGTTTTAATTAATGCTATTGCATAGTTAGTAGACGACAGCACAGGGTAAATGTAACTTTTATATACATTTGGAAACCAAAAAACGTGTGACTGACTTTATTGCAATTTTCACATTATTGCAGTAGTCTGGAATTAAACCCACAGTGGCTCCAAAGCTGCCTGTGTGTGAAGTTCTTAAAAAAACTGTAACATGTCATGTGGACTAAAGACTGTCACTAACAAACTTCAGTGTTTCAGAAGTGGCCGAAGACTTCTTAGACTCTCAAGGCAAACCCACTTGTATAGCAGAATGAGAAACTGAGGCAGAGAGGCAAAGTGATCAGCCCAAGAGCACATGGTTCATTAGTGGCTGAACCAGGATGAGGACTCATGCCTCCTAACTTCTAGGTGGGCGATCTTTCTGCTACAGAATTATAGCATCATTATCACTGAACTCTTGAAAGGAGCATAACCTTCACCCCTCCCTCGTTTTCTATCTTCCAGAGCTCTCCCCACATCCCCCTTGCCCCTGTTTACTAAAAGTAGAGGGTTAACCTGGCCCAGGCTTGAGAAAAAGCTAACTAGTCCTTGCAGCCATGGGCCACCTGACTACTGAGTGGAGCACACACAGCCTGGACTGCCTGCAAGGAACCCCCAGGTCTGGCTGGATTTTGGAAAGTTTGACAAAGGTTGGGAGTGGGAGCACTGGGGATGTTTGTCAGAGCTAATGAGATCTGCCTCTCCAGAGACACCAGGAACTGAACCTACCCTGGCTATAGATTGCTGGCTTTTCCCAGCAAGAACCAAATATTGCTGTGGACATTTTGAACACTTTGGAAAGAACAAAAGGCCTTAGGCATGTATGTGCGTGATGGTCTGTGTGTGTCCTTTCAGGAGAGGGAGAGAGAAGAGCATTTGAGGTGAAACAGTATGAGGTGGGAAGAAATGACACATAGTATAGACAATGATGCAGTCTCTCTGCATTAGGAGAGGGTCTTTGGAGAGACAGATGGCGGGGGAGAGAGAGAGAGAGAGAGAGAGAGAGAGAGAGAGAGAGAGAGAGAGAGAGAGAGAGAGACCCTTAGAAATGTGAACTGGAGGCTGGCTGGATGCAGAGATTTTACTGCCAGAACATTTGAAAGCTGGTGGTGGTGTCACTCTCTAGTCAACTTCTTTCTGGAGCTTCCGCTTCCAGAAAACAAATTAATAATAAAAGGACATTTGGGAGGCCGAGGTGGGTGGATCATTTGGGGTCAAGAGTTCAAGACCAGCCTGGCAAACATAGTGAAACCTCATCTCTACTAAAAATATGAAAATTAGCCGAGCATGGTGGCAGGCACCTGTAATCCTAGCTACTTGGAAGGCTGAAGTGAGAGAATCTCTTGAACCTGGGAGGCAGAGGTTGCAGTGAGCCCAGATTACACCACTGCCCTCCAGCCTGAGAGGGCAACAGATGTCTCAAAATAATAATAATAATATAAGAGGACAGTTGCCAGGGCTCTGTGGATCAGTTTTATCAGGGCTTGTTAGCTCCTAGGACAGAGTCTGCTACTGTCAGACACCAGCAGGCTCCTGCGCACAGGGGGCTGGCACCCTGGGATACACTCCAGGATGCCCGACTCTGGCAACATTGCTGGTTCAGCCAAACCTGACCAACTGGGAAGTGTCCCAACCTCTTCTGCTTAAAGTTAGTAAATGAGGGAAAATCCACGATGCTGTTTGTGAGGTACAGTGGAACCATGTCTTGTCTTTACCAGATGAGATGAGATGAGATGCCTGGCTCCTGTCTTGGCTCTGCCACTAACTGACCATATGACCGCAGATAAACCACTTCTCTCTGAATCTAGTTTTCTTGTCTGTAAAATGAAGATGCTTGATTGGGTGACAATATCAAGGAACACTTTGGACGCATTAGCCCTGTGCCAGGCTCTGACCTAAGGGACTTAGAAGTATTAACTCATTCAAATCTCTCACAAATCCTATCAGGTAGGCATTGTTTTTAAGTCCATTTTACAGATGAGGTAACTGAGGCAGAGAGCATTTACGTAACTTGCATAAGGTGCTGAACCCAGGATTCAAATCCAGGTTTGCCTGACTTTGTTCTTAACTGTGGCATTGTATGGGGTCATCTTTAGGATCTGACATTCTAAAGTTTCTTTCTGGAAGAGAAAGGCACAGAGGAGTTGCAGAGAGGAAAAAGAGAGAGGGCAGAGAATAATTTCTTGTATGGTAAAAATTGGAGGCCTTTTCATTGTGAGAAGAAAGGTGTGTGTGTGGGGTGGGGTGTGGAGGTGAGGAGCTGCATGATGACATATCTTCTCATTGCATATTTTGGCAAACATTTTCTATTTTGCCTTCATGGAGCCTTTCAGCAAGGTTGATTACTGTATATGTGCAAAAATCACACATGTACCTTTCTTCAACCCCCCACCCTCCACATGTAATTCTGAAAAAATAAAATTGAAGGTGCTCAAACCATTTTTTTAATTGCCAGAAGAGAGTACCTGGCCCTAAACGCTTACTTTTTCCATGTGTCTTGTTTTCATGCAACTGGAAACAAGAGAGAGCCAATGTCTTTAGTGTCTCTCCATGTCAAGGATTCAATTTGTTGGAGTCATTTCCAAAACCACCAGCAATTCTACCCCAGGAAAGTGCCTTTCAGACCAGACATTGCTGCAGCACAGTCAGCAGAGGGCGCAGGCACTGGGGAAGTTTCTCACTTGAATGAGAAACGTGTCTGTGTGGCGGGGGATTATGTGTCTGTGCCGTAAACAGGAAGAGCAGCTCATGCCTCGAGTTTGCCAAAAAGCAGGACTGCGCGCTAACAACACCATCCTCTTTGCTTGTTACTGAGCCCAGGCTTTGGAAGCAGACAAAGCAAGTTCTGAATTCCTAACGCTCCCACTTAACAGATGATTGTGTGACATTGGGGATATTCTGGAGCTTCAGATTCCTTCAGTACTGAAAAGAAAGAATTATTTCCTTGCAGAATGATCTGAAGATTCCATGAGACCATCTTCAGGATGAGTGATCTCTATATATTACACAGCCCAGTGCTTGACACCAAGTAAGCCCTCACTACGGGTAGCCTGGCCAGGTTCCACTTTATGCCATGCACTGCTCTAAGTGCTTTAAATGTAATAGGAAACAGGCCCAGAGAGGGAAAGGAATTTGTCCAAGGCCACACAGCGGGTAATCAAAGAACTATGCATGCTGAAGCTCAGGAAGTCTCTCTATAACGTCTGTAATCTTGGCTGGGCGAGGTGGCTCACATCTGCAATCCCAGCACTTTGGGAGGCTGAGGGGGTGGATCACTTGAGTTCAGGAGCTGGAAACTAGCCTGGTCAACATGGCAAAACCCTGTCTACCAAAAATACAAAAATTAACCCGGCACAATGTCATGCACCTGTAGCCCCAGTTACTCAGGAGGCCAAGGCATGAGAGTCGCTTGAACCTGGGAGGCTGAAGTTGCAGTGAGGTGAGATTGTGCCACTGCACTCCAGCCTGGGCAACAGAACGAGACTCTGTCTCAAAAGAATCTGCGATCTTCAACAGAACTCTCAGCTGCCACGAATAGTACATATAGATGTTATTGTGTATATTGAAAGACTGAAATGCATTCCGAAGGTCGCTCGCCCTGATGTGTATGTAATTGTTCAGGACAGTCGATGAAGCTTCCATCTGTCCTTACTCTGTGATCAGGGACTCAGCGACTGAAAGCGTACAAAATCAAAACATGCTCTGACTCTCAGTTTCGTTACCTGTAAAATGGAGTTATTAGGAAGATTAAAAGCATATGTGGAAATGCATGGCACACAGTAAAAGCTGAATAAATAATTAACATTTTATTATAAGAAGAGAGAGTATACCTTGGCAAATGTGTCATAAATCTAATTCCTTAGTCTAATTCCTCCGTTAGTCTCCATGAGTTTTCTTTTTTTATAGTGAAGGGGCCTCCCTCTGCAGTGCTCCTTTCTTTTTCTTTATTTATTTTTATTTTTTATTTTTTTGAGATGGAATCTTGCTCTGTTGCCAGACTGGAGTGCAGTGGCATGATCTCAGCTCGCTGCAACCTCCGCCTCCTGGGTTCCAGAGATTCTCTTGCCTCAGCCTGCCAAGTAGCTGGGACTACAGGCATGCGCCACCATGCCCAGCTAATTTTTGTATTTTTAGTAGAGACGAAGTTTTACCATGTTGGCCAGGATGGTCTCCATCTCTCGACCTTGTGATCTGCCTGCCTTGGCCTCCCAAAGTGCTGGGATTACAGGTATGAGCCACCGTGCCCGACCCAGGGCTCCTTTCTTGAATGTTTGAATTCCTGTACCAGGACTGCCAGACTTTCTGAATCAGTTTCCATCCTGGAACTTCCTCAAGGAGCCTTCAGGGAAGGATTTAGGCTGTGGCAAAGTAGGGTAAAGGCAGAACTTTCATCGTAGGTTCTTATTTAAGGTGAATTTGTCTCCATTCCTAAAGACTATGGTCTTGTTCCCAGCCCATTAAGTGCTCTGGAAACCTACAGAAGGAAAACACATATTAAAGATGCAATTAAAGTTATGTCTGTTCCAAGACACAGAGACACTCATCTGATCTTCCTTTCAGGTTTAACAAGCTTCTTTTATAGGAGAACCTCCAAATGAAACCCCGTGACTGATGTCTTGGCAAACACCACTCACTCATTCACAGAAAAATCATCTGGATACTTAGCTTTATTGATTCTATTTCAGAAACAAAAATCTGAGACCTCAAGAGGACTCTTCCTCAAAAGAGCAAGACACAAGTAGAGGAATCTCAGAGTTCGTAGCCCAGGCAAGAGATAGTGATGGCTTAGAAAAGAGTGGGGATGGTGGACAAGGAAAGACGTGGTGGGCTGAGGTTTGTTTTGGAGATAGAACCCACAGGACAGGCTAGCAGATTAGACCGGGATGAAGGAAAGGAAGAATCAGAGGTGACTCCTGGATTTGTCTTACTGGCACACTTAGTCCTGTGTGAAATGCTGCACATTCAAGGTTATTGCTGTATAGAACATTGTTTGTGATAAAAAGCTTAGAAACAGCCAACAATAAGAGATGGCTAAATAATACATCTCTGCAGGTTAAAACAATGAAAAAGCTCCAGAGAAAAACCAATAGATCATATTGTTGACTTGAAAACTTTAGAACAGTATGTATAGTATGCTATCATTTACATGAAATACAAGGAAAAGCCCCATTTGCTTATATATGAATAGGATGTCTCTGGAAGGATATACCAAGAAGTCGGCAGCATTAGGTACTTTTGGGGAAAAGTGGGTGGGTGAGGGCAGGGTGAGAAGGAAGTTTATTGTCTACTATTTTGTACTCTCCGAATTTTGAGGCATGTGACTATGTTGCTTTATTCGTTTTGTATTACTGCTATAACAAATGATCACAAATATAGTGGCTTAAAGCAGTACAAATTTATTATTTTACAGTTCTGTAGGATAGAAGTTAGACACAGGTCTCACTGGGCTAAAATAAAGGGACTGGTGAGCTGCATTCATTTCTGGAGGCTGGAGGAGAGACTGTTTCTTGGCCTTTTCTAGCTTCTAGAGGCTGCCTGCAGGCTGTGGCTCATGGCCCTGTCCTCTGTCTTCACAGTCAGCAGAGTCGCATGTCTCTGACTCTTCTCCCAAATTCACGTCTCCCTCTGACCACAGAGAGGAAAGGTTACCCACTCTTAAATATCCCTGTCTAGTTTCAATCCACCCAGATAATCCAAAATAACTCACCTTGAGGGTCTTAATTTAATTACATTTACAGAATCCTTTATGCCATGTAAAGTCACATATTAACAGATTCTAGGAATTACATATGAGCATGTTTGGGGGCCGTTATTTTGCCTACCACAATTACTTATTCAAAAACAATTTAAAATACAATGAAAAAATAGTGACTCCTCAGCTTTTTGGTTTGAGCCATTAGGTGGATAGTTTACAGAGTACAGCGATTGAGGCAGCATGAACAGGTTGGAGGAAGAGAGTGGAGAGGCCCATTTGGGCTTATCAAGTTTGAGATGCCGGCAGACTTTTCAGCGATGATACCAGCTTGACTCTTGAATGTGTGGGTCTGGTGATCATCATGCTTGTTAGCGCTGGAGATATTATTCTGGGAGGTATCAGTGTATAGAAACTGGTTAGAACCTTGAAACTGGCCAAGAGCACCCTGTGAGAGTTTGTGGATGAAGGAGAAGCCGCAGGACTGTTCTCTGAAGCCTGCCGGTGGAGGAAGGAGGAAGAGGGAGCCAAGGAGGCCAAGAAGGAGCACCAGTGGGGATGCAATAAAACCACATGACCTCCTCCAGGACCTTCCCTACGCAGCCTGGATCTAAAGAGCCTCCATCCTACTCCCTGGATTCCTCTATCACACCCCCTTGTTCATTTTGTTTACGGGATGATCATAGCCTATAATTCTCTTGTTCTATTTCTTTGCTTACTGCCTGTCTTTCCCGTGTTGCATGCATTGTAAGTTTCATGACAGCAGAGCTTCACCTGTCTTGATCATTGCTATGTCCCCAGCACCTAGTCCAATGCCTGGCTCAGAGTAGGCACTCAATAAATGGTTGTTGAATGAATGGATGGACGAAAACAAATTTAATTCCTCTACCCTCAATCCATAAACAAAGAAAATGGTGCTAAAATTTAAATGTTAAGGGAGAAAAAAAGTGCAGCTGTCTTATGTCCTCACTGATGGTCCCTCATGTTAGGGCTGCATAGGAATTGTCTACTGAAAGCACCAGGAAGAGACCTCTGCTCCACCTGTGCCACCTTGCTTGCAATGCCACCATTGTCTGGTCATTCCCTGGAGTGAGGCATCATTCTTTTGGCACAGTGCCCACTAGCTAGGAAGCACTCAAGACATTTGAGCTCTCCTTTTTTAAAATTATTAATCAGTCATTTAAAAATGCAAATATGCCTGGAAAGTCATTAACTTCTTAGTATGAATTCATGTCTCAGCAGAAATCACTGAGGAAGAACCTGGTTCTTCCTTAAACTGATTGTTTCCCCCACCAGCAGCACATGGCTTCATTTTTGTGTTATCTGAGATGAGTCTACAGGGGTGGGATTGCATAAAGGGGAAAAGGGCTTTTCAGAAAATGCTAGGGAATCTAAAGCAAACCTCAATTTCTGGTTTTGCTGAGCCTTATGCCTGCGCAGCATGAAGATTGCTCTGCAAGCCAAATCAGCCACTGGCTTTTCACTGAGGGGTGGTGGGAGTCTCCCTGTGAGTTGAGCCAGGCAGTAGAGGAAATGAAGAGGAGGCTCTCAAGGGAGGGGCAAGGGAAAGAGACAGGGCAGGGTGGGTGCAGCTGGCAGTGAGAGACGCTGCCTTTTCAACGCGGATGGCTCCTCCTGCTGCCGCTGCTGCCCCAGGAGACAGGTAAACATTCTGTGCAGGGTTGAGACTTCTCTTTCAGTTTCTTTCCTACTTGTCTGGAATTTGGGCTGACACAGTATAAAGTGGGCACTCGGTAGCCTAAAGGGATTAGAAAGCAAGACATCCCCCCCTTCCCTTGAACTGTTTTCTAGGGTGCTGGATGTCCCAAAGCCCCAAATCAATTACATCATCTGACAACTGCTTGTGTCAACCATAGGAAGGAACATTGTGGTTGAGGTATGCCTAAGGCTTATAGGAAAAGGCTTGAGCTGTAGGTTACCTTATGCTAAGCAGTGTGGGAACCTACAGGCAAATGTACACTGTTGGATGAATGTTCTCCGTCTGTTCTAGATACCAAACTAGAAACTGAGTCCCTTGTGGACAAACCCATGCTCTAATCTAGACTTTTTGGCTTCCCAACACCCAGCACAGTGGATGAATGTGGGGATTTGCCTATGTGTCTACACCTGTGCCATCGAGGGTGGTGAGCACTTGAAGTGTACTCCAAGTGTAAAATACACCCCAATTTTGAAGACTCAGTAGGAAAAAAGAACAAAAAATACCAATTTTTTTTGTGAACAAATTGATATAATGGCATTTTGATATATTGGGTTAAACAAAATGTACTGTTAAGATTACTGGCTGGGCTGGGTGGCTCTCGCCTGTGGCTCTCACCTGCAATATCAGCACCTTGGGAGGCTGAGGCAGGCAGATCACTTGAGGTCAGGAGTTGGAAACCAGCCTAGCCAACATGGTGAAACCCCTTCTCTACTAAAAATACAAAAATTAGCTGGGCGTGGTGGCTTGTGCCTATAATCCCAGCTACCTGAGAGGCTGAGGCAGGAGAAATGCTTCAGCCTGGGAGACGGACATTGCTGTGAGCCGAGTTTGCACCACTGCACTCCAGCCTGGGCAACAGAGCAAGACTCTGTCTCAAAAAAAAAAAGAAAAATACTGATACATGCTTCCTTTTACTTCTTAGGTGTGGCTACTAGAACATTTTAAATTACACATGTAGCTTGCGTTATGTTTCTATTGAAACATGTATTGTGCTGGCCTCCCCTCCCTCATCCTTTCTTGCTCCCTTTAACCTCTAATCAGACTAAAGATGCCCTTCTTGCTGAACATCTAAAGCGCTCAGAATCTTGTATTGGCCAGACTAAGATTTCCTGGGTATTTCATGTTTGTCCAATCACTGATTACCTTAGCAAATGTGCTGCTCATGTCATTTAAGCCTTCCCTGTAATTGTACCCTTTGTTCCAAGGTAAAAACAATCCAGGCTTGTAATCCCAGGACTTTGGGAGGCCGAGGCAGGTGGATTACCTGGGGTCGGGAGTTCGAGACCAGCCTGGCCAACATGGCAGAACTTTGTCTCTACTAAAAATACAAAAATTAGCTTGGTGTGGTGGTACGTGCTATACTCCTAGTTACTCGGGAGGCTGAGGCAGGAGAATTGCTGGAAGCTGGGAGGTGGAGATTGCAGTGAGCCAAAATCAAGCCATGGCACTCCAGCCTGGGGGTGACTGAGTGAGACTTCATCTCAAAAAAAAAAAAAAAAGAAAGAAAGAAAAGAAAAAAAGAAATCCAGGCAGCAGCAAGTAGGAGAGGGCCTAACTGTAACTGAGCAGCTAAGCTACCAGCTTTACAAATGTTATCTTCTTTAAACTTAGTTTCATTTGGTTAGGTAGGGAGTGTTTTCTCTGATTTTTTCAGATAAAGAACTGAGACTCAAGAGCTCTGATAACCACCCCAAATTACCACCTAGTAAGAGGCACAGGGTCAGGACTTGAACCCAGGTGCACTTGACTCAAAGGGCAAGATTTTCCCCGACCAGTAGCACGTGGCTTCATATTTTGCATAATTTGAGATGCATTCTACAGGGGTCCCCCCACTGATTTGTGTGTTCTATTAAACCTGCCTATGGAAGGGGCTCATTAAGGACACCATGTATGATTTATTCTTCATCATGGATTTCTAGGTGCAAGGAACAAGCCCATCCAGGTCTGGGAGCACCTGGGCAGATTCTAGTGCTGGCATGGTCCCGAATTTACTAAGTGCCTAGGACAGGTAGCTTCTCATCCCTATAAAACAAAGAGAACCCTACAGTCTGTGATCCTAAGCCTGTCGGGTGGGGAAAGAGGAAATTGAATTAGGCTGTCTTTGTCATTTTGTGTTTGTTTTAGAGATGAGGTCTCACTGTTGCCCAGGCTGGAGTGCCGTGTCTATCTGCAGGCGTGATCATAGCCTGCTGCAGCCTCCAGCTCCTGGGTCAAGCAAGCGTCCCGCCTCAGCCTCTCAAGCAGCTGGGACTACAGGTGTTCACCACCACACTTGGCTGCTCTCGTAGCTTAATCCCTAATGGGTTGCACCTGGAATTAGAGGAATTTTTTTCCTAAATACGAATTTAAAAAAAAAAATCTGAGAGCCTATTATTTCTTCATGTCAAAAATTTCTGTTGAATATGCTGAACATTAAATTCCAGGCAAGTGAGTTCATGTTGCGTGGGTGGTCAGAAAACCTCAAGTTCATTTTCAAGGATTAGGGGTCTTTTGATGGCTGCCCAGTCAGCAGGCGGTTTCCAGAGTGGCTTCACGCTGGTGCATGTCTTGGGAATTGTGATCTGGTATCATTGCTCTAATAGCTAGAAATCCTCATTATCTGTTTAGTGGATCAGAGACGAGAGCCAGATCCTTTAATAAGCCTGCTTATTAATCCTTCCTAAAAAGCCATGTTATTCGAGCAGCATGAAAGCTGGGACGCCCTTAGGAGCTCCCTCTTTAAGACTCTGACAGCCTCTTCCCTTTTCAAAACTGGATGTAAAGCGTGAATGGAGTCCAGCCTGGGGCTTTTCCCAACTGTGCTGATTAGTCCAAAGGCAGTGAAGCCCCCATGTGCACCCACAGCCCCACCCAACTCAGGCCTTACCCAAATTTCTTTATTCAATGCCTGCTGATTGCTGCTAAGAAGGCTTATGAAGATTAATTTTCCAAATGAGTTGCCATTTCTTGTTCCAAATCCTTGGAGGGTAAATTTAAGTGTCCTGCAGTAGTTAGATCTTCTAAATAGATTTTGGGCTGAATAGTGATTTTTATTTGTTCAGCTAGGCTGAGCCATACATTAATTCACTTCATCTTTGAGCCTGGATGTTCAAAAAACAAAATGGTGAGGGAATACATCCTTTATCTACTTCCCTTTGAAGTTTTGTTCTGGGGTTTGCAGATAGGATTGGGGAAAAGGGACAGAAGCAATTGCTATTAAGGCCTTGAGAACCTATTTCTTAGGCGCGTCTATTACCAGCAATGGCCTGCCTGCTGTTCCATGCATCCCGACTACTCCTAACACTGTGTGACCGTAAATAAAAGGAGAAAAAACATTTTATATGAACAAGGGCCCGATTGAGTTACTTCTGGAAAACAAACCCTCCAAGATCTCTCAACGTGTCAGCAGTGGAGATTGTCAAGGCATCTACGTGATCTTTAAACACATTTTTTTTCCTGTAAAAATCCATAAGAAAAGACCAATGGAGGATAAACTACCCTTGAGCAGCTTAAACGCGAAGAATAACATAAAGATGTTTTTCTGTAATTGCTAAAGCTTGTTATTTATTCCTCCCCTAATCCCCAAATCCACGACCTTAGAAAACAGGAGCTATGTCTGAAAAAACAAAGCAGAAATGACCTCAATCCTGACAAAGTTATAAGGACAAAGTTATCACCCTAGAGAACACTGTGGCACTTTTAGAGACTGCTGAGGGAAATTTACATAAACTTGTAATTAGGCTGAGAGCCTTTCAAAGCAGGGCTCTCAATCAATGCGGAATAAGGAGCCAACTCTTTGCTGACTTGCCATTCTTGCTGGGCCCTGTCACCTGCTCCTGAAACTGCTACAAGGGTTCTGCCCCCACTGAAGCACACAAGTGCCCATTCTGTAGTGGGAAAGCCAAAGGCGCCTTCCTTGGCTTTGCCCGTGTTGGCTACAGGGCTTGAAATCCGAAGGGATCCAGAGTGGCAGAGCAGGCCAGGGTGTGCTGGGTCTGCAGTAAACATGAGGAAGGGGATGGAGAAGGCGTGTGGGGAGAGGGCAGTTCCTGGGAGAGTGCACACTTTCACTGCCCCTAAAGGCACACAAGCCCTGGGTAGGAGGCTGCTGGGGGAAACGGCGGGTACTGGACACCCCTCCTCCCTCTGGGTGGTCCAGCGAGTTCTTCCTGAAAGTGGCCACACACACACACACACACACACACACACACACATCAACGAAAACAACCTGGAATGTCTAACGAGTGATGGAAAGCAGGTTGGAGAAGGGAATGAGGGGTTTGGAGCATCTGCTCTCACTTGCTCTCTTTCCCTTACATCCCTCCCTTTTACTTTACCTGTGGTTAACATCTATTCCGCACAAGGCTTTGATTTTCAAAATGAGCTACGCATAAAGTGACTCCAACAAGACTGAGTGCAGAAGATTAAGGGGACATTTACTGAGATGGGTTTCTATTTTAACACCCATCTCAGTAAATGTCAAGATAGTCTAACCCTTGCTCATCACATATCAAAATAGATCCATTGCAGAAAAAAAAAAGGCTAATTGCAGCGCCTCTCCGTTGACCTACATTCAAAGTAGCAGGCATTACTAGAAAAAGATCAGGGTGGCAAGATAAATTATGAGCTCTGTTAGGTGCAAGAAGAGATGTTCTGTAAACAGAAAAAAAAAAAAAAAAAAAAGAAAGAAGAGAAAAGAAAAACTCTAAGTGTTGTAAAAAGAAGTTTCACTGTCACAAGAATTTTGTTCCCCCAGGTGCTGCATTCACAGGCAACTTCCATTATTCTCAGGCTGCCTCTGGCAGTTCCTTTCTTCTCTCAACACTTGTTTTGAAAAACGAGCTTCACTTTTCAAACTTGTTTTCTCAGTACTGGGAGAGCTTAGCGTTTTCAACTCAGTCTCTTCCCTCTCCTAATTCCCTTTTTCTCCTTTCTTACTGGACCACGTCCTCTCTTTGGTTTTCAGCCTCTGGGAGGCAAACACTCCCAGGGGAGGCCAGTTCTCTCTGCAGCCTACTCTTTTTAAAATCTTTTCTCTCCTCTCATCTTTCTCTCTTTTAGCATGATATATAGTCACTGCAGAAAAATTAGAAAACAGAGCAGTGCGTAGCTCATGCCTGTAATCCCAACACTTTGGGAGGTGGGAGGATTGTTTCTACCAAGAAGTTTGAGGTCAGCCTGGGCAACATAAGAAGACTCCGTCTCTATTTTTATAATAAAATTAAATTTAAAAAAATTAGGAAATGCAGAGGTGTAATAATAAAGAATATTAAAATCACCAGGAATCTCAATGATAATTATACCCAGAGATAATTACTACTCTCATTTTGGCATTTTTCTCATGATGTAGACATGGAAATATGGCCATACTATATTGTTAAGTGGGGAAAGAGTGGACCGCATACACTAGCAAGCACACATTCACACAGCATGTTTATTTTGATGGAATATATTTGACATTCTGTTGGGTCATCTGCCTTTTCTTGACCCAACGATATGGTGTTAACATCTTTTCTTGTCAAGAAGTTTGTTTTCACAGTGACTTTAATGGCTAAATTGTATTCCCTCTCATGGATGTCCTACAATTTACACAACCAGCCCCCATTACTGGGTATCAAGGTTGCTTCTCAATTGCTGCTGTTGTAAATGACACTGTAGTCCCCCGCTTTACCCCTGGATCTTTGTGCACATTTTCTTAATAATGTCATTGGGATTAATTCCTCTAAGCCGAGTTGCTGAGTCAAAGAAGTTGCTTTTTTTTTTTTTTTTTTGAGATGGAGTTTTGCTCTGTTGCCCAGGCTGGAGTGCAATGGCATGATCTTGGCTTACAGCAACCTCTGCCTCCTAGGTTAGAGCTATTCTCCTGCCTCAGCCTCCAGAGTCGCTGAGATTACAGGCGCCCAGCACATTTTTGTATTTTTAATAGGCACAAGGTTTCACCATGTTGGCCAGGCAGATCTCAAACTCAAGTAATACACATGCCTCGTCCTCCTAAAGTGCTAGGATTACAGGCTTGAGCCACTGAAAGGGGAGACTCCCTCCTCATAGGCCTCCACCTCCTCCCTCCAGATGAGAAGGGTGAAAAGAGATAAAATACCAAAGAGCTTGAGTCCATGGTCAGGCAATTTGCTGATGCCACTGACCAGACCATAAAGAGGCCCAAGGACTGGGAAAATGACTCCCTTTTTGGTTCCCAGCATCTCTGCTATCTACAAGCCTTGAAAGAGTTGCAAAGAATGTATCACTCCCGGCCAGAGTTTGGCACTGGGTCACGTCCTCCACGTTTGCACAACCCAGCCTCCCTCCTGAAAATACCTCTGCCAACTAATAATTTACTGACTTTGTGTTGCTTCTGTAAGCCCCTCCCCTGCCTGTTCTTGCTTGCACTGCATATGAACTAGCAAATCAATAAAGCCAAAGGTTGTGAGGTCAAACATCCAGACCATGGACAATAACACAGTTTCATCTCTGCACTCCCTTTAGAGTTCTAAGCCCTTAAAAAGGGAAAGAAGCTGCTTCTCAGGGAGCTTGGTGGACAAGGCGTTAGCCCCCTACAGCTCCTGGCCGAATAAAAAGCCACTTCTTTTCTCAATTCGGTGTTCAAGAGGTTTGTTCCCCACCTCTCCTGCTACGCCACCATGCCTGGCCTTCATTGCTTTTTGATGCCCACCACCAAATTGCCCTTCAGAGAGATGGTAACAATTTGCCTTCTTGCTAGAAAGGATCTGTCTGCAGAACCTTCGCTGGGCTGAGCATTTAATTATTTTTTTAAAATAGTTTCAAATTGTTTTAATTTAATTTCTTTGGTTGTTAGAGTTGGAACTTCTTTAAAGAGATAGATATATTTGGCCATGTGCATGGGTCTTTCTTTCAATAAGAGCACTACAGAGCATCAGTCGGGTGCAGAGACTGGGCAGTCCACCTGGCTGCAAGGACAGGAGACACGGCTCCTCTCTGAAGGAGTGGCAGTCTAGGGAGGAAGGCAGACTGCAGGCGACGTAACAGATGACAGCTCTGTATGAGGAATGCTATGATTGCCAGTGGTGTGTGGGAGCCTCTCGCAGCCCTCCCGTGAAGGAGGGGGATGTAGAGGTGGGGCCGAGTGTGCACAGGCAAGAATGAGCCTGGGGCACTGAGAAACTACAAGAAGCCCAGGCTGGCTGCAGCATAAAGTGTAGAAGAGCACCGATGGGAGGTAGGCAGGACTCAGATCATGCCGGGCCTCTCATGCCTCGGTAGGCTTTGGACTGTATCCCGGGTGACTGGGAGACATCAGCCACTGTCAGGTGGATTCACACACAGTAATCACATGCACGAGGTAACAAGCACATAGAAGAGAACAGATGCTTTGCTGGCTGTCCTCTTGCCTCAGTCACTGTTTTGTTTTTGTTTTTCTTTTTCTTTTTGATGGAGTCTTGCTCTGTCACCCAGGCTGGAGTGCAGTGGCACGATCTTGGCTCACTGCAACCTCCTCCTCCTGGGTTCAAGAAATTCTCCTGCCTCAGCCTCCCAAGCAGCTGGGACTATAGGCATGTGCCATCACGTCCAGCTAATTTTTTGTATTTTTAGTAGAGAGGGGATTTCACTGTGTTAGCCAGGATGGTCTCAATCTCCTGATCTTGTGATCCAACCGACTCGGCCTCCCAAAATGCTCATCCTCCTGAGTAGCTGGGATTACAGGTGTGGAATGTCATACCTCACTAATTTTTATATTTTTTTAGTAGACATAGGGTTTTGCCATGTTGGCTAGGCTAGTCTTGAACTTCTGACCTCAGGTGCTCTGTCACCCAGGCTTGAATACACGATCATGGCTCACTGCAGTCTCAACCTCCTGGGCTCAAGCAATCCTCTGCTCTCAGCCTCCCACGTAGCTGGGACTACAGGCGTGTACCAACATGCCTGGCTAATTTTTAAATTTTTGTGTAGAGACAGGGTTTCACCATGTTACCCAGGCTGGTTTTGAACTCCTGAGCTCAGGCGATCTTCCTGCTTTCCAAAGTGTTGGGATTACAGGTGTGAGCCGCTATACCCTGTTATATGAACTAGATTTTCAAAAGCAACTTCAGGATTTTAGTTTCTCTTACACCAATGCTTCATCACTATCATTCTTCCTAGTCTGTTTCTCAATTTCAATCGTATATTTTTAATGGTGGCAGAAGCTCATCTTTATCATAATTTCTCAATTTATGCATGTCATCTAGAACACTGAAAAGACCATGATATTCTCTGAGTATCATAAACCTTTCTTTTAAAGAGATATTATTGCTTCCAATATAGGAAAAAATTAATTTTGCTATTGACCTTCAGATTGTAGAAGGGCTAGGTGGTATGAGTCACAGTAAAATGAGTCTTCTCTTTCCTTTTTCTGGTAACTTCTATTTTGGAGAAGTTGGCATCAATGTCATGAGACTACAATTTATTTAGCATCAATAACATGTATTTCCTAAGCGTGGTTTAAGGAACTGGATTAAACTTCATTTTTTCCCAACAGCTTCTTAATCTTACTGACATTTTCAAAGATATTAGGTACATTGGCTTTAATTTCTGCTTATTTTGATATATATTTTGTCATAAATTTTACTTAAAATATTATGCCAAATTAGTGCTGAGCAAATATATTTAAAAGTATATATTTTCTAAAGTATAGCTTTGGCTTATGTTTTAGATCATTATTATCTTTAAATTTTATTTTATTTGAAAGTAGACACAAGAGTTTCGCTATGTTGACCAGACTGGTCTTGAACTCCTGGCCTCAAGAAATTCTCCCATCTCAGCCTCCCAAAGTGCTGGGATTATAGATATGAGCCACTGTGCCCAGCCTAGAATCTTATTATTATTATTAATATCAATGATTTGTAAAAGAATGTGCCATGTCTCTACTTGACTTTTTTTGGTCACAATGCTTTCAAATCTACTTTTCTATCATCTATTTGGCAGTAGTCCTGATTTTATGTTTGATTACTCTGTTTTCATTACTCTCCAAAGTTTTGCTGAAGACAAACAGTTCTTTGGTGATATAATAGGATTCAATGTTGCCAAAAGGACTTTTTTGTTGTTGTTATTGTTGTTGAGACAGTCTTGCTGTGTCACCCAGGCTGGAGTACAGCAACTTCTGCCTCCCGGGTTCAAGAGATTTTCCTGCCCCAGCCTCCAGAGTAGCTGGGATTACAAGCACCTGCCATCATTCCTGGCTAATTTTTGTATTTTTAATAGTGACAGGGTTTCACCATGTTGTCCAGGCTGGTCTTGAACTCCTGACCTCAGGTGATTCACCCACCTTGGCCTCCCAAAGTGCTGGTATTATAGCATGAGCCACTGTGCCTGGCCAGAACATTTTAATATTTTACTCACTATTGACTCTAAAGAATAGGCAGCCATAGAATCTTCTGGGGACTTATGTTGAAATCCATTATGTTTGTCATAATTTTTTTCATCTTTGCTGAATCACTGCTCCCTCAAATCATTATAGCCTAGATTCAGTGTTTTTGTTGGTGATGGTCTACCAAAAACCTAAATAATCCTCCAGCTGCATCATTTACTGTAGGAAAAAATAATAATTTTTACATATAGATATATTTGCATCCTGAAAATTTACAAATCTAAAACTAACTGTCAACTGTTCCACATGATTTACATCTGGAAATGTACCCCAAGTTATGTAACTGTGTGATATTCAGCATTGCTTACAAGGCCTAAAATGATTTCAGTCAACAGATCTGCTGTGTTTTAATTATTTGGTTTTACTTTTCATCTGCTAAATTATGTGTTCATGTTATTTGGTGTTTATACAAATATATGATATCTAATGTTTGTACAATAGTATACAAGTATATGTTTATATATACAAATATATTATATATTGGAAATATACAAGTGTATATTTGTATATTGTAAATTCTATTAAGCTTCTATGCTTTTTGTAAATGAAGAAAATTCCTGTTATTATACTGCTTATATGTTTTCATAGGTAATCCTCTGAATGCTAGATATTGTCTTGCCAACACAGAATTGAGTTTATTATGTGTTCAATGTAATATTTTCCTCATCATATAGAGTCCGTTTTGCAGCATTGATAATTATGTATTTCTAATCAGTTTTGAAATTTGATTACTTAGCATCCTATTGATGTTCATTTCAGATTCTTTATGTTTACGAAAAAGCGTGCTAAGTGCTGTACAATCTTGGCATTCTTTCCTATTTTCCAGGTGATTTTTTGTTCTCTAAGAGCTGGCAAAATACAGAGTCCTTTGAAGTATAATAAAGTAATCAGAATCTAGTCATTATTATTTCCCCTGACCATTTGCAAAAAATTTGTGTCCTTTATATTTCCAAAAACTTTCAAGCTGTATTATCTTTTGTAAAGAGCAAATAATTTCTTACCTGAGGGGAATCATTTTCGGCAAGAACATGCCTTTGTTTCCTATTCAAACTACTTGTCCATGTGTGTGAACTCTTTGTACTTTAAAAGTTAGTTTTTCTTGACATTCATTGATTATGACTGACAATTGAACTAAAAGGTAACTTTGCACCTCACATTTCTGTGACACATTCGCTGAAACAAACAGCCCTAAACTCTCTATTTTCTTTTGGGATTCCACCTTTTTCTCCCTAAATTTATTTAACAGTCCAAATAGTTTTATTTTGCTTTTTATCTAGACAGCTTTTCATTTTTCGATTTTAGTTTTTTTTCTTTTCAATATTCTGGGAGACAAATATTATATTAGCTTATTAAGTGTTAAAGAAATATTATTAAAACATACTAGTAGTTTATCCTAGAACTTAAAACTTTAAAAAATATAATATATAATAAGCCATGAAACTTTACTAGCAGTTAGTTAACTTTTCTCCTGAAGAAATTTCCTTTAACAACCCATAAACAATCGCTGCGATATAATGAACAATTCGTGACATAGTAGTCTCTAATTTATGAATATAAAATAATTACTTTATGAATATATAATGGCCTGTGATCATTAATTACCACAACAGTGAGTTATGCAATAATAAAAATCTGCAGATCTAAATTAGAAATTCAGAGCTCCCATTCAGGCAGACAATATGAACTGTGGTGCAGAACTTCACATTTAGCCAATAAACAAATACTAATACAGGATTAAAAAAATCAGATATAAATCAAAACGAGAGTTGGAAAAGCGACTTCTTGTTTGGAAGCACTAGTTGCTGTGGCCCTGGCTACTGAAACCAACATCTTTGTCAAACACATCCTGCTTCGACTTACGAAGTAAATGTCAACCCTGTTAGAAAGCCTATTTCCATTTGAAAGAAAATTATCATAAAAAATTATTTTAGCTGGGTGTGGTGGCTCACGCCTGTAATTCCAGCACTTTGGGAGGCCAAGGCAGGAGGATTGCCTGAGCTCAGGAGTTCAAGACAAGCCTGGGCAACACAGTGAAACCCTGTCTCTACTAAAATTCGAAAAATTAGCCAGGCATGGTGGTGTGCGCCTGTAATCCCAGCTACTTGGGAGGCTGAGGCAGCAGAATTGCCTGAACCTAGGAGGCAGAGCTTGCAGTGAGCCGAGATTGTGCCACTGCACTCCAGCCTGGGTGACAGAGCAAGACTCTGTCTCCAAAAAACAACAAAAAAAGGATTTTTGTTAGAAAAGACATTTTATTGTTATTTGCCAGAAAATTATTGTAATAAGAATATGTCACCTACGTTTAGAGTCAGCAGTTAAATAAAAATGTGAAACGACTTCAACATGATGAATCTATGATGTGGATAGTTTCTTCAGAAGTTATGCCCTTGAGCAATAAACAACCTGAGCAACTGTCCTTAGCTACTCCAAAATTTACATGGTCATTACAGCTAATAAAAATAATATAGAAACAATCTGTGTAGTAAATGGAAGTAGTCTAAGGGATTGTGAGACCTCTGTTTGGATGCTGGTTTTGTTGTTTGCTAATTGTGACCTTAAACAATTCACTTATCACTCAGTTACCTCAGCTACAAATAGGGATAAGTATGTTTCATCCTTCATACTGCTGACTGGAGGTCACATGAAATATCCCCAGTTCTGAGTAGTCAATGAAATCATGAGATGTACATAAAGTCTCCATTTTGCACTTGTTAAAAATGTGCTTGTGGCCGGGAGCAGTGGCTCACACCTGTAATCCCAGCATTTTGGGAGACTGAGGCTGGTGGGTCACTTGAGGTCAGAAGACTACCCTGGCCAACATGGTGAAACCCTGTCTCTACTAAAAATACAAAAATCAGCTGGGCATGGTGGTGGGCGGCTGTAGTCCCAGCTACCCAAGAAACGGAGGCAAGAGAATTGCTTGAATCTGAGAGGCGGAGGTTGGTTGCTGTGAGCTGAGATAGCACCAGTGCACTCCAGCCTGGGCGACAGAGTGAGACTCTTGTCTCAATAAATAAATAATAAATCAATAAATAAAAATGTGCTTGCTTAAAAAAATTTTCAGTTGAATGAAGGATATGTACAGTGCCAGTAAAGGATGGTAATATGGGATCAGTTCCTGTGAAGTCACCTGTGGACAGTTCTGGCTTCACATGTTCCCTGGTGCTCTTTTGTAGGAGTCCAAGAGGCTGACAGTTTAATTTTCTTAGGAAGTCAAATGTCAAGGCACTTGTTTAACGTTTGCAAATAAGCTGCTGTGCAAAACAAAAACCCGATGGTGATCTTTAAAGCAACCCCAACCCATAAATGTCTCAGTAATAAACTTCAAGATGACACAGGGTTTCTATTTTGAGAAATGAAATTCTGCAAAAACAACCAGAAAAACACTGAAAGTCCTAGAAATGCTGAGACTACTGGCTTCAGAGGAAGCCAGGAGGAAGTGTGCCCAGACATCCTCCTCCCCTCTGCTCCTGATGGCTCCACTCGTTTATGGCAGCACATATGCGGCCAGCCTGGAAAAGAGCAAAGGGAGTGTATCCAAGTTCTCATTCATTCCGTGAGCATCTATTGCGGCCTGCTGTGTTCCAGGCACTGGCCTAGGATCTGGGGAGATAAGTGAGATCAGATATGATCTCAGTCCACGCTGGGCTCTTGAAGTCTAGTTCCTGTACTGTCTTTATTGCCCTCTGTCTTCCCCGGAGGAACAGAAATGGTCGTTCTCAAATAGTGATGTGTCAGGTGGACAGCAATCTCTTGGACGCAAGAAATCCCCCCCAGAACCTCCTGGCTGGCAGTGCAGCCGCTGTGTAGAAAGGCTCTACCAGAGGGGCAGCCTCCTTCTGCATCCTAGGTAACAGCCTCCCTTTCGCCCTCAGGGCTCCCTCTCTTAGTAATGACTTCAGATGTTCCTCGAAGGAAAAATGGCTGCCTGTTCCAACTGCCATGCCTTCACTCCAAGCACCCTCCCACCTTGGTATAGCTACAGCCTCAGCACTGCCCATAGGAATCCTTCTAAACATCTGTAACCACAACAAATGCCACCTCCTCCATGCAGTCTTCCCTCATCAGTCAAGTTAGAAACAACCTGCTCCTCTTTTCTGATCCAGTAGCCCTTTCTTCGTACATCTTTTTAGCTCTGATTATACATCTACCTTTTGTTACAGTAGCGGCTCTTTTCCTTGCTAGACTGGGGTGGGTGTGAGCGTGGGGTAGCACTCTCCAGATCCAGGGCCCGTGTCTCATTCTTCCCTATCCTTGCAACCTGTCTCACACTGCTAAGGACATACCATGTGCTAAAAAAAATAAAAAAAAAAAAAAAATTGACTGGATTGGATTTGTTTTCTTTGATTTTAGCTGCCCAGAACTAGATTGATCAATCTCCGCAGTGACATTCTTACATCATGGGTCCATGAACTGTTGTTACTTTTTATTTCATATTTGTGAGTCTTTGTTCTCCATTGCCATCTGCTCCACCCTCCCCACTCCTGTTATAGACACACTCTCTTGTTTTATTAAAGTGTGACCTTCGAATCTACCTTCCATAATGTTATTTGCACACTTGTGTAAGCTTGAGTGATACTTGGCATTGTTGGGATTGAATTTGCCTTTGGCTGAGGGAATGAAACACCTCCACTGGAATTTCAGGCACCAGCACCTGCAAGGAAGTGTTTTGAGGCAGCCACTCTTGGAATCACAGCAGGAGATAGTCAGCAGCTTAGTCTGGGGTGGGCTTATCCAGCTTCTGCTTCCTCTCCAGGCTCCTCCTTTTTCTCCAGGATCCCCCAGCCTCAGAGTCTTGTTCCCTCATGCCTGGACTCTGCTGCACTGCCAGCCAGGAGGTTCTGGGGGGAATTCTTGCGTCCAAGAGATTGCTGTTCTGACACATCACTCTTTGAGAACGCCCATTTCCGTTCCTCCTGAATCTTTTGGCTTGCACCCCTGGATGTAGCATAGAACATTGTTGGCAAAAGCTCCTGTCTTGCCCTATGGTGAAGAGATGCCATAAGTCCTCAGACCAGCAGCTCTCGAACTCGTTGGCCTCCCTGTACACGCTGAAAAATTACTAAGGAGCCCAAAACACTATTCTTTATGTGGTTTATACCTATCTACATTGACCACATTAGAAATTAAAACTAAGAACATTTAAAAATATTAATCTAATCCCCTTAGAAAATAGTACTGAAGTCATTACATCTTAAACATAACACTTTTTATGTAATATAATTGTATTTCCCAAAGCATAGACAATTTAGTGAGGAGAGAGCACTGTTTTATGCTTGTACAAATCTCATTATTCATACCTAGCTCAGTAAAAGACAGCTGAGTTCTCAGGTCTGTGTTTGCACTCAGTCTCTTGCCATACCACATGTCATGTAAACTTTGGAAAACTCCACCGTAGACCTGAGAGAGACCGAGAGTGAAAAACGCAGCTAGTATCTTAGTCTTTTTAAGAAAGTGGTTTTGACCTCATGAACCCTCTGAAAAGATCTCTGGAACCCTCAGGGGGTTCCTGGACTACTTTGAGAACTGCTCCCTTAGCTCGTTGGTTTCTTAACGACAAGGCCATTTTCTTTTTTTATATATATTTAATTTTTTAATTATTATACTTCAAGTTCAGGGGTACATGTGCAGATCCTGCAGGATTGTTACATAGGTATACACACGCCATGGTGGTTTGCTGCCTCCATCCCCCCCCATCACCTACATTAGGTATTTCTCCTAATGTTATCCCTGCCCAATCTCCCAACCCCCTGCTATCCCTCCCCAGCCCCCCACCCCCCAACAGAGCCCAGTGTGTGATGTTCCCCTCCCTGTGTGCATGTGTTTTCATTGTTCAACACCCATTTATGAGTGAGAACATTTGGTGATTGGTTTTCTGTTCTTGTGTCAGCTTGCTGACAATGACGGTTTCCAGATTGATCCATGTCCCTGCAAAGGACATGAACACAGCCTTTTTTATGGCTGCATAGTATTCCATGGTGTATATGTGGACAAGGCCATTTTCTATTCATCCATACGGACTGGGTTTTATTTTTTTTATGTATTTGTTTTAATGTAAAGACCAGTGTAATAGGACAGCCTGGGTTTTAAACAGACTATAGTTGGAACTCAGTAACCTTGCTTGAATTGTTTGGAAATGTCTGTGTCATGAGTTTATTGCTCCATAGTCATCATCCAGGGAGATGCTACACTCACGCTGGTGATGCTGCTGTTGCTGAAGGCGTCTGGACTCCCCCTGGAGGTCGGCCTCTGCAGAGGGCGTCTGGACTCCCCCTGGAGGTCGGCCTCTGCAGAGGGCGTCTGGACTCCCCCTGGAGGTCGGCCTCTGCAGAGGGCGTCTGGACTCCCCCTGGAGGTCGGCCTCTGCAGAGGGCGTCTGGACTCCCCCTGGAGGTCGGCCTCTGCAGAGGGCGTCTGGACTCCCCCTGGAGGTCGGCCTCTACAGAAGGCGTCTGGACTCTCCCTGGAGGTCGGCCTCTGCAGAAGTTGGTAGTTCTGCTGAATATCCGCAGTGATGTCCTATCTTTGTTCTCTGAGGAGCATTTTGATTTTCAGAAACAGCCAGAGTGAAATCTGATATTGAATATGAGTATCACATTGGGTAACACTGTAATTTGGATGTGTAAAAAGAAATGCTGACTTCTTCAAACTCGGATTGCAAACCTCCTGTGACAGCCACTTCTCTAATTTTACACATATATTTACACCTGTGCAAATGATGTTTGCGACAGCTTAACAATTCCGTCATCATTTCAAGAGTAAAAACTGGAAACAATAGAAATGACTACTAGGTTAAAAACTGTGAGCAGCCACAGAACAGAGCACTCTGAAGTGGAAAAAAGGAATGAGAAAGTTCTGTATGTATTGATAATAATTAACTCCTAGATATATTAAGTGAAAGAGCAAAAGGCAAAGCAATGTATGTCGTCTGCTATCATCTGTGAGGAAGGAACCTGGATGGTGCGTGTGTCTGTGCATCTCTGTGTTTGTGTATCTGTGTGTATCTGTGTGTTTCTGTGTGTGTGTGTCTGTGCATCTCTGTGTTTGTGTATCTGTATGTTTCTGCGTATGTATGTCTGTATGTCTATGTGTCTATGTGTGTGTATCTATGTGTCTGTATGTGTGTGTGTCTGTGTGTCTATGTGTATGTGTGTCTGTATGTCTGTGTTTGTGTGTCTGTGTGTGTGTACGTGTCTGTATGTGTGTGTGTCTCTGTGTCTATGTGTGTGTATCTGTATGTCTGTGTGTTTGTGTGTCTGCGTGTCTATGTGTGTGTATATCTATGTGTCTGTATGTGTGTGTGTGTCTCTGTGTCTATGGTGTGTGCCTGTATGTCTGTCTGTTTGTGTGTCTGTGTGTCTATGTGTTTGCTCATGTACGCATAAGGTACACAATAAATCCGGCTGGCTGGTTTCCTCCAGAGAGGAGAACTAGATGGCTGGGGTCAAGAGCAGATAAGCAGCTTCTCTAGGACTAGCCCTTTGTACCTTTCGAATTCTAAAACCACCTGAATGTGACCTAATGAAACAAAAACTTAAAAAGTCCCACACTGAAAAGATTATGATCTACTCTCCTTACAAAATCAAAAATAGAAATAATTTTTAACACTTAGAAAACCTATTCTCTAAAAGAATTCTGAGTATTCCCTGGCCAATAGCATAATTGATAGAAGAAATGTACAATGTACCAGGTGACATGTGGAAGTGACGACAGAAAGGGGCAAGGACGGGTGCTTATGAAAAGACTGGTCTTTTTCCTGGTCACGTCTTGTTCATCTTCTCATCCTTGCTTCATTTCACAAATAGGGGAATTGATTCCAGGCAGGTGATGTGACTCACCCATGTCACCTGGGCTCTTGGTTCCAATGTCTTGTTAGAGAGGGGATTTCCGGGCTGCTCCTGCAGCTTTCTTTGCTAGGATGTGGTAGGAGTGGAGGGAGGAGACGGTGGCAGTTCCTCTTTCACTTGGCCTTAAGCGTACCTCCCTTTTCGCCTCTCACCCTGAGCAGGGGGTGGCAGCTGAGGCCGGTGAACACCTGTGGTGGTGGCTGTGGGACAGCATCTTCCCCTGCTCTTTCTCTTCCTTCTTCCCCTTAGTCACCCACACGAGGCAGGTGTTTCATAAGCACGTGTTCTCTTTTTCTGAAACTGACATTACTCAGTTCAACATCTTCTACTTTAACAGAGTACTTTGGGCTATTTGAAATCAATTTCTCCTTCAAAGGATAAAGATTTGACATCAATGAAGAGGTTCAAAAGTCTGTGGTGTAGGCTTCCCAAAATTCCGGCAGAGGTCAGGTGACACTGACTTTTATAAAGGTGTCTTTGGCATTTACTTATTCATTCATTTATTGAAGAAATGCATATTGGACCTATTCATTGCATGAGGCACTTTCTAGGCAGTTTGGCCAAAACAGATAAGGGCTCTGTTCTTATGAAGCTCACATTCATATGAGAGGCTGACAATAATTAAGTAAACACATAAATGATCAGGGTAACTTCAGATACTAATAGATGAGAGGAGGATGTGACAGACAGGGCTGGGGAGCCACCTTCGCACTTGTGCTGAATTCTATCTGAAGATGCCTTCACCAAGAAAGAGGTGCTGTCTCCATGGCCTTTGAGGCCTTCCCCTCCAGTGGTGAGAATTTCACCATCTCCCCATCTGACAGGAATGAAAAACAGGGAGGGGAAGAGGGGGGCCAGCTCCCTGAGTCCTGTGTTTACCAGCTGCTTCTAAATACCTCTGAGAAACTCTGCTTCTAGCTAAGGGGACCTACTTCTCTCGGGAATCTCAATACTTGGAACAACAACCTCCTGGATGAACTCTTTGGCAAAATGAATTGGACCAACTGTAAGTTCCAGGACTCGAGAACCAGCAATGCTTCCCTGACAATCCCACCCAATGACCCTGCTCAGGTAAGACCCGCTATAAACCAGACCAATACACAATTGTTATTCCTGTTTTTTGTTTGTTTGTTTTTGTAACAGGGTCTTGCTCTGTCATGCAGGCTGGAGTATAGTGGTGTGATCCTAGCTTACTGCAGCCTGGATTTCCCTAGCTTAAGTGATTCTCCTGTCTCAGCCTCTCAAGGAGCTGGGACTACAGGCATGTAGCAGCACACCCAGCTAATTTTTTTTAAAGTAGAGACAAGGTTTCTCTACATTGCTCAGGCTGGTCTCAAACTGCTGAGCTCAGGCAGTCCTCCTGCCATTACTTCCCAAAGTGCTCAGATTGTAGGCGTGTCACTGCGCCCAGCCCGTTATTACTGTCTGATCACTGAGTTCTCAAACAACTCTGTGAGGTAGATATTCACGTTCTGTCCATTTCACAGATGAGGCTCAGAAAGGTTAAGTGTTTGTCTTATGATCGCAGTTAGGAAGCACCCGAGACCCAGGTCAATGGACTTTAAATCTCAGGCTCTTTTATAACATCATTCTTTGTTCTTCTCTCCTCTACCCACCTCCTCTGCCTGCCCAGGATAGGTACTTGCCTTTCTGGCCCTAGATGGACACATCATGCTATCTCCCCCTTGATGTAAACAGGTGTGCTGTACTCCCGCCAGCCTTCCCCAGCTGGGGACCCAAGTTCCCCTCTCGTTGCTCAGGGCTTATGTGTGTCATCTGCCACACTCCACTCCCCCACACATCATGCCCTGTGACTTGGTACCTCATCTTGCGTGATTCATGGCTGGTACCATGGGCACTGGGAAGGTCTGGTTTCCAAGACCCCTTTCTACCCTCCATCCAGTAGCTGTCAAAGGCAAACCTGGTGAGGTCAGCTATCTCACTCAGAAGAGGGACAGGGACAAAGGCAGAAAGGAAGTGAGCTATTAGGATATCCAGCAGAATTCCATCTGGCCTTGGTGCCCCCAAAGGCTGTAATGCTTGGCATTTGTATTCCCAGATGCTATTTATCCAACGTGGGTAGTAAATTGTCCTAGTGATCCAGTGGGTTCCCTCCAGCCCACTTTAGCAGTAGTCTCTGCATTGTGCAGCCAGCTCCCCAAGACATGTGGCCTGAAAGGTGCTACCTGCTATAAGGGCTGAATTAATGCAGCTCCACTTTATGGGAAAAAACAGGAAGGGGGCCAGGCATGGTGGCTGGCGCCTGTAATCCCAGCACTTTGGGAGACCGAGGCAGGTAGATCATGAGGTCAAGAGTTTGAGACCAGCCTGACCAACATAGTGAAACCCTGTCTTTACTAAAAATACAAAAATTAGCCAGGTGAGGTGGCACGTGCCTGTAATCCCAGCTACTCAGGAGGCTGAAGCAGGAGAATTGCTTGAACCCTGGAGGTGGAGGCTGCAGGGAGCCAAGATTTCAGCCTGGGCGACAGAGAGAGACTGTCTCAAAAGGAAAAAAAAGAAAGAAAGAGGAAGAAGCCTGAATGCAGGTAAGGGAGCTTTGGGCTTTGGGTTTGGAGTCAAAATGTGGACTCCAGCACTTGCCTCAGACAAGTGCCTTTCTCTGAGATTCCTCACCTATACAATGGGAGGGTTTAAGATTCCTTCTACCTCTGAGAATCTGCACACAGAATATGGCTGGAGAGGGGATGAGTTTTGTGTCTCCTTCCCTCGAGGTGGGGGGAATTCTTTCCCAGTGTGAATAATTCTCCTCTTCCCCACCAAAGCATGGGCAGGCTCTCAGACCTGCCACCTTTCCCTCATTGTAGCTCTAGTGGCCTTGCCGATGTCCTGATTCTGTCAACCCCTTTCACATGCCCCTCCACAAACATCCTGGTTATCTTATTTCTTGGACCTCCTGTTGTATCTGCTAACCCTCAGTAAGAATGGTAGCGCTCTGGAGTGAAACGATCACATGGAGGCAGCAGAATGTAGTGTGTATGAACACACGGCTTAAAGTCAGAGAGACGCAGGTTTATGTCTAAACTCTGCCACTTACCAGCTCTACGACCCTAAGCAAGTCTGATCCCCAAGAGCTGTTTTTCTTTACTGTATAATGGAAATAATGATTATTTCTATCTCAGGTCTATTTGTGAAGATTAAGCAAGATAAAGAACGTGCCCAGGATATAGTAAGTTCACAATAAACAATAGCTAATATTACCATTCAGCATTCTGTAGAGCTCATTTGCATATGTGTTCAAGAATTACCTTGTTATCTCTTTGATATTACTTTCCTCTCCTTCCCTTATGCAGAGAACATCACCATTCTGAAGCACTGCAGGACTCAGCAGGTGGGTGAGAGAACGGCTAGACCCGTGAAGGAGGAAGGTGGGCTCCTGGGGAAGGGATTTGTGGGGATGGATGTGAGTGGGGCCATGGCTATGGAGGCTGGAGTTGGGGAGAGGGGCTAACATGGAGGCAGGAGATGGTTGGCCATTAAGGAGGTGGGAGCTTGGAAGTGGGAGAGCCCCTATAGGGGCAAGGAGGCCCCAGGGCACTTTTCTGGATGCCAAAGCCAGCCAGAGCAGCTGATGGTCCTCATTTCCCTTGGTTGCTTCCCTCAGCCTAAGCACAGTGGCCACAGCCCTTTCTGGCTCCTCCACTGTGGTGGCCCTCATCTTGCTCCCGGTGGGTCTTTTGTTCATGACCCTGAAGAAATGGAGGCATGAGAATGAGTTGAACAAGTTGGCGGTGGAACTGGGAATGAAGAGAGCTGAAACTGGGGGCAGACATGGGGGTGTCTTCAGCCTTGTGAGGGGAGTACTGGGAGGGTAATGTGAAGGAGATATGAAGATAAGACATCTTATCTTCAATTGCTGGGGACTCTGTACACAGCAATAAGACTTACTCATCACACAAGTTCTCCATGCTGAAAACCATGTATAGTAGAAGCCTTCTGCATATATGCTTATGGCCTACACGCCTCAGCTAAGAGAAATATTGATGCCCAATAATCTCTTCTAAATAATAAACAAAATTATAGAGAGTGCTCATTTCCCCTGTGTCTTCTTGGAAATTTAACTTAGTCTCAGAGGCCCAATGGTCTGAGTGTGGTGGATTTTGCATTTCAGATTTAAGCCCTAAATTTAGCAAACAACCAAGTAAAGATGGTTATTAACCTAACTCAGACTGACTCTGAGTTCATCAATTTTTCTAGGACTATTTAAGAAACAACTGAGGCATCAGACAGACTTTCCCCACAAGTCCTCGGTAAGGAGCTAGTCCAGTCGCACCTAGAGGGGGGCTCCTGGCCTTCTTGCTGCTTCCTAGCTAGACCCCACACAGAGGGTGGTGGGATGAGGCGGGGGACAGACCTGGAGGAACTATTTCTGAAAACTGGGATTTAGGGCTTTCACACAAGAACTCAGCGCTCTACCAGCTGCCCTGTAGGGACAGCCCAGTGCCTGGTTTTGTCTCTGGAAGTCCCTGGTGCCCAGCCATCTGCTTCTAACCAGGGTTCTCTCTCTAAAGGATCTTTCCTGCCACGCCAATGCCATATTTTCCAACGTGATCAACCTGGCCCCCCAGAAGGGGGACGACTTTGCTGTCTACACTAACATGCCTCCTTTTCATCGCCCCAAGAGGACATCGCCAGACCAAGTGGAATATGCCTTCATTGTATTCCACTGACGGGAAGCCAACGAGATGCTCAGAGCAGGGGTCAGGCCTGGCCCCAGCTGGATCTTGGCATAGCCTTTGCTTTATATTTATGTGTGTATGATTTAAAAAAAAATACATAGGCCGGGCTCGGTGGCTCACGCCTGTAATCCCAGCACTTTGGGAGGCCGAGGCAGGCAGATCACGAGGTCAGGAGATAGAGAGCATCCTGGCCAACATGGTGAAACCCTGTCTCTACTAAAAACACAAAAATTAGCTGGGCATGGTGGCATGTGCCTGTAATCCCAACTACTCAGGAGGCTGAGGCAGGAGAATCACTTGAACCCGGGAGGCAGAAGTTGCAGTGAGCCGAGATTGTGCCACAGCACTCCAGCCTGGGTAACAGAGTAAGACTCCATCTCTAAGTACAATAATAATAATAAAACATATTCTGATGGAGGTGGATGGCTGGACATTTCTTCTAACTTACCAGAATTGAAGTACCGTTCTAATAGAAAGGAGCGGCATACGAGAGACACAGGTCATGCTCATCCAGACCTCCCCCAGCCGCAGAGGCAGGCTCCTGACGCAGACTGGCCAACAAAGAAGCCCTTCGAGCTCTTGCCCCTCCTGAGGCAAAAGGGCTGAGGAGGGGGATTCAGACATTGCAGGCCCAGCTGCTTTTGTCTCTCCAGTCTTGTCCCTCAGGAGTTAATACCCCATGGGAGTCAATTTAGGAGTCATGCTCAGTCTATGATCACATGCACGGATGACTGCCTCATGCAACTGCACAATACAATTGCTGGACAACATGCCAGGTGTGGGAGAGGAGGCATATGGGGGCTGCTGGGAAGTGCTTCTTATTGAGGGACTTGGTGAGCTCCCAGGAAGCATGGGGGCCACCTGAGAAAGGAGGCTGGGAAGGAGTGCCAAGCAGGAAGTGGGCTGCGTGTCATCACTGGTCAGGGACAGCTCCTGTGGGAACTGTGGTAAATGCCCAGAACTTTACAGTTGATTCACTCCTTCTTTTCGTCATTCACAAACACTTATTAAGCATTTCCATGATCTAGGGCCTGGGAATTCGGCAGTGAACCCAGCAGACAAAGCCTTATCCTCATAGAGCTTACCTTCTAGAATGAACAAAGAAGCATATACACAAAATGTCAGATGCTGGGATGTGCTATGGGAAATTAAGCAAGCATTCCCGACCCTCCACTTCCGTGCCAGAGGTGAGAGCGGGTTGCTAGTTTGTATCAGGTGTTCAGGGAAGGCCTCACTGACTTTCAACCTAAAGAAAAAAGTAAGAGTGTGAGACCTGTTGCTAAATAGGGGAAGAGCATTTCAGGCATCAGGAACAGCAATGCGGAGGCCCTGAGGTAGACGTGTACCCGACATGGTCAAAGGGAAGCGAGGAGGTGAGTGTGTCTGGGGTGGAGCTGGGGGTGGCAGGGGTCAGAGCAACGATGTAGAGCGAGTCAGGGTTCTTCACTCTCAGGAGAGGGCTTGGAAAACGGAAAGTTTCAAGCATGGCTTGTGTTTGGAAAACACTTTTCTGGCTACCGTATGGAGCCAGACTGCAGGGGCAGGAGTAGAGCAGGTAGTATATCCAAATGCAGAGTTCCCAGTGGTTAAATCCTGAAAACAAAAAGACTTGTATCCTTCTCTGGAGGCAGCTAGAAGGCAGAACTCCAGGCAGAAGAGAGAAACCCATGTTCAGGTCAGTCTGGATGGCAGGGACCCCACAGACTGGACCACTGGTGCAGTGGAAAGTGCCTGGGGCGGCTGGTCAAGGACTAACCAGGCCAGAAGCCTTCTACCTTGAGCCTTGCTCTGGCAACCGCACCTCTTCTTTCATCTTCTCCCACGCAGTGGAAGTCTAATGGGCAGGACAGTCAGAGGTGGTGAAAGGATAGGGCCAGGCAAGTCCTGCCTGTGGGACAGGAGGGATCGGGGCCTCAACAAGTCTCAGGCCTCTCACCAGAACGAGCATGTTGGGAACACACTTCTCCATTCACATTTGGTCTTGGCTGGGCAGCTGCTTCCCCTGCACCCTCAGCTTGGCCTGGTCTTGATGATAGGGTGGGGAGAGCGGGACATTGCACAGAAGGGGTGCACAAGGCAGGGGACCCAGCCATCAGTTTTTTGGTTCTTCAGTGGCCTGCATCTGTTTTATCCAGGGTTGGGCTTGGCCCCAGGGCCAGGGGGATCAAGAAGAACCACTCTTTAGACTTCCACAGCACACAGGGCCCAGGGAGCTCGCTGGCTGGATGTGTTGAGCACTTTTGGTTCCTCCAGGGATTTCTGAAGATTCTTATTCAAATCAGCACCGGAGTTTGGGAATCAGTGACTGGAGGCAGTGTTTCCAGCATATTCCGTGGAGTATCTGCCCAGAGCCTGGTCATCAGAGGCGTATGCCTCTGCTTCTACCACTCTCTACAATCCTGTTGCTCTTATCTGCGAATCTCTTATCTGATAACAAGATAGTCCCTTAATTTATAAGGGTGTCTACTTAAAATTGTTGAGATCTATAAATTTTAAAAAAGGAGAACTTTCTTTCTTATAAAGGGTTACAACCCAGGCCAGGCGTGGTGGCTCACGCCTGTAATCCCAGCATTTTGGGAGGCAGAGGCTGGTGGATCACTTGAGGCCAGGAGTTTGAGACCAGCTTGACCAACATGGTGAAACCCCATCTCTACTAAAAATACAAAAATAAGCCAGTTGTGGTGGTGCATGCCTGTAATCCCAGCTACTCAGGAGGCTAAGGCAGAATCGCTTGAACCTGGGAGGTCAAGGTTGCAGTGAGCTGAGATTGCACCACTGCACTCCAGGTTGGGTGACAGAGTGAGACTCTGTCTCAGAGAAAAAAAAAAAAAGAGTTACAAAACAGCATGGTTCTGGTACCAAAACAGAGATATAGACCAATGGAACAGAACAGAGGCCTCAGAGGCAGCACAACACATCTACAACCATCCAATCTTTGTCAAACCTGACAAAAACAAGCAGTGGGGAAAGGATTCCCTGTTTAATAAATGGTGTTGGGAAAACTGGCTAGCCATGTGCAGAAAGCAGAAACTGGACCCCTTCCTGACACCTTACACTAAAGTTAACTCCAGATGGATTAAAGACTTAAACATAAGACCTAACACCATAAAAACCCTAGAAGGAAATCTAGGCAAAACCATTCAGGACATAGGTGTAGGCAAGGACTTCATGACTAAAACACCAAAAGCATTGGCAACAAAAGCCAAAATAGACAAATGGGATCTAATCAAACTCCATAGCTTCTGCACAGCAAAAGAAACAATCATTAGAGTGAATCAGCAATCAACAGAATGGGAAAAAATTTTGCAATCTACCCATCTGACAAAGAGCTGATATCCGGAATCTACAAAGAACCAAAACAGATTTACAAGAAAAAAACAAACAAGCCCATTCAAAAGTGGGTGAAGGATATGAACAGACACTTTACAAAAGAAGACATACATGAAGCCAACCAAACATATGAAAAAATGCTCATCATCACTGATCATTAGAGAAATGCAAATCAAAACTACATTGAGATACCATCTCATGCCAGTTAGAATGGCGATCATTAAAAAATCTGGAGACAGCAGATGCTGGAGAGAATGTGTAGAAATAGGAACACTTTTACACTGTTGGTGGGAGTGTAAATTAGTTCAACCATTGTGGAAGACAATGTGGCGATTCCTCAAGGACCTAGAAATAGAAATTCCATTTGACCCAGCAATCCCATTACTGGGTATATATCCAAAGGATTATAAATCGTTCTACTATAAGGACACATGCACACAAATGTTCATTGCAGCACTGTTTACAATAGCAAAGACCTGGAACCAACCCAAATGCCCATCGATGATAGACTGGACAGGGAAAATGTGGCATATATACACCATAGAATATTATGCAGCCATCAAAAACAATGAGTTCATGTCCTTTGTAGGGACATGGATGAACCTGGAAACCATCATTCTCAGCAAACTGACCCAAGAACAGAAAATCAAACACCACGTGTTCTCACTCATAGGCGGGTGTTGAACAATGAGAACACATGGACACAGGGAGGGGAGCATCACACACTGGGGTCTGTCAGGGGAAAATAGGGGAGGGACAGCGGGGGGTGGGGAATTGGGGAGAGATAGCATGGGGAGAAATGCCAGATACAGGTGATGTGGAGGAAGGCAGCACATCACACTGCCTTGTGTGTACCTATGCAACAATCTTGCATGTTCTTCACATGTACCCCAAAACTTAAAATGCAATTTAAAAAAGGGGTTACAACCTGCAGGCAGGGAAGTGGAGCCTTTGGCTCAAACTGAAAGCAGACACTTCAGAGACAGAAGGGAGAGGCTGATATTTATGCCTAGTGAGATTGGCTATACATACATATTCAGTAGGTTGTAGGACAATCTTATAAATATTTATGATGGATCTTAATGCATGTGTAGTGCATAAACATTTATGTTACATATGACCCATGCTCATAGAGACACTATTAAAATGCAGTAAACTTAGGCTCTATATGTCGAAAGGTGAAACATAAGGCACAAAGTCGCCTTGTGCTTAATCTCTGTAAACCAGCCAGGGCCGGACAGTGGTTGTGGGCAGTCATCAGGGCGGAATTCTTTGTCCGGCCGCTAGTTTTCATGGTGAACCTGTAATGAGGGGGTGGAGTCTGGCCGTCGTGTCCGGTGGTCTGCTGAAGCCCATGGAAGGAACTTGCAGTGTTTGTTTTTCAGATGTTGGTTTCTGTTTATCTCTTAGAAAAGAAAACCTGGTAACAACAAAAAGAGGTGGCACTGGGGCATGTCTAACCTCCTATCTCATCAAAGCCAGGGAAACTTAAAGTTTTTCTGGGGTTTCCGAATGGACCCTCAAGAGGGGTCCATTCAGTCCGTCAGAGGCATCAGCTTTTATTTTGGTTGCACAGGGGACTCTAGAACATGATTCCCGGTCTCTCCACCCTAATCCTGTCACCACCCAAAGAGATTTTAGTGGCAATGTAGATAGTTCTTCCTAGCTCTGAGCTCAAAGTTTTCCCAAAGTGTATTTTTCTAGTTATGAGAGACATTAATGGGTGTAGGGATAGAGAGATTAAATGAGACCTATGATCAAATAAGTTTGGGAAATGATGAATAAGCAAAGACTAATGTAGAAGAAATTTTCATTTAAAACCAAAGCTGATAATGTGGATTCCTAATAAGATAAGTGAGCAAGAACCAGGAAGGGGCCCCAGGTGTGGAGGGCAATTGTTCTGTCAGAGAGCTAATCACTGACAACCCACTTGTCACGGTATCCTGTTTCCAAATACCTTGCTCCACAATAGCCCCGACAGCACGACCTCATTCTGCACATAACCCCTCTGGTACAACCCTAGAAAACCTCCTTCCAGTCCCTGCCTCTTTGCAGACAGCCCTTTCTCTGCTCTGCTGCCCATTGCCTCCTTACAACATATTCTCCCTCTAATAAGCTTGCTTTCTTTAACTGACTATTGTCTTGGTCAATCCTTTTTTTTTTTGAGACAGAGTCTTGCTCTGTGCCCCAGGCTGGAGTGCAATGGCATAATTGCAGCTCACTGCAACCTTGCCTCCTGGGTTCAAGCCATTCTTCTGCCTCAGCCTCCTGAGTAGCTGGGATTACAGGCATGCACCACCACGGCTGGATAATTTTTTTGTATTTTTAGTAGAGACGAGGTTTCACCATGTTGGTCAGGCTGGTCTAGAACTCCTGACCTTGTGATCCACCTGCCTTGGCCTCCCAAAGTGCTGGGATTACAGGCATGAGCCACCTTGCCCAGCCTGTCTTGGTAAAGTCTTTTACCACCAGCAACGCCAGCCCCAGCCACTTGCACCTGCAACAGATTGACAGCTAGTTTTGTCTTCTAAGGAGGGTGGAATGGTTCACATCGATAAGAAAATACATACTCCATGGCTCCATTCCACTTACAGGGACTGGACGGGGAGGAGAAGGTAGAAAGGAAACTAACATTTCTGTGCTTCTGCGCCTTTTCTGTATTGATGCCCTCCAAGTTCAGGGCAGACAGCCCATGTGACCTGCTTGCCTGAGACTTTCCTGCTGTATACCTGTTGGCCAGCCAAGTTATTACTAGGCCCACTTTCACCGTCAGAAGGGTCATAGTTTGGACGATGAATTATGTGGTTACCTGTTAACGAGGCTTTGAAAATGTAAAAGTGGGTTCAAGACCAAATAAGGAGAGGAAAGAAAGGTTGTTTTGTACAATAAAGTGAGGAGAGTTGGGGTGGGGTGGAGGGGGCTAGGCAGGTAAGAGGAAGGTTTTGAGGGGGAAAAGGGGCTAAAATCATGAGATGTAAAAGGCTTTCACCACAAACCTCAGTAAAGCCACTGGACACACACATCCCTCGTGGGTATTTTGGGGAAGGGAAATTCATGAAGAGGGGACTGAAATCCACAACTCAATCAGCATAGAGCAGAAATGAGAGGGGAGTGGTTAGGAGGTGCGCTATGAATGAGCTGGAGAATTTAAAGGAAGGCTGAACTCAGAACTGAAGTGACCTTGAACATAAACCCTCTGGAAATTCTCACAATCTCAGCGTGGGCCCCAGAATGTCTAAAGATGCCACTGTTAAAGGGATTGAGCCAGTCGTATTTAAATCTTAATGAATAGGTTGACCTCAGCATGAAACTAGGTAGAAAGTTTAAACACACTTCTTTATTGCAGGACTTCTCAGAGCATTCGTTGTATAAGGCACTTGTGACTATCCATGTAGTATTCTTCAAACTCTCTTTTATTTCCCCAAGGGGCATCCTGTAGGACAAGTACCAAATAAGGAGACCTAATGACACCCTGTGGGAAGAACTGGTTTAAAGGGGCACCTGTCTGAGCAACACTGTCCCACGGGGGCCCCATGACCAAACTAACTTTGCTTCTACCCAGAAAGGGTGTAGAGTCGCCACCAGACTTTTGTGTGGCAAATGGGATGGTTATGCCCAGCATGAAGCCAGCTTGTCCTTTCTGGCTGCCTTGATTTGTTTTCAACAGCCCCAAATGCTTCACAAGGCAGTAGGAGACGTCTCTCTTTGGCAGTACTTCCCAATCGGGGGTGAGTTTGCCACTCTCACCCCCACCCCAGTGAATATTTGCAATTCCTAAAGACGTGTTTTGGTTGTCACACCCAGGCGGGGAACATGCTGTTGATATCCAACACATAGAGCGCAGTAATGCTGCTAAACATCTTTCAACACACAGGACAGAGCCCACAAAAAAGAATTATCCAGCCCCAGATGTCCATAACACTGCTGTTGAGATCTTCCTGGGTCTCCTAGGTGAGCTTGCCTTTGTTCTGGCTACTATAGATAATCTAATATAAAGATACTACCCAGGCCTTCAATGCCCCAAGGCAGGGCTAAAGGCAATTCCAATAACAGTAGAATGAACACTAAATATTGATTTCAAAATCTCAGCAACTAGAAGAACAAGCAACCATCCTGGTTGGCCTGGGACTGTTGTAGTTTTGACATTGAAAGTTTCAGGTTCCAAGAAAGCCCTCAGGCCTGGACTGCTGGTCACCCTAGCAGCTGAGGGACTCTTCAATACAAAATTAGCCTTTGTGATTTTGGGGCAAGCAACTGTCTTTCTCAGTTAGGATGGGGGAATTCTGGACATTTCCAGCTAAAGCCCAGAGGTCAAGCCAATGATAAACGCCTCGTTCTTCAGCATTGAAGAGAAATTCTACCAGCTCACCCTCAGTAGAAGGGTCCACATTCCCTGCTCCTCACCCACCTGGCAGGGAGAGCTGCCCTTTTCGCCTGCCATCTCCCTAGATCTATGGATCCCCACAGAGGAACTGCTCAGTGCATTTTGTGGAAGGAGTGACCAGGTGCTGCTTTTCCAGAATATTCTTAAGAAATTCTGTTCAGTAGGCAGAAGCACCAGTAGACATTTGGCTGTGTGACTATTGTTATCTCTCCTGGGAAAGCATAATTCTGGAAGGCTCTGAACATCCCCAGAGAAAAAAATGCATCTATGTTGTAACAATGGCAGGGACTTGGAACATGAAATGCTTTGCACAGTCCTGAGAGAAATCTCCCACGTGTCTGGAAATGAGGCTTGCTTGTTCTCTTAATGTTTCTACTGTACTGGCGAATAGGAGAAGCCAGCTTCTTGTGTCCAGTGGGGAGGGGTATTTTATCACTGAAATTTAGAATTGCTGACGCCTGGTGATATAAAAGGCAGGCTGCCTTAGTTGGTTTTATTATTTTTAAATCCTTCATAGACTATGCATCCCTTGAATGCCTAATTCCAGCATGGACTGTTCCCACTGCCCTCCCCACCACTGGTTCAGTCCCGTCCTACCGGCCATCAGTCTTGACCCTTCACTTACTGTGTACATTTGGCAAGGTAACTAATTTCTATAAGTCCAGGTATTCTCACCTGTAAAATGGAAATAATAATGATATTGATAGGTATTGGCTGGTTATTAGTCAGGGTTCTCTAGAGGGACAGAACTAATAGGATAGGTGTATATATAAAGGGGAATTTATTTATTTTTTATTTTATTTTTTTTGAGACGGAGTTTCGCTCTTGTTACCCAGAGTGGAGTGCAATGGCGCGATCTCGGCTCACTGCAACCTCCGCCTCCTGGGTTCAGGCAATTCTCCTGCCTCAGCCTCCTGAGTAGCTGGGACTACAGGCACGCGCCACCATGCCCAGCTAATTTTTGTATTTTTAGTAGAGACGGGGTTTCACCATGTCGACCAGGATGGTCTCAATCTCTTGACCCTGTGATCCACCCGCCTTGGCCTCCCAAAGTGCTGGGATTACAGGCTTGAGCCACCAGGCCTGGCCTATAAAGGGGAATTTATTAAGGAGTATTAACTCACATGATCACAAGGTGACGTCTCACAACAGGCAATCTGCAAGATGAGGAACAAGGAAGCCTGTCCGAGTCCTGAGACCTCCTAAGTAGGGAAGCCGACAGTGCAGCCTTCACTCTGAGGGTGAAGGTCTGATAGCTCCTGGCACACCACTGCTGTCAGTCCAAGAGTCCAAAAGCTGAAGAACTTGGAGTCTGATGTTCAAAGGCAGGAAGCATCCAGCATGAGAGAAAGATGAAGGCCAGAAGACTGAGGCCAGTCTAATTCCAAGTTCCTCTGCCTGCTTTTATCCTAGCCATGCTGGCAGTGGATTAGATGGTGTGCACCTGGACTGCGGATGAGTCTGCCTCTCCCAGTCCACTGACTCAAATGTTAATCTCCTTCGGCAATACCTCTCCCTCACAGACACACCTAGGAACAAAACTTTTCGTCCTTCAATCCAATCAAGTTGACATTCAATATTAACCATCACACTGATGAGATTATATGATAATATTCTGTGAACTATAAGATGCTGTTGAAAGTGCAAAAAAAGGCCTTGAGCAGTGACTCACATTTGTAATCCCAGAGCTTTGGGAGGGCAAAGTGAGAGGATCACTTAAAGCCAGGAGTTCAAGACCGTTCTAAGCAACATGGCGAGACCACGGTTTCTACAAAAAATAATAAAAATTAGCCAGGCCTGGTGGTGCATGCCTGTGGTCCTAGCTACTAGGGAAGCTGAGGCAGGGGATCCCTTGAGCCCAGGAGGCTAAGAATTCAGTGAGTTATGATCATACCACTGCACTCCAGCCTCAGCTACAAAGTGAGACCCCCTTCCCACCAACTCAAAAAAAGATAAAGAAAAAGTAAAAAATTAGCAACTGATTATAACTGGTTACGTTATAAGGGCTTATTTCCCATTGGTCAATTAAATGGACTGAATCAGTAGGGGTATTTTGCCATCATTAGATGGAAGAAACCATTATGAGTTAATACTCTTTTTTTTTTTTAGAACCCATCTCAGGTACCATTCAGCAACAGATCCTCATAAACAGGAACTCAACAAGTAAGTATTTCACACTGCCCCTAATTTTTCATTTCCTTAAGGAGCTGATGAGCTAGGTGAGAATTCAAAACTGACACAAAACAGTGGAAGAAAATCTATCTGCAAGGTAGGCTATCCCAGAAGGAAGGACACACTCAACATACAAAGGTCTAAACATGCAAAATCGATGAATGTAGAAACATGGCCCTTATTCCAAGATGATTCTTGTTTCAGGCTTTGTAAAAAATACCACACCCTCCTGATAGAGTCTGAAAATATGTTTCTGGGTATAGATATTAAAAATTCAATTTACTGAATTCCACCATCTCCCCTGGAAACACCACAACCGGAGGCAGTCTTGACTGCCCAAGGAGAGTAGGGTGACAGTCAGAAGCCCTAACATTTCATGAGGGCTCCTCATGGCTCAGCATCTGTACACACCCATCACATTCCTCCTGTGTCTCTTTTTTTTTTTTTGAGACAGGGTCTCACTCTGTTGGCTAGGCTGGAGTGCAGTGGTGTGATCACAGCTCACTGCAGCCTCACCCTCCTGGGCTCAAGCAATCCCCACCAACCCATCTCAACTCCCCAAGTAGCTGGGACTGTGAGCGTGTGCTACGATGCCCAGCTGATTTTTTGTATTTTTGATAGAAACAGACTATCAAAAATGTTCCCCAGGCTGGCCATGAATTCCTGGATTCAAGTAATCTGCCTGCCTTGGCCTCCCAAAGTGCTGAGATTACAGGCATGAGCCACCATGCCTGGCCCCTCCTGTGTCTTTACCAGGCCTTTGGGATCTCCTTGGCAGGCTCCACCTATCTCTCTGATGTGGGAGCACCTCAGGGCTCTGTCCTGACCCTCTGCCCTCTCACTCTACCTTCTCACTCTACTCTCAAGGCTTCAAGTGCCATCTGCTTGTTGATGCCACTAAAATCTACATTGCCAGCAGCAGACAGGTACCTATATTTGTTTCCTGGACCTCATCTTTTGGGCATATCATAGCAAAAATCATGTTGATAATGATAAACACCTATATAGTCTTTACAGTATGCCAGCCACGTTGTAAGTACCTCACATACATTAACTCATAACTCTCAAGACAGCACTTTAGAAAGCTATTCTTATTATCATCTCTAAGAAGTGGAGTCACAGACAGCTTAGGTAACCTCCATAAGATCACACAGCAATAAAGTGGAAGAGCCTCTTGGGCTTCGGAGTCTAAGTTTTTATCACTATGCATATTGGGCCCCGCATTCTCAAACCCAACACATCTGAAACAAAAAGTATTCTGCTGCTCCTCCGTGACTCCCTGTCTCGCCGCCACCTTCCCACTTGCCCAAACTGGAAATCTATGAGTCATCCTGAAATTCTCTCCCTCCCACCTCCATTCAAAGTAGTTCAATCACCAAAGCCTATCATGTCTACCTCTTACATATTTAAAACACCTGTTTAATGGCCTCCTTATCTCCTCCAATCTATTCTCCACACTGTAACCAGAGGGTTCCTCTAAAAAGAACTTGATCTTGCCTTCTTTTGACTGACCAACAAACCTTCAATGGGCTACCATTGTCTGCTGGTTAAATCCAAACTCCTTAGCATGGCCTACAAGGCCCTTTGGGATCTGGCTCAAACCCACCTCTGCAGCCTCATCATGCCTCACGGCCTCTTACCTGCTCCCATTGGTCTTGGCTGGCTTTCAGTTTTTCAAATGCGCTGGGCACTTTCTCTCTCATGGGCCTTTATGCTCTTTCCTGTGCCCAGAATTCTCCCTCGACTCCCTAGATCAGACCTGGGACCTTTTCTGACCAAAGACTGTGATGGGATCCTCTTCTGTCTCATTTTAACTTTCCTTATTAATTTTAACAGATTCCTTGTCTCATTTTAACTTTCCATAATATAAAATTCATCACACCTCAGTGGATGAGGTCTATGTTCCCAATCTAAAGTCTATGTTCCCAATATTATAAGTATAGGGACAACATCTATCTTCTTCAACCATGTATCGTAAGTGCTTAACACAGAGCCACATATACAGTGGACTATCAGGAAACAGCTGTGGAATGAATGAATAAATGTCAGGACCACTTGGAGGGCTGGCACACTGGCCATAGTAGCAGAGCAAATGTTTCATATGATTCTTTTAATATCAACCTTATGAAGTAGAATTCACATATCATACAATTCACCAATTAAAAGTGCACAATTCAGCTGGGTGCGGTGGCTCATGCTTGTAATCCCAGCACTTTGGGAGGCTGAGGTGGTGGATCACCGAAGGTCGGGAGTTTGAGACCAGCCTGACCAACATGAAGAAACCCCATCTCTACTAAAAATACAAAAAATTAGCTGGGAGTGGTGGCACGTGCCTGTAATCCCAAGTAGTCAGGAGACTGAGGCAGGAAAATTGCTTGAACCTGGGAGGCAGAGGTTGCAGTGAGCCAAGATCACACCATTGCACTCCAGCTTGGGCAACAAGATCAAAACTCCATTTCGAAAAATAAAAGCACAATTCCATGGTTTTGAGTATATTCACAGAGTTGTGCAACCACCCATTGTGCACCACGGTCAATTTCAGGGCATTTTCATCACCCCCAAAGGAAACACTGCACTCAGGAGTCATTCCCCATTTCCTTTATCTTAGTTCAGGTTGAGTACCCCTACTCTGAAAATCTGAAATCGGAAATGCTCCAAAAGTTGGAACTTTTTGATTGCTGACATTATGCCACAAGCAGAAAACTTCACATCTGACCTTACGTAACAGTTCTCAGTCAAAATGCAGGCACGGAACACAGAGTTTATTCAACATTCCCAAAGGAAAAAAGACCTTTCCAGCCCCCTCAGTGGTGGTGTATTTTTTTCTGCACATGCCCAGATTCGCTTCACACAGGCCCACCCACTTAGAGTAATAACAGGGCCAGATGTGCCCATGGCCTGTCCCCGCAGTGCCCTGCAGAAGGCCAAAACTGCATTACTCACTGTATTTTTTTGCTCATTCTCTGCTCTGTGATGTAAATATATCATTGAAAGTGTCCTAAAGGCCTGCAGATATCTGTATGGGTAACAGTGATAAGAAAAAGAGGAAGCCGTCATGTTTATCTATAGCACAGAGCATCAGGCCGCTGCAGAAACTGGACAGCAGTGTAAGTGTGAAGCGTCTTGCTGGGAGGATGGTGTTGGAATGGCCAACAGATACGACAGGAAGAAACAAGGATAAACTGTTGGAGTCCTGTGCTGAGAGTGATGACAGAAGTTCATGAAAAATAGAAAAACACTGCATAAAACTAAAGCTGAAGACCTCAGTCGTGTGAAAAGAGTGGCTCATCATCAGGGCAGTGGACACCTGCCACTTAGTGGAATGCTGACCATGACACAAGCACACGTCTGTTAGGATGGACGGAAAATTTGAGAGAATTATGTCTATTCAACAAGCTAGTGGCAGAAATTTAAGTAAAGACACAGCATCACATTTTTAAACAATTGTGGTGACAAAGCATCTGTTGGTTATAAAGCAGCAGAGAAATTTATCGATGAGTCTGCCAAGGTCATGGCTGATGAAATCTGATGCCAGAACAAGCCTTTTTCTTTTTTTTGAGACAGAGTCTTACTCTGTCACCCAGGCTGGAGTGTGGCGGCATGATCCCCGCTCACTGCAACCTCCACCTCCTAGGTGTAAGCGATTCTCCTGCCTCAGCCTCCCAGTAGCTGGGATTACATTGTATTTTTAGTAGAGACAGCGTTTTACCATGTTGTCCAGGCTGGTTTCAAACTCCTGACCTCAAGTAATCCACCCGCCTCGGCCTCCCAAAGTGCTAGAATTACAGGCGTGAGCCACAGTGCACGGCCAGAACAAGTCTTTAATGCTGATGAAACATCACTGTTTTGGCATTATTGTGCCAGAAAGACACTGACTACAGCTGATGAGACAGCCCCTATAGGAATTAAGGACGCCAAGGAGAGGACTGCAACTTTGCTTAGATGTGCTAATGCAACAGGCATGCATTAAGTGTACACTTGTTGTGAGAGGCAAAAGCTTGTTGTTTTCTATAAGTGAATTTCTCTTTTTTTTTTTTTGAGACAGAGTCTCATTCTATTGCCCAGGCTGGAGTGCAGTGGTGCAATCTCGGCTCACAGCAACCTTGGTCTCCCAGGTTCAACCCATTCTCCTGCCTCAGTCTCCCAAGTAGCTGGGATTATGGCATGTGCCACCACACCTGACTAATTTTTGTATTTTTAATAGAGACGGGGTTTCACCATGTTGGCCAGGCTGGTCTTGAACTCCTGACCTCAAGTCATCTGTCTGCCTCAGCCTCCCAAAGTGCTGGGATTGCAGGTGTGAGCCACCCAGCCCGGCTTCTATAAGTGAATTTCTTACCAGTCCATTATTATACTGACAAAAAAATCATTGATCACCAGGGAGTCTTGAGTGTGTGTGTGTGTATGTGTGTGTGTGTGTGTGTGTGTGTGTGCTGTTTTGCTCTGTCATGCAGGTTGTAGTGCTGTGGCATGATCACAGCTCACTGCAGCCTCAAACTCCTGGGCTCAAGCCAACCTCCCGCCTCAGCTTCCTGAATAGCTGGGACTACAGGCGTGCACAGGCATGTGCCACCACCATCAGCTAATATTTGTATTTTTTTGTAGAGACAGGGTTTTGCCATGTTGCCCAAGCTGGTCTCGAACTCTTGGTCTCAAGCAATGCACCCTCCTTGACCTTCCAAAGTGTTGGCATTACAGGCATGAGCCACTGCGCCTGGCCCAGGGACATCTTTCATGCTTGTTTCATAAACCTTTGTATCAGAGGCTCACACCCACTGCAGGGAAGTTGGACTGGATGACCACTGCAAGATTTTATTATTCCTTGACAACTGTTCTGCTCCTCTTCCAGCTGAAATTCTCATCAAAAATGTTTATGCCATGTACTTTCCCCCAAAGGTGACTTCATTAATTCAGCCATGTGACCAGCATATCCTTAGATCAGGAAAGAATAAATATAAAAACACTTTCCTGAACAGCATGCTGGCAGCAGTGAACTGAGGTGTGGGTGTGGAAGGTTTTCAAAGGGTATTTAGCTGAAGGATGGCTTGTAGTTGTTACCAACGCTTGGAGCACAATGACACAAAGACACAGCTGTGCATGCCTGGCACGATCTCTGGCCTGCAACTGTGTTCAGTGATGATGATGAACATGTGGTGACTTGGAAGGATTTCTTAAGCCAAGTGAAAAAAAAAAGATGTCTGAGCTCTTTACATAAGCAAAATATATACCTTCAGAGTTTGTGAGTAAGTTGGACGAAGTGTCTATCAAAGAAGTTTGTAATATTCAGGAGGCTATAGTTGTTCATTCATTGACCAATGGTGAAATAGCTGAAATGGTTCTGATTCAAGGTGGTTGTTATAATAGTGACAATCAAGACAACTTTAATACTGCGGAAGTGCCTATAAGCCACACAATGAGGCTGGGTGCAGTGGCTCACACCCCTAATCCCAGAACTTTGGGAGGAGAGGGAGGGAAGATGGCTTGAGGGTTGGAGGTTGAGACCAGCTTGGGTAACATAGTGAGAACTTGTCTGTACAAAAATTAAAAAGTTAGCAGGGCCTGGTGGTGAGTGCCTGTAGGCTTACAGCCACATGAGGCAGGATGATCGCCTGTGTCCAGGCACTCAAGGCTGCAACATTGTAGGTGCAGAATGTTTGTTGCTGTTGTGGTCTCACGCTGGTACAGGTGTTACAGGGATGCTACTTAGTTGCTTAGTTACTCTGAACACATTCTTTTTTCACCATATTAGGGGCATGTCATATTTTTTGCTGTTAAGTACTTATGTGTGAATGAGTGGAAGAAAATGATTGCTTATCAGTAGCAAGTAAATTCAGAGACATGAATGATGGTGATGCCAAATAGCCACAGATTGCCCACATGGGTGCTGAGATAGCGACACCTTTGCTTCCTGAGGCTTCGCTGTACACAAACTTTGTTTCATGCACAAAATTATTCAAAATATTACATAAATTTACCTCTAGGCTCTGTGTATAAGGTATATAAGAAACATGCAAATTTCGTGTTTAAGCTTGGGTTTCATTCCCAAGACATCTCATTATGTATATGAAAATATTCCAAAATTCAAGCCCCCTTCCCCATCAAATCTGAAATATTTCTGGTCATAAACATTTTGGGTAAGGGATAGTTAACCCATATTTAAAGTTACATACAGGAGGAGGCTCATGCCTGTAATTCTAGCACTTTGGGAGGCCAAGACAGGAGGATCCCTTGAGCCCAGGAGTTTGAGACCAACTTGGACAACATAGTGAGGTCTCGTAGCTACAAAACATCTTTTATAATTAGCCAGTCATGGTGGCTTGGGCCTATAGTCCCAGCTACTCAGGAAGCTGAGGCAGGAGGATGACTTGAGCCCAGGAGATTGAAGTTGCAGCAAGCCGTGATCGTGCCACTGCACACCAGTCTGGGCAACAAAGCAAGAACCTGTCTCCAAAAAAGTGAAAAATAAAATAAAGTTTGGCTGGATGCTGTGGCTCATGCCTGTAATCCCAGCACTTTGGGAGGCCGAGGTGGGTGGATCATGAGGTCATGAGTTCAAGACCATCCTGGCCAAGATGGTGAAACCCTGTCTCTACTAAAAATACAAAAATTAGCTGGGTGTGGTGGCAGCCACCTGTAATCCCAGCTACTTGGGAGGCTGAGGCAAAGAACTGCTTGAACCTGGGAGGCGGAAATTGCAGTGAGTGGAGATTGTGCCACTGCACTCCAGCCTGGGTGACAGCGAGAGACTCTGTCTCAATAAATAAATAAGTTAATTAATTAATTTAATTAAACAAAATTCTATAACAAAGCCTGATACTTGTAGTGTTTTCTAGTTAACAGAGCACTTCATATGAGCTTATTCTATATGGTGGATATTTTAATGCACCTGTCATTAGGGTTCAACTTCAGTGTATGGAGTAAGACCTTTAATCAATAAAGAGTTTAATTTGAAGGGAAGGAGAAAGGTGGTAGAGGTGTCTGGGGGCAAGAAGCCACGGTCTATAGAGCACTGTCCTAAAGGCACACACGAAGCCATGTGTGTTATTCTGTCTAGACCTGCTGGACGGCACCCTAACCCATGACATGTTGACCGGGCAAGGAGCCAGTTAGCTGGGGGGATGCAGAAGGTAGACAAATATTGCATAAATCAAATGGCTTTTGAAGTAATATGAAAACAATAATAAACGATCTGAGTTTGAATCCTGATTCTGCTACTTACACAGCTCTGTGACACTGAGCAAGTTAACCTCCCACTCTTGAGTTTCTTCATCTTAGAACAGTGTTCATGATATCTTCCTTATAAGGTTGCTCTGAGAATTAAAGAAGTGTATATGAAGCAACTGATACAGTGGCTGGTGCTGAAAAATAGTAACACATTTTATCGCTAATAACAGATTTTTTTTTCTTTTTTGAGACAAAGTCTCACTCTGTCTCCCTGGCTGGAGTGAAGTGGCATGATCTCGGCTCACTGCAACCTCCGACTCCCCAGGCTCAAGTGATTCTCCTGCCTCAGCCTCCCGAGTAGCTGAGACTACAGGTGCATGCCACCACACCTGGCTAATTTTTGTATTTTTAGTAGAGACAGAGTTTTACCATATTGGCCGGGCTGGTCTTGAACTCCTGACCTTGTGACCCACCTGCCTTGGACTCCTGAAGTGCTAGGATTATAGGCATGAGCCACTGTGCCTCGCCAATAATAGACATTTTAAAATACATTTAAAAACCGGTGGAGATCTTATATAATTACTGAAAAATGATAATTGGCTGCTATCCAGGTTGCAGTGAAATAGACACACTCACATGCTGCTAGTGGTGTAGTCCAATGGACTTGAAGTGAAAGCAGAAGGTCAATACGGTGCAAGAGCCACAAAGACACGTTTCCTTTAACTTTGGTGTCTGCTCCTGGAACTTTACATTAAGGAAATAACCTAAAACAAGCCAAAAACTTACTATGTAAAAAGGTATCCATCATAGTGGAGTCAACAATACTACCACACAGGGAACAACTGAATGAAGACCCAAAGGCGGGAATTCAGGCTTATGTCAGCAAGGCAGAGCATTTAGTAGACATCACGAGTACTTTGAAAACTGTGTGGATGCAGAGGCGCCCACATTTGCAGACACCCTGAGGTGGGAGAAAGCCTGGTAGAGCGTGAAGACAGAAAAGAAAGGAAGGTGGCAGAAATGCAGTTGAAAGGGCATGCCGTTATGCGGGGCGGGGGTGGGGGGTGGGGCAAGCCTTATAGACCTCGTTCAGGATCGTGGGTTTCATCCTGTTTGCAATGGGAAGTCACTGGAGAATTCTGAGCCCAGGGTGACGTAACCAGAATGGTGGGTTTTAAATGATCCTTCCTTATAATGTGGAAAACTATTCTTTTAAATGCAAGTATGCAGACAAGGTATCATGCAAAAATGTACCAGGGTGATTGCACACAGACAGTAGGGTTTTTTCACCCCTGTGGAAAATTCCCCAATCCTGTTTCTGACACCTCATATGAAAGCTGCATGTGCAGTCTTACTGCTATTTTGCAAGCCTGAGGCTTGGGCAAAAAAAGAAAGAAAAAATCTCCAATTCGGTTGACACAACATTCCCTGCTTCAAAATAGAGAAAATAGTTCTCCTACAGGGAGCAGCTGTTTTTTCTGTGAAACTCTGTGTCCCACAAATGTAGGACACATTATGCACAGAGTGGGGAGGCTTGGAAAGGAGGCTGTTGTCTTACGAAATGGGCCAGGGCATGGGGTAGGAGGTGAAACTGTGTTATCAGAAGTTCCTTTTCCACTGGGTGATAAACCATCAAAAATAGCTTCCTGTCGATGTTACAGATGTTATAACTTCACTTGTCACTGTTTGATCTCCCCTAGCGTCCTACCCTCAGGGCAGAAGTCTGTCAGCTCAAAGCAGAGAGCAGGGGGCCACATGTCCCAGGGCTTGGCAGATGGAGCCCTGAACCCAGACCTCAGTAGGAAGCACCAGCATGAGCCATTCCCAGTGGCCCCTGAGCAGGAGGAAGCAAAGTGCCTTCTTTTTGAAATACGGTCTAACTCTGTCACCCAGGCTGGAGTGCAGTGCGTGATCATGGCCCACTGCAATCTCTGCCTCTCAGGCTCAAATGACTTTTTTCATTTCAGCCTCCCAAGTAGCTGGGACTACAGGCACATGCCACCACGTCTGGCTAACTTTTTTTGTGTGTATACACACATGTATACACAGCATAGTGAAACCTCGTCTCTGTATATGTTGCCCAGGCTGTTCTCAAACTCCTGGGCTCAAGCCATCTGTCTGCCTCGGCCTTCCAAAGGGCTAGAACTACAGGCTGAAGAGTCTTTTTGAACAAATCATCTTATCATCGGCAAGTGTTTGCATGTAGCAGGGAGTGGACACGATGCACACCATGTACATATAACACAGCACCTCAGTTCACTCATTTATTCACGTCACAAACATGTATTGAGCACCCACTAGGTACAGGCACAATCCCAGCTGGCAGGGATATGGAGACTAAGACACAGGCTTCAATAATTCTCACTTTGCTATTTAAAGCAGAGTTGTGGATGACATGCCATACACAAAACCGTGAGATTTTAAAGCAGAAAGGATGCTGGAAATGATCTAATCAAAATGTCTTATAATCGGATATAAGAAAAACGTCCAGAGAGGATAAGTGCCCCGGATCCTTAGGCCGCTGAAGTTCAAGTCAAGTGGATTTTCCACTAACCTCTGATGTGTCTTATGAAGATGAAAGCAAATGGCTGCAGCGCAGTCCTAGCAAGAGTGTGCACGAAAGTGTTGCTTAAACAAAGGGATCATTATCTCCGACACGTGAAAAAAATGCCCCATCATTGTCCCTAATCAAATAAGGATCTCTAAAATGACACTGAGATATGTCGTGTTCAAAGATCTTTAACAACCCTATGATCTTGTGAATCTTGGAGTAGCATCATGGAAGGTTCTGGTCTGAGAGTGGTCCACACAGAAGGCTGGAGCTGTATGAATGTGACAGTGGGTGCTGCCATATCTACACTGGGTTCCTATGAATGAGTAATAGAAAGAGCAAGCCAAGCATCTTGGCATGATCCCCACAGTTTGCTGAGTTAGGGGCAGAGCAAGGTGCGTATTGACACTGGCGGGGCAAACCTGGAGTGGGTGTGAGGTGGGAGACCCAGGCATCTAGGATCACCTCCCCCTTGACTTCCACACTGCATTTCAACAGAAAAAAGGCTGGCTGGCTGGCGTCTCCTAAATCACCTTCCTATAGATAGCAGGCGTGGTATGAGGGAATCTCTCCAGAAGATATTGTTTTTACTTAAACAAAATCTAACCCCCACCCCATTCCTCCTCCATTGACCAAGACCCTTTCACATGTAATTTCTAAAACTGTAAACCCAAGATCTTTTCACGTGTAATATCTAGAGTGTAAGCCTATATAAAGGCAGAGCTTCTCTTTGTTAGGAGAGCTTGGCAGTTAGACAAAGCACGTCGCCTTGCTCCCGGGTCGTAATAAAACACCTCTTCCTTCCTAGTTCGGTGTCGGAGATGTCCGTTTCTCGCGGCCGATCCTGCTTCAGGTGGAGAGCCCAGTTAGGAAATCACTCCACATTGTTACCAGTGTTCTTCTGCTTTCCTAAAATCTTGAGTGATTAAGGGCTTCATGTTTTTAACATGAACTGTGCAGAGGAAAGAAAGCCGCAGCTATAGGCATAATTCCGGAGTGAGCTGTGACACACACAGGGATCACAAAACACTGAAGGAGACTCAGCCGGAGGGGTGGCTTTCCGACTTGCATTTAGAGAATAAAAATGTGAATAGCTACCATCTCTTGTTTACCTAACATTCTGTTAAGTGCTTTGCCTACTTATTTACATTATTTAACCTGAAACAACGTTAGTGAGATCTAAAAAACATCATATATTTACTACTAAGTCAATTTGACAGGTGAAAAAACTGACGATCAGAAAGGTTAAGTAACTTTGCCCAAGTCACTCAGCTACCAAGCGGTGGCACCAGGATTGAAACTGACTATATCTAACTCAGGAGCTGGTACAGCAGGCAATTTGAGTAACAGCTCACAGCAAGGGGGTGACACCGTCGAGGCCTACAAATCTATTTTCTTTGTTTTATATCTGGGTCATTTTACCCTTCTCTCATTCTTTCCTCTCAAGTTTCTATTTTGGGGTTTTAGGCCCCCCGCCCCCACAAAGAGCCTGAAATCAACCTTCCTTCCCTTCCTGGTGTTATCGTACCAACTGTAACAGCCATTTTTGGTTGGCCTCATTTGATGCTTAATGACAAAGAAGTTGTCCCCAAAAATGTATTCTTATCCATTGCCCTATGTCACCTACTCAATCTTTGGCCACATCACATACAGATTCAGAGATGAGCTAGGTTGGAAGGGATCTCTGCTGATATCTAGAGACGTACTTCTTCATTTTACAGAGGAAGAACATGAGTCCCTTCAGGAGAAAGCAAATTGTCTGAGCCTATGTGGCACCCTGGTGCCAGAGCTGGGACTTCATCCCAGGCCTCTTAACTCGTCCTTTAGTGCTCTTTCCACTCTACCTGGTTGCGTGTGTATTTGTGATACTTAAATGTGTTCACACAGGGAGAGAAAGAGATTAATAATCTTCTCCATCTACACAAACTGTCTACCAGAGAGATGGGCAGAGCATGGCCAAAAGACACAGGAGGCATTATCTCTCGCTTCTCCCTGCCTTACTCAACGAGCTAGATCGCTATCTTCTGAGCGGCAGTCCCCCGCCTTGCTGGAAATGTTGAAACACTTGTGACTGACCTCCAGTGACACAGAAGCTTCTGGGTAGGGGCTGGAGACAGGTGGGGGAGATGTTTCCATTAGGACATCGCTGAAACACACACTGGAATCAGACTGTCCCGGGGTAAGTACTATCTGTGAAGACAGGATTTTAAATTAGTTTGAAATGTGCATTTGTTTGCGAACATATATGTGTAGAAGTTTGAGAGAGGATTCTCCGTTTATGTGCTGAGATTCCAAGGTGCGAAATTCAACCTGAAATCGGCTTACAGTGAGCCTAAGATTACACTTGATGGACGTGAATTTCTTGGGCCTGAGACCTGAGATCTGTGTGCACTACCAGCAGCAGCAGCCATCGGGGCTCCGGCCAGAAGGTACATGAACTTTGGGTCCAGCAAAAACTGGTTCCAAATCCTCACTCTGCTAAACTTTTGTGAGTTTCAGTTTCCTTATCTGTAAAATGGGTAAAACACCCACCTTACCGGGTTGCGACAAGGATTCAGACAATGTACGTTCAGTGCCAGTTCAGTGCTCCACCAATAACAGCAATGAATTTCTTTTTAAGTCAAATGGGAACCAGATCTCAGAGAATATCTCCCCTCTAAACACCCCATAGGAGTGTTTTCCCTGAGGTTTGTTCTGAGCAGCAAAGGACTACTGTACATGAAGGGAAGAGAGCCAGCCTGGAAATTTTAAAATTGTATGAATGGAGGTTGGAGAATGTGCACCATCCAAAAAAAAGTCATGCGAACATCTGGATAAGGAAAAGCCAATAACGGCACAAAACAGAAACGGCTGACCCTCATATACACCTTACTATCTGCAGGGACTGTTCAAAGAGTTTCACACAGGTTAGCCCACCCCTCTCATTTCATGGACAGGAGAATTGAGGCTCAGGGAGAGGAAATGATGTGGCCGAGGAATGTATAAAGTTGTTGAGCTGGAATGTTCATCTAGGCTCTCGTGCCATATTCCAGATGAGCTCAAGCCTCCTAATCACCTGGGATAAGGCCCCTGACATGGTGACCAGAGCCGAAGAGAATCCAGGAAAGATTTCTCTGATACAAGGACGAAGGCGATCCTGTAACCCTCTGTTATCCCCTTCCCATGATATCTGGCATTTCCCCATTTCTCCCTTCCCTCAGCCTGGCATTTTGGCCTTCTCTATTCCCTGGTGAGTGACTCATTGACAGTCATAGGAACAGACATTGTTTAGGACCAGGGACGTCCCACGACCCCATGGTTTGGTACATTGGGTTGCTCCCACCTCAAAATCATGAGTGAGTCCAGTATTCTTACAGGCCTTATGAAAACGGGTATGTTTGGCCGGGTGTGGTGGCTCAAGCCTGTAATCCCAGCACTTTGGGAGGCCGAGGCGGGTGGATCACGAGGTCAAGAGATCGAGACCATCCTGGTCAACATGGTGAAACTCCGTCTCTACTAAAAATACAAAAAATTAGCTGGGCATGGTGGCGCGTGCCTGTAATTCCAGCTACTCAGGAGGCTGAGGCAGGATAATTGCCTGAACCCAGGCGGTGGAGGTTGTGGTGAGCCGAGATGGCGCCATTGTACTCCAGCCTGGGCAACAAGAGCGAAACTGTCTCAAAAAAAAAAAAAAAAAAGAAAGAAAGAAAGAAAATGGGTATGTTTATAAATTTAAGATAATTTTGAGTTGAATTTTCTGGTCCAAGAATCGGCCCTTGGTTACCCATATATGCCAGGCCCTCTACCAAGCATTTCCTTTTTTTTTTTTTTAATCTTTTTGTGGAAAATGGGGTCTCACTATGTTGCCCAGGCTTATCTGAAACTCCTGAGCTCAAGCCATCCTCCCACCCCTGCCTTTCTAATTGCTCGGATTACAGATGTGAGCCTTCACATTCGGCCAGCATTTTCAATACTGAACACAGTGTGATGAAGGCTCTGGCCTCAAACCACCTGTGTCTGAATTCTATCCTCTCCACAGGGGATTAGAACCTGGTTTTCTCCTATGTAAAATAGGGAGAACAATAGTATCTACCTCAAAGGTTGTTACTCTGAGGATTAAATAAGATAATTGATGCAAAATGTTTTTTATGATACTGACACGTTCACAGTAAACACAAGACATGTGTGAATTAAAAATATGAAACAGGCCGGGCATGGTGGCCCACACCTGTAATCCCAGGATGGGAGGCTGAGACAGGAGGCTTGCTTGAACCCAGGAGTTTAAGACCAGCCTGCACAACATGGCAAGACCCTGTCTCTACAAAATTAAAAAACTAGCCAGGCATGGTGGTGTGCATGGTCCCAACAACTTGGGAGGCTGAGGCGGGAGGATTGCTTGAGCCCAGGAGGTTGAGGCTGCAGTGAGCTGTGCTTGCACCACTGGACACACCAGCCTGGGCCACAGAGCAAGACCCTGACTCAAAAAAAAAAAAAAAATCGCCACAAAACAGGTGCCCTCCCCATTTTACAGACATAACCCTCAAGCTGGAGAAGCAAAGCAACTCACTGCTAGGAAGGCCAGTGCTGAGATCCTAAACACAGTCTATTTGGCTGCAGAGTCTCCACACATAACCATCTGCCTGTACTCACTTGCATGGTGGCTTTGCAGTATCCTCCGCTGTTTCCTCATGATGCTATTTACGTGGTCAAATATACAGCCAACTTTGTTAAAAGAGAATCAGCTCCACTAAAGCTGTCCCCTACAGCCAAGGTTGGCAAGACACGTTTAGCTGGATTGCTATTCTCCCCTCCTTTCATCCACCCATCACCCTGTCCTTCAGATAATTCCCTCTCAGCAACTCTTCCCTGAGCATTCTATCACTTGGGGATCTCTTTGTCCTCTGAATTATAACGTATTATTGATGCCACTCCTTCTGACAATGCATCATTCTTCACCTGTGACATCTCTTCTGCTTTTTGTCTTTTCGAATATTAATGGCTTGAATGAGCTCTTGAAAGTACAAATGGCCTTTTCTCCTTCAGGCCATCAGCAGTATTTCACACAGGAGCATGTACATGGACCACTCAATAAATATCTGAATGACTGAAATTCAGACATTTAGGTGATCACCTCAATGTTCTAGTAACATGGTGAGATATAATTTATGTAGATAAATTTGGTGTCATGATGATTTAAGGCACTCAGAAACTCTAGGTTTGTTTCAATGTCTTAAAACGTTTTTTGACTGTAGTTAATAACAACATATTGTATTCTTGAAAATTGCTGAGAGAGTAGATTTCAAATGTTCTCACTACAAAAAATGACAAAGATAAATATGTGAGATTATGCAGCTGTCAACGCATTTGATTTAGCCATTCCACAATGTACACTTATTTCAAAACATGTCGTACACAATAACTATGGATAATTTTCACCAATTAAAATAATAAGCTGGGTGCAGTGGCTCATGCCTATAATCCTAGCACTTTAGAGGCTGAGGAGAATCATTTAAGCCAGGGGTTCAAGGTTGCAGTGAGCTTTGATCCTACCACTGCACTCCAGCTAATTAGGAAAAATATTTTAATTTATTTTTGGTTAATTAATTAAACAATAAAAACAAATTAAAGTATTTCTCCTAATTGGAAAAAATGCATGTTAATTGCAGGAAACTTTGAAAATGACGAAAAGTATAACAAGTGAAATAAGACAGCCTCAATCAACTATCTTCTTCCATTCCTCCATATAAACAAAGTACACTTAAATAACATCCTAAACTTGTTTCTATGGATTCATATTTGTGAATAAATCTCAAAAAACAAACAAAAGAAAGAAAGATTCTGGGTTTAGGGAGCAGAAACATGAATTGGGTGGGTTATTACTGAGCTAGTATGATAAGAAAGAAGTTTCATGACCCAGAGTTTTCTCTTTATAAATTCTCATTCTTTTTATGTTCACTTTTCTTTTCTTTGAGATGGAGTTTCACTCTTGTTACCCAGGCTGGAGTGCAATGGCGCAATCTTGACTCACCACAACCTCCGCCTCGCAGGTTTAAGCGATTCTCCTGCCTCAGCCTCCCGAGCAGCTGAGATTACAGGCATGCGCCACCACCCCCAGCTCTTTTGTTTTTCTTTTTTGTATTTTTAGTAGAGATGGGGTTTCTCCACGTTGATCAGGCTGGTCTCCAACTCCCAACTTCAGGTGATCCTCCTGCCTCGGCCTCCAAAAGTACTGGGATTACAAGCGTGAGCCACCACGCCAGGCCCATGCTTATTTTTGAGACAGGGTCTTATGCTGTTGCCCAGGCTGGAGTACAGTGATACGACTACATCTCATGCAGCCTTGATCTCCTGGGCACAAGCAATCCTCCTGCTTCAGCCTCCTCCCGAGTAGCTGGGACTACAGGTGCACTCCATCAGACCCGGCTAATTTTTTAACCCATCTCTTGTTTGCCCCAAGAATACTTTTGTCTCTTTTCCTCATGTAACATCATATACATTTCTGTTACCTGAGGAATAGAGACAAGTTCTGTTGAGAAATAACTCCCAAGAACAGTTTTTATATTTTATCTTCACATTGAAAATGAGTCAGATTTACTTCAGCCTCAAAGAGCACGAGTTGCACTTTTTTTTTTTCCTAAACTGGAAATGGGTTAAAAAAAATTTTGTAGAGATGGGATCTCACTATGTTGCTCAGGTTGATCTCAAACTCCTGGACTCAAGCGATCCTCCCACCTTGGCCTCCCAAAGTGCTGGGATTACAGGTATGAGCCACCACGCCCAGCCTTATGTTCATTTTTTACAAAATTGTGATTATATTTTATGTAGCTAAATACAACTGCATTGTGTATTTTCATAGAACAGATTTCCTTCTCCAGATGAACTCTTCCTACATGTAATTTTAAACGGCCATATGGTTTTCTATTCTATGCCACAGTCCTCATTTCTTCCGTTTCTGTTGTTTTCTTTAGATTTCTTCCCATCTTTCACTTTTATAATCACACTCTGCAGAGCTCTTTTGTATAACAGCTTTGGTCTGTTCTGGATTGTTTGTAAATTGTCTGCTCCGCACTCTTTTCCCATTTACTGTTCGAGGGCCCTAGTGTTTTTTCTTTTTTTTAACAATTTATGTAAACCAAAGATGCAAAATCTTTAAAATTGCGGTTTGCCATACTTGTTTTGGTTTTTTTTTTTGTCTGTTTACCTTTAAATTTTGTTAACATATGAAGTTCTAATAGTTTAGCGCCAAATCTATTTTCACATCTTTCTTTGTGATTTCTTCCACTGCATATAAACTGAGAAAGTTTTTTCTCATCTGAGGATTTAATAAACATCATTAAATACAGTAATATTCAATCCTACTTTCTTCTCATTGTAATGGCTTGACTTAAAATATTTACCTCCTTAATCCGTTTGGAATTCATTTTACTATCTAGGGTCTGGATCTAAGTTGCTTCCTTTTTCGTTACAGGAGCCAACGCATTGTCTTGTCCGTGACATTTGTTAAATAACGATTTCCTCTCTTCCACTTGCTTTGTGAACTACTGTTACAATATTTATTGTACACACTAGCACATTTTTTTCAAGTCTGCACTTCTCTTAAAAAGTTGTAGTCAGAAATCTACCTTACCACACTCCCTTTCTTATTTTTTAAGACGGAGTCTCTCTCTGTCGCCCAGTCTGCAGTGCAGTGGCACGGTCTCAGCTCACTGCAACTTCCACCTCCAAGGTTCAAGCGATTCTCCTGTCTCAGCCTCCTGAGTAGCTGGGATTACAGGTGCCCACCACCTTGCCCAGTTAATTTTTGTAATTTTTTTTTTTTTAGTAGAGATGGGGTTTCACCATGTTGGTCAGGCTGGTCTCGAACTCCTGACCACAGGCGATCTGCCTTTAGCCTCCCAAAGTGCTGGGATTACAGGTGTGAGCCACCATGCCCGGCCCACAATTCCTTTTCAAACATTTCCACTCTTTTTGATTGTGCTTATGTTTTCCCAAATTTTACAATAACCTCGTTATAAAAAACTCACCACAATTTTTATTAGAATTATATTAAGCCAATAAATTAACCTTAAAAGTGATTTTTAAGTGTTCTAGCTTATCTGTCTGAAATAGCATCTTTTTATGAGTTTAAGTCTTTTATGTCTCTCAATACATTTTCATTTTCTTCAAAACAATTTTCTTATAATTAATATTATTTTTAGATATTTCTGTTGTTGTGGTTACTAAATCACATGGTATTTTTCCCATTCTATTTTACGTCTTATTGCCAGTCTAATAGTAAGAATAGCTGATAATTTTAGAATATTTTTTATATCTACAGGACTTTAATGAGCAATCTCATTAATTCCGCTAGTTTTGCAATAAATTCTTTTGGTATTTCTAGGTATAAAATCACATATTTTGCAAATAAAAGTAGGTTTGATTTCTCCTTGCCCAAAATGATACTTCCATTTTGTAATGTAGCAGCTGGCAGCTCAGGCTCCAGCACCAGCCTGCCGGAGCACAAAGCCCGGTGAACCCTTTTTGTCATTTTAAGCATAGTAGGGAACTTTTCTGTGTCTTGGTTTTGCCCACTGTTAATTAAAAAATAATGATAGTACCTACCTCCTGGGGAGGTTGTAAGAATTGAGTGAGTTAATGTATATGAAAGGGTCTGCCACATAAAACATGCTCGTAAATATCCAACACCCTTATTATTATTATTATTATTATTAGAGATTGGAGGAACTTTCAACTTCCAGAAATTAGAACTTTTCGTACTCATTTCAGATAAGGGTTGCAGCATTTATCCTTGCTCTCAAATAATTTATCACTTTGTAAGATATGGATTATTGGTGCAGTAATCAATACTGCACCAACTTATTATTCTTTGTTATAGTAAAAAACAATCCTCATTTAAAAATCAGTAATGAGCATTCAGTTTATCCAGTGCTTTTTGGCACTTTACCAAAATCATCATTTAAAAAATTTGGTCTATCAATGTTGTATTTGTATTATATGAAAGACAGTTTCCTGTCATGATTGGGATTTAGGATTTTGAGTCAGTTGGTTTATGAAACATGAGTCTTTCAGCTGGCAACACGGCTAATTTTTCAATCTTCCTAAGTCTTAGTTTCCTCATCTATAAAATAAATGGTGGTAATGTCTATTTTTGCAGAGCGAGATGACTAAAGCACATGGAAAATACTCAGTGTTAGTTTCCGTCTTCGTAATAATCAATTACCTGAACGTTCTGGGCTAACTTCTTGATATTACCATATATATACACCTCTGTATTCATAAATGAGATGAACCTGAGAGTTTCTGTCTTCCTGTGCCCTGTATTGGCTTGTAGAATGATAATTATGTGTTCCTTAAAAGTTTGAAACTACTCATCTGTCAAACCGTTGAGACAGGTTTTGAAGAGATAACTCTGATAATGCTTCTAATTTCTTTTTCTTTCTTTTCTTTCTTCCTTCTTTCCCTCCTTCCTTCCTTTCTTCTCTCTTTTCTTTTCTTTTTAATAGAGATGGGGTCTTGTTATGCTGCCCAGGCTGGTCTCCAGCTCCTGGCCTCAAGCTATTAAACTGCCTCGGCCTCCCAAAGTGCTGGGATTACAAGTGTGAGCCACTGTGCCCAGCCAATGCTTTTAATTTCTAAATAATAATAGCTTGCGCTCATTGGATGTTTATTATTATGTCTCCAATATTGTAATAACTATTTTACATATCTCATCTAATTTCATCCTCAGAAGTAGTTATCATTTATATTTGTCTTATCTAATCCTGAAATTATATTGTTCCCATCATACATATTTAGAGACTGAGGCTTTGAGAGGTTAAATAACCTGGCCATACTCATGCAGAGAATGAGCTGGGATTTGAACCCAGGCAGTCTGACTCCAAGTTCTTTGCCTTTAGTGGCTAGATACTACCCTGCTTCCAAAAGTTATTTCTTGTTATTTTGGTTTGCTTTTGGTCTAAATTTTCTGTGCCATATGGAATCAATTTTGTTAATTTATCTTTTTCTAGGAAACAATCAATTTTACTGAGATTTCATCCAAAAAAAATTATAGTCTAACAATTTTTTAAATCTCTTCTTTTTTCTTTTTTTGGTAATTTTTGTTGATAAATTTTAATCCCTTCTGTTTCTGAGATTAACAGTCCCTATATTATTAATTTGGTTTATTTGTGTTTCCTCCTTTTCTTGATTATTTGAAATTGCATATTAAATTGGGGGAGAAAGTCTAGGAATGTGGAAGAGGCTGGATGTTACGAAACCAAAGTAAAAATTTTTTTTGTTTTTAAATTTTCCATTCGCATCCAGCTTTGCTTTCTTTTCGTCTTACCCCACTCCAGCCTTTGAAGAGCAGGATGTTAAGGCTGGAAAGAGGCTTACAAGTAATTTGCCAAGCTCCCTGTTTCACCAGGGCCTAGAGAGGACATCTAAAGTCACACCATTAGCAAGTGACAGAGCCAGGAGAAGGCAGGCCCCCAGCTCCCTTCTTTCCCCTTCTTTTGTTCTCCCTTCTTTTTGTTCTCTTTCCATTATATCTTAGCTAATGTTAAAAACAACAAATTAACAGAGACAGCAAAGAAGGTTTACAGCTCCTTCATTTGAAAAGGTTGATAAAGTCCGCTGACAATGTTGATTATAATTACTTTAAGCCATACGGTTTCTCATAGAAATCATCTTCTATTGTGATCTTGTTTTAAACCGTTCTTTCTAGAATAAACCTATGCAAAGAAAGCATGGTGTCAGGCAGGAAAGTGGGACCTTTTTATCCTCCCTCTGATATCACAGTGTACCTATTGGAAAGACCATGAGAAAGTTCCTGCATCAGTGAAAGAGGGAAACTTAATGAAATGGATCCAGCCTTCCCTGCAAGTCTGAAACAAACAGAAGAAATGCTCTTAGCACTGGGATGTAATGGGTTGTTTTGTTGTTGTTGAGGGAGGAGAAACAGGGTTTTACTCTGTCACCCAGGCTCTTCTCAAACTCCTGGTCTCAAGTGATCCTCGCTCTCCCAAACTGCTGGGATTACAAGCGTGAGCCACTGTGCCCAGCCTGATGTTTGGTTTTGAGGTGCCTGGAAGGGCACTACATTACTGTGGGGTCTGGGTGTCAAAATTCAACACAGTGGAAGAGGACAGGACCATCCCTACCTCGAGGATGGAACGAGGCATACCACACTCACATAGTCCACGCGCTTTTTCTCAACATAATTACCTTAAATTTCCCATTTCCTGGTTATTTGGTATGTGTGTGCGTGTGTACAAATGAGCAGATGTCTCTGCTGATTGTCTGATCGGCAGTCTGTAATTAGACCCCAAGGAACAACCTGCTCATTGCGGTTGGGGCCATTAGCCACTTAAATAATGACATCTGTCATAATTTTCATACCTCATCCTGTCCTGGATCTTATCTCCAAACTGCACTCAAAACAAATGCCTATGTTTTCTAAAATAGACCAATCCAATTTTTAATAGTTGTAGTCACCATCATGGTGGAGGATTTTAGGGTTGAACAATATCTAATAATTACTGGATACCTCCTATGTGCCTGGAATTGTATAAAGGTCTTTACAAACAGCATAAGACATTGAGCCCGTGCAAGAACTCTGTGAGGTAGGAAACTATTATTCTTCTCATTTTATAGATACAGAAATTATTAGACTGAGACACTGAGTTCAATAATTCACATCTAGAACTATTGAACTAGATAGGGGAACAGAACCGAAATTACTATTTAAGACTGTTGGTCGTCCATACTATTTACTGTTTTCATTTGGACTAGCTGCTATGCATCACTTGGCTGGTAAGGGAGACAGGGTCTTACTCTGTCACACAGGCTCTTCTCAAACTCCCGGTCTCAGTGATCCATCCACCTTGCTCTCCCAAAGTATATGCCCTGAGTATATGCTCAGAATATATTACAATGTGGAAAAAAGTGTAGGCAATCTAGTTTTGTATAAAGGGGGCCAAATTAAGATAATCTTAAAATAATGGAACATTTATAAAGTTCAGTGATTCTCAATGGGAGCAAACCCTCCTATCTCAGGGGGCCTTTGGAAATGTGTGGGGTCATTTGGGGTGCTTTTGGCTGTTATACTGGCCTGTTACACTGGGGTGGGGGCGTTCAGGGGGCTTTGTTTTAGACAATACAGACTCCTTGTCTGGCTCCAAATGTCAGATACTACTGAGAAACACTGATCAAGTGCAATGGTAGGAATTTGAAATGATACTTAAAACTCCAAGGTGGCAAACTCAAACGCCTTTGGGGTTAGTCAGGAAGTGATGATCATGTCCCATTTTAGGGGCATAGAATTCAAATCACTACAGCAACTTCATCAGACAAAAATCAGTTGTCAAATGTAGCCTGTGGATCGCCAGGTTAGAGCCTTTTAATGGGGGTTTTTCTGACTAAAAAACATGTTTACGACATATTAAGAGGAGAAAAAGCTAATAATCTGTATGATTCCCTGTTTTAAAGACATTGTCTCTGTGTATACACATATTCACATATATGCATACACTTACATTCATGAAAATATTTAGAAAATTTTCTGGAAGGATATGGATAAGATTTGGGGTAATTTTTTTTTTGGATTCAGTATCTCACTCAGTCACCCAGACTGGAGTGGAGTGGTATGATCACGGCCCAAGGCAGCCTCAACCCGGACTCAGGTGACCCTCCCACCTCGGCCGTCCCAGTAGCGGGGACTACAGGCATGTGCCAGGCACGCCCAGCTAACTTTTTTGTATCTTTTGTAGAGATGGGGTCTTGCTATGTTACCCAGGCTGTCCTTGACCTCCTGGACTCAAACAATCCACCCGCCTCAGACTCCCAAAGCGCTGGGGTTAGAGTTGTGAGCCACTGTGTCTGGCCCAATTTGGGGTGATTTTCTAAAACGCTTTCCTCATTCATATTTTTAATTCTTTGACTGCAAATGTCTACTAGTGGTGTACTTTTGAATAAATAAAGTAGAAGAGGAGCCTTAAAAAATTGAAAGCTTTGAGTGTAGTATTAGAATACAGCCCAGGCGACCTCCTGGCCACCCCCCTCAAGGGGAGAGTTGTGTCTGTGATTAAGGACAAATGAGACATTCAGTATCAATAGTCGACACCATTGTTGCTTTTCCAAACACGCAGGCCTAGCTTCTAGCCCCTTCCACACTTTCATTTCTACCGTACATACAATAAAGCTCTTCCGGTAAAACCCAGCCTTCTTTGTGCAGCTGTCCTGGGAGGGATCTTGAAGAACCCCAGATGCTTGAGAAATCAGGGTCAGTGCTGAATTTTATCTTAGGGGGTCTTATCCAACGTTAGATAAGAACAGGACATTTTCAGTACAGCTCTGCCCCTTTTCAATCAAGTCACCAAAACCTTCAAGATCACTGTTTTCTTTTTCTTTTTTTTCTGAAAAATCCCAGTTTTGCTTTATTGCAATCATGGCTGTGTTCTCTTTCCAGTGTGTTGACTCTACACTTTCTATTTTGTGCACAAGTCCCTTGTTTTGTTTTTTTTTTTTTTTTTTTTGAGACAGGGTCTTGCTGTGTTACCCAGGCTGGAGTGCAGTGGCACCATCTCCATTCACTGAAGTCTCAACCTCCTGGGCTCAATCGATCCTCCCACCTCAGCCTCCTGAGTAGCTGGGACCACAGGCAAAAGCCACCATGCCTGGCTAATTTTTGTATTTTTAGTAGAGACAAGGCTTACTATGTTGCCCAGGCCGGTCAGGAACTCCTAGGCTCAAGTGATCTGCCCACTTCAGCCTCCAAAAGTGCTGGGATTACAGGGGAAAGCCATCCTGCCTGGCCAAGTCACTTTTGATTGAGCTTTCTTTGTGGAGTTTGCTGATCACTCGGCAATACTGGACTTTGTATCCATTTGTCTAAGGACTCTGGGGAGGTGAGAAACAGGTAATTTCCTGGAGTCGTTTCTGGCTTGCTGCCTGGGTCAGTCCCCAGGGTCCCTCCTTCATGTCTCCCTGCAGCCTTCCTTGCCAGCAGCTAGTCACAGCTCTCCTACAGAGAGCTGGGTCAGTCCCCAGGGTCCCTCCTTCATGTCTCCCTGCAGCCTTCCTTGCCAGCAGCTAGTCACAGCTCTCCTACAGAGAGCTGGGTCAGTCCCCAGGGTCCCTCCTTCATGTCTCCCTGCAGCCTTCCTTGCCAGCAGCTAGTCACAGCTCTCCTACAGAGAGCTGGGTCAGTCCCCAGGGTCCCTCCTTCATGTCTCCCTGCAGCCTTCCTTGCCAGCAGCTAGTCACAGCTCTCCTACAGAGAGCTGGGTCAGTTCCCAGGGTCCCTCCTTCATGTCTCCCTGCAGCCTTCCTTGCCAGCAGCTAGTCACAGCTCTCCTACAGAAAGAACCCAGAAGTCCTGCTGATAACAAGGTGACGTGGTGCTGCTTGGCACTGCAGGGGTGGGTGCGGGGATGAATGGAGAGAGGGCTCCAGCATAGACAGGAAACAGAATTCTCCCATCTAGAAAACCGCTGTTTTTCACCCCCAACCCACCCCTTTCACATGTTGAAGTGGTACGAAATGAGGAACTCATGTCTGGATTCTGAATCCACTTTTATAAACCAAACTAAACAAATCTCTGGGAGTGAAAATGTTAAGTGCACTTGACTCATTAAGGTTCTTTGGGAGAAGTGTCCAGAATGTATCCTGCAGGGAAGTGGGGACTGAAGTAAGTATGATGGGTGAATCGGGCACGTGTCGCGCCCAGTGTTGGACCTCCCTCCAAAGCACAGCCATTCCCAAAGACTAGCTCCTTGCACTGCATTTGAAGCGTGTTGGGTAGGCGATGCTAATTTTCTCTCCTGAGGTTTCCAAGCGGCAAACCCCTGCAGCCCTGGAGATGCAGGGAGGGCGAGCCCTGAACCCTCCCTCCCCATCACTTCCTTTTCTCTCTCTCCGGATTCCTGGTGCAAGTTTTGATCCTAGGAAGCTCCAGCCTGAGAACTACTACAAATAAAAACAAAATTTCCAGGACCTCTTGCACTGTCTTTAGCATCTGGAAACCTTGATTGGGAAAATAAGCCTTAAGGCAGTTAAAGCGTTTCTTGTTTGTTTGTTTGTGACGGAGTCTCACTCTGCCGCCCAGGCTGGAGTGTGGTGGCGCCATCTCAGCTCACTGCAACCTCTGCCTTCCAGGTCCAAGTGATTCTCCCGCCTTAGTCTCCCAAGTAGCTGGGATTACAGGTGTCCGCCACCAACCCTGGCTAGTTTTTGCATTTTTAGTAGAGACAGGGTTTCACCATGTTGGTCAGGTTGGTCTCGATCTCCTGACCTCAAGCGGTCCACCCACTTTGGCCCTCCAAAGTGCAGGGATTACAGGCGTGAGTCACTGAGCCCAGCCTAAAGGCTTTTTAAGTTTTATGCGGTAGGATGGTGGGTGGGTGTGAGACCCCATCTCAGTGCTCAGTAAATATCATACAAAAGGCTTAGAAATTATTGTGCCTTTGTGTATAGAAAATGCCATATTCAGCATCATGTAGATGGAACTCATAAACTGACTTTTTAAAGAAACATATTCGTGAGGGTATAATAGCATCCGCAGTCCAATGAAGCTGTGTGGTATGTGACTGCATGGCATGTGTGCCTGTTTGCATGCATTTAAGATTTGAACTCCTTCACAGAATCTATGCCAGTTTATTCACTCAAGGAGGGCCCCTTCACACAGGTGAAGGCTCTCTGGGAGCAGAAAGGAATGGGTCCCTTCACACACGTGAAGGCTCTCCGGGAGCAGAAAGGAATGGGCCCCTTCACACAGGTGAAGGCTCTCTGGGAGCAGAAAGAAATGGTCGAGAGCTTAGGCTTTAGACTTAGAGCTCAAATTCAGTCTGGACCACTTGCTACCTGTGTGACCTCAGACATCACCCACCTCTCTGAATCTCAAGTCACTTGTTATGAAAAGGTGGATAGTCCTTTCCGGCAGTGATGACCCACTCATGAGAACGCGCCTCTCGCAAAGGTTTTCCTTCATCCCTCTCCAGAAGAGGAGAGGAAACACAGGAAGAAACGCCTGGTGCAGAGCCCCAGTTCCTCTTTCATGGATGTGAAGTGGCCAGGATGCTGTAAAATCACCACGGTCGTCAGCCAGGCACAAACGGCAGTTTCGTGTGTTGGCTGCTCCACTGTCCTCTGCCAGCCTGCAGGAGGAAAAGCAGGGCTTACAGAAGGATGTTCTTTCAGGAGGAAGCAGCACTAAAACACTCAATCAAGATGAGTGGGCAACCATCTCAATAAGCACATTTTGGATTTTTAAAAAAGGTGGATAGTTATAGCTATGGCCCTCATAAGAATAGTTGAGTGAATTGGGTAAGATGTGGGGGGCATGCCAGGGGCTCAGCACTGTGGTGGGCACCAAGTGGCTATTAGATACTAATATTGTTCCTGCCTATTTTGTAGGCTTAAAAACTGAAATATTGGGAGAGGAAAGCAGCTGATCCTCAAGTAGCTGAGTTTCTCCGAGGGAAATTTATTTCGAGAGCCCTGGAGTCCTGAGCAGCTCGTGACCTCTTGCAGATCTCCAGGAGAACCCTGCCGGTGGCACTGCTGAGAGACGAGGTCCCAGGGTTGTTCCTGAAAGTGCCTGAGCCCCAACTTATGAGCAAGGAGCTGGTCATGCTGACAAAGTGAGTGGGCCCAGGAAAGGCAGGAACAGGGTTCCCTGCAGGCTAATTGGCAGAGCTGGCTTCCAAGCACATGTACCACCCTTCCTGGCTGTCCCAGCCTTATCGTCTGGAAAGGCAAAGGGACCTACCCTGGGATGGGCAGCCAGATGTCTGCCTCCAGCTGGGACAAGGATAGAGTTGCAGTTGTAGTCACAGCCCTGCCATCTCTGACTTTGCCCCTTTTCCTTTCCCAACAGAGTCATGGAGCTCTGGCATGGCTTAGTGATTGCGGCGGTGTCCCTCTTCCTGCAGGCCTGCCTCCTCATCGCCTTCAGCTGCCTGCTCAGCAGGCACATGGGTAACCGGCCCAGCATCCTCTTCCCTCCTAGTCACTCTCAGAGCCTGCAGCAGGACAGGACCCCTTTGGAATGCCCAAATGTCACTCAAGAACCAACCAGAGGACCCACCAGCCAAATCCTTCCCCGCTTTCATCCCCCACCCCCAACTGTAACTGGGTAATCCCCACTCTGACCTCACCTTTTATCCAGTGATTTCTGGCTGGAAGTGACCACCCACATCCTTCCACTACCCAGACCTTCAGCCTAGACACAGCTTCTGCAACACCTGTGAGGAAGTGTCCATGTCACCTGGGTCTAATTAATTTTCTTCATCACTGCCAAGGGACTGAACATGAAGAAATGGCCTTGAATTACAACAGAAGGCAATATAGTTGGACTTAGAGATTAGTTTAAATTCTCGAACTGACTTACAATAGAAGGTAGTGAATCTCGGTCCTGGAAAGGCATTTCAATTAGGGAAAATAAAATAATACTGCTTTGGTTATGCTAAGAGAAAGGATTGGGCAAGATGATGTTTTGAGGGTCTTCCTAGTTAAGTCTAGCTTTATTCATTCATTTGTTCATTCATTTATTCAACAGATATTTCTTAAGCATCTAAGACACTCTCTGGGCCTAGGCTGTACAATGGGAAACAAAACAAAAGTTCCTACCCTCTGAATCTTTCATTCTACATGACAGCGAACAAGATAAACAAGTAAAATGTGTATGCTAGGGTACGGCAAGTGGTAGGGAGGAAAAATGGAGCGAGGAAGTAGAATGGCTTGGCGGATGCTGGGCATCCCCGAGATGCTAACCTTTGGGTCTAAACTTACAGGGAGTGAGGAGTGAACTCTACCTGCACAGGCCTGAAGGAGAAACGTGTTAGGCACACACTAGTGAGAGCAAAGAGGCAGGGCACCTGGAGCGGGCGGAGAGAAGCAGGAGAAAGCCAGAGAGGAGGGAGGAGGGAGGCCTCGGAGGCTGGGACTTGGCTTTTTCCAAGTGGGGTGCAGATCCACTGGAGGGTTTTGAGCACAGCAGTGCTGAGATTTGAAGGGATCTTTCTGAAAGGTTTGCCATACTGAGGGTGTGTTCAGAAGGTACTGATTCCAGAGCCAGCGTGCCCAACCCAGGCAGCTTCCACTTTTTTTTTCTTTTTGAGATGAAGTGACACTCTGTCTCCCAGGCTGGAGTGCAGTAGTAGCACAATCTCGGCTCACTGCAACCTCTGCCTCCCAGGTTCAAGTAATTCTCTTGTCTCAGCCTCCAGAGCAGCTGGGATTACAGGCACACATTACCACACCCATCCAGCTAATTTTTGTGTTTTAAGTAGAAATGAGTTTTCACCATGTTGACCAGGCTGGTCTCAAACTTCTGACCTCAAGTGATCTGTCCACCTTAGCGTCCCAAAATGCTGGGATTACAGGGGTAAGCTACTGACCCCCACTCCCCTGCCAGCTTCCACTTTTGACCCCTGCCCTCTCCTCTCTAGCCCACCAGAGTGAACAGATACTAAAAGCGACCAGGCTCCAGGTCCCCAGGCCCAGCCCTGTCTGCCATCATCCACCTGCTGCCAAAGAGATGGAGACTCAGACAGAGATGGACGCCCTAATGTCTGATCCCTGTTTCAGGCGTGAGTAAGGGGTTGTGGGGAGAACTTGTCTCGGGGCTTGCTTTGCTCTGTCTGGACACCCAGGACCTCCCTGTGGCAACCCTGGGGGCCCAAACCTCGAGCCTGAGGATTCCTCCCACCCTCATAAGGACAGGCCTTGCCAGCCTACTTTTTTCAGAAAGGTGTTTTATTCTGTCTCATGGGGAAGATCCTGCTGGGTTGGTGTGGGTCTCAGTTCTTTCCTGGGTTAAGTCGTGTGCAAATGATTGCAGGGGCCTTGGGAAATGTCCCTGCTCTTCTCTTTGTGTAGCCATGGCATCTTTTCTTCTGCTTGATCAGCTAATGGTGGAGTTAGAATTTCACCTGCCTCTGCCTGCCTCCACCACGGCTGCTGCTAGGTCACGGTTCTCGGCTGGCTCCGGAGCTGGCTCCTCCACAGTCCCCAGAGGGACCCTTCTTCATGCTCTTAGATCTGCATGGGTAACTGAGTGTATAAATGTGAGTCTTGCGCTGGTTCAAGTCTGTATCACCCTCCCGCAAGTGAGCCAATAGGTCACTGTTAACAGCGGAAATGGCGGCTTTGGCAGCAAGACATCTCCCTGATGGGGGCTCACTCACCAGAGATTGCACTTTTTCCACTGGTTTATCTCTTGATTGGTTTAAATTTGCCCTGTCCAGATTTTATCTTTTCAGCTGAGGCACAGCCTCAGTGCCTGCCTGTGGGGACCCGAGGGAGCTGCTCGTGTGCATGCAGTGTTTCAGCAGAACGGAGAGGCACTGGCCTTACCCTAACCCCTGGCTCCAAAGCTTCACTAGAGCCTGGCTAGAGTCAGAGATTGTTCAGCTGACCAGGACCTCAGAGACCATTGCTCAACCCTCTTGTCTTCCGGGGGATGAAAACCAGGACACAAAAAGAGATGTGATCGGCCTAGATCTAGTGACAGCTTTGGACTAGGTGTGACTTCTGAGGCCAGAAGAGCTGTTTGCATTGGGCCACATTGTCCCAGTGTGTCTCTCCTGACTTTTCTTTCTGGAAGACAGCCCTTTCCAAGCACAGTCAACGTAGTGTATTTTTTTAAATTAGTTTTGGATGGAGTTGAATGAAGCAGCAGTGCCTGGACCCCTGGACATGTCCCTGCCTATTTTTGGAGACTTTCTCTCCCCTGACTCTTTCCCTATTCTATTTCTCCGTCTTACTCTTTTGGGGCATCTGTATCTCTCTTCCCTATCCCCCTTTGTGTTGCTGGCTCTGCCTTTGTCATTATCTGATAATAAGACAGTTCTCCCTTCCATTGTCTCTATTCTCTCTTAACACCCTGTGGCTTGCTTTGGAAGAGAAACCATGTCTATTTCTCCCCAGATGACAGCGACACATCCTTAGATAGCTCAGATGGTTCCTGCAGTTCGCCTCCCGTCTGCCAGGTAATGGATGTGCCTAGTGATCACAGACCAACATATGCAGTCTGAGGATTCCTGCTGTAAAACGCTGAGAACTCAGGTTACCCCAGCTATGGAGTGGGAGCCAGAAAGGAGGGCTTCTTGAGTCATAACAGCATCCTTAGGTGAGGGGGTCAGGCCTCCGCCCACAACCCATATGAGCATGGATCACCCAAACAAGGCAGGTCTGAACAGACTATGAAAATGAAAGTGCTAATGGGAAACCTTCTTCTCCCCAAACCCCAGTGACTGGCTAAAGTCTGCTCTGAGTCCTGACCTCACTTGAATTGAGTCTCAGCATCTTATCTTCCTGTTGCCTCCACCTGCTTGTCTGTAAGGCCATTCCTTGCAGACAGGTGGAACGAAGTCACTGGTAATCTTCCTCATTGCCCTGGACTGCTCTCAGACACATCTGCTTGGACCCAGATCCTTTTACACCAAGCTATGGGCAAAGCTCTTTGAGTGAGAGTTCAGTCCTGGGGTCTTATTTTCCCCAAACGTGGTAGGGATATTGACCCACATGTCTCTGCTTTTCTCCTAAGGCCACCAACCACGTGGATTACACACAAGTCATCTTTTCGGCCCCTGGAGAACTAAAAGATGACTCTGCCCTGGACTATGAGAACATAAAGGAAGTCACAGATTATGTCAATGTCAAGCCAAAAAGCCACAAGCCCAGTTTCTGGAATTTTGTCAACCCTGCTCTGTCTGAGCCAGTGGAATACAGTCAAGTGGCCATGTGAATTCCGGCTGTTTTTAATGGGGTCCAGTTCTCTATGGATTCTTACCTTTAATTTGTAGAGGAACGCCATTTTTCCCCTTAAACAAAGCATGGGGCTCCCAAGGCTATGGAGACAGGCAAAAAGAATGTGGAGAAGAAAACCAACAATACACAGAAGTCCTCAGCACCCGTGGCCTCCCGGTCTGCACCCAATAAAGGCTGTTCATCGCTCAAAAACCCAAAACAAGGCTTAGGTGGGAAAACAGGCCTATGCCCCGGCAAGAAAGATTCAGATCAGATGGATGTTAGGAGGAACTTTCAGTTAAGATATGAGAACTGTGGAGTCCGTCTGCAGAGTTAGTGGTGAAGTCTCTCCCCAGGGAAAATTTTAAAAAGTTTAATCAGCTGTGGTAGAGTTCTTTGTGGCAAACACGTGGTTAAATGACTTATCTTTGAGCACTTTAATTATTGGCAATAAACAACTTCTTTAAAAGTTTTAAATAAAATAGCAACTACCAACCAGTTCCTCTTTTTCTGCTGCCTAACCCTGAAGCTGTCCTTGTTTTCAGTGGTTTATTTTGCTGAGTAATCCTCCTCTGCCCTCAGAACTTTAAACATTGTATTTACAAAGCCCACCATCAATCAACCTTTGAATTTGCTGTTCCTTATAAGCCAAAGATGACAAATGGAATTCTGGTAAATATCCACCAGCATCATAATCTCTTATTCCAAGAAAAATCTCCCAAAACTCAATACAATAAAGTTCAGGATTCATTCCTGTTTTTTTTTTTTTTTTTTTTAAGGCAATTAGGAATACAGGGACACTTTCTAAGTCAATTATTGTCTCAAATCAGGAGGTTACATGATATTTAACTGTAAGCTCCTAGACACAATCCTATTAAGTCAGAAACAAAGTAGGAATGTCCACAAGCCTGCCATTTGCTCTGTTATGTAACGTTGTTCTAGAAGTTTTAATCAGTGTGATAAAACAGTTAACAAAAATACGTACTATAAAAAAATTAGAGCCAGGCACAGGGGAGCATGCCTGTGATCTCAGCAATTTGGGAGGCTGAAGCAGGTGGATCACTTGAGGTCAGGAGTTTGAGACCAGCCTGGCCAACATGGTGAAACCCTGTCTCTATTAAAAATACAAAAATCAGCTGGGCATGCTGGTGGGCACCTGTAATCCCAGCTACTCAGGAGGCTGAGGCAGGAGAATCACTTGAACCCAGGAGGCAGAGGCTGCAGTGAGCTGAGATCACGGCACTGCACTCCAGTCTGGGGGACAGAGCGAGACTCTGTCTCAAAAAATATATATGTATTAGAAATGAGGAAACATTGTCATCCTTTGCAGATATCCTAGCCCTAGAAAACCACAAAGAATTAAAATGCTTTAAACTTGATAACATGCAATAACTAGCAACTAGAGTAATATTTTTTTTCCAACAGCTAATTAAGACATGAAGTGAAAAGAAATTCTGGCATAGTAGCTGAACAGACATGCCCCCAAACCTGAAACCGTAGGGTTACTCCTAGCCAAATTCAAACCCCAGATCAGTGGCATTCAGGTCTTAGACACCTGAGATCTATTATTAACTGTGCTCCATCTGCTGGCTGTGGATGACCCTCCCAGCCCTGGCACTCAGAGCAGTAGACAGGCTTTCCTCCTCCTGAGTTCTTCCCCAGGATGATCGAAGGGGATGATTCCGGTTTGGGTTTCTGAGGTTGGAAAATGCTACTGGTCTGTTTGTCCTTTCACCTTTTAGCTACCATGGTCCTTCCTCTACTTACAAAGCTTTTCTTAATGGGTTACAGGAGAGTCTACTGATTAGACAGGCAGAATGAAAAATAAATACCAAGAATAATATAAGCAACATTGTCTTATCAAGAAGTGAAACTCGGCTTCTTATTGATTTCTTCTATTTATTCATTTATAGAGACAGGATCTCACTCTGTCACTCAAGCAGGAACATGATCATGGCTCAGTATAACCTCAAATTCCTGGGCTCAAGTGATCCTCCTGCCAAAGCCTCTCAAGTAGCTGGGACTAGAGGTGCATGCCATCATGCCCAGCTAATTTAAAATTTTTTTTAGGGGGTGTCTCACTATGCTGCCCAGGCTGCTCTTGAACTCCTGACCTCAAGCGATCCTCCTAACTCAGCCTCCCAAAGCACCGGGATTAGGCATGATCTACTGCACCTGGCCTGATCTCTTTTAAAAAGGAAAAAAAAAAAAAAAAAAAAGACCAGGCGCAGTGGCTCATGCCCATAATCTTAGTACTTTAGGAGGCTGAGGTGCGCTGATCATTTGAGGTCAGGAGTTCAAGACCAGCCTGGCCAACAGGGTGAAACCCACCTCTACTAAAAATACCAAAATTAACTGGTTGTGGTGACTCATGCCTGTAATCCCAGCTACTCGGGAGACTGAGGCAGGAGAATGGCTTGAACCCGGGAGGCAGAGGTTGTAGTGAGCTGAGACTGCACCATTGCACTCTGGCCCGGGCGACAGAGCAAGACTTCATCGTACAAAAAAAAAAAAAAAAAAATTCAGGAGTATGCTGAAGCAATTCAGGCAAGTTACAGTGCATCCAAGAGACACTGCAAGGACACTGCTGAGACAGTTTCCACCGGGAGAGGGGACAATGGGGGTAAACAGAGTGCCTGCTTTCTGCAGAATTCTGGGACAGGCCTTGAGTGTTGAGAGGAGAGATCAAGAAAAAGAAGCTTTAACCATCTGGGCTCATCAGGGTGGTCAAGGCACCTATGACCTAATTGTGGGGACAGGAAAGAGCCAGAGAACATGTACAAAACAACACGTAACAAACAGCACAAAGCAGTGAAGCCAGAGCCTATCAATGTTCACACAGATCAGGGAATAGGGTGTTAGAATCAGGTAGCCTTAAAAGGAAACATCCGAGAAAGAGGTGATTTCTGACCTCAGCTTAGGAAAGAAGGTGGCAAATCAACTGACGGGAGAAAAGGCGGAAGGGAAAGGAACAGATCTGACCTGCTACAGGCTCTCAATAAATGCCTGAGGGACGGCCCAGAGAGGAACTGTCTGGAGAACTGTCCCTGTCTGGGTTCAGAGGCTGCTGTGATACTCTGGAGCAGGGAGTTGGTGTCAGGGGGACCAGAGGCTGTAGAATGACCATAGACCATCTGATGAAGCTTTATAATAAAGTCTGCTTCAGAAATATGACATTTTGTAGGCTCCAGCCCTACTAGGGTCGTGGAGTGTCCCCTATTGCTGTGCTGAGGCGCTGGATCCAAGAAATAAGGAGACAAAACACCAATGGACTGGATAAGAGCAGCTGGGCTCGGGGGCCAACGCCACTTACGAGCAGAGACAGGCGAGGCCCCGAGTGTCCAGGCACATCTGTATTTATTAGGTATAGGTTAGGAAGGGCAGTGAGTGAGGTCATCTTAAGGATAGTGATAGGGCCAAGACAATCATGTGAGTAATAAACAAGGGGCCCATCCCCATTAGGTCACTGAGGCCAGGAGTGACGGTCACTGAAGCAAGGAGTGACCTAATGGGGATGGGCAGTGTGCAGCAGGAAGGGTGCAGTGTGCAACATCTCTTATCTAGGGGCAGGCAACTTCTAAGGTTTTCTATAGGAGGATGTTTTGAGTCAGCACAGTAGCAGGAGAGTTGGCAGGGTATACAGCCAACGAGGCGCGATTGTACTGGAGGGGTTTTAAGCCCTCAGAGGTTCATGGGATTGCCGGCCTGAGGCCAGCTTTCCACAAGAACTGGACACAAGATACTACAGCTGCCTTGCAGGAGGAGTGACTCTTGCTCCAAGCCTGCCATACAGTGGATATCCTTACGATACTGAATGCTGCCGCCAGGGCCGGCCCACCGTGCATGCCCTTTCAGACAGGGGCACTACTGCCTGGGCCATTGATTCTTGTTCTGGTATGGCTGATTCTTCCCTAGTTGATGCTCTGTACCGTGTCTGCTCTTGACAATCCTCTGACTACAAACTAAGATATGATCATATAAAAGGATTATATAAAAGGAAATAAATGAGCAGTAGGTTATTCTTCAGGCACTAATTGTGCCAGGGGTCTGCTTAGCTCTCCTTCCTTGGTGCCCAGAAGGGGGGTTACCCACACATTTGATAGCAAATATATCATAGAGGCTAACATTAGGACCCACCCTGATTGCTTACATCAGGGTAAAAGCATTCTTGGAGAGTGTTGTTGAACAGTAGATTGGAACATATGAGTCTACCAAGTGACTTACAGAGCTTGGAACTTCAGCAGTGCACACAACTGCTCAGATGCCCTCATAAGTACAGAGGAAGGCTGATGTCACCTCCTCAGGAGTTTGAACCAATAGGCTGAGGACTGGGGTCAGCTAACAGTTTGACCTAATCCTCAAAGTCATTGCAAGCTACCTAGAAATAAAATGGACTTTTGTTTTTCATATTTCCATGAGCTTCAAGGGTGAGCTGTCGAAATCAGTACAGAGAGTCACCTGTATGAGTAAGCACCCTTTGAGAGCACAGCTTCCAGTTCAATGAAGTCACATTCTCCCATGTTATATGATGGAGAAGGTACCTCCCGGGAACAATCATATTGCTTCGCACTGGGTTTCTCCATGGACATGGACAGGACACAGATTTTTTCAAAATTATCTGATAATAAAACACAGAAAACTGATTTGCTATTGGCAACCAGTAGATGGTTGATTACATACCCACAATGACCCAGGACTTCAGACCCATAGACCATGATAACTGTGACCTGTCTTCAACGAATTCTTATTCTAAAAGAGCAAGCATCCAAATGCACACCATGGGAAAATTCCATGAGCGTCTTGTTAGCCACCAGACCTACCAGGGGGAGGAGGTATTTTATGCTCAACATCAGTGGGTTTCTTTGCTTCTGGAATTAGGATAGATTGCTGGGCTCTGAGGTACTCTCAAGAGGCCTCCTAATCCATGCCCCCAGATTCTAAACCAGAACTGCAGAAAGTAACCATAGCTCATGTGGCTTTTTGAGGTCCTACTAGGGCCCTTAAACACTGACTCGTTGGCCGGGCGCAGTGGCTCACGCCGGTAATCCCAGCACTTTGGGAGGCTGAGATGGGTGGATCACAAGGTCAAGAGATCGAGACCATCCTGGTCAACATGGTGAAACCCCGTCTCTACTAAAAATACAAAAAAATTAGCTGGGCATAGTGGCGCGTGCCTGTAATCCCAACTACTCAGGAGGCTGAGGCAGGAGAATTGCTTGAACCCAGGAGGCGGAGGTTGCCGTGAGCCGAGATGGCGCCATTGCACTCCAGCCTGGGTAACAAGAGCGAAACTCAGTCTCAAAAAAAAAAAAAAAAAAAGAAAAAAAAAAACACTGACTCGTGTGTCTTGCTGCCTTTTGGGTAGGAATTCCTACACTAATTTCCTCACCCTGCAGGAGAAACCGCCTGTTCTTTGCCCTTCCTGAATTTCCATGGGAAATTCCGTGGGAACCAAGTGTATGTCCAGGTATCTCAGCAGAACCAGGTCAAACGAGGGACCAAGACTCTTTGGAACTTGAGGACTCACAAGCTCAGAGGCTGGGTGACTTTCCCAGTTTTCCCTGTGAGTCATGACTGCTTCGCATCCTCCAGTAGAGTTAAAGAATGTGCACTGGATCTCAGAGATTTTTGGCTGAAGAGCCTTACGTTGATTCTTTGGCAGGAGCTGGCAAGCCCAGCCGAGCCCAGGCCAGGCCCGCTTTTGGCTCCACATTGCCACCTTGCGGCCCCATAGCAAACTCCAAGACACTGCTTTTCCCACTAAAACTGAGCGCAGGGTGGCCCCTTCCCCCAACCACCTCACCCTTTCACTCAAGACAAACACACTTGAATTGTATCTTGCATATCCCATTATTATTGCCCCCAGAAAACTAAAGATCCACAGAAATTTCCTGGATATTAAATCTTTTTATTGCTGAATTTCACCCTGGGTTTCTGACCCAGGAATGAAGTGCTACAGCCTGGGCTGAATTTATAGCCCCATAGTAGATAAAAGACCTATTTACATATGAAACGCAGACACAGTGTCTGCGAAAGTACAGCCTGAACCAAACAACGTAACTAACGATTCTGAGAAATCCTCATAGTCAGCCCATGAACCCCTCCTGCCCTCCTCTGTCCTGCCTGCCCCTCATGTCCTGCTCGTACATAGGTTCTAAGGGGCTAAAGTACTGTCATTCACAGTCACAGGATGGCATACACATTTTACACAAGTGCCCAGCCAGAGGCAGCATTGTTCAGTTTCTCCTGGGGTTTGCCGTCAGAAACGGGATTCGCCCCAGAGAGCACGGAGACCCCTCCTTGCTTCCACAGAGCCCCTCCTTCTTGAACCCTATCCAAGGCTCTTCCACCAGCCCAGACTGTCCAGGCGAGCCTCCTACAAGTCCTGCAGACCTTTCACTCATAGATCCAATGAGATCCACCATTTCCTTCGGGAGCTTCCTGGAATGGGTTCCCGAGGCCCTCAGCCAGTGTGCTGTTGCTCCCCGTTGGCCATATCACAGGACAGAACCAGCTTTCTGGCAAAGATCAAGTGTAGCCTTTCTACGGGAGGAACAAGGAGGGTCCCAAAGCCACCACCGCAAGTAAATTCCCCTTGTGCAATGCAAAACTGAAAATACCATAAAAAATACCATAAGGGGGGGTCTCTAGAAGGCAAAGGAAAGACAAGGAAGGTGCTTTAGTCAGCCTAGACCCTAGGTATGTCTCCTCTTTTCCTCTCTGTAGACTCTCCTGGGCCAGGGCCCTGGAGGTCACCTCTCAGATGCCATTTGGAGCCAGGCCATTATTCCCGACTCTAACATTTGTTGAGTGTTCTATCTATAGCTACAGTTCAACAAATCCCTCCCAACAAAGTGGGCATTGCTATTTCTATTTCATAAATGAGGAAAGCATTGCTCAGGGAGAGTGGATACCTGGCTTAAGTTGAGACAGGAAGAAAAGGGGTGAGACCAAGATGCAGACCCAGGTCTTTGGGGTACACAGCTGGTGTTCTTTCTACCTCCCAATCACCATGAAGAACAAAGATTGACCAACTCTAGGCATTAGGGTCAGAAACTGTGGTCTAAAGATGGGACATAGGGGTGGGGAGGCCACTTATGTAAGCAGGAGGAGGAGCAGATTCAACAGCCCTGGCTGGCAGGGGAGGCCTCTAAGCCCACTCCACCAGGGCAGATAGACGGGGAAGGAGTATTAGATGTCGGGCTGACATGGGCAACAGAACTCAGCAAGGAGGAGACTATGGGTCCTCCCATCTGCCTGAGCTGTGGTCCCAGGAGGTCCTCACTATCCAGTCCTCTAGCACTGAAGGACTGGGATGCTTTGCTCACTCACAACATTCAGCAAGGCTCTTTTCTTTTTCTTTCTTTCTTTTTTTATTTCAAAGGTGTCACATATTTATTACTGAATCCAGCCAATCAACGTGTCCGTAACAGATTCAGAAAGGAAATTCTGCTCAAAATTCTCCAGATAGTGGTGACATCTTCAGCTTGAAATGATTGTGACCTTCGGATAGCATTAGTATGTGCCATCTCATGTGTAATTCCTTAAGACCCAGCTTGGTTCTTCTCCAATGTCTCCTTTTGGAGTTGTACCTGATTTTATTACAAGTTTCCATCCAAATCCACTGGTAAATGGGATGATTTTGCTTCGGTTTCTTGGGTAGCAATCGCTTAGTTCTGAAAGTCTTGTGAGAAGACATGGCTGAAGTGAAGTAAAGCACACACCACGATGGCAGAGAAAGGAGGAGAGAAGGCTCTTTTCTTTCTCAAAGCCTCAGGAGGCTTCTTAGAGCTGAGTGGCCTCTTAAAAAAGCATATCTGCAAAGCCACAGTCATTCCTCAAAGCTTCCCTGGGAATCAGGGATAGAGAGTGAAAGTGTTCCCTAGAGATTCCCTGAGGAGCTCTTCATTAGATCAGTAAGTCCTTACGTTAGTATAGAGTAGATGGCTTTACAAACGACTTTCATATCCACAGTCCTATTCGATTCTCAGAACCAAGCTGGTAAGGACTGGCCAGCATTTTATTGATGTGTGTCATTGTTGGTAGCAGGACGGAGATGCAGCTCTCCTGACATTTCAGCTGATGTCTTTTCCACCGGCAAGGCTCTCTCTTCAATCGGAATCAGAATTGGGGTGGGGAAGCTGCCCCATGATAAGAGTCCCCTGGAGATAATGAGGAAAAGCATGGCACAGTCCCAGATTCTGCCTTGGCCTGCAGTCTCTTCCTGACTCGGAGGAGGATTCGGCATTCCAGATGAGGACAAAAGTGGACAGTATGGCCATGGTGGGACCCACCATCACCAGAATTGAGTCAAAGAGTATATAAATGTCACTGTCATAAAAATCCAACAACTCATGGCTGAGCATGGGGGCTCACGCCTATAATCCTACTTTGGGAGGCTGAGTGGCAGATCACAAGGTCAGGAGTTTGAGAACCGCCTGACCAACATGATGAAACCCTGTCTCTACTAAAAATACAAAAATTAGCCAGATGTGGTGGTGCGCACCTACAGTCCCAGCTACTCGGGAGGCTGAGGCACAAGAATCACTTGAACCAAGGAGATGGAGGTTGCAGTGAGCTGAGATCGCATCACTGTACTCCAGCCTGAGTGACAGAGTAAGACTCCGTCTCAAAAAAAAAAAAGAGAAAAATCCAACAACTCTTCTAGACCCTGTTGGTTACAATATTCTTCATGTTTTTCTGTAACACCATTTTCAATCTTGCAGAGTCATGGTAGATTGGAGCTCAGAGATCTGAGTCCTAGAAAGAGACAGTGACTTACCCAACATCACACAGATACTTAAGGCAGAGCTGAGATTCAAACCCAGGCTCCTAACTGGATCACAGCATCCATATGATTCATGTTGGAAGTTCTGAAGAGCCTGGAGGGTGTCCAGAGCCATGACGATGTCACCTTTTCCCAAAGGAGGTCTCTGTGTAGCCCCTGGAGAAGGAGCAGGCTCGACTCCCTGGGGATGGGTTGGGGAAAGGAGGGAAGACAACAAGTCCCTCTGCCTTTGAAGTTACTTCCTGCTGTTAATTTTCTGATGATCATTTCCATCTCCTCCTTCCCTTCCTCTTTGTTCCCACCTACATTCACAGTGGACCAGACCGCAGAGAATATACAGCACTTTCCCCTGTCAGCCACCCTGTCACGGGGGCTGGCATGGGGAGAAGAGGAACTGGCATTTGCAGAGTTCCTGCTAGGTACCAGGTGCTGTACTGAATCCCGCATCTTTATGAGACCATCTCCCTTCCACAGACAGCTGGGCACAGCAGGGGAAGCCCCAAATACCCATTCACTTTTCTTCATGAAACAATCTTCTCTCTACCAAAAAAAAAATCCAGGATCCGAATAGAATCCTCCTCACAGTTTTTCACTTCTCCCCTCTTCTGGTTAGGCTAAGATGTGCCAGTCAGGTTAGAATGGGGACAGGTAGCCAGGGCACAAGGCCAGCCTCTGGGTTCCTGCCACCCATGGACCCCTAGACAACCCCATCCTAGGCCTGCCCAGATCTGGGACACTGTATGCATGGACACCTGTGAATATGGCAGGGCCAGGGAGACAGAGTTTGATTCTTCCTGGCCACCAGCACCTGCGATTGGGAGCTCATGAGGCAGTCCTCAAACTAGGGACAGCTGTGACACCAGGGTTGGGGGCCCATTCTGGCCTTTTCACCTTGCTTCAGACAGGGCTCCCTTAACTCCAAGCCTGACCCTCCCAGCTTTCATGCCCAGTGCCCGAGGTGGGCAGAGAAACTCCAGTAGTCCTGGGGGCAGTGCCAGACCCCAGGGAGTCTTTTCTAGAAGATGTTGGTCTCAGCAGTGGCTTCCCCATCCGCTGGCTCCAAGTCCCTTGGTGACTGTTCAGGTCTGGGTTTCCCACTGAGGGTTAGGCTGAGGCTGAGGCTGAGGGTGGCGGGGCAGCTGGAGCGGGTCAGCAGTGTGGTATGGCGGCTCGAGAGGCTGCCGTTGGAGAGCCGCCGGCGCATCCGGGGCTGGGGACCCCCACAGCAGGCAAGGTGATGCAGGGGCCACGGTAACAGGTGGCTGTTGAAGCCCATGTAGATCCAGGGGTTACAGCAGCTGCTGAGGTTGCCCAAAAGCATGGAGATGGTGGAAGCCACATTGGTGGAATCTACCAAGAGAGAAGCACAAGAAGCCTGAGAATGATAGCTCGAAGGGACCTGCAAGAGCGTCCAAGCACCACAGAGGAGGAATGGACGAGGAAACTGAGTCCTACAGAGGAAAAGGTAGTCACTCAGGGTCCTATAATTAGAGAGACACACAGCCGAGACTTGAACCTGGGACTCCTGGCTCCAGAGTCTTATCATGCTGATTTTGTTTGCTTTTGTTGTGCAGGGTGAAGGTAGGAGTTGAGGTTTGCTTCAAGTTTAATTGAGAAGAAGGAATGTTGTCAGGGATAGGATCAGCCCGGATAGAAGAAACTGACTTTGTTCCAAAAGCTGGACCTTGAGCCCCTAATGGATGTAGACACAGAATGAGACAACTTCTATGAAACAGGCAGGAAAAATAACCAAGCTCAGGCCCTTCCATCTCCATCCCCACTAAACATCACAGATCATGGATTCACATGGCCCTCTGGACTCTGTCTCCCTCTATCCCTCGGGGGCAGGCCCACTCATTCTATATTCAGTCATTGAGTGTGTGGGCACCAACTCTACCTGGCCTTGAGCTGGGGACCTGATGGGGCAATCAGTGGAGTCTGACTGCCCTGCAGACACCTATGCCACCATTGCCACCTGTGGCAGATCAGGCAGCTTCTGCACACTGGGCCTCCAAGCGTCCCCCTCCAAACCAGAACATGTTCAGTGTTCTTAGACTGTGCCCAGGGAATGCACTTTTCTGCAGGGAAAAAATAATTTCTCTGTTGGGCAGTCAAAATGTGAGGATGCCAAGGCTGATAAATTCCTTCCAGACAAAATATTCTTTCTGAAGACTAAATGAGATCCTCATGCCAACAGGAAAGCTGCAGGGATGAGCCACGGCCTCCTGCTAGGTCTGCTGTGGTTACAGCCATGGCCTAGGTGCTGTGCTGAGTCATCTTGCTCTTCAGTGGAGGCTGTAGAATCATTGAAAGCAATTTCAGAGCTGGAAGGAACCTTAGAAGTAAGCTTTCTAGTTTTTATAGCACAATTAATAAGAGCTGCAACTCAAACCCAGGTCTTTCAGCTCTAAGGTAGAGATTCTACACCCCACCAGAGCTTCAACCAGCAAAACAGAAGGTAAAGCTAAGTGTCTACTCTGCAAAGCACTGGGAACACTTCGGATACACTGGTTCCTCATGCACGTGTCCCAGGGGTATGCTCATGGGTGTGGTAAATCACGGCTCAAGAGAAGGGAAGACACAGGGTGAGAACATTTGATAGAGGGCATGAGTTATAGGGGTGGGAAGCTGAAGGTATCTGGGCCTGCGTGGACCAGTTCAGGGAACAGCAGTGAAGGCAGTGGAAAGTGCCTGGAAGGTATGATTGGGTTTGGATATCGGCTGGGCGCAGGGGCTCACGCCTGTAATCCCAGCACTCTGGGGGGTCAAGGTGGGTGGATCACCCGAGGTCAGGAGTTTGAGACCAGCCTGACCAATATGTTGAAACGCTGTCTGTAATAAAAATACTAAAAATTAGTCAGGCATGGTGATTCGCACTTGTAATCCCAGCTACTCGGGAGGCTGAAGCAGGAGAATCACTTGAACCCAGGAGGCAGGAGAATTGCTTGAACCCAGGAGGCAGAGGTTGCAGTGAGCCGAGATCACACCATTACACTCCAGCCTGGGTGACAAGAGCAAGACTTTGTCTCAAGGTGGGGGAAAGAAAGGCGAGAAAGAAAGAGATATGGTTTGGATGTTTGTGACCTCCAAATCTCATGTTGAAATGTAATCCCCATTGTTGGAGGTGGGCCTGATGGGAGGTGAATGGATCACAGGGGTGGACCCCTCATAGATGGCCTCATGCATTTCTTTGATGATACGTGAGTTCTTGCCCAGTTAGTTCACATGAGATCTGGTTGTTTGAAAGTCTGGGACCTCTCCCTTCTTTCTCCTGCCCTCTCTTGCCATGTGATACACTAGCTTCCTCCTTCAGCTTCTGCCATGATTGGAAGCTTCCTGAGGCCCTCGCTAGAAGCAGATTCTAACCCTATGCTTCTTTTTTATTTTCTTTTTGAGACAGGGTCTCGTTCTGACCCTCAGGCTGGAGTGCAGTGTGTGATTATGGCTCACTGCATCCCTGACCTCCTGTGCTCAAGCAATCCTCCTACCTCAGCCTCCTAAGTAGATGGGACCACAGGGGTGAACCAGTGCACCACCACACCTGGCTAATTTTTTTTATGTTTAGTAGAGATGAGGTCTCACTGTATTTCCCAGGTTGATTTTGAACTCCTGGAATCAATTGATCTTCCCACCTCAGCCACCCAAAGTGCTGGAATTACAGGCATGAGCTGCCACACCCAGCCTGGCAACATGCTACTTGTACAGCCTCCAGAACCGTAAACCAAAATAAACCTCTTTACTTTATAAATTTCTCAGCCTCTTGGTCAGGTGCAGTGGCTCATGCCTGTAGTCCCAGCACTTTGGGAGACGTAGGCGGGCAGATCACCTGAGGTCAGGAGTTCGAGAGCAGCCTGACCAACATGGTGAAACCTCATCTCTACTAAAAATACAAATGAGTGGGGTGTGGTGGGTGCATGCCTATAATCCCAGCTACTCAGGAGGCTGAGGCAGGAGACTTGCTTGAACACGGGAGGTGAAGGTTGCGGTGAGCCAAGATCACACCATTGCACTCCAGCTTGGGCAACAAGAGTGATACTCCATATCAAAAAAAGAAAGAAAAAAAATTTCACAGTCTCAGGTATTCCTTTACAGCAATGAAAATGGACTAACACAAGGGACAAACCTCAAAAACAAACTCAGCCTCCTTCCATTTTCCTGGGTTCCAGCCTGCTCCCTAGGTAATGCGTAACTCCAAGCTGCGGAAGATCTGGGAAGTGGCTTTGGCTGAGGGTACAGCATTCATCCTGTCTGCTCCGTTGACACACGTTTAGTGTCCAGATTAAGCCAGAGACAAAGGAGTTCCACAGGTTCCTTCATTTAGGAAGTGTCTGTTTGGTTTGGCTCATCTGAGCCAGGCCTTGGTAGAGGCTGGAGATGTGCCACAGACGAGGTGCCACAGGGAGGTGCCAGAGTCAATGGAGGCTGTGCTTCCCAGCCCTTGAGGGTAGATCTACCATACCCAGTCCAGGCCTCCATTGCCTCCTGCCAGAAACTCAGATGATGGTCGGGGACAGGGGCGGGGATGAGGAAACAGGGAGGGGAACTGGCTGTACTGGAAAGCAAGTTTAAAGTAATGAATTTCTGCCCCAAGGACTTTCATTTCTCTGGGAGCTCACTGTCTGTAAGATAACCCTTTGGAACAACCCACTGTCTCATGCATTCCTTGCCCAGAGATGCCCTTGGTAAGTGACGAACCATTCTATGCAAGCGAGGGCTGAGGTATAGAGGAACAGGCTGATGATGATGGTGGACACCACGGGCAAGCAGAAAAGTCTGCACTGGCAGAGTGACAGGAGCACCATCTTCTCAATAAAGGGGCAGATGACCAGCTCACCCCTGGTGCCACTGGCTAAGCCACAGTGTTGGGAGTAAAGCCACGACCTGGATAAAGCTTGGCCCATAAAGACCTCAATTCAAGCTTGACCTCTATCTCTCACTAGCAGTGGCATTTTGGACCAGTTATCTTACCTCTCTGAGTCTCAAGTGACTTAAATGTAAAATACAGAAGACGGCCACTCCTCAATAGCAGGAGGGCTGAATGCGCTAGGAAACCCTAGAAAACCCTCCTTCCTTCTATTCTGTGCTTGGCGAGAGCATGGAGGTCCCTACAGTGGGTTAGAATTAATATGACCATTGCTTAAAGGATAGTCTGAAAATAGTCTCCAGAAGGGTGATGAGGAAAGGATGCGCTGGAAGCTTGGTATAACTTTTGCATTCTCTTGCATGGTTGTGTTCAATTCATGAATGGCTCTCCCTATTTCATCTCTCCACAAAAGCAAAGCGTTTGGCTTGAGCATGTCCTGGGATGAGCAAACTGAGATTAGAAACAACAAGGCAAAGGAAGGGGACAACTTCCTTGGGGCAGGTGGGAATTGGTGGCCTGAGACTGCTGGTTAGTGAACTCTCAGGAAGCTTCCAGAAGAACCTGTGCACAGGACCTGCCTAGGACACTTGCAGGTTGTACCCACTATACGTCCTGAGCTGTGTGCACTGTAAGATGCACTGCGGGGCACAATCACCCCTCCTCAGAGCCACCCAGACAAGTCAGCATGCACTTCTTCCCGTGCCTGACTCCTGCTTAGAGGAGCAGAAGCAGCTGTTCTGAATACTGCTCCCTCACACTTAGGCTGCCCAGACACAGCCCCAGCCTTCCTGAGAACAAGTTCATCTCTGGATGCCCAGACCATCAGCCAGTGTCTAAAGTGCAGGAGGCCTCTGTCTACCACACCCCAGAAAAATGATGACAGCCAGGCCTCCCGTGTGCCAACCGGAACACAGTCCTCTTAGAGGTGCCCATTTTGTTTTTCACGCAGAAGAAAGGTCTCCCTCCTTTTAGAACCACTTTGGGGATCAGGATTATGAATGGGGTTGAGGAAAAAGACAAGGAGACAGAAGACCTGGGCTTTATCCTTCACTTGTCACTCCCAATCGGTGAGGCCTGGGGCAAGTCATGGTTCTGAGGCGGGAGAATAGTAGAGGGAATCGGAGGCCGGATAAGAGGTGGAATGAGTAGGAGCAGAAGCAGGATAAAGAGGAGGGTGCAGAAGTTGAGCCAAAACAAAAGTTATATGAAGTCAAGAGCCCCATGGTTGGCTGGATCCAGACCAAACCAGTAAGGGGCGGCTCCTCAGAGACAGGCATGTGTAGTAGAGAAAAAGTATCTCTAAAATGACCCCTCATGAGAATCAGCTCATTAAAGCTCATGCATAGGTACTCATAGCATGTATGTACTTAAAATTATGAGATGCCGGCCACGTGCAAGTGCACAAGGGCCAATGTAACTCAGCAACCCACCTATCCAACAAAAGGCAGACACTGGCTAAAGGATTAGGCAGCTGGGCAAAGAGAAAAGGAACACATAAGAAGATCCAAAGCACAGCAAGCTGACGCGGGTCTCACTCACAGAGGTCACTCACTCTCCCCTCTCCCGGAGTGTTACCGAGCTTAACAAACTTTTGCTACTTTGTTATTTGTGCTTGTCACATCCAGTTCTTTGTTTGTGGTACCAAGAACCTGGGACTTTACCACATTAACCTGTAACAGTTCCTCTCTGAGCCTCTGTTTCTCATTAGTAACATGAGGAGGATGAGCTGGAAATTTCAGGCTTTTCATGTGCCAACCCTAATTAACTGGAACTGTCTGTTGAGAAGGAGCTCAAAGTCACATACAGGTATGGGAGAAAAGAGGCTGAAAGAGCAAATTCATGGGCCACAAATTGCTGTCATTCTATAATTTTAAATCCCATCTAGCAAACTGGTAGTTGGTGGGCAAATGTGCTAATGGGCATATTTCACTGGTACCACAGAGCATTTTTAAATTGTTAGTTACCAAAATTTTTAAAGCTGGAAATTTCACATAAAAGATACTGACATGGCATCGGTAGGCTGAATGGAAGTCATAACTGCCTCTTTTCATGTGGAGCAGGCACCATCTTTCTTAATTGCCCCACTAGTTTGTCACCTGCCTGGCCCTGGGAGGCATTGTAACCTTGTCCTAATCCCCCATCCTCTCTTTCTGCTTACTCCCACCTCACTGCCCCCACACAGACCCCACACTTGCCTTCATGAGAGGCATTCTCATCCCACACGGACCACATCTGGACACTGAAGAAGGGAGCCCAGCAAGCAATGTAGGCCAGCACGATGACAAAGGTCATCTTCACTGTTCGGATCTTGGCCCGTGAGATGGTGCTGATGCTGCTGACCCGGGATGGCAGCCCCCGAGTGGCAGCAACTGGGGCCGAAGGTGAGCGTCTCCAGTTCCTTCCTCCTACCTGCCAGGCCTGTGTCTTGACTTTGAGGTTTTTACAGATCTCATGGCAGATGAGGCTGTAGCAGGCTGTGAGTATGGTCACTGGCAGGATGAAGATGGCCAGGGTGGTCCAGGTAAGGTAGACCCGTGGCCCCCAAGGGAAGCGGAAGTCTGCCCAGCAGTCCAGCACCCCCGAGCCCTGGCTCACCTCCTTCAGGGAAAAAATGAAGACCTGAGGGAGGCTGAGGATGGCGGCCAGCAGCCAGGGAGCAGCGATGAGTGGATAGGTGGACTGGCCAGGCTGCTGGAGGCTGCGCAGGGGGTGACAGACAGCCAGGTAGCGGTCCAGCGTCATGGCCAGCAGCATGTAGGTGGAGGCGAACATGCTGAGCACCTGCAGGTACTTGACAGCCCGGCACAGGAGGTCAGGGCCCTGGAAGCGGAAGGTGATGTCCCACATCAGCTGGGGCAGGACCTGGAAGAGCGCCACGGCCAGGTCTGTCAGGGCTAGGTGCAGCACGAACAGGTGCATGCGGGAGCGCTTGCGGCCTGGCTGGCCCAGGGTTAGCAGCACAGCCAGGTTGCCCCCGGTGGCCAGCACCAGGACAGTGGCCAGGACTCCGATCTCCACCTTGGCCACCTCCTCATCCCGGCCCAGCCAGGGTGTTGTGGCATTGGGGGCAGAGAGGGTGCCCCCAGAGGTGGGGTTGGCATTCCGCAGAGGCTCAGAATCCATGGGCAAGGTTTGCTGAGGGGCAATGATGGAGGGATTGGCATCCCGCAGAGGCCCAGAATCCATGGGCAAGGTTTGCTGGGAGGGAAGGATGGAGGGAGGGTGTGGATGCAAGTGGAGAGGTTTGATGGATAAAAGGGAGTGGCAAGGAAAAGGTTGAAGGTGGAGAGAAAGGGAAGTGTGAGAATGACAGGGAGAATGCTTGCAAATTGGTGGAAATCGTTCAGAGGACAGGGATAGAGAGGAGGAAGGAGGATGAGATACGGAAAGGAGGAAATGTGGCTGGGATCGCCAATCCCAGTGCAGAGAGGGGACCCAGGAGAGAGAGGAGGGGTCACGGAGATGCAGAATCACGACCTGAAGAATCAGGGAGGCTGTGCAGATTGAGGCTTCTGGAAGGGAAAAAAGGCTGGGGAGCTGCTACCAATCTCAAATCCACCTCAAATTCACTTTCTCCAAACTTTTCTGGAAGCCGAGAGCGGAAGCCTTTCAGCCTGCTTGGAGGCGGACGCGGTCCGGGGCCGTCGGTGTCGCGCTCAGGACTGGAAGTCCCAGCCAAACCCGCGCGCTCTGCCGGGTGAGCAGCGGCGGGAGCGCAGCGGCCCGGGCGGGTTTTATGGGCTCCCAGGCCGAGCCCCGAGGCCCGGCTCGCCAGTTGGCTCCTGCAGAGGAGGGCGGAGTGAGGCTCGCAAGCCTCCCACCTGGCGGGAGGACCCAGAGACCGGCTGCTGTAGGGAGGGGGGCCCGAAGGGGCGGCGGACGAGGGACAGGGAGCGAGAGAAGCGGGCGACGCAGGCCAGCGCCCAGCAGCCCGCAGCACCGACCGACCCGCAAGCAGGCAGATAAGCGCCTCTGCGCACTCACCCTGGAACTCTCGGGCGGTTTCTCGACAGGTGCATCCCCGGGAGGTGGTGAGGGGCGGTCACTCCTCCCACCTACCGTGGAGACACTTAGGCTGGCGGCTCTGTTGGCGCGCCCCCTGCCAGCCGGCTAGCCGACGCAGGCTCCACAAGCTTCAGGGGTGGCCAGGTGGGCGAGGCGGCACCCCTGATGGACAGTCACCTGGAAGTGACGTCTGACCGCAGACCCTGTTGAGGCACTGCTAGGCATAGGGAGAGGAAGAGAAAGTGAGATTTGCGGAGGTAGGGGGCGGAAGAAGCTAGACCTGGGAGCCCTGGTGCGCTTGACGGGCGGGGACAGCAGGAGAAATTCCCGGTATTTGCATCCTCAAGGGACGTCTTAACTTCTGGCCTCTGTGCTTTTCCTGCCTTAGGTGCGTCCATATCCTAAACGCAGTTAACCACTCTGCCAGGTAGAAAACAGGCCCAGAGAAGTTCAAGAACTTGCTTTAGAAGATTATTGAACGAGTAAGCAGCAGAGGCCGGTCTAGAACCAGGGCCAGGTGCCATTGTGATAGCACAGCAGCAGCACTTAAACACCTAACCGGCTCAGCTAAATTCTGTGTGAGAGGCACTGGTGCTGAGGATTAAAATAAAAACAAAACACCATCCAGTCCAGAGGCAGCTTACAGCTCAGTAGAGAAGGTATGGTGTGGTATTGGCTGTGAAATCCACTTTATCTTCAGTACGCAAGATGGACTATTGGGACTCTCCCTAGAGCGGATTAGAAGTTAGGAGTGACATGGCCGGCCGCAGTGCTGACACCTGTAATCCCTGCACTTTGGGAGGCCAAAGTGGGTGGATCAAAGTGGGTGGGAGGTCAGGAGTTGGAGACCAGCCTGGCCAACATGGTGAAACCCTGTCTCTACTAAAAAATACAAACATCAGCCGGGCATGGTGACACGTGCCTGTAATCCTAGCTACTGGGGAGGCTGAGGCAGGAGAATCACTTGAACCCAGCTGTTGTAGGCTGTTGTCTTCATTCCATCCCATGGCCCCTTACCATTTAGCTACCTAAAATAAGGTAGCATGCTCCTTTTGTGCTTTGGAGCCGAAGCTTCCACCTTCCCAAGGAGTTTGCTCTTTATGAGTGGTTTTCAGTCTCTCTCTTTCCCACCCATTTGCAAACAAGCTCTAGTAACGTTCATTTAAAAAGAAAATTATAACTCTCATCAGCCACTATACTCCCACTTCCAGCTATTACAATCCCTTCCATTTCACAGCAGAACTTCCCAAAAGGGCTGTCTATGCTTGTCCCCATTCTCTTACTCCCAATAAATGATACATTGTACTATTCTGGAAATTGCTTTTTAAATTCTACATTATGATCAGGTGTGGTTGGTCATGCCTATAATCCCAGCACTTTGGGAGGCCAAGGTGGGTGGGTCACCTGAGGTCAGGAGTTCAAGACCAGCCCGGCCAACATGGTGAAAACCCGTCTTTACTAAAAATACAGAAATTAGCTGCTTGGGAGGCTGAGGCAGAAGAATCTCTTGAACCCAGGAGGTGGAGGTTGCAGTGAGCTGAGATCGAGCCATTGCACTCCAGCCTTGGCGACAAGAACGAAACTTCGTCTCCATAAATAAATAAACAAATAAATTCTACGTTATTTTTGAGATCTGTCTATGCTGATACATAGGCTAGATCTAGTTCATTTATTTTTAACTACTGCATAGTATTTAAGCATGTGGATACAGCACATTTTGTTCACCAGAAATTTATCCAACTTTTATAATTTATTTCCAGCTTTTCCTCCTGTTTATTTTTATTTTAAAATGCTACAGTGAATGTTCTCATATGCCTCCTTGTGTTCATGTATCAGAATTTCTCCCAGGTGTATATCTAGAAGTATATGCTGAGTATAAGTACTGTTGTTATATAATGTATGAGTTTTCAACTAATTAGGACCATATCCTGAATTTTTTTTTTTTTTTTTTTGAGATGGAGTTTCACTCTTGTTACCTAGGCTGGAGTGCAATGGCACGATCTCAGCTCACCACAACCTCCGCCTCCTGGGTTCAGGCAATTCTCCTGCCTCAGCCTCCTGAGTAGCTGGAATTTCAGGCACACGCCACCATGCCCAGCTAATTTTTTTTGTATTTTTAGTAGAGACGGGGTTTCACCATGTTGACCAGGATGGTCTCGATCTCTCGACCTTGTGATCCGCCCGCCTCGGCCTCCCAAAGTGCTGGGATTACAGGCTTGAGCCATTGCGCCCGGCCTATATCCTGAATTTTATCTCACATTATTTGTACTAAATAGTTGTCCAACCAGCTGCATTTTAGTTTCCCAACATCTTCACATTCAGACTTTTTAATTTCTATCAGTCTGATAGGTGTAAAATAGTATCTCATTTTGTTTTATTTCTCTGATTACTAAGTATTTTGAGTATCTCTCCCTGTATTTATTCATTGTTTGGATTTTCTCTTCTGTGAATTATTTATATCTTCTGCTCGGCTTTTTACTAGGTTGTTTTTCTTATCAAATTGTAAGATGCCTATATATTCTGATATGAATTTTATATATTCTATATAATATATATGTTGAAAATCTCTTCTCTAATCTGTCACTATCTTTTTACTTTGGATGGGGTCATTTGTTACACAGAAAATTTAAATTATAATGCAATCAATACTTCCTTTTATTATTTCAGCTTTTTGTGTCTTGTGTTCTTTGTGCCTGTGTAATTTGAGAATATAAATATTTCCCTTTTTATTTTCTTCTAAAAAATTTAACTTTTATTTTTCATATTTAGAGCTTTAAGCCATCTGGAATCTATTTTCATGTTGTGTGTGGATTAAGAATGTAAATTCATTTTTTCCCCCACATGGCAAACCAGTTACTCCATTTATTGAATTGTCCATCATTTCTCAGCTATCATCTGTATAATATATTATTTCAAATTTTATATGAGGCTATTTCTGGAATCTCTAGTCTATTCTATTAATTTATTTTTCTATCCCTGTCCTAGTATTTCACTGTTTTAGGTGCGACAGCTTTCTAATGAGCCTTAATACTTGGTAAAAACATGCCTCCTTTGTTCTTATTTTTAAAATGTTTCTCACAATTTTGAAATATTGAAATCTGGTATCAGTTTATCAAGTTCCCAAAAAGCTCTGTTGTTGAGCTTTTTGGTTTGAGGCATTGAACTTTAGAGATTAATCTGGGAGATAATTGATATATTTATTATTTCATTCAAGTATATTCTTACATCCTTCAATAACGTTTTATAATTTTCTTTATAAATGTTTTCTCATCTTTTGATAGATTTATTTCTGTGTACCTTACAGTTTCTGTTGCCATTGTATATATAATTTTGTACTGTCACATTTTCTAGTTACTATCGATTATTGCCAGTATATAGGAACAATGTTGATTTTTGTGTCTTGCTTTTATATCCAGCAGTTTTCCTGCAGTTTGTAAGTAATTTTGGATTATCTATACATACAATATTGTCTGCAAACAACAATATTTTTTCTCCCAATCTATTTAGCTCTTCTTTTTCTTGTCTTATTGTGAAGGCTAAGACTCCAATACAATGTCAAAGAGCACACATCATTGCTGTTTCTACCTTTAATGAGAATGCATCTAAAGTTTCACCATTATGTATTATATTTATGCTAGGTCCTCTTCACTTTTTAATTTTTAAAATTACTTATTTTTACACACACATAAAGATTCAACTGATTCTACAGTAGTTGTTATGAGGAAAAGTAATTTCCCCATACTAATATTTTTCAATTTCCTATTTTTCATTTTCTTCCCTTTTTTAATTTTTTTACTTAAAAAAAAAAAGGTAACCATACATAAAAGCAGAGAGAATAGCATGAGGAAATCCCATGATTCCATCATCCAGCTTTAACAATTACCAACAGATAGTCTGTTTCATCTAAAATCTCTATCCATTTCCTTCCATCCTAAGATTATTTTGAAGCAAATGTCAGACATCGTATCATTTTATATGTATTTCATATATGTATTTCTAAAGGGTAAGGACTTTTTTTTTGAGACGGAGTTTCACTCTTGTTACCCAGGCTGGAGTGCAATGGCATGATCTTGGCTCACCACAACCTCCGCCTCCTGGGTTCAGGCAATTCTCCTGCCTCAGCCTCCTGAGTAGCTGGGATTACAGGCATGTGCCACCATACCCAGCTAATTTTTTGTATTTTTAGTAGAGACAGGGTTTCACCATGTTGATCAGGATAGTCTTGATCTCTTGGCCTCACAATCCACCCACCTCAGCCTCCCAAAGTGCTGGGATTACAAGGACTCTTAAATATAACTACAACACCTTACCATCCTTGCATTAGTCAGTGTTCTCCAGAGAAACAGAACCAACAGGAGATGTGTGTGTGTGTGTGTGTGTGTGTGTGTGTGTGTGTGTATGTGTCCAGAAAGAGAGAGAGAGAGAAAAGGAGAGAGGGAGAGAGAGAGAAGACTTATTATAAGAAATTAGCTACATGATTTATAGAGGCTAAGACATCCCAAAATCTACAATTGGCAAGCTGGAGACCAAGGACAGACAAAGTATAGTTCCAGTTTGAGTCTGAAAGCCTGAGAACCAGGAGAGCTGATGGTGTCAGTTCCTATATGAAAGCCAGCAGGCGTGAGACCCAGGAAGAACAGATTTTCCAGCTGGGGTTTCAAGGCAGGAAAACAACAATTTCCCAGTGTAAGCAGTAAGGCACAAGGAGTTCCCTTTTATTCGAGGGAGGATCTGCCTGTTTGTTCTATTCAGGCCTTTACTGATGGGATGAGGCCCACCCACATCAAGAAGAGCAATCTGCCTTATTCAGTTTATTGATTTAACTGTTAACCTCATCCAAAGTCACACCCAGAATAATGTTTAACAAACATACCCAGAATAATGTTTGACCAAATATCTGGGCCTCCCCATGGCCCAGTCAAGTTAATACATAAAATTAACCACCACAATCTCTAACACTATTAACAATTCTTTAACATTATTACATATGTTGTCAGTGTTCATTATTTCTTAATTGTCTAAAAGCAATGTTTTATTGTCTTTCAATTTTTAGTGGTTTATTTGTTTGAATCCAGATTCAAATAAGGTTCATGCATTGGCATGGTTTAATGTGTCTCCTAGGTCTATGATTTGTAGATTACACTTCCTTCCCTTTGTATACTTTGTTCCTTGCAGTGTTGTTAAATAAGCCAGATTGTTTTGTAGAATTTCTCAATATGTGTGTTTTCAAAATTGCATCCCTGTGAAGTTGTTTAACAAGTTTCTTTGTTTGCTGATGCCTGTTTGCCGATGGAAGATGCTCAGTGAGGCAAATAAAAATTTAAAAATTAGCACTGAGACAAACGACCTTTCAGCAACGCAAGTTTTACTTCCCTGACTGCAGGAAGGGTACCCTCCCTAGCCATTGTGCCACATGAGAACAAAGGAAAACAGACAAATTTATCCCTTACGCATTTGGGGTTGTCCTTACTGCTGTGTCTGATCTCCATTGGCTGGAGCCAGACCCCACCATTTATACTAAAACCCTATTGGCTAATAACTCAAAACTTTTTTAAACAGGTAAAAGCATTGGAGAGCTGGGACATGCCTGTGAGCAGGTTCAGCACAGATATTTTGGTTAAAGTACAAGGACATGGAATGCATTACATGCCTGTAAGCATGGCATGTCTAACAGCTACATAGGCTAGGGCTTAACAAAGAGTTATTAGCACACTTATTATTTATTCATTAACAAGAAAGGAAACTTTAAAAAGGAATTTTTCCACTTCTCACATTCTGGTTAGTTTTTTTTTGTTTTTGTTTTTTTTTAAGCAAGAATACTTCATAGGTGTTATTGGGTGCAACCATCAGGGATATGTAATGTGTGATTGTCTCTCTTTTTGTGAAGTTATCAGCCATTGTTAATTATTGCACAGATCCAATAATTCATCAGCATTGCAAAATGATCATATTCTATTATTCCTTCCTTGTCTATTAGTTTAAAAAAAATCTGTAAAGAGAATCTTCTCTCATCAACTATTTAGTTAACCTTAGGCATAGTTTGTGTAGAAAAGACAGAATAACTGCTTATTTTTCCATTATTAATAGCTTTCAAGATAATAAATTTGTTTTCTGAATTCTTCAAATCATGGATTTAAACATAGTTTACATGTTTGAGTCAGTTACAGTTATTACTTTGATGGTCCAATTGTCCCATCTTTAGCAAATGGAGATGATTTATGTTGGTATCTTTGTCTTTTTGTGTTGCTGTTTATCAATGAATATTTTAATATTTTAATGTATATATATTTTTTTTCTTTTTTCTTTCTTTTTGAGACAGTCATACTCTGTTGCCCAGGCTGGAGTGCACTGGCATGATCTTGGCTCACTGCAACCTCCACCTCCCCGGTTCAAGTGATTCTCCTGACTCAGCCTCCTGAGTAGCTGGGATTACAGGTGCCCACCACCATGCCTGGCTAATTTTTGTATTTTTAGTAGAGACAGGGTTTCACCATGTTGGCCAGGCTGATCTCAATCTCCTGATCTCAAGTTATCTGCCCATTTCAGCCCCGGAAAAGTGCTGGGATTACAGGCATGAGCCGCCCCACCCAGCCCTAATGTATATAGCTTTTTAATTGAGGAACAATTCAATGCACCATAAAACTCACCCTTTCAAAATGTACGGTTCAGTGGTTTTTAGTATATTCAAAAAGTTGTGCAACTATCACCACCATCTAATTGCAGAATAATTGCCTCGCCCAAAAAAAAAAACCAGATACCCATTAGCAGTTACAACCCATTCCTCTTCCCGCTCCCAGCTCCTGACAACCACCATTCTACTTTCTGTCTCTACAGATTTTTCTGTTGTCGGCATTTCATGCAAATGGCATCATACAATATGTGGTCTTTTGTGACATGCTTCTTTCACTTAGCACAATGTTTTCAAGGTTCATCCATATTTTAACAAGTAGCAGTACTTCCTTTCTATAGATAAATAATATTCCCTTGTATAGATATACCACATCTTGTTTACTTCCTGTCAGTCAATGGACATTTGGGTTGTTTCCACTTTGGGCAGATTACAAATAATGCAGCAAATGGACATTCATGTACAAGTTTTCGTGTGGACATACGTTGTGAATTTAGGGGGCATATACCTAGGAATGGAATTGCTGGGTTGTGTGGTAACTCTGTTCACGTTTTTGAGGAACTTTCAAAATTGGCTGTACCATTTCATCCTGAGTCCTTTTTTTTATAAAGCCTTAGTATTATTTGATAGCTCTATTGCTTTCTGCCATGGCAAGACATTTTCGGTGTAAGTGGCATACTGTACATTTTTTAAATCTTTTCTTCATTTAATGTCTCCTGCAGATCATTTCATGGGAAAAATCAGAGATGTTCCTCTTTCCGTATTGCAGTTTTTTAATACTCCAGTGTATGGAAGCACCACACTTTATTCAACCGGTCACCTTTGATAGGCTTTCTGATTGTGTCCAGTCTTGCTGTTACAAATAGTGCTCTAATAAATTACCTCTTTCTATAGATAGATAAGTAGATAAATAGATCTATATATAAAGATATATATGTATGTATGTGTGTGTGTGTGTATCTTTTATATTTCACTAGTGTAATCTCTGTGATAGGCTCCTAGAAGTGAGATTACTGGGTTAAGAGTATTTGCATAAACAATTCTCTTACATATTGCCAAATTATCCTCTGTAGGGATTGAACCAATTTGCATTCTGACTAGGAATGCATGAGAGTGTCTGTTTTCCCAGTCTTGCCAACAGTGTATTCTTAAATTTTGGATTTTTGCCGATCTGAGAAGTTAGAAATAATATCTCAATTTAGTCTTGATTTGGATGCCTTTTAAGTGAGGCTGAACATCTTTTCACAATGTTAAGAGACATTTGCATTTCTTTTCCTAATAATTATTGATATCTCTAGCTGATTTTTCTGTGACTGTTGACCTTTTTAATTATCCTTTTTGAGAAACTTTATATGCCATGAAAATTAACCTTTGTCTGACATTTAAGTTGCAAATATTTTTTCCCATTTTGTCACTGATCTTTTTACTTGACTTATGGTATTTCTTGACATAGGTCACCATTTAAAATTCAATTAGTAGATTTATTTGCTGTTAACCTTGGTATTTTAAAATTACAACTATATACTTCCACTTCTTGGTTTTTTAGTCTTAGGAATTTTCTATTCACCTTCCCTTTGGCAGCTGAGCAGATAGTACCCTTTCAGCAAAGACTCAACATTCACATTGCACATTTTCGGTACCCCATCCCCCCAATATAGTAATGGGAATAGAGACTTGTGCATCCTCATCTGAAACTGATGTCATAAGAATCAATAGTTGGATCGTAAGGGAATAATAAAGATTTTGTAATGCTCCCTCCCAAAAATAATAGTTAAAAATAAAAAATAAGGCACAATTTATCCTCAGATAATTTAATCGAATCATTTAGGAAAGGATTTGCTTCCCTGGAGTTGAATGTTGGTTTCTACATTATCAACTAGTCGACATAAGAGGCAGAGAAATCTAAATTCAAATTGATAGGTGTACTTCCATTGAAGAAGAAAGAAGTTCTGTTTTCATATGTTCAACTTGAACACAGTGTTTTCAGGAGCAGTCCCATCATGACAAATAAAATTTATTTCTCAGAATACATATGTATCAATCTCTTCATTTAATAATCTCCCATTTTAGCCAAAGGGTGAATTCTAAATTCTTCCTGCATTATCATTTTCCAAAGAAGAGTGGGGACATGTGTCCCTCTTGTGCCACACCATCACCTGGATAGTAGAAAGTGACTAAGGACATTTTCCTCCCTGAAGCCTTTGGGACCCTGGCCTCAAGAGGTCTCTTCTTGATTAGGACTCAGAACCCTCACAGAACGTTGTGACCTGCCAGAGCTGGCATTGCACAGAGAGCTTCCTGGGCAACTCTCGATTCACTGTCCCATAAATGTCCAGATGGAGGAAGTGGTCTGGGGAAGATGGACCATTACGAAGATTAATGCACCTTTTATAGCTAGGAGCAGCCTTGATATTGCCACCGTCTTCTGTTAGGTTGATTTAACCTTGAGTTTGATGGACAGTAAACAGGTAAAAGGAATTGTGTGAAGGACAGGAGGGTTCGCCTAGCTAGTTTTGATTTCAGGGACACCCAGAAAGTCTCCATTTTGCTCCTCTAATCATAAGATGACGTGTACAGTCACAAAATGTTGCAGTTGAAAGAGACTTATGTTTTTAGTTCTGGCTTAGAGGGTGAGGACTGATGGAAAGGGCCTCAAAGATCAAGTCCCATTCTCTCATTTTTCAGAACAAAGTCCAAACTGAAAGTCAAAGAGACAAATGACATTCTTAACATCACACAGAGATGGTCTAACCTGGAGCAGGGGAGGGAAGGACCCAAGGCTACCTGGGAGCTCTGTCTTCCCTTTCTGTGCATCTGAGGGCAGCAGTTTCCCACCCTGGTTGAACACTCACATCTCCAGGACAAATTGTAAAATGCCTAAGCCACACCCGCAGAGATTCTGATTCACTGCCTTAAGGCAAAAGATTCAGCCCTGAAGCCACTAAAGCCAACTCAACTTCACATGCTTGGCACAGCACAGAAGCTCAATAAACTTTTACTGAATGTCAATTCAGAATTTAACGGGTACGAATGAGTAAACAATTATCCTTGCCTTTTTTTTTCCAACTGGATGGTAGAATTTCTAAAATTCACAAAAGTAGAGAGGAGAGTATAATAATTTGTATAGTATATGATTTACATTGTTACAGGGGCTTTTTAGAGAGTTTATCAGAGAAATGACTCTAATGGTGGTAAGAATTTCAGTTGGACCAGGGGCATGTTATATGTGTACAGTGGTTTAATGGGAGGTTTTCAGGCCTGTGAGGGGATTTAGTGCCTAGGCATCCTGGCAGCCAGAAACACAGAAGGATTCTATAAAGGGCTTTCCCTCTCTAGTGCTTAGGTATGCCAGCATCTAAAGAGGGGGTGTAGCCCTTTACAGAATAGGAACACTGTCCCCTGGAAGCCCCATGGCAGACCTCAGCTCCAAGTGGGGAGAGGCAGAGTGAGAGTGAGATAGTTTGATTGGCAATGGGGCTGGAATCTCCAGGGGTGCTCACTTAGCTCTCTGACATGGCTTCTTAGACAAGGAGGTGTTCTTGTTATGCTCAAATAACACCATCCTTGACATCTTTGGGAGAACAGTTGAAACTTTCAACTAGTTATTATGAGTTCATGAAAAAGTTTTAGCTTTTCTTTTAAGCTCGCTGTAGCTATCAGACCTCCAATAAGTTTCCTTAATGGCATGAGGGCAGTGATTCACAGAGGATAGATGCCTAGCATAGCTTTCTAGTTTCTGGGAAAGCTGGCCCCCAGCAAACTTGTGGGCTTGACTGTTGAGGCTGGGAGTCCTGGAGAGCGGGCCTCAGGGTGCAGGAGCAGGGGAGTGCACAACTGCTGAGCCTAAGAGGTGGGAAGCTGGGGACAGCTGCTGAGTCCAGCTTCCTCCTATTCTTGTATTCAGTGCCAGAGCTTCCTTGATCCTCTAGAGAAGGAGAGTCTTAAGCAAGACTCATCGTTACGTTGGGCCAAGTACATGCCTGCTTCCTCTCCCTCAGCTACAACAGGAGGAGGGAGGCTTGCCTTCAGTGCCTTCCTAAGCCTGCTTTCAGAGGCCTGTGCTTCTCCTTTTCTTCTACTTCCTGCCCCCCACAACTCCTGCCATGTTCCCAGTATTTTGATAGCAAGTGTTACTGCTTAGGTTGGGTGGGTGGATGGGGAAGTGACAGCTCATGTTAGGGACATCCTTCTTCATTTATCTTCCCATCAAGACTTACCAATTCTGTGCCCACTGATGGTGGCAGAGGGCAGGGGAGCTCATTAATCCATGTAACCAATGTGTACAGGTAGGCAGCATGAAGGTTGAGTTGTCTATTAGGCACCTCTGTATCCCATAATTCTTGCCACATAATGGGTTTTCAATAGCCCTTTACTGGAAGGAAGGATGGATGGGAGATATGGGGGGGAAAATACTGGACCTGAAGTGGGGAAACCTGGGTTCCCCTCTCGGTACTGCTAATGATTCATTATACCTTTGATAAAGTCACTTCATCATTCTGGCCTCAGTTTTCTCTTATATAAAACAAGATAGTTGGATTGGTTGATCACTAAGGTCCTTGCAGCACTTCTCTCAGGGTCCTGTGATGGTACAGTTCCACAATACCCTCATCCATGCTGAGCTATTAGGGTCCATGCTGAGGAGTAAATGCTGAGCTGCTACTCCCCTCAGGTGATACCGATGTTTAAAACAAGCCTTCTGGAAAACAGCACCAACCCAAAGGGGGACTCTAATTCTGAATATTCAGAGCTGAAGGGCGAAGTCATGGGCCAGATTTGTGGGCACAGATTCAAAGTCAGAGTCCCACTCAACAACCGGGACTGAAACTGCCCTGACAGAGGATGTCTGAACATCATACAGCAGGCCAGGCTGCAGGGTGGTGGGATAGTAGATGAGCAATCTCATTCAGAGGGATAATGTCCCTCTCAGAGGTGCCTCTCTTACTGGTCCATGCCAAGTTCTCTTCCTATGATCTGGCTTAAATTCAAGTCTGGTCTTTAATATATGCTGCCTTCAGAATCTGGTGTCCTGATCCCCTCAGTGAAAAAAAAAAGGTCATTGTAGAGCCATAAACACATTTTTAAAGGACCAGTATAAAATGGAATTGCTGGTACATTTCTACAGTGAACTATTCCTGATAAAATACTGCATAGGAGGGCAGATTTAAGTGAACCAGGATGTTGGAAAGGAGCACGGACTAGATTTTATTTGCTTTTTAGTATCTACCTGGTGCCAGGTCTATCAAGGCATTATTCCAAATTCTCACTATAAGCCTGGAAAATAAACCCTGTATTATTTTCCTTTTTTCCCCCATAATGATGAGGAAATTGATATGATTCAGAGAGGTTGAGTGACTTGCCCAGGCTCTTACAGCCAGTAAGTGGGAGATTACAATCCAAGTCTTTTATTTAATTCTCACTCTAGTCCTTCCTAGTGGATATTTCAGCACTAATTTTAAGAAAGACATTGAGGTTCAGAGGAGCTAATTACTACACCAAGATCACACAGCATATGAAGACTGATACAAGGAAAAGAACAAAAGTCCTTTGGGGCTCTTGTAGGGAGTATAAAGGGATTCTGAGTGAAAAAATCTTGAGAATCGCTATTTCAAGCCAAGCCTTCTTCTCAGCTTTTCATTTCTGCCAGCTTTTATCAGTCACACAGATTTGAAATGCAGGAAGCATAGACTCATAGAGCTTGAAACATGGAAAGGCTCTCAAAAAGTATCTAGCCCACTTAGACACAGTGGCTCATGCCTGTAATCCCAGCACTTTGGGAGGCTGAAATGGGAGGATTGCTAACCCCATTACTACCACAAAAAAAAAATTAGCCAGGGATAGTGGTGCACACCTATAGTCCAGCTACTTGGGAGGCTGAGGCCAGAGGATCACTTGAGGTTTGAGCCTAGGAGATTGAGGCTGCAGTGAGCCTTGGCTGTGCCACTGCACTCCAGCTTAGGTGACAGAGAAAGCCCCTGTCTCCAAAAAAAAGAAAGAAAAGAAAGTAATTTAGCCCACCAGTTTTCAAAATGGAACCTGAGTTCCCCAAAGGTGTTCCGGGGGCTCCCCTGGGGGCAAAGGCAAAGCCAAGTGGGTGGGGTTCCTAGAAAAATTGCTATTCATAAAACTAATGCTAGGGCCTCTCTTAAAAAGGAACTGCCTTTGTTTAGGAAAAGACCTAAGGAGATAGAGGTAAGGCCCTGGTGGTATGGTCTGGAAGGCAGCAAGGAAGAAATGGTTAAACCATTAGCATGAAGAATTAACAGGATTGGTAAAGTAAGGAGGAGCCAGAGAGAGAAGGTGGGAAAGAAGGCCGGCACTGTGGCTGAACGCCGGTGCAGAGTCAGCGGTAATGATACTGGAGCTTTTTAAGAACTAGGAAGTCTATATTCTAACTGTGTGCTCTAATGGCCCTGTGATGTACACATGCCATCCCTGGCTCCCCTCCACACATAGATACTTTGTGTAAAGGAGCGGGAGAGAAAAAGTCGTGTCCTACATTTCTGCCAATGTTGAGGCAGAGAGGAAGAAAAAACTGCAGAATGTGGCAGAGCTAGACACTGGAGCCCAAGGTGATCGGGAGTAAGCAAGGGCGTATGGACTCACAGAGTGTATGGGTTTCAGGAGGGTCTTCTCCAGATCCTGAGGATCACGTGACCCAGTGATATCAAGACTAATACAGGCTGGATGCAGTGGCTCACGCCTGTAATCCCAGCACTTTGGGAGGCCTAGGCAGGCAGATCACCTGAGGTCAGGAGTTCGAGACCAGCCTGGCCAACATGGCGAAACCCCGTCTCTACTAAAAATACAAAAATTACCCAGGTGTGGTAGTAGGCACCTACAGTCCCAGCTACTCGGGAGGCTGAGGCAGGAGAATCGCTTGAACCCAGGAGACACAGGTTGCAGTGAGCTGAGAATGCACCACTGTGACAGAGCAAGACTCGGTCTTTTTTTTAAAAAAAAAGCTGGGTGCAGTGTAATTCCAGCACGTTGGGAGGCTGAGGCAGGCAGATGATGAGGTCAGGAGTTCAAGACCAGCCTGGCCAACATAGTGAAACACTATCTCTACTAAAAATACAAAAAAGTAGCCAGGCATGGTGGCAGGTGCCTGTAATCCCAGTTACTTGGGAGGCAGAGACAGAGAATCGCTTGAACCTGGGAGGTGGTGGTTGCAGTGAGTGGAGATCATACCTGCACTCCAGCCTGGACGGCAGTGCGAGACTCTGTCTCAAAAAAAAAAAAAAAAAAAAAAAAGACTAGTGCAATACTTGGGAGGCTGAGGCAGGTAGACTCTGTGAATCCAGGAGTTCAAGACCAGTCTGAGTAACATAGAAAGACCCTGCCTAAAAGGAAAAAAAAAGACTAATGTAATAGCCCCTAGCTGGTCTCCTTACCTCTTGTCAAATGATTCCATTTTGTTCTGCTGGTTGATTATTTATCTGAAAACAATTTCTGTCACAACTCTCCCCTGTGAATGTAATGACAGTTTCCTGCTTATTAATTAAACCAAAGTTCTGAAGCCTGACCTCTCATACTACTGATGTGATTTGATCAAGCTGGTCTCCCAAGACCACTTCCATCCACAATGCTGCCCTGTCCTTTGCTTTGCTGTTCCCTCACCTAAAAATGCTCTTTGTCTCTGTTGATTCATCCAAACCTACCAGCCTTCAAGTCTCTTCATCTCCACAATTCTGGACAGCAGGGGAGTCTCTCCTTCCCAGCATCACAGTGCAGGTGAACTTGGTCTTGGAAACTTGGTCAAGCTCAAATTTCCATGCTTCCCTAGCAAAGTTGTAAATGTGCTGTTTGATGGAGAGAATCACCAACAGATGTTTCTTGTGTCTTCAGCAAATGATGGCTACATGTCCCAGGCTTTCTGAGACATACTCAATTTCAAGTAGTCTGCTTCTTGCAAAACTTCTTTCAGATCATGCATGTAATTTAAGGTTCAGAAAATGCAGACTGTGCTAGCAGTGCTACTGAAAAAACATATCGCAAGGATCCCACTCCATGGGGCTTGACTGTGTCCCCGTTACAAATTTGAGCCTGGTAAGCTGGGTAGGAACTGATGGGCTACAGGCTGTTTGTTTCAGGGTTTCATGGAGCATTCATGTTTGGATCCCCTGGGACTGATGTCTGTTTCTCAACACTCAGATCTTAAGCTGCTGGGGATTGATGGCCTTGTCCCAACCTCCTAGAAATTGTCCCAGGTCGGAAAGAAACTCATTAAGGGAGGAAAGCATGAGAGTCAGTATGTGCATGTGAGACTCTCAAAGTAGCATAGTATGGTGACACCCAGATTACTTTCCAGCTCAGTCCCAGTGCCATCTGGGCAGGGTTCCTCGGGACAGGAACATTCATGAACCAGAAGAGCAAGTCAAACAAAAAAGCCTGCCACCAGAAGTGCCGGAGGACACAGAGCAGAGGCTACCTCTTGCTGGGGCCTCCCAACAGATTCTAACACTGGGGTGGCACTCAGTAGGGTGCCTGTGAGAGCAGGACAGAGAGGTGAACACCTCTACTAGGAGGCAGGAGCCACAGCATTCCCATCACGTGACCAAGCAAACCAGTACTGCGACAGGAGAAACTTCCAGGATGCAGGAACACCAAACCAGGGGTCTGGGAGCCACTTGGTGAGCATGGGAAGCCACAGAAAGGGAACCTCACCAGGTGGCCAGAAGGACTGCAGCCCAGCCACACAGGTGAGGAGGACACCCCAAGATGAGCAGAGGTTTTATCAATTTTGCTGGTAGGTTGTCTGAGCCAGAGAGGTGTTTTGTGTTTTTTGTTTCTTGAGATAGGTAAGTGGAATCAGTGGAATTAAGTGGAATCAGTGCTCAGGGAAGTGTCAGTTACTTTTAATAACTCATCTTTGGCTGATAATGAACTGAGCAGATTACAGAGCCTCTGCATACCCCAAGGCCTGTTTTGGGGTGCTTATATTTATGCAAGGGAAAGTCACCCTGAGCACTTGAGCACAGAAAGGTTATTTCCCAACCCTTTAGGAAGATCCTACAGCCTGAGTGTCTCTTCTCCCTCTTATCCTCTTTCCCTTTCTGGACCTTCATTATAAACATGGCCAGGGGTTGACTCCTGGAATAGGAGGTTATGTTTTCATTGCCCTGCTTTTGTTTACAGTTGCCCCTACTTGAGTCATTGTGATGTAATGGAAGGTAGTAAGAGCTTTTTGTTTTTTTGGTAGTGGTAGAATTTATTCAAATGTGCCTTAATATAGGCGCTGGGGCTTGCCCATGGTGCTCTTAATAGGGCCTGGACATTCTGCCAGTTTTTCTTGAGCAATGACACCAAGAAGTTGACAGCCAGGTGAATATTATACACAAGCTCATCGTCTGTCATCTTCACATGACCAACAGCCACAGCCAGACATAACACCTCCTTCATTTGGAGCTTGATCGTGGACTTCACCTCCTCCACTTTGGCCACCATGTTTTCATCGTGTGTGAGCAGGGAGGGGAACTTTCCTACCTTACTTAGCCGTGGGCTGAGGAGTCATGGAATCTGCTTGATCAGAGACTCTGAGGCCAAAAATGCATCATACTTCTGGGCCAGCTTCGTGACCAGTTTTTTATTATTGAGTTTTTTCAGTGCCTCGATGTCCATGTGGGGGATATCCACAGCCTTGGCCTCGTCACAGTGCTGTGGGTCCCCCAGGACACACATGGAGAACTTGGGGCAGGGAGTGGACTTAAGCCTGACAGTGCCCACGAAGTGCTTGTCCTTCTGGGGTCATAGCTCTTCGAGCTGTTCTGCAACTCCGTCTCCAGGAACCTGTGACGCTTGCCCTGGTTTCCAAGCAGGACTTCCCACACTGCCTCATGCAGGGTGTCAGAAATAAAATCTTTTCAGGGAAGACAAAACACCAGAATTCATTTAAGAGTAACTGAACCTAACTTATATCCACTTATTATGTCCCTTCCAGATTTAAAATAGAACTCTTCTCTATCTGTAGCCTGTAGACCGACAGCACCACACTCTTTGCTGCTCATGGCTTCTTGCACCGCGCTAACAGGAAAAGAAAAAATGGAAACTCTTAACACCTACTTGCAGGTTACCGTGAAGATGAGAGATTGTGTGTGCACGGGGCCTGACAGACTTAGTGCATCGTAAGTGTTCAGTGCAATGCACGTCATATTATTTAATGCTATAGCTGTGCTCTGCTGCTCCTCCTGGTTCTGGCTCCCCTTTTTCTTTTTAGAGAGTGAACATTGCCTGGAAAATTAGTGACTAAAATATATTTCCATTGGCTATACTGTCTTTTTGGTATTCTACTCTCAAGGGCTGAGTGATGGTGTGGGAAGGCAGAGATGAAAAGATTTTTCTTAGTGGCCCAAGCCCTTTGACCATACCCAGGCATCGCTGACAGAACACTGTGTTTCCAACGTATCACCTTGCTAATTTTCCAGGTATGCAGTGAGAGCCATTAGAAGCTCCTCCCTCCTTTTTTCTTCTGAATAGTTTTTCAAACTACTGCAGCATGAAATTAGTCAACTACCAGATGCTAGAAGAAATAAAATGGAGAAATAAAATCTTTTCAGGGAAGACAAAATACCAGAATTCATTTAAGAATAACTGAACCTAACTTATATGCACTTATTATGTCCCTTCCAGATTTAAAATAGAACTCTTCTCTATCTGTAGCCTGTAGACCGACAGCACCACACTCTTCTGGGGTACCTGTCTGGGGCATAAAATGCAGATTCCTGAGCCTCACCCCAGTCCTACCAAATCAGTCTTTGAGGTGAGAACCAGGGAGTTACGTTTTAAATAAGTTCCCCACCAGAGTTTAAGAATCACGATGGCTTAGGAAATATACAGAAGTCTAGTTCATATCTTTAGGCAGCTTGCAATATAGGTAAAGATGACTTTTAAAAAATCAGGAAGGTGATGTAATGACTGTGTGTTTTAGAAAGATTATTCTGGCAGCAGTAAGCAGAATGGGCTGCAGAGGGGAGCAGGAGGCAGGAGATCTAGTCAGAGATGTTTGCAAAAAGCCTGGAGTAAGAGAAGAACTGGAGCTGCTGGCAAGAGAAGGGAAGATGCCACATGTCAACCTCCGTCACATGTGTGTTTTTTATCACAGGTAGTCAACCATTCCTTTTGGAAGTTGGAAGGCTATAGATGACAGACAAATAAAAAGCATGAAATAGTCCAAACAAACTGATTCCATTTATGCTAGTAGAGACCCAAAGCCCTGGAAAGATAATCTGTCTTTCCTCAGTGTAATTCAAAATAAAACAGTACTGGGCTGGGCGCCATGGGTGGCTCATACCTGTAATCCCAGCACATTAGGAGGCCAAGGCAGGCAGATCACTTGAGGTCAGGAGCTCAAGACCAGCCTGGCCAACATGGTAAAACCCTGCCTCTACTAAAAATATAAATATTAGCCAGGCATGGTAGTTCATGCCTGTGATCCCAGCTATTTAGGAGGCTGCAACATGAGAATCACTTGAACCCTGGAGGCAGAGGTTGTACTAAGCCAATATTGCACCACTGCACTCCAGCCTGGGCGACAGAGTGAGACTCTAAAACTCAAAAACCAAAAAACAATACTGAAAGCTCATATGCATACTGAAATTGTATAAGCATCTCTCTAGATATTCCAGTTGCAATATTCTGGACAAATTTACTAAAGCTGCCTTTTTCTATTTTTTTTTTTTTTATTCCTCTGCTTTGCTGGGCCCTAAATATGGGCATCGTCTTTCTATGGAGTAGTCAGGACTAGCTAGGGAGGCAGAGTGGTGAAAATAAGTCAGGGGATACTTTGGGAGGGGTTATTGGTGGTGAGCTTTAAGACAGATTTCCCATGGGGTGTTGAACATGGAATGAAAGTAAGAAGGGCGAAGACATTGACAGGAGATGAGGCTGACGGGGCAGAGGGCCTGCAGCTTCTGGGTAAAGTTGAACTCAGCCCAGACTGCTCTAGAATTAGACAAGTAAGCTGCACAAACAAGTGTGAATATCCCTCCAGTGTCAGGGCAGGTTGCTTCTGCTGCTGTGTTCCTCTGCAGTTAGCATCGGGTGTGCAGGGCTCTGAGACTGCAGAGAATGCATCTCTTGACTTTGAGAAAGGGCAAGAAAATGTCACTGGCCTACATAGAGCCAAACAATCACCTGGAAATGGCTGCGGATGCCTGTCGTTAGATACTGACCTGAGATGATGTTACTATGTGAAGCCAGTGAGACTGAATTGGAGCTTCAAACACATGTCACTATCTGAAAGGCCTCAGAAGTTCTATGGTTAAAGAAACAACAAAAATCTGTCTATATTTTTCTATTTTATTTTTTGAAACCAGCATTTCCTAAAACATTTCAATCATGTTTACAGGCCTTTTACATATAAGGCAGAAGTTGCATACTGAATCTGACCTGGATATGTTTTCTTTTCTTTTCTTCTTTTTCTTTTTTTTGGGGGGGATGGAGTTTAGCTCTTTTTACCCAGGCTGGAATGCAATGGTGCGATCTTGGCTCACCGCAACCTCCGCCTCCTGGATTCAGGCAATTCTCCTGCCTCAGCCTCCTGAGTAGCTGGGATTACAGGCACACGCCACCATGCCCAGCTAATTTTTTTGGTATTTTTAGTAGAGACGGGGTTTCACCATGTTGACCAGGATGGTCTCGATCTCTTGACCTCGTGATCTACCCGCCTCAGCCTCCTTTAATGAAGTTTCTTTTGGTTTGTTTTCTGGTTTTTGAGTTTTGAGACTGCATCTTGCTCTGTCACCCAGGCTGGAGTGTAGTGGCATAATCTTGGCTCACTGCAACCTCCACTTCCCAAGTTCAAGTGATTCTCTTGCCTCAGCCTCCCGAGTAGCTGGGACTATAGGCATGAACCATCATGCCTGGTTAACTTTTGTATTTTTAGTAGAGATGGGGTTTTGCCACGTTGACCAAGCTGGTCTAAAACTCCTGACTTCAGGCAACTCACCCACTTCAACCTCCCAAAGTGCTGGGATTACACGCGTGAGCCACCACGCCCAATCTAATGAAGCATTTTTTAAATTAGTTTGAGTTGACTGCCAACATTTAAAAATGAAGTGATTTCACCTACAAATCCAGCTCTCTTGAAAAAAATCAGGCCTGATAACTTCATGGCCACAGTCTACTGGAGTTGAGCAGTAGTCATTTTGCAAAGGGACATGCCTGCCCCAGAATCCCCAGAACTCACCACTGCCCAGTCACCCCATTGAGCATCCAATGCCATTATCTTCATGTCTGTATTATTTTTTTCTTATAGTAAAGAGCATGAAAGTCTGGGTGCAGTGGCTCACACCTGTAATCCCAGCACTTTGGAAGTCTGAGGCAAGCAAATCACTTAAGGTCAGGAGTTCAAGACCAGTCTGGCAAACATGGTGAAACCCCATCTCTACTAAAAACTACAAAAATTAGCTGAGGATGGTGGCATGTGTCTGTAGCCCCAGCTACTCTGGAGGTTGAGGTAAGAGAATTGCTTGAACCCGGGAGGCAGAGGTTGAGATGAGCTGAGATTGTACCTTTGCACTCCAGGATGACAGAGTGAGACTCTATCTTAAAAAAGAAGAGGAAGAAAGAAGAAGAAGAAGAGGAAGGAGGAGGAGGAGGAAGAGCCTGAAGAAGCATATTTATATTCAAGTTGCATTGAAATTGTTTTATCCAGCCTGCTTCACTTCTTTATGCTACATTCTTGGACCCCATTGCATTTACGTTTATGAGCCCTGTTATAACACCTGTCAGCATCACACAGAACAAGAAAAAGGGAATAGTTGCCAAAATGTCTCCTCCGCCCCCACCCTCACCTCTATCCATCAGTATACAGATAACAGAACTAGTACTGAAGGAAGCCCTGGGCCACGGTGCTGTCCAGGGTACTATTAAATCACCCTGTCTATGGTACCATTAAGACACTACCCTTCCCCAGAGTATCAAGGAGACCTCAGGAAAACACAATGAGAAATATAGCTGATATGCACAAAATTGTAACCTTTTGAGATGGTATTATGTGGCTATCAGAAAAGGCATATCAATGAAAAGAGCTCACTCAAGGGAAACTCCATCCGTGGAAAAAGGTATTCTGGTGTAAAGAAGTCCAAGGGTAGCTTTCCCTCAGCCTCTTCCACAGCCCTCCCTGCCCTTTGAGCTAATTTCATGCTCACCAAGTGACCTCCTTGTTATAAATTCCATTCCAGGAAATGTGTGTCTTGGAAAGCAATGTGAATATTCTGCTCACCGGACAGCTGTGCTCGTTTATGGCTCATTTGCAAATTGGCCTCTTGGCATGCATGTTGCTTAAGAGGTTAGGTTATCACAGGTCTATATACCCCAGGACCTGAAGTAACAAAACTGAGTCTCTGGTCTTACAAAACTGAGGAGCTGATCAAGCAAAACTCAAACAGTGGCATCCTTACCAAGGGATAGATTCGTCTGCCAGCCAGCCAGCCAGCCAGCCAGCCAGCCAGCCACCTTTTTGCTGCTAGAGTTCTGGGTGCTGCAGCTTCTAGCCCCTGCTTGGAGGTCTGCGATAGGAGATGGGTGGGTCCTGCTGTGGTTTGCTACTGAGCTCTCACTGCCCCTGGGATCTGACCCTGATTAGTGGCTTGCTCTGCATCTGACCCAGAGGAGCACTATGTGGAAACAATCTCCAGTGGAAACTTTTCAGCAGGGACCAGGTGACCACCCATTAGAGATGCCTGCAGGGATCCTTGTTTCGCTTGGGAGGCTGCACTTTATTTATTTATTTATTTATTTATTTATTTATTTATTTATGAGACGGAGTCTTGCTCTGTCACTCAGGCTGGAGCGCAGTGGGGCAATCTCGGCTCACTGCAACCTCTGCCTCCCAGATTCAAGGAATTCTCTGCCTCAGCCTCCCAAGTAGCTGGCATTTTAGGCACCCACCACCATCAGTGACTAATTTTTGTATTTTTAGTAGAGATGGGGTTTCATCATCTTGGCCAGGCTGGTCTTGAACTCCTGATCTCGTGATCCACCCTCCTTGGCCTCCCAGAGTGCTGGGACTACAGGCATGAGCCACAGCGCCTGGCCAACTGCACTTCTTGATTTCAGAAGTTTCTTCCCTCTCTGATGCTACATCTCAGCTTCCTTGGCTGGCTGGTGGCAGAGGGCAGAGCAAGGAGATATGAGAACAGTGCTGGCATTTGGCCAATGAGCAGTCTCGGGTGGGTCTCTGAAATGAGAAGGCAGTACTATTGCCTAGTATGCATCTAGCAGCTTCCTAGTAACCAGGGGTGCTCTCCTCAGATCCCTGGATACCCAGGAGAGGGAGACAAGGTGGGGGAGGAGAGAAGGAACACTTTCATCAGCTCAGTATTCCTTTGAGGCAGCAGATGCTAGCTTAGGGCAGGGCATATAGGGGCTGGGAGTGTGCTGGGTAGGAAGAGGGGATTTTGCCCACTCAAACAAGACAGACAGGAGGGGCCAAACAGTTGCAGGGGGTGGGGGTGGATGTGCATAGAGTTCGCCCTGATGCTGAGGTTAAAAAAAGTTACACATCCTTTAATTCCACTGAGTAAAGAGTTACACCAGGGGAGAGTTTTAGGGTGTAGTTTGATGCCCTGCCAGCACCCATGGGTGGTGAGTGAGCAGATGAATATAGCAGACCCCTGTATTCCCTCTGTGCCCTGCTCTAGACTGGCAACCAAAGTCTCAAAGGAAAACTGCACTAATAAACCTATCCCTCTTAGGATGCCTATGACCAGCAGCTTGAAGCATTGCTTTTACATTTTTCAGAGAGGAGATTATAATGAGCCCCATAACCCACCACTTCAATTTAACATTATTTTCATTTTGCCATATTCACTTCATTTTTGTTTGTTTTTTCTTTTGTTTTGTTTTGGAGACAAAGTCTCGCTCTGTTGCCTAGGCTGGAGTACAGTGGCGTGATCTCGGCTCACCCCTGGGTTCAAGTGATTCTCTTGCCTCAGCCTCCTGAGTAGCTGGGATTATAGGCATGTATCATCACACCTGGCTAATTTTTGTATTTTTAGTACAGATGGGGCTTCACCATGTTGTCCAGGCTTGTCTCAAGCTCCTGACCTCAACTGATCCACCTGCCTCAGCCTCCCCCAAAGTGCTGGGATTACAGGCATGAGCCACTGCGCCCGGCCCACATTTGCTTCATTTTTATGCAAATCTCAAGCATCATGAAAATAGGAAGCTTTAAAAAATCAGGATGTAGTCTCACATAACCCTAATAGCATTATCACAGCTGACAAAATGAACAATAATTCTAAAACATTATCTAACACCTGGTCCATATTCAGATTTCCCCCATTGTCCCAACAATGAGTTTGTACGGTTGATTGGTTTGCAGCAGAGCTTTTGAAATACCTTTCCTGGAAGCCTCCAGCTTCCACCCAAGTGTCTCAATGACCCACAGGGGTGAGGCTGAGGGGGAAGGCCCCGGCCTCTGCCCCTGCTTCAGCAAGAGCAGTTTTTATTATTAGGGACAAAAAGGGGGTTTTCTGTTAAAAGAAAAAACAGAAAATCATTTCCATAAGGCACTATTTCTCATATTTTTCAAAGAGAATGCTCGTGCTGTAAATGCTTGAATCCGAGGGATAACTTCCTACTGGCGGGACAGTGGGAGCCCTTGCCAGAGCAGAGAGGGGATGGAATGAAAGGATTTGGGAGATAGTTGGATGGCTATAAAAGGAAGAATTTTATTCCCACTGGGGAGGACTCTGGATTCACAAAACAGACTTCCCCAGTACCTGGAATACTTTAGATCTGCATGGTAGTTTCTCCCTGACTGCTAATGTATCCAGTGTTTCACCTTTGCCCTTTCTAGCTACGAGATCCCATTCTATGGAATCCCACCTAGTTCTTACTCATTCATAGGGCAGAGTTGGACAATCTGAGTCTAGTGAATTGTGAAACTCTCCCCTGCTCTGTTTATACTTTCCACTTTCCCAGCTACACTCCAAAGAACCTGACCTCAGGAAAATGGTCTTCCAAAATTCTAATCACTACAGTTCGATGTCACCAAAACAAATAGTAACACAGAGTATCCAGAACACAAACCTATCAGTAGTGAAGCAAGGGTTATTCTTCCCAGATGAAACAAATCAGCAATCTGACCCAGCAAGGGCTACAGCTATTGTTATACCTGCCTAAAAAAGAAAAGCATAGTTAACAAGAAAAGTGAGAAACCTAGGAAATTCTGACCTTCTCAGGGAACCTCAACAATCACAGCTTTCAATAATAGTTAGAGACCTTTCTCCTCCTTCGGGGAATGTGCCCAGATTAACTGCCAAAATACTCAATATGCTTTCGAAACTCTTGAAGTTATCATCAACTGAAGTTATCATCAACTGATAATGCTTGGCTGTTTGTCTGTCTTGCTCAACTGCAGAATTGTAAGCTCCATAAACGTGGTGACAATGTCTATGTTTTATACACACACACACACACACACACACACATATGCTCTGTAGATAATCAATTAACACACGTTTATGTTTATCTACTAATATACAGATTACACACAAATAAGCCCAGCTTGAGCAGACAAAAAACTTGGAAACAGGCCGGGCGTGGTGGCTCAAGCCTGTAATCCCAGCACTTTGGGAGGCCGAGGCGGGTGGATCACGAGGTCGAGAGATTGAGACCATCCTGGTCAACATGGTGAAACCCTGCCTCTACTAAAAATACAAAAAATCAGCTGGGCATGGTGGCGCGTGCCTGTAATCCCAGCTACTCAGGAGGCTGAGGCAGGAGAATTGCCTGAACCCAGGGGGCGGAGGTTGCGGTGAGCCGAGATTGTGCCATTGCACTCCAGCCTGGGTAACAAGAGCGAAACTCAGTCTCAAAAAAAAAAAAAAAAAAAAATTGGAAACATTTCACATGAGTCTCATCCTTTGCCAATACCAATATTTTTGTAACTTTTCAGTAAGAATGGATAAGACCCCAGCTTGCCCTTGAATCTGACATTTATGATTACCTACTAAGTGCCTAGTTCTCTTTGTATGTTAGTCCATTTTGTGTGTTAGTTGCTATAAAGGAATACTTGAGGCTGGCTAATTTGTTTTTACTTATTTACTTCATTTTATTTTTTTGAGACAGAATCTCACTCTTTTGCCCAGGCTGGAGTACAGTGGTGCAATCCCAGCTCATTGCAACCTCCTCCTGGGTTCAAGTGGTTCTCCTGTCTCAATCTCCTGAGTAGCTGGAATCACAGGCGCCCAACACCATGCCTAGCTAACTTTTGTATTTTTAGTAGGGAATGGGATTTCACCATGTTGGCCAGGCTGGTCTCGAATGTCTGACCTCAGGTGATCCGCCTGCCTCAGCCTCCCAAAGTGCTGGGATTACAGGTGTGAACCACCACACCCAGCATCAGGTATTTATTTTTTAAAAAGGTTTATTTGCCTCACAGTTCCACAGGCTGAATAAGCATGGCACCAGCACTCACTCAGCTTCTGGTGAGACCTCAGGAAGCTTTTAGCTATGGTGGAAGGGAAGAGGAACTGGTCTGTCTTGTGGTGAAAGAGGGAGCAAGGGAGAGAGGAGGAGGTGCCAGGCTCCTTGACACAGCCAGCTCTTGCATGAACTAACAGATCAAGAACTCACTCATTTCCATAGGGAGGGGACCAGGCCATTCATGAGGGATCCACCCCTATTATCCAACACCTCCCACTAGGCCCCACCTCCAACACTGAGAATCACATTTCAACATGAGACGTGGAGGGGACACACATCCACATCATACCACTTTGGCTATAAAAGATGGACAAAATATGGTTCGTGCAGTTTAGTTGGTGACACAAACCTGCATGCAAAAAACATGAAAGATTGCAAGATAGTATATGCTTTTCTATCTATTTATCTAAACATGACCCTGCCTCTAAGGTCCAAATCAAATCTTCCCCACTCACTAAGCATTTATCATTCATTCCTATACTCAGTCAGCCTTTACTGAGAACTTACTGAATGCCAGGTATGATATTCAAGAATCAGAGACAGGGCAGGGAATAAGATAGGCACAGTTCCTATTCAAGGACTTAGCAAACCAACCATCTGGAAAAGTTATGTAACTGTTACATATGCAGGTATACTGGCAACAACATGTTAACATGACCTTTCACTCCTGAAAGGTCATGATCATATCTTACATTCTTTTGTCACCTCCTCACCAGCTAACATTTGTCCATAGAACTTATTGAATAAAGTTGGAAGGGTTGGGTTGGGTGGAATTTTTAGTAAATGTGAAAAGCTATACATTGATAGCAAAATGTCAACATAGAGAAATCTTAAAACACTAAGAACTTTTGCCCATGCTTCAGAACTCAAAGCTCAAATGTCACCTCCTCCATGATGCCTTCCCTTAACTATTCAAGCAGGGTTAGACTTTTCTTCTCTGAGTCCACACCATTGGATGAAGACCTCCATAAATAAAACATGGTAATGGGGGAGGAATTAACAGGAGTAGAAATAACAGTGAGAGTAGTGATGGTGATAGTAATGAGGAAATATTCCAGAATCTGATTGCTAGAATTAAGATAGCTGTCTGTTGGCACCGAACTTGAAGTCAGAACATCAGATTCCAGTCCTACTTTTGCTGAATGCTAGATATGTGATCTTGTCTGAGCCTTAGTTTCCTCACCTGTCAAGTGGAGATGTTCACACTGGTTATGCACTCATCCCAGAATTCTTATGAGAATTTCATCAGATGCAGCATCTGCAACCACCAACACAGACACTTAATGAATGTTGACCCACTCCAATGGTCAGGATTCACTAACAAGACTGACTGACCCGAAACTGGATCAAATTTTCTCATCTTTCTTTTTCTGAAGGAGGGTAAGGCCCAGAGTTTGAACCAAGTTGAACTTGCCAATGTGTTTGTGTATAGACAGGAGACAGGGAAATATGGGTAGAAGAGGATGGTTCCCTGGAAAAGGCCCCACCCTCAAGCCTGGAAACCCATGGCCCGAAATGGGAACAGGCATTCCTGTTTTCATGACCAAAAGTTGCCTTTATATAAACCCAAGACCCCAGCCTCCAGAAGGAGATGAGGAGACAAACAGAAGAGCAGAAGAAAGGCTGAACAGCCCAGCAGAGGGAAGAAAAGGAATGTCTGAATGTCAAGGGGAATTCAGCTGGGGGCAGTCGGAGAGGTGACTGGCCACTGGACGGTCAAATTTCAGGGGAAGATCATCTTCCCACTCCATCCCCCTTCCAACTCCCCATTCATCCCACTGAGAGCCACCTCCACTACTCAATAAAACCCTCACATTCATCCTTCAAGTCCATGTATGACCTGATTCTTCCTGGACACCAGACAAGGACCTGGGTACTAAGAGGGTCTACTGAGCTGTCTAACACTTAAGCCATCCCTGGGACAACAAGGCTAAAACAGAGCACTGTAACACATTTGGCTTTGGGAGTCACAGACACCCACCCATAGACATTACCATGGGCCTGGAGCTCAAAAAGTGCTCACCCTGACTCCTGCACCTGTCTGTCTGTATGCTTCCCTTCCTACAAGGAGTTTGAGCACACAGTTGCTGAACATATGAGCTACCCCATGTCACACGTCCTGTGAGAAAAGTCAGGGAACTCTCCCATTTCATCTGCTTAAGTGGTCTCAGCTGAGAGACTGGTTCTCTGGTGGGCAGATAATTAGGTATAGGTCACTACTTTTTCCCTTGGTGATAAACCACCTACAAATAATCTTAGCTGTGACCATCAGAAAGCTTAAGATCACCTGAAACCAACCTTTGAGTTAAAAGGAACTTGGGATTCTTTCTTCGACTTTCTTGGACATTTAGGTTTTAAATTCATTTGTGAACACTGGTTCAGAAAGAAGTCTAGGTAGATGCAGGTTTGCACTTTTAATCTGAAGCCACATTTCTGGGCTTTCCTGTAGCATACCCAGCTAACTGGAAAATCTCAAAGTAAATACCTTTTGAAGAGAGAGAGAGGGAAAAAAAAATAATTTCCTGCTGCTCTCAAATGAGGCCTTTGCAACCTGTGAATTATGTCATTATTTTGTTGCCTGTACAAGAAATAGAAAGGTCTATTTTCACTTTCTTCTAAGCCATTTGTGTGACTACAAAGGGGTAGTGGAGGTCTCTAAGAATTGCTTTGTAATGCTGTGGTGCCCTCTTTTGAAAAACAAAACCAAATCATCCATGTATAGCACTAAGTGAGGTGGACCTGAGCAAGGAATAGCAATGTTTGCTTTCTGCAAACATCTGAAGTGGGAGCCATGGTGACCAGGCATAACTGATGGCCACACAGCTATCCCCCAGGACTCAGAGGAGCAATCACAGGGATATTAGATCACACGAACATTTTAAAGCCTACCAATGCACTGAATCATACTTTACTCAACTTGTCGGGTAGATCTGCTGTTTCAATCAAAAGAGTTCTAAATAGTAGCGGGACCAACTGTCTTGTTTGCTGGGGAATGAAGAATTTCCTGAGATGTGGAATTTTCAGTAAAACAGGGACAGTCCCCCACAAACTGGGATAGTGGTCACCCTGCTAAAGAATGTCCCATTTTCCTGTTGTTGATGCCAACAAAAGGTGACCAGGCCAAGAGTAGGGGTAGCACAACCCTTCTTTAAAGCAGTGGTTATCAAACCTTAGCCTGTCTCAGAATCTCCTGGAGGGCTCAGAAGGTGGCTTGCTGGGTCCCACACCTAGAGTTTCTGACTCTGTAGATCTGGGTACGACCCAAGAATGTGTGTTTCTAATGAGTCCTCACATAAAGCTGATACTACTAGTGCAGGACTACATGTAAGAACCACTGTTCTAAATATCAGGTACTTCGTTGCACATTAGAATTACCTGAAGACTGTAAAAAAAAAAAAAAAATGGGTGCTTGGGTCTCACCCCTAGAGGTTCTGATTTAATATCTATGAGGGTATTTTTTTTTCTTTACCAACAAAGTCAGGCTCAAGAAGAAGCTATGAGGGTATTTTTAAACCTCTCCAGTTATTCTAATGTACAACGAAGTCTGAGACCACTGCCCTAAAAGGCACTGAATTGAGGAAATGACCCAACTGGCCTTTGTTTCCTGACATTTGTTCATTTGACATTCAACATGTATTTGTTGAGCAACTGCTATGTGCCACTATGCTAGAGGCTGTGTGGTTAGACTCTAGATAATCCCTTCCTCAAGGAGCTTACTGTTTCAGGGAAAACAAGATAAACATGTCAACAAAAAATAATATACAATAAAAAATTGAGATAAGAGCTCTAGAATAAAAAGAGCAGGGAGCTAGGGATCTGAAGAAGTAAGGGTGTGGGGGACTCTCCTGGACAGAGATGTCATTGAGGATGTCTCCAAGATAACATTTAAGCCAAAACAAGAAAACGGAGGAGACAGCTATGCTGTGTATAAGCAGAAAAACACTCCAAGGAAGAGAAAAAGTCCTCACAACTGTCTGGAAGGGAGTGCTCCTGGGGGACAGAGAGCTGGGCAGGGCGACCTGAGACAAGGTCACGGGTGGGGTGGACAGGCCCACATCCCTCCTAGACCACGGGAACGAGCTGAAGTCATATTCTAAGTGCACTGGCAAGCACTGAGAGAGAACACATTTCTCTTTCATTTTATATTTGAAGATACATACATTTTTAGGCTGTCGTGTGGAAAAGAGATTAGAAGTATCTGAACCCAGATTCTTTACCAGAGACAGATGAGAACGAGAGATTCAGATGGTGACAAGTCATGAGAATGTCTCCCTGTGGGTTGCTGAGAAGGGCTGCGTGGTGGACACTGTGTGGCTGTAGCTTTGGGGAGGAGAACTGTGAGTGCCAGTCACATATGGTGGCGGTGGCTGAGCTCGCGTCTCTTGTGCTCTTGTGGGTGAACTCATCGGATATTAAGTTACAGGTATCAGTTTAGCACCTCCAGCTCTCTTCAGCATTGACTTGGGCTGCAGGCTGTTCTAATAAGGGGCCGGCTTTACAGTTCCCTGTTAGATGAACTGGTGGTTCCAAGGCTGTCAGCCAAGCAGGGAAGTCCAATGCCAGGCCCTGTGGCCCAGGGACTTGGGAGTCCCAGGAGCACGGCCATCTGCAGTGGCCCTTTGCCTTTTGTGGGGGTTTTTAATCTTTTGGCCAGATGGAGGGCCAGATTAAATGGTTCTCACAGTAACCAGACACCTGAGATGGGAGAACAGCAGGGAGGACAGTCTGTGGAAAAGCCTGTCCTGAGTAAGCAGGTGTGAACTCCCTCAGGACAAGAGAAGGGAACTGTCTCCCGACACACACATGAAGTCTCTGTCACTGCAAAATCCTTGCAGAACACATTTGAGCTGAAATAAAATCCTTCTAAAGAGTACATTAATAGTTCTCATAAGGCCTTTCGCAGCTAAAAACCTCTACCTTATCCTAAACTGCATGCAGGGGAAAGAGAGAAGCCCCAGAGTTTAACAGCCAGGGAAGCAGAAATGTGGAAGAAGTGCAGGGCTGCCAGGGAAATAGAGACTTAGAGGAAGGCTGGGACTGCCTTAGGCTTAGAGAGTGAGGACATCAGAGCAGATGCCTAGGCCCCTGTTCTCAACACTATCCTAGGACCCATACATTTGCCTCCCTTGGGGATAGGAAGGACTTTGTGCCAGAGGATGCAGCTCAAGAAACCTTATCTAGGGCCTGAAGCGGAGCAGGATTTAATCCCATGCAATGATAGGGCTAAGGCAAAAGAGAACCTGAAGCCTGCACTGAGTACATCTGAGATTAAATCACTGTGCACTGGGTTTAAATAGGGATGACACCGTTGTCTACCCTATGTTAGCAACATTTGGGGGAGATAAGTGAAGATGGGCCTGAAAAATGGGTCCAATAATAGTCTCAATAATAAATATTTACTAAGGGCCACCCACCACCTGGGCTAGGTGTCAGGAACAAGAGGGTAGCTACCCTGACCCAGGTGAGGGAAAGAGACAGGGTAGCTACTGTGGCACAAAGGTTATGTTTTATTTATCTCTGTATTATTTGTGCCTGACACTCGATATATGGTTATTGAAAGCAATGATGTAATGACTTAATAAATTCACCGACGTAGTTCTGGCTCTCGGTGGGCGCTCCATGCCTATTTTTAAACAAATGAACGTGTTTCCTGCACCAAGGACTCTGCGTACAAGATCTCTAGGAAGAAAGGTGGCAGATGAAATAGCTGAGATGATGGCGGTTTGGGGAGAAAAGATGTGGCAAGGATCAAGGCAAATAGTATGAGGAAAAAGAAAGATGTCGAAACTGGGGGCAGAGAAGAGCTAGAGAGGAAAAGAAACATAATCACGGCACAGTGCATACTTATTCTGGGGTCAGCAATAGTTCAGGGTCGTAAAAGCCTAGATGCTATATTAGGAAAATGGAAAAGAAGAGCTGAGAAGCCTAAGTGCGTGAAAGAGTTGCCGACCATTGCAGAAAATAAATAGATAATGTCCAAAATGGGTAAATGAAGAAAAAGCACTAGAAGTCTCTGTTTCGGGCATATGAAGGACCAAGAGTTAAATGTGGTCACCCTCAAGCAAAAAGACAGGAGCTGCCCTAACGACTCCCTCCACTCCTAGGTTAGTTTAATGCCCTCCCCTGGCCCTACTAGCCTCCCCTTCTTAGACCCAAGTGGCAATAGGACCTGAGTCCCTTAGACAGCCAACCCCACCCAAGCAGAAAGAAGAGGCCAGAACATCAGCTATAAAATGGAAAACAAGAACAGGCCTCTGAATAGAGCGGGATTGTAAGGTGCCCCAGGCAGCTGCGGGGCTAACTTCCAAAGTCAGGATCTTTTTAAATGGTATTTGATTTTCTGTGTTGAATGGGACACTTCTACCAAATAAAAAAATCTTTTCCACAGGCGACAGCTGAAATAATGGAGGAAACCACAGGAGGGAAGAGGGGGTCCGGGCAGGATCAAAGCTAATCTCCTGGTTGCTCCTTGCTTAGATGGCCCAGTTTGCCTCAGACCAATTCAGTCTCATGCTGCTTGAAGACAAGAAGAGGTTCTTAATAAAGAGAGGCATAACACAGAAGCAGAGAACAGGTTGCCAGGGCTTGAACTGGTCTCAGCAACCATCTTATCTGACTCCCCCTTTGCATGAAAAGGAGGGTGGTGGTGAAGTCCATTAGGGTTGTGCCATCTGTCCAAGGGCAACAGAGGCAGACAGGACAGCCAAGGCAACGCTGTCAACAGACTTTCCATGTTCTGACTCCTGTCCACGTGTCTCCCTCGGCTGCACCATTAGCAAGAAAGATAAGCAGAACAACCGTGTCTGTGGTGATCACTGGCTGAGAATCAGGAGACCTGGATTCCAGCCCAGCTCCACAGAAAACCAATTGTTTGATCTTGGAAAAGTCACTTAATACTACCCTGAAGTTTTCTTTACTTGTGGGCTAGATGGCACTTCAGGAGGTTCTGGTTCCACCCTCACAAGGCAGGTTCCAAGCTTGAAGAGAGAGATTTTATACTCATATTATGTTTAAAAGGTCTAATTCAATTCCTAGATTGCCAAGGTTCCACAACTAAAGAATCAGGTTTTATACCTCAAGAAGCAGGATTCACATCAGGAGCTACTTTCCAACCCTGGAAAGTCTGGTTTCATACTTGGAAAGTCAATTTCCATGTCTATAGAGCCAGGTTTTATGTGGAGGAGCAAATGATATATACATAAAAAGGCAGGATTCACACCTAGGAGAGCTAAATATATCTCTGAAAGTCCATGTTTCACAAAGTGAGTACATTCCATGGATATATGGTCAGGTTCAATGCCTGGAGATTAATATTGCACACATAGAGTGCCAGAGTCCATATCTGGAGACCAGGTTCCGTGCACATAGAGCCAGCTTCCGTGACTCAAACGCCAGGTTCCGTGCACGTAGAGCCAGCTTCCGTGACTCAAACGCCAGGTTCCGTGCACGTAGAGCCAGCTTCCGTGACTCAAATGCCAGGTTCCATGCCTGGAGTTAGAGCAAATTTCCAAGATTGAAATTCCAGATTTCATGTTTAGAGTGACAGTTTCCACACTTGTAAGGGCACATTCCATACTTGGAGATTGAGAATTCATACACAGAGTGCCAGTTTCCATCGGGGTGGGGCTCACATGGCAGTCCAATTTAAAGAAATGCCTGCAAGTCTAGGTTTCATACATAGAGTATAAGATTCCATGATGGTAAGGCCAGATTTCATGGATGGAGTTTTGAGATTCCATATGGAGAATGCTAAGTTACCTGCATTTAGGGCTGGGTTCTGTGCTTGAGTATTGAGGTTCTTATATATTAAATACCAATTTCAGCACTAGTAGTTCAGGTTTCACACTCAGAGATTGATAATTCATTCATGCATTGCCAGGTTCCATGCCTGGGGAAATAGGTTATTAAGTCTTGGAAAGCCAGCTTCTATGACTGAAACCCAAGGTGTCATGTCTGGAGTGCCAGATTTCACATTTATAAGGCCATCTTATCCTAGAAGATTGAGATTCCACACATGGGGTGTCATGTTGAATAGGGTCAAGTTTCATGCTTTAAGTATATAGATTCTATGCTTGGAGATTGAAATTCCATAAATGCAGTACCAGATTCCATGTATGAACTGCAAGTTTAGATGATCATTGAAACCCATACATGGGGTGCCAGATTCTATGCTTGTAGGGCCAAATTCCACACCTAGATATTGAAGCATCATACATGAATTCCTAGGTTCTATACTTGTATGACCATGTTCCATATTAGAGTTGAGATTCCAAACTTGGTGCCAGGTTCATGTTTTGGGGGCCAAGATTCATATTTTAGTGGGCAAACTTCTACAGCCGAAACTCTAGGTTCCATTTCTGGGGTGACAGGACACACACTTGTGAAGCCATGTCCATGCTTAGAGTTAGAGATTTCATACATTGAGTACCAGTTCTGTGCTACTAGGGCCAAGTTCAATTTTTGGAGGTTGAGTTTCCGTACATGGAGTGTCAATTTCCTTGTACAAGATATTAGGTCCCTGATATTGGGAAACCAAGATCTATAATAAATATGCCAGGTGCCATGACTGGGTTGCCAGATTCCACACTTTTAAGGTCATGTTCCATGCTCAACACTGAGATTCCAAATATGGAGTGTTAGGTTTTATGCTTGTGGGGCTGTTCCATGTCGAAGATTGAGATATGAGTGCCATGCCCCATACTTGTAGAGCCAGATTTTATTAATGGATATTGTGATTCCATACGGACTCCCTGGTTCCATGCCTCACATAACATATTCCATGCAAGGAATCCAGCTTCTGTGAATGCCACACAATCTCTGTGTAGAATTTCCAGTTTCAGTCTTTTAAGATCATTTTCCGGCTGGGTGCAGTGGCTCACCCCTGTAATCCCAGCACTTTGGGAGGCTGAGGCGGGTGGATCACAAGGTCAGGAATTTGAGACCAGCCTGGCCAAATGGTGAAACCTGTCTCTACTAGAGATACACATACACAAAAAGTAGATGGGTGTGGTGACGGACACCTGTAAGCCCAGCTACTTGGGAGGCTGAGGCAGGAGAATCACTTAAACCCAGAAGGCAGAGGTTGCAGTGAGCCGAGATCGTGCCACTGCACTCCAGCCTGGGTGACAGAGCAAGACTCCGTCTCAGGGGAAAAAAAATTTAAAAAAAATTTTTTCCATGCTTTGAGATTTTGATTCTGAATATGGATTGCTAGGTTCCATGCCTGTGTAGTCAGGATTCATCCTTGGAGGTTGAGATTACAATCACGGTGTGCCAGGTTCCATACCTGGAGGTAGAGTTTTACAAATGGAGGATGAAGTAATAGCTTGGAAGTTTACATGTCCACACTCTGCAAGACAGGTTTTACCCTAAGGTGGTAAAAATCTTATAACAGTAAATTTTATGGGTCAACTTGACTGAGCTAAGGAATGCCCAGATAGCTGGTAAAACATTATTTCTGGGTGTATCTATAAGGGCATTTCTAGAAGAGGTTAACATTTAAATTGATAGACCGAGTAAAGAAAACTGTTGTCATCAATGTGGGTGGGCATCATCCAATCCGCAAGGGCCCAATAGAACACAAAGGTTAACAAAAGACAAATTTGGCCAGGTGCAGTGGCTTACCCCTGTAATTCCAGCACTTTGGGAGGCCAAGGTGGGCAGATCATGAGGTCAGGAGTTTGAGACCAGCCTGACCAACATGGTGAAACCCTGTCTCTACTAAAAATATAAAAATTAGCCAGACATGGTGGCACATGCCTGTAATCCTAGCTACATGGAGGCTGAGGCAGGAGAATCGCTTGAAACTGAGAGGTGAAGGTTGTAGTGAGCTGAGATCATGCCACTGCACTCCAGCCTGGGCGACAGAGTGAGACTCCATCTCAAAAAAAAAAAAAAGACACATTTTCTCTCTCTTATTGAACTGAAACATCCATTTTCTCCTGCCCTTAGACATGGAAGCTTCTGCTTCTCTGGCCTTTGGACTCTGGGATATAAGAATATATCCTATGGTTCTGTTTCTCTGGAGAATTCTAACTAATACATATCCCAGCACAAAGAGTAAGATTCCACTTCTGCCAAGATTTTACTTCTTTGGCTATGTTTCATGCCTAGAAATACAGATTCCATACTTGGAATGTCAAATTGAAGGCCTACCACATTGTATAATTGGAGGTCCAGATGATTGCCTTATGATTTGGGTTCTTTTTTTTTTCTCCCAAATTCAACAACACATTTATTTTTATTTTTATTTTTGTAGGAAGGGAGGAAGGGAGGAAGGCAGGAAGGGAGGAAAGGAGGGAGGGAGGGAGGGAGGAAGGAAGGGAGGGAGGGAAGGAGGGAGGGAGGGAGGGAGGGAAGGGAAGGAAGGAAATCAGGCAATGAGAGAGACATTGCCAACCTGGATCTAGAGGTCTACAAGTTGATTTCTTTTTTTGAGAGAAGGAAAGAAAAAAAAGGAGTGAAGGAGAGGAAGAAAGAAGAAGAAAAAGAGGGAGAGAGAACGGAAATGTTGCTTTATTCTAAAAAAAAAAAGGGTATTAATAATGGCCAATCAATATTTCATTTAAACCTATGAGTAGGTGTGATGTGGTATTGACAAGAACGTATATTTTGTGTATTTAAAGTGGAGAGCTCTATAAATATTTATTAAGTATACTTGTTCCAGATCTGAGTTCAAGTCCTTGATAACCTTATTAATTTTCTGTCTCATTGAGTCTAAGTCTCTATGTATCTGGGTGTTAGGATCGTTAGCTCTTGTTGTTGCATTGATCCTTTTACCACTATATCTTTGTTGCTTTAAAATCTATTTTATCAGATATGAGAATTGCAACTCCTGCTTTTTATTTATTTATTTATTTTTGCTCTCCATTTGGTTGGTAAATCTTTCTCCATCCCTTTGTTTTGAGTCTTTGTATATCCTTGCATGTGAAATGCGTGTGGATGTAGCATACCTTGGGATTGGCTGTATCTTTTGATTGAGGGATTTAGTTGATTTAAATTTAGGATTACTGCCATTTGATGTTAACTGGATGTTTTATCCATTCGTTGATGTAAATTCTTCTTTATGTTGATGCTCTTTACTTTTTGGTATATTTTTAGAAAGGCTAATACTGGTTGTTTCTTTCTGTGTGTAATGCTTCTTTCAGAAGCTCTTGTAAAGCAGGCCTGGTGGTAATAAAATCTCTGAGTACTTGCTTGTTCATGAAAGATTTTATTTTTCCTTCAGTTGTGAAGCTTAGTTTGGCTGGATATGAAATTCTGGGCTGAAAGTTCTGTTCTTTAAGGATGTTGAATATTGTCCCCCACTCTCTTCTGGCTTGTAGAGTTTCTGCTGAGAGATCTGCTGCAAGTCTGATAGGCTTCCCTTTTTGGGTAACCTGACCTTTCTCTCTGGCTGCCCTTAATATTTTCTCCTTCGTTTCAACCCTGGTGAATCTAAAGATTATGTGCCTTGGGGTTGTTCTTCTTGAGGAATATCTTTATGGTGTTCTCTGTATTACCTGGGGTTGAATATTGTCCTGCTTTGCTAGTTTAGGAAAATTTTCCTGAATAATATCCTGAAGAATATTTTCCAGCTTGGATTCATTCTCTCCGTTGCATTCAGGTACACCTATCAAACGTAAATGTGGTCTTTTCACATAGTCCCACGTTTCTTGGAGACTTTGCTCATTCCTTTTTATCCTTTTTTCTCTAATCTTGTCTTCTCATTTTATTTCATTAAGTTGGACTTCAACCTCTGATACCCTTTCTTCTGCTTGAACAATTCGAGTGTTTAAACCTGTGCATACTTCTCAGAGTTCCTCTATTGTATTCTTCAGTTCCGTTAATTCACTTATATTCCTCTCTAAATTGTCTATTCCAGGCCGGGCGCGGTGGCTCAAGCCTGTAATCCCAGCACTTTGGGAGGCCGAGGTGGGTGGATCACAAGATCAACAGATTGAGACCATCCTGGTCAACATGGTGAAACCCCATCTCTACTAAAAATACAAAAAATTAGCTGGGCATGGTGGCACATGCCTGTAATCCCAGCTGCTCAGGAGGCTGAGGCAGGAGAATTGCCTGAACCCAGGAGGTGGAGGTTGCAGTGAGCCGAGATAGCGCCATTGCACTCCAGCCTGGGTAACAAGAGTGAAACTCCGTCTCAAAAAAATAAATAAATAAATAAAAATAAGTTGTCTATTCTCATTAGGATTTCGTCAAACCTTTTTTCAAAGTTCTTAGTTTCTTTACATTGGGCTACAACATGTTCTTTTAACGCACAGAAGTTTCTTATTATCCATCTTCTGAAGCCTGATTCTGTTAATGGAATGCACTTGTTCTCCATCAAGCCTCGTTCCCTTGTTGGTGACGAACTGTGATCCTCTTTAGAGGGAGAGGCATTCTGATTTTGAGTATTCTCAGCCTTTTTACGCTGGTTTCTTCCCATCATTGTAAATTTATCCACCTGTCGTCTTTGTAATTACCAACTTTCAAATTAGGTCTCTGAGTGGACGTCCAAGTTCTTAATTCCCAGGGCCGAAATATGAGCAACCCACTGCACCGACCAAAACAGCGGCGTTAAGACTGATGGTGCTTTTCTGACCGGGAATCTCCAGTCTGGCTTCCTTCTTGAGTCTGTAGTAGGACTCTGCCTTCCCGGAGCTCCAAACCTCGGTCAGATGGGCAACCAGTCCCATTTACTCTGCACCAAGAGCTGCTGCACTGAGGTGCCGGCAAAACCACTGAGCCGGCCACAAGAGTCACACTGGTGACCCGTGTGGTTCCTCCCAAACCTCAGTCAGAAGGGGAACCAGTCCCGTTTACTCTGCACCAAGAGCTGCCGCACTGAGGTGCCGGCAAAACTGCTGCACCGGCCACAAGAGTCGCGCTGGCGACCCATGCGGCTCCTCCACTGGGAATCTTTTTTTTTTTTTTTAGATGGAGTTTCGCTCTTGTTACCCAGGCTTGAGTGCAATGGCACAATCTCGGCTCACCGCAACCTCTGCCCCCTGGGTTCAGGCAATTCTCCTGCCTCAGCCTCCCAAGTAGCTGGGATTACAGGCATGCGCCACCATGCCCAGCTAATTTTTTGTATTTTTAGTAGAGACGGGGTTTCACCATGTTGACCAGGATGGTCTCGATCTGTTGACCTCGTGATCCACCCGCCTCAGTCTCCCAAAGAGCTGGGATTACAGGCGTGAGCCACTGCGCCCCGCCCTCCACTGGGAATCTTCTGCTCCATGAGTCACCAAAATTTGTCTGAAAATGTGGCGTCCTCTCATTCTCTGCGCTTTCACTGGGAGCTGCAATCCCGAGATGTTAGCGATCAGCCATCTTGGATCGTTCATGATTTGGGTTCTATAGAACATGTTTCATAGTGGCTAATCTTTGTTTTATACCTGGAAGTCCAGATTCCATATTTGGAGAGCAAGATTCCAGTCCTAGATGGCCAGATTCAATACCTCGAAGGCGACATTAAAGTTCTACCCAAATTCCACAGAAAGCCAGGCCAGGTTACAAACTGAAAGAGAAATTTCACACAGTTTACAATGTATGCCATGCTTGAAGCCTAATTTTGTGTCTACATGGCCTGAATCCACATACAAAAGCAGTGGTTCCACACCTAGTGTAAACTAGTTTCCATGCTTGGAGAACCAAATTCTATACAGAAGTGCCATGTTCCATATCCACAGCTCCAGTCTCTATGTGTGTATGGTCACGTTCCATGCTTGAACATAAAGATCCAGGCTCATACTTGGAAGATCAGTCCCTATGCTTAGAGATTGAGATTCTACACATGGAGTGCTAAGTTCCAGTTTTATAAGTGGAGTCTCCAACTACTTTGATATTTACCTTTCTGCTCATGGAAAACCAGATGTTTCTAGGGAAAGTTCCTTCTACAGATTAGTTCTCGTGAAAGCAAGGCCTTGTTTTCTACTTAAAATTCTAGGTTCCATACTTGGAAGGTGAGATTTTGTGCCAAGTTGGCTAGGTTTCATACCTGGCGGGCCAGATGATATGCCATGAGGTTCAGTTCCAACCTAGAAGGTCAGGTTTCAAGCCTGGAGAGAGGGATTTCTCACAGGCTCCCATGGCCTGCCTAGAAGTCCTGATTCCATGCCTAAAAGGTCAAGATGCATATCTAAAAGTAAAGGTGGCCGGGCGTGGTGGCTCAAGCCTGTAATCCCAGCACTTTGGGAGGCTGAGGTGGGTGGATCATGAGGTCAAGAGATCGAGATCATCCTGGTCAACATGGTGAAACTCCGTCTCTACTAAAAATATAAAAAATTAGCTGGGCATGGTGGCGCATGCCTGTAATCCCAGCTACTCAGGAAGCTGAGACAGGAGAATTGCCTGAACCCAGGAGGCAGAGGTTGCGGTGAGCCGAGATTGTGCCGTTGCACTCCAGCCTGGGTAACAAGAGTGAAACTCCATCTCAAAAAATAAATAAATAAATAAATAATAAAAATAAAATAAATGTAAAGGTTTCAATCTTAGAATGTCATATGTAATGGTTGAGGAAGATTAAAAATGGGGAGACTCTTCATGGCTTGACATTCAGAATTAATGTGGGAGGGCCAGGTTCCATGTTTTAAGGGCCACATTCTACATAGAGGGGGCAAGTATTTATGCTTAGATGTCTAGGTGTCATGCCTAGAGGTTCAAGTTCCACACCTGTAAGTTTGGGGGCTCATGGATTTCCACATTATATACTTGGAAAGGTAGACTTCACATCTAGAACATGTAAATCAATTCCAGATTTCATACATGGAATGCCATATTCTATGCTTTTGGGACCAGATTCTATGCTCAGAGGATGAGACTTCTTTCATGGAATGCCAAGTTCCATGATTGTTGCATGTTTCCATTCTTGGATATTCTTAGATTCTATACATGAAGTGCCACCATCGTCCATGCATGGGGAGCACCAGGTTTCATGTGTTGGGTGACAAACTTTAATGACTGAGACACAGGTTCAATGTCTGGAGTGCCAAACAACCTAATTTTTAAGCCATGTTCCATTTGGGAGATTGAGATTCCACAAACGGTGTTGCATTCCATTCCTGAAAGTTTAAATTTCATGCTTGGAGATAGAGATCCTTACATGGGGTGCCGGGTCCATGCTTTTAGGGTCAGGATCCATTCTGGAAATTGAGATTCCACACATGGAGTGCCAGATGTCATGCTCCTAGGGCCAGCTTCCATGGAATTCCATGTTGGGATTCCACACACAGAGTAGCAGATTCCATGCCTGGAGGCATGGTTTTACAAATCAAGGGTCAATTCAAGTGCCTGGAGGGCTACCTTTCTGCTAACAAATTCAGCTTTTACCCACAGATAGCCGAGTTCCCAAAGTGGAGAACCTTATTACACTTCTGTGAATCAGGTTTCATGAGTATAACTCCATGTTTCATCTCTAGAAATACAGAGCCCATACTCGGAGGATCGTGGAACACCTGGGCGATGGCCAAGTTCCATATCTGGTGGGCCAGATGGCATGGCTTGTGGGTCAGGTTCAACCCACAGAAGACCATGATCCAACTTAGACAAAGAGGTTTCACGAAGCAGTAATTATGGCATGCCTAGAGGGCCTGATTCCATGCTAGAGGACCAGGATCCACATATAAAAGCCAGGCACCACACTCACATGCCGTATTTTATGCCTGGAAAAGAAGGATTCACACCTGGAGAGATAGTCCATGTTTGGAAAGTCAGATTTTATATTTCTAGGGACAGATTCTGTGATTAAAGGGATACATTTTATACCTGGGTTACAAGTTTTCATTCTTAGAGGCCTAGGTTCAATGCTTGGAGGTCGAGTCATTGTACCTGTATAGTGGCTTCTCATGTGGACGACTAAATTATATGCTTGGGAAAGAAGAAATAACACCAGGAAGACCTAAGTCAGTTCCTGAGAGTCCAGAGTTCATATAGAACTGTCAGGTTCTGTTTGGAGATTAAGATTTCACATGTGGAGTGTCAGTTTCCAGGCTTGGAGAACAGGTTCCACATCTTAGATTTTTAAGAGAATCAATTTTCAATTTCCTAAATTCCAAAGGTACTCTCTTTCTCTTTCTTTCTTTCTTTCTTTCTTTCTTTCTTTCTTTCTTTCTTTCTTTCTTTCTTTCTTTCTTTCTTTCTTCTTTCTCTCTCTCTCTTTCTTTCTTTCTTTCTTTTCTTTCATTTCTTTCTTTCTTTTGAGATGAAGTTTTGCTCTATTGCCCAGGCTGGAGTGCTGGTGTGCAATGGCAAAATTTCAGCTCACTGCAACCTCCATCTCCTGGGTGCAAGCAATTGTCCTGCCTCAGCCTCTTAAGTAGCTGAGACTACAGGCATGCGCCACCACACTAAGCTATTTTTTTTTGTATTTTTAGTGGAGACAGGATTTCACCATGTTGGCCAGGCTGGTCTCAAATTCCTGATCTTGTAATCTGTCCACGTTGGCTTCTGAAAGTGCTGGGATTATAGTTGTGAGCTACTGCACCCCGCCCCCTTCTTAAAATTAGTATGTCTTGGGCTGGGCGCGGTGGCTCAAGCTTGTAATCCCAGCACTTTGGGAGGCCGAGGCGGGTGGATCACGAGGTCGAGAGATTGAGACCATCCTGGTCAACATGGTGAAACCCCGTCTCTACTAAAAATACAAAAAATTAGCTGGGCATGGTGGTGCATGGCTGTAATCCCAGCTACTCAGGAGGCTGAGGCAGGAGAATTGCCCGAACCCAGGAGGCGGAGGTTGTGGTGAGCCGAGATCGCGCCATTGCACTCCAGCCTGGGTAACGAGCGAAACTCCCTCTCAAAAAAAAAAAAAAAAAAATAGTATGTCTTATTACATGTCTCAAGTCAAGGTGTCATAATGTCTCATCATTTCCACCTCCTCTTTCACAATTGCCATTCTCCATTTTACTAAAAATGAATGAATGAATAAATAATTAGCACATGTTTAAGGCTTCCTGAATTTAATTATGGGGCATTCCACTGGAGTGTAATAACCTGCAGCATAATATTAGAACAACTCCATTTATGGAAGCCTCCTTTATTCAAGAACTTGTATTCCTACACTAGGGCTATGTGTTTTTGTCTTTATATTTTTGATAAAGGTGAAGCATTATATAGAAACAAGGTATTTAGGGACATCCTGAATTCATGTGTATTGAGGAGTGAAGTGGTAGGAGTTATGGCAAATTTTGTTGGATGGTCTCGCTTTTGCATTGCCTAATTATGATGAAATAATGCATTGCTGCTACAGGAGAGTTCCAAAAGAGAAAAGTAGAGAGGTTCAGGACAAAATACAGAACTTATCAGAGCTCATTCCATCCAGGAGACAAACTTATGACAATACTCTTTGCCTTATCCACCTCCCTGCTCCTTTCCTCCCTGTCTTTTTATCCATCTTTGAATTCAGATATTGAAATTTTGTCAAAAGCATGTCAGAGAATAGCAATATGCTATAAAATTTCACTTGCATTCACCTATGTCTCAGTGAGTATTTTGCATTATTACATTTTAATTTTACTGTATTTTGTTTATTTATTTTTTTTTAGAAACAGAGTCTAGCTATGTTGTAAACTCCTATCCTCAAACTCCCGGGCTCAAGCAATCCTCCTGCCTCAGCCTCCCAATATGTTAGGATTACAGGTGTGAGCCACTATGCCCTGCCTATTTTGCATTATTTCAAAGAGAAGGTGCGGTCACACATTTATAGATCAACATTATATTCTCAAGTTAGGAAAATAAATTGAAAGTAGGTAGTGGGACTCTATATTTCCATAAATGCTCCTTTAGGCTTTCAAAAAAAATTGCCATTAATTTTGGCCAAAAGCTCATTGATGTCATAAAACCATACTCAGTTTTTACTTGGACACACTCTCCTGCTGTTCCTCATCAACCACTTGTGGGTTTAATCATTCATAGTATGTACTTATTAGATTTAGATTAATTCAATGGAGACATGTTGTGAATTCAACTGAAAATAATGCACACTTAAAATAATAATTATTATATCTTTTGTAATCAGCACACTTACCAGAGATTCCACACCTGCTTTTCCTTTTGCTATTTATTTCCACATGATAGATTAACCTACATTCTTAACAGCAGAACATTTACTTATGTAGAGCAAAATGTTCCTGAGATGTGGACTACTGTGTATTGACCTGAACACTTTGGAAAACCAGCTTCATTAAATTTGTTTTGGGAGTGCACACATAAAATGTTAAAGGACCACTATATTAAAAGGCTATTAGCATAATCTCGAGGAGAGACAACCAGAAAACCAAGCTTAGTCTGGGCAGCAAGAACCAATACTGCAACCATGGTCCCTGCCACTCAACACAGGCTGAATGGTGGGCAGGCATGCTGTGAAGAGCCCATGCCTTGATTCCCTCTGGAAACCAGATGTCTCTTTGCTGCCTCTGTGCTGTCACATGAATAAATTCCCTCAGGATCCCGTCTTCATGACAGTGTCCTCCACACTGAAATCACATGCAGGAGCACTGATGGGTGGAGTCTGTGCCACAGTTTTTCCTCACTTCAAGGGAAGCTGGGAAAATCTGGCCTCTATTTTCAAATATTCTTTATATCTGGGACTCTCCCATCTCACTAGATTGCACTTATAATGTCCATTTTACTCTAATACTTGACTATAACGTTGAGCCAGTTTTAGGTTTTTTCCCATTCAACAAATGATGCGTGCTCCTCAATTGACTTTAAATTGATTGCATGAAAAGGGATAATTGGTTAACAAATAAGTCTTGAAAAGACATATTCCATAGTGTTCAGTGTGGGGTCTTCATATTAAAATACATATGAAATTTACTACGTGATATAGCAAGAAAAAAACTACTTACAAGGCCTGATATTTGATTCTTCCATCTTGTATTTGAGAAACCAATTTACTTTTACAGAATTTTATAAAATAGACACTAATCCCACTCTTAGGGATGTAAAGCCCCTGGGATGACATGGTAAACCTGTCATGGATCGTGTCCCACTGGATAGGAAACACTGTCTTACTGTTCTCTGGAGGTACTTGAATCTCAACTTCCTGTTGCTTCCTGAATCTATCTATGACACAGTCACAACTGGGTGGCAGTAGCTAATCCCAGACTGTCCCTGCTGCTTGAGATCATCTAAGCAGTCACTCCTCCACCTCATCTTTGCCTGTTTGATGTTGAAATTGTATTACGTGCTTGAACTAATCAATGAATGGATAGCCAGAAACCATTTTGGCTAGCTGCCTCCCAGTCCTTCAACAAAACACAATAAAACTATAAAACTAACCCAAACCAAGAAACCAGAGAACTCCCTGTGCAAGAAATCCACACTGGTTCTAGAGTGTCCCACGTACGTTGGAACTGCAACCCTGGACCCATGCTGTAAAGTCAAGTGCAAGGGACTTGGGTGGACCCTGTAATGGCCTATCCGATTTGGCTTCTCATTTACAGAGAATGGAGACTTTATACACCACATGTATTATTTGCTTAAAAGTGCTTATAAATTAAAAGTGCTATAAATAGCAACCTGAAACCTTTTAATCTTATTTGTTCACGTAGAAATGAAACCATTGAGACCTGACCTTAATGCATATGGTATTCCGGTTGTAACCAACAACTTTTAGTTAAAGAAAAGTAACAGCGGGTTGAGATTGTTACTTGTGCTTTTACCAACCCATAAAATGGAGACAAGGGACTACATCAAACACTAAAACAGAGAACTAATCTTTTAGTAGCCCTGTAGGAGTTAGAAGCGAAACCTCCTGGGTTGGGCACGGTGGCTCATGCTTGTAATCCTGGCACTTTGGGAGGCTGAGACGGGTGGGTCATTTGACGTCAGGAGTTTAAGACCAGCCTGGCCAACATGGTGGGACCCTATGTCTACTAAAAATACAACAAATTAATTGCCTGAACCCAGGAGGCGGAGGTTGCGGTGAGCCAAGATCGCGCCATTGCACTCCAGCCTGGGTAACAAGAGCGAAACTCCGTCTCAAAAAAAAAAAAAAAAAAAAAAAAAATATATATATATATATATATAAAATTAGCCTAGTGTGGTGGCTCAGGCCTGTAATCCCAGCTACTCAGGAGGCTGAGGCAGGAGAATCACTTGAGCCTGGGAGGCGGAGGTTGCAGTGAGCCAAGATCATGCCACTGTATTTCAGTCCAGGTGACAGGGTGAGACCTTGCTTCAAAAAAAGAAAAAAAAAAAAAAAAGCAGAGGCTCTTGCTCTCGAATACACACTCCTTTGAAGCAATGAGTGACACATGTTAGCAAGAAGCCCATCTTAACCACCACTCATCCTCAAAAGGTCCCCAACCTGAAGCAGCCACTGCCTGTGGTGTCTGGAGAGGCTGAAAGAGTCCTACTTCTTTCACTCACCAAATCATGTACCTGTAATCCCAGCACCTTGGGGTGTCAAGACAGGAGGATCCCTTGAGACCAAGAGTTCAGGACCAGCTTGAGCAGCAAAGTGAGACCTTGTCTCTACAAAAAAAATCAGAAAATTAGCTGGGTGTGGTGGCAGGTGCCTGTGATCCCAGGTACACGGGAGGCTGAGGCAGGAGGATCACTTAAGCCTAGTGGTTGAGGTTGCAGTGAGCTGTGATTGCACCACTGCACTCCAACCTGGGTGACAGAGCAAGACCTTGTCTTAAAAAAAAAAATTCAGGCTGGGCACGGTGGCTCAAGCCTGCAATCCCAGCACTTCGGGAGGCCGAGGCGGGTGGATCACGAGGTCAAGAGATCAAGACCATCCTGGTCAACATGGTGAAACCTTGTCTCTACTAAAAATAGAAAGAATTAGCTGGGCATGGTGGCGCGTGCCTGTAATCCTAGCTACTCAGGAGGCTGAGGCAGGAAAATTGCTTGAACCCAGGAGGCAGAGATTGTGGTGAGCCAAGATCACGCCATTGCACGCCAGCCTGGGTAACAAGAGTGAAACTCCGTCTCAAAAAAAAAAAAAAAAATTCAAAGATCTTTGAACATTATAGAGTACATTAAAATGGAAGGTTCTGGTATTAGTATTAGTATTGTTGATTTTTTAAAACCCAGGTGTTGTTAGTGCCTCCTCTCTGGCCTCTTAATCATAAATCCCTATCCCTTCTCTATCGGGTTACAGGCCAAGTAAGGCACCAGCATGTAAGCCTCATCTGTACTTACTCAACTAATTCAGACAGGTCTAGGCCTGAAGTGGGTGAGGTAGGGTACAGTCTGGGTGCAGGAGAGAGATGGACCCACCAGAAAGCTAATTATATCACTAGTAGAGGAACCTGCGGAAAGATATAGTGTTGGACATGTGGGTGCTGCTTTTTAACCTCCTCATTTTTCAAACTTCTCAAAGAGAACCTAGATTCAGGGGTAACCAACCAGCTGAACAACTGCCTTTGCTGTCAATCTATGACGAGGGGTAAAACATCACTAGGGCACTAAAATATCACTGGAAATAGAACTTGAAAGGGGAAATTTTTGTTTATCAGAAATCTTCTCACAGAGAGTACTCAATAGGGTTGGAATAAATACCTTGACAGGCCACTTGGGGATGGGGTTGGAAGGTAAGACCCCAAGGGATATGCCTGGGTGACAATAGATGGTCCTTCTAAAAAGGATAGTCAAGTGAACTAGAAAGCTGTAGTTTTGGAGAGAGGTCATAAGTGTGGGGCCAGAGCTAATCCCTGAATTTTGGAGGCTTTGCAGCTGGTGGGCCTCCTCTTTATCATTTTTCCATTAGGCGCTGAGGAAATATTTAAAGAAAATACAACTCAAGTATTTGCAGGTCTCATTCTGGTCCAGCCCCAAAGCAGTGTTACCAGCTGGGGAAGGCTTTATTCTGAGGAGAGGGAGTTAGAATGTACTAGCTGATGTGGGGGAGTGAGGACACAGGATTAGAGGGGAGTGGATACTGTGAATTGCACCCAGAAACACCAGTGCTAGGACAGGTGCCTTTCCCTTGAACTATCTTCCCTCAGGGAAAGAATGCATAAAATGAGTGTAATAAAAGCTGCAGACCAGGCACGGTGGCTCACACCTATGATCCCAGCACTCTGGGAGGCCAAAGTGTGAGGATCACTTGAGCTCAAGGAGTTCAAGATCAGCGCCAGCAACATAGTGAGATTCTGTATCTACAAAGAATAATTTTTAAAAATTAGCAGGGCTTAGTGACCATGCCTCTGGTCCCAGTGACTCAAGAGGTTGAGGCAGGAGGATTGCCGAAGCCCAGGAGCTTAAGGCTGCAGTAAGCCATGATCATGCCACTATACTCCAGCCTAGGGGACACAGTGAGACCCTGTCTCAATTTAAAAAAACAAAAAAGCTGCATCCCCTGGGCCAGGCTTTCTCTCTCTGTTTATCTGGCTGACTTATTTAACCCTTAGGGTTGAGATTAGATCTTACCTCTCCCAGGAAGCCTTTTCTGACCTCCGAAGTCAGCATTAGGTGTCATTCCTCTGTGCTCTGACACATCCTGTGTTTTCCCCATCACAGCATTTACAGTGTGCATTGTCATTGGTTGGTTACAAGGCCATTTCCTTTGTTAGTCTATACTTCCATGGGGTAGGAATCATGTCTATAGTTCACTGTTGTACTCTTGGCACCAAACATAGTACCGCCTACCTGGTAGGCACTCAATTGTTGCTCGAATGAAATAATAAAGACACAAGAATAGTGCTGCCATGTACCTAGAAGAGGTGGAAAGTGTTCATGACAGACTGTGGCTCCCTGGGGCCAGGCCTTGGTATAGAGGCTGATAGATAGGATAGTAGCTCATGGCTTTCGGAGGCAGTGAAGGCTTCAGACAGCCTGATATGTTAGGAGGAGAGAGGATACCAGAACAGCACCTTCAAAGTCAGGAGCTGCATGGAAACAGAATGGAAGACATCAGCTACAAGACACCCTAGGGACTTCTGCCTCTCCTCACCCTCTAGCAATACAAGTGGGGAAGGAGAAAGTCCCCAAATACAGCCATGCACCACTTAAAAATGCATTCTGAGAAATGCAGCAACAGGCGATTTTGTCACTGTGTGAACCTTACAGCATGTGCTTACACAAATGTAGATGGTGGAGCCTACTACATACCTAGGCTGTATAGCGTTGCTTATTGCTCCCAGGCAGCAAACCCATATAGCATGTTACTGTACTGAATACTGCAGGCAACTGTAATACAATGGTGAGTATTTGTGTATCCAAACATATCTAAACATAGAAAAGGTACAGTAAAAATATGGTATACGTGGTATTTTGGTATACATATTGGCTTTCATCACAGTTCCTAACTCGTAACTCGCAGAGCCCTTGTTATATAATGTTGGGGCACTGTAGGCCTCAGAAAAGAGAGTTTCTGTCTCTCTGACCTTCTGACCACCTCCTGCCCTCCTTTTTCTCCCCCAAGCAGGACTCTTCTCTTACCTCTCTTGGAGCCAACAACAAAGGAATTCTCGTACTCACCCTATCTGATTGTAGGTCATAAGAACCCCCAGTTCAGAAGGAGTCCTGTCCCACACCCAGAAGGAAGGAATGCTGAACAGAGACGCCAAGAAGAATCTGAACAGAGCTTGCTGGTAATCAGTCTATTAGTATTAGACCATACCCTTCTTGCTCATTTCTGCATGGTTGTCAATCATGACTACTCAATGAAGTCTCTATAAAGGCTCGAGAGGACTGGGTACAGAGTATTTCCAGGTTGCTGAGCACATGGAGGTTTCTGGAGAGCAGCACACCCAGGCAGGGCATGGAAGCTCCCAGCCCCTTCCCCATACCTTACCCTGTGCATCTCTGCATCTGCATCCTTTGTGGTATCCTTTATAATACACCAGTAAATGTGTTCCCCTGAGTGCTGTGAATTGTTCTTGCAAATTCATTAAGCCAAAAGAGGAGGGTGTAGGAATCTCAACATGAAGCCAGTTGGTTGGAAGATCTAGAGGCCAGATTTGTGACTGGTGTCTGAAGTAGGGGCAGTCTTGAGGACTGTGTGATCTGACACTGTCTCCAGGTAGACAGCATCAGAATTAATTGGATTGGAGGACACCCAGCTAGCACCTCTGTAGATTCAACTGCTTGCTTGGTGGTGGGGAAAAGCCTCCATACATTTGCAGGAGTCTTCTGTGGTCATGATGTGAAAACAGAGTAAAAACAGTTTTTGATGTTTCCATTCAGTCTAAAAGACAAAAAGTTATAGTCCTGTATAAGGCACTTACCATAAATAGCGTTTTCAGGACCCAACATTGTTCTGGGTGAGTCAGTGCGTGAGTGGTAAGTGAACGTGAAGGGCTATGACATTACCATACACTACTGTAGACTTTGTAAACACTCTATACTTAGGCTACACTAAATTTATTTTAACATTTTTTTCTTTAATAATAAATTAGCTGGGCACAGTGGCTCATGCCTGTAATCCCAGCTTTGGGAGGCCGAGGCAGGCAGATCATCTGAGGTTGGGAGTTCAAGACCATCCTGGCTAACACGGTGAAACCCTGTCTCTATTAAAAGTACACACAAAAAAATTAGCCAGGGATGGTGGCATGCGCCTGCAGTCCCAGCTACTCAGGAAGCTGAAGCAGGAGAATCGCTTGAGCCAGGGAGGCAGAGGTTGCAGTGAGCCGAGATGGTGCCATTGCACTCCAGCCTGGGCAACAACAGCAAAACTCTGTCTCAATAAATAAATAAATAAAATCTTAGTTTACTGTAAATTTTTTACTTTATAAACTTTTTAGTTTTTGTTTGTTGTTTGTTAGGCTGGAGTGCAAAGCATGATCTTGGCTCACCACAACCTCTGCCTCCTGGGTTCAAGCGATTCTTCTGCGTCAGTCTCCTGAGTAGCTGGGATTACAGGCATGCATCACTATGCCTGTTTAATTTTTTTGGTATTTTTAGTAGAGATGGGGTTTCACCATATTAGTCAGGTTGGTCTCAAACTCCTGACCTTGTAATCTGCCCACCTTAGCCTCCCAAAGTGCTGGGATTACTGGCATGAGCCACCGCGCCCAGCACTTTCTAGTTTTTTAGACTTTTTGACATTCTTGTAATCATACTTAGTTTCAAACACAAACACATTATACAGCTGTACAAAAATATTTTCTTTAGATCCTTTCTCTATAAGCTTCATTCTACTATCTTATTTATTTTTTCAACTTTTTTTGTTGTTAAAAACTAGGACCCAAAGACACACAGTAGCCTAGACCTCCACAGGGTCAGAGTCATCAACATCACTGTTTTCCACTTCGACATCCTGTCCCCCTGGGAGGTCTTTAGGGACAATAGCATGCGTGCAGCTGTCATCTCCTGTGATTACAGTGCCTTCTTCTTGAAGGACCTCCCTGAGGCTGTTTAACAGTTACCTTTTTTTAAAAAAAAATAAGTAGATGGAGTACACTCTACGGCAACAAAATATATAGTAACATAAACTAGTAACATGGCCATTTCTTATGATCAAGTATTATGTCCTGTATATAACTGTATGTGCTAGATTCTTAGATGACTGGCAGCAAGTGGGTTTGCTTACACCAGCATCACCACAAATACATAAGAAATGCATTGTGCTAGGACTTCATGACAGCTACAGGGTTATTAGGCTGTAGGAATCTTTCAGCTCCATGATAATCTTATGCGACCACCATCATATATGTGGTCCATTTGACTGAAATGTCATTATGCAGTGCATGACTATAATTGTTCTTCCAGCATTTTGTACCCCAACCATACCTGCAGGCTGATATGCCTGGAGAGACGCCAGGTACACCTGGCCATACCACCTACAGCCTTTGTTCATGTTCTCATCATCGCAGCTGCATTGAGGCCTGAATAATCACCCTCCTCTATTTGGGCCATGGAGCCCTTTGAGAATCCAACAATAACTCTAAACCCTCTCCACGGAAGAATCACATGGTCACATAAGCACAAAATTTTACATATAATGGACAATCCTTAAAAGCTAATTTACAGACCTCAGCTCTCATCTTAATCCTTTCTAAATTGTTCTCCATAGTGCTGGCAGGGTGAACTTGAAAAACAAATTTTATTGCATCGTTGGATATTTATTACCTTCAGGGAAGACCTCAAGCTCCCTAGTAAAGTACATGAGACACCTCCCTCCCACGTACTGCTCACATTCCTTGGCCTACGTTTTTACTCCACTATTGCTGTAGCAACTAGCTGGTGTGACCCAACACCAGCTCTCCTCAGCTGTGTCCATCCCTCGCTTCTGTCCCGGGACTTCTCTGCTAATGGGACACTTGCAGGAACTGGCTCAGATAATCTACACCTGTGCACCTGGAAGCATGAGAAAATTATCACTGCAGGAACAAGCCTTTATCAATGAGGGTCAGGAGCTGGTAGATCAATGCTTCCTCTTTGATGTCTAAGAAAGACAATTCTGCCAGGCGCGGTGGCTCACACCTGTAATCCCAGCACTTGGGAGGCCGAGGCGGGTGGATAACGAGGTGGAGGATCGAGACCATCCTGGCCAACATGGTGAAACCCCGTCTCTACTAAAAATACAAAAACTTAACCGGGCATGGTGGTGCACGCCTGTAGTCCCAGCTTTTCAGGAAGGCTGAGGCAGGAGAATCGCTTGAAAGCGGAAAACGGAAGTTGCAGTGAGTCAGGATCAAGCCACTGCACTCCAGCCTGAGGATAGAGCGCGACTATCTCAAAAAAAGAAAGAAAGAAAGACAAACAATTCTAATCCCTGTGGGATCAAGGCCCAGTGGCTCACAGTTATGACCAGCTTACTACCGTGTCCTTGGAATGGTTTTTCCTCCTTTCTGTTTCATCTGCCCAGTTTTTCACTCCAGTTCCTTGGGAATGTTCCAAGGTAAACTACCTGAATGCAAGCTGTCCTCTCAGGCTCTGCTCTTGGGAGAAACCCAAACCAGACTCAAAAAGAGGACACAAAAGGCTCTGCCTGATCTAATCCTGCCCACCCTTCAAATTTCATCTCCTGCAGCCCCAACCATCACACAGCTGGTACTGCTGAGCTTCTCACATTTCTGAGACACACTGCTGTTCCTCCTCCTTGTGACAAATTCCTACTTGTCATTATATCCCATGGGGCACCTCTTCAAGGAAAACATCCATAAAAACCTCTCCCCATTCCCTCACCACCATTTGTTACCGCTTGTATTTGTATAATAGCCATCTTTACAGGTGTGAAGTGCTATCTCATCTCAGAGTGGTTTTAACCTGCATTTCCCTGATGATTAGTGATGGTGAGCACCTTTTCATACACCTGTTGGCTATTTTTGTGTCTTCTTTGGAGAAATGTCTGCTCAGATCCTTTGCTCTTTTTTTGTTGTTTCTCAAGTTTTATTCAAGAACTCAAACAAAATATTCCAGATTAATAAAATGTAATCCTCATCTTCCTCCTCTTCTTTGTCCTGGTCAATTTGGAAATAATGCCATTCGTAACTGTCTTTGCTGTTAGCAGCTCCGCACAACCAATCATGTGGATTATTGCTCTTCAAATAATTTTTGGTGAGATATTCCAAATACCTTTTGAAAAAAGGCACTTTGGGTGTCACAGTGATCTTGCTCTTGCTCCTTTCGATGGTCACCACCCCTGCCCCAAGATTCACCGCTTTCCATTCACTTTGATCCTCTCTTGCAAAACTGTCCAAAATTGGCGGCATGGAGGCATCCATGATTCCATCTTCTATGGGGTGGATGCAATCAAGTGGGAACTTCATTTTTTTTGCCCTCCTTCACCACAAGCTTTCTCATGGGTGCCATGGTGGCAGTGGAGGCAGAAAAGCCCTTTGCCCATTTTTAAAATTGGGTTATTTGTTCTTCTGCTTTTGAGTTGTAAGAGTTCCTTATGTATTTTGGATATGAACTCCTTATCAGATATGTGGTTTGCAATTATATTTTCCTAGTCCATAGGTTGCTTTTTCAGTTTGTTGATTGTTTCCTCTGCTGTGCAGAAGCTTTTTAGTTTGTGTAGTCCCATTTATTTATGTTTTTACAGCCTGAGCTTCTGATGTGATATCAAAAATAAAAATAAAAAAACAGGCCAGGCGCAGTGGCTCACACCTGTAATCTCAGCACTTTGGGAGGCCAAGACAGGCAGATCATTTGAGGTTCAAGACCACCCTGGCCAATACGGTGTAACTCTGTCTCTACTAAAAATACAAAAATTATCCAGGTGTGATGGCATGTGCCTGCAGTCCCAGCTACTCTGAGACCAAGGCAGGAGAATTGCTTGAACCCAGGAGGCAGAAGTCGCAGTGAGCCAAGATGGCACCGCTGCACTTTAGCCTGGGTGATAGAGTGAGACTCCATCTTGAAAAAAAAAAAAATCATTGTTGAGGCCAATATCAAGTTTCTCCTCTGTGTTCTCTCCTAGGAGTTTTATGGTTTCAGGTCCATAGTACACTATCGATGGGAATGTAGATTGGCACAGCTATTATAGAAAACAGTATGGAGGTTCCTAAAGAAATTAAAAATGGAACTACCATATGATGAAGCAATACCTCTCCTGAGTATATGCCCAAAGGAGATGAAATCATCACCTTGTAAAGATGTCTGCGCTCCCCTGTTCATTGCAATATTATTCACAATAGCCAAGATATGGAAAAAAACTAACTGCCCATTGGCACTTTGGATGGATAAAGAAAATGGGGTTTGTGGCATATACACAAGGGATTTTCAAAAAGTTCATGAAAGTCTGCATTATAAACAAAACCATGTATGGATTTCATAATTGTTTGCAACAAAATAAACTAGTACTAACTTGTTTATAACATGTCTGGACAGGATCTAGTTTGAGACACTAAGGGTAACATATCAGTTTGAAAAGGGTCCCTGTTGGAGCAGCATGAATTCTGTTAAAATTGAAGCAAGAACAAGCATCAAATGTATAGCGAAGCTTGTGTGAAAGAATGGTGAAATCACCAATTCTTTACATAAAGTTTATGGAAATAATCCCCAAAGAAATCAGCAGTTTACAAGTGGACAACTCATTTCAAAAGCAGAGGAGACAATGTTGAAGGTGAAGCCTGTAGTGGCAGACCATCCACATCAATTTTCAAGGAAAAAATTAACTCTGTTCATCACCTAATTGAAGAGGATTGATGAGTAACAGCAGAAACAACAGCCAACACCAGAGACATCTCAACTGGTTAAACTTGGGTAAATCTGACTGAAAAATTCAAGTTGAGTAAACTTTCCACTCAATGGGTACCAAAACTGTTGCGCAGATCAGCTGCAGGCAAGAGCAGAGCTTTCAGTTCAGATTTTAAAGAAGTGACATCAAGTTCCTAAAGCGTTTCTTCAAACAATTATAAGAGGAGATGAAACATGGCTTTACGATGTTGAAGGTACGATCTTGAAGACAAAGCCCAAAGCAGAGGCCCCCAAGGGGTGGAAATGGTCCAGGCAAAGCAAAAGTGGACTGGCCAAAAGGAAAGGTCGTGACAACAGTCCTGCGGGATGCTCGAGGCGTGTTGCGGTTGGCATTCTGCAGGGCCAAAGAACAATCATATCTGCAAATCGTGAGAGTGTTTTGAGAGTTAGCCAAAGCTTTAGCAGAAAATGCCTGGGAAAGCTTCCTCAGGGAGTCCTTCTCCGCCATGGCAATGCCCCTGCTCATTTCTCTCATCACACAAGGACCATTTTTTGAGAATCTCATTGGGAAATCATTTGGCATCCACCTTACAGTCCTGATTTGGCTTCTTCTGACATTTTTTGGTATCCTAATCTTAAAAAATCCCTATAAGGTATACCCATTTTTCTTCAGTTAATAATGTAAAAAGGACTGCATTGATGTGGTTAAATTCCCAAGAACCTCAGTTCTTCAGAGAGGGACTAAATGGCTGGTATCATTGCTTTAAAAGCATCTTGAACTTGATGGAGACTATGTTGAGAAATAGTCTATATGTTTAATTTTTATCTTTTAATTCCACTTTTCCATGAAACTTTTGAAGCCCCCCACACAATGCAATATTATGCAGTCTTAAAAAGGAAAAGGAGACCCCGTTATTTACCACAACATGGGTGGACCCGGAGGACATTATACTAAGTGAAATAATCCAGACACAAAAAGAAAAATATTACATGATCTCACTTACATGTGGCATTTTTAAAAGAGCTCAAATACACAGAGATAGAGAATGAAACAGTGGTTACCCTGCTTGGTGGCGGGGAAAGGAAATGAGGCATGGTAGGTCAAAAGATACCAAGTAGCAGATATGTACTATGAAAAGCCTCCACATCAGCCAGGCGCGGTAGCTCACACATGTAATCCCAGCATTTTGGGAGGCCGAGGCAGATGGATCACGAGGTCAGGAGTTAGAGACCAGCCTGGCCACCATGGTGAAACCCTGTTTCTTCTAAAAATATCCAAAAAATTAGCGGGTCATGGTGGTGGGTGCCTGTAATCCCAGCTACTCGGGAGGCTAAGGCAGGAGAATTGCTTGACCTGAGAGGCAAAGGTTGCAGTGAGCTGAGGCCGTGCCATTGCACTCCAGTCTGGGCGACAGAGTGAGACTCCATTTCTAAATAATAAGTAAATAAATATATAAATATATAAATAAATAAAGGCCAGGTTTGGTGGCTCACGCCTGTAATCCCAGCACTTTGGGAGGCTGAGGCGGGTGGATCACAAGGTCAAGAGATGGCGACCATCCTGGCCAACATGGTGAAACCCTGTCTCTACTAAAAATACAAAAATTAGCTGGGTGTGGTGGCACACGCTTGTAATCCCAGCTACTTGGGAGACTGAGGCAGGAGACTCGCTTCAACCCGGGAGGCAGATTGCAGTGAGTCAAGATTGTGCCACTGCATTCCAGCCTGGCGACAGAGTGAGACTCTCTGAAAATAAATAAATAAAAAGAAAAGTCTCCACATCTAAGGTCCAACATGAAGACTAAAGTAAAAAAAGTATCATATTGGGAATTTTTGTGAAATAAGTAGATTTTAGCTGCCTTTGTCACAAAAAAGTATTTGAGATGATAAGATATGTTAATCTGCTTCATAAATGTAACCATATTACTATTTATGTGTATCCCATAACATTGTGCTGTAAACCTCAAATATATACAATTTAAAAAATTTTTTGGCTGGGCATGGTGGCTCATGCCTATAATCCCAGCACTTTGGGAGGCTGAGGCAGGCAGATCACCTGAGGTCAGAAGTTCAAGGCCAGCCTGGTCAATATGGCAAAACCTCATCTCTTCTAAAAATACAAAATTAGCCAGGTGTGGCATGGCCCGCCTATAATCCCAGCTACTCAGGAAGCTGAGGCAGGAGAATCATTTGAACCCAGGAGATGGAGGTTGCAGTGAGCCAAGATCACTCCACTGCACCCCAGCCTGGGCAACAAGAGTAAAACTCCATCTCAAAAAAAAAAAGAAAAAAGAATTTTTTTAAATGACCTCTCCCAAATTTTCATGACTTGACTTCATCTGGGCTCTCATATTCCTGGGCTCCCCTCTTCATAGCACTTACCGTTGGGCTGTAAATATTCATTTACCTGTTGCCTCCCTCATTGGACTGTAAAATTCTTGAGGCAGAGCCAGTAACTTATAACTATTTATCCTTCTCAAGCCTAGGACAGTGACTGAGACCCAAAATTGAAACTCAGTGATTATTGGCTGACAGGTTGAATGATGATGTGTGAGATTCTGAATCAAGCCTGAGGCAGGCAATCTTTCGGTCTTGATAACATCTGGATCTGAATGAATCTAGGGGAAAGTCTAGTTGAGCTCCATTCCCCTGTGACCTGCAGAGGCAGGAGTCCCAGCTTGACTGGGCAGGGAAGGCCATTTAATTGAAAATACGAATAACCAATAAATATATGAAAATATTTTCTTAATCTTACTAAGTAAGCAGGGAAAGACAAATTAAAATAATGAAATACCAATTTTTATTCATCAGATTGGCCAAAACTAAAGTCTGAAAATTTAAAGTGTCCATATCGCTGTGTGTAAATGAGAAGCTTGAACCTGTTGACAGAGGTGTGAATTGGGCAGCTTTTTGAAAAGAATGATTTAGCAGTATCTATTACAATGAAACACGTGGCTATGTTTGCCTCAGTAGGTTTACCTCCAGGTGTGTATCCTAAAGAAATACTCAGAAATGTACCTCCAAGAGACACGTACACGAAAGTTCCCTTACACATTCTTTGTAAAAGTAAAACACGATCTCAATGCTCATTAATAAGGAAAAGGTTTAATTCACCACAACTCATAAATACAGTGAAATTCTCTGTAAAGTGGAATAGATTTATGTGTCATGGAAGGCTCACCGAAAAGCATTTTAAGATTTAAAAAAAAGGTTAAAAAAATGTGCAGAATTATGCTTCTTTCTTTCTTTCTCTCTCTCTCTCTCTCTCTTTCTTTCTTTCTTTCTTTCAAGACAGTTTCACTCTTGTTGCCCAAGCTGGAGTGCAGTGGCACAATCTCAGCTAACCACAACCTCCGCCTCCCAGGTTCAAGCGATTCTCCTGCCTCAGCCTCCCAAGTAGCTGGAATTACAGGCATGTGCCACCGTGCCTGGCTAATTTTGTATTTTTTGAAGAAATGGGATTTCATTGTGTTAGTCAGGCTGGTCTCGAACTTCTGACCTCAGGTGATCCATCTGCCTTGGCCTCGGAAAGTGCTGGGATTACAGAGGTGAGCCACCATGCCCAGCCTAATGCCTTTTTTTTTTTTTTTTTTCATAGAGAAAAGTCTAGGGGATTCACTGCCCAGCAGGCCAGCCTGACTATCTGGGAATAACCATCACCCAGAGTGTAATTTCTTTGAAGCTAATGACCCAAGTCTTTCACATTTTATACTGTCACAGCACGCACAAAACCTGCTATATAATAAACACTAAACAAATTACTATGAAAAGCAAGAAGGACATAAGAGGGAAAGAATTGAATAAACGGATTCCATGGGCAATCCTAGCACCTGAGGTCTGATTAAAGAAAGGAAAAAGGGCCGGGCTTGGTGGCTCAAGCCTCTAATCCCAGCACTTTGGGAGGCCGAGGCGGGTGGATCACGAGGTCAAGAAACTGAGACCATCCTGGTCAACATGGCGAAACCCCGTCTCTACTAAAAATACAAAAAAATCAGTTGGGCACGGTGGCGCGTGCCTGTAATCCCAGCTACTCAGGAGGCTGAGGCAGGAGAATTGCCTGAACCCAGGGGGCAGAGGTTGCGGTGAGCCGAGATCGCGCCATTGCACTCCAGCCTGGGGAACAACAGCGAAACTCCATCTCAAAAAAAAGAAAAAAAAAAAAAAAAGAAAAGAAAGGAAAAGAAGCTTTTATGGGTCTTCATATTGACAAAGCTTTAGTGGAACACTCTTTTGGTGGGTTTTCAAGGAATCAGAACTCTTAGGCAGAAAACAGAAAAATACAGACATAAAGGAGAGGCCTAAATATTTATATATTTAGCATAGCATTGGGAAAAAGTCTTTTCAGAACTGCGCTCACGCCTTATTCCACCATGTTCTGAACAAGGCCTCTTATCCAAAGTTGTTTCTCACTTCAGACAGCAGGTGGCAGCAGAATCAAGCTTTCTGGTTGTAGAAAGTTTTGGAGCCAGTCGGCTGTCTAAAGCTTCAAATGATTTTCGGGGGAGAAGCAGCTTTTGAGTAAAAATCTTTAATCTAAAAATCCAAACTCAACACAAGAACAAAAACAAAACAGAGTGAAGAACTGGTGCCATTGGCCCCTGCCCCGACAGATCCTGACGTTATTCCCTGCCCGCCATCTACAGAGCCACACCTCGTCCTTCTAAGAAATTCTGGGATTTCTACTGGCAGAGGCCAGGAAAGGAACCAAGGTTCCTTTCTGACATGTCCTGTTCTGACGTTGTCCTTGTCACTTGTGGAAGCTGGTTCACGAGGAAGCTGGCTGTGGTCAAGGCTGGGCTCACTGGAGAGGTCAGCCCAAATTCAGAACACATTTATGGATAAAGAAAGGATTTCTTAAAAGGGGTCTTTGCAGGCAATAAAAAGAAATATAGTACTGATAAATGCCACAATGTGGATGAACCTCAAAACCATCATGTTAGGTCAAAGAAGCCAGTCACAAAAGACCACATAACACATGAAATCATTTATAGGAGATCTTCAGAATAGGCAAATCCGGAGACAGAAAATAGATTAGTGGTTGTCTGAGTCTGGGGAGGTGGTGAATGGGGAATGACTGCTAATGAGTACACAGTTTCTTTGTGGAGTGATGAAAATATTCTAAAATTAGATTATGGTGATGATGTGCAATTCTTTTTTTTTTTTCCTTCATATGAGCTGTGGCTTTGTTGTAGCAATTCTTTAAATACACGTGAAAACACTGAGTTGTATGCTTTAAATGGGTGGAGTTTATGGTATGTAAGTTATCTCAAAAAAGTTATTTAAAAAAAGGAAAAAAATGGCTGAGTAGGGTGGCTCATACCTGCAATCCCAGCACTTTGGGAGGCTGAGGCTGGAGGATTGCTTGAAACCAGGATTTCAAGACCAGCATGGACAACTTAGTGAGACTCCCATCTCTACAAAATATAAACACTAGCCAGGCATGGAGGCACGTGCTTGTATTCCTGGCTACTCTGGAGGCTGACGCAAGAGGATTGCTTGAGCCCAGGAGTTCAAACACACAGTGAGCTATGATGGTGCCACTGCACTCCAGCCTGAGGTAACTATTCATTGGCGAGGGGTGGGGAAGTGGGGGGGGGGAGAGAGAGAGAGAGAGAGAGAAAGAGAGAAAGTGTATGCAATTACTACAGAAAAGAATTGGAGACTGGTTAGAGATATGACCTGGTACATTGATGAATTTTACTTTTTGATCAGATTGTGATATGATGGTGGCACAATATGCTTCCTGATTTGGTTACACACACTTCCTATCCCTAAGAACTGCAAATACTTGCCTTAAAGAGTAAAGAGTGGGAGAGTGGATGAGGTGTGTGGTGTTGCCATCTCACTTTTTTTTTTTTTTGGAGACGGAGTCTTGCTCTGTCGCCAGGCTGGAGTGCAGTGGCAAGATCTCAGCTCACTGCAACCTCCACTTCCTGGGTTCAAACGATTCTCCTGCCTCAGCCTCCCAGGTAGCTGAGACTACAGGCATGTGCCACCATACCCAGCTAATTTTTGTATTTTTTTTTTTTAGTGGAGATGGGGTTTCACCATTTGGCCAGGATGGTCTCAAACTCCTGACCTCATGATCCACCCACCTCAGCCTCCCAAAGTGCTGGGATTACAGATGTGAGCCACTGCGCCTGGCTGCCATCTCACTTTTTCGGGGGATGGTGCTCTCCCTGGAAAGAAGGCAGTAACAGGCCAGTGGAATAGCAGACATCTGAAGTCACATAGACCTGGCTTCAAATTTCAGTTCTTCCTCTTATTAGCTCTGAGCCCTCAGTTTCTTTTCCACAGCCACATATCAAAGTTAAGTAAGAATTATGTAACATAAAATATGAAAGTGCTCAGCCCACAGTAAACAGCATTTATGTGATACCCCTGGAATGTCCATCCTGACCAGTAAGATGACATTTTATCTTAAAACACAGCTGTGTCATATTTTGCTATTGGTGCAACTCTAAAGATCTTCTCCACTGCCCTCTGCCCCACCCCAAGTCCATTTGCCATCAACAATCTTACTAACTAATACTTTTTATAACCATGAGAAGCCCCTGAGAATGGAAGAATAAGCCAATAGCATTATTGTGTTGGGAAAAATCTGAGTTGGAGGGACCCCATCTCCTTGCTACCAGAAACACAGGACTAGAACCAGTAATACACACCAAGAATAAAAGCCTGGATTGGATAACAACAGTGCAGGGGAAACTGTCCCCATAAGGACAGCTTTTTTGTTATTTTTTATTTATTTATTTATTTTGAGACAGAGTTTCACTTTTGTTACCCAGGCTGGAGTGCAATGGCGTGATCTCGGCTCACCACAACCTCCGCCTCCTGGGTTCAAGCAATTTTCCTGCCTCAGCCTCCCGAGTTAGCTGGGACTACAGGCGTGCGCCACTATGCCCAGCTAATATTTGAATTTTTTTAGTAAAGACGGGGTTTCACCATGTTGACCAGGATGGTCTCGATCTCTTGACCTCGTGATCCACCTGCCTCAGCCTCCCAAAGTGCTGGGATTTTAGGCGTGAGCCACCGCGCCCGGCCAGAACAGCTTTTATATACAAAAACTTAGGTATTTTAATCAGAAACATTTCTAGAAACTATGGAATATTAGGGAAAAAAGTCAACACATTAGCCAACATTGTACTTTACAATTATGCAAATTTTAAACTCCATAGGAACCTCCTAGTAGTTTTAGGGGGAAATAATACTCTGTGCATAGCATAATAGGTAAGAAAATGAGTTAAAGGGCCAGATGTGGTGGCTCACGCCTGTAATTCCAGCATTTTGGGAGGCCAAGGTGAGTGGATTACTGAGGTCAGGCACTCAAGACCAGCCTGACCAACATGGTGAAGCCCCATCTCTCCTAAAAATACAAAATTAGCTGGGCGTGGTGGCATGTGCCTGTAATCCCAGCTGCTTGGGAGGCTGAGGCAGGAGAATTGCTTGAAGGTGGAAGTTGCGGCCAGGAGAGGTGGCTCACGCCTGTAATCCCAGCACTTTGGGAGGCCAAGGCTGGTGGATCACGAGGTCAAGAGATCGAGACCATCCTGGTCAACATGGTGAAACCCCGTCTCTACTAAAAAAATACAAAAAATTAGCTGGGCATGGTGGTGCGTGCCTGTAATCCCACCTACTCAGGAGGCTGAGGCAGGAGAATTGCCTGAACCCAGTAGGCGGAGGTTGCAGTGAGCCGAGATCGCTCCATTGCACTCCAGCCTGGGTAACAAGAGCGAAACTCCATCTCAAAAAAAAAATAAATAAAAGAAGAAGGTGGAGGTTGCAGTGAGCAGAGATTACATCATTACACTGCAGCCTGGGCAAGAAGAATAAAAACTCCGCCTAAAAAAAAAAAAAATGAGCTAAGGAGCTAAGCTGCCTTATTTCATCCCTCGGCTCTGTCTCCTGTGAAACCAGGGCAACTATTTAACCCCTCCATACCTGAGTTTCATCATGTATAAAATGAAGGGAATAATATTACTTAGCTTATGAGGCCCTTATAAGGATTCTAACAATTAATCGAAAGTGCTCAGGACAGTGTTTGGCATACAGCAAGCACTCGATAAATCCATTCATTCAATGAATGTTTATTAAATATAGTTGTGGCTGCTGTTTTAGCTGATGAGAATACTAAAGTCAACGAAACAGATGAAACCCCTGCTCTAGTGGAGCTTTCTTCCTGGGGGGAGGAGGCCAACAACAAGGAATACATTCAGAGGGAGAGCAATGGAGTGAATTGGGTTCCTTCTCCTCCCAAGTTCATATATTGAAGCCCTAACTGCCAGTGTGATGGGATCTGGAGTGGGGGCATTTGGGAAATGGATTTAGAAGAGGTTATGAAGGTGGGGGGACTCGTAATGGGATTAGTGCCCTTTTAAGAAGAGAAAGAGCCAGGTGCAGTGACCCATGCCTGTAATCTCAGGACTTTAAGAGGCCAAAGCAGGAGGAGGATCGCTTGAGCCTAGGAGTTTGAGACCAGCCTGGGCAACAAGGTGAGACCCCCATCTCTATTAAAAAAAAAAAAAAATAGCGCAGTTTGGTGGCATGCATCTGTAGTTTCAGCTACTTGGAAGGCTGAGGTGGGAGGTTGAGGCTGCAGCGAGCCATGGTTTGCACCACTGTACTCCCAGCATGGGTGACAGAGCAAGACTCTGTCTCAAAATAAAAGAAGAAACAAAAGAGAGGAAGAGACACCAGGGCTCTCTCTAGGTCCTGTGAGGACACAGCAAGAAGGCAGCTGACTGCAAGCCAGGAAGAGAGCCCTTACCAGGAACTAAAGCGTCAGCACCTTTATCTTGGACTTCCCGACCTACAGAACTGTGAGAACTAAATGTTGTTTAACAGACATTTTGTCTATGGTATTTTGTCTGTTGTTGATATTTTGGTTTTGGTGTGTTGGTATATTTTAGTTTGTTGGTGTTTTGCTATCAGCAACCTCACAGACTAATACAGATTTATATGTAAACATATCTTAGAATAGGAACTTTGTAGAAGCCACATAGCTGGTTTTACTGATACAAAGAGCCCTAAGCTACAGTATAATGCGGGGGGAAAAGCCTACATTCCCCTTTTGGCAATGGTACCCGCTCTCCACAGAGCAGCCTTGGAAAAGCCACTTGACTCTATCTTAGATTCCGGCATCTGTAAAATGATGAACTAGATGCCACCCAAAATTTTAGATTCTGTCCATCTTATGGTTGGAGTAACAGTCTACCTTCTAGGTCAATTACACACAGGTATGCTAATGCTTAGGGTGGCAGAGAGGGCGTCCCGCAGGTAGACACTGATTATCCATCCTAACTGTAAGTTTCAAATGGAAAATTAATTAAATCTCTAAATTTGGATTTGGCTTCCTATTTAGCAATGTTTCCTTCCTGGAAAAGAAATAGGATGTGTCAGACAGAACAGCCCCTTCTGATCATTTTTTTTTCCTTCTTCCTTGCATTATTGTTAGCTCTGACTGTGCAGTTCTTCTGGAGTCTCTTCCTTTTCAGATAACAGCCTAGAAAAAAAGGAGCTTATGGTTTCCCTGAGGTTCTTTTCTGATAAATGGCTGACATTTGATTGAGCCATTCTCATTTCATTTATTTTTCACTTTCACAGAAAAACTGTAGTGAGTATAATAGCACAAGGTAATAATTTTAAAATTATTTTGACATTTTATAAAATTTGATTCTTTCTGCTTCTCTCACCTCTGAAAGATGTTACGGGGGTGTCTTGGATGCAAAGATTCATTCAAGTTCTTTTGCTCTTGGATTCTCCATATTCTCTGAGGAAGTGACTGCCTCTTATCACAGGAAGCATCTTATCACTTTCATCCTTTGATCCCTAGGTGCCTTTCACTACCAGATACACTAAAGGAAACAAAAATCTCCTCTTAGCTCCCTGGTGCAGTGGAATTGAGGCATAACCACAAAGAATTCAGAGTACATCACATAATGGAACTGTCAGGAGGCTTGTGATGGCAGAAATACATTTTCCTGGTGATGAGATGAGAAGAATCTTCATATAACCAGCAGATATGTTATTGTCACCTCTGAACAATGCTTTTTATAGTAGACCATTTCTCAAAAAGGAAATAGAAATGAGATTTTTAAAAGAGAAAAAATATGTTCGATCTCATTATTAAGATAAATGCAATTACAAATTATAAGAAGACTTAATAGATTGGCAAAAAGAAAAATGAACAATCTTCTCTGGCATTCTTTTTTTTTTTAAGACTGAGCTTTGTGGCCCAGCGTGGTGGCTCAAGCCTGTAATCCCAGCACTTTGGGAGGCCGAGGCGGGTGGATCACGAGGTCAAGAGATAGAGACCATCCTGGTCAACATGGTAAAACCCTGTCTCTACTAAAAATACAAAAATTAGCTGGGCATGGTGGTGCGTGCCTGTAATCCCAGCTACTCAGGAGGCTGAGGCAGGAGAATTGCCTGAACCCAGGAGACTGAGGTTGCGGTGAGCCGAGATCGCGCCATTGCACTCCAGCCTGGGTAACAAGAGCGAAACTCCATCTCAAAAAAAAAAAGAAAAAAAAAAAAAAAGACCGAGCTTTGCTTTTTTGCACACGCTGGAAGGCTGGAGTGCAGTGGCAAGATCTTGGCTCACTGCAACCTCCGCCCTCTGGTTTCAAGCGATTCTTCTGCTTCAGCCTCCCGAATAGCTGGGATTACAGGCACCCACCACCATGCCCGGCTAATTTTTGTATTTTTAGTAGAGATGGGTTTTCATCATGTTGGCCAGGCTGGTTGCAAACTCCTGAACTCAGGATCTGCCTGCCTCAGCCTCGGGAGTATAATTTGCTGTATGGAGGACAATTTGACAGTATCTATCGGATTTTATAGTGCACAGAGCCTTGGAGTCAGTAATTTTCCTTTTAGGAACTTATCCCACAGATATTCTAGATGTGCTCAAAGATGTAGGTCCAAAGATGTTATTGCAGTATTATTTTTAAGAGCAAAAAACCAGTCCATGGGGAAGACCAGTTCGATAAGTTAATATATTCATATAATGGAATACTATCAGAGAACAATGTATTGTATTTCCACAATGTATTGTTAGGGGGAAAGGTGCAGAAAGTTATGTAAGGAGTTTCATTTGTTTAATATACAATTAGTGACACCGGTTACATCTGGGGAGGAAAATTAGGACACCGTTTTTATGTTGTACACCCTTATCTTTCATTATATCTCTTTTTAAAACTTTGGTACTATTTGTGTGTATTGTGTATATTAAAACTTAATTTAAATTTCAACAACCATCAGAGTGATGCCAAAAACCCCATAGAAATGCTAGTTTACATTCATTAAATGTTGCTATATGTCAGGTACTGATTTTTCAATCACAATCTTGTAAGATATGTACTATTATCCCCATTTCACAGGGGGAAAATTGTGGTAGAGAGAGGCTGAATAAATTCATACCGAATCAGTAGCAGAGCTCAGATTTGAACCCAGGCAGCCTGGGTCCAGGGACCCACAGTGCTATATTGCTCTGAGATCGCAGACCTTCATGATGAACTCTTAATTATAGTGCAGCCAATAGGAAACTCAGATAGACTCAGATGTGCAAGAAATATCTCACTTCTTTTTTTTTGGTGAGACAGAGTCACACTCTGTTGCCCAGGCTATAGTACAGTGGTGCAATCTCGGCTTACCACAACCTCCGCCTCCCAGGTTCAGGCAATTCTCCTGCCTCAGCCTCCCAAGTAGCTGGGACTACAGGCATGCACCACCATGCCTGGCTAAGTTTTTTGTATTTTTAGTAGAGACGGAGTTTCACAGTGTTGGCCAGGCTGGTTTCGAACTCCTGACCTTGTGATCCACCCGTCTTGGCCTCCTAAAGTGTTAAGATTACAGGCGTGAGCCACCACACCTGGCCATATCTCACATCTTCATTTGCTTTTTACCTACTTAAATCTGACTGAGTCCTCATCCAGCTTGATTGGCAGAAATTATAATCTCAGTCACTATTTGGACTCCCCGCTGCAAGGGTTTTGCAGGGTCCTGGAGTCTTATACGGCACCAAAGCCTGGCAGAGATCCGGCCAGTTGTCAGTACACACTGGTTTCCGCAGACATGTTCATTGCAGTCCAGTACTCCTGCAGCCATATGTAGTCCTACTCACCCTCACCCATAGACTGAAAACTTCTTTATATTCTTGGGAAATTTCTCCTTTCCTTTTCCTGCTGCCTTCAAAGACATTGTTAATACTATCTTCATTGAGTTCAGGTTTTATCTACAGACAGCTAGATCATTCTGCAAAATACCTCTAAAGTGAGAAACTACTAAGGGCCTATCTAAGTCACTTAGATAAAAGGGATAGGGAAAGTATAGGAAGTAGACAAAGAAATTGATATTTCAATAGATTATTCTGCCACAGAGTCATAGCCATGAAAAACAGAATAACTTTGGAATTGGAACTTACCTCCAATTTCAAGTTTCCCTCTGCGTGTTTGGACGTGTGTGTTATGGATGATGATTGTAATAAATAAACTATGCCTTCTATTGGTAGCAGGTTTTGACTGAGATACAGGACAGTTAACAACTGCAGTTCGAATGCAAAGGCAGAGTATACTTTGCATAAGGAACAAAGAACTGATGGGGAAACAAGGACAGTCTCCCTTTACACCTTAAAAATCCTCAAATAACCTGGCTTCTGCTCAGCTAACTGATACATAAGTGCAGAAAGAAAGACAAGATTGGAATCCAAGGAAGGAAGTGTTAGAATCCAATGGCCTGGAATCAAAGAGAATATATTTAAATGGAAACCAGGTTGATAATACCAAAACTTTGGGATGCCGAGAGTAGGCAGGAAAAAGATGTAAGATCTAAGCATAGGATATTTCGAATATAGGAGCTTGGATAAGAAAGGTCTGTCTCAAATTCCATCTGCCACCAGTGAAAGCAGAAAGGAAATATGTAATGAGAGCCAAGCAATGGGGAAATAGTCCAAGATGGGTGTGCCTCCTGTGTGTTTAGTAATCACGTCCAGCTCAGCAAATCTGTTTCCTTATTCCTTGAGCTACTGTCCATTTTAATGAACAGAGAACATTCGATCTCAAGCAGCTTCAGATACTCAATTTTCCCCCAGCCTTTGTCTAGGTTTTATAGAGGAAAAGGTATAGCTTCAGTACTGATTATTTGCTTGTGAGAGCTCTTAGGCAGCTAATTCCTGGTCCTTTGCTCCACCTAGTGGATTTCCAGGCTAGAAAGGCTCTGGCCTTTCTAGTGATCAGAAGGGTGTACATTTGCAAAGAAATGAGGCTGGATTATCGTCAGTTTCCGGATTATTGTCAGTTTCTTTACTGACGATACCCTATTCCATCCCAATGTGTCCTTGTTTGAATTGATTGAAATCTTTCATTTATTTCCATTAATGCCAAATGTGTAACTGTGAGTCATCAGAATCTAATGCATTCCTTTTCTCTCTCTCTTTTTTTTTTTTTGCCAATCAGTTTGAGCTTATAAGGTTGCTCAGGGTAGCCTTGAACTCATGACCTCGCCATCGCAAGCGCCATGACCTCCGGCGGGAGCCACTTTGGACCCCCTTTTCTCTCTTCTTAATATACAAATAACATTATGTAATCAGGAGACCCATATCAGCACAGGAAAGCATATTCCACTCATAATTATATCCTCTGAGGGCCAAACTCAATCAAATCGCCACAGGGTCATTTAATTAAACAATGACCTACCTACTTAACACATCGGGGACTCCTTTGAACAATAATTGGTTAAAGAGTCATAGGACTCTTTCTCAAGAAGTTTCACATCCAATTATAAAAACAGATGAAAGAACATTCAGGGCAATGCTGAAAATTTTGAGGTAGAAGAGAATTCAGAGCTGACTCTTACACACTATTTATATATGGAGATAAAATTAGTGTTAATGTAGGTTTAAGCCATTAGAGTTACAACATAAATTTGACAATCTATGTTTACTTGCTGGCTGACCATGCCCCTGTCAGTTACCAGCCTTAACATCAAAGCATTATTCTTTATTTCTTACCTATATTTCATACTTAATTTTTGTTATAGGTTGAATTGTGTCCCCCAAGTATTCATTCATATGTTAAAGTGCTGATCCTCAGTCCCTCAGAATGTGACCTTATTTAGAGATAGGGTCTTTATAAAGTAATCAAATTAAAATGAGGTGATTAGAGCATCTCTACTCCAATATGACTGGTATCCTTATGAAAAGGGGAAATTTGGAGACAGATGCACGCCAAAGAAGAACACCATATGAAGATGAAGATGGCCCTCTACAAGCCAAGGAGAGGGGCCTGGAACAGATTCCTTCCTCATCTCCCTCAGAAAGAAACAACCCTGCCAATAGCTTGATCTTGAATTCCCAGCCTCCAGAAGTGTGAGAAGATTAATTTCTGCTGCTTAAGCCACCCAGTTTGAAGAACTTTTTATGGCAGCCCTAGTGAATTAATGCAATTGCCTCTGGCAAATGAATAAGAAGCTCACTGCAAAAATGAAATTAATCCACTGAGTGCTAGAGTTGGATGGGATCTTGGAAAACACATTGCTCAATCCTCTTGTTTTGAAATAAATGCCCAAGGTCACACAGCAAGTTGGTGACTTAGTCACCCTTTTAGCTCAACTTTCAGTTCATCAGTGTTCTATCACAGTCTGCCAACTATTTCAAAGATGGTGGCAAAATCAGCCAATGATGGTGCTTAGATCCAAAACTTTGTTGCAAAGAATTTTTCGGGGGACTATATGCAAATCTAGGTCCTTCCTAAATATTTGCTAGTGGAAACATGTGCTAAATGGGAGCATGTGCTAAATAGGATACCTGCCAGAAAACTGATACCCAGCAGAATAGCTAGACAGGTCACTTAACCTCTGGCTGGGCCCATAAGCTCCATCATCCCTCCAGACAAGCACTTGGTTGTGGTATAGATCTGGCTCTGGTTGGAAGGCTGCCCCATCCCACTGAGGATGATTCACCAGAGTGACTCAATCATCTATGGGTCAGAAATTCAGGTGCATGTGAGCAGGGTGGGGGCTAAGGGAAAGAGAGTCCGAGTAATGCTTTACAGTGGGTGTGGGGACTTGTTATAATAGTAGGCACGCTGTTGATTAAAGTACATGACAGAAGTAATTGCCAGAGATCCCAAACCAGCCATCACCTAGGATTACAGAGAGGTATCTAATATCAGACAGAAAGCCTAGATTCAACTCTGCAGCAGAGGCCTTTGAAAAGTCTCCAGAAGGAATTGGCACTTAATCAATGCAATCATTATTACAGCACATGGCTACTGCAGCTTCAGGCCCTCTTGCAACCACCGAACTGCAAAAGAGAATATGTCGGTATAATTTTTACCATCAATAACATTTGATTCACAGTGTCAGACTATATAGGAGTGAACATATTTTCACATTTATGTATTTTAGAAAAACAGGTTCACTGTCAATAAGAATTCAGTCTTGTATTAATGATAGTATAAACAGGAGGGGCATTTTCCCTTTACAGAGGCTTAATCAGCATTAATTTTGATAGAGAGGAAAGTAAAATCTACAGCAGGCTGCTAAGCATTTGTTTTTCACTGATTCTTCTTCTCAACCCTCCATTTAATACTGGGGGGCGTATGACTGTTTATCACTTGCTGACATATGCAAGGCTCACATGCTCCTTGTAATTAAGGAACAAAGAAATGTTCACTTTGCTCTTGGTCTTGCTTCATAAAGTGTTACCACTGGTCATCAAATTGGATGTTTAAAAGAGAACATACCTCTCTCGGAGAGTAGACACGATTTTTAGGCCTATGTCTTCTTTTCTTTTCCCAGCAGGAGTTCGTAGTTAACTTTCTACCACTCTGTAAAGGCAATTAGAAAAAAAGAAAAAGCCCAGGTTTCCCTTTCGGCATCTTACGGAAGTCTTTCATGCATAATGGATGAGAGAAAATGGGGAGAAAGAAAAGAAACATCCTGAAATTTAAGGACCCATAAATGTTTTCTTAGATGATGGTAATCTATTCCAGTGTTTTTCAAAGGATATTCCCAAATTACCTGCTTCAAGATAACCTGCATTGTTGACCATGCAGATTGCCAGGTCTCAATATTAGACCTGGATCAGAATTGATGGGACTAGGACCCTGGGATCTACATTGTTAGCAAGTGTCTCTGGGGATTCCTGTACACAGTGAAATGAAGCCTAGGTCTAAACATTGCTGTGCTCAATCTCTTGCTCCCTAGACCTCTGCCTTGTTCAATCAAGTCTCTCATCTTTAAATGCCTTTTGTATGCAAATGGCTCTCAAATTTATATCTGCAGCCTCTTCCTTAAAACTCCAGAATCCTATATCCAACCGCCTGACTGACATTTAATAGGCATATTCGAAATCAAACTCTTGAATTTTCTCTCCAAACTTGTCCTTCCTCATCTCCATAAATAGCATCATGACTATCACAAAACCTTGAAGTCACTCTTGACTCCATCCTCAGCATCTTCCTCACTTTCTCTCATATTCACTTCCAATCCTTCAGAGTACTGTCAGCTCTACTTTCAAAATATGCCCCAAATCTTCCTCTATCTTGAAGACTAGATAGGAGGCTGCTATCAAAATATGACAGCATGCCTTCTGTATCAGCCAGAGTTCAGTTGCAGATAAGAGACGCCATTCTAGCTATTTGAAGCAGAAAGGGATTCAAGACAGTTGTGGTAGATTGATGCTACAAAAATCCTCCCTGTTTCACACACCTTTTTGCAATGGGGCTTTGCCACAACTCCCATAAAGAGATGAAGTCTATGTTTCCTTGTAAATCTGGGCTAGCCCTCTGTTTAATTTTGACCAATGGAATGAGGCAGAAGTGATGCTATGTCACTTCCAGACATAGTCTTAAGAGGCTCTGCGGCTCCCCCTCTTACCCTCTTAGAAGGCAGCCGTCCTATCAGGAAGTTCAGGCTAGATTACTGATGAGAGACCACAGGAGAGAGAGGGCTCAGCCTTTCAAGGCATCCCTGTCAACATCCCAGACATGTGAGGGAAACAATGTAGAGCCACTGACAGCTGAATACATCCACATATGTGGGGCCAGGCAGGATCAGCAGAAGAATTGCCCAGCCAAACTAAGTTTTGGGGGTGCCTATTACATAGTAAGAGACAACTGAAATGTCACTAAATTTAGGGATTACAAAACCATTGGAGTTTGGTGGGCCAGGCTGTAAATGTGGCCTCCAGGAATGACTCACAGAGTAATATTGCAGACTGGCCTGTTAGAAGAATCACTGCTCTGCCATAGTCTAGAAGCTAAGGATCAAGAAGCCATCAATCATTTTCTGGCTTCAGAAACACACTATCTTAGTCATGCTCTGAATATCGGGAAGTCTCTACAAGTTCTGTCAGCTCTAGAATCAGACCACATAGCCATTTTAGATAGCAAAATGGATAAAGTGCTGTGACTACCTTTTCCCCACTAACGTTTGTTCTGAAATCAAGACTTATGCAAATGAATATAACTAGCAAAAAGTAAATTATATATCAACCCCTAGCTGCGAGAGAATCTGCGACCTGTAACTTTTAGCTTTTTGATTATTTGAGGCAGGGCCTTTCTCTGTTGCCTAGTCTGGGGTGCAGTGGTACAAGCGTGGCTCACTGCAGCCTTGACCTTGTGGGCTCAGGCTATCCTCCCACCTCAGCCTCCCATGTAGCTGGGACCACAAGTGTGTGTCACCACGCCCAACTAATCTCTTGATTTTTTTGTAGAGACTGGTTCTCACTTTGTTGCCCAGGCTGGTCTTGAACTCCTGGGCTCAAGCAATCCTCCTGCCTTGGCCTCCCAAAGTGTGGGGTTTACAGGCATGAGTGACTGCCCCAGCTTACTTTTGGTTTTTTGACCTAGGCACTGTGGGAAGGCACAGAAGAAAGACTTTTAAAAAATGCTTTGTTCACTGCATAGCACTCTCAATAGTGTTCACACAAAAGAGATGCTCATTAAATATTTGTTAAATGATTGAACTAAAGTTTGATAAAGCAAAGGCATAATTTAGAAATGACTGTCTCTTGGCTGGGCATGGTAGCTCATGCCTGTAATCTCAGCAATTTGGGAAGCCAAGACGGGCAGATTAATTCAGGCCAGGAGTTTGAGACCAACCTGGGCAACATGGCGAAACCCCGTCTCTGCTAAAATACACAGACACACAAAATTAGCAGGGCATGGTGGCAGTCGCCGGTAATCCCATCTGCTCTGGAGGCTGAGGCACAAGAATCTGGGAAAAAAGAAATGACTGTTTCTATTACCCCAAAGTATGAAATTCTGTATGCCTAAAACTCTGTTTCTGTAATTCCCTTTTATGAATATATTATGGAATATTAAGATTTAGGATTCAGGATTTTTTTCAGCGGACTCTGCCATCTTTACTATCAGTGTACAACCACCCCAAGTCAAACATGCTGGGTCTATTTGTTTTGTTTTGTAATAAATTGTAATTGGAAAAGATGAATTTGGGAGACTGTGAAGAAGCTTTTGAAGGGCAAGCCCTTCAATCATTTCTGCTTCCTATGGCTTTGGCCACCATCTCCCTTTGAGGGCTTGTTCTTCAGGATACTGACAGCTTGATTTCCTTGGGTAATGTCACACAAAGGAAATTAGCTCAGTATGTCTTCTACTGAATTCCATCTGTAGCTCAATGTTTGAAGGCATTGCTGAACATGACTATAGAGCAATTTTGATAAGACAAGGCAATGTTCCAGTCTCTGAGAATATTTTCCCCAAAGAACCATTTTTTAAAATACCACTGAACAGCCTGAAAATCCACCCACACATGAGCAATCTCCTGCAATACACAGAAAGCCTTTCAGGTGTCACAGCCATAATAGCAGGTGGTTCCTTTGGGTAGAAAAATTATGGCAAGAATATAGAGACAGAAAGCAAACTGTTTTGATATTCTGGGTACAACTTTCCCTAAGTGAATCATTCCCATATGCCTACATTTACCATGGGCGCCTGTCCAAAGGAAGTGATTTGTGTGAACGGAGGTGTAGAGATGCATTCTGGTGGGCAAACTTCAATGGTGCCCATATTTAGCAGATCCAATTAATCATCGGCTATTTGTCAACCCATTCCTCTATAAGTCTCAAAATGCAAAATTTGAATATGAATTTGATACCTATTTTTGCTTTCCACAGAACAAATACATAATCTTGTTATGAAGAGTCAGTAGTGCTCATTTAAGGCAAGGCTGCTTCTGACATTCTATATAAATAGATTTTAAAATACAAGCTTATAAGGAAGGCTGAGATTAGAGTAATTTGCAAAAGGCAGTTATTTAATTCACATTTTATGATGAAATATTTGAGACATACAAATAGCTTAAAGAGCTTGTTTACTCTGTTGTACACTTTTGTGGCTTCTAAGATAAAAATCTGGACTAGTAAAAAAGACTGTTTCTAGATAGAACAGCAAAGTTGCAAATTAAGAGTTTGCATAATTTTCTTTCTTTCTGTATAGTGTATAAGACTAGCATTTCTATGGTTTACAGATAAACCAAATCTCCCTTACCGAAAAGAGAGATGTTGTACCCATCCTAATTTAAAACAAAAATCAACTAAGATCTAATAGGAAAAGATGCATACAGGAAGACTACTAATGGAAAACTTTTGTTTTTTAATTTTATTTTAATTTAATTTTTAAAGTTTCGTTTATTTTATTTATTTGAATGGAAGACAACTGCATTGAAAAATAAAAAGAAAACACCATTAAGCTACTTAATTCTGGCCTCTCCAAATCTTAATGTGGTGTCATTTGCTAGCCAGGTGATCACGAAGAAGTTATTTAACCTCTCTGTGCCTCAGTTTCCTGATCTCTTTGGGGAGGATAGGATCCATCAGTTAGGGATCCTACATGTGAAGCACTTAGAACAATTCCTGGCACACAGTAAACTCTCTATCAATGGTAACTAACTTTCTTCTTTACCCTCAACTAGAATGTCAGCTCCATGTGAGGGCAGCGATTTTGTCTTACTTAGTTCTGTATCCCCAGCATCTATTTTGTTCGTAGTAGGCACTGAATAAATATCCGTTGAACAAATTGATTAATGAAAAATAACTGGGCTTTGAGATTGAAAGTCAAAGAAAAATTTTTCTAAGATTTATAGCTAGTGAGGGAAAAAATAGACAGCAGTTTAGAGTCAGGGAGGTAGAAGAAAACCCTAATCTAAGATGCGAAGCCTGATGGAAGTTCAGATTTTTTCAACTCTCTGGGTATTGCAATTAGAATTTTCTTTCTCAATTTCCTATTTATTTCTTGTTCTTCTCATTTTTTGAGACAGGGTCTCATTCTGTCACCCAGGCTGGAATGTAGTGGCACAATCACAGCTCACTGCAGCCTTTGTCTCCTGGCTCAAGTGATCCTCCCACCTCAGCTTCCTGAGTAGCTAGGACTACAGGTACGTGCCACTATACCCAACTAATTTTTATAATTTTTGTAGACACTGGGCCTTGCTTTGTTCCCCAGGCTGGTTTTATATTATTGGCCTCAAGTGATCCTCTGGCCTCAGCCTCTCAAGTGTTGGGATTACAGACGTGAGCCACCATGCCTGGCCTCTTTCTTAATTTGTAAAATGGGAATGACAGCTTCTAAGGTTATCCCAAGGAGTAAATTACAGTGTGTGTGAAAGCTCATAATAAACTGTAAAGGAATATACAAAAACATGATAATGTTAATTTCTATCTCAGTAAGTTTTTCCATTGGATGACAATAAAGGGATTCTTTGAGAGTGCTGGAAAAAGGAATCTTTAGCTAAAGATTTCAGTACTAAAAATATTCAACCCCAGAGGTACCACAGACATAGTCTAATTTTTTCCATCTGTGCAGTTTAGGGTAGATTTGGCATATGCTCAATACCAGGCAAGAAAGAAACTATGGTTTAGGCTGCTTTTAAAGTTTTTTTTTTTTACAAAGGCAGAAAAGGAAACTATTTCCTTTTATAAGCAGGAATGTTAAAATAGGGAAAGCTTTCATCGAGCAATTCACTACTGAATCAAGACTATTTGATCCGTATTCTCACCTACTTCCCCTCACTCCCTATTTGCGTTGTGGTTAAATAGTTGTTGTCTAGATCATGGCTTATATATCATGGTCATTTCCTCACTAAAGGAAAAGAATATAGGTTATTTGCAAGCAGCCACATGTGACTCAGAGGTCAAAAGAGTGTTCTTTTCAGGGCATTCTCTCTAAATTACGAATATTTAAGGACCTGTTTTTCAGAGCCGTTGATTATTTAAAAATTATGGCTTTAAGATTAGACCCCACCCAAGATGCCTCCTCAGAGGCTAAGTTTGAGGCTGAGAAACTAGCTTAAGGAGGAAGTTCAAGTAGCAGAAATGTCATGGCAGGTGAGATGAGACTCACTGCCCCTTCCTTGAACTGCAGGAATGGCAAAATGGAAAAGGGGAAAAAAAAGGCAATGCCCCACTGCAGACTAGAGGCTCCATGAAACCCAAGAAAGTCCAAGAATTTGAAGAACCACAGGGGTTCTTAGGGTAAAGGCAGTAAACTTAATTGCCACGGTCAAGTTGTTAAGTGCATCAAATAAAAGATATAAGAAAGCTAAACTTGATTATACTTTACCATCAGACTCAATCTTATCATTTTATTCTCCTGCTCTGCTTAAAAACTTCAATAACTCAGCTGGCTGTGGTGGCTCACACTCGTAGTTCCAGCACTTTGGGAGGTCGAGGCCAGTGGATCACAAGGTCAGGAGTTTGAGACCAGCCTGGCCAATATACTGAAACTCCCATCTCTGCTAAAAATACAAAAATTAGCCAGGCATGGTGGCACACACCTGTAGTCCCAGCTAGTCGGAAGACTGAGGCAGCAGAATAGCTTGAACCCGGGAGGAGGTTTCAGTGAGCCAAGATCACACCACTGAACTCCAGCCTGGGTGACAGTGTAAGATCTTGTCTCAAAAACAAACAAGAACAAATAAAACAAAACAAAGAAACTTCAATAACTCCACATTGCTACTGGACCAAATATAAACTTACAACGGTATAGACTATTCTTCATAACATAACCCTAACCTTCCTTGTTAACTTCATCTGTAGTTAATTCTTTTTTTAAAAAAAATTTTTAACTTTTGAGACAAGGTCTCACTTTGTCCCCCAGGCTGGAGTGCAGTGGTCCAATCATGCCTCACTGTAGCCTCAGCCTCCTGGGCTCAAGTGATCCTCCCATCCTAGCCTCCCAAGTGCCTGGGACTACAGGCCTGTGCCACCATCCTGGGCTTATTTTTTTGTATTTTTTGGTAGAGATGGGTTTCCCACTGTCTTTCCCAGGCTGGTCTCAAACTCCTGGTCTAAAGCAATCCCAATATGCTGGTATCATAGGCATGGGTCACCATGCCTGGCAGAATTAATTCTTATTACATATCTTGGAAGGTATGGGGGACAACTTAGAACTTCACAAATCAGCAAGATACTTTTAAATCCCCATCAATTTGTTTACATGATTCTCTCTGCTCAAAACGCTTATCCCAGTTGGCAATTCCTAACTGTGCTCCAAAGCCTGCCTCAAGTATCATTTCTTCTCAGTAGCTTTCTCAACTCCCACTCCTGCTACTCAAAATGATTCCTCTTTCATCTCTGAGTCATAGCACTTTAAGCAGTCCTTTGTTAAATCACTTAACTTGATGAATTAGATAGACTCATTGAGTTCTAGCTATCCTTTCTTCAATTTACTGTGTACTCCCTGAAGGCAAGTGTGAGCATGTCATTGTACAATTCTTGCCACACTACTGGAGAATAATACAGGTGTGTTGAATTGAATCAGATATTAAAAGAGGACCAAAGCATAGATGGATCTTTTTGGCCTAGGAATTATACAAGGGGTAGAAGGTGTATCCTAAATCCACATATGTAATTCTGCTTTGGTCTTACCAGAGTGTATGTAATTTGCTTTTATTAAAAAACAGTGTTGGTAGTCCAGGCGAGGTGGCTCATGCCTGTAATCCCAGCACTTTGGGAGGCCAAGGTGGGGGATCACCTGAGGTCCGGAGTTTGAGAACAGCATGACCAACATGGAGAAACCCTGTCTCTACTAAAAGTGCAAATTTAGCCAGGAGTGGTGGTGCATGCCTGTAATCCCAGCTACTCAGGAGGCTGAGGCAGGAGAATTACTTGAACCCAGGAGGAAGAGGTTGCAGTGAGCTGAGATCATGCCAATGCACTCTAGCCTGGCAACAAGAGCCAGACTCTGTCTCAAAAACAAAAAAACAAAAAACAGTGTTGGCTTCACACTCATTCCTATAATCCCGACACTCTGGGAGGCCAAGGTGGTGGAGCACTTGAGGCCAAGAGTTCAAGACCAGGCTGGCCAACATGGCAAAATCCCTTCTACTAAAACTACAAAAATTGGCCAGGCATGGTGGTGAGGGCCTGTATTCCCAGCTACTTGGGGGTGCTGAGGCATGAGAATTGCTTGAACCCGGGAGGCAGAAGTTGCAATGTGCCAAGATCACATCACTGCATGCCAGCTTGGGTGACAGAGTGAGACCCTGTCTCAAAAACAAAACTAAAACAAACAAACAAAACCCCCCATAAACCAGTGTCATTTAGTCAGGTCTGGTGCAGGTCTGTGGTCCTAGGTACAGGGTAGGCTGAGACAGGAGGATCGCTTGAGTCTGGGACTTTGAGGCTTTAGTGAGCTATGAACATACCCTGCACTCCAGCCTGGGCAACAAAGTGAGACCCTGCCTCTAAAGGAAAAAAACCAAAAACCAAAACCACGCTAGCGTCATGAATATATTCTTTAGATAAAATTTTATTAATCAGTTTTCTGTTTAGAATTGGCTTTCCCAAAACCCAGTTAGCCAAAGGTAGCTGAGTAATTTGAAATATTCCCCAGCTGGAACGGAATCCCATTTGGGGCTTGCTTCAATCAGTGCACCTCTGTCTTGCTTTTGCTCTTCAAAGAGACCCTCAGTCAATCATAGCCTTTGAAGGCATGAGCTGAACGGAAACCAGATGACTCTATTGAATTTTAAACTTGCCACAAGTTAACTAAAGAAGTATATATATATTTTCCTCTTATAGATTAAGCCCACGTTGTTCCAGAAAGAACTTGAGGTTGAGGTTAAAACACACACACACACACACACACACACACACACCCCAAAAAACCAAATCCCCAAACAAACTATTTCATACTCATTCCATTGGTTCTTTTGATGGCCTTCTGTCAGTGTTAATGGTTAGTGTGAAAGATTTTTGGAAAAGTTTTCCAGGTGGGAGTAATAGCATTTCCTCAAGCACCTTTTATCTTGATTTGTGGTAAATTTCTCTTTCAATGCCCTCAGGCCACTTATACCCTAAGACCCTGCATGAGTTTATTCAACCTTCAAGTCAGTCACTTCTGCCCTCATCTAGGGCATATAACAATGTAGTTACTTACCCAGCAGGTATCCTGGCTGAGTAAGACCATAAAGAATTCATCTCAGCAGGAGCTTTTGGAGTCAGTCTTCTGTCTGAGCATCTCTGACCGGTTATGCTACCTTAAACAAGTTACTTAACTTCTGTTTCACCTGATTTACCAGTTTCAAAAAACAAAAAAGGAGAATGGTACCTACCTCATAGGTTTATTGTATGGAGTGAATTAAATGTCTAAAGCACTTAGGACAGCATCTGGCATATGGCACATACCTCAGTAGCTGGGACTACAGGTGTGTACTACCACACCTGGCTAATTCTATTTTGTAGAGATGGGTTCCTACTATGTTTCCTTGGCTGGTCTCGAACTCCTGGGCTCAAGTGGTCCTCTCTCCTTGACCTCCCAAACTTTTGGGATTACAGGCATGAGCCACCACGCCTGGCAAGGGGTAGGACATATACATTCTTTAAATCCTTTTAAGCAAGAGCTTGAATTCTAGAATTTTAGAGCTCAAAAGGCTCTCAGGAGTCCATTTACTCAAACCCTGCCTCCAGCTGCATTGTGCTTTAATCACTATACACTGATAATTTTCTGATCTATTTTAATGATGTTTAAGAATGGAGATCTCACAGGATCCTTTTAGATTAAGTGCCTCTTTGGAGGGTTCAGTATTCAATAAACTTTAGCCTTATATTCTGTACTTTAAGTACTATTTCTTTGTATTTTTACATATAAGTGGGTATAATAAAAAATTAAAGAATGGTCATTTTTAGAACAAACCTTATTTACAAAACCACAAGTCAGTCTGCTTTGGTATTGACAAAATCCCTACAACTGAGATATTAAAGAGATACATTTATTTTAGCTTCACATGAAACCAAAATCCAACACTACCCCGTTTTCCTATTCCTGTGTGGCTCTGAGTGCAGCTTTTAAAAAAAAAAAACAAAACAAAGCAAAGCAAAACAACTCTTTCTAATGAACAATGGCTTAAGCAAATTGCTTCTTTAGTTTTTTTCTATTTAAGAATTAGGACAGATTACTCTTCTAAAATTTGCTATTTACAGAGAAAGCCCTAGGGAACAGGATAACTTATTTAGGTTTAGCTCTCATAATACAATATCCATAATGGCTTTAGAAGAATGTAAAGAAATAACATTGGTAAACAATATATATTGATATTTTCTGACAAACTCATTTATCTAACATCATGCTGAGCAATCAAGAGGATTCCTCCATATATTTTAAATTTTAATTTATTCTATTTGCTGATTCACAAAGTCTTGCTCCATATTAAAACAGTTATCACCAATAGAACCTATGAGAACCAGTGCCCATGGAAACCTAACAGCTTGTTTTCCTAATCCTCTATTAAAACTCGGTTGAGCTCGATATATGCATGGCTGAATACTAGGCCTTTATTCAGGAATGTAAAATTAATGGTATCTGGTATCAAGTTGTAAGAAAAACTCCCCCAGATTGGGAGGTAACTGAGTCATATGTGAAAGAATCTTCTCCTGTCTGAATTGAAGAATACACCTACACAGGGCAGAAGAAGGTAGGGGAGAGGAAGTAGAAATAGAAGAAAGGCACAATGCCACTGGCTTCCAACTGAGGTAATTAATTCGAGACAGCAAATAAATACATCAACAAATGCCCCATTTCTGTTTTCTAAAAAAGATCACTGGGAAACTAACAATTTTAAAGTTGATCCATTAATACATTTTTAAATAGAAAAGGGTTTGTATATTATATATCATAATTCCATTCATCTAATACACTCCTCTGCTGAGATATTTAACACATCTTCATCTGTACTCTCTTCTATCTCTGGCAAGTTGCCCCAAAGGAGGACATTTACACCTGAAAATAAAAAGTCACAAAATTGTTTAATGCTCACTACTGGTATAACTCAGAACATGAATTATAAAACTATATGTTAATATTCTTATATAAACCATAGTGTTAGCAGTAATAAGTACAGCCATTAAAGAATGAACTGCAAATAAAATTATCTAATATTATCCATCTGGGACATAAACTTTATTTTTTTGAGACAAGCTCTCTCTTTGTTGCCTAGGCTGGAGTGCCTGGCAGGATTACAGCTCACAATCACTGCTCACTGCGGCCTCAACCTCCAGGGCTCAAGTGATCCTTGTACCTCAGCCTCCTAAGTAGCTGCGACTACAGGTGTGTACTACCACACCTGGCTAATTTTATTTTGTAGAGACGGGTTCCTACTTTGTTGCTTAGGCTGGTCTCGAACTTCTGGGCTCAAGCAATCCTCTCTCCTTGACCTCCCAAACTGTTGGGATTACAGGCATGAGCCACCACGCCTGGCAAACACTTTTTTTTAAGGGGTAGGACATAAACATTCTTTAAATCCTTTTAAGCAAGAGCTTGAATTCTAGAATTTTAGAGCTCAAAAGGCTCTCAGGAGTCCATTTACTCAAACCCTGCCTCCAGCTGCATTGTGCTTTAATCACTATACACTGATAATTTTCTGATCTATTTTAATGATGTTTAAGAATGGAGATCTCACAGGATCCTTTTAGATTAAGTGCCTCTTTGGAGGGTTCAGGGAAAAGTCCTGAATAAGTCTCCTTATCCCTTCAATAAGCAGAGAAGTAGCTGGTGCCATTTTTCTGATTCAGAAAAAAAGCAAGGGTTTGGAGCCAGTTATAATATGAACTACAATCCTTGATACCAGTGGGTTTCAGTCCAAAAGCGGAGCTGTAAACTAAATTTAGGACCAGGTTACAGCAGCCACTACAATAAACAAAAGAATAATCAAAAACTTCACTGAGAAAGAATAGTCAGATTTCATACTGAAGAATGCAGCATGATTCTTCAGGGTATACAGTAAATGATTCAATATACAGTAGAGAATAATGACAAGGTTTATTACTCTGGGCATATATTACATTATAAGTTAAAAGCACTAAATAGAAAATAACTAACCACTAGAATAGTCAATTAACTGCACAAGAAAAGCAAATTTTTTTTTTTTTGAGATGGAGTCTCGCTCTGTTGCCCAGGCTGGAGTGCAGTGGTGCAATCTTGGCTCACTGCAACCTCTGCCTCCTGGGTCCAAGGGATACTCCTGCCTCAGCCTCCCAAGTAGCTGGGACTAAAAGCAAGTGCTACCATGCCCAGCTAATTTTTGTATTTTTAGTAGAGACGGGGTTTCAGCATGTTGGCCAGAGTGGTCTTGAACTCCTGACCTCAGGTGGTTCCCCTGCCTTGGCCTTCCAAAGTGCTGGGATTAGAGACATGAGCCACCATGCTTGGCCAGAAAAGTAGATCTTAAGCTGTCCAGTTATCAGTGTGGACACAAAGAGTACTCAGCAATTCTGGATACCCACTCCATACACGCTGAGATAGAAGCCACATGGTGGAATGAGCAAGGATTTGAAGATTTGGTTTGAATCTAGTGTTCACAACTGCCAGTATACCATGTATGGTTTTACTGCAAATGCATGCAACCATAGACAATATATATTACTGTTTTGTGGATTTTAATTTTTTATAGAATGTTATTATACTATATGTTTTTTTCTAATGTGCTTTTTCACACATTATGTTTTTGAGGTTAATCTATGTTGACTTGTGTAGATTTTGCTCATTTATTTTTACTTCTAGAGAGCATTCCATTTTGTGAATTTTTAAAAATGTTGCAAATACAGCCCACTGTTCATTCCTTCCTCAGCCACCCATCTTGCATAGGTAGCCTAAGGAGACATGCTCAGGGATTTGTAGTGTGACATTGTTGAAATAGTAGAAATAATCAACTGTTTTCCTTGACTGAAGGAGATACTGGAATCTAATCTGGCAAGAAGTTGGCATATATTTGATGCTGGTAGGGATACAGATGTCTATCTTATTATTTTCTATAATCTTTTTGTATTTGAATTGTTTACAATAAAAAACGCTACCCCACTCTCACCCCAAGAATGAATGGTGTTCTGCTCCTGGTAAATGTCATGGAAGAGCTGACAGGAAGAGCTGTAAGGAATTGTGAGGCAAAAATCTAAGTAAAAATTAGAACCCATAAAGGCAAATAGAGGGCTGAAGCCATGTTGCCTCTGAGGGGATTTGCCAATTTCAAGAAATTTGAGCTGAGGTTTCCCAAGCCTCCTCAAGAAAGTTCTGGGAAATCAGGTCTCTATGTGAAGACTAGAGGTCTAGAAAACTCCAGGAGTCTTTTTCAGTCTAAACATTCTAGAATTTATAAAGCTTGTCTATGAATTCCTTTGACATTACTGGTTCAGGTGATTCAAGGATAGTGGCGACGCCATTAGAAACCTGCTTTGATACCAAGCATCTAGAAAATTTTGCTTGAAATCACAATATTAGGGTTACAAAGCAGAAGCTTGATATTCCTGGAGTCAGTATTCAGAGACATAAAGCAGCTCAGCACAATTGGTTCAAAGGAGGAAAAATAAACTAAGAGATTGGATCTGACAGAAGCAGCACCTTCCTTTCTCTGTTAAGAAGGGAGGAAGGAAATCCTGTGATACATCTGTTTCTTATGGATTAGATTCAGTGCAAATGGAAGAACGCTGGGCTTTTATCTTTGAAAAATTGACCAATATTAAAAAGTAAATCAAACTTGAAAAATCTCCACCCTGTGTTTTGAATTCTGTAAAGCAGGAAAAATACTATCAAAGCAGAAACTTCCTTTAATGTGTCCCATGGGCAACACAAATATAAAACTGGAGGCTTAAATTAGGAGACTGTATCCCACTTAGGGGAGTTCAGATAAGTCCTTACATGAAAATAGCCTTCTTAATATACCAAAAGTTTTGAATTAAGACCCCATAAATGACAGATTGAGAGCCATAGCTGAATCCCAGGTGATTAAAAAAAAGTCAAATCTATAAAAATCTAAGCATAATTGGAGCATTTAAAGACCCCTGACAACCTAGCTTGCAATTCATGATCTTTTGGTCTGTGAAGGCAAATCATGTATTAAAAAATATATTTAAGTTCTAAAGGAGACTAAAACATGCATTTTGGAACCCAAGAATGCTAGTGTAACTTAGATTGTTGAGTTCCTTAAAGTTGGCTGCTTCGGTTTCTCAGGGCTGTAATCCCAACCCTTTGGGAGGCCAAGGTGGGCTGATCACTTGAGGCCAGGAGTTCGAGACCAGCCTAGGCAAAATGGCAAAAAACCTGTCTCTATGAAAAATATAAAACTTTATTTGGGTGTGGTGGCACAGGCCTGTGGTCCCACCTATTCAGAAGGCTAAAGTGGGAGAATCCCTTGAGCCTGGGAGGTTGAGGCTGCAGTGAGATGAGATTGTGCCACCGCACTCCAGTCTAGGTGACAGAGCAAGACCCTGTCTCCAAAAGAAAAAGGAAAATTCCTTAAAATCAACTTGGTCTGTTGTGTAAATAGATGTTAGACATTGAGAACATGTGCCTTATAACAAAACTGAATGGCTCCAGGCAATATAAAAAATATTATATAAATCCCCTTTAAGAATTAGTACTTCGGCTGGTGTGGTGGCTCACACCTGTAATCCCAGAACTTTGGGAGACTGAGGAGGGCGGATCACCAGAGATCAGGAGTTCGAGACCAGCCTGGCCAACATGACAAAACCTTTTCTTTACTAAAAATACAAAAATTAGCCGGGCCTGGTGGTGTGTGCCTGTAATCACAGCTACTCAGAAGGCTGAGGCAGGAGAATCACTTGAACCAGGGAGGCGGAGGTCATAGTGAGCCAAGATCGTGCCAATGCACTCCAGCCTTTGGAGACAGAGTAAGACTCCATCTCAAAAAACAAACAAACAAAAAGAATTGGTACTTGAGGCCAGGCACAGTGGTTTATATGTGTAATCCCAGCACTTTGGGAGGCTGAGGTGGGCAGATTACTTGAGGTTAGGCGTTCAAGACCAGTCTGACCAACTGACCAACATGGTAAAACCTCATCCCTACTAAAAATACAAAAAAATTAGCCGGGCATGATGGTGCATGCCTGTAATCCCAGCTACTAGGGAGGCTGAGGCACGAGCATTGCGTGAACCCGGGAGGTGGAGGTTGCAGTGAGCCAAGATTGCACCGTTGCACTCCAGCCTGGGCAACAAGAATGAAACTCTGCCTCAAAAAAAAAAAAGAATTAGTACGTAGTATTCAGCACCTTAGCACCTTAACACAAAGTGAACAAAGAAAAAAGAATTGGTAGTGTATTTTCTTAGTAAAGTAATTTTTTGACATAGGGTCTCACTTTGTTGCTCAGGCTGAAGTACAGTGGTGCGATCTCGGCTCACTGCAACCTCCACCTCCTGGGTTCAGGCGGGGTTTCACCATACTGGCTAGGCTGGTCTCGAACTCCTGATTTCAGGTGATTATCTGCCTTGACCTCCCAAAGTGTGGGATTACAGGCACGAGCCACTATGCCTGGCCTTGCTACAATAATCAGTATAGGCATACCTCATTTAATTGTGCTTTACTTTATTGCATACCACAGATATTGGGCTTTCTATAAATTGAAGGTTTTGGTGATCCTGCATTGAGTAAGTCTAACAGCATATGCTCACCTTGTGTCTGTTACATTTTGATAATTCTATCAATATTTCAACCTTTTTCATTATTATTATATATAATATAGTGATCTGTGATCTTTGATGTTACTGTTAAAATTGTTTCGGGGTGCCATGAACCACACCCACTTAAGAGCACACCCACTTAAGAATGCAAACTTCATCAATACATATTTTGTGTGTTCTGACTGCTCCACTGACCAGCTGTTCTCTCTCTCTTTCCTGGGGCCTCCCTACTTCCTAAGATACAACAATATTGAAATGAGGCCAGTAAAAATCCCTACAATGACCTCTATGTGTTCAGGTGAGAATAGAAAGTCTCTCATTTTAAATCAAAAGCTAGAAATAATTAAGCATAGTGAGAAAGACATACTGAAAGCTGAAACAGGCTGAAAGTTGGGCCTTTTGTGCCCAATTGTTAGCCAACTTGTGAATGCAAAGAAAAGTTCTTAAAGGACAAGAAGTGCTACTCTAGTGAAAACATGAATGATAAGAAAGTGCAACAGCCTTATTGCTGATAGGGAGAAAGTTTTAGTGACCCAGATAGAAGATTAAACCAGTCATGACGTTCTGTTAAGCCAAAACCTAATCCAGAGCTAGGTCTTGATTCTCTGCAATTCTATGAAGGGCAAGAAATTCGAAGAAACTATAGAAGAAAGTTTGAAGCTAGCAGAAGTTGGTTTGTAGAGTTTAAGAAAAGAAGCCATTTCTACAAAATACAAATGCAGATGAAGCAAAAAGTACTGATGGAGAAGCTGCAGCAAGTTACCCAGAAGATCTAGCTAAGATCATTGATGAAGGTGGCTACACTAAACCACAGATTTTATTTTATTTTATTTTATTTTTTTGAGGTGGAGTTTTGCTCTTGGTGCGATGGTGTGATCTCAGGTCACTTCAAACTCCGTCTCCTGGGTTCAAGTGATTCTTCTGCCTCATGTACCATCATGCCTGGCTAATTTTGTATTTTCAGTAGAGACAGGGTTCCACTGTGTTAGTCAGGCTTGTCTTAAACTTCTGACCTCACATGATCCACCCACCTCAGCCTCCCAAAGTGCTGGGATTATAGGCGTGAACCGCTGCACCTGGCAGAGATTTTCAATATACACAAAACAGCCTTCTATTGGAAGTAGATATCATCAAAGACCTTCATAGCTAGAGAGGAGAAGTAATACTTGGCTTCAAAACTTCAAAGCACAGGCCGAATCTCTTGTTAAAGGATAGCGCCGCTGGTGACTTTAAGTTGAATCCAATGCTAATTTACTATTCTGAAATTTCTTAGGTTCTTAGGAATTATGCTAAATATATTTTGCCTGTGCTCTATCAATGATATAGCAAAGCCTGAATGACAGCAAATCTGTTTACAGTATGTTTTACTAAATATTTTAAGCCCATTGCTAAGACCTACTGTTCAGAAAAAAAAAAAAAAGATCCCTTCGAAAATATTCCTGTTTATGGACAATGGACCTAGTCACCCAAGAGCTCTGATGGAGTTGTACAAGGAGATAAATGTTGGTTTAATGCTTTAACATAAAATCTGTTTGGCAGCCCATGAAGTAATTTAGTCTTTCAAGTCTTATTATTTAAGAGATACATTTCATAAGTCTATAGTTGCCATAGATTAGTGATTCTTCTGATGGATCTGGGCAAAGTACATTGAAAACCTTCTGGAAAAGCACCTTCCTGATTCATGGGAGATCAAAATATCAACTTTAATAGGAGTGTGGTAGAAGTTGATTCCAAAACTCATGGGTAACTTTGAAAGGTTCTAGACTTTAGTGGAGGAACTAAGTGCACATGTGGTAGAAAGAGCAAGAGAACTAGAATTAGAAGAGGAGCCTGAAGATGTAACTGAATTGCTACAATCTCATGATTGTACTTGAAACGATGAGGAGTTGCTTCTTATGAGTGAGCAGAGAAAATGGTTTCTTGAGGTGAAATCTAATCCTGATGAAGATGCTGTAGATATTGTTCAAATGGAAACAAAGGATTTAGAATATTACATAAACATAGTTGACAAAGTAGTAGCAGAATTTGAGAGGATTGACTCCAATTTTGAAAGAGGTTCTACTATGTGTAAAATGCTATCAAACAGCATCACATGCTACAGAGAAATCGTTTGTGAAAGGAAGGGTCAATCCATGCAGCAAACCTCATTGTTGTCTTATTTTAAGAAATTGCCAGGCCGGGTGCAGTGGCTCACGCCTATAATCCCAGCACTTTGGGAGGCCCTGGAGGGCGGGTCACCTGGTCAGGAGTTCGAGATCAGCCTGACCAACATGGAGGAACCCCATCTCTACTATAAATACAAAATTAGCAGGGTGTGGTGGTACATGCCTGTAATCCTAGCTACTCGGGAGGCTGAGGCAGGAGAATCGCTTGAACCCAGGAGATAGAGGTTGCAGTGAGCTTAGATCATGCCATTGGACTCCAGCCTGGGCAACAAGTGCAAAACTCCATCTCAAAAAAAGAAAAGAAAAAAAAAAAAAGAAATTGCCACAGCCATCCTAACCTCCAGCAACCACCACCCTGATCAGTTTGCAGTCATCAACAGTGAGGCAAGACCCTCCACCGACAAAAAGATTATGACTTGCTGAAGGTTCAGATGAACATTAGCATTTTTTAGCAATAAAGCCTTTTTTCTTCTTTTTTGAGACAGGATCTTGTATTGTTGCCCAGGCTGAAATGCAGTGGCATGATCATAGCTCACTGCAACCTCTACCTCCCAAATTCAAGTGATCCTCCCACCTCAGCCTCCTGGGTAGCTAGGACCACAGTATGTACCACCATGCCTGGCTAATTTATATAATTTTTGTAGAGATGAGGTCTCAGCATGTTGCCCAGGCTGGTCTCAAACTCCTGGGTTCAGTCTTGGACTGCCAAAGTGCTAGGATTCCAGGCATCACTCTGTTCTTGGACTAATAACATATTTTTTGATTAAGGTATGCACATTGTTTTTTAGATATTATGCTACTGCACACTTAATAGACTACAGTATATTGTAGACATAACTTTTATATACACTGGGAAACCAAAAAATTGTGTGACTTGCTGTAATTGGGATATTTTCTTGCTTTATTGTGGTGGTCTGGAACTGAACACACAACGTCTTCAACTGTGCCTGTACAACATACTTTATACTTTGGTGTTAAATATTTCCCTTGACTAAAATTCTATCCTAATTTATTAACATAGATGTCAAAATGTCTGTTTTTATTCTGAAGCATCACCAAATACAGAGGTTACTTAGTCCTCTTCCTCTCAACTCCCATTACCCTAGCCTGTCCTCTCTCCTTTCCTTACACACATGCGCGCGCACACACACACACACACGACTATGAAATCTAAAATCTTCAAAAATTCTCTGGAGTCAGAATATATATCAAGACAGCAGTTAAGAGCAATTGCAGTATTCATTTTAAAACACCAAGAAATTCCCCATGTTTGAGGCCTTAAGTACAAGGATGAACATAGAAATGACAATGAATTTTGCCCAGTAGTTTTCATAAGTGAATGTCTGGGATAAAAGAACTGAAGTTTCACTCTAGCCGATCCAGCTAAAGGCCTTAAGTACAAGGATGAACATAGAAATGACAATGAATTTTGCCCAGTAGTTTTCATAAGTGAATGTCTGGGATAAAAGAACTGAAGTTTCACTCTAGCCGATCCAGCTAAGAAGATCTAAAAGGAATCCTGAAATGATCTATTGGGAATTTATTCAGGTACTGATAGAGAAATGTTACAGGAATGTCCAAGTCAATTGTTTCTTACCTGTGGGGTCTAGTCTGTTAGTATCATAAACTGCCTGGCTGTGAAACATCCAGAAGTGCCCGTTGTTGCAGGAAAGAAGACAGGAACTACATGGAACAATCACGTGATAACCTACAATGTTCCCACTAGGAAAGAAAGTAAATGTTACTAGCGACCATGTAATACCTGGCCAGATAATTATTTTTATGTGCTTATATAAATAGACCATAGTATTTAGATCTCATTTTCTCCTAACAACTTTCATTGCTGAAATCTTCAGGATAGGATGAGGGTGCAGCTCTACCATCAAGTGGGAAAGCAGTCTTTAAGTGAATAATAGTAACATATTCTCACATTTCTTTGCCAGTATTATTATTACTATTTTTGAGACAGTTTCGCTCTCAGGCTGGAGTGCAATGGTGCCATCTTGGTTCACTGCAACCTCCGCCTCCTGGGTTCAAGCAATTCTCCTGCCTCAGTCTCCAGAATAGCTGGGATTACAGGCGTGCACCACCATGCCCAGCTAATTTTTGTATTATTAGTAGAGTATGGAGTTTTACCATGTTGGCCAGGCTGATCTCAAACTCCTGACCTCAGGTGATCCACCCACCTTGGCCTCCCAAAGTGCTGGGATTATAGGCGTGAGCCACCACGCCCGGCCTGGTAGTATCATTTTATGTATTTCCCTTCAGAAGTGAGCTTCTAGATGCCATAAGGTTGTGATTTGTTCTATAAACCACCCAAATTGATGTGCTGTACAGACAAAATAAATTAAAGAAACTCAGTTTTGTGGGTAAAGGTTTTTGCTATCCCAGGACTGTGGTAAGTTGGGTTCTGACATGTTCTGGTTTCATGCCAGCACCTAAAAACTGTTTCAACAGATGGAGAGGTAGGAAGACAGCATGAGTCCCTGTAAACCAAATACAAGCTGGCTGCTCTAATTTTAGTTTCAGTGTTTTTGAAGGAATTCAGAAATAAAGCAAATCTACAGCCTCTAGAGAAAGTTGCAAAAGTTTTTACAGTTTTCAGAATTATCCAGCTGATTATAAGTACCTCACTCTTTCACATTTTTTTTAAACTAGCTAGTCACCTATTAAATATGTGACTATTTAATGTGAACCTACAGGGAATGTTTTAGCTAGTACTTTAAAAAAAATGGCAACACGGACTGTTTATACCTTGATTGTAAAAATTCTTATTGTAGCTTAGTCTTACTCTGCAAGATTTGAAAGTTAGTCATTTTTATGAGAACCTATAAAGATTACTATAAAAGGTACCAGCCTACCTAAAACATGTCTTCTAATTATAACTTGCTTGAAAGACAAACAAATGAAAACAAAAGTAATTTTTGGACTAGGACTGACAGTTATTTGTAAGACTATATTGCAAGGTAAATTCCATGGTTTAATTACCACTTATACTCATTCATTCATCCATTGATTCATCATTTAACTACCATTTATTGAGTACCTACTACCTGCCAGGCACTGCTCTAGGTGCTAGGAATACAGTGGCAAACAAAGCCCTTGTTCTCATGGAGCTAACTAACATTCAATTTTTGTATGCTTTTGTAGAGATGAGGTCTCAGCATGTTGCCCAGGCTGGTCTCAAACTCTTGGGCTCAAGTGATCCTCCTGCTTTGGACTGCCAAAGTGCTGGGATTATAGGCATGAGCCACCACTCTCGGCCCAATAATGTAGATTAGATCATTCTGCTCCATTGTTAAAACCCCTTCGATGGCCAAAAATGAAAATAAAACCCCCTTCATACCAAGGTCTAGATCTATGCTATCAAAAATAATAGCCACTAGACACATGTGCTGTTATACACTTGAAATGGGGCTGGCCTGAATTGAGATGTGCTGTAAGTGTGAAATGTACACCAGATATCAAAGAGTAAGAACAAAAAATGGAACATAAAGTATTACATTAGTAATTTATGTGGGCTACATGTTAAAATAACATTTTGGATACACTGGGTTAAACAAAATATGTGATTAAGAGTAACTTTACTGTTTTGGTTTTCTTTCTAAAATGTTGTTGCCTGGGCGTGGTGGCTCATACCTGTAATCCCACACTTTGGGAGGCTGAGGCAGATGGATCATCTGAGGTCAGGAGTTTGAGACCAGCCTGGTTAAAACGGTGAAACCCTGTTTCTACTAAAAATACAAAAATTAGCCAGGTGGGCTGGGTGCGGTGGCTTATGCCTGCAATCCTAACACTTTGGGAGGTCGAGGCGAGTGGATTGCCAGAGCTCAGGAGTTCGAGACCAGCCTGGGCCACATGGTGAAACAGGCTCTACTAAAATACAAAAAATCAGCCAGGCGTGGCAGTGCATGCCTGTACTCCTAGCTACTTGAGAGGTTGAGGCAGGAGAATCATTTGAAACCAGGAGGTGGAGGTGGCAGTGAGCTGAGATCTTGTCGTTGCACTCCAGCCTGGATGACAGAGCAAGACTTTGTCTCAAAAATAAATAAAACAAAACGTTGTTACTAGAAAAATTTAAATTATATATGTGGCTTGCATATTTCTATTGGACAATACTGCTTTGGATTATCTGGGTTCTCACTACGTCTCTAACCTACTCAAACTACCCTCCCTCCACGTTCACATCTTAGCCACACCAACCATCATCTTTCATTACTTGAACATGTCTAACTTCTCTTTGCCATGAGTTCTTTGCATCTGCTATTCTCTCTGACTTTTTATAACAAGACTTCCATGACCATGATATCTAAAATAGCTCTCAATTTCTCAACTTCCATAATTCTCTGTCTTTTATTATTATTATTTCTTTAGGAGTACTTTCCACCATATTAAATATTTATTTAAGTACCTTATTGATTGATCATCTTCCCACTAGAAAATAACATCCAAAGGCCAGTAACTTCATCTAGCTTTTTTGTTGTACTTCCAGTCCTTGTAACAATGACTAGCACATACTAGTTCCTCAATATAAGTATAGCTTGAATAAATGAAGGAATGAAATCAAACAGCACATAAGAAGAGTTTGCCAATTTAAATTATTAGGATTGTCAGTTATAATACAAACCCCATCTAAATGAGAACATCTCAACTTTTTACCTCCTAAAATGAAAATAATAACACATCTGTCTACTTCTCAAAATATTATAGTAATAGATCTCAGCTGTGTTGTAATTGATAGTTTATTGAACCTTGTAACATTCATGTTTGATCTTTATAATAACTTGATAAAACAAATACAGAAAATTATTAAATTTCTATCTTAATAAGAGAGAAATTAAGGTAAGATGCAGTGGCTCACACCTGTAATTCTAGCCCTTTGGGAAGCTGAGGAGGGAGGATCATTTGAGGCCAGGAGTTTGAGATCAGCCTGGACAACAGCAAGACCCTGTCACTCCAAAAAATAAAAAACTTAGCCAAGCATGGTGGAACTTGCCTGTAGTCCCAGCTCTGCAGGAGGCTGAGGGAGGAGAATCACTTGAGCCCAGGAGTTCAAGGTTACAGTGGGCTATGATCATGCCACTGCACTCCAGCCTGAGCAACAGTACAAGACCCCTCTAAAAATAAAAAAAGAATAAAAACATAATAATTAAAATAAGAAAACAGAGGTTCATCAGTTTAGAGGCTTAAGGAGTTCACCCAAGTAGGGTCAGACCTCAAACATGATTTTTATTATTGTAAATCCAAGTGTTTTTTTTCCCTAACCTACATTGCCTTGTTCTGAATATTGAAGCAGATACTGTGAATGTACTTTGAAAACTGTAAAATTATACACTAACATGAAGCATCACAAAATGCTTTTAAAAAATAGTTCTAAGTAATAAATGCCTTTTCAGTGGCTCATTGCATGCTTTATACCACTGCTTGTTTCAGCCCACTGAACCTTTCTCTATGTGTTGGTGTCAATATCCATCTTCCAAACCCAGGGCTATCCAGAATAGTCCCACAAATTACCATTTTAAACATGCGATGTCCTTCAGTTTACATTTGCAGATTTTGGTAAAATAGCATCGTCCAGTGAAGTCCACTGCGCTGGAGAGAGAAAGGTATAATGATAGTCAAATGTACTTCACCAAAAATTTATCTGTGGCAAAAAATTAACAAAATTTACCAACCATTATTATGTGCACAGGGCAGATGTATTAAATATAATCATACTGTTGCATAATGAATCTCCAGACCTTTTTCATTTTGCAAAACTGGAGCTCTATACTTATCAAATAACAACCCCCAACTTCCCCTTCTCCCAGCCCCTGGCCACCACCATTATACTTTCTGTTCCTATGACTTTGACTACTTTAGATATCTAAGAGAAATCATATAGTATTTGTCTTTTTGTAATCGGCTTATTTCACTTAACATAAATTCTTCAAGTTTCATTCATATTGTAGCATGTGACAGGATTTTCTTTCTTTTAAAGAGTAAATAATATTCTATTTTATCTATATACCTCTTTTTTTGGGGGGGAAGGGGGACAGTCTTGCTCTGTTGCCAGGCTGGAGTGCCGTGGCGCGATCTTGGCTCACTGCAATCTCCGCCTCTTGGGGTCAAGCAATTCCATTGCCTCAGCCTCCCAAGTAGCTAGGACTACAGGTGCACACCACCACACCCAGCTAATTTTTTTGTATTTTAGTAGAGTCGGGGTTTTACCATGTTGGCCAGGGTGGTCACCAGGAGTGACCTTGTGATCTGCCCACCTTGGCCTCCCAAGGTGCTGGGATTATAGGTGTGAGCCTGACCTTTTTTTTTTTTTTTAAGAGAGTGTCTTGCTATGTTGCCCAGGCTGAACTTGAACTCCTGGGCTCAAGTGACCTTCCTACCTCAGTTTCCCAAGTGGGTGGAACTATAGTCACCCTATACCACATTTTGTTTATCCATTCACCTGTAGAGTCAATGGACATTGGGACTGTTTCCACCTCTTGGCTACTGTAAATAATGCTGTTAATGAACATGGGTATGCAAATATCTCTTCCAAGATCCAGCTTTGAAGTCTTTTGGCTATATACCCAGAACTGCTAGATCAGATAGAAATTCTATGCTTGATTTAGCACAAATATTTCCAATCCAAAGAGCTGAAAAAGATTCTAACATAGAAGTATATTTTTAGAAAGTCAGTTTCTATTTGTGAGGTCACCATAAACATCTGACAAATTTTCCATTTAAAAAATTTTTATGTGTTCATTGATACGTATACATCTTAGCACATTAATTCATCATTATTATTTTAACCCCTAAAAAGAAGAGCATAAAATAAGAAAAATCTGATCCTATTCTAGACTTGGGTCTGACCCCTAACAATTCACCTAGCCTTCCTTATGACTGCCTTATTACTTACCACAGCTATTGCAAAGATGAATGGGTTAAATTTGTATATGAGCTACTAAAAAGAAAAAGCAGTGGATAATGAATCATAGAACTCTGTAGCAATAGGTTCTATGATTTATTGTCTAGTGTTTTTCCTTTTTTTGCAATACATATACAATGTACACACACAAAAAACAAACTATTAATTTAAAAACATTAAAAAGATTTAAAAATAACCCATTTATCTCTGCAATAAATGAGAGCCTTTGGCTTTGCTGATAGGCATGATTACACTTAGACAAATTCGGAAAAGAATTCAAGTAAGGAAGAGTACAGAGTACAAAGCTTTACCTGGGTAAATTAAAAAACTTGTAAAGTTTCTATCATTATCATAAAATTCATTTAAAATGAATTATGGTTATTAGCCTGCTTCCTCTGGCTCTATATCCAAAGACTTAGAGAATACCTATCCACTCATAGATTCGATAATTACTTTCGTTTTAATAATAAAATTTCAATAAAGAACTAAATCTTGAAGATTCATGTAGGGCATATACATCTTGACTATGGAAAGAGAAAGTACCATTTAGAGCTAGAAAAAGGTTACTTGAATCAAATAAAATGGCTATTTTACCAAATAGGAAGCAAATTCTTAAGGACTCTATACCCAAAAGCAATTAGTGGCTGAAAACAAACAGATTTTAAAAGGGTTCAATTATGGGAACAAATGTGTAATATCCAAAATAGGCTTTATGGGAAATAAGGATTAAGGCTAAGTCTCTATTTTTCATCCCATAAAACTCTATTTACATCTCTTTCAGAGAGAAAGAGTTTTGAGGAAAGAAAACTGAATTTGATGAACAACGGATCTGATTCAGGATGCCAATTGCAAATAATAATAGAAAACTAATTGTTTTTTTTTCTGGTGCGAAATTTCATGGATAAAAATGAAAAACTTAAATACCTCTCCTGTCCAACAGTACAGAAAATTTGCCTGAATTTACCTAGAGTCTAGGTCATGAACTTGACTCAGTGAAATAGGATGGTTGGGCAGGACACTGAACAGGGATCAAACTTAAGAGATATGTGGTCGCATGACTGTAATTGAGTTAGAAGCATTACATCAGGACTGACCATCTTGGGTAAACCACAGACTTTGTCCAGACAGTCTGCCCACTTAGATATATTCCAAAGGGATCATCAAACTGTTGGGAGTGGCTGGAAACGATAACCTCCTTGTTGACTCCCAGGGATCCAAGCCATAAGTTTTCCCATTTAGTTAAAAGCTACCGTTGCCCACCTCTAGCATGACTTACTTGGTAGGAGGGATGTCTGTAGAGAAAAGGTCTATTTCAGTATCAGCCAGCAAAACAGCCTTCATTCCCCTAGAGCTGAGCACTTGTTTACAGAATTTGCAACACAGGATGGACACGCACCGGTCCTTGAAATTACAAATGTTGGTAGTCATGGCGTCGCAGGAAGGATGAGGTGTAGGATTTTGAAAAAAGAAACAAGAGCAATGCTCCTACTACTTTGATTCCCCTAGGCTAAAAACCAAGTTGCGAGACCTCGAGCTTCTCTAAGCCCTAAAACTGGGAAGGAAATGAGTTCTTTTCTGTTCTCCTAGTGGAGGAGTAGAAGCAAAATTTATTGAGTAGAAACGGGGGAGCGCGGCAAACTGGCTTTCCTTTTAAACTTTCGAAGGGAGTGGAGTTTGAATTGGAGAGGAGGCGGTGGGGTCTGAAGGGAACTTCTCAACAGCTTTCCCTTTCTCTTGTCTGAAGGAGTCCTCTACCCCTCAGCTCCCACCCCTTCACAGCAATTCCCTCAGCCTCCTCCGATCGTCTTTTATTTAAAGCTTCTCCTCTTTTGAGACGTCCTTTTCCCAACGTTAAGCCCCTCCCCCAGAACGCTCCCGTTCCCAGCTCAGGGATCTCAGGCTTAGCGTCCCTACCAGCCTCCTCTTCCCAGGATTCAGGAACTCCCTTCGCTCTTTCAGCCGGGAGATCCCGCGTTCTCCTCCTTCCCGCCCCCTTCTCTCCCGGACCTTCCTACGCTCTGTAGGTCCGCGGGCCCCTCTCCTGGCAGTCCCCAGCCCTCAGCGTGCTCGCGCTTGCGCCGTTTTTCTCGCGTCCTCCCTCCCCTCAGCTGTCCCCCGTGCCACCCGCAGTCCCTTCAGGTCTCTTCCCGGAGCGGCCCTTCCCAGGCGCGCGGTGGTGTTGGTGGGGCAGGGCTGAAGTCGCTTTTGGGGCTCAGTCGGCGCCGGGGTCTGTCACCAAACACGTTGGTTTTTGCTCCCTCTTCCGCTTTTCCTGCCTCTCCAACCTGGTGTCAGTTTGAATTGCCAGCGCCACGCACCGATTGGGAGAACTAGAGCTCGCCTCCGTCCCGCATTGGAAGGCTCCGGGCCTCCCCTGACAAGAGCTAGTGGCTTGAAGACCATCGGCGCCGCCCCAGTAACGGTGCTGAGATCAGCTCGGCTTTTTGGTTGGCCGAGCTTGGCTCCGCCTCCGATCTTATTGGCTGGTTTCGGGAAGTTTCGGCAAATCCTCCCTTAGCCCTGGAGAAAGTGGCAAGGTGCGCCCTTCCCGCTTCTTATTGGAAGAGAATCTACAGTCCCCGCCGGTCTCTACTGTCTATTGGCTATAATTCTCCGCAACACCCCACCTCTCTACCCCGGCCCAATTGGCCTTGCCTTCGCTCAAGAGTTTGTGTTTGGTCGTCCGCTCCATCTTAATCCCGCCCATCAGTTCTACTGAAGGTTTCGACAACCTGGGGTGGAGCTTAATCTATGACCACGCCTCAACAGCGCCAGTCGCACCTCCAAGTTTTGCCAGCTCCTCCCCCTCATTCCGGGCCTCTCGGGATCCGCTCTTCCTATTGGCTATAGGCCCCATCGGTCGATAGAAAGCGGGCGGTGATTGGTAAAGGGGTGGGCTCTGGTTCCCGGCGGGGTCCTGCGGAGTTGGCGGAGGCTCCTCAAGGGACTGGGGCACCGATCTGCGTAGAAGCGGGTGGCGGGGAAGAGAGGGGAGGAGAGCTCTGAGTGGGAAGCGGAGCCGGGGGCCTGGGACCCGTCGCGTCAGAGCCAGGTAAAGGCTCCTTCCCTCTTGCTTTTCTTCCTCCCGGCCGCCGGGCTGGAGCCCTGACTGAACAGACCTGGGCTGGGGCGGGAAGGAGAGGGCGCGGATGCTGCTCCCGGCATCGCCTTAGCGGTGCCGCCCGGAATCCCTCAGACCGCCCCTCCACCCTCTCCAAATCTCCCAGTACAGCCCATAATACTTCTCGGGACTGCGAGTCTCTCCGCCCATCACTGTACAGCCTGGGACTCTGTCCTGGCTCACCCACCGAAGCGCAGCCCGCACCCAGCCGCCTCCCCCGTTTCTCCGCACACGGGCAGCCGCGGTCCACCGTGGGGCAGTAGTCGTTGGCATCGCGTGTAACCATCGGCTGGCCTCTTTCCCTGCCTCCCAGCCTTGGCGTACAGCCTCGATCCCAGCCCAGGACCCAGGAGGATGGGTGTTCCGCGCAGCTTCCGGGGCTTTCTCCCAGTTCCACCCCTCCGCCTGCCGCGATGGACTTCTCTTCACCCACTCCCATTCCTAGACCACATCTCGGTCCCCACAGTTCCTAACATCCTCGATCTTCACGCAACATCGTGGCCCATGATCGTCCCCAATGCCCCTCACTCCCAAGGCAGCCTTTCCTTGCCCTCTCCCGCCTTCCGAGCGTGTGCCGCTCCAGTTGTCCCCGGGCTCCCTTCCAGCCTCTGGACCCTATCTCACACCCGCCTCCCGCTTCCTGCCCGCCTGAACCCTGCCGCCTTTGCTCCCTGTCTTACTTCCTCAGTGTGGCCCCTTCCTCCAGCCACGAGAAGTGGGAGACGCTAGCAGGAGCTTCCTCCTCCCGGCGCTTGGAGGAAAAGGAACAACCTAGGAGGAAGGGTCGCCGCTACGGCACGCGGGGGAGCTAGACGCCGGGCCCCGCGCTCCCGTCGCGTCCCTCCTGCTTCCTGGGCCTAGACCGAGTTAGGATCTTCTCGGGCACCTCCTGGTGCGAGGAGTCGGGACTGCGACCTCACCAACCTCCCCCCATCCCAAGCCTGGGATTGGGTGCGAAATCTGGGATCTCTCGGCTTGGGTGGCAAAAAAATATTGAAGGTGGCATTTATAGTCACTATCGTCCCTAACTTGGGGGAGGTGACGGCTGCCTTCCGCTCGCTGCCCCTCGGTTTTCCCAGCCCCGACCCTATCCTCTAACCCGTTTCCTGCTTCAGCTGACCACATTGTTTTCCTGGATGTGTCCCGTGCCGAGCAGGCTTTTTCCTGCAGATTTGCCACCCCTCCGCACCTCCCCCTCCCGCCCTCCCCCCCCCCCCCCCCCCCGCCCCGCCAACATTTTGCTGCCAAGAGAAGCTAGTAATCAAACACAAAACAACTGGGAGGAGGGGCGGGAGGGGAAGAAAAGTTGTGCGTGGTGGCTTGCCCCTCCCCGGCTTTGATCCCTTTTGATGTCCAGGGAGGTGACTCAGCCGGGGGTCTGGGGCTGAGTCTGGGGGTTAGGTCGGGAGGGCTCCCACGGGCTGGCTGCTGACCAGCGCCTGCAGAGCTTGGGAGGCCACCGAAGTGCCGCAGTCCCCGCCCGGTGCCCCGCGTTCCTGTAGTCCCCGCCCGGAGCCCGCGCAGGCGGCTGCTCCAAAGTATTTTCTTTCAGCCTTAAAACAAAATCCGGAGGGAGCTTCCTTCCTCCCCACCTCGCAGCGCCGGGCTCCGCCGACCCGGCGGCGTTTGGAGGACTGGAATGGGCCCAGGGCGGGCTCCGAACGACGTCCCCTACCCCACCCCCGCTGTGATTAGGATCTGCTCTCTGGCTGATCGCCCCCTCCCCCTTTTCCTGCATTTACAGGCAAGTGAACCGAAGCAAACGACTTCCGATCCAGTCTGCGCTGCTGCGGCTCCCGTTTGGGATTTGATTTGCAGCATCTTCGAGCCTCTACGACAAAAAACCGCGAAGCACGCCCAGCCCTCCCCCGGCACCCCGAAAAGCACCCACTCCCTCCCGGGGACACAGCTGGGCGCGTCCACACCCCCGCAGCCCCACACCATGTTGTGCGGAAGGACTTCCACTCTCCGCTTGTGTCGTTGATGTCAGACCCCAGGCCAGCCTCCGGGTGCTGCAGTTCTCCCGGCTAATGCTGAGGCTGCGGCTCCAGCTCTAGCACAGGCACCAGCCGCCGCGGCACCCGGCCCCAGCACCCACCGTCTGCATGTGCCCGCCGTAGCCGCCTGCCCAGCCCGCAGCCCGCGCTCCACGGAGCGCTGGAGACCACCGCGGGGTGGGTAGGAGGGCTCCTCTGCCCTCTAGAGAAGCTGTCTTGGAGGTGTTGATTTAGGTGGTTGGATTTTTTCCGTGGATCTATCAATTCACAATTCAAATTTGGAAGAAAAAAGGAAAACATGACGTCTCCAGCCAAATTCAAAAAGGATAAGGAGATCATAGCAGAGTACGATACTCAGGTCAAAGGTAAGGGCTTTGAAAAATAGCACACTGCAAATGCTGTGTGGACTGGTGAGGCATGTATTTCCACCCTGATTTGCAGGCTGTTTATTTCCTTGGGTGGAGCAGATGGGGGCAGGCTGACCCCAGAGGTGGTTTCATAGGTGGGTCTGAACCTCCAAAGGATGGGCAGTGCCAGGGGCTGCTGGCACTGGAAAGGAATTTTTGGAGTGGGCTGTAGGAGTATCTGAGGGGCTGACCGTGATTTTGGCAGCCCTTTCCCCCAAGCTGACAGGGTCGGGGGAGGGGCAGGAGGCTCTTGGAGAGAGAAAGGCACAATTTGCCTCCGGTTCTCTGGGTCAGATTTCCTTCAAATACAACTGATATCTGACAGGTGTTTGGACATTTATTTCAGAGATTCAAGAGGAGTCCAGACAGAAAGGCAACCTTGAGAAGGTGTACCATTTGGAGACCCTTGGGAGAGACAGGGTTTTTCTGATGCACTATATTAAGACATGAGATTTGCTATGGCATTGGACTCCAAAAGTCCATTGCTACCTTGGATGTACCTTGTACCTGTCTGGTCTCTGGTCGCCCTGAATACAATCAGAGATCAGAGAACAGAAAGAATAAGGCCACACACGCTGGGTCTCCGCCCTCACCTAAATCTGAATAGAGTTGGGAGGATGTTAGGGTTGCTGGTTGGTGCTGATTCTGGAAAATAGGAAGACATAATTGTTTAACCCTTCTGTGCTGTGGCCCTCTGCTCCAGAAGACATGCTTTTAAAGCCCAATTTTCCTCTCCGGAAAAATGTGAAGGGTAAAGCAAAATGTAGGCTTGGAGAAACCAAGTGACCCATCTCCTTATCTAGTCGACTGTCTGACTTGACTCATGAATAAGAGCCCTTACTCAGATAGCGTTTTTTAAACAAGCAATTCCCATAGGAAGGGTTCCTGCCTGTTAAAGAGCTGCAGCATGTGTTTGTGCAAGGCACTGTCCTTTCCTGGTCAGTCACTGGAAAGAGCCATGTGGCTGCAGCCCATTGAGACCTTAGCTAGGGAGTGGAAGAGGTGGGTGGCCTTGAATGTTACACCACATGGTTGGAGCTCTGGGTTTTCCTTTGTTTCAGAGTACAAGGGAGGGGCCCCTCCTTTCCCTGCACCAGTGCAAGGAGACCTTTTCCTATCAGAGAGGACTTGAGAAGGGCCATGTCTCCCCTTAAATTATTGCTGGGGTTTGGGGGTAGGGCTAGAGTTTGAAATGGGCAGCTCCCTTATCTCTTGGGAGGTTGGAAGGTTGTCTAAAGTCCTCATTGTACCTACAGGATCTTTTTTATGTCATTAGTTTGGTCAATGCTGGAGGTGCCCTAAGGGGCCTTCTATCCACTTGGCTGCAGACATTGGTAGGTTTATTACAGAGATGGGGGAGATTGATAGCTTCAGTTGAACTGGGATTGAGAGAGATATGGTTGTGAGTTATAATTGAGGTCTTGGCCTCTTGTTACTGTTCATAATCCAGGCCTGTTTTTGTAAACAATAGGCCACTGGCCTTTGTGTCCTGTCCAGGTGCACTGCAATTTGCTCTTGGAATCCCCCCTGCAGTCTTAACCAAATATGTCTTTTTTTTTTTTTTTAACACATCCTCTACTTAAAACTGTTGCCATCAGGAGTGTTAATAACTTTGATCTTCCCAGATTTCTCTCCAGAAGCATGCCATTTGACTAAGGTGCAAAGTGATTTTAAATGTTTATTTTTTGGAAGGTTCAAGGCTGATAGGTGTTAATAGAACTGTATCTGCCAATTTCTTACTGGCAAAGGATTTCTCAAGAGTGTCTCAAAATTAAACACTTTGGATATTTACAAACATTGCTCATTGAGATGATGTAATGCAGTTGGCTATTGGGGTTTTCTCTTCAACCGTGCGACAGCATTAGACTGTTTTGCTTTGCTCTGATATTTTTCCATTGATACTATTCGGGATCATAGAAATTGATCCTGAATGCTCAACGTGGCTAAGCATGATGTCTTACCCTGAGAAGGTGCCTGATGAATGCTTATGGAACTGATTTGAATAGTTCAGTCCTTCATTTTACAGCTGAGGAGAATACAGAGAACTGAAGAGGCTTGTCCAAGGTCACACAGCTAGATGGTGGCATATCTGAAACTAGAAGCAGATTTACCAACTCTCAATTCCCTATTCTGTATCTTTACTATGAAACATCATCTGACCAGGGTGAGAAAACATGAAAAATTCTTAAGGAGCCCAAATCTGTCAATGAATAATAGTAGTAATAATGATAATGATAATCACAGTAGATTACATTTTGGTTGCTCATTACGTTCTGGTCTGTCCCAGGTGCTTTAAATGAATGGTCTGGTTTAATCCTCACATCAACCCAGGAAGTGGGTATTATTGTCACCTTCCATTCACCATATAAGGAAACTGAGGCTTAGAGAGGACAAGAAGTCCTTCCAAGGTCACACAGCCAAATGATGGCAGCTTGACTTCATTCCTTTTTTCATTAACTATTTATTGAGTGCTTACTATGTGTTCTGGGGACTGGCACTACAGCCATGAAGAAGAAAAAGTCTCTACCTTTGTGGAGCTTATATTCTGGAAGCTAGGCTCTTATGGAACAGCACAGAATTTGGAGACAAAGGGCCTGGGATCTGGGTTGGCTCTGCCCCCCACTAGCTAGAAGCCCTGGGTCAGAAATATTATGAGTGTCAGCTTCTTATGTATTATATGGGACTCATGGTGCTGCCAGACTTACTTCTCTTACAGATGCCAAGATAAAAAGAAAATTGCTTTAACAGCTATGCAGTTTGGTTTGGTGGTTAAGTGCAATTTTTAGAGTCAAAGGGATTCAGGTTTAAATCTTGGTTCTGCCAGTTGCTTGCCTTTCACTTCAAGCAAGTTACATGACTTGCCTGAGCCTCAGTTTCCTTATTTGGAAAACAGGTAAAATAAAATAGATTTCCTAAGGTAGTAGTGAGTTGGTGATGAGATATATAAATTATTTAGAACAGTATCTGGCACTTTTAAGTGCTCAATAATGGTATAGTCTACTCCTCTGTGAGCAGGCTTTCTTTTGCTGAATTGGGCTGACTATTGAGGTTGCATTGCATATTCACTCCCAAAGAGTTCTAGTTTAAGTTCATCTAGCAGTAACAAAAGATCTTGGGTCAGTCATTTAAACCCTGTGGACCTCAGTTTCTTTTTCTGTCAGTGAACAAGTCAACTAATTATTGGCCACTCTAGTTCTACATGTCTTTGACCAGAGTCCCAGGTCCTGTTTTTTCAATCAGAATTGTTTGAGTCAAATGGACTCTAAATGGGACCCTCATCTCATGGGACCCTTTCGAGGACCCTCTCTATCCCTTGCTTTTTGTTTCTGCTTGCATGTGCCCTGAGGAACTGCTGAGGCTTTAGCCTCAACCCTCCCCCAGAAGGGTTTTGTGAGGGGTGGGCCTCCTTAGTCAGCCTGCCTCGTAGTGTGTTTCTGGTTTGTGGGTGTCCAGATTCCTTGGAAAGTTAATGCTTCTCAGTGTCTGACTTGAAAGCAATAATATTCTTAGTCTTTTTACATAGCTCTTTTCAATTTACAATGCACTTTCATATGGAGTTGTCCCTCAGAATCCTCCGGGGATTGGTTCTAGGACTGGCCCCACTTCCTCCAGGAGAGCAAAATCTGCAGATGCTCAAGTCCCTGATATATAATGGTGTAGTATTTGCATATAACCTATGTATACATATTCTCCTGTATACTTTAAATCATCTCTAGGTTACTTATTATACCTAATACAATGTAAATGCTATGTAAATAGTTGTTATACTGCTTTTAAAATTTGTATTATTTTAAATTGTTGTATTATTATTATTTTTATTTTTTTCCTGAATATTTTCCATTCCCATTAGGTTGAATCTGCAGATATGGAACCTGCAGGTGTGGAGGGCTGATGTGCCTTAATCTCTGGAAATTCTTTACAACCCTGGTCAGATTCATGGTCATAACCTGAAGCCTTCAGGCTTTAGACTGTTAGCTTGTTGCTGGGATTGGAGCAGCAAAGGTGGTAAGGTGCAGGGCATGGTTACCAGAGCTGTGAATCCGGGTGGTATTTGGGCGAATGCGTATGACTGCATACAGTCCCAGCTATTGTTCTTTCCTTATTTAAGGCTCCTTTCCTTTACCTTGAGTTTTTGCAGCTTCCCAGAAAGCTTGAGATTGACAGTTCATGCAAATATTCCAGGAGAAATAGTCTGAAACAGAGTGGCACTGTATGTTGAGCAGTCAAATTTTCTTTCTTGAGAACATTAGGGGTCTTGTTTTTTTTTTTTTTTTTAAGTCTTAGGAGAGCAGTGTGTGTGTGTACTGCAGAGCTGGAAGTGAAATTTTGTAATTTCCATCTGGAGTATTTTGATAGAAAAAGCGCAGGCCTTTGCCTGGAATAGTTTAACGCTTTCAGGACCATTCAAGAGCAGGAGATGAAATTTAAAACTGGAGTCATATTGTGTGTGTATATGTACTTGGGAATGCTGATGGCAGGTATTTAAACAAGCTCTCTCCCCTGGGAGGTCTGAGTGATTCTTCATTCATGCCAACAAAGGTGTTCTCCACAGCTTCTTTCCTCCCAGCCCCCATTCCCCAAGGGAGCTTTATATATAATCAGTTAATCAGTTTTAAATATATCAGTGAAATATAATCAGTTTGAAGAGCTGCAGTAAAATATTTAGTTGGGATCCTCCAGCAGATGCTATCATCTTCCTGCAAGATGATTGAGGGCTCCTTGTGCCTTGCTCAGGGAGTGGGGCGGGGGGGACAGGGGGACAAAAAGCTACTTTGCAGTAGTAAGGTGAACTCCTGGAAGAAAATGAAGCTCTTGGAAACATTCAAGTACCATACTCTATATCTTGGAATTGAAAGACCTTGGAGGAAGGTGGTGGGTAAGGAGTCAGGGGGATGCAGTGTACCGTGCAAAGAAGCAGTGGTTGGAAACTGTTCATGAGGGTCCTTAGCTTTTCCAATTTTAGGTGTTCTTTTGGGGAACGAGAACAAAAATTGCCTTTGAAGAAGCCTATCTGGTAGTTAGGGCCACATCCGTTATGTATCATGCAGGTTGAAAGCTTAGACAGGCTCTGATCATTTCTCTGCTATGAGGTTTCCAGAGTTTGGCCTGGTTGTAGTATATAGGTGCCCCCACTATTAAAATCAGCAGGTGCACAGACCCTGACTCCCATTATTCACTCCAGATAAACTAGGCTGCCCGTTGGCACCTGTAGAGTTCTCTTTCCAGAAGCAAAAACTCTTCATGGGAATTGTGTTTACCTTACACCCTTAACCTCTGATAGCTATGTTAGGAATATATGTCATATTTAAGGGAAAAAGCAGTTGATATGTAGATTTCTGATAGTAATAGAATTCAAGTGAAGAGTTTTAACCTGGTGTCAGCTCCAGAATTGACTTTTTGGGGAATCTGGGAAAGTTGCCTTAGAAGTTGTTTAATTTAAAAATAATAGGCCGGGTGTAGTGGCTCACACCTGTAATCCCAGCACTTTGGGAGGCTGAGGCAGGTGGATCACGAGGTCAGTAGTTCAAGACCAGCCTGACCAACATGGTGAAACCCCACCTCTACTAAAAATACAAAAATTAGCCAGGTGTGGTGGCATGTGCCTGTAATCCCAGCTACTCAGGAGGCTGAGGCAGGAGAATTGCTTGAACCCAGGAGGCTGAGGTTGTAGTGACCTAAGATAGCGCACTACACTCCAGCCTGGGTGACAGAGTGAGACTCCATCTCAGAAAAAAAAAAAAAAAAAAGGATCACTTAAAAACATTTGAAAAAATTACAAAATTAACGCCTTTACTGATTTTACAATAATGGGTAGGAATTCTCATATCTCCCTTGCTCTCTTTAATTGTGGTAGAATACACAGGAGTTTGACCATCCAGTGTACAGTTCAGTAGCATTAAGTACATTCACATTGTTGTGCAACCATCACTACCATCCATCTATACAACCCTTTTCATCTTGTAAAACTGAAACTTTATACCCATTAAACAACAACTCCCCATTCTCTCCTGCCCCTGTCTCTGGCAAGCACCGTTGTATTTTGTCTCTATCTGATAACTCTAGATACTGCAGGTAAGTGGAATCATAATGTATGTTTTTTTTCTTTGTGACTGGCTTATTTCACTTCCTATAATGTCCTCAAAGTTCATCCATGTTGTAGCATATGTCCGAATTTCTTTCTTTTTTAAGATTGAAGGTTGAATCATATTTAATTGTATATATATACCATATTTTGTATACCCATTCATTCACTGATGGACACTTGGGTTGCTTCTACCTTTTGTCTATTTTGAATAATGCTGCCGTGAACATAGGTGTAACAGATATATTCCTTTTCTTTCTTTCTTTCTTTTTCTTTTTTTCCACATAGGGTCTCACTGTTACCCAGGCTGGAGTGCAGTGGCTTGATCATGGTTCACTGCAACTTTGACCTCCTGGGCTCAAGTGATCCTCCCATTTTAGCCTCCTGAGTACTGTAGGCACATGCTATTATACCTGGCTAATTAAAAAAATTTTTTTTGTAGAGATACGGTCCCCCTATGTTGCCTAGGCTGGTTATTCTTCTTTTAAATGTACACTATGCCATAGTTTTATAAGCTTGTATGTATATTTCTATATAATCACTTGCCCTGATAAATTTTTTAAGGTTTTTAATGTGTGTATTAGCTTGTGTATTAGTATATTGTTAATTATAAAGTTGTACACCTTTTTAATTACATGAATTACTAAACTTTTACCATATTTTTAATAGCTTTATTGAGGTTTCGTTGATATTTAATAAATTGCTCATATTTAAGATTCACAATTTGATAGGCTTTGACATATATATACCCATGAAACTATCACAATCAAGATAATGAATCTAACTATCACCTCAAAATTTTCTTCATTATAATGTATTAATAAACAGGTACTATCAGCCAGACATGGTGGCTTACATCTGTAATCCCAGCACTTTGGGAGGCCCAGATGGGAGGATCGCTTGAGCCCAGGAATTCAAGACCAAAGTGGGAAACATAATGGGACCCCGTGTCTGCAAGAAAAAACAAAATTAGCTGGGCACAGTGGCTCATGCCTGTAATCCCAGCACTTTGGGAGGCCGAGGCGGACAGATCACTTGAGGTCAGGAGTTCAAGACCAGCCTCACCAACATGGAGAAACCCCCGCCTCTACTAAAAATACAAAATTAGCTGGACGTGATGGTACATGCCTGTAATCCCAGCTACCCGAGAGGCTGAGATAGGAGAATCTGGGTATGGTGGCGTGCCTGTAATCCCAGCTTGAACCCAGGAGGCAGAGGTTGCAGTGAGCTGGAATTGTGCCGTTGCACTGCAGCATGGGCAACAAGAGCAAAGCTCCATCTCAAAAAAAAAAAAATTCAGGAAAAGACATTAGCTTCAAGATAAATAAGTAAAAGCCTGGTATCAACAAATTTTAAAAAGTAACAAATAAATAATGACCTAAGCTACCCAGATTAGTTTCTGGAAAATTTGTTTAACCAAGACAATCTCCAAGGGAAGTCAGGTGAATAATTGTGTCTCAGCCATTACTCTGCTTTTAGGGGGGAAGGTACAAGAAAAGAAAAAAAAATCTTAGCCATGTTAGGAGTGGACAAATGACAGTGTCTGTTTTCCTGTAGTTCTGGCTTGGCTGGGCACAGTGGCTCATGCCTGTAATCCCAGCACTTTCGGAGGCCGAGGTGGGCAGATCACCTGAGGTCAGGAGTTCAAGACCACCCTGGCGGACACGGTGAAACCCCATCTCTACAAAAATACAAAAATTAGCTGGGCATGGTGGTAGGTGCCTATAATCCCAGGTGCTCTGGAGGCTGAGGCAGGAGAATCGCTTGAACCCAGGAAGCAGAGGTTGCAGTGAGCTGAGATCACGCCATTGCACTCCAGCCTGGATGATAGGCTGAGACTCAGAAACAAACAAACAAAAAAAACAAAAAATAGATCTGGCTTGAACCAGTTCTAGGGGCTTATGCCTTTTTAGAAGGGGTCACAAATGAGCTAGATGCCCAGGAGAGGGGCTGGGGGCTCCCACTGGAGATGTGCTCAAAATATTCTTAATATGGCTTCTTCTAATGATTGACTCCCTATTGCCTGCTAAATGCAGACCAGCTTTCTAAGGTAGACATGAGCTCCATCCTCAATCTGGCTGCAACCTGTTTCAACCACATTTCTTATTTTGGTTTAAGAGGAAGCCTAACTTGACTGCTTACCATTCTTTAAACACATAGACTATTAGCTAACATTTGCTGTTTGTTGGATCCTTACCACTTTCTAGGCATTATGCTAAATACATTATATACATTATTTCATAATACTTACTCCAACTTTAGGAAAAATATGTTACTATTAGCCTATTTTACTGATGTGAAAAGTGAGGTATAAGACATTCAGCTTTTTCCCCAGGGTCTGCAGCTACTGAGTGATGGAATAGGATTTGGAACCTTGGTTGTTGCCAGAGTCTTAAGTTCTGCCTGTTGTTCATGGAATGCCCTTTTTCTACCCAGTCCCATATCTTCACTTATTTAAATCTCACCTTTCTGTTGGGCATGGTGTATCACCTGAGGTCGAGAGTTCGAGACCAGCCTGAACAACATGGTCAACCCCATCTCTACTTAAAATATAAAATTAGCTGGGAGTGGTGGCACATGCCTGTAATCCCAGCTACTTGGGAGGCTGAGGCAGGAGAATGGCTCGAACCTGGGAGGCAGAGGTTGTAGTGAGTCGAGATCGTGCCGTTGTACTCCAGTGTGGGCAACAAGAGAAACTCCGTCTCAAAAAAAAAAAAAAGAAATCTCACCTTTCTGTTAAAGCCTAACGTTTTTGGAATGCCTTCCTCAACTGATCTGACCAGAAATAACCCTTGTCTCTATTTCACCCACATGGTGCTTCTCTTAATAGATCTCATATGGCATTGATCTCATACTGCCTTATGTTTGGAAAATTTGTATTTCATTCTTCTTTCTTCTATGAGACTTCTGAATGTATGAATGTATTGAGGTTGTGTAGTGCAATGCAAATAATACAGGCTTTGGAACCAGCCCTCAGTTGACGTCTTGTCAACATCACCTCCTTGCTGTATGACCTTGCTGAAGTCACTCAACTTCTCTTCCAAGCTTCCTCTTCTGTGACATGGAGATGAGACCTGTCTTGCTATTAATGGCAGTTGTGTTTAGAGTACTGGCTAAGTGTATGGCAAATATTAAATGCTGATAAATAGCTTATTATAAGGTCCCTTCAGATAGGAAATGTGTCTAGAATACTATTGTAGCTCAAATGGTGGCCTTCAGTAAACACCATCTCTAGTAATGAATGAATGAATGAATGACCTAACTACTACAAATAATCCTAACTAATACAAATAAGAAATAGTTTCTTAATTGTATCTCAACACTATATCTTGCACGGTGTCACCAGAGTGATTTTTTTTTTTGAGATGGAGTCTCACTCTTGCCTAGGCTGGAGTGCAGTGGCATGATCTTGGCTCACTGCAACCTCTGCCTCCCAGGTTCAAGTGATTCTCCTGCCTCAGCCTCCTGAGTAGTTGGGACTACAGGCATGCTCTACCACACCTGGCTAATTTTTGTATTTTTTAGTAGAAACGGGGTTTCACCATATTGGACAGGCTGGTCTCGAACTCCTGACCTCGTGATCTGCCTGCCTTAGCCTCCCAAAGTGCTGAGATTACAAGTGTGAGCCACCGCACCCAGCTCAGAGTGATTTTTAAAAACTCACTTTTTTTTGCGAAGGTCATAGCATAAAAGACTTAATATTCATCACTTCCCACTTACCCTGCTTACATTTTATACTGCCTTACAGCTGAACTGCTTCTAGTTTCCTTTCCTTATCATGTTGTGTCATGGCTTGTGCTCTATCCATGCTGTGCCCTCTTTTTGGCTTGTGCTCTATCCATGCTGTGCTCTTTCCTCTTCCTTGAACCTGGAAAACTTACTCATCTTCTAAAGCCCAGCTCAGATGCCACCCTTCCAGGAAGCCTTGCCTGCTCCCCTGTGTAGGATCCCTAGCAGGATTCCTCAACATCTCCCCTTGCCTTCTGCCCAGCGTTAATCAGTATGGTCTCAGCATCTCCTCTGCAGTGTCTTTGTGCGCACTTGTATTATTGCACTCATCGTATTACATTGCAATCTCTTCATTTACATCTCTTTGTTTACAATGGACTGAGCATCTTCAGGAAATAATGGTCTTTTATTCATTTCTGCATGTCCAGCTCCTGATATATAGTAAGCGCTAAAATGTTTATCAGTTGAGTTGAACTGTCTTCTGAGTTGAGTTTGGATGTGACAGTGCCATGACGCCACACTTCTGCATTTCTCCCCCACTCCTAAGAAACCCATGCCCTATATTAATGTTATTTGAAATTTGAAGTAGATTCAACATTGTAAATATATTTGCATTATACAAGGACAACTACAAACTACATAGCCTTATGGATCCTCCCTCACAGGGATGTGTTTCTCCTTAAATTTATTATGGGCATTGCCCTCTTTAGAATCACTGCCCTAGAGCTATACTTGAGTTGACCACATTTCTTCAGTCACATGTTTTTTCTTGGAAACCAAGAAAAATGTTAGTACTGAAATTCCCAAGAGTTTAAAACAAATGTAAGGCTTTCTGTAATTGAAGCAAAAACACATTCTACATTTGTCCAGGATTTATTCACCATTTTTATCAGGCACTAAAAGTCTAAGTTTGAGAAAGTTTGTCTGTCTTGACCAGGAGTTAAAACTGGGTTGACTTGAAAAAGGAAAGGAACTGTTTTATTACTTTTTCGAAGCATGGTGTGGAGAGAGCTATTGTCTGTTTAGAAGCAGCTGTGAGATCTTTGGTAAATGGGGAAGGAAAGGTCCTAAGGGGCAAGCAGGAAAATGGTCCCTTATGGTTTTTCAAGTCATTTGGCATGAAATAGGCTTGACCTTATTTATACATTGTGAATGAATGGTTCTGAACTTGAAATATTCGTGAGGAAGGAAAAACAGTTGGAGGTGTTCCTCCATTTTGGTGTATGTTTTAGGATGCTGTCCTTTAGGGAGAAGGCAGCTTCTTTTGCGTGTTTTTTTTTTTTTTCTTAAGCATATCTTCTAAATGCATTAATCAATGGGGAGGTGACCCAAAAGTCACTGTGAAAGTTGGGACCTTATCTTTGCTGTTTGAGCCCAAATCTTGCATTTAGAATCATAGCATGGTGGGCAGGATCTGAATGCTGTCCCTGGAGAAGATGACCCTGTCAGCCATGGGTGGCTGGGTGGTTAGGGTTCCACAGGAGGACAAAGTACAGAAAACAAAGGGACTCAAGACTATGAGCTGGCCACGATAAGCCACGCCATGAGCTTTAAGAAATATATCGTGTTTCTGAAGAGTTGGCAACAATTTCTCCAAACATTGAAGTCCCTTAGAAATCTGCTTCCTTTACCCGTTAGTTTTTGTGTGTCCGTGTGTTTATTATTTTGGTAGGTGGTGGAGATCCTGCACCAGAGCTTGTCAGATGAGTAAGCTCCTCTTTGGGAAGACATCTTGACTGAGGTACCTATTCTGGAGCAACATTTCTTTTGGGCCAATAGAGTACTTTGTAACACATTGAGCTACGGGATTCTACATAGGCAGAATGATCCTAAGGGAAAGAATGCTGGGTTGGGAGGCAGAAAGCTTGTGTTCTAGTTTGGCTTTGTCATTTACTAGTGCGATTTTGGAGATAACTCACCTAAGGTCTCAAAATACCTAGTTTCCCTATAAAAACCCTATAAAATGGGAAGAGACAACAATTCTTGTCTCTTATAATAATGAAGGTGATGATGGCTAGCGTTTGTCAAGTCTAGTCTTATGTCTCAGCTCTGTTTTAGGTGCTTTACATATATTAACTCATGAATTTTTCAACAGCCCTGTGAGGTAGCTGCTATTATTATCCCCATTTTATAGATGACGCACAATGAAGTTAAATAACTTGCTCTGAAGCACGTGGCTAGTAAGTGATGATGGACAGACTATGAACCCAAGCTGACTTGACACTGGTGTGAGGCTGAAACTATGAAATGCTGTACACACTCAGTTGATTGTCCTCATTTCCTAGTAACTTGGTACGATAAAGAATGCAGTATTTTAAATGTCTTCCTGTTACATACTTACTCTGCCTCCCTACACCTTGGTTTTCTCATCCAAGAAACTAGGGGTTAAACATTAGAAACTTTCTAAGATCCTTCCAGATTTCAGGGTTCATGATTCTTGCTTATTAAGATGTTGAGATGGGGCTGGGTGTGATGGCTTACGCCTGTAATCCCAGCATTTTGGGATGTTGAGGCAGGTGGATCACGAGGTCAGGAGTTCAAGACCAGTGTGGTCAACATGGTGAAACCCTGTCTCTACTAAAGATACAAAAAATTAGCTGGGTGTGGTGATGGGCACCTGTAATCCCAGCTAGTCGGGAGGAGGCAGGAGAGTTGCTTGAACCCAGGAGGCTTGTAGTGAGCTGAGATCGCCCCATTGCACTCCAGCCTGGGTGACAGCAAGACTCCATCTCAAAAAAAAAAAAAAAAAATTGAAGATGATGATTTGTCCCTTTTAAGTAGACACACTTAGAAGTACAAAAACCATTACATTCTCTGAACGACATTCTCTCCACCCCCAGCACTTGCCATGCCTGCATGCCTGCCCCACACTTACGTAGGGTAGGCCCCAGGTGGTAGGTAGTAGCGGAGTGGCAGCTGGCCTGGAGAGCAGTTCAAGTGATAACTGTAGAAGTATCATGATCTGCTAGGAAGATATGACTTATAGCTGGAGAAGAATCAAGCATGGAGGAGAGAGTCACTTGATGGGCCTAGAGGTGAACTTGTGACTGGATCACTAGGGACAATGAATGTTTAAATCAGGATAACTATTGAACTTTGGACTTCCACTAAGGTCAGAAATTTCTAGAGTCAGAAAATTCCCTGCTGTAACTGGTTTGTATGATTTTCCCTGTTCATGTTGGTGAGCCAGAAATGGAATTTGTATAACTCTTGGTATTATAGATATTTATGTGGTTGTGTGCAGTACCTACATTTAAAAGAAAAAGGAAGTTGACTGATTGTCCTCATGAAAATTAAAGAAATAAGGAAGTGGGAGGCTCTTATTCTCTGACATCTGGGCTGGGACAAACCTTGGGGAGGTGGTGTGGTTGTGGAACTGGTATAGGGTTGATCTAGATATCTAGGTTGTTGGGGAAATGACCTCAGGCCCTTCTAGGATGTGGGGTGGCCTCTTGCCTCTTACATTGCTCTTTATATATTAGGCCCTTTGTCAACTAAGGGATTTCTTTAAGGATCGTGATGAAGCATGCTGTAATGCGGAGTTGAAATGTTTTCATGTTTATATTTGCTTTCTTTTCACCTAATGAATAGGCTAAGTAACAGTCTGTTGTTCTAAAAGAGTACTATTAATAATAATGACAGCTCATATTTTTATCATTACATTTAAAAAATATTCATAGGAAGGAAGAAATTAAGGGTAATGGAGGATCAGCTATGTAATGTTGAACATGTCATTCCACCTTTGGGATTCTCAGCTTCTCAGCCGTAAAGTGGAAAGATGGATTACTAGTTCCTTGCTTCATCATTTTTAGGACATATGAACAAAAAATGGTTACTGTTAAGTGAGTTGTCACATAGAGCCTAGATGTTGATTACTGTCCTGGGGGAAGGATAGAAACCAGAGAATAGATAGCATAGGTTCTTCCTACTTCCCTCCCTTACTTCTGGTTTAAGGTTTCATCTTTTGTTTGTTTGTTTGTTTGTTTGTTTTCTTCTTACAGCTTTCATCTTTAAACAACATTAATTAGGTTTTGTGTTTTTAGCCATTGTTAGAGTCCGTTGTGCTGTATCTCTTGATCTCTCTTATTTATTCAGTGATTTGTGGTTATGTACATTATCTCAGTTCTTTGTTGTCAACAATTTTAAATCAAACATTGAAGCATTTGGGGTGGATGACTTGTTAATTTGATTAATGAGGTTCTTGATCTGGATATTTTAAGGCCAGTAACAATCCAATGTGGAAACACCGAATTCTCTTTAAAACTACAATAGTGTTCTCGCTGCCAAAGATGAAACCGATCTGTGCCAGTTACTTCTTTCTAAGAGCGAAGGTGTCTGAGCTTTCCTTTGCTCTTTTGGTCAGGGAGCAGGACTGCTAGTCCAGAAAGGCCAGCTCTTCTGGATTCAGGAGCAAAAGAGTTAATCACTAAGCAGAAACAGAAACCTCCCAAGTTTCTAACCTTCCCTTGCCTTAAATCTCCTTAGAAGAAAAGGCATATGCACACTTATGCGTGCACTTACACACACACATACACCATACACACAAATACTCAATGTAAAATGATCTCATGTTTATGAGAGCTGGAATTACTTGGGAGGAATACTTGTGTTCTGCAGCCTTAGTGGGCATGATGTGAAAGCAAGGCTATTTGGCCTGTGGAGATTGCAGATAAGAGCCTGATATGTAATTGAGTAAGAATTTGAAAAATTATCCAGCATTAGGAGCAGTAAAGCAACTGCTTGTGCTTTTTTATGTTAGAAACAATTTGGAGTAGGAATGAGGAGCTAGCATTGTTTTCAGGGCGTGGGAACCCCCTCCCAACCTCACTAGCCAAATATGTTTGCCTAGGCAGAGAGTGTCAGGTCTCTGAGAGATCTTGACAGAGTATTTTAATACATTCTTCTGCCCTCGGCAGTTCTTCAGTCTTAATCGTTTCAGGAGAAGGGCTGTCAGGTAACCTTTAAAATTCTTTCTAGAATAGTATACCACAGCCCACTTTCCCTTCTTGTTCCAGTGACCCAATCTATAAATGGTCAGTTCCTTCATTTGGAGAACTTGAAATAGTTTAAAGAAGAGACTTGATGAATTGAACTCATGCTTTTGCTGCCGCCGCCACACCCTCTGTACACACCTTTGCTTCATTTGGGTGCTCAGCAACTTGGGAAGGAGGATGCTATTGAGGAAACTTTCGAGGCGTTGGCTTATAGCTACTGGAGTGTTCTTTCTAGTCGCCTCCCCTCCTCACTTCCTCCAGTGTTGGGACACTTTGTATCGAACAAGAAGATCATGAGCTAATTTCAACCCAGCACCCATTTATTTAGCACCTACTGTATGTTTTACACTATGCTAAGTTGTGAGCATAGAGAGATACAGAAAAAAATTTCTGCCTTCAAGGAGCTACAATCTATTAGAAATGTCTTAGTCTGTTTTCTGTTCGTTATAACACAATACCTGAAACTGGGTAATTTGCAAAGAAACAAAATTTATTTATTTTTTTGTTCTGGAGGCTGGAAAGTTAAGATCGAGGGCCAAATCTGGTGAGGGTCTTCTTGCTAATGGGAACTCTCTGCAGAGTCCCGAGGTGGTGTAGGGTATCACAGAGAGGGAGCTTGGTGTTTAAACATGCCGGCTCAGGTCCCTCTTCCTCTTGTTAAAAAGCTACTAGTTTCACTACTAAGATAACCCTTTAATCTACGAATTCACTCATGATGGCCTGCCTTCATGATCTGGTCACCTCTTGAAGGCCCCACAATGGGGATTAAGTTTCAACATGAATTTTGGAGGGGACATTCAAATGATTGCAAGAAGAGTAGACAGATTACACAAGTATAGCGATAGGGTCACAGAAGAGAGATGTCGAAGGCCCTGTGGAAAAGGAATAGTCTAACAGCGAGCAATGCTGATGTGCCTGGTTGATAGAGGAAGAAGATGATATTACCTAGTATTTACAGGGCACAGGGCTGCCTGTGAAGTGCCTTGCCTTACTTGATCTCATTTAACCTCAAAATTGTACAACATGGGGCAGGATAATATCTAGCCTTTTTAAAAATATATTTTATTTTGAGATAATTATACATTCAAATGCAGTTGTAAGAAATAATGCAGAGAGATTGCATGCACCCTTTACTTAGATTCCTCTGATGGTTAACATCTTGCAAAACTATCATACAATATCATAATCAGGATCTTGATATTGATACAGTCAAAATTCTAAACAGTTCCATCACCACAGGGATCACTCATGTTGTCCTTTTCTAGTCCTGCCCCTCCCAGTCCACTCCTTCATCTCACCCCACTTTAGTCCTTAGTCCTTAACTACTGGCAAACACTAATCTATTCTCCATGTCTATGGTCTTGTCATTTCAAAAATATAAAAAGCCAGGCACAGTGGCTCACTCCTGTAATCCCACCACTTTGGGAGCCCAAGGTGGGCGAATCACGAGGTCAGGAGGTCGAGACCAGCCTGGCCAACATAGTGAAACCTTATCTCTACTAAAAATATAAAAAATTAGCCAGGCTGGTGGTGGGCACCTATGTAATCCCAGCTATTTGGGAGGCTGAGGCAGGCAAATCACTTGAACCCAGGAGGCAGAGGTTGCAGTGAGCCAAAATCATGCCATTAGACTCCAACCGGGTGAGAGTCTAATGTGAGAATTTGTCTCAAGGTAAAAAAAAAAAAATTATAAAAATGGAATCATTAGCATGTAGCTTTTTGGGATTGGCCTTTTAATTTTTTTTTTTTTAACTCAGCACAAGTCTCTGAAGACTCGTTCAGGTTGTTGTGGATATCAATAGTGCATTCCATTTTATTGCTGAGCAGTATTCTATGGTATGAATGTATGATGGTTTGTTTAACCTTTCACCCACTGAAGGATATCTGGGTTGTTTCCTATTTTAGGCTATTATGAATGAAGCTGCTATGAACATTTATGTACAGATTTTTGTGTGAACAGGTATTTTTTAGAATGTAGAGGTAAGCCAGGCATGGTGATGTGTATCTATAGTCCCAGCTATTCTGGAGGCTGAGGCAGGAGAATCTCTTGAGCCAGGGGTTCAAGATGAGCCTGGGCAACATAGTGAGATACTGTCTCCAAAAAAAAAAAGAGATGGAGGTAGTTTTTTTTTTTTTTTTAATGGAAAGATTGTACATTAGAAGGTAGAAAAGTAGGTTTTGCATCCTACTAGGGAAGATACATGTATATTTCTCTCCCTTTGGACTGATCATTTAAGTTGGTCTCAATTTCCTTATCAATAAACTAGCATAACATATATTCTGCCTACATCCCATGTATAGATAAACTGAGATAATATATAGCCTCCTTCACAGTTGGTGGGAGTACAAGTGTGCACCACCACACCTGGCTAAGTTTTGTATTTTTAGTAGAGATGGGGTTTCACTGTGTTGGCCAGGCTGGTCTTGAACTCCTGACTTCAAGTGATCCTCCCACCTTGGCCTCCCAAAGTAGGATTACAGGTGTGAGCCACCATGCCCCACCCCAGAGTAGTTTTTAAATTGTAATCTAGAGACAACTCTTTTAGGCCATCTCGCTTTTTCTAATAATTGATGTATAGGTGTTCCTTATATATTTTGCTTACTCATTGTTGACAATTATAGGTTGTAATACCTTCTCTTAGATTTAGCTTATCATCTTATTTTTAATTGAATTATTTGATGTATAAGAAATTCCAAGGCCAAGTACGGTGGCTCACACCTGTAATCCCAGCACTTTTGGGAGGCGACAGTGGGAGGATCACTTGAGTCCAGGAGTTCGAGACCAGCGTAGGCAACATAGTAAGACCCCATCTCTACCAAAAATACAAATAAATTAGCTGGGCATGCTAATGTGCTCCTGTAATCCCAGCTGCTTGGGAGGCTGAGGTGGGAGGATCACTTGAGTTTGAGAGACCAAGGCTGCAGTGAGCCATGATCATTCCACTGGACCTCAGTCTGGGTGACAGAAGGAGACCCTGTCTCAAAAAAAGAAAAAAAAGAGAAATTTCAAATTTTAATGTAGTCAAATTTACTTTTTGTTAAATAAATTAACTTTATCATTTTTATTTATTTAAAAGACAAACACAAACAATCATAAGGATATTCTTCTATATTTTCATCTACAAGTTTTTACTTTCACATATCAGTCTTGAATAAACAAGGAGAAAAGTTTTGTGAACAGCATGAGGTAGGGATCTAACTTTTTTTTATATTCCATGTGGCTGTATTTATTAAAAGGTTCATCTTTCCCCCTGTTGATTTGTAATGTCTCATTTGTACATATATGAAGTTTATTGTACATATTTATAGGTAAGATGAGTTCTCCATCATGCTGTAGTGGTGCTGCCCCTTCAGTGCATCAGGGGTTGCTGATGAGGGGGTTGATGTTTTCCCCTTTGAGGTAGTGGCACTAGGCTGTCCCCATAGCTCCAACTAGAATAGCTCTGCTTTTATGTTTATGATATTGGGTGTCTTTCTAAGATTTTATTTGAAGAACTTTTGAGACAACAATTTTAAAATTTTAAAACTACCATTTTTAAACAGATTACATTTTGGAGAGTTTTTTGAGATAGCAAGGGTTTCCTCATTCATCTTGGGTTTGATGGAAAGCATAAGACACGCAGAACTCAGGACCTAGCAGCGAGGGAAGTCCATGTTTTTCAAAATGAAAGGAATACGTTATTTTGCAGTTGTCAGTGGTTCCAAATATATCAACTATGCCACAAATAAAGAGTATGTGGTTTCCAAGAGAGATTTGGAGCTGTCTAGAGCCTAGTCCTTATCCTCTATGATCACAGAAACTCATGGAGAAAAAAAGCCTACCTATACGAAAGTAATTAAAAAAAAATTAACCCACAGCACTACAAGAAATGACATCAGCCAGTGGATGACTGAAAATGAGTGGTGTTGATAAGAACTTGAGGAATTTTGAGATGGGAGAGGTGTGGGCCAGAATGAATAAGACCTTGATTTATGGAGTAGGATTTGGCTAAGTCGGGAGTAGGAGGAAAGAACAGAAGCAGTGTGTCTTCCCTCAGTGGAGTTCCCACAGCCCCCACCATACTTACTGCTCCTGCATCATTTCCTACACCCTAATACAATGATGGTTTTATTCACCCTCACCCCCACCCCCACGCTCCTTCCCCCAGACCACACTCACTACCAGAAAGCTTCTGAGTTCTCTGAGGGTGGGCAGTGGGCTGCCTGTCATTTCAACATTCCCAGCCTCCAGCACCATGTTTGCACATGGTAGGCACCCAATAAATGTGTGCTGAGTGAGTAGACTCTTGGGCTGGAGCAGAGGAGTCATAGACAGAGGAGTAAGACCAAGCTGGATAGTTTTTGATGACCTTGAAGATCAGCCAGAGTCTGGCTTCATACTGGGGCAACAGAGAACAATGGGGGCACTCTGAGTTGAAGAATGATGAAGTCGGTTCAGAGGGACTCCCTGGTTGCTTTGAGTTGCCTGGCTGGGGCAAGAGGCTTGTTCCTGCCCACACAGCATACCAGGCCCTGTAGTGGGTGCTGCAAACATGCTGCTAAACGTGATCAATTACTAGAGTCACCAATGAGGGAATTGTGAGTTCCCATTTACTGAACAAGAAACTTGAGTTCAGGCAGATGATCTAAGGTGACAGTGACACATGGTGGAATGGGAACTGCAGCTCAGGTCTGTCCAACTCCAAAGTCTGCTCGTCCTTTTACCTTGGATACCATATTTGACCACACTATAATCGAGAGATGCCACTAAGATGAGAAGATGAGCTGCAGAGATGGGTGTGGGACCTAGGGGTAGAGTAAGAGTCAGGAATGCCTGAGGTTTTTAGTTTGGGAGACAGAGAAAACGATGGTGGCAATTGCAGAAATAGACATATGGAAGCCAGGAAGAGGTGCAGCAGTTGGTGAGAGAATGAGCGTTATTTTAGACACCCGGAGTTTGAGATGACAGTTCCATTCAAGCAGGAATTTCATTAGGCAAGTGACAATGCCACCCCCATCCGCCTTTCATTAAATCTGTCATTTTCTCTTCTTCTAAATTGGGAATATTACAGAGAAACTGTGAAATAGATGACACCTTTTGTACGTGACCTCCTTTTGCAGCTTCTTACCTTTCACTTTGAGAAATATTTTCCCTTGAAGGGGACTTCATGTTTGTGTGCAGGAATTAATAGCATTTTCTTTCCCCATGCCCTGTAGGGAAAGAGCATAGCTAAACGAGGAGAGGAAAAGCTGGAGTTCTGGGCTGCCTTGCTCTGAGTTTGGTTGGAGGCCCCTTATGAGGGGCAGCTGAGAATGAAAGAAAAGTCAAGCCAAGCCCTGCCAGCACCCTCCACCACCTGACCTCCCATGGATGACTGAAGAGCTGGCTAATGAACAAGTTATTTTAAAGGCACCCCAGGGAGTGTGGGAGAAGTTGAGTTCAGCAAAACATGACTGGGTGGTGCTGGTGCTCTTTCGGGGTGTGGAGGCAGGAGTGGTTAATCTCCTTAATTTGAATAACTTTGGGATGGTGAGATGGCTCTTTGATAGAGGATTTGATTGGAGATTGTGATTGTAGGATTATGTTGAAAGAGGGGATCAGGCTAAAGCCATTTACAGGAAATTATATTTCAGATATTGGCAGTTGAACTTAATGTATTCCATCCTCACTTCCAAAGGCTTTGAATTTTTAGTGTTATTTCTATTTTGAGGAGTTCTCCAGAGAATAAGGATGCAAAAAAAAAAAAAAAAAAAAAAAAGAGTGGCCTCTGAGTACTTCTCATCCAATGTGTTCAATCCAAGGAGAATATAGGAGTTACTACTCTCCTTTTTAAATTCTTTCTGTATAACAAATTACCCACAGTTGGCTTGAGAATTTTTTTAAAAATTAAATTAAATTATTTTTTTAGACAGAGTCTCACTCTTATTACCCAGGCTGGAGTGCAGTGGTGTGACCTCAGCTCATTGCAACGTCTGCCTCCTGGGCTCAAGCGATTCTTCTGCCTCAGTCTCCTGAGTAGCTGGTACTAAAGGTGCGTGCCATCATGCCTGGCTAATTTTTGTATTTTTAGTAGAGATGGGGTTTCACTGTATTCCAGGCTGATCTTGGATCTTCTGACCTCATGATCTGCCCACCTCAGCCTCCCAAAGTGCTGGGATTACAGGCATGAGCCACCGAGCCCAGCAGCTTGAGAATTTTAAGCTGCAGTTTGGTAGGAAAAAGACCACCCAGCTGGAGGTCAGAGGCTTGGGTACCAGTGGTAGCTATGACCCTTGCTATCAACTAACTACATGGCCCTAGGTAAGTCTCTAACCGCTCCTGGCCTCAGCTTCTTCAGATATAGGATGAACATATAATTCCTACATCTAGGGGAGCTGTGTTGACTAAATGAAATGCTTATGTATCAGCTTTGCAAATTACATACCCCAAACAAATATATATTAAGATTTTATTTGCTGCAACAGAAGAGAGTGGACCGTCTCTTGGTGTTTGTTTTGATGAAACTTGACCTATATAACATTGGTTCAAGTATGTTTGTTAAAGTGAATCACCTGTTGCTTTCTGGGCCATGCTTGAAATGACATGCCATGCTATGGTGAACCCCTTTTGCACTGCCCCAAGTTAAGGTCGCTCTGACACACTTCGGGCGAGATATAGGAACACATACCTTCCTCCTTCTTAGAAACAAAACAGTGACTTGGGCAGGGTAGACATTAGGAAAGTGACTTAGCTGGTAAATATGTGATTAATAGTGGAGATTCGGTCTAAGTATGAGTGTGAGCCTCTGAATATGGATGGCTAAATGATAAATAGCAAGTCTGCCAAGTAGAGCACGTTGGGGAACCTCTTGGGCTCTGTTCATGCTTGAAGTATGACTGTGCCAATATTGTACTCGCTATTTAACAAAATGAGGTCGTACCAATCACACTATTTTGCACATATTTGTTTACACATCTCCCTTGTCTGCTAAACTATGAACTCTTTGAGAGGAGGCACTGTTTGTGTTTATCTTTGTTTTCTAGCATCTAGCACTGCTTAGCATATAATAAATGTTTGTTAGATGAATGAGTGAATGAATGAAATTCTTTGTATTTTTATTGAATTAGAGAGATTTTTGTGAAAGATATATATGTGGGATCATTTTTGCTGTCACCTGCTAATTTCATAGATGTCTTCTTAATTGTAACCTTCACATAAGTGCAAGACCTATTTATGCATAGTTGAGTTATAGCTGTTGCTGCCCTGGTGGTGAGGGCTGTCTCAACATCTGTCCCATGTCTCTTTCATAGAATAATATCCTCCCTCAGCTCCTTTTCCCCTGTACCTTCCTTTCAAGGCTTGCTGTGTAGTTAATTCTGCCTTAGGCAATTTTTCTCATCTGGACTTTTGTCTTCCTCATTCCACTTCTTCTGTTTTCCAATGTTTATCCAGTAACCTCAAGGAAATCTCTTCCAACCTTTCTTTGCTGTTGGTGTATTCCTATTCATGAGTTAAAACCCAAACCAAACATACTCTAATCAGGGCAGTTGAACTTGAAAAGAGCCAATGAGAAACCTGAAAGGAGGAAAAGCCTGGCCACAAGGCTCCAAGTGAAATGAAACTCATAAACACCAGCTTCCTCAACCTTGAAAGCTTCTGAAAGTGCCCCTAAGCCTCCTTTTGAATCACTAAAAGCCTTCACTTACCTCCCTGTCTTTCCCAAATAAAATTTCCTCTTTCTCAGCCACCAGTCTTAAAAAAACAAAGCAAAACAAAACACTTCACACCTCCTTCTTCTCAGTTTTACAGTGGTGGAAAGAGAACAGGATTTAGAGTTGGATGGCCAAAGTGAGAGTCCTGCCGCCACTTAGTAGCTATGTGACTTTGGAAAAGTTTCTAGGCTTTCTGTGCCTGAATTTCTTCCACAGTTGGCAGTATTACCATGTATTACCAAATTATACACTGTGATGTAGTCAGGTTTATGTATGTGAAGAACTCTTCCAAGCTAACAAAGCACCATATTCATTCGTGTCCGATATTTCTAATGTTACACCAGTTTTTAATATTATGTTTCATTTGCACATACATACTTGATATTTTAATTACATTAGAGGCTAAGATAGTTTTCTACCAGCATGAGAACTAAAACACCATACATAACATGCCTTTTATGGCGAAATGTGTTTGAACTTCAAACAACAAGTTTACAAAACTTACTATGTAATGCACCCTATCAGTAAATTAATTGAAGGCTGCCTCTAGATTGTTAGGTGTGGATGACAGGAACTTTATTTCATACTTCTTTTGTACCTGCCATTGGTGTTTAACATAGTGTTGGACTGGTAACAGGTGATTAGACAGTCTTGTTGATAGTTTGGAGAGCCACCTTAATCATGACCTAGAATCTTTCTTATTTAAACAGCAGTCTAAGTGCTTTGACTAATGTTAAACTGACTAATTTGTTTTGAAGCTGAGAATGAGAAATTGGAGGTCCTTCTCAGAGATCTGTGTTGGTGGTGTACTATTTCTTTTTATCCCCGAGTTGGATAAATTAGGGTAAACAAAATCAAAGACTTGTAAAAATACTGTACAGAGGAATTGCACATGTATGCTGGTTCCCTAGCAGGGTAATTCCATCAGTGCCTTAAAAAAAAATTACATTCCTTCTCAACCAGTCACTAGAGCCATTTTCCAATCTCTTATCTTGTTGGGGTGTGTTAGAAAAATATACCAAGTGCAAGAACCTGTAAGTCTGGAGTTTATTAACCTGCTTAAAACCAGTTTTACTTCAAATAGGTGATCTTTAGTGTCGACCATTGTACTTTTGTCTGCAGGGAACAACTCAAGTTTCATCCTGTCCTCAGTAAGCAGATGAGAGGTAGGGTTGATGTTAGACAGAAGCCAAGGTTTTGTGGAGCAGTAAGATAAAATTATGAAGGAAGCTATTGAATTCCAGGAGAGTTTAAAGAAAAGGGTAGGATACTGTGTTCACAAGGGTATGGGTGGGCTTCTGAGTGGAGGCAGCAGGCTAGACCTGGGGATGTTCCAGTATAAATTCCTAAATATATGCAGAGGTTGTGTAATTGTTTTCATCACTGTTGAATGTGTTACTGGTTTGATTTGGTTTCGCTGCTCTTAAGTTCCCTTTTGTCTTATCTTGCAAGCATATCACTGTGAGTACTTAAATCATTAACAACTCATTAAAACTCTTTTGGCTATTTTCATTTTCTACCAAGCTGAAGCCTGGGTGTGGTGGAAACTTGTGCAGGCCTGCTCTGCTGTGCCACCTGAGCAGCTCCTAGCATTTTGGCTGTCAAAAGGCCACTGAATTATAAAGAAACTGATAGGAATGGCAGACATAATCTCTGCAGATCCTTGAAAAGAAGGAAGGGGCTGCAGGATACAGGATAGTCAAGGATCCTTCTCTTCAACCTGAAGGACTCTTCAGCAGTTAACACCTTGACTCTCTTTTTATGCAACACTTTTTTTTTGTATTGTCAGAAATTCTATTTGTATTTGTTCTTTTCTTCTTTCAGGATTTCTATAGCTTCTTTTAGAGACTGAAAGTGCTTTTAGTTTTGTTACCTCATTCTCTAGGGGCAGGAATTAAGGTCTTGATAGAGATGAAGTGGGCTGTGGAGGCAGTCTACCACAGGCAGTTGCAGTAGCTGTTCTTCTGGTTACTTGTTGATACACACACACACACACACACACACATACATATACACACACGCACACAAATATACATCTTACCTTATTCCAGACAGAATAAGGGACAGTGTCATAGTTTAGGATCTCCCAAAAGAGAATTTTAGTATTAGTAATTTTTGTATATTTTAAATAGCTTATTTATTTATGACTTATAAGTAAAGAAAAGCCGGGCTTGGTGCCTCAAGCCTGTAATCCCAGCACTTTGGGAGGCCGAGGCGGGTGGATCACGAGGTCAAGAGATCAAGACCATCCTGGTCAACATGGTGAAACCCCGTCTCTACTAAAAATACAAAAAATTAGCTGGGCATGGTGGCGCGTGCCTGTAATCCCAGCTACTCAAGAGGCTGAGGCAGGAGAATTGCCTGAACCCAGGAGGCAGAGGTTGCGGTGAGCCGAGATCGCGCCATTGCACTCCAGCCTGGGTAACAAGAGCGAAACTCCGTCTCAAAAAAAAAAAAAATAATAATAATAATAATAAGTAAAGAAAAGAGGTTTCTCTGCTTTTGACTTGAATTGTTGAACTATTTGTCCCTTGGTAAACTGATCAATTGCCACGTGGATTGAGAGAAAGCCATTCAATCAATCGAAATGTTTCTGCTCCATTGGCATGCTTTGTAATGGAAATAAAAACGACAGCATGTTTTTGTCAGTGGAAATGAATAGGTTTCTTTTAGATCGATGCTGAAGTTGGTATTATAGGTAATCTAGCCTATGAATGCTAATGATTAATTATGGAAATGCCTGATGGAAGCACATGAACTTACCCCTAGATCTTATAGATATATCTGCCTGATGGTGAAGTGTATGCCAGGGTTGGCATTTCTTGTGAGTGCTGGTGTGACCCACAACATAGCCTCTGTGGTACCAGAGGGCCCTACACTGTCTTCAAAGACATTGGACTCAGTGCATTAAAAAAAAAAACAACTCATTCATTCAATTACGAATTCATTCATGTACTCAACGCATAATCATGTATGCACACCAGGTACCAGGCTCTGGTCTGGTGCTAGAGATAGAGTTATCAGCAAGACAGAGCAAGTCCCTGCTTTATTGGAGCTGTATTGTTAGTGAGAGAAATATATAATAAACAAGTAAATGGATAAATGAATAGGATAATTTAAAGTAGTCGAGTGTTTCGAAGGATATAGAAACAAGGTAGTATGCTTGAGGGTGGCTGGCAGGAAAAGAGAGCTGGAGAGCTTGTTTTATCTCTCTACTAGGTGAAATCAGAGTGGTATTCTTAACATATGGACTTAAAAGGAGCATTTTCAAGGAAGAGTGGCAGTAGCAGGGGTGTATGGGGAGCTCTGATTCTCATTTATGCAAGATGTATAATGCCTTGCTGAAGAATAGTGTTGCTACTTACTGCTCCATCTTGGAGTTAAGACCCACCACTCTGCAGGTCCACTTGAACTTCTTTGGAAGTCCACTTGAACTAACCTGGAAGAGTTTCAAGCTTTGGTAACCTATTTGCTTACAGCTGGGTACAAAACCAGCTACTGGGTATGATTTTAGGGCTGTTGTCAAGATCCCCTGGAGGTAGATGGACTGAAGACATCTCTTCTACTGGTAGCTTTATCTCTTTAAAACATTCTTTTCTTGTATCTCACTCAAAAGGTTAGTTGTTTATACTTTAGTGTGAGATTGCATTTGTTTCTTTGCAAGGTTTTGATAAGGGTCTAAAAGGCCAGTTTAGGGAGGGGAGGGTATTCTGGGGGAAGTAAGCAGGTATATGGGGCTAGAATCAAAAGGTTGAGGCACCTCCAGTTGGACCTGCTTAATAATTTTGCTTAGCCTTGAACTCTTGCCCTCTCTGAAAATTAGTTTTCTAATTTTTTTTTTTTTGAGACAGAGTCTTTGTTGCCCAGGCTGGAGTGCAGTGGCATGATCTCAACTCACTGTAACTTCTGCCTCACGGGTTCAAATGAATTTTGTGCTTCAGCCACCCACCCCACTAGCTGAGATTACAGGCAGGTGCCCCCACGCCCATGTAATTTTTGTATTTTTAGTAGAGTCAGAGGTACCCCATGTTGAGCAGGCTGGTCTTGAACTCCTGGCCTCAAGCAATCCACCTGCCTCCACTTCCCAAAGCGCTGGGAGTACAGATGTAAGCCATCATGCCTGACCTAGTTTTCTAATTTTAAAAGTGAAATTGTTGGAGTAGATCATCACAGTCCCTTTTAGCTAATTCTGCTCACCGGGTAGATTTGTACCTAACTGCCCAACTGCCCAGGCTTTGGTGTTTTTCCCCATTCTGTGCTTCGGTGAGGAGATCCTGTGTTTTCTTTGCCTTTGCCTTTGCCAGAAAGAACTCTCTGTGGCAACATAGAAAATGTCAACTCACTGATTTCCCCAGGAAGGGAAGAGTCCACAGTTTCATAATGGTATCTGCCCTGGTGTCTGCATTCTGGTCAGGTGGCTGTATTCAGTGTCTGTGCTCCCATGCTGGGCTGCTTATCTGTAGTAGCCAGACGGGCCTGGGTGCCCACAGTAAGTTACCTTTACATAGTGAAGAGGTGAGCAAGCAGACAGTCTGAAGCACATAGAAAGAACACTCAGGTCAGGGCTTGCCAGAGGAAAGATTCTGAACCATTGTCATTTAAATAGAACAGAATCTTCTCTTCTTAAGATAACCGGAAAATACATAGCCAGGGAGATCCCAAGTATTGTGGAACCAACCTAATTATAGTTACCTCCTATTTGCTTAGTATTTTGTGCTTTTTAAAATGGGTCTCATTTCATAGATCATGTGATCTTAAGTATCCTGTGAAGTAAACAGGTCAGAAATTATTATTATTAGAGATGGAGTCTCGCTCTGTTGCCCAGGCTGGAGTGTGGTGGCATCATCTTGGCTTATTTCAACCTCCACCTCCTGGGTTCAAGTGATACTTTTGCCTCAGCCTTTCAAGTAGCTGGGATTACAGGTGTGAGCCACCACTCCTGGCTAATTTTTTATTTTTAGTAGAGATGGGGTTTTGTCATGTTAGCCAGGTTGGTCTCCAACTGATTTCATGCAGTCCACCCGCCTCGGCCTCCTAGTGTGCTGGGATTTACAGGCGTAAGCCGCCTTGCCTGGTCAGCAGGTCAAAAATTAGTAATCCCATTTAAAATATGAGAAAACCGAAGGATTAGGTAGGCTAAGTGACATGTTCAAGGTAACACAGTTAATAGGGAAGAATCAGAACTTACAATGCATGTTTTTTTCTCTTAAAAACAATTTTATTCAGGTATAATTCATGTGCAATAAAATTCACTATTTTAAACCTATAGTTCAATGAGTTTTGACAAATGTATATACTTGTGTAGCCACAATTATAATCAGTAGGTTGAACATTTTTATCATCCCGAAAAGTCCCTTCATGCTCTTTGGCTTTAATCTTACTCTTGCCTTCCCCCAGTCTCCCTACTTGTGATGTCTAATGCAATGCTCTTTTCACTCACTGTCCCTCACTCAGACTTGACAGCCCTTCAGCCATATCCTTCTGGAGAGAATCCTGGCTGGCAGCCAACCAGCCTCATCATGTTGAGTTATGAGAGTGAATGGGAAGTTAGTGGGTTGGTTACTTCATTGTTAGTTCCTTCCTTCCCTTCTTTTACCAGCTCCAGGCTATAGAAAAATAATGTGTGTTCTCCTTCCTAGGAGAGCTTGAAAAACAGGACACCAGCTCACCTGTCTGCTCTTGCTTCCTGATACCCTGCTACCAGGGAGGGGTTTGAGCGAGCAGGAGGTGATGGGGTGGTGGACTAGGCGATCTCTAGAGGATGCTCAACTTCTAGATCATCTGCTCAGTCTCCTCCTTAGAAACCAGCTCTTTGCTGCCTAGTTGCAGTTCCCCAAGGCTTTAAGCAGTCTGAATTTCAGATCTGATGAATGAATCCCAAAGGTGTTGAAGATCCCAGTTCTGAAAAATGAGCAAACCCCAAGTTTTATAATAGAAACTTTCATAGCAGATCAGGTCCTAGACAGATCCCTCCCTCTGTACCTGACTTAGGTTTTGAGGAGAGATATTCCCTATTACACTGTTTCTAAGTCTTAGATTTTGACTGCAGTGTTTGGGACATTCCAGAGGGTCACAGTGTTTACTCAGGTGCTGGACCAAAGTTGTTCCCCGGCGTTGCTGTGTGGCATCCAGCAAAGGCAGGTTGGGGGCCTGCTCCTTTCCATAGCCAGCTTTGCCTCCAGACCAGCAAAATGGAAAATAGGTGCCTTCACTAAGTCCCTCAGGTGGCCACAAGAGATGATCCAGAATGGTGGTCTCTACTTTCCTAGGTGACATTTGCTCCCATTTAGCCACCCAGTTTGGGAGCAGCCCTGTGCTATTATGATAATCTCTTTCACTTGTTTTGGGCTACTTGAGTTTTTAGGGCCCTTTCCTACCCATTATCCCCTGTTCTTCTCGATAAGTTTGATATCTTACATTAGAGTAAAAGCTCCGTCTCCTCTGATCTGAGACAGCTGCAAAGACAGAACAGACTCAGATTTCTTCCCTGCAAAGGCTCATCTCAAATCTTGGGCCTTATGGTATTGATTTTCTTCTTGTTATCTCTACAAATTTTTCTGGCTTTGCTGAAAGAGGGGAAAAAAATCACCAGGCTGCGTGCTTGAGCTTCAGGTTTCTCCCTAGTTGGCAACCTCAACCAAAAAAAATTATATTTGAGAGCACTAAGCCTCAGGCACTGGTTTTGCCGTGTACTCCCCGATGTCTAGCTCTCAACAGCTGGTGGCCATTCCTCGCCTCCATCTTTACTTTGCTGCATACCTCAGCTTGTTGAGTCCTTGGTGTTGACTCCTTGACCTTACAGCCATCTTCTTTCCCCTGCAGGGGACTGTTGAACTATGGCGATCTTAGGAAACCATGGGCTTCCTGTGTTTTGTCTACCAGCAAAGCTGGGTACCTGAATACCCATATGACAATGCTGCATGGCTGACTCCAGTATTCTTCAGGAGACACAGTAGAAGGGACAAAAAAGTTGAAAGCCCCAAGTGTGTATATCTGAAGTGTTTGTACAGAGATGGGGGCAGAAAGCTGCTCATGTCCGCAAAGAGGGACAGTCCCACTTTTGCAGAGGTGACAGTCCATAGCAATGCCCTCTCTTCCATTTCCCATTGGAGTTAAGTTTCTAAAGGTCCATGAAGGTTTTATGTGTTTTCATGCCCCAAGAGAGCTTTCCATAGTAATGAGAGAAATGTTGAGAACTGCAGGCAATGAGTTAGATTATAGACGGCCAAGGAAGGTGGCAAGGAATAAAAAAAGACAATGTTATTTATTTATTTATTTTAGACGGAGTTCCACTCTTGTTGCCCAGGCTGGAGTGCAGTGGCTTGATCAATCTCGGCTCACTGTAGCCTGTGCCTCCCGGGTTCAAGTGATTCTTCTGCTTCAGCCTCCCGAGTAGCTGGGATTACAGACATGTGCCACCATGCCCAGCTAATTTTGTATTTTTAGTAGAGACGGGGTTTCTCCATGTTGGTCAGGCTTGTCTCGAACGTCCTACCTCAGGTGATCTGCCTGCCTTGGCTTCCCAAAGTGCTGGGATTACAGGCGTGAGCCACCGCGCCTGGCCAAGACAATGTATTTTAAAGGAAAACTTTTAGGAGCTATTCCATGGATGCTGCTGGTCATCTGAGGAAATCTTGGATTTATTTGACAGTTCTCATTTTCCACTTAGGCTTCATGTATACTCGGGTTTGGGAGCAAGGGAGGGGAATAATACCCTCCCCAAGGAGCTGTGGCTGAGCTCCCAGTCCCCAGGACCAAATTGAGCTGCCTCAGCTGGGAAGCAGATTGGCTCAGCCCTCCCCAAAGAACTCACAGCCCTGTGGTTATTTCCTGTCTTTTTTCCCTTGCATATTCATCTTTACAGCTTGTATCTTCCCTTTCTATAGAAAATCTCAGCTGCCTAGCCCATAGCTTTACCTGGGCCCTGATGGCTGCCAACTCCTTCCTTTATTCTTCATAAACCTTAATCACTTCTCATTTGTGGACTCCCTGGGAGGGAGAGAAGAAGGGTTTTGTTCTGAAGCAGACCTCCTGGAAGGGCTGTATCCCACCAAGACAGATGGCTGCCTAGCCTATTTTTAACAGTCTCTGAGGAAGAAGATTCCACAACCTATTTTGAAACCTGTTTCATTGATTGACAGCTTTCACATTAGGAATTTCTTGCCGATACCTGACTTAAAATTTGACAGCTATAATTGAAACTCATTTCCTTTTGTTTCTTTGAAATCACAGAGTTTGGGAAAGAAAAGGATCTCAGAACTCATCTAGGCCTACCCCTAATGAAGAAAATGAGTCGAAGTTGAAACTGAAAATGCCTCCTCATCCTCTCATTGAGGATCCCATCAGTTTTGGAATCTGCCTTTGAAATCACACGTTTGGGTACCATTCTGTAAGAATCAATTTAATTGTTGGGGAAAAAACAACTGATTCTGGAGTTGGAAGTGTAGATGCAAGGCATTAACGACTTACTCTATTTTGTTTCTAGTGAGAAAGTTAAATGATGCTTATAAAATTACCTTGCCTCTACTGGCAGAGAATAAAAATAAACTGAGCTCTCAATATACAAAGGCTTCCCCAGGTCTCTTCCTTTCAGTCATACCAATGCCTGTCTTTAAAGAGAAAAAAAAAAGTGTTATTTTTCTCTCCTACATCAGTGGGATTCTCTGTATTTTAAATATCTCTTTTAAGACTAATGTCAGGTGATTCAAATTCCACTGAAGGCTCCCTTTTTACTTGTCTTTCTGCTGCTGCCGACTTCTCTTGACATGAGACTCTGTGCTGCTTCTCTTGACAGACTGCATCTTGATGGCAGAACACTGGTAAGAAGCTAATGATTTTGGTTCCATTTCAGTGTGTGGAATCTTGTTATGTAGTATGAAAGTCCAGCATTCTAGGCAAATAAACCGAAAGGTATCAACCTGACTATAAAGGGGTCTTGGGAAGGAATCTTACTACTGTTTGATAGTTGGTACTTGTACCTTTTCTTAACACCTGAGATATTTTCTTCTTCCAAAGATAGCATCACATGTCAAATTGGAACATCAGATGCTTGAATCAACCAATGAGTTGTATCCAGACCTGTGACCAAAACCGAGGTGCATTTAGGAAATCCCTCACCTTTTAGTCTGTGCTTCAGGCCATGAGTAGTTAATATGTAGTGCATGTTCACAGGCACTGTTTATCTACTTGAGAAGTATTTAACAGGTCTATTTATGTCCTGGATTTTTATAAATCCCCAGGCCGCTTTTTCTACTACCTGGTTGGATTGGGCTAGGTGAATATAAACTCATTTTGCTATCAACCTGAGAAATAGGCGGGTATACTGGAAACACCTTCTTATCTGGGGCAATTGGACTAGTAATTGGTCAGTTAATTCCAAAAGACAGTTAAAACAGAGTCTTTAAAAATGAAGATAGGCTGGGTGCAGTGGCTCACGCCTGTAATCCCAGTTCTTTAGGAGACTGAAGTGGGCGGATCACAAGACCAAGAGATCAAGACCATCCTGGCCAACATGGTAAAACCCTGTCTCTATTAAAAATACAAAAATTAGCCAGGTGTGGTGGTGCATGCCTGTAGTCCCAGCTACTTGGAAGGCTGAGGCAGGAGAATTGCTTGAACCGGGGAGGCGGAGGTTGCAGTGAGCTGAGATGGCGCCACTGCACTCCAGCCTGGTGACAGAGTAAGGCTCCGTCTCAAACCAAACAAAACAAAATGAAGACAAAACAGTTCCCAAGCATTTCATTTTTGAGATAGAGTCTCTCTATTATTGCCCCAGCTGGTCTTAAACTCCTGGGCTCAAGCCATCTCCAGTCTCAGCCTCCTGAGTAGCTGGGATTATAGGCACTGGAGTCATCCTCCAGCTAGCATTGTATTTTAACTTAAATGCCAACCTGGCCAACGTGGTGACAAAAATTAGCTAGGCATGGTGGGGGTGCCTGTAATCCCAGCTACTTGGGAGGCTGAGGCACAAGAATTGCTTGAACCCAGGAAGTGAAGGTTGCAGTGAGCTGAGATCACACCACTGCACTCCAGCCTGGGCAATAGAGTGAGACCCTGTCTAAAAAAGAAAAAAAAAAAAGTAAATGTACATACATTTACAAATCGTTTTATGTGGGCCCTGTCTTTTTCTTAAAGCGTGGATCCTCCAGGTAGAGTTCTGTTGACTTGCTTTCATAACCACATGCTTAACATTTGATCTGTGATTTCCAGTTTCAGTTCAAGTGAAGCAAATTCTTAAATACATTTGAGAAATGAAGAGCAGAATTCTTTCAGATTTTTAAGCTCTGCCACTACAACCTTTTACTGTTGTCTTGCCATTTCTAATTCAGCAGCAATTTTTTTTTAGCAACTTGCCTTCAAGTTTTTCCCAAGCATTCAACCCCTTTTTCAGAGAAAAACCTTTTTTTACACTCACATTTCACTGGTTTGTATTATGTAATAATTTAATATGTAATTAAAATAACAAGTTTACCTAGTATGAGCTAACTATTGACCCTGGGGAAGCAGCCCGCCTGGCTGGTGGGAGCAGATGTGAGTAGATACACGACTAGCCTCCAGCGTGCTGTGTAACTCAGCTAATTTATTTTGAAGAGTAGTTGAAGTATGTAACAGAATTTGGCAAGTCAGTTAAGAAAGTATCACCTGTATGTTTCTCTCCTTTTTGCATCCACTGCTTGCTGTGGGAATTTTATCTTAGCACCTGTAATCATAATTTCTCTATTAGACTCTAATCTTTTGATCTCAGGGCCCTTGTCTTATTTATCTGTGTATCTCCGGTGTCTCTTAATACAGTGTTTGGCCTATAGTAGGTGCTCAGAAGTACTAACTATCTATGAATGTATCTTCTTAAGTATATGTGTATGTGTGCATATATATTCATGTATCATGTACACACACACACACACACACACTCTCTCTCTCTCTCTCTCTCTCTCTCTCTCTCTCTCTCTCAGTTCCGTACTATACATTTGGTTGGTGCCAAACAGCTCTTTATTGAGTAGATGGATATACATATGTATTACTGCACATAATGTACCCAAAATCCAAATGAGAACCTATAGAATATTTTTGAGTATTTTAGAGTATATTGTTTAGGATTTTTGCCATACTGGTTCCTTGTGTTTGCATGAGAAACTGAAAATTGACTGTGGAGTTTTATGCTTCAGTTGGAACAATATGTCTTTTAGGAAGATTACTCTCTTAATAATAACTACAACTAGTCTTAGAATAATTAAAATCCTATCAATATTAAGTAATATTTATTGAATGCTATGTCACAGGCCGTATGCTGAGTGTATGTTATCTTAGTTCATATTCACAGCCCTGAAAGAAGATACAACAAGGCGTGTTGTGTTATTATTTTCATTTATGGATGAGGACTCTTTGGGAGCCAGCAAGGAGGTGGTACAAGGTCTAATCTTTGAAAAGTTGAGAAATGGGTAGTTTGTTTTCATAGTGCTGCTTCTTATTTTCAGGGTGGAGGGCCCTTCTAGGGAGGGTGAAAGGAACCCTTAAATCTAGAGACTGCCTAGAGGGAGAAACTGACACTTGCTTTTGGCTTTCTGGGAACCAGGGTAGGTACTCTCTTGATTCCAGAGCATTAATAGGATCCTGTGGTCAGTCATTGGGCAAAGTGTTTGAATAGCTTCTGGCCTGTATGTGAAGCCAAAGTGGCAATGAAAACAAACTACTGTGGGACATTAGACCCTGCCTGTTACTTTCCTCCCAGGCCACTCCCATGTTGGAGGGCCCTTCTGAAACTCCTCTTGCTTGGTAGTCTGTATACTTGTGACAAGCTGCTTGCAGGTGCCAAAACAAACAGCAGTGTGGGTCTCAGGGCCTGAGCTGGAAGCTGGGCAGAGGGTGGAAGGGCTCCATTTGGGAGCAGTGTTGATGGAACTAATTTTTCTAGCTGAGACATGAGGTTGGTTCTGAGCTGAATTTAAGAGAGGGCTATGGTCTTTTGTCCTTCCACACTTTTGGGACCCAACAGATACCACCAATCCAATCTTTACAAATACACTCACTACCAGATTTCTTTCCTTTCTTTCTTTCCTTTCTTTTTTTTCCCCCACTGAGACAGAGTTTTGCTCTTGATGCCCAGGCTGGAATGTGATAGCGCGATCTCGGCTCACTGAAACCCGGGTTCTTGCCTCAGCCTCCTGAGTAGCTGGGATTACAGGCATGCATCACCATGCCTGGCTAATTTTTTGTATTTTTAGTAGAAATGAGGTTTCATCATGTTGGTCAGGCTGGTCTTGAACTCCTGACTTTGTGATGCACCTGCCTCAACCTCCCAAAGTGCTGGGATTACAGGTGTGAGCCACCATGCCTGGCCTTTTCTTTCTTTTTTGAGATGAAGGCTTGCTTTGTCACCCAGGCTGGAGTGCAGTGGCATGATCTTGGCTCACTGCAACCTCTATCTCCTGGGTTCAAGCAATTCTTGTGCCTCACCCTCCTGAGTAGCTGGAACTACAGGCATGTGCCACCATGCCCGACTAATTTTTGTATTTTTAGTAGAGATGGGTTTCACCATGTTGGCCAGGCTGGTCTCCAGCTCCCAACCTCAGGTGTTCCATATGCCTCAGCCTCCCAAAGTGCTGAGAATTACAGGCATGAGCCACAGCTCTTGGCTAAATGAAAAGATTTTTGATGTACTTTTTAGCCAGAGGGATTTTATGCTGCTGTGTGGCCAGTTTTTCCACCTGTCTGCAGCAGTTACAATTTTTGAGATATCTTGAGAAGAGTATAGATTTTGATTGAGAGAGTAACTTTATTAGCAAGGCTGATTTCATGTTAGAATGAATTCTCTAGGTCTTTTTTGGGTTACTTTATGTTCCTTAAAAAGAAAGACATTGACTGGTCTTGGCAGTCTTTGGGTTTCATTCTGAACTGTGTAGAGTTGAGCAACTCAAGAATTCTAGACTAGGGAGAGAATTTTGCAGTGCCGTTGAACGTGTCCTTGGAAATGTGCTGTGCTCATCTCTATAGAAGGGTTCACCAGTTTGGCTGTAAACTCATGGAGCTGGCTCCTTGAAATGTTAGCATCCCAGCCATGCATGCATGCGAGCAAGCAGAATTTGTTCACGCCTAGGCCATATCTGGATGCCACTCTTCTTCAGTTTCATATCCGGTTTCTGCTTGCCTGAGACAGAAATGAAGTCATCCAGCACTCACAAAACCTCTGGCCTTAGAGGCTTAAAAACAAAAACAAAACAAAACATAGCAACTATCCCACGCCATCTTATTGAGGTGGGTATTATTGTCCTCATTTTAAAGATGAGGAAACCGAGGCTCAGAGAAATTAAGATACGTGCTCATGGTCACACAGGTCCTAGGAACTGGGATCCAGGATCCCAAAGTCTGCCTCTAAAGCCTATGCTTTTCCTATAGAGCTGCTGCACTTGACTGTTGCCCTTTGCTATTTATATTACTTCTTCCATTCCTGAAGTAAACTGAAATGGGTTTGTGTTGGTGCTGTGGCTCACACCTGGAATCCCACCACTCTGGGATGCTGAGGCAGTGAATTGCTTGAGCCCAGGAGTTTGAGACCAGCCTGAGCAACATAAGGAGACCCCATCTCTACAAATAACTTAAAAATTATCTGGACTTGGTGGTACCCTCCTGTGGTCCCAGCTATTCAGGAGGCTGAGGCAGGAGGATCACCTAAGCATGGAAAGTAGAGGCTACAGTGAGCTGTGATCATTCCTCTGCACTCTGGCCTGGGTAACAGAACAAGACCCTGTCTCAAAAACAAACAAACAAACAAACAAAAACCTCCAAAAATAAAAGAAATGGGTTTGAGAGAGAAAAAGAGAGAAACTTAACTGTGAGTGTTCATAGTTAGGTACTTGAGGAGGACCATCCACCATCAGATGGGGATGGGAATGGCTAGCCTTGGTTTCATTTACGCAGACAGATTTCCTTTTCTACCTCTACTGGTTGTACTGGGTAGAAATAGGGATGCTGTAGTAGAGCAGAGGAGCTAAACATGGCTTCCTCTGACTTACATAATAAAATAAGAATCTCCCAAGTGACTCTTTCCTGTCTGCTGGTTACTGTGATGAAGTGGGCTATCCTAGGGATAGCTTCACTTAAGGGCCTCCCCAGGGTTATCAGGTCCACAAAGGGTCTTGGGATCAAATGTGCAGCTAAATTGATGAGATCAATTCATTAGGATAAAGACTTCTACTTCCAAAGCAGCGTGGTGCTCGGGTCAGTGTCTCTTTAGAAGTTAATATATAGATAAAAGATTTCATGTGAGGAAGAGTTCTGTGCTGCCCTTTCCCAAACTTTGGTTATTTGATGGGAGGGAAAGACTTCTTGAACCTATGTTAGAATATTTAGCTTTGAAAGATGAGGGTTTTTCTTGAGGCTAGTTTTCTACCTGCTGTTTCTTTAAAAAATGGTTGCTCTATGGGTTTAAAAGGTGACCCAATGACTTTATTTTTATTTTTTTAATTCTGGGAGGTGTGTCTGTGTGTGTGTGTGTGTGTGTGTGTGTGTGTATATTTTATCTCCTTCAGTTCTGACCACCTGGCAGTCAGCCTAATCTCTGACCTTGTGTTGATCCTTTAGTTCAACATTTAGTTACCTATTTTGGTATCCATATGAATTTGATTTTTTTTTGTCTTTTTTTGAACTCATAAAAGGCATCCCAGTCCCTGGAGGGCACAGTGCCCATCTCCCAGCATCTGCCAGTGGACAGTCTTTTCCAAAAGACACGTGGCAAGTACCCTGAGCTGTGGTGGTTTGGGTTTGTCCCCTTTGCTTTTGTTCGCAGAACACCTTTTACTCCTTTTGCATTTGACAGTTCTGTTGTACTTGTAAGGAAAATCAATTGAAATAAAAAGATAGTAAATTGAGAGACAAAAAGATGCTGCCACACTCCCAGTTATAGGCAGACTTTAGTCTATATTTTCAGATTTATTTTGATTATAAAGTGTAGTCTTCCCGCCTCCACTCCCTGTCTGCTCTTCTTTGTAGTTCTGTAATCAGGAGTCTGTTATTCTCTTTTCAGTGCTATAATTAATCGTCTGGTCTAAAATATAAGAACCTGAAAGTTATTAATGGAAACATCACTACTCACCTCATTTTCACAGAGGCCACTTGGCCTCTTAAGTCATCGATTCATTGGACAAACATCATTTAGCATTGGCCATGTGCAAGAACTGTGCTGTATGCTGGGGATTCAAAGACAAAGAAAATACAATTCCTGCCTCTGAGTGTGCATCATCTCATTGGTGAGGCCAACATACAGACAACCAGGCAGAATTCAGTGTAATTGAAAAATGTCATAATTGAGTTATATATGGAGTTCTTATTTTACACTTCTCTGTAGAGTAGTAGTTTCCATGCTGTGTGGCATTTGTCTGTTCACTTGTTTGTTTCTTTGTGAGCTCTTAAGGGCCAGGAACAAATATGGATATGGACGTGGAACCATGAGCGAATAGATGATTGTTATCAGTGCCAGGCCTGTCTTACAAGGTGTTCTCTAGTGGAGCTACTGGGAAACAATAGATTTTGCCTTCTTTTTTGTTGGCAAAATGCCTGATTTGCTTTGTAGGATTCTATTAGATTAAATCATATGAAGTTACCATTTTGTTGATAATTTCACGTGATTCAGCGTAATAAAAAGGGACCAATTTTACGGACTTCTAGTTTTCTTTAAGTTTAGGACCTGCACAGGGGTGAGGTTCTGCACAGGTACGGGGCATCCTATATGTATTGCCACTGGCTTACCATCTTCGAGTGTGAGTCTCTGTTTGGAACTTCAGAGAGGGAGCCTGTGGCCCATCTATTTTTGTGTCACTCAGCTCTGGAGTGGATTCCTCTAAGTAGTGCCTTTTTGTAGACTGAACAGAGAATAAAACCGGTGCTCTGTGCCCATTTATAAATATTTCCATTTACCTTGGAGAATGTACAAGACCCGGGCTTCATGCATGTGTGAGAGAAAATAGCAAGTGAAAAGGATGTGTACACAGCAGCATGAATGGGGTGCTATTCTTAGCTGGGGCTCTAACCTAGAGAACAGGAAACAAGATGCTTCTGAATGTGGACTACGGCTGCCCTAGGCTAGAGCCAAGAGGCTTCGAGTCATAGGGAAACTCATGACAGTTGCTAGTGTCCTTCAGACCTTCCTCTTTTGTAGAAAGTTTCATTCTTTGTGCGTCTCAGACTGAGATGGAGGAGGGGGTGTCTCTCTTGTCTAAGGGATCTGAAGAGAAAGGACAGATCTGGTCTTGAGCAGTGGACTTCTCAGCTGTGCTGTTTCTTCCGTAGAGACAATCTGGATCTGTTTGGTTGATGGAGCAGCTCCTCTATTCTGAGTGGGTTTATTTAGCATTTGACAAATAGAGGGCACCATGGTTGACTGGACTAAACCTTTGACAATTTATAATAAATGCTCTCTGATGTATTGTTTACTCTTTCACGTTGAGGTTGAACCTGATTTGCCTTTGAAAGTTAAAGAACAGGACTAGGACTAGAAATGCTTGATGTATATTATAGCACACAGTGGAGTGTTGTCCACTTTTTAGTCACTTGGTGACTCCTGATTGATTTGAATATATCAATATCTGGAAATTAGACGAATTATCCGGCTTCCCTATCTGATGGTATGGTTGATAGAAATGTTTCCAGGTAGCATTTCCCCAGGATTAGGATGGTGATGGCATTACCCAGGGTCTGTATTGTCACTGCCACTGTCACTGAGTATTCTTTATTTTGAACTTTCTTGAACTTAGTTTAGTAGTATACATCCAGCTCCTACCCTAAACACTTATTATTTAAGGTTAACGTTTTAAAATAGCATATCTTTAATTGGAACCCAACATGAGACGAGATTTCTTCAGAGAGGGCCTGAAATTGTCATATTACTGCCAAGCAAACTCTGTGAAAGTGATTGGGTCTGTATATAAACCATTCAATTTCTCCATTTCTCTAAATGGAAAAAAAAAATCTTTTTTTTTGGTTTGTTCCTTTTTTACTCAGAACACCAAGCCCATGCAACCCCCTCAAAAGAGGTTACAGCCAGGGCACCCCTCTTAGAAGAAAGGATATTTTTTCCCCTTAAGATTGCTGCATGGATATACACCAGGGAATACTATGCAGCCATAAAAAAGGATGAGTTCATATCCTTTGCAGGGACATGGATGAAGCTGGAAACTATCATTCTCAGCAAACTGACACAAGAACAGAAAACCAAACACTGCATGTTCTCACTCATATGTGGGAGTTGAACAATGAGAACACATGGACACAGGGAGGGGAACATCACACCCCAGGGCCTGTCAGGGAGTGAGGGGTTAGGGAAAGGATAGCATTAGGAGAAATACCTAATGTAGACGATGGGTTGATGGGTGTAGCAAACCACCATGGCACATGTATACCCATGTAACAAACCTGCACGTTCTGCATATGTATCCCAGAACTTAAAGTATAATTAAAAAAGAAAAAAGAGAGAACTGGGAGATGAGAGAGAGCCTTCTGAACATCCTCAGTGCATGATGGGACCTATTTGTCTTAGTCTATGTGATCTAAGATTTAATACTCATTTCTGTTCTCTTCAGTTCTTTTAAATCCCCCAGGCTGGAATGAGAGAATTGGAGGTGAAAGGAGGGCATCAAACCGAATGCAAATAATATTTTTTAAAAAGTCAAATTTCTCTTATAGAAGCCAAAAATCTGAGTATAGTATTATTTCACAGAATTTTGAAGAATATTAAAAATAATGTGATAGGATGTTTCAAAAATAATGTCATAATCCCCCTTCCTGCATCCTCATCACCAACTTCAGCACTGACTCAGCTTTAGCATGTAACTTGTTCCAGGCACACAGTGAGACCACAGCAAAGGAGCTTGACCTGTCTTGCTGCTGTTGGAACCCAGTTGCCATGGACTAGCCTGCCAGATCCTTATGATATTATACATGAACCAGGTGCCCCATTGCCTAAGCCAACCACCAAAGATATAAGTGAGACTTCTTCTGGCAAGACCTCACCCTTCTGATTCATCAGCTAACTGAAGCTATATGAATGAGCCTGGGAGAAACCAGGAGAAAAATGTTCCCAGTTGAACCCACCCCCAAATGGTCAAGTGATTGCTATCTTAAGCCAAATAAAGGTGAGGTGGTTTATAATGTAACAAAAGCTAACTTAAAAAAAAAAATGGTGCATGGAACCTTAGAGTCTCATTTCACCATCTCTCCTGAATTGATATAGATTTATGAGAAGTGAGTATAGGGAGAATCCTGGCTGTACACTTGACAGCTGTTAACTTGGTTAACAGTATGTCCTTGTTCATGTTAACTGTGTACTTTGTCTATTCAAAATCCTCATACTTTTCATTTGTCCACATTGCTGCAAGTTAGCCTCCTTAGATAAGGTACGTGGCAGTTAGCTATCTTCACTTGATGGGGAAGAACAGGGTAGAGAAAAGAATGTGACCAGTTGCTGTCAACTTCTCCATGGAAATGGTAACCATGTCACAGCCAGGCCCTGGAGACCTGGCTTGGAAAAGTATGGAATTTTCTACCAGGAGCTTCTGTAGAGCCCTAGATCTTTCCATGTTAGTGGTGAGTTAAATGAATCACATTGCCTTCAGGTAAAGTCATTTCCAAGGGATTATGAGTGTGTGCCCAGCTTGGTTTGGACTGTGTCACACTTACTTGTTCTGGCCTATTTTTGCTACTTATTTATTTATATATTTATTTTTGAGACAGAGTCTTGCTCTGTAGCCCAGACTGGAGCGCAGTGGTATGATCTCGGTTCACTGCAACCTCCCTGTCATCCAGGCTGGAGTGCAATGGCATGATCTCAGCTCACTGCAACCTCTGCTTCCTGGGTTCAAGCAATTCTTCTGTCCCAGCCTCCTGAGTAGCTGGGACTGCAGGCATGTGCCACCATGCCTGGCTAAGTTTTTTGTATTTTTAGTAGAGATGGAATTTCACCATATTGGCCAGGCTGGTCTGGAACTCCTGACCTCGTGATCCGCCTGCCTCAGCCTCCCAAAGTGCTCGGATTACAGGCATGAGCCACCACTCCCGGCCTGATTTTTTTTGTTGTTGTTGTTATTGTTCTTCTAACTATTATTGATGATTTGAGTGAACGCTAAGGACTTTGATGATGGTAACTTTCCATAAGAGATGTAGAAGCAAGAGGCCCAGAGGATTGTCTTGCCCTTCATCTGACAAACTGTGACCAGTTTGTTGAACATGGTAAGGCCTGGAGTTGTCACTTCAGATGTGTTCTTAAGCTGGGAAATTTGAAGAGGTCTGCAGCAGGGAGGCTGGTCAGGGAAGTAGCTTTGCAAAATAAAATTTTCATATTGATGCATTCCCAAAGAACTTGCCTTTGGGTTTGTGATTGCAGAGTGCTAAATCAGTCTTTGGTGTGGATACAGAATATTTGAAGCCATTTGAAGTGTAGGGGTGTCGGGACAGGAGAAATGATGAGATGAAGTCTTATCAGAGGCTGAAGGTCACCTGGTTTTTTTCTAGTAAGGGTTCCTTTGATGTAGAATTTATCCATTTAGCCCACCTAATTGGAGTTATAATCTGGTTTCTGTCCCTGAAGACTCTGCTGTTGGCCCTGGATTACTTAATTCTCTTTCCTCACCAAATTGTTGACATAAGTTACAAGTTATGAGATTTAATGTTTAGAGTATGGTTTTGGATTATAGGTTCCTTACATTATTAGGTTAACAGAGAGAAACCAAGAGAAGCAGCATGGTACAAATGAAACCCCAAACAAGTGCTAGTGTCAGAGAGACCTGGGTTCAAATCCTAACTGTGCCACCTGTAAGTTTTATTATGAGAGTAAATTGCTTAATCTCCCAGAACTTCAGTGTTTTTGTTGCTAAATGTGCACAGAATAACTGGCTACCTTATAGGGAGGTTGTGAAGTTAGAGTGAGTGAAGGTGACGTGCCTAGTAAGGGCCTGGCATGTAGAAGCACACAATCAGCATTAGCTGTTTCTGTTATTAGCAGTGGACTTAGCACTGTGTAAATCTGTCCCTCCATGCTTCCCACTTGCCCATTTGTCAAATGGACTGGACATTCCTTGCTTAATGGTTGACAGGTAGCCAAGTGAGATATCTGAGCTGTCGAGGATGGATGTGTGTCTCAAGATCCTGGCATCCAAATTGGGGCTCTACAAGTTGTACTAAATTTTAAGTTGTGGCAAACTATATTAAAAATACACCCTGCCTGTTTCCCCTTGTCGATCCTCCCATTCCGAGAGGGGCTTTCTGGCCTTGTGCTTTAAATAGTCCTCAAATAGTAATGTGGAGAGTAGATGAATACAATTCTTGTGAGTCCATTTGCCTTGTGCTTGGGAGTACTATTCTTAGACCACAATCACCGGAATAGAAAGCCTCCGAACCTACATCCGAACTGAGGCCATGTGGGCCTGGCTAATGGATTTCTTTGGGAAGCTGGGACAAAGGACTGGGTCTGTTTCTGTCATTGACTAGACCAGGTATGGGGCAGTCCATTAGAAACCAGTCTCCTCCCAATTGTCTGGAGTTTATGAGCTTGGCTTACCTGGGATCATTTCCATGTAATGATACTAATTAAAGTTCAACCTGTTTACTCTGCTCCAGTCCAGGAGTTACAGGGGAATAAAGGCAGGTAAGATGTTTACGGGTGAACCCTGTTTCATTTTCCTTGGATCCACAATTAAAGAATTAACAGCACTTGCTATTTATTGAGCAGAACCATGGGAGGGAAGTAGGGCTTTAGTGCTTGTTTTGCTTCTTCTGTGAGCCCAGGGTTATGCCAGCAGCACTTTACTTGTTAGGCCCAATATACAGAGGGTGAAATTGAGGATCTTAACTTGCCCAGGGGTTCATGATCACAAACCTTCTACTTCATACTTTGAACACCATCTCTCCTAATAGATGTGCAACAGCGTGGTCATTTCTGTTGAGATACTGATGACTTAAAAGCATTGCTAAATGTTTGTTAAACACTAGAATGTAGTTATTATACATGTGAGAATGGATTCACATCGAGGGCTCCTGACAGTATCTGTCAAGAGACTGGCCCCAACCCTGAGTTTGTCATGTTACGTGGGCATATTTGCTTGCCCAACTCTGAAGCCAAATGATGTCGGGGAGAGGTAGCCTCCATACTGTGAGGGTGTTTCTAAGAGCAGCCGGTAGGATAGTCCTTAATTATCCTACCAAAGACCGTATCTGTTTGTGGAGTGCCTTTCTGCAGGGAACCCCTGGAGCTACCAGACAAGATCTCAGCCTCATAGCATCCCTGTTAAGATAGGAGGGGGCTGAAATCATTTGTTCTCCTTCACATGGAAGGGGAGAGCCAGGCACAGATGGGAGACAGAGGCACAGAAGTTGAATAATTAGTCCAACGTCACATCAAATGATTTCCAACTCAGCTGATGAATCTGTCTAGGTCTCCATCTCCCAAATATTGCAGCTGCCCTTACAGTGTAATTTGATCTCAAACACTTGACGTGTCTTGTTTTTCTTCTTCCTTTTTCTATTTTGGTAAATAAGATTTTTTTTATCCCTATTCCCTGATAAATGTTGGGTTTTAATTTAGCCCTTCAAGATGATCAGCGACTTAACCGAGGAAACTGCTACCAGAATGTAGTTTATAACGTACCTTTTTTCCTGTGCTCAGTTTTCTGCCTCTATATTCTGTATACTGTCAGTTTCTGTGGGTTAAGAATTTTGGGACTCTCAAGAGTCACCTTGACAGAGGAGCTTCTGTAGTTGGTAATTGTCACCTTTCTCAGAGCACTGCTATTGGGAAAAGAAATCTAGATATTTTTATTATCAGCTTCACAGAGGAAGTGGAGCACATTCAAGGGTAGCCCATTGGCTTCTCCTATAGGGATAGTAGAGATCTGGCTTATTTTATTCCTTGCTTATTATAATATTGTTATTCATAAGCATACCTTTTTAGTTACCCTCATGATTTACTATCTATAACACATGAGCTTACTGCTTGGATAACATTTGTCTCTGTATTTTATATGGGAGTTGCTGAGATGGCATAAGGTTTGGTAACTACATCTGGCCTCTCAGGGAAATGGCCAAGTTGTTCAGATTTTTAGCTGTATTATGTGAAGTTGTTTGTCAGCTTCATTGCTTACTACTGTGAAAAAAAAGAGGAACTTTTTTTTTTTGAGTGGAAGTCTTGCTCTGTCACCACCAGACTGGAGTGCAGTGGTGTTATCTTGGCTCACCGCAACCTCCGACTTCCTGGTTCAAGCAATTCTCCTGCCTCAGCCTCCAGAGTAGCTGGGATTACAGGCACACACCACCATGCCCAGCTAATTTTTGTATTTTTGATAGAGACGGAGTTTTACCATGTTTGCCAGGATGGTCTCCATCTCCTGACCTCATGATCTGCCCACCTCGGCCTCCCCAAGGGCTGGGATTATAGGTGTGAGCCACTGTACCTGGCTAGAGGAACTTTTAATAAAAATAAATAGATTTTCTTAGGGGAGGGGTATTTATTGTTGGTGAAATATGTCTAGTACCAGATGCTTCTTGGTTTCCCAGTGACCTATCAAACTGCAGATCTTTTGGTTTCATAATATATTCAGTTCCACATTTATTCATTCAAGATTTTTTGTATCCCCATTATGTGCCAGGTACTGGGTTGGACACTAGGTGACAGATATGAACAAATCCCTAATCTTAGGATTTCACAGTGGATGTTGGAATTTAGTGCCATTTAGCTTTATTAGATTCTGCAGTAGTCCCAAGATTTTTCAGGATCATCCTGTCCTCCAGTGTCCTATTGATTCAACTTTAGAATATATCCCAGACTCTGTCCCGCTTCACTCTTCTCTGCTGCCGCCCTGGGCCCATCTGCCATCATCTCTCACCTGGATTATCTCAGTAGTCTCCTAACTGGTTTCCTTGTTTTCATTTTTGCCTCCCTCAGTCTACTCTCAATGTAACAGCTGGAAAAATAATTTTACAATGGAATTCAGATCATGTTTACCCCTCTGTTCAAATCCTCCAGTGACTTTCCATTTTTTACATGATCTGGCCCCTACTGTCTATCTCATTGTGTTTCCTACCACTCTCCTGCTCTTTCTCTTAATGAACACTGAGCTCACGGTGTTTCCTTTAACATGCCAGGCATGCTTGACCCTGTCCTGTCTCAGGGCCTTGCTGTTGCTTCTGCCTGAAGCATTATTCCCATAGTGTCTGCATGGCTCACTCTCTGGCTGCTTTGGATTGCTGCTCAAAAGTCACCAAAGGCCTTTCACAAAGGATTATAAATCATTCTACTAAAAAGACGCATGCACATATATGTTCATTGTGGCACTATTTGCAATAGCATAGACTTGGAACCAACCCAAATGCCCACTAGTGATAGACTGGATAAAGAAAATGTGTCACATATACACCATGGAATACTATGCAGACTTAAAAGAGAATGAGTTCATGCCCTTTGCTGGGACATGGATGCAGCTGGAAACCATCATTTTCAGCAAACTAACACAGGAACAGAAAACCAAACACTGTATGTTCTTACTGTGAAGTGGGAGTTGAACAGTGAGAGCATATGGGCACAGGGAGGGACCCATCACATACTGGGACCTGTCAGGGGGTGTGGGGTAGGGGAGAGATAGCATTAGGAGAAATATCTAATGTAGATGATGGATTGATGTGTGCAGCAAACCACCATGGCACATGTATACCTATGTAACAAACCTGCATGTTCTGCGCATGTATCCCGGAACTTAAAGTATAATAAAATAAAAAGAAAAACAAAGTCACCTCATCAAGACCCTCCAGGATACTCTGCATAAAATATACCCCCACTTCATATTTCCTATTTGATGTCTGTCTCCCACTCCTCCTTCACTAAAATGTAAGCTACATAAGGGAAGGGATTTTGTCTGTTTGGTTCTGTTGTATCCCTAACTACCAAGAAGGTGCTCAGTAAATATTTGTAGGTTGAATGAATAAATTGGCCTATTATTGAATTAGTCAATGTCCTCTGTAAAAGGGACTTCTCATACCAGTGGCACGTATCTGTAGGATGGCTGGTGTAGGAAGGGACATGGTCAGAATGGCTCTGTCTGTGTGGAATAGTTTTGCTTAGCATAGTCCCAGAAGACTCCTATCGGTGTTAAGCCACAGTTTTAGCCTTATTAGTATTGCTCTTTAATCATAAAGTCAGAGAATGTTAAAACTGGAAGGGATCTGGGAGACTGTTTGGTCCGCTTTTCTCATTATTGATGTGAGAATAACAGAGCCTAGAAAAAGTAAGTGAGTTACTCACAGTCATAAAACTGTAGGGGTCTGAAATTAGGCTTCTGACACCTGATTCTGTAGTCTTTCCTACATGTGTTCCCCCTGGCTGAGACAGCTCGTGAGCTTTCCGATTTGACAATTTCTCTCTGGTCTCTAAACAGGAGCTATTATCTGGATATTCTAGGTTAGCATAGATGGACAATGACCCTGTAATGTGTGGAAAATCCCAAAGGGTGACCACTATGAATGGGAACTCCCCCAGATGTGTCAGGAACACCCCAGGCACACTCACTCTTCCATTGGCAGGAGATGTGTAGGGTGGAAAGGAAACCAAAATCAAGACCCTTTGTCGTTCCAGTTCTTTTATCACTTGTCACAGTCGAATGTGTCTCCATTTAAATTCAGATTTTTTGATGAATGGCCAGACCAGCTGCAGGCCCTTTGGGCCAGGAGCCTTGATCTCGCCAACTGTTCATTTTCTTGATGGAATTCCTTATTTCAGGCATTTGTGTGTAGCTGCTCTATTGTGGAGTTGTCAGAGGGGTGTAGAGCCCTCTCTTTGGGACAGTCAGTTCTCCCCGTACAGCATGTCTTGAAGCTGGCCTGCCTCCATCCTCTTTCTAAGTGTGTGAGGTCTTTTGTTAAGCAGCGTAAAGTGAGAGAGGACTCCTAAAGAGAGAAAACCTCCTCCAGCATTTGCTGGAACACGTTTGTGAACTGACCAAGATGTAATTGGGATGGCATCAAAGAACACTTACATTTGCTTAATTTCTTGCTGTCTGGTTTGTGATATATAGTGCTCCAAATTGAGTTTAGAAGGAAGTTTGATCATATGTCAAGAAGGTGTCATATTAATTCTACTCCCTATGGCCTCTCTTACAGTACCAGTCATGCATAAAGCCTATGGTTTTGCTGCATCTAGTTTTACTCAAGCAAAGGCTCTGAACTTGCATAGTTTACATTGACATATTTCTAGTTTGCATCTGAAGTGTACTCTGAGGATGCTGACTTCCAGATAGCCATTTTTGGGTCAAGGGAAGTTCAAGTCTCCTGAGTATAGTAGCCATACCACCAAGAGAGCTTCATTTTGGTTTGGTGACAAAATTTATTTTAGCTTAGTTTTCTTACATTAGGTGGGCAAAATAAGAAAGGCCAGAAAAGTTTAGAGCAGTTTTCTGAGACACCCAGCAAAACTGTAAGGCCTAGAATTGGGAACTGTATTACTCTGTTTATACATGATGTCTTTTCAAGCTGGGCTAATGGAGTTTCGAGCAGCAGTGGCATTCTCCTGGCACATTTTCAGGTTTTGTAAGGTTACCTTTAGCCCTCTAAGTGATCAGATCCGCCTCACAGTCACTTATGGGAGCCCTTGATCTGGACAAGTTGGACCTTGAGTAGCTGAGCTCAAACAGCTGAGGTGGAAAGAGGAGATCTCCCATTTGGTTCTTATTTTATTATTATTATTATTATTATTATATTTTTTAAATTTTTTCTTCTGTCCAGGGGAAGAGAAATCTTATTTTTTTATTTTTATTTTTGAGACAGAGACTTGCTCTGTTGCCCAGGCTGGGGTGCAATGGCACGATCTCAGCTTATTGTAACCTCTGCCTCCTGGGTTCAAGTGATACTCCTGCCTCAGCCTCCTGAAAGCTGGGATTATAGGTTTCTGCTACCATGCCCAGCTAACTTTTATATTTTTAGTAGAGACAGGGTTTCACCATGTGGGCCAGGCTGGTCTCGAACTCCTGACCTTAGATGATCCATCTGCCTCAGCCTCCCAAAATGCTGGGATTTCAGGCATAAGCCACCCTGCCCGGCCTTATATATGTTTTTAATTGAAGAGCTAGAGAAGCAATCTCAAGGTCAGGACAACTCACCCAGAGGTTCTTCTCACTTGTCAGGGATTGTGCTGGATTCTGAGTTAGGTTCTGCCTTCAAATACAGAATGCCCTGATCCTTAGAGGCAGAGGCAGCTCTTCAGCCTATGGGGTAAATAACCAGAGAATGAAATTCTCACCAATTCTTATTTTCTATGCCAAAATTTTTACTTTAGAATTTAGGCCTCCCTCCCTCCCCTCCCCTCCCCTCCCTCCGTTCTCCTCTTCCCTTCCCTCCCTCCCTCCTTCCTTTCTTCCTTTCCTCCCTCCCTCCCTCCCTCCTTCCCTCCTTCCCTCCTTCCCTCCTTTCCTCCTTCCTTCCTTCCCTTCTTCCTTCCTTCCCTTCTTCCTTCCTTCCCTCCTTCCTTCCTTCCCTCCTTCCTTCCCTCCTTCCCTCCTTCCCTCCTTCCCTCCTTCCCTCCTTCCCTCCTTCCCTCCTTCCCTCCTTCCCTCCTTCCCTCCTTCCCTCCTTCCCTCCTTCCTTCCTTCCTTCCTTCCTTCCTTCCTTCCTTCCTTCCTTCCTTCCTTCCTTCCTTCCTTCCTTCCTTCCTCCCTTCCTTCCCTCCTTCCTTCCTTCCTTCCCTCCCTCCCCCCTCCCTGCCTTCTCTCCCTCTCTCTCTTTTTTTTCCCCAGCAGCAGTTTAAAATTGGTGCCTTATTTAGACACAAGCAAAAGGATATTAGCCCAGCTTTGGAAATAGTGTGAGCCCACATATAATTTTTTTAGTTTCTCCTCTCCCTTCACTTTTTGCTCTCTTGGTAGTATGCTAATTGTAGTCTCTCTCTGAATCCTTTTTCTCCATTCTTTGGCAGACATTATTACTTGTCTTGAAAGAGTAGGTGAAGAGCTGTTTTTAGGACTCTTTGAAAGGGTACAGTATGGATGGCAGTCTTGGCTAATGGTACCCAGATCCAGGGAGCTGGGGTCAGTGTGAGCTGGAATCAGTTCAAATTAGCAAAGCACTTGTGCTCAGTGGCAGGAATACGAGTGACCACAAAGTGTTAAACACATCTGGAAAGGGATTCTGACATCATTCTGAGAATCTCTGGGGAATACGTATAGCCTGTAGACCCATTCCTCTTTGACCCTATAAAGATTCTTTAAAGAGTAATACCCTGAGTGGTTTTCTGGCCAGCTTGCCTGCTCATTTATCTTTGAGGAGATGGAAGGAGGCAGTATGCCTCGTGGAGATCCACAGTCCCCAGGAGTGTATGGATTCTGCATTTGGAAGTGCTGAAGCTGAGAGACTAGGTCTCTTGGCTGACCCCAAGGGATCTGCTTTTCCTCTATTCATTGTCCCTACACAACTTTTCCTGGCAGCCAGCATTGCTGTTTAGATGGGTTGTTCTTTGCTGTTTAAGTTGTTTGGCAGTGGTGTGTCAGGATGCGGGTTTTCTGAATACTTTCCCGGCTGGTTACTTGAGTGGTGGTTAGGGAGGGGCTGTTCTGGGGCTGCTCCGGAGCTGTCGAGGTCGAGGTCGGGTGTCTGTTTGGATACTCACAGCTGGTCTGTAGAAGAGAATGCTGTTCTCATTCTGCTGCCTTTGGTGGTACTGTGTGAGGCTCTCTAGATGTGGGTGGAGGTGAGTTGGGGAAGTTAATGAGTTTTTTTTTTTTCTAAGACAGAGTCTCACTCTGTCACCCAGACTGGAGTGCAGTGGCACCATCTCAGCTCACTGCATCCTCTGCCTCCCAAGTTCAGGAGATTCTCCTGACTCAGCCTCCTGAGCAGCTGGGATTACAGGTGCCCGCCACCATGCCTGACTAATTTTTTTTTTTTTTTTTGAGATGGAGTCTGCTCTGTCGCCAGGCTGGAGTGCAGCGGCACAATCTTGGCTTACTGCAACCTCCGCCTCCCGGGTTCAAGCGATTTTCCTGCCTCAGCCTCCCGAGTAGCTGGGACTACAGGCGTGCACCACCACACCCAGCTAATTTTTGTATTTTTAGTAGAGACAGGATTTCACCATGTTGGCCAGGATGGTCTTGATCTCTTGACCTCATGATCTGCCTGCTTCGGCCTCCCAAAGTGCTGGGTTTACAGGCGTGAGCCACTGTACCTGGCCTCAATTTTTGTATTTTTAGTATAGATGGGTTTTCACCATGTTGGTCAGGCTAGTCTCGAACTCCTGACCTTGTCATCTGCTATCCTCAGTCTCCTGAAGTGCTGGGATTATGGGAGTGAGCCACCACGCCTGGCCTAATGAGATCTTTTTTAGCTGCTTTTAATAAAGTAGTCTGCAGTAAAGAATTTATTGTGACTTTTTCCCTTAACCTTGGATTGCCACACTGCCCTCACTGAAGCCAATTTCTCTGGTGAGAATGGGTGTCCCAACTCATGCTTAATACTCTAGTAAGCAAGGTTCTGCTTCTTTGGGCCCTGGGATTTACCAACATTCCATTTATCTGAAACCCTCCCTCACTTCACCAAGATCTTTTCTGGTCTTTAATGATTTACTCTGCTGCTTCCTGGGTTCTAAAGAACTCAGTTTAGGAGTTCCTGTTTCAGTTTGAGATCTTATTGGTCTATCTCATTAGGTTGGTGTCAGCCCAGCTAGGATTAGGCAGAGTGGGATGGGGGTTGTAATGTACTTTTGGCACAGCATGTACCTGGCTGTGACTACTTCTCTCTCTTTTCTTTCCCATTGTAATTCATGAGTCTCAGCATCTTCTGAATGGTGTTTAGTAGGTCATCTTGTTGATTTCCTGCTAGTGAGTAGCATACTCTGGTTCTGCATCATTGGCAAAGGGATTTAAGGTTAGGTGATGGGCTACAGTTTTGTTAAATGGAACAATATGAAGAGATGGCATTGTAAAGAGGCTTGGTAGCAGGACTCATTTAAATGGTTGGTTCTTGGTTTCCATGTTGATGTAGGCAGATCCTTGACAGGTATTTTGAATGGCCCCAAATATGGTAAGTCGCTAGTACATCAAGTCATCCTCAAAATTGTCTGTGTAACTGTCTTGAGTACACTTTTGTGAATCTCTGGAGATTCTGTGTATAGGGCTTAATCATTTAGTTATTTCAGTTGAGCCTGTTTAGCTTCTTCATAAGAAGATAAGAAATGTGAAAGAGATGCAGGCATTAGTGAAAAAGCCAGGAGCCTTGTTCCCCCATCCTCTACTTGGGTTCTGGAACTGGACTCATAGGTGAATAGTGAGGAGCTGGGCTCAAGTGAATTAATCCCAGATCTAGCTCTGCTTTGTGCTCGCTCCAGTCCTTATGTTAAAATTCACTTCAAGCCACTCAGAGTAGCATGTAGAGTGATCATTCAGGACTGTTCTAACTTACACTTCATTATATCAAATGGGAGATCCAGTAATTTATAGCCTATTATTTCTGGAGTCTGGAGATGGCTCCATATAAGCTTTGCTGAAAAAGATTTTATTACATTAGAAGAGAACCTAGCTGGCTGCATTCAACACCGGAAGCTTTTAGATGCTAAGTAAGGAGGTCATAGTAAAGGTAACAGAGTGACTCTGGAGCCCATTACCCCACCCAAGAAGGAGAGTAATGAATTCCGGGTTGGCCTTTTTTCATTTTCCTTTGATTTTGAGTAATAAATTCCCTCCTCACTTCCCAGCTGAACAATTTGGGAGTCTGTATTCCCTAGAAAGACTCTGTTCACATACCCATCAGACTAAATTAGGTAAAAACTCTTTGGCCTTAATGAATGTTGAAGGATTTTAAAGGGCTAATGGAAATTCTTCTAGTAGTAACAATTCCCATATTATTGGTGAGGCAGTTCTGTAGAAATTCCCTGAACCTCTTAAGTTATTTTATACAGCAAAAGAGTCAGCATTGGGTTTTCTTTGCTAATAGATGACAGGGAGAATGTAGACACTTGGAATCCATGGAGAATCCCTAAGCTGCATTTTAGTCTTTGTGTTATGTCTCCTTTTCTAACCTTTTTACCAGAGCTGATCACGGGAAACAGCATGATAGATTTGCATGACTTATCTCCCTGCCTCCTCCTGCCATGCTTTTAGAAAGTGGTGAGTGGCTGCCTGCCAGGTAAAATCTGGGTGACATAATCCAAAGTTAGATTCAGAGTTTTAAGCATAGCCCCCACCCAAGTTGCTTCCAAAGAAAAGAAAGGAAGAGTGCTGTGCAAAATCTTGCCTTTAAATTGGGTAGTTATTGAGTTACTACATTAGAATCGTGCATTGTGCTTGTTTTGTACTCCTGTTGATTGATTGGTTTCATTCTACATTCATGGAACACCAACAGTGTGCCTGGTACTATGCTGAGCACCTGAGATAAAAAGATAAACAGGAGTTGGTCCTTACCACTTGGTTCACAGTCTACTACTGGGAGAGTGTAGGAAGGTGTGATAAGAGCTGTAGTGGTCTTGCCATATAATTTGCATTTGTATCTTAAAGGCAGTGGGGAGCCATGGAAATATTTTAAGCAGGAGAGTGACATGATTCATTTGTATTTTACATTTTCTTTTTTATGAGACAGAGTCTTGCTCTGTTGCCCAGGCTTGAGTGCAGTAGCGTGATCATAGCTCATTGTAACCTCAGACTCCTGGGCTCAAGTGATCCTCTGGCCTCAGCCTCTTAAGCAGTAGGGACTATAGTTGATCACCACATACTGCAAATTTTTTTTTTTTTTTTTTTTTTGAGACAGCGTCTCACTCGTTTCCCAGGCTGGAGTTCAGTGGCATGATCATGGCTCGCTGCAGCCTCAACCACATGAGTTCAAGCAGTCCTCCTGCCTCGCCCTCCCAAGGTGCTATGATTATAGGCGTGAGCCACTGTATTTGGCCCCATTTGTGTTTTTGAAAGATCTCTGGTGGCAGTGAAGATACCAGTGGGTTGGTGGGAGTGAGACTAGAGGCAATAACAGTTTAGATAGCAGATATTTATTGAGCCCCTGCTAAGTGCTAGGCATAGATCCAGGTGCTGAGAACCTAGGGGGGTGAGTGAGTAAGATAGTCTCTGCCCTCGAGGAGCTTACGTTTAGTGGTGGCGGGGTAGTGTTGTGGTATGGAAGCAGACTATATACATGCAACAAATGATATTTTTTCAGATGGTGATAAGTAATTTGAAAAAAAAAATAAATAGAGCCATGGGAGTTAGAATGTTTGGGCATTGGGATGGGTACTGACCTATTGGGGTGGGCAGCGAAGGCCTCTCTGAAGAGGTGATGTTTGAGCAGAGGCAGCTCTGAGAAGATCTGGGCAAGAGTGGTCCTGAAGGGTAGAATGGCAAATGCAGGGACCTAAGATGTGAACAGATTTGGCACAGTGTTTAAGCGCCATAAAGATCGTCAGGTTGGCTGGAGCATAGTGGAGCCTGGAGGAGCAAGTAATACTCAGATAAGGATGGAAAGAATGGGAAGGAATCTGGATTAATTCCAGTGGAGTAAGAAGCACTGTAATTAATTAAATCAAGGGGGTCAAATCTATCCTGCTGCCTATTTTTTATGAATAAACCATATTGGAACACAGTTACACCCATGGGTTTGCGTATTGTCTATGGCTATTTTTAATGTTACAAGAGCAGAGTTGAGTAGTTTCAATAGAGAACATATGGCCCAGAAGCCTAAAATGTTTACTATTTGACCATTATAGAAAAAGTTTACTACCCCTGAATTAAATGATGTAATTTAAGTTTTGAGGAGACACTCTGGGTACTGTTGAGAGAATGAATGGTAGGAGACAAGAGTATATCTGAATAGTTCAGATAAGAAATAACTAGATTTTAAGCCACCAGAAAGCAAAGAGCACACCATTTTTGTTCCGTTTAGAAACACCTAGCTATGCTTTATACTCATTAAATATTGTTGAATGAATGATGAGATGCTGATTAAGGGAATGCCAGTGAACATGAAGGGGAAGTGAGGTTTTGAGAGATATTTAGGAGGTAAAAAAATCAGTACAGCTTATTGTTGACAAAGTGAATAGAAATAGAAGTAGGGTAGAAGGAGGACTATAGGATACCCTTCGGGTTTCTGGTTCAGGGATCTTGGTGCATGGTTGGTGTTCCATGAATGCAGAATGGAATCAGTCAATCAACAGGCCATTAACTGAGACAGGAAGTGGAGATACAAAGAGCATATGCTGCCAGGAAGAAGGAATTAATCTTTGGATGTGAGATGCCTGGGACATCCAGGTAGAGATGTCTAAAAGGTAGATGGAAAGACAGAGTCCAGTGGCGTGATGCCTAGACTCATGGTAACCAGAATTCCGGAATCATCAGCTAGTGTGAGCTCTCCTAAGACTGTGTGATGCGGTCAGGGATAGATTTCATGTGGCATTCATTTCCAATACATTTTAGATCCAGAGAAGCGGCAAAGGTAAATTAGCTGTGTGGACAGTTTGCATCAGTCAGTCAGGTCATCCCATGACCATGGAATATTTTTTCTGCAGAAGCTGATAAGCTTAGATGAAGCCTTGCCTTATCTGTTCCTCTGGCCACCAACCTCTTTCTCTTAGTTGGGTTGACTGAGGCAGCTGTGGAGGTTTCTTTCCAGGCTCTCTGCTAACACTGGAACATTTGTGGCCTTTTAACTCTGTAGGTGATTCATATTTGCATTTATCTTTTGTTTTTCTTTTTTTAGAGAGACAGGATTTCATCCTGTCACCCAGGCTGGAGTGCAGTGGCATGATCATAGTTCACTGTAGCCTCGACCTTCCAGGCTCGAGTGATCCTCCCACTTCAGCCTTCCAAGTAACTGGGACCACAGGTGCATGCCACCAAGCCCAGCTAATTTTTTATTTTTTGTAGAAACAGGGTCTCCCTGTGTTGCCTAGGCTGGTCTCAAACTCCTGGGCTCAAGTATTCCTCTCATTTTGGCTTTCCAAAATGCTGGGATTACAGAAGTGAACCAGCATGTTTGCATTTATCTAGTTGAGGCTATGGGTAGGTAGGAGGGCCTAGTTGTCCTTGGTGTTTTGTTAGAGCAAGATCTTTGACACACGGGTTAGGCAAGTGGCGAAATTTTATTAAACATTGTTAAATATTAATAAATTTGTTAAATTTATTAAATATTATTAAATATATTAGATATTGTGGGTTTTTTAACCCACAAAGCTAGACAAACCCCTTATGTGTCTTGAACAATAGCTTCTCCTTTCCTTTTCTCTTTTTTCTTTTTGTCTGGGAAAGGGGACCCACAGAAATACTTAATAAAAAAGCACTTGTGTTGAAAATGTTCTTAAAACTGGATGCAAATCTGCCCTCTTTACAAAAGTCCATTATGAAAACCCAAGGATGAAGTCACCCCCTCATATTTTTTTAGCATACTGTCACACCTCTGCTGTTTGTACAATTTTAGAAGACATATTTCAAACACATTTTAACCCAGTCTTACATATAATGTTCAAATTTTAGGGTCCCACATGTTTTATGAGTTTCCCCTTTTCTGAGGAAACAGTTGAGTAATAGCTTTACTGCACTTCTAACCTAAATTATTCCTATCATGAGGTTAATGACTTCTGACAGAGGTAAGTAGTCTGAAGCCTGATTCCCTGCTCCCAAAGTGGAGGAGTAAAGGTAAATTTAAAATATGAAAAAAAAAATTGAAAGGCATACATTGATGAATATTATTTCTACCCCTGTCTGGTTCACCCTGTAGAACCCCTGCTTCTTCTTATATGTCACTCTTAAAAGTTCCTTTTATATCTGTGCAGTGTCTTTTATGTAAATAAAAGGAGGTATGAACATGTGTTCTTACCTCTCTCATACTCTTTTACATGAAAAGTAGCTAATTCTATAACTTGTTCTGTACCGTTTTGTCCTTAACAGTATCTTAACAGATCTTGGGGATCTTTCCTTGTTGGTACAGAGAAACCTGTCTCATTCTCTTATCAGAGCTGCATAGTATTCCATTTTGTAGATGGCTACCTCCTACTTCATTGAATCAGTTCCTTACAAATGTGCACTTGAGTTGTTTCCAGTATTTGCTATTACAAGCAATACTTCAGTGGACAAAGGCAGCTTTTTAAAGGGTTGCACAGTGCTGCATATGCTACTTAAAATGAGATTATTATTCTTTATTCTTAGAATGCCAGTTGGTTTTATTGGCTGATAAATTCCCAATTATTTGTATTCATGAGTGCAACATTGATGATGAGTCTGACATCTTTTCATAACTTAACAATCATTAGTATGACTGCCCCATGGAGACATACTATTCTATCTCAGGTTTATTTCAATAATAAAACCTTTGGAAATTTTAATAATGAAACCTACTTAAGGCCCTTTGCTTAAGAAATCTGAATCACTGATCACTGCAATTACTGCCATGGCAGCTGTAGAGCAATTTAACAGGATAATAGTGAATAAGATAAATTACACTTCAGATTCTTAATGGATTGATATGCAAAAGTATGCAAGGGAAGATGGGGGTGGGAGAGGAGCCCCTTTAAAATTTCAGCACACAGTAATAAAATAGGGAACTGGGCCATTGTAGCCATTACTACTAGGAATTAGTCATCTTGTAGCAATCTCTGGGGGCTGTGGTGGGTAGAACGTCCTGTTTATTATAGACAAAAAATTGGGTTAATTCTCATTTGTGTGCCTCTGTGGAGTGGGTGGAAATTCTAGGTGATTTGCTAATTGTCTTATTTGGAATACTCCCCTTTCTACTAAAGAATTAGTATCTTTGGTATGAAAATAGGGAGGCAGACCAGTTTTACAAATAACTGCTGGCCAGGAGAATAACAATTTCTGCCAGGTAAGTGGTTAAAAAAAGGCAGACTGGAAAAATAACTGTGGGATGGTGTTTCTTATTTACTAGGCTAACATAAAGTCTCCCTGTGTGTTGGGGATGGGGGATGGGACAGATCGGTTAAGAAGTAAGTACAGTGCTTACTTTGTGTGTCCCTTGATTTGTTTAGGGGAGAATAGTGAGGATGTGGTTATATTGGTAGGTGTGGGGCCCAAGGAAGGAGCCCAGGGAAGCAAATTCAGGAGACTGGGCTGCAGTTCCACCCTTATGGACATTCTTTGGCACCTGGTCACACTGTGGACACCTCAACATCTGCTAGGTATTGGTCTTGTATACTTTCATTCTCAGTACAAAACACTTAATACCCATTATCTCATTCTTTCCCACCAAAGCCCTTGGAGATGAAGAGCAGGAGAATGAAGTCTTTTCTCTCTTAATGTTTAATCAGTATTAACACACCTTTAAGTGCCATTGGATTTAGAGCAGCATTGTGTTGATGTTAAAGCACACTAAATTGTCTTGAAGTGCAGAAAGCCCTTTTAGGAAAAGGAGCAAGGTTAGGCTGAGAGCACGAGACAGATGAGGTTACTCCTCTAAGCTGGAAAAGATCTTGTCAAAGGAGGAAGCCTCAGAGATAATCTGGGCCAGAAGATTCTATATTCAAATCCTGTTTCTGCCTCTTGGTCAACTTATTTTAATCTGTAAAATACAGAGAGTGACATCTACCATGCAGTGGTTTTATTTTTTTTTGAAATATTAAATGAGATAATAAAAATAAAGCTGGCTCTCAATAGGTGGTAGCTGATACTATTAATATTATTAACAGAGAGTCTTCTAAACAGTGTCATTTATAGTTTTGGAGCAAAGGAAGGCACTGTCTTTTACTTAAGGAGATTTGTACTTCTGGCAGTAAATCAAAAGCTGCCTTTAGGGTTGGGAAGCATATTGACAGTATTGGACGAAGGTGTTAGTTGCCATGGCAACTTGGGAATTCATTTGGAGGGAGTTGTGACTGGAGGTTATCTCACTGTAAGAGAAGGACTGGTGGAGATAAAAAAAAAAAAGAAAAGCTTGTCTGGCAGGAATGAAATCTTGCTTGCTGTATATCTGCAGGAAATACCAAGAGATGTGCTCTAGAGAAAGTTCCAAAAATGAGTCAGAATGAATGTGCAGGCCTTCTTCGGTAATGGATGGGTGTGTCTTAGTGGGCCTAAACGTCGCCACCAGTTTATTGCTTTTGTTCATATGTATTACTTGGGTAAAAAAAAAAAAATGTATGAATGGGACTTCAATGAACTGGGTTTTTTCATGGGGGTTTTTTTTTTTTTTTGGTCATCTGAAAATATGACATCAAATTGTTGCATATTTCCCTACAGTTGGTTTAGTCCCCAAGAAGGTTTTAGTAAAAGAGCATGAGTACAGAGTGTACCTGAATCATTTACCTTGTTCCTAAGGTAAATGATAAAATGGATACAAGTATTTCCTCTTGATTGGGCAATTAAGACTTTTTTTTTCCTGTAAAGGTTCTTCTGATAGTGCCACTTGATTACTGATTTTGAAAAGCCTCTTGGTATGATGTACATAATGTCTGTTGTTAGTTTATCTGATCGTTTAGTACATCTGCTGTTACCTGTTACCTTCTGATTGTAATCTTGCCTAGAAACAGGACTGGACCAAATAAACCCCTTAAAACAGCAAGATTCTAGAGTTGCTATTTAATTTTCTTTTTCTCTTTCTTTTTCTTTCTTTCTTTTTTTTTGAGACGGTCTCACTCTGTCGCCCAGGCTGGAGTGCAGTGGCGTGATGTTGGCTCACTACAACCTCCACCTCCTGGGTTCAAGTGATTCTCCTGCCTCAGCCTCCTGTGTAACTAGGATTACAAGAGTGTGCCACCACTTCCGGTTTATTTTTCTATTTTTAGTAGAGATGGGGTTTCACCATGTTGGTCAGGTTAGTCTCGAACTCCTGAGCTTGTGATCTGCCCACCTCAGCCTCCCAAAGTGCCAGGATTACAGGCATGAGCCACTGCACCTGGCTAGACTTGCTGTTTAATTTTCTACAGGCTTCCAGTGCTTATTCACATCTACTTTGCTCCTTCCCTTTCTAGTTAGAGGTAGCCATTTGACTTGTGTTGGCCAGCAAAATGTGGCCTTACATGGCAATGCTGGACAGAAGCAGTTGCCAGTAAGGGACAGTTCAGTGCTCTCTTTTCCTTTTTTGGTGATTGTGAAAGTTTGTGAGCAGGTGGAACCTCTGTCTGTCTGAGCCCTTGAACTATAATGATGGACAGATTGCCCCTCCCTGACCCTTGTTGGACACACAGCATAAAAAAGAAATGAGCTTTGTGATGTTAAGCCACTGAGATTTTGGGGGTTGGTTGTTACTTCAGCAAACCCCAGCCCATTCTTACTGCTTCATTAGTCATTTAATATATATATTGAGTATTTAACTTTGTGCTGGGCACTGTTAGGTTGAGGATATAACAGTGAACAAGACAGAAGAGGTCTCCTCTAATGGAGATGACATTCTGTGAGGGAGACAGATAATAAATAAACAAAGATAATTAAAATTGAGATAAATGCTGTATAGGAAAATAAACAAGATCATGGGATAGAAAAATCTCCAAAGAACAAAGAGGCTATGGGAAGGAAATGGGAATTCCCCGGGACCCTTGTTACTGACTTTTAATATTTCCCTGTATGTCTTAAGACTCTGGATACTTTTAGAGTAATTTCTTATGCCTTAGAAAGGGGATAACACTGAAGGCAAGAGAGCAATGTGTTGTATTACTTGGTAGCATTGTGACAAAATTAAATAACTAGTATACTCCGAAATAAATGACAGCCAAGAATGATATTAGTTTGCTCTGCATCTTTAAAAACTCATTAGTATCCCACTGGGTTTAGTGGAAGGTGAAATCTAAGCTTTGTTTATGTGCTGTGTTATGCCCCTCCCTGAGAGCATCCATCTTCAGAATTCAGACTTTCCAGCGATCTAGTTGCTTAGTGGGTACTGGTTCAGTTTAATTGTATTAACCAGGCTCTTTCACTGGGGAGAAGTGGAATGTAAATTGATGCATAATCCTTATATCTTGCATAATATAATTTTGGAAGGAAATAGAATGATGACATATTTCCTTAAGTCTTACTTAAATGCTCTCCAGTGAAAACTTTGAGACTGTTTATAACTTTTCTGGAAGAAGCATAGGGATAGAGCTCAGGTCATTGAGGAACATTAGGTTCAGTGCCATTTGGCAATGATGATTTACTTTGTGTGACTGTAAGAAATCTCTTGGTACAAGGGTAGGCAGCACCCATTCTGCTTTGATAGGAAGAAGTGAGAAAACTGTTACTTGGGAGTTATAATGGGGAAAGGAGAGCTTTATCTGCTTTTCTTTTCTTCCTTTTCTTTGGGGCAAACCAAAGCAATGAGAATAGGAGAAGGTCAGGAGAGGAGGCTTGTCTAAATGACAGTTATAAGAATGAACCAATTTCATTCAAAAACTTTGGGCACTGGAAGAGTATGGGCTGTATAATTCTATGTCTGAACTCAGAAACATGCTTTTGCAACTGCAATGAAGGGAATTCAGAGTGATGTGCATGGTGACATTTGCCCCTCATCCATCAAGCCAGTCTTATGATCATCCTTTGGAGGAAGATTTAGAATCTCTAAATTAGAGCTCAGATTTTTCTTTCTGTCTCAAATATTTTAGTCATCTCATGTTGGCACATACTCTAAAAATCTGATCTGGATGAAACTCCAGGGAAGTAGGAAAAATTGATTAAAGTAAGAACAGCATTGAAGACACACACACATCCTTACAAATATATGGGTTAATTGATATAGTGTAAATTTCCATGCCAGGACACATGCCGACAGTTTAATGATGTGTATAGCAAAGCCCCTTGTTAGCCCCATTCAGAAACTCTAAAATGAGTTGCGAGGCTGAAAGTATCGAAGCCGAAGGCCAGAAACAATGATCATGTTACCTGGGGTCTCATGAATAATTCAGCTGAGTTTAATGCTTTTTCCATGGTGAAAATAAAAGCTGAAATATTTGGCATAATTATTATAACCCCCTTCCTTTTGGGAGGATGGTTGGTCTTGAGGAATGTGAGCAAGGGTGGAGAAAAATAAGGAATCTTTTCATATTTCTTTTAACCAAATATATGGAATCACTCAACATTCTGCCTCTAAAGAAGTAAATATAAAACTTCAAGTTGAAGATTTAAAGGTGTTCTCTCTGAATGTTCATTAATAGCTGAAGATTTGTGCTTGAGAAACGTGTAGAAAATTGCTCCCAAAGTCATAGAAAGAGGGTCACAGAAATACCAAGAGAGAAGGAATGCTTGATATTTTTGGTGATTGATCACTAAAAATAGTGTATTGATCTGTTTCAGAAAAATAATAGTCATTAGACATGAACAAAAGAGCATGTGGATATTCTTGAAAGTTGTGTGCAAATTGAATTACTGTGTATCTAATAATAATTTAAAGGCATTAGAAAAGCATTATAACAAAACCTGCCAGAAGATTACAATTACTTTTCATAAAGTGAACATGTTTCTTTCTCTCCAGTTTAATTTTTAAACCTAGGTTTTGGTATATTGATTTAACTTAAATTGAGACCTCTGCCATTCAGGGGTTAAAGCTCTGGACATTCTACATTCTCAGACTTCAGTTCTTGCCTCTTAAATAGGTAAACTCTCCTATTTCTTTCTACTTTTCTCCTAAAAATAATGAGAAGATAAGCAAGTTAATAGAATCTAAGAATGTTTGAGCTGGAAGGAGCTTAGAGATCATCTAGTGCAGGTCACTCATTTGACTGAAACTAAGACCTGGAGAGGTTATGTGACTGTTCATAGTCCCCACTAATAAAAGAGAAGGCAAATTATTATGAATAGGGCAAACATAACTCAAAGAAAACATTCTTTTTATTAAAAAATATGGAAAAGGAAACAGACCTGGCTGGCATGGCCCATTTCTTAAAAGCAATATGTTTTTTATTTCTTAAAATATGATGAGATGCCTGGACATTCAGCTGCCATCTTGCGATATAAGGTGCTGTGTTAACTCATTGAAGAAAAATAGATGGAGCCTTGCATCTCTAATTACAATCATCAAGCTGTCTTATCAGCTATGCTTGTCCCTCCTCTAGGGTTCTTCATTGGAGTTCTTCTTCTGGGTATCAAGGACAAGGTAGTTCCATATGGAACAACCCAAAATTGGGACAACATTTAAATAATCTGTTTGAAGTCAGTGGAGAGCTAACAAAGCAGTAGGGCATTGTGGAGCCAAGATCTTGGAGAACAAGGAAATTGGGAGTGGCACTGGGACAAAGTTTCCCCTAGAGGCATATCTTCTGATTCTGAAAGAGGCAGCTTAGAGGCTAGAAACCTTTCTAGTAAAACTTTCATACATTCATGGTACTAGAGGTTCAAAATTGAATTTAGGACCTGCCAAGGAGAGTGGGCCTTGGCAAATATTTTTGACTTTGGGTTGATATTTTGAGGTGCTGAAATTTAGGATTGAGCATGAATGGAAAATTGACTAGCCCTCATAGGGACTGAGGCCCAGCTTCAGACCTTGTCACTCCTTGATTGGGCTAAGTATCTTGATTTGATGGCCAGTTTTCTTAGCTTCATCTCAGAAGCAAAGGACAATCCTCTTTGGAGAAGTCTTAAATTATTTCTCTAATTTCTATAATTTTTCATATAAAATGTCCAGTATGCAGTCAAAAACAACCAGGCATATGAGGTAACATAACAATATAATTTGAAACTAAGAGACATAATAAACAATAGAAACAGATCCACAGAGTATCCAGATAATGAAGTCATCAAAAACTTTTCAAGATATGTTTAAGGGTAAGATAAAAGCAAGATTGATTATTTTGGCAGAGAACTGGAAATTCAAAACTGGATAAAGTGACAAGTATAAAACTAAAAGTATAATAAGTGAAAGTAAGAATTTAGTGGATAGGTTTAATGCAGAGTCAATATAAAAGAGTAACAGATGAATTCTCAATAGAAAAAAAAAAGGAATCCAGAAAAAAATGGATTGATATCTTCAAAATAAAGAAAATAACATCCAAATACAATTCTGTACAGCATGAAAATATCCTATGCAGCATGACAATGAAGGTGACAAGTTCTTCCTTGCAAATATGAATGAAGAAAATTTTAACAAAAGGGCTGATGATGAACATGAAAATAAAAATATATATAATACATTTATTACTTATGTATAGTGTGTGTATAGAGTATTTATTTTTTTATTTATCTGGGAGATGGAGTCTCGTTCTGTCACCTGGCTGGAGTGCAGTGGCATGATCTTGGCTCACTGCAGCCTCTGCCTCCTGGGTTCACGTGATTCTCTTGCCTCAGCCTCCTGAGTAGCTGAGATTGCAGGCGCCTCCCACCACACCTGGCTAATTTTTTGTATTTTTAGTAGAGACTGGGTTTCACTATGTTGGCGAGACTGGTCTTGAACTCCTGCTCTTGTGATCTGCCCACCTCAGGCTCCCAAAGTTCTGGGATTATAGGCATGAGCCACTGTGCCCTGCCATATTTTAAGGTAGATATAAGACTCGAAAGCAAAGGTAAGGAGAGAGTGGAAAAATAATGTATGTAAATGATACATGTTCTGAAAAATAGAAATAAAGCAAATAAAAATGGGAGGAGAATGGAGGAAGAGAAATAAAAAGGGGAAAATAGAATCAGATTTTTACAAAATTAATAAATAAGTGGGAATCAAAGGATTCATTGAAAATTGACAAATCAGATGGTAGAGCAAAAGGGGGCTAAGGTAATTATAAAAAGTATTAGTATAAAGATAACCACTAGAACAAAAATGCAGACTCCTGTAAATACAAAAACAGGCAAATAAAACAAATCACAGAATGAATATAATACCATAGAAACAGTAAAAATGATATAAAATAAGACAGGCTTGAGACTCCATATATCAGTAATATGAATATATAAATGAGCTGAAAATCAGCCAATAAAAGGAAAATGTTTTCAGATTGGCTCTCAAGCAAAACAAATTCATTGCCCTATACAAGAGACATACCTAAAACGAAAGGATTCAGAAATGCTAAAACTAGTAGGATGACTTATAGATATACAAGGATGCTCTTAGCAGTGTTAATTGTAAGACTCAACTACCAAAATATCCTTCAGAAGGAGAATGATATTCACTGTGTGATGTATTCATGCAGTGGAATACTACTGTATATAATGGGAGTATATGAATTAGAATTATACAAAACAACAATATCATTTACATACATTATTTTTCCACTCTCTCCTTACCTTTGCTTTCGAGTCTCATATCTACCTTAAAATATGGCAGGGCACAGTGGCTCATGCCTATAATCCCATGAATTTCATGTATCATGAATTTCATAATACAATAAGGAGTGAAAGAGGCATGGAACAAGAGGGCATCCTATATGATTCCATTTATATAAAATTTCAAAAGAGGCAGGACTAGTCAATCTATGGTGATAGTAATCCATATCATGGTCACCCTTATGGAAGGGTAATGACTGGAAGGGGACCCAAAGGGGCTTTTAAAGCATTAATGATGCTCTGTTTTTTATCTGGGTGCTGGTTGCATGATTTTGTTCACTTTGTGAAAATTCTTTAAGCTTGATTCTTAAGGGTTGTGTTTCTTTCTGTATCTATGTTACATTTTAATAAAAGGCTTACATTTAAAAATATAAACTATTTACAAGCAAAAGATGAGATTTTGGGTAAAGTCCCATGGAATTGTTGGACTTAGAGAATGATTTTTAATTCCAATTTATATGAACACTGCCTCTAGGCTTTTAAAGGCCATTTTCTTTTCTTTATGACACCTCGAGGTTGCTCCCTAGGTTTCTTTTTGCCATCTCCATATTAAAAACAGAGTCTAGAAAAACAGAATAGAGAATGCAGAAGTACAGCCGAATATACAAAGGCATTTGGCATAGAGTAAACCATGGTATTTCAAATTGGTGGGATGGGAGAGAGGAATGGATTTTTCAATAACTGGTTTTGGGACAACTGGGTAGCCATTTGGGAAAAAATTTAATTGGATCCTGTCTTTCTCCTTATATGGAAGTAAATTTTATATTGATTAAAACATACATGTACAAAATGAAGCCATGAAAATATTAAAAGGAAATATAGAGGTATATATTTTTAAACCATGGACTATAACATAAGCCTGACTGAAAATTCCGGAGCTAAGAAAAGCTGGACAAATTTTAAAAGTTCTACATGGTTAAAAACAATATCATAAAACCAAAAGATGAACGGGGAAAAATATTTGCAGCACATGAGAAGGGGCTAATTTCCTTTATCAAGTGTTCACACAGTCAACAAAAAGTCAAAAAAGATCAATAATCCTAAGAAAAAATGAACAAAGAACATGAACTGTTGTTTCAAGCAAACAGACTAACTAAATAACACCCACAAAGACTTATTGCAACATGGAAACCTATGAACATAGGAAATGAGTGATGCTAGGTCTTATTCATAATAAAGGAATACAAATTAAATTACGACTGCAGTGTGTAGTCATTTTTCACATATTAGATAAGAAACATTTGCTCATACATTGCATTCTGAGTACAATAGCAAGAAGTCTCATACATTATTGGGTGGACAGTGTATATACCATTTGACTTACTGGTTCCCTTCTAGGACTTTATTCTGTAGGTACACCCACATCTACATTCTTTACAGCATTGTTTATGGCAGCAAAAAAATTGGAAACAATGGCAGGTATCATTAAAAAGGGACTGGTTGAATAAATAAATGCATAGCTATGCAGTGGAAGGCTATGCAGCCAGTAGAAGAGGCAGATTGATATGTACCAATATGAAAAATCTCCAAAGATACACTGTTAAATGAAAAAAAATGTGGTTCATGTGCCACATTTTAAAAAGGGAAGGGCATATACACAGATGCTTGTATACACAGAGAACATTTCTCGAAGGGTATATAAGAAAATGATAACTGGTTTCCTCAGCGATATAGAACTTTGGGGAAGAGTAGGAATGAGAGGGAAACTTACTTGTCATTGTTTACTATTTTGTATTGAGAATGTTTCCCCAGGTGCATGAATGTTATACCCCTTTAGGAAAACATAAGACAAAACCAATAAAACCAAATAATTTCTGTAGTCTCTAGTGATTATTAGTGGATATGCCATTGGCATTTTGGATGCATTTTGGCACTGTTCCACACAGTTAAGACATTACCTTCCTTTCCCTTTGCAGTAAATGCCAGCAGGACTTCCCTAGACACTGACAAACAAATGTGCCCCTGCAGATTTCTGAAAAGGCCAGGGTGTGGGTTGGGGTGGTGTGGTTGTTTGAGTCTAAAACAATCTAACTTCTCTTCAGGGTTTCCCAGTTCCCAGGTTATGTTGGCCTGGCAGGGTCTTGACCGACACGGGCAGTTGTGGACCTTTACTTAGAGAAAAACATGAATGAACTTCCTTTCTAAAACTCATGGTTTTCATTCAGTGACACTGGACTTTGCCCTGGAGCAGTGACTGGTCAGGGAGCTGTATCTAAGTGGGAGTTGCGCTTGTGTGGGCAAAAGTGTGGCCTTTAGATTTTTGTTAACACTGGGCAAGATTTCAGGAAGCAGGATTTTGGTTCCCTCGCTTTCAAAAGCATGAGGATGGCTGGGTGTCGTGGCTCATGCCTATCATCCCAGCACTTTGGGAGGCTGAGGTGGGCAGATCACCTGATGTCAGGAATTAGAGACCAGCCTGGCCAACGTGGCAAAACTCCATCTCTATTAAAAATACAAAAATTGGCCTGGTATGGTGGCACATGCCGGTAACCCCAGCTACTCGGGAGGCTGAGGCACAAGAATCACTTGAGCCTAGGAGGTGGGAGTTGCAGTGAGCCGAGCCGAGATTGTACCACTGCACTCCAGCCTGGGCAACAGAGTAAGACTCCATCAAAAAAAAAAAAAAAAAAAAAAAAAAGAAGGCAGGCAGGCAGGCATGAGGATTGGTTGCATCATAATAGCTCTGGTCCATTTTTCTGTGGTGTGTTTTTTAGCCTGTTTTCTAACAAAAAAATCTTACCACATGATTCTCTGCCAACGGATTTTCCTGAGCTGGAAGGAACAGATGTTTCTGTTGGAAACGGGCATATGTTTCTCCCCTCACTGTGGCGTGTGTTTCCTCTGAGCCCAGGCCCATGTAACACTGAATTATCATTAGAAGGCTCTTTCATAAGACTCATGGGGAAGAACCTATAAGACCTTAGTCTTCCAGGAGGCCAGAAGGAGAGCAGAACGGAGGGTGCGCTTCAGAGCACTGAGCACTGCAAGGGGAAGCAGTGCTCCTGTCCTGTCTGTTGGCAGTGACCAGTAGCTGCTTCTGGCCATTTTACTGAGATAGTAGAGAAAAATCGTGAGTCTTTAGAACTGTATTATCTACCTGGGCCTTATAACCTGGACGTGCCCAGGGGTAGCATATATCCAAGTAGAAGTCTTCCTTCTCAGGGGCCAGGCGTAGTGGCTCACGCCTGTAATCCAAGCACTTTGGAGGCCAAGGCGGGCCTGATCACCTGAGGACGGGAGTTTAAGAAATCTTCCTTCTCAGAACATACCCAGAAATCATCATTCTCTATTCTGAGTACTTTTTTGTGCAATATACTAATCAGGTACCTATTGCTATAAATTAATTTTTTTCTTTTTCGTTTTTCTTTTTTTTTGATGGAGTCTTGCTCTGTCGCCCAAGCTGAAGTTCAGTGGCATGATCTTGGCTCTCTGAAATCTCCACCTCCTGGGTTCAAGTGATTCTCTTTTCTCAGTTTCCTGAGTAGCTGGCACTACAGGCATGTACCACCATGCCCAACTAATTTTTGTATTTTTAGTAGAGATGGGGTTTCACCGTGTTGGCCCGGCTGGTCTTGATCCACCCACCTCGGCCTCCCAAAGAGCTGGGATTACAGGCGAGGGCCACAATGCCCGGAATTTTTTTTCTTTAGTCTAAGTTTGCACACCAATACATAGGAAATCCCCACCTTTTCCCAACCCCCTAGATTTTCTTTTCCTTTCTTAAACAGCTGGATTTTCTTTCATTCTTTCTCTTTCCGCTTCCTATCCCCTAGGGGTGTTTTAGGTACCCCCAGAGCATTGCCTCAAAGCATTCAGGGTAGTGCTCTGCTGATTCTAAATTTAAAATAATATTTTCTGCTTTTTCTAATTATACAAGTAACATGTTTATCATAGATAATTTGGAAAATACAGAAAAGCAAAGTGAAGAAAATAATGATCAAAGAAACCAATATGCCTTTCTTTTAAGCCATCATTTTCTCTCCATCTTTGCAGCCACAAAATCCTTTGTTCCACTTTTTACATCTTAGAGTAGCTGGGGGTTGGCACACAGATGGTTGGAAGTCTCTGGATCTCACTGTTATAGGAGTACAGAAATACAGCAGGCAGCTCCTTGGCTTTGTTTTGAAGCCCTGCAGAATGAGAGAATGCTCTGCATCACTGGAGGACATTTGACTGTAGTCATCTCCCAAGAAGAGTGGTTGCTGGAAGGAATGAGTAGGAGTGGTGTGTACTATACTACTATACTGTATAGGAGTCTTTTCTCCCTAGGCCTGGTCAGCTTTCGCCCTTGGACAGAGGAAGAGGATATATTGTCTAACATAATTTAAGCCCTGTCACCTTGGCTGTCCCCCCTGTGTCCTTGAGTTTTTAAAATGGAAGCTCTTTGTTGTAAAATACTAGTTGTATAGTTGAAATTTTCAGAGTGGGATTGTGATCCAGAGTGAGAATCTTTCTCCTTGAAAGGCCTCCCTGGACTTTTGCTCTTGGCAAGTCGCTGGCAGATGCTGACACTATAAATAAGTGTCAGAGAGGTCCCAATATCACTTCATTTTCAGACCGACCCTGGAGCACCCCTTGAGGACAGCAGTGTGTAAGCTCAAAAGAGATTGTCCTATTTTGATGACCCTCAGAGTTAAAGCTTCTGGGGGAACTCTTCATTTTCTTTTCTTTTCTTTTTTTGGAGACGGAGTTTCGCTCTTGTTACCCAGGCTGGAGTGCAATGGTGCGATCTCGGCTCACTGCAACCTTCGCCTCCTGGGTTCAGGCAATTCTCCTGCCTCAGTCTCCTGAGTAGCTGGGATTACAGGCACGTGCCACCATGCCCAGCTAATTTTTTGTATTTTTAGTAGAGACGGGGTTTCACCATGTTGACCGGGATGGTCTCGATCTCTTGACCTCGTGATCCTCCCGCCTTGGCCTCCCAAAGTGCTGGGATTACAGGCGTGAGCCACTTTCATAAAAACCCCTCTGTGGGTTGTCACTGCATTGGGATGAGAATTTATGAGCCTTTAACATTGAAACTGTTTTTATGATATCAGAATATGTGCGTCTACAACTGGATATTGGGCTTGGGAGTGTAGACGTCGTGGGACCAGGAGCTTTGCAGACTTCCCTTGTTCCCGGTTTCTTTGATTTTTTTTTTTCTATCCCTTTATTCAGTTGATTTTGATGCCCTAGTATCTTTTCCTAGATACCAGATCCAGAGATACTTTTATTCCTAATTCTCCCTCTGAAAATTCTATATCTTTCAGAACAAGATAAGGGAAAAGAGAAATGAGCTTATTACTACGATGGGCTGGGCATTTTGGCTCACACCTGTAATCACAGCACTTTGTGAGGCAAGGCAGGAGGATAGGAGGATCACTTGAGCCTAGGAGTTGAAGACCAACCAGGGCAACATAGTGAGACCTCATCTCTACTAAAAAAGAATTAGCTGGGTGTGATGGCATGCACCTATAGTCCCTGCTAATCCTGGAGGCTGAAGTGGGATGATTGCCTTACCCAGGAGTTCAAGCTTGTAGTGAGCTATAATCATGCCACTGTACTCCAGCCTAGGTGACAGAGCAAGATCCTGTCTAACACAAACAAACAAAACACTATGGTGGTTTAAAAAAAAATCTTGGTGAACAAACTCTCTTGTGGATTATAATTTCTCAAAGAAAAATATGATGTAAAGATTCTTTCTCTTACTTTTCCTTCTGGGTGTCTCATCAAAAAGTGTGTATTCCTGAGCTTTGCTGGCAACTGTGTGATTTTTCTGTCTGCCTTGGCCCCTGTAACTTTCCTCTTTGTTGATTCTGGAGTTGTAGGGGTGATAAATTGGTCCAAAAATGCTGTTAAGAGTGATCTTTAGGTGGACACAGGTTCTTTATCATAGATCCTTAATCAGGAGGCTTTACAGGTTCTCCTCAAAGTCTCTGTGCAAATAGGAACCCACTATGTTTTACATTGGATGGGGCTCCGACCAATTATTTTTTGTCTTTCCCCACAGGGCATAGTCGTAGGTGCTCAGTAAAGACTTGTTGCATTGAAGTGGTTTGAATTAAATATGATTTGTATGTAATTTTATATTCAAATAAAGTCTGTTCCTGGTCTGAGTTACTTTTCAAATTATATATTGTTGTCTGAAGATTGTCATTTCCTGAATTTTATTTTCTTTGTTCCTTTTCACCCACGTGCTTCCATTGTTCCAAATTTAGTCATGTTGGAAGTGAGACTAGGTAGGTGTGGAAATAACTGTCGAATTAAATTGTTCAGTCGGGAAGATGCGGGTAGATGGCTAAAGACATAAGAATCTTTTGTCTGCGTTTTAGGGTCAGAACGTGGAAACTGGTAGAGCAAAAAGCAAAAAGTGTCAGGAATACCTTGCTTTGCTTTAAATCTCTGTTTGCCTTAGAGCAGTCATCTGCAGTGTGGTGACCACAGGCTTTCTAATGTCTATGGGTTTAACCCCCCTAGAGATCAACTTTCCTTTGGGGTGAGGAGAGTTGGGGGAATATTCTTCCATTTCAGGGGCCTTCCCATTGCCTTCTGTTAGCCCTTTTCTCTTCCCCTTTAGCTCTTGACACTTGACTTCCTATGTCCATTTCCAACACCCCAACTCCATGAAAGTGAGATGAAATGCCATGGTCTTTCTGCCTTTCCTGCTTTTAATCATCTTCCAAGGCAGCAGCAAGTACAGTTCTAGTCCCTTTCAACCCCTTCCATGTGCATGTTAGACTGAATGTTTAACTTCTTTATGAAAATGCACATTAGCCCTTCAGAAACTTAATCTCCTAATGATTTGTGTGTATTGGTTACAAAGAAAAGCCATCATCCCCGACTGGTATACTCAGATGTTCCTTTGGTACATTAATGGCAGGATTTCAGAAGCGAAGGACCATTTAATTTAATTTTGCAGATGGCAGGAGGTAAGCAGGAAAGCTTGGTCACAATATGCCCCCTCCTGGGAGAGTGGCTTCAGTAAATTCAGGTTGCCAGAGAATCTTAGATGTGAGAAATTTAACCCTCTGCCTTCTTACCACTTCCTTTCCCTTATATAAAACTTGTTGTTTTTTTTTTTTTGTGAGGTTGGGTGGGGAGTAGAGGTGAGGGAGGGTGGGAAGGTGGAGTGAAGAAAATTGCCTGGATTGAAAAGCCAGTGACCTCGTAGTGATGCTGCTTTGGGCATATGGATTATGACCAGATATAGATTAACCCATTCCTCTTTAATTGTTTTGTGGTCTCATCTTTCTGAAATTGCCCCTTGCGGCCTGAAATCCTTTCTGGGGTTTTCCTTAGGCTGGGACCTCTGCTTGCTGGTGAGAAATAAACCTACCTCTTTCCAGGGAACGAGCTCTACAGTGAAACTGAGGAGTAGACGGATGAGGAATCTCCTTTTATTTTATTTTTAAGGTAGTGCCCTTCCCACAGGGAAGCAAGCTAAGGATTCTGAATTTGTTACTGCACAGCAGCTGAGTATTTGCTGCCTAGTCCTGTGGAAGTTGCAGGATTGGATATCCAAGCTGTTGGCTTTTAGGATACATCCCCAAATGGTCATCTATCACTCTTTTTGACCAATAGTCACACCCAAAATGTTGGTGACTTTCACAGTCTGGCTATTGGATAAATTTGGTTTCAGATCTTGCCAGAATGAGATGAAATTGCTTTTCTTCATGTTTCAGAGTCATGCTGCTCTATAAGGAAGGCTATATTAAATAGGTAAAGATATATTTCTTTATAAATCGTTCTAGATGGTGGTATTCAGAAACTTGACAAAATTATCTTCTTAAAACTTGTTTGTTCTTGCTTTGCTAAAGGTTAATAGAAATAGCTCGTGGATAAGTTGTGAACTTTTTAAAGTTTTTGTTTTTTTTTTCTTAAATCTCTCCTGTCTTTGCTCTTTTCCCCTCCTTTGGGGTGGATGCCAGTCCTACCTTGCAGATAACTCCCATCTCATGAAAACAGAAGAGGATCTGATATTATTCATTTATCCTGGTAGTTTGACCGTTGTAATGTTATCAGTGAACGTTTGCATTTCAGTTGTTTTTCCATGAGTAGAAGGCCCTCTGACCTGGAGTGGTGGTTCATGCCTATAATCCCAGCACTTTGGGATGCTGAGGCAGGCAGATCACTTGAGGTCAGGAGTTCGAGACTAACTTGGCCAACATGATGAAAAATACTAAAAATACAAAAAACAAACAAAACAAAACAAAACCATTAGCCGGGCATGATAGTACATGCTTATAATCCCAGCTACTTGGGAGGCTGAGGCACGAGAATCAATTGAACCTGGGAGGCAGAGGTTACAGTGAGCTGAGATTGTGCCACTGGACTTGTCCCAGGCTGGGCGACAGAGCAAGACTGTCTCAAAAAAAAAAAAAAAAAAAAAAAAAATGAAGAAAATAGAGTAGAAGGCCCTCTTCTTTTTTAGCCACTACGAAGTATGTGAAGAGATATTTATATTTTATGTTTTGTGATTATTCATTCATTTATTCATTCACTCATCTATGCAACAGGTATTTTTTGATTATCATGTATCAGACACTAGGTGCTTTATTTCAGTCAATACAACAAAGATCTCTCTGTGAGTTAACATTACAGTGGAGGAGGAGGGAGACAAACAAACATGATGAATATGTAAATTGCTAGTATTTAGAAGGTAGTAAGTACAGCAAGGAGCATCAGGAATGCTGGTTAGTAGTTAGGAGAGTTGCATTTTGAAATTCTTTTCTTCACTTTTCTTTTTTATTTTGACGGCGTCTCTCTGTTGCCCAGGCTGGAGTGCAGTGGCACCATGATAGCTCCTTGCAGCCTCCAACTCCTGGGCTCAGGTGATCTTCCTGCTTCAGCCTCCTGAGTACTTGGGACTATAGTCACGTACCACTATGCTTGGCGAATTTTTAAATTTAAAATTTTTGTTTTTGTAGAGACAGGATCTCATTTTGTTGCCCAGAGTGGTCTCAAACTCCTGGCTTCAAGGAACCTCCTAACTCGGCTTCCTAAAGTACTGGGATTACAGGTGTGAGCCACCAGTACCTCGCCCAGGTCGCATTTTGAAATAAAGGCTAGGGAGCTTTTAGATGAGGCCTCATGGAATAGCCACTGGAGTGCAGTGGCTATTCACATTTGGGCAAAGATTTTTTTTTTTTGAAAGCTATTTTGTGAATTTTAATTGGCAAATAAAAATTGAATATATTTATTGTGTACAACATGATGTTTTGAAATATGTATACATTGTGCAGTGGCTCAACTGAGCTGATTATCATATGCATCACCTCAGATGCTTACCTTTATTTATCTATCTATCTATCTATCTATCTATCTATCTATCTATTTATTGAGACGGAGTTTCGCTCTTGTTACCCAGGCTTGAGTGCAATGGGCGCGATCTTGGCTTACCGCAACCTCTGCCTCCTGGGTTCAGGAAATTCTCCTGCCTCAGCCTCCCGAGTAGCTGGGAATACAGGCACGTGCCACCACGCCCAGCTAATTTTTTGTATTTTTAGTAGAGATGGGGTTTCACCATGTTGACCAGGATGGTCTCGATCTCTTGACCTTGTGATCCACCCGCCTCGGCCTCCCAAAGTGCTGGGATTACAGACTTGAGCTACCGCGCCTGGCCCGCTTGGGCAAAGATTTAAAGGAGGTGAGTGTGTAAGCTGTGTGGATTTTGGGGGAAGGGCATTTCAGGCAGAAGAAACAGCCAGTTTAAAGGCTTTTAAGGTGGAGCCCTAAGGCCCAAGTGTGCTTGGTGTATTTGAGGAATGGCAAGAAGGCCACTATGGCTAAAGCAGAGTGGTCTGGTGGGGATGAGGGGGAAGTACTAGGAGAGAGGTCCGACAGGACAGGGGTTTTTAGGAGGAAGCGGGGAGATGCCTGATCACATCATGCCATGTTTGGCTTTTGGCTTTTATTCTGTAAATATCTATATCTACATCAATTATATCTCTATCATGTAAGCACTCTCAGATCTTACAACTTTCCGTCTTTACTGTCTTCTGAACTTCATAAGATCTTTATAAGAATTGAGGGGAAAGTGGATTATAAGGGAGAATATACAAAACCTTGCGTCGAAGCCTTACTAGAGACCTGGAACGTACTCTTTTTGAGACTTGGTAAACTGATGAGATTCCATGTACCCCTACCCCCCATTCCTTGGCACACAGAACTGGAAGACTTACATAGCTTATTCACAACCCAACCTTTCCCATCGTCTGCTTCAGGAATCTCAAATACTTACAATTTTTGGCATATTTGACATTATTTTACTGAATTTTTTAACATGTTTCTCCATTGTTAACCCTCTTACCCCAGGCAGCATTTTGAAATACAGTTTTCTTTTCCTTTCTTTTTTTTTGAGACAAGGTCTCTGTCACCAGGCTGGAGTGTAGTGGCATGATCATGGTTCACTGCAGCCTTGACCTCCTGGGCTCAGACTATCCTCCTACCTCAGTCTCCTGAGTAGCTGGGACCACAGAAGCACACCACCACACCTGGCAATTTTTAAAATTTTTTGTAGAGACAGGGTCTCCTTATGTTGCCCAGGCTGGTCTTGAACTCTTGGACTCAAGTGATGCTCCTGCCTCAGCTTCCCAAAAGTGCCACTGTGCTTGGCCCTGAAACACTTTTCTATACCACCTAATACTTTGCAGTTCTGGAAATGAACATTTTGACAGTATCTCATTAAATGAAATAATAGAAGTAAAAGCATTTTGAAACTCAAAGCCCAGGAAGAAATCGGCAGGCTGTCTCGACTCTCTTCATTACCCACCTGCATGCCAGAGGATGTACATAGCCAGAGGATCACTTTGAAGGCATTTCATTTCATTGAGGGCGGGAGTTCTTTTAGCCTAGTTGAATATTGGGCATATCTGGATCTAGTCTAGCCCTGACCTCCTTACAAGTCCTTGGATTCCTTTGTGCTACCAAGTCCGGTGTTGGTGTGGTTTTTCAAGGAAGAATATAGAGGGTTTATTTTAGATGGGGATTTCATTTTGTGTACCTGATTTTCTATTTTTTCCTTTTTAATCAATCAATTAATTAATTAATTTAAAAGAGATGGGGTCTTGCTATGTTGCCCAGGCTGGAGTGCAGTGGCTATTCCCAGACGCGATCCCACTACTGATCAGCACAGGAGTTTTGACCTGCTCCATTTCTGACCTGGTCTGGTTACCCCACCTTAGGCAACCTGGTGGTCCCCCGCTCCCAGGAGGTTACCATATTGATGCTGAACTTGATCGGCATAGCACACTACAGCCCAGAACTCCTGGACTCGAGAGGTCCTCCAGCCTCAGCCTCCTGAGTAGCTGGGACTACAGGCACGTGCCATCGCACCTGGCTTTTTTTTTTTTTTTTTTTCTTTTAAGGCAAGGTTTCACTATATTGCCCCAGCTGGTCGCCAGCTCCAAGGCTCAAGCAATTCTCCACCATCAGCCTCCTGAATAGCTGGGATTACAGGAACATCCTAGCCCTTGTTTTGTTTTTGAAAGCTGTCATGTTACTGCTTTAAGTCTTTAAACTGTTAGTGAGAACACTGACCAAAGCCCTGTCCACAGACCTGTGTTTTTCCAAGTGCAGATTGCAATTCCTTTGCAGAGTAGGTTGTGGAACCATTTTAGCCGACTACTCACCAGCTTTCTTCAAAATGTAAGTGGAATAGGATTGAAAAATCATAAAGTGAATTGGATGCAAAAAGGGTATATATTGTTGTGACAAACTTTGTTTTGGTGGGTGTGCATATGTTCACATACTGGATCACATTATAACATGTATTGCTCTGTTACAGTCTGTTTCAGACTGCCTCAAAGTTGTATTTGCTTATTATGGGACTGAGGAGATAGAAGACTAGCGGCTCAGAAAGTTTTATCTTGGTGAGATAAAAGAAGACATCGAATGACAGTTTTAGTTAGAAAAACAATCCCAATTGAGTTTGTTGCTCTTCTATGATGGTGGAAGATCCTGTGCCAGAACATTATGCTGTTCAGGTCAACAGGAACTAAGCTTGTTGTTTCTCTCTGCACAAAGAATTATGCAATTTCCAGCAGGAACTCCCCTTTGGAGGTGGTGAGGGAAGGGGAAGGAAGAGTAGAGATAGGGGCAATTAGGTAGAAATCTTTATTGTGAGTCTTAGCTGACCCAGGATCGGCACATCAGTTAACTCTGAGGCTTTGTTGGAATCTGCCAAAGACTCACTGTTGAAGACAGGGAAAGCACGACTCATTTCCATTTATTTCAGTTCAATGTTTATGCCAGCTCTACACTAGGTGCTGGGATATAACAATGAATAAGACGTGGTCTTGGACTTACGGTGCTCCTAACCTGGCAGGGAAGACAGATGTAAATTGCTAATTATTGTACATTGTGCTGAGTGTCATAATACAGTGTAAAATGCTCCAGTTTATGAATTAGAGGAACTGTGCTTTCAGCCTTTTATTCTGAGAAATGTGCCATTTAAGAATAAAGAACTGGGATATGGTTTCTTTTCTAAAATCTGGGGAAGTCTACTCTATTGAAAAGGAAAATGAAATTTTCAAGGGAATCAGGTTCATCCAGTTGAGCTATTATGTTATTTTGTGTCTTTTTATCTAAAAGTATTCTGTTAAAAAATTTTAGATCAACTTGACATAATACACAGCCTCTCAGAGAGCCTAGAAACTTGTAAAATAATTTAAAATAATTTTTTATAATATCCTTTAAAAATACTGGCAATCATAATAATAATAACTTGAGGCTGGGTATGGTGGCTCACATCTTTAATCCCGGCACTTTGGGGAGCTGAGACCGGCAGATCACTTGAGGTCAGGAGTTTGAGACCAGCCTGACCAACATAGCGAAATCTTGTCTTTGCTAAAATACCTGTAATCCTAGCTACTCCAAAGGCTGAGGCATGAGAATCACTTGAGCCCAGGAGGTGGAAGTTGTAGCCAGCTGAGATCACACCACTGCACTCTAGCCTGGGTGACAAAGCAAGACTCTGCTTCAAAAAACAAAAACAAAAATAAAGCTCCCAAAAACTTGAGTGCTTTTCTCTGATGGAACCTGTAACACCTTGCTTTTACTTTCTCATTGATCTTTGAAATTACTCATAACTTTTTGGGACATGTAAAATCATGACAGATTCTACAATAGTTCTATTAAAGCAAGTCATGTAGTGTGTTCAGGGTCCAGAATCTGAGTTCACCAGCTCTATCTAGCTGGTTCACTTTTGTCAGCTGAATCAAGCCTAAGTCTGGCCCTTGACTGTGGAACCAAATTGAATCAAGTGCTAAGTTTTAATGTCTTTCTTTCATTTGGTTCTTTTATTTAGTTCAGTGTTTCTTACTGCTAGCTGACTTGGCTCTGAATTTTTTTCCTGCCTCAAGCAAATTCTGAATATGCCCATCTATGGATTTGAACAGTAGGATGTTTTTTTCAGAGGTGTGAATTGGTTAGGCGGCCTGATAACTTTAGACATACCGTATGTTATAAAGCTATGAAGCATTTGCTTGCTTCTTGTTGTCTTTTTCTGGTGGATTGAGTCAATGCAGCTGGTAGAATCTTTCCTACTTATGTTATTGAGGCATGTAGTGAGAAGTGGCCTTTAAATGGTGTGAGGTGGGTAGGCAAGGGGTAAGTTTTTACCACAGTTTCTAAGATGAGGAAAGTGAAACTCAGAGGCCTAAATATTCTGACTCACACAGTGATCCTGCTGCTGTCTCTAATATCTAAACGATGGGACTGATCTACTTACAAGTTCAGAGCATGTGATCATTTTCTTGCTAACCTTTGGATCACCAGGCTATCAGTATTTTGAGGGGGAGTATTTGCATTTTGCTTTATTTGGAAGATTCAGGTTGAGGGAGTCATTATTAGAGAAGATCCTTGGAACCCTCGAGCCCTCTGAAAATGAAAAGTTTCACATTTCCCCTCTACTTTGGCTCTCTGTTGGAGGGGAACACATATGTCATTAAAAACATTGTAGTTTGCTTATCTAATTCCCACTCTGTGTTCACATTAATGGCTTCCCATTGCTCTTAGGAACAATTCCATACTTCTTCAGACTATTTGTGATACTCTCCAGAGCTTGACCCCTGCCACTTTCAGCAGTCTCATCTTCTTATTTAAACTCTATGCTCTGGTTACCCTGAATTTCTTAGATTATTTCAGTTCCTTGCAAGCAGCTTCTTTTCTCTTGCCTCTGGGCCTTTGAACATGCTGTTCCCTCTGGGCTTGAGCACTTTTCCTGCCCTCTTCCCATAGCTGATCCCAATCCTTTAAACCTTGTTCCTCTGGGAGCCACTTGCTGAGTCCTAGACCAATTTCTATATATTTCTACAGCATTGTCTTTTTCCCTGATGATGGGCTTATTACATTACAATTACTTCTTATAGTTTGTCTTCTCTGATAGACTAGATTACTTTGGAAGGCAGGCCCAAGAAACTGGTTTAAGTTACTGATTTTGATTAAGAAGACTTTTATATTAGACTGGTATTTCTCAACATTTAAAAATTTATGAACTTGGGCTGGGCATGGTGGCTCACCCCTATAATCCCAGCACTTTGGGAGGTTGAGGTGGGCGGATCACTTGAGGCCAGGAGTTCAAGACCAACCTGACCAACATGGGGAAACTCTATCTCTACTAAAAATACAAAAATGAGTTGGGTATGGTGGTACACTATTGTAATTCCAGCTACTTGGGAGGCTGAGGCACTAGAATCGCTTGAACCCAGGAGGTGGAGGCTGCAGTAAGCCAAGATCGTGTCACTGCATTCCAGCCTGGGCAACTGAGTGAGACTCTGTCTCTCCAAAAAAAAAAAATTATAGACTTCTTTCAGAGTAATATAATTTTGTGAACCCCCTTAGGAATTTAAAAAATAATGTCATTACTTTTATAAACTATTATAAGCAAATTTATGGAAAATATTTTCTTTTACATCAACATTATTAAATTATTATACAGCATATTTTAATATAAACTTTAAAATTTAATAACCTCCATTTTATATAAAGATATTTTCTCATTTAATAGTTGATGTATACTATTTAATTTATTTACATTATTCAAGAAAGTATGATTTGTTTAAAAATTTTTTAATAAAATATAGTGCTTGGTTTGGGACTAATTATACATTAAAACATAGTTGGAAATTTAATTACTTACTAATACATTTTTTTAAAAATAAGAGAAACCTGCATTCTTGACCTAATGTTTGGAATTTTTGCATTTCACTAAACTGACTCTAAAATGACTTCTTACATATAATTTTTAAGTTTTGTTTCTACATGGTAGGGCTTACCACAGAGAGGTTCAGCTGTATATCTACAAGGGAGTAACACCTTATAGCTATGGAATGCCTTTCCTCTAACAGTTACAAAGCAAATTTGGATATGGTTATCCCTTTATCTTATGTCTTTAACATTGGATTTAGAAATACTGAAGATTTAATCAGATAAACATAACACAGTGATCTGGTGAAAATCATCTAGATGTGAACTGGATGGGTTTTATCAGTGTCTTAGACTTCTTGTTTTTTCGTGTTGTTGTTTTTGTTGTTGAGGTGGAGTCTCACTCTGTCGCCTAGGCTGGAGTGCAACGGGAGTGCAACGGTGCGATCTCGGCTCATGCAACCTTTGCTTCTTTGGTTCAAGTGATTCTCATGCCTCAGCCTTCCAAGTAGCTGGATGTACAGGCATCCACCACCACACCCGGCTAATTTTTGTATTTTTTTGTAGAGATGGGGTTTCACCATGTTGGCCAGGCTGGTCTGGAACTCCTACTTCAAGTGATCCTCCTGCCTCAGCCTCCCGAAGTGCTGGGATTATAGGCTCGATCCACTGTGCCCGGCCCACTTCTTGTTTTTAATCCACAGTCCACTATGATTGAACATTTTATGATATATGACAAAGAATAAGAGCAGTGAAAAACTGTAGACTGCTCATACCATCTTGGCCTAAGTGGTGGTTGAAAAACCACCATGGCCTAGTTGATGATGTTATTAGCTCATCGCTGCTAATCATTGTGCTTACTCACTTGATATATCTGAGGTTCTAAACTGCCCAATTATAAAGGGATAATTGGGAAAACAATAAGGTTGTTGATTTTTTAAAAAAAGGAAATGGAGTTGCCATGATTGTGGTTAGCAGTGTGAAGGCCCCAGAAGACCTGCGTGAACTCCTGGGGTGTTCACAGTCTATTGCTTGGTCAAGAGCCTTAGAAAACTTAAGCATAATGTGTTGGGAGACTAGGTTTCGAAACCTCCTCAGAGTTGCATAAAATTCTACATTAAGTTCCATGATGCCAGATTAGTAGTCCACATTTGCATGGTAGACATGCTATTGCTGCTCCTTTTCTTATCACCAAAACAGCAGAAGATAAAGATTATACCTGAGACAGAAAGATAAAGGGGAGACACTGAGCTTATCGCCTACATTTGCACACCCCTCATACCTTGTATTTCACATCGAGCCTCCCTTATCAGTGGCACAGGGAATGGTCACCTTGCTCTCTACCTTCCCCGTGACTGCCTGGAGGAAGGGGAGGCAGATTATGCCACTGCTGACATCATGTTGCTGTGGCTCAGTTGGAGGGACAGGGACAGGAAATTCTCCAGCTGGTGCATGTGTCACTGGGGCTCACAGGGGTACTTTTTAATCTTCTCACTGGCCTTAGTGATTCTGTGACCCTGGTTATTACATGTTCAAAAAGTGTCAGCTTATTTGAAAGGGGTATTTTTATATTCTATTTAAACGTTGCCAAAGACCATCACACTTTAAAATAAAAAATTTATTTCTTTAAAATTTTTTGAGACAGGGTCTTGCTCTGCTGCCCAGGCTGAAGTGCAGTGGTGTGATCTCAGCTCACTGCAACCTTTGACTCCTGGGCTCAAGCAATTCTCATGGCATGGCTTCCTGAATATCTGGGATTACAGGTGTGTGCCACCATGCCTAGCTACTTTTTGTATTTTTGGTAGAGATGGGGTTCTGCCATCTTAGCCAGGCTGGCCTTGAACTCCTGGCCTCAAGTGATCTGCCTGCCTTAGCCTCCCAAAGTGCTGGGATTACAGGTGTGAGCCACCACGCCTGGCTCATCACACTTTTTGGTTTTCAGGATCTAACAGGTCCTGGATTCTGGTATCTAGATTATGGTAGCAATATTGAAAAAAATATTATAGTGGGGAGTAAAATATAGGAAAACCTTGCCAATTTTTATTCTTACTGAGGAGCTTTGTCTGCATGCTCCATGGTCAGCCCTGGGCAATTAAAACTTTTGTTCCAGTAAAAGTTTCATTCTAAAGAGGTTTCATTAATTATGAAAAATTCCCTGGGCATTACATTGTGAATCCTTTTGTGGCTATCATAAATAATGAAAGAAGAATACTTGTCAAAATATAGCAGAGCTGACTAGATAATCCATCTCTCCTTTGATTTTTGATTGGTTTCCTTTTTTAATTTTTTTTTTTTTGAGCTGGAGTTTTGCTCTTGTTACCCAGGCTGGAGTGCAGTGGCACGATCTTGGCTCACCGCAACCTCTGCCTCCTGGGTTCAGGCAATTCTCCTGCCTCAGCCTCCTGAGTAGCTGGGATTACAGGTATGCGCCACCATGCCTGGCTAATTTTTGGTATTTTTAGTAGAGACAGGGTTTCACTATGTTGACCAGGATGGTCTTGATCACTTGACCTCGTGATCCACCCGCCTCGGCCTCCCAAAGTGCTGGAATTATAACTCTTGCTTATTTTTTAAAAAGTAAATACTCATTATAAAAAATTCAAGCAAAACTGAAAAGTAAAAAGAAGTCAGCGATAAATTGTTCCAAATCCCATTACACGAAAACAGCTCTTGAGTCATTCATTCCATGTGCCTTCATTGAGTGCTTACTCTGTGTTAGGCACTGTGGCATCAGGGATCAGCAAGGAACAAAGCGAGGTCTCTGCCATCATGGAACTTACACTCTAGTGGGAGGAGAAAATGATAAACACCTACGTAGATTTACAAGTGGCGGGAAGAAAAATAAAAATGAGTTAGAGAGTGTCAGGGACTCTTTCAGATGGAGTGGCCATAAAGGCTTCTTTGAGCAGAGAACTGAGTGAAGTGAGGGAGCTAACCACATGACTGTGGGGAAGTGTGCTCCTAGCCAAGGGAAGCATGTGCAAAGGCCCTGAGGTGGGAGTGTGCTTGCCATGTTCTATGACCAGCGAGGCCAATGTAGCTGGGACTAGTGAGTAAGGGTGAACTTAATAAAGCCTTTAGCTTTTCTCCACTGGAAAGCCATTGGAAGATGATGAGCAGGGCTGCAGTGTGGATAGTAGACTGCAGGGAAGCAAGGGAGGAGGGAGCAAGACCATTTAGGAGCTACCACAGCAATTCAGAACAAAATGAGGCTGCGTTGTACTGTTCAAAAGGTGGAAGGGATAAGAAGGGTTGAAATCTAGACTCCTTTAGAAGGCAGAGGTAGCAGGATTTGCTCATGAATTGGATTGGGAATTTGTAAGAGAAGAGTCAGTAATAACTCTGAAGGTTTGTGGCCTGGCAGATGAATGGCGGTGCCATTACTGGGATAGGGAACGTGCTGGGGTTGGGGTCAGGATGGGGCGTCAAGAGTTCAGGTTTGGGCATATTAAGTTCTTGGTACCCGTTAGATGGCTATGAGGAAATGGTGAGTCAGTTGGAGGCTGGAGTTGAGGGAGAGGTCTAGACTCTAGATATACATTTGGGAATCACCAGACACAGAACAGAATGGTATCTGATAGGAAGCAAGGAGAGATAGAAAACAGGTACTATGACTGAGCCATGGGGCATTTCAGCATTTAGATGCTGGAAAAAGAGAAGGCCCAACAAAGGAGACAGAATATGTGTCTGTAGCATATCAAGAGAGGGTGGTGTCCTGGGGCCAGTGGTCGTGGTGGTGGAGTCTTGAGAGTCGGCAGTATTTAGCCACGTGCAGGTCATTACCACCCACCACCAGAGTGGTAGGAGTGAGAGCCTGGTTGCAGTGGGCTAAGGAGAAAAAGGAAAGAAAGAAGGTGGAGGCAGGGTGTGTGAATACCATTTTGAGTCTCAATGTAAAGAGAAGTCTGGATGAAAAGGTAGCTGGGGTGGGAGAAGGGAAGAGATCAAGGAAAATATGTGTGTGTGTTTAATAAGATGGGGGAAAATACAGCATGTTTGATTGCTGATGGTAATGGGCCAGTCGAGATGGAAAATGGTGATACAGAAAAAAAGAGTGTATAATTTTAGGAGCAAAGGGCTTGAGTAAGCAAGAAGGGGTGGATTCTGGTTTGCAGGTAGAAAGATAAACCTAGGGTAGAGGCTGAGACAGGGCAGGCAGGTAGGAGGGGAAGGCTGTGAATTTGGTAATGGGGCATATGGACTGTCTCTTCCAGTGTTAACATTTGGTACACATAAACAGAAGGGTGGCTCGTGAGGGTGAAATAATTTTATAAGAATGGCATTATACCATATGTGCTATAAAAATAAAAATAATTGAATTTCTTTTTACTCGAATTTAACAGAAGAAAAAGAAGCTGAAGTGAAAGTGAAAAAAAAACTGCTGTACTTAATAATTTTTCTGTACCAAAGATAATAGTTCCTAAAAGTTTTCTCTAAGGTTAAAAAAATGATTATGAAAACCATTAGAAGGCTAAAGCCATTATTAATATTTTTAAAGACATTTTTAGTTATATCTTCCCTTTAGATGATTGTCTAGAAGAATTAGGTAATTCATGTTTTCAAACTTCCTTGCACTTCTCTTCCCTATCTCTCAATTTTTATAGCTTCTATCTTTTTTATTTGTTTCTTTTTTGCCTTGTCAAGTTTCTAACATTTATATTCCAAGTTGCATACTCCCATTTTTTTGGTCTTGGTGCCATATGTAGCCACTTTTTCTTTTATCATGGCTTTCCTGTTCCTGTCGTTTTTGTTTTGATTGATCTACTGGGCGCAAGATTTCTGTTTCTCAAGTCGAGTTCATGGGTGCTACGTAGGCTGAGATCTTTCAAGTTGCAGAGAAAGAGAGATATCTGCCCCTTTTTTACAGTTGAGCGATGACTCAGCTTGTCCTGATATTCTTGGATCACAGTTGCTCTCTATCAGAATTTTTTAAGACATGGCTACATTATCTTCCTTGAATATTGCTATGGAAGTCTGAGACCAATCTGGGTTTCTCCTCTATTTTGATAGAAGAGTTGCCTTCTATACATTGCTTCTTAAATAACTCTTTCTTTATCCTTGAAAGCCAAACATTCAAACATTATAAGTCTTTGTTGATTTTTCTCTGTTCATTTCATGATACATTATGGGCCTTTTCTATTCACAGATTTAGTTCTATGGATTTTTTTTTCTGTTTTATTTATCTTCTTCCTCTGCATTTATTGTGAGTCTCTTAAGTTTTACACACCATTAATTAGATTTTTAAAAACTTTTTATTATAAAAAATTTCTCACATACACAGAAATTACAAACATACACAGAAGTCAAGAGACTGGTGTTATGGATTCTCACATACTCATCACCCTTCAGCTTGTGGCCAGTTTTGTTTTATCTGTATCCTTCACCCATTCCCACTCTCTTCCATTACTTTGAAACAATGCTAGATATAATTTATCTTTGAATATTTCAGTATTTATCTCTAAGAGATAAAGACTTGTTTTTAAAACTTAACCATGAATAAGGTTCATCTAGTCTGTTTATAATCTTTATTAAATATATAACAATATTGCCTTGTGGTGTTGAGATCAACAACTTCTTTACTCCAAAGGTACAGTGAATGACGATGGTTGCTGGGCCTCAAAATCAGGAAGATGAAACTGAGAGAACAGGCCACAGGACTCTCCCTGATGCTGAACGGCATTAGTAGATTGGGCAACAGAAGCATGAATTGCATACATAGGAAGTGCCCACTGGTTCCTTGGTGTTCTCTGAATTTCTAGTGCTCATATGAACTATGGAGGGAAAAGGAGGCAGATACAGAATGTACAGTTTCTTTTCCATCAAGAAGTGAAACTTAGGCCCTTTCTGATTTAATAATAACACATGAAGAAGGAGCTGAGTGGCTTGAAGACTGTTGTAGTTCTGCCTTTGGTGGGCATGTGGTTTATTCTAGAGCTTTTCAAACTACAGGTTGAGACCTTTTACTAAACGATGAAAGCAAATTAGTGAGCCACAACCAGCATTGTAAAAGATATATATAAAAAAATCAGAGTTCATGACTAAGGATAAATATCGTTTCATGACACTTTTCAGTTGTGCATGTGTATGTGTGTGTGCAGGTGTGTGCTGGATTGCCAAAGTTTGACACCACTAATTTTGTTCAATTCCTATCACTTTCTATACCTTCTTCACCTACAAGTTAAAGGATTAAAGAACCTGTGGGATAGATTTTGTGTATTATCAGAAATGTATTTAGTCCAGGCACAGTGGCTCACACCTGTAATCCCAGCACTTTGGGAGGCTGAGGCAGGTGGATCCCCTGAGGTCAGGAGTTAGAGACCAGCCTGGTCAACATGGTGAAGCCTCATCTACTAAATACAAAAAATTAGCTGGGCATGGTGGCGGGTGCCTATAATCCCTGCTGCTTGGGAGGCTGAGGCAGGAGAATTGCTTGAGGCCAGAAGGCAGAGGTTGCAGTGAGCTGAGATTGCTCCATTGCAACAGAGCGAGACTCTTGTCTCAAAACAAAAGAAAAAGAAAAAAAAAAAAAGAGAGAAAGAAATGTATATAGTGTTTAAAGTGTACCAGGAATTGTTCTAATAACTTTATAAATATTAACTCATAAAAGCTCTGTGAGGTAGGTACTGTTATTATCAAAATTTTACAGAATGGGGACATTCTGGCATAGAGAGATAAGTAACCTGCCCAAGGTCACACACAGCGGACAGGTGGTGGAGCTGGCATTTGGAGCCCAGGCAGTCCAGTTCCAGGATCAGACTTTTCTGTGCTGCCTCTCCAGTTGATAGCATCTCTAGGTGATGGCATGTACTTTTTTTCTCCTATTGGCTTCAAGAAGAAATGATAAAAATGTGTTTCTCTCTCTTTCCCCAACACATACACTTAAACATTCAGAATTAAGACAGCAAGAATAAGGATTCTTAACTGGTTAAGCTGAAGGAATTCAGGGATTCTTTTTGTTAACCAATCAATGTGCCGGACTAGAACTATAAGATTCCACTATGACAGACAATCACACGAGGCCATATCTCAGCATTAGAAACAAATGGATAGGGGAGAGTGGATAAGAGCATTGAGTTTTAGAATTAAACACATCTCGGTTCAAATCCTATTGTGATCTGTCACTATCTGAGTGACCTCAGGTGGTTAACTGATCTCTCTGAACCTCAGTGGTTTCCTGTCTGTGAAATGGGAGGAATTGTGGCTGCCTTTTAATGGAGGCTTACTAGGCATCAGGCATGTAGCAAGCACTTTACATTCTCCATTTCTTTTACTCTTCATAACAATCCAGTGAAGTGACTGCTATTACAAACTCCATTTTGTAGGTAATGAAAAAGACTCAGAGATTAAGTGTCTTGGTCAGGGAGACACAGGTACCAGGTGGCAGAGCTAGAATTAAAATCCAAGCTTTTCTGAATGAAGTCTATCCTCTTAATCATTAAGCTTTGCTGCCAACTTATCTCCTTGTGGTGTTTTGAGGATTAAGTGAGATAATGTCCCTTTACACTCGAATAGTGACTCAATAGGAGCCTACTTGACACGTCATAAACACTTAATAAATGGTATATGTGATTACTAGTAAATATATAAGATGTGCCTGCCTATAACTTTTGTGGGGAAAGTTTACCTTTCTATAGTCAATTAAATCAGTTCTTATAATGAGTCAATCACTTAATATATATGTTGGGTTGTTGAAAAATAAATGGTTAGCTCTTCTGAAGGAACTGCTGGGCAGATTCTTCCGTTGGAATAAATTTCTTCAAGGATGGGACTTGTCTACCCAACATCCAGAACAGTACCTGTCACAAGGTAGGTGTCTTAGTCCAGAGTCCTTGAAAATAGAAAATAGAGGGAGAGGCAAAAGCATACACTTCATTTGTGAGAGTCATCCCAGGGAAGTAGGAATGAGGACAAAGGGAAGGAGGTGGAACAAAACAAGAGATTGTTTATAAGTTGACTATAGCTTCATGAGAGGGTGATTGCTTGGTCTTGTGGGACATCTTCACGTAACTATGTGAAGCTGCTGCATCTTTGAACATTATACTGGGGCAAGGAGGGAAAATATTTCAATTCATTCATCAGTTTCTATCTCCTATAGGTCAAAGTTTGATTCTTGGAGCCCCCACTTCTCATGTTGTTGACATGACTGCTGATTGACTAGGTCCCTCCAAGTCTCATGCTCCAGTGGCAATAGAGAAAGCCCGGGTTGGGATTGAGAGGCATGCAGCATGGGTACAAGGCAAAGCAATGTCAGGTTGGTCCACCAACAACATATGAAGGCCCAAGAACAGCCGTTGCAACTGGAACTGGGCAGACTGTTTTCAGTGAGCGGCAAGGTAGTTGTGTTCATCTTTGGGTGATTCATAAACTCAATCTGGTAGAGCAGGCCCTCAATAATGATGGACTTCTCATTGTCAAAGTTAATGAGCACTTTACCCTGCTGTCTTATTTAAATACTCTGTAGTTATGAAACTTTTGTACATCTCTCTTCATTCTTCATCTACTTTCCTCTCTCCTTCTTTCCACCTAAATGGGGGTGTTGTAAGCCTACATCTTTTTCATTCTACATGCTCTTCATGGACAGCTGCATTCATTTTCATGGTTAACTTCCTACCTGCCATCTATCATACTTGCTGATGACTCCCAAATGTATATTTCTAGACTTGGCCTCTCCTGAGAACAGGAGAATACAACTGCCTTTTCCAGTAGGAGGCTTCGTAGGCATTTCATGGGTCAACTGAACCTCTTGGTCTTCCTTAATCATTTTTGTTTGCTTTCTCCCTAGTAATGAATAGGTACTTGGTGCTTGCTTGTTGAACTGAACTTGAAACAATGTGCCAGTACTGTATGCTAAGCTGGGTCCTGCACAAAATGAAGTAAACTCTCCAGAGCCAGCTCTATAGGAACTTAAGGTCTGGATTTTAATATTGATCTGGTTTGTTTTCAACTTGATTGTGCTGGAGCCTTGAGCATATACAGTGTGCCATTGTCCTCTAGGAGAGTGGACATGTTTGAACTGACATTTGGTCTTTTCAGTTGTTTGGTAGGAAATTCCTTGGGTTTTGACTCTCCTTGGGCTTTAACTCTTCTTGGGCCATCCTGCTTTTCAAGACTCTCGTCTTGCTTTGTCCAGAGTTTACAGAGCCCTTTAGAACTGTGTTTGTATCTGTTCTGCTCAACAGGCATGCAGGGCCCTCTCTGCTGGCCCTGGCTTCCTTTTCTACCCTTTCTCTTCTTACTCTTCTGTGTAAACCTTCAAGTCACAGGGCTTCTCACAGCCTCCTGAGCTTCATCTGCCCATTTTAGCTCCTTTGACTTTGCTAATACAACCCTTCATCTGTCATCACCCTCACTTCTGTTTAAATCCTTCCCTACCCAAGATCTCAAGAGGTCCACGTTAGATTTTACTGATTTCTTCCTCTCTTCACATAGTCTGGGACCATTATTTTGGCACTTAGGATACACAGTCTTATGCTGTTAAATATTTTTGCCTCCTTTTCTCCAATTGAATTGTAAGTTCCTTGAGAGTAAGAGACTGTCTTACATTTTCTTGTGCAGATTTCTTTTTTTTTTTTGCCAATCAGTTTGAGCTTATGAGGTTGCTCAGGTTAGCCTTGAACTGATGACCTCGCCTTCGCGAGCGCTATGACTTCTGGCGGGAGCCACTTTGGACCCTGTTGTGCAGATTTCTTACATTTTCATGTGTGTTCCAATGATTCATCACCCAGATCTTTCCACAGAGTTGGTGTTAGATAAATATTTGCTGGGTTTGTTGGTTGATTATTGTGGCCCTTGGGACCTGACTTGCAGCTTGTCAATAGCAATGAATCAGGAGCATCAGAGTAAGTGACATTCCCCAGAGGAGCTGTTGGTCTTCACATCCTGCATCTTTAGTTTGTGGTACAAGTTAATTCTAAATGTTGGACCTTGAGAATTCTGTTTCTTAAACATTTCAGGCAAGACCTAGGAGCTAAAATTACTACTTTGGCATTTGATGTGCCAGCTTGTTCATTTGGGAGCCTTTTGTCTTTAACTTGCTATTGAGTCACTTAAAAGAACTAAGGCAGCCTGCCAGAGCAGTCGCGATGATTAAAGTTCATTGAGATATCCCTCTCATCCGCTTTATGAGGTTGCCTTCTGTGCGTTCACTTGGGGGCTAGAAAGTTAATGGATGACTGAACATCCTTTGAAAACTTATAGGGCCATTTTTCTTCTTCTCTTTCCCACTGGCTGGTTTTTCTTTGTCACCAAAGGTGCATGCAATGGTTTTAGTTAGTGTGGAGTTAATGTAAGGAGAGGAGTGGTTCTTTCTTTCATAACTTTGGGATAATCTGCCACACAGGGCAGACAGTTTTGAAGACAGCCATGTTTAAAGTCCATTAGAGAGAACTGCCATCAAAAGGAAAGCCAGGGTGGCAAGGGCTCCAGTCACAACTGTCCCCACTACCCACTTCCTCCCACTGAGATTACTGACTTACCTTTGAACCCAAGGACGTATCTTATGGTTTCAGTTTGCTGACTACTCTGAAGAGAAGGATGGTTAATCACACTATAGAGTCGTGGGCTCTAAAGTACGTGTTATTGCTAATGATTGGTGTTGGTGTGTGCAGTTATATTCCACTTGTGGAATTCTCCTACTCATTTTGACCTCTCTACCATTCAGCTTGTATTGCTCATTAATGTTCACTATATTTCTTCGTTTAGACAGCACAGGACTCCATCTAGCAGACATCCTCCACTGTGGTCTTGCTTCAACTCCGTTTATTGCATTCATCATGACACAAAGTTTTACTAGCTCCATTTCAGGCTGCTTGAGATCCAAACTACTCTATTAGCCTTCAGAGCTATTCCTCCCCTTGCACCCTTATCTTTGATCAAGCCCCAGTACCACCTTTTGTTCCAGTAAGGACATCTTCCTCACTACCCCACAGAGAGGCCACGTTTGAACATTCCCATCTCTTAGTGTACATTTTCTCTCATTCTGGAATATCCTTTCTTCTGTCTTCTTTTCTCCTGTCTTCCTTTCACAAACTTGGAGGTCTACTGTAATGAGAAGGTTTGTTCTGGGTCCCACGAGTACATTCGTCAACTGAACAGACAGATTTCTTCTTTTCAAGAAGTTTAGACTACCTCCAGAAGCCTGACTTTAGTAATGGGAGTCCCCACTGATCTTCCTGAGCCCGCAACACTTTTATTGGAGTATTTATTCTTGATTTCATGTACTTATAGTATACAATAACATAATTTCTATGCTATATAATTATATATCTTGTATAAGTATGTAATATGAATAGTTATATAAAATTTTGAAATATATATTTGGATAATGTCTTCACAATTAAAGTTCTTGAGAACAGGGATCTTCCTATCATATTTCTGAATACTTCAGAAATTCTCACTGTATCTATTAGGGCCCCTTTGCAAGTGACCAAAATCCAAGGCAAAGTGGGTTTTTGTTTGTTTTTTTAATGTATTTTAAAATTTTATTTATTTTATTTTTTTGAGATGAAGTCTTGCTATGTTGACCAGGCTGGTCTCAAACTTCTGGCTTCAAGCATTCCTCCCATTTTGGCTTCCCAAAGTGCTAGGATTCCAGGTGTGAGCCACTGTGCCCAGCCTAAGGCAAAGTGTTTTAAGCAAAAATTGAATGAATTGACTTGTATGACTGGAAGGTCCAGGGATAGGGCTGGCTTCTTGTCGTGATTTGATTCAAATACTTGTGTTTCCTTCTCCCTATCTCTCAACTCTGCTTCTCTAGGCCAACTCCATTCTTAACTGGGCTTTCCACTTATGGTGGCAAGATGGCAGCAGCAGTGCCACACTCTTGTCCCCGGGTCTTCCATCTCCTAGCCTAGGCCTGGATTGGAGAAAGCACACTGTCTTGGGAGAGGGCAGGGGTGGAATCAGTTTTACCGAGAGCATGTGGACTGCTAGTGGGGAAAACATGGATATAAGGAATGAAAAACAATTATTTTAGAAACATAATAGCTAGTTGTTGGTTGTTTGTGCCTTATTTATTTCTTTTTTTGAGACAGGGTTTTGCTCTGTCACCCAGGCTGGATGGAGTACAGTGGCGCAATCAAGGCTCACTGTAGCCTTGACCTCCTGGACTCAAGCAATCCTCCCAACTCAACCTGCCAAGTAGCTGGGACTAAAGGCATGCACCACTACTCCCAGCTAACTTTAAAAAATTTTTTGTAGAGTTGGGGTTTTGCCATGTTGTCCAGGCTGGTCACAAACTCCTGAGCCCAAGCAATCGGACCACCTCGGCCTCCCAAAGTCCTGGGATTACAGGCGTGAACCACTGTGCCTGGCCTGTTTATGCCTTACTTAATAAAGTGATATGGAAGAAGACTATCAGTCACACTCTTTGAGGAAGAATATTTGCTATTTCCTAGTTTACTGAAAGTATCTCGATGGCCTTTTCTTGGAAAATTGACTACTCATAGATAAGTAATGTCAGTCACTGAAGATGTGTTATGGTGTATTTAACACATTGAGGGCGGTGCCGTGTCTCTCTCTGCCCTGTGTGTATACTCATTTGTTTATATTATTATTTAACCTTGTTTGCTACCAGGTTTTTTCTTCTTTCTTCCCCACTACTCTGCTAACTCTAAGGAAGGACTTCTTGTCTCTATTCCGAGAGCACCTGAAAGGTACTTTAAATGTTTGCAGTAAGAGTAAGTAAAAGTTAGAAAGGACATTGGGAACTCAGTGACTTGCATTTCAGTCTTGGATCTGCAGCTAAATAGCTCTGTGATCTTGGTCAATCCCCTTTGCTTCTCTGAGCTTTGGTTCTCACATCTGTCCAGCAAGGATTTTTGAGTCCTTCCTTTACTAAGTTCATAGAAAGGCAAACTAGCAGAGTAGAGAGCAAGACTTGGCAGGGCATTCTGGTATTTTGTTTCCTGGGGAACAGTTTTGAGAGGGGCTGATTACTGTTGTGATAAGAAGTCTTAGTAAGAGATACGGAGGGTAGAGCCTGAAAGCCTCAATTGTATTCTTATGTAACACTCTCTGGAAAGGTACTAGGAATTAATATTCCTGAGATGGCTTAGGTGACATCATGTGTTTGTGAAAGGGCTAAAAGCAGGTGAGGCAGATTGGTTGGAAAAAGACTGGCAGTCAGACCAGGTTCCCAGTGGGGAGTGCGGGCTGATCTTCTGCTCCGCGTGCTGGCAATAGAGCCTGTGGGAGTCACAGCTCCTGCCCCCTGGGTGCTGGAACATCAAGGAGAAAGGAAGGACATGCCAGTGTGACTCTCCTGAAAGATTATGTCTGTATCCTGGCCTGCCCTTCCTCCCCCATTTTCTCCTTAGAAATGTGGTATTAATGACTTAATCAGAGAAAATTCCTGAAGAAGAAGATGAATTTTGAAGGGAGGAAAGAGGAATCTCTGGATTAAAAGCAATAGGCTGAACACTCACTCCCTCACCCGCTGTACTCTGCTGACTGGTAAATTCCCTGGATGTTCTCTGAAGTGGGGGCAGTTTTCAGAGGACTGTGTCATCTGCATTGGCAGGTGTTATAATTTAGAGTCTACGTGATTGTCAGCTTGGCAGGGCCCTGCCTGTTTTTTGTTAAGTGACCAGTATCCTATTAGGGTTCGTTTTTTTCTTCCAGTTGCATGCTTATTGAGACCCTTCAGCATCTTTCTGAAAAGGAAATAAGCCTCTCTCTAAATACCAGGATGAGTGTAGTTAGTATCTCAGCTGTGGCCAAGCATGGACAAGGAGGCAGCATTTCCAGGGGGAAACTTTGTGAGTGTGTCTTGTGATCCTGGATTTGAATTCACATGTAAAAACACTCCCTGCCAGGTCTTTATCTGACACCCTTTAGAAACGATGGAATGGTGACCCACCAGTGGATCAGGTCATGGCCAAGCCCACTGCCTAGAGGGGCAGCATCCAAGCTTTGCTGTAGTAGGAATAGTCAATGCAGAATTTGTTTAATTTATACACCTGGGGAAATGGAAACCAAGAATCCGTTCCTCCTTTTGGTTCCTGTTTGTTGGGTTATTTTCTCCTTCACTGGTAGATGGTGCTCAACAGAATATGTTACTTGGTGGGGTTAAATTTTTTAATCTTTTTTTTCAGTGAGATATAATTCTCATACTGTAAAATTCACTCTTTTAAAGTGTGCAGTTCAGTTGTTTAAACATATTCACAAAATTGAGCAACAATCATCACTATCTCAATTTCAAAACAGCGAGGTTTAAATTTGTCTTGAATCTGCATGAAATATCAACCAGAGGTCAACTCTGATTCTCAAGAACCTTTAAAAAATTTTTGGTTTCTCTTGCAAGGGAAGCTACAATTTTTATTCAAGTGTCATTTTTGAAAAGTATAACAGGAAAAAATGTCAGAAGCCATTAGACTTTTCTTAGGCTTGTTATGTGATTTCTTTCTGCTATTGATGATTTTTAAATCTTAGATCTTCAGGTTGGGGCTCATATCCACAGCTTCGTTACAGTAAAGAATATTTAAAGCAGAAGCAATAAGACTTTCTGTGTTCTTTTGTCCTTTTCTTCTTTGTCAAGCCATGCCTCATTAGGATAGGGCTTAAACCTGTCTTTTTCTCCTTTGTCACCATCACCTAGCACAGTGCCTCCATACAGAAGAGGCTCAGTAAGATTTGCTGAATAAATGGGCTCTATTGGGTGCTCAGTGGAGGCCAATTGGGAGTATGTAGCACTCCAGGTGGCTCATGGTGACCTTAGTACTTTGGCTTTGTGACTAGCCAAATAATTGGTTCATACCCCTAAGATATAGCTGCTTCTAGAAAGTGAAAGTTTGACTTCTTCCCATGTATCTCTAGGGAAGCAACTGGCAAGGACCCAACCGTCTCCATAACTCTAAAGAACTCTCTCATTGAACTGTACACCAGATTTGTAAAGCCTTCTTGAGTTGGTATCATGAAGCATGGTGTAAGTGGTATGAGTGGTGTGAGTCTGAGTGTGCACACATGATGTGCATATGCATGCTCGCCTAAGCACACGAGGGAACTGTGAGGAATTCCTCTGTTTTTATAATGGCTTCTTTCTTCTTTCTACCCTTTTGTTTGTTGATAGGCCAGGGTTCAGAGGGGCCTCCAGCCTGGGCACATGGCCCAGGAGTGCTGGTATTCATTGGCCCATTGTTTCCTGCCCCTTGTGTGCATGGATGGGGACTGGGGCCAGCATAGCTGCCTTCTTGGGGACCATTGTTTGTCTTTGTAGGAGCAGCAGCAGCAGCGCCTAAGGGAACACATTTTGCTCTGGATAGAACAATTGTCCTGTCTTGGAGCTGTACATCTAAGAGTGCGAGTGGTTAGAATTTCCTTTAAATGCCTGAGTGGATGCTTTGAGGATGGTAACAAGAGAGGCATCTTCTTCTTTCTTCTTCTTTCTCTTTCTTCTCCTTTTCCTTCTCCTTCTCCACCTCCTCCTCCTTCCTCCTCCTCCTTCTTGTTCCCCTTCTCCTTTTTGGTCAGTTGTGGGGGAGGGAAGTTGCTCAGTGGTGTCATGTCACAAATAAACCACACTGGCAGGTGGTATCTATTAACAGAGCCTGCCCCCCTCCTTTGTTTTTTCCTGGGTCAGGGGTGTGGATATTGCTTTCTCACAGTCTCTGTCCTCTAGGCTTCCTGGTAGACCTCAGGGTGCACTCACAGGACAAGAGAAGAACTTCCTATTAAGCTGTCCTGTAGAGTAGATCTAGGAAGTGGGGAAGGGATCCAGTCTGGTTGTGGACAGTTTGAAACATAGCTAGCGAATGAGTTGGTGGGCGAGTCCAAACTTGTCTTAGGGGCCTGACTCAACCCTCAGCTGGAAGGTGGAAAAGGTGATGTTCCAGGAGTAAGAGGCACGGTCACTTTGGTCATGATTTACCCATGAATACCTTCAGAGACTCCAAACTGGTGTTCTGTTTCTCTTGTTTTTGTTTCTCTGACCTATTATTAACCTCTTTGACAAGTCAGACCAACCTTAATTTAGCTCCAGCTCCATTTGCACAACTGTTGACCCTTTGGTAAATTATTTAGTGAGTCTTACTTCAGTTTTCTCCTTAGTGTAATCGGGATAATTGTGGTTACCTTACAGACTACCTGTGAGAATTAAATGAGATGATATATTAAAAGGCCCATAAAATATGTTCAGTAAACACATGCTTCCTTTCCTTCAGGGTCCCAGAGGGAGTACCTGTGATGCAGCATATACTGTGATGCCCTCACTGGGGCACCTGACATAGTCAGGCTGGAATTCCTTGCTGGCTGGATGTGCTTGGGGGTTTCTTATATTAAATCATATATCTCAGAGGCATCCTATGAAGTACTTGTTCCGTAGACAGGATAACTCTGGAGTGGCCTGCTTCTGGAACTTCATGGGACTTTGCCTGGTTCCCTCTTTTTTTGGCAGAAGGTGGCTGTCATCCAACTAACTGTTCCTTTCTATTCCCCTGGTTAGTGAGATGACTGAGCCAAAATCTTAAGTACGTTACAGGGAACTCAGAGGGACCTGACAGCCTACTGCCCATCCATATCCCCTGTATGTCTGTTACTGAAGCAGTACCTGGAAAGCCTTTACATCCTAAGAGGCCCTGGTTCTTACTTCATGGATGAGATTTAAGTAATATTAATTAGCATTCTGAATGCCCTCTCATTGCATGGTCTGCTCACCCAATGTCTATTACAGTCAGCTTTTCATTGATACATTGAAGGAGGACATAGTCTCAATAAGGGCCGTTACCTTTAAGAGACCAAAAAAACCCTGGCAAGAACCAGATGCCTGACATGACCTCTGTAGATCTTTACCCTCAAAACCCTTGTAATCAGACTCCATAAAACGCAGAATAAGAGAGCTTTGATGAGTGATGAGGTAGGCAGCTTTTCTGCACAGCCTTCTGTCTGCTTGAAACAATCCTTTGGAGCTCAGTTTCAGTTCAGGTGAGGTTACTGCAGGCTGGTTGGCATTGGTGGTTGACAGGGAGAGATATGAGGATGAAGAGGGTGGGAATTGTGCTTACAGATCACCTGAGATCATCCACAAAGGACATACTGATATTTGCAAAAACAGAAAGAAAAATGTAGATGGGGATGGATTATGGAGCCTCAGCTATTTCAAGGAAAAGCCAAATGCATCATTTACCCATCCTCATTGCTTCATGAACATTTCAGCATCATAATTCTGATCCTGATTTGCCTCTGATGTATCTGCAGCTTATGTGAAAACTCTAGACCCCCTCTCCCCATAATGATGCATTACACAGCATAGACAGAAAGTATTGTTACAACTGTACTATTTGGGAATAAATCTGGGGTGCGCATAATAAGAAAAGGCAGAATTTAGGTGCTCCTTTTCTGGGGGATTGGAGTCATTGTCACATCCTAATGTACTTGGAGCTGAGCAGGCTTGCAGAGGAAAAGGATGAAAGAAATGGCTCCATTCTGACTCAGGTGGGGATTGGGACATAACTTCAGCAGGATACACACTGCAGGCCTTCTCTGAGCTGAAAATCAGTCTGGCTTTGGCAGACTGCTTCCTGTGACTGCCAGGTCTCTTGTCAGTAACAAATGCAGTGCTGCATTTGAGGCAGATCTGGTCGCATCTGTAGCTGCCTTTGCAACAGTTCCAGAGAGAGTATTTGCTAGCTCCCTACAAGGACTGACCAGCCAGAAATCTGCATGCTAGAGCTTAACCAGAAATATTTCTAGCTATGACACTGCAGAGGCACTTCAGCATCCATGAAGATTAAGCAACACAGATATGAGTGATATTTGTTAGTGAAAAAAAAATCTCTTTCCAAGTCTTCTTAAAAAATGATTTTCATTCTGTGACATTGGAAACTGTGGAATCTGATTGACAGTGAATGGTTTGCTTGCCTAGAAGTTCTTGTGCTTATTTTGGTCTTGATTGCTACCGTTTGAGCTTGGGAAATTTTCTATCTCCATTAAAATATCCTGACCTTCATCCTACTTCACGAAGATGCTAAACAACATTTTGAAATGATGGGTAAAAGTGCAAAAAGTAGGAGCATGAGCTCTAAAGTCAGTCTGTCTGGTTGAATCCCAGCTTTACCACTTAAAAGTTTGACTTCTTTAAGACTCAGTTTTCTCGTTTTTAAAATGGAGATGAGGTGGTATCTGCCTCATAGGATGGTTGGGTTGATAATTCATTTGGGCCCTCTTCCAGAAGACAGCCAGATTCTGGCTCTGTGCTACTAGAAATACAGTAATTTAAATGGTAGATAGGAATATTATTATGTTTAATAAGGAGCTTCTCCTAAGTGATTCAGCAGATTCCTGGTTCACAGTGTTCTTTAATGGTGTAAAAAGGGTTGGAGTTTTTGGAAGTGGCTCATATCATATGGCTAGTTTAGACTTTAGGCTTTTTTGTTTAGGGCTTTGAATTTCCTGGGGCACAGGGAATAAGTAAATGGAAGGTGGGTGAATATTGATATGCACGGTTGCTATATTTAAGGCTGTCTTTCTGACTGTCTTCTCTTGTTTTTGTTGTAGAGATCCGTGCTCAGCTCACGGAGCAGATGAAATGCCTGGACCAGCAGTGTGAGCTCCGAGTACAGCTGTTGCAGGACCTCCAGGACTTCTTCCGAAAGAAGGCAGAGATTGAGATGGACTACTCCCGCAACCTGGAGAAGCTGGCTGAACGCTTCCTGGCCAAGACACGCAGCACCAAGGACCAGCAATTCAAGTAGGGGCTCTGTGGCTATTACTCTCAAAGACCTTGGAATGGGGTCCAGGGTGGGTGGGCAGGGTACGCCACTTAGATTCATCTGGATTCAGGAGCTACTAGATTCAGATTGGTTGAAAGCCCTCAAGGACTTCTCCTTTTCCAGATCAGTCTTATGTGCAATTCAGCTTCACAGAGATGAGAATAGGTGATGAACCATGCTAATAATAACAGCAAACTCATTTATAGCTCTACTGCCAGGCATACTACTAAGGGCTTTACATATATGTTAGCTTGCTTAATTCCAGCAACTCCATATGATGGTTATTGTTACCATCCCCAATTTATAGATGAGGAAACTGAGACATAGAGGTTAACTCAGGGTCTGTCAATCTCTCTCTCTCTCTCTCTCTCTCTTTTTCACACACACACACACACACACACACTCTCACACTCACACTCACTCACACACCCCTAGTAGTAGAGCTGGAATTCAAACCCACGCAGTCTGGCTCCAGTGTCTATATTTTTAACCATTTCACCAAACTGTCTTTAACTAGAAGAAATAAATGATGTTGAAGCTGTTATATTTAAATCCCTGTCTAGGCATTGCTAAGGTCTATTTCTTCTACATTGACTTCATTTTATACAGCTGGCCCCTTCACTGGGTTCCCACTGCCATTGCCCTAGTTTAGATCATTATCTTTTTTGCCTGAATGATTGCAGTATTTACTATATCTTCTGTAGCAGAGATTTTCAACCCTGGTTGCACATTATTAGAATTCCCTGGAGAACTTTAAAAAAATACAGAAATCTGGGCCCCACTCCAGACCAATTAAATGAGTGGGGCCTTGATAACAGGGTGGTGTAAAAGCTTCCCAGGTGAGTCTAATGAACAGCCAGCATTGAGGACCACAGTCCACAGCAGGGGTGTCCAATCTTTTGGCTTCCCTGGGCCAACTGGAAGAAGAAGAATTTTCTTGGTCTACCCATAAAATACATTAACACAATGGTGGATGAGCTTAAAAAAAAATTGCAAAAAAAAAATCCCTCATAATGTTTTAAGAAAGTTTACAAATTTGTGTTGGGCTGGACGGCCCCATGTGGCCCACAGGCGGTGGGTTGGACATGTTTGATCTGCAGCTTCTCCCCATTCCAGTCTGCCTGCTTCATTGTGATTGTAAGTAGTCTTCTGGAAAACGCTAGTGATCAGAGAGTTTTTTTCTGTAAAACTTTCAATGTCTCCCCATTGTCTATATTCTTTTTATTATGATGATGATTATTATTAGAGATAAGGTCTTGCTCTGTCACCCAGGCTGAAGTGCAATAGCATGATCTTGGCTCACTACAGCCTCAAACTCCTGGACTCTGGGGATCCTCCTGCCTCAGCCTCCCTCCTGAGTAGCTGGGACTATAGTTGTGCACCATCATACCCAGCTATTTGAATTTTATTTTATTTTCTCTAGAGGCAGGGTTTCGCTATGCTGCCCAATCTGGTCTCAAACTCCTGGCCTTAAGTAATCCTCCTACCTCAGCCTTCCAAAGTGCTGGAATTACAGGTGTGAGCCATCATACCTAGCCCATCTATGTTCTTGATATTCAAATCGTAGTCTCTCAGTGTCAGCATCATCTGCACAGTTAGAAATGAAGACTCTGGGGTCCTATTCCAGTCCTACTATGACAAGATCCCCAGGTGATTTGTGTGCACACTGACATTTGAGAAGTGCTGTCTGTAACAGAGGTGCATGCATTTTGGCTTGGTTTTTAAGCCCCTCTACATCTGGTCTCAAACAGCTTTCCAACCTTCTTTCTTGTTTCTGTTCCACCATACCTTAGCCAAACAGAACATTCGCTCCAGTGGGTCACTGGCATCCTGTTATTTGAGCTATGTGGTCAGTCTTTATATCTTTGCATGTCTAAGCCATGCCTATGTCTTAAGACCCATCTCCGGTACTCCTTGTTCCAGGAAATTTTCCTGATTCTCCCAGAAGAAAGAAAGTTCTCCGTCTTCTGAATTCTTACAGCATTCTATTTGTTCTTCTCTTAGGGCATTCTGCACTGTCTGCCTTCTGTTATCTTCCCATAGTGGACTGTATAAGTTTGTCTAGTGTCCCACAGTGCCTAGTATAATATGTGGTGTGTAGTTGATGCTTACTGTATTGTAGATTCCACTATATTGTGGAATAAATAAATGAATGAATGAATGAATTTAAGAATTAATGCCAAGTGTATCTTATTTTCCTCATTTTCTATTTTTGTTTATTGCCTTAATAATACAGGACACAAATTATCCTTTAAAAGCCAGCTCTGTGCAAGAAGATGGGGTTAAGGTTGAGGAGAACATGACGTCTTAAGCCAGAATGAGAATTTCCTCCAGATGTTTTCTCCTCAGAGTTTCTTATCTTTCCCAAGTCTTATTCTCTTTATGATAAGATAATCATCTGATAATAAAATGTTATTTTAGGATGTGATAAATGAAGACTTAGGGGAGGAATCATTTGCTTTAGAAAATGATTCATGGATTTATTCTGTTGGTAATCTCCTCCTAATTTAAAGTAGCATTTGATTTTTGATACTATATCATATTCTCAATTTATGGACATATTTATTACAAATTAAGGTTCAGATATGTTAATCTCCAAGTCATCTGAGTTGCTCTGATTAGGATCACCTATACCAGGAATAGGGTGGTTTCTCCAAGGCTAGAAGAATTGATTTGGTTTCTGATAAAGATGGTACCTGGCATCATTTTTTTTCCTCAAATACCTAGTGAGTATTTATTGATTGACCAATTCTGTGCTTGTACAAGGTATTGGAAGATAGAAGAGAAGTGTAGGGGTTCATATGTGGTTGGAGAGAATATTTCGGATACAGGAAGCAATTAGAGTATAAGCAGTAATGATCTTATTAAGAGATCACTGGTGTTATGTACAACATAGATGTGATGAAAAGTTCGAGATGGATAAAGGGTCTGGAATAGTCAGGAAAGTTGTTATGAAGCAGGTGGGACCCAGGCTGGAGAGGTAGCTTTGTGTAGGAGAGGAGAGAACAGCAGGTGCAGGTGAGAGGAAGCAGGAATATTTGGTGATGAGAGGGTGTAGGGGCTAGTGTGGGATCCAGCTTTATTAAAGGGAAGGTTCCTAACACATTCGTCTAATTTTCATTGCACATTCCTTGAACTCCTTTGTGCCTTGGGGTGTAGCAAGGAGCAAACTGCCTCTTCTGCATAGCACTTATAATAGATGAAGAAATGGGCATTACACAAATCACACAATTAGATATGTAATTTAAAGTCAGGATAAGTGTGGAAGGAAAGTATTTGATACAAGGTGGTACAAGAACCTGGAAGAGGCAACTTTTCCACTTTATAGCTGGTTTACTCCAGTAGCTTCCTGTCTGATCGTATCCTGAGTAACAATCAATCTAATTATTCAACAAATTCCTTTTAAATACCTATGAGTTACTATGCTCTGTTTCGATTCGTATAGGAACTAACATAAGCTTAGGCATTCCTGGTTAAGCTGAGCATAGTGACTTATGCCTGTAACACCAGCACTTGGAGAGAGTAAGGCAGGAGGATTTCTTGAGGCCAGGAGTTTGAGACCAGCCTGGGCAACATAGCAAGACCCTATCTCCACAAAAAACAAATATTGGCTCAGCATAGTGATGCATGCTGTAGTCCTAGCATCTCAGGAGTTGGGAGGATCGCTTCAGCCCAGGAGTTGGAGGCTACAGTGAACTATGATTGCACCACTGCACTCCAGCCTGGATGACAGGGTTAGACCCTGTCTCAAAAAAAAAAAAAAAAAAAAAATCTCTGCTTAACAGGAAAAAGAGCTGTGTAAAGAGTATAATGTGAAATGTGCTTTAGTAGAGATATGAGAACACAGATATTTTCAAGAGCAGTGGAAGATAAGGTTAAATAAGTAGAGTAGACCCCAAATGATAGCTCTTTGGTAGCAAGTAGAGAAGTTCAGATTGGGTGTGGCAGCTTGGTAGTGGACCCTCTGGGTTCTTGGGTGAGGAGAGAACATGAGGGAAAGAGAAGGCTGCGATGAGGGTTTTGGGGGTAATCTATACACAATGTAAGAGCAAAACAAAAAAGAGAAAAGGAAGGGGAGCAGAAAGGAAGTAGGAGTATATTCAAGAAACTTAACAGGACTGGATAACTGACTGGATAAAGAATAGAACCATAGTGGTCAGAAGTGACTCAGTGTCTCTATCCTGGCAACCTAGAAGAACTGTGGCATTCAAGATAGAAGTGGGGGTGTTGAGGGGAGATCTGTTTTAAATGGTGATTCTACTTTGAACATTTTGGGTTTGCAGCAGCATGAGGCCAGCAGGTATCCAGTTGATGTCGTATTGCTGAGGTATGAGGTTATGACTGGGCATAGCTAGCAGAATCTTCAGGGTAAAAGTGATTGTGGAAGAGATGAAAGTATATGAATTCAGGGAAGAGAAAGAGGAGAAGAAAGAGCTAAATCCAGGACCCCATGCTTAGGGAATAAAAGCTACGGGTTGGTAATAAAAGTTACTACAAGGAGAAGCAAAAGCTACCCGAAGAGATAGAGAATTGTTTTGTTTTTTTAAGGCAGAGAATAGAAGGTAAGGTGGGAAAGTGTTGTCTGATGGAACTAGAAGTGTTTCAAGTAGAAGACCTGTAAGAGCAATTTCTTATTGATACCCTCTCATGTATAAGATATTGTGAGAGATGCAGAGATGACTAAGAGGAGCCCAAACCCAAAAGCTTTCAACCTCTTAGGGTGAAACATATGAAATAGCTGGGTTTTTTGTAACTTAAAAAGGCAATTTTATATAGTACAGCCTGGCAGAAGAGGAGATAGAACATATGTACAAATGCATTTAATACAGGCAAGGTGGTGAGAAACTCCATAAGAGAGGTTCAGGCAACATCCTACCTTCATGCATAATTTATTCCTAAAAATGTATACAGAAGTCAAATGGTTGAATGTCTAACTACAGTTTTATGTGGAGTGGGTGGGTTCTATTATTATAAATAAGTGTATATGTGACATTCTGAATTATACCTCACCTGATATATTGTTAGCATTGCATACCTTGTCTTTAGTTCTGTTTGTTTTTCCACAGTTAAACTCATGGCCTGCCTGCTTAAGTCCAGTGAATACTTCAAGAGTTTACATAGCTGATGAATTCTACCCCTATTTTAGTAATACAATGATGAGACCTCTACTTCTTAATGCAACGTTAGTAACAGCACTTTGATTTATCCATTTCCACTTGTTTTTGTGTTGCAAAAGATAACCAAGTGTTCAGATGATTGCACAGCACAAGCATTGCTGTGCGGAGATAACCATCCTGCTGAAGCAGAATTGGTACCTGGCAGTCAGCATCATAAGCCAAGCTTGAAACATTTGCTGGCAACTGAAAATTTGACATTTTGGCATAAAAAAGGCATCTTAGGCATGTCTGATTTTGTTAAGATATAAGTTTGACTGATGTAATAGACCCCAAGTAATAATGGCATATACAAGACAGAGGTTGATTTTCTCTCATGTAGTAGTATAGCTGTTAGCCGTCTAGGGCTGTCAGGCTTCTTATACCATCCCCAGAGTGTTGTCTTCTTCTGTATGACCCAAGATGGCTCACTGCCATCACGTTCTCATTCCAGCCAGCAGTAAAGGCAACAGGACAAGGGGTACATATGGCCTTAGTTTTTAAAGGTACAGTCTGGAAGTGGCACATACATCTCTTCAACTCATAATCTGACTGGCCAGAACTTAGTCACATGGTTATACTGAACTGCAAGGGAGCCTGTGAAGTGTAGTTATTATTCTGGGTGACTATAGAGTTTCTATTATTGTAGAAGAAGGGGAAATATTGGGGGACAATCAGCAGCATCCACCACATTGTCCATGTGTGGTATATGGAAGGACAAGTGTAGGAAAGACCATGTCTACCCATCCGTACAGAGTACCACAGTTGCATAAAAAAGAGAGATTTCTTCTGATTGGGGGACCGAAGAGGGCTTTAGGGAGGTCAAGTTCAATGCATGCGAAATGAAAAAATAAAAGTGCCAATGCTGGGTATTGATCCTTTAAGCACAAGACAGTTGAGACAATGCAGAAGTTGTAGAAAGAAGGTGAAAAAATGGGAAAGGAAGCATTTAGATAGAGCAGTTAGAAAAGGCTAACAGAAGTGGGGACAAAGGCTGGTGGATAACTCATCTGTTTTGCCAAAGAACAGGAATTATAAATGTGATTGTGAAATAAACCTGGAAGAGACAGGGGCCAGAAGATTAAAGAGGTCTATGAATGCCAGGCGGCAGGGTTTGGGCTTTATTCTGTAAGCATGGGGACCATTGATAGTTTTGAGCAAGGAACATAATTATGGCTGTGCTTTGGAAGGGTAACTATGGCAACAATGCATATGATCAATTGGAGCAGAGAGACTGGAAGGACAAGGACCTGTTAAGAAAGGAGTCCAGTGGTGAGGTTAATGTGGGCCGAAACAGAGGTCATACCCTTGGAAATAGACAAGATGGGGCCAAGTGTGAGGGCAAGAATCAATGGAAGTCAAAGAAGCTGGAACAGAGAAAGTGCTCTTGGTTTCCTGGGTCTCTGGAGTGACAATAGTACTGTATTTTCATTCAATCGGTGAACTGTAGCCTTGATTTTGCTGACTCTAGGACTGATCCCAGAATAGTTTATTCTCTGCCCAGAACATCTCAGCGGGCACTCATCACCTCCCCCGGAGCTGTAGCAGCTGTTGGCCTAGCAATGCCATGAATTTGTCTTCCTGTGCTGCCAGGAGAGCAGCTGCCAGCGGCAGCTCTGGACAAACCCATCTCAGGGACGTGGAAAGTATTCAACTTGGGATGCGGCAGGTTGGCCCGGGCTGAATTTGGTCCACATGGATTCATCTCACCATTTTCCAGGCCACTCTCTCATTCTGGCTAGGTTTCAGCCACTCATACTGGGCTAGGTTGGGTATTTTCTTACAGTTCTAAGTGACTGCCTTTAGGGATGGACGCTGCTGAACTGCTTTCTTTGTCTTTTGGACATTTCCTCCCCTGGAAACCATTACTCTGTCACCCTTTGGCTTTGCTTCCTACTCTGCTCTGCTCCTGCTCACCTTTTGTCCTCTCTCACACTATGCTTAGTACAAACATCCTCATTAAAGCCTGCACAGTTCTGACTCCATTGCAGAGTCTGACCCTCTGGTTCCATTCCTTTCCTTTCCCCTTCCCCTGGAGGATGAGAGATGTTGCGGATAGAACTGTAGCGATTATTTGACTCTACCTTATTCTGCTTTAAGACAGGTAACATGGCCTCCCTCATCCCTGTGAATTGTGGGAAGACCCTGCTAATGTCTGAAATTCTGTCAGCCTGATTTGATTAAGAGCAGTGATAAAGTATTATGCAAGGGTAGGAAGCCTTTCTAGGGAAGACGTTCTTGCATTTTCTTTGGCTCCTTGAAGAGCATAAATGTATTCCTATTTGTTGCTGAGCCTTTGATTGTCTTTTTTAAGTGGAATTTGTGTTAATATTGCCCAGCAGGACTCTAATTGATAATGCGTTGGCTGTTTTTTTTTTTAATAGACTTGCTGTAAATTACCTTTCAGTCATAGCTCACTTGGTTTTGATCTCCTGCTTTTAATAGCTCATTTTTTTAGGTAGCTTTTTTTTTCTGTTGAGGTTTTAGAGGAATACTTCTACATTGCTATCCTGCTGTGTTCCTTGCAGAGACCTTCTGCTATTTTATAACCTACTGTCAATATCTTTGCAGTGTTTCTCTCAGCTTCTTTTTCTCCTCAACACATATTTGTTCACTGTTTTAGAGGCTTTGTTCTAAACTCATAGAGGACAGAGATCCAAAGAAATAAAAGTAGTAGTTCTTTCTCATATGAATTTATAATCTAGTCAGGGGAAAATTAAATTCAAATACAAGAATACAAATCTTTAACATAAGGCTGTATGTGTTAAGTACCAACACTACAGAAGAGATGAGGCTCAGTTGATGTGGTCAGGAAACTTCAATAAGGAAATGAGATTTGAACAAAGCTTTAAAGAAAATGGCTCTTGATAGATGGAGAAGAAGGGAGGGGGAAGATGTTCTAAGAAGAAAAGGTATAGCTAGATGAAAGAACAAAGCACTTTTGAGGTACAGTGAGTAGACTGGTTTAGCTGGGAGAGTAAGTGGATATGGAGGAAATGGACAAAGGTAAATAGGTTTGTATTGTGGAGGGCCTTGACTCTTTTTTTTGTTTTTTGAGACGGAGTTTCGCTCTTGTTACCCAGGCTGGAGTGCAATGGCGCGATCTCGGCTCACCGCAACCTCCGCCTCCTGGGTTCAGGCAATTCTCCTGACTCAGCCTCCCGAGTAGCTGGGATTACAGGCGTGCGCCACCAAGCCCAGCTAATTTTTTGTACTTTTAGTAGAGACGGAGTTTCACCATGGTGACCAGGATGGTCCTGATCTCTTGACCTCCTGATCCACCCGCCTCGGCCTCCCAAAGTGCTGGGATTCCAGGCTTGAGCCACCGCGCCTGGCCGGGCCTTGACTCTTGATTAGAGATTTGGCTCTACACAATAGACACTAAAAACCACTGATGGTTTAAATACGTATGAACTCTGATTAAGGAAGATTAACCTGGTGGTAGTTTGCTAAATGACAAGAAACATGAGACAAGGAAACCAGTTGCTGCAGTAGATCATAAGGATCTAAATTAGGTTGGGACGGTAGGAATAAAAAGAAGAGGAATTTATCTTTCTGTCCATTTAGCAAATACATATCTTATCACCATGTGCCAGACACATGCCAGATACCACCCCTGTACTCCTAAAGCTTACAGTCTAGAGACAGATGGAAAGCACCTGGTACAGGAAGAATCTACAGGAATTGCTGACTGGTGGGATTCAAGTTGCCAGTGAGCTTGGAAGCCACAAAAGAAGGAGGTCTGGACGTATCATTTTGACTTGAGTGACTGATAATTTATTGGTACCTTTAAAAGAAATATATACATTTTAAACAGGAGTTAGGAGAAGGAATTGTTTTTGAAGGGGTAGAATATGAGAAATTTGGTGTTTGGATTTTAAGTTTAAGGCTTTGGAAGAGTATCGAAGCTGAAATTTCTAGTGATTGACAAAATGAATGGCTGTATACAGGGCTAAAGAGATTTTTTGGCTGTTGGTAGAGATTTGCACATGTGCACAGAGAGGGGATGGTTGAAACTGTGGAAATATATTTGTGATTTCCAATAGTAAGGGTTTAGAAGGACAAAGGGGAAACTTCCTTTGTATCATCTGTGATACTCAGATTAGAGAGTGTATAAAGGAATTTAAATGATATATTTATTTCTGCATCATTCAGTATATATTTTAGGAACCTAATTATGTATCAGTAATTGGGCTTGCTACTGGAGATAGAGAAGAAAAGACAATATCCAATTTTCACTAATATTAAATTAGCAGAATATCCAGGAGGTTGACATAGAAAGTAAACCTGCTTGTTTGCTGGTTATCAGTTGTGTCACTATTGGAAGGGATGTGAGGGAGCAGGGCCTAGGTATCTCAAGAATTTGGTAGACATTCAACCTGCAATACTCCTTTCAGTGGGAGGTTAGTTACACAATTAATTAAAGAAAAATTCATGTAGAGTCCATGTTCTTGGCCTCAGGCCCGGTATTTGAATGTGCACCATCTCTGTAGTTACATCACTACTGCCGATGGATTCCTCCTCTGGAATTGAGTTCAAAGTCATTCACCAGTCTCATAGGATAGCATTGGGTTGAAAAGCGTAGAGTCAGTAGGTGGCCATGGAAAATGTTATAGCTGTGGTTGCAAATCAGAAAAGGGTGGAGGACCAGAAAGTTCCTCCTTGAATATAAATTGACCTTCAGGAGGGAAGTACTAGGAAACATGAAGCTGCCGGAAGGGAGAAACCCTGACTTCCTGGACCAGTGCGTCACTTACTCATTTTGGATATATTTGAGAGCTGTTTGTTCCCCCAGGAAAGATTTTGCCCAGATGTAGCATCTGGTGTTGCAAGGATTGGCTTCCTTTCCCCATGGCTCAAGATGCCTTTGTTGAGAAATTAACAGAAGGTTCCTTGGTGTGTTTTGCATGGGCCCAGTTCATATAGAACCTTATATCGTGGTTGAGTACTTTTTGGAGAAGAGTTGGGAGGACTTCTCACATATTGGTAAAGCAGAATGGAAGAGACACAGAAGGCCATTTGGGAATCAGCAAGATAGGGTGATCCAGTCTTTGGAAGAGAGTAATAATGCAGTTAAAAGTTCTTTGGGAAGCTTTGTGACTTACTGGGAAAAACCAGAGCTTTGAGCCAGAAAAACTTGGGTCTGAATCCTGTCTATTCTACTCCTGTGTGGCCTTAAGCAAACCCTGTTAGCCTCAGTTTCTAACCTGTGAAATGTTGAGAGTAATACTTACCTTGAAGTGTTCATCTAAGGATTTATATATACATATATATTGTATATACAGCACTAGCTAATGTCTGTGACTTAATGGATGCACAATAAATGGTAGCTGATAAAATTATCAGGAAGGGTCAACCCTGGTAGTTAAGATCACAGGTTCTGGGAACCAAATTTCCTGGGTTCATAATCCTGGATTTCCCTAACACTTACTTGCTCTGTGAGTTTTAGATGAAAGTTTTCAATCATCTCAGTTTCCTCATTTGCAAAATGAGGATAATATTTGTACTTACCTTATGGAATTGTTAATGCTGGTTAAGTGAATTCATAAAAATGTGAAACACTTAGGACAGTGCTTGGCACATAGTAAATGTAAATAATAGCAAGTATTATCCTTGTTTTCAGGATTTGGGCCTGAGCACAGCTATGGTGAGTAAAACACTGGTATATTAGGTGCACTGGTCATTCCGTTAAGAGTTTAGCATTCCTAAGCTTGGCCAGGTAAGACGTCAGTTTCCATTTTCTTCAGATCCCTGTGGGTCCTCATGAATGAGAAATTCATCCCCTACCCTGATTTTTATGGTATAGCCACATTGGGCAGGACATATACAATTATGTGACTCTATGTAATTGCATGGTCAGTCCCTATAAAAACTCAGCAATTATATGTTTTTTTTCGGTAAGGTGTCATATAGTTCAACCTTGGTGGGTTACTTTTAGATCCAGGCTTATAATCATGAAGAAGAGTACATTTGTCTATAGCCACTCTCCGATTTTCTTATCCTCTTAGAGTTAATAGTTAGCCCCATTGCCAAATTGCTGAGTTTCTATAAAGATATACTGTTGAGGCCCACAGGTCCCAATTTTGACTTGGGCAAATAAAAGAAGGCCAGTCCTATTCAGCTTCCTGTATTATCTACCATCGAGGCCAGCAGGCCAGGGCAGTACAAACCTTAGTCATGAGTATAACAGTATATGGTTTACTAGATTGTTTGTCTCATGAGGCCAAACAAAAGCTCCCAAGCTTCTACATAAATGGCTTTATATCTTCCTTTTAGGGTAGGGAATGATAAGAGGGCATGTCAGAAGCAAAACATGCTTTTATGAGTAACTGGGAGGATGCTAGAGACTCCTGAGAGTTTGCTTTGTCTCCTAGGATCTGCCACTGGAATGTCAGCAGGCCATACCTCAGGCTTTCAGTTCCATGGAGCAAAGACAGTGGTGATCATGTTTCTTGACAACAGTGCTGGTGTGTGGCGAGCTTTTGGTTTTCATTTTCTCTGCTCCTATAAGCCCCATAATAATTCCATAGCAGACACAGGAAGCAATGTGTCTAACTACTACTAAGCAATGTGTTCTTGGGATCTTTAATTCTCAGGAATTCGCCGCCGATTAAATGAATTTACTTTGATCCAATTCTCTTTTCAAGGCAAAAGCTGTGTCATCTTATTGGGAGCTGACTGTGTTAAGTGGGAGGGTTTACAATATAAGAAGAAAAGACAGTCTCTGCCATACATGCTTTTATAATTGAACTGGGGAAAATCGGGCAGGCTGACAGAGAATAATAAGAATACATGTGCACAGGAATCTAAAAATAGCACCCCATTTAAAGCAGTTTCCAGTAGTCGCCAGGAAGAGAAGAAAGGTGGAGTACTCAGGAGGGACTTGTACTTAGTTCAGTCAGGGAAAGGTAAAAGAGAATATAGTTATGTTCTCAATTAGATTTGTTCCCTAGTTAATTGAAGTAAAGACTTTAATATCTAATTCCTATGCTGCACAGAAGCATTACACAGTGAGGAGAAACATAGTGACATGAGAAGGACTCAGTGTTAATGAACGATTTAGGGAGAATGAGAAAAAAGTAAGGTTTGGGTTTTTCAGAGTTGAAATAGGTTCATCTTTTCTGCTAGCTCCTTCTTTTATACATTGCCACTATCATTGCTCATTGGGTTTTAAATTCAGGGAGAATCAATGAGCACAGTTCTGCTTCTTAATATATTTAGGGTGCAGCTGGTTAAAGAGCCAGGATTAGAAAATGAATCGAACAAGCTAGGATTATCTTCAAACTAGGATGCTGAGCTGTGTTTGCTGATTCCTGCTTAAGCAGTCGGGACAGGGCATCCTTGCATGAAATTCAGACATCCCTCCCTGGCAGCCTCTGTGTTAAAGTAGAGGTTGCAGAACAAGTCTGGCAGCTCTCAGCCTGAACCCTTGTAAACAACAGATGTTCATAACTAAGTTCTAGGGTGGGGGTAGGGGTTATTGTTGATGCTTGAAATTCTTTGAATTTATAGGCAGCATCTCAGGGATTTAGCAAAAGGAGGAAGTTGTACAGAATTGATTTCTGCAGTGTACAGGTAGACATGATGCCTCAGATGGATTTCCTTGAAGACAAAGCACAGGCTATTGAGTGGATTCTAAAACAGAGTGAGGTGAACCCAGGAAGGCAGGCACAGTTAAGAAAAGGTTGGCTTCTTAGGTGTATTGACTTCCTGCCCTCCTCCTCCTCCCTCACCCCTTTTTATACATGGACTGGATTTGTCAGCCTCCTTCTTGCTTCTGTTGTCTGTGGTAATGGGTGAAAATGTGTGCCCTTTGTTTTTTATTGTTTGAAGGTGACTAGCAGCAATGACTAAATTAGTCATACTGCTAATTAACCTCCAAAATGTTTGTTTAGCACATCGGAAATACCTTTTCTCTTGAAATAAAGAAAAAAGACAATGAAATGTGTACTTCAAACCTTTTTTTTGAGATGGAGTTTCACTCTTGTTGCCCAGGGTGGTGTGCAATGGCGCAATCTCAGCTCACTGCAACCTCTGCCTCCTGGGTTCAAGTGATTTTCCTGCCTCAGCCCTCCCAAGTAGCTGGGATTACAGACATGCGCCACCACGCCCAGCCAATTTTTGTATTTTTAGTAGAGATGGGGTTTCTCCATGTTGGTTATGCTGGTCTCGAGCTCCCAACCTCAGGTGATCCACCCACCTTGGCCTCCCAAAGTGTTGGAATTACAGGCATGAGCCACCGTGCCCAGCCAAATGTGTGCCCTTTCTTACCACAGAGTCCTATATGTACATGCGTACAGACACACAGTGTATTCAGCCATTTTTTCAATGCTATAAATACCTGAGGCTGGGTAATTTCTAAAGAAATAAGGTTTGATTGGCGTATGGTTCTGCAGGCTGTACAGGAGGTATGGTGCTGGTATCTGCTTTTAGTGAGGCCTCAGGAAGCTTATAATCATGGCAGAAGGCACTGGGGAGCCAACATGTCACATGACAAGAGTGGGAGCAAGAGTCGGGGGAGGTCCCAGACTTTTGAACAACCAGATCTCTTGTGAACTAAGTGAGCGTGAACTTACTTATCAACACGGAGATAGTGCTAAACCATTCATTGAAGGATCTATCCTCAGGACTCAATCACCTCCCACCAGGCCCCACCTCCAACATTTGGAATCGCATTTCAACATGAGATTTGGAGGGGACAAACGTCCAAACCATAACACACATGCAGGTACACACAGGAAGAGCACACAGGTGCTTTTCCCTTAGTGTCTTCCAAAGGATGCAACTCAGGTTTGTATGATATACTGATTAATGGGTTGTTGTTATGGGCTTTGTCTTGGACTTTAACCTTATTCTTGTACTTTCTCAATGTTGATTTTGCTAGATATTAATTACATCATTAAACAGAGGTGAGTGAGTGATGAGAAGATGGCTTACGAAGACTTCAGTGCTACTCCCCATTCCCTAGTCCCCAAGCATACGTACCAAGTTTCCAGCCAGATGATGAGTGCTTAGGAAATGTTCTACTTTGAACATCATAGTTCAGTGAAGTCATAATAGAAAAAATATAATACATCTTTAGTAGGCTTCCTTGGTACCAAATTAAAGAAGACTTCAGAAAGGTTCTTACCATAAATCAAATGAAAAAAAAGCAATTTATCAGATCTGGGAATGTTCTTGAGCCATTCTAGCAAGAAACAACTGGCTTGAAAGCCTTTGATAAAATCACTTATTCTTTTGGAGGCTAAGAACATCTTTGTATGATTTTCTTTTCTTTTTCTGAGACAGAGTCTTTCACTCTGTTACCCAGGCTGGAGTGCAGTGATACCATCTTGGCTCACTGCAACCTCTGCCTTCTACCTTCAAGCAATTCTCGTGCCTCAGCCTCTCAACTAGCTGGGATTACGTGTGCACACCACCATGACTGGCTACTTTTTATATTTTTAGTAGAGATGGAGTTTTTCCATGTTGGCTAGGCTGGTCTTGAGCTCCTGACCTCAGGTCATCTGCCTGCCTTGGCCTCCCAAAGTGCTGGAATTACAGGCGTGAGCCACCACGCCCAGCCCATCTTTGTACTATTAAGCCTTCTGGAAAACAAGTCTACTTCTGGCTCTTTTGTCCATTTGTATGAAAAGTTTTGGTGAGCAGCAATCCTGGTATGTGAGGTTCACTTAATCTTTCAGCAAACGTTTATTGAACATTTATTCTGTGCCAAGAGTTGTGCACGGGATTAAACATAGAAGAATACACTAACATTCTAGCTCATGGAAGTTACTATTTGATGTGAAATATTTTAAGTTTGTGAGTATATATGTGTGTGTGCTCTGATGAGGCATAGACTTCAAGGTTGAGGATACAGAATTGTTGGGTGATGAGTCACCCTGTTCGTCACATTTATTGTATGTGAATCAGTAATAAGCACTTGACTTCATTCTCATCCCTAATCACTGCAGGTTTGGGGGTCACAAAGAAGTATAGGATTCAGCTCCTTCTCTCAGGAAGCTCATGGTGTCCTGCGGAAGACAGAGGGTTTACATGAAAAAGATAATACAAAATAACATACACTTACTGCCAACGGAGAGATGGGAGAAATGATTTCATTTTTCTCCAGAATGCAATCTTTAAACATTTAAAAAATTTTGCCATAATGCTAGACTTACAGAAAAATTGCAGGAATAGCACAAAGAATTTTTGTATACTATCATTTTATCCAGACTGCCCAGAAATGTTAACATATTACTACATTTACTTTATACTTCTCCCTTTTTATACCCAATTCTCACACATGTATTTTGTTTTTCTGAAACACTTGAGAGTAAATTACAGACACAATACCCTTTTATCCATGCATACTTTAGGCTATACTTAACTAAAAATAAGTATGTTCTTTTACATAATTGTAGTACAGTCATCAAAATCAGAGCATACAGATTGATATAATACTATTATCTAACCAATAGACATTCAGATTTTACCAGTTGTTCTAAAAATGTCCTTTTTGGCAAAAGGAAGTCTAAGATTATGCAGTTCATTCAATTGTCTTATCTCTTCAGTTTCCTTTCCTGTGGGATGATTTGCAAGTTTTTCTTAATACTTCAAGGCATTGACATTGACCCAGTTATATTGTAGAATGTTCCTTAACTTGATATTTCTGGTAATTTCTGATATTTCCTTATGATTTGATTCAAGTCACACACTTTTGGCAGGAAAACCATAAAATGTAATGTCAAATTCTTCTCAGTGCATCATATTGGAGGCACTTGCTGATGATTTGTGCCATCACTGGTGATGTTAAATTTGACTGTTTGGTTACAGTTGTGTCTGCTAGGTTTCTCCACCATAAAGCCATTCTTTCAGCTTTGTAATTAATCCATATACTGTGGAGAGATACTTTGAGACCACGTGAATATCGGCTTACCCTTCAGCTCTTAACACTCACTAGTTTTAGCACCCATTATAATTCTTTCTTGAACCAGTTTTTATCATGACAGTTACCAAATAGTCATTTTTCCAGTTTTCATCTTCTACATTTATCAGTTGAAATTCTACTGTAAGGAAGAGCTTTTCCATCACCCCCATTTTTTGGTCTGCTTGTTGGTTTATATCATTGTGGACTTGTGGATTATTATTTTATTCAACAGGTTATATACCTTTACCATCTTTATTTTAATGTTCATATTATTCTAGATTTGGCCAGTGGAGTCCCTTCAAGCTGGCTCCTGTGTCTTACTGATATGTTCCCATCATTCTTAGAGCACTTTCTTACTTATGGCACTGTCAGATGTTCCTGTTCCAGGCTTAACTTGTACTTTCCTTGCCTTTGCTCTGGAGTTGGCCATTTCTTCAGAGAACCTTGGTTGCTTTTATTGGGAATTCGTATTTAGAAGCCATGGATGCTAAATAAGCTCTTGGTTACTCAAGTACCATTATTTATAGTCCCTTTCAGCAGACAGAGGTAGTAGATTTATTTTCCCTAAAAATAAGAGGAAAACAGTCAATGTAGTAGAACAACTTATCTTACAGGTATACAAGGAAGACACTGGGAGTCATTTATAGAGCATAGGGAGAAAACTTTTGGCATGGTACAGTGATATATGTATGTACACATAGACACGCACAAACCCAAATGTATTTCTATAACTATTTCTTTATCTGTCTATCTACTTATGTATATTAAAGCCTATGAATTCACATCAGTATCTTTCATTCCAATCCAACACCTCATGTTTTTAATTTTCTCCCCTTTTCTGTTCTGTGAACAGTAAGAAACCTGGCTCCTATTATCCATATCACATATGTTCACTTAACTGCTCAGTCCTAGAGTGTATAGAAAGTTGTTTCAGAATTACTAACCTATGCCTCTGAAAAGGTGACTACTGACTAGATTTTAATACTTGTTTAGAGTTCTTTTTGTTCTTAGCCCTGAAGGCCAAAACACAGTGTTCAAAAGTTAGTTGACTAGTTCTTTCTTTCCTGTCTTAGTCTGTTTTGTATTGCCATAACAGAATAACTGAGTCAGGTAATTTATAAAGAAAAGAAGTTTATTTGGCTCACCACTGTGGTGGCTAGAAAGTATAAGAACGTGGCATCAGCATCTGCTCAACTCCTACTGAGGGCCATGTGCTACCTGACAACATGGCAGGAGAAGCTGAAAGGGTAGGAAACCAGTACAAAGAGAGCAAACACTGGGAGGAAGCTTGCTTTACAACAGCCCACTCTCTCAGAAACTAATCCAGTCCCACAAGAGTTAGAACCCACTTCCACGAGAGTATTAATCTTATTCATGAAGGATTCTTGCCACTACCCAGACATCTCCCTAATAGCCCCGCCTCTCAATACCACTTGCAATTGTAATCAAATTTCAACATGAATTTTGGAGGGAATGAACCATATTCGAACCATAGCATCCCTCAACCTCCAGACCTTTAATGTAGTTAAATTACTTGTTGAAGTATGATTTAGTTTATTTATTTGTTTGTATTTAATGTTTTCCCTTCCAGAATGGGGTTTTGATGAACATTTCTCACTGCCAAACCCTTTCTCTTGACAAAAGATGGTTCGGATTCAGGAGAAGTGAGAGACCCACTTATCCATAGATTAAGTCAGGGTTTTAGCAGAAATCAGTGATGCAGATGTAGGCTAGACATGCACTGCGAACAAACCAACCATTTCCCCCTACTTCTGGGCCAGCCCTGTCTCTAGGCAAGCCATTTTATAGATTGAGACCCTTGCCAGTTTCTCCTAAGCCTACTCCTAGGTTCTTCTCGCCATTCTTCCTGATCACCTCTTTTGCATTTAGCGAACCAAGAATTCAGCATCAGCATCAGCATCTGCTCAGCTGTAGGCTATGATTATGTGAACTGTTGACCAGCAGCTCATGTAATATGCTTGATGTAGGACCTTAGGATGATGTTGATCTAGCCTCTCAGACATGAAGCCCCAGGGCACTGCTCATTGACACCCAAACTTGCAGAATTTTAAGTCCTTTTGTAAGACTGTTTGTTAATGCCCTGTTCTGACACCCTTTAAATTTTTCCTCCTGGGTTTTCTTCAGTTACATGCTTTGGCTTCTCTAGTAGCTCTTTTGCATCAGTTCTGATGACCTGGCCATTTTCTCCTCTCTGTCTGGGAATGGCCTCCAGATTCCCCTTCCTCTGCCCCATTTAACCTTCTTCCTTCATCTCCCACACACTCATTTTATTGCTCTTTTCTTCAGACACATATAACCTGTTCAGTGCTGCCGATTCCAGCTGTTCTGAATCTTGTCTACAACTTAAGTTCAAAAACAGATGGGCCCAAAGCATCCTAGATGCTGTGCCAATTTCCACCACATGAAAACAAATTACTGAAAAGCATCAGGAAATTTTAGAATAGTTCTGGGGTTTGACTCTCTGTCTTCTCAATGGTCCTTCCTCCCTGACTCTTCCATTTCTCTTCACCCCTCTCATTATACCTTGCCACTTTCCATCTCTTCTTTATATTCCTCACTTGGCAAAGGCTGGTTTCCAAAATCTTTGTGCTCATTTTTACTCTTTCTATGTACTGATAGGTTTATCCGTTAGGATGAGACTGTGTTGATAATCAAGCTAGGGTTGTTGGTTGTATTTTAAATGTCTGTACCCTTTAAAAATCTTCCATCTGGGACTAGGGACTTTATGTCCTTTGGTCATATAGAGAAGGTGAGGCTGGGGTCTCTGTGTCTGTGGGTACATTTATAGGTCAAATAATTCACCAACTTGAGAATGAAGTATATATTCTTCCATTGACTTTTTCACTGGGAGCAGAAAATTGGCATTCCTAGTCACCCTAAAAATAAGAGGAAAACAATCAACGTAGTGGAACCACATATCTCACGGGTATATAAGGAGGACACTGGCAGTAATTTACAGAGCATGGGGAGAAAGCTTTTGGCATGGTGCAGTGATTATTGGGTACCCACTGTGACCAGACATTGTAGGAACTGTCCTCAAGAGAAGTCATTGGGGGATAGGCTTCTAGACGTTCAGGTACACCCTGGATTTATCTATGCAAATTATAGTGTTTCCCTCCCTCCTTTCCTTTCCTCCTTCCTCCTTCCCTCCTTCCCTCCCTTCCTCCCTTCCTCCCTTCCTTCCTTCCTTCCTTCCTCCCTCCCTCCCTTCCTTCCTCTATCCCTTCTTGAGAAGAGAATACTTAGAAGAGATTCCTCAGATTCTCAAAAAGTATCAAGCAGAGTCCTATGGATGGTAACTGAAAAAAAGATTCTCAAAAGGATCTGAGATACATAATTATCTCCCATAATTTAAGACCATTACTCTGGAGCAGTGACTTCAAAACTTTTTGATCATAAATCTCTACATTTTACACTACAGGCTAGAATATACATATATTCACATAAATAACTGAGAACAACACTTTCACAAAACAATACTTATCTTTTCTCACTGTGATGTACTCTGAGATTTTCTACTTGGTTCTGTTATTCTTTTTTTGTTGTTGTTGACATGAGGTCTCACTCTTTCACCCATGCTAAAGTATAATGGTGCCATCTTGGCTCACTGCAGCCTCTGCCTTCTGAGCTCAAGCAATCCTCCTACCTCAGCCTCCTGAGTAGCTGGGTCCACAAGTGCACACCACCATGCCCAGCTAATTTTTTTGTATTTTTGGCAGAAACGAGGTTTTGCCATGTTGTCCAGGCTGGTCTCGAATTCCTGACCTCAAGTGAACTGCCTGTCTCAGCCTCCCAAAGTTCTGGGAATGCAGGCATGAGCCACCGCACCCAGCCTACTTTATTCTGTTATTCTGTTCTACTGTTTCTGCTTAATCTTTTGAGAAATGCTAGGTGACCTGTAAGTTGATTTTTTTAAACCTCACTAATGGATTGTATTTCACAGTTTGTAAAACATTGCTTTAAGAGCATTGGTTTTTCAATTTTTGATGTGACTAAACTTAGCTGATTTAAAAGGCAGATTCCTGGGCGTCAGTCCACCCCTAGTGAGTTATAATCTCTGGCAGATGAACATAAGAATCCACATTTTAAATAAGCGTTCTAGGTGATTCTGATGCAAGGTGATTTGGGGTCTTGAAGCCTCACACTTACAGAAACTGCTCTCTTTTGCAGTTATGAACTTGGGTTTTTAAAGCTTCAGATCACATACTTGCTTGGAGATGGGAGATACTAGTGGGGATCATCTTACACCAGAGTGAGAATCTTCTTTTTACAGAATGAACCCAGTCACTTAGGTTTACTTCTGGATTTTGATAATTCCTTGATAGTCCTCTTTTACTGATATCTCTTATGGCCCTTAAGAAGGCAGAGGAGGGGTTAATGGAGGCCGCAGAATAGAGAGAGTGAAGAAACTGAAGGGTCATTTTACAAAGTGGCTGGGGTGTGGCTCAGCCCTCCAGTAGGTGCCCAGAGCCAGTCCAAAATTAGAATGGGGTGGGATTCAAAACTGCTTTTCCTATTCACTTGCCTTTCATGTGTAACCACATGCAGTGTGTCAACATGCTTTTTAGGCGCCATTAGGCAGCAGCAGTTTTGCTCCCTCTGGGTTCATGGACCCTTGGTATTTCTGTTATGTGTTGTCTTAGAATAGCTCTGCACTCTGGGGCTCTGAGCACTGTCCATTAACTCTTTCAGCACCAGGCCTTTGAGATGCCAAGAGCTTTTTGAATGAAATGTCATAACCACCGCAATGAAATAAGAAAATGGTTACTAGTCAGGAGAGCTGGATTCTTGCCTTGCTCTGCCACTATCTGTGTGACCTCATGCTTCCTGAGCCTCAATTTCCTTACTCAGAAAATGACAGGCTTGGTCTAGACTTTAGACCATCTTGAAAGTCCCTTCTAGCTCTGAAATTCCATGATTCTATTTTTGTACACTCTGGCCTTTTCTCTTTGCCATGAGTCTTTTGTTTAAAGTCTCAGCTAGGTTAGGCACAGAAGATTAACTGAGTTTGGGAATTTCCAGAGAACCAGTTTATAAGTTAATAGCAACAAAATGTATTCCTGGCCAGTCAAGGTAGCTCACAGTTGTGGGCCTGGCACTTCGGGAGGCTGAGGCGGGAGGATCACTTGAGCCTAGGAGTTTGAGGCTACAGTGAGCCATGGTCATGCCCCTGTACTCCAGCCTGGGCAATAAGAGCAAGACCTCATTTCTCTAAAAAAAAAAGAAAGTATGGGCCGCGTGTGGTGGCTTACACCTGTAATCCCAGCACTTTGGGAGGCTGAGGTGCGTGGATCACCTGAGGTCGGGAGTTGAGACCAGCCTGACCAACATGGAGAAACCTCGTCTCTATTAAAAATACAAAATTAGCTGGGTGTGGTGGTGTGCACCTGTAATCCCAGCTACTCAGGAGACTGAGGCAGGAGAATCTCTTGAACCTGGGAGGTGGAGGTTGAGTTGAGCCCAGATCTCAACATTGTGTTCCAGCCTGGGCAATAAGAGTGAAACTCCGTTTAGGAAAAAAAAAAAAAAAGAAAGAAAAAGGTATTCCTATTTAGTATACTAATGAATTAGGAAATTTATGAAACAAATTTATTATAAAAGGACTTTTGATATGTGTTCGTCTTTTCAGACATGATTCTGGTCACTGTTTAGTGGGTATGAATTCATTGTGTGGGCTGTTGAGTAATAATAGTTGTTATAATAAGCAGAAATGAGGTTGATACTGATAAATAGTTGTAGAACACTTGCATGTTTATGAAGTTGCTTTATGGGCATCACCTTGCTTGACTGGATCTTCACAAAAGTCACGTGTGTTAGGCAGGGCAGGTCTGCTGTCTCTGTTTATCCCGTTTATTTATTTATTTTTTTGGAGATGAGGTCCTACTATGTTGCCCAGGCTGGTATGCAGTGGCCATTTACAGGTACAATCATTGTGCACTACAGCCTCTAGTTCCTGGGCTCAAGCAGTCTTCCCACCTCAACTTCCCAAATAGCTAGGACTGCAGGGGCATGGTACCATACCTGGCTTCCATTTACTTTTAACAGGTGAAGAAACAGAATGCATTTGTGACTTGCCCAAAGTTACCTAGCTGGTAAGTGGCAGAGCTAAGCCTGGACTCTGGGGTCTTAAGCATAGTTCAGGGTGCTTTCCACGGAGTATAGATGGGGTTTCACATTTTTCATCCAGATTCCTTAAGGACCTGAACTTGATAATTCGACCTACTAACCTGGAAATTGGCTAGGGCATCTTTTATACCACTCGACCTTTTAAAGTTTTGCCAGTAAAGTATTAAGCATCTCATATACCACTCAACCCTTTAAAGTTTAGCCAGTAAAGTATCAACATGGTTAATATTATGCTGTAATTTAGCGCACGCAAGCCAGCGGACATACAAATTTGGTCGTTCAGTAGCCACCCAGAGTGTGGGCACAGATACACACACTGGAACAGCTGATTAGGCAAGATTGGCAGAGTCTGAAGATATTAACTAGTCATTAAATGAATCACGGTCTTTCTATGCTTAACACTTACAGGATTGCTTTGGCTCTAGCATCTGTTGTTAGTCAATACTGATTAGGTACCCACCTATTCTTGGTGATAGGTGTTCATTAAACATTCTAAATATACCCTGTCCTCAAGAGAATTTCTTACTGGGCCTCGGGGTTGTTCCTTCTGCGCCCCCACACAAAAAGAGACTTCCTTCTAATAAAAGCAATCTAAATATCCAAATAACGCATGAGAACTGGTAATGACACACGCAGCCAGTCTGATGATTATGTAGACTTCATTCCTTTTAGATCTGTAGTTTCACTGCATCACATATTTCATTTTTATCCTCCTTTTCATTATTGTTATGAGCCATGTAAGGGGACTCATTGTCCAGGGACAGGTATTTGGGACGGGGATATCTTTATGGATACCCTTTCTTCTCAGTGGCTTATTGCTACTTGGCATATATAAGTACAGTTTGCTAGCCAGGAGGAGTTTCTGGCTATAGATCAAGCTTCTCTGCTCATTCCTGGTGCCAGGGAGATGCTTGCTCTTAAGGGGGTGGTTACTACTTTGATAATAAGTGTGTGGATTTCTGAGTGACATCATTCTGCTTTGGCACAGACAGGTATTTACTTCTCTAGAATGAACTACCATGGGTGAGCCAGACTGTCTGCCTCAGTCATCTCCCAAGGTTTCATTTATTTTAAAAATCTGCTAACACATCTGCGTGTATTTTTTTTTTTTTGCTCTGTATGTTTGTCATGTGCTATAATTACTTATGGGGCTTCTCGTGACATCTTAATTAACCAGAAAAGAAAAAAACTAAGATATAATTGTAGAGTTGTTCACAGGTTTTTCTATGGAATTTGCAGATCCAATTGTCACATGACATGGTTACGAATTCTTTTTAAGCTGAGAAATGTATAAATTTTATGTTCCTTGGTCACTGATCACACCTTTGTTCTGTCTTTTACCCTTGTTATGGTGTTTTAGTTTAATTGAAGGAATGAGTCAGCTCAGGCCTTTGATGTGATCACAGCCTATTTTGGGGGGCTTTCAGGGAGCATATTTAACACCTAAGTGAATTTCTAGGACCTTAGTTCTATGGATCATATTGGGGTGGGGTGCATAGTCCTTGTTCTCTAGCATGTAGATTGTACCAAGAGGGCTTAATAGCCTCTTTATTTATTTCTCCCTATAGTTCTGGGAATGCTAGTGCTAATACCTGGGATGTAAACAAAAGGGAGGTCCCAGGTCTATAGAGGCTATAGAGCTGGTGAGCAGGCAGATTTTCTAAGTTGGCCAAATCAGGGTTTCAAAATGGGTTCATCCAAGCCGATGTACACACGAGCTGCAAGACCAGGATAAGATGTTTGTTGTGGCTGATGCACAGTTTAGGATCAGGAAAGCCATGTCTTGGATCCAGGAAGTCTGCAAACATGGGAGAAGCAGGTCAGAAGAAGGAATGTTGACCCTTTTATCCCTAGATAAGTGTCTAGAACAGTGTCTAGCCCCCATAGAACAGGGTCTAAACCCCCATTCATTCAATTAATATTTGTTAAATGAATGAATGAAAGAAGAGATCAGAGACTCTCAGAGACTCAGAGAAGGACGCTGGCCAATAAGATATCAGAAACTAGGCAAGAAATATGGATGGCAAAGATTCAAATCTTTTGTAGACCCCTATGTCTGGTCTTATAGGATCCATATATCTGTCTTAAGTGATATGAAGACCCTCCAGTTGCCTTTTTTCTGCTGTGAATATGGTGTCATAGGAGTGGTCGAAAGGAAGGCAAAATCTCTCACTTAACATAAATTCATGGAGACATGTCCAGTTAGTGTCTACAATGGCTTATATCTGGGGGCCATTCCTAGTTCTCTGACCTAACCCACAAGAACCTGTAATCATTCAGGAAATCATGATTAAGCACTTAATAGATGTCAGACATGGTGCTAGTTTAGTTCTCTACTTCAAGGCAGATTCCTAAGCTCCAGCTCTTGGGCATGCTGTTCTCCCAAGTGTGTGGCTCTGCTCCGTAGAACTAATCCAGAGCCACAAGAATCCTATTTCCATACAGTTCTTCCCCCAAACCTGATTATAGGGGACAATTTAGGCTATTTTGAGAGGGTGGGTCTACCACTGCTTGAATCCTTTCTAATCATCTGTCTAGGCTACCAAAGACAATTTGTGGTACTCACTTGTCCCTGAAAATTTGAAAGCTCATTTCTCCATATGTAGACTATATTATTTTTGCCTTTGGCACTTTTATCTGTCTCTGAACTCTCCTCCTCTGATCTCATTTCTGGCAAAACTGAAGCCAGAGCTGTGATAAGCCTAGAGAAGTGTGCCCACCCCCTGCCTGCCCGCCTGTCTTTGAAAGATACCTTCAGGCTGCTGCTGTACTACTGGGTCACAAAACTAGCATCCACCATTATAGGCAGAATCATTTTCAAGTCAGTTCCTACCTTGGTGATTTTTACCCTCTCTTTCTTTTAACACCTTCCCCAGCAAATCCAATCCATCCTCTGGCTTATCTGGGTCAGCAAGGGTCTGATTTTATGCATGGCACTGTCAGACCATAAATCCTCTGCAGCTTTGCCTCTCTATCCAGCCTGTCTGCTTCTGTCAGCATCAGCGAAATGCATAATAGAGAAAATAAGCCAGAAAGGCTAATAACACTCATCTGAATAAAATAATCTCTTTGGCTGCCTCAGTTCATTTCATTTTAATCAAGGTGCCAGGAGGGAATTTAGGTTAAAAAATCCAACCTCCTTCTTGTCACTAGTTCTCTGTCCAACCATCACTTAAATGATTCCTTTTATCATGCATATACCTTTATTTTTTCATTTACCACATACTTGTGTGTTCAGTAACATATATTGAATGATGTGTTTAACTCTTTAGGTTTTGTCTATCATCACAGATATGTCTGTTTTTAGAAGTGAGAGAGAAACGATATTCTGCTTAGATGTATTGATAGTTACCATCTCTCTGTGCAGATTGGCAGGTTTGATAGGAATTCTGGGATCGGGGCTGGGGCTTAGTATAAATTGAATTAAGTAGGGTTCTGGCAATCTGGGCTCCCTTTGGATTCCCTTCTGTCAACCTCAGCACACAGTTCCCAGTGTGGAATGCAGGACTGATTGTTCTACCTTGTCCCTTAGGGAAAGGACAGTGGGAGAATAAAATCTGCTCTCCTGTTGGTATCTCTCTCACGTCTTCCCAGAGACTTACAGCTGCTTTGTTAATTGCCTGTTGCTGTTGTCTTACTCCAACCATTATTTGCTGAAGGCTGTGCATTTTCAGCAGGCAGCGATCTTGGCACCGGCCCAGAGCTGGGTGAGAAGCATGTTGGAAATTGATGAAAGCCGAGTCCTAGTTTGTTTGGAAATAAAAATAATAATATTTCTTCACATTTGTATAGTGTGGTACTGTTGGCATAGTTGTTCTGCATCCATCATTTCATTTGATTCACGCAACAGCCGTGAGAGGTGAGCAACACAGAGACTATTGGCCCAAAAGGAAGCACACCTCACTATAGCAGTGCAGAAGCTCAAGCTATATTCCAGCAATGCCAGCCTTATGCCATGCATTCCATCTGCACAGCCATGAACGTAGCGATTAGTAATTAAATGGCACCTTAGGTCAGGAGAGCATCCAGGATTTTACAACCACACTTTGAAGATCTGTAAGGAGTGAGATGCACACCGACAGGGCATGTGTCCATTTTATAGATGAGATAGTCAAGACTAAACAGAGAGGATATGGAAAAAAAAAGAACCATAATAGAGTGGCCAACTTGGACCTTATGGACTTGGCTCTTCACCGTGGATATTTTAGAGAAGTCCCTTTAAGCATTTGTTGCTAAGTTTGTTGAACATCCATAAATAGTCCAAGCTGAGGGAGAAAAGCTGGGCTAATTTCTTCAAAGCTAATGATTCAGCTGTGCAGGTTTATCTCGTTCAGTGCATTTATAGTGATAATGTCTTCTGCAGATGTATAGGCAGCATGTGACTTTCCAGGTCTCCTTTCTTTTGACTCCAGAATCATTCCCTCTCAAGTACAGTATGATGTTTTCTTGATCTTCCTCCTGAAAAAAATTTTAAGTAAGAAAAATACTCCTAGATTTTTTGTCTGCTTTTTAGGGATTAATATTTGAGGAGGTTCACAGCTGTTCAGCACATTCCTAAGGGATGTAAACCCTTTTCTTTAAATGCCCAAGTATTATACAACCTAAAGGCTCTGGGAGTGGGGAAAGTAAAGAGACTGTGCAAACAAATGATAGATGGAAAAGATATAAAGACAGATTTCAATCTCCTAACCAAATGAAGTTCCCTTGGCTCCAGCGGTCCCAAATAAAATGAGGCTGCAAAGCTTCTGGAGCAGGAAACCACTCTAGCAGAGCCTTAATATGCTCCCTATGAAATCACGTCTCGTTGCCGTGCTTATTTTCCAGACTGAAGTGTGTTTCATCTTTGTTCACGTTGGCTGGGAAAATTGTCTGTATATTTGCGATCCCCCTCCTCCCACTTTCTTTCTACTTTACTTACCCTACCACTACCCAAAAATAAATAAATGAATTAATTAAAACACCTCAGTTGAAAGGAAGACTATGTCTGAGAAAGCTTACAGACTCAAAGGACCAAAAATATTGTATGAAAAGCTGCATTAATAGTAGGAGAGGATGAGAACTCCGAGAAGAAAAAGACAGCAGGATCTAGTGCTGGTTTTCTAAGCACAGACTCCTTTTTTAAAATAAAAATCTTGCATAGAGCCCTGCTATATGAAAGAGATAAAAGCAGGGTTTTTATTGGTATAAATCTACTTTTAAAATACATATTTATAGAGTACTTATTATAGCGTCAGTCAGTGAGAACAATTAGGTTGTCTATGAAATAAAAATGAGATTAGGATTATGAATCAGTTATAGTTTTATATCTGTTTTAGCATCCAAGATATTTCTGGTTTTGGTTTAGGTAGTCCAGTATCAAGAAAATCCTGATTCACATAGATGTGTTATTGTAATCTTGAGCTTTAAACTGATTGAGATAGAAAAAAGATTTTTTTTTAAGTTGAATCGCTGTCATCACCTAGCATCTATTCCCCTTCATAAATATTAATTGGATAAACCCCAACATGTATAATAGGCATTGCAACAATTGATAATGGGATGGTATGATGTTAAGCATGTTGACTGTCACTACCCAACCACAGTCTAATATGAACCCAGCCTAGGCCCTTGAGCCTTCCATGGCATGTGATTGAACCTTGTGACTGTGTGTCAAGTTATAGGCTCACCTATACAGCTTTATTGGAGGAGGCACACACAGGCTTGAATAAAAAATAAGCCTATGCAAAACTATGTGTATTCTAATCAATAGCAGATTGTTCAGAAGTTCCAAGGCATACAGTGTTTCTTTATGCCAGGGTTTGCATAAAACAATGCTAGCAGCCTGTGAGACATTTCGGTGGTATCTAATGCAGGGAACTGGGTCCTGGGTCTCTTGCTTGTGTCAACGAGGGTTACTTGTTTGAATGGATATGTCACTGGTTTTTTTTAATTAAAATGTGATTTTCTGTTAATTCCAGGGTATATCAGAACACAGCTTAAGAGCTCCTCCTCACTGAAACCAATACTAACGCTGTAACTTTTGCACAAAATACTGTAAGGATGGGAACAAATACATGTGGTAAAAGTACTTAAAGCACCTTGCAAGTTCTTTTTTCTTTTTTTTGTTTTGTTTTAAAACTGAGTCTTGCTCTCACCCAGGCTGGAGTGCAGTGGCATGATCTTGGCTCACTGCAAAACTCACCTCCCAGGTTCAAGCTATTCTTCTGCCTCAGCCTTCCGAGTAGCTGGGATTACAGGTGGGCACCATCACACCTGGGTGATTTTGTATTTTTATTAGAGAAGGGGTTTTGCATGTTGGCCAGGCTGGTCTCGAACTCCTGACCTCAAGTGATCTGCCCACCTTGGCCTCCCAAAGCGCTGGGATTATAGGCGTGAGCTACGCCTTACAAGTTCTTAATAAATCTTATTAGCATTAAGTGAGAAGGCATTCTATTTTAAAAGAATTCTACTTATCTCTTTATTGACCCATCATTGCTTATTTATCCCTTCTTTTGAGGGTACCCTGGGGATATGTGCCGTGCATCCTTTCCCATGCTGTTAGGTTGGTTTTGCTTCCAATGCCTCCTCTTTTGATCTTCAGTCTACCTTTCTGAGCTAGCTGACCCTTTCTACCGCCATTAAAGTTCTGTTTTATTATAGGTCTTCCTTTGTCTCCCATACTATATTGTAACATTAGCACTTTTATAACCACTAAAGCATCTAACACCATGCCTTGTTCATTTAAGATACAAATGTTTGTATATTTGTGGAATCAAATTGTTGCATCATTTGTGTGTATGTAAAGCAGTACAGAGAAAGAACCTGTATAGACCCCCCCCCAATCCATGTTCTCTGTTAAGAAATAGATTGAAACCAATTGTCAATGTAAGATCTCTTATGAGATCTGCTCTTAAAAAGCATGCTTACTGAGGACAGGGGTACCTTGCTGAGAGACACCACTTGATAAAAATGTAAATTAGATTATATAGAATTTTGTGACTGAAATCTAATTGGAATCCATTTGAAAGTTTTCTTACAATGGAAACATCAAATGCCATGGAAGATATGTGTTCAGATATCTTACTATTTGAATTTAGGATTGTTTCCTGTTCGTTTTTTTTCTCCCAGATACTAAACATTTTGAAAGGAGTACATTAATTATATGTCTCTCTTCCTCTCAGCTAGTATATTTTTGATTTCCATAAATATTTAGTTTCCCTAACAAGGTAAGTGTTGTCCAAGTGATTGGCATTCTTTTTTTTTTTTTTTGCTCTCCATCCGTAATTTATTGTTAATGAATCTTTAGATCTAGCTCAACCTATCTTAGGTTCGATACTTGCCTCAGAACCAATTAATGCTGATGGTAGATTTTATATATATATATTTTTTAATTGCCCTTTAGGTTCTGGGGTGCATGTGCAGAACATGCAGGATTATTGCATAGGTACATACATGGCAATGTGGTTTGCTGCCTCCATCCCCCCGTCATCTGTATCTAGCATTTCTCTCCATGTTATCCCTCCTCAACCTCCCTACCCACCACTGTCCCTCCCCTGTTCCCCCACAACAGACCCCAGTGTGTGATGCTCCCCTCCCTGTCTCCATGTGTTCTCATTGTTCAACACCCCCCTAGAGGGAGAACATGTGGTGTTTGGTTTTCTGTTCTTGTGCTGAGAATGATACTTTCCAGATTCATTTATGTCCCTACAAAGGACATGAACTCATCTCTTTTTATGGCTGTATAGTATTCTATGATGTATATATGCCACATTTTCTTTATCCAGTCTATCACTGATGGGCATTTGGGGTGGTTCCAAGTCTTTGCTATTGTAAATAGTGCCACAATGAACATTTATGTGCATGTGTCCTTATAATAGAACGACTTATAATCCTTTGGATATGTACCCAGTAATGGGATTGCTGGGTCAAATAGAATTTCTATTTCTAGATCCTTGAGGAATCGCCACACTGCCACAATGGTTGACCTAATTTAACTCCCAACAACATTGTAAAAGTGTTCCTATTTCTCCACAACCTCTATAGCATCTGTTGTCTCCAGATTTTTTAATGATCACCATTCTAACTGGCATGAGATGGTATCTCAATGTGGTTTTGATTTGCATTTCTCTAATGACCAGTGATGATGAGCATTTTTTCATGTTTGATGGCCTCATATACGTCTTCTTTTGGAAAGTGTCTGTTCATGTCCTTTGCCCACTTTTGAATGGGTTTGTTTGTTTTTTTTCCTGTAAATGTGTTTTAGTTCTTTGTAGATTCTAGATATTAGCCCTTTGTCAGATGGGTAGATTGCAAAAATTTTTTCCCATTCTGTTGGTTGCCAGTTCACTCTAATGATTGTTTCTTTTGCTGTACAAAAGCTCTGGAGTCTAATTAGGTCCCATTTGTCTATTTTGGCTTCCGTTGCCAATGCTTTTGGTGTTTTAGTCATGAAGTCCTTGCCTATGCCTACGTCCTGAATGGTTTTGCCTAGGTTTCCTTCTAGGGTTTTTATGGTGTTAGGTCTTATGTTTAAGTCTTTAATCCATCTGGAGTTAATTTTAGTGTAAGGTGTCAGGAAGGGGTCCAGTTTCAGCTTTCTGCACATGTCTAGCCCATTTTTTTCAACAGGGAATCCTTTCCTCTTGCTTGCTTTTGTCAGATGAAAGATCAGATGGTTGTAGATGCATGGCATTGCCTCTGAGGCCTCTGTTCTGTTCCATTGGTTGTATCTCTGTTTTGGTACCAGTACCATGCTGTTTTGATTATTGTAGATTTGTAATATAGTTTGAAGTCAGGTAGTGTGATACCTCCAGCTTTGTTCTTTCTGCTTAGAACTGTCTTGGCTGTGCAGGCTCTCTTTTGTTTCCATATGAAGTTTAAGGTGGGTTTTTCCAGTTCTGTGAAGAGGGTCATAGGTAGCTTGATGGGGATAGCATTGAATCTACAAACGACTTTGGGCAGTATGACCATTTTCACAATATTGATTCTTCCTAACCATGAGCATGGAATGTTTTTCCATCTGTTTGTGTCCCCTCTTATTTACTTGAGCAGTGATTTGTAGTTCTCTTTGAAGAGGTCCTTTACATCCTTTGTTAGTTGTATTCCTAGATATTTTATTCTCTTTGTAGCAATTGTGAATGGCAGTTCATTCTTGATTTGGCTCTCTTTAAGTCTGTTATTGGTGTATAGGAATGCTTGTGATTTCTGCACATTGATTTTGTATCCTGAGACTTCGCTGAAGTTACTTATCAGTTTCAGGAGATTTTGGGCTGAGACGATGGAGTCTTCTAAATATACAATCATGTCATCTGCAAATAGAGACAATTTGACTTTCTTCTTTCCTAATTGAACACCCTTTATTTCTTTTACTTGCCTGATTGCTCTGGCTAGAACTTCCAATAGTATATTGAGTAGGAATGGTGAGAGAGGGCATCCTTGTCTAGTGCCAAAATTTGTCTAGTGTCTAGATTTCAAAAGGAATGCTTCCAGATTTTGCCCATTCAGTATGATATTGGCTGTGGATTTGTCATAAATAGCTTTTATTATTTTGAGATACGTTCTATCAATACCTAGTTTATTGAGAGTTTTTAGGATAAAGGGCTGTTCAGTTTTGTTAAAGGCCTTCTCTGCATCTATTGAGATAATCATATGGTTTTTGTCTTTAGTTCTGTTTATGTGGTGAATTACATTTATAGACTTGCATATGTTGAACCAGCCTTGCATCCCCATGATGAAGGCTACTTGATCGTGATGGATAAGCTTTTTGATGTGCTGTTGCAATTGTTTTTGCCAGTATTTTATTGAAGGTTTTTGCATTTATGTTCATCATGGATATTGGCCCGAAGTTTTCTTTTTTTGTTGAGTCTCTGCCGGGTTTTGGTATCAGGATGATGTTGGTCTCATAAAATGATTTGGGAAGGATTCCCTCTTTTTGGATTGTTTGGAATAGTTTCAGAAGGAGTGGTACCAGCTCCTCTTTATATGTCTGGTAGACTAGGAATTGGCTGTGAACCCATCTGGACCTGGCTTTTTTTAGTTGATAGGCTATTAATTGCTGCCTAAGCTTCAGCCCTTGCTATTGGTCTTTTCAGGGTTTTGACTTTTTCCTGGTTTAGGCTTGGGAGGGTGCAAGTGTCCAGGTATTTATCCATTTCTTCCAGGCTTACTGATTTATATGCATAGAGTTGTTTGTAGTAATCTCTGATGGTGGTTTGTATTTCTGTGGAATCTGTGGTGATATCCTCTTTATCTTTTTTGTTGCATCTATTTGATTCTTCTCTCTTTCCCTTTTTATTAATGTGGCTAGTGGTCTATCTATTTTGTTGATCTTTCCAAAAAGCCAGCTGCTGGATTTATTGATTTTTCTTAAGGGTTTTTTGTTTCTCTATCTCCTTCAGTTCTGCTCTGATCTTAGTTATTTCTTGTCTTCTGCTAGCTTTTGAGTCTTTTTGATCTTCCTCCTCTAGCTCTTTCAATTTTGATGATAGGGTGTCGATTTTAGATGTTTCCTTGCTTCTCATGTGGGTATTTATTGCTATAAATTTTCCTCTAGACACTGCTTTAAATGTGTCCCAGAAATTCTGGTATGTTGTATCTTCATTCTCATTGGTTTTGAAGAACATCTTTATTTCTGCCTTCATTTCATTGTTTATCCTGTCAACATTCAAGAGCCAGTTGTTCAGTTTCCATGAAGTTGTGAGGTTCTGAGTTAGTTTCTGAATTCTGAGTTCTAATTTGATTGTGCTGTGGTCTGAGAGGCTGTTTGTTATGATTTCCGTTCTTTTGCATTGGCTAAAGTGTGATTTACTTCCAATTATGTGGTTAATTTTAGAGTAGATGCAATGTGGTGCTGAGAAAAAATGTATATTCTGTGGATTTGGGGTAGAGAGTTTTGTATATGTCTGTTAAGTTTACTTGGACCAGATCTGAGTTCAAGTCCTAGATATCCTTGTTAGTTTTCTGTCTCTTTGATCTGTCTAATATTGACAGTGGAGTGTTAAAGTCTCACACTATTGTGTGGGAGTCTAAGTCTCTTCATAGGTCATTAAGAACTTGCTTTATATATCTGGGTGCTCCTGTATTGGGTGCGTATGTATTTAGAATCGTTAGCTCTTGTTGCATTGATCCTTTTACCATTATGTAATGCTCTTCTTTGTCTCTTTTGACCTTTGTTGGTTTAAAGTCTATTTTTTTTTTTTTACTTCCTCTAACATGGATCATAGGAAACAAGGTTTAAAGTCTATTTTTATCAGAGACTAGGATTGCAGCTCCTTTTTTTTTTTCGCTCTCTATTTGCTTGGTAAATCTTCCTCCATCCATTTATTTTGAGCCTATGTGTGTCCTTGTGTGTGAGATGGGTTTCCTGGTTATAGCACACAGATGGGTTTTGACTTTTTATCCAGTTTGCCAGTCTGTGTCTTTTGATTGGGACATTTAGCCCATTTACATTTAAGATTAATATTTTTATGTGTGAATTTTATCCTGCTGTTTTGATGCTAGCTGGTTATTTTGCCCATTAGCTGATGCAGTTTCTTCATTGTGTCGATGCTCTTTATCATTTGGTATGTTTTTGGAGTGGCTGGTACTAGTTTTCCTTTCTATGTTTAGTGCTTCTTTCAGGAGCTCTTGTAAGGTAGGCCTGGTGGTGATGAAATCTCTCAGCAATTCCTTGTTCATAAAGGATTTTCTTTGTCCTTCGCTTATGAAACTTAGTTTGGCTGGATATGACATTCTAGGTTGGAAGATCTTTTCTTTAAGGATGTTGAATAGTGACCTCCACTCTCTTCTGGCTTGTAGGGTTTTTGCTGAGAGATCCACTCTGGGTCTGATGGGCTTCTCTTTGTGGGTAACCTGACCTTTCTCTCTGGTTGCCCTTAGCATTTTTTCTTTCATTTCAACCCTGGTGAATCTGACAATTATGTGCCTTGGGGTTGCTCTTCTTGAGGAATATCTGTGTAGTGTTCTCTGTATTTCCTGGACTTGAATATTGGCCTGCCTTGCTAGGTTGGGGAAGTTCTCCTGGATAATATCCTGAAGAGTGTTCTCCAGCTTGGATTTGTTCTCTCTGTCACATTTAGGTACACCTATCAAACATAGATTAGGTCTTTTCACATAATCCCCTATTTCTTGGAGGCTTTGTTCATTTCTTTTCACTCCTTTTTCTCTAATCTTGCCTTCTCATTTTATTTCATTGAGTTGATCTTCAATCTCTGATATCCTTTCTTCTGCTTGGTCAAATCAGTTATTGAAACTTGTGTATGCTTTGCAAAGTTCTCATGTTGTGTTTTCCAGCTCCATCAATTCATTTATATTCTTCTCTAAGCTGTTTATTCTCATTAGCATTTCGTCAAACCTTTTTTCAAGGTCCTTAGTTCTTTGCATTGGGTTAGAACATGTTCTTTTAGCTCAGAGAAGTTTGTTATTACCCACCTTCTGAAGCCTGTTTCTGTCAATTCATCAGACCGATTCTGCATCTAGCTTTGTTCCCTTGCAGATTAGGAGTTGTGATCCTTTGGAGGAGGAGAGGCGTTCTGGTTTTGGGTGTTTGCATTGTTTTTGTGCTGGTTTCTTCCCATCTTTGTGGATTTATCTACCTGTGGTCTTCATAGTCGGTGACTTTCGGATGGGTTCTCTGAGTGGACCTCCTTTTTGTTGATGATGAAGTTATTTCTTTCTGTTTTTTAGTTTTCTTTCTAACAGTCAGGCCCCTCTGCTGTAGGACTGCTGGAGGTACACTCCACACCCTGCTTGCCTGGGGATCACCTGCGGTGGCTGCAGAGCAGTAAGGGTTGCTGCCAGTTTCTTCTTCTGTTATTTTTGTCCCAGAAGGATACTTGCCAGATAAACAGCCTGAGCTCTCCTTTACGAGGTGTCTCTTTGGATATATGGGGGTTGGGGAGCTGTTTTAGGAGACAGTCTGTCCCTTATCAGAGCTCAAATGCTGAGCTGTGAGCTCCGTTGTTCCATTCAGAGCTGCTGGTCTGGTATGTTTAAGTCTGCTGCAGTGGAACTCATAACCGCCTTTTTTCCCCAGGTGCTCTGTCTTGGGAAGGTGGGGCTTATTTAAAAGTTCCTGACATGCTGCTGCCTTTTTTCGGAGATGCCCTGCCCTGCAAGGAGGTTGCCTAGTCACAGTCTGCCAGCAGAGGCATTGCTGAGCTGCTGTGGGCTCTGCCCAGCTGCTGTGTGAACTTCCTTGCAGTTTTGTTTATAGAGGTATAGTTAGAACTGCTTTGGTAATGGCGCACTGCCTCGGTAATGGTGGACTGTCTTGGTAATGGCGCACTGCCTTTGGTAATGGCAAACTGCCTCCGTAATGGCAGATGCCCTTCCCCTGACAGAGCTGGACTGTCCCAGGTCCAGCTGCACTTGCTGTGAAACTCTCAATTCAGAGCGTTTCAGATTGCTGGTCTTTGTGGGCCTGGGACCCACCTAGCCAGATCACCTGGTTCCCTATTTCAGCCCCCTTTTTTTCAGTTGAATGGGAGGCTCTGTATCCCAGGAGTTCCAGGCGCCAGTTGAAACAGCCACCCAGGTTTGTGTGAGTTTTTATATGGAGACCCACTGCACTGGCTGAACCAGCGTGCTGGAAACTTTTCCGCCCAGGAATCTCCTGGTCTGTGGGCAGTAAAAACTCTTTTGGAAATGCAGTGGTCACTCACCCTCTGTGTTGTTCTTGCTGGGAACTGCACTCCAGAGCTGTTCCTATTTGGCCAGCTTGGATCCCTTGGCACTCTTAAGAGTTAATGATTTTGGCTACAAAAGAGTGATGTCTGGGGTGGGGCGTTTGGACCTGGATATAGGTTTAGAACGGTTTCAGTTTGTATTCTATTATTAATTGATTTGAAGTAACTTCTTGGTTTGGGTTAGCCACATATTTGATTTGTCTGATGTGTTCTGAAGCCCAAGTAGGTGTGGCGTGATTATTTGTTAATAGTTATTACTACAGAATTGGAAAAGCCTTTCTAAGTTGAACTTCATGCTTTACAAATCACAAGTACCTGGCAGCCTTTAGTGTTGAAAGGAGGCAGTACTGACTCAAGAACCAAGCCACTCTCAACTCACTTTGTAGTAGGAGTGTGACTGGAGGGAGGAAGAGAGGAAAGGGGAAAAACAGATCGTTATTATTTGCAGTGAATGAGAGTACTCACTTTGTAGTTAAAGGCTTGGTTTGGATCCCTGAATTGCTACTTTTTATCTATATGACCTTGAGCAAAGTGTTTAAAATTTTTTAATCTACTTTTCCTCATCTGCCAAATGTGGTTGATAATACCCACCTCATCAGATTCTTGTTGGGTTTAAGTCAAACAACATGTATAAAGGGCCCATACATGTGTACAGTATCCCTTGATAAATAGTACTGCACATTATTCCTACTTTTGTTTCTCTCCTTATATAAATCTAACATCCAAATTCAGAACTTTCTGTTTCTTAAGTTAATGCTAAGTTGGTAGTCGATAATTTGGATCACAATGTTTCCATTAGAAATGAGCATCTAGAGCTGGGCGCAGTGTCTGATGCCTGTAATCCCAACACTTTGGGAGGTCGGGAGTTCAAGATCAGTCTGGCCAACATGGTGAAAACCCATCTCTCCTAAAAATACAAAAATTAGTTGGGTGTGGTGGTGGGCACCTGTAATCTCAGCTACTAGGGATGCTGAGGCAGAATAATCTCTTGAACCCTGGAGGCAGAGATTGCAGTGAGCTGAGATCATGCCACTGCACTCCAGCCTGCGCGACAGAGGGAGACTGTGTGATAGAAAGAGCAAAAGAATGAAACAAAGAAAAGAAGGAAGGAAGGAAGGAAGGAAGGAAGGAAGGAAGGAAGGAAGGAAGGAAGGAAGGAAGGAAGGAAATGAGTATCTCAGTTTAGCACTTTACTGCTTCACTCATGCTGAAGGACAGACAGAAGAGAAGGAAGGAAGAAAGGAAGGAAGGAAGGAAGGACAGACAGAAGGAAATAAATGAGTATCTCAGTTTAGCATTTTACTGCTCCACTCAAGTTGTAGGCATTTTAGGAACACATATGTTGACATGTGGTTTGTGTTCTTGATTGTATGGGACATGAGATCATGGCTTAATAAATGAAATCAAAACTTCCTTAGCTGTGTTCTATGGAACTCAAACATTTTCAGTAACTTTTTAAGGGCAAATGTCTCCAAAGTTGCCTTTATTTAATTCTACAATTTATAAATTTGTGGTGATTTAAGTCTGTAGTGCTCTAGTGATTTTCGTCTCTAGACAAAAATCTCTAGATTTGGTTTCTAATCCTAGAGACAAACCAAATGACTTAGTGGCTAAAATGATGGACTTCAGAGTCAGCTTAGGCCTGGTCTAGCCAGAGAATGCAGGGTTCTAGTCCCTGACACCCTCTTACTTGCTGTGTTAGTCTTACTTACTGTAGATAAGTGACAACCTCTCTGAGTTTAGTTTTCTAATCAGTAGAAGGGGGATAATGGTAGTTCTTTTCTTACAATGAAATGATAGAGCTTGGATGAGATAATACCTTTAAAGCATTCACCAAGTTTTTAGAACAGAGTAGGTACCTAACAGATAATCCCATTTCTCTTTCTACATCCCTTCTTCCCTCCCTCTCCTTCTTGTCCTTATTTTCTCCTTTTTTCTCCACTGAGTTTTTAAAAAGGCAGAAACTAGTCTGGTTGCGGTGGCTCACACCTGTAATACCAGCACTTTGGGAGGCCAAGGCAGGGTGAATCACGAGGTCTGGAGTTTAAGACAAGCCTGGCCAAGATGGTGAAACCCCGTCTCTACTAAAAATACAAAATTAGCCGGGAGTGGTGGCAGGTGCCTGAAATTGCAGCTACATGGGAGGCTGAGGCAGGGAATTGACTTGAAAACCCAGGAGGTGGAGGTTGCAGTGAGCCGAGATTATGCCACTGCACTCCAGCCTGGGTGACAGAGCAAGTCGCCATCTCAAAAAAAAAAAAAAAAAGAAAAGAAAAAAAAAGGAGAAAACTAGACAGGTGAGCCTTTATTTCTGGTTTGGCTTTGATTGCTGTGATTTGAGGACATGGACTATAGTTGTAGATGCTGCCCTGGCTGCATATCAACAATGACTTTTTTTTCCTTGATGTTTCTCCACAGGAAGGATCAGAATGTTCTCTCTCCAGTCAACTGCTGGAATCTCCTCTTAAACCAGGTGAAGCGGGAAAGCAGGGACCATACCACCCTGAGTGACATCTACCTGAATAATATTATTCCTCGATTTGTCCAAGTCAGCGAGGACTCAGGAAGACTCTTTAAAAAGGTACAGAGATATTCCTAGTCACAGAGGGTCTTGGGTGGAGCAAAGATACAATTTTTAAAATCCTATTAGGTATTACGTTGATTACCCAGGTGACAAAATTATCTGTGCACCAAACCCCTGTGACATGCTGTTTACCCATGTGGCAAACTTGCCGATATACCCCTTGAACCTAAAATAAAAATTGTAAAGAAAAAATAAAAGAGTATCTTACTGGCCTACTTCATAGGCTTTCCACTAGTCATTCTCTACCACATACTTGTGGAGAAAAAATATTTGAATTGGCATTCTTTTCTCCCTTTCTGAGCTGAAATAATAGTAGCCTTAGGAATGGAATCATTCGCAAGGTACAAACCCAGGACTGGCACCGTAATTCATAATCTGCATCTATTAACAAAAACTGTGTTTTGGGAAGTTTTCTTAAAGTGATTTGTGAAGCTGTTGAGCTTAAGGGGCCTACAGTGTCATTTTATGTTTTCCTATTCTAGTTCATTTAGCAAACTCATATACGTTTATGTTTTTGGTTTAGTTTTCTTTCCAAGCTCTCATCTTGGCAAAGGTAGACAAAAAGGTTTGATATGATATGTCTTTGTCTTTGGGTCTCTGAATGCTTTCTGAAACTCAGTTGTTATCATACTTCCTTGGGTATAGGTTGAACAGTTTGACTAAGGAAAACTCAAAATAGTCATGAAAATCTTAAGGAGCAATTCACTTTACCTGTCAGTGGTGGAACTAGCCTTTTGGAAACCCAGGAAGCTGTTTTCTAAGCTGTCTCAGCTTGAGCTCACAGTGAAATCATTTATTCACGAAGTTTAGTTACAAACAGTGGTGAAGGCCCCAACCATTGTATGTGATGCTCCATGTCTGTCATTCAAGTTTTGACATTTCTGGAAGACTTTCCAGAAAGCAAATAATCTTCCTATAAGTTACAGGTAGAAAGAGATTATAGAGGGCTATTTAGAATTCATCAATTTCCAGGTGACAAAATCCATTATTAATATTTGAAAGTATAAGATAAAGGACTCTGATAAACAGGATTATAGTCTATATAGTCAAAGCTCTTGATCGTTTTCCAATTCTCAGTTAGGACGTTTTCCAGATTTCACTAGATCTGGAATTAATATCCAATTTTTTTCTGTAATTACCAGCCTGATCAAGTAACTGAGCTGGAATCTTCCATCTACCTAATTGCATCCGAGAAGGTGTTTTTCCTATGTCTTAGAGACAGAATATTGAGAAAAATCACCTGACAAAGAAAAGAAGGCAGAGAAAGACAACTCCTCCCAGAGCTCACTGGCTTTTTTTAGTAGCCTGGCTGTGCTGTGGTTGGGGCCACACCGCATTTCAGGGTGAGGGTACTTCTCACCATCTCCTCCATGGTTTCCAGCATCAGCTTCAGCTTGCTTGTTAATAATTTGAATTATTCTGCAATACTTGGTGATGTGTGTGTGTGACTAAAATTAAAACCTATTTAGGTGAAATTTTGACAGCTCGTCTCTATGACCTTGACAGCCAGTTAGACTATCTCAAGAAGGAAAGGGCTTGACTGATCGCTTCCTTCTCTGCTTTCTTTGTTCATCTGGGAAAAAAAAAAAAAAAAAAAAAAAAAAATTTTTTTTTTTTTTTTTTGAGATGGAGTTTCGCTCTTGTTACCCAGGCTGGAGTGCAATGGTGCGATCTCGGCTCACCGCAACCTCTGCCTCCTGGGTTCAAGCAATTCTTCTGCCTCAGCCTCCTGAGTAGCTGGGACTACAGATGTGCACCACCATGCCCAGCTAATTTTTGTATTTTTAGTAGAGACGGGGTTTCACCATGTTGACCAGGATGGTCTCGATCTCTTGACCTTGTGATCCACCTACCTCAGCCTCCCAAAGTGCTGCGATTATAGGTGTGAGCCACCGTGCCCGGCCAGAAAAAAACTTTTATAAGATCTGTTCACCTAGTTAGACTTCACCCAGTCTCTCAGCTCCCTTTTCTCCCAACCTTAGAAGGTTAGAGAAAAACCAAGCTGAGAGAATTTAATAGCCTCTCCAGATCTCAGAGGTGCTTATACTGAAGGCAGCCAGATATCAAAGCCACGAGTGTTCCTGACTCTTCAAGTGCCATACGCATATTTCACCAAAGGCCTAAGTGCATGGCATGTACGCAAGGTGTGGGGCATATGACCTCCAGAAAACAAATTCAGCTATGAATGATATTCCTAGCCATGGGCTCAGGGTTGACCTCCTTAAGCTGTATATTACTATGCTAGATTGTGAGGAAAAACTTCTTATTTCTCACAGGACTGTTTATGTATTACATCTCACTGAAGAAAAGTGTGCCTATCATAATTTAATAGCTATATGCATTTTTACAAACTGAATTCACACTTGTGTAACTGTATCCAGACCAAGAAACAGAACATTTCTGTACCCTAGAAGCCCCCTCATATTCCCTTCTAGTCATCTCCCCACCCTAAATCCCCAAGGATAATAACTTTCCTGACTTTTAACAGCAGAGATTAGCTTTGCTTGGTTTCAAACCTTATATAAATAGAATTGCACAGCATGTACTCTTGTGTCTGGTTTCTTTCACTCAATATTATGTTTGTGAGATTTATTCATAGTGTTGTATATAGTTGCAGCATCATAGGACTTTCTCTTGATCTTTGTAACTTTGGATTGATTAAATTGTAGTTGATTAGAGACATGCATGGGGTTGTTGAATGGCAATGATTACTATCCCACAGGGTGAATAATCTCTTTTCTCCCTCCCTTGCGGGTTCCCATGTAGGCAGAGAACTCTAAGGTAGAAGCTGGTTGGCACATCGTAAAAATAGATTCAGCCAAGCACAGTGGCTTGTGCCTGTAATCCCAACAACTCAGGAGGTCAAGGTGCGAAAATGGCTTGAAACCAGAAGTTCAAGAACAACCTGGGCAATGTCATAAGACCTTGTCTCTAAAAAAATTTTAAAAGTTAGCTGGGCATGGTGGCCTGTGCTGGTAGCCACAGCTACTTGGGAGGCCGAGGTGGCAGTATTGCACCAGTCCAGGAGTTTGAGAATGCAGTGAGCTGTGATCATGCCACTGCACTCCTGCCTGGGCAACAGAGCGAGACCCTTATAGTTTGAGGATGCAGTGAGCTATCATCATGCCACTGCACTCTAGCCTGGGCAACAGAGCGAGACCCTTATAGTTTGAGGATGCAGTGAGCTATCATCATGCCACTGCACTCTAGCCTGGGCAACAGAGTGAGACACACACACACACACACACACACACACACACACACACACAGATTCCTTCTGTTTTGGCTGGATAAAGAGCTTCTCTGCTTTCTAGTAATGGGCAAAGAAACATTCTTCACACCCCACCCCTCTTTTGTTTAGACTGTGTTGCACATGAAGAATTCGAATCCTACTGGTTAAGATATAGTATCAGATAAAAGACCTAAGGAATGTCCTTGGCCATTCTGTAGTTTCAGGAATCTTTCCTGGGATTTGCTTTGTGCTGTCAGAGGAAAGGTCTTTTCCAAGTGACCCTTTCTTTTGGGCCTAGTTCTGCCGTTAATGACTTGGACAATAACTTCATTCTCTGCCTCAGTTCCTTAAACTTTAAAAAAAAGAGTGTGGTCTATACGCTCTCCCTGGTGCCTTCCAAATTAGGATACCACAGTTCTGTGATGATAAGGGGATCCTACACTGGGGGCTTCCTTATGGTTGTGTGGCTACCTTTGTTAAGTTGTGATAGGTAAACTGTAATCCCAGAGATAAAGACAAACAAAAGTGAATATGGGTGTGGAGAGGGCTAGCTTAAGCAAATGAAGACCACATTTCTTGAGGAATGAAGCATTCTTTCAGATGCTGATATCTACGGTGTCAGCAAACAAAGAAATTTGGATTCAAATATATAAAATGGATACATTTTACTAGTAAATTTGGCTCCTGTGGCTAAATAAACCATTTCTCTGGGGACATAGGGTTAGAAAAGATACCTTAATTTTTGGTATGGCTGTTGATTCCTGTGCTTTATGTGACTTTGAGTCTGTTTGACTCTAGCAAAAGTCAGCATTTAAAAAAATCTTTTTTTAATCTATAAAACTTAAGTAATTCACTGCAAAAGTTACGATAATAGAAGTCATTATATTTTGAACCCAAATGTGCCAGGTATTGTGTTAAGCACTTTCTTTATATGTATTATCTCTTTTAATCCTTAAAATAATTTTATAAAATAGATACTGTTGTTATCATCATTATTTTATGAAGGAAGAAACCATGGCTTGGAGAGATTAAGCAGGCCAGGCACAGTGGCTCAAGCGTGTAATCCCAGCTCTTTGGGAGGTTGAGGCGGGAGGATCACTTGAAGCCAGGAGTTCAAGACCAGCCTGGGCAGCATAGCAAGACTCCATCTCTACCCGCCCCCTCCTAAAAAAAAGCCAGGCATGATGGTACACACCTGTAGGCCTACCTACCCAGGAGGCTGAGGCAGGAAGGATTGCTTGAGCCCAGGAGTTTGAAACGACAGTGATATAATCATGCCACTGTACTTTAGCCTGAGTAACAGACCAAGAACTTGTCTCTTAAAAAAAGAGAGAGAGAGAGAGAAGGCTAGGCACGGTGGCTCACACCTATAATTCCAGCACGTTGGGAGGCCGAGCTGGGCAGATCACCTGAGATCAGGAGTTCAAGACCAGCCTGGCCAACATGGTGAAATCCCTTCTCTACAAAAATACAAACATTAGCCGTGCAAGGTGGTGGGTGCCTGTAATCCCAGCTACCTGAGAGGCTGTGGTGGGAGAATCGCTTGAACCGGTGAGGCAGAGATTGTAGTGAGCAGAGATTGTGCCATTGCACTCCAGCCTGAGCGACAGAGTGAGACTTTGTCTCAAAAGTGAGAGAGAAGAGAGATAGAGAGAGAGAGAGAAAGAGAGAGAGAGAGATATATTAAGAAAAATGAGATGAGACTAGTGTTTAACTCCAGTCACCTAGCTCTAGAAGCTAACGTTTTCATCTACACAGTGTATTAGTATTCTCTAAGTATGTTGTACAGAGATGAGAAAATCCTGGACTTTCTCTTTTCCATTGAATTCAGATATTTCACTTAGTTATAGAATTAGCCTAATTTTTTCTTTTGCACATACACCTTCAAAGGGTGTGGAGATGTTGAACATGAATATTGGATTGTTTTTCCTGCCTGGGTTTGGGGCAAGCAGCTGGAAGTTGGGAATGAAATAGGGCAGCATGTTTACACTCCCCAGGGGCAGAATATCTCTGCCCTCTGTAAGAGGGAAACAAGGACTCATTAAATGTGAGAACTAGCCAAAAATCTGGCTCACAGCTAATTTAGCTAATTTGGGGATGTCAGGGTGGGTGTACAATTGGCCCCTCTATGCTATTGAACCCTCTTAAGAGATGCTTTTTGCTAGCCCTCTGGTTTGTGGTCATTCTGCTGGGGCATATTTTACATTTTGCATGAAGCCATGTTGGAGATTCCTTTAGCTAAATATAGCATCTGGAGAATGTAGCCTCCTGTCCGCAGCTTAGAAACAGACTGACTTTGTCTAGGACTCCAGGGAAAATTGAGCCCATTAGGTGCTCCTGACATCTCCTTTCATGTAATGAAAGCTCAGTCTGTCTAACCTCTGTTGGAACCAAGGTTTGGGCAAATATTATTGCTGCCACCTTCATTTGTTTAATGCGGTGGCTTCAAAAACCATGGCCAAAACCTGCCAAGTTTGACTCCCATCTCCCTGTGGTCTCTGTGAGAGGCATGTTCTAAGGAAGCCCACCAAAAACAGAAATAATTTTTCTGCTTTGCTCTGTTTAAAGGGAAATAAACTTGGGTGTGCTTTTTTTCTGTAGGAGAGAGGATAATCCTGTTTTCTCTTCTTACTTAGCTGGAGCACACTAAAAGTACCCCTGACTTTGCTTTCTCAAATCCCAGTTTCTAGCTCTTCGCAGCTGCTCACACTTAATCTTGGAAGCTGGTCAGTTCAGACAGTGCTAAGACTCAGTTGCATCCTTGTTTTTATAGCACTCCAATGAACTGTACTCCTTTTTTTGCCATTAGGACTCTTAAGTTACTATGGCAAAAACTTAGGTTAAATTGAAAAAGCCAAGTCAGATTCCCTGTAGACCGGTAGCTTTCAACTTTGCCTGGGCATGAAAGTTACTTGGGGAGTTTAAAAAAAATCTTTGTGACCTTGAATAAACAAAGGTTTCTTAGGATATAAAAAGCATGAACTATAAAATTTTAAAAAGGATAAATCAGACTTCATCAAGTCTTGGACTTTTGTTCTTGGATAGACTTTATTTAGAAAGTGAAAGACAAGACACAGAACATGAGAAAATATCTATAATATATGTCTGACAAGGAATTATGTCAGAATATAGAATAAAGAACTCTGAGAACTCAGTATGAAGGAAGAAAGTTGCCCAGGTACCAAGAAAAGAGTCTGTGAAGGCACAATCTATCCCAGTATAATAAATAACAGATTACTTAGTTTTAACAATGATACCAAATATATTTAGAAACAATCATATATTCAATTATATAATCAATCTTATTAAATTATTATTCTTTATTATTAATTTTTAGTATTGTGGCATAAAAACATTTTAGTCTTATAGTATAGAAACAACCAGGTGAAACAGAATTAGGAACCAAAGGGACATTGTGAGAAGTGATCAGGAGATGAGAGTGAGAGCCTTGCGGTAGCGCCAGCACCTGGGAAGGTGCCCCATTACTTAGCAGGCAGGCCTTGCGGTAGCGCCAGTGCCTGGGAAGGCACCCGCTACTTAGCAGACCATGAAGGGGAGTTTCCCTTTCACTGGGGGAGTTCAGAGAACACTCTGCTCTGCCGGACTCTTGAGGAAGGCCTGACATTAGCCAGGCCTGTCTGCAGACATCCAGGGGCTTAAATGCCTCTCTGTGGTGCTGTGCTCCGATGGTTACCATCCTTGTCCACTTTCATTCCGCTTTCCCACCTGGCTCTCCTTTTAAGTTCTTAGAAGTTGTGAGAAGTAACAGTAGGGGAATCCTAAAAGCCTTTGATCTTTTTGATAAGTGTGTAGAAAAATGCTAACATATGTGCCTCTCTCCCTTGCAGTGGCTACCTGAAAGGGAAGGGCCCCCTGTACTATAGTAAGACAAGCTACCCAAATTTTAAAAAATGGAAAAAAAATTAGCAAACTTTCACTAATAAAAATATATACATGGCCAATCAGCACATGAAAATATGCTCAATATCATCAATCATCTTGGAAGTGCAAGTTAACACTGTAAGATGATGTACTGTAGCCTCACTAGGTTGGTTAAAATTAAAGCAGTTGGCAATACCAAGTGTTAAGGAAGTTGGCCAGAACCCTCATATATTGCTAGTGAGAGTATGAAAATGATACAACCTCTTTGGAAAATAGTTTGGCAATTTCTTATGAGGTTACATATGTACTTGTCTTATAACCCTGCAATTCCAGGTATTTATAGGCATTTACCCAAGAGAAATAAAAGCATACATCTAAACAAAGACATGCACCTGAATATTCATAAAGCTTTTGTGATGGGCTGAGTAATGCTCCCCTCAAAAAAAAAAAAAAAAAAAACAGGTCCATATTCTAACCTCTGGAACCTGTGAATGTTACCTAATGCATGTAATAATGTAACAGTTTGCAAGTATGACTAATTTCTGGATCTTGTGATGGGGATATCATGCTTGATTAGCCAGGTGGGCCCTAAATGCAATCACAAATGTCCCGTAAGAAGGAGATTACAGATAAAAGAGAGGAAGGTCATGTGATAGAAGCAAAGGGAAGCAGAGTCATAGAGAGAGGATGCTATGCCGCTGGCTTTGAATACAGAGGAAGTGGCTGTGAGCCAATGAATACAGCTCTAGATGCTGTAAAAGGCAAGGAAATGGATTCTTTCTGAGAGCCTCTGGAGCAGAAGCAGCCCTGCTGACACATTGGTTTCAGCCCAGTGAAATTGGTTTTGGAGTTCTGACCTCCAGAACTATAAGAGAACAAATGTATGTTGTTTAAAGCCACCACGTTTGCAGTAATTGGTTACAGCTTCCATGGGTACTTTATTCATAGTAGCCCAAACTGGAGAAAACCCAAATGTCCATCAACAGATGAATGGAAAAACATATTGTGGTGTATCCGTATATTAATACTACTCAGCAATAGGAATAAGAGAAATGCTGATACAATGTAAATGAGCTCAAAAAACACTATGTTGATAAAAAGAAGCCAAGCACAATGAGTACATACTGTATGATTCCATTTCTATAAAATTTTAGAAAAGACAAATCTGAACTATATGATAGAGAATAGGTCATTGATTGCCTTCAAGCCAGGGTGGGGATGCAGGATTGACTGCTAAGGGACACAAGGGAATTGGTAGGGTTTTTATAGCCTACATTATATAACATTTTAAATGATGTTTTATAACATTTTTATAATGTTATATAATCTTGATCATGGTGGTACATTACACAGAATTTATCATATCGAACACTGAAAATATGGTGTACATTTTATTTTATGTAAATAATGCCTCAATAAAGTTGATCCAATTTAAAAATACTCATGCCAAAGCCCTACCCCAGGACAATTGAGTCAGCATTTCTGGAATAGGGCCTGGGTGATTGTTGCCTACAGCCAGGGCTGAGAATCACTGCTGCACTGTTTTCCATCTTGGGGAAACTGCAGAGCACAGAGAGTATCTGAAGCCCTAAGATCCTGTCTGTCTGTATGTGAGCCATGTTTGCCTCTGCAACTGACAGTGTTAAAGCATCTAGGCTAGTTTCTCTAGGCAACCCATTGTGGGTTCTTACTTTATTCTTGGAGGGTGAGGAAGGGTGAAGTTAACCTCAAATAAATAAATCTGGTGACAAAGGGTGAATCTGGCTTCCTTCACACTGCAGGAAGTGGAGATTTCAAGAAGAGTGCATAGGAAGGAATGTAAGAGGCTCGGTTAATACTTTTCTCCAAGGCCCTCAGATGTTAAACATGTCCTTTTGCCATTAGTGATCATAAGAGCATTGCCACAACAGTCAGATTTCTTTTCGTAGTAAGGAAATGAGTGTGGTAGTTAAAAAGGATAAAGATTTAAAACAAAGCAGTGCATGTTACCTATCTGGTATCCCTTTGGACTGGGATAGGATTTCGTATGGTGTGTTTTGAGTCCACCTGTTTGGCATGTGTGAGGAGACAGGATAATGATAATGTGAGAAGGCATGTTGGGTGGCATGATGATCATAAATAAGAAGAGGAGAAGAAATGACTCACAAGGCTGGTATAGTTGAATGTCCCTGGGAGGTGCTGTTGATTGAGAATGGAGGAAAAGTGTGGGTTTCCAAAGGCTGTGTCCCTGTGCTCTGCCCCCTTAAGAAAGGGTTTAACTTTTGGGAGAAGTAGTAGATGGAGTGATTTAACCCTCCCTCCCTTCCCCATCCACCATATCCCTCCTGCTTCTCTGAACTCAGTATCTGTTATTGGACTGAATTTCCTCCACATTATGGCATGGTCACTAACAGTGTTGTACAGTGCTTTACAGACAGCTGCTCCAGTTGCCCAATTTATCTTGTTGGAAGCAAAAATCTGTTCTAATTAATTGAGCTTTATTTTCTCATATCTGATGAAAAGATCCTCTTTGGAGAAAAGAATAGGATGTGAAGCTGAGCTTATTTGAGGAGGGGATGGAAGGCTGCCAGCTACTTCAAAGGTATCTCTGCTGATAAGGGGCGTCAGGTTTGCTGCCAAAGCCAACACTGAGGGGAGCTTTGCAGCTAGTGCTGTTGGGGGTGTTTTAGCTTTGGTTTCTGTGACACTGGGTCAGCAGCATCTGTGTGCTCTCCCTTGAGGCTGCTCTCTGGGTGGTCCAGGCTTTTTCTGGGACTTAGGAAGATGTAGCTCAAAGGGAATGCATGCATCAAAGATGTCTGTAGTCTTTTGCTTAGGTTAGTTTGTGCGTTTGCCTTTTTGGTGTTTTAGTTCTTAGGTATCTGTCTTTTCTAAAAGAGCTCAAGGTACTATATTTAGAACATTCAAAGGTATAATAGTACTTTGATTTGTATAAATCAAAGGATTATTAAGGGAATCTGAAGAGGAATGGAATATGGAAAATGGAATATGGGAAAGAGAGATGCAGGAGACAGAAAATAAAAGTGTCCATTTGCAACCTTGTATTTGAATACTATCCTAAATTAGGAGATTATACTAATTTCATAAGTATTTTAGTGAATGCTATATACATAGCATCATGCTGCTAGGTGCTTAGAAGAGCTTGAAAATCAAATTGAGGAGTAAGATTTACCTCCCAAGGGAGCTTGGGATTTTTGGTTTATTTAGATCTCTCAAAACTTTCTGTGGGATATGATGAGAAAATAATAATAGTAACCTTTCATAAAATGTACACTATGAATACCATCCACTGTAGGCCCTAGATGTGTATTTTCTCTGAACCTTTCATCTATTTTACAAAGTTTTTTCCCTAAACTATTTATGAAAGTATAAAATACTTAGAGAAAGTGTACAGATTATGAAGTGTACAGCTCAATGAATTTTTACAAACTGAACACAACTGTGTAATCAGCACACAGATGAAGAAAGAATGTTACTAGTATTCCATCAACTCTCCTTCTCCCCACTAAACATCCTTACTCTCTGAAGCGTAGTCACTATCCTGACTTCTAACACAATATAAGTATTTTCCCATTTAAAAATTTGTTTATATAAATGCAATCATAATTTTTTCAACAATTTAAATATGTCACTCTTTTGTCTTCTGGCCTCCATTATTTCTGATGAGAAATCAGCTATAGTTCTTGGCTTCTTATTATTGCTTACTTGTATGTAATATATCATCTTTTTGTGTGTTTGTTTTAAAGAGATGGAGTTTCTGTTTCCAGGCTGGAGTCCCATGTCATGATACAGCTCCCTGTAGACTTGAACATCTGTGATCAAGCAGTCCTTCCATCTTGGCCTCCCAAAGTGTTGGGCTTACAGGCGTGAGCCACCATGCCCACCTTTCTTTATTTGGCTGCTTCTATTGTTTCTTTTTTATCTTTGGTTTTTAGTAGTTTGACTATCATAAAAATGTACGCATGGTTTTCATTGTATTCATTTGGCTTGGATAAATATAATACTCAGACAATCCCTGATCTGTAGGATATCTAATTTGTAGAAATTGTAGGAAAATTATCAAATTTTCCCTCAATTTGAGAAAAATTTCTGGCAAATATTTTTTTCCGTCCCATCTCTCCTTCCTGTTTTGCTTTTATATCAACTGCGTGTATTTTAGAAAACTATTTGATTCACTCCCACAGCTTGTTGATGGTCTGTTCATTTTTTCAAACATTTGTTGTCCGTATGCTTTAGTTTAGATGATTTCTAAAGTTTACCAATTTGGCTGGGCACGATGGCTCACACCTGTAATCCTAGCACCTTGGGAGGCCAAGGTGTGCAGATCACTTGAGGTCAGGAGTTTTAGACCAGCCTGGCTAACATAATGAAACCTCGTCTCTACTAAAAATACAAAAATTAGCTATGCATGGTAGTGCGAACCTTTATCCCAGCTACCCAGGAGGCTGCGGCAGGAGAATTGCTTGAACCTGGAAGGTGGAGGTTGCAGTGAGCTGAGATCATGACATTGCCCTCCAGACTGGGCGACAGAGAGACTCCATGTGAAAAAAAAATTACAGTTATTTCTTTTGTTCATCTAAGATACTATAAATGCCATTCAATGAATTTTTTTTTTTATTTCAGATAATTGGTTTTGTTTTGGTTTTTTGAGATGGAGACTTGCTTTGTTACTTGCTAGGTTGGAGTGCAGTGGTATGATCATAGCTCACTGTACCCTCAAACTCCTGGGCTCAAGTGAACCTCCCACCTCAGCTTCTCTTGTGTCTGAGACTACAGGTGTGTACCATCATGTTTGGCCACTTCTTTTAGAGATGGGGTCTCACTGTGTTGTCTAGGCTAGACTCCAACTCCAGGGCTCAAGTGATCCTCTCCCCTCAGCCTCTCAATTATTATTGGTATATTCTTAAAACATTGGCAATTACTGAAAAATTCTTGTCCATTGTTTTTAACATTGATATCATCTGTGGGTCTGTTTACTGATTTTCCTGTGACCATCAGTCACATTTATTTTTTGTACATACCTACTAATATTTTATTGCATATTAAACATCATAGATAATATATCATAGAAACTCTAGGTGTACTTATCTTCCTCTTAAGAGTATGAAGTTTTGTTCTAGGAGGCCATTAAATTACTAGTTGATCACCTTGAACTTGTAACAAAGTTACAAAGTATAAGCCCGCCAAAGAGGGCTTGGCTTTATACTTTGTTACAGTGAATATATTTTGGTTTTGCCCTTCATCTTGGAATATGCTACATACGTAAGGCATGGCCTTTCTGGGGTTTCCATGGGAAGCCCAAGATGTTTATCAAGCCCCTCTAACTTGGCAGAATTTGAATGCCAAATTCTACCTTCCCTACAGTGGGCAGTGTTTAAGACAACCAACTGTCCTGTTTGCCTTGGCCTGAGGGGGTTCCTAGGACATGAGACTTTTAGTTTTATCTGTTCTACTGTTGATGGCATTTGGGTAGTTTTCAGTTTGAGGCTATTATAAGTAATTCTGTTATGAACAGTATGTTGGAAATTTATTCTTTCTAATGTATGGTTGAACCTGGTCACAAGCCAGGCTTTAAGAATAGTGAATTCAAAACCTTCTTTGCTCTCTCTGTCTCCCCTTCTCTCCCTCCTCTGTTTGTCTCTCTCCCTCTCCCCTCTTCCTTCTCCCCTTCTCCTTTCCCTTTCCTCTCCTCTCTCCTTTTCCTCTTTCCTTCTTCCTCTCCTTGTTTGCTCCCTCCCTTCCTTCCCTCTATTCTTTTAAATAATCTTTTAAAATGTATAGCACATGATGTTATAGAAAATTTAAAAATACAGAAAGCAAAAATATGGTTTAAAAAGCAGGTTTATTGTACATACTGTTTTGTAATCTACTGTTTTAGTCAAGATCTTCCCCTTTACATTTCAATAAACTTTCATCTCACCTAATACCCAGGCCATGTAAAGATTTCATTAATTGCCCCAAAAATCTCCTTGATAACTGATTTGTCCAAGCCAGTATCTAATGCACACTAGTTTTATGTCCCTTAAGTGTACTTTAATCTAGTCTTGTTTTCTTTCCATGACACTGATTTATTGAAGAGACCAAGCCAGGTGTCCTGCAAAATCTCCCATCTTCTAGATTTGCCTAGTTGTTTACTTGTGTTGTTAAGCTTCTGCCTGTATCCCATATTTTCTGTAAATTGGAAGTTGGTTCTAAAGATCCAGATGGATTCAACTGACTTAGAATGTATAATAAGTGATGTTAGTACTTCACGTAGCATCATAGCAGGAAATACATAACATCAAGTTAGTTCACCAATAGTGATGATAATATTGGCACCCTTTAGAATAGAGTGGTGATAGTGTGACCCTTCCATTTTCTAGTTACATTTTTTTTCCACCACATAAAAGAAACCTGATTGTAAGGTGTTATTCATGGTGCCAGCCTACAAATATTGGGTGCTAGTTCAGTCATTCATTTGATAATTTTAATATCAGTTGATAATTTTAAACAAGTTACTTTTTGTCATCACTGTAACTTTCTTACTTGACTGTAAGATGCCTCTCTGAGTCCGGGCACAGTGACTCATGCCTGTAATCCCAGCACTTTGGGAGGCCGAGGTGGGTGGATCACCTGAGGTCAGGAGTTTGAGACCAGCCTGACCAACATGGTGAAACCCTGTCTCTACTAAAAATTAGGCAGGTATGGTAGGTGGCTATAGTCCCAGCTACTCAGGAGGCTGAGGCAGGAGAATTGCTTGAACCTGGGAGGTGGAGGTTGCAGTGAGCCGAGATTATGCCATTGCACTCTAGCCTTGGCAACAAGAGTGAAACTCCCAACTCAAAAAAAAAAAAGGATGCTTCTCTGAGAAAAGGAGAGGATTATTAATATCATCAGGCATCATGCAAATAGTAGTTTGTAAAAACATTCATCTCCGGAGAGAGTACACACACTAATAATGTGCAGGCTGACTAGGTATCTATTAAAATCACAGCAATAATTTTTTTTTAAGTATAATTCTAAATGAGTGCTAACCATGCCGAGGGACTGTGCTAGGTGCTTTACATGTATTAACCTATTTAATCTCATCAAAACAACACTTTGAGATGAGTACTGGTTTTATCATCCCCATTTGTAGATAAGAGCATGGGCAGGGGGTTTAAGCAGTTTACTCAAGATTATACAGCTGGTTGATGGGAGAAATGGGATTCAAGCGTAGGCAGTTGCCTTCCCTGAACTCTTCACATCATCATGCTCTGCTGTGTTGCGTGTAGGAAGGCAGTCATATTGGTAAGAACCAGTGCTTGTGCAGGGAATTAATGGCTTATGCATTCTGCAGTCTAATTGTCGCTGTGCTTCTGTCAGGTCAGAATTCCCATTGTGCTGTTCTGATTTTGCTTCTTCCCCAGCCTGTCCTGACAGAGTGGGCACCTTTGATTTTGGCCACCCTTCTTGCAGGACAGGCTTCTGTTGATTAACCTACTTATCTTTTTTTTTTTTCATGCTGTTCTCCTAGTAAATCTTTGTCAAGTTTTCCTTTGAATTTCTCCCTGCTTGTCTAAGCATGATTTTTATTTAAAGTGAGGACAAAATTTAAATTTTCCTTCTTTTGACACAGCATCTTCAGTTTTTTTATTTTTGTCTTCTTTTCTTACAATATTGAACTTTGTCTGGTCTCTTAGTTTTTCTAGTGAGTCCTTTCTTTCTTTGCTTTTAAGCCCAGTCCTTGGGGTTTTTTTTTTTTTCTTTTTTCTTTTTCCTTTTTCTCTGTTCTCTACAAATCATTGGGTCTACATCCAACTTTTCCTAGCATTTACTCAACATGAAACTTCTAGTTATAGATTAATTTGAATTCTTTGCACTAATTATTTAAAAGACGATGGGAAGCTAGGAGCCTCCCTCTTCTTGGTCTCAAGAAATCATCCTCTTGGTAAGCTAAGTAGTTACTACAGGCTGGGTACAGTGGCTCACACCTGTAATTCCAGCACGTTGGGAGACTGAGGTGGGCGGATCACCAGGTCAAGAGACAGAGACCATCCTGGCCACCATGGTGAAACCCAGTCTCTACTAAAAATACAAAAATTAGATGGGTGTGGTGGTGCGCGCCTGTAGTCCTAGCTACTTGGGAGGCTGAGACAGGAGAATCACTTGAACCAGGGAGGTGGAGTTTGCAGTGAGCTGAGATCACACCATTGCACCCCAGCCTCAGTGACAGAGCAAGACTCCATCTCTAAAAGAAAAAAAAAAAGTAGTTTTAAGGCTTAGAGACAGGACTGAGAAGTAGCCTCTTTTATTTTTTATTTTATTTTTTTCTTTAATTTGGAAGCACACAAAAAACCTTTCAGCTTAGACTTTTTTCAACTGTTAAAGTAATACAGAGCTTCAGTTAGGGCTGTGAAAGAAAAGAAAAAAATTTAAAAAGTAATAACATTTTTTTCAAGCTATTGTGGGGAAAACAATAAAAAGAAAATAATAATTACTTGGAATCATGATTAACATTTTGATATCTTTCCTTCCAATGTTTTTTGTACATATTTTTTTTAAATGAGAGCTACATTAGTTTAGTGTAATTTTTTTCATTTAATATTTGGAGTAAGCATTTTTATCATGCCGTTGCATTTTCTTTTAAATCGTGCTTATATGACCCTGTAGCAGCAGTCTGTATTCTGTGTCCCATAGCCTTTTCTTTTCTTTCTTTCTTTTTTTTGAGACAGAATCTCGCTTTATTGTTCAGGCTGGAGTGCAGTGGCACCGTCTTGGCTCACTGCTACCTCTGCCCTTCAGGTTCAAGTGATTCTTGTGCCTCAGCCTCCCAAGTAGCTGGGATTACAGGTGTGAGCCACCACGCCCAGCCGGCTGTTATCTTCACTCTCCCCGGACCTGTACTCTCTGTACATCCAGAAGCAATTAAAAATCTCATTGTTATCTTTTTGGAAATCACTTGTTTTTAGGATGACTTGGTGGCTGGCCAATGCTTTCATTTGGAAGTACCCTACTTCCATTTAATATAAGGCAAGGAGAGAGGGCTTTTCCCCTGCTGCTTTTCCTTCTTCAGTCTTAATAATTGTCTTTGAGCTTAGCTGAGACTCTGGGCTTCAGTGTTACGCCTGAGCCTGGGCTTGGAGCCCTGTCTGGCTCAGCTGAGTTTCAGTTTCCTCATCTTTACACTAATGAAATTACTCATACCCTCACTCTTCCTTCTCAGAATGTTAGAGGCATCAGTAAAATCTGGAAACAAAGTGCTCTGCAAAGTTATGGTCAGATGGTGTCTGGTTGTATTCATGTAGAAGAGTGTGTGTGTCTTGTACCTTCACCCAGCTAGGGTGGTCTTTGCACCCTCTAAGTTAATCTTTTTTAGCAGTGTGTTATCATATAGGCTAGAAAGAAAATACAGAAAGCAAACTGGGCGATCCAGTCTCCAACTTTAATCATCTCTTCTCCAAAGCCAAGGTAATCCAAGCCTTCTGCCCACATAAGCATTGCATCCCTTCCTGCCTTGCCTCTTCCCATGACCTTGTTTTCCTTTTGATGTTCGTTTTGAGGGTGGAAAGTAGAAAAAAGCATTCTCTTATTGCTGTTCTCAGAGTCAGTGGTCTTTCTGGACCTTTCAGTTGTCAGGCAAGGAAAACCACATAGTCAGGGACCAGAAAAAAAAAAAAGTATTGCTTTACTCAAATTTAGGAGCACAAGTAACCACTACCAATCCATTCAGTTCAATTTAATAATATTATTTGATTGTCTATATTTGCTCAATATTCAAGTTGTCAGTAAAAAAGGGCTACAGAGCAAGCTTAAAACATGGTTCAAGATCTTAGATTTCTTACATCTCAGCTGGAAAGACAGGCCATAGACTCCTGAAGCAGGTTACAATTTCGACAGCAATGTCATGAGTGGTACGGACAATCTGTTGTCTGTAGGATCTTGGTAAAAGATTCATGAGAAGTGAGTCAGGAGAGCTTCATAGAGGGGAAAGAATTGGGCCAATGCTCTTTTAATTACCTGCTGCCAGGATTCTCAATTAGCGATCCATTTCATATCTTACAGAAATATCTTTTGAAGATTTCCATATTATCTGATTACAAGTTCCTTTCCTGACTCCTTGTCCGCATTAGAAATGTCACTCATGAGACCAGTCTGACAACAGAGACTTCCTTTTGACCAGCAGTAGGTGAAATACGTGGAAAGTGCCAGTAGCCTGAGTGTGGAAGGCTTTGAATGCCAGCTCAAGGAGCTCAAACTACAGGTCAAAGAGAGCCACTGACAATTTTAGGAAGGGCAATGAAATCTTGAAAACCATGATTTCCAGTGGCAATGGTAGGAGTACTCAGTGTGGTTTAGCATGGAAGAAACTATGTGGGAGCTTGCTGATAATAATTCAGAGGGATAATAGAAACTAGTTCCTAGATAATGGCAATGGGAACTAAAAGAATTAGATTTACCAAAAGACAGAGGGAAGACATTATAGACAGGATTGAGTGGCCTGACATGAGGTGGGAGGAGGTCATTCAACTTAGTCATTCGACAGTTCACTTAGTCATTCAACAGGTATTTACAGTGTGCCTCCCATGTTCCAGTCCCTGTGCTAGGCACTGGAATATAGCAGATAACAGAAAGTTCTTGCCTTCATGGAGCTTATATTCTAATAGTAGAAACAGATAATACATAAAAAAATAAATGTATATCAGATGATGATAAAATAAAACAAAGTAAAGAGGATGGGGGTACAAGGGATCTCGCTCTTTTATATAGGGTGGTCAGAGACAGTCTCACTGATAAACTGGCATTTGAACTGATTCTTGGAGGAAATGAGGGATTTGCTGTTTAGCTCCTTAAGGAAGGTATTTCAGTATGAGATAATAGTGAATGTCTAAGGCCACTCAATCCTGTCTATGTCTTGGGAATGCACTTATCTGATAAGAGAAAGAGTAAGGAGGCCTTGTGCAGAGTAGGCAAGAGAAAGAGTGGTGGGAGATGTGGTCAGGGCAGGGAGCAGGTCTCATCAGGAAAAGCCTTGGAGGCTATTGGAGAATTGGAAAGGCATGATACAGTCTGACTCCTGTTTAAATAGGATTATTCTGACTTATGTGTGAAGAGACAACTTTAGGAGGAGCAAGGTGGAAGCAGCAAGGGAAGACCAATTAAGGGAGCTTCTGTAAATAATTAGAGCAGGAGATGATAGTGGATTGAAGCAGGGTGGAGCTGTGGAGATGGTGAGAAGTGGTCAAATTCTGGGATATATTTTGAAGATGGAGTCAATAATATTTGCTGCTTGATTGATATGGTGTGTGAAAAAAATAGCAGTCAACTACTGGGCCACTAAAAAGCATGATTTAGAGCAGCAACTTCTCATTCTATGTAGAAGAGGCCAATGGTACTCATCATCTTTCCATGCTAGTCAGCAATGGGGAGAAACTCACCCCCAACCTCCCTTCTCTAGCCCCTCTCTATTTTGCTCTGTTATCCTCAGTGCAAATTCCACTGGCATTCTGTCACCTGACCATTCTGGTACATAGATTCCCAACCCCTCCTAGAATATGTCATGATAGAGTGATCCCAAGTGAGACCAGAGGCTTATCCCTTCAGAATGCCCACCACTGCTCTGATCCCGAGCCCCGACTCTTAAGCTATTTCTTTTGTTTGTCCTCATACCTTAATCAGCCTTTTTTTTCTCTTTTGTGCTGGAGTCTCACTCTGTGGCCCAGGCTGGAGTACAGTGACACGATCTCAGCTCACTGCAACCTCCACTTTCCAGGTTCAAGCTACTCTCCTGCCTCAGCCTCTTGAGTAGCTGAGACTACAAGTGTCTGCCACCAAGCCTGGCTAATTTTTTGTATTTTTAGTAGAGATGGGATTTCACCATATTGGCCAATCTGGTCTCAAACTCCTGACCTTGTGATCCACCCTCCTTGGCCTCCCAAAGGGCTGAGATTACAGGCATGAGCCACCACACCCAGCCCCTAATCAGGTTTTAAGCCCCCTATTATATGATACAAAAGCATCCTTCTGAAATCTTAAAGTATAAGTTATATGATCTGTAATTATTATACCATCCAGTCCTCAAAAAACTGTATTTTTCTTAAATAGTAAAATCAGCTCCACTAGCATTTATGGAGTAGTTACTAATGCAGCAATACTATTCTGAGAGGGAGGAACACATAGGTAGACATGAGAAGCCTTTGAGCTTACAGTGAGAAATAACGTGGCGCAGTGGTGAGAATGTACACACAAATATAGTCTCTCTAAATACAGGGATATAAAAATGCTATTTTTTAAACTGCCATTTACACATCACATTGTATTCTAGTTGCTTAATAGGTAAAAATACTTAAATTTTTTTCCTAATATCCCAAAGTAGAAAGTGATGAACATATTTAATTCTCTCTCTTTTCATTTTAATTGATTTCTTAGACAATTCAGATACTGTGGGGGAACTTAGGGGAATAAGCTTGAAAACCAAAGTACTTAAGTAAAATTTATTGAGTGCTCACTATGTGCTAACTACTAGCATGGCAGATTCTGGGGATAAAACAGTGAGCAAAATCAGCAGTGATCTTGCACTGATGGAGTTTACAGTGCAATGGAACAAACTGGTAATAATCAGACCAGTCAGTGATGAATTTTCACAGGAATAAGCGCTCTACAGAAGAGCCAGGGTGCTGAGTGCACAGCACAGAGGGCACAATGTGGACCTGGCCTATGAGCAGGCAATGGACCGGGTGTCCAGGAGGGCTTCCATGATCAAGGACACACAGCTAAAGGAAAAATCTGAGGCACACAGAGAGTACTCCAGGCAGAGAGAGATAGGGGCAAATTCCTTGTGACTAGAGGGTGCAGGACATTTCCAAGGAACTGAGAGGAAGTGGGAACCAAAGGGCAAGGGACAGCTTGATGAGAAATGAGGCAAAAGAAGCAGGGAGGGACCAGACCAAGCAGGACCTTGTGGGTTGTGTTAATGATAGATCTTCAACCTCAAGACAATAAGCAGCCACTAAGGAGTTCTGTCTGCGTTGCTAATTAAATTCTAAGACCACTTATGCAGAGCATCTGGCGTAGGCCCAGCTCCGTAGCAATAAGCAGTGAATGCTGATTCCCTCCCAAAGGCATCCTATAGCATTTACTGCTTTATCCAAATAGTCTACCAATTAACAATCAAAATGAGTATCTCTTGCATTTTCACATCAGTATCGTTGGGAAGTGAATTAGTATGTTTGAGTCTTAATGGAACGTCCATTTTCTCTCAATATACAAATACAATCAGCCTTTGATATCCAAAGGTTCTACCTCTGAAACCAAATACAGATCAAAATGCATAATTCAACGGATGTGAAACCTGTGGATAGAGAGCTGATGTTTTGTATATATGGGTTCCAAAGAGCCAACTGCAGGACTTGAGTCTGTGCAACTTTTGATATTTGTGGGGGTCTGAGAACCAGTTCCCCATAGATACCAATGCACAACTATGTATACACAAAGCAATTGTAGTTTTATTCCCTAAAATGAACATTCTGGAAATGAAATTAAGAAAATAATTTCATTTATAACAGCATGAAAAAGAAAAAAATAATACTAATAAGTCCAAGAAATGAAGCACAAGATATATTCTGAAAACAATAAGATTATTGGAAGAAATTTAAGAGAACCTAAACAAATGGAAGTACACCACATGTTCTTTAATACGGGAAGAACTTAGTATTATCAAGTTGACAATACTTAAAATTCATTGAAAACCTTAATATAATCAAGATGGCAGTATTCCCTAAGTTGATCTACAGATTCAATTCAATTTCTATCACAATTCAAGTTGCTTTGGTTCCCAGAAACCAACAAGCTGACTCTAAAATTCATATGGAAATAGAAAGGATTCAGAATAACCAAAGCCATTTTGTAAAAAGAAGAGCAAAGTGGAGTACTCCCACTTCTAGATTTAAAATTTTACTACAAATCAACAGTAATGAAGATTCTATGTACTGGCATGGAATAGACATATAGGTCAATGGACCAGAACTGAGAATCCAGATGTCAATTGATTTTTGACAAGGGTGCCAAGAAAATTTAATGGGAGAAAGAGTCTTTTTTATTTTTTTAATCAACAAAAATTTATTTCGTTAAGCATGAAGTTACATTCACATTTGTCTACAACCACAGTAAGTAAGGAAACAAATACTATCAGCTTTCTTGCTGTAGTACTGGATATTCAGTGGCAGGCTCACTTAAAGGCAGAGTCAACCCTGACGGGGACTCGAGATCAGTCACAACTACTTGGGAGGAGAACACAAAGACCACCAGCTTTCTTGCCCTGTGCTGGATGTTCAGTGGCAGGCTCACTTGAAAATGGAATCAACCCTGACGGAGACTGGAGATCAGTCACAAGTACTTGTGAGAAGAACACAAAGACTGCCAGCTTTCTTGTGGTGGTGCCGGATGTCCAGTGGCAGGCTCAATTGCAGGCAGAGTCAACCCTAATGGGGACTCGAGATCAGTCACAAGTACTTAGAGGGAGAACACAAAGACCACCAGCTTTCTTGTTGTGGTGCCAGATGTTCAGTGGCAGGCTCACTTGAAGGTGGAGTTAACCCCAATGGGGACTTGAAATCAGTCACAACTACTTGGGAGGAGAACACAAAGACCGCCAGCTTTCTTGCTGTGGTGCCAGATGTTCAGTGGCAGGCTCACTTGAAGACCGAGTCAACCCTGATGGGGTCTCAAGATCAGTCACAACTACTTGGGAGGAGAACACTAAGACCACCGGTTTTGTTGTGATGTCAGATGTTCAGTGGCAGGCTCACTCTAAGTTGGAATCAATCTTGATGGAGACTCAAGGTCAGTAATAACTACTTGGGAGGAGAACACAAAAACTGCCAGCTTTCTTGCCCTGGTGCCAGATGTTCAGTGGCAGGCTGATTTGAATGTGGAATCAACCCTACGGGGACTCGAGATCAGTCACAACTACACGGGAGGAGAACACAAAGACCACCAGCTCTATTGCTGTGGTGCGGGATGTTCAGTGGCAAGCTCACTTAAGGAACAGTCAACCATGACAGGGACTTGAGATCAGTCACAAGTCCTTGCAAGGAGAACATCAAGACCACCAGCTTTCTTGCCGTGGTGCCGGATGTTCAGTGGCAGTCTCACCTGAAAACAGAATCAACCCTGATGGGAACTAGAGATCAGTCACAACTACTTGGCAGGAGAACACAAAGATGCCAGCTTTCTTGCTGTGGTGCCAGATGTTCAGTGGCAGGCTCACTTGAAGGCAGAGTCAATCCTGATGGGGACTCGTGATCAGTCACAACTACTTGGGAAGAGAATACAAAGACCACCAGCTTTATTGCTGTGGTGCTGGATGTTCCATGTCAGGTTCACTTGAAGACAGAGTCCACCATGACAGGGACTTGAGATCAGTCACAAGTACTTGGGAGAGAACACATGGACCGCCATCTTTCTTGCTGTGGTGCCAGATGTTCAGTGGCAGGCTCACTTGAAGGCAGAGTCAATCCTGATGGGGACTCGTGATCAGTCACAACTACTTGGGAAGAGAATACAAAGACCACCAGCTTTATTGCTGTGGTGCTGGATGTTCCATGTCAGGTTCACTTGAAGACAGAGTCCACCATGACAGGGACTTGAGATCAGTCACAAGTACTTGGGAGAGAACACATGGACCGCCATCTTTCTTGCTGTGGTGCCAGATGTTCAGTGGCAGGCTCACTTGAAGGCAGAGTCAACCCTGATGGGGACTAAAGATCAGTCACGTCTACTTGGGACGAGAACACAAAGACTGCCAGCTTTCTTGCTGTGTTGTGGGATGATCAGTGGCAGGCTCACTTGAAGGCAGTCAGTCCTGATGGGAACTTGAGATCAGTCACAACTACTTGGGAGGAGAACACTAAGTCTGCCAGCTTTGTTGTTGTGATGTCAGATGTTCAGTGGCAGGCTCACTCTAAGTTGGAATCAATCTTGATGGAGACTCAAGGTCAATAACAACTACTTTGGAGAACACAAGGACTGCCAGCTGTCCAAGTTGTTTTGGATGTTCAATAGCAGGCTTCTCAGAAGGCAGAAGCATCTTGAAGGGAACTCGAGATCAATCAGAATTATTTTTGTTCAGTAGCAGGGTCATTAGAAGATGGAATAAACCCTGAAAGGAACTCGCTTTTACCTTCAATATTTGGGGGTTGGGGGGAAAATCCAGGTCTTCGTGGAAGATAAGGAGGAAAACCCCTGGGTGGATAGGCACTCCTCATTGCAAATGGAGCATATGGTGGACCTGGGAAGTCGCTTGGTGGAAAATCATGTGGAGAAACTCCAAACAGGGTTCCTGGAGGAGGTTGGGGGAAAGGAGTTCCTCTTCTCATATCAGTAACATATGTGTAATACTCTCTGCCAAATCCTGTGTTTGGAACATCAACTGCAGAAGGATCTTTGTGTAAAAATTTGAGTTTAATCTCTGTGTCAGTTAATTTGTGTCTGTATTTAGCATTTTCTTTCCTTAAGCCATTGAGGTTTCTTTCAGCAGTCCAAGCTGCCAAACAATTGTCATCTGCTTTTTTTTTTAAGGAGTAAAATCTGCTCTTGATAAGAAAGAATCATTCTTTCCAATTCTTCTTCAAGATATTTGACTTGCTTTCTATACTTTGCCAGCTGGTCAGTGGTATAGTTGACCTTTTTGTCTTGTTCAGAGAGTTTCTCTTGTCTCTCTAACTGGTAATTTTCCTCTACAGTTAGTGTTTTGTAAAGTCTCATTGTAGTTTCTTGATGTAATTCAGTCATTACTTCAAGTTTCTGTTGAAGCTTCTGATTCTTACTTTCAAAATGTGTTTTCTAACTGCAAAGATGCTTGTTCAGACTAAAGATGTTTAATATGCCCCATAAGCTCCTTCTTTGTTTTATCAATTTCGGACAACTGAATATAAATTTAGTTTCTTTCTCCTTTTAAAATTTTTAAAGAAGCATTGAACTTAGCAGCATGAATCAGTTTCTTCAAAGCTCCTTTTGGAGGATCAGCTAAATAAGTGCTATTTTCTGATTCACTGGTCATTTCTACTTTCAAGTTATTATCATCCATTATGTCTTCTCCAAGCATAGCAGCCCAGTCTTTCGTCTTCAGCAAGTGTTTAGTCAGAGTCTTGATGTGCTCCTCTTTGTCATTTAGAACTTGTTCTGTGTGTACTTTGGAGTCTTCACATGTTATTTTCTGTTTATTAAGTTCGCTCACTTGTTCTTTCCATACTTCAGCTTCCTACAAAAGATGTTTCTGGCTTTGCTGAAGTTGAGGATTTTCATTCAAAGCATCTTTTATCACTATCTTCAGTTGTTTGCCATTCATTTGAAATATCTTGAAGGGCATTTTGGCTTCAGCTATTTGTGATTTAGGGATTTTGACTGATCTTCTGGAGACTGTATCATTTTTGAAATATCTGCCATCAACTCATCGTGTATAGAATGTTTATATTTCTCTTCTTTTAACTCCTTTGTGAGGTACAGTATTTCATCTTCAATTTCAGAAATGGACCTGTTCAGCTTTTCACGGGTTGCCTCCAAACTTTGTGCTTCTGCTGCCTCCTTCTCAAAGTTGACATCCTTTAAAGATGACTCTATTTCATAGCCTTCATAGCTTTTTTATACAAAACTAAATTTTTCAAGTAGTTTACATTTTTCTTTAATTTGTTCATAAAGCACTACAGCAAACCTTTTCTGTCTTCCCACATATAGCCAACTCCTAACTGATGTAAAACTTCTCCACAAAAAAAGGGGAATAGCGAAAAATCCAGTAGCACCTGCCCATATCACTAATTCCCATGGAAAACCATTAGAATTTGATACCATACTTTCCAGCAGTGCTGCCACAATCCTGTGTAGCTTCTCCATGACCAGCCCCAAGTAGGGCTGAGGAGTAGCTCCGGGCTCCTACATACGGCCAAGGCTGTTCTGGTTGTCGCCGCAGTAACCCCAGCCTGTTGGGGTCACAGTAGGCACCTGGAATACTAGCCTTCAGTCTGGAACTGGATTTGACCACTGTGGAACTGGCTGCGCGGGGAGCTGTGGACATGGGGCGGGGGGCGGTAGAGGGCACTAGAGAACAGGTAGCCTTCAGTCTGGAACCCGAATCCACACGTGGCCACTGGAGCAGACCACTGTGGAGCCAGCTGCGGGGGGAGCTGGGGGATGTGGACACCCACAGGCCTCACAGGCCCACGCTGCCCACCCCGACACCCTTGTTACACTGTAGATCTTGAGGCGGTGCAGGTCTGGGCCTGACCCCCATTTAACTGTTTTTTTTATTGGTAGTATCATAGTGTATTAATTACTTTAGCTTTTTAGTAATAAAATTATTTGTCAAGGAGAGACTGCAAATTTATATTTCTTCAAAATTACCTTGGCCATTATTGACATTTTTCTCTTCTATGTGAATTCTACTATCAACATGTGAAGTTTCATTAAAAAAATCATTTTGGCTATTTTCTGTTTGTTTTTAGAAACAGGGTCTCACTCTGTCACCCAGGCTAGAGTGCGGTGGTGCATAGCTCACTACAGACTCAAAATGCTGGACTCAAGAGCTCCTCCTACCTCAGCCTTCCAAATAGCTAGGACTACAGGTGTGTGCCACCACACTGAGACATTTTGGCATTTTGAATTGCATTATATTTACAGATGATTTAAGATAAATTTCTATAGCTATGGAAATAGACTTTTTGCATCATGAAAGTAACATTTTCCCCCTTTAAGATTACCTTTTGTGTCCTTCACAAACATTTTGTAATTTTCTATGTTAATGTTTTGTACATACTTTGTTTTTATTACTAGTTTAAGAATAGCTTTTTTTTAATCTTTTTTTTTTTTTTTGGGGGGGGACAGAGTCTCACTTTGTCACCCAGGCTGAAGTATGGTGGTGCAGTCTTGGCTCACTGCAACCTCTGGCTCCCAGGTTTAACTGATTCTCATGTCTCAGCCTCCTGAGTAGCTGGGATTACAGGCATGCACCAACATGCCTGTCTAATTTGTGTAGTTTTAGTAAAGATAGGGTTTTGCCATTATGGCCAGGCTGGTCTTGAACTCCTGGTCTCAAGTGATCCGCTCACCTCAGCACCCCAGAGTGCCAGAATTACAGGCATGAGCCACCGCTCCCAGCCTAATCACGTTTCTTAATTGGTCACTGAATGCAGGAACGCCTTTTGAATTTATATTAAGCAATGTTTGCTTTTTAAAAAATCTCTATGCTATGTTTTAAAACAAAACATCAGAATGCATACTACAAAATAAGCATATTGTTTGCTGAAACTAAAACAAAGTTACAATGTAAAATGTAAAATTCATTAATTTGAATTTCAGGCATTTGAAGCCACTATTCTAAGTTTGAAACTGTTCCATTTATGTTCTTTTTATTAGTGAGACCATATAGATATACCATTACTGCTTTTATATTTCTAAAACAATCATCATTTCCCTCCATCTTTAATAATTTAGTCAGTTATAGAATTATATATTACGCTAGTAGTCTGAAGATTTTACTCTTGTTGCTGATGAGAAGTTTGATTAGATACCATTGTCTTCCCTCTGTAGATAGTGTCTCCTACTTCTGGTAGTATCTTAAGGTTTTCCCATTTTCATGATGCTCTGCAGTTTTACTTTGGTAGCTGACTTAATTTTATTATTATCAACACTTACAGCTAATTTCCCATCTAGAGACATTTCTTTCTTAATTTCTAGTAAACTCTGTGTCATTATCACTTTGAGTGTTACTATTCTACTGTCTTTCTCTGCTTGGCTATTTGTCAACATTTATTAGCTAAAATCCTGTTAAGTCTATTAGTTTATCTTCCAAGTTTCATAAGTGTTCTCATGTTTTTTATATCTTACTGTCGCTAACTTATTAATTTCTTATTAATGAATTAGCATCATATTTATGCATTCTCACTTTCATTAGTCTAATATTTTTATTTTATCAATTGAGATTTCTTACTTTTATTTATATTGACCATATTTGTCATTTCTAAGATATTTAATTGTTTTAATTTTAATTTTTTTCTCTTACATATGTAATTTTGTCTTCTTGAATGTTCGTATTTCTTGTTCTTTTTTTTTTTTTGAGACGGAGTTTTTCTCTTGTTACTCAGGCTGGAGTGCAATGGTGCGATCTCAGCTCACCGCAACCTCCGCCTCCTGGGTTCAGGCAATTCTCCTGCCTCAGCCTCCTGAGTAGCTGGGATTAGAGGCACGCGCCACCATGCCCAGCTAATTTTTTTGTATTTTTAGTAGAGACAAGGTTTCATCATGTTGACCAGGATGGTCTCGATCTCTTGACCTAGTGATCCACCTGCCTTGGCCTCCCAGAGTGCTGGGATTACAGGCGTGAGCCACCACGCCTGGCGAATGTTCGTATTTCTTGTTCTTTTCAAATTTTTGCCCCCTTTGGCTCTTAGACAAACCCCAAGTAAATATTGTTCAGAGTCTTCTTTCATTTTCATTCATCTTCTGCTTGGTGGGGATTTTTAAGTTGCCTTTCTAAAGAATCCATGTGTTGTAGAAATTGAATTTTCACATTTTAAGGGGTTATTTTTTAATCTCTTTTTTAGTACTCACTTCTCTCTGCTGGATAAGACTCTTTCTCTCCTTAAATTATCTTGGCACCCTTTTTAAACAAGTTGTGCTAGAAAATTGGATATCTATGTTTAAAAATTAATTTGGACCCCTACTTTATACTGTATTAAAAAATTAACTCAAAATGGATCAAAGACCTAAACGCAAGAGATAAAACTATAAAACTCCTAGAAGAAAGCATAGGCATAAATCTTAATAACCTTTCTTGACATTTGCTAAGAGAGTAGATTGTAAGTGTTCTTACCACAAAAAAGGATAATTATGTGAGGACAGGAATACATTAAGTAGTGCCTGTAGTATACTTTCAGTTTACTGTGTATATGTATATCAGAACATCATGTCACACACCTTAAATATATGCAATTTTAATAAAAAATAAAAATTTTAAAGAAAAATACAAAATGAAGATTTCTGATGGTAAATGTAGTGCCTGCTGTCTATAAAAATAGACATTTTTCAAGATAAGACATACAAACAGCCAATGGGTATATGAAAGGGTGCTCAATATCACTAATCATCAGGAAAATGGAGATCAAAATCACAATGAGATATCACTTGTTAGGATGGTTATTATCAAGAAAAAAGCCAAATGATAACAAGTTGTATTAGTCCATTTTCACACTGCTGATAAAGACATACCTGAGACTGGGTAATTTACAAAAGAAAGAGGTTTAATGGACTCACAGTTTTCTTCATTGCTGGGGAGGCCTCACAATCATGGCAGAAGGTGAAAGACACATCTCATATGGCAGCAGACAAGAGAAGAGAGAGCTTGTGCAGGGAAACTCGCTTTTGTAAAACCATCAAATTCATGAGACTTATTCACCTTCATGAGAACAGTGTGGGAAACCCTGCCCCCATGATTCAGTTATCTCCCACTGGGTCCCTCCCACCATACATGGGAATTATGGGAGCTACAGGATGAGATTTGGATGGGGACACAGAGCCAAACCATATCACAGGTGTTGGCGAGAACGTTGAGAAATTGAAACCATTTTTACTGTGTTGTGGGAATGTAGAGAATGGTGCAGCCACTATGGAAAACAGTATAGAAGCTCCTCCAAAAATTAAAAATAGAACTACCTTGTGATCTAGCAATCCTACTTCTGGGTGTATACATCCAAGAGAATTGAAATCAGGATCTTGAAGCACTATCTGCATTCATTCCCATGTTCACCATAGCATTATTTGTAATAGCCAAGATATGGAAACAAACTAAATGTCTGTCAACAGATGAATGGATAAAGGAAGTGGGGGCATATACATACCATGGAATATTATTCCACCTAAAAAATGAAGGAAATCCTTCCATTTGCAGTCACATGAGTGCACACAGAGGACATTAAGGTCAGTGAAATAAGACAGTCACAGAAGGACAGACACTAGGTAATTCCACTTATATGAGATATTTAAAATAAGCACCCAGAAGAGGAAAATAGAATTGTGATTACCAGGGTCTTGAATGAGTTGAAAATGGGCAATTGTTGCTCACTGGGTATAAAGTTTCAGTCATGCAAGATGAAAAAGTTCTAGAGATCTGCTGTACAACATAGTACCTACAGTTAAAATATGGCATTGTATACTTAAAAACATGTTAGGAAGATAGATCTCTTGTTGTCTTCTTACTATACACAAAAATAACAATAAACAAAGACCACGCACATAAAAGAATACAAGAAAATTTTTGAAAGTTATGAATATGTTTAGTACCTTGATTGTACTAAATGGTATCCCATGTGTATGCATGTTCAAACTCAACAAAATATGTATTAAGTATGTGCAGTTTTGTGTTTATCAACTATACCTCAATGAAGCTACAAAATATCCTATGACCTTGGATTAGACAATGGTTTCTTAGATATGACAGCTAAAACACAATCAGCCAAAGGAAAAAATGCATAATAAAACTTCATCAAAATTATAAAACTTGTGTGCTTCAAAGAACATTATTGAGAAAGTGAAAATGAAAACCATATAATGGAATAAGATAATTGCTAATTATATATCTGACAAAGGTCTAGTATCTAGTATATATAAAGAATTCTTACAACTCAACAATAAAAAGATAAGTAGCCCAACTGAAACCTGGGCAAAGGATTTAAATAGACATTTCTCCAAAAAAGATAAATAAATGGTTAATGAGCACGAGAAAAGATGCCCAATATCCTTAGCAATTAAATAAATTCAAATTAAAACAATGAGATACCATTTTATACGCACTAGGATCACTGTAACTGAAAATACAGGTAATAACAAATATTGGTGAGAATGTGGAGAAATTGGAACTCTCATACATTGCTAGTGCAACTGTAATTGATTTGGAAAATAACTTGACAGTTCCTCAGAAAGTCCAACATAGAGTTACCATATGACTTAGCAATTTCACTTCTAGGTATATACCCAAGAGAAATAAAAACATATGTTCTTACAAAACTTGTACACAAATGTTCGTAGCAGTATTATTAATAATGGCCCCAGAGTGAAGACAACCGAAATGTCCATCAACTGATGAATGAATTAACGTGTTAGTATATCCATTCAATGGCATTATCCAGTCATTGAAAAAGAATCAAGTACTGATACATGGATGAACCTTGAAGATATTATACTAGGTGAAAGAAGCTGGGCACAAAAGGTCATCTACTGTAGGATTCCATTTATATGAAATGTCTAGAATAGGCAAATTCATGCAGAGAAAAATAGATGAATAGTTGCCAGGTGTCAGGAAAGTGGAGAATGGGGAATGGCTACTAACGTGCATGGCTTTTCATTTAGGGGTGACAGAAGTGTTCTGCAATTAGATAGTGATAATTGTCGCATGACTTCGTGAATATACTTAAAAACCAGTGAATTGTACAATTTAAGGAATGGATTTTATGGTTTGTTAACTAAATCTCAACTTAAAACAGTTTAAATATTAATTCGCAGATGTAAAAGGCATTTGATATATATATATATATAATAGTTTTTCCTTTTCTTCTTCCCCTATTCCCAGATCCTAAGAAAACACTGATGTCCTATGTCACCATGTTTATCCTGTGGCTTCTTGTATTGCCTGGCTCACCTCCAGACACTCAAAGTTGAAAAACATGGGCCTAGGAAGCTGGAAAGGGAATCCAAGAGCCAGAGGTTCTCAGGTCCCTTAGATGATGGCTGCAGGAAGCACTTTCTACTTTTTATATTTTTTGTGGGAAAGGAAATATATTTCAGATTAGGCTACACATTTGGTTGGAAAAGCCTTTAAAATTCTTCACCTTTTTTTTTGCTCTCATTTCATATTCATGAAACCACTTTCCCAAGGATTATAACAGCAAGAAGGGAGCATTTCCCCCCAATATCGAAGAGTTATTGCCATTGAAAAATCATATCCACTTCCTATCTATCTATCGATTCATCTATGACTATATTCATTTATTTGGTCCCCAGTAACTTGATGAACTTGAATCACTCTCCCTGAGTCTGAGTCTGGGAGACTGAGAAAACCAAGAACCAAGACTCTGAATTAAGGTAAATTCACCTCCATCAGGGATGCCAAGTAGATTTTAATCTATATGCTAACTTCAATACATTAACAGTTGAGAAAAGGTTCTGTGCTGAGCAAGATCCTAGGGACATATCTGCGACTAGTTTGACAGAATGATGTGCTTGATTAGTAATGACTGCTTGAACTCATGCAGGAAATTCAGGGTCTGTGTACTGCAGATATGCCACCCTGACTTAGCGAATGCTCCCTCAGGGGCCTCTAGCCAGAAAACTTCCTGGTAATATCACTCAAACCTTGAAATACTGCATTCGGCCCAATATCAAGTTGTATTATATGTGTATGTTTCACCTTCAGCAACCTGCAGCTTAATTTAAAGCAAATCAAACCAAATGCCTACTCTGTTGTAATGATTATAACCTGTCCCATCCATTATTCTATCAATGACAAAGGAAATGACTTACTGGAGAATACTAATTTAGTTTGCTGTCTTATAGGATAAGTCAGCCACCCCATACATTAGATCAGATATGTTCAGGGTGCTATGGCTGTAGACACACCCCATTCATTAGAAAACTTAGAAATAATTTCCTATCTTAAAATTATTATTGCCATCAAATTCCCCCTTCATATTTCACTTCCCAAAGTGGTGATGACTAATTTCTCATACTTGTAATTATTTCCATTCTTTCTCAGTCAGCACAGAGGATTCGTGCGTGTATGTGTGTGTGTGAAGGAAGATGGGTGGGGACAGTAGAATGGGATGATTCCAATGTTTACTTTGCATTTTCAAGTCAGAGATGGAAGGTACCAAATGGGGACTCATTATTAAGCTAAGGCTCCCACTGGCAAAAACATGTGGATTTAATGCCTTCTTCACTCTGATCATGAGTACGCAGGCTTTAGTAGGGTGGTTCTGGACTTTCTTCAAGTTTCTGAATTTGGTTAACAAGTCAGTAGCCTAGCACAGACTGCTGTTTCTGGGTGGGTTCTTTCCAGTGAAGCACAGGAAGAGGAGAGAATTCAAATTTCTGGGTCAGGGCCCAGTTTAGGGTCACATATGATGTTGAGGTGAACTGTCATCTTCGCCTCCTCTAATTTCTGACCTCCTCTGTGTCACTTTGGCTTTCATGGTTTTGAAGAGTGCTGGCTAGTTACTTTGTAGAATGTTCCTCAGTTTTGGTTTGTTTGGTTTCCTCATGATTGGATTCAGTTTAAGCAATTTTGGCAAGAACATCATAGAAGCAATGTCATATTTTTCTTAGTGTTTTATATCAGGAGGCACTTGCTGTTGATTTGTCCCATTACCGATGGTGATAATTTTGATTACTCAGTGAGGATGGGTGTCTCCCGAGTTTATCTACTGTACAGTTGCTACCTTCCCCTTTGCACTGTAATAAGTGTCTTGTGAAGGTATTATGTCAATATCCTATTTCTCCTCATTCTTTGCTTACTAATCTTTAGCATGCTTTTTAACTGAAACAATTCTAGTAGAAGATTTTACCAAGAGAGTGTATGGGCAGATTTGCCTTTTAGAAAGATTACTCTGAAATGTTTGGATGTGAGAGAGATGTGAGAAGAGGGAAATAGTTACTACGGGAACAGGGAAAAAGTTACTACAATAGTTCATTTAAGAAAGGGGTCCTGATCTAAGGCAGTGAAAGGAGGAGGAGTACAGAAGAAAGATGGGAGAGCCATTTAGGCTATATTTGGAATCAGAATAAGCAGGGTTTATATTTTGTGCTATAGATTTAAATGCTGGAAAAATTCTTAAATAGGAAAAAACTTACATTTTTTTTTCTTTTTCTTTTTTTAATTGCATTTTAGGTTTTGGGGTATATGTGAAGAACATGCAAGATTGTTGCATAGGTACACACATGGCAGTGTGATAAAACTTACATTTTTTTATAGATTACCAGGTATCTATATAACCTCTGGATTGCTCTTCTCTTTTTTTGAGATGGAGTTTTGCTCTTGTCACCCATATTGGAGTGCAATGGTGCAATCTTAGCTCACTGCAACCTTCCCAGGTTCAAGTGATTCTCCTGCCTTAGCCTCCCAAGTAGCTGGGATTATTGCATGTGCCACCATGCCTGACTAATTTTTGTATATTTAGTAGAGATGGAGTTTCACCATGTTGGCCAGGCTAGTCTTGAACTCCTGGCCTCAGGTGATCTACCCACCTCGGCCTCCCAAAGTGCTGAGATTACAGGTGTGAGCCACTGTGCCTGGCCCCAGGTTGCTCTTCTAAGAATACCTGACTTTATTAAACATATCGTAGGTTTCATTAAATGATGTTTCACAAGCTGTTGCTTCTCTTGGACAAATTCCTGTTGTTCAGCTGATAGCTATTTCTAATCTCCAATGTGGATGTGTCATCATTTGGTTATAGGATGTGAGCAAATGAGATGATGCTCTGCCTAGCCCATAGGCTGCTTCCATTAGCCCTTTCCCTAAATTTTCGCCACTTTATGGCTTAGCTAGTATCCTCTCTTGCATTCAGAATGCCTGCTCTAATACAAAATCTGGATCTGTAGACCACATTCTTATGATTTGACAGTATCAGGGAAGCATTTATTATTGACTTTTCCAGAGAAAGAGAGCAAATAAGGAAGCCAGCAAAAAGAGAGAGGGGAAAGGGAAGTGGCTCAGTTCTTACTTTAAGAAACAAAATGGAGGAGATGTTTGTTTATTTAAGGGTGGTGAACTTTTGTAGTATAGCTCTGCGAGGAAGTTGGGAAGAGCCTTTCAGTTTTTCATTACTGGGAGTTTAATTTGGTTTGTAAAATTACTTGAAGATAACTTTGAAATTGGTTTAAGAACTTAGGGTTGTTCCTGACCCCAGGTCAATGGTCTACTTGACCTAGGCAAGAGAAGAAGGAGTTAAGGACAGGGAGTTGAGCTTTTTGCTCCAAAAGCTACAGAGGGTATACCCCTCTTACATTCTGGAGCCTTACTAGGTTTCTGAAAATGCCCTTGTGGGTCATGAAACAATAGCCCTTTGAATGTATTTCTGCCGCTGCTGATGTGAGCGGATTAAATTGGCAGGCAGATGATGGAGGGAATGGTTACATGTCCCAGGCGGGAGGTCATGACAGTTGGATACATGGTTGACAGAGGAATTTCAACACATATTCAAATCAGCTCCTAAGATAGATTGTCTGAGTTCCCTGGGCCTGCCTCATTCCCTTCTCAAATGCATTTGACTCCTTCTGGCCCATAATACTTACGCTTCGAAAGTTTGGCTTGGCATCCACAGATCAACTCAGGGTGAGGTGGGGTTACTGATGGGCAGTGATGCCCTCTTTGGGAGATACCACAGCATAGGAAATGAACATCAGACCAAGAATCAGGTAACCTGGGTAGGGACCCAGGGCTCCAGATGGTTTCTTTCTTTATTTTTCTTATTGGTTAAATTCCCTACCACGGTTTTGACATTCTCTTCTGGATGCTGTCTATGGTCCAGAGAACAGCTAAGGAAGGCAAATCTGAATTAAAATCTGGTTCTTGAGAAAGAACTGAAGTTTTCAGCTTTTGCAAAATTATAGAGTACAGACTAGGAGAAAAAGGACAGGCAGAGGAGCTCTCTTTTCTAGTTGCATTCTAGAAACAGTGCTGATGAGTCCAAAAATATATGGATAAAATCTTGTTTTTTCTTACTTTGAAAAAAATGCTTCTAACTTTCTGTATACTTGCCTAAGAAAATATTTCTCAGCTCCTCTGGAATATTTAGGTTAACTAAAAATTATAAAAACATACCACAGACCTAGTGCACTCTTCATGCCCAGGATTTACCCAAAAGGTCCACTTGCTCTGGCTTGAACACCCTGACCCCATCTTCTCAACTTGCTGGTTTCAACTCTAAATATTTGGCTGCAAAACCTAATGCCAGGAGGAATGCGGAACTGACGAGTCCGCCCCATCTACAAGCTAGAAGAACATCTTGATTAAATCAGTGTCAAGGCGGGTAGAGAGAAAGGCACAGTGACACAAAGGGTGTTTTGAGGAGCTCTGTAGCGCCTGTGGAGAATGAATGTTCTCGTTAAATATGGCTGTGACCTGCAGCTCCACACATGCCAGAGACACAGCTCAATTGTCCCCAGGATTTGGGGGGTGGGGATGATCATGGGGAGAGGACAGCCTGGCATGGAAAGGCAGGAATGCAGGAAGGCCTGCTGTTGCTTTATTTTTGCTATAACTACAGCAAGCAATTCTTTGATTATGGTCCTTGTGTTTGGAAGGGATCAAGAAGTGGTTTCCTTTCCCCTGGGTATTTGAACCTTTGCTCTGATCCTTGTTTCTCTGGGTAGTAGGGGACTCCTGAAAGCACCCATTGTCTTCAGCCTCTTTCCACCCCCTTCCTCGGGGCTCCCCAAGAAGATTGTTGCCTGAACTCTGTAGGGCAAGAATGAGAGGCAGTGCCCCCAAGACAGTGCCCGCCCTTGTCATTTACCCACCATCCTCATTTCATTTATCCTTAAGTCCCAAGACCAAAGCAAAGAACACATGGACTGTTGAAGGCTTCCACAGGACTGCCTGGGTCAGTGAGAAAGCAGTAATGCTTTCTAGCTGGATAACCCCCTTGGCTGAGTGCCATCTGCACTGTGGCCAGGGTGCTTGGTGAGACATGCTTTTGCCATTTGCCCTTTGAACTGCCAACAATCCCAATGCAGCAAATGGATTTAAAAGCTGATTAAGTTTTAGATTTCTTTCCTTTAACCAGAATATTCTAGCAGCTTATTTTTATAGCCCTGCTTATATGATTCTTTTTTTAACAGATGGAATCACAACCTTTTCAGCAGTATACGTCTGAGGAATTTAAAAACTGATATATCAAGAATATTCTTTTGTATAATCTCTTTCTTGTTGTGAAAATTTATGGCCTCTCTTTTCCCTATCTTCACCCAATAATTATTAGGTACTTACTATATGCAAGGCATTATACAAGATAAGGAGACTACAGATAAGACAAAATAGCATTGAAGGAGTTTAGGAGTTCAATTCCAACTTCGCCATTTAATAGTTGTTTTCATGGACAAATTGCTTGACCTCTCTGAGCTTTAGCATCTATAAGTACTAAGTGCTTTTTGTGCAGAAAGTTGTAGAGAGGTGAAATTTGAGCTGGGTTTTTAGTGAATGAAAATGATTTCAGTAATGAGATGAAATTAAAGATGAAAAAGTATGGAGTTTGTGAGCAGGGAGGGGGAGCTGAAGTCAAGGGACATTCCATATGGAGGAACAGGCTTCAGTATGAAGGAGAGCACAGGAATGTGTGAGGACTATTCAGAGGGTGGTGAGTAAAAATAGTTTGGCTAAATCAGAGTGTTAATGAGGAGAGCAGCCGAAACAAAGCCGTAAAGAGCCTCGAATGCCAGACTAAGGAGTTTGAACTTCATTCTGAGAGCGCGAGGGAACGATGAAAGATCTGCTTGTAGAAAAATGATAAAATATTGCTGCTGTTTCTGAAAGCCTGGGCCTCTAATTCCAGAACAGGGTAATAAGAGCCTGAGATGTGGTAGCAGTGGCAGGGGGAATGAAAAGAAGAAGACAGATGCCAGATATATCATGAAGGAGAAATGAACAGCGTATGGCCACTTATTGGAAAGAGAATTTCAAGTCAGTGATTACTTCTTTTCATTTTTTATGCTAGTGCCACTTAGAAAAAGCCAGTGTGCTGTTATAGAATTTGAGGTGGCTGGTGAAGCTGACATTTTCACATATGTCTCAGGAACTAGATGCCCAAATCTTCCTCAGACCCCAGATGGCCCCATATAGAGCTTTTATATGTGCCAGTTTTTAGAGTTTCTTATAGAGTTCCTCCTTTTGGTAGTCACCAGAGGATCTCTGAGATTAGTATCTGGATTCTTAATCACTCAGCTAATTTCAGAGATGTTCTTTGAGGTAGATTTAGCCTCCTTTTTCTCTTTGTTGGAGTGTGGTTTTTGAAAAGTCCCTAAGGAAGTAATGTGAAACCATATTTAAAACCTCAGGCTTGCTTCTCTTTTGTTTTACCAGAATACTTCAGTTACCATGTCCTGGGAAATGAACAACTTAAAACCATAAGTGTGTCAAGCCTTCACTATCACCAGTATCTGTTCATTATATCATCAAAACATATTTCAGTTCTTATTAGGTATTCAGAATTGCACTGGGCCTGGTGAGGGCTACAAAGAAACAAAAGACAATCTGTTTTCAAAGTTTAAGCTTAGAGTTATGCTTCTAGAAATGGAAGCTCTTCTAGAAGCAAATTCAGACCAACACTTTTGCTTCATGGGAGCTGCTTCTCTTGAAGAGGCTTCTGCCATTCCAGAAAATATTACTGAGTGTCAAAAAGCTGAGCAGAGTGTTTAATAGACTTGTAGGGCTAGCAGGACAAATATTGGAATTTAAGGCTGAGGAGGGGTAGCCTTGGTAAAATTCCCCAGGCTTTGAGACACCAAAGGGATACAATTAAGAAGTACGGATAAGCCAGAAACAGACTAAGACAGTTTCATAGAGACTAAAGCCTAGCTTCACATTACCTTAAGCTCTAATTGGATTAGGGTGATTTAGGATAGCCAGTGGCTAGGAAGAAATTTAAATCCTCTCTAGAGGAAGATACTATGGAAGATACTGTCATCCTAGGCCTAATATATCTTTCATCATTTTTCATTATGATATTTGGCACTCAGTTGTAAATAATTAGGCCTATGAGGAAGTCAGAACTGTAACCAAAAGCTAAGAGAAACAGCTAGACCCACAGGAGATCCTAGTAATGGTATTCTCAGATGCAGACTTTAAATTAGCTATGTTTAATGTTTATGAAATTAAATGATAAAAACAAACCTGGAAATAATAAAAATATCAACTCAAAATGGATCAAAGACTTAAATGTAAGAGCTAAAACTATAAACTCTTAGAAGAAAATATAGGTGTAAGTCTTCATGACCTTGGATTAGGCAGTGTTTTCTTAGATAGGATACCAAGGCACAAGCAACAAAAGAAAATATAAATAAATTGAACTTCATTAAAATAAAAACTTGCGTGCTTCAAAGGACACTGTCAAGAAAATGAAAATACAGCTATAGAATGGGAGAAGGTATTTTCAAAACATATATCTCATAAGGGTCTAATTTCAGAACATACAAAGAATTCTTATAACTCAGCAACAAAAAGGTGACCAGTCCAGTTTAAAAATCGGCAAAAGACTTGATAGGCATTACTCCACAGAAGATATACAAATGGCCAACAAGCACATTCTTGACACTGTTATTTATTAGGGTACTGCAAATCAAAACCACAGTGAACTACCACTTCGCTACCACTCGGTTGGCTATAATTTTAAAAAGGAAGAGAGAGAAGGAAAGAAGAGTTTTGGAGAGAATGTGGAGAAATCGGAACCCTCATACATTGCTGGTGAGATTGTGAAATGGTGCAGATGCTGTGGAAAACTGAAAAGTCCTAAAAAATTTAAGCATAGAATTACCCCGTGACCCAGCAATTCCACACCTAGGTGCATACCCAAGAGAATTGAAAACATGCTCACACAAGAACTTGTACACAAGTGTTCATAACAGCATTATTCAAAATAACCAAAAAGTAGAAGCCACCCAAATGTTAATGAAGTGCTTTATGGAACAAACCTAAACAAAGTATGGCATGCCTATAAAATTGAAGCCAAATGTGCTGTATCCATGCAATGGAGTAGTACTTAGTCATAAAAAAGAAGGAAGTGCTGATATATGCTACAATATGGATGAACCCTGAAGACATAAGTAAAAGAAGTGAAACAAAAGGCCACATAGTATATAATTCCATTTATAGTAAATAGCCAGAGTATGCAAATCTATAGAGACGGAAAGTAGATTAGTGGTTTCCAGGTGCTGGGGGAAGGGAAGATGGGGAGTGACTACTAACAGGTTTGAGTTTTCTTTTTTTTTTTTTTGGGGGGGGGAGAGGAAGGGAGGGAAGAAGGACGGTAGGGAGGAAGGAAGGGATGAAGGAAGGAAGGGAGGAAGGGGGGAGGGAGGGAAGAAGGACTGTAGGGAGGAAGGGAGGGAAGAAGGAAGGAAGGAAAGAAGGGAGGAAGCGGGGAGGGAGGGAGGGAGGCAGGGAAGGGAAGGAAGGAAATCAAGCAATGAGAGAGACATTGCCGACCTGGATCTAGAGGTTTACAAGTTGATTTCTTTTTTTTTTTGAGAGAAGGAAAGAAAAAAAAAAAAAGTAAGTAAAGGAGAGGAAGAAAGAGGAAGAGAAAGAGGGAGAATAAATGGAAATATTGCTTTATTTTGAAAAAGATTGAGTATTAATAATGGCCAATCAATGTTTCATTTAAACTTATGGGTAGGTGTAATGTGGTATTGACAAGAATGTATATTTTGTGTATTTGAAGTGGAGAGCTCTATGAATATTTATTAAGTTTACTTGTTCCGGATCTGAGTTCGAGTCCTTGATATCCTTATTAATTTTCTGTCTCATTGAATCTAAGTCTCCTATCTGGGTGTTAGGATCGTTAGCTCTTGTTGTTGCATTGATCCTTTTACCACTATATCTTTGTTGCTTTAAAATCTATTTTCTCCAATACGAGAATTGCAACTCCTGCTTTTTATTTATTTATTATTTATTTTTGCTCTCCATTTGGTTGGTAAATCTTTCTCCATCCCTTTGTTTTGAGTCTTTGTGTATCCTTGCATGTGAAACAGGTCTGGATGTAACATGCCATTGGGTTTTGGCTGTGTCTTTTGATTGGGGGATTTAGTCAATTTAAATTTAGGGTTACTGCCATTTGATATTGACTGGCTGTTTTATCCATTCGTTGGTGTAAATTCTTCTTTATGTTGGTGCTCTTTACTTTTTGGTGTATTTTTAGAAAGGCTAATACTGGTTGTTTCTTTCTGTGTGTAATGCTTCTTTCAGAAGCTCTTGTAAAGCAGGCCTGGTGGTAATAAAATCTCTGAGTTCTTGCTTGTTCATAAAAGATTTTATTTTTCCTTCAGTTGTGAAGCTTAGTTTGGCTGGATATGAAATTCTGGGCTGAAGGTTCTATTCTTTGAGAATGTTGAATATTGGCCCCCACTCTTCTGGCTTGTAGAGTTTCTGCTGAGAGATCTGCTGTAAGTCTGATAGGCTTCCCTTTTTGGGTAACATGACCTTTCTCTCTGGCTGCCCTTAGTATTTTCTCCTTCGTTTCAACCCTGGTGAATCTAACGATTATGTGCCTTGGGGTTGCTCTTCTTGAGGAATATCTTTGTGGTGTTCTCTGTATTTCCTGGGGTTGAATTTTGACCTGCTTTGCTAGTTTAGGAAAATTTTCCTGAATAATATCCTGAAGGGTATTTTCCAGCTTGGATTCATTCTCTCCGTTGCATTCAGGTACACCTATCAAACGTAAATTTGGTCTTTTCACATAGTCCCACATTTCTTGGAGACTTTGCTCATTCCTTTTTATCCTTTTTTCTCTAATCTTTTCTTCACGTTTTATTTCATTAAGTTGTACTTTGACCTCTGATATCCCTTCTTCTGCTTGAACAATTCGAGTGTTTAAACCTGTGCATACTTCTCGGAGTTCCTGTATTGTATTCTTCAGTTCCATTAATTCACTCATACTCCGCTCTAAGTTGTCTATTCTCAATAGAATTTCATCAAACCTTTTTTCAAAGTTCCTAGTTTCTTTACGTTGGGCTACAACATGTTCTTTTAACTCACCAAAGTTTGTTATTATCCATTCCTTGAAGAGTGATTCTGTCATCAGGATGCGCTCGTTCTCCATCAAGCCTTGTTCCATTGTTGATGTGGAACTGTGATCATCTTTAGAGGGAGATGCGTTCTGATTTTGAGTATTCTCAGCTTTTTTACGCTGGTTTCTTCCCGTCATTGTAAATTTATCCTCCTGTCTCTTTGAAATTACCAACTTTCAGATTAGGTCTCTTGAGTGGATGTCCAGGTTGTTAGTTCCCAGGGCCAGAGCAGCGGCGTTAAAACTGATGGTGCTTTTCTGCCCAGGATTCTCCTGTCGGGTTTCCTTCTTGTTTCCGTAGTAGGCGACTCTGCCTTCCCGGGGCTCCAAACCTCGGTCAGAAGGGAAACCGGTCCTGTTTACTCTGCGCTGAGCGCTCTCGCGCCGAGGTGCCGTCTCAGCGGCTGTGCCGGGCTCTGGTGTCCTGCTGGGGACCCGTGCGGGTCCTCCAAACCTGTTTACTTTGCTCCGAGAGCTGCGCGCTGAGGTGCCAGCAGAACCGCTGCACCGGCCACGAGATTCGCGCTGGCCACCCGTGTGTTTCCTCCACTGGGGGATCTCCTGCTCCGTGAGCGACCAGACTTTGTCTGAAAGTGTGGCGTCCTCTAGTTCTCCGCGCCTTCCCTGAGAGCTGCAATCCCGGGATGTTAGTGATCGGCCATCTTGGATCCGTCTCCCAGGTTTGAGTTTTCTTTGGTGTGATGAAATGTTTGGGACTTAGATAGTGGTGGTGGTTGTACAACCTTGCAAATATACTAACAACCACTGAATTGTGTACCTTGAGGTGGTAAATTGTATGGTATGTGAATTACATCTCAATAATTTAAAAATGTAAACAAGTTTTAGTACAAAAAATGCAGTAATTAAAAGAATTTAATGTGTAGATCAAGTAGCAAATTAGATAGTTCTGAATAAATAATTAATGACCTGAAAGGTCAGAAAATAATGCATACTGAACCTCAGAGAGATAAAAGGATGGAAAATACAGAAAAGAGCGTAAGAGACTTGTGGGATATGGTGAGTAGGCCTAACATGCTTCTATTTGAAGTCTCAGAAGAAGAGAACAAAGAGAATGGGATAGAAGCAATATTTGAAGAGATAATGGCTGTGAATTGCCCTAAACTAAAAAAGACCTAAAGCCACAGACTGAAGTATTATGAGTCCCAAATAGAACAAATACAAAGAAAATACAAACAGCTAGAGGTAGAAAAGACTTACTATCCTCAGTAGAGCAACAGCATGGTTGACAGCTGACTTCTGAACAAAAGCAATAGAAGGCAGGTGACGATGGACTCTAAGTGTAGAAAGAAATAGCCTTTGAAAGTGGTAAACTAAAGATATTCTCAGACAAGAAAAATATGAGAAAATGGATCACCAGCAGACTTGCACTAAAAGAAATACTAAATGGCATTATTTAGGCAGAAGGAAAATGATCCCAAATAGAAGCTTAGAAATGCAGTAAAGCATGAGGAGCAACAGAAACTGTATGTAATAATATAAATCTAAATGAATAATCACAGTTGAAAACAACACTAATAATCATCTGTGAGGTTTTCCTTTTTTTAGGGGTATGGGTGGGAGAGACAGAGGCTTGCTCTGTTGCCCAGCCTAGACTGCAGTGACACAATTATAGCCCACTGCAGCCTTGAACTCCTAGGCTTAAATGATCCTCCCACCTTAACCTTCCAAGTATTACAGCTGGGACAAGAGGTGTGTGCCACCATGGCTGGCTTATTTTTTATAGAGAGGGTCTATCTGTTGCCCAGGCTGGTTGAACTCCTGACTTCAAGTAATCCTCCTGCCTTGGCCTTCCAAAGTGGTGGGATTACAGGCATGAGCCATTACACCAGGCCAACTCTGTGAGGTTTTAAATATATCTAAAATTAATATACGTGTGAACAATTAAATCAACAATAGAATCTGTGTCTGTGTGGGGGTAGGGAAATGGGTTTAAAGTTATTTTCAGAACATGGTAAAAGTAGTAATTTGTATTAGATGTTGGCAATTCAAGAATATGTGTTGTTAATTTTTGGTAACCACTCAAAGAATAGTATCTCTACCAATCTAAGACAGGGACAAATTCAATTAATAAAAAAATAAAAGAAGGAAAGAAAAATTCTGGTGAGGGCAAAACTATAGAGATACAGAACAGATCAATGACTTCCAGTGGTTAAGGTAGAGGAGAGTTTGACTACAAAGGTGCAGGATACAAGAGATTTTTGGCAGGTGATGGAACTGTTCTGTGTCTTAATTGTGGTAGTTAGACAACTCCGTGCATTTGCCAAAGCACATAGAACTGTATGCCAACAAGAGTGAATTTTCTGAATGTTTTGTAAATGGAAGAAAAAAAGAAGGTAGAAAAGGAGAGGAAAGAGGAACATAGAAGAGATAGGACAAATAGATAGCAATTCACAAGTTGGTGAGTTTAAACCTTAATGTAAGGTGTAAGTTGACTTACGCAAATTAAAGGCAGATTTTTTTAAAAGCAAAACTGGAGTGTATGTTGCTTGTAAGAGAACAGATACACTTTATAAGGATAAAGAAAGATTTAAAGCAAAGTGATAAGAAAAGATAGCTGCAATAAAATCAGACCAGGTAGATCTTTTCTTTTCTCTCTTTTTGTTTTTGTTTTTGTTTTTTTTATTTTTTTGGAGACGAAGTCTTGTTCTGTCCCCCAGACTAAAGGGCAGTGGTGCAATTTCAGCTCACTGGAATCTCCACCTACTGGGTTCAAGCAGTTGAACCCAGCCTCCCGAATAGCTGGGATTACAGGTGTGCACCACCATGCCCAGCTAATTTTTGTATTTTTAATAGAGACAGGGTTTCACTTGTCAGTCAGGCTGGTCTCAAACTCCTGGCCTCAAGTGATCCACCCATCTCAGCCTTGCAAGGTGCTGGGATTACAGGCATGAGCCACTGCATTCAGCCAGACCAGGTAGATTTTAATGCAAAAAAAATATTATTCTTTATAAAGAGAGACATTTCCTAATAAAGACTCAAGTTTCCAGGAAGAAGTATATACTTAATAACATAGCCTTAAAATATATAAATCAAAAAATGGGACAGAATTAAAATGGGAACTAGATAAATCATCAGCCCCATTGAGAGATTTAACATACCTGTCTCAGTGAATGATTAAACAACTAGACCAAAAAAGTCAGTAAAAATACAGAAGAGTTGAAAAACAACAAACTTGACCTAAATGATGTGTATGGATACTGTGCCTGACAACTGTGGGTAGATACACATTCTTTTCAAGTGTGCATGGAACATTTATAAGGTTTAAGCCTGAAATGGGGAGGACAAATTGAAGAGCTTAGGTGAGAAATTAGAGCTGGAGATGGGAAAGCTCCAGTTCCAAAGTCTGAATTCTCCTTCTCATGATTCAGTGATTTTTCAATAGGAGTGGGGTACTGGCAAGAGGGAAGGTACCCTCTCTCAAGAATATTGATCTTTTTTTTTCAACTATATGTGGGCCATGACTAATGGGAATGGCTGCTCATGTGTTTACTGTGGACAAAGACAAGAGGCTGCAAACCACCATGGTAGCTGAAGAAAGCTGATCCAGGCTCAAATCTCCATCCCAATCCCTAGGCAATGCATTCTAATTTCTGTCAGTAAAGGGCTCTACTCAGTCCCCCAAAGTTTGCTTTGTGCTCTTCTTAGGTCCAACCCTGGCACCTGAGTTGTCAAGAAAATGCTATCTTCATAACCCTCTGGAGCCTCTTCCTCTCTTGATTCTGAAGGCTACTCCCAAGAGTTCTAAAACTAGACAGATCTCTCGATGAATTGACTTTGCTGCTGGGTTCCTCTTTCTTAAAAATATTTAATCAGCGATTTTCCCAGTGCCCCAGGCATTTCCTGTACTAGTGCTGCTGACTGCTTTACTTCCTACCAGGCTGCCCTCCTCCTCTTGGTATTCACACTTCCAACTTTCAGATGAGCTCTATTAACTCCTGTTCTTCCAGCCTCCTCCTGGCCCAGCCATCTGGGAGCCACACAGGCATTCTTCCCATCCCCCAGCTCCTAGATTTTCTTATTGTAGGAGGGCATATGTTTTCAAATACCTTATCATTCTGGCTCTTCCCCCCCCCCTTTCTCTCCCAGTTCCAAGCCATTGATTGCTTTTCCTTCTTAGTTCATTTTACAGCTGCTGAGAGATTTGTGCTCTCATGTTGCCTGTTTGCTTTTGTGTCTTTTATCCCAGTCTTATATCCCAGTCTACTTAAGGATACCCACAGTCACCTAGATACCATTTCTATTCTGTGCTTTTAGTATCTTGCTTGGAAAATGGGGTGATTACTCATCTTCAGAATGACCTCAAGAAATGCTTTGGCATGAGCGATCAGGGCCTAAGACATTACGCCCCCACCCAAATCATTATCCAAAAGAGTAAGAGATGGAAATGTGCCAAGAAAAAGATCACAGTGGTAGTTTAAGAAATGAAAGCTTAGATTTGATTGTCTGTTTTATTTTAAAAGATGCTGTTTTGAGCTTCTTAGTATTAGCATAGGTCATTCAAAGAGATTGGAACAACCATTGAGAAACATTCAGATTGTTATAGGACTGTGTTTCAGACTGGGAGAGCAGAAGCTTTAGCCTCTTTCTGACCCCACCCTGAACTCCTCTGAACTCCCACCCTTGTCCTGAGTATGCCTGTTGCTGAGAAGAGACTTTGGTCAGATGTTAGCGAGCATTCACAGAGGGTAGAAGCTGAGTCCATGGAGTTCATGTCATGCCAAGGAATAGATTTTCTCCCAGGGCCATTAGCTTTACTTGTGAGTTATCAAGTGTTACTGCTCACACATTCCAGAGCTTCTGGAAAAGCCTTAAGGAAATGGCTTTCAGAAAGAAGTATCCTAGAGGAGAGAGGTCCTGGATTTCACTGAACCAGAATTAGATGGGTGGGTTTGATATTCTGTGACCTAGGTAGTGGGGAGCTCCTACCTTTGGATGTTTCTTTATGACCACAGTCATACCATATCCTAGTTGTACAGCCAAGAAAGAGCTTTTCTGTTTAATCTATCTGAAGAAATAGAAGGTAATTGTATCCTCCTTATTTTCATTCTGCCCCCCCCCCCCCCCATCATTTCTTCCTTTCTGCGAAGCGCTTTTTATCGTCTTTCTTTGTTTTGTTTTGGGAGTTTTTAAAAATTTATTTATTTATTTATTTTTGCTTTCTTTCCTCAGGAAAGCTGAATTATTTCTTATAGAATCATTTGATTCTTACTGAAACTGGGGAGGAAAAAGATTATGCAACAGCAGGCATAAGGAAAAACAGAGAACCTTCTTCCCTTTGGGCCCACAGAGCTCACTGGAGGGATTCAGCTACACTCCTGCCTGGGAAGTAGTTTCCAGGACCTTCGCAATTCCATGTAACACTTTTAACATGTTTGAGAGTATAAGGAGGCAGCATAGTGCGGTGGAAAGAACACTTGAGTGGGTGTTGAGGGGGCTGGATTCTAATATCAATATTAGCTAACATTTATTGAACAGGCTAGGTGCTAGATTCTGTTTAAAGTACTTTACGTGGATTATCTCACTATTCTTACTATCCTGTTTTACAGATGTGAAAGCTGAAGGAAAGAGTGAAATAGAATTTACTCAAGGTCATCAGTTGGGGAGTAGAAGTAGGATTCAATTCCTGCTCCAGAGCCTGCATGTTCAGCTCTCCTTTAATACTGCATGTGGTCCCTGATAGAATAGTGACCCTGGAAAAGTCATTTCAACAAGTTTTAGGACTCATCAGAGAACCGCAACCAAAGGGAGTTCATTGTGGCTAACCTCTGATGGAGTTTCCACTTTTAATAATTTATATGATGAAATGCAGCTATATTGTTTAGTTCTTGTCATTATGTGAAGACATAGTATTTAAACTTTGATCTCATTGATTGAGGAACTGATTATTTTATGTCCACTGTGCACAAAACAATGGACTGGGTACCACAGAGGGTTCAGAAAAATGCTTAAAAAGTTAAAATCTATCTCTTTCATTAGCTTTAGATGGTTTCATATTTTAGTTGCTTTGAGTTTGTTTAGACAAAGTCTTTCAGATAATTAAACAGGAATCAAATTGGAAAACGATTAATATTCCAGAAGAGGAATCCTGAAATAGGTATTGGGGCTTAGACTGTGTCAAATTTCTGACATTTCTTTTAAAATATAACTTTTGTCACTAGGATAGTTTATATCCATTAACTACTGAGTGAAGGAGCTTCTGGTAAGATTAGTTTTCATGGTGCTTACAAGCTCAAGGGGTTCTTTAAAAACTGGAACATGTCTGCTTTGGGAGTCACTAATACCGAAGCTGGCTCATTATAACCTGAAATATCCATTAGTAACTTAGAAAGGCAAACTCAAAGAAAAAGAATTTACTATGTAATAGCTGGATTTTTTTGAAATCAGGTGTTTTTTGTTTTTTTTTTTCTGGTAAGCTGGATTCAGTATCTAGCTTGCTGTGGAGTTAGGTTATAGTGTAGAAACCTCTTGCCTGGGATAGGAAAAAAATTGATCTTAAACTAAAAAACTAACTTAAGATATTCCATTTCTAGTAATATCTTTGAGAGTGGAAGAATTACATTCTGATGGGCCCAGGTGTCAGATTAATGTCCATATTTCTCAGCAGATTGTAAACTTTTAAACTTTCTGTTTTGCATTCAGACCACAAGTGCCTGACACTTAATAGATGTTCTATAAATATTTGCTGATGGACTCTTTATTGCTCAGTCCCTAAAATCCAGCCATTTCTTCCTTGCCAGAATTCAGTAATTGAACTTGCTTTGAAACATCCGATCAGCCACCTCGAGAGGGCAAGTTATTTTAGCTCCTGTCTAAATAAATTAGTGGGCTCCAGTCCTTAAACCACTATTTTCTTTATTAATTCCTCAATTGCAGACTTTTGTATGTATCTAGTCTTTTTAAACCTGTGTATAATGACTTATTAATGAGGTGTAAAATAAATGTAGTGAGTTATATCCTACATAAAAAAAATAGAAAATGCCAGGCACAGTCACTCAAGAATATAATCCCAGCTACTCAAGAGGCTGAGGTGGGGGGACCTTTAGGCCAGGAGTTTGAGACCAGCTTGGACAGCATTGCAAGACTCTATCTCTAAAAACAATTTTTAAAAACTAGCCAAGCATGGTGGCATGCCTGTAGTACCAGCTCCTTTGGAGGCCAAGGCAGGAGGATTGTTTGAGACCAGCCTGAGCAACATAGTGAGACCCCATGTCTATAAAAATGTAAAAAATTAGCCAGCATGGTGCTACACATTTGTAGTCCCACCTACATGGGAGGCTGAGGGAGGGGGATTCTTGACACTTGAGCCCAAGAGTTCAAGGCTGCAATGAGCTATGATTATGCCACTGCATGATCCAGCCTCGAAAGAAATAAAGAAAGAGAGAGAGAGAGAAAGAGAAGAAAGAAAGAAAAAAGAAAGAAAGAAAGGAAAGAGAAGGAAAAGAGAGAGAGAAGGAAAGGGAGAGAAAGAAAGAAAGTGAGAGAGAGAAGGGAGGGAGGGAAGGAAGATAAAAGAATAGGAAATATCAGAATGCACAGCACATAAGTACTTTTATTATAGGCACATATTTTGCTGTATTGCAATAAAAAATGTACTTTTTGACCATCCTACTCTACCTGTCTTCAGAAGGACACCTCTGGTGTCCCTATTGTGGCATCTCCTAGCCCACCTCTCTATAAAAGTTTTGCACTTCAATATATTTGTGTTTTATACATCCTTGGATTTCCCATAGCATAAGGTCCTAACTGGAGCTCAGTCTTTCTCAGAGCCATCACATGGTATCCTAACACATGAATGAATGCTGAACAGAAAGAGCCCTGCTTGCATATATGCAGGTAGTGTGGTGGAAGGGAAATCTAGACGTCATTTCTGAGTTCTGACCTGCTGGATCATCGCCCTCTGAACCCCCAAAGCCTTGGCATACAGCTTCACACTGTACCACCTATTTTGGTGGTCCAAGTTAGGTGAGGGAGAGAACCAGACACAATGCCCACCATCACCTAGCACTGGCCCTGCTACCAAACAGTCATTCCTTTTAGACCTTTGTTCCCCACCAAAAGCATTTCAGGCAAAGCGCCGGCTCATGAAACTTGGCCTCTTTGAAGTGGTGAGTGAGTGCCCCTGAAACCACCACCTTATGTATGGTGGTGCCTCTCCTGCTGCCAGAGTTTGTTACGGGGTCATGCTCCTTTCCTCTGAAATCTGTCATGTATATTCAGTTTTAAACTGGACTTTTTTTTAACAATTGGACTCGGAACAATCTTTAGGGTGAGGAGGGGATACTAGTGGTTGTGGGGTAGATATGTGCCCTTGAAAACTGGATTCTTTGTTGGAAAACTGCTGACACAGGCTAAATGACAGAGAACTAAATGACTCTACTGTTTCTACCTGCTCACAGACTCAGCCTTGGGATGGGGCTGAAATTAGCCCTCACCACATGGCAGAGACATGCCTTCCTCTTATTTTTTCTTCTTTCATACAAATAGGGAGTAATTTTGTGCCTGTCAAAAAATACAGCTTTGAAATATAGATAATCAATAAACAATAGTCCCACCCCCAACTGGGAAAGCACATGAGTGCTGATCTGAATAATTAGAGAATCAGTAACAAGTAACCTACCTGTTGAGAACAGGTCTGAAACCTCTTTCATAATTTGTGTTCTTGGGGAAACGCTAATAGACAAACCCATCCAAGCTTTGGAAATGTACTGATTTAATGAGGTCCAAGGAGGAGTGACCAACCCAGTGGCCAGGCATCCCAGATGCCTAGGAGTCTCATGTTTCCATACATTTCTGCTGTTACATCCCTTCTGTGAGCAAGAAGGCTTTGAAACATTGCAGCCTTGTCTTGGAGAGATGAGATGACACTGTGCATTTCAGTCCTGTTTCCAATGCTGTTATCTGTCGGAAAAGGAAGCTTTCCTACCCAGTTTGTAAGCATACAACTGGTAGGAGCTGTTGCAATCTCATTGTCTTCCGATCAGCCCCTCCTTGGCAGCCATCAGAGTGGAGGCCCCGTGAAACACATTGTGGTAAGTTTCAAAATAAGAGAGCTCAGCCTGAGTGCACCATCACACTTCCCATCCCATAGAACCAGCATTGTTAACTGTGCCACATCTCTATTCTAAATTTAGGCATCTTTTTTTTTCCTGGGCAAAGATTACTATGCAAACATTTAAAAGAAAAACTTTGCCCAAAGTGATTTTTCCCCCCAACTTCTATTTGGTTTCCTGCAATGTTTAGATGACTCATTTTCTTCCAAGAAATTTTAAAGGAAAGAGATCCAGGCTGTATGTTAGTACACAAAGACTGCTCTGTAATTCTCTTTTTCTTCCCTGTCTAGAAACCCCTTGGCTTTTTATAGAGAATGGAAAAGCTCTACAGTCTTCATTGTCACATACTCCACCTCATCAGGTTTTGTTGTTCCCAGGAATAAATGTCCCCTTGTCTTTGGGTGGGGGCCCCCTTGTGGCTTACTAGCTCTGTCAACCCTGCTGTAGTGGCCAGCACGGAAGCCCTTCTTGGGGCCACGCTTTTCCCCAAAGGCACACAGTTAAGGTTTCTGAAACAGAGAATGAATTAATGGCCTTTTATCATCTGTGAAAAGGGAGACACTGGCAATTTCCTGCCTCTGGCCTTGTGTCAGAATTTCTCCTGATTGCTAGAGGCTGTATTGTACATTTTAAGTGGGCTCACTACACATGTATTCCCAGCCCAACCCTCAGCCAGAGGGAGCGGTAAGTCAGATCACTTGAGCAGCCTGTTCAAATAAACAGGGATAATAGTTGAGTGGTCCTCCCAGCTAATCAGGACATGAAAGGAAACATCTGCCTGGGCTTAATTGCCATTTTTTTTCGTTACACTTTTCCCTCTTCTTCTTCCCCCATTCCCACTCTGGGGCTAAGTTATTTAAGTCGTGAGTAAGCAACAAGGTAGAGGATAGGAGCGGTCTCCTTTAACCTCTGCGATTCAAACATAAGGAGGAGTTAAGAAAGGATAGGAAGCTGGCAGGAGGAGCTGGCCCAGAGGCAGGAGGGCAGGGCTGTAGGAAGTGATACTCATGGTCACTTCCTGACCCTATTGCTGACTCTGGGGCTGGAGGTGAGTCATGTTGCCTCACTTCATCTCCTTGGGCCTCTGTTGCTTCAGTTGAGCTCAGCTTTCCTCTCAATGGGAAGGAGAGGCTAGTATGTGAGATCATAGATGAAAGGCATTCCCTCTTGTGGCTTCTTCTAGCAGTTGAGGTCATTGAATGAGAGACCCTGGAAATGATAAATTTAAGACTGGCAAGATGCCCCTGAACTGGTCCATTTTGTAGAGTATCTGGGTCCCCAAGGAGAACTTACTCATCTTCTGAGCCAACCAGCTGTACATTAACCAGAGTGATGTTTGAAGCTGATATGAACTCTAGAAGCCAGGCAGAAGATCATGTAGAATCATAGAATGGCAGAGGTGGAAAAGGACCTTAGAAATGTTTTTTAGCTGAAGGTTTTCATTTTATAGAAGGGAAAATAGAGGGCCAGAGAGGTTAACCAGGTTGTCCAGAGTTGTCTCTTTGGTAATGCAGGAGCCAGGAATAGAAAGAGAATCTTGTGATTGCTAATTTAGGGCTCCTTCTACCCCTTTCCCCACTATCGGGTATAAAAATTCATGCCTACTCACGACAGGGGTCACACATAGGTTATATTCCATAATGAATACCTTAATAGAAAATTGACAGATCATAAAAGAAAAATGAAAATGACTGATAAACAGTTTTTAAAATGCTCAGGCTCACTAGATATATGGTTAGATGTCAGCCCTGGGTGGCAGCAGCAAGGAACTCAGGAGCCACCACTTCTCAGGATTAACTAATTGGAGACCCCTTAACATATATGATCAGCATCTAATAACAGCTAATCTCTCAGCAGTCAATATTGAGATAGCACTGCCTTGGGAATTTTGGGTAGAAATAAAGCAAGTAAGAAATATAGTTCCATCCTGCTTGGAGCTTTCTATTTAGGTAGGGACTTAGAAGTCCCTGGATGTTTACATACTTTTTCCTATTACACATCTTGCTTTCCTTTGAAATCTTCTGGAATGCTTGACTGCAAGTATCTGAGAAACCGTGTTCCACCTAACAAAAGTTGCTAGGTAGGATGTGGCTTTCAGGCCTCCTCTTTGGGGCCCAGTATAAAAATCAAAGGCTACCACCCTTTTTCCCTCCACACAATTGCCTTTGCTAGGCTATAGAAAGGGCACATTTCATTTTATTAAAACTCTTTGAGTAATCTGACCATAATTGGGTCTGATTGGAATGGTTATCTGATTTGCTGGGTTAAATAATGGGCCTTAATTGAGTCTGGGTTATTTGTAGAGCCAGTGTGGCTTTTGCCTTCATTGCTCCCTCCTCTCTCTTCTGTTTCCCAATTAACCTTCATTTCACTTTCCTTGCAGAGTAAAGAAGTCGGCCAGCAGCTCCAAGATGATTTGATGAAGGTCCTGAACGAGCTCTACTCGGTAAATCAGATGGGTTGCTTGGCTCTTTAGTAAGCAGAAGGAAGCAGCATTTGGCAGCTTGCAGCCAGTACGTCAGCGCAGAACTGAACTGAGGTTGAGGACAAGTGCATGGTCCCCACTGGGGGTGACCCCACCCATCTTCTTTTTTCACACTCATCTTTTCAAAACTGAATGAGTCAAAAAATACTTCCTCAAAATAAGTTTTTTCCTCAGCTGTGCAAGCTCACCCTGACTTTATTTGGCGCATAATTGCTAGAGACCAGCCAAAGTCTAGGTCACTGGCACAACGGACCCCATTAGCAGCAAACAAGGGACCCTGAATCTAACAGCAAGGAACATAGCCTGCATTGCACTATTAATATGTGCCTGTCAGAAAGACTTTATCGTTGTAGCTTTTACATCAGATCTTGGATTGATCTGCTTTGAGACTAGAACAAATGCTCTAGAGGGCAGCACGGAGTCCTAAATGCCCCTAATAAGAGGGACCAGTTCCGGCAGAAAGAGCTTTGCATTGGCTTCTTGGAGTTTTACACAGCCAAACCTCAGTGACGAGACAGGCTGCGGGCTTGGAGAAGAGAACACAATCTGTTCTGAGATGACTGGTGCTTCAGGCACGTGATGCCTGTGGCTGGTGTGTGTTAATTCATGCACAGAGAGGTGGTGGTAGTGGTTCCCCAGCCATGTTTTTCTAATTATAATGAAAACAAACACGCACTCACACACATACACACCAAGAAAATTCCTGTTTTTATACAGGGAATACTTAAGTTGTACAGCTCATGCCTTTCAAAGGCCCCTTCTCCAGCGTGGATGTGCCAGCCTTCTGTGTCATTTTCTAGGGTTTCTCCATCCTGTTTGGAGGTGATAATTGATTTCTGGTGTTTACTTGCTTATTTGCTGCATTTTTTTCTTTCTCCGTTTTCTTTCCTTTTCCTTCCTTTCCTTTCCTTTTTTTTGATTCACAGAAAGTACAGGCAGTGGTGACATGTGTGACAGGCGTTTGGGATCAGAGAATTCCATGTTGCTGATCCAGAAGCCTAGGTGTGGCCATATTGTCATGGCAACTCTTAAGCAAGTAAATAGGGTAGAGTAGTCATTTGACTTGTCTCCAGTGATGTTCAGTTTGTTTTGAATTTCTAGTTTGTGACTCTTCTGCTCTGAAGCCAAGTATAGATAGATGGTACCTTTGGTTCAGCTCCCAAGTTTTCATTTCTCTCAAATGAAGTTAAGAGTTTTTAAGAACATAAACACATCGATGTTAACCATTTTCAGACTGGATGGGTTTCCTGAACTCTGTCTTTTTAATGCTTTACTTCTGCTCTTTTAGAGCATTTTCTCAGCACCAAGAAGAGCTATTACTCCTTTCTCCTGGCAGAGAATTCCCTAAGATAGAAAGTGACACATGTAGTAATTATATAAATTCCTTTATTTCCTGTAAGTATCTTGACCTTGTACTATTTGCAGCTGTTTCTGGGGAGGAGTAGATTGGATAACCAACAAACCTTGCCACTTTGCAGTGGGACTCAAGGCAGCAGAAGACTAGTGTCTAAGGATCTGTTAGCTTTTACCCAGAGTCCTATGACTCTTCATGTGCTGTGCTTTAAAACAAAATAGGTGAGATAGCATAAGCTGTGTTGTAGTGAGGAAAAAAACCCTGGAACTTATTTCTCTGGTCTGCAGAGGGCCGGCCTGCTACCTCTAACTGCAGACTTAAGACAGCCCAATATTGGCCAACTGCTTTACTGGCCATTTTGAGGCCACAGTCAACAGCATAACATCTTCCCATTGATGTTCAAACTGAGAATTGCCTGAGTGTGGTGTCCCCTGCCAAGAGGTAAATTGGAATACATCCTCATAATGTATTAAAGGCCAAAATTAAAATGTGATGTTTTCCTGTAGCAGGCAGTGGAAAGAGGAAAAAAAGATTAGAGTACATTAGGAAGTTTCAGAGAGGTCTGAGCATTCTGGTCCAGATGGAGTTTTAAGCAGAGGGAATTTTATCCCAAGGGACATTTCGGCAATGTCTGAAGACATTTTTGATTGTCACAACTGGAGGAGTAGAAGGTGCTACTGGCATCTAATGATCTAGAGGCCAGGGATGCTGCTAAAATCCTCAGTGCACAAGACAGCCCCCCACAACAAAGAATTATCTGACCCACAGTGTCAATATACCAAGATCGAGAAATGCTGGTGTAGTAACCAGAGTCTTCTGAATTAGACAACCTAGATTCTACCCCTGCCTTAACTACTTGCTGTATGAACTTGGATACCCCAGACCTCTATGACCTTGGTGTCTACATACACTCCATGCACTGGTGTTTCTATATCCTGGTGGGTGGAGTAGTTGGGGGAATTATACTTCCTGAAATACTAGACTATGGCTAAGGATCAAGTAGGTTTCCAGATTCTGTAGTCAATTAGAAAGTTCAGAGAATAGCTGGGCATAGTGGCTCATTCCTGTAACTCCAGCACTTTGGGAGGCTGGGCAGGTGGATCACCTGAGGTCAGGAGTTCGAGAACAGCTTGGCCAAAATGGTGAAACCCCGTCTCTACTAAAAATAGAAAAATTAGCTGGGCCTAGTAGTGGGTGCCTGTAATCCCACCTACTTGGAAAGCCGAGGCAGCAGAATTATTTGTATGGGGAGGGGGAGGTTGCAGTGATCTGAGATCATGCCCCTGCATTCTAGCCTGGGCAACAGAGTGAGACTCTGTCAAAGAAAAAGAAAGAGAGAGAGAAGGAAATGAAGAAAGGGAAGAAAGAAAGAAAGAGAGAGAGAGAGAGAGAGAAAGAAAATTCAGAGAACAGAATTATTTCTTCTGGAGTTTAAGGTAAGTTTAGGACTGGTCTGAATAATGCGCCAGGGGATTAGGGTGACTGCTGTCCCTGTTTGCTACTGCTGAAGAGTTTCCTGGAAAATGAAACTTTCAATGCTGAAACTTGAAAAGTTCTTGGTTAAAAAGGGTAATTGGTCACCTTGCATGGGACAGTGGTTTTATCAGGTGGAAAGCTGGGACTGTTACATGCTAGCTTTGGGAAGCTACTTGCTGCATGCACACCTTGAGGAGTCAAGAGAACAAGGGAGAGTTTCTTTCTTTTCTTTTTTTTTTTTTTTTTGAGATGGAGTTTCACTCTCGTTGCCCAGGCTGGAGTGCAGTGGTGTCATCTTGGCTCACTGCAACCTCCGCCTCCCAGTTTCAAGTGAGTCTTCTGCCTCAGCCTCCTGAGTAGCTGGGATTATAGGTGTGCACCACCATGCCTGGCTAATTTTTGTATTTTATTTTTTTATGTAGAGACAGGGTTTCACCATGTTGGCCAGGCTGGTCTCGAACTCCTGACCTCAGTTGATCCACTCACCTCAGCCTCCCAAAGTGCTGGGATTACAGGTGTAAGCCACCATGCCCGACCCGTATGAGTTTCTTATAAGTAGCTTTCCCATTATTTGCTTGTCAGGAAGGCAGGAAAGGGCCTCTCATTTCAATGACATTGTAGGCAATAGAATTTCTTTGGGGGCACTGGAAAAAGGAAACAAAGGATGTAAGAAACCCACCCAGTCTTTTCAGTGTCATTGTTACTTCACATCTGCCCCTAATGCCCATGAATACTTCTTTTTAGGGGACTAGTTATCCAAGGGTTGGTAATTTTAGTACTTTCGAACCTTGATGATCCAAGGAGCACAGTCCAGGTGTTCCCAAATAAAGATGCCTTTGGGCAGGAGGCCCAGAATGCCACTCTAAGTGGCCAGCTGCCCCTCTGCACCTTCCTCTTTTCTGCCTGAAAGGCCTTTGATTTCCCTGACTTGGCATTCTGTGCCAGAGACGGCTTCCCACAGCTGCTATTCAGAGAGCAATCCTAGCAAGCATTCTTCTCCACGTGTTTCTCCCCTAGTAATGAGCTGGCTAGTATGTAAGCCATGGCATAAGTGGTTTTCATTTTCTGACTCATGCACTGATAATGCCTTTGAAGTCAGGACACACTGCTTCCCAAAGAACTCTGAGATTCTCTGCCTCAATTGTACTCAGAGGTCGTGTCTGGAAAAACCCAGCAACCCCCCACAGGAAGGAGTATACATGGAGGCACTGAAGCCAATGTGGATTGGCTGAGTGTGAAGAGTCAAGGAAACTCTAGAATTGAGAAAGAAGAAACATTGGGACACTCTCAAGCTGATGTTATCTGCCTTATGCTTCTGTACTCCCCCTGAATATATATCCCCTTGGCTTGGAGCAGCAGCTGTTTGCTGGCAGAGCTATTTCAGACTGGTATTTAGCATCTGTTCCCTTGAAACAATGGCACTTAATAGTCCCTCAACTCTACTTGCTTATTTGACCCTGGCATAGGCACTAGGGAGACAAGAACAAATAAGAGATGTTCCTAAACTCAAGGCATTTCGTTTTGATAGGGAGAGACAGAAAAGTAAAGCATCAAGTGAAAAGTGAAGTGACAAGAACTCATTTACATGTCTGCACAGAGGACAGGGATGAAGTCAGGATCTTTGAAGAGATACTTAAATTGAATCTTAATTGCCAAGAAATCTCTTCTTGTTCTCTACATGTTCCCTTTTTGGTTCCATCCAACTCTTGTTTAATGAGGCAGTATCATTTTTTCTCTCGTTTAGCTGTCCAGGGCTATTATTGAAAGACTGTTTTCAAACTTCTTGCTGTATAATATTTCTTCTAAATTGCTAGTTTTAGTCTTGGTCTTTCATATTAGACATTTCCTTTAAATGCCTGATCATCCTTTGCTGCCTGTTCACACTTTAAAGTGAGGCACTAAAAGATTGTGTATCAGCTGTGGCCTTCACAATAGGGTGTTCTAAGTGGGCTGTGTCCTTGTGGAAGCTCCAACATCAGTATTTCTAGGTCTCTTAACTTGGATGGTCATATTGCCAAGAGAACACACTTTTGATCTCCCACTCATGTCTGGGGGCTGAGTTGTAAAGAGGCCTGGACCATCTCAACATTTAACATAGACTTTTCAGCTAATCCTCCTGTTGAAGTTCAGTATACCCCATCCTCAGCGAAACCTTGTATCCCCTAGTCCATGGACACTCTCTCATAAAATAAACCTCTCATGTAGTCTTTCACTGCAGTGGGAGAGGGGATGTGGGGTCTCACTGTTCTCAGACTTTTGATAGCTTCTTCGGTGTTTAGCTTTACCTTAATCCCACTGCCACTTCTTTCTTTTTGGGCTTCTGTGATCTAAATCTGATTGCTTCTTGGCTCACTCTAGTTTTGGTTTAGGACTCAAGTAGATCAGTTACTACCTGCCCATCTGCTTTTCAGCTTCTGCTTTTATTCTTTTAGTTTTGCTCAGTTTATACCTAAAAGATAATTTTAAAACCTTTTTTTTTCTATTATTTTAGTGTGGCCATCATAGGGAGCAGAGCTAAATACATGAATTCAATATTTAGTTTTTGAAGTAAAGTAGAATTGAGAATTTAGATTTTTTGATTTTTCCCCATAGTTTGTATTTGCCTCACTATCTATATGTAGATGTATGTATATGTATATCTATCTGTACACTTACTATACATATACATATATGTACAGCTTTGTCTAAGACATAGATATGTAGAAACACATATATTTATATATTTATATAGATATATATAAGTCCTACCTTAACTTTCTCTAAGTCCTATCTTGACTATAAATATATATTTATAAATATAAATATTTTATATATGTATATCTTTATATACATACATATTTCTCTAAGTCCTATCTTGACTATAAATATATATTTATAAATATAAATATTTTATATATGTATATCTTTATATACATATATATTTCTCTAAGTCCTATCTTGACTATAAATATATATTTATAAATATAAATATTTTATATATGTATATCTTTATATACATACATATTTCTCTAAGTCCTATCTTGAATTTCCTATTTTCCCAGTTGTTTTGGCATCACTTATTTAAGCTTCAGCTTCTGGGTTCCTCAGATTTCTCTTGAGCTGTAAGGCACTAATAATGCTTCTTCCATATTTACCCAGAAGAGAGATTCAGTGTCACTCAGTCATTTGGGCAACCACTTTGTAAAACCACCATTGTGTATGTGACATATTTCTCCACTGTGAAAAGAGAACACAAAAGAAGTGGAGCTTACCCTGAAGAATGTAGAGTTTCTTAGACAAAGTAGTGTTTTACTCTCTTTTAACATGACAGTTCTTTAAGTTTTTTTAGGGAAAAGGAACAACGTACGTTTTTGATTTTTGTTACTTCATTTGTTGACTTGGTGGCACTATTCTTTGACCTCTTTTTTATCTCATGTTTATTCATAGTGTTTCCTCTTTATCATGCACCTTCATTAAATAGGAAATCACTTTAAAAAAAGAAAAAGCATTCACTTTTGTAACTGTTCACTAAGCTTTTGAATCCCATGGTCAGGGTCAGGCAAAAGAAGAGAAAAAAAGGAGCCTCCTATACACTTCACCTGGGATAACAGATGCCTCTTTTCCACTTCTTAATCAACCTGGAAAGCCGGGGGTCTGTCTGAATTACTTAGAAAGGCTTTTAAATGCCGTTGGTTGTTAAATATTGTTTCTTCTGTATAGAAAGTATGAAGGGTATTATCCTGGTAAAATTTATGGGAAGTATTGTTAGGTTCAGAATAAGGTGAAGCTAATTTAAAACATTCTGCATCCAAAATGAGACATAATTTAGGCTCTAATGTACTTTGATTTTGTCAGTGTTCCCATATTCTTTATTCCTTCGTCTGCCTCCAGCTGATCATAGGGGCTAGATTAGTATACCCACGAAGTCTTTCTAAGTTAGGTTTTCTCAACTTCAGCATCATTGATTGATATTTGGGCCAGATCATTATTTGTTGTGGGGGGCTGTCTTGTGCATAGGGTGTTCAGCAGCATCCCTGACCTATACCCAGTAGATGCCAGTAGCATTCCCCAAATTGTGGCCATCAAAAATGTTTCCAGACACTGCCAGATTTCCCCTGGGGGCAACATAGTCCCCAGTTGGAACACTGCTCTAAACTCAAGTTCATAAATGGAACCAGTTTCTCTTTTCAGGAACATCTTGATCATACTTAATCTTTCCTCCCAACCAATTCAGCTCCATTCCTATCCAAAGGAGAGTCAGTGTTGCTTGGTGGGTAAGAATGTAGTCTTTGGAGTCTGACAGACCTGGGTTTGAATCCTCATTCCGCCATTTCCTCATTCCATGACCTTGGGTATAATAGTTACTCTCTTTGAGCCTTATTTCCTTATCTTTAGACATAAAAATAATAGCATTGTCTTTCATAGAGTTGTTGTAAGGATTAAATGAGGTAATGTACATAAAGCCCCTGGCACACAGCATTTATTAAGTGGTAGAGATTAATAATGTCATACCTTTGCACTCCTCAGTTGTTCACCCCCCCAAACAAACACACACGTGTACACACACGCACACATCCACCCAACTTCTACTCTCTAGTTCTCTATCTCAAAGAAATCTTAAGGCATCACGCTTGAGCACGCTTAACTCCCTGTGTGGAAACAGAAAGCCCCCACAGAGTAGAGAGCATGCACTAGGTGGCTGGAAGTAGTATGTTTAGGACTGGAAACAAGCTTGAGTTCTGGACTTCCTGGCTTCCCTGTTACGATAAAGGATTGGACTCCTAGACAGTTGCTTTGATGGAAAATTTGAAAATTACATCCTTCACCTTTTATACTACTTCCCTCCTGCGGCAATTCCGGTTATACTTGATATGGATTTTATTCCTTCATAGACTCTTACCTGAATTGTTTTGAAGGCTTACAGTCTTCATAGGGTTGTTGTCCAGATTGTGGAACTGCCATAAGGATGAAATGAGAAACTGTGTGTGTAGTACTTGGCATGAAGCCAGGAATATTCTAAGTGCTCAGTAAATGATAATTGGCATTGTGATTGCTGCTGATACTCTAGTTCTGCGAGGGAGAGTGTTTGATCTGGATAAAGCAGAACTGACAGATCACCAGAATCTGTCAGTAGAAAGAGCATTTAGAACCTTTTCCTCTTCCCTGTTTTATATCTGAAAGGTACAGAAAGCATAGGCTACTCCATAGGCTGCACTGTTTTCTTCAGGGTTCCTGACCAGTCTGGGAACTTTGCCCTTGGGGTCTGAGAATGGTGGTGTTGTTTCCTATCTACTTGGTATTATGAGGTGACTAAGTGATAGAAATCACCTGGCCTATATTAAAGAGACATTATTACAAATGATAATGAATAGAAGTAAATAAATACATGATGGATAAACAAAGTTATTTCAGTAAGAGGAAATGTTGGTTCAGTTCACATATTGCTTTCCCGTCCTTTGAGAGGTCTTTCATCTGTATTTGCTGAACCAAACACTTCTGAATTTTTCCCTTAGCGTTGTGAGGATATTGCTTCAAGGGGGAGAGGTCCAGCTGAGTCTGTTAGTTTGTAAAGTAGAGAATTGACCCGATTGGCTTGACCTCTGGGGGTGGGGGTGGGCGATGTCTTGCAGGTCATGAAGACATATCACATGTACAATGCCGACAGCATCAGTGCTCAGAGCAAACTAAAGGAGGCGGAGAAGCAGGAGGAGAAGCAAATTGGTAAATCGGTAAAGCAGGAGGACCGGCAGACCCCACGCTCCCCTGACTCCACCGCCAACGTTCGCATTGAAGAGAAACATGTCCGGAGGAGCTCAGTGAAGAAGATTGAAAAGATGAAGGAGAAGGTGCGTATGCTCCCACAGCTGTGGATGCTGGGAAGTGGCATTCTGTCAGACATGACTGACAGGAATTTCCCAGTAGGCACCAGGAAGAGCAGACTAGGAAGCTCTGGGTTCTTTTAGTGCCTAAGGAATAAAAATGAGTCCTTGCTCTGTGCCTTGGCAGGAATACCAGGTATTGGAAGAACTGGGCACGTGAACTCCATGCTTTTAACCTCTAGCAGAAACCAAAGAAACTGTAGTCACCTTTCCCAATACATTTTCCAAATAGAGCCCAATATCCTATTGCTTTGGAGGGGTTTGGGGTGACTGTAGACCAGGGTCTGGTTTCAGATGTCAGGTGTTTGGGGGCAAGAGGAGTGGTACCTCCTTCAGAGTGGCACTGCAAGAATGAAGACTGGTATTTGAAGACAGAATCAAAGTGGGGCACGCATCTTAAGTAGGGAGCCTCATTAACCTTTCCTGAATTGATCTACATTATGCCCTTGAATCTCATTAAACAGAATTAGAACCCAATTTAAGGCAGATGTGCATAGGGAGTAGCAGCACAATTGTAATTCTTGAAAACACTGTACTTTTATGTTTTAGAGAACAGTCTCCCCTTAAAAAAAAAAGTAAAATTGAACCTCTGTTCCTTTTTTAGCGCCAAGCCAAGTACACGGAGAATAAGCTGAAGGCCATTAAAGCCCGGAATGAGTACTTACTGGCTTTGGAGGCCACCAATGCATCTGTCTTCAAGTACTACATCCACGACCTATCTGACCTTATTGATGTAAGTGCTTAAAGCCGAGGGCCTGAGGGCACCTCTTTTCTAGTTTCAGAATCCTGGTCAGACATTCTCCGATACTGTTGTTCAGGAATCTGGGACATTTTGAGAACAATTGTAAAGATAACAGCCATGATCCATCAGCGGGCTTGCCATGTACCAAGCACCAGGTGAAACACTTCACACTATTCAATCCTTACTGCAATTCTGGGAGAAAGGCATTATTATCAGTATTTTTACAGATTAACAGAGTTTAGATGTCTTACTCTGAATCGGTTTGCCTCTGAAAGAGGCAAAATTTGTACCTTTGCACCTAGGTCTGATTACTCAACCCAGGTTTATAACCACTATGCTCGTCTGTCTGCCAGGAAATACTATTGTTTTTTTTTCTCCTTTTTTTTGAGATAGAGTCTTGCTCTGCCTCCAGACTGGAGTGCAGTGGTGCCATCTCCGCTCACTGCAACCTCCACCTCCCAGGTTCAAGTGATTCTCCTGCCTCAGCCTCCCCAGTAACTAGGACTAACCACCATGCCCAGCTAATTTTTGTATGTTTAGTAGAGACAGGGTTTCACCATGTTGGCAAGGCTGGTCTTGAACCCTTGACCTCAGGTGATCCACCTGCCTCAGCTTCCTAAAGTGCTGGTATTACTAGTATGAGCCATTGTGCCCGGCCTAGGAAATACTTGATTACATCAGCTTGCTTCTCTTGCACAGAAGTGAGTGGCAAGAACTTAACTAAAGAGTTACAGGGCAGGTGTGGTGACTCACGCCTGTAATCCCAGCACTTTGGGAGGCCGAGGCAGGTGGATCACGAGGTCAAGAGATCGAGACCATTCTGGCAAACATGTTGAAACCCTGTCTCTACTAAATACAAAAAATTAGCCAGGCATGGTGGCACATGCCTGTAATCCCAGCTACTTGGGAGGCTGAGACAGGAGAATCGTTTGAACCCAGGAGGCAGAGGTTGCGGTGAGCCGAGAATGTGCCATTGCACTCCAACCTGGGCAACAAGAGCGAAACTCCGTCTCAAAAAAAGAGTTACAATGCCATACCTTACATGTGTATAGCACTTAAGTTCTCTCAGTGTTCTCATCTGATCGTCACATCACCATTATGGGTAAGCATTGCTATCTCCATTTGCTGAATAAGGAAGCTCGGGATCCAGAGGACTATGAGACTCACCTGTCCAAGGTTATGCTGAAAATTAGGGTCCAGTCAGGAAGGTGTCTAGCTGCCCCGACATCTGGCCAATTTTTAAAAATATGCAATGCAAAGGTGATTGAGGAAAGCAGGTTAATAGGCACATGTGTTTTGCAAGAGGCAAGCACAGGGATAACTGTGCTTTTTGTGTTTGGCCTGTAAGTTATTCTTGGCCTTGTTTTTCCTGCTGCTTCCCCTTACAGTTAGGTCTTCTAAGCCCGCTCACCTGCAGACTCCAATCTGGCCCAGGTCCTCAGCCACACCTAACTGAAGCTATGTAATTACACCCTTTCTCATCTCTCCCTCCAGTCATCAAAGTGAGGCATCTGGTGCCTGCTGATTTAGCATCCCAGTCTCTGGAGCTTTAAGTGTATCTCCTCTCTGTGGGCTGCCATTTGTTTCAGAGTCTTGGTGGCAGCAGTTGGGCTTTGCAAAACTCTGGCCAGACCACTCATGCTTTCCCACCTTGGTTTCTCCACAAGCAAACCTACTACACCTCACAACATCATATAGGGTTCGGATCCGAGTCTTGCTGTAACATCACTGCCTGGGTCATCTAAGCTTGTCACTGAATTGTTCTGGAAGCCAGCTTTGTTTCCCACCCCACTCCCAACCTCCTCTAGCTAACTGAAGAATTGTACTAATTTCCTAGTATTGAAATCTGGCCTCACATAAGAGTTGCTTGGGGAACTTTTATGAAATACAGATTCCAGTCTCCCTTTAGCGAAGGATTTTTGATTCAGTAGATTGCAGCCACTTAATGCCCCAGTTGTCATTGTCTCACTGGGTTAGTGGAGCCTTGTTCCTTGGTTCTGGTACCTCTTTGTTCTCTCTGCTTGTTGATGACAATCTGAACACTGTCCTTCAATGGAGGTCAAAGCCCTAAACAAGATCCTTTTTCCTCCTCAGGGAAGCAGCTCCTCATTGTTGGGAGAGAGAGGCCTGTTCTCAGCATGAGGAAGACAGTCCATTCTTTCTTATGTACAATTTCAGCTATTTATCTCGCATTTAGTAAAAGTTCAGACTGTGTCGTCTGCCACACCTCTACTATTGGTTTGCCCTCTTCTCTTTTTTTTTTTTTTTTTTTTTGCCCTCAAGCAACTTCCCTACCTTTTTCATCAAAATGCTGATCTCAGGGAAAGGGAGGGGGCTACTGCTGTATCAGCCACCACCTTTTCAAAGCATAGATTCTCCATCAGGTATAAGCAAGTATTTTCAGATCAGTCCAAGAAGTGGCTGGATGCAGTGGCTCAAACCTGTAATCCCAGCACTTTGGGAGGCCAAGGGGGGCAGATCATGAGGTCAAGAGATCGAGACCATCCAGGCCAACATGGTGAAACCCCATCTCTCCTGAAAATACAAAAATTAGCTGGGAGTGGTGGCACGCAGCTATAGTCCCAGCTACTCAGGAGGCTGAGGCAGGAGAATCACTTGAACCTGGGAGGCAGAGATTGTAGTAAGCCAAGATCACACCACTGCACTACAGCCTGGTGACAGAGCGAGATTCCATCTAAAAAAAAAAAAAAAAAAAAAATCAGTCCAAGAAGCGAGGTATTTTGTACTGTACTTCCATCATTAAAAAGAAAAAAAAAAGTCTGTTAAGAGCCTAATTTCACAGGATATAGTATGAGATGCCACTGAAAAAGAAGCTGCCCTAGTGCTTGGCAGGTGCAGGTCTAGATCACTGATCGAAAGACTACACAGGTGGTAAGAAAGTTTCGTATGTTTCTTTGCTGCTATGTTTTAGTGTGTCTTGTTTTATTTTGTTGGCTGCTTGGGTTTCTGTTGTTGTTTTTCCTGAGATGAAGATACGTTCATTACTTTAAAAAAAGAAGTTGTATTATTCTGCTCTGTAAATGTTCAGAAAGTATTTGTTTAGAGAGAGGCCAGGTGCTCAGTATCAGGGGTAGAAATGGAATATAGTAGTTCTTGCCCTAGAGGTATTCATAGACACTAAGACAGCATTTTTCAAACCATCAGTCAGATCCCTTAGGGAAGTCAGGAAATCACTTTTATTGGTTTAACCTGTGTTTTTCAATGACTAGACAAGACCAGAATAAGAAAGAAAATATTAGAGTATATGTCACATCGGTAAGATTATGTGAAACTTTTATGTTAGATGTGTATGTACACACTTGCACATCTGTGGGAGGTGTGTGACAATAGAAGATGTGTTTCTTATTGTGAGTGGGAGCCAAAAAAATGCTTGTGAGCCACTGTTCTATGAACAGAGGAAGCTCTCAGTCTCCTCTGTTAAGTTCTGTGAGAGCAGGAACCAGGAGTTTTCTTTAGCTTAGCAGCCTTCACTGCTTAATATTTAGCTGAGCACATAGTGTGTTTACTGAAGAAAGAAAGGAATAGAAAGAGAAGGAAGATGATCATTTAAGCTAAGATTGGTTTTTCTTTTTGTACCTTTCAATATTGTTTTGATGTATAATTTATATACAGTAAACTTAAGTATTGCAGTTTCAAGAGTTTTGACAAATTTGTCAAATATTTGATATAGAATAAATATTTTTATAAGTGATATCTTTCCACTGGACAGGCGCAGTGGCTCACGCCTATAATCCCAGCACTTTGGGAGGCCAAGGCAGGTGGATCACGAGGTTAGGTGTTCAAGACCATCCTGGCTAAGATGGCGAAACCCTGTCTCTACCAAAAATACAAAAATTAGCTGGGCACTTTGGTGGGTGCCTGTAATCCCAGCTATTTGGGAGACTGAGGTAGGAGAATCGCTTGAACCCGGGAGGCGGAGGTTGCAGTGAGCTGAGATGGCACCACTGCACTCCAGCCTGGGCATCAGAGCAAGACTCCATCTCAAAAACAAACAACAACAAAAAAGAGATATCTTTCCATTGCCTCAGAAGGTTTCTCTTGTCTCTTCCCAGTCAATCCCCCACCCTGAGGCAACCAGTTATGATTTCTTTCAACATAAATTAGTTTTGCCGGTTGTAGAACTTCACAAAGATGGGATTATCCGTTTTTGGACCTGGCATCTTTTGCCCAGCGTGATGTTTTTGAACTTGGTCCATGTTGTTTGCATCTCTCAGTAGTTTCTTACTTTTTCTTGCTGATCTATGCAATAAAAAGGGCCAAAAGGATGCAGTTAGAGCAGGACTAAGTGAGGAGCCTGGGATATTGGCATCCTGATCTTAACAGTATCCAGAACTTGCTTTTACACATGGGATGAATCCTGTTTCAGTCCATTGCCATCTGTGTCATGTACACCCTTCTGCCTCCTTCCTAGTGGTTTTGAAGCCAAATGTGTGCATAAGGCATTGAGGATAAGTGAAAAGAAGTTATTTTTGTTGATGTCATTACATTGACCAAGGACTAGCCTCTGACTTCTTTTTATAGTAGAGTGTAAGATTTAAACTTCAGACTGTAGGAATCCACGAGGCATCTGCCACATTGGGGAAACCTTGACTTCAGGCCAAAAAGACGTTCTGAGCTCATTTGATAGCATCTAAGAACTGTAGGCTCACTGGAATGTAATTTTCCTCCCCCGTACTCTTGTGGATCTCTCAACCCAGGAGCAGATGGATGAATGAAGAACAGGGCATTGTCCTCATGCATAGCTGGAGTGTTGTGAGTGCCGTGTACATGTGTAGAAGGTCTGTGACGCCATGTGCACCCAAGTCTGAGATGAGGGAACTTGGCTGTTTCAGTGAGAAATAGCATTAAGGGCAGTTATTTTTCTCTTCTGTATGAACTTGAAGTGGCTGTTGTGAAGCATCCATTTTTCTTTTCCAGGACTTCTGGAGTCTCTGGGTGAGGATATCAGCTGGGAAAGGGTTAATGAGCTATGAACTCAAGTCATCATACATCTGGATGGGCGGTCATTAAATTCTTATAAAAATTTGATTTCCCCTGAGAGATTTTTCATCAAACATTTATATAACTCAGAAATGGCCAGGGGATCCCAGCGTGGCCACAGAACTCATCAGAAGCCATGGAAAGCATGCTTTGTCCCCATTGTGGGCAAAATAATGTGCTTCCTCTACTTACTGGGATTCTCCTCGGAACAGGATGAAATATTCAAATCTCATTTACCTAACCTTGCCAGATATTGCTTCTTTGCTAAAGGCTGGGTTTCTGGCTGTTGCCCTTGCAGGTAGGTAGATAGTCAAGGCTCTGGAGAACCTCTTCTGAATCTGCCTGGTTGGCTAGTGGTGTGGAGGAGCCAGGGGCACATTGTGACTCAGACCCTCATTCACTGGCACAAAGAAGCTACAGAACAGTTATATAAACAGAGACAGTGCTCCAGCCTGAGAAAACTCCCAGCCTTCCTTTGGCCAGAGAGTGAGCAAAACAAAAGGCTTCACTGGCTCCATCTACCCACTTGACTTAGGTCAGTATTCAACCTAAGTGTTTTATTTCCTGAGAGGCTGGAATTTGTACTTGTGCTGTCAGTCACTGAAATTAAGTGCCTACTGTGAGCAAGGCCTATTGCTGAGGGACGTAAAGAAGGGTTAGAAGCTAGTCTGGTTTGGGTGATATGACATGGCAAGTCATAGAATGAAGAAGCATTCCTTGTCATATGAGAGCTACAGGTTAGTATGGTTCTAAGTAGAGGCCAGGGTCATTAGAGTCCAGGATTGCAGAGCTGGCTGGCTTCTCAGAGGCTGAGAATTTTAATTTGGATCTTGAAGATCTGGTCCAATTCCAATAGGTGAGAGGCGTAGGAAGCATTTAAGGAAGAGGACATTCTGGGAGCTGAAGAGGAGAGATCAGTGGATTTGGAGCTATATTAGTATTTTTTTAAGTGTCTACATGGTACCAAATATATGTAAATATATTGCCTGTTAGCCTACAAAACCTATGAGGCTGGTGTTATCCTCATTTGAGGCCCAAAGGGATTAAGTAACTTGCTTATGGCCATGTAGCTGATTTGAAGCCCAGAACTCTGCCCTAAACAGAGAGTATGTTATTGGATTAGAGCAGATGAATCTGAGGAAGAAAATAAAGGGAGTTGGCGTAGGATGGTAGATTGAAGACAGATTGCAATTTGTTCTGGCCACTGAAGCTTTCTCAAATTATTTACCTTCACTCAGCCTCAGCTTTCGAACCTGGAAAATTAGATAATATCAACCTCATTGAGGTTATTATAAGGATTAAAATGTAGAATGTATATAAAGCCCGTAGCACATGGACTGATGTATAGTCAGCACACTTAGTGAAATAGAAGCATTTTTTTTAATTTTAAAACTGGGGAAGGTGGATTTTACCTTGGGGGAAAAAAATGAAAGGTATTTTAGATTCTTCAACAGGAAAGTGCCATAATTAAAGTCACATTTTAGGACAGTGAAGCAGATAGCACTGGTGTAAGACAGTAAGGGTATGAATAGGGGTAGAGGTACTGAGAATAGAGAGGAAGGGGGAATTACCAAAAATAGTTAAAGGCTTTTTGAAGGGCACCTTTCCTCTCCCAGATTCTACCCTCTGCTCTCACCCTCTTTACCCACACACATACTCAGTGGGCAGTATTACTTCTGTTCATTAGTCTTACAGGCATAGAGCTCATCAACATGGTCTACATAGAGCTAGTCAGGAAGGTTTACAGGTTCAAGGGCAGCCTGGTGAGACTAGCAGCATCTCCCAGAGGGCCCGTGCACGTGCAGCCTCCTAATCAGCCACTTTTGTCTAGCTTCGATTTGCTCTTCCCTCCCAACTGAATTTAATATCTTTCCATCCTATGCCTCTAGTTAAGCTGTAACTGCTGTTATTCTGCTGTAGCCAGGCAGCTGCCAGGGCCTGTTGGCACTAAACCCAGAGCCCAGCCCAACTGATGCTCTCACTGAGCTTCTTGTCAGATGCCAGGAAAGAGGAGGCATGTCATATGCCTTTTCTTCCCCAATAGTGGCTGCTTCCAATGTGATGATGATGAGAGGAAAAGGCTGTGGGGAGGGTCAATTTGATGCTTGCTTGTGCAATGAAATGGCAATCAGGCAGATGGCCTTACTCTGTGCATGGATTCTTCTCTGATGTTTCTTCTCAGGACCTGGACCTCAAAGCTGCTTAGCAATAGAGAGGATGGTGATGGATGGCCAAGGAATTGGGATCTCTAGGTCCTTTGGGAGGGATGGGGAATGTTATCATAGCGTTACAGAATGCCATTGCTGAAGAAGGCCTTAAGGTTTACATTTAGTCCAGGGATTTTCAGACTTTTCTCTAACAGAAGATTTCTTTCTTCAAACCAGACCTTATATAGAATCCCTAAATATTAAATAGAAAAAAAAGAGCAGAGCTGGCTTGGTTGAAGGAGGAATAGAAGGCTCCAAGTCCTAGCAGTTGGGTTGTCCTTTTACCCACTTCTCCAGGGCAGCTTCAGTGCCAGCACTGGTCTACTGCTTGAAAGCCACTGGCCTGGCCAAATCTGTTCATTTTACTGTGGAAGAAACAGGTTCAGAGAAGGGGAGTGGCTTTTCTAAGGTTGCTTGATTCTGCCACCAGTGCTTTTTTTTAATACAGTTGCCTCTTTCATACCATTTTTCTTTTTGCATTTTGTTGTAAAAAATCAAGAATCCTTTACATGGCATGAATTTCCCCAGTAATATTTATGCATAGAGCTTTTTAGTCTTATAAATGCTATTTCTGTAGTGCAGGGGCATCTGTTGTCAGATGCCAGGAAGGAGGAGGCATGTCAGAAATCCTAGTCTGCAGTTCAGGCCTATCCTAAGATGTTGGGAGTTGGTGGGGATGATGAGCCAGAGTCAGCTCCCCATTCTGTCCTTCTCCCACCTAGAGTTGAGCTTGCATACATTAGCTGCTGTTGCAACACTCCTGCTTTCAGAACCCTGAAATGGCCTGGCTTGGTTGCTGTATAGTGATTTAACCACAGTAACCCTCAGTGAGTGGCAGGTTGTATTTTTATTGTTGAATTTTGTTATAATGGTAACCCCAGATAAACCTAAAACTGGAAGAGGGTTCTGTTTAACTCTCAATTCTTCTCATGTTTATGAAATTGCACTTAATTAAATAATGCCATTTTATCCTTATGAATCTTCTTCCTTCTAACCACCTCACAGCCCTCAAATGGTGTGTTTAACTAGTGAATTGGGAGTCAAGAATGGAAAACTCTCACCTAGGCCTTAGAAGTCAGGATGTCAACTCTCTTTTACTGCACAGCCAGGCCTATTGATGTGGTCAGATCTGCCCTCTGGACCACCCTCCCTTTCCACCAAGCCTTGGGGCTGTCCATGGTGTGCTCATGTACCTTCTCCTTCCCACAGCAGTGTTGTGACTTAGGCTACCATGCAAGTCTGAACCGGGCTCTACGCACCTTCCTCTCTGCTGAGTTAAACCTGGAACAGTCGAAGCACGAGGGTCTGGATGCCATCGAGAATGCAGTAGAAAACCTGGATGCCACCAGTGATAAGCAGCGCCTCATGGAGATGTACAACAATGTCTTCTGCCCCCCTATGAAGTTTGAGTTTCAGCCCCACATGGGGGATATGGTGAGGCCTTCTTCCTATACCCCCATCCTCAAGGGGCTTGAGTGGACTCGTGTCTAAATTCATTACACAGAAGCCACATTATTCTGGGGTGGGAAAGGCCTGGGCCTGGCTTCTTGTCAGGTGGGTGAGGCACATTCCACTAACTGAGCAAACAGCTAGTGAGTGCCTGCTGTCAGACACTCTGGCTTGGCTGCAGATACGAGGAATTAAAGCTTTCGGGGAGCTTACAGTCTGGGGAATAAGGTCACTAAGGTTTGGAGAGAGTTAGAACTATGCATAGAGAGGGGGCATCCAAAGGGACCCAGCAAGATCAACGAAGGTTAAAAATAGCAGGTGTGTTCTAAAAACTACCAACAGTTCAGAATGGTGAAAGGAAAGTGAGGAAGTGGTGAGGCTAGAAAAAATGAGAGCTGAGGTGGGCCCACATCCTAGAGGCTTTAGTAGGGAAGCGAGGGCTAGGCAGGGAATGTTGTGATCTTTTGCCATTTGGCAGAGTTCGGAAGAATCTTACTGTCCAGAGGTTAGAAGATTGTGATAAAGTGTAGAGTTTTGCTTGGGGTATTGAACAAAAAAGAATAGGTACCTGCAGGAAGGACAGGAGCTAAGATGCCATCCCAAAGGCCTGATGCTGGTTGCCCAGATGGGGAAGCATGAACATGGGGCTTTGTTTTGGACTCTGCCTCCAGTGACTAGACTAAGAAGGGCCTAAATAAAGTGAGAGGCAAGAGAAGCCCCTGGGTTTTCATTGCTCTAAATCTTTTGGTTCTACTTGTGTGGTTGTGTGTACAAGTCAGAGTGAACCTCATTCCTGTGAGTAAGAGCCATCATTTCACCTATTGGTGAGATCAGAAGGAGGTTGTATAGGCTTATGTGATAGAAAAGATCAAGATGGACCTTTGGGTATAGTTGGTTTTAGGAGGAGGAATTTTACCAAGATACTGTTTTGCTGTCTCTGTACCACTTCCTGTGTGTTAGTTCCATTCTCAGACAAGCCATTCTCCCATGGAGGCAAGGTGAATGCATTTCCAGCCTTTCCTGGTAGGACGAAATCTAGTGGAAAGAGTATCTGCCTCTCTCCTCAAAGCCCCCACAAAGTTTCATGTGTCTCATTGGTTTTGATTGGGTGAAGTGCTTATGCCTGCATCCATGCAGAGCACATGACCTGAGTTGTAGAGTAGGAGGCTCCCCCCGCTGAGGACAGTCAGACCAAAGCTACCAAAAAGAGATGAGTGGAAGCCAGAGGACCAAAAAACAGCAACATGTGTACTACTCAGGAATGATGCTTCCCTTAAGATTAGTATCCAGAGTCTAGAAATCCCTGCTCCAGAATGACAGCTGTGGCAGTGGAACCAGAGGATTTGCTGTCATCAGTCAGCCTCTATGGAGAGTGAGACTCTGTCCTAGAGACAGAAACGTGGACATCATTTCCTTCCTTTTCTTCTTGGGGAAAATCAAACCATTTACAGTTCATTTCCATTGCTGTGGCTTAGGAAATGTTGTCAGTGTCTGAACAGATGGAGAAGTGAGATGGCAGCATGTGCAATTAGAGTTGGGGGAAGGGGTGTCACCAAGCCTCAGGAAGCCCCATTCCTCACCTGCCCTGGCTTCTGGTCAAACTTGCCTTCCAAGCCCCTTCTCCAGCTGTCACTGAGATTCCTTCCCAGGTATCTATGGAACTTGGGGACCAGCTGAGTGGAGTGATATATTTTCCGGTGTTAGTGATTGAGTTGCCTTCTGAGCCAAACAGCTTGTCTTCATAAAGAGGGAATCCAGATGCTGGGTGCTCAGGCCCCCTCCTCCCACTGTCAGAGCCTTATTTTCATACTCCAGAGTGCAGCTGGAATGTATTACCTTGCACCCCGGTAGCAGACCACTGCCAAAGCATGCATCATCATCAGCTCTGCTACTTCTTAAAGGAACAGGCTTGGAGGTGGTTTTTCCCTCCATGATTCCTCTCTGCTAGGTCTGGATTACTTTAAAAATCAATAGCTTACTCCTCTGCTGGGGCCATCCCTTTGTGTGATATAGCTGATCAGTGGCTGAGCGAGGCAGGGGCCAGGACCAGTCCTGGAGCTTGTAAAGATTGCACATTCTAGCCTAGCCTTCATATGAGTGAAAAATAGAAAGAGAAGAGAGGGTGGGTCATTCTTGGCCTCTACAGCCAGTCTATCCCCATCAGTGTGGGTTGTCTGCAGATTGTGGAGGCAACAGGAGGGAGCTGCCTGGAAGTTGTTGAAATAGGGCCAAAGATTGGGTGGCATTTTGACTGGAAGCCTTGAAATTGGCCAGGATCCCACACTAACTGGTTTTCTGGGGTGCACAGCACATGAATTGATGCCAAGTGCTCTCAGATGTACTAGGAGGAGGTGCTTGGCTCCATTTTTGGTGCCCTCAGAAGCTGTGGGACTCTGGATGCCTGACCAGTGACATCAGGCAGCCAGAGAGTTTCACTCTTGGCGCTAACCGGTTCTGGCCACTGAGCTTTCTCCATTGCATCTACTTGTCCAAGAGTTAGAGTGAAGTCAGCTCTCTCCAGATCTGAGAGCTGGCTCAGGCTAGCCTCTCAGCTGAGGGAGGAGGTCAAGTCAGTTGAGAGCTTAAAAACCAATGGAGGAAAAGGTCAAGTCCCAGCCCCCTCCATGTGAAGAGAGGTTTTGTCCTTTCAAGCAAGGGAATGGTCCGTGGGCATGTGAATGTGCCCACTCATTGCTGAGGAGGAAGGAGGCCATTTCTATCCAGATGTCTGTCTGCAGACAAGAGGCTAGAGGACGAACAGTAATAAGGTGACAGGAGCTGCCTCCACATGGGTCCTGCCTCCCACCTCTCTCAGCCTTCTGCTCCTCATCTGTCATCCAGGGGACTGTGGATGACCTCATCCCTTAACTACATCCCCATCAGGAGACAGTGGAATAGCCATTCCCTCACACAGGAGAAAGCTAATTGGCAATAATCCTTCAGCTAAGGGCAGACTTCTCTCTTACAGATCTAGGGAAGGCCTGGGGTAAAATGATGGCACTTTGGAAAATGCCAACTTCCTCCAGATTCCATGCCCTCTCAGTCCCTCTAGCATAGGCAACGAACTTGTTCTTGGCTTCACACTTTCTCATTGAATCAAAGCTCTCATGCATGGCCTGGATTTATATACACATGCTGGCTGCCAGCAGTGACAAGTTAGCCTCCTGACCTACTTCTCTTCTGCTTTCACTCTGGTGTAGGAAGGGGGTTGAGGGAGGAGCCAGAGAGGTGGCCACTTGGACCTTTGGCAGGAAATCCTCACTGTGCCAAAGCATTGTGTTTCTGGAGCTGGGGCTGCCTGAGGCACTCTTCTCCAGCCTCCTCGGCCTTCCATGAAGCTGCCAACCCTGCACAGACCTACTCCTGCCGGGCTCCAAACAGATTCTCCTCCCCATTCCTTTCATGTACTATTTGGTCCTGGAAGAGGCTCACATAAGTTGGCTTTGGATTTTGCTTCAGCATAGAAACCACAAGCCTTATACCTTGAATATGGGTAGTTTCATTGCCAGTAATAGGAACTCTGGAACTGCCAAAGGAACTGTATTCTTTTTCTGACCTGGTGTTGCTTTCTTTTGTTAGGCTTCCCAGCTCTGTGCCCAGCAGCCTGTCCAGAGCGAGCTGGTACAGAGATGCCAACAACTGCAGTCTCGCTTATCCACTCTAAAGATTGAAAACGAAGAGGTGAGTTTCCTGCTTAGGAGGTTCAAAGCCACACTCTTAAGTTTCCCTGTTGAAACTTTTGCTGCTGCCCGTCTGGGAGCAGGTGGAAGGAGCATGCAGAGAATGTCCGGGCGGCCGCAAACATTTCCTAGCCAAATGTAGGCTTGGACTTTCCCCCTCTGCTACATCCTGCCCTTGAACTTCAGGAAGTTGCTCTTGCATTGCCAAAGGTTGTGCTCTATTTTGAGCTTTTGCAAAGTGCTTTTTTTCCCCTCTACACATTTAATCAAAATGGCACTTGGCAGCTGTGTGAACAATATTGTGTCTCCGAAACCACCCCCTCATGCCTAGCTTTTTCCAACATGTTCAAACAAACAGAGGCCTTTGACTTTGTCACTTCAAACATCTCCGTCCTCTTAGGAAAGGGTGAGTTTCTTCGGGACTCAGTGTATTTGCCTTCAGAAGGCAGTTCAAAAGGGCAAGTGATCCAGCTTTCTGTTGAGCTCAGATGGCTTCTTACCTTGTGTCTCAGTAAATCTTACTTTCCCCATGAAGATCAGGAAGAAATAGGGATAGGTCACTTAGTTTGCAAATGAGCAAACAAGTTCATCAGTTTGTTGAAGGTCATGAAACAGAACCTGAGGCTTTGCGATACTAGGCTCATCACACATTTTAGTTAGCTGTTTATATGATGGGATTGGTTCAGATTTATTTTATTCCCTTTCCCTTAATACTTGTATTATAATGCTAATATTAAATTTCAAAAGTAAACATTAAAAGATCTGGGTCAAGTACATAGCATGAGAGGTTGTAATGGCTTTTAGGTTTTCACTGTAGAGAGGAGCATGCTGTAGCAGAGTCCACGTGATGTTTATCTCTCACTTAGCACTGTCCAATGGGAAGCAAAGCTGCACACTCTGATGGCATCCTCTGGCCTTCCCCAGCCCACTCTCTTCAAGCTTCTCCATCACCTGCTGTTTTGCAACCCTTCATGCATTCTGTTGACCCTTGTCATGGCAGGTGAAAAAGACAATGGAGGCCACCCTGCAGACCATCCAGGACATTGTGACTGTCGAGGATTTTGATGTGTCTGACTGCTTCCAGTACAGCAACTCCATGGAGTCTGTCAAGTCCACGGTGTCCGAAACCTTCATGAGCAAGCCCAGCATTGCTAAGAGGAGAGCCAACCAGCAAGAGACAGAGCAGTTTTATTTCACAGTAAGGGGGTGCTATGGCTTTTAAAGAGTGTCAGCATGTACTGCAGCGCACAAGGGAGATTTGAAACTCAGAGTCCTTGTTAAGTGTCTAACGGACAGTTGTTGAATATCTCAGATATGAATGTGGGCATACATAGAGGCCATCCTTGCACTTAAAGGTGCAAACATTTACAAGTTGTATGTGACTAACATGGCCCCTACAGAGAAAGATGCTCCCAAGTATACCACTAAGAAGATTTTCTTTTTTAAGAAATTTTTAACAAGTTAGTAGGCTTTCATTATTTCCTTCTCAGGCACAGTGGGTTGTGAAAGGGGAACTTCTGATTATTGCCAGAACTTAAAGGATGGGTCATATGCAGCATTACTGTTTTGCACATAATTCCAAAACATCGTATTTTCTTACTCATGTGTCTCTAGTCTTCTTTTAGCAGTTGGACCCTTTTTTCTTTTCTGTTTTTCTTTTTTAAGTATTGTTAACAGTCCTTTGGGAGGTTGCTACTGGTCTTTGGTGCTTTTTAATAATTGAGTTATTTTGAGCTTGCCAAGTAGGATCTTGCCTGGACTAAAACTTATTTCCTAATCTTCTGATGACCAAGAAGGGAAAAATTAAGTTTGTAGATGTGACATGAAATATAGCCAGTGAATATGCATACTGATTCTGAATGAAAGGAATTAACTTTTCAGTCAAGAAACAGTCTGCATGCAGTAAATTGAATTTTTCCTGCAACTGGAGCAGTTTGTTTAATTCTTCTTTGAACACTGCCCTTTCTCTATTTAAAGAACACTAATGATTTGCTAATGTTTTTTAAAGAAATCTGTTTTTTTTAATTAAGCTTAGACTTCCTCATTTGTTTTAATCCTAGCAAAAACTGCTAAAAGGGATAGTAATAGTATCCCTCTTAGTAATAGTAATTTGTCAGTACTATTCTTCTAAAACAACTTTTTAAAAATTATGATACGAAGCCAAATATGCTCATTATATAAAATTTAGAAGCAAAAAGAAGGAAATAAAAACTGTCCATAATTCTACCTCCTAGAGATAATGCTATTAGAATATATTATTTTCTCATCTTTTTTCTATGTGTGCACAAACACATATGTGAGCATACATTTATAATTTTATTATAAAAAATAGGATACTGCTATACATATTGTTTTACAATCTAAGTCATATAATACTCTTTAAGCATATTTATGAGTAAAATATTAAAACCTATACCAAAAAATAATAGAATGCCATTTTGGCTCATTCTTTCATTTTTGTAAAATATTTGACAGACTTGCCTGGTTTGTAGTGTTCAATAAATGCTAAAAATTTATCTTCACCATCATCATTATATTTATTAATCATTATTAAGTTATTCATTGATCATTTTTTGAGGATTTATTATTGGCCAGACGCTGTGCTACAAGCCGGGAACGCTGCAAGTATAAGATAAAGAGGGACATGATGGGGGATAGGTCATATAAAGGGAGAACTTATTTTTACTTCATGTGTATCTAAACAGTTATACTAGGTTGATTTTTGTAATTTAAAAAATGTAAAATGTAAAAATGCATACACTTGTGGCAGCCAGGATGAGTGGAGTTGGGGAAGCATCACACACAAAGTGACTTTTGTGCTTGTTCTTGAAGAATGAGTGAAGCAGGCAGGGAGTCGGGAGGAGAATGGCATTCCTTGAGGAAAGAGCAGCATGTGGGAAAATATAAATGCACACAGAAACCTGGCTCACATGTTAAGAGAACTTTCTGACTATAATGAGGGACGTGCCGCTGCCCCAAGCTTCATTATCTAAGGAGCTTGTTGAACACTCTCTAGAGGCTTTTAATAATAGGATTGTTTAGCTGGTCTGTCTGGACTGCTTAGATATAACACTATTTAAATGACCCAATCTCATTATATTGCTAAGATTTCCATTTTTTAGGTTAACTAAGAAATTTTGGAACTAAAAATCTTGTATTTTAAGATAGTCTTTGTCAGAATTGCTTTTTGGCTTAAATGAATTCTGTAACATTTGTATTCAAAGTTGACCTTTAGTAAAGCAGGAATGGCCATATTCAAACTGGTAACCTCTCAAATCCTGCCCATCCTTTCACTTTCGGTCTCAATACATAGATGTCCTCTAACCCATTTCCTGTCTCAAAATTGTGCAAATTTCCTAACAGAACAGTTTTGTCTGGGCTTGCCCAGCACTGGAATTCTGTGCGAGTTCATCATTTCTGTGACTGGTGCTTGAAGTGCATCAGATGATTAATTTTATGATAAAAGGGTTTTTTTGGGTGGTGAAATAGACATATATGGAAAATGGGATACCCACATTAAGCAGAGTAACTGCCTGTTTATCGTACAACCCATACAAAGCCAATACAACTGCAGATGTGCTTTCTTTAGTCTGTTGCCACCGCACACATTGCCCATGTGTTTCTCTATGCCCTTCAAAAACATCAGAGCATCCTGGAAGATCCTGTCTGTTGGAAGGTTAGGAAGAGGTCCCTTGTCACAGCTCAACTCCTAGGTAGTGTGCCTAGTGATCAAGAGCGCTGCTAGGAAAGCTTTCTGACCATGTGTGGCCATCATTGGACTGATTTGCCCAGATAACATCAATTGGGAATTTGGACATGACCTATAAAGTTGCTTGCAAGAGTCTCAGGAAAATAATTGTGGAGTTAAGAAACTTTAAGTGATTTAAAAAAAAATTATCTAATCCAACCTTCTCATTTGAAAGATTAAAAAAATAAATAGGCCAGGCATGGTGGCTCATGCCTGTAATCCCAGCACTTTGGGAGGCCAAGGTCGGTGGGTCTCTTGATGCCAGGAGTTAGAGGCCAGCATGGACAACATGGTGAAACTCTATCTCTACTAAAAATACAAAAATTAGCCAGGTGTGGTGGTGGGTACCTGTAGTTCCAGCTACTCAGGAGGCTAAGGTGGGAGGATCACTTGAACCTGGGAGGCAGAGGTTGCAGTAAGCCAAGATCATGTCACTGCACTCCAGCCTGGGTGACTGTGAGACTCTGTCAAAAGAAAGAGAGGGAGAGAGAGAGAAAGAGAGGGTGGGGGGAGGGAGGGAGAGAGGGAGAGGGAGGAAGGGAGGGAGAGAGGGAGAGAGGGAGGGAAGGAAAGGAAGGAAGGAAATAAAGAAATAAAAAAAATCCAGAGAGGATGGGTAGCTCACAAAAGCTGTACCCACCACTCTGGTTGCAGGGTCTCTGGTCACAGGCTGCTACTCTACACCCTGTGGAAGAAGCAGAGGTGAAGGGAAAGGCTGAAGAACAGCTTAGCAACTTTCGCCTCTTATTTGCCCTCAGTGGGGACATGTTTCCTGATCTTCTTGTCTTTTTGTTTATCGCTTATCTTCTGTAACACATAGTTCAGCAATGTCTACTTTTTACCCATTGTCTTTTTTATTGTGATTGTTAAAAATAGACATTTCTAAAGGATGCAAAGATTTCAAAAGGGTATACAGGAAAGTGTACTATAATGTTTCTTCCCATTCCTCACTCCCCTCTCTCTGCTGGTGATTGAAACAAACCAGTTTCTTCTGTGTCCTTCCAGAGATACTCTATGCATGGACAACAACTGACATATCTGTAAATACCCTTTAATACAATAAATTACATTAGAAATGTAATGAAAAAAATGGAAGCCAAAATAGAAGTATTCTACTTATACAGTTCTTACCTTTTTTTTTTAACCTGTACATGTCAAGGAATCTTACACAATTCTTTACTTTTGTAACGTTATTTATCTTACTTTTATGTTAGTCCAAAAAGATCTTCCTCCTTTTTTAATGACCGGACAGAATTCCACTGCATGAATGTGCCATCATTCGTTTAACAAACTCACTGCTCATAAATGGTGATGCTTGCTGTTTAGCCAAGGTTTACCAAAGCTTTATAAGGCTGGCATTTCTCCTAAGTATTTCCTTTTATGGGGAGATGAAGAATTAGGTTCTTATATGGGGGATAGAGCAGTGAAGGGGTTAAGGATTATGACCAATCAAGTAACAAAGCTAAACAGTCTGAATTCTTAGGGACAGGTTTGAGGAAGGTAACAGGAGAGGAGGCAATGCCTTGGCCACTGGGGCACTGAGAGACCACTAGACTTAGAACTTGTGGTCTGAGATCTTTTTATCTTGATAGTCTCTTGCAGGCCCTTGGTAAATGTGTGCTAGCAAGCGCAAATGAGTGAATGCCCCTGTGTTGTCAATTAAACCGGGGAGACGTGCTCCATTTAAGGTTTTCTCTATTATGGATTCTATCTGACAGCTGTTTCCTATTTTAAAAATTGACGGGAGGAGGGGAAATGCCAGCGTGCTTGTGTGGTGGGGAAACAGCCACTTTAATGACATCTGTGTATCTCTGAGCATGGGCTGGGTAGGTGTACTCATTCCTCCTGCCTTGCTGCAGTGGATACTTAGGGTCTTGGGTTCATACAGATTAAATCCAAGGCATAAGCAAGGTCCAGTGAGTTTTATACCCCCATGGTAAGAGTGTATTTAAAGGGAAGAAGTTTTTAAAAATGAAATTTGAAATGCATTCTAGTGTCTCTATATTTTTTAAGGCCCCAAACCTTCTGCTTTCATGCTGTTTTTATTTTAGCACAAAGCAAAGAAGTTTAGGAAAGGGATGCTTTGAGGTTCACTGAGGAGGTGATTCAGGTATAAGGAACATCTTTTTGAGTGCCTGCTCTATGCCAGGCCCTGTGCTAATCATAGTAATGCTTGTTAACCAATTTCGTTCTCAGCAACCTTGTGAAAAAAATATTATTCTCATTTTTCAGATGGAAAAACTAAGACTCAGGGGGTTAAATGATTTGCTCAAGGTTAGAAGAGTTGGTGAGTGGTAAGACTAGAATATTCCAACTCATGCTTTTTCATTTTAATGTAACTAAATTGTCTGTCAAGGAAGGAAGGTGCAGAAAGAAAAGTTATTATAGTAATACTTTTCAATAAATAAAGATCACTGCTGACAGTTAATAACCAATTAGGAATTATTAGGAAATGAATTAATGAGATCATAAAAATGGAAAACTGAAATTTCACAATGGCATTAAGGAAAACATCCAATATATTTTTGCTTCCCTTCCTACTTTTTGAAGAAATTCTCAGTTTTGATTATTTTAAGTATGAAAGTTGTTGGGGGTGGGCAGTGGTTAGACTGTGTTTTAGGAACCTGATTTTATTTTGGTGATACCTAGAATAAAATATTACCCTTTCTTTTGCTTCTTCATTGAGGAAAATGAAGTTTTAGGTGTTTGGTAAAGGAAGCTGGGTGTAGGGAATGGAACGAAAAAGAATTACCTATTGTTGGAACATGCCTTTAGTAAAGAAAGTGATCCATGTTGTCCAAGGAAGGAATTTGGAGGTTAGAGATGCAGTCCTTTTCCTGGCCCCCTGGTCTCCAGAAATCACTGAAAACCACCTGTTCTTCCCTTGCCTTCTTTAGCAGTCTCACCTCCTTTCTCTGTGTGTCTGTCCAACAGAACAGAAGCCTTCTAATTCACTTTCAACAATTAAAGATAAGGTCACTTAGCCCCAGCGAATCTCTCATATGGATGAGTGCTGACTTGTGGATGGGATGGGGGAGTGATAAAATAACATACATGCAGACTCTGAGATGCCTTTACATTTCCATATCTGGCTGGATGGGAAACTCCCAACTGTGGTTTCCATGCCAGTATTAGAGATGCAGTTCATACCTTGACACAGTTATGATCTTCAGGATTTAATGGAACCTGGAGAGGTAATTCCTCATACCTCTTTACCAGGTTATTTATTTTAATGGTTCATCAAGTGACAGCCAGAGTTAACTAGTGAATTGTGAACATGAATTAAAAATATGATTTCCAGAATAACAAGTGAAAACAGGAGTAAGAGGAAGGAATTTACATCCATATCCTTTTAGAATTGTGGCTGTTTTCTGAGCAGTCTGGTCTTGTTTTGAAGGTTAAGACTTCTCAGTGACTTTTCCTCTCTAGGAAACTTTTAGAGTCCCCTGGGATAACCTTCCAAAGAGAAGCTTTTGAGGCTTGCATTGTTGGCAATGGATATTTCCTGAAGGCTTTCCACCTCTGGGCCCTCAGTACTGTTCCAAGCCCACAATTAGGTATTGGTTGGGGATTAAGATATCACCCAGGGAAGAATGACAGCAGGTGAACTGGCATCTGGAGCAGATGGGAAAGGGAAGGTGACAGCAGAGTGTCTTTTTTTGCAGATGTTCTTATGGAAAAGCATAAAGGGACAGAGGGAACAGATCATGAATAAGGCAGAAGAAATGATTTAGTTTAAGATTTGATTTTGGCTTGTTTTATTTTTAATTTAGAGAGGACGGGCACACTACGGGCTTGGCTTGTAACTGCTGAGGAAAGGTCAACTCAGAGGAGAGTGAGACTGCTCATTCATTTATTCATCATGCATTTATTGAGTATCTGCTAGGCGTGGTACTAAGGGATGCAAAGAAAAATGAATGACATGGTCTCTGACCATAGGGAGAAAGCAGTCTGGAGAAAAAGACATATGAGTAACAAACCCTCCGTGACAGGGCTGTATGAGAAGTGCTGTCCTGGAGATTTGCAAGGTACACACAGGACCATCTGGGTGAACATGGGAGGGCTAGGGACTGCATCCCAGAGAAAGCAGATTTTTCTTTTGTTTATAAACAAGAGAGAGAGATCCAAGCTCTTATCTAAAAGTTCACACTGTACAGAAGAGTATAGAGTAAAAAGTAACTCATATTTGTTCACTTTTCTTTTCCTTTTTTGAGATGGGAGTCTTGCTCTGTTGCTCAGGCTGGAGTACAGCGGCATGATCTTGGCTTACCGCAAGCTCTGCCTCCCAGGTTTAAGCAATTCTCCCTCCCCAGCCTCTTGAGTAGCTGGGATTACAGGCGCATGCCACCATGCCCAGCTAATTTTTGTATTATTTTGGTAGAGATGGGGTTTCACCATGTTGGCCAGGCTGGTCTCAAACTCCTGACCTCAAGTGATCCATCTGCCTTGGCCTCCCGAAGTGCTTTGATTATAGGCCTGCGCCATTGCACCTGGCCCTATTTACCTTTTATTTTTATCACTCTTAATCCTAAGTGGTAATCCATGAAATCAAAGGTTTGATGTATAATTGTGTGTTTTGCTTAAAAACAAATTTTATACTTTAAAAGACGGAACTATTACAATTTAAAATGGTGTATCTACCTAACTACCTCCATGATCTCACATATCATCAGTAATTCATGAATCATTTTGGAATACCCAGCCATTTGACTTCTGCGTTCAGACATAGGCAGATGGCCCCTGATTTGGAGGATGAACCACTGCAGCAGCAAACAGTCAAGGTAAACTAAGGCCCCAAGAGTGGCTGTGGAGGAGAGTGGAAAAGATACTTTGTTAAGAGTCCAAAGGCCTTGGGTAGGGCCTGACACTACCACTCGCTAGCTTACAACTATCAGGAATTTATTTGATACCTCCCCTTCCTTGAGATCATCTTATCTGTAATAAGGAAATAATATCTTCCCTATGTGCCATACAGAGTTATTTGTATAAGAGTCAAATGAGAGAATATGTGCTAGAGTGCTTTAAAACCTCCTATGTTGCTGCATGTATAGAGTGTTAATACTATGAAGTTTAGTTCTGCTTCTCTCCTTCTGCTCTGTACCATGATGGATGGGGCATTTTGTTATAATAGTTAAGAGTACACACTGTATTGTCAAACTGCCTGCATTTGGGTACTGACTTCACCGCTCACTTACTGTTTGACCTTGAGCAACTTAATTAAACTCTCGAAACCTCAGTGCTCTCATGTGTAAAATAGAGATGATGATGATGATAACAGTTCTAGGGTTGTTTTGTAGGTTTGATGAATTGTCTGGGGACATATGGTCTCTCACTGGGAAGACAAGGGTTGAGTGAGAACAAATCTGAAAGTGCAGCACAGCAATCGTATTTTGACTGTCAGAACAGATGGGATCACATTTCCAAAACTTCATCTTGCATTTGGGCCTGGATGTGTGTTTGCAAGTGGGGGATGGCAGCCCCTTCCACTGAGTGCTCAGAAATCACAAGCTTTCCATAAAGACTCCATGCAGAATAGAGAAGGAAGCTGTTGAGGATATGGCTCAAACAAAGATGCTCCACATGCCGGGCTTGCAGCTGAGGCAGGGACTGAGCCTGCCATTGGCACTGCTTCTGGTGTGATGGAATGCCCCCCTTCAGGGCCAGGGAAGGGCAGGATGTCAGTGGAGGTGCCAGATAGCAGGTGTGTGTCCTCACACCAAGAAGACCGGGGCTCGATGAGTTCATCCGCCCTCCCTGCTCTTCCTCAGTGAAACTGCAGGCGGGCTCTAGTAAACAGTTTCTTTACACTGGTGATCATGTAACTCCCAGGAAAAACATTGAGGAGGATATTAATCCACCATGAAAATCAACAGCTTCCCATATACTCAGGGCCTTAAAGAAATAAAAAAATGGACTGGTGGAAATTGGGTCAGAAACAAAATGACCTCTCTGAAGGGGAATTGTCCAACTAAGCATCTATGATTTTTTTCTTCTTCTGGAGTCTGATTGCTCTTTTTCCTCCTCCTCTCTTACAGAAAATGAAAGAGTACCTGGAGGGCAGGAACCTCATTACCAAGTTACAAGCCAAGCATGACCTTCTGCAAAAAACCCTGGGAGAAAGTGAGTGTGGGAACCCTCTGCTGGAGGCTTGGCAGTGAGGTCAGCTGGAGCTTTCTTGCTGAGCACACGCCTCCATCCTCAGCCAAGTGGACCCGATCTTGTTATATGAATGCCTTTCTTTTCCTGGCCTGTTTGATGTGGAAGCACACGCCCCAAATGAATGCTTGAGTAATGGGGAAAGACCAGTGCTTAATGAAGCACTAACATGCATCATCTATTTGTTTAAATGGAGCCTGCCAGCTCTCTACTTAGTCTCCCTGCTTTCGCCTCCTCTGCCACAAGTAGGGTAGAGAGGCTGAGGGGTTATTTATTGTCCAGACAGTTTGTTAAAACTCCTACCTCATCTGTGGCAGCATTGAGACTGCAGCAAGAAGTTACGGAGCTGTGAGATGAGATACACAGCTGCTCTGAGAGGAGAGAATTCTCAAATGCCGGAGGGATGGACAGACTGCTGCTTTCTATAGCTTCCAGAAAGAGCATCAGTTTCCTTCTGCTTTGAAAGCTTCTAATGCTGTTTAAGTGGCAGCCCTCTCTCCTGTGGCTATGCTGAGGCCATGGTGCTGAATGGACTGTCTTGTCTCATACAATGATTTTAACCAGACCCTGGAAAGTAGCGAGGCAGAGAACTGGACTGGCACTCTGGACTTTTTCTCCTCAGCTGTCAAACAGAAGGTGGAGGTTGAAAGAGAAGCTTCCCCAGGGTTTCTTGGCACCCTGCCCAGATTTCCTGCCTAGCTCTCAGCATCCTATGATTAATGGGATTCCCAGGTTGGGGATGCCTCTGAATGTCCCACCACTCCTCCCTGCCCCACTAATCTCCTCACTTACAGAGAGGAAGGGAGAAGCTGCAGGGAATATGTGCTAACATCAGCTACAGGCAAGCCTATACTTACACAGATATCCAACATTTTAAAATAAATTCTTGAGCACTCTCTAGACAAACTGCAAAGTTTAGGAAAATGTGTAATATTCCTTGGCTCTTTGGCCCCAGGAGTTGGAACCTCACTTATTATTATACCAGAGCCGCCTACCCACCTTTTTTGCCCTGTCTTTTTCATGACTTGCATGATTTCCCAGATGATTAATTTTTCTCTAATCTTTTATCTAATGACTTTCTTTTTTTTGAGTAGGAGTTTTGCTCTGTTGCCCAGACTGGAGTGTAGTGGTGCTATCTTGGCTCACTGCCAATTCCACCTCCTGGGTTGAAGCGATTCTCCCACCTCAGCCTGCTGAGTAGCTGGGATTACAGGTGTGTGTCACCATGCCCGGTTAATTTTTGTTTTGGTAGAGATGGGGTTTTGCCATGTTGGCCAGGCTGGTCTCAAACCCCTGACCTCAGGTGATCCACCTGCCTCAGCCTCCCAAAGTGTTGGGATGACATGTGTGAGCCACCACTCCTGGCCAATCTTAAGACTTTTTTTTTTTTTGAGATGGAGTCTCACTCTGTCATCCAGGCTGGAGTGCAGTGACACAATCTCAGCTCATTGCAACCTCTGCCTCCCAGGCTCAAGCCATTCTCCTGCCTCAGCCTCCTGAGTAGCTGGGACTACAGGCATGCACCACCACACCCGGCTTATTTTGTATTTTTAGTAGAAATGGGTTTTCGCCATGTTGGCCAGGCTGGTCTCAAACTCCTGATCTTGGATGATCCACCTGCCTTGGCCTCCCAAAGTGCTGGGATTAGGGGTGTGAGCCACCGCACCCGGCCAGATCTTATGACTTTTAAGGTATTTTCTTTTATGTGACAAAAGCCTGTTAGATAGTTTCTATTTTCTCTTCCTCACCACCAAAAGGACTCAAACTAAACAAGTTTGAGCATTGAGAGCCAAACTTTGTTTATAGAAAATCTTTACTCTTGGGTTATCAGATTGCTCCAGGAGAATCAAGACAATCTAAGCACAGTCCATAAGTAAGACAGAGATCAGAGTGTTGGGTCATACAAATGCGTGCATGTACGCTCACATTTGTGTGTGTGAGTGAATGGGTTTACTCACACATTTATGTGCCAAATGTGCTACTGTGGAGGCACTAAGGTTGACCATTCATTAGCACTGCAAATTGCCATAATCTAAAGATGAAAAGTTCTAGCAATAAAGAAAAAAAATACTATAAATCTTCCTGTGTCCAAGTCATCATGTCCCTGCCTTCTGAATGTATTTGTCACCATAATGCAAGAGCCCCGTGTTCTTGCCATGGAGGGATAATTGATGTGTATGAATATTCCGGAATGGAAATGGAACAGATGTTGAAAATAATGGCTCAGAATAATATTTTTGCACGTAAGAGCTGAGCCTTTGGTAATGAGAGACAGGGGTGGCGGATGGCATTACTTAAGATTGGCTGAACCGTAAGCAACAATTAGGAACCTTTAAAGGCGAGGAAAGGCCCTGCACTCCCTCCCCCAGCCCTTGGAGTTGCCTTTGTAAGAGCTTGAATGAGGAGGAATGTGGGAGCTGATTTCTACTTCTCCAGCTCAGCACCTGCTAGGGTTTGCCCCTGGTTTAAATAATGCAGGTCTAGAACAGATCAAGCTTCATTAACTGTGGGCCCAAAGAAAGCAATACATATTTCATTAATACCCATATAGATGTATATGTATATTTGTTTAAAACATGAGAATACTTCTTATGAACTTGAAGATTTTCAGTTTCATTTTTTAAAAAGCTAGCAGTGACCCATTCAACTCTTAAGGTCTACTATTGGATTGAGAACTGTGATTTGATAGCAGTATCAATATGTCTCTCCTATCTCCCTTGCCACCTCAGTCAAACCTAACAGGAGAATTTCTTATGAATCTAAAACTAGAACATCCATGTCTTCTCTGTTCTCTCCCATAAACAACTCCTCTTACTTGTTCTCCCATGCCCCAGCTGTGTATGTGTGTGTGCATATGTGCACGTGAACATTCATATACTAGGAGCAAACAAACTTGGCTTTCCACCCCTCCACACGCACATCCAACATAAGAGAAGCTAAATTTCATCTCTGGGAGAGCTTCTAATCATTTATTCTATTAAGTATGATCTGTGTTGCTGTTGTTCCCCTACATCTATTCCTATTATCCCATTGGGAAGCAGACCCTAAAGTTTAGGGGGACCAACAACCCTGGACTGGGAATCAGCATCACAAACACTTCTTGCCCAGAAAGAGGATCTTGGTGCTTTCTCTTCTCTCTGTCTCTCCTCTCTTTTGCCACACACTGTTATACTATGGCTGTCTAGGGGAGATGGGCGTGGTAGTTACTAGGAGTGGGTCTCCCTCCTTCACTCCTTCTCCTTTAACATAATGCTTTTTGCCTTTGTCTTTCCAACAGGTCAGAGGACAGATTGCAGTCTAGCCAGGTGAGTGTGGCCCGGGACAGGCCTGGGAAGTGATGGAGGCCTAGGAAGGGGTAGAGCAATCAGTCTGGGAAAGAGCCAAGGAATGAGTGAGGGCATCAAATAACTTTGCAAAGCAACGGCTTGGGGTGGAGGTTGTTTCCTTCCCTTTGCCTTGCTGATCCCGTCTGATTTCAGATAGAAATGAGGTTTTCGGCCAGGCGTGGTGGCTCACACCTGTAATCCCAGCACTTTGGGAGGCCAAGGCGGGTGGATCACAAGGTCAGGAGATTGAGACCATCCTGGCTAACACAGTGAAACCCCATCTCTATTAAAAATTCAAAAACAAAATTAGCCATATGTGGTGGCACGTGCCTATAGTCCCAGCTGCTCGGTAGGCTGAGGCAGGAGAATCGCTTGAGCCTAGGAGGTGGAGATTGCAGTGAGCCGAGATCACACCACTGCACTACACTCCAGCCTGGGTGACAGAGCGAGACTCCATCTCAAAAAAAAAAAAAGGAAAGAAAGAAAGAAATGGGGTTTTATGGGACTTTGAGAAGGAGCTAAGCAGAACTGAGTGAAAGGAATTATCATTTGCTGAAATAGTCCCAGAGACCCCCAAAAGCCAGTGCATTGCAAGGAACATAGCATTCAACTATAGAGGATCCTGGTAACCTAACCTTAGCTGCTAAACTTCAACATACGGGCTTTGGGAAGTCTCTGACCCAGAGAAAAAAGATCAGGAGATGGCATTTGATTATTTTTATGCCCAGAAAAGAAGGCAGCCTCTAATTAGTAGTGACTGTTGCTGGATAATGCAATATTACATTGCATTGGCTTGCCAAAGAGCATTGGTAGAAATATTTGCTTGATGTACAAGTATGCACCCCTCCCAATCTTTCCCCACCTTCCCCTTCCTCCTCCACCCCAGCCAAATATTTTCCCTCTCACTCATGGTGCTGCTATGAGATTTGTGAACTGGTGGAGAGCAAAGTATTCATTCAGCCAGCAGTTCTCAGATGCCTAGAAATGTGCTGATTTAACTAGAGAAAGGGCTTTAATGGGTTAGACTCCTTAGAGACCCTGGATTAGCCCATTATATCATCCACTTATATCTCCCAACACACACAATAATCATGAGGCCATTTACAATTATAGGCTCATTATTTACAGATAGCTTCATTTGCCTTTCATTGTTTTGTCATTGTGAATTACAATAAAGATGCCGTTATTATACCAGTCTTGATGATGGGAGGGAACCAGGATAATAGGATTCTCTGGAACACATCTTTTTGGTGTTAGAGTCTTGGTGTAAGTTCACCTGAGGTCCTGACTCTGCGGAAGGCTCTGTGGGACTGAAAAGAGCTGAGTTGGATTTCCTGATGCTGAGTTATTTTGCTGTGAGACCTTGGGCCACATCTTTCCCCTCTCTGAACTCTGGTTTCCTCTTCTATAAGACCAGAGCACTTCACCACATTCAGGGAGCTCTAGGATTCCAAAGGGGTTCCCCAGGAGTGGCCTGGTGGCAGGGGCAGAGCAGTGACCAGCAGCCAGGTTCTGGTCCCATCCCTCTGGTCGCATGGAGCAACACAGCCCTGGCTTCCTTGGTTTGGGTGTTGTGCCTCTGAGTCAGATTCTCTTTGAGAAAAGTCTTCTGAGGCTAAATGCAGCTTGGAAAAACATTGACCTGGAGGATCCCTGAGGTTCTTTCCAAACTGGATATTCTACACTCTAAATCCAGAAAAATTGCCCTGTGTAAAGATAGCGATCTTTAAGGATTTCCTAGAGAAACAAAACAAAAGGAAAACTGTAGCATCCTTTGGTGTTTACCAGTGCTTCCTTGCAGACAAAAAAATACTCTTACTGTCTAACCCAAATATATTTTACTACAAACTGAACCAGTTCTCTCCTATTCTAATTCTGAGTAGTGGTAGACATCAAATGCCAGGGACGTCTGTACTTTTGTGGGGGAAAAAAGCTTTATTGTGGAAATAATGTATCAAGTCTCTTAGCCATTTCTGGGACTGAACTGAATAATGTCACATGTTTCATTAGCCACCACACAGATTGTTTTTAATTATCGAAAACTTTACTTTTGGGTTTAAAAGTGGTTGTTTATCTCAGTTGTCCCAATTTTCTCTTTTTCTTCCTCGTTACTGGATTGGTCCACTCTGATTCGGCGGGATTGGTCACAGGCGCAGCTCAACTGTGAGGAAACAGGTAAGAGCCCAACCAGGACCAGGCTGGTCTGGCCTGAAAAGATAATGCATCCCACAGGCATTTATTGAGCACCACTGTGTGCAGGACAGACACTCTGACTTCATGCCTGCATTTGGAATGTATCATTTAGTCAGTATATTTCATACCGTGGCAGCATCATTGATTTAACTCGTAGTTGAAGTGGCCGTAGTCTTGTTCCTCTCTTTTCTGGTCATTTATCCTCTTGCATACTAAGGGTTTGGTTTGATTGGTGCAGATTATTCCAGAACTGCCCATGGCATCCTTTTCTGAGACCGCAAAAGAGGCTTGACACTTCCTACATATGTGCTAACATATCAGTAACTCAGCACCTAATTACCTAGACCAGACAATCTCGCTTTAAGTTGGCAGATTTTGTTTGATTGTTTTTGGTGGTGTAGTCATTCTAGATGGATTCCTAAGATATGCTAACAATGCAAAGATTAAATCCAGTCTAGGAATGATAGGCAAGAGCTGTTCAACTCTGCAATTTGGTACATGATCTTCAGTGTTGTATTAAAATCTGCCACTGGGCAGCCAGCTCTCTTTACCCATATTAGGAAGGATCTTAGAGGGTGGTGGCATGGATAATCCACATCGATGGATAATCTAAACAGCACTTGTGCTTGTTCAAAAAACATTAATTGAAGTATTTTTTGCAGTAGCAAATTTGACTTCCTAATTATACTTTATGGCGAACACTGAAATGATTTTATGTCCCCTAAGCTCATACCAGCTATGCAGTAGACAGCAAGGAGGGCAGGTGGAGAGAGCTCAGAAATATCTTTGTGTCTGCTCAGGGGAAAGCTAATCCAGGCTTTAAAAAAATCATTTTGGGTAATTCTCAGTGGCTCTAGCGACAGGGAGATAATCGAATAAAGAGGGCACATGGTTTCTGTGGTATCGGCAGCCCCAGCGTTTCTTCAGCTCATCTCACTGCTCTGATGGGGTGGACTATTAAGCTGGGGAACTTGGATGATACAGGCCTCACTTTTCTTAGCTTTGCTGTCATTATTTTCCCCTTCTCTACTTTGGATCTTATCTTAATGCAAATGCCATCAGATGCAATTATACATTTTTTAAATTATAAAAATTTAGTTGCAACTCTCCTTCCTCTTGTTTCTCTCTTTCTTTTTCCTCTTTCTCCCATAATTTCATTTAAAACTAGAGAGGAATGGAGTGACTTCTAGGGATAATTTATTGCATTTAAAATTAATAGGTGCATATCTTGTAGAGGGAGCAAGCCATTTTCCCTTTAACACTAAGAAAAGAAATGAAAGATGCCAGGTTCTTTTCAGTTCCTAGGCTGAAACTAGACATCTTGCTTATCAATGGAGCATGTGTGCAAGGGCTTTGCAGCCTCCACTGTGGCTGCAGGAGTGCCAGAGACCACAGTTTGGCAGGTGATATGTGTCCTTGGTTAGGCTCACCATTGGAAGAGAACAGCACCCATCTGGTTTGCATCCTGCTGCCCCTAAGCAGTTTTAGGCAAAGTGTGTTTGCCTGGTGCTAGATTTGCATAGCAGTTACAGGATACGCCAAAATCCCCAATCAAATAAAGACTTTGTTTTCATTCTGTTGCCCCAGTTTCTCTCTAGCAGTTCGAATCACTAGTGGATCAGCAAAAAGTTTTCCTAAAATGGTCAGGAAGGTAAAATAGTAAGTTACTTAGATGATGAGTCATCTCGTATAAGTAAGCAGGAGATAATTGTTTGTGTGTTTGTTTGTTTATGGCAAATCAGGCAAACAAGAGGAAGAAGCTAGTAACTTTTGTTTTTGAGGGTCCCTAATGGGTTCCAGTCATTTTTGACCCTGTCAAAGAATAGGTTTAAACCGTTCCAGATCTTTTTTAAGAAGAAGACACTTCTACTGCTGCTTCCAGACCTTCCCTGCTCCCTGTAAGCTCAGCATTATTTCTCTCCTGGCTGTGACTTCATATCTTCTTTGTTGGCCTTTCTTTCTCCATTTCTCTAAATTTAGGCATTTCTCCAGGGCTCTGTCCTTTCATGATGTCTCTCTGTATTCTTTCCCTTGTCACTCTTGTTCCCTTAGATGAATCTTTCTCTTCTCCCCTAAGCATTCTTTTGTTCTATAATGCTGTCCTTTTGAGTCTTTGGGTATAACTCCTCAGTGATCGACTAGACATTTATGCTTGAAAGTTGTGAAAGCACCTTCTGCCTTCAGCATCGGTCTCACCTTCCCGCATCACATTTCGATTTGCATAGACCCTCCCCTCATGTCTCGATTAAAGTTCAGGGGGACTCCATTTGTCATAGTCTCTGAGGCTCCAAATCTTATTTTTGATGCTTTTTTTTCTCGTTACTCACATATAATTTGTCAGGATTTGTATTTTCTTCATTGGTGAAAATGAAAATTGACAAATGTACAAATTAGTACCTAACAAAAACTCTAACCTTCTTACTCATGTGAAATTATGTCAGATAATGCATATTCAGACATTTTCTGGCCACCTTTCTGATTTTCTTTTTCTTTTTTTTTTGAGACAGGGTCTGGCTCTGTCACCCAGGCTGGAGTGCAGTAGCACAGTCTTGGCTCACTGCAGCCTCCACCTCCTGGGCTCAAGCAATCCGCCCACCACAGCCTCCTGAATAGCTGGGACTACAGGTGTACACCACCATGCCTGGCTAATTTTAGTTTTTGTTTTTGTTTTTTTAAGAGAGACCAAGTTTCACCATGTTGCCCAGGCTGGTCTCAAATTCCTGAGCTCAAATGATCCACCCTCCCTCAGCCTCCCAAAGGGCTAGGATTACAGGCCCAAGCCACCTCGCTGGCCCTTTTTGATTGCTTTCTCCTGCAAATCACTGGACCACTGCTTTATTCTGTTTTCTAGCTTAGGCCCTACCTTTCTCCCTCCACTTTTGATTTAAAATTCCCTTTATCTGATTGGGTGAGAATTTGGCCTGATTCCTTGAAGGCCCCTTTTAAACCTGAGATTTCATGACCAAAAAAAACAAAGTGTGTAAAGGAATTAAACTGACAAGAATTTAAGAGAAGGTAAAAAGGAAGAGACATAGTGCATAAAAATGTAGAAACTGCTCCGTCTGGGCTCATGCCTGTAATCCCAGCACTTTGGGAGGCCAAGGCGGGCGGATCACCTGAGGTCAGGAGTTCGAGACCAGCCTGGTCAACATGGTAAAACTCAGTTTCTACTAAAAATACAAAAATTAGCCAGCCGTGGTGGTGGACACCTATAATCCCAGCTACTCGGGAGGCCAAGGCAAGAGAATCACTTGAACCTGCGAGGTGGAGATTGCAGTAAGCAGAGATCATGCCGTTGTACTGCAGCCTCGGCTACAAGAGTGAGACTCCATCTCTAAATAAACAAACAAACAAACCAAACTCCATCAGGTCTATGCAAGGACAATGGTGAAGTGCAGGTTTTCTTGGCACCACAGGAGCTCACAGGCAAATCCTGGGGAAATGAATTTACTCATTGCTCAGAAACATTACAAGGGGAGAGGAGGATGGCAGGAGCATTCAAAGCCTTTGTTTGTGACTTTGTCCATTTTGTGCCTCTACTGGACTCTTAGACTCCACTGGAGCAATGGGGACTAGAAAGGTGCTTGTGCAGTAGGACAGGTCATCTCTAGCCTACCCTCGTCTGCCACAGGTTATCCAATGGGGGGCTGCCTGTGAGTGCTGCTGGTAACCACGGACGTGCAGGTTAATATTTTTGATGCCCTGCTTCCTTCCAACCCTTCGTACTTACCTTTAACTACCACTGACATTCCATTTTCTACACATGAAGGCCAAATTTTATACTCACATAATTTGTTGAAGCCAGTAGCCTGTAAGCTTTCCAACTTTCCTCGCTCTAGGTCATACATAAATCTAGGATCAACAAAACTATGCAGACACTCATATCCCTGTCTTTATTATTACTGCTGCTACTGTTTTTAATAATTTTTATTAATGCACAATAATTGTATGTATTTATGGGGTACGTACACTATTTTGATACATGCATGTAATTTGTAATAATCAAATCAAGGAAATTAGGGTATCTATCACCTCACATTTATCGTGTGTGTGTGTGTGTGTGTGTGTGTGTGTGTGTGTGTGTGTGTGTGTATTGGGAACACTCCACATCTTCTCTTCTAGCTATTTTGAAATATCCGATAAATTATTGTTAACTGTTGTCACCCTGCTGTGCTATCAAACATTAGAACTTGCTTCACCTATCTAACTGTACTTTTATACCCATTAACCAACCTCACTTTTTTTTTTTTGAGGCCGAGTTTTGCTTTATCACTAGGCCAGGCTGGAGTACAGTGGAGCTATTTTGGCTAACTGCAATCTCCACCTCCCCAGTTCAAGCGATTCTCTCTGCCTCAGCCTCCCATGTAGCTGGGATTACAGGCAGGTACCACCATATCTGGCTACTTTTTGTATTTTTAGTAGAGATGGAGTTTCATCATATTGGCCAGGATGGTGTTGAACTCTTGACCTCAGGTGATCTGTCAGCCTTGGCCTCCCAAAGTGCTGGGATTATGGGCATGAACCATTGCACCATGCCCAAACTCAACCTTTTTTTTAATTTTTGAGACAGAGTTTCACTTTTGTTGCCCAGGCTGGAGTGCAATGGTGCAATCTTGGCTCACTGAAACCTCTGCCTCTCAGGTTCAAGCAATTCTCCTTCCTCAGCCCCTTGAGTAGCTGAGATTACAGGCACCTGCCACCATGCCCAGCTAATTTTGTATTTTTCATAGAGATGGGGTTTCACCACATTGGCCAGGATGGCCTCGAACTCCTAACTTCACGCCATCCACCCGCATCGGCCTCCCAAATTCCTGAGATACGGGCATGAGCCACCTCACCTGGCCCAACCTCACTTCTTCACCCCTCCATTCCCTGCTATCCTTCCCAGCCTCTGGAAACATCATTCTACTCTCTGCCTTCATGTGATCAACTTTTTTAGCTTATGCATACAAGTGAGATTATGCAGTATTTATCTTTCTGTGCCTGGCTTTTTTTACTTAACACTATGTCCTCCAGTTTCATCTATGTTGCTGCAAGTGACAGAATTTTATTCTTTTTCATGGCTGAATAGTATTCCATTGTGTGTGTATACTAAGGTTTACCCATTCATCTATTGATGGACACTTAAGTTGCTTCCATATCTTGGCTATTATGAATAATGCAGCAATAAATGTGAGAGTGCAGTTATACTGATACTTCAATATACTGATTTATTTTCTTTTGGATATATATTCAGCAGTGGGCCTGCTGGATCATATGGTAGATCTATTTTTAGTTTCTCAAGGAGCTTCCATACTGTTTTCTGGGATGGCTGTACTAATTTATATTCCTGCCAGCAGTGTACAAGCATTCCCCTTTCTCTGCATCCTTGCCAGTGTTTACTTTTTTGTCTTTTTAATAATTGCCATTTTTTAATTGGAGTAAGATTATATCTCACTGTGTTTTTTAAAAGTTTACATTTCTCATGATTAGTGACATTGAACATTTTTCTACATACCTGGTGGCCATTTGTGTGTCTTTTGAGAATGCCTATTCAGATCATTTGCCCATTTTTTTAATTAGATAGGTTTTTTGGTTTTTTTTTTTTTTTTTTTTTTTGCTATTGAGTTGTTTGAGTTCCTTATATATTCTGGTTATTAATCCCTTATCAGATGGATAGTTTGCACATACTTTCCCCCATTCTTAAGGTTGTCTCTTCACTCTGTTGATCGTTTCCTTTGCTGTGCAAAAGCTTTGTAGCTTGAGATAATCCTATTCGTCTATTTTTACTTTTGTTGCCTATGCTTTTGAAGTCTTACTCAAAAAAATCTTTGCCCCAACCAGTCTTCTTGAAGCATTGCCCAGTGGGTTTTTTCAGTTGTTTCATGGTTCAGGTCTTACATTTAAGTCTTTAATCCATTTTGATTTGTTTATCTATATAGTGAGAGATAAGGCTCTAGTTTTGTTCTTCTGCTGCCATTATTTATAAATGAGAAATATAATAACAAGTCTGTAAACATAAAAAGACTTCTCCCAAATTGAGCTTTTTTGGCATTTTTATAGTGGAACCCAGTTTCTTCCTTAGAGTAAGGAAGACAAAGATTCTTCCCCTGAGATCACCCTAGCCTAATTGGCCAGTCAATGATGCCAACAAGAGGGCAGACACTGGCTGCTATAGCTGGAAAGCTGGAGAAGGCAGATGGGTTTAGGGGTCATGAAGATGAGCATTTGGGTCGCTGAGACCATCCCGACACCAACTCCCCTTTGGCTTCATCCCTGGTTCCCAGAAAGCTTGAGAGCTAGAGGCTAAGCCAGTTCTTCTCTCAGCCTGACTTCTTTGTGAGGCCCAGCTGCTTGCCTAATAGTGGCCAAACCCTATGGCTGCAGTGGCAAATTCAGAGCCAGGGTAGGGATCCACGCAAACCTGTCAAACAGGCAGAAGCCACACGGACTCATCCCACTTGAGAGTCCAATCTCTGTCCTAACGTCTAAAGCCCTTTCTAGTTAAGTTTGGGCCCCTCTTGCTGATCTTTCTTCCACACAGCTGAATAATTGTAGATTCTGCTGCATTATAAAACCCTGCTGGTTTAGACCAGGCACGATGGTTCATCCCAGTACTTTGGGAGCCCAAAGCAGGAGGATTGCTTGAGGCTGAGTTTGAGACCAGCCTGGGCAACATAGTGAGATTCCATCTCTATGAAAAAATTAAAGATGTGCTGCGTGTGATGTGGGTACCTGTAGTTCCAGCTACACAGGGGGCTGAGGCAGGAGTATCACTTGAGATTAGTTGCTCAAGATTAAATTGAGTTATGGTCTCACCACTGTACTCCAGCCTAGGCTACAGAGGGAAACGCTGTCTCTAAAAACAATACATTAATTTAAAATATAAAATAAAACCCTACTAGTTTTGTGTAATATTTGGTATGCACACCTGGCAACATTTGCTGAACTCCTAGGGTGCAGTATGGGTAGTGGTAAAGTGTTAGGTCTTCGAGGGAGATTGCCTGGGTTTGAATCCTGGGTTTACCACCTGCCAGCTATGTGACCATAGCAGCTACTTAACCTCACTAAGCTTTCATTTCTTCACTTTTCTTTTCTTTTTCTCTTTTGAGACAGGGCCTCACTCCACCACCCAGGCTGGAGTACAGTGGCTTGATCTTGGCTCACTGCAACCTCTGGCCCCTGGGCTCAAGCAGTCCTCCCACTTCAACCTCCTAAGTAGCTAGGACCACAGGCGTGTAACACCATGCCAGGCTATTTTTAGTAGAACCAGGGTCTCGCCATGTTGCCCAGGCTGTTCTCACACTCCTGATCTCAAGCAATCTGCCAGCCTCAGCCTCCCAAAGTGTGGGAATTACAGATGTGAGCCACCACACCTGGCTTCACTTTTTCATTTTTCAAATGAGCATAATAATAATAATACCTACTCCATAGGATTGTTACCAGCATTGGTCCATCTAAAGGAGTTAGTACGTGGTCCCACACCTCTTTAAATTTCTCTACAAATGGTAGGCACTAATGTTCATGTTCTAATAGGAAATATTACTCTCTTTGCCTCCAGTCCCCTCCTCAGTCTGTAGAAGGCAAATTGAGTCCCAAAAAAGTTCAGTGTCATGAGCCAGATTTTGAAGCAAAACAACAGAGCAACAATTGACATCTGGGAGGTCTGCTTCTTTGCTTAGTACCTATCAGTCCCCGCTATTTAGTTTTCCTTTTCTTTCTTACCTTTATAACAAACAAACCCTCTTTCTGAAGCCTCTGTTAGTTCATCCTGCTACCTTCAACTGAAAATAATTGAGCACCTCCTATATGAGAGCATCATGGCCAACCCTGGACACCCAGGAATTGACACAGGATCTCTGCCCTTATGGAGCTTGAGCTGTAGTGGTGACAAGTGCCAACAGATATTTACATCCACACATTGAAGTCACAATCAGGATTGAGGAGAATATGCCCTCAGCAGGAGCAGCTCATGCAGAGCCACGAGGGAAAGGAGGACTTTGCAGAACAGAAAGGTGGCCAGCATGGCTGTAGCAGAAGCTAGGGGAGAGGACAGACAGTGGAACTGGAGGCAAAGGCAGGATCTCGACATGCAAGGCTGTATAAAAGAGAGCAATGAGAGGTCTTTGAAAGAGTTTAGATAATGAAATGTACACTTTTAAAGATTACCTAATCATTATGTGAAGGAAGAGAAATGTGGCTCAGAAGATGGCAAGGATGGGAATTGAGGTACTGGTAGATTGAACTGGGTTGGTGGCAGTTGAGATAGAGAGAAGTGAATGGATTTGAGAGATATTTAGAAGCCAGACGTGACAGAATGCATTGATTGATTAGGTGGTGGGGAAGGCGGTGAGAAACTGGTTTGGGATAAAAGATTATCGATTTTATTTAGGACATGCGGACTTCAAGGCATCTGGGTAGCATTCCATGTAGATGGTTGTATTTTTGTGCTCTGGAACTTGGAGGACAGGCCAGGTGCTTCTTTGTAGACTGACCACTGATCCACTGAGACAGTTCTGCACAGTTTGGCCCATCTTCTCTGACCCTGGGCTATACCTATTCAAGGATTCTAATGTTGTTTCCCTTTGGCTTTTCAGGACTCCAGCCAGGCAATTCCTCTGGTGGTGGAAAGCTGTATCCGGTTTATCAGCAGACACGGTAAGCAGGATGACAGCCTTGTCCATATTTGTGCAAAGATTAGAAAGAACTTCCAGGAATTCTTTATAAAGTAAGAATAGAGATTAACTTTCCATCCTGACATTTCCAGAAAGGAATAAATTCTTATTTGTCCATATAATGTTTGATACCTCAGGATAGCCACACCTAGACATTGAAAGAAAGGCATCACATATTTTGCCCCAAAATGCCTCAGCCACTTATCACACAGCATTTATTTAGCCTGAGAGTCAGTTTTAAATTACAGCTGTTATATAAATACAGCTGCTCTTACATGGTAACAGACCGTTACTCAGTCTTGGCAAGTATGAGTTATCTCCCATTGTACAGCCTGACCATTCTGTCACTTTCTATACGAGACTGGCTGGAAAACAACTTCTTTCCCAATGTTGCAGTGATTCCTTATAATCAGTTTTTGTTCTGGTTTGGTCTCACTGGATACAGTGTGGCCAAGAGCTCAGTTAGTAGCTGGTCTTAAAGTTGTATCCAGCTTTTGAGAATCTGCAAAGGCAGGTTCCTTCTTGACCTAAGTGAAATCTTATTCTCTTCTACTTGGATGAAGGTGAATCTTATAAACGCCATTCCTCACCAGTTACTGGGCTCATTGGACAGAATTTAACAATGGAAATAATTGCCAGAGAATTGATTTCCCAAGGATTAGAGTGTTTAGAAAGGACAGAACTAGTGTTATGAAAATTTCTAGGAACTGGGCATCAGAAATTGTTTTTAGATGCTATCCTTTCTGGATAGTAAAAAGGGCAGTGTGACCTTTCTGGAGCTAAGAAACTATATAAATCTTGTCTAAATTCAGAGGAAGCTATTCTCTCTCCCTCCCCTTGCCTTTTTTTCTCCCTGTAAACTGGGACATTGCTCAGGTTCATTTTTGGAATAGTAATTATTATAGCATGGTTACAATTTATTTCATTCTAATCAGCTATAATTTTTAATCTTATCCTCATTCATTTAAAGTAACAGCATTGTATATCAGTATTGAACAATCAACAAATTTATCAAGTCCCTGATCAATGCTGGACACCATGCATTGCCAAGTAGGAAAACAGAAACAGGACTAATATACTTTCCCTGTCTGTAAGTGGTTTTATGATACAGTTGGGAGAAAATAAGTAAGCAAGTGATAAGTTAAATAAAAAGAGATAAGCTGTGTAATTTAGAAGAGGAGTATAAGAAATTTCACAAGATAGTAATGATTAATAGTCAAGCAATTTGCAAAGATAAGTCCAAATTGAGTTCAGGGGAGGACAAATTATTTGTGCCTAAGAGACAATAGGAAGAAGCAAGTCTGAGCCACTGTTCATTCAGCATACATTTCATTCATTCAGCAAATACATATTGACTGCTTATTATATGCCAACAAAAAGTTTCTGGCTTCCTGACTCTCACATTCCACTGAAAGGTGGATAAGCAGATGACCAGTTGATCAGCCAGTAAATGCAATATGTCAGGTATTGTTGAATGTCATTAAGAAAAGTAAAGCAAGGTGAGGGGATGGAAAAGGGAGAGGGGACACTGTTTGAAGCTGGTTCAGGGAAAACAATTCTCCTAAGGTGGTGTTAGGACAGAGTTGTGAGGGAGTAAGCCTTGTGGATATTTGGGGAAGAGTATCTTGGGGAGAGGGAACAAGTGCAGAGACCCTTGCCATATGCAGGAAGCCAGCATAGCTGGAGCAGAGCAAGTGAAGAAGAAAGTGACAGGAGATGAGGCCAGAAGCCAGACACTTAGGGCCTCATGTGCTAGGATTGGATTGGATTCTGAGGGACAGGGGAAGCCACTGGAGAATTCTGAACAGGGAGTCATCTTTTTAAAGGATCCCTGGCTGCTCTATGGAGATAAGACTGCAAGAAGGAGACAGGAAGCTACTGCAGTAACCCAAGGAGGACATGCTGGTGGCCTAGACCAGGGTTTTAGCTGTGGTATTTGCTGAAAAGTGGACAAGTTCCAGATACTGTGGCTGAATGTACCTGTTTCTGCCCCTTACAGGCACAGTGCATGGGGAGACAAAAATGTAGAACATTATTGTGGTGAGGGTCTGGGGAAACAGGCACACTTTTATGTTGCTGATGGGAGCACAAACTGATTCCCTTCTTTTGGAAGGGAATTTGGCAGTATCTGCCAAAACTTTATGTGCATTTAACTTCCAATCTAGCAGATTCTAGGAATTTGCCATGAAGTTATATCTCCAACAGTACAAAAATGCATATGCACAAGGTTATTTATGGCAGCATTTTTTGTAATTGCAAAATATTAGAAACAACTTAAATGCCCATACTTAGAGGAGTGATTGAAAAAACTATGGTACATTCATTCAGTGGATGCAAGAATGGGAAAGATTTCCGTGAACTGATGTGGAGAGATCCCCAGGATATGTTAAGTGAAAAAAACAAAATATGAAAGAGTCTCCATCATGTAACCTACTACAGATGCTCCTTGACCTCTGCTGGGGTTGCATACAGATAAACCCATATTAAGTTGAAAATATAGTCAATACACCTAACCTAGGGAGTATCATAGCTTGGCCTAGCCTGCCTTGAATGTGCTCAGAACACTTGCACTGGCCTACAGTTAGGCAAAATTATCAGGCACACAATACACTATAGAGGGTTGTTTACCCTGGTAATCACATGGCTGACTGGGAGCCGTGGCTCTCTGTTGCTGCCCAGCATCACAAGAGAATATTGTACTACATTTTGCTAGCCTAAGAGAAGATCAAAATTGGAAGCATTTCTCCTGAATGCATATTACTTTTGCATCATCATAAAATCAAACAATCCTAAGTCAGACCATTCTAAGTCAGGGACTATATAGATAGTCTTTTGCATTTTATTACCTTTCATGTAAGAGAGAAGAATATATATGAATATCCATGTATCTTCTCATTTCTGCAAAAAGAAATGCAGGAAGGATTAATCTAGGAACTAAGGTTTAACTGGTTACCTATAAGGGATGGATGGAAAAGAGGTGAAAAGAATGGGGCAATGGGAAATGGTAAGGAGTGGCATTTCTCTTGGCATATCTTAGTATAGTTTTGACTTTTAGAACAACATTAGTATTTCCCATACTCAAAAGATAAACAAGCAGGCCAGGTGCAGTGGCTCACACCTATAATCCTAGCACTTTCAGAGGCTGAGGTGGGCAGATCACTTGAGGCCAGGAGTTCTAGACCAGCCTGGCCAACATGGCGAAACCCTGTCTCTACTAAAAATGCAAAAAACTTAGCTAGGCGTGGTGCTGGGCACCTATAATCGCAGCTACTTGGGAGGCTGAGGCACTAGAATCACTCAAACCCAGGAGGTAGAGGTTGTGGTGAGATCATACCATTGCACTCCAGCCTTGGCGACATGTGACACCCTGTCTCAAATAAATAAAGAAAGGCAGGGTGAGGGTACAACCCAAAGTGGAATGCAAACAGTAGTAAATAAGCCTAACTGTATTACAAATGAATAACATAACCACAATGAAGAGAATGAAGAAGAAAATAACCTAAGAAATTTGCCTTGATATATAATATGAATCTGAAGGTAAAAAGATTTCTAAACAAATATTTTACAGTAATTAGTAATTTTTAATTACGTAGATATGGATTAGCAATTCTAAAAGTATTTTAATATATATTCTAGGATTAAGCAAATAAGTATATTGTGGATTTTTTTTGTTTTGTTTTTTGAGACGGAGTCTCACTCCATCACCAGGTGCCAGGCTGAGTGCAGTGGCGTGACCTTGGCTCACTGCAACCTTCACCTCCCGGGTTCAAGCAATTCTCCTGCCTCCGCCTCCCGAGTAGCTGGGACCACACCACACGTGTGCCACCACACCCAGCTAATTTTTTTGTATTTTTAGTAGAGATGGGGTTTCACCATGTTGGCCCGGATGGTCTTGATCTCTTTACCTCGTGATCCACCCACCTCAACCTCCCAAAGTACTGGGATTACAGGCGTGAGCCACCGTGCCCGGCCTACTGTGGATTTTTTTTTTTTTAATTTAGCACATAGTAGCTGTTTTAAAAACATCTGTCCCACTAAATTGATTTTTCCCAAATAGGGGCTTAAGGTCCTCATAAACTCCCTAAAAAACCATGGTAAAAATTTTTGTGTATATGCGTTTAATGAGAATAGAGCTTATAACTTGTGTCAGCCTTGAAAGAGTCTGTGGCCCACTGAATGCTGGGGATTTTCACATCCTAACAATCCTCAATTTCCTTGAGAGGTAGACATTATAGTCCCCATTATATAGATGAGAAAGCTCAGTGGTAGGTGAGGGTGATCCAGGAGGGCTTAAAGGAAGAGAAGGGATTTGAGGAACAATTGAAACTGAAACATGATGGAAAAAGCAAACCACCATTTTCATGAGGAAAGGAGCACCAAAACATGAACATGAGATGACTGCTGTAGAAATCATTTCAAGAATTCTCCAGGAGAACAGCTTTTGGCAATGGCTGGATCTAGTGCATAATGGAAGTTTTTGTGCCATTTCCAAATAACTTCTCCAAGCCCGATGAGTTTTATACTTTCATCTTAGTGTGAACTAAGAAAAAATTTGAAAGATCATGGATGTGTCACTTTGGTTATGCAAGGATTCACCTGCATTATAATAAAAAGCCAACTGGTTTTTCCCTTTACTTTCTGGAAACCAGCCACTTATTAATGTTTCTGCTTCCAGAATCTAGAGGTTCTGTCTGTTGAGCAAGAACATATGGTAGTCCCTCCAAAGCTTAAGTTCTCAAGAGGAAGCAGAGACCAGACCCAAAGAGAGCTCCGTGTGTTCCAGGCCTGCTGCCTGATTTCCAGTGAGCTCTCCTCTCATTTCTTCTTGTCCTGGACTCCCAGGCCAAGGCTGCTTTTCCCTGGTGTTCTAACCTACCAAAAAGTATCAAGATGGTGACTCTCTTTCAGGAATTTGTGCAGTGGCTTCACCAACCAGAACATAGTGAGTAGCCTGGTTTCTGAGATGGCATTTGCTTATACCATGTTGTGACATGTGGCTATTTCTCTCAGAGCACTTGTTGTTTACATATTATATTTAAACAACATTATCTGGCTCTTACAGCCCATTTGTAACTAATATTGTAGTCGTATTACACTGGTACTAATGAGATTTTAATGTTGCCTGCCACTCTGTGAGGAATATTCTGGAGATTCCCTTACAGGAGCAGACAACTTAAGACATATTACAAGCCAGGTAACTACACTTCCTCTGCTTACTTCTTAATGTTGTTTCAATTGGATTCAAAATTTCAGTCCCAGCCTACATGGTTTACCTCCAAAGATCTAACTGATAGAATTCATCTGCCCCGTCACTGAGAGACCCTCAAACAGTGGGCAAAATGTAGCATTAGTCTATTTTGTTTTCCTAAAATAAATTTGAGATTTCTCTAGCATGTCAAGGTTTTTGAAAGATTGTGCTATAACAGAGGGATTTTGACAAAATACCTAAGATTGAAACCCAGGGATCCTGAGAAAAACTGAGTGGTCTGATGCAATCAGAGATGCTAATTCAGTCCAACCCCTGGGGCTGGCACTGATGATGTGCTTCCTGCATTTCTGACCAGTTTTGCAGTTGTGTGTGTGGTGCTGTCTGTAAGCCATGTCCATGCTCAGACTGACCAGTGTGGTTCCCAAACTCTGCAGTTTCACTCCACTAGGCTCCACAAGCCTGATGTTGAGGACTGAGTATGATTGCAGCCCCAAGGCCTGGGTTTGAGTCCTGGCCCTGGTTCTTACTTCCTGTACAACTTAAGGCTGGTCAACACTCATCAATCCCCTCATCCAGAAAATGAGATTGTTGCTAACCTTTACCTTGTTGTGACATCATTACTTGTGAGGACCAAGTAATTTATTTCTATGACAGCATTGATTAGCAGCAGTCACTATGCCAGCATTTTTTTCATGATTTTTTTCTACTCTAACAAAACTAAGAAGTTTTTGTGCACATTATCATAGTGTAACATTCACGCATGTTTGTCTTTAGACTAAAGCTGTGGTCAGGAACCAGTGCCTAGCGCAGTCTGGCAATACTATCTGTTGACTGATCATTTATAGCAAACTGTTCAACCCGTGAGCCATGGGCCATGGGCCGCAACACACATTCATAAACTTTCTTATAATATTACGGGTGTGTGTGTGTGTGTGTGTGTGTGTTTTAGCTCATCAGCTATCGTTAGTGTTAGAGTATTTTATGTGTGGTCCAAGATAGTTCTTCCAATGTGGTCCAGGGAAGCCGAAAGATTGGACGGACGCTCCTAACTTAGTTTCATGTCCTTTCTTTTTCGTAAGTATTGAAAGCATTGTCCCTTTGAACAATCAAACCATGTTAGAACAGCTAAAGCAATATTATAATCTCAGACCTTATGAAACTCCTCTGATGAGAACTAACGCCTTGACCCATTTCCCATTCTTTTTTTTTCTTTGAGATAGGGTCCACTCTTTTACCCAGGCTGGAGGGCAGTGGTGTGATCATAGCTCACTGTAGCCTGTGACTGCCCAGTTCAAGTGAACCTCCTGCTTTAGCCTCCTGAGTAGCTGGGACTATGGGCATGCTACAAGCACTGTGCCTGACTACTTTAAAACACTTTGTAGAGACGGGGGTCTCATTATGTTGCCCAGACTAGTCTCAAACTCCTGGCCTCAAGCAGTCCTCCTGCCTCAGTTTCCTGAGTACATTTTTCTGTTCTTGACCCTAGATGATTTTTAAAAAGTACCAATGGGTCACTTCCTTGCTTTACAGATGAGAGCAGAGAGGCAAAGACAAGGGAAGGAACCTGCCTCATAGTTGCCCTTGGAGTCAAAGGAATCTCTAACTTGGTGCTTTCTAATGAAAATGAATGCCTCAAGATTATTCCAGTGACTTTTCCAATATCCTTGTACATGTTTTTCTCCTTTGGCCTGAAGAAGAGAGACAGTGTGCTTACATACATACTGGCTGCAGGAGATAGGCATTCAACTAAGCTTGGCACTATGCTTGTGAATTTGCTTTTTCTTCTTGATCACTTTTCTGTGCGTTTCCAGGACTACAGCATGAAGGAATTTTTCGGGTGTCCGGATCCCAGGTAGAAGTGAATGACATCAAAAATGCCTTTGAGAGAGGTAAGGAAACAGTCTTGAAGATAAAACCAAATATTTGCCAGCCCCCTGGGGTATTGGCTCCACCTTTTCTTCCCTAAGAGGTCCCCAGAAGTCAGGAAGCCAGCTTGCCTGTCTCTTCAGGGGGCACCTGCTTTCTTGTACACATTCACCCCATGGATATGCAGGGAAATACCAGGGTACGTCCCAGTTTCCTTCTTCCTTTGTGGCCCTACCCATCCTGCCTCTCTCATGCGGATGATCTGCCAAAACCAAGAAGTTAACTGTGATATCTGGGCGGTTTATGGCTTCATCCGGAACCCTTGGTGGCAGTTAATATCAAGGCTAATGCGCTTGTTCATTGTAGCCCATTTATTATCTTGTGGGCTATTAAGGTAATGGACAAGCGTTGGCAATTTCCGTCACTGTAATGGATATATATAGTTTCAATTTGAGGCTGGTCCTATGATTAAATCTAATTACATCTGATAGGAAATTTTCCATAGGGAGCTCCATCATGATTGTTCTGTACGTAGGTGTTCTTGGTCGCAGTCCAGGAGACCTAAGAGCCCGTCTCAGGAGCTGGCCTCCTTGACCTCATTTTTCTCCCCCCAGGGGCTTAGTCCCAGCCTGGTATTACGATTCTTGTGAGAGATAGTTGCTGTGTCCCATCCACAGCTGATAGGGAATGTCCCTGAGCTAGGCTGGCACAAGAGTTTATATTGATGGGCTCATCTCCTGTCCTTTGGTCCTGGAGCCTCTGAAATGGAGCAGTCTTTGCTTTACCTGTTCCCTGATCTGTCCCACTCATGGCCACCATGCTGGGCAGAGAGCTGATGGACTGGGACCAGGACATAAATGGTTCACCCCTTCCCCACCACCTCTGTTTGTCCTGTGTGTTTTTGCCTCCCTCACTCTTTCCTTTTTGCTGGGCTTGCTTATCCTCAGGAGAGGACCCCCTGGCTGGGGACCAGAATGACCATGACATGGATTCCATAGCTGGCGTCCTGAAGCTTTACTTCCGGGGGCTGGAACACCCTCTCTTCCCCAAGGACATCTTTCATGACCTGATGGCCTGCGTCAGTAAGTACCATCCTGGCTTCAGATTGACTTCTGGGTCAGAGCACATGGTAGCAAGAGATAAAAAGTTTTTACAGGGTCTGTGTGTTCTTGTAAGCTTTTCAATAAAGATTTCTTTTCCCCAGTGAAGTTTCTCCTCATCCTCCTTCATCCCCTGGTGGGAGAGGAGGAGGAGTGACTTTTCAGTAAGAATCTAGGACCCCCAAGTCAGGATTCCTGGCTTTTTTTTTTTGCTTCTGATTCACCTCAGTCTTAAATACTTTTGCTTCTCTGGACTTTGTCTTCTTTTAGTAAAATACCTTTTATTTTCAATACAGTGCTTGTACTTTTAATGGTACAAGGGAGAAAAGCATAAGCAAGCATTGCAAATATTTCGTGCTTATTGCACTAAACAAGACATGGCTTACCTGCTAAATGTATTAATATGTGTTCTAGGAACAAAAGCTCTCTGCACATTTAAAAGTAGTAATAGGATATTTTCCCAAAGACAAAGATATATTCTCTACTTTATCCTCTCAGACGTTCTCTGCCTCTTACTCTAAAATCTGGGTCTTGAAAAGCTGTTCCTAGTCATTTGGTTTAGTTTGTGGTACTGGAACACCCTTTCATTTGTTTGACAGGGAAAACAATTAATGAAAACTTGGATTAATGCAGGTCAGCCTGGAAGCAGGCACCATCTGACTGATGGCTCCAGAGGCTGGGGGGAGTGGTGCCTTTGAATGGAGAAAAGATCCTTCTTCCTAGGTTGACCAGATTGTTATACCTGCTGAGTTTCCAGTTTTACTCAGTATCTGCCCTGAGTACTTGTCCCTCTCTCAGCTATCCTGAGAAATGCCCAGGGTATTAGGGAAGCTGGCTCTCTGGTTTGGTTTGTTGACCTCTGTTTGTGGGAGTCTAGTAGAAGTGAGTTACATGGGAGGTTAAGGATATGATTCCCTTGGGTCATGTCTTTGTGACTTTTTCCAGGACTGGACCTAGGTGAAGTATCTCAAACTGAACTGGAGTTTCCAAGACAGTTCAAGATCCCTTGGCTGCCCAGGTCGTGCCTACAGATACACTCTTCCTCCTAATCCAGGACTTTGCATCTCTTTTCACATAAAGGCACTCAGAGAAAATGGCAAAGTTTACCTGGCACACTGTGGAAGTGAGGGGCTGCCTATGATGGAGGACCTGTAATTGACCTGTAGTTAACCTCTCCACAGCACAAGAAAACGTTTCAGATCTCCTTCCCAATATCACTACATACCCAGGAGCCTGCCACCTCTTGCATCCAGCCACTTTTTACTCATTTGTAATGCAGATAAGGGAGGTGGAAGATAAGCCAGACTTGTCCAGAGGATGAGGTGACATGTGGAGTGAGCAGGACAGGACTTGCACAGCCTCTCCGCCCCCCTGAGATGTAGGCCCTCTGAGGCTGGGTATTGAGCAGTTGTAGCAGGTTGGTGGCAGCTCCCTATCTGTGGTTGTTTGAATAAGAGGGTGGTAGATGCTGTGAGGAACATTTCTAACCCCATTCCCTGTGCCCAAATCCAAACCTGGTATTAATAACAAGATTACAACAACCCTAGTTCAGTTTAATATTAATAATGTGTAATAACAAGTTTGGATTTGGATTTGGCACAGTTCCTTGTGCCCAAGAAGTATACACCTTACATCCTGTATTATAAATATCTGGAGCCCAGCAAGTGCCCTCTTCTAGCAGCCCTATCCCAAGGAGCAACAGGGATGACACTCCTGTCGCTGCACCAGTGCTGTGTGTGGGCTTGATCCGACGCTGTCTGTGCTGTTCATGCTGGTAGTAGAGACTTCTGATCATTAATCCTTGAGATCCCAGTCACAGTGGAGGATAACAGATGGCTTTCTTCTTTTCAGCAATGGACAACCTGCAGGAGAGAGCTCTGCACATCCGGAAGGTCCTCCTGGTCCTGCCCAAAACCACTCTGATTATCATGAGATACCTCTTTGCCTTCCTCAGTCAGTGAGTAGCCTTCCCAGTGAACAGCTGGGAAGTTGTTTGGCTTGGGCTACTGGAAGTTCCTCTATGGACTTATGCCTTTTCATCCATCCCAACAAAATATTTATTGAGCACCTACTGTGTGCTAGCCACAGTGCTATGCTTATTTAGTACATTGTTAAATTAAAGGTGAAAGCCTTGATATCATTTAGTTCCTGTTCCCAGGAAGGAAACAGACAATAACAGATATATCAGCGGGAATAAATGGTTAGAAATAAAATAAAAAAGAGTAAAGAAAGGGGAGAGAGTACAGGGGTGTGAATGAAAGGAAGGAGAACCACGGTACTTGAGGTAGACAGCATAGGCCTGTCTGTGAAGACAATGTACACGCAGCAGCCCAGAGGAAGGAAAAAGAAGTGAGTCATGGGGCCATTCAAAACCTCAGAGTCGTGATAATAGTGAGTTTGGATTTGGATTTGAATTTGAGAAGCAATTGGAATCTTTTTTTTTTTTTTTAAGACAGAGTCTTGCTCTGTCGCCAGGCTAGAGTGCAGTGGCACAATCTGGGCTCACTGTAACCTCTGTCTCCCAAGTTCAAGCGATTCTCCTGCCTCAGCCTCCCAAGTAACTGGGACCATAGGCGCACGTCACCACACCTGGCTAATCTTTGTATTTTTAGTAGAGACGGGATTTTACCATGTTGGCCACTATGATCTTGATCTCTTGACCTCATGATCCTCCCGCCTTGGCCTCCCAATGTGTTGGGATTACAGGTGTGAGCCACTAGGCCTGGCATGTTATTATCTGATTTTTATATGTGTGTGTGAGTGTGTGTGTGTGTGTTTAAGCCAACTGCTTTGTGGATAAGTTACTGGAGAGGGTCGTGAAGAGCAACAGGGAGCCCCTATCCCGAGATTACTGTGTGGTCTGGCCAGAGGTGTTAGTGGCTTAGTCTGGAGGGTGGTAAGGAAGGGTCAGGTCTGTGATACATTTTGAATGTAGCATTAACAGGATTTGCTCATGGATTATACATTGAATATGAAGAGAGAAATCCTAAATTGTTGGCATGAGCAGCAGGGAAATAGGGAGGTCATTTATGGAGTTGGAGAAGACAAGGTGTAGAGAAGGAATCAAAACAGTGTGTCAATGTGGACATGGTCATTTGAGGCACTTGTGGGATGTCCAAGTGGAGATTTTGAACAATTGGACCTAGAATCCAACCCTTGGAGAGAAACCAAGAGCGGAGATGCGGTGCGGGAGTCGCCTGTGTACTGGTGGTATTTAGCTAATCACCTAGGGAATGGGTGTGGCTACAACAAAGGTCTGAAGAGCAGAGGGACCACGGGTATGGATGGGGCATTCCTTCTTGTCCAAGCAGCTTGTCCTTGTGTGGAGCAAGCTTTGGGGTCCCCACATGGCAGGAAAGGCACCAAGCAAGGACATGTGATTCTTTCCCTCTGAGGCACCACTGTCTTTTCACTCTGCCTTTGCTGCAGTTTCACCCTCAACAACCTAGACCAAAGGTTACAAATGGGCACCCTGAGAGCCAGATAAAGCCATAGATGCCTTCCCTTCAGGCATCTGTTGTGTCTCAAAAACATTGAAATCATACTTACATTTGGGGAGATGTCACTTTTGAAAATCTAGATTTTAGCTGCTTTTGGAAAATTGTTAGATCTGGCAATACTGACTCTGAAGTCCCAGGTGGCAGCAATTCTCCATAGAGTAAGGGCTGCCCCCTAGATGGTGTAGGCACTCCCCAATTCACCATAATCCTCAGCCCTCCCCGTTGCCCCCCAGTCTCGTGGCTGAATTCAGTTGCCATTTTTCATCACCCTTGCTTTGTGGCTTTCATATAGTACAAAAATGTTTCTCTGGATCCGTGAATCTATCAAAGTGGGGGAAACTAAAGATAAGCCAAGTGGCCAAGGTGTTTTCACACCTATTTCTTTGTGAAAATGAAGAGCCTTCCTACAAGGTTAGTCTCGGCTTAAAAGGAATACAACTTTAGAGGCCATTTCCTAAGTGTCACCTTGCTTCCAAGTTCGTGGTCAGCCTGACCGTATAGGTATCTAGGTTAGTGGTCACAGATTGAGACCTTTTCTGGGGCACCCACACTATAATGTAGCCCCCTTGCTGGCCCTGCAGAGCTACAGAGCATCCTTGTTCCCCAGCTTGTCTCTTCCACATGGCTGTGTCTGCTCCATTCATTGGCCAGGCCCTGACAAAGCACCCCCACTGCCTTTGGGTTGAATACTCCAGTGACTCACACAGCATGTTGGCATGCAGCCTGGAAACTCTGCTAATTACTCTCAAGTTAGTCCCTTCAGGGCCACCAACTTTGTCTCCCCTCAGATACCAATACCTGCCCTCAACAGGAGCCTAGTCTGTGCCCCCAGAGCTAGGAGCCTGACAGTGTTGAGCAAATGGGGATGAGGGGAAAACAGGGAGGGCTGTGGGACTGTGTGTGAAAGTACAATGGAGAGAAACAATAGAATATGCATCATGCAAGTTGGTGCTTGCAGAGATGGTGCAGAAATGGCAGCCACTATTGAAGAAAGCATAGGATTTGCACCAGTTCCAATTATTCATTTTGTTTTATTTTTATTGGTTTTTTTTCGGATTGAAACAAGATTGATTTGCTCATCAAAGTTAACATTTTAAAAAATGCAGCATTAATAATGAAAGTGTTTCCTAAAATAATAAATAGAATGCAGGACGCATATGATAAAGCAGACCACTTCCGGACAGGGATAGCAATAGTTGGCAGGTAGCTCCTAATGTAGACTCTGCCTGAGCCCAGACTGTGGGATCCTTTTTCTTCATTGCCTGTGGGTCCTGGATGTGTGTGGACTTTATTCCTGGCTATGGTTTGTTCTTGGATTGGACACATTCTTAATCTCAAGGAACCCAAAAAGCCAGTATCTCAGTTCTGTGGGTCGGGAATCCAAGTACGGCTCAGCTGGGGCCCTCTGGAGAGGTAATTGCACATCATAAAAAAGTTAAAAATCCAGAAAAGTACATGCTAAAAAGCAAGTTCCCCACACCAATCCTGGTGCCCCCCAAAAGCCTCCGTTCTGACCACAATGCTGAACATGTTTATGAAGCACAAAAGATGGTGAGTTCAAATAAGTTAGGAGAATTCACTAATAATATGAAATGAAACTACAGAAATACAGTAGAACTCTTTGAGAAAATGACATGAGTGAATATAAGGCGACACCAAAAAGTTTAAAGCAGGGAGTTGTTACTAATGTTATCCATTTTAAATATTTCTTTGTTTTTTTATTTATTTTGTTTGTTTTTTTTTTAATAAAGTTTTGCTTGTCACCGAGGCTGGAGTGCAATGGCATGATCTTGACTCACTGCAACCTCTGCCTTCCAGGTTCAAGCAATTCTCCTGCCTTGGCCTCTCAAGCAGCTGGGATTACAAGCACCCACCACACCACCATGCCCAGCTAATTTTTTGTTATTTTTTAGTAGAGACAGGGTTTCACCATATTGGGCAAGCTGGTCTTTAACTACTGACCTCAGGTGATCCGCCTGCCTTGGCCTCCCAAAGTGCTGGGATTACAGGCGTGAGCCACTGTGCCTGGTCTAGATATTTCTTCAAAAACAAAAATCCAGTTTTTTAATACTTTTACACTAGACACAGCCTTCAGGGACTTCAAAGATTATTAACACCATGATATTTTACACAAAACTTTGTGCATTTGTATGTGCACATATATGAATTTTTCTGGAGAGAGAATCCCAAGTTTTTGTCAAGTTCTTGAAGGAGCTTTTGTCCCCCAAATAGTTAAGAACCACTGCTTTAGGCCAGGCCAGGAGAATCACTTGAACCCAAGAGGTGGAAGCTGCAGTGAGCCGAGATCATGCCACTGCACTCCAGCGTGGGTGACAGAGCAAGACTCTGTCCAAAAAAACCCACTGCTTCAGCCCCTAAACTTAGATGTTCTCACTATACATTGGAAAAGAAAAATGGATTTTAGTCTATATTTTGATGGGAGTAAGAAAAGACCACAGTCCACGAAGATCAGTCCTCTTCAAGCTCCTGATCATTGTAGTCACCTATGAATTGAACAGTCCTTACCTTAGCAGGCTTCCCACCATTTCTCATCTTTCACAGAGCTTTGACTCAGGACCCTCAGGGCTAGAGTTGGTATCCCTTTGACCATCAGGCTTCCCAGACACTACTGGTTTTCCTTTATGTTACCAAAACATTGTCAGATCACTTTAAAGAATCAAGGCCTTCCTCCTCTTTGTCCCTCCATGACACCAGGAACTGGCCAGCCTTAGATTAGTTACAGCTTAGGCCTTGTGGCACATCATGCCTCAGTTTTTCCCCTCTCAGGTTACCAAGGTAATTACGGCTCCTGTCTCTCCCAGTTTTAATTTGACTAGGAAGTAGACTTAGAAACTTTCCCCTTTTTTTTCTAAATCTCTGCTTTCTTTGAACTCAGGATCCAGAGAAGGATTATGCACTTAAATCTTTAAGAACTCCTGTGAAGCAGTCCAATGAGATCTGTAACCTCCCCCATTGCTGGCCTCTCCTGCATTTGATTTTAGGCCCTAGAGAACAGTGATTCTCAACCTTTCTTCCCATCACATCCGTAGTACCACTCCTCAAATCCTGCAGTGATTCGCAAAGGGGCAGGGGATGCATATCGGAATCTCCAGGATGGGAGAGAACTATTGAATCAGAGGAAAATGGACTTTGTAATGTGAGACTGGATGTACACTGTAGAAATCAGTTCTGAAGAACAGCTACTCAGATGGAGACAGCTGAGTCTCAGACTTCTAGTTTCCCAACAGAGGACCTTTGGTTCCTTCTCAGAATCAAATCCTGCCGATGCCCATAAGGGACACTCCTCAGCAGAGCTCACAGCTCTGCAGGCTGTGTAGGGGAGGTATCCAGAGCTGGCCCAGCCCTTGTGCCTGGACAGGCAAGGCCCAATGGGACTCATCAGGTGCAGTGGCTCATTAAAGGCCTTGGGTCCTTGGCCAAGGTTGGAGCTGTGGCTGGAACAGCTGCTGGCTGAGAAGGGGAGAGTTCCCAGAATAAATAAATACCCGAGAATGAAGTCAGCCTGCAATCAGAGGAAGCCCGAGCAGAAGCCAAATGGCGTGCTGACCTTTTCCTAAATAAATCCTGAGTGTAATAATATATGAGGAGATTACGAACACAAGAAACAATTGCATTCGCTATTCTAGGAAGAAATTTACTGGCTTGATGGAATACAGAAGCTAATCAGTTGGCTATTTTCTAGTAAGTCTAGAGGCTAGAAAGGAATATCCCTGATCATTTGATTATTTTGTTATGCAAGAAGGTACACAATGCACAGTGCCTGTGCCTCTGACCATATCATTACAGGGCAGCCTAAGGGTCCCCATCTGCCTTGGCAACTTAGTGTGTTGGTGTGTAGGAGCCATATTCAGCTCTGCAGAGTGACATGTTCTCAAGGTCATGTGGCCTTTGGTAGATAAGATCTGGGGGGTAGAGATGAGGATGGGGTGGTAAGTAGAATTTGAAATGGAAGCTGGAAAGAGAGAAGGGGTCAGAGCTGCAAGCAAGTATCTCTAGTTTTATTTTCCTGAGCTCCTGAATGACCATGCTGGTGATCACTCTTCTTCCCAACTTCTGGAAAGCCACTGACACCCAGAAAGGCAGGTGGCAATTTGTGGACCTTCTGATCTTGCTCTTGGCAGCACCTCCTGTGATTGTGTTTTCTGGGCATTCATGCAAGGGCTTTGCAGCTTGCCCCTTTCCCTTCTCCTCCAGTTTATCACAGTTCAGTGAAGAGAACATGATGGACCCCTACAACCTCGCCATCTGCTTCGGGCCCTCGCTGATGTCAGTGCCAGAGGGTCATGACCAAGTGTCCTGCCAAGCCCACGTGAATGAGCTGATCAAAACCATCATCATCCAGCATGAGAACATCTTCCCAAGCCCCAGAGAGCTGGAGGGCCCTGTCTACAGCAGAGGAGGAAGCATGGAAGATTACTGGTAGGGGGGCTTGGGACTGGAGGAGAGGAGGGATTCACCAGCACATACTGGCATGGGGGCCAGATGGCCACACAAAAACCAAAGGGAAACACCCAGATCCTCCCAACCCCTCACTCCCAGGCTGCCAGGTCTGGGAATGGTATAGGCAGCCCCCACCTCAGCCCGACCCACAAACTTAATGCCGCTTCTTGCCACCTCCCTTTTTGATGAGTTCTGAGTGGCAAAGGACTATTCTGAAAGATATTTGACAGTGTTAATTGTGACACAAATAATCTCTAGGAAAGGATTTTTTATAAAGTTGCATCTAGAAGTGATCTTTATTAACAACAGTGTCTCTCGGGCTTCTACTCTGTGCTCTGTGAGAAAAAACATCCTGGGTCCCAGGGAATTTCCTTCTTATTGGGAAGAGTTTAGATATGAGGTGTAATTTCCTGACTGTGAGTTTGTAAGCTGGCACTTCAGAATGATTTTAGAAATTTGTGAAGAGAAAGAAGGGTAAGCCTTGTTTATGGCAGGTTAGGGACGGTCCTCCCCTGAAGCAGCATTCAGTTCTGTGGGGCTGGTTTTCCATGACCTAGCTTTGGAAGAGAGATCTAAAAGGAATCCTCGGGATATATCTTTTTTAGACCCCTCTATTAGACAAAGAACAGATCAGTATTTACATTTTATGGATGAAGCTGGTGCAATGCAGAGAGGCCAGTGAAAGTATTTTAGGCCACTCTAGTGATGGGGATTTAACCCCAATCTCTTGTCTCTTAGTACAGGGCATGCCCCATGCCACCAGCCATGGTACCATATACAGTGTCATTTTTTCACTAAACACAAAGACAACTGCCTCTCTCTTTTAATCACTAACTTCCCTTACCTCCCAATCCTCCTCCCCCTCCCTTCTTCCCCTAAATAATGTTTCAGCCTGAGCTGAAAGCACAAGCCAGCCCAAATCAGATTCTGTCTGAATTCAACATCTGGAACCAATTCGGCCAGCCTCATTGCTATCGACTGAGGTAGGGGAGGACAGGGGAGGCTGTTTACTTAATTAAAGGCAAATTGGTCCACGCTTCTCCCTGACCCCCACAGAAGAGCCTCTTGCCCAAGGAGTAAAGAAAGTGGCATTTGTGTTCTGTGAACACAGTAATATCAGAGACATCCCTGGGTTCACTCCTCTCTGCTGTACTGCAGATTTCAGCGTCTGGGTCCAAGCTGGAGGAACCTATTCTGGCCAGCTGGGAGAGGAAGCCTTTTGTCACTGACAGATGGTTGGTAGTGACTGGCGAGGTTGTTGGTCACTTTAGGTCTCAGCCTACTGGATGATGAGCTCCAGGGAGCTGTCCTTGTGCATGTGACTTAGAGCGCTGGTTTCCCCCCTTGCATGAGTGATGAAAAGCTGTAGAATAGCATTCCCTTCCTTCTAAAGTCAGGCAGAACCTCTGCCCTCACTTCTCAAATATCAAACCACTGCCGGCTCTGGCCTGGTGCCCAGGGCACAGAGACCCCTTCAGCCCTGGCCCCTGAGTTCCAGCCCAGTGGAGCACAGTCCTGGAGGGGTGTGGCTCACGGTCACAGGCAGATGGGTGCCTTCCTCCAGTTTTCTCCAAGGTATTCTCCGAACCTACCCACCTCTGTTTCTTGTGCACTCGGCATTTATTAGCAGCCTCTGGAAAAACCACAAGATTAGTCAGGGAGCATTACTATCCACAGACTGGGTGGGAGGCCAGAGCACCCGAGGAACAAGAGTCGGCGCCTTTGGGTTGAGAAGGACCTTCCAACCACTGGATTCATACCCACCTGGAAGGCTCATGGCCTTTCCTCTCCCTTCTTTGAGAAGCGAGAGAAGTGCTAGCCCCAGGAGCTAAGGCATTGAAGGAGGTGAATGAGGATGGTAGAAGAGGAGTTAGAGCCCTAAGAAGCCTAGAGAATGGCCAGGAGACCCAAACAGCCATAAAAAGGAGAGCACCAGGCCACATGGTGTCCCACAGCTGTGGAGAGGAGAGACAAATCCATTTCACCACACTTTCCAGCCCTGAAACTGAAACTCAGTTTTCTAGAACTACCTGCAAGGTGGCATGGTGGGCTGCTTCTGAGACCTCAGGTATTAGTGGACCTGGGTGTGTGTGCAAGGGCAAAGGCTGGGGATAGGTGTGTTTCAAGAGAAGCATAGGATTTGAGGGCTAGTAGAAACCTCAGAAAGCATCTTCTTGGCTCTCTCATAAAGCACTATTTTTCAAAGTGAGGTCCCTGGACCAACAGCCTAGAAAACAGTGAGAAATTATGCCTACATTTTTTGACAAAGAGGAATCTCCATTTATATTCTTCTAGAATGTCTCTGGAGCCTGAGAAACCTCCTTGGAACTGACTTGCTCTACATAGGGCGAGTTCTGAACCTGGTCACCCAGTGTTAGAGGAACTTCCCGGGAGTGTAGGATCCATCCCATGGAGAAGAGAGGCTGGAGGGTTCCAAGGTGGAAACTGTGTGGCCTGACTACGGAGTTGAGTGGGTGATGGTGCTTTCACACAGCTGCCTGGAAAGCCTCACCCGTTACTTCCTACTGCCAGAGAAAGAACGTTAGAAATAAGCGGTTTCTCTACTTTTTAGGAAATAAGAACTTCCTGGTACCCATCCTCATAAATTCTGAAGTCCATGAGCCAGGAGATCAGGAATAGAAATGACTTTTCTAGTACCCTCCCTATCCTTTCTTGATTCCCTACACTGGATGATTTTTTTTAGATAGGGTCTGGCTCTGTCACCCAGGCCAGAGTGCAGTGGCACGATCATGGCTCACCGCAGCCTCAATTTCCCAGGCTTAAGCAATCCTCCTACCTCACCTCAGCCTCCAGAGTAGCTAGAACCACAGCATACACCCTGGCTTTTTTTTTTTTTTTGTAGAGACAGGGTCTCACTCAGATGCCCAGGCAGGTCCCAAACTCCTAGGCTCAAATGAGCCTCCCAAAGTGCTGGGATTACAGGCATGAGCCACTGTGTCTGACCTTTTCCATTTTATGAATTATTTCAAGAACCTGACCCAGCTTCTATCCCCTGCCCTGTAGCCCATAGCAGATTCTTATTCCTCTACTTTACTTTCCTACCCACTCCTGTGACTCACCTTCCACTTTTTCACCAGTACACAGTCTAAACTGCAAAGCAACCTAGAGGCATCGAGCAAAATGAAAAAGAAGGAAAGGAAGTACTGTTTATTAAGCACCCATTCTGTGCCACACTTGTTCCTAAAGTGCTTTATTAAATTCTCACACAACTGAGGATATAGATCATTATCTTCAGTTTATAGATGAGGCAGCTGAGGCTTAAGGAGATTAAATAACTTGCCCAGGATCACACAGCTACCAAGTATCGGAGGTGGTTTTCGGATCCAGTTTTATCTGATGCCGAAGCCCAGTGTTTCCTTTCCATCATGCTGCCCCCTTAAAAACCAGGAATGGCCAGTTGCGGTGGCTCACACCTGTAATCCCAGCACTTTGGGAGGCCAACGTGGGTGGATCACAAGGTCAGGGGTTCGAGACCAGCCTGACCAGCATGGTGAAATCCTGTCTCTGCAAAAGATAGAAAAATTAGCCAGGTGTGGTGGTGCGCACTCGTAATCCCAGCTACTCAGGAGGCTGAGGCAGGAGAATCGCTTGAACCTGGGAGGTGAAGATTACAGTGAGCCGAGATCACGCCACTGCACTCCAGCCTGGCAATAGAGTAAGACTCCATGTCAAAAAAAAACAAACAGAAACAGAATTGAATTCATGTAGAGAATCAACCCTTGAGGAGTTGAGTTGTTCTCTATTTGCTGAAGAATTTACTTTATACCTTCATAAGGGCTTCCCTTTGTCTCGAGATACTCTAAGATCCAAGTAGTCTCAAGTGATTTCGGTAGCAGGAGATAGACTGGAGAAACTCAGAACTTTGTATTTCATTATAAGCATTTGTCCATTGTGTGTAGTTAGGATATAGAGAACATAAGATGGAGTCAGTGCCCTCACTTCAGGGAGGCTGTATGAAGGGGACGATGAGAATTTTATAAGCAAATATTCATGTTCCAGTCACTCTTGCTTCTGTTGCAGTGATAGCCCTCATGGAGAGACTACCTCGGTTGAAGACTCAACCCAGGATGTGACTGCAGAGCACCACACGAGCGATGATGGTATGAGGCCCTGCTTCCTGGTCAGTGGGGACGCCAGCGGGGAGGCAGAAGGAGAGTGATTATATATCCTGCACATCTGATGAACCTGTCTGTCCAGTAGTCCCCTGAGGACAGGCAGGAAGCTCCCCTGTCTCAATTTCATTCCCTTCCTTCCTTGGAAAGGTAGCCCACCTTCTCAAATAGAATGGTCTCTGCATTAAATCAGAGGCGAAGAACTAGGCCTTCCATAGCCCTTCAGCCTTCTTGCGCCACCTCCCAGCTCCTTGTCTGGCCTGAGTGATGCTGGTCCCTTATCATAGCCTAGACTCCTGCCAGGCAGCTGGAGAACAAAGTGAAGGAAAGTTCATTTGAAAAACAGCAATTGGGTGCCGTGCCTCACGCCTGTAATCCCAACACTGGGAGGCCCAAGTGGGAGGATGACTGAGTTCAAGAGTTCAAGACTAGCCTGGGCAACATGGCCAGACACTGTCTCAAAAAAAACAAAAACAAAACCCAGTCTGGCATAGTGGGTACACGTCTGTAGTACCAGCCACTCGGGAGGCTAAGGTAGGAATATCCCTTAAGCCCAGGAGTTCAAGGCTGCAATGAGATATGATTGTGCTACAGCACTCCAACCTAGGTGAGAGAGTGAGATACTATCTAAAAAAAACAGCCTGGAGTGGGAAATAGCAGAGCTGGGTGCCCAGAACCCAATAGAAGCAAGCCAGAGGGAGAGGGAATGAGGATGCAGAAACCACATGCTTTCACGCCTACCAACTGGAAAAACTGACCCTTTCCAAAGTACAGACATGCGAGTGCTGAGCAGGCTGGTGGGCGTGCATCAAGGGGAGGAATGCTCAGCTGTCATCCTCAGGCCCCTCAGCAGTGCCCATGCTTTATGAGGGTCTGTCCAGCCAGCACATTTTCCTCCTTCCAGCAGCTCCACACCTCCTTTTCTGGATCAACTGGGCTCTGGAAGTCTCAGCAGCTGACAAGGGGCCTCAGAATTTTCTGGGCACAAGAATGAAATGCCACAGTCTGTGGAGCTTTCCCTGTTCCCTGCCTTGCTGAGAATTCTGCAATTCTAGCCAGCTTTTAAAGGAGAAAAAAAAATTAGGACTACTTATTTAGATCCTGATGTCATAAGGATCCATATAATCATCTGCTACATTTGAGGAGGGGGGTAGGTGAACTAGGGAAATGAGTAGTGGGTTAGAGCCTATCTTGCGGCCAGCTCTGTTAGAGGTTTTCTATATATTATCTCTTAATCCCTAGTGAAAGAGATATGGCCGCTATTTTACAGTTGAGAAAATGGAGGTCAGAGAGGTCGAGTAACGTACCCAAGGCTGTAGAGAATTGACATGGGTATATTTAGACAGGCCTTCTCTGACCAGCCTCCTATCATGAAATCTCCAACCCCTCCTATTCGGGAGCAGACCCACCAGCTAGGGCTGTCTAGGTATGGTTTTATTTTTAAGCAGCCTTTCTCTCTGCTACCCAGAATAGCTGACTTTCATCTCAGGATCCAGCTTTCAGGGAGCCTTCTTTTTGCTCTTTGATCTCTGCCTGCAGCCTAGCACAGATGAAGATAATGACAACAATAACTCATGCACACATATCACTCACTATGGGCTGGACACTGTTCTAAGCACTTTTACAAATTGTGATTCATTGACTCTTCATAACGACTTCATGAGAAAGACACTAGTATTGTTTCCATGTTACAGATGAGGAAACAGAAGCCCACACAAAAATAAAGATACACTGCATCTGTAAACCCTTTTTACTTTTTCAGATGACTTTCATGTGCATTTTTTCATAGGTCGGTCACAAAATATATTTTCACATTTTGCTCCTTGGAAAGTTGATTGCACAAGTTATTTTCTCTTTATAGAGATGAAATGCCTATATTCTACATACTATGTACAATGGATAACAATTTAGAATACAGTATGATATGTTCTCTACAATTATTAGAATTATTACATAAACAGAAAAGAATGCTTAAAGATATAGGATAGTATGGCAAGTTTGAGAATAGACATCAAAGCATGAAGAGCTTTGGAAACACCAAAGAAGTTACTGTAGAAAACGGGATGCTTGAGTTGTGTTTTGATGTGTTTCATCAGGCAGATAAGAGAGAAGGGGATTCCAGGTGGAGGGAACAGTGTGAGCAAAGGCAGGTAAAAGGTGATACCAGTGCTTTCAAGATAATGGCACAGTCTCCATGTGAATTACTTGCTTTATAGATTATCCATGACTTTGTTTTCCCACTAAGTTATCTTCCCACCGCTATAAGTTCAGCTAATTCAGCTTTTCCACCCAGTTTCCTGAGTCTGCAGGTCCCAAGAACATGTGTTTACTTCTTTTCCACCCTTCTCAGAATGTGAGCCCATCGAGGCCATTGCCAAATTTGACTACGTGGGCCGGACAGCCCGAGAGCTGTCCTTTAAGAAGGGAGCATCCCTGCTGCTTTACCAGCGGGCCTCTGACGACTGGTGGGAAGGCCGGCACAATGGCATCGACGGACTCATCCCCCATCAGTACATCGTGGTCCAAGACACGTACGTTGGGCCCCTGGCACCTTGGGGGTAGTCCCCAACTACTCTGTGGGAATGAGACTTCATTTGTGGAGCCATAGGACTATGAGAGAGACCAGCCCCTGGGGGTACCAGTGCAGTCCTGAGGCTCACACAGTTCCTTGAAGAAGCCTCCCTCTCCACTCCCTGCACTCAGTGGAAAATTTTTTTAAATCTCTCCACTACCTGTGCCCCCGCAAATCACTCCCTGATCCAGTCATTTTAGAAACCTGCCAGCCAGCCAGTACTCATCCACATTTATACCTGATGAGTGATAACAAGGGGTTTTTATTTGACCACCTATATTTCTTTTCTCAAAACATCAGGCTGGGAAAACATTTTTGCTTCTCTGCGTTTTTTTTAAACAACTGTGCCCACCCCAACCTGTTGAGTCACTCTTCCACTTGCAAATTGAAATGACTAGTTTTCTAGGAGAAATCTGGCTTAAGCAGCCTTATGGAAGTGACCTAGTTCATTCAACTCAGAGGAGGTTTGATTTGGGGTGAGATGGGGGGAGGAGGGAAAAGGATGTCACGGAACAAAGGAAACCTGAACTGGTCCCAGAGAGATCTCATCTGATAGGCTGTTGGTTGATTCTCACACTTTGAAGCAGTTGTTCCGTGGGCCCACCCAAGCCTGCCCCCTGTCCCTTTGCCCTGCCTCTGTCCCCAGCTCCCTTCCCCTGGATCCAATGCTGCCAGTGTTTTTAGTCCTTCCCTTAATATTATTTTTTAAAGGTTGATATCCTGAGTGAGTCTGCACCCTCCCAGCCTCTTCCCGGCTCGTTCTGCAGGGAAATCCTCCCTCTGTTGATAGCATCGAAAACCTGGTGGCAATCTGTGCGTGGACAGGACCCTCCCAAATTTAGCATTATGACTTCACTACAGGATCAAGAGAAGATGAATTGTGGGGGAGAAGGGGCTTTCTTTGTCATCAGTAGCCAGAGGGGCCAGGAGAGCAGTGGAGAGACCTGGGACCGGCTTGGATGCTCTGAGCGGGGCTAGAGGCGCTACGACAGTGTGTGGCGGTATCCTGCCTCCACGCCACCATCTCCAGAGCCACCACACAGTTGACTGTGCTCAGGACCTCAGCTGATAAACCACAACCTGGACTTGGCACCTCCTTCTCCAGGAGGCCGCCCCAGCATGGCCTCCCCGGGAAGCAGCATGGGGTAGAAAGCAGATGCCTGGAACCCAGGTGTCCCCTAGCCACGTTTTCCTGAGGAGCTGAGGAGCCTGCAGAACTCAGCAGATTATTTATTTTTATTTAAACGACCCTTCAAAGGCCCTTAGGTTTCCTTGCCTCTGCTCACAGAACTAGTCCGGCCAGGTGTCGCTGCTGCCTCAGAGCTGTGTGGGGTCGCGTGTGTGTCGGGGGGCCATCTTGCCGATTTAACGCTGCTTTTTGTGTTGTTGTTGTTTTCCCTCCTCCCTGCCTGCCTGCCCCTTCTCCCCCAGCGAGGACGGTGTCGTGGAGAGGTCCAGCCCCAAGTCTGAGATTGAGGTCATTTCTGAGCCACCTGAAGAAAAGGTGACAGCCAGAGCGGGGGCCAGCTGTCCCAGTGGGGGTCATGTAGCCGATATTTATCTTGCAAACATCAACAAGTAAGCTCTGCTTTTCATTTTCTGCTCCCCTGAATGACTTGCAACACCCAGCCTCACCCTCTGGCCTAACCCCCATCTCCATTCCTGTGCTGCACGTAGGGCGCCCAGCTCCCCAGCCTAACAGTTTGCACGTGGTCATTGCTGCTGCAGGGCGGACGGGGCTGAGGATGCTGCTACAGGCCTCGGGGCAGGTCCAGGTCTCCAGCTAGCTGCCCTCACGCTGTGGAAGGGTGCTTTACTGTGTGTTCCCGCAGTGTCTGTCCACCCAGACCTTTGTGGCAGTCTTACAGCGAAAACTTGGGCCAACGCTTTGGTCACTTTATGCAACCTGGTTTTGTACTGTTTCTCAGGGGTGCCTTCTTTTTTCCAATCCATATCAGATAAAGTCTTTGATGTCTGTCTTCCTTTATCTGTGTTCGTGCAAAGATTCAAAGTCTGTGTGTGGCTTCTACTAGGCTGATGTTACCCCAGGTGGGTTTATTGAGATATCATGTGTCTGTTCCTCCCGCTGTCCCGCATTCACTCCCGTGGAGGAAAGGAGGTCACAATGTCCCTAAGGAAAGCTTTGTCCTGAGCTCTTCATTCATTGCCTAACCCCTAGCTCCCTTTTCTTCTGCCCTTTCACACCAGGAGAAATAATTTTCCATTTTGTTCCTATTGCTTTGGCCCTGTGTATTATTCTACCCCCTTAGTCCCTTTGCAGGTCCCCACTCCTGCTTAGCAGGCTCTTACCTCTGACCCCCAGCTTTCATTGTGGCTGTTAGCAACATCCTGGGGTTTTAACTCCACCCACGCCTGATCTGGCTGTCTAGAGGGATTCTACGCCTGCGTGCTGCCGCCTCCCCAAGAGGCATTCAGGTTATTGGAGAACTAATCTCATCTCAAGGGGCCAGACACCAAGTCCCAAAGCCTACAGACCTCTTTCTGCCAGACCCTGAAACCTGGCCCCGTGCCAGCAGGATGACAAGCCCCAGGGCGCTCCTGATGAATATGGATTGGAGATGATGTACAGTTTTTATTCCCCTCTGGCTTTGGAGGAATGAAATGATTTGCACTTTGAAAACCTGTTAACCGTAGCCTCTGGACACTGAGACTGGAAGGAGAATAAAGGATGCTTGTTGTTTTTAAACTATACCAGGTTTCCCAGATCTCTTGGCTTTTTTCCACTCAGATGGTAGCAGGGGCAGTGGTTGGGGCACGTGGCTCTTTTCCATCTCTTTCACCCTCAAGTTAGTAAAGTCGTTTATTCAGATCACTTACCCAGTGTAGTTATAATTTAATTCAGACCAGTTTTTAAAAATATTGAGGCATTTCTGTTTCCCTCCAGCACACTACCCAGCTGGGAGGGCAAGCCAGTATCAAGTAACTGTGGGCTAATCACATTTTTTCCCTTATTTACGAGCGTATGTTAATTATAACCCTACAATCTAAAGTTGTAAGCTTATAATTAACCCGGAAACCCAGGCGGGGTTGGTGGAGGAAGTCAGGTAATTAGTTAGTACATATTTTTAAGCCAGCATGTATGTGACGCCATTTGTGCCTAGAAATTGTAGAGTAATAGCTGAAATGGTTAAAAAAAAAAAAAAAGTTCAGGTGGTTCCCTGGAACTCCTTGCTTGCTGGTGTCAGGAGTCTTGTAATGGGTTCTTGAGGGACAAACTTCACAGCTGGTTGGTGGGTGAGCGGCAGCCCCTGGTCATGTCTGGCCCTTAGGAATGAGTCGGCCTTTCAGTCTTGCCTCCTGCCCCCTACACCACTCCTCCTCCCAAGCTCCTTCAGTTTCCTGAGTGCCCAGGTTCTCTCACCACTAGGCCCTCACGCCTGCTGTCTCCTCTCACCTGGTCACCTCCTCCTCTCCCTTCAAGACTCAGTCCAAAGACTACCTCTTTGGGGAAGCCCTTCTAACATCCCTGAGTTCCCCAGGCTGAGTGAGGTACCCTTATGCTATATTCCCAAGGCACTTTGCATACCTCTTGGTACTCACACTGTACTTGGATCCCTTACCAGATTGAGGTCCTTGAACCCAGGAACTATGTGTTCCTTGTCTTCACATCCCCAGAGCCTGGCCTGGGACATGGCACACCACAGCTACCCCATCAATCTGCCTTCTCAGCAGTTTCAGCCTGTGAGTCAGCCAACCTCAAGCGGAAAAAGGAAATCAGCAAAGAGCTATATGGGTGTGGCATTTCCATTTAATTCTACACATTTAAGTATCTACTGTTGTGCCAAGCACTGCTGGTGGTTATTCAGAGATGAAAAAAATGGGATCCCTGATCTCAGAGCTCACAGTCTGGCAAGGTAAAGACCCTATAGACAGGTAACTGAAAGGTAGTGTCAGATGCTCTGAAGGCACAGAGGAGGGAGGGGTCCATTGTTCCTGCAAAGTGGTGTAGTGGTGCCAGTGCATTTGGAGTAAGTGGTGCCAGGGAAATCCTTGCGGGGTGGGGGATCATTTCAGCAAGGCCTTAGAAGACTCTGAGAACATTCTTTTTCCACTTGAGAAGGCTGACTCACAAGCCTAAAACTGCCAAATGGACAGATTCATGGAGTGGCTGATACATGCAAGGTCCTGGGCCAGGCCCTGCAGGCAGAAAGATGAAGAAGACCTCAGCAGTGAACAGGACCAGGACTGGCTTAGAGCACTGTCCCCACTTCATAGACCAGCTCGTTATCTTCAGAGTCTGACCCCTTCCCTCCTTCTACCTCAGCTCCTGCCTCAGTCCCCATCTCCCTTAGATTCAAGATCAGAGCTGTTTAGTGGCCATGTGAATCAGAAGTTTCATTGCCTCTTAGATTAGATCTTTTCAAATCTGATTCCAAGAGAAAATGAAATTATCCAGCAGCAGGCAACACCCATGTAACTGGGATTCTGCCAAGCCATTTTGTAGGAGAGCCCGAAGTGGTCTGAAACAAATTCACCCAGATCCAGGGTTCAGCCCAGTGCTCGGTGACTCGGGAGTCATGTAGAGGTATTTCCACACTAAGAAAATGCACAAACTGGGCCCTAACTCTGCAGCATTGCTGCCTCTTGAAAGCTATTCTGTTCCATGCCTACAGAATAAGCAACAACAGCCGCTTGCCAGAGCCCAGAATAGTTCCAGTCTTGTTGGAAGAAGAGACATGCTTTAATTTAGAAAACTTTACTGTCCTCTTACAGCAATTCCAGACCTCCTTGATGATAGTGAGATTTCTCCTACCTGGGGCCTTAGGTTTCTCTGCATAGCAGGTCACAGAAGGGGCCTTTCCAGGAATCTCTTTCGCATTAGAAACTTTCGCTTAATCAGACACTTTTTTCTGACAGCAGCTTACATCTTGACAACACAAAGCCTGTGACCAATAAGTAAGTATCCATTTCTCCTTTGCCCAGCTTGGGGGTGGCAAGGGAATGAAGACATGGAGAATGTGGGAGAAGATGAAGCCGAGGAGAGAACGTGTTCTGTGTCCCTCTCCTTCCAGAAGTCCCTGGGTGCCAACATCTGACCCCTCCCACTTGTCCTAGCTTCCTTGGAGCCAGGGCTCCCTGATCACACTGCCCTTTCTGTTTGTGATTGAAGGCAAAGGAAGCGTCCAGAATCTGGGAGCATCCGGAAAACTTTTCGGAGTGACAGCCATGGGCTGAGCAGTTCCCTGACTGACTCCTCCTCCCCAGGGGTGGGGGCTAGCTGCCGCCCATCCTCCCAGCCCATCATGAGCCAGAGTCTCCCCAAGGAAGGGTCAGATAAGTGTTCCATCAGTGGGCATGGGAGCCTCAACTCCATCAGTCGCCACTCATCCCTGAAGAATCGGCTGGACAGTCCACAGATCCGGAAGACTGCCACAGCAGGAAGGTCAAAAAGCTTCAATAACCATCGGCCCATGGATCCTGAGGTCATTGCTCAGGTAACTGTGGGCCCCTGGACAGACAGCATGAGTCTACACTCATCACCACCTCTTAGTGCCACCTACCTAATTATGACAGGGCTTGAAGCAGAATGATTGTTTTGTACATCATGTACTGAGTACATGCCCATTCTGGACATGTGGACCTGGTAAGGCAGCTTAGTAAGCAGTCTGCCTGTCCCTCCCTCCCCGGGAAGAACCTAAAGACAGAATAAAAGAAACCTAGCTTCTTGCTCATACACTGGCTATCTGGAAGGCTGTTGTAATTTTTGAAGCCAGTATTAAGGGTATTTTGATAGCCCAAGTTTTGGGTCTCAAGACCCTGTTAGACTTTAGTGAAACTGTCTGACTGTTGAGGCTCAGATGTAATCCTGGCCACATTTTCATATTTCTGTGCCCATCAGCATCATCTCAATTCCTAAGGCTGGTCTCTGGTACTAAGTGGGCAGATGATCAATTAACAACCTGCACCTGGTCTTAAAGACTTAAAAAAATACTCTGGCTGCAGAGAGCTCTGGTACCGAAAGGATTTGCAGCCCAAGCCTCCAGAGGCAGTGGAGATGGGCTCCCTGGTTGCAGGGTCTTCCTTCTGTGTATGCACCACACTGATGCCTCTCTGTTTTCCATGAAATATTAGAGATCCAACCCCACCTCTAAAAATCCAACTGCCGGGGCCACTCCAAGCAGTTCATTCAGACGTCTCTCCCAACTATATTCTTTTCATTAGACCAGGTAGGAACTAAGGGCTCGTTGTTGCCCCCTTGTCTCAACTAAGTTGAGATTCTCCTTATCCCCGTCTTCCAGGGGGCAATAGAGGCTGGGTATGGTCTCTATTGGCTTAATTGTGGTTCTCTGCTTAAGGAGGTGTACCTGGCAAGCCCTGTATTGAGCTACAGGCCTGAGATGTCTTGCTTTGCTAGCCTTCTATTCTGTGCTTCTACATAAGCTCTTGGCTGCAATCTGGCTTGCGCTACGGGAATCCTCCCAGCTCCCTCCTTGGCCCGGTGTTAATAGGAATGTCAGGAAAGGCAGACAGCTGGGACAGACTAGCTGCAGAGTGCAACTGAGGAGAGAGATGGAGTTCTTCCTGGGCATTTTAAAGGTTTGAGAGTGTCATAGGGATGAGTGAAATTGAAAGCATGCATCGCTCTGTAGGACAAAGAAACCTTAACCAGAGGACTTTGCTTGGAATATATAAAATCTTTCAATGTGAGTCTAATTTTAAGAAGTCCTTTGGTAGTTTAGGGTGCCAGACACAGGTTTATGGGGAGGGAGCGGGGAGCTGGGAAGTCTCACTGGGAGGCAGCTGGCTTACATACAAAGGTTCTTTGGTTCTGCCTTGAGTCCCTGGGCTAGGACTGCTGTTGGCTACGATCTAGAGTGTTCCATTGATTTGCAGGCGATTGATTCACCTATGTGGGCTTTGGCTCCCCCTCCTGGTCACTCTTTGGTCCCCTCGGTGGTGATGGCTGGAAACAAATAGTTTCAATTTGGACGCTGCCCAAAGATGGGGAGGAGGGGCTGGAGAAGGGGTCCTGGGCTCCTGAAACTTTCCTCAGCCCCTGAGGAGGAAAGACTAACCCTCTTAACTTTTGGCCTTGAAACCCAAGGGGATAAAGACCATACATCATCTCTATCACTTTTTAAAAAAATGTTTGTTATGTGTAATTTCAAACCTGCCCAAAAGCAGAGAGAACTGGATAACAAATCCCTGCGACCAAACTCCTGGCCACTCTTGTTCCATCCACGTTTCTCCTCCCCACTAGATTTTACGTCACTTCATCAATAAGTATTTCAATATCTCTCTCTAAAACCTAGGGTTTCTAAAAACAAAAACAAAAACAAAAACAAAAAAACCTCTACTTTTTCTAAAGGAAAAAGAAAAAAATCTCATGACAATGAAAATCCCTCTGTCCCCTTCTCCCCCCTTTCTAAGCATTTATATGTTAGAGGATTTGGGCCAAGTACAATAATCTGGACATCTTCTTACTGTCGGTTTCTTCATGCCTTGGCCTGTGTTGTTGAAACTGGCCCCTTGGGGACATCACCCTTCATTTGCCTCACCTCCTCCTTTTTCCTGTTTTGCAGGATATTGAGGCAACAATGAACTCAGCCCTGAACGAGCTACGGGAGCTAGAGCGGCAGAGTAGCGTCAAGCACACCCCTGACGTGGTTCTGGACACCTTGGAGCCCCTCAAAACCTCCCCAGTGGTGGCCCCCACGTCGGAGCCCTCCAGCCCCCTGCATACCCAGCTCCTCAAGGACCCCGAGCCCGCCTTCCAGCGCAGCGCCAGTACTGCTGGGGACATCGCCTGCGCCTTCCGGCCTGTGAAATCTGTCAAGATGGCTGCCCCGGTCAAACCACCAGCCACACGGCCCAAGCCCGCTGTCTTCCCCAAAACAAATGCCACTAGCCCTGGTGTCAACTCATCAACTTCCCCACAGTCCACTGACAAGTCTTGTACTGTCTGAGGGATATAATTTAATTGTTGTAGACAAGGGGACTATAGGGACTGACTGTTATTAAAATCTTCCTATTTAACTAGCTTGGGGACTTCAGTTGAAAATTAGGTTCTAAGTTGTTCTTGCAGGAATTAGCCTCCCCGTCTCCCAAAACCTTGAGAATGAAGCCCTTGGTATCGCCTCTCCCTTCCCACTGCCCTCTGCTTCCTCCAGTCATCGTAATTCAGCCAGCTGCAGTCCATACCGTTCTTAGGTTAGCCAGAGACAAGTTTTCATTATCAGGTCACTGTGAAATCTGGTAAGGCAGTGCTGAGGACGTGGGCTCAAGTCTCAGTCCCCTCAGACCATGTGGATGCCTTGACCAGATGGTTGGCTACTGCCATCCAGCTTTCAGTGGCGTCTTGTTTTGGGTACTGACTATAGAGAATCATATATAGTCCAGTCTTCATTTTACACACACACACGCAATTATAGAGAATCATATATAGTCCAGACTTCATCTTCATTTTACACACACACATGTTTTTCTAGTCTTTGGCTTACTGAGCCTCTCCTGGTCATAGACCAGTCTCTTTGTAAGTTATTGTGGCAGTTCACACAGCAGCCACCAGGGGTCTCTGTTTCCATTACAAACTTTGTCCTGTCTGGGCCAGAGAACCTAGCCTTTGAAATCTCTCCATCATATGAAATACTGCGGGATGGTACAATCTCGTAACTTCTTTGGGGTTGGGGGCTTTCTCTCTGTGTTCTTTCCATTGATGTGAATTGGTCATTGGTGTTTGCTCTTGGTGTCCTCCATCCTCTAGAAATACACCCCAGTCTTATTAAGAAGGTTTTCAAGTTTTTCTGAATGTATAGACATTTCTCGGGTTCCTACCTTTGTCTCTGATGGACCGTTTTCCATTTAAGACATTTTCCTGTATAAGACCGTTTTATAGCTGGTTCCTTTAAGGGTAAAGAGTCTTAAGAGAGTTTTATTGTGTCTGTGGCAGGTTTGGAAAAGGTAAGAAATGGGTCCTTTTTCCTCCTAATGTTTTTGGCACTTATAAAATTCATTATCCTATTAAAAATTAAATTCAGCTTTGCTAACCCAAAAATTGTTCCCAAACGGAAACGTGTTTTAAGTCCACCCCTTAGTTTGGTTATTTTAAAGGTCTCTCTTCAGGGACCAACAGGGACTTAGAGAGCCTTGGTTAGACTAAGGGGAGACGCTGCCTCTTAAGACCAGTTTTCATTTATCCAAACAAGGACAACTAAGGGAGCTCTGGCCCCACAGGCTTTCGAGTCTTCCCGAGGCCAGAATCTAAAGAAAATTAAAATTTGAACACTGAATATTTTAACTCTACTCTGGCCTTTTTCTGGTTCCCTTCCAAAATGCACAAATGATACCCTTGTCTGCTCCAATCCAGTCTCCAAACCTGGTGCCCCTGGTCCTGGCCCCCCTGGCATCGTGTTACCCCGGGAGTGCCAGGACCAGAGTCATCCACAGCCAGGCTCACGGGCGTCAGACTGCAACTCAAGTTAAAGCTGAAACTCATCCTTCTTCTGTATGTTTTCTGGTTTAAAAGCTGCACTTACATTTTAGCCTTATTGTTTTCTATAGTGCAGGAAAGATGGTGGGTTGCCATTCAGGTAGAAAAATCTGAGTTTTCTTATCTTTGACCTAGAAGAGATTCTTTTGGGACCAACATGCGAAAGTGGTAGTTGGATCTATGGAAAGTGTAGGATTTTTTTTTTTAGCCTGTGCAAAGGAAAAGAGCTTTGTGGGAAATTACTCATGAGAAGGCTAACCTGCAGGACCAGAGAACGTTTCCAAGTGCTACAAGGGAGGACTGAAGAACCCCATCAGTGAAGCGAGTCAGCCTAGAAGAGGCAACCCACAGTCTTGGATTCTCGGGTTTTGTTGCTCTGTTTCCTGATCCGTTCTTGTCTGTCACCTGGGCCTACACAGGTTCTGAGCCAACAGGGGGCTTTCATACCCAAGGATCTGTTTCCTTGCTGAAAATGGAACCCCATCTTTCATTTTACATTCCTTTCAGTCCAACTTATCAAAACTGGTACCCACACTTGCCCTTTCTCCCTCTCTCCGGCACACTCCCCTCTAAGAAAGTCAAAGCAAACCTTTCTTAATGACAATGCTTTGGGCCTGTGGTGTTGCTCCTGCCTTATTTCTCTTTTAACCCCGTACATGACTTGTGTTCACCATCCCCTGATCGGTGTCCATCCGCGCTAATTTGCATCATGAACTGAACAGTGTGTGAGTGGTCACCTACTAAACCCAACTCTAGGGGCAGAGCTGTCTTCCCCATCTCTGGTGCTCTCGACACCTGTGAGATGGTCCTGTCCAGAGGACTAGGAACCGATAGGAGGAGAGTCCTTCTCTGCAGAGCTCACTGCAAACAACTGGAATTGAGGTTGCACACTGATTTTTACACCGAAAAGCCAAACGGAGCTGGCCACCCAGGGCCCAGGGAGACCAGCCTTCCTCAGCTATGCTTGCCGAAACCAGCATGATGCTTCAAAGAGCCCTGCTCCGCCCCTCATGGCATGGATCCTTTTCCTGGCATGGACTCTGAAGGGTCAGTCTTTGGGGAAGAGAGGTGGGGTGGGGCTACCAGCATCCCCATTTAGAAAATAGAGGAGTTTGTAGCCAGCAGCCTGTAAACTGGAAACACTGGTCTCAGCCAACCTCCTCAGGGCGCCCTGGCTTCTCCCCAAGGAGATGAGGAGCGGTGATGCCAGCACTGGGATGCGCAGAGCACTGGAAGGGCTGGTGTAGACCTACTTCCCATGCAGAAGAGAAGTCAGATCTTCCAGGGAATCGCAATGTTGTGGCGTCCGACTTGTATGTCACATTTGTGTAAAATGGTATATTCTTTAAAATAGTGTTGATAACTGGAATATTGTATGTATGCTTGGAGATGCTTTGTGTGAACCTAAGACTGTCACTCAACAGATGTTGGATTGAGGAAAATCCAAAGCACAACTTCAAAATAAAATACATTTTTAGGTTTCAGTGCTGCAGTTCATATCCCTTCTCTCCTCTCTAAAATCTCTGATTCAGGACTCCCCCTGTCCAGGAGGGATTTTGATTCGTCTGTGCCGACAGAGCCCTACCTGGCAACAGAGACAGCAACGAGACGGTCTTACAGCCAGCCACCTTCTCCTTCCCCACCGAGGCACAGCACACTTGCATTTAGAATGGGAAGTTTTTCGCCAGCATTTCTATTTAGCCTATATGTGGATTCTCGTAGGTTTTGTGGAGAGTCTTCCAGCTTACCGTTGAACCACCTGTTGCCATGAGAACCACTTCCTTCACAGAATCCACCTTCCCTGTTTTCAATAAGGACTGTTCTCATTTCTGTGTCTAGTCAGATTTCCCCACTTCAGGGAGTGGGGCCTAAGAAGTTGCTTAGAAACTTGGCAAGATACAACTGAGGATGGCCAGAGGTTCTCTTTCTTCCACAACCAATGCCCTGAGTCATTCTGTCCTTGGCAGCCCCCTGCCTCTGGAAGAAAAGCTGACCAATATGCTTTGCTGTTGCTGGGAGTGGGGGACACAGGTGATGTTTTTCTTCTACAGATTGTGAGTCTAGCAGACCTTAAAGTTAAAAGGGTGAAGTTATTCAAAGGTAACAACTTCAAACAAACCCTAATGCTCCTAGGGCCCACACTTACTTGTAACAGGCTGTTATAATACCAGATGCCCCTGGGGATGGATCAGCCTCTCCAAGTGGGTACCCTGTGTTCAGTGGCAATGCAAGGAATCCTACCCCCAGCTCTAGACAGGACACTTCACAACCCTTATTAGGTCGATCACTCCCATCTGTTATTAGTAAATCTTACTCAGCTCTGCCATGTCCTTTCAACCTACTGTCTCTTCCCTTCCCGTTTTCAAGGAAAAGCTACATCTTGAGCATCTCTTGCTGGGCCCTTTGCCTCAGGTAAGTCAAGGCCAAGGTTGCTATGCCGCCCTGTGATAGCAGTGAGTTCTCACTCCCTGAGTGCAGGGAGAATGGGGATGGCCGGGAGCACCCCATAATAATTGTGACATGGAGCCAGTTCGTAGGCCGTGAGCAGGGGACAAAAAGCCCCTTTTCAGAGGGTCCTGAGGCAAAGGCAGGCTGTGCTTTTTAGGTCTTCTTTATCCATATGTGGTCCTCTTTATCTCGTATGTCCTGATGGGGGCTGGATGGAAACTAGTGGCAATGACACTCAAAACACAAGCCCATCCCATCTAGATCAGAAACCAAAAATGGAGACCAGATGTATGTGAATTTAGGAAACAGTCTTTTAAGATTATCTAATCTAAATGTTCATATCAAACTTGTCCAACATGCAGCCCAACACAAATTCATAAACTTTCTTAAAACGAAATTTTTTTTGCAATTTTTTTCTTTTAGTTCATCAGCTATCATTAATGTTAGTGTATTTTACGTGTGGCCCAAGTCCGTTCTTCCAGTGTGGCTCAGAGAAGCCAAAAGACTGGAGAGCCCTGGTTTAAATTCATAGGTATATGATGTTTCCTTTTACTCACGAGTTAGCAACCATGGTATATTAGATATACCAAAGACACTCATTTAGTCAATCAGCAAACATTAAGCCTCTTTCTGTGCAAGCACTGACATACAGTATTGAACAGAAAAAAAACAGGTAATGGAGCTTTCTAATCAGGGAGGACGTAAAGCAAAATAAGTATCACTCTGAAAATGAAACTGTAATAGGAATTGTTCAGGAAATGAAGAATTCTGCTTGATCTGGCAAGGCTTAAATGACTGGTAGACATCTAAGTGGAAATATCAGGTAGACGCTTGGATGTATGAATCTGGAGTTTTGAGGAGAGATAATGCCTAAAAACCTATTAGAAGCTATTATTACATTATAGATTTATTCAAACCCAGATTCCTGGGAAGAACATGGAGATTGGAAAAAGAGAAGGTCCTGATCATTAGAAATGCAGCAGAGGTGCTGGGCACGGTGGCTCATGCCAGTAATCCCAGCACTTTGGGAGGCCAAGGCAGGCCGATCACTTGAGGTCAGGAGTTCGAGACCAGCCTGACCAACATGGAGAAACCCCATCTCTACTAAAAATACAAAAACATTAGCCAGGTGTGGTGGTGAGTGCCTGTAATCTCAGCTACTTGAGAGGCTGAGGCAGGAGAATTGCTTGAACCTGGGAGGCAGAGGTTGCAGTGAGTTGAGATCGTGCCATTGCACTCCAGCCTCGGCAATAAGAGCGAAACTCAATCTCAAGAAATAAAAGAAAATGCAGCAGAGGAAGGGGGCCAGTGAAGAAGGTGGAATGAGCAAGTAGCAATGAGGTAGGTGGTTGGGAGAGCACAAGGTCACAGACAGCAGGAGATGGCAATGCTTCAACAAAGCGGGGAATCTGCTGTTGAATGCCAGTGGGGTAAGGTGAGGCTGGCGTAGAAAGGGAATCTGGTGATCTAGACAAGAGCATTTTCAGCGGACAGGGAGTGAGTACAACTGGAGCGGACTAGGCGGCAAATGGGAAGGTAAGAAGAGGCAGTAACTTGACAGCTCATTGAATGGGGAGCGTGGAGAGACAAGGGTAATTCAGACAGCACAGAGGCGCATTTCCTCCGTGGGGTGGGCAGGATGCAGTAGAACGGAAACAATGAACGTGCAGGAGAGGAGAAGGGGAGCTACAGGGCACAAGCGGGAGGGTCAGCCATGGCCACTAGAAGAGGCTCAAGAAGAGGCACTTCCTGCTGTCACGTGGGAGGGAAGGCCGGTGTGTGCAGACACAGGGCAGGCAGTGGATGTGGGAGAGGAAATGAGGGAACTCCCTTCTGATTGCTTCTTTTATCTCAGCAAGGTTTAAGACAAAGTCCCTAGCTGACAGTGTGGGAGGGAATGGTGTGGAGGAGGTTTGAAGAGTGAGGACAATGAGTGAAACACTTGCTTTTCCTCGAAGAGAGGCGATGCTGGCACAGGCGCCGACTTCCTTCAGTGGCCTGGATGCTGCCCCACAGTTTGTCCCAGTGCTTGGGGCCATGGCAGCAGGCCTGGCGGCAGTGTTTGACCCTCCTTCCACATGCAAAGCTCTTGGCCAGAGCTGACTCCTGAAGGTGACAAGGAGCCGGGCTCCGAGATCTCATCGCTCAGCCCTTCACCCTTGTGACTGAGCATAGCAAACACACATTGCCTGGCAATGCCCTCAGCCTCTTCCATATACACCCCCACCAGCACCCTAGTCCCTCCCCTTTAAGGCACTGGGCAGGCCCTGTAGGGGCATCAAAAACCACTAATACCATTTCAGGTCAGACCAGGTGCCAGGAGCTTCATCTCATTTTGCTTTCAAACCAGCCCTGTGAGGAACGTTGAGTGACTTGCTCAGGGTCACCGTCAGTAGTGGTAGAGTCTGAACCCATAGCTCCACTGTGTTGGAGCTAGCCCCTGCCCTTCCCACTATACATTCAGCCTCTTTGTAGAAGTCACAAGAGATTTTCTTTCTGGCAGCTGCTGTCAAGAGCCACCCTCTTCCACCTCTGGTCCTTGCACTACGCTTAGATTGCCACTTCTGTTTCTAGGGCTCCTCAGAGCCGCTTGGGAACATGTGGTAGAGGCTTGTACAGACTTCCTCTTCCCTCTGGAGCCCACCAGCCCCCTGCACCTTCCCGAGTGAAACTGGCTGTGCTGCCTGGCTGGGACACAGACAAGACATTGCTTCACTTTGTCCACACAGAGGATGTGACCTCACAGAGGATGCTCAAGGAAACTTGATCTGTCACGGCACATGGCTCCAAGCCACCTCTGCCTCTCTCCCTTTTCTCAGCCTCAGTCTGGCTCTTCTTGTGCTTCTGTGCCTCGGCACATGTGCCCACAGCCTGGAATTCCATTCCCCCAGCCCCGTCTCCTCTGCCTAACTCCCCTCTTTCTAGAGTCTGGTCGAGCAACCCTTCTAGCAAGCACTTCTTGATCATCTTCCTCCCCGCTGCCTGCCTGCCACTCATAGCATCTGCCATGCTGTCCTGGACCTCCAGGCTCCTGGTGGGATGCCCAGCCTTTGCATCCTTAGCACACAGTGCCTGCCTCATAGTAGGTGCTAGACACATGTTAGTTGCCTTTGAATGTGCTAAGTATACACTGGGAAAGAGATTGCTGGGGAGAGGAAAGTGAGAGTGCTAGTGAGGACCCAGCAGGTTCATCAGGGAAAAAAGTGGGTAAACATTATGGATCGTCTAGGTTCTGTAGCAAACCTCAGTGCTCTAAGGCCGAAAAGGTTGCTTTCTCACCAAAGCCAAATGTCCTTTGTGGACCAGCAGGGGTACTCTGTTCAGAACAGTCACTCAGGGACCCAGACTAACAGAATCACACTGCCAGAAAGCAGAGCTCTGGGAGGGTCTTGCATCAGGAACTAAATGCTTTGGTGGGGAACTCACATGCTCCCCCATCACAAGGTAACTAGGATGTGAAGTTGTCCCGTGTGCCGGCAGGCAGAAAGCTGTGACGGCTGGGTAGAACACCAGGATCTCGGGCACCTTCCTCCTGGTTCTGTTATGAGAAGCTACAGCAATGCCTTCAGTTGCCGGTGTTATGGGCAGGTCTCTCTTTCTGGGCACTAGGAAGTTCTCAGCTCTGCTGCTGTTCTGTGTCACTGTGGGAGGAGCAGGGCTGGCAGAGGAAACCACCAGGTGTGGCCATGGGAAAGTCCCTCCGACGTTCTAAAGAAACATGGAATTTCCTGGTTTTAACCATTTTACTTCCAACCTGCCATCTCAGAGCTGACCAGAGCAGCACAGACCCCTCCAGCCTCCTAGGACATTTGATTTGGGGCATCGAGTCCTGGCTGGGAAGTTGGCACCTGAGTTCCAGTCCCAGCAGTCTCTGAAGAGCATGAGTAAATTATTGAAGTGTGTGGACCTCTATGCCTTCAATGCCTGTCTGTAAAATGCTTTCTAGGGTCCCAAACACTTCCAAATACATTCATGCCATCCAGTCAACCCATGGAGTAGCTGTTCCACTCCTCCTCTTGCTCCTTAATTTCAGCGTTCTCTGCTCCAGCCCCAGACCCCAGCCCCTGCTGGCTGGCTCCAGCCTCAGCGGGGAAAACCTGACCTCTTCATTCATGCTGAGTAAGCTGGCTGGGAGGGGCTGCGTGCTGTGCTCAGGTCACACTGGAGGGCATCAGCTGGGTCCCTGCACTTGCTCTTGGACCTCTGCAGTCCTCCTGGGAAGGTGAGTCAGATCCAACTTCTAGGACTGGATCGGCATAGCTCCCAGACCTCCTTGGGGCTCCTGGGTGTGGGAGCGTGGACTTCCCAGGCAGCTTTCCACTTAGTTAACTTGCCCAACCTGCTCTGTCGACTCTGGGCAGAGCCCTGCCTGAACTTCCCTGCTCCAGCGAACTGTGGGAGATGCCAAAACAGCACCCGGCTGCCCACCACAATTACCAGAAGGGCCCCAGTTCCTGGCTTCTCTGTGGCTCAGACTCTGGTCCTATCGCCTACACTTGGGAACTCTGTGCATCCTCTTTCTCCTTTCTGCTGAGGTGGTGGCTGCACTGAGTTGCCTCTGTCTCTTTAAGAGAGAAAGAGAGAGCAAGAGACGGAAATCAGGAAGTATAAGAGTGCCGAGAGCCAGGACTCAGGACTGAGCTTGGTTTTTCACCGCCACAGGGAGGCAGGGAAGAAACCCGCTAGTCCCAGCTCCTGCGGTGGCACAGGCCATCGCAACTGGCCCTGTCTGTGGGTCCTAGGGGCCCTTGGCCACCAGGAGGCTAAGAATACTGCCCATGAATGACAGCAAGCCCTGAGGGCTCTGGGGGTGCCACCCAGTTCCACAAGCCTGCATCCCCTGCAGTGGAGATGGGGTGAGTGTGCATCGTGTGGAGGGAGCGGGGTGGAATGAGGAGGGCAGGCAAGGGGCAGCTGCAGGGCAGCTCAGCCGGGCACAGGGGTTTGGGCAGGCTGGCAGCAGTGCTCTCATATAGAGGGTTGTGTGTGGCATAGAGGTGAGCCACCTTGGGCCAACCACAAGCCCTCCCTGGGCTCCGCTTACCAACACCCGAAGCCAGCGATCAGCTCCCAGTGTCTGCCCTCACCTTTCCCAGGATCCTTCTCCCTGACAGGAATCTCAGGAGTAGGAGATGCCAGGAAAGTCTCCCTGAACAGTTTGGGGATAAAGCTGGAAAACCCCAGCCCTGTGAGGGAAGTGATAAACAGGAAAGGGTTAAAGGGCTAGGGCCAGTGGCCTTTGATGGAGGCTGAGAAGCAGCTGCACTGAGGGGCGCCTCTCATCCGCCCTCCTCTTTCCGGTGTAGCTCTGTGCCTGGACGTGCCACAGACAGAAAACACAACACACGCTTGCCAGGAAGAGCCTTTGCCTGACTCAGGGCGGCTCAGAGTGTGGGGTAAGTGCATTTGGCCACGGCAGAGCCCTGAGGAGAGAGGGGAGGGGTGTGTGGGTTGGTGTCGGCTCACATGCTTCACTGTCCACTGCTCATTCATCCAACCACTAGCTGAGGGCCACTGAGCCCTTCTAAGCACCAGGTGCACGGGGTGGTACTGGGAAGAGGCCAAGCGTGCAGAGTTGAGCCAGATGTGTCACAACCAGAGCTTGCAGGCACAGAACCCAGGGGCACGCCGCCTGTCCTTTGCACCTCACTGCCTATTACCCCAGAGTCTTCAGCTGTTCCTCGCCCCAGTATCAGAGCCCTTAGCCTTGATTTCAGCATGCTCTGCTCCAGCCCCAGCCCCCAGCCCTGCTGGCTGGCTAAAGCCTTGGAGGGGAAAACCGGACCCCCTATTTCATGCTGAGCTACTGGAAGCCTATCAGTACCTCATTTGCTTCTGTGTAAGATACACTCCGACTTGGCCTGAAACTAGGAGTAGACCACCAATCTCTTCAAGGGGCCTCTGGATCAATGAACTGACATTCTCAAGGATTTGCTTTTTTTTTAAAATTTGTTTCTTTTTTCTTGTTGATTTGTATTTTTAAAAAAGATTACACAGGCTGGGCATGGTGGCTCACCCCTGTAATCCCAGCACTTTGGGAGGCCGAGGCGGGAGGATCACAAGGTCAGAAGATCAAGACCAACTGGCTAACATGGTGAAACCCTGTCTCTACTAAAAATACAAAAATTAGCTGGGTGTGGTGGCACGTGCTTGTAGTCCCAGCTACTCAGGAGGGTGAGGCAGGAGAATCACTTGAACCTGGGAGGCAGAAGTTGCAGCGAGGCAAAATCACACCACTGCACTCTAGACGGGTGACAGAGAGAGACTCTGTCTTAAAAAAGAAAGAAAAAATAAGATTACACAAAGTAAAGTTTCACAGGGAAGGAATGTAGGATTCCAGGCATGACAGCCCTCAGTTTGAGAACTCTAGGTCGTTATAGGTCTACAGAATGTTAGAACAAGAAGACACCTTTTCTAGTCTAGCATTATTTACAAGTACTTAAGTGGCTGGGCATGGTGGCTCACACCTGTAATCCCAGCACTTTTTGGGGGGGCCAGTGTGGGCAGATTGCTTGAGCTCAGGAGTTCAAGACCAGCCCGGGCAACATGGCAAAAACCCATCTCATCTCTACAAAAAATAGAAAAATCAGCCAGGTGTGGTGGCACATGCCTATGGTCCTAGCTACTCAGAAGGCTGAGCTGGGAGGATTGCTTGAGCCCAGGGGGTGGAGGTTGCAGAGAGCCATGATTGCACTACTGCAATCCAGCCTGGGTGACATGTCGAGAGACCTTATCTCAAAAACAAACAAACAAACAAACAAACAAACAAACAAAGGAAGTATTTAAAGGATGGTGGCCCTTCTAATGCTTCTGTCCCCAGGTATCCCAAAAAGGCCAGCCCTGGCCTTATTTTTCAGAGAGAAATTGAGTGTAACTTCTGAGGCTATACTTTCTGATACTAACTGCTGTGGGAGAATCAGGGTTTGGAGAAAAGATGAGGACAAACATGAGAAGCAGAGTTGTAGGGGGTCCAGCCTCTCCCAGCGGCCGAGCGATGAAGTTCCCTCCCCAATACCCTGCTCTCACACACACCCTCACACCCACACCCACACCTTCCTCCCCAACACACACAGGCACACACACGCACACTCACACCCACACCCACACCTTCCTCCCCAACACACATGCATGCACACTTACACACACAGGCACTCACACCTTCCTCCCTAATCCCCAACACACACACATGCACACACATGAACACACACACACACACTCACTCTGAAGCAGCCCTGTCCCTCTTGGAGCAGCAGCAGGAAGTGATGGGCCTGGCAGGCAGGCCCTGTGGGGGCTGGGGGAGTGGTTCCAGGCTCATGTTGCAATCCTGGAGATTTGTTGTGGTGTGAGAGATGCTGCCTGACCCAGGGCCCTTCCTCCTATACTGTTTCTGCTTTCTGGGACAATCACAAGCCTGGATGCCAGAACTCCAGAATCCTCAGGGCTGGGGAGAGGTGACAAAGACAAGAGGTTTGTCTCTGCAGAATGACCTGCCTGGGGAGGGGCCCCGAGGGGACCTGGGGAGCCAGGACAGGCAGAAGGCCAGGCCCCTCAGGTGGAACAGGTGCAGCTGTGGGCTGAGGGCTCAGTGGGGGCTCGCTTGTGCTGTGTGTCCTTATAGGGAAGTTACTTAACCTTTCTGTGCTTCACACGTCCCCCGCTCCCTTGCGTGTGGAATTTCTACATGGAGCCCTTCTTAGGGTGGTCTTGGGGGACAGTTACAGTCAGGCCACCTGTGGCCACCCCACACCAGGAATGGAATCCGGGGCCCCAGCATGCTCTTTTTCTAGGCGGAAGGTGACCAGCCAGGCCAGGGCAGGAGATGCAGAGCACCGCCAATTACCTGTGGCACACAGATGACCTGCTGGGGCAGGGGGCCACTGCCAGTGTGTACAAGGCCCGCAACAAGGTAGGGAGCAGCCCCGGCCAGGCCCTGCCCAGCCCAGCCTTGGCCCAGTCAGCGCCCCGTGGGCCTCGAGGGTGGTGGGACAGGGACCTCTGGGCGCTGTGCGGCACACTCACACGGTGGGTTGAGCAGAGAATGGGGAGCTGAAAACGGCTCCCTAAGGAGGGGAAGAGAAAGATGAAGTCACAAGACACACATCTGAGGGAGGTAACAGCAAATGGGATCTAGGAATAGCAGGGGGGTAATTAAGCCTTGTTTGGATTTATCCTGTGGGAATATATGAGATGATACCCACTCTGCCTTACTTAAGAGTGGGAGCCAGACACACCAGGTTCTAATCCCTTCCCTGCTGCTCGCTTCCCCAAGGAGTGCTAGCTGCCCCTGGTGATTGTCAATAGGGATTGTAGTAATAACGACGAGCCGTCCCCTGCAGGAGGTCAGGGTGCCTCGTCACCTCCCAGTGCTGGACTGTCTACCCTTTGAGAGGGGAAGGAGGTGTGGGTGGGAGCCGCCTCCATCCAACCAGGTTCATCTCTGGGGTTGGGTTGGCCAGAGAGGCTGAATGGAGGCCCAGGAGAGGTTGGCTGCTGCCCTGCGGGAGTGGGACTTGCCCTAATCCCCGTGCTGTCTCCCACTGCTCCCTCCCCAATGGCAGAAATCCGGGGAGCTAGTTGCTGTGAAGGTCTTCAATACCGTCAGCTACCTGCGGCCCCGAGAGGTGCAGGTGAGGGAGTTTGAGGTCCTGCGGAAGCTGAACCACCAGAACATCGTCAAGCTCTTTGCAGTGGAGGAGACGGTGGGTCCGGTGCTTGGTCAGAGGATGGTCTTGTCCTTTACCCTTATGGTCTGAGGAGTGTCAGGCCACACGATAGCAGAGACTTGGTCCCATGCTCGTCAGTAGGTCAGGCAGAGCAGGCAGACTGCCGAAGGAAGCAAAAGATGCACGGGGCTGGAGGCAGTGCACAGGAATGGAGTGATGGACAGAATCAGTGCCTAAGCAGAGAGGGCTTCTTGGAAGAGGTGACTGTGTATTCAGGTGTGTGGGATCACTATGAGGCCACGGAGCAAAGGCCACGCCAGAAGCTGAGACCTGGAGAGTGGGGGCTTTGAGCTCTAGGCTGAGCCACTTCTTTCTAGTGAGTGGGGAGGAGAAGTGCCGTCCTCCCGAGCCCCTCTCTGTCCCACCACAGGGGGGCAGCCGGCAGAAGGTGCTGGTGATGGAATACTGCTCCAGTGGGAGCCTGCTGAGCATGCTGGAGAGCCCGGAGAATGCCTTCGGGCTGCCGGAGGATGAATTCCTGGTGGTGCTGCGCTGTGTGGGTGAGCCCCTCCCCTCCCTGCCTCCCCTCTAGACCAGCAACAGGCCTGCGACAGATGCTCATGGGCAGGACACAGGCATCTGACTCCTGCTAATCATTCCATTTAAAATTCCAACTTAAAAATTCAATCTAAAAAAGAACACAGTGTTCATAGCAGCATTATTTACAATAGCCGAAAGGTGGAAATAGCCTAACTGTGTAAAAAAAAAAAAGGTGGGAAGAACCTAAAACAGAATATTATTCAGTCTTCAGAGGAAAGAAGTTCTGACACCTGCCACAGCATGGATGGACCTTGATGCCATTGTGCTAAGTGAAAAAAGCCAGACACAAAAGGACAAATAACTGTGTGATTCCGCTCATGCAGTCACAGGGACAGAAAGTACAATGGTGGTTGCCGGGGGCTGGGGGCAGAGAAGAATGGGGTTGTTTAATGAGCACGGTTTCAATTTTGGAGAATGAGGCCAGGTGCAGTGGCTCATGCCTGTAATCCCAGAACTTTGGGAGACCAAGGTGGGCGGATCATTTGAAGTCAGGGTTTTGAGACCAGCCCGGCCAACGTGGTAAAACTCTGCCTCTACTAAAAAAATACAAAACTTAGCCAGGTGTGGTGGTGCATGCCTGTAGTCCTAGCTACTTGGTAAGCTGAGGCGTGAGAATGGATTGAACCTGGGAGGCAGAGGTTGCAGTGAGCCGAGATCAGGCCACTGCACTCCAGCCTAGGTGACAGAGTGAGACTCTGCCCCCGCCAAAAAAAGGAAGAAAGTGGAGGATGAGAAAAGTTCTAAGATGGATGGTGTGTTGGTCACACAGCAGCATGGCTGTGCTTAGCACCACCAAGCTGTACACTTAACATTGATTGAAATGGGAAATTTGGTTATGCATATTTTACCACAATTAAATACATAATAAAATGAGGTAATAGACAGAGGGGTGCCACCCTTGGGGAGGCAGAGCCACCATCCCTCTCAGTTTCCTAGAGAATCCAGATGGCACCTCCATACCCTAGTGTCCTTGGAACGCCCTCCTCAGCCATGCCCATCTCTGCCCTTCTGCTTGTCCCACGGCTCTGTCAGCCCATGGGACCTGCTGTCTCTCTAAACGAAAGGACACCCTTCCCACCAAGATGAGCCTCAGACACTAGACTGTCCCCGGCCAGAGCCAGCTAGTGCCCCCCCCCCCCCCGCCGTCTGTCCCCAGTGGCAGGCATGAACCACCTGCGGGAGAACGGCATTGTGCATCGCGACATCAAGCCTGGGAACATCATGCGGCTCATGGGGGAGGAGGGGCAGAGCATCTACAAGCTGACCGACTTCGGGGCCGCCCGGGAGCTGGATGATGATGAGAAGTTCGTCTCGGTCTATGGGACTGAGGAGTACCTGGTGGGTGAGCTGCTGGGGACCCGCTGCCCCACGCTGAGGGCTCTTGTTGCCCTGTGAACCCCTCAGAGCCCCCATGTGAGGGCCTGGCCACCTCCTGCTTCCAACAGGGTTATGTCTCTCCCCTGTCCCCCAACCAGAAGAATGCATTCTGTTCTCTATGATGGAAAAGGCAAGGCTGCAGCCTGGCCAGGCCACCCGGGCTTGTGCAATTAACTCCTTGCCGGACACTGGGGAAGATGGGGCGTGCAGGTCTCCACCTTCCCCAGGGCACAGGGTGGGCCGATGGAAACGCTCTGGGTAGGGTGAACACAACACCTGTTTTTAAGATGACAAAGGAGAAGGATTTGAACAGTTCTGTTTTCACCTGCAGGTGGTGGAAGGTGGTGTGACGGGTCTCAGGCCCTTGCCAGCCCTCCCCCTCCATGACCACATTCTGGTCCTCTCTGCCAGCACCCGGACATGTATGAGCGGGCAGTGCTTCGAAAGCCCCAGCAAAAAGCATTCGGGGTGACTGTGGATCTCTGGAGCATTGGCGTGACCCTGTACCATGCAGCCACCGGCAGCCTGCCCTTTATTCCCTTTGGTGGGCCACGTCGGAACAAGGAGATCATGTACGTCAACTGCGGGGCAGGGAAGTGGGGTGGATTGGCAGTCACCTGGCTCTTCCTCACCGGTCCCTGCTGTGTCTCCTGGCCCCCTCACAGTCCATGGCCCCCCTCTGGTCCACCCCCGCCCAGGCTCTTTATAGATCTTTTTTTTGTTAATTGGATCAGACAAGCAGCTGAGCTCTGCCCAGGCTGACGGGAGTCTGCCAATACTCCCCGTCTTAGTTCAGTGCTTCGCTGTAGCCTCTGCTCACTGCTCTCCTCTTCTCAACTGAGGCTCAAAGAGCGACTTGCCCATGGTGGCAGAGCCTGCCAGGGGTAGAGGTGGCCGCTTCCTGTTCCCAGGTCCAAGGTCTCTCCATGGTTTCCTGCTGTCTGACAGGGAAGTAGCAAGTGGCTGGAGGCAGTATTGGCTCCCTCTAAGCTCACTGCCCAGAGCAGAGGAGGTGTCAGCTGGCGTAGCAGGAACATTGCTGCACCCCCACTCAGCCCAGGGGTCCCGCTGTATGGAACCTATATCAGGCCTGCAAAAGGGGAAGGAGACCAGTATGGACGGGGGCTGTCAGGGAAGGCTGGACTCTTGGAGGGAGAGAACGAGGAGGAGAGGATACTGGGTCCACACACAGCTTGGGCAAAGGTGTGGAGGCTGGCCAGGCTGGGGGAAGTATGGCGGGGGAGAGGCAGTGGACAGGGCACAGATGTCTCTACCTGAAGCAAAGAGCTCTGGGATGAATGCTGAGGCAAGGTGCTGTCATAGCTGAGAGCCAGGTGGCTCACATTCCCTCTCTCAGGCTACCTTGGGGTGGCTGGGTGACTTGAACCTGTGCTCCCAGCCCTTTGTGCTGAGTGTGCCATGCCTGGCAGTGTGATGGCTGGGAATCCCGCTGACCCAGTCTTGCTCCCCCAGGTACCGGATCACCACAGAGAAGCCAGCTGGGGCCATTGCTGGTACTCAGAGGCGGGAGAACGGTCCCTTGGAGTGGAGCTACACCCTCCCCATCACCTGCCAGCTGTCACTGTGAGTGGGACCCTACTGGGTGGGTGATGCTGGAGTCTGGGCTGGGTATCACTTCTCTCTGCTGAGTCAGGACTTCTGAGGCCTGTTCCAGCAGGTTCTAGGCATGCCGCGGGCTTGGGTACAGCACCTTCCCATCTGGATGCTGGAATGAGTTCTTCCAGCTCTTCCCCAACCCACCTTGCCCCACCGCCTTGGCCCTAGCTCTTCAGGACATTCTCCTAGAATGCCCCTATTGCCTGCTTATGGAGGACAAGTCTGGGCCTGACCCTGACAGTCTCCATGTCCTGGGAGGGCAGGGGGCTGCAGAGCCAGCTGGTACCCATCCTGGCCAACATCCTGGAGGTGGAGCAGGCCAAGTGCTGGGGCTTCGACCAGTTCTTTGCGGAGACCAGTGACATCCTGCAGCGAGTTGTCGTCCATGTCTTCTCCCTGTCCCAGGCAGTCCTGCACCACATCTACATCCATGCCCACAACACGTAAGCAGGGGCGAGGGAGGGAAGCAGTGAGAACCTTCTCTTCCCAAGCAGCATCTCCCAAAGTATGTTCTGAGGCGTGCGTACGTAGGAGCAGTTCTGGGTCCAAACGCAGTCTGGAAAAATACTAGTTCAACACAGTTAAAGCTAAACAGGTTTTCCTGCACGTACTTCAGAGAGCGAGCACCTTCTCTATGCTGATATGCATTACACATCTGAGAAGCGTGTGCACGGTGCATGTTGGCCACACATTCCTAAACGTACTGCTCATGGAACCCCTGATTCCTGAAGAATTTTAGGGAACAGGTAAATTTCAGTGGCAGTGTGACAGGAAGAGGTGCAGAGCCAGAGGCTGGGTATTGGGACTCCTGGGACCTGTTTCCATGCTGTCTCCATCCACTATAAGACAAGAGTTCACAACCTCTCCCCTTGGTCTCTCTACCCTTAATGAGTGAGAAAACCACCCACATCCCTCCATCTGCAAAACAGAGCCCTGTCTATGGGCAACACTTGGCTGGGGCTTAGGCTACCCTGGCCCCTCGTCCTGCCTGCTGACACCCCCTGCTCTCTGCCCCCACCACCGCTGTGTCTAGGATAGCCATTTTCCAGGAGGCTGTGCACAAGCAGACCAGCGTGGCCCCCCGGCACCAGGAGTACCTCTTTGAGGGTCACCTCTGTGTCCTCGAGCCCAGCATCTCAGCACAGCACATCGCCCACACAACAGCAAGCAGCCCTCTGACCCTCTTCAGCACAGCCATCCTCAAGGGGCTGGCCTTCAGGGATCGTGAGTAGAGCCACCTGGGCTGGATCTTCCTCCTCCCAGCTTTTTCCTCCGAGAGACAGGGGTTTGCAATCCAGGGCATGGGTTACTTTTCCTTGTGGGTGTTTCTTCGGGGCTATAGGGAGCCGGAGGCAGATGTGGGTTCTAATTAATTCTGCAGATGCCTCAGATGCCAGGTGACGTGGGCTGGTGGCTTGACCTCCCTGGGGCTTCCCAGCATCCTCAGAGCTGTGGAAAGAACTCCAGTGGAAACAGGGAGATCTGAATTTCATACAGTTTCCATAATCTCTGATTTGTGGGGAAGCCTTAGGCAGTTTGTGTTGTAAGAAGCGCAAATATGAGCTCGTGGAAAGAAGGGAAGGGGGTCAGGGGTCCAGAGCTTTGGCCTTTCCATAAATTCTCATAAAAGTGTCATTTCTTCTCATTTGAAGAATGCCAATTTTATCCTCCTTCTCTGAGGCTAGGAAGAGATACTAACCTCAAAACCTGTGGGCAAGAGGATAGTTTAGTTCATTTTCAGCCCGTGGACATGAGGATGTAGTTCTCAAAAGTGGCCACAAGGTGGCAGTGAGGGATCACAACCTTAAGTGTGGTTGAGGCTTGCAAGGTTCGGGGCTCAGGGTGAGTTTCGAAGCCTGAGGTGGGAGATGGGCAGTGAGGGGTGAGTGTGAGCTGGAAATAATGAAAGATGGGCTCTGAGTCCACCCAGCACCATAGAGGCAGGTCCCTCAGACAGGGTCTTTGTTTGCAGCTGCTCTGGATGTCCCCAAGTTCGTCCCCAAAGTGGACCTGCAGGCAGATTACAACACGGCCAAGGTGAGGGGCAGCCCCCAGGTGGCAGGGAGGAGTGTGGCCTAGGGAAGGAGGTGTGGGACCTGGTCCTGTGCACCTCTGTTTTAGGGCGTGTTGGGAGCCGGCTACCAGGCCCTGCGGCTGGCGCGGGCCCTGCTGGATGGGCAGGAGCTGATGTTGCAGGGGCTGCACCAGGTCTTGTGAGTACCATGAGGGCCGGGCACAGAGCAGGAGGTGGGCAGGAGGTGGCGGCCGGCAGGAGGGGAGGCAGGCACCCTGGGTCTCTGTCTGCATGCACGGTGCTCTGAGTCCCCTGATCAAAGCAGCTCTGATTCAGTCTCCCCTTGGACAGGGAGGTGCTCCAGGCCACATGCAGGCGGACTCTGGAGGTGGCGAGGACATCCCTCCTCTTCCTTAGCAGCAGCCTGGGCACTGAGAGGTGGGTGTCTGGCCCGGGCCAGCCGGGACCTCTCAACACTGCTCTGTCTGCTCCTCACTCTCGATACTTCCAACAATGCACCTCTCCTCTCCAACCCAGAGCTCCTGCCTTCTCTGCCCTACTAGAATACAGGGCACACCCGTCCTATCCCTTCTCCCCACTCACCAAATAACAGCAATGGCTCCTCCTAAACCCAGTCCCTCACCTGCAGGAGAAGGGGCCCCTTGGGGCATGGACTCTCCAGGTACCAAGGTGGCTGCCCTTTCCCACGAAGGGGCTTATATCCTGCCAAGTCCTTCTCTGAATGATTTAGAATAATCACCCTATGCCAAGTGCCAGCAGAACTCGGGAAGGACTCACACCTTGTTACACAGTCCCTGCATGTAACCGGGAATGGGAATCCAGTATTCTCCTGCCCCATCTCCTGCTTCCTCTGAGTCTTCAACTCACCCTTGCCTTCCTTGGGTTCCCTGCCCCAATCCTTGGAACCCCATTCCCTCCACTCCAGGCATATTAGGGAGGATGGGTTGGAAAAGGAGAGAGAGTAGGGAGGAGGAAGCCAAGTGGAAGCATCTAGAGATGGGGAATGTGGGAAGACTTCATTGGCCAGAGCATGGCTGAGAAGTGGGCATCGCACCCCAAATCCTGGAAGGCATGAGGCCATGGTATGGCTGAGGCAGGTGAGGAGTGGGAGCTCTGCAGCCTAGAGATGCCATTGGTGGCAGAAGTCTTTGGAGACAGAAGATCAGAGCCTGCCCATATATGCCGGAAGGCCCCATCCTCCCACCATCCCCCAGTCCTTGCCCTGAGGGAGCTCTAGGGAGTTTCCCAGCTGTGCGTTGACTTATGCAGCCCCATACGCCTTCTGCTTGGCAGCAGCAATGCAGATGATAGGGCAGCTTGGAGGTGGAGGAGCAGGGAGGGGGAAACAGAGCATCTCCAGATGACAGGGATGGAGTCTCCATCCAGGCTGAGCTCCCATCAAACGGTGACAGAGAGCAGGGTGCAGTCAGCAGAACTGCAAGTGACTCACCTTTGAGCAGGGCTCTGTCCAGGGCACAGAGGGGGTTCCAGGGTAGATGTGGCATTGTGTCATACAGAGAGGCCCATGCTTCCTCTGGAGCAGCTAGCCCTTCCTGGACATGTGAGGGCCGATGGGATTGTTGGGGAAGGGGAGACTAAAGATGGATAGAAGCAACCATGGAGGCCTTCCTGAAAGATGAGGTTTTAGGGCCAGAAGGAAGGAGACTACCTCAGGCAGGAAGGTCTGTGCAGAGACAGAGATTAGGGCTCTGTTCATGGGGAAAGGAGAGGTGCTGGGGAGGCTTACTGAAGCCACAGTCATGATGGCAGATACCCCAGAGTGAAGTCAGAGGGGACACAGGTGGGGGTAAAGAGGGGAGGGAAGAATGCATAGAGGCCCTGGAGGGGTCCAGCTAGAGGGAGGTTGGACCCCAATAAAACAAACAATAGAGAGGCATTGTGGATGCTTGATCTGGAAAAATGTGTTTGAGAAGCTTTCTGGGTGTGTCTGCCCACTTGCCCAGGTTGGACATGCATGAGGCAGGTGGAATGGCATACTGGCCTGGGTCTGGCATCCTGGCATTTGCTGGCTGCTGTTCCCATTTGGCTCTGCAGCCTCCTCCAAAGTGGCCTCCATGGTGTGTCTGTCGAGCACGGGTCAGACAAGCAGCTGCTTTGAAGCCCATTTCAGCCTCCTATCAAGGAGGAGGATGGGAAGCAAAGAGTTGAGAGCAGGCAAGCCAGAGGGCATGCGCAGCCTCTTCTCTTCATATGGGTGTGACTCCAGCCTGTTGTTACCTTCCCCTACCTGGGTCTCTGCGTCTTCATTTTCAAAACCAGAGGGTTGGATGATCTTGGAGGCCTCTCACATGTTGCAGTTCCATTCTTGCCTGGATATCCTCAGGCCTGTAGATTCTCCTAAGGTCTGAAGACACTAGCTCCGCCCCCAGTGGGACCAGGTATTTCCATTATCTGAATGTCACATTGGAGGAGGCCAGCACCTTTGCCCCACCTGGTGACTCGCCTCTGCCCCGGTGTGCTCCTCCTGCCTCAGGCTCCCCAGGACAGCTCCCTTGACAGAGCAACTTCTGCCTTTGTCCCAAAGCTCCCTGGCCCTCTTTGGCAGCTGCTGCCATCCGGAGGCACTGCTCAGGCAGCCAGGACTGACTTCAGGGATCCTAGGGCTTTCCCTAGCCCCATCGCCAGGCAAGACTTTGCAGGCAAGACTTTCTCTCTGAGGTCCCTTTTGATCCCTGTGAACACCTTATTAGGTCGCAGGAAGGAAATTCATCTTGTTTTATGGATGAAGAGCCTGAGGCCTGGTGAGCTGAAGGACTAATCCAGGATCATGCAGATAGCAAGTGTGGCTTCAGCACTAGGGCTTGACCCAGGTCTCTTGACTCCCTGTGGAGATGGGCTGGGTTAGCCTCACCCTCTTCTGCTGTCAAATATCCCATGCCAGCTGGGCACGGGGGCTTACGCCTGTAATCCCAGCACTTTGGGTGGCTAAGGTGGGCGGATCACGAGGTCAAGAGATAGAGACCATCCTAAGTTGGTGAAACCCCATCTCTACTAAAAAAATACAAACACTAGCCAGGCATACTGACACATGCCTGTAGTCCCAGCTGCTCAGGAGGCTGAAGCAGGAGAATCACTTGAACCCGAGAGATGGAGGTTGCAGTAAGCTGAGTTTGTGCCATTGCACTCCAGCCTGGTGACAGAGCAAGACGCCATCTCAAAAAAAAAAAAAAAAAAAAAAAAATCCCATGCCTTAAAATCCATTTGTACACTCAGTAACGCCTTCAGCATCTGTGCACTGCAGAACTACTGTGTACTGAGCAGGTGGCTGGGCACTGGAGAGGCAGGAGGAGCAAGGCGGCAGCACCCCGTCTTCAAGGAGCCTGCAGTTCATTCCCGATTCTCTCCTCGCTCAGCTCCTCTCTCCTCCCCTGCTTCTCCATTCCCAAGCCAAAACACACAGGATGCTTGTAAAGCATCGTGACTGTTACTAAAAACGTGTATGCTAATGGTAGAAAGTTAGAAAACGGATAAGCAAAAATAAGAAAATTAAAATCCCGTATCTACTACCCAGAGATAGGTTATCACACCTTAGGAGTAAACATCCTTCTAGATATTTTTCTGCTGTGAGTAAACAATAACCAGCGTAAGAGTATAGCGTATCTGCTGTTTATAACCTGTTTTGGGATCACGTCCACTGTCCCACCTTCCGGACTCATCTAGAGCTTCCCCTCGAAGTTGTTTGTCCTTCTTTATCAGCATTTCCTGTAAACTGGGAGGTTTTAAAAAAAATTTTTTAGTATTTTACTTTCTTTCTTTTCTTTTTTTTCAAGACAGGGTCTCTATGTTGACCAGACTGGTCTTGAACACCTGGCCTAGTGATCCTCCCACCTCGGCCTTCCAAAGTGCTGGGATTACAGGCATGAGCCACCGTGCCATGCTTTTGTTTTTTACTTTTATTTATTTATTTATTTATTTATTTATTTATTTATTTATTTATTTATTTGAGACAGAGTCTCACTATGTTGCCCAGGCTGAATTCAAACTCCTGGCCTCAAGCAGTCCTGAGACTTCTGCCTCCCAAAGTGCTGGGATTACAGGCGTGAACCACTGTGCCAGGCCTAAACTGGGAGGGCACAGGCTAGATGGATTCCAGCCAAATGTTTTTTGTGAGAATACATTCCGGCTGATGCCGGGTACTGCATGTTGACATAACCATTGGCTGGTGGCAGCCGGAGTCAGTTGTACAGTTGTATTTTCCTTGTAGAAGAAAGAAGCAGAGTGCTGTGGCCTTGTCACCGTGCAAATGGCCACCCCTTTGTCATTCATCATTGCTAGTAGTGCTGTGCCCTAGGGAACAGTTTCAGTGGGCCGCAGGGTGTCAATGCTCTCACCTCTGACACATCATTGCCTAGTAGTCTACCAAAGATATCTTTTTCCTCATCAGAAAGTTATTGGTTATCAAGAAATACAGATTCTACTGGACAGAAACTGAATTCTTTCCCTTTAGTTACAAATTTTCCTGGTAAGGAGATCATTAATAGCAGCCTTGCATCACGGGCCCATGAATTTTCATAGACTCAAGGTGTTACAATCTGCCTCAACCTTTATTCTTTGCAGTGCTCAACCATGTCACAACTTTGGGTGAGTGGGGCCCTCTTCAGGACGGTGCCTCTGTCCCAAACACAAAACTCCCCAGGGACCCGGAGAGCCAGCAAGGCTGTCCTGCAGATGCTGTGCCCAGCAGGTGCCCACAGAGCTCACTGCCTCCCACCTTGGCTGTTCCTAAGCCCCCAAATATGGCTTTTCTCCTTGCTTCTCTCAAGGTTCAGCAGCATGGCTGGAACACCTGAGATCCAGGAACTCAAGGCAGCCACAGAACTGAGGTCCAGGCTGCGGACTGTGAGTGAAGCTGGAGGGCAAGGGCTTAACAGGATCAGAGCTGGGGCCTGTGGTCCAGCCAGCCTGCCCATCTGTTCCCAGGCTGAAGACTCCATGGGGGTCTGCTTTTTTGCCCCACAGCTAGCTGAGGTCCTCTCCAGATGCTCCCAAAATATCATAGAGACCCAGGAGAGCCTGAGCAGCCTGCGCTTGGAGTTGGTGAAGAGCCGGGATCAGGTACATGAGGAAAGAAGGTCTGTGGGATTTTCCTTCTTTGTGGGGTGGGAGCGGGGGAGCGTGCGGCTCAAAAGGTCCAGGAGCCTTTAGCTTTTATAGACATCAGCTGGCATTCTCCTTTCTCTTGGCAAGAATGTAAGGGCATGGGGGCATGGAGGGAGATCCTGCAATGAACCTCCCCACCACCGCCGCCGCCCCAGACACCAGCCAGGAGAAAAGGATCTGGGGTCCTGCCCCCATCTGGGAGTTTGAGGAACGCCTTGGGAATCATAGCAGGTGCAACAATTCTGAATGAAAGAAGAGTTTAGCTCCCTTTCCCTGTGTCGGTCCTCTGTGTAGGTCCTCTCATGTACAGCATCTCGTTGAATCCTGAAAACAATAATAATGCTACGATAATGCCCTTTTATAAAATCAGCTATTTTTATTTTATTCTTTGAGACGGAGGCTCACTGTCACCCAGGCTGGAGTGCAGTGGCGCGATCTTGGCTCAGTGCCATCTCTGCCTCCCGGGTTCAAGCAATTCCTGTGCCTCAGCCTCCCGAGTAGCTGGAATTACAGGTGTGCACCACCACACCAGACTAATTCTTTTTTTTTTTTTTTTTTTTTTTTAGTAGAGACGGGGTTTCACCATATTGGCCAGGCTGGTCTTGAACTCCTGACCTCGTGATCTGCCTGCCTCAGCCTCCCAAAGTGCTGGGATTACAGGCATGAGCCACCACACCCAGCTGCTAAAGCCCTTTTTATAGAAGAAGAAGCCGAGTCAGTGAGGTTAACTTACCCAAGTCACAGCCAGTAAAAGACAAATGACAGAAGTGGCTTCAGGTCAGGTCTGTCCACCTCCAAAGCTGATGTTCTTGGCCTACACCAGTCAGGGATTCACAACCTTTAAAACGCCACTCTCCCTTTTAACAGACACGAAAAGCCCCACCCACCCCCAGCTGACCGTGTGGAGCTGCTGCCTCCCTTGCCACCTCTGACCAGGGAGAGGGTGGTGCCCAGAGCAGACCTCCTCCCATTCTCTTTGGTGCCTGTTGTAATCTGGGCCTATCTGCAACCATCATCCCATTCCCTCAATTCTAAATTCAAACAGCTCTGAACACCACAGGAGTTTTTCTTAACTGTTTTGGCCATAAAACCTGACCTAAACCGAATGAAGCTTTTTGTAGACTTTATTCCACTTAGAGTGAAGGTTCTTGTGGTTCTTTGGAGACGGGAATGTGTTTGATTAGAAGCTGTTGCCCTGCTCGGGGCGTTGCACAATACACTGGGCGGGTACCAGACTGCCTTTTAATATCAGAAGACAATCTTGAATTTGGAGTACATTTGGCCCCATGCCTTTTGGATGAAGGCTGAGAATCCGAGGCCCCGTCCTTTTGGATGAAGGCTGCGGATCCCAGACCCCAAGCCTTTTGGATGAAGGTTGAGGATCTGAGGCCCCGTCCTTTTGGATGAAGGCTGCGGATCCCAGACCCCATCCTTTTGGATGAAGGTTGAGGATCTGAGGCCCCGTCCTTTTGGATGAAGGCTGCAGATCCCAGACCCCAAGCCTTTTGGATGAAGGCTGAGGATCCCAGACCCCATCCTTTTGGATGAAGGTTGAGGACCTGAGGCCCCGTCCTTTTGGATGAAGGTTGAGGACCTGAGGCCCCGTCCTTTTGGATGAAGGTTGAGGACCTGAGGCCCCGTCCTTTTGGATGAAGGTTGAGGACCTGAGGCCCCGTCCTTTTGGATGAAGGTTGAGGATCTGAGGCCCCGTCCTTTTGGATGAAGGTTGAGGATCTGAGGCCCCGTCCTTTTGGATGAAGGTTGAGGATCTGAGGCCCCGTCCTTTTGGATGAAGGCTGAGGATCCGAGGCCCCGTCCTTTTGGATGAAGGCAGTGGATCCGAGGCCCCGTCCTTTTGGATGAAGGCAGTGGATCCGAGGCCCCGTCCTTTTGGATGAAGGCTGAGGATCCGAGGCCCCGTCCTTTTGGATGAAGGCTGAGGATCCGAGGCCCCGTCCTTTTGGATGAAGGCTGAGGATCCGAGGCCCCGTCCTTTTGGATGAAGGCTGAGGATCCGAGGCCCCGTCCTTTCGGATGAAGGCAGTGGATCTGAGGCCCCATCCCAGCTACCTCATCTTCCACCCGCATGTTCCTGGCGGGCAAGCTCCTTCAACTGACAGAGCCCTGGAACGAGCTTGTGGTCTGTTCAGAGTCCAGCTCCAGAAATAGCAGAGATGGGGTCACTTGGAGGTGCTGCAGGGAGGAGGTGGAGCTACATAGGCCTGTGGGTAAGGAAGAACTTTCCGCACACACCACACTCCTGACTTCTCAAACAAAGTGTTTGTATCCAGCCTGAAAAGGGGAAGGAAGAAATAATAATGACCTTCAACCCCAGACGGAGAAGGTCCTTGGGAGAACATTTCCCTGGTTCTCCTGCCTCTGGGCAGGGCTGAGCCTGTTGATTCATTCTTGTTTTCAACAAGGATTATTGATTCATTATTTATGTTAAGTTTCTGCACTGTGCCAGGCATTGGGTAAACCAAGAAGCTATACTCTTCTGCTTTTTCCAGATGACCAGAGAGAGATTTCAGCTCCTCTCCATCCCCAGCTGTCACAGCCAGACATGCTCTTAGGTTTCAGGGGCCTAGGCTCCTTCCCCGGGCCTAGTGTCACAGCTTCTCGCGTAGTAAAGGCCGCGTGCCTGTTGCCTGTCCTGCTTGGCTTCCTGTCTCTCTTATCTCTTGTTTAACTCATGCTGTGAGTGCATGTGTGTGAGAGAGAGGGAGAGTAAGCCATGAGAATGAGAGATGGCCGGCTGATGGCAAGGTCTCAAATAAACCTGGAGACAAAACAGTCGCCTCCACTCCCAGATTGATCCCCCACAGTTGTGGCAGTGAGGCTCCTCCTGCAGGGAGACAGCTCCTCCCCCATTTCACTGCCACCCCTCCCCTCGCTTCCTCTTTGCTCTGTGCTGTTAGATTCTTCTAACACCTGCTCTCTGTCCCCTGACCAAAGCATCCAGCAGATTCAGTGCTGTGTGGACAAGATGAACCTCATCTACAAACAGTTCAAGAAGTCTAGGATGAGGCCAGGTGAGCCCGGGAGGGCAGGATGCCCCCACTCTCTCCTGTCTCCCTTCTTTCTTCCTTTTCTCTGGTTAGTCATTGCTACTCCAGCTGGTATTGCTGGAAGCCCGCTAAGTGGATGGTTCTGCTCAGCTGGTCCAGGGCAGGGACCGTGTCTGCAAGCTGCCTGCAGGCCAGTGGGGGATGTGAAACCTTCACACACCTGCCTGGTGCCACGTGAGAGGCTTGGATCACATGAGTGGGGGATGCAGTGGGCTGGGGCCTGGGTGCTCTAGAAGAAGTTGCCCTGGAAAGAGATCCCTCACGTTGGCAGGGCACTTTAAAATATAGTGTCCCTAACCACGGTGTCCTTGGGAAAAGTGGGGAATCAGGAGAGGTGCCATTTTGAGTCACTGAGCCAGGGATTTTGGCTGCATGATTCCTTCATTCTCACAAGGACACTGTGGCAGGGGCTTGGAAGTGAGAAGCTGCTTCGAGAAAGTGACTGTCATTGTGGGGTAGTGCAAGGGCGGAACCCAGGGAGGGCCAGTGATGGGGACTGGAGCGAGCCTGTGGAGGACCCGGTTGACTCTTAGGTTGAAGAACAAACACACTGGGAACCAAACCCCCCTCTCCCCTCCCAGGCCCCAAGCATTTCCTAATCCGTAGACTGAAGGTCTTGGGCTTGATTGTCAAATTCTCTTCTCTCCTTGGGATTATCTAAAAACCACTGTCCACTAGAAATAGAACGCCAGCCACACAGGTAATTCTAAGTCTTCTAGCAGCCAATTTTTAAAAAGTAGAAGGAAACAAGTGGAACTAATTCTAATGTGTTATTCAACCCAATATATCCAGTGTCATTTTAGCATGTAATCAATATAAACAAAATCACTACAGAAATACTTTGTGTTCTTTTTGTGTGGCGTCTTCCAAATCCCATGTGTATATATACACATAAATACATCAATTATTTCCTTAGCGATCTGTTCATAATGATTACATGCTAATATATATATTCGAGACAGGGCCTTTCTCTGTCGCCCAGGCTGGAATACAATAGCAGGATCACTACTGCTCACTGTCACCTCAACCTCCTGTGCTCAAGCCACCCTCCCACCTCAGCCTCCTGACTAGCTGGGACTACAGGATGCTTTCCCATTGCTTTCTTTTATTTTTTACTTTACTTATGTTTTTTAGACAGAATCTCACTCTTGTCGCCCAGGCTGGAGTACAATGGCGTGATCCTGGCTCACCGCAACCTCTGCCTCCAGGGTTTAAGTGATTCTCCAGCCTCAGCCTCCCAGGTGGTTGGGATTACAGGCGTGCACCACCTTGCCCAGTTAATTTTGTATTTGTAGTAGAGATGGGGTTTCTCCATGTTGGTCAGGCTGGTTTTGAACTCCTAACCTCAGGTGATCTGCCTCCCTCAGCCTCCCAAAGTGCTGGGATTACAGGAGTGAACCACCACAACCAGCCTGCTTTATTGTTTTATATTTCTTTTTGGCAAAAATTTAGTTTCCCAATTGAGATGTGTTATAAATATGTGTGTGAATACACGTACACACACATATACATATACATATACATGTACATGTACATGTACATGAGGCTGGGTGTAGTGGCTCATGCCTGAATCCCAGCACTTGGGCCCAGGAATTCAAGACCAGCCTGGGCAACACAGCAATACCCTGTCTCTACAAAAAATAAACAAAACTAGCTGGATGTGGGCACGTGACTGTAGTCCCTTGGGAGGCTGAGGTGGGAGGATCACTTGAGCCTGGGAGCTGGGAGTTTGAGGCTGCAGTGAGCTGAGATGACACCATGGCAGGACTCCAGCCAGGGCAACAGAGCCAGACCCTGTCTCGAACAACAACAACAATGACACCTCTAGGCATCGTTACCCTCCCCATTTTATAGATGAGAAAACCAAGGCACAGAAAGGTTAAGTAGCCCAAGTAATCTAGGTCCAACTGCTCTTAACCATCCCATTTTACAGCCTCAAAGGAGTTTTCCTTCTATTGGTCTTTCAGAGTCCTTTATTAAAATTAAAAATGAACCCCTAACTGTTAAAACCCTGTGTGTTGAAAGATACCATCTTTTAAAATGCCTAGTGGTCTTCAGGGCACTGTCTTGCTGAGCCTCATGGGACTCCCAGGTGGCACCCGTGATGGTTGAGGAGACAGGCTGAGCCAGGTGAAATCACTCGCCTAGCGCCACCTGCCAACAGGAGGAAGGGTTGAGGTTTGTCCTAGGCCTCTCGGACTGCACACATGCTCTCAGCTGGCCGGGTGCAGGGCCCAGGAGGGGGCTTCTGCCATTAGGGGAGTGGGATGGGGAGGCTCACAGAGTGAACCGGCATCATTTCATCTTGGGGCTGCTGCCACGCTGGAGGCCCATTCCTGCAAAGACCAGGAGGGGGCAGCATCTCTCTAGTAAATGAGCCTTAGGGCCCTCAGGACGCAGCCAAGGCCATGAAAACCTCAGCGTTTTTGGCTAAAGCAGCTGGGCAGAGTGGGTAGGTAAAAGGTGGCAGACTGGTTTCTCTAGCTCATTGCAGGCAGAGACCATGAATATTCAGGGATGGGACCACCCACCTGCAGGCATCAGCCTCTCTGGGAGGGTGATGGATAAGGGGCTATGACTGACCAAGCTTCCTTCCAGGCCCCCTAAGCATCCCCCCCCTCCCCACCCTGGCCCTGCACTGCAGGCTGCCTTCCCCCAGGGGACCTCACGCAATTTCCCCACAGCTTCTTGAGGTCCCGGCCTTGTCCTAATCAGCAACTTGGGTGCTGGCTTTCCTCTTCTGCCCTTCCTACCTCCCCTGGGCCATGAGTTCCCCTAAAGCAGCCTGGGCTGTCTGTCTTTGTAACTCTCTCCAAGCCCTTGCAGCACTCTGTTTCACTGACATCTTTCCTATCTGTTTCCTCAGGGCTCGGCTACAACGAGGAGCAAATTCACAAGCTGGATAAGTGAGTTGCCTGTCTGCCAGCAGGCAGGTGGGCAGGAGGGTGGGTGCCCGCAGGGCAGAGCTATCCTCAAGGCCAGAGGAGAGGTGGTGAAGGGCCCTGAGCTCCGGCTGCAGCTGCGCAGAGTTGGGGCTAACAGGTTATCTGGGGCAGGGGAGGGAGTGTAAATAGCTTAGTGGGAGGGAGGCTTCTCAGATGCAATCTTGATGTAACTGGATTTACTTCTGGTATGCATGAGGCTGTTTGCAGGGGTTTTTTTTTCTAACTGTACTAATGGACCACTTACCACTTCCTGCTTCCGACCTCTGCCTGAACCTTCCCCGAGCCTCCCCACTGCTCCTCTGTCTCCCATGCTTCCCAGACACTCTCACATCCAGGAGGCCCTCCCTGATTTAATGGTTATGTGGGAACTCACTCCCCCAGTTCTACAAGTCCGCTGATCTCTCTCTCTCTCTCACTGACACTCACACTCACACACACACACACACACACACACACACACACCTCTACCTGCTTTCCATGGCTGCCTCACCTTCCTCCCGTTTCCTGAGGACTAAGCGTGAGCACGTGTGTGTTTCTTGAGGACTCGCTGTGCGTCTCCCATGTGTCCCTGCTAATGTGGGCTTTGCTGGCCACATCGGCCTTTACAATCCAAGTGTGTGACCATCCTTCCTCCTTTCCCGGAGACATAGCCCTGTTGTGGATGCAGGGCTGGGCACTTATGATGAGGTGGTGATGGAGACCGAGGGATGGTGGGCTTATGCACAGGTGGTTCTGGCGGTGCATCTGTACCTTGGTCCCTGTTGTTCTAGGGTGAATTTCAGTCATTTAGCCAAAAGGCTTCTGCAGGTGTTCCAAGAGGAGTGCGTGCAGAAGTATCAAGCGTCCCTAGTCACGCACGGCAAGAGGATGAGGTAACAGCCCCTCCTGAGCTCATGGAGCCCAGGGCCTGGCCTGGTACTTTGAAGCTTCAGAGGACTCATGGCTTTGTGGGACCCCAAGGGAGAGGGAGGAGTGAGCAAATGGATGTGAGAAGATGAGTGATTTTGTGTCCCTGGGTGGACCAGGCAGGGTCCACCAGTTGGCTGGGAGATTTCTTTTTTTTTTTTTGAGACGGAGTTTCGCTCTTATTACCCAGGCTGGAGTGCAATGGCGCGATCCTGGCTCACCGCAACCTCCGCCTCCTGGGTTCAGGCAATTCTCCTGCCTCAGCCTCCTGAGTAGCTGGGATTACAGGCACGTGCCACCATGCCCAGCTAATTTTTTTGTATTTTTAGTAGAGACGGGGTTTCACCATGTTGACCAGGATGCTCTCGATCTCTTGACCTTGTGATCCACCCGCCTCGGCCTCCCAAAGTGCTGGGATTACAGGCTTGAGCCACCGCGCCCGGCCTGGCTGGGAGATTTCTCTACCTTAGCTTTAATCCCACAAAATCCGCCCTATGCAGGAGATATTATCCACCTATTTCTTAGATAAGGAAACTGAGGCTCTGAGAACAGGCCTCTCCCGCACTGTCACAGGGCTAGTAAGTAAGTGGCAGACCCAAGATTCATATGTGGCTCTTTCTGCCTCTACAATCTGGATCCCTCAGGGCTTCTGAGGGTAAAATCAAATCAAATCTGGATGCTTTCCACCATCCAGCTAGTTGTGTTGAGAAATCTCTTTAGGAGAACACAAGCCCCCCAGGATAAGGACAGTGGCAGTGACCCTTACATAGAACCCTCTGTCACACTGTCCCCTTCAGGAGTTTTGGGTTCTGCCTTCTCAGATCAGGCCCACCCTCCGTGATTTGCCTGTGTGAACATCCGTCCCACCTGAGAAGAGAGGACAGTTTCCCACGTGCTGCCATGTTCGGTGGCCTGTAGGACCTCAGCTTGTTATGGGCCTGAGACCTGGCACTCACCTGCCCTCATATGAGAACACTGATGCCTGCCTCTCCTACTTCAACCCACCACAAATCCTGGTGTCATTGCTCTGGAGTAGGCTTGGATATTGGGGTTTTACAGCTCCTCCAGCTGATTCTCATGTGTGGCCAGGGCTGAGTACCAACCCCTGGTGGAACAGCTCTGGGCCTTGGGGAAAACGTTCCTGCTCCTTCCCTCCACTTAGAGACAGAAGAGAATTCACACTGGAAATGAGAGTGTGGGCATTTCCCCACATGGAGAGTCCTGGTGTGGGCTGCCTCTCTACAGCCTGACTGGTGCCACACTCACCAGAGTTGGTGTGCGTCACCCAGCCCCAGCCACAGGCACGATGGTGGTGCTTTCCACTGTGGCTCTCAAGGGCCCCTCCTGGCCTCAGGCCCTTGTGTGTATCTGCATTATTGCAGTGGGGTGAGCAAGCATGGAGGGCACAGCTGGCAGGGCAGAGGCAGCGAGGGAGGCAAATACCCAGGACCCACCTGTGTCTGTGTGCAGACCCGACATCCTAGGGGAGCCCTGGGAGCGGGCTGAGTCCTGCTGTGATTCTAAGTCTCTGTCTGCTCTCTAGGGTGGTGCACGAGACCAGGAACCACCTGCGCCTGGTTGGCTGTTCTGTGGCTGCCTGTAACACAGAAGCCCAGGGGGTCCAGGAGAGTCTCAGCAAGGTGGGCAGGGCAGAATTCCAGGTGCTTGGGGGATGCAGGCTGGGGTGCTTGTTACCCGTGTCTTCCCCTCCTCAGCACTCCCCTACCCAGCCACACAGAAGGTGGCTACTACTTGCTGACCAAAGCATGGCTTCCCTGCAGATCCTGGAAGAGCTCTCTCACCAGCTCCTTCAGGACCGAGCACGGGGGGCTCTGACCTCCTCACCGCCCATATCTCCTCATCCCAGCCCTACACCAAAGGACCTGCTTCTCCAGTAAGTGCTGGGGAGAAAGGGGGTGTGTATCTGTGTGGAAGGGGGTTTCAGGGAGCATGCTGAGGTTGGCGCCTGAGGAGTTTTGCCTCATGCCAGGCCTAGGAGGCAAGAATAAAGAGACTGGCCAGGTGTGGTGGCTCACACCTGTAATCCCAGCACTTTGGGAGGCCAAGGTGGGTGGATCAGCTTGAGGCCAGAAGTTTGAGACCAACCTGGCAAACATGATGAAACCCATCTCTACAACAAATACAAAAAATTAGCCGGGTACGGTGGTGTGTGCCTATAATCTCAGCTACTCGGGAGGCTGAGGCACGAGAATTGCTTGAACCCGAGAGGCAGAGGTTGCAGTGAGCCAAGATGGCACTACTGCCCTCCAGCCTGGGCAAGGGAGCAAGACTCCGCCCCAAATAAACAAACAAACAAGAATAAAGAGGCTGCTTCCGTGGGGCTGCAGAGGAGGGTGGGCCTCCCAGGAAAGGGGTCCAGGCATCGCCACCTCCAGCCTCAGCTGCTTCCCCTGCCTCTGCCTTGGCAGCATGCAAGAGCTCTGCCAGGGGATGAAGCTGCTGGCATCTGACCTTCTGGACAACAACCGCACCATCGAACGGTGAGGGGCCTTCACCTTGCGTGCGGCAGCGCTGCGTCTTCAAGCTCCCTCTGCCTGGGCGCGGAGAGTCCCCAAGCCTGCCCATACCAGTGTGATGGCGCTTGTCCATTTTCCGAGCAGCCCTGTTGAAGGGCCCTGTCCACAAGTGAGCTGACATCCTCAGGAGGTATAGGGTTCACTTTGAGGTTTTAAGGTGAATCCCCGTGCTGTCAGGGAGCTGGGGGCCTTGGAGGCGTGGCGTTTGTGCCTGTGTCCAGCTCTGTACTCCACATGGACTCTGTCCAAGCTGCCCCAGACGTCCTTGACCTACAGCCATCATCGGGGTCAGTGCTGTTTTCATCCCCATGTCCTACCCCAGGAAGCCACAGCACACACCGCTTGGGTAGGATGACCAAGGCCGGTGTTTCTCTGGCCTTGTGGGGCTCCCGTCTTCCTGCCAATGCTCATGGGCCAGCAGCAGCTGCAGGATCATCTCCTGATTTGACTCCCCTCCTTGGGGTGCTGAGGGGTCGTGAGAGGTTGGTGTGGGAACACAACAGGGCTCAGACTCTGGGATGTTGCATACCAGTAAAAGATAAAAGAAAATTGGAGGCCGGGTGCGGTGGCTCACGCCTGTAATCCCAGCACTTTAGGAGGCCGAGGTGAGTGGATCATGAGGTCAGGAGTTCGAGACCAGTCTGACCAACATGGTGAAACCCCATCTCTACTAAAAATACAAAAATTAGCCGGGTGTGGTGGCGCATGCCTGTAATCCCAGCTACTCGGGAGGCTGAGACAGGAGAATCGCTTGAACCCAGGAGGCGGAGGTTGATGGCTCCACTGCACTCCAGCCTGGGCGACAGAGTGAGACTCCATCTCAAAAGAAAAAAAGAAAAGAGAAAAAGAAAACTGGAAAACCGTGGAGTTACTAGCTGCTCACGTAACCAAGCAGGCACATTAGAAGTGGAAAAGAAAGCCCTGCCATCTAGTAACCCCACTTTTAAAAGCGCCTTTTACCACCCAAGAGATAATCTCGGGATAAAGAAAGGTCCTTGCTTGTCCCGAAGGCCAGCAGCCCTGTTTACAGACATGTACACACGTGCACACATCTCCCACTCCCCTGTCATCCTCGTGTCTGTCATTTTCCTATCTGGGAACCAAGGGCAAGGTAGAGTCGGCAGAGATCCCTACAGGACTTCAGTCCTGACTGCGTTTTACCAACCGCGTGACCCTGGGAGATGCGTTCCACTTCGAGCTTCAGTTCCCTCCCCGGGAGACAGGAGTAATGATTTCTACCCCATGGTGTTGACGTAGGGGTTGAATAAAATGAGATATGCAAGGTGCTTGCAGGTAGCGGGGTGTGGAGGGAAGGACTCACTAAATGTTACTTCTTCTCCAGGGGCCACTCTAATCTGAGATACTAGCAGTGGGGCCAGGCAGTAGAGACACCAGGAGCAGAGTTTGTGGTCTGTCCCCAGAGTTTCAGAGGGTCCTTGGGTAGGGGAGGCAGCTCCTCCCTGTTCTGTTCCGGCAAGAGAACTCATCCTCTTAAACACCCATAAAGAGGACGTTTGACAGCTTCTTGGAAAGATTTTCCAAAACAGCCCTCTTGGTCAGGAAGTTCTAATTTTAGTGCCAACATAAATTGTTCTTGCTGTGATATGTAATCTATTTATAGATAGCTCAAAACTTTAGTGAATTTTCACTTTCTTATTCAAAGCTGTAGCCAAAGGGCCAAATGAACCAATTGAAACTCCTTTCCCCTCCTCCTAAACCTTGGCTGGACGTTGGAATCACCAGGGGACCTTTTAAAAGTACAGATGCCTAGGTCTTGCCCCAGAGACTCTGTGTGCAGCTTGGGGTTAGGATTTTTATAAGCTTTCCAAGTGATTCTAATCTATAGTCAGAGGTGAGAGCCAGTGGGTTCTTGGCAGGGAACGAGGGTGCTACAAGGGGAGAGCTGAGGACTTGAATGGCTCAGTGCTCTTGAGAGCTAATTGTGCTGGGCCCTGGAATGCGGTCTGCAGCTTCTCCAGCAGGTGTGCACTGCTAGCCTGTACCTTTTCCTTGTAGGCTAAGTAGAGTCCCAGCAGCTCCTGATGTCTGAGCTCCATGGGGCGTGTGAGGCATCCTGAAGCATTAGAATGACTTGAACACTGCTCTCCCGCACTGTGAGACCAACCCAGGACAAGATCCTGTCCCATCACATCAGCCTACCTCCCTCCTGGCTGCTGGCTGGGATGTCGCCAGCATTACCTTCCACTGCCTTTCTCCCTGGGAAGTGGCACAGCTGAGATTGGGCACCAGGCCACCTCTGTTGGGACCCACGGGAGAGCATGACAGACACTGCCTGGGCTGACCTTTCCATCTCATCCAGGCGCAGGTATTGCTCCTCCGTGCCCCTGGCTTGGCCATGGGAAGAAGAGGCTCCCATACGCCCTCCCATTCCCTCTGGTTTGTAGAGCTTCACTCCGTAGCCAGCAGGAGAGGTGGCCCCTGGGGAGTCCCCAGGGTACTAGGTCAGGTGACCTCGTCACAATCTTCCTTCCCCTTCAAGCGTTTCATGTTGAACACAGCAGTCTCTGTTCCCCTGTGATTTCCGAGGGTCACCCTTCTCAGCCCCAGGCAACATAGAGCCTCCTGTTTTTTCTAGGCTTGGTCTGATGTTGAGAAAATGGGTGGCCAGGGCCAGTGCCAGGGCTGTGGGCTCCCCCTTTTCCTCTCCCTCCCTCCCTGAGGCTCTGGCCAGTCCTGGGACATGCAGCCAGTGGCAAAAGGCCTGTGACTTCAGGCAGATCCAAGGCCTGCACCTTCAAGAAGTGGAATAAATGTGGCCTTCATTTCTGTTTCTGGTGGCTCTCCCTGGGGTGTGTCTGCAAGTCGGGGAAAGCTCTCAGCTGGGTGTGCTCAGCAACCAGTGAGGCCTGGGTGGGGATCTGTGAGGAGTGCTGGGAAATGGGGTGGGAATTGGTAATGTCCTGGTTTCTGCCGTTTCCCTAAATGGGCCCTAATTTCAAGGAAGAACCCAAGGGGTGCCCTTCCCATTCCTTCCATTCTCTTGCCCTCCCCCACCATCATTTTGAAAGCCATGTAAGTGGCCTGGAACTTAGGGAAAAAGAAGGGTGTTTTTTTGCTTCAAACTCACCATCTCAGTGGCTACTGCCTTTTCCCCATCTCCACCACTATTCAAAACCTACGCTGTGTCCTAAACAGTGGATTTGAATAGTATTACGGGTTATTTATTTTTATTTTTTTTCTTTATTTTTGTTTTGAGACGGAGTTTCGCTCTTATTACCCAGGCTGGAGTGCAATGGTGCGATCTTGGCTCACCACAACATCCGCCTCCTGGGTTCAAGCAGTTCTCCTGCCTCAGCCTCCTGAGTAGCTGGGATTACAGTCATGCGCCACCATGTTCACAGCTAATTTTTTGTATTTTTAGTAGAGACGGGGTTTCACCATGTTGACCAGGATGGCCTCGATCTCTTGACCTTGTGATCCACCCGCCTCGGCCTCCCAAAGTGCTGGGATTACAGGCTTGAGCCACCGCGCCCGGCCTATTATGGGTTATTTTAAGCATTCCTTCATTTTGTCTAGAATCCAGAGTGGTGCCTGAGCAAGGCATTCTGATTTTTGCAAACTGCTTGCAAATTTACCTCCAGCCTTCCCAAAACCAGAGCTGGACTACCCACCTGCCTGGGTGAGTGAAGGAAAGGGAAGGAGAAATGTAGTAAGGTAGCCCCAGTAGGAGAGAAAGATGAGTGGGGAAGTCCCAGTATGTGCTTTGAGGCATGAAGATAGCATTATGCTTGACCAAAGATAACCCCAGAGATCCTTCCTGCCCATCTTCACGGGAGCCCCCACATTCTGAGGCCACTCTACTGACCTGGAAGGGTCAGAAATGAGGAAGGGTGAGTCCTGGAGGCTGATGTCCTCTCTGCTGCTTCTCTGTGGAAAGACCAGCACTCTAAAGGCCCAGGGGAAGGTGGCTGGAGGCTGTTTCCTTGCATGAGGCCTAAGTGCCTTCATGTTTGCTATTTGGGCTTCAGGCCCATGGAGTCACTTAATCCCATGTGTTTACGTCCTGTGGCCTCAGACACCTGCTGCAGCCTTGAAGTGCCTGGGTACTAGACTACCTCTCGTCCACTCTGCTGGCCTGAATTTCTGGCCAACACTTCCGGCCCATGAGTGGCCCTTCAGGGAAGTCCCACAGTGGGTTTTCCCTGGCAACAGCAGCTGCTCTGGACCCTACGTGCTTGGTGGAGCTCAGTGAAAGCGCCAGGGATTCATGAACGCCAAATGCAGATTTTTGGGAGATGATATGATCCAGGCTGTATGATCTCATGAGCAAAGCCCATGAGATGTGGCGGACAAACTCACACAAAGGCTTCAGTTCAGGTTTTTTTTTATTCTTTTCTTTTTGGAAAACAAGGTTTTGCTCTGTTGCTCAGGTCATGGGCTCACTGTAGTGACTGCTCACTGTATGACCAAGTAATCCTCCTGCCTCAGCCTCCCAAGTAGCTGGGACTATAGGCATGTACCACCACACCCAGCTAATTTTATATTTTTTTGTAGAGATGAGGTCTCACTATGTTGCCCAAGCTGATGTTGAACTCCTGAGTTCAAGTGATCCTTCTTCCTTTGCCTCCCAAAGTGCTAGGATTACAGGCATGAGCCACTGCGCCCAGTGCCTCCAGTTTGTTTCTACACAGGGCAGAGCTGCTGACATCCGTGCCTCCCCGGATCTGAGCTTCTGCAGAGCTGCTGATTCCATCTCAGTAGAAAATGAGGGACTGGACTATGGCCCAGAATGACCCATAAGATCTTCAGGTGTCTGAAGACGTCTTAAATATACTTCTCCATTCTCTGCAGTGATTGCTAACATAACACTTAAAATGAAGAGAGCTCATTCGGTTCATCAGATGTGAACTGAGGCCTTGCAGTGTGCCAGGCCCATGGAGTGTGGGAATTACAGAGGCGACTAAGCCACCTTTCTGGCTCATGGGGAGCTCACCTCTATGGGGGAAGGCAGGTATGCCACAGGTAACTCCCCACCACGGAGGAGGTGCCAGGATAGGAATGCAAACCTCAAGTGTGGCACTAGGTGACCCTCCTCACAGGGGAAGGTGTCAGGGAATGAATGACTTTGACAGCAGGTGACTCCTGCTGTCTTAGCAGGTGAGCAGGTGATACATAGCAAAGACGACTTGGGAGGCATTCCTGGCTGTGGGAGCCGCAGCAGCACAAGGGTGGGAAGAACTACAGGTATTTCTGTATTACTGGAGAGTAGGTTAAAGTGGAAGTTAGTGTTATGGAAAGGGAGGAGCCAGCCCAAAAGATCGTTGCAGGCCACACTAAGCAACTTGGGCTCTACCCCAGGGGACCACAGACAGGTTTAAGTCAAGTCCAACTGGTATTTTAAAGGCACTACTCTTTGGTGCCCTATGGTGAGTGGAAAGTTATGGGTAGTAATAGATTAGCTAGGTCCAAAAATTGCCTACAACACAATATTATTAACACGATAGTTCTCTGCAGACTCTGCTCACTTTCCCCGCCCCCTCCCCACCTCATTTAGCTGTGCCTGCACAGGGTAGATAGAGGAAACAGAAGTTCTTGTCTCAGATGAGGCAAATCAGGGGCTCAGATCAGTCACAGATATCTGGGAAGATTCCACGTGGCATTCAGATTCATGGCTGGCAGCCTCTTAAAACAGGCCGATCCAAGAGAAAAGGGGGCCTAACTGGAAGGACGAGGGGGCCTGTCGGAAGTAGTCAGCTCTGGAGGGCCTGGTGCGCAGGGCTATCTCTCTTTCTCTCCCAGAATCCACACAGTTTCCTCTTTTGAGACTGGTGTCCTGGTTTCAAAACACATATTCTGGGACCCCACTCAGCGCCTGAATCAGTAAGGGTGTGGCCAAGGAATCTGCATTATCGATGAGCTTCCCTGGTGAGTCTCACACCAGTTCAAGTCTGAGAACACCAAGGCAGAGTTTACAAAGATGCCACAGAGGGCGTGTGAGTGCCCCAACAGAGGCCAGTTGGCAGTGGGTGGTACACTGGACCAGGCACCCCACCCCACACCCACCCTGAGAGCTGAGCCCAGGGGAGCCAGTCTAACGACAGGAGGGATCTCAAGCATGGCCTGGCCACCCTCCTACTGGAACCGCCATTTGCTTTTGTGGAGCCACCTTGCTTCAGTGTCCTCAAAGGATTGCTGCAACTGGTCATTTTGGATTCACTTCCAAACTGCTTCATTGATTTTTTCTTTATGTTTATTTATTTGAGACAGTCCCACTCTGTCACCGAGGCTGGAGTGCAATGGCGTGATCTCGGTTCCCTGCAACCACCTCCCAGGTTCAAGCGATTCGCCTGCCTCAGCCTCTAGAGTAGCTGTGTCTACATGTGCCCAACACCACAACTGCCTACTTTTTGCATTTTTAATAGAGATGGGGTTTTTGCCATGTTTGGCCAGGCTGGTCTCAAATTTCTCACCTCAGGTGATCTGCCTGCCTCGGCCTCCCAAAGTGCTGGGATTATAGGCGTGAGCCACCACACCCAGCCATGCTTCATGATTTTTTAAAGGGTGGAGTTCTGGCTTCTTTTCCCTCCATCTCACAAAGGGTCCTTAGTCAGGCAACCCCCATAGGAAGTGTTAAGGGAAGAGCCAGGCTGACCTGAAGTAGCTGCAGTTTATGTTCCTTGGAAGCTCAGAGTGACTGCCGCTGGAGCCGTATGGGTTCCTTCCCTTCACTCTCCACCAGAGACAGAGGAGGGGTGAGACAGAGGGAGCGGAAAGGAGAGTGGCAAGACAGGGAGACACAGAGGAGGAGACAGATGGGGGCCGAGGTGGGGCAGGGAGAGCCCATGAGGTCACCCAGGCCACCCTGCTCTTGCTGGTCTGTCATAATGCAGTCCATGGCTTCCTGCCACTGCAGTGGGCCCAGAGCTGGCTTAGTGCTGGAATGCAAGTGGCCATGGCTTGGAGCCTCCCCCCTGGCTGAGGGGAAAAAATTGCTGACAAATCTGCCTGGAATATCTGAGTTTTTCCAACACGGAAAGAAAACACACACACACACACACACACACACACACACACACACACACACACACGCAGTCTTATCATAAGCCTGGCAGAGCAGCTCAGGATGGAAAAATTTTATAATTGAGATGTAGATGGAGGAGGTGCCATTAAAACTGGTGGAAAACAAGCCCCACCTGCCCCCACTCTACATGGTGACACCTTTCCTGGAGCCCTTGTATCCCTCCCTGCTTTTGTCCTCACCTTGATCTGCCTTTCTTGTCCCCAAGTACTGTCAAGGACCTAGGAGATCCCCTTGGGGACACTAGAGTTTGGTGACACACAGAAAGCCCATCTCACCAAGAGTGGAGATGGTGCCCCATACCTCAGCCCTGGCCAGCTACAAACATCTGGAGGCAGGAAATTCACCAGCATCTTGGAGGAATTACATGAGTCTTAAATGGAGCTCCCAATACTACCCCAACTTCTACCTAGCAGGTCCTTGGGGACTTTCCATGGTCCCCAAACCAAACGATTCCTCCATCTCCCCATCCCTGGATACAGGGGCCATGGCTTGAAGAGATGTGAAGAAAAAAATCCTGGAGTAGGCACAGGTTAATGAGCACCTCCAGTTAGCCCTGCACAAGGGGATCAGAACGACCGCTAAGACACAAGCGAGGGAAGCGAACGTGTACAAACTGAACGGCAACTCGTGAGGATGATCGAATGTCAGAGGCACAAGTGACTTCTTGTGGGATCCCAGGGAAGGAGCCATGAGTGAGGTCTGGATGATTCTGGGAATGCTCTGGAGGGCCTGGTATTTGGACTAGACCTTTGGCGTAGAGTGGGCTTTCCATAGGGAGAGGAAACTGAAGAAAGATTTTGCTGATTCTTCAAACTGCACCTACAAGGCGAGGTCAGAGATTCTGAGCCCTGCCCTTTCTACCATAGCACCTGGGCAGGACAAAGGCAAATTCATGGATCTGAGTAGATATGAGCCCAGACTGTGACACCTTGGGCCAGTCACATGACTTCTCTGAGCCTTGATTTTCTCATCTGTAAAATGGGAATGCCAGCCATTTAATGGAGTTGCCATGAAGATGAAATCATTCAAGCCAAAAGTGCCTGGTGCATAATAAATGCTCAATGAATGTTTCTTGAGCAAATACATGTAACATGGAGCGCTTTACAAGGGATTTCTTTCACAAACACATTTTGATCCTCCCACAACATTTTGTCAGGGTCCCTGTCTCAGTCTAGTAATGTAAAGTATTACTGACCCCCATCACACATTGCAAACAGCACTCACTTATTTGGAAAGCTAAGTTCCACATGCAACATGCTGGCCCAGAAGGAAAGGAAGCGGCGCTGGAGACCTGTGTTTCATAGTTAACAAAGATAAGGACATTTTTTTCAAATGTCTGTGGGCCGGGGGCGGGGTCACACAATTGTAACTATTCACTGTTGTAACCCCATTTTCAAAAGGTGGTCTGTGAGCCATGTGAACCAAAATTTTTTGCAAAATGCAGGCCAAAATCCAGACATACTGAATCAGAAGATCAGGTAGAAGAATATGCATTTTGCACAAACTCAGGTTCATAAAACTTGGAAAGTGTTGGGAGTTTGTTGCACCTGTTGTTCTCTTAGTCTGGAACACTCTTTCCCAGACAGACGAAGGGCTTGCTTCATTCAGGTCTGTGTTTAAATGTCTGCTCCTCAGGAAGGTCTTTCCTGACTACTCAGTCTCATAGAGCAGCCTCTGTCACCTTCATCCCCTTAATGTGCTTTATTTTTCATCAAAGTACTTACAACCTGACATCATATTACTCCTATGTTTGTCTGTCATCTGGCTGTTTCACTAAAAGTAAGCTTTGTGAACATGTTCATTTACTGTTGCACCTTTAGTGCCTAGAACAGCGCTTGATACATAGTGGATATCAAGGAACTACTCATTAAATGAATGAATAACCGCTCTATGCCCTCAAAGATTGCACCGGTCATTAAGGCTGATTGCCAACTGTTTCCAGCTCTTTCCCCCTCTGAGCACATGGTAGAATTGTACTTCTGCTCCTGTTTGTAGGATGGGGTCATATGACTAGTTCTGGCCAATAAGCTGTGAGCGAAAGTGACTGGAGCTTATAAATGCTGAGGTGGGATCCTCCAGGTGCTCTCAATTTCCCTTTGGCACAGTGACTGGGAATATTAGACGTGGTGAGTCTGATGAGCAGAGAGCCCATGCCAACCTTCGAAAGGCAAGTCACGTGAGCGAGAAGGGAGTCTGTTGTTTCAGGGCACTGAGCTGTGGCGCTTATTACTGTGGTGTAGCCTAACTTGTCCTGACTCTTACAGGGATTCCATGTAGACAGTTGTGCAACTGTCAGAATCCCTGGGAGTTCCCTGAAAGCTTCGGGGATTTCAGACAACTTCAAATGCCTCAAAGCCAAACAAAACCAAAACTTCCCCTTCAGGAAGTCAGGACATGTTCTGTCCTTCCATTTTCCTTCTTACTGGGGGACTTCGGGAGGGAGGCTGGGGGACAGCAATAAAACAACTCACCCAACGGGAAAACCAACACAATCTGGGACCACCTCTGAAGTGACCTCACCCCTGACCACACACTCCAAACTCATGGTCGTAATCCTTCCCTTTGGTCAAAAATAAAAGCAGCACAGGCACTCTGCTGGGAGTGAGTCACAAACAGAAAAAAGTTGATGGGTTTGAGCCAAGGGGATCTACTAACAAGAAGGAAAACTCCCAGTGGAGGTGTTTCAGCAGATGCTGTAGTCTTACCTTTGTCATCTGGATGACCAGACAGATCCAAAAAATGTTAAAGTCCAGGTATCTGACACTACCCCAGCAATGTCCTGAGCTTATAATGAGACCAGAGTTTATTTAGCACTTTTTCCCTGGGGAAGAAGGAGTAAGTTGCTATTTATGTAGGGTGTGTGTGTGTGTGTGTGTGTGTGTGTGAGAGAGAGAGAGAGAGAGAGAAAGAAAGAGAGAGAGTAAGAGAGAGAGAGAGGTCTATGTGTGTGTTGTGGGAGGGGGGAATGCTATTTCAGGGAAGAAGGAGACTGGGTTGGAAAACTGGCATCGGAGAAGACACCTCCCAGCCAGGGAGCCTCATGCTGAGGTTGAGGAGGGCAACTACCTGCCCCGACTCTAATTTCTTGGCTCAGGGAGATGAACCTTAAGATAAACTTTATGATAAACTTTTTGGATTGGTTACATGAAATTACATTATTAATATCTCCATTTTCATCTCCTTTCCCACCCCAGAAGCCAAATGCAGGGCTCTGGCCCTGCACAATCTCCTCCCACATTCATGCTGAGAGCAGCCACTGCCACTCCCAAACCAGAGCTGCAAGAGGAAAACAAAAATCAGAGCATTTTTCTGTATAGCCCAGACAACTGGAGAAGAGTTTTATGCCTGATGCTTCCAGATAGTCCTCAGTTTCCCATGGCCAGAGCTGACGCTTCTCTCCATGAGTCTCTCTATCCAGGAAATCTGGGCTGGACTGCCCAAACCATGCTTTGAGGCTGCCAGGAAGGACAGAGATGGAGACTGTTAGCAATTATTTCACAAATGGCATTTCAAAACCGATCTTCCAGGGATGCACCTGTTGTCAGATCTCTGCTGCTTCTTGCCCCACCAGGCTGTCACTCAGAGCTCAAACTGGGTCCATGCCCAGGACCTCACCCATCCACTGCATTCCTGGGAGGGAATGAGTCTCAAGTGTGTGGAGATGGGCAACAGAGTGTGGACCCAGCAAATATTCATATGGAATACAGTTTTCTGCAACAACCCCAAGAGAAGTGCTTGCAGAAAAAGTGGGAGATGGAAATGAGAACACAAAGGCAAATTGTATTTTCCCTTTTATACCTTCAGCAGAAAGTATTCAGGAATAGCCCCCATTGGGCTTTTCTCTGTCATGTCCACTGAAGTACACTCATCCTGGGGAGAAGGAACAGAGAAGCCCATTCTCTGATCACCACCTCAGACCCGGAGCAATGGTTTCCCAGGTGGGGGCCCTGGATCTACAGCATCAACACCTGGGAACTTGCTAAAACGGAGCCCTCTCAAACCCCAGCCCCAGACCTATAAATTTTGAAACTTTGGGGATGGAGCCCAATAGTCTTAACTGGGCTTAAATAATCCAGGTGACTGTGATGTATACCAAGGTTTGATGTAGCAAAAGCAGGGTTAGGAGAGGGAAGAGGAAAGGTAGAGGAGGAGTGGGGCAGAGGTAGTGGCCTGTGGCTCACACACCTTATCCGTCATCGGAGCTCCTCTGGTAGCACTGTGGGGTTGACCTGTCCTATAGGTCATTCCTCAGAAACCACCTCGTAGGGTGAGCTCCGGCCTCTGGTGAGCCCCAGAACCCCAGGAACCTCTCCTTTGCTACAGATTTGGGAGGCAGAGGACTATGAGTACCACGAGGGAGAAGCCATGGAGCAAAGCTGGCTGGGAATTCCCTGGTTACTGGACTCTGGAAATTTTAGGAATTACCTCCTAGGGAAAAGGCAAAAGCAAAAGTGAAGATTCCCCTAGGAAGCACTAGAGGGAGACTCATTTCTGGTCTGGGAAGAGACCGGAGAGACGAGGTCCAGAAGAATTTCGACTATTCTTCCAAAGAGCGACCATGCTAGACGGACCAGACCGTACCGGTGTTAAGTGCCCACATTACCACTCAGCTGTGTCCCCACCTCCAGCCCAATGTACAGTTAAGGAAATTGGGGTTCAGAGTTCCAGGAGTCCTCTTTATCCATGAGATGGGCCAATTTCCATGGGCAAAGGTGCCTGTCTGTGGGAGCAACTACATAATTTGTGGGAACCAGTGCAACAAGAAAACGCCCAGACCTTTGTTCAAAAAGTGACTTTCAAGATGGTAACCACAGAGCAATAAACCAGACAGGGGTCCCTGAAGCAAATCCATGGGACAAAGTGCCGGGAGAAAGGAGTTCTCTCTTTGGGTCCCACGAGTGAACCGTCCATACCAGGTACCAATAGGGCATTTAGGGGAAGCGGTATCTCCACAGTAATTATTCGAGCAGCTGTGGGGAGTGGAGGGTTGGCTAAGGAGGATAAAGCTCCCCCAGCTGTTGGGGCGCGGGAGTGTTCTCTCAGTCGGGGGGGCGGGGGGGGGGGCCCAGTCTTCCGGGAAAGAGGAATTCCTTACCAGGCAGGGCTGCGAAGGGAGGGGAAATCCAATCAGAGCGAAAGTCGCACGTGGACAGCTCTGCCAGCCCCGGCTGCGCTGGCGACTTCCTGCGGTCCAGCCTTGGGACCAGGAGCGGCTGTGGGAGCGCGCGCGGGGCATTCCAGGTCCGCGTGGAGCTCGGCTCTAGAGGGGGCGGCGGGCGGCGCCCAGCGGAGAATGGAAGGGCGGAGGATCACGGCCCGCAGTCGGCGTGATCAGCGGGAGCGGGGCGGGCGGACGCCTAGACGGAGGGGCCCTCCTCCGACCCCATCCAGCCAATTCCCAAGCCTTTTCCTCCGACCTGCTCCATTTCGGGGCGCGTGGGGGTGCGGGGGGTGGCGCGGACCTGGTGTTGCGGGGAATGATCCCCGGGTAAGAGGCAGGGCTGAAGGCCGAGGGCCCCCAGCAGAAATGCGCCCTCTGAACTCTACTGTACCGAGGCGCTACTCTGCGGAATCCTACAGCTGCTCCCAGTGAAGACGCCCCCAGATCCACAGTGGCGCAGAGGTCGCCCCGCACGTACCCTACCCCTCTGTCGGTCGGGGGTTCCCTCGGGTCTTCCTTCCTGCCACTCCGAATCGCCCCGCCCCCGCCCCGCCCAGCAGTCTGCGGTCCCTTTAAAGGCGCGGTGGTGTAGGGCCGCCCCTTCTCTCGGGGCTGGCTCGGGAGTAGCGCTGTTGCAGAAGCCGCCGCTGCGGAAGGCGCAGCCACCAGCCGGGCATGGCCATGGCGTCCCCGGCTGTCGGGCAGCGCTCATACCCGTTACTCTTGGATCCCGAGCCGCCGCGCTATCTGCAGACCCTGAGCGGCCCGGAGCCGCCGCCGCCGCCCCACGACCGGTCCTCGCGCTGCTGTGTCCCGGGGCCCCTCTCCACTGCGCCCGGGGCGCATGAGGGGCGCAGCGCCCGGAGGACTGCCCGGGGGAACCTGGAGCCCCCACCCCGGGCCTCCCGACCCTCTCGCCCGCTCCGGCCTGGACTGCAGCAGAGACTGCGGCGGCGCCCTGGAGCGCGACCCCGCGACGTGCGGAGCATCTTCGAGCAGCCTCAGGATCCCCGCGTCCCGGCTGAGCGAGGCGAGGGGCACAGCTTCGCCAAATTGGTGCTGCCGGTAGGCCCCGGCTGGTGTGACCTGTGCGGACGAGAGGTGCTGCGGCAGGCGCTGCGCTGCACTAGTAAGTGTCAGAGCAGATGAGGGGCGCGCGGGGACACCGCAGTCTGGGGGCGAAGGACTGCGAGGGCCCTGGGGCAGGGAGGGAGGGGCCATTACCCTCTCTGGCTCCAGGGGAGCCCCGACCATAAGGAGGTAATGTCTGGGAACACTCTGCTCCTTAGTTCCCTGGCCAGTATCCTTTAGCGCCTGCCCACTGCCTCGGTATGGTTATGCGGTATTTAACAGATAGATACCTGTCTCCTGACAGGTGCGTGCCTCCGCCCTACACACACACACACACACACACACACACACACACACTCTTGCACGCAGGTTGTGTGGTGTGGGGTGTTGGCCTCGGCGGCAAGGTCATTATGTCATCTACCTATGCATCCTCATGCTTTTGTTGTGAGTTCTTGGGAGTGGATTGTGAGGCTGCTGTTGAGATGAGCGGTTGACCCTGGCTTATTAGGGTTAATGACAAAACGCTTGTTTGTCCTCCTATGGTACAAGCTCAGACCTATCTTCCAGGGGGACCTATTGGGACAGAGAAGAGACCTAGTTAGGCTTTGGATAAAGGCAGGCTGTGAGGCTGAAGAGAGCCCGAAGTCACCCTGAACTTGTACCCCCTCCTGCCTTTCACCTCTGGCCCCTCAAACCTTTGGACTGTGCTCCGATGTTTGGCTGTCCCCTGCCTCCTCCCCCTCCTCCTCCTGGGTTCCTGTCCCCATCATCATGCTCTAACATTACTCAACTCCTGACAGGGTCCCTTCCTCTCCCCAGCTCTCAGGGTCCTCCAGTCACCTCCTGAGCCAGGCTCTTCTCAAAGCCAGGAAACACTGGGACTCCCAGTGTATAGATTTTCTGAGCCAATCTTCAGTCTTCTTGGGGGTTTATTATTTTTCTCCTCCTTCAGTTAGGGGTGTGTATGCCTTTAATAGATGTCCACCCTCCACCCTTGCCCTGGTATTTGCTCTTGCATGATTAGCAAAGGCTATCCATAGCCATGTGTTCATGTGTTTACATGGACATTTCAAATATCTGAAGCCCAAAGCACAGACAATGGTACAGCCTCTAACAAGCATCTCTGGAAATGGATTGTGGTTTGCATCTTTCAGCAAAGGCCCTTCCCCCATGACAGCAGCCTCACATCTCCCATCCCACTGCAGCGTTGGGCAGCAGCAGCGATTTCCACGTCAGGAAAACCCTATCTTCTGCCTGCAGTCTGCAGCCAAGGCTGCTCGGTGTTTGGTGTGCCACCCACTGCAGCTGGCTGCAGGGAAATAGAGCTCAGAGTCTAAGCCTGGGTCAAGTGGAAGGGCAAGTGGGGGCTGCTCTTTCCTCCTCCACCAGAACCCCCAGTTCAGGTGCTCATTAAGAAGGAAGGAGCAAAGGTGTGTAGAGGAATATGTTTCGGGTAGAGGGGCTGTTGTGTAGAGGTAGTCGTCCCTCAGTAAATGCCTTTGACTGCAGTAGAATCCAGTGCAACTTGCCTTTGGACGTGTCGGCAGCGTTTGCAATTTCAAGATTCTCTTACTGCATCCAACAACCCTACACACAGGGAGAGAGGTGGGAACCTCACTACAATGGGTTTTATTACAGCTGGAATCCCAGGAAATCCGTTTCATTGGCATTCTACTTTGTATTTAGACTTTGGGGGACTAAGATTTAGCACAGTTTTGTCATTTCCTTTTTTTTTGGTTTGGTGATAATGGTGCATTTGTGTGTATTTGCATGTGCCTGTGTGTGATACTCCACAATTAAGTGAATTTATTCTCATGTGACGTCAGAATCGTCGATCTCCTTGATTAAGTCATACATCGTTTCTAGTGGCAGGAAGATCCAGGCCCTCCGTGCAGTACCTCTGACTTCGTGTGACTTGGCGAGGTCTTTTTACTTTCCCGGGTTCTCACAGCCCCCACATAGTTGGTTTAATGCTATCGATGTCTGAACACTGGAGAGGAAGCCAAACTGGAACCGAGGGTTACAGAAAGAAGTCTCTGTTTGTCATTATTAATATTTAACTAATTGTGAACCTATGGCTGGATGGCAAAAGTTGAGAAATATTCTGATGTGTAGATGAGGGCTGGCAGGTGGAGTCACAGCAGGCCAAACTCGCTGAGCATCTTTCTTTAAGTTGAAGGTCTGATTCCGTGGTGGGGTTGCTTTGTCTTCATTTTTAAAAGCAACAGTCAGAAAGAGAACTTTTAAAATGCCATACCACGCAGTAATGAAGAGTATAGACTGGAACCAGAGCCCTGGGTTTGAATCCTGACTAACACTTAGTCCCCATGTGACCTCTGGACAGCTCTGTGTTCTGATTCCTTGTTTAAAAAAAGATGATATTACCTACTTCATCTTGTTAATGTGAGAATTAAATGGATTAATATACATAAGGCACTCAGAACAGGGCCCAGCAAACTGCAATACAAATCTTTAATTCAATAGGAATATTATTGTCACCTCCCATCCAACAGCTATAACAACTAGTCTGGGCTCATGACACCTCCTAGGGTTACCTTTCTAAGCAGCGAGAACAATTTGCAAACTCTGCCTGGTTGCTGAGCTCACTGGGGAAGTGACTGCCATAGGCATCCCAGAAAATTTGGCTATTAGGTGTCCTCTAGGAATGCCACTCCTACCCAAGGTCCTGCTGTGGCTGAGGAGACCCTTCTGTGCCTGGCTTAGGGGCCTCAAAGGCGTTGCTTCCTTGTCTTTGTGTTTCTTGCACCCAGCAGAGTGCCAGGCACAGAGCAGGGTCTCACTATGCAGTGACTGATGAGAGTGATGGCTTCTTTGTGCTATTGAATATCCCTGCCCTTGGAAACAAGCAGAAGGGCAGTAGGTTTGTGAATGATATCTGTCTTAATAGGGGGCTGACACTGGGTGGGAACCATGTTGGCAGAAGGGGCTTTTAGCAAGGAAAGCATTTTGGAAACACCCTTCTCGTTGTCTACCTTTCTAGCAAAAGTTCATCTAACCTAAGCTTACCCTACTTCAAGATCTGTAACCAAGCTCTGGTGAATGCTGGATTTGTGAACAGGGAAGTTCAGGGTCAATATGAATTTCTAGCATGAAAGAAATCATAGTTGTTAGATAGAGAAGGAAATCCAGTGGGGATCTGTGGAAAGACAGAGAGAGAAAGAAAGGTAGTGTGAGTGCATGTGTGTGTTTTGGGGTGGGGGTGGGGGTGGTGATGGTGAGAATCCATTTCTAGCATTCTAGGAGGGAATGGTCAACAGCGAATAACCAGAGAAACTCACTGGCTGCCCTTTGGCTTTGTTCTCAGGGACTTTTCCTTGCTGATTCTGTTCCTTACTGTTCCTTCTGTAGAAGGCACATGGAGGTGGCCTTTTACCTTTCATCTCATTTTCGTGGCTACATGAGCTATCCTGGACCAGGGGATGGTCTGGCACTTGGAGAACCCAAGCCTGACTCAAACCTTCCTGGAGGGGCTTAGACACACTGTGGCCATTGTCAGTGAATGCCACCTGTCTGCTCCTGGAGTCAGAGTCTCTCTCCAGAGGGGGGTTATTCAGAGCTGCGAAGTGTTAAGTGATTGGAATTACATGGTTGAAAGGGAGGCCCTGCCTAGGGCTCATCATTTCTAACCTCCCCACTCTGTGGTAGATTTTAATGACGCTGTGAATACGAGGCCCTGCCATGCAGCCCTCAGGGAAGGGCACCGGGACTATTCTTGTTGAGAATGGCTGATGTCTCCCCGGGCCTCTACTCTGGTCTCTCTAGTCTTGCTGCTGTGCTGTTGGCTGGGTTCAACCCCACTTTCTGCACAGCTGGAGCCACCTGCGTGACAGCCCTCAGACGCTGCATTGACTTCCTCTAGCAGAGAAAGGTCTTCATGGCAGGCCTCTTGGAAATTGTCCTGTGTGGTTCTGGTGGCTTCTGTATTTATTTGCCTTGGGCATTTGGAAGGTATTTGTGCACCCAGCAGCACTGAGTGTGTTTGCCTTTAGAGTTTAAGAAAATGAAGCACAAAAATTGATATTTTGTTGTTCAAGATTGTGGGGATCCCCCACTACAAGCCCTCTCCTACCTCTGACTGTAACTGGGTTCTTGTTGGGTAAGGTCCTATTGGAGGATGTGTGTGTTAGGGGCCAGGGAACGAGCCTGGAATGCTTTCAAAGAGGCCTTCTCAGCTCCCCACACTGCAGCCCATTTTTCCTCTCCTCCCTGCTTCCTGTCTTATCAAAAGATGAAAGTGAAAGGATTAAATGTGGGCTTAATTTTCCCCACTATTCATCAGAGCATGAAATTTTCTGATTATGGAGTGTGGGGGGCTTGAATCCCAGGTACAGTCAAAAATGATTAATGCCACTTGTCTGCCAGCCTAATTAGACTTGGTAATGAACATGTGTGTTTGCCTGCTGATCCTGTGGAGTTATTAGGTGGAAGTGAATTGACATCTCCCTGCAGCATGAGGGTTTGGTCTGATATCCCCTCTCTTCTCCCCAATTCTACTGGTGAATCAGCCTGTGCCAGCCTGGTAGGTAGTCCCTGAGTGACAAAGAAAAGACAGTCCCCAGCCCAGTCCCATGGGCCCTGCCTGGGTGGGAGAGTGAATTTATCCTGTCAGGGAGCCACCTCCTGTGAAGTATATGCAGGTCAGGAGCCAGAGGCTCGGGAGAAGCTGCTGCCAGGCTGAGCCCAGGTCTGAGAATGGGCATAAGAGGAATTCTTCGCATGTTAGTAGTGCCTTTTCTCTGAAGAGCCCAAAGTGTTTTCATGCCCACTGCTATATTCATGCTTAAAATAGCTTCATACTTAACTCACATTGAAAGGGAGCTCACCCTGGCTGGGTGTGGTGGCTCACACCTGTAATCTCAGCACATTGGGAGGCCAAGGGAGGCAGATCACCTGAGGTTGGGAGTTCGAGACCAGCCTGAGCAACATGGAGAAACCCCCATCTCTACTAAAAATATAAAACATTAGCTGGGTGTGGTGACACATGCCTGTGATCCCAGCTACTCAGGAGGCTGAGGCAGGAGAATTGCTTGAACCTAGGAGGTAGAGGTTGTGGTGAGCCAAGATCATGCCATTGCACTCCAGCCTGGGTAACAAGAGCAAAACTCCATCTCAAAAAAAAAAAGAGTTACCTGGCCAGGAGTTACCTGCTGACTTTGCCAAGGACAGTGGTAAAGTTAGAATGTCTCAGGTAGGCCTCATTCTGACAGGTCTTTAAGGCTTTGATGCCATCTAAGGTCCTCAAGCCATTTCCCCCATTTTGGGCTTTGTAGCCAGCACCTCTGTGTGAGAGGCACCTACCTGAGATGGGATGGTCATGGGTGGGTCCCAGCCCCTGCACCCCAGTGTTCTCCCACAGGGCTCTCTCTGGCTCCCACAACTGCCCCTCATTCCTCAGTTTTCCCATGGAGGGCATCTGCTGGCATTCTTGCCCTACCCAGGCTTACTATGAAGGCTGCTAGGAACGTGTAAAAACATCTCTAGCCTCACCAGAATGCCCTTCCTGTTCGCATTCCTTAGATGGCAAGGTGAGTATTCTTGGGTGAATAAGTATTTGTGGGTATACAAAGCATGCAGGCTCCCCACACCCAGCCCTTCTGCGGGAACCATGTTCCGGGGCTCAGTCAGCACCAGCTGGTGTGATCTCCTTCTCATGAGCTTGCAGACCTGGGTCTGTGCTGGTGGCAGGAAGCTTTCGGCCTCCCCGCAGGGTCTCGCTGGTCTCTGCTGACTCTGGGCACCTGCCCCTCCTGCAGAGCTCTGCTCTGACTCTCCATGGCTGGGTGGGGAATGGCTGGCAGCAGCTGGGAAGGCCGGGCCTGACTGGGGAGATGGTTTTGCATTTAGTCATTTTCAGTTTTTTTCCAAGAGTTTTGGCAAGCCTCTTTCCACATGTTCCAGGCTGGTTCTCAGGGTCAGAAGGAACGAAGAGCCAGTTTTGGAGCTTTAGGGGTGGAGGTGATGATGTTAGACAAGGCAGGAGGCTGGGTTTCCTGGGGGCACTGGTTTAAGTGGAATAAAATCCAGGCTTGGAAGCAGTCTCGGGTTGCCCCGCCCCCAAGATCAAGACTATCTTGACTCAGACCTGGGGAAGTGACATTTGGGTATTTTCTGAAGCACATAACCATGCTAAGGAGACCTGGGCCGAGCCTGGTGGACCCTAAGAACTCTCCGTGATGTGGTCTTTGGCTAAAGTGGCCCCAAAGGCCGTGCCGGGCCTGTTTTAGCGTATCTGTGGTTTCTAGCATACACAAAGGTTTGTGAGAGATGTACTCATCAGGAAATCTTTGAGGTTCAATTCTCCTTTTTTTGCCCTTTTTGGAGAGGAAGGAGGAAGAGCAGTGGGGTCCCTCCTGGCATCGTAGCATGTCTCCAGCCTCCCAGGGGAGAATGCCCCACTTTGGCTGAGGGGTCTGGTGACCCCTGAGAATTGTAGTAGGTTCCAAGATTTTCTTTTGGATTTTTCTACCTATAATGAATGCCCTGGCCCCATTTGAGGGCATGGGGTGGAGGGTTGGGGGGAGTGCCAGATGTCTGTGCCGAGGGTCTATAAGAGGGGTGGCGTTGGAAGTGCAGTATATTTCTTGTTGTGTGACACTGGGCAGGTAGGCCGATGGCTGAGAATGACATTTACCTGTGACAGGTTTATTCTTTGGTGGAGGGCCTGTGTTCTTCTCCCTCTGCTCCCCATATGTTTTTGAAAAAAACGTATCTCCAGAGTAGGGCAGGTCTTATTTAGATGTCTGCCGTGGCCATTGGCTGGGGCTGCTAGGAAATTAAAACTTGGCTTATGTGGACCTTTAAGAAATTAGACTCCAGGTTCATGAAAGTCAAGCCAAAAAGAAGAGTGATGTTTTTATTTTTTTTATATCCTTTTATGTTTTGTTTCTACTGGACGCTAGATCTGGAAAAGAATTATCATTGTGTTTGCTGAAGATGCAAAGCTGGCATTCTGTGAACCTGCTAGAATGAGAATATTCACGTAGTATAGGAAGAGTTCAGAATGGCAAAGAAATTGTGGGAGCAGAAATAAATTCCATTGCACTTGGCTGTCAGGAAAGCCTTTCCATGGGAACTGCCTCTGACCGGTCTGGAGTTCTCTTGTGAGGGCGGTAGGGCTGATTTAATCATGGGCCATCTCACAGATGAGGAAACGGCACATTCAGGGAAGTCGAATGACTTCACTAAGATAACCCAGATCCTTAGCAGCAAAACCAGCACCAGAACCCAGCATGGGATTTTGACTTAGGCTAACATCATTGATGATACAAGTTAGTTGAGTTTACTTCTTCATCTGCCGCCCTTCTGCCAGTGAATGCTGAAATGTCCAAAAATAGGAGGTACAGGCAAAAAAAAAAAAAACAAAAACTGAGCCACATACATGCTAGAGAATCAGCTAGTGCCGGACAATTGAGAGTTGACTCCACTGAGCCAATTTTCAACAATCAGTTTCTAAATTGATATCAGCGTATGTAAATCAAGAGCTCTTTCGACAAAGGGTAAAGTTTTTCTGTATCCTAAGATGAAGAAACAAGTGTGTCTCTCCCCACTCCCACCTCACCTCGTAGGTGTTCAGTGTGTGTAGAGGGTGGGCATGGAAATGCAGGTAGAAGACCTTTTTCTGTTCACTCCTCCTCCTTGCCATGGCCAAGCTCTCAGAGTTCATGACACAGGACTAGCCAGGAACCAAAGTGAAATTAACAGATTGAATCTGCCAGGCACATTGGCTCAGATCTGTAGTCCCAGCACTTTGGGAGGCCAAGGCAGGTGGATCACCTGAGGTCAGGAGTTCGAGACCAACCTGGCCAACCTGGTGAAACCTCATCTCTACTGAAACTACAAAAAAAAAATAGCTGGGTGTGGTGGCACATGCCTGTAATCCTAGCTACTCTGGAGGCTGAGGCAGGAGAATCACTTGAACCCAGGAGGTAGAGGTTTCAGTGAGCCAAGATTGTGCCATTGCACTCTAGCCTGGGCAGCAGAGCAAGACTGTCTCAAAATAAAAACAAAAACAAAAAACCCAGTGGGATCCTAAAGAGGACAGCTAGGGTGAAGAAGAGATGGATGGGACTGGACGATAAACTGAGGTCGCCTAATGGACCTCTGGTTCTAATCTCAGGCAGCGATGTGGCCCCATGAGAAACAGTACATCTTGGGAAATCTCCACCCCCAACCCAGCTCTGACTCCGTGTATTCTTCTAGGACTGTCTCTCATTTGGAAACAGGTACCATTTCTTACTTCTCTTGCTAACTTGCAGGAGGCTGTTTTTTCCATCCAAGTTGAATGGAAGTTGGAGACTTTGTGGTTTCTACTGAAACAATTATGTGGGTTTTTTTTTAAACATCTGAAGAAAGTACTAAGCACCCCCCTCAAAAAATAAAACTTCAGAGATGCCTTATTATTCAAATGGAACAACATATTCTAGCTGTAACTTGAGAGTTTTGAGAGAAAGGTTGAGCATGTTGTCTCTGAATGTCTATCCTGTTGATGAGTGTTTTTTAAAAGCAATCTGGAGGTACCTTTATATAAAATAGGGTGATCATATATTGTACCCCAGCAATGAAGATGGTGAAGGCTGTTGCTTCAAATTGTGCTGAGCCTTGGCTGGGCTCCCCTTCAGCATGGAGGTCATTGAGCCATGGCTTACATGTCAGAGACAGCAAGAGGTCATTGCAGGCATTCTCCTGCCTCTAGGTAGTGCTCCTCCCGGACCATTTATTTAGTTTTCCAAGGGTCAGGAATGAAGATCCTAGAGCTTCCTAAAGCCCCATCCCCAGACTCTGCCAGTTCTTAAGGTCAGCATATTCTCCAGCCCAAATGGGGAATTTGCAAGGGATTTCCCCCCATTACATGTGACCCATTTTGTTTTGTTTTGTTTTTTGTTTTTGAGACTGAGTCTTGCTCTGTTGCCCAGGCTGGAATGCAATGGTGCAATCTCAGCTCACTGCAACCTCTGCCTCTCAGGTTCAAGCAATTCTCCTGTCTCAGCCTCCCGAGTAGCTGGGACTACAGACTCATGCCACCATGCCTGGCTAATTTTTTTTGTATTTTTAGTAGAGATGGGGTTTCACCACATTAGCCAGGATGTTCTCGATCTCCTGACCTTGTTATCTGTCTGCCTCGGCCTCCAAAGTGCTGGGATTACAGAAGTGAGTCACCGTGCCAGGCCGTGATACATATTTTAAAGTTCCTCCAGATGCCCCATGCTCTCTTCTTTGTGGGTGGGAATGGGAATGAACCCTTTCCGTGCTCAGCCAGGAGGGAGTTCCTGGGCCCTCTTGGAGATCTTGGGTGCAAGGACCAGAGTTGCGGTGGGGCAAGGAACTTGGCTCCTACCCCTTGCTTAATGGTCCCAGGTATCACTTCAGGACCTGGACTTGCTTCTGCCCTTCTTCTGGTCCAGAGGTTCTTGGTGAACTACAGAGGCTACCATGAAGGCCACAGGCAGTTCCCTTCTCCCCGAGGAAGCATCAGGGAGAAAGAACCAGTCCAAAACTGAGGAACGGTGGCATTTTGGGGGTTTCTATATTAAAGAATTGACTTACAAACAATGTGTGTGTATTGCTTAGCCCCCTCCCCATAGTGTGGGTGAAGGCCCTCTGTAGTCCAGGGTGACCGAAATGGAGACTTGGTCCCATTTCCTCCTTCTAGGAGGGCGGCAGGTGATGGGGAGCCTCGTTGGAGGACCAGAGTGTAGCTTACATTTGTTCCACCAACAATTCCTTCTCTGAGTAAGCCCAGGGATATGGCCTTTGGGATAGGATGCACTTCAGCAGTCTCTTTGGCCTGAGGGAAGATGACGGCACAAAGGAATTGGGCCAGAGGTTGGTGGTTGCGAGTGCACAGGGAATGACATATCTGCCTGCACTCCTGAGTGTGGACTTCCTGGACCTAACATTGACCTGAGCACAGACCTAAGTGCATCTTCCACCAGAGAGTCTGCAAGTGTGTGAGTCCTCTGAGGTGCATTTCCCCTGGTTAAGGGACAGGTGTCCCTGCTGGGGATGGTGGCTTCATGCCTGTAATCCCAGCATTTTGGGAGGCTGAGGCAGGATGATCCCTTGAGTCCAGGAGTCAAGACCAGCCTGGAGAACACGGTTGGACCCCAACTGTACAAAAAATATAAAAATTAGCTGGGTGTGGTGGTGCCACCTGTAGTCTCAGCTACATGCTGGGGGGTGGGAGGATCGCTTGTGCCCAGGAGGTTGAGGCTGCAATGACCCATGACTGGATCCTTGAACTCCAACCTGGGCAATAGAGTGAGATCCTGCCTCAAAAGAAAAAAAGAACAAGTGTCCCTTCTTCATGTTAAACTGGTCCCAGCCGGTGGGGTGGTTGGCAGGTGAGTCCTGTCATCTCTGGGCAGCCCAGGAGGGGCACCACTTTCTAGGGGCTTTTCTGGAAGGCTCTGCTGCCTGTCTGGTGCCAGTCTTCTGTCTTGGACTGGGCAACAGGGCCTCTCAGAACTTTTCTACTAGGTCTTGGCAGCTTCTGGGAGTCAGAGTGAAGGAATACTCTTTGAGTACTGTTTTGGGGCATTTCTGTCCTTTTGCAGGAGACTTCTTTTTCACCACCCTACACTCTTAGGGTCACATCCGTTTCTGCTCAGGTATCTGGTCTCAGATAAATGAATGGCCAGACCCTCTTCAAAGCAACACTACCTCCTGATGGGCCCTTCCCCCACCCTGGGCTTAGGATGGGAGGATGTGAATTAGCCCCAGTTTGTCCCCTAGGAGCCTGTACAGCTGGTGAAGCATTATTAACCCACCATCCCCAAAGAAATCCATTAATGAGCTCCTGGGCTGGGCACGTGGTGTGAGGTAACCGATCACTTCTGTCGTCGGAAACTTTGGAGACATTGATTTTCAGACTCACAGACTGAGAAGTGAGGCTTAGGGCAGGCTCTTCCCTGCAGCCTGTTTGGTGGGGGTATTTTTATCTTATCAAGCCAAAAGCCCCAAGAATAGAAAGTTTTCCATTGGGGGAGGTGGAGGGGAAGGGACCTCAGTGGGAAGAGAGAAGGCATCAGTCAGTCAGTGCAGGTGCCAGAGCCTGAGGGCCCAGGTGACTGTCCGGGTCATACGAGGCCCGGGGCCTGCCCCAGAGCCCTCCCCTACCCGGCACTCCACCCCTGACGCCAAGCCTGGAGAAAAGCTATTGATCTCCTGCATGGAGATGACCGAGGGCCAGGAGGAGAAGGCCACCACTGCCTGCTTTGGGACTGTCACTGCTCAGCTCCAGCGGCTCTTCTGCAGGCTCCCAAAGAGCCACTCGGTCTCCAAAAGGCACCAGATCCTGCAGAGGTTCCGCGTCGAGGCCCGGAGGGCTCGGGGTAGGTCCAAGCCAATCTGGTTGGGGGAGTTGGGGTTCAGAGGCCTCTGCTACTGGCCTTTCCCATGGAAAAGGAGTACAGGATCCTTCTGGCAGCCTGTTAGTTAGTGCTGAGCTCAGCACCGCTCCTTGCCCCTCCTGACTCCACAGGGACAAAGGATCGGGTGCCAGATTCAAAGGATGACATGGTCTGCCTATTTTAGAGGCCTTGAGTTTGTGGTGGATTTTAACAACTTTTTGTTGGCTGAGAATTAGAGCAAAGTGGTCGTCTTAATCAGGGTCCCTGAGCTGGCAGAATGTGGGTACCTAGGATGGCCACTGTTTTTCATTCTGCTCATCCTCTAGCCCTTCAGACCCTGCCGAGCTGCTGAGTCAGCCTTATGAGGACCTGGGAGCAGTGACGTTTCCCAGGCAAAGGCTTCTCACCTGCAGAGTTAGTGAAGGTGAAGACTGCATGGGGCTGGAGGCTACTGGGCGGAGCATAGCTAGACAGGACCCCTGGCCTCGGGAAGTGGCTAGGTCAGTGATTCCTCTCCTGAGCACTAACTAGGGCAAGAACAGTTCTCACCTGAAAGATAACTGGACAGCAGAGCAGTGAGTGAAAGATGAGAGACAAGAGACCATAGTAATCCAAATTATCATAGAATCTGAGGTCATCCCATGTCCCTTTTTCAATGAAAGGAAGCTGGGACCAACAAAAGGTCCTGCTGGTGGCAGTGCCAGGGCTGGGAACCCTGGGCACCTGCCTTCCAGCCTGGGATTCCCTCTGCTGTCTCATGGTGTCCGCAGCATCTTCCATTTCTATAGCACTCTGCTAAAGACCCGGAGCATTTGTTTGTTTGCTTTTAATATCATTTATTCCCTCCAGATCCTGGTGTGGTGGGAATGGGAAGGGGATTATTCTGTTTCACAGATGAGACAGCTCAGACATGTAAGGCCTCTTGTTAAAGGTCATTGTCATCTGGCCAGGATGGAACCTGTGTCTCTTGAATGGTTGACACTCTTTGGAGCATACATACTTTTCTTAGGGCCCCTGTCTCCATTTTTCTCTGTAATTCTATCATGTACTTTGAAGAATCAGTGGAGATCTAGGCAGGTCCCCATCATGAGTCACAGGGATGGGATTAGAATGAAGTGCCATCTCTGGGCTAAGTTTTTGGAAGCAGAGTTTTAAAAAACAACAGGATCTTGATTATGAAAAATATGATTTTTCTGATTAAGGCATTACCTCTTGAGAAGTGGAAATTTTGATTGAACTAGACCTAATCCCCATTTGGAGACAGATTCTCCTCGGCCAGCCTGAATAATATGTCCTCATCAATAGCCTAATACATACTGTGACCTTCACTGAGAAGAGAATTGGACACCGAGTTCCTCAATTTAAATGCTCACCAGCGTGTTGGTATTCATCCTCTCTTTCCCCCTCCCTCTCTCTCACTTTAAGAATTATTCAACAGATCATTGCCTTGCTCCTTTGCTATTCAGCCCAAGGAGTTATAGATTTAAGTAAAATCAATCAGGCCTGAAGTGGCAGCATTAAGGTCAGCGCACATACTGCACTGTGACTGTGATTGGCTCGCTTAACTTGTGTTAGTACTGGGGCTTAATTGACTAAAGAGACGGGGAGAAGACAGGATGCTGAAGATCATGGAAAAGGTAGACTGTAGACTGTGAACATCTGGAATATCTTCATCTCACTTGCAAGACTCCGTGAGCAGCCTGGAGTGTGGCATTTAAGAAAACAGGCTTGGTGGCTGGATGCGGTGGCTCATGCCTGTAATCCCAGCACTGGCCAACATGGTGAAACCCTGTCTCTACTAAAAATACAAACATTAGCCGGGCAAGGAGATGGGAACTTGTAATCCCAGCTAGTAGGGAGGCTGAGGCAGGAGAATTGCTTGAACCCGGGAGGCGGAGGTTGCGGTGAGCTGAGATTGTGTCACTGCTTTCCAACCTGGGTGACAGAGCAAGATTCCAGGCCTGCATCAAGTCAGGATCCTGGAGTTCCCACTTTCCCATTTTCTGGCTCTGGGGCCTTCCTCCTACAGATTAACCTCTCTAGGCCTCGTTTTTCCAAGTATAAGGTAAGACAGAAAATCTCAACCTCAGCCCGGTATGGGTTGGATTAAATGACAAGCAGTTGACACGATGCTTGGTGCATAGAACGCTTTGCATTGGGAGCTACTGTTGCTGAGTGGTCCCAGGAAGACTTTTCACAGCTGCTCCTGTCAGCCTGCAGCACAGCTGTCTGCTCCTCCATTGTTCCTGGGCTAGGGTGCGCTGCCTGCATCTCAGTGGGAGAGACAGGGCTTGAAGGCTGCCCAGGTAAAAGTAGAGGAGAGCCCTAAATTCAAAAACACATTCCCTGGAAAAATTCCTACCACGGAGGTTACCACATCACACGATTACAAGCAGAGCTAGATTAGCCCACCGGGTATCTTTAGGAGCTAGGCAAGCATATCATCAAGGAGCATGTCATATGTCATTTTAAAAGGCTGCTGGGGGGGTCTGCAGAAAACAGGCCTGGGTCTCTCCAGAAATCTCTGGTGGTCCTGGCTGTAGCAATGCAGCTGTAAAGAAGCCTTTGTGTGTCTCCAGTAGAGAGGGGCTCTGACATAGTCTATTTATTTTCCTTCTCACTGCAAAAAAGTCTGCATTTGCCCAGTTGGTGATTGGCACTTTGAATGGCTGCAAGTGACATCGAAGCAGGTGTGGAAAAACCAGTTGGATGTAGTAGGCTGGTTGTCCCATGACAGGCTGAACCTGCCTACTCCTGGCCTCCTGTGACCTCCTGGCATGAGAACTAGGCACACCTGTGGTGCGTTCATATCTGTACTTCTCCACGAGCTTCATCTGCCATCCTGCGGTTTGCATCTGCCCAGGCAGGTCTCCTTACAATCCTATTTGGCTGTCCTTATCTTTGGGGTCTGTGGGATACTACCATGGATATATTCCAGGTTAACAAGGCTAGGCTGCCCTTTTGCCCCTTCTCGGAGATATCTGCTTCAAAAACAAAAACACGGCCAGGCGCAGTGGCATATGCCTGTAGTCCCAGCACTTCGAGAAGCTGAGGCAGGTGGATCACTTGAGGTTGGGAGTTCAAGACCAGCCTGACCAACATGGAGAAACCCCATCTTTACTAAAAATACAAAATTAGCTGGGTGTGGTAGTGCATGCCTGTAATCCCAGCTACTTGGGAGGCTGCGGCAGGAGAATTGCTTGAACCTGGGGGGCAGAGGTTGCAGTGAGCCGAGATCATGCCATTGCATTCCAGCCTGGGCAACAAGAGTGAAACTCCATCTCAAAAAAAAAAAAACAAAAAAAACAAAAAAAACCACACACACACACACCCCCACACATACACACACAACATCAAACAAATGAAAACAACCCTCCTCTCCTCTTTCCATATGCGCCCCTCACTTCTAGAGCCCACACGCTTTGTCAGCCACCCAGGGTACTCCATCTGTCTTCTCAGGGGCCCCAGGGAGAGCCCCGGGTTGGGGGACCTCTGCTGCTTTGTCTCTCTTACACCCAGAGCAGAGTGACAGGCGCCTAGAGGAGGCCCCTCCTGAGCGGGGCTGGGGCCGAGAGGGTATTTGGCAGCTCCGTGCTGACTTTGGATACCACAGGCTTGTTGCTGTTTGTTGAATTCCCTTAAACCCAGCTGCTTACAGTGTTTTAAATTGTTTTTTCTTTTCTTAAGGGGCCTGGCAATAGGATTTCTTTTTTCCCGTGGTGATGATCAAACCAGTAGATATCTTTACTGAACTCTCTCTCTCGAGCCCTTTCATACCCTTCTCCGGTCGCACGGGTCCTGATTGTGACCGCCTGTGCTTTGTAACAGTGCTGAGCTCTGGCAGGCCCTCGGTTGGTACATGTTGAGTGAATTCAGACCACACATGCACAAATGGACAACTGGTGAGGAGCTGGGGGATGTGGGAGGAGGGGAGACGGAACCATAGAAAAAGGTTTAGTTGTCTCTTTCTGTGTCTCTGAGTACATATGTCCTGATGGCCACACAGACTTTAATTGCCCTGTTCAAAAACCTTTAATTGCCATGTCTTTGGCCTTCTCTCTGCATGGCCATACCCCAAATGCAGCTTGAACCTTTTCCGATACGGTGTTGGAGGGTCCAGGTGACAAATCTGTCACATTCACTTGCACATGAGGAATGAGGTCTCTTTGGCTTGCTCATGCTTGCACCCTGCCCCAAACCATCGACTTTTATCCTTTCTCCCAAAATAGATTGCCTCTTACCATTCTTGGCCAAGGGGGGATACTCAGGGCTGCTCTGTGATGTACACTGAGGAACTGCAGACTTTTCTGCCTCTTTCTGCTCCCTCCACATTTTCTCCTGACATCATCAAGCTGCACTGCAGGAGGCCACAGTGCTGTGGTATAAGAAGGTCCATCAAACAGAGGGGCATCTCTTCAAGGGGCAGAGAGCGTCATCAGGAAACATGATGTATATAAAAAATGCAAAGAATCCCCTACAATGTAGTCAAGCCAAAAATGGATTGAAATTAAAATTTAAAATAGGTGAGCTATTTTAAGAAGACTGGATCCATTTAAAAGTAAGGCTAATTTTAGACAACAGTGGGCAATGGTTAAAACAACAGAAATGTTATAAACATTGGAAGTGTAAAAAAATATATGCTGGGTGCAGTGGTGCACACCTGTAATCCCAGCACTTTGGGAAGCTGAGGTGGGCAGACCACCTGAGGTCAGGAGTTCAAGACTAGCCTGGCCAACATGGTGAAACCCTACCTCTACTAAAAATATAAAAATTAGCTGGGCGTGGTGGTGGGCCCCTGTAGTCCCAGCCATTCAGGAGGCTGAGACAGGAGAATCGCTTGAAACCAGGAGATGGAGGTTGCAGTGAGCTGAGATTATACCACTGCACTCCAGCCTGGGCGACAGAACAAGACTCTGCCTAAAAAAAATAAATAAATAAATAAAATAAAACTGGCCAGGCATGGTGATTTACACCTGTAATCCCAGCACTTTGGGAGGCTGAGGCAGGCAGATCACAAGGTCAGGAGATTGAGACCATCCTGGCTACATGGTGAAACCCCAGCTCTACTAAAATACAAAAAAAAAAAAAAAGCTGGGTGTGGTGATGTGTGCCTGTAGTCCCAGCCAGTCAGGGGGCTGGGGCAGGGGAATTGCTTGAACCCAGGTGGCAGAGGTTGCAGTGACCCGAGATTACGCCACTGCACTCCAGTCTGGGCAACAGAGCAAAACTCCATCTTAAAAAAAAAAAAAACAAAAGAAAAAAGCGCATTCTCTCTCTCTATATATATGTACACACACACACACACACACACACACAAGTGTGTATATATGTAAAAACATCAGGGGATAGGGGCAGCAGTGATTGGAAGGAGAGCTCTCACATTGTCCTAGCAGAGAATCAGTTAATGCAGTCTAAAGTTGTAGCACGGATTGTTAAAATTGACTCAACCCTATTAAATGTGTTTATAACACACACACACACACACACACACACACACACACACACGGCAGAGTGGGGACATGCTTCAGGCTTTAGCACCCGCAAAGAACAAAGTGGTGGGAAACAGGCCATGTGGAAAAGGTGCCGGGGTCCTGGGTGTGTGGCAGGGGCTGCTCTTACTTCCTGCATCATTTGTCTGAACTTGTTGTGAACTGTCCTGCTCTTGCTTCCTCCACCCACTCCTCCCAAGACACCCCCACCTCAGCACACCCAGCCTGGCCTGGCCATGGTACCTTCCTTTTGTTGGTGTTTTCAGCTCAGGGGTGCGTGGTTGTGTTGGAGATGGATGATTAATGTGCCTGCCTGAGAGGCACACCCACCCACACCCACCCACATGAGACAGGATGGTGCCCCTGCGGGCCAGCCGGGGCACCCAGCTTCTGCCAGGCAGGCTGGGTGTGTTTGGGAGGAGGGCACAGGGGACACATCCAGCCTGCCTGGGAATGTGGCCTGGAGAATATATTATTGATACATTAGATCCAGGATCCAGGTTCCAGAAAGATTTTGTTTGTTTGTTTGTTTTTGCTAGAGACAGGGTCTCACTCTGTCGCCCGGGCTGGAGTGCCATGGACCAATCATAGCTCGCTACAAGCTTGAATTCCTGGGTTCAAGCCATCCCCTCACCTCACCCACCTGAGTAGCTGGGACTACAGGCACGTGCCCCCCCCAACCCCCCAACAAAGGTTTTAATTATTTTGTAGAGATGGGGTCTCACTATGTTGCTCAGGCTGGTCCCAAATTTCAGCCTCAAGCAATCCTCCTGCCTCAGCCTCTCTAGGTGCAGGGATTGCAGGTGTGAGCTACCTTGAGGGGCCACAGAGAATTTTAGGATCTGCTTTGGTCTCTGAGCAACATCTGAGCAGATCTTCTGCCTTTCCCTTTAGTACCAAATGGTTGCTCACAAATGTGTGTCAACCCCACCCAGCCCTACCACACAGAAAACTCATACAGTCATTTTGGAAGAGAGTAAAGGATGGTCTTTTGGGGTAGTCGGTAGCTCTCTCCCCCGTGCCTCAGTTCAGCAGAGGCTCCCAGCTTCACCCCACCTCTCCAGCACTTTCCCTCCTCAGTCGGCCTGATGAGCCTGCCTCCATAAAGCCCTCCACCCCAACTTTCACATGGGAAGTCAGCATCTGAGCCAAACTGGAGTGTGCTCAGGCACATCCCCTCTTGGCTCTTCCCACAGAGACAGCAGCCCCTGCACGTCAGCTGCCCACCTTGCCTGTCCACGCGAGGGGCTGGTCACCTCTGACCTTAGAGTTCTAGGTCACTTGTCTTACCATGACATTGACCTTTCCTGTTTGCTTCCTGGCTTGCTTTCTGGCACTGTGTGTGTGTGTGTGTGTGTGTGTGTGTGTGTGTGTGTGTGTGTTGCAGTTGGGGCTAGGGTTGTATGGAAGGAGGGAGGGAGGAGTTGTGTGCCTCCAGGTCCCCTGAGCTGGGCTGGGTGGGGGATGCTGAATACCCCCAGGGTGGTCTGTCCTCTAAAACAAGGAACTACAGTAAGTGGTCTCAAGAGCGCTGGAGTTCACATGTCTTCCTGCAAACATAAGGATGCAGATGTCCTGAGCTGGCTGCCTGACCCTTGGAGTGGGGAGTTTCCATTCACTTGCTGCCAGCCTCACTAGGAGTTTAGCCAGGCATTTGAAAAACATATAGCTCGTGTTGATTTTGGCAACGGCTGCAGACCTCCAGGCTTGACTATCACTGTCTCTCCCACTCACCAACATGACCTATCCTTCCAGCCCCTTGCTCTACTCCTGTGGACCTGTTAAAGGCAGAAGTTGGAGGGAGGTGGGAGCAGGTGGGAGGAACTTAGAGGAGCAGGAAAGTTGCACAATTCCTCTCACCCTAATGCATTAGACCAGGACCTGAACATTGAGAGGGTTTTGGCTGGCATTACAGGCTGAGTCAACGGGAAGCTGGGTGGACTTGGACATCTCATAATGTTGAAATTGACAGCTGCCATTTATTGACCACTTACCATATGCCAGGCACTGTTGGATGCTTCACATACATTCTTGCTAATTTTGGAAACAAATTTGCTGGCAAGAAAGATATTACCACCGCCATTTGCAGTTGAGGAAATCGAGGCTAAGTAAATTCCATATATAACTGAGGTTACTTGTCCAGGTGTCTCATAGTCAGTTAGAGGGAGGGCTCAGGTTCAAACCCTGATTCATGTGACTCTAGAGTCCAGTCTTTCCACGCCCTAGCAGCCGACTGAGTGTCCGATCTTTTCTACGCATTCTCCAAGGCCTCTACCACATGTGTTAAGCAGTGTGTTTCAAGGAATCATGCCGTCTGGGTAAGGATTTCTGATTTATGGCTGGTAAGTAGATGCACTCTGGTACCCATCAGTGAGGCAGCTGGTGCTGGGAACTTGGTGTCCATTTTGCTGTCGTAGGGAGTGGGTTCGGAGAGGCTGGGCCTCTTTGAGTTGGGGTGGCTGAGAGCCTGCTGCTTTGTGGAGCCTGAACTTGACTGCAGAGCTGGCCTCTCTGGTGAAGCTGTCCTGAGATCTCAGGACAAGAACCTCTGTCTGCTGTCTGGGTAGTTCCAAGTCTCCCAGATGTGGTGTCCCAGAGACAAAGGGATCATGGATGGAGGACCAGTTCAGAGCAGGCAGACAGTATGGGTGGCTTCAGAACCCCCTGGGATGCTGGAAGCCTCCAAGGCCGAGTGGCTTGGTTTAGCTGGGAGGAGAGCTGTGAAGTGGCACATCCCAGGCCCTCCAAAGACAAGGCAGAGGCCCCCCCGGGGGGGGGCACTCTCCCTGCTCCCTGCTAGGACAGAGGAAAAAGCACTCCTTGCCCAAATCCCTTCAATTTACGCTCTTTCTAGCCTTGGGCCACCCTAACTCCCATCCCCGATGAAGTCCATTCCTGGCCTCAAGCAGTGCAGAGTTGGGGACCAGGAGCAAGTGGAGGGGACAGTGCTGAGGAATGGGCTGTCAAGGAGCAGCCAGGAATGGTGCGTCTTCACTCTCCACCCTGCCGCTCACCAGCTACGAGGCTGCCAACAGGTCATTTCCCTCTTCAAGTCTCAATTTTCCCATCTCTAAAATAGGAATAGACCCAATGAGTTAAAAACTTATGTTCACAAAAAATCTGCACATTAATGTTTATAGCAACTTTATCCACAGTTGCCAAAACTTGGAAGCAACCAAGATGTCCTTGGGTAGGTGAAGAGATAAATAAACAATGGTCATCCAGATACTGGAATATTATTCACCAATAGGAAGAAATGAGCTGTCAAGCCATGAAAAGACAAGAAGCCTCATAAATATATGTACATCTACTATGTACCCATAATTTTCTTAAATTCAAAAAAAAAAAGACAGGGAGGTAAAACTAAGTGAATGCACAGTTCTAAGTGAGCAAGCCAGTCTGAATATTAGCTACATACCTTATGTTCCAACTATATGATATTCTGGAAAAGATAAATCTATGGAAACAGTTAAAAGATCAGGGATTGCCAGGGTTAGAGAGGAAGAAGGGATGAATAGGCAGAGCACGGGGAGGTTTTAGGGCAGTGAAACTCCTCTGTCTAGTGCTATAATGGCATGTGTATGTCCACAGCCAGAGAACGTAGAGCACCAAGAGTGAACCTAATGTAAACTGTGGACTCTGGGATAGTGATGCTCCGGTGTAGATTCATCAGTTGTGACAAATGTACCACTCTAGTGGGGGATGCTGATAATAGAGGAAGCTGAGCCTATGTAGGGGCAGGGGGCATAAAGGAACTCTCTGTATTTCCTGCTTCATTTTACTGTGAACCAACACTGTTCAAAAGGAGTCTATTTTTAAAAAATTAGTGGTAGCCAGGCACAGTGGCTCACACCTGTAAATCCCAGTACTTTGGGGATACAAGGCAGGGAGATGACTTGAGGCCAGGAGTTTGGACAACATGATGAAACCTCATCTCTACAAAAAATTTAAAAATTAGCCAGGCCTGGTGGTGTGTGCCTGTAATCCTGGCTACTCAGTGGGAGGACTGCTTGAGCCTGGGAGGTCAAGGCTGCAGTGAGTCGTGTTCATGTCACTGCACTCCAGCCTGGGTGGCAGAGTGAGACCCTGTCTCAAAAAAAGAAATACAGTAAATTAAAAATTGGGGTAGAAATACGTACCGCGCAGTCATAGTATGGATTATATGGAATAATGCATGTAGAATACCTGGTGCATTGTGGTAGCGAGTAATGGTTCCAGATGCATCACAATGTGGGGACCTGATTTTTCTTTCTTCCCTTTTTGTGGCATTTTTCCATTGGTAAAGAATACATTGCCGGGCGAGGTGGCTTACTCTTGTAATCCCAGCACTTTGGGAGGCTGAGGCAGGCAGATCACCTGAGGTCAAGAGTTTGAGACCAGCCTGACCAACATGGAGAAACCCTGTCTCTATTAAAAATACAAAAATTGACCGGGTGTGGTGGCGCATGCCTATAATCCCAGCTACTCGGCAGGCTGAGGCAGAAGAATCACTTGAACCTGGGAGGCAGAGGTTGCAGCGAGCTGAGATTGCGCCATTGCACTCCAGCCTGGGCAACAAGAGTCAGACTCTGTCTCAAAAAAAAGTTTTTATTCTAAAAATTTAAACAATTTAGAAACTATAAAGCACTTGAAATTCCATCACTCAGAGCAAACATGTAATCTGCCTTCCAGACCTCTCTCTACACAACGTATATATATGTATGTGTAGATTTTATATAATTGAAATCATAAAACACAACCTTTTTCCCTTTTCATACATATGCTGTGGACATATTTTCATACTGACCAATATTGATATGTATTATCTTATGTAATGGTTACATAGTATTCCATTTTTAAATATAATTATAACTAGTCTTTTGTAGATGGATATGGGGGTATTTCTAGCATTTTGTTGCATTAACAACTATGTGATGAACATTTTAGTGACAATACATTTAGATATGAGTAAATACACACTCAGAATAAATTCCTGCAGGGAATTGATGCCACCAGTAAGGTAGTACCTTCTCATTTCCCCACATCCTCTTTAATACTGGAAGTTATTAACTTTGGTTAACAATTTTCTTTTCTAAAACTAGAGGGACATTTTAGAAGTTCAAATGTTGGAGGAGAGGTAAGTAGAAAGGCAGGGAGGAGGGACCTCCCCAGGGAGCTGACAGAGGTTTCTCGGTGAGGTGGGCCAGGGTTGCCCCTCACAGACTCCAAGTACACCTAGCCCCTCCCTGCTGTAACGAGCTGAGCCCTGGGGCTTCCCTTGCTCACAGGGGAGCCGTGGAAGGTCTGAGGATGATCAAGACCTTTTCCTTAGGATTGAGATGTGCCTCCATTTCAATCCTAAGGTCAGTGGACACTGTTGGGATGTTCACAGATGGGCTTTCGAGATGAGGATGTCTGATGCTGTGGCCAAGGGGCCAGACAGGCTTAGACATTTGCAAGGTAAGAAAAAAAGCTGATATTACTGAACTCTGAGTGCGTAGCAAGTGTTGTGTTGTTAATTTCCATAACTTCCTCATTTAATTCAGCAACTGTATCGCTATGATCTCCATTTAACAGATGAGGAAACAGGCCAGTAGCAGTAAGGACACTGGCCTGGGGTGGGATCAGCACTCGCACTCTGGTCCCTCCACTGCAGCAAAAGGCAGAGAACTATTCCTTCCTTTATTCACTCAACCAATTTGTCATAGTCCCTTTCTGAGTGCTTGCTAGTGAATGGGCTTTCCAAACTCGGAGCAGAGCCCAGAGCAAAGGGCTGGGGAAAGGGTCGCATTCAGGAACTGAGCTGAGGAGATCTAGAGTGGGTGATGAGGTTGCAGTGGGAACGACTGTGTCTATTGTATGAGAGCCTGAGGGGATGTCCTAGCTGGGGGGGCTGGCAAGGTAGAGGCTGCAGGGTGAGGGTGCAGGGCACTGCAGGTGGTGGAGCTGCCGTGGGATGATCTGTGCGAGGAGGGTGTTGGAGACCCTCTCTGGGTGGTCTTGGAGCTGCCATAGCTGGTCCAACCCAGAAGCTCCAGTGGGGCAACCCCCAGTGCAAAAATGGGGGATTCTTAAAGGAATCCCTTGAGAAGGGAGTGAAGACAGGCACTATGAAATGGCAACAGTCCCCACTGATTTGTTCAAGAGGATCAGAATACCCTTTGCACCTGCCTTCTTAAAACTTTGGTAAATTATAATTTTCCAATGCATATTATTTTTTTCAGATTTCCCTGTAGTGCCTAAGAACAAAATTATCTTTAAAAGTGATTTGTGTGCTTGTTTCGGAAATAACTATGGGAGTAAGGTTGGTGAGACTTGGGAATCCACATAGCAGAGCAGTAGAAGAAGAGGGTAGGGGATGGATCATTTTTGAAAATTTTTTTTTATTTTTTATTTTGTTGAGATGGAGTGTTGCTTTTTGTTTTTTTGTTTGTTTGTTTGTTTGTTTTTTGCCAATCAGTTTGAGCTTATATGCTTTTCGTTTTTGAGATGGAGTGCAGTGGCACGATCTCAGTTCACTGCAACCTCCGCCTCCCAGGTTCAAGCGATTCTCCTGCCTCAGCCTCCCAAGTAGCTGGGATGACAGGCATGCACCAACACTCCTGGCTAATTTTTGTATTTGTAGTAGAGACGGGGTTTCATCATGTTGGTCAGGCTGGTCTCAAACTCCTGACCTTGTGATCTGCCCACTTCAGTATCCCAAAGTGCTAGGATTACAGGTGTGAGCCACTGGGCTGGGGTCATTAACTCTTAACTGGAAGCCTCCACCTTCCAGGGCGTCTATGTAGTTCTTGACATCAAGATCCCATTTGATCTTCATGGCAGCCCTGGGAACTGGCTATTACGATTCCTATTTTACAGTAGAGAAAATTGAATTTACCCAGGGTCACAGAACTAACTGAGCAGGGCCTGGAGGCCACAGCTTCTTCAAAGTCCATTCTCTTTCCACGACATCATAGCACAGGCCAGGCTGCTGGTCCTCAGGGGGAGTGGGGAAGCAGGTGGGAAGGTTTACTATGAGACTGGCTTTCTTCAAAAAGGCCTAGGGGTGTTCAGAGAATGGGCATAGGTTCCTGGATTCTGAAGCTGTCCTGCTTCCCCTCAGGCATCAGAAGTTGCTTTGTCTGTGCAGAGTGAGAAGCTGCTCTTCACTGACCTGGGACTGACCACTGGAGAGGCTGGTAGCTCTGCTGTCATCTGGGCTCAGTAGCCTCAGCGCCTGCCCTGCCCTCACCCCCACCTTGCCTGGGCTGGAGGAGGGGGAGAGTTAAGTGGAGGGGTCTATGTTGTCTCTCTATCTTGCATGCAACTCTAGGGTGAAGGGGCCTTAAGGGTTTCTTATCAACAGAATAAGTTCTTATCAACATACCCGTTTTCTGGTTCAGAAAACAGCCACTCGGGCCATGCAACCACATGGCAGAGGACGCATGTGTGTGCCTGTGTGTGTGTGTGCGCGCGCATTTGGCCACTGGGGTGGGGCAAAAACTAACATTGGCAGCCCTGGGGATTAAGGGGAGGTTTGCAGCTTCTGAAGTTTGGAGAAACAGTCTCCCTAGCTGTGGAACTCTTATGTACTTCCACCTGCTGGCTTTAACTCTTCAGGGCTAAAGTGAAAGCAGTCACGCCATCTCCAAGCACAGGCCACCCTGGCCTCTGGGCCATGTTTGAGGCGGTGACCTTGGCAGTAACCTACAGGGACTGTGAAGGCCAGGAGCAGGTCCGGTAGAGGTAGGCAGACGGTCTTGGCCTCATTTTATCACTCTCTAGCCTCCCTGTCCTGTCCTGACAGCCCACTGTGATCTCTGGAGGAGGTTTCCACTAGAAACCGCCATCTGTTTGGGCCTAAGGGCTCTGTGTTCCTAATATGGCCCAGGGTCTGTGTTGTGGATCGAACTGGGCTTTCCCCAAAAATGATACACTTAAGTCCTGAAGCCCAGGCTGGGCACAGCGAATCATGCCTGTAATCTTTGGGAAGCTGAAGTGGGAGGATCACTTGGAACCGTGAGTTTGAGACCTGCCTGGGCAACATAGAGAGACCCTGTTTCAACAACAACAACAAAAATCAACTGGGCATGGTGACATGCACCTGTAGTCCTAGCTACTCAGGATACTGAGGTGGGAGGATCACTTGAGCCTAGGAATTTGAGGTTACAGTGAGCTATGGTCACACCACTGTACTCCAACCTGGGCGAGAGAGGGAGATTCTGTCTCAAAAAAGAAAAAAAAGTTCTAACCCCCTGTAGCTCAGAATGCAACTTTATTCAGAAATACGGTAGCTGCAGGTATTGGTAAGATGAGGTCACACTGGAGTAGGGTAATGACTGGTATTCTTTTTTTTTTTTTTTTGAGACGGAGTTTCGCTCTTGTTACCAAGGCTGGAATGCAATGGCGCGATCTCGGCTCACTGCAACCTCTGCCTCCTGGGTTCAGGCAATTCTCCTGCCTCAGCCTCCCGAGTAGCTGGGATAACAGGTACGCGCCACCATGCCCAGCTAATTTTTTGTATTTTTAGTAGAGATGGGGTTTCACCATGTTGACCAGGATGGTCTCGATCTCTTGACCTCGTGATCCGCCCGTCTCGGCCTCCCAAAGTGCTGGGATTACAGGTGTGAGCCACCGCGCCTGGCATGACTGGTATTCTTATAAGAAGACAGGCTGGGTGCGGTGGCTCGTGCCTGTAATCCCAGCACTTTGGAAGGTTGAGGCAGGGGGATCACCTGAGATCAGGAGTTCGAGACCAGCCTGACCAACATGGAGAAACTCTGTCTCTACTAAAAATACAAATTATCCACACGTGGTGATGCGTGCCTGTAATCCCAGCTACTCACGAGGCTGAGGCAGGAGAACCACTTGAACCCAGGTTCAGAGGTTGCAGTGAGCTGAGAAAACGCCGTTGCACTCCAGCTTAGGCAACAAGAGTGAAACTCCATCTCAAAAAAAAAAAAAAAAAAAAAGACAGAAGCACAGGGAGAACGCCACATGGCGATGGACGAAGAGGCTGAAGTCACAAGGAATGCCAGCAGATCATCAGAAGCTCGAAAGAGGCAACGCAGGACTCTCCATATTTCAGACCAGGCCTGGCCCCACCAACACTTCATTTGGGTGTAGTCTCCAGAACTGCAAGACAGTCATTTTCTGCCTAAGTCACTTGGTTCATTCATGGTACTTGGTTATAGTGGTCCTGGGCGCTGAGGTCCTGGGCCTTCGTTCCTGGCTCCTGGTTGTGGCTCCCTCCTGGGGAGAGGGGCGCCTATTGTGGTTGGTCTCCTTCATTTCTCTTCATAGTTGTTCCCTTTATGTATTTCCATAGGCCCCTCTTCCAAAACCTGGAAGCACATGTACTTGCCTCAAAGCATCCCCTAGGAATAGGGATAGGGGCTGTCGTTGGAAGGAAAGGCTAGAAAGAGGAAAGGATCATTTGATTTTACAGATGGCAATGTCAATACCAAGAAATACCTGTTCTCCCGGAGAAACTACAGCTAGAACCTACAAATGTTGCTCCCTAATCTGCTGCTCCCTCTTGTTGGAGAGATCCTTGTTCTAACTCTTCAGTGATGACAGAGTCCCCTGACTCCTCTTGGCCCCTGTGATAAGGTCATAGAGGTTACCTGGAGTCTGATCTCCTACAGAAGCTCCCCAGAGATGCCTGCACCCTGAAGCCCTCCCTGCCTGCTCTGGCTGGCAACTATCTCTAGTTGAGCAAGCTCCCAAGGTCTGCGCAGCAGCCAAGCCCCTGCTTTGGGCTGTCTCCATTGTTCATCTTTTCCCATTTTGGTCCTATCTGCACAGCGAGCCTGGGTTGCCCAGGGGTTTTGTCTTATTCATCTTCACCCTCAGGCTAGTACAGAGCATGAGGAAATCCCCATGCTCCAGACATTGATGCTGCTGCCAGACATGATGGCACTAGCTGTCTAGGAAGGGCTGAACCCTTCCTTCCTGGGAGCCACCCGCCACCCAGGGTTTCCCTTTTCCCTCCCTCCTTCCTCATCCAAACTGAGCACCGTGGCAGGATGCCGTGGCTCACACCTGTAATCCCAGCATTTGGGGAGGCTGAGGTGGGCACATCGCTTGAGCCCAGGAGTTCAAGACCAGCCTGGGCAAAATGGCGAAACCCTGTCTCTATTAAAAATACAAAAATTAGCCAGGTGTGGTGCCGAGTGCCTGTAGTTCCAGCTACTCAGAAGACTGAGGTGAGAGGGTTGCTTGAGCCCAGGAGGTGGAGGTTGCAGTGAGCCATGATAGAGCCACTGCACTCCAGCCTGGGCGGCAGAGTGAAACCCTGTCTCAGAAAGAAAAGACAAAACATAAATTGAGCACAAGCTGAAGGCTGCAGAGGACAGTGGAATATCAAGGGCAGGGTTGGTTTGGTTTGGCAGCGGCTGGTGATGAGCTGCCTTAAGAGAACTGTGGTCTGTGGAGGATTAACCACTGGGTTCTAGTGGAATGTGGCCCTGTCTTTGGAACTCATGGGTCTCCCAGTCCCTGAACACATCAGGCCTGCACGCGGTTGCTTCTGGGTTTGAAGAAAGGCATGGGGGCTCTGACTTCATCTCTGCTGGCCTAAAAGCCCTGGGCTTGGCATTTCCAGGACCAGGAAGTATGAAAATGTGCTCCAGAGGTTTTGCTGCAGCCTGTGATTACATGGTCCCATGGAACAAAGTCTTTAGTGCTCAAACATGCTTCTTATAAAATCCCAGAACACTTCTCAGAGGCTTCTGCTCCTTAGCATTGCCCGGCTCAGCATCAGACCTGTAAAAAGATCTTTCTGAGGTTTTGGTGCTATTTTCAGGGTGTGTGTGTGTGAGAGAGAGAGAGATGGAAATTGAGAGATTCCGATGCATAGAGGGACATAGGCTGCCTGTGCCAATAGGACAAGGAGCTGAAAGGAGCAGAGAGAACTTCCTCCTCTCCCTGGTGCCTTCCCATTTCTGAGTTATGGCATCTCTCATCACCGTGGGGTTGGGTGAGCTTTCAATCTTCCTCCTCTTCCTTGTTCCCACTTCTTGGCATCCCCAGAGCATTCTTCATCACTCAGAGCTCTACCAGAGCCACAGAGGTGTATCCCAGGGCCAGCACCGGGAACAATGCTTCCCATTGTGGGCTCTGGCCTCAGTGCTCCCTTATCAAAGCCCTGGTGTTTCTGGGCACTGCGGGCAGACGTTTGGCCTGCACTTCCCTTTGTACCCTTCACGTTATTAAAGGGGAGGCTGTTCTGTGCTGAGCAAGAGGTCTCCCACGGAGGGCCCAGAAATGCACGTGGGTACCTGCAGGTAGATGGGTGCACGCCCCGGGGAATTGACTGCATTCATTCTGTCTCGAGGATAAGACAAGCGTGGGATCTGAAGGAGAGGATATCAGTGGGCCTTGCTTTTGAGCACAAGGGAGACGAGTAGTGGAGCTTCCAGACACTGTTGCAGAAAGGTGGTCCAGGCCACGGGTAAGAAGGTTCTGGGGTCTCTGCCTGTCCCCACATTTGTCAGGGTGCTCCACTGCAGACATTAGTGGCAAAACCTGTGCAAGGAACATAGCCCAGGTGCTTATGTTTGGGGGATTGAGGGAAGGGGCAGCTGGGGAGGGGGGTGTCGTTCCAAAGCTCCCCAAAAGCAGGGGGAAAAAGGGCCACCACCCCTCCCCCAAGACGGAGTGTGCTGGTGGCTTTTAAAAATAGACACCAAAGGTACTGAATTTTTGGAGCTTGTTAGAAGGAAGGAAAAGCATTTGGGGGTACCTGAGCCCCTATCAACCAAAAGTGGTCCCCTAATCCCCGGGTATGCAATGAAGTCCAGGCTGTTATGTCCCCTTCCACAAAAGCCCACCCACCCCAGCCCATCCTCATGACATGCCTTCACAATCAGGAAGGAAAATTCATGATGGTCCAGCACCTGGAAGGCTGGGCCTTCTGGTTAAGCTGAGGCATCTCCGGGACAAGTCACCCGGCTGACCGGGCAGCTACCTGTGGGGACCAGACCTCAGACCCAAGCATTTTACCTGCAGATGGACTTGTGTTACTTTCTTCTGCTGCCACCTCTTCTTCACTACCCCCCACCCTTGCTCCCCTTCCCTCCCCTCTCCTCGCTGAGTCTCCATGTCTCCTGCCCCCTTTGACTCCAGCTCCTTTCTGCCAGGAGGCTCCAGAGAGAGCCCTTGAGAAAGCTGGAAAGTAGTAGCAGTCTTGGTGCTGCCACTGATGAGCTGTGTGTCACTGGGCACCTCACATTTTCTCTCTGGCCTCAGTTTCCCCATCTTTAAGGTAGTCCCCAAGGCTCTTTTCAACTCTGGTCACTAAGCCTCTGCCTCCATGGGAGTGAACAGTGTCGATGGAATGTGCTTCCTCGCTGAATCCCCTGATCTGGGATGTGGTCTGCGGGCTGTTTCAGCGGGGTTCACAGCAGCAGCCCCACTTTCTAGCCGGGCCAGGTCAGAGAGGGGTAAGAGCCCTTCCTGCTGATGACAATGCCTTTGTCTCTGGAAGCACTTAATTCTTCAAGATGTGTCCTCCTTTATCACCAGAAGCAGGCAGGGCAGCTATTTATTACCCATACAGGCTGAATATCCTTTATCTGAAATGCTTGAGACCAGAAGTGCTTCCAATTTTGGGCTTTTCTCCGATTTGGGAATATGTATGATACCAGTTGAGTGTCCCAAATTTGAAAATCAAAAATCCTAAATGCTCCAGTGAGCACTTCCTCAGAATGTCATGTTGGTGCTCAAAGAGTTTCAGATCTGGGAGCATCTGGGAGATCTGATGTTCAGCGTGGGGATGCGCAACCTGTATTTTATAGATTAGCAATACAAGGCCCAGAAAAGTCAAGTCCTTTCCCAGGGATTCATGACCCCCGATGATTAATGTGAAGTGGGAGAAAGAGCCCCAGTCCGGGAGCCAGAATATCTGACCTCAGGAAAGTCACTAAGTCTTTAGGCCCCAATTTTCTGTCTGTAAATGGAAATAATAATGATCACAGAGTCACACAAAGCAATGTGGGCAAAGGCAGTTTGCAAACATGTGAAGCACTGAACTTGGATCATTCCTGGAGGCTCCGAGGGCAGGGCGGCATTCTCACGCTGTCTCCTGCCCCTCCACTTCTCTCCTGCGCTGCTCTTCCCATCGGGAACAAATGCAATCTCCCGGGCTGTTTTTCTGGGTGAAAGTGGGGAGGAGTCCTGCCTGTCCCCTAATGTCCCTTTGGTGTTTTCCCTCCAGACTGTAAATTCACCTGTCACCCAGAGTGCCGCAGCCTGATCCAGCTGGACTGCAGTCAGCAGGAGGGCTCATTCCGGGACAGATCCTCTCCAGAAAGCACCCTCACCCTGACCTTCAGCCAGGTAGGTGGCAAAGCTCAGGGACCACGATGGAAACAGCCTCTGCAGGTGCCCCGGGCTCCACTTTCTCTCCCAGGAGCTCTGGTGAGCAGGAGGTGGCATGAGGCCTCAGATTCCACGTGCACTGGTTGGAGTTTGCAGATACCCTTTTCCAAGGGGACTAGGGGCAGTGGCACAGGGAACTCTGAAGATGCTCAGAAGTCCCCTGTAGTTCTCCCTAAGTACAGAGCCTATTGTGGCTTAGGGCTCTGAGCCAGAGATGTGGGTATGGGTACGAAGTGGGGTGGCTTCCAGAGAAGCCTTCTGACGGTCCCTAAAGGCCTCATAGCCATGGGACAGTGGAGATGCTGGGGCTGAGCTACATCACTAGCACATTGTCCCACCAGGCCAGTCCAACCTTCAGAGGGACTGAGCAAATGTTCCCTCCCTGTGTTAAAGAACCAGAAAATTGGTGTCGAAAGCAACTTTTGGTTCTGGGTATTGTAAAGACCCTTGAACTGCCATGTATCTGAACTTTGATTTCTAGGATCTAGAATGGGGACAGAGGAGTGTGTTTATTGCTTCTTGCATTGAACAGGTATTTATTGAGTGTGTACTGTGTACCAAGCATGAGTGAGAGTTGGGGTAATAAATGATACATCACAGTCCTTGTCCTCGGATAGCTTATATTCTGGCAAGGGAGGCAGAATGCCTACTAATACCATATATTGTGATGCATGTTGCAATATAAGTATGAACCGAGTGTTTGGATATATACTACAATTGTTTCTGCTGGGAGAAATCAGGGACGGCTTCCCAGAGGAGGTGATGTTTGATCTAAGCCTTACTGTGTGAGTTGAAGGTTGCTGGTGAGGGAAGTAAGAAGTTTCCTAGAATATCATCCTTTAACTCATTTAACAAATAAGTTTTGCGTGTTCACCATGTACCAGGGCCCAGGAAGGCTGAGGGCTAATGATGAAAAGACCGGACATGGCTTCTGTGCATCCAGTGCTCACAGTCGGGTAGGGGAGTGACACTTTAAGCGGATATATCCTGTGTATCTGATGGAAAATCTCAGGATGCTCTGAGAAACTGTACCGGGGGCCCAGGTGCTGGATGGGGACTCACGAGCAGCCCCAGGTCTCCAGAGTAGCCTTCATGTGATTTTTCTGGAACACAATCAACAGTGTTCAAACGCCTGATTCACCACGGGTGTTACCAGCCTCCCAGCTGTTCCCCATGCCTTTCTCTCTCCCTGGAAAAGGAATTATTAGAAAGCAAGAAGGACATATGTTTTTATAAGGGTGTACTGTATTGGTTCCCAAATGTATATTTTAAAATTCTGTACATCCTTTACCAACATTGGAACCGTAACTATTTCTGGTGGAGCCTGAATGTAACCAGGCCACGTGGAAGGGCCTTGCCCTTAGCAGGAACCTGTCCATCTAGGGTTGGGGACAGGGAAAGGAGGGGAGGCACATCTGGTCCCTAAAAGCACTGGCAGGTGATGCAGATGTGACCTGAAAGTTTTCCTCAGAAGATGAGGGAGGAGGTTAGTTACACAGCACGGCAACATTGCCTAAAAATCTTATTGAAACAGCCTTTTCTGGTTCCAATTTGCTTTTCTCTCTGGGAGCTCCCAAGTGTCTCCTTCCTGCTCTCAGCCCTGCCCCTGCCCCGCCCTGGAGCCCGGCTGCCCCCACTACTTCCTGGGTCTCCTTGTTGAGTCTCTTTCTATTCCTTCCTGTAGAGCAGCAGATCTCAAAAGGAGGCTATTTTACTAGCCCCCCCCAGATGTTTGTCTGGAGACAATTTTGGTTGTCACAACTTAGGGGATGCTGCCGACTTCTAGAAAGGACAAGGATGCTGCTAGCTGGCCCGTATTGCATAGAAGAGCCCCCACAACAAAGAATTATCTGGCCTCCAATGCCAATTGGGCCACGACTAAGAAACTCCGCCCTGGAGCGGGTTAGCCAGCTCCCGAGTGTGGCAGGCAAAAGGCCGGGGAAGGCCTGGAGTTGGCTGGACTCATTGTCTCCTCTTCCAAAAATCTGCAGTGAAGAGGTGCTTTTAAGTCTGAGTTTTTAGAAACAGAATGATCCCCTTCCTGCTGCTGGAGAGAGGAGTCAACCTTGGAACCCTCTGGCAAGTGAAATCAGGGCTTGTCTAGAGCAGAAACACCACTGAAATATTGCAGAGGAAGGAGCCAGTAACCCCGCGTGGGAGCTGAACGGCCCCCAGTCGGCAAACAGCCTGGTGTGGGGTTTGCTCCTGGGCCGGCCGGATCAGGCTGCTGCTGTGTTTGCCTTGGACAGGCCTGACAGCGTGCTTCAAGAGGACTGGGGCAGGACCCAGCCTTCTATCAACAAAACCTGGGCCCCGCTCCAGGCCCACTCGCCTCTTCTAAAAAGCCTGTTTGTGCTTGTTTCCGCCTTGGCTTGATTTTCTGTTGAATCTCAAGATGGAGCTTTCACCTTGACGTCATCACCTGGGCCGACCTAACATCATGTGCCAGTGCTGTTTTCTTGGGGGATTTAAGGGAGCAGGGGCTCACATCTGCACTTAGCTAGTTCCAGGTATATATGGCTTAGGGGGTCTCATCTTGGTGGCATTTCTCCTCTCTGATTTTTTTTTTCCCTGATTTTTTACTGTATTGCCCAGGCTGGAGTGCAGTGGCACTATCCCAGCTCACTGCAACCTCCACCACCTGGGTTCAAGCAATTCTGCCTCATCCAGCCCTTCTGAGTAGCTGGGATTACAAGGGTGCTTCATCCACCATGCCTGGCGAATTTTTGTATTTTCAGTAGAGACAGGGTTTTACCATGTTGGCCAGGCTGGTCTCAAAATCCGGACCTCAAATAATCCACCCTCCTTGGCCTCCCAAAGTACTGGGATTACAGGTGTGAGCCACCATTCCCAGCCCTCTCTGCTCTTTAAGGAAAAAAAAAGATCATTGATTTTCCTCCATCCAGACAGAACCATTCTTTATTAACATTTTTACATGTTCTTCCTGAATATTCATACATTTTTCAAAAAATGGTTGAGATCATCCTATAGATAAGTATTTGGCCTCAACATTTTAAAAGCAACAACCCCAAGGTTCTAACTGTCTTGTCTCTGCCATGCCAGAGGGAGGCAGCTGGGAAGGAAAGCGGGGCAGGTGTGGAAGGGGGCAGGGATGAACTCAGAATCCCCAGTGGCAAACTCACAAGGCCATCGGAAACAGGCATCAGAAACTGAGGAAGGCTGCTGGAAGCTGCCTGTTCTCTCGTCAACCACAGAACCAGTGGTTTCGGAGTCTCTCTTTAAAGATCTCTGAGGTCTCTGATGTCTGACTTTTCATTGAACACCCATGTGTGACCAAGCAAATCTCCTTCAAGTCTACCCTAGACACCTTTTCCAGTTTAAGCCTCATTTGCGAGGGAACATGATTGTTATTGGCTAAAGACCACACTCAGTTACCCCAACAGCTGCAGTTCTTTTACTTAGGATTACACCCCAAAGAATTTGTACTTCTGCTGGTCTTAGAGGTACTCCTCTCATGTCACTACCCGTGGAATGAAAAAAGCCCTCAGTGGCTCCTGGTGCTCTCACGATGAAGTGAGACTTTTGATGGCTTGGTTCAGTCCCTTTGCTGCCTGTGGAGAAGGTGGACCCTAGAGAAGTCTTTGTCCTTGCCCTCCGCTGTGGATTTTCATTATCACCCACTGGAGCCCAGGGCAGTCCTGGCAGCTCTGTCCCTCTGGCCTTGGGTGCCACATTTCTTGGATGGAATGCACAGACCACAAGAGAGAAACATAAGCACTCCTGCTCCCACTCCATCCCTTGCAGTGAGTTCTGAGATCTTACGCCGGCAGGCCCAGAGTCCTTCCCCTTCCTCCTGACCCTCCAGAGTCCCTCATACGGTTTGGATGTGTGTCCCCTCCAAATCTCATGTTGAAATGTTGCCTCCAGGGTTAGAGGTGGGACTTGTGGGAAGTGTTTGGGTCATGGGGGTGGATCCCTCATGAATGGCTTGGTGCTGTCCTTGCAATCATGAATGAGCTCTCGCTCTGTTAGTTCACACAAGAGCTGGTTGCTTAAGACGACCCTAGTATCTCTCTCTTGCTCCCGACTCTTGCTCCCTCTCTCAAATGTGACACACCTGCTCCCCCTTCCCCTTCTACCATGAGTAAAAGCTTCTTGAGGCCTCCCCAGAAGCCAAGCAGATGCTGGTGCAATGCTTGTACAGCATGAAGAACCCCTAGCTAAATAAACCTTCTTTCTTTATAAATTATCCAGCCTCGGGTATTCCTATATAACAACACAACATGGACTAAGGCAGTCCTGGGCAGCAACCTCAGAAACCAGGCTCCCAGGCCCTCAGCCCCAAAGGCCAGCCCCTCCTACGGCTGTTCCCAGACCGCACTCAGGCACTTTTCACACTCAGAACTCTGGCTACTATTCCACCTGTCTACTATTTACTTAACATTTCTCTTCAAATAGACCTATTTTATTAAATTTAAATAAACTTATGTTAAAGAAAAATTTAAAATATCCTTGAATCACTGTTATGATGTACTTAGGAATTTTTTCTCTGGACTTATTAAATGAATACTTATAATTTCTTTTAATATGTGTCCAAGGGCTCCTCAGATTGACTCCACAAATACTTATGAAGCCAGTCACAGTGGTTCAAACCTTTTATGCCAGCCCTTTGTGAGGCCAGGGCAGGAGGATTGCTTGAGCCCAGGAGTTTGAGACCAGCCTGAGCAACATAACAAGGCCTTGTCTCTACTAAAAATTAAAAACATTGGCCAGATGTGGCAGTGTGCACCTGTAGTGTCAGCTACTTGGGAGACTGAGGTGGGAGGACAGCTTGAACCAAGGAGAAGGAGGCTGCAGTGAGCTATGATCACGTCACCGTACTCCAGTCTGGGTGGCAGAGTGAGACCTTGTCTAAACAAAAACTCCAGACACCATTCTAAAGTCCTTTCAGGTGTCATTTGTGGGAAATGCTGCCCTATAGAGGCCACTCTCTTTGGCCATCTGATGCCTGGACTGCCAGGACACTGGGTCCAAGGGGTGTCTAAGGGGCAGTGTGAGCAGTGGAGAGAACTCCTGGGATGCTGAGAAGGAACTGCCAGCTGTTCTTACGAATACCAAGGTGCCCTTTCAGAGGAGACATGGATCTGTATGTACTGATACAGAATTGTGCAGAGGGAAAGCAGGTCCCTGGCCAGGTGCAGTGGCTCACACTGGTAATCTCAGCACTTTGGGAGGCTAAGGCAGGCAGGTCACCTGAGGTTGGGAGTTCGAGACCAACCTGGCCAGCATGGTGAAACTCCATATCTACTAAAAAAAATACAAAAATTAGCTAGGCGTGGTGCTACACGCCTGTAACCCCAGCCACTTGGGAAGCTGAGGCAGGAGAATTGCTTGAACCCAGGAAGCGGAAGTTGCAGTGAGCATAGATTGCACCATTGTACTCCAGCCTGGGCAACAGAGGGAGACTCTATATCGAAAAAAAAAAGAAAGAAAGAAGAAAGAAAGGAAGAAAGAAAGAAAGAAAAGAAAGGAAGGAAGGAAGGAAGGCAGGCAAGCAAGCAGGTCCCTCCATAGTACATATAGGACAAGGCCATTTGTATTTTGCATGTATATATACATATATACGTGTGTGTGTGTGTGTGTGTGTGTGTGTGTGTGTGTGTGTGTAAATGCAGAATGAGGGCCTGGCAGTGCTCAGCTAACTACTGAAAGAGATTTCACCCTGGGAGGATGTTGAAAGTGGTAGAGTGAGACTCTTACCTTTTGCCTCAACCTCCCAAGTAGCTGGTACTACAGGTGTGAGCCACCATGCCTGGATAATTTTTTAATTTTGTTTAGAGATGGGATCTTGCTCTGTTGTTTCCATGTTGTTTGAATGCCAAATGCTTTTCATGTGTTCCTAGTGTCATATTTTCAAAAGTCAGTAGCTGTTTTCTTAAAACACAGACCTTGGCCTGGGTAATGAAGAGCTAGGTTCTAATCCACATTGTGTAGAGGAAATACTTGATAGATGAGACAGGACAAGGCTGTTAGTTTCTCTGAGCCTCAGGTGTCTCCTCTGAGAAATGGGACCCTGTGAGGTTCCGGTGAGAAGAAGTCTGTGAGAGTGTGAGTGGTCAGAAGCAGTATTCTAGGTTACAGTCCTGGGCCATCTCTGGTACCTCTAAGGGGCTTACTGGATTCTTAAGCTTTGTAACTCCTGTGATGAAAACCCTCAGTGGCCTCCCATTGCCTTCAGAATGAGTCTAAATCTAGATTAGTACATACAACCATTATGGTCTGGCTCTGTGAACTCTCCAAAACACCAGAAAGTGGGGTTCCTGTCCTGGACACAAAACCATGACTCTCTGACTTTGTGGTTTGGGTGGACATTTTTTGCTATAAGGCTTATGATTATCATTGAGGCCCCAAGTCACTCTTCCACCCTGTGGATGACGCCCTGTCCCCACTCACCAAAGGGACAGATGGCTTCCAGGGCTCCAGGATAGATCGGCCTGGGCAGCCAGCATTTCGGCCCTGGAGGTCCCTGCTGCCTTTCTGCCTACACCCGCAACCCCAAGCACCCACAAATACCCACCTGGCCACCGTCAAGCCTTAGCAGGGCCCCTGCTGCAATCATTCTTCAGCCCCTGCAGCAGAGTGGTGACTCAGCTGGCTTGGAGTTCTGTGTTTCCTGGCTCCCAGCCTCCTGCACACATGCCACTGTCCATTAACCCGGTCCCTGCCTTTCCAGACCCTTGAGAAAAGGAAGCTCCTGTGGCCAGTCCTCCCTTGTCCCTCAGCCCAACAGCCACGTGTTGAACCCAGGATGACCACATGGGGGAGCTGGAGAGCAAGAAGACATATGCCTAAAAGGGCAGGAGCTGGGTGTGGGGGAATGAGTCCTTGCCTGAGGCCCTGGGCTCCCTAACATGCGTGATAGACCTACCTGCACAGCTCTCAGGAGGTGCAGGGTCTTGGGTCTCTTCTGAAAGCTTCAACACATGTTAATTGAACTGTGACTGGTAACAACAGCAGCTGACATTTGTTGAGGTATACCTCCAACTATAATTGTGGATTTGCCTATTTCTCTTTATGGTTAATATGCCTGTGTTTTGAAGCTCCATTATTAGGTACATAAACTTTTTGTATCTTTTTTTTTTTTTATTTAACAGGCAGGGTCTCACTCTTTCACCCAGGCTGGAGTATAGTGGTGCTCATTGTAACCTTGAACTCCTGGGTTCAAATGATCCTCTAGCCTCGGCCTCCCAAGTAGTTGGTACTACAGGTGTGTGCCACCATGCCTGGATAATTTTTGAATTTTTTGTAGAGATGGGATCTTTCTCTGTTGCCCAGGCTGATCTTGAACCCCTGGCCTCAAGCGATCCTCCCACCTTGGCCTCCCAAAGTGCTGGAATGACAGGCATGAGCCACCACATATGGCTACTTTTAGGGTTATTATGTCTTCTTAGTTAATTGACCTGTTTATCATTATGAAATGACTTTCTTCATCCCTGTTAACATTCTTTACTATGAAACCTACTTTGTCTGATATTAACATAGTTACTGCAGCTTTCTTTTAATTACTGTTAGCATGGTATTCCCTAATCCACCCTTTCATTTTTAGGCTGCGTGTGTCTTCATGTTTAAAGAACATTTCTTATAGGCAGCAGATAGTTGGACCTTGTTTTTCTTTAACCAACCTCCTCATCGTTACCCTTTGAGTATTTAGATCATTTGCATTTAGTGTGATTATTGATATAGCTAGATTTTAAGTCTATCTTCTTACTACATTTTTTCCTTTCTTTCTTTTCATTTTATTGAGACAGGATCTCATTCAGCCGCCCAGGTTGGAGTGCAGTGACACAGTCATGGCTCACTGCAGCCTCAACTTCCCAGGGTCAGGAGATCCTCCACCTCAGCATCCTGAGGAACTGGGACTACACATTCACCATCATGCTTGGATAACTTTTTTGTATTTTTTGTAAAGATGGGGTTTTGCCAGGTTGCCCAGGCTGGTCTCAAGTGATCCTCCTGCCTCAGCCTCCCAAAGTGCTGGGATTATGGGCATGAGCTACCAAACCCAGACGGCTATTTGTTTTCTATGAGTATTCTATCTGTTCTTGGTTCCCTTTTTCTTTTATTTCTTGACTTCTTTTGGATTAGTTGAATAACTTTATGATTGTATTTTATCCCATTTGTTGCCTACAAGCTTTAACCCTTCATTTTGTGATTTTAGTGGTTGTCTTAGCGTTTACAATATGTAAATGCCCCTTAATTTATGGGAGTACACCCACTAAACCCCTGAAAGTTGAAAATATGTTAAGTCGAAAATGCATTTAATACACCTCGCCTACCAAACATGATGGCTTACTCTAGCCTATCTTAAATGTGCTCAGAACTTCCATTTGCCTACAATTGGGCAAAATCATCTAACACAAAACCTATTTTATTACAAAGTATAGGAAATCTCGTAATTTATTGGATGCTGAACTAAATTATGGTTTCCATCAAATGTTTATCTCTCTAGCACCATCTTACAGTTGAAAAATCATAAGTTGTAAGGAGGTAAGCATCTGTACATCTTTAGCTTATCACAGTCTACCTGTCAAGTGATGTTATACCTCTTCATGTATAGTATAAAAACCTGGCCAGGCACAGTGGCTCACACTTGTAATCCTAGCACTTTGGGAGGCTAAGGTAGGAGGATCACTTGAGCCCAGAAGTTCGAGACTAGCCTGGAGAACACAGTAAGACCCTCTCTCTATTTTATATAAAAAATAATTAGAAAAAAGAAAAACCTCATAATAGTATCCTTGCATTTCTCCTCTATGGACCTTTCTTGTCTTGTATTTTATTTTTATATATACACTACAAGTCAGGGGTCCCAGCCCCCAGGGCCACACACATGGCCTTTTAGGAACCATGTTGGACAGCAGGAGGTGAGCAGCTGGAGAGCAAGCCAAGTTTGTCTGTATTTCCAGCCACCCCCCATGGCTCGAATTACCGCCTGAGCTCTGCCTCCCGTCAGATCAATGGTAGCATTAGATTCTCAGAGGAGCCTGAATCCTATTGTGAACTGCGCATGCGAGGGATCTAGGTTGCGAGCTCCTTATGAGAATCTAATGTCTGATGATCTGTCACTCAAATGGTATAGTATCTCTTGACAGGTAGACTGTGATGAACTGAAGATGTACAGATGATTCCCTCCTTACGATGGCGCTGCTTACGATTTTTCAACTGTAAGATGGTGCTAGAGAGATATACAGTTGATAGAAACCAAAATTTAGTTCAGCCTCCAACAAATTACATAAGATATTCAACACTTTGTAATTAAATAGGTTTTGTGTTAGATGATTTTTGCCCAGTTACAGGCAAATGTAAGTGTTCTGAGCACATTTAAGACAGGCTAGAGTAAGCCATCATGTTTGGTAGGTGAGGTGTATTAAATGCATTTTTGACTTAATATATTTTCACCTTTCAGTGGCATGTCACATGGTGAGAGAGGGAGCCAGAGAGAGAAGAGGAGGTGCCAAGCTCCTTTGAACAAGCAGCTCTCACATGAAGGAACAATGCAAGATTCCCTCATTACCATGGGGAAGGCACCAAGACATTCATAATGGATCTGACCCCTTGACTTAGACACCTCCCACCAGGCCCCACCTCTAACATTTCAGCACCAGGCCCCACCTCTAACATTTCATTGGAGGGGACAGATATCCAAACATATCACACTGGTTTTGAACAATTGATTACAACTTGCCTTTTGTAGTTTTCTTTATGTTTCTTGTACTGGGTGTTCATTGAGTTTGTTGGATCTGTGGATTTATAGTTTTCATCAAAATTGGAAACATCGGGAATATTATTTTTTTTCAAATATTTGTATCGTCCCCCACTCTGAGGACACCACTTACATGTATATTAGACTGCTTGAATTTGTTCCACAGCGTACTTCTCTGTTCATTTAAAAAATTCTCTTGTCTTTCTGTGCTTCATTTTGTTGTTTTGTTTTGAGACAGAGTCACACTCTGTCACCCAGGCTGGAGTGCAATGGCACAGTCCCGGCTCACTGCAAACTCTGTCTCCTGGGATCAAGCAGTTCTCCTGCATCGGCCTCCCAAGTAGCTGGGGTTACCACTAAAATAACAAAATGAAGGGTTAAAGCTTGTAGGCAACAAATGGGATAAAATGCAGTCATAAAGTTATTCAATTAATACAAAAGAAGTCAAGAAATAAAAGAAAAAGGGAACCAAGAACACATAGAATATGCATAGAAAACAAATAGCAGGCTGGGTTTGGTAGCTCATGCCCATAATCCAGCACTTTGGGAGGCTGAGGCAGGAGGATTGCTTGAGCCAGCCACCAGGCCCAGCTAATTTTTGTATTTTCAGTAGAGACAGGGTTTCACTATGTTGGCCAGGCTGGTGGCGAACTCCTGACCTCAGGTGATCCACCCACCTCGGCCTCTCAAAGTGCTGGGATTACAGGTGTGAGCCACCACACCTGGCCTGTGCTCCATTTTGGATCATTGCTATTGCTGTGTTTTCAAGTTCACGATCTTTTCTTCTGCAAAGTCTAATCTGCCATTAATCTCCATCTAGTATATTATCCATCAAAGGCATTACAAATTTCATCTCTAGTGGTTTGATGTGGTTATTTTTTATATTTTCCATGTCTCTACTTAACTTTTTGAATAAATAGCATATACGTATAGCTGTTAGTGTCTTTTTTTTTTTTTTTTTTTTTTTGAGATGGAGTTTCACTGTTGTTACCCAGACTGGAGTACAATGGCGCGATCTCGGCTCACCGCAACCTCTGCCTCCTGGGTTCAAGCAATTCTCCTGCCTCAGCCTCCCAAGTAGCTGGGACTACAGGCACGCACCACCATGCCCAGCTAATTTTTGTATTTTTAGTAGAGACGGGGTTTCACCTTGTTGACCAGGATGGTCTTGATCTCTTAACCTCGTGATCCATCCACCCACCTTGGCCTCCCAAAGTGCTGGTAGTGTCTTTGCCCAGTGCTAATATCTGTGTCAGCTGTGATCAGTAGTAGAGACAGGGTCTCTTGCTAAGTTGCCCAGGCTGGTCTCGAACTCCTGGCCTCAAGTGATCTTCCCATCTTAGGCTCCCAAAGTCCTTGGATTACAAGCATGAACCACTGCACCCAGCCCTGTGGAAATATTCCTGAGTTTTGTTCTAGGACTCAGTTCAATTACTTAGAAGTGGTTCGATCCTTTTTAAGATTTTAAGATTCTCTTTAAGATTTGTCGGGATTAGAACAGTGCTCAGTCTAAAGCTAATTATTTCCTACCACTAAGTTAAGACTCAATCTCTTGAACCCAGGAGGCAGAGGTTGCAGTGAGCCGGGATTGTGCCATTGCATTCTACCCAGTGCCTCATAAATCATGAGGTTTTCTGGTATGGCTCATAGGAACAGGTACTCTTCCTGCCCTGTATGAGGGCAGACACTGTTACCTGTAATCCTTTTGGGTGGCCTTTCTCTAGCCTGAGTCTTTCTTCCGTGCACACACTGATCAGTACCCAGGTGAATATTTCAGGGGGCCTCTGCAATTCTGTCTCTCTGCAGCTGTCTCCATTTAGTTACTCTGTTACCTGTAATCCTTTTGGGTGGCCTTTCTCTAGCCTGAGTCTTTCTTCCGCGCACACACTGATCAGTACCCAGGTGAATATCTCAGGGGGCCTCTGCAATTCTGTCTCTCTGCAGCTGTCTCCATTTAGTTACTCTGTTACCTGTAATCCTTTTGGGTGGCCTTTCTCTAGCCTGAGTCTTTCTTCCGTGCACACACCGATCAGTACCCAGGTGAATATCTCAGGGGGCCTCTGCAATTCTGTCTCTCTGCAGCTGTCTCCATTTAGTTACTCTGTCCTGTGAACCTGGGCTGCCTTGGTCCCCCTAGACTCTGAGCAGCATCTCCTCAGCTTCAGGAAGTTTTCCAGGCTCCACCTTAGTACCCCCTCTACCTCACACCTGGAAATAAACTGGGAGTAAATCTAGGGATCAACTCATTTGTTTCCTGTCTCTCAGGGATTATTATTCCTCACTGCCTGATGGCCAGCATTTTAAAAACCACAATTTCATAAGTTGTATCACAGTTTAGGGGATAGATATATCTGAATCAGGAGGATATATCTGAATCCTATTACCTCATCTCTGCCAGGAGCAGAACTCCCCCAGGCACTGTTCTAATACTAATTCCTATGAGTTCATTTAATACCCTGACCGATGCATTAGGTAAATGCCTTGAGGGCAGGGATCCTATCTTCTGCCATTTAGTCTTCTTCATAATGCACTGGGCCTTGCACATAGTAGTTGCTCAAGAAGTCCTTCATTTCATTTGATTTTGAACTTGGATTTGTGCAGGGTTTACATTCAGAATGCTGGTTCGCCCACTTACTATGACCCTAGGAAAGTACCTAACCTCTCTTAGCTATTACATGGGGACACCAGTGTGGTCGTTGTGGCAACTGTAAAAAGTACTTATAAACTCCAAGGAGCATGGGCCTTGTTTGTCTTGTTACCAGTGTGTCCCCAGCACCTGTCACACATAGCAGAGTTCCCCCTGCCCCCATGGTGTCTGAGAGCCTTCAGCCTAGCAGGCTGCCTGCCCTCTGTAGACACATTATCCTCAAGATAGCTACGGATGTGGACTATGCCTGCTCTCATTGTCTTAAAATATGTTAACACTCCAAAATGGGATTTGTGTTGTCCCTGAGCACACAGTCACAAATCCACTGTGCCCGTCCTGGTGCCCAGTCCTGAGGCTGCTGACAGCCCCTTTCTACCACCCTGGGGCAAGTTTAGCGCTCCCAGTTCTAAAGTCTGGCTTTCGATAGCTGAATAACTTTATGATCTAGCAATCAATTGTTACTCACAGCATCTTTTGTTATTTTCTGGCCACCAGAAATGAGAAGAGACTCACCACCTTTAGTTGACGTGGCAGGGATGTCAGAAAAGTCAGAAACTAGGGTCCCACATCCATTCTTTCCTGGTAGATGTGAGGATGGGGAGTGGAATACACTAGACCCCACCCAGCCCCTCAGTCAATATTTCCCTAGCTTCTAAACCCCAAATATGGCACTGATTTATATTCTGACTCCTTCCCTTAATAAAGAATTAATGATTGCTCCCAGGGGATTCCAGAGGTACCAGATGCACACCAGCCAAGAGAAGGAGCCAGTCCCTTACTCCCTCCACCTTCCCCTGACTAGGACATCCTTCATCTTTCCCCTGGCTAGGCCATCTCACCTGGGACAGCTTTCTCCATGGCTCCTTCACAGATTCCCACCACACTCTGGAAGCCAGGGTGCTGGCCAAAGCTGTCAGTGTTCATCTGCACTGGACAGCCGCCCTCACAGGAGCCTCCCCAAGGCCGATCTGATCAGCCCCAGGTGGGCCAGCCCATGCAGATGTACTTCTGATTAGGCAGAGTGGAAATGCCTCCCAAAAAGGAGGCACCTGAAGTCCTGGCCACAAGGAGGGGACAGAGCTCTGGTGCATATTTCTCTAGAAATCCTTATACCCTGAGACTTTTCTCTGGGCTCCTCCAGCCTGAGATGACCCCCAGCTCAGCTAGGTCAGCTCTGAGGCTCTGCGGCGAGAGGCAGCAACACCCTCCTTGCTAGATGTAGCAGTGCAAGGGTTGTTCAAGTCTCACACTGCTGACCATACTGCCCGGGGTGCTGGAGGATTGGCCCTGCCTGGAGAGGGGCACATGAGGGAGACAGCTGTAGATCGGAAACATCGTTTGTCACTCTCTATTCTCACTGGGAGGAAAATTAGAAGGCAGAGCCCCCGGGCCTGACTCAGACCCTGCCATGAGTTCTTGAGGGTGTGGACAACAAGGGTAACTCAACTATCTTCAGTAGTCTCAGTGTCAAGGCCTATTGAAGCTGTTAGCCTGGCAGCCAATCAGAAGTGTGGTGTGGGTGAGCACGGCTGAGAAAGCGACTCCAGGGTGAGCCTAACCTAAATGGTGTGCCGCTACTCACCTCTTACAGCAGGAAGTCATCAGGGGAGACACTCAGCTCTCTGCTGTACACAGCCATTGAATGCTGAAAAATGCTACCCTAGGGATGACTGGCAGCATCTTAAGATTTAATTCAGATAGGACATCTGGTTAAGGATGCTTCTCAGGGTCACATGGAAGGTGTGAGAGGTATGGTTGTCATGGGGAATATGTGTCAGGAAGTGGGGAGGACAGAGGAGGAGGATGATTTTGACTTCAGAGGAGGGAATAGCAAGAGCTAGGCCACAAGAGGGCAGGGTGGCTTCTGGCAATGGGAATCGAATTTTGTGCAGCTGTAACGAGGGTTGCTTGATTGCACCTGGAGGCAGGTGTAAACTGTTGGCTGCGTGTGCACCGTGAAGGGTCTTGGAGGACTGCTCAAGAGTTTGGAATAAGCACTGGGAGCTGATGGAGAAAGGACAACAATTGTGATGGAAAGTGATGGGGGCTCTGGATTTGAATCTGATTCTACCATTTACTCGCTTGGGCAAGTTTACTCTGAATCTGTTTATTCGTATGCAAAATGCCTTCTTGCAGGGTTCTGAGGATTAAGTGAGATAATGAAATGTGTAACTTGCATTCAGTTACTTTAGGAGACCGTCTTATTCAATGTTGTTCTCACTAGACTGTACATTATTAGAAGCCAGTGCCTTATTCATGCCCAAACTCAAACACCCAGACTAGTGCTTGCCTGCAGAAAGTGCTCAGTAAATATTTGTTAAATGAATGAATGAAAGAATAAGCCAGTAGAACTTGATACAGAGTCATTTTTCAATAATTTTTCATTTAAATCTGAATAGAAGTTGTTATGGTACCACAATCAGATAGATCTTCATCTCAGAAGGATAACTGTGGCAACAAGGAGGTGAGGGGTTTGGAGGAGGCAGAGGCGGGAACAAGGGGAACTCTTGGAAGGCTTTGCACTAATCTCAGTTAATGACATTCATCAAGATAGGAAATACTTAAGGAGGAAGAGGAGGAGCAGGTAGAGGACAAGGCATGGAATAACAGACTCAATTTTGAGCCTGTTGAGAGTGAAACTTCAATAGGAAGGGCTGGGTACTCAGTGAGCTGTTGCAGGTACCCACCTGGAGATACCGGGGAGAGAAAGAATTATAAGCCCTGAGTCTGTTAGATGTGGTTGATACCATTGGCTTAGGTGAAACTTACCCCCCAGGGAGAGCAAGGGTACACAGCAGGAGAAGAGAAACCCCAGGATGCTGAAATGAAGGTGGGCATAGGCGGATGGAGAAAGTGGTTCCTAACTTGTTTATAATGGACTATAATTTCAGAAATATGGTTATCATAGAGTAATCACAGAGGTAAACCATGAGGCCGCAGAGTATAGAGTTCAAGGACTTGGGTTCTGGGCTCAGACACAGCCGGATTGATATTTGGCTCCATCATTAACTAACAGTGTGGATATGTGCAAGTTACTTGCCTTAACCTCCCTTTTCTTTCTGTGAAATATAGATGGTAACTGTAGCTTCCTCATAGGTTTGTTGTAGAGCTTAAATTATGAACAAATGATTAGCACAGTGCCTGCACATACTAGCTAAGAGTGACTTCAAAATATGTCTCCGGGGTAGGGTGGCACCTACCCTGGTTTTCAACCTCTTCTATATGCCAGTAAATCTGATCATAAGGTCATAGGCCCTAAATCTGATCTCCACCCCTGCTACCCTTCAATTGGATAGATGAGGAAACCTGATGTCCAAGGTTGCTTGATATATGTATATATCAAGCTGGAGTCGGAGCTGGGACGAGAATACAAGCTCCTGACTTCCAGGCCTGTATCACGGCTTTTCTGGTACATGCAGAACTACAGGGTGGATCTTACAAGAGGATCTGGCCACATGACAGGGTTGTACTTGAGAAAGGAAAAAAGCTTAAAATGGTATCTTTCATCATCTGACGCTTTGACTTAGGAAAGTGGCCCATTCATCATTTCAATGGAGCTTTCTGAACCCCAGCACGGTGCCATGGATTTAAGGCTGTGGCTGCTACAACTTTAGATCCAGCCTCCTCTTCCTAAGTCCAGACACAAGAACAGCCAGTTTCCTCCTTTGTGTGATACAGTCTCTTGTTCAGACTCTTCCGTGCTCCCTCCCTCTTACTCTGGCCAAGCTATCACTGTTACTGATTATTCATAGGGAAGAGGTTCAGAGGTTCAGACAGGGCCATTAGATGCTGAAGGGAGTCCTGTCTTCCTTCCTTTGAGACCCTGGGGCTTCAGTCTGGATTTTTCCTCCTGGAGGCTGGCCAACTTTGGTATGTTATATATGATCTTTATGTATTTCTTCTAGTCCTAAAGTCCCTGCCAGCACAGTCTCTGTTTTGCTGACTTCTGACACATGAAGAAACCTTTCTTCCAAACCTAGATTCATTGACAGCTGGGGTAGAGCAGGGGAAGAGACATTAACTAGAAGTCAAGAGGCTTTTAAAGTAATGAGCCGTGATGAACAAGTTCCTTCCCTCAGTTTCCTTATTTATAAAATGGGCGTAGTACCAGCTCTTAAGGTAAAAGAGTAGCCCAGGTGAAATAATGGATGCTAAAAGGGTTTGAAAAGCCCTATTCAGATGTCAGATTTTCATAATGTTTGGAATGGCAGAGAGCAGCACCCTGAAAGAACACAGCGTCCCTGAGAACTTTCCTAACCAGGGCTGGCATCTGGGGTGTTGCTTGTAAGGAGAGATTCGTGCTGACTCCCGGGGTACCTTGGCTTGGTGTTTGAATAGGTTATTAGCTGTATTTGAAGACTGCACATTGTGAATGTCGTTGCCGTTGCATTGCAGAGCTTCCCCATGTGACTCCAAGGACACACAGTGCAGCCACAGAGAATCTGGGGCCTGTTTTTTTCCCCTAAGTATTAGATTCCCACTGAGCATGGAGGCTCTTTTTATGAAGAAAAGCATGTTTCTTAGCTGGCCGGACAAAGCAGGTGGGCTGTTGTTGATGGCCCACGGGTCACAGGAAACCACCTCTCTGGGGAAAACCCCCCAAAACAGCCTCTAAAATACCCATTTGAAAAAAAAGATTGCTGCAGATCCAGACAAAGCCAGAACCTACTTTCAACCCCATTAATGTGAGATCTTCCCCTGCAAACACCCAGTAGCTCACCCCAGCCCCTGGCGCCGGCCGTCTCCCTCCCCTTTTCTGCCTGCCAGATGAGACAGCTACTGGTATTGACAGTTCTCCTGCACCGAGGGCGGCCGGCCGGCTGGGGTGCTGACTCTCAGCTCTCTTGTGTTTGTGCCTGTCAGGCACTCTCAGGCTTCTGGGAAGCAGACTATGTGGGAGGATGAAGCCAAATTGGGCTGCAGTTTGAAACCTTTCTGAGCACTGATGAATTTGGCTTAGGTAGGAGTGGGAGAAGGTTTCTCCTGAAACCTCTCCTCTCTGGTTCCTTAAGCCAGAGCTTAACATGGAGTTGGCAGCTTGGTGTCTGGGGGCTGAGTCTAGTCCTCCACCAAGCTTATGCTTTCCCAGGACTGGATTGTTTCAGAACTATAGGCAAACCTATACAGACATGGAGAGAGTCTTGATAATCCCTCTTAGCCACTGTCCAGGGTGCTCTGGGGTCCATGGGGCATCAGACTCCATGAACATGGTAGCAAAGCCAGGCTCTGAAGCCTGTTTCCCCACTGGGAATCCAGCCACTGCTGTATTTAAAGATGGCAGCCGGGCACGGTGGCTCATACTTATAATCCCAGCACTTTGGGAGGCTGAGGCGGGTAGATCACAAAGTCAGCAGATCGAGACCATCCTGGCCAACATGGTGAAATCCTGCCTCTACTAAAAATATAAAAATTAGCTGGATGTAGTGGCACACACCTGTAATCCCAGCCACTCACGAGGCTGAGGCAGGAGAATTGCTTGAACCTGGGAGGCGGAGGTTGCAGTGAGCTGAGATCGCGCCACAGCACTCCAGCCTGGGCAACAGAGCGAGACTTTGTCTCCAAAAAAAAAAAAAAAGGATAGCAAAGTGCCCACCCAAATAGCCTCATTGCTGCTGAGGGTCTGTATATAACAGTGACTAGGAGTGTAGGAAGGCGCACACACCTGGGCTGAGTCCCAGCACACAAGTGCTACCTGTGTGACTCCAAGCCTCAGTTTTCTCATCTGTACACAGTCTCTGTCTCAAGGCCGTTGGAAAGAGTCAGTGATAGAGTGCATGTAAATCACCTGCACATACAGTTGTTCACACAATGATAGCTATAACTACTATTGGTCTATTGTGGGATTATTGTCTTAACTGCTTTGAAGGATTCAGCCCTGGGTGTTCCTTTATCCAGTCAGATGGGGAAGTATAATTGAGCCCTCCTCAGTGTTAGAAGTGACAAGATCTGGCCAAGACCAGACTATCAGGAAGGTGCACAGAAAACCTGGGCGGTGTTTGCAGGCTCCTGTGTATCCTGAGGGCCAAATTCTATGGGTGGGAAGGCAGCTTGCTCTCCAGGTTGCCATAACTCTTCATCTGATTTCCATGTGCTTGTGGTGACCCTGCAGTTTCTCCTGGAATTTCCAACTTAAAATATTGCTGTTTCCCCAGGCAGGGCAGATATTGATTTTCTTCTCTAGCCACTCCGAATGACCCGGCAAATGGGGGAGGTGGCGGGTGGGGATGAGGAAGTGGACTAGGGAGAACGGAGGAGGGATGGGGGTATTGCTCTTGTAGCTAGCTCCTTCTACAGGTTCTAGTCCGTGGAACCTGAGTCATGGGAGCTGATGAGAATGGGCTCCTTCCAGAAGCAAGTACATGTTGAAGAAAGAACAGAGGGAATGTTCCCCCTTGGGTCCATCCTGGTCCCTTCCTTCCCTGCATCCCTGATGGGACCTGCGGTTCCCTGAGTCTACTTGCCACCGGGGGCGGGTGGCACCCAGGCGGCGGGGAAGGGGGGACAGTGACAGCCCAGCCGGCTTTGAGGAACCTTGCAGAGGAAGTGGCTTCAGAACTGCTGTGCGCGAGGGGCAGGAAAGGCGCGGGAGGCGGGGGAGGTGCGGAGATGGCGCTCTGCAAGGCGGCGGAAGGAGGGAGCTGGTGCCGGGGACACGAAACCGCAGAGCCCGGGCGAGTCAGGGAGTGAGGTACGAGCCAGGCACCCGGGGCTCTACAGGCGCAGGCGGCGCGGGGACAGGAGCAGGTTACCCGGCCGCTCGCCCGCACCGGGTGAAGGAAACGCAGGCAGCCAGCCGGCTCTGCTTGGCCAGGTACTCGACCAGCTCCTGGCTCGGGGCTCAGGGCTTGGGGCTCAGGGCTTGGGGCAGAGCCCGGGGAGGGGCGCCCACCTCCCTCCGCCGCATCCCGAGCCCGGCCCCCTCTGATGCGCTGGCGGCCTCAGGCGGGAGCTCCGGGCTAGATGACCGTGGACAGCAGCATGAGCAGTGAGTACTGCAGCCTGGACCAGGAGCTGGAAGACTGCTTCTTCACTGCTAAGACCACCTTTTTCAGAAATGCGCAGAGCAAACGTCTTTCAAAGGTAAACATAATAATGGAATGCAGGAGCCTTTCGTGGCGGGGAATAACCTCTGTGGTCTAGAGGGGAAACCTTGCTCCCAGCAAAGGGACAAAGCCAAATGTCAGGAAAGTGGCCAGGCACTTTCCTGGAGCCTTCAGGGACCGGCACTGTTCAACTGGTCAGACCTCCTTGCAGCAGTTCCGTCCCCAGATCTCTTCAAAATGGCTCTCTAGAATGTGAGGCCTGCGCCTGGCTGGTAGATTGGCTGCAGGTTCACCTGTGCCTGAGTGCAGGGTCTCACCCCGCAACCCCCTCCCCAAATCCTAGCTTAAGAAGTTCCAGATGGAAACTGAATGGAACCCAGTCTCTCAGTAGGCTAAACATTCATTGGTTGATAAACATTCGTCAACACACATTCATCGGTAGAGACTTCCGTATTTGAAGTGGCCAGAAACCACCTTAAGTCGTAATCCTGCAACTTTGCAGAAGTCCGGGGTGTTTATAGAAGCAAACGAAAACTTGTGGCCCAAGCTGCTGTCATGCTACCACTTTAACTTCCTGGGTTGGTTTGGGTCACCTAAAGGGGCTTGTGTGTGTTTACTGATGGCATGTGGCATATGTGTTTCCTAAAGGTGTCCCCCTCTAGACACCCAGCAAGCCTGGGTGCCCTGGCCACTCTCCCAATTGCCTGCAGGCCTTATGCCTGTCAGTATCTTGGTGGGAGTGGAGGCAAAGCTGAGTTTGTTTATTTGTTTTGCTACTTAGATGAGAGCGCTCCAAGCCAGGTCCTTAGAGAGGTTACCTAGAAGGGGCTGTTTATAGACAGAAGTGAGCTGTTACATTTCACAGGTGTGTGGTGGGCTCATCATTAATTCAACAGTGCTACACCAATTCAAATGAACCAAAAACTTCCCAGGCCTGACTCTGGAGCCTCTGTTGTTAATAATTCATCTTACCTGTAGGCCCTTGCCTTTCCTGGGTTCTGAAGTCAGGCAAATGCACTGGACCTTCCAATTGTGAGAAGAGGCCCAAGAACCAAAGGAGAGGTTGTGATTTTACCTTTGAAGGAATCAACTGAAATAGGCCTCTGTAACTAGCACCTGTTTTCTGGGGCACCAGTCATGAGGCTGGAGAGCAGGGGATGTTCTGGAGGGTAAGAGGCAAAGGGACAGGCGTCCCTTTCCCTGGCTGTAGTGGGGGGCTCATGCAGAACACCATGGCTGCAGAGGGAAGGTGTCCCACCCTCCTGTGGGTTCTTGCCACAGCATGTAAGTCCTCCTCTTCCCCCATAGATACTCCAGCTAGCTAGGTATTTAGACCAGTGGTTCTCAACCTTAGCTACACACTGGACTAACAGGAAGCTTTCGAAAATACTGGTGATCCCTGGTTCCCATGCCCAGAGCATCTGATTTAATTGGTCTGGGGTGCAGCCTGGGCATCAGGATTTTGAAAAGCTCCCCAGGTAATTCTGACAGACAGCTGAGGTTTTGAACTGTCTCTAGAGCGTTTTGTTGCTGCCTGGGAAGGAAATGGTTCCTGCTGTTAAACCGAAGTTTAGCTGCTGTGTTTGCCGCTCACTGCCAGCCAGGCTGCAAGCCCTTGGTTTCCGAGGGTGAGATTTTCGCATAATAAGGTGAGGAAGGGGCACTGCAAAAACGGGTTTCTTTGACTTGGCAGTGGAAAAGATACCTGTTTCTGATATTTCTTGGGAGAAATCGAAATATCCTACAAGAAAATACACTGGGATGGGGTTGGTGCCAGGGGACAGCTTGCTCCATGGCCTAAACAGCCATCTCTCTTCCTTCCTCCCCCCAATTCTCCTTCCTCGTCTGGCTCCAGAAAACACACCTTTGGTTTGGTGCACACAGAAACACTTCCTATGAATCCACCTCATATCTTGGGGCCTCCATGTGTCTTCCTGCCTCATCTTGCCAGAGTCTATGAGTCCTCAGAAGACAGGAATCCCTTCTAAGAAACTCCTTTTACTGAACCCCAGACAGGGCGATAAGGAATAAATGCTTCAGGGTGGTGGGCATAGCACCTCTTATCCTTACGGGAAGCGTCTTCACTGGATATTCAGGACTGGGGTCAGGGGCAGTGTTCCTCAGCACCAGGCTGGCCTTCAGCACAGAACTCTCCAGGGAGGAGCAGGGCTGGGTGAGCAAGTGCAGGGCGGACTGAAGTGGGCGAGGCTGACTGAGCTGGGGAAGCATTCTCTAAAGGTTTCAGTCCTTCCTTCTTCTAGGTGTCTTTTTACCTTCAATAACGCTTTTCAACTCTCTCTTCTCCCTTGGATCACTCCTGGAAGGGATTTTAAAGAGCTCTGCCATATTCTGACCCCATTCTGACCTCTTACAGTCCTTTTTTTTTCTTCCCCAAAGAAAGATCACATCTGAGCTCCTCAGAGAATTTCTTTTTCCTGTCTCCAAGGAAAGGAATGCCTGTGTTTCCTGGTCGCTGAGAGACTGAGGCTCTCATTTGGGAAGGGCTGAGCTTGCTTCTATAAATAGCCTTGTCAGAACAACCTGTGTGCCTGCTCAGTCTGCGCCTGGCTGGAACGGTGCTGCAGGGAAGCCTCACTGCCGTGCGATGCCACCGCATGGGAGCTGTCGCCAGTCAGTCCCAGGAGTTCCGAGCCTCCTGTCCATTGCCCTTTGGGGAGAGGTTGGAGGGGTGAGGAAAGTCTCCTCATTTCCTAGGAAGGGGGTGCCTCAAGGTCAGGAGACAGCAACGTGGTGGGGGCACCAGGCCGTGGGCTCTAGCTTGGTCTCTCCTTTAGGAAAATGGCAGTTTCCTGGGGCCACGTGCTTCCTTTGAAAGGGGCTGGGGACTTGGTTTTGAGTCACATCACAGTTTTAGGAGGCTGAGGTGGTACTTTCCCACTTGGCCAGCACAATTAGATCGTGTTTCTCTGGGTCATGCATGTCACGAATGGGGCTTGAGGGAGAGCCAGCCTGTGGGTTTGTGCAGTGCAGACGCAGAAGGTCTCAGTAAGCCCAGCATAGTTACCTCAATCTAAGGTGTTGGCTAGATGGGTAGGAAACTTAGGTTACAGGACAAGGTTTTGATGGACCCAGGGTTAGAACTTACTCTCTTGCCTCCTAGCCCAGAGAATTTTCTTCCTTGGCCCCATAAAAGACAGGGTTTGGTGATTTGTAGGACTGGTGAAGCCAGGCCAGGTCCTCTGTCCATCCCTGCCGTTTGTTCATTTTTTTTCCTATCAGGGATCTGACCCTGGAAGTGGGACCATGCCCATCAATTCCATTGTACCTTCCAGAACCTTCCATTCCCATCAATTTCCCAAATGCCTACAGGTGGTGGCCATTTAGGGTTTTGACATCTGAGCAGGGACATGGGTGCTCTGAGCTCTCTCTGCATGTTATTAAACAGGCTCCGGGACCCCAGGACTCTGGCACCGGCCCAGAGCGTTGGGGTGAGTGTTCTGAGGACATACAACCTGCTGCTTGCAGAGTGTCAGAGCACCTCACTTTACAGAGAGAGAAACTGAGGCCTAGAGAGGTGGAAGGACGTCACCAGGCCACACATCTGCTTGGGTAGAGACAGGACTAACCCCTCAGGACTCCTTGTCAAGTGCTCTTTTTCTTGGTCGTTTCCTACTCAGTAGGTGACCCAGGATAGACTGCAGGCCTTGTCCTCTCAGTACCTTCTGCAAAATAGAACACTCAAACAACCTCAGGCTGGGTCAGGTCTTGAAAGGTTCTTCTCATCCCTCCATTCCTTAAGGCACACTAGCTAAGGGAACATCTACCCTACACTTGACACTAGCAGGGGGCCCTGTCATCTTACAACTTTATGAACTGTTAAAGTTCTTCTTGGTATATGGCCTACAATTGAAATATGTTGTTGAATAAACATCTGTCTTCCCAATGGAGACTCCTCCTCATGTGTGTTTTTGTCTGTGGATATGAAGAACAAAAGGTTGACTATATTTATAGTTAAATATTTTTCTTTTTTTTTTTTTTTTTCTTTTTTTTAATGAGACGGAGTCTTGCTCTTGTCGCCCAGGCTGGAGTGCAATGGTGCAATCTTGGCTCACCGCAACCTCTGCCTCCTGGGTTCAAGCAATTCTCTTGCCTCAGCCTCCTGAATAGCTGAGATTTTAGGCACCCACCACCACACCCAGCTAATTTTTGTATTTTTTTAGTAGAGATGGGGTTTCACCATGTTAGCCAGGCTGTTCTCGAACTCCTGATCTCAGGTGATCCCCCTGCCTTGGCCTTCTAAAGTGCTGGGATTACAGGTGTAAGCCACTACACCCAGCCTATAGTTAAATGTTATATTTAAGTGCATAGAGAACACACTCCCATGTCTCCATCCACCTACGCCTTCTCTGGTCTACAGTGACACCATTAAATTCTTTTTCTTCAAGGAAGATGCAAGAGGAAGAGGGTCCTAGAGGTCAGATCCTACTCTACTCCCTGTTCCCTGCCTGTTCCCTTTCATCTCCTGCCTGGCCAGTCAGCTCCTCCCCCGCCGGACAGGGTCCCTGTGGTAATCTAGGGACCCCAGCCAACCCCACAGCCCTGGGACAAGTTGGAGAGGTTCCCATCTCTCTGCTAGCAGCAGGCACATCCAGGCCTCAGGCATGGCACCTGCCCTTCACCACCTTGGCATGAGAGAAAAGAAAAGAATACTAAAAATAAGTTAGCTCCAAATTTGAGCAATAAAAATAAAACAAGAATCTTTGGAACCATTGGCCCATTTGACTGTTCTTTGTGTGGTATCTCAAAGGCTTACATGGCTCAAGACTAGTTCCAAAAGAGATTTCAGACTGGCACAGTCTCTGGAGAGACTCATTTAGAGATACCGTCCAAACTCCACACCAGTGGGATTCACTGCCCGCTGCCTCCTCTGGCCCTTCCCAGTATCATCAGCCCTGTAAGATCAGAACTCGCATCTCCTTCAGGTCCAACACCGAGTACTTGGTTACAAAAGCTGGTACCGACTAAACGCTGCTCGGGTTGAACTGCTGCATCTTCTCTCTTGCATCCTGTGCAATCAGGATAGGCTAACTTGAAACAGACAACCCCTGCTTTTTAGTCATTTAATGTACTCAGAGGTTTATTTCCCCCTTCACTTAAAGTTAGATTGGCAGGTGGGGATCAGGATAACACATGGGAGGCTTGTGGGCCAGGCCCAGAAATGGTGCATGTTTCTTGCACCCACAGGCCATTGGCTGGAACTCCATGTGGTCACACCTAACCACAGGGGAGGTTGGGAAGTGAAGTACAGCTGTGAGCCCTGGCAGAAAAGGAAGCAGGTTGTGGTGAGCATTTAGCTGTCTCTGCCACGCATGCCCCCTGCCATCTTCTCTGCGCCAGGTACCTGGGAAGCTCTGCTCGTCCCTGCTTGGGGAAGGACATGGCCTCTGTTTCTTTGACCTTGTACCTCTCTCTCATCTGTCACTGAGGATATTCTGTTCTTGGGATTGGGTCCTGTCTCCCCCATCTAAACTGGAAACGCTTTCAGGACGGATGCTTTTCCTCACTCAGCACTTTTCTGGTTTCTCTGTAGCATCTGAAACCTTCAGTGTTGCACCAAGGTGGCCTCAGCCGCCTGCACCAGAATTACTCTTTGAGAATGGAGTTTCAGGGGCCCTACTCCGGAGCTTCTGGCTCCTGATTCTTTGGAGATGGGACCCTGGAGTCTGCTTTTCTAATACTCTTCCCACGTGATTCTCATATATACTGCAATCTAGGAACCACCTGTTTAGGAAATATTTGGTAACTGACTGCTTACCCCAATTGGAATGCAAGATGAGAATGTGTCACAGATTCCTGAGAGGTTCCTAGGATGGAAACTGAAGCCTAGAGTGGGAAGAGAATTCATCCCCAGTCACACAGCTCAGGAGCGACAGATCCGAGGAGTCAAGCCCCCTGGGTCCTGCTTAGAGCTTTCTCTGCTAGTCTCATCACAACATGCTGAACTCTTATTTCAAGGCTGTTTCGGTGACAGGCCCTTGAGATCTTGATGACACATGATGTCAGGGAAGACAGCACTAACTGTAAATGAAGTTCTGCCTTCTCATCCAGCTCAAGCCACTAAGAGGCTATGGCCAAGTCACTTCAACCTCACACTCAGGTATTTCATCCCGTCCGTCTCAGCAAGCGCTCTTGTCGTGTGAGCCTGGCCTTATCTTCCCCCCTGAGAGTCCCTTGCCTCTTTGCATGGGAACAGACCCTTTTTACTAGTTTCTCATGAACCTGATAGGGATTCTAGATATTGGCTCCCAAGTTCTCTAAACCATAAGGGCTTGAGGGGTCAGAAAGACGACTTCCTCCAGGAACACCAGGAACTCACCCAAGACATCCTCGTTCACACGCCGCTTAGGCCAGACATCCCTCACTCTCTGTTCCGCTTCCTCCCCTCCTGCCCTCCCGTCTTTCTTCACAAGTTTAGATGGTTTATCCAGAATTAGCTTTTCCCTATAAAGCAATTTCAGTTACAGTTTGGGACACATAATATCCACCCACTCAAGCAGTTTAGGGAGAAAAGAAGAAAGATTTTATGACAGTATCAAACCCTGAATCCCAGGTCTAACTGCATACTGTCAGATTGGGCTCTGGATCCAACTCCCAGCCTAGGAGTTTGAAGGGGTCCTAGCCTGGGGACCTGAATTCTCTTCTCTTCCGCTCTTACATAGGTAACCCACACCTATGTACCTTCCAGCTTTGGGAGCTCCCTGTCTGCAGGTCCTTGGTTTCTTCTTCTTCATAGTTCAGTCTACCCCAAAGAGCATGGGGCGGGGATCCAGAGCTAGCCTGGCATATTCCACAGGGATAAGAGGATGAGTGCCACAAATCAGGAGCACTTGATTTCAGGGCCAGGAGGAAGGAAAGAGCTGCAGTGACAGATGGCTTCAGGCTTGAACTGATGAGCCTGTCTGTGGCTTCTGTTCACAGAAGGCTTCTGTCCTGGGGGCTCATCTCCTCTCTTCTCCCACAGCACCCAGCTTTAGCTAATCATCTCCAGCCTACATCCCTTGCCCCACCTCTCTTCCTAGCTCTAGAATGATATTTTCTACGGCCTCCTGTAGGTCTCAGATACCTAAAATTTAGTATGTCCAGAACTAACTCATTTCCTTTGCCCATAACTGATTTATCTCTCTGTCTCTGCCCCACCCCTCCTAGTCCCCCACCCTCAATACCTCAGGGGTCTTCTATTTACATCTTTCCCCACAGTGCTACAGAGGTCAGGCCTCTTCTCTCCATCTCTGCCCCACTGTGTTGGGTGCTCATGGCCTCTCACTGAGATGCTCCAGTAAGTCAGTTACCCTTCAGTTTCCAACCTGTGTTTTCCCCCTCTGTGTATCCTGCCTGCAACTGTCAGGGGCTTATTTTTCCCATATCCCAAAGTCTTCCCAGGGTCCCTTTGCTTCCAGAGTGAAGCCCATACTTGATTCTTCCTCTTTAGTACAGCATCCAAACTCTGCAGCACCCAGCCTCAGTCAGAACATTGTGTTTTTAACTTTCGTATAGCATTGAGCACCACAGGTGGGGGACATACAGATGGATGAGATGGGGTCTCTGCACTTAAAGGCCTTAGGGCCCCCAGCCATGTTGCGTAACAGACCCTAGTTGCTCCCCTTCCCCATCCAACAAGTGTTTGGGTGGGAGCCCTGAGCAGGGAGACATCCTAGTGGAAGATGTTCTCAGCATCTGCCTTGCAGCCACATGGCCTTTATCATGACATGGCAGCAGCTCCTGAGACAGGGAGGATAGAGGGGCTGACTCCTAGAGTCAAAGGGTTTGAACAGGAATTGCCCATGAGGAGCTGGGGACAGGCTGCCAGCAGATGCAGTGACAGAGCTGCACCACCACTGAGGGGGATGGAGGGGATTCACCTCACTTCTGAAAAGCAGAGCCTCCTGGAGCTGGAGGAGATGGTTAGGGGTTATCACAGGCATTCATTTATCTGTTCCCAAGCAGGACTGCACCTAACTCATGACAGGAGCGGGAGAAAGGTGTGTTCATTACCACCATCCTCCACCAACCCATGTACCAATCCCCCCTTGTCCAGGGCACTATACCATGTGATTCAGGCTGGTTGGACCCCTGCTAAGTTAGGGTACCATCCCAGGCAAGAAAAGCAGGGAGGGAGGCAGCAGAGTGCTCATGGCTGACAGATGTCACTGGCAGAATTTCTGCTGCCATCAAGCCAGAAGGTTGACACATTCTACGAGGTAACACGTGAAAGGGGGTGAGCCCCAAGGGCAGGGTTGCCAGCCCCCACGCTTGTCCAGCTCCAAAGCACATGCTCTTCCCACCACACGTACAGCTGGGGGAGAGTCCAGCTTTGAAAGGCTCCCAATAAGCTCCAGTCTCACCCCTCTCAAGCTCTGATGTCCTGCTGTAGGAAGCTGTTTTTCTCATTCAGTTTCCTGATGCTGAAATTCAGGCCATTTTCTCCTGTCTGGGGAAATCTGGATTACTGTACTTTGTTACCATAATCATCTCATCAGCCTCCAATTCACGAACCCCTTATTATCCTCCTCATCTCCAGGCTCTCCCCCACTTTGCTGAGTGGTCAACTGTTCCCCCGCTTTGCTGTGGATGATACGCAGGGCACTCTGCAGGACACTTGCTTTGCAGCGGGGAGGATGAAGCAAGTCTTCTCACCCCAGAACTGAAGCTGCACTGTCCCCTCTGTCAGCCAGAGCACAGTGAAGAAACACTTGGCACCTAGAATGCCGACAGTCTCACTTGGCTGGGAAGATGTGGGTTGAGGAAGAGAATGTGGGAGCTGGTGGAGCCGAGATGTTAGAGGCCTTTCCAGTTGTAGCTTGGATGCCCCCTTCTCTCTGCTCCCCAAACACCTGGCCTCTCTTTCTCTCGTTTCTCCTTTCAATAGGCTGTAATTTTCTGGACCAGGGACCATAGCTGTTCATCACTGTGTCCCCTGGCATGTGGTAGGTGCTTAATGTGGGTTTGACAGAGGAGGAGCGGATTTGGAGCTTCTTTCCCAGGGGACATATGAGCAAGCACTTTAGGACAAGGCTTGTGAAAGTTGATCTCAGGACTATTTTAAAGGGAAGCTTGCTAAGATTCTGGATGTGGAATAAATGGATTTTTCCACTTACCAAGAAATGGAAAATCCCTCTGAGTGAGCAGAAAATGCAAGGAGAACTTTTCAAACCTAGAACAGCCCCCTCTACCCCAGCTGTGATTGTTCAGCTGTTTGCCCTGGAGGATGGGGGTAGGCAGGGCTGGGTCACTAAGCAACCAAGCCCTGGCACCTGCTGGTAGGAGTCAGTCTGGGTGTTCCTCAAGTGGGGCCTCCGAGAGGGGTGGGCAGAGGGGGCCATGGGAGGAGGCAGGGGAGCCTGCTCTGACAGATTCCCCCTGTCTGCCTTTCAGCCTGGAGGAATGGCAGGTTGGGGAGGAAGAAACCAATAAATCTTTTGTTTATTTGACTTTCCCAATTTAATATTGAGTGGGCGAAAGGTCCTGGTTTGGCAGTGCCATTGGTCTGGGCACCCACAGTCAATGGATGGAGCAGGCAGGATCAGGCTGTGCTGGAGCCCTGGGCCTCAAGGGAGCCTGTCCCTGGGCCTGAGAACCCACGCCCAGCCTTTACTCTGTGTGACCTCGGGGAACCACCACTCTAGGCCTCACCTTTCACCTCCATAAGACCAGAAGACCTGCCCTGCCAGTGGAGAGTAGGTGATAAACATCCAGTTGTGAGAACCCATGCTGAACTCTGGGGCTGGGAATATTAAAGGTCATTTTGGGAAACACAGGTGCTGGAGGTAGGGCTCACGACTGGGATGTATGGAGGTATAAGGCTGTGTTCACAGATAAGGGCAGGCACAGGGCCTGCGGGGAAATGGCTGGAATGTGTGATAGTAATGGCTGGTGCTTGGGTCTTGCTATGTGTCGGGTACTGTCCTAGATGCCTGATGGGTAAACACTCAATTTAATCCTCACGACTATATGAGGTAGGTATATTATTGTTGCCACTTAAGAGGAAACTGAAGGGGTCAAATAATGTGCCCAGGGTCACATAGTAGTAAGTGCCAGATCCAGGAATTGGACCCAAGTATCCTAATGCCAGGGCTCCTAACCACTAAGCTGTAGCTCTTTCCGGAATTCTCCAAGTAGCCGAAGCCCAGCAGTGGGGCCAAAAGATGCCCACAAATGCAGCCTCATGACAGCACTACCATCTTGGAGTCACTAAAGATAGTACCCTTTGCCAGGCCATTTAGGGGACAGAGGAGATCAAACGTCCCTGCCCCTGGGCCTTTCTGGCACAGTGGGTGGATACACACGTTAAAAGATGCAGAGCTAGTTAATAACTAAGTGGACACGTTAGTTATTAAGTGGATAACTAAGTTATCACATACTAATCTCTGAGCTCCTGGGTGCCAAGACTGCCAGCCTGGGATGGGGTTAACAGGGCAGGTAGCATGTGAGGAGGGGACTCATGTAGGCTGATGAAGAGGCACCCCAGCCCCAAAAGCAACAGGCGGAGGAAAGCCAGCAAGGGCTGCACTTCTCCAGTGGGCAGCACAGGCTGGTGTCCCGGCTGCTGGTGCAAGTCTCAAGCTGCCTCTCCTCTCCTAGCAAGCGTGGGCAGTGTGGGTATGCGTGGTGCTGAGTACTGGCTCACCTCAGGAGACCACTCGGCTCCCACACACCACCTCTGAATGATCTAAATCATTTATGGGGCTGAATGCCCTCTCCTTCAGGGAGCTCCAGCTAGAACTGGACCCAGGACATGGAGGCAGAGAGAACTCCCGCAGTCACCTGGAGCCCCATGCAGGCTGCAGGCAGAATCTATGAGCTAGACTCCTAAAGCCACTCCTCTCGAGGCCTAGAGATCCTGCTGAGTTCACTCTGTGGCTCTCAGAGCATCTGGAACTCTACATAAAGCTGAGGAACCCTCTTTTCAAAGCATTCTTGTGCAGGGAAGTCCACTATGTGAGGGCAAGGGCGTGATTTGGAGGTGGGGATGGATAGCTCCGATGGTTAGCCAATACGTGGCTCCTAGCTCTGGGGCACCAAGAGTGTGCCATGACTCTATGGGCACATCCATCTCTCTAGATGCATGAGCCTGGAAAGCCAGATGTCGACCTGACCTGACCTTGACGTGACAGGGTAGTGGGAGAACATTTGGAGAAGGCTGGGAAAGCAGAGCTTCCCCTTAGCTCTCTGAAGGTTTCTGCAAATCGCTGGTATGAGGAAAATTGATGAGTGGGCAAAAAGGCACACAAATTTATTTAACGTGTATTTGCGAGAGCCTTTCGAATGAAGACCCGACCCCCATGGAGTACAGAAGCTCATTCTCATCCTGAGGTTACAGAAAGCATGTGGGCTTAGAGCATGGCCCCAAATAGGTTATAGTTGATAAATCAGGTTTTAGTGGCAACACAGGTTTTGGGAGGGGAAGCAGAAGAGGCTTGGCTAGCCAAGGTGGTCTTGTTACGTAGATGAAACTTCACAGGTAGCAACCCTCAGAGAGACGACATAGTAAATGTTTCTTTCAGATCTTTAAAGATGTCAGACTCCATTAATCTCTCCTAGATCTGGACAAGGGAAGAAGGCCTGGCTGCGTTAAAGGAGATTCTCAACAGATGCAAATTTCCCCCAGAAAGGACAGCTTTGTAGGGCCGCCTCAGTCTGCTGGCCCTGTGGCAGCCATCTCAAATTCTGTCAAAGTAATGTATTCTGGGGTCACCTGTTTTTATTTCTTTCACTCCTCATGACTCAATTTGCTCTAGAATCTGGGTAGGTGGACCAGTTCATCTTGAGGCCCCTTCCTGATCACAGGTTTCTGTGCCCCCGACCTTTCCGGGCAGTCCCCAGGGAGGTTCTGAGCAGGCATGCCCGCTATGCCTATAGCAGCTCCTCTGAGGTGGGCTGGGCTGTCCAGGTCATTTTTCATGTTCATTTTGCACCCCAGGAGAGTGGCCTAGTCCTAGGAATAGAGCCTGGTTTTAGACGGCTTGGCGTGACAGAGGTCCCTTTGCTTAGATGTGGAATTGACTCCTTGCTTGGAATATAGAAAGTAAGGGAAGCTCCCAACTTTATGGGAACCAGATAAAACCAGCCAGTGACATGGCCTCCAGGTTTTCCCTGCCCTTTTTATTTTTTATTGTGGTAAAACACACATAACATAAAATTTACCATTCTTTTTTTTCCCCCTGAGACAGAGTCTTACTCTGTCACTCAAGCTGGAGTGCTGTGGCGTGATCTTGGCTCACTGCAACCTCTGCATCCCAGGTTCAAGCGATTCTCCTGCCTCAGTATCCCAAGTGGCAGGGACGGCAGGCAAGACCCAGCATGCCCAGCTAATTGTTTTTTTTGTTTTTTGTTTTTTTTTTTAGTAGAGACAGGCCACTAAAAAAAAACTCTCGCAGTCACCTGGAGCCCCATGCAGGCTGCAGGCAGAACTTATGAGCTAGACTCCTAAAGCCACTCCTCTCGAGGCCTAGAGATCCTGCTAGAACATCTCTGAACTCCAGATGTTCACCATGTTGGCCAGGCTGGTCTTGAACTCTGGACCTCAAGAGATCCGCCTGCCTCGACTTCCCTAAGTTTGAGGATTACAAGCTTGAGCCACTGCACCTAGCCAAAAGATTCCATTCTTAAGTGTATATAGTGCAGTGGCATTAAGTATAATTTCACAATGTTTTGCAACCACCATCCATTTCCAGAACTTTTGTTTTCCCCAACTGAAACTCCTTAGCAATTAAACAGTAACTCCCCATTTTCCCCTACCCTACCCCTGGCAGCCACCATTCTATTTTCTGTCTCTATTAATTTGACTATTCTAGGAACCTCATACTGTATGATTCACATATAGAATCATATAGTACGAATCCTTCTGTGACTGGCTTATTTCACTTAGCTTAATGTTTTCAAGGTTCATCTATGTTATAGCATGTGTCCTTCCTTTTTAAGGCTGAATGACATTCCGTTTTATGGATAAAACACACTTTTTGTCTATTCATCCATTAGTGGACATTTGGGTTGCTTCCACCTTTTTGGCTATTGTGAATCAAGCCGCTGTGAACCTGGTTGTTCAAATACTGGTTTTCTGACATTTGAGTCCTCAATCTCACATCTTCTGCGTATATGCCCAGAAGAGTCATTGCTGGATCACATGGTAATCCTGTTTAATTTTTCAGGATCACCATACCATTTTCCACAGTGACTGCATTCTTTTCCAGTCCCACCAGCAATGCACAGGGTGGCAGTTTCCCCACATCCGTGCCAACGCTTGTCATTTTGTTGTTCATTTTTTTTATTCATATGCATCCTGACATGAAATGGCATCTCACTGTGGCTTTGATTGGCATTTCCCTAATGATGAGTGATACGGAGCTTTTTAATGTACTTATAGATTATGTATCGATCTTCTTTGGAGAAATGTCTGTTCATGTCCATTATCTTATTTTTTAATCAGGTTTTTTTTTTTGGTTGTATTGTAGTAGTTCTTTATATATTCTGTATGTCAATCCCTTATGGCATATATCCTTTACAAAGGAAGACTCTCTAAATTGGCCTGAAAGAACTGAAAGAACTTAAGAGAGAATTGGCCTGGGATGGGGTATTGGGACCCACCCACTCATCTACCCATCATCCATCCTTAATTCACTCCACAGTACTCTGGTTCAGGGTGCTTGGGGAATACAAAGATGGAAAAGGTGCAGGCACTGACTTTGGTGTGCTCATAGGCTAATGAGAGAGACAGACTTGTACCACTAACACTAATGTACAGAGAGGGTCAAAGCAATGCTGGAATAATTGCGCATATGCTGATGTTGTTAGAAAATCCACTAATTCTAGATAAAAGCGGGTAAGCCAAAAGACACTGTCAGTTCCAGGGGCAGGAGGCCAATTCTGTCAGATGTAGAGAAAGACTTCTCAGGCCGGTCAGATGCAGGGCTCAGGGAGACTGAAAGGAGGCTGACCTAGGTGAGGCTGGGGGAGGGGACAGGGACCTAGCCGGAAGTCCAAGGAGAAAAACACACCTGAAGAAAGACCTTCTAGAAACTCTTGAGGGCATAAGATGTCCCAGGAAAAAATTCCTGTGGCCATCTCAGAAGAATGAGTGTCACCATATTCTGTCTGGATTCAAACTTTAGACCTCTGAGGTGAGAAGAAGGGCTTCATGAAGACCTAGAGCAGGAGAGAACAGAAATGGAAAGGATTTGGGTCATTCATTCTCAGAAGCAGAGGGCAGAATTCTCGTCTGATGTTCAGCAGTCTCAGAAGTAAATAGGTCCATGGACTAGCAATCCTGCAAGACCTTTATATAATTCTGGAAGCTTTTAATTACCTTGTATTTATTTTGGGTTTTGGGGTGCATGTGTGTTACTATGTCTTTGTGTTTTCTTCAATACATGAAGCAAATGTTTAATGAGCCCCTATTTTGTGCCTGACACTGTTCTGGGACCTGCCTCAGTGAACAAGCCAGAGGCCTGCCTTGAGGGAGCTTCTTCAGAAACAGCCAACACAGTTGGGTCCTAGGCCACAGTTGTGCCCTGGCCTTGGAATGGCTGATGGGATGTCAGAAAAACCTCCAGAATCAAGTACATGGGTGCAACTTTACAGAGGACAGAAGAGCACACAGTGCCCCTGGGATGCAGCAGAGAGGAAGGAAGTCTAGAGTCTAGACCTGGGGCTAGGGTTGCCCAGGACTGTCCTGGTTTTAGCATTGAAAGCCCTGCATCCTGAGGAAACCCTCAGCCCCAGCACACTGGGACAGTCAGTCGCGCCCCCCAGGACCGAACAGCTGGAAAGCATGGCCAACTTCTCCATGAGGCACAGTAGGCATAGTGCCAGGGCCCCACAAGACTTTAGAGGCCCATAAAAATGTTTTAATTTCTTAAAATCATGAGAACAAAATGAACATTTAGGTTGAAAAAAGTGTTTTAATATAGGATATTGATATATTTGTCTTTATATCACTATAAGCATAGAATATAATTTTCAGTGTTTTTTTTTTCTTTTTTTTTTTAAATGGAGGAAGGGGCCCTTGGCCCCAAAGACAAAAGTGCTTAGGACCCATGTAAGTCATAATATGGCCTTGGCTGAAGGGCCTATCAGGGGTCAAGGTCTCATATTGGGCCCCCACTGGCCAAGCTTTGGTCAAATGGCTACTGAAGATGATGATGATGATGATGGTGATGATGATTTGGATGAGGACACACTAGCCAGCATTTATGGAGTGCTTCCTGTGTACTTACATTGTGCTAAGCACTTTCAGGCATGAGATCTCATTTCATCTTCACCACAAATGTATAAACTGCATTTCACAAAGAAATCAGGCTCAGTGTGGTGGCTCATGCCTGTAATCCTTGCACTTGTGGAGGCCAAGGTGGGAGGATTGCTTGATTTTTACCTTCACATTAATCCTCTGAGGCAATAAAGGATTTTTATCCCAAATTTATAGATGAAGAAACTGAGGCTTAGAGATTATCTGACTTTCTCAACATCACGTAGTTAGTATTGGGAGTCAGGAGCCAAACACACACTGTGTTCATCCTGCAGGTATTTACTGAACCTCTGCTATGTGTCAAGCTGGCACTGGGATCTGGGATGCCATAGAGGGCAAGACAGGCATGGGTGCTTCTCTCACAGAACTCAATCTAAACAGAAATGCAAGGCTCACTGCACTGTAATTCCTAGGAGAAGTTAAGACTTTTTATCCACTGTAGGCCATAGGGTACTAGTCAAGTTTCTTGAGCAAGTATTTCCTATTTGCCTCATGCTCAGAGCCATCAGGCACAAAGAAGAGGTAGTAGTGGATGTAAGTCATTAAAGAGCTTCAGTCTAGTTGGGAAGACCTGAGATGGATGGTCTATTGGAGGTTAATATCAGTAGCCAGGTGTGGTAGCTTATGCCTGTAATCCCAGCACTGTGGGAGGCTGAAGAGGGAGACTCACTGAGGCCAGGTGTTTGAGACTGGCATGGGCAATATAATGAGAGCCCCCTCTCTTAACAAAATAGAAATCTGAGTCTTAGTGAGGTGGACTTGCTCAAGTTCACAGAAGACCAAGGGCATGGCCAGCACAGGCCACCTGTGGCCCAGTGTGTAAGTCAGCGCAGTCTAATGATGAAAAGTAACAGCATCTTCCCTGTTATTTAGGGGATTAAATGAGATCAGGACCTTGAAGCCTTCAAGGCAGGGCCTGGCTGTTGGTGATTTTTAATATTATAATGAGGCCCTGCAGGGCTTGAACCTAGGTCCCTATAAGGGAGCTACTGTTCCCTAGTATGACCCACTCTAGCTGAGCTGCTCCTGTGCAGAGACTGAGATGGTCACCTCAAAGAGGAGGTGAGCCTGTGTCCAGGCTCTGGGGCATGCTGGCAACCCAGGGAGTCTGCTGGAGTGGCCTGATCTGGGCTGCCTGAGACTTTTTGCCCCAGATCCATGGTGCTTGCTCTGGTGTGCCACAGTGCATGCATCTCTGTCTTCCCTTCTCAGGTCACCTGCAGACTCCCAAGGACAGTGTCACACCCCATCTGCTTCATCTCCCAAGTTGCCTTTCACAATCCTCACCCATAGGCAATTCATTCAGTTACTATTGACGGACTGTCGACGTTGACCATCTGCTCCATGTTTTTGTCTTTGGGGACCTGCGTCTCTTTCCATTCTCAACCTCCACCCGTCACCTCTTTTTTCCCTCTGCTCTATTAACACACCCTACCAGAGCTGCTCAAATTCCACATGGAGCAAGCTCCATGCTAAAGCCCCCTCCTTGCTCTGCTGCAAATAACCTATGAGAGAACACAGTTAAGGAGTTCCCAACCCTTTTATTTTTGGGACAATGGACAGTGCCATAGAGGGACCTGTGGAAATCAACCCCTTTACTGACGTGGGTGGGACTGTGGAGTCCATTTCAGAACACAGGCCCTTGAAGACCTAGGAGGGGACCCTGCAGTGAGGCCCCATAGGGCTTCCGCTTTCTCATATGGTTAAGACCATCACAAAGCAAAGGGACCAATGACTTTTTTTTTTTTTTTGAGGTAGAGTCTCACTCTGTCACTCAGGCTGGAGTGCAGTGGCATGATCTCGGCTGACTGCAACCTCTGCCTCCTGGGTTCAAGTGATTCTCCTGCCTTAGCCTCCTGAGTAACTGGGACTACAGGCACACACCACCATGCCCAACTATTTTTTTTTTTTTTAAGTAGAGATGGGGTTTCACTATATTGCCCAGGCTGGTCTTGAACTCCTGACCTCACATTTTTAATGTGGTTTGGACATTGAGCAGGGTATTTCAAATCCAGCCCAGATAGATACGTGTCTGCCCCTTGCCTGCAGAGGTGCCCTTTTAGGGCAGGTTCAGCAGAAGCAGGGGTGTTTAGGGTCTGGAAGGCAACTGCAAATGGACAGTCTCCTGTGGGAGGGGCCTGAGGCTTTCCTCCTGACTTAAGCCTGGAGATGGCTTCCATCTAAGGGGAGAAAGAATTGCTGCTGACAGATTTGCTAAGAGCTGAGAAAGAGGAAATGTGGCAAAGGCGAATGGTGAACGGCTTCCGGGATATTTTTTGTTTTGTTTTCTTGAGTTGTGTGCATTAAGAATGCATAGACTGGCTTGGGCTTGGCTAAGGTAGAGTCTTGCTGACAATGAAAAAGTAAGTCATTGAAAAATGAGTGAAAAAGTAAAGTTGTAGCCATTAGAAATGTCCGTGGTCCTTTAGACTGGTTATTCCTGCTGCCATTCAGCCATTTAGCCTCTAAGAGGCCCCCATCTCCACACTCAGTTTTCTGAAATAGAAGAGGAAGCAATGATAAAAACAACAACAACAACAACAACAACAACAACAAACCACCCTATCTTATGTGTGAAACCTTAGTCCTGAGAAGGGGCCTTAGAGCTTCTCCAGTATCACTTCGTGATTTCACAGATAAGGAAACTGAGGCTCTGAGAGGGGAAGTAACTCCCCAGAGGTCACAGGTCATTCGATGGTCTTGCATCAGCCAGCTGCCAAGAGCTGAGCCACAGGGCTAAAGACAAAGCCCCACGCCCCATGTGTGTTCTTGGCGTCAGACCCTCAGGGTGCAGCCAAGTGTGACCTGGGGTCTGGGGTGGGCTCTGGCCTGAGACTCCCCAGGCTGCCTTGCCCTCCCTGGCCTCCCAGTCAACAGGTATTTATCTGACACCTCCTTGAAGGTCGGCCCAGGTTTCAGCCATGCCCCACAGGGGTGCCAAAAAGCTTAGGCACCAGACTAATGTCTGTCTCCCTCCAGAGAGCATCTCACCAGGAGATGGGATTAACATGTAAAATAATTATTAAACAATAAAAGGCAGCATATAATTAGATGCCAACTGTAGCCATACAGGCGCCGAAATCACCTCGATAGGCTCCTGCAGTATGGATTTAACATTAGCCAGCAGCTACAGAGATCTGTGATGATGGTAACCGGTACTTTTGCTGCAATAGGAATCTGAGGCTTTGAGGCCATGGGGCTGGTGTTTGGGAGCGAGTCGTTGAGCAAGGGAGTGATCCTAGCCATCTATCTGCATCCCTACCCCAGCCAGCTTTGGTGCCTCCTCGTCACAGAATGGAGGAAAGTAAGCAACATCCAGGGAGGTGCCCAAGCCTTTGTCTGCTCGTGAAGAGTGTCCGTGAAATGAGAGTGAAGTTACAAAGGCCCATTAACTGGTGGTGTGAGGAAATGCACAGGAAACATAGGAAGTATGGTTCAGGAGAAAGAAGGAGACCAGGACAAAACTGTGCATACCTTTCTCCATGTGGGAATCAAAATGCCAGGGATCTGATACATTAAGAGAGCAGAGAGTGGAGAGATGGCTATAAACGAGAGAAATTTCACTGGGAAATGACATAGAAAAGATGAAACTAGGGCTAATAATATTCTCTTCAGGAGACTCTGCACAAACAATGTAGAGCAAACTACTGCCTATGGCCAGGTTCCATAAATACAGTTTGTTTTGCTTTTGAAACAGGGTCTTGCTTTGTCACCGAGGCTGGAGTGCAGTGGCACAATCATGGCTCACTGCAGCCCTGAACTCCTGGGCTCAAGCCATCCTCCCACCTCAGCCTCCTGAGTAGCTGTGACCACAGGTTTACCACACCCAGCTAGTTTTTGTATTTTCTGCAGAGACGGGGTCTCACTATGTTGCCCAGTTTGGTCTCGAACTCCTGGGCTCAAGCGATCATCCTGCCTTGGCCTCTCAAAGTGCTAGGATTATAGGTGGGAGCCACCACATCAGGCCCATAAATAAAGTTTTACTGTAACCCAGTCACACTCATCCAGTGGTTGCTTTTGTGCTGCAATAGTAGAGTTGAATAGTGGCAACAGACTGCATGGCCTGCAAAGCCTACTGTATTTACCATCTGGCCCTTTATAGAAAAAGTCTGCCAACCACTGGTGCAGAGAAATGAATGAATGAACTCTATGGGCATGTGGCCAATCAGAAGAAGTACTCAAGAAAAATCCAAACTGAGATTGGCTCAGAGGGGCGGGGCTTTGTTTTCCTGGGATGATAGTCACAGTGCATGCTTCTGGATGGGTTTGGTGATTTTCAAAACACTTTTGTACCCATTATCTCATTCGATTTTCACCTTCACATCAATCCTGTGAGGCAATAAAGGATTTTTATCCCAAATTTATAGATGAAGAAACTGAGGCTTAGAGATTATCTGACTTTCTCAACATCACGTAGTTAGTATTGGGAGTCAGGAGCCAAACACACACTGCGTTCATCCTGCAGGTATTTACTGAACCTCTGCTATGTGTCAAGCTGGCACTGGGATCTGGCGCCAGAGAGGGCAAGACAGGCACTCTCTCACAGTACTCAGTCTAAATGGAAACGCAAGGCTCACAGCACCGTAATTCCTAGGAGAAATTAAGACCTTTTTATCAACTATAGGCCATGGGGGACCACAAAACATTCTTGAGCAAGTATTTCCTATTTTCCTCATGCTCAAAGCCACCAGGCACAGAGAACAAACTTAAGTATGATGTAAGTCATTAATCTGAGACAGATGGTCTACTTACTTGGAGGTAATGTAAGTAGCCAGGTGAGGTGTCTCATGCCTGTAATCCCAGCACTTTGTGAGGCTGAATGAAGTGACAGTATTGCTTGAGACCAGAGTTTGAGACCAGCCTGGGCAATATGGCAAGACATCTCATTTCTACAAAAAAAAAAAAAAAAAATTGGCCAGGAGTGTGGTGCATGCTCGTAGTCCCAGCTACATGGGGGGCTGAGGCAGGAGGATCACTTGAGCCTAGGACGTAGAGGCTGCAGCGAGCTCTGATTGCACCACTGCACTCTCGGCTGGGTGACAGAGACTTAAGTGCCAGATGGTATAGTGCTGGCTTTAGATGTAGGTTGGCTTTAATCTTACTGTGGCTCACTTTCCTTGACTGTAAAATGAGCATCATCATCGCGTTTTTTGTGATACATTTGCTGTGATGATGAAATGAGCTGATGCATGCTAAGTGAGTAGAACAGTGCATGCCACATATTAGCTGTAGTGAATCGCTGTCATCATTCAGGGCTGGAGTGGTCAGGAAGGGCTTGACAAATGAAGGGACTTCTGATGGGCAGACAGGCGTGAGATGATTCAAGTCATGGGCTGAAAAGACTGACACATTTAAAAAGAGGGAGAGAGTGAAATTTTTAGCAAAAATGAGGTTTGTGATTTTGGTCAAGAGAAAGTAAGCACAAATGTATATGATGGCTGCGGCCCAGCAGGTGGGACACACATCCTTCTCAGTCCACCCTCATCCTGGGGGCCCCCTCTCATTGCCACAGCATTCCTGGGGGCCCTGTGCCTACCTGGGAATACCAGAAGCCATGTGACTCACTCAGAGCCTCTCCTCAGGGCACTGGGTCATTCCCCAGTCACCAAAATTAAGACTACATATGTCATTGATTACAATGCAGTAGTCAGGGTTTTGTTGCTGTTGCTTTAATGATAAAGCAAAATAACTTAGGGCAAATCTGCTCTGAGTTAGGCCCCAGATGACAGGGGTATTATTTTGTTAGGAATATTTAAACGGAAGCGTTAGAGAATCACTCAGGGTGGGGGTGTTGCTGTGAACCCCTAGCACCCAGCCTCTTTACTTGACTGTTCCCCAGTCACCTCCAGAGCTGAAAGAGGACATAGCCCTTTTCCACCGCATAGGACATGTGAGCACAAACCTATTTTTCACCAGTGCCCTGGTGCATTGGGAACAGCTCAGCCATCTGCCACCAATGCCAGGGGCTTAATCAGAGCAGATGAATTCCACGCCAGATGCACTGAGATGTGTGAGCCTCCTAGGAGAGACACGTCACAGACCTGTCTGTAATGGTTAAATCATAACAGAGTTCCCCATTCTGTCTCTATCTTGGGCCACCCCAAGAGGCGAAACTGTCTGCTTGGTTTCTTGCTTTGTACCTGTGGATGGAAGACTTAAGAATCTGGCAGGTGAATAGAAATCAGAGTCTTTGTCTCAGCCTCTGAAGATTGCTATGGTATCGATCTTGCTCACGAGGCAGATACTGCCTGTTAGGTAAACCTTTGGGGTGTTTGTGTGTTTCTTGGCACCAAGTGTTGATTCCGCAGCTGGATGAAGACCCTTGAGGTCTGGAATGGCTGTGAGGCATCTGTCTATTTCAGTACTTTTCAAATGTTGCTGCGCATTAGAATCAACTGGGAGATTTTAAAAATTCCATCGCCGGACTGCACCCCAGACCAATTAAATCAGAATCTCCAGAGATAAAGCTTAAGCAGCTAAGTTTCTAAAGATCCCCCAGATGATTGGACTGTGCAGACAAATTTAAGAACCACTGGTCTAGATCCTATGCCAGCTCTTGGGTGGAAAAAGACCAGTGGTGAGCCATCGTGGCTGTGGCTGGCTGGCTGGCCTATTTCGGGAGGTGATTCACTCGGCCCATGGGTCATATCTTGTCTGCCAGATTTTTTGTGGGCAATAGCCATCCCAGACCCAGCTTCTGACATTCCATGTCTGTGACATTCGTGGTGTTGGCTACACACGGGGCTCCTGGCACTCCCAGACAGGGCTCCCCATCACCAGCCAGAAGTGCCAGGCCTCAGAATGGTGAGGTCAGGGCTGCTGTCTTGCATCAGCCCTGGAAGGCGGAGGTGCCTGTGGCCCCTTTCGTCACTTCCCTGGGTTTGTGGTGGGAAAGGGAGAGCTAGATGAGTCTATCTGCTGAAGAAAAGGGGAACAGGAAGAAGAAACCCTAGGCTCAGGCAGCTTTGCTTCTCACCGTATTCAAAACCAAGCCTCTGAAAGCCCTGGCACAGCTGCCTTTTCTTACGGGGAAATGGCTCCAGCTTCATTGGAAACTATGAAAGGAGATCTTCCAGGAGCTTCTAGATTTATTTATTTATTTTTGAGATGAAGTTTTCTCTCTTGTTGCCCAGGCTAGAGTGCAATGGCACAATCTCAGCTCACTGCAATCTCTGCTTCCCAGATTCTAGCAATTCTCTTGCCTCAGCTGGCAATCCCGAGTAGCTGGGATTATAGGCACGAGCCATCACACCCAGCTAATTTTATATTTTTAGTAGAGATGGGGTTTCTCCATGTTGGTCAGGCTCCTAACCTCAGGTGATCTGCCCATCTTGGCCTCCCAAAGTGCTGGAATTACATGCATGAGCCACCGTGCCCAGCCGCTTCTAAAATTTTCTTTCTACCTCTTCTTTTTTATAGACAAGTATGAGAAAGCTATTAGCTCCTGAGGAGCAACAGCCTATGTGCTTCAGAGAGAGTGGAGTGTATAATAGTAATCAGACAACGGTGTTTTTCCAACTGGAAGCTTCCAGAGGGAAGGTGGGATGGGGGTAAGGCCAGGGCCAGGCACACCTGGTGCCACAGACACGTGTTCAGCTGGCGAGGACTGAGGCTGGGAAGCTTTGGGAGCTACCCAAGGGAAGGGATGGGGAATGAGAGGCTTCATTGTGAGAGTCCCTGGGTTAACGGGCTGACAGTGAATGAAGAGAGTCTATGAGGCTCACACTACTTCCTACTCACCTCCAGCAAGTGGCCAGGGCTGCTTGCCCTTGTGTGGTCTGCAACAGAATCAAGGTTCAGTTCCAGAGACCTGGGAAGACACACAGGAGAAGGCTGGGCCCTGCTTCTTGGTGGCTGCATCTCACTCAAGTTAGGAAGTTCTTCCTTCCCACCATCACAGGTGACACCATCACAGGTGACATGGTGCCTCTGGGGCCTGACCCATGGCTTAGACATATCTTAGATGAGCATTTCACAGATCAGGTAACTTACAGGCCTTGGTTTAACAGCTGCTCATCCCAGCCCTGCAGCATGGAGTTTCAATGATCACTATGGGTGTGGCAGGCCAGCCCCTTCAGCAAAAGATGCTGTCCCATGGTGGCTACATGGTGAATTGAGAACATGGGCTTTAGACTTGATTCCAGTTCCTGCTTAGCCACTTACTAGCAGGTGACCATAGGCATGTTTCTTAACCTCTCTGAGCCTGTTTTGTAATCTGTAAAATAAGAATGACATACATAGTATGTAAGAGACTGTATGTGAAAGTACCCAGCACAGACTCTTATTAATAGATTAGGAGTCCTGGGGAAGAGTACAAAGGAGCAACAGGCCAGAGAATGATGCCATGATGGAAAGAGGACATCAGAAGCTGGCACGGTGGCTCACACTTGTAATCCCAGCACTTTGGGAGGCAGAGGTGGCTGGATCACTTGAGGTCAGGAGTTTGAGGCCAGCCTGGCCAATATAGTGAAACCTCATCTCTGCTAGAAATACAAAAATTAGCTGGGTGTGGTGGTGCACACCTGTAATCCCAGCTATTTGGGAAGCTGAGGCAGGAGAATCACTTGAACCCGGGAGGTGGAGGTTGCAGTGAGCTTAGATTGTGCCACTGCACTCCAGCCTTGGTGACAGAGGGAGACTCCGTCTCAAAAAAAAAAAAAGAGGATGTCAGCTGTGCTGAGCTGAGGGGTTGGAGGCGGGAGGCTGGAGCCATGCCAGCTCCTCTTGACAGCCAGAGCCTGATGTTGTATCGGTTCTGTGGGGATTGGAAAGTGTGAGAAGGAAGTGATGGCAGGTTGTCAGGGTGGTGTGTCTCTCACACGGCTTGCTGAAGGGAGGAAGGTAGGGCAAAGCTCTGTCACGGGGGCCCCGTTGTGTCCTGCGGGGTGGTGGTATGATGTCACAGCAGCTTTGAAATTCCCCAGCGAAACCCAAACACCCACAGGACAGTGTCAGATGGTGTTAGAGTCATCCCTCTCTGGGCCTCAGTTTCCTCATTTGCTGAAAAAGAATCCTGATCCACCCCAAGTCTGCTATACTTCTAATATCAGGCAAATTCTGGGTGGGTTCCGACCAACCTGTTCCAACACTCCCAGCCACTCAGGGACAGTGTGAAGATAAAACCGGGAAGTGGGTAACAGTGAATATGAGGGAGATCCAGAGAACTGACTGAGGGACAGTGGCTTTGACCCCAGAATTCACCCCTGTACTCTCTCTACAAGGTGAGGGCATTGACCTCCATCTCCTCAACTTCATTCTTCACTTATCCTTCCCAGGGGGTGGGAGGAGGAGGCATCTGGGAACATATGAGGAGAATGAACACGTGGTCTCACAGAAGGACTTCAACAGGACAGACCTGGAATTTCTGTTTCGTTCTGTACACACTCTTAGCCTCAATAGTCTCACCTGTAAGATAGGGTAAGATGGGGTCTATCTTAATAAACGATCTTGCAGACTTCTGGTTTGTGAGACTCAAATGAGAGAATGTATGCCAAGTACTTGGCACAGGGGAGGTGCTAAGTAAATGCTGGGTGTCCCTGTGCTCAGTAGCGGTTTGTTTCCTCTGTTATGGTGGAGGGCTCCACCCCTTCATCCCTGCCAGTTCACTCATTCATTTGACAAATAGATACTTACTTCTTGCTATGTGAAAAGCACTGCGGCAAGTGATGTGGGGCCTGAACTGGCGTCCATGTGTCCTTGGTCCTTTAGATCTAAAAGGATTCTTGTCCTTCCCATCAGCAGCATATACTGGCATCACGGGTAGATGCCTGTCCCTCCAGCTGTGTTGGTACTTCCTTGAGGAGACAGCATGGCTTGTATTTTGCATCTCCCACAGCATCAAAGAAGCATCTTTTAGCAACCCTTCGTAAGCAAATGCAGCTCTGCTTGTTCACCAGATTCACAGTCAGTGCCTGAGTGCCAGACACTTTCACACTTAAGACAAGCAGTTATTGTTCCCATTTCACAGATGGGGAGATTGAGGCTTAGAGAAATCTGAGTTACTTTCCCAGGAGAGTCAGCTAGATGCTGGCACAGCTGCAATTTGACCTCTCATTGTCTCACTCTGAGTCCGTGCAGTTAGTTCAACTCTGCAGGGCTGGTGCTCACTTCTTGGTTAGAGAGGCTTTGGGGAGGGCGTGGTCATTCCCTTTCTCACCCTGAGAACCACTGCACCCCCACTTCCACTCTGTGTCTGTTCTAGAATGTCTGTAAACCTGTGGAGGAGACACAGCGTCCACCCACACTGCAGGAAATCAAGCAGAAGATCGACAGCTACAACACGCGAGAGAAGAACTGCCTGGGCATGAAGCTGGTGAGCCCCCCCTCACCGCCCCCACTCCACCACCTGCTTAGGGTTTGGCACCTCTGCCCGCCCTCTAAATTCTGTGGCTACTGCCTGGCAGGTCCTCCCTTTCCTCCAGCCTCTAGAGGCCTCAGGGGTCTGGAAGCCAGGGCCCTCAGTGCCTTCCACGTGCTTTACGGAAATAGATCTGACCCTTTCGTTTTTTGCTTGTGTCTTTGGGAAGCTCTCTTAACTTCTCTGAGCTTCGACGTAAACTAAGTGATTAAATGATATACAGTGACCAAGGGCCTGGTACAGCGTGGCCCCCAGGAAGCCAGGACAATAGGACTCAGCTGCTTCCCTTCCTACCCCTTCGATTGTGCAGTGCTCAGAGACGAGAGGGCACAGAACTTCGTACCTGGTTGGGAAAGGAAGGGAGAAGGTAGAAAAACACTGCCCCCTGCTGGTGGCTGGCACCAACTGGCTCTTCAGGGTTTAGCCAGATGGGGCACCAGAAAATCCAGTCACAGATGGTCCTGGGTTTAAGTCTTAAAGGCTGTTTCTTAGTAAAGAGACGCAGGAGGAAACCTAGTGGGCTGGTTCTCCAAGGCCGTCATTATAGAACCTTCCTGCTTCCTGCCTGGCTCAGAGGTACACACTAGAGTGGCTACCTTACACCCTGCCTCTTACAGTGGGGACTCACCAAAGGCAACTGGTGTCTGCCTGGGTGCAGGAGGTTTGGGGGAGCTGGTCTGAGCCTCCTAGGAGGGAAAGCCACTGCAGCCCCACAGGTCTCCGTAGTTGGATCCTGAGGGTCTTCTCCCAGCCCACTGTGGGGAAAGGGATCTCTGCTCCTTCCTCTAGCTCTCCCAGGTCAGTAGAGGCAGGAAAGAACTCAAGGAGACAGATGGGTGTTGCTGGGGCAATGGCCCCAAGTGGCAGGTATGATCATGCAAGGCGGATAGCCCTGACCCCACATGACATGTCCCCGCTGGCAGAGTGAAGACGGCACCTACACGGGTTTCATCAAAGTGCATCTGAAGCTCCGGCGGCCTGTGACGGTGCCTGCTGGGATCCGGCCCCCATCCATCTATGACGCCATCAAGGAGGTGAACCTGGCAGCCGCCACGGACAAGCGGACATCCTTCTACCTGCCCCTCGATGCCATCAAGCAGCTGCACATCAGCAGCACCACCACTGTCAGTGAGGTCATCCAGGGGCTGCTCAAGAAGTTCATGGTCGTGGACAATCCCCAGAAGTTTGCACTTTTTAAACGGATACATAAGGATGGACAAGGTAGGAGAAAGTGCACCCGACCAGACCATTCCCTTCCTACCTGTGTGCAAGCCCACCCACTAAAACTCCTACCGGCCTTGGATAGGAGCTGTAGGCTTCTCCTGAGCACCAGGGGTCCAGCTGCCCATATGGTGTTCAGATCTGTGGAATCCGGGCAGGGAGGCAAGAGCAGAGAGCTTGATAGGGCAGCTTACTTGGCTCACTATGTCCCTGACTCTGCTGGTGGCTTCAGGAAGACTGCACCCTAGGCTCCCATTTCCTGTTCTGTGCAATGGGAGGAATCTGCCCACCATTCCTAATCTTTCAGGAGATGATGTGAAGGGAATCATGCTTTAAACTGAGCAGACACCCAAGATAAAAGGTTATTACCCTGTTTGTTATTGTCATGTCCATTTCATGAAAAGGCCCCTATATCTACTTCCAGTTATAAGTACCCCACCTCTGTGTTTCCAGTCCTTTCCCCAAGCCTGGGCCCCGCGCTCCTTTTCTGGGATGAGCTCCCAGCCCCGTCTCTTGGTTTGCAGTTCTCTTCCAGAAACTCTCAATTGCTGACTGCCCCCTCTACCTGCGCCTGCTCGCTGGGCCTGACACGGAGGTCCTCAGCTTTGTGCTAAAGGAGAATGAAACCGGAGAGGTGGAGGTAGGTCTGGGCCCCTTGTGCAAACCCAGCCCTCAGGGCACCTTGGGTGGGTGCAGGTGGGTGTTGCCCTATGCAACAGGGTCAGGAAGATGACTGTTGAGAAAGTAAGCAGGGGTGGGTGACGGGGCTGGGGTCAGTGTTTCAGCCAGGCCTCTGAGCACCCTGGAGTAGCATGTTAGGGCCTGTGTGTGGCAAGGCCTGTGGAAAGAAAGGATTTCATGTGTTTTATTTCTGAAAACTCCGCGAGGAGGGGGACCAAGGAACTCCCTGTGCTCAGGCCCAGGCTGGTTTTGCTCTAAGCAATGGCCTTTGGCCTACCAAGCTCCACCTCTGGGCTTCACTGGGTGTAGACGTTTTTGAGCCATTAGTCCTCCCCTTTCTTGAACACTGACCTCCATCCCCCAAGGGAAGCTGACCAGTGTGCAGTCTTGTGACATGAACGGTGGTAAAACCAGGCTGGTGCCACCCATGGCCTGAGAATGACTGACGGGGGAAGGTCTCAGTGTTCGTCACACTGTGTGCAGTAGAGGCCTAGAGTTTTAAGGAGCAGTCTTGGGAGTCACTGTGGAGATTTAGGGATCAAGGCAGCTGGGACTCTGTCCCTTCTCCCCGTGTCAACAAAGGCAGCTCTGCTCCCATCTGCTTTATTTGTTGGCACTGTGCAGGATGGTGTTTGGAACAGTATTCCACAGAGAGTGTCTGAGCACAGCTGGCCCTGGGGAAAGCTCAGGCATTTGGGAGTGCAGCAGCCTGGGCTCTAGTTCCGGTTCCGCTGCAGTAAGCTCTGTGATTACCCCACCTTCCCTGTGTGAACTTCAGGTTTCTCACTTATCGAGTGTGAGGACCACACCAGATAAAACCTTAGTACTCTATTATGCTCAAAGAGCTCAGGAGTCTCAATAGGGCTTGTGCTCTTGGGTCAGCCCGCCAGAAGTCCAACTTGCCTTCTGCCCTCAGAGATCAGGTCCTTTCAGGGGAGGCTGAGCCAACCAAGCTCTCATTATCTGACCTGTCAGTCATGGGAGGTAGATACCCCAATTTCCCAGATGAGAAAACAGGCTGAGAAGAGTGGCAAGCTGTGCTCTGGTTACACCGCTGGGAGGAGGTGGAGTCAGGCCCAACTCCGGTCTCCTGGGTCCATGTTCCACTCCTCCACCTGCTTTCTGAGGGTCTGCATATCGGAAGCCTGGGTGGTTCCAGCATCACTGTCAAGATCTCAGCTGCTAGACACAAACTTAAGATTATTGAGTCTTAGAATAAAAACATGGTTCATGGACTGGCAACTCTCGGTCACGAGATGCCAGCATTTGGAATTTTGTTGCTGCTACGACAGGCATGAAAAGCCCAAGCTTCACTGATTCGGTATGTTCAGTAGTGAACTGTGTGTGAGTCACGGATGTGAACTGGGAAGGAGGAGGCAGCGGGGCTCTCGGGTCATGTCCACTTCTAACCTGTCTGCCCTCCTGTTTCTCCCTACAAATCTCCTTCTCGCCTCACAGTGGGACGCCTTCTCCATCCCTGAACTTCAGAACTTCCTAACAATCCTGGAAAAAGAGGAGCAGGACAAAATCCAACAAGTGCATAAGAAATATGACAAGTTTAGGCAGAAACTGGAGGAGGCCTTAAGAGAATCCCAGGGCAAACCTGGGTAACCGGTCCTGCTTCCTCTCCTCCCGGTACACTCGGATTTATTTTTATTATTAATTATTATTTTGCAACAGACACTTCTTCTCAGGACACCTCTGGCGGGTGCATTTGTGCCTGCCAAGCAGTTCCAGATGTGGCAAAAGTCTCTTCCATGGACAAGTGTTTGCATGGGGGTTCAGCTGTGCCCGCCCCCAGACTGTGCCCCACCAGACTCTGCCAAGGATCAGAACTTATGTGAAACAAACAGCCAACGTCCTCTCCTGTCTACAAGCCTTTCACCAACCAAATAGCTGCCTCTCTTGTCACCAAACTGGAAGCTCACACCAGCCGGCAAAGGAAGGAAGGTTTTAAAGCGATGTGTTATTTCTCTGGCTTTGATTCTTCTTTGAGTTCTCTTATTTGCCACCTACAGTACCTTTATTTAAAAAGTTGTAGCACATTCCTTCTGCAGGTCTGAGCTAAGCCCCTGAAAACAGGATAATGCTCATAAAAGGACTGTTCCCACGGCCCACGGTGCCTGTTGTTCACACTTAAGGGAAGCTTATAAAGCTACTGGCCCCAGATGCTCAGGGTAAGGAGCCCCAAAGCTGAGGCTGGCTCAGAGATCTCCGGAGAAGCTGCAGCCTGCCCTGGCCCTGGCCCTGGCCCATATTGCACATGGAAACCCAAAGGCATATATCTGTGTATGTGTGGTACTTAGTCACATCTTTGTCAACAAACTGTTTGTTTTTAAGTTACAAATTTGAATTTAATGTTGTCATCATCCTCAAGTGTTTCCCCAAGGGGAAGCCAGCCATTGACCATTTAAAAAGTCTCCTGCTGAGTACAAAAATCAGGCAGTAAGAGAAAGCCAAAAAGTGATGCAGAGAAACGTGTCCAAGCTGTCTTCAGCCTTCCCCCAGCTAGAGAGCAGAGGAGGGCCTGGGCTGCTTGGGTTCTCCCTCGGCCTCCAGCACTGCCTCCCTCCTCCCACTGGGACTCTGGGATCTCCCGGTGCTGCCCAAGGAGTTGCCTTGATTACAAAGAGGGGAGCCTCCAATTCAGCCAACTTGGAGTCCTTTCTGTTTTGAAGCACGGGCCGGCCCCAGCACTGCACGCAGAGAGCTGGTGGGCCTGTCCTCCCCGTCAACCTCAGTGCCTTTTTGTTTTCATAGAGAAACGGGAGCAGAGTGAGTTTGCCTGAAGCTCTGCTGCTGGCTTCTCCTGTCAGGAAGTGGACAATGGCCGCGGTGTGGGAGACAAGGCCGGGAGAGCCTGTGCTCAGCATGGGGTGAGGGTCACAGACCTCCCTCCCATCTGGGTACCTGGAGAGTTTTGACTCCAATCAGTGACACCAGACCACATTGACAGGGAGGATCAGATTCCTGACTCTACATTTGTACTGGCTCCTTGTTTAGGCTGAATCCTAAAGTACATTAGCCAAACAATTCCAACAAGTAGCCAGGACTGCAAAGACACGCCAACGCAGAGGGAGAAGGACTTGTAATTTTCAAAGCAGGGCTGGTTTTCCAATCCAGCCCCGAGAAACCATTTCTTGGCTATCCTCTGCCTTCCCAAGTACCTCTTGGGTGGGATCAAGCCCAAGCTTGTTTGTGTAGCTTCAGAAGTTCCCTCCCTGACCCAGGCTGAGTCCATACTGCCCCTAATCCCAGAAGGAATGCTGACCCTCGTCGTATGAACTGTGCATAGTCTCCAGAGCTACAAAGACAACACAAGCTCGAAACTCTAAGATTTTTTTAAACCACAAAAACCCTGGTTAGTCATCTCATGCTCAGCCTTATCACTTCCCTCCCTTAAAAAAACCCCTCTCCCTGCTGTATATTAAAGGGAGCAGGTGGAGAGTCATTTCCCTTCATCCTGCATGTCTCTAACATTAATAGAAGGCATGGCTCCTGCTGCAACCGCTGTGAATGCTGCTGAGAACCTCCCTCTAAGGGGATGGCTATTTTATTTTTGAGAAGGAATAAAAAAAGTTATGTATATAGACACATAAAGGCATATAGCTATATATAAAGAAATAAGGGTGTTTATGAAATGAGAAAGTTATGGGACAATTCAGACTTTATCTAAAGCACAGTTAGACCCAAGGCCTATGCTGAGGTCTAAGCCTCTGAAAAATGTATAGTATAGGGTACCCCTTCCCTCCCAGAAGTGGGAATAATTGCTGGTAGTGCCTTCTCTGGTTGTGTTGCTCAATGTGTAAGTGTTTGTTTCAAGGATATTTTCTTTTTAAATGTCTTTCTTATAGGGGTTTTAAAAAAAAGTAATAAAAGCCTGTTGCAAAAATGACTCATGTTAGAAATGTCTCCCTTGAACTTCACCATCTTGTGGAAATTGGGAGTCGGGGAGAGGGTGAGAACAGAGATGGTCACACGCTTCTTGGTGGAGTCAGATTTTCTTTTGTCAGTGAGCAGAGGAACGAAGGCTACTGTTCAAATCATTTGGAGGAAATTGTCCAAATGCGTAGGCAGGAGGGCGCTCGCTGCCTGGGTGAGCAGCTGTTCCACATCTCCACAGAGCAGGAGAGTCAAGGAGACTGATTACAGGCGGAGATGCTGAGGGTGGGAAAGAGGAAGGCCTTCTGGAACTAAAAGAAATTCGACACCAGGACAGGCTGCTGAGCTGAGCCATGATTCTTCTACTTCTGAAATTATTTAACAATAAGGTAGAAAGGAATAGTTCTTTAAAAATTTAAGATCACTTCACCTGGAGGAAGGGGGTTAGCTCAAACAGTCCTTCACTTGAGGCTTCTCTGACTTTCGTCAAAGGAACATCTCAGTAATCATGGAAATAACCACATTAAAGTTATTAAAAAGAAATTCTTGCCTGCCTTCCAGTACTGATCACACAGAATGCAATAAATGGGGTCCAAAGAATGAATGAATGTCCAACAAACATCCTTAAAATTACCCCAGAATGGGGCACATCTGTAACATTTGTTCATCTAGACCTCCAAGAACTGTATCTTTCAATGATTTTGCCAAAGTCTAAAAATGAAGCCGTTTCTGCTTTTCTGTAAAACGGTTGTGGTTACAGCATAGGATTAATATATTCAAAGTTGTATGTTTCACAGTGATAAAGATTATCTGACTTAGCACATAGGAAAAATAACCTGTTACACAGTCTGACTCTACTCTGCCTTTGAACATGTCCCTATTCTGTTCACAGGGGGAAGGGGAAGATGACTCAATGCAAATGTGTCACTGTTACTGGAAAACCATTCCGTGCACAGATGTGGACAGCACTGTGTCATGGCAGAATTCTGGGTCAAACCACAGTTAAGGGTAGATGTTCATTTTAGACCCAGCCTTACCACTTACTGGCTTTATGTCTTCAGCAGAGATCAACAAGGCAGGACATGACCTTTCTTAGCCTCCACCCCCTCCAAGGTCATGCAAAACAAATCAAGTTTGTGAAAGAACTTTACACAGTGCTACATTTCACTTGTATTCACATAGGACCATAGTTCACTACTGCTATACAGATCATGCGCCCTCAGCTCAGACTCTGGCAGGCCAAAGGCTTTAACAGGATCCTGTTTAGGCTCAATTTCTGGAAATCCCTTTCCTAGTTCATGCCAGTAGAGAGATGATTGGTGAAATTAAGGAGTTTACTCACGAGTAAAAAGGCCTATTCTGGGCCTGATAACAGACAGTAGGAGGCGCCATATACACATTTTCAAACCCATTCCTTTTTTCCTTTTGAAGCCTCAAATGGGCAATTTGTGGATACTGTGGATATTTTTAAGGCTTTCTTATCTCAGTTCGAGAAAAACTCAGAAGAGAAACAAGGAAGTAAATTCAAGTGCAACTGTCTCTTAATGGTAAAACCCAAGAACTCAAGGAATTTAGCCCAGTTCTCCTTCCTATTTTACAAGGAGAGATCCAGTCAGAGAAATGATTCCACAGACTGAGCAGGGGCCAGCGCAGCGGTTCTGTACCTTTCTGGCATCAAGTGATCTCTCTGGGAATTTGACAAAGCATGGTCCATCTCTCAGGAAAATGATCGTACAAAATCTTGGGCACCATTTCAGGGAGTTCATGGATCCTCTAAAGACTTACTAAAGACCTCTTCCATGATCTCCACGTTAAGAATTTGAGGCTGAGGAGGGCATGTGTTGGATGAAACTCTTACTGTAACAAAACTGTCATCTTGGAGTTTTTTCACAAATTTACCAGTTAGCGGCAGTGTCCTAAACTAGAATCACTGTCCTATAGAAACCCATGTCCTAATATGCTTGTACTGTTTCTGATTTCTGTCTAGCCTAAATTGGGCTGCAATTTAGGGTCAATTCTTTCTTATGTTGCTTTAGAGAACAGCTGGGTTCTGTTTTCTATGTGACTAACCCTTCAGAGATGTGAAGGAACTATTTTGGGGCTAGGAAGTTAATTAAGTAGTAGGATATTTAGTAGAAGGTCTTTAAAAACAGGAAGGCTTCACCTGCCCGAACTTTGAATGGGCTGGCCTACTTGAAAAGCAGGGAAGGAATGAAACCACTGAAACCACATGGGCACAAAGGCAGCCAACGCAGCCTCTTCTGTTCATTTAGAATACTCCGACTTAAAAAATTAGTACAACATTTTAGCTAAGTGGAGGAAACAAGAGGGAAGTCAGATTTAGATTAGAATAAAAATTTATTTTTGTAAAGAATTATATTTTGTATGTGCAAAAGCTGAAAATGCTCATAAAAATTACCAGCCCAGAGCTTGGATTTCCACTGGATTCACCACGTGAGACAAAAGAGTCTGTCACTTCTTCTTGCCAGGTTTCGGGGCCTTTTCTAGACCTTGGATGTGTTTTCGAGGGAGCTGATACTCTTCTATAATCCAAAAAGCACACACTCCTCAGTGGAGCACGACCTTGGCCCCCGGCTGGCCCTTCACCAGTTCCGTTTGTCTCACAATGTCATTCCACCCGGCTCAAATTCAACTTTGGGACTAACCACTTATCCTTACACCTCAAGGCTGATGTGTATATTTCTGAAATTTTCACACTGACAGCTACTTTCTGGATGTATTTCAGGCATTTATAATTTTTTTCCATGGGAGAGAACGTGTCTGTTCAGTCATATGCTCCTCTCTCTTCCTCATAACATTTCTTCTCAGTACCTTGTATAGGGTTCTTCACATAAAGGGGCTCAACTCTATAAGTTAACTGCCAGGTACTGACTGCCATAGGCCATGGAATACCTTTGCCTAATTGAGCACTTAATATATGCCAGGGCCTGAGGAAGAAAAAGGCAAGGTTTCTGGCTCAAGCAGCTCAGTGTAAGAGGAAGTTCAGACATTAGAAAAAATTAGCCAAGCTGCAGATATTAACTGGAAATACAAACACAAGTGGAAAATGCTATATTAGCAATGTTTAAAATGCTAATTTAGGGACAGGCTTCCTAGGACCCCTGGGCTAGGCCAGTGGGCCTGTGAGGCCAGGCAGGCTTGCTGTGGGAGGGCATGCTAGGTAAAGGAATAGCCCAGGTGGAAGCACACATGGGTGAACAGGCAAGGAGAATCTGGGGAACTGCAAGGACACCAGAGCGGCTGGTACCTGCAACAGGGGTGTAGGACCTGACAAAGAGAGCCTATAGGGAAGGCTGGAGTAAGGCTGGGGTTGGGCTGGGGTCAGGCTGGGAGGTCTTGCTTACTGAGCCTAGGAGTTAATTCTGAAGAAGCGTATAAAGATTTTTAGAAGGAAGTGATATGATCATATTTGTTTAAGAAAGCTGACTCAGGTAGAGATGTGAAGGCTGGTTTGAAGTGAGGACAAACTGGAGGCTGGGTTACCCAGAGTTAGTAGAAAGAACTTAGGCTTTAGTCTGGGCATGGTGGTTCATGCCTGTAATCCCAACACTTTGGGAGGCCGAGGCAGGTGGATCACCTGAGGTAAGGAGTTCAAGACCGGCCTTGCCAACATAGTGAAACCCCTTATCTACTAAAAATACAAAAATTAGCTGGGCATGGTGGCACATGCCTGTAATCCCAGCTACTCGGGAGGCTGAGGCAAGAGAATCACTGGAACCTGGAAGGCGGAGGCTGCAGTGAGCCAAGACCATACCACTGCCCTCCAGCCTGAGTGACAGAGCACTATTCTGTCTCAAAAAAAAAAAAAAGAACTTAGACTCTGGAGTCTAAAAAAGTTCCATGCCCAGTGGTATCACTCAAGTCAGATGATCTCAGGGCAAGGCACGGAACCTCTCTGAGCCTCAGTTTCCTCAGTTGCAAAACAGATAATAGCTCTGCAGCATCATTATGATTAAAAGAGATGCCTGCAAAAACCCCAACAATGGGCCTAGCACAAAAATGTGGGTGCTCACCAAATGTTTATAAAAAGGGACCAACCAGGAAGAAAACTACTCTAATAGGGAAGAGAATGCATTGAATTTGGAAGGGGCCAAAGGATCTGATTCAAACATTGGTTCCATCTTCTTGCTAGCTGCTAAAAACTAAATGGAGTGTGTGTGTGTGTGTGTGTGTGTGTGTGTGTGTGTGTGTGTGTGTGGTGTATGTATTATGCAAGTAGAGTTGGCAGGAAGGTCTTTGCTGAGCTAGACCAATGCCTCCGGCTCTTCAGAGGGAATGCTCACCAAGCAACAGCCAGCTGAGGTGGTGGACCTGGTTTCCCTGGATCTGCACCTGAAGGCTGTCCTTGGCCCCAGGGGAAGGAGTGATGGTGGTGCTAGCCTGGCATCGCTGCTGAAGGATGGCAGCCACTGAGTATGGGTCCAGACCATAGGCCTCCAAGTTCCGGACCACGGTCACCTGGGGGGACAGTGGGGACATAGACTGACGGTGGTGACTGCATTCCCTTCCCTCCAGAGGGCGTTCCAGAGCCTCAGCAGCCTCCTCCGCCCCTGTGTTCTCTGATGGCTCACCATTCCTATAATAGCACTTTTTTAATCCAAATCACTTATTTATTTTTGTGCCTCTAAATTGATTCTCTCTTTACCCCATCCAATACATGTTATATATTTAGAGGGACAGATACTCTCTGTATCACATAGAATGTCTACTTTCTTTTAAGTTTTTTCATTTCAAGTTTCATTTGAAATTTTTTTCATTTCAATTCTCCCCTTGTTACTTTAAAACAAATTCTTTCTCATTCATGACTACAGATGGTAAAGTGTGTTACTATCAGGTGCATGGGGGATGACTGCTATCAATAAAGATTATAAAAGCTCCAACTAGCCTTATGCTTGTCAATGGGCTCCAGACCCAGAGACTCTTAGAATCAGTAAGACTTTAGAGGTCGTATCTCTTCCAACTGCCCACCTGATGCATGAAGAATTTAAAACATAAATGAAAGTATAATAGTATATGAACCCACATGCACCTATCACCAGTTTCAACAATTATCAACTCATGGCCAACCTCAATTCATCTATATCCCTGTCTACTCCCCACTCCTCTATCACTTTAAAGCAAACCTTCCCAGATATCAGACCATTTCATCTATAAATATTACAGTAGGTAGCTCCAAAACCTAAGGCTCTTTTAAACATAAACACAAAGCCATCATCACACCTAAAAATAAATTAACAAACAATTGTTCCTTAATATCAAATATCTAGTCAGCAACTCAAGCATTTTTCTGTTATTCAACTTCACAAATGACAAGTATGTGACTTTGAAATAAAATAGAAAAACGTTAGTGCTTTTAAAATATCACAATTCTTCCCCTTGTTACTTTAAAACAAATTCTTTCTCATTCATGACTACAGATGGTAAAGTGTGTTACTATCAGATACGTGGGAGATGATTGCTATTAATAAAGATTATAAAAGCTCCATCACACTGCCACGTGTGTACCTATGCAACAATCTTGCATGTTCTTCACATGTACCCCAAAGCCTAAAATGCAATTAAAAAAAAAAAAAGCTTCAACTAGCCTTATGCTTGTCAACGGGCTCCAGACCCAGAGAATCTTAGAATCAATAAGACTAGAGGTTGTATCTCTTCCAACTGCTCACCTGATGCATGAAGCCCCAACTACATCCTCCCTCAATAAGTGGCCACCTAATATTTGCTTGCAGACCCTCCAGAAAAAATGTTCAATATTTTATTAAGCAATAACTTCAATTTTGGACAATTCTATTTTTCATTATTAACAGGAAATTACTGTTTAAATTATGTGTCTGGCACATAACACTCAATAAATACTATTACTAATTATTATAAAGGTTATCATTACTGGTTCTCAATGATTGAGAACCAAGTATTTCTATACCAAGTGCTTCAGCCATGGACATTATCCCCATTTTTCACACAGTAAAACTCAGACAAAAAGAGATTAAGTAACATGCTGAAGGCAGGCAGCGAGTCAACGGTTGCATGTGAACCCGGTTCTACCCAAAGCCCATGCTCATAACTACTACTACAAAGTTCTTTATTTTGAACTCAAGTCTGTGTTCTTGGAATTTCCATCTAATAATCCTATTTCTGTCTTCTCAAGGCACATAGAGTAAGTGCCCTACTTTGCCAGGGGACAGCTTTGCACATATTTGAGGAGAGATATCATTGGTTCCCCACAACTTTGTGTTGCTAAGTTAAATGCACTCAGTTCCTTTAGCAAGTTTTTTACGAGTTATTTTCGTTGAGCAAAGCCTAAGAGGTGAAAGCATGTATGGGAGCTGAACGCCCATAACATAGTTCTAAGAAAAAAATAAAAATAAAATCTTATTTACTTTTGTAATCAGGCACTAGCAAGTTTCCTAGAACAAAATCCTAGAGGGCAGTGAGTAAGGGGGGTCAGCTTTACCTGTTTCATACAGAGCCCAGTCCAGACAGACAAACATGAGTGTTTCATTAAAAATTTTGATGTATTTGAGGCCAATCTAAAAACCTCCGATCACATTAGGTCCCAGAACTTGGCAGGAACATTAAATCGCCATCCTCGAACATTGTGTCTTTTGTAAATTACCTTTTTATTAGAAGCTCTCTGTGCTAGAGTGATGTCAATTGGACAGATTTTCCCTTTCTTCACAACGGGCCCTTGTCCAGGAAAGGTCACTTGATAGGCAGGCTGTAATTTTTCCAAACACCTGAAATGGAAGTTATGAGTTGCAACAGAAAGCATTTCCTCATACCTGACCACCAGCAGGCAGTTAGGTGTAAGCTGAAACTGCAAGTTCACAACCTTGGTTGCACATTAGAATCATTCAAATCCCTAGGGAGCTGCAGCCCAGATCAGTGAAATCTGTATCTGTGACCAGGGCTACGTATTTTTTAAAGCTCCCTAAAGTGCAGCCAATGTTGACACGCGCCGATTCAAAGACAGGAACATCAGTGACCTGAGCCCCCGGAAACTGTCCAGTGACCTGGCCTTCTGAGAATCTGCTGTCTGCCTTGTGGAGGCTACTACCTGTTTCAAGAATGTGCCTTCCGCAGCCTATTGCCTGCGAGTGCTGCTTCACATTTCTGACATGTTTTATAGAATACTTTTACCATGAGGTATTTCTACCTTTTCTCTAACCAAGTTTTCTCTTGCTATCACATATATCAGAATCAACAAACTTTATCTATAAAGGGCTAGACCGTAAATATTTTGGGTTTTGCCGGTCACCTGGTCTCTTACAACTACTCAATTCTGCTGTCATAGCACAAAAGCAGCCCACAGATAACATGTACATGGATATGGTTGTGTTCCAATAAAAGTTTATTTACAAAAACAGGTGGCAGGCCAGATTTGACCCATGGGCTGTAGTCTATTGACTCCTCACAATACACTATTTTCGGTTAGGTGGAAAAGAAGGAATATTAAGAATCTTTCCTTTAAAGACTTTAAGAAACTTCCCCAGCCTTCTTTTGCTTCTGAATCTTATTGAAGTTTTTTTTTTCTTATTTTTTTAAATGCCCTCACTGACTCCTCACAATACACTATTTTCGGTTAGGTGGAAAAGAAGGAATATTAAGAATCTTTCCTTTAAAGACTTTAAGAAACTTTCCCAGCCTTCTTTTGCTTCTGAATCTTATTGAAGTTTTTTATTTTTTTCTTATTTTTTTAAATGCCCTCACTTTAACAGAATAAGTTCTTTTTTTGAGACAGGATCTCATCTTATCACCCAGGCCAGAGTATAGTGATGTGAACACAGCTCAATGCAGCCTCTACTTCCCGGGCCCATGCAATTCTACCACCTTCGCCTCCCAAAGTGCTAGGACTACAGGCACGTACACCACTGCACCTGCCTGAAGTTCTTATTTTTAATTGATTTCCTTTTTGTTGTTCCTTTCAAGTTCTCCTATGTTATATTGGCTCAAATTGTTCCAAAGACCCCCCTACATCAGAGTTCCTCAAGCCTGTGTTTATATAGACTGGCTTGGTATGAATTACAGAAAGAAAATCAAAGACTAAGATAGTGACAGTATTAAGTTCAGTGTGATCGATACTAAGGGGAGGGGATAGAAAAGTTGGAGATAGAAAACTGCCAATGCCTATTACCTGGCCAGAAGACTGTCCCATGGAAGTTTCATGACTGTATGCTGTTCATTTTTCTCTAAGATGCAGTCACATAGGACGGGATCCAGCTTCACAAGACTAAAGGGAAAGAAGAGGCAATGAAGAAATCTTAGACTTGTCTCTTCTGACCTGAAGGCTAACTCAGGATTCATCTCTCATATGTCGCTTACAGTCATTCAGGATACGAACCAATTATGGGCCCACAGTCCAGTCGGCAATGTACCTTATGGGTACATTTTTCCTAGGAAAAGCAGGAAGTGGAGGAGAAAGTGAGATGGGATAAATTCGAAAACCAGGATCCTTTGCTACTAACGAAGTGACCACAGCTTTCTAAGCTTAGCATCACAATTGGCTAGTGAGGAAGAATGAAAGGAAGTGGGAATCTTAAAAATGAAGGTGTTGGCCAGGCACAGTGGCTCACCCCTGTAATCCCAGCACTTTGGGAGGCTGAGGCAGGTGGATCACCTGAGGTCAGGAGTTCACGACCAGCCTGGCCAACATGGTGAAACCCTGTCTCTACTAAAAATACAAAAATTAGCTGGGCGTGGTGGTGGGTGCCTGCAATCCCAGGCTACTCGGAAGGCTGAGGGAGGAGAATCACTTAAACCTGGGAGGTGGAGGTTGAGTGAGCAGAGACTGTGTCACTGCATTCCAGCCTGGGCAAGAAGAGCAAAACTCTGTCTCAAAAATAAAAATAAAACATAAAATAAAATGAAGGTGTTAGGCTGGTCGGTCTCAACTTAATTATCATAACGATGTTCTTTTAAAGTAAAAATAAAATTTTTTTTGAGATGGGGTTTCACTACGTTGCCCAGGCTGCAGTGCAGTGGCATGATCACTGCTTACTGCAGCCTCAACTTCCTGGGCTCAAGCAATCCTCCCACTTCAGCCTCCCAAGTAGCTGAGACTACAGGCACGCCCTATCATGCCGAGCTAATTTTTGTATTTTTTGTAGAGATAGGGTTTCACCATGCTGCTCAGGTGGGTCTCAAACCCTTGGCCTCAAACGATCCTCCTGCCTTGGCCTACAAAAATGTTGGGATTATAGACATGAGCCACAGTGCCCAGCCGTTAAAGTAAAAAACAATTAATGGAATGCTCATCTGGTAGTTTACCATCTATATCCCCCTTAAAGAAAATTATACCGTAATGGGTACAAACATACAGTTAGAAGAAAGAAGTTTAATCTCTGATAGCAGAGTAAGGTGACTATAGTTAACGACAATGTATTGTATATGTCAAAATAGCTAGAAGAGAGGACTTAAAATGTTCCCAACACATAGAAATGGTAAACACTCGAGGTGACGATACCCCAGACACCCTGCCTGGATCATTATACACTCTGTGCATGTAACAAAATAACACCCACACCCCATAAATATGTACAAATATGTATCAGTAAAAAAACACTAAAAGCTATGATGACTCCAGTCAATTCTCTTTAAGCTTGCGTTTTATTCCTTACAATAGCCACTTAAAGATGATTCCTGGGTATTTGTGAGAGAATATTCACTTAGTTTAAAGTCGATGTTGACCGCATACATGGATCTGAACACCCCAGACAGTAGCTTTGGGGATCCACTGCATGTGGTTTGGAAACCACTGCTCTTGGTTACTTCTAAGATGCTATGGTTTTCTATTCCCCTCCCTGACATCCTCCCCAAATGTGTCTATGTCTGATAAAGGTGAAGACCCAAAAAGACAGATCTAGCACTCCTTCTCATGTACTCACTTTTTGTTGTCTGTGTCAACCAGGTCATTTTTCTTGGCATAGTTAATGATGATTGATCGGACCTCACTGCCCTCCAGAAAGCTCCCCTTCCTAGGTGAGGAGAAGTGACCCCGGGGGTTAGTTCACGCTGTACCATGAGACAAACTACAGATGCCCAGACTTACGCCCTGCTGAGCCGGGGACTGTCCTCAGCTTTCGGCCTCTAGTTTCTTCCCTTTTCCTGACTGAAGTGAGCATGACCACACAAAGAATAATTACAGGCAGAAAAGGGTGAGACCTACTCATTCATTTAGTCCAGAGGAACTTCCCCAGGGAAGGAGGCTAGGAGCTGGATTTGGGAGAAGGGGAGAACACGGGCAGAGCAGGTTTTGCCAGTCACAAAAGAGCACTACTCAGGTTGAGAGGAACTGTAGGCCGGAACACCAAGCAGGCAGAGAAGGGCTGCTCTCCAAAAACTCACTTGTGGCCAGACTCCTGGAAGAGCAGGGTCATGCTGGCTGGGACACAGTAGAGGGGTTTTATATCTGGAGGGTGATAGGGCTGTTCCCTGCTACCCTCCTGGATAGTCTGGGAGGTCGGGGAGGGCTCGGGCATGACGAAAGATGTAATCCTAAAACCCAGCAGAAGGAAAGAAAAAACACATTTTATACTAGCATCTCAGCAATCCCCAGTCCGTGGCCCAGGTGCCCTGGGGCCAGCTGGGCTACAGTGACAGGCCCCCTGCACTCACCTCGGGTGTTTCCAGTCCACAGCCACAATGCTCTCCACCCCTTTGCTCAGCTCCTTCACCTGTATAATCTGCTCCTGCTGCATTTGCTGCAGGAACTTAGAGAGCTAAGGGAGAGAGGGCCAGTGGTAGGGGACTTCATTGATTCCACACACATACTGAGCACCCAGGATGTGCCAGAGTAAGCTAGGCAGGGACTGTGCAGGGATATGAGACAGCCTCTGCCTTTATCAACCAGAAACTGGGAGGCCCCCAACCTGAGGGCCAGGGAGCAAGAAGCTGCTAGAGACTAACCAGTGAGGCCGTTCAGAACCCTAATCAGATATAAAGGACTCAAAGAAGAAAGGAGAGTGAGTGCCACCAACTGCCTCAGCCCAGGGAGAGTTTCTTTCTTCCCCCTTATACTTGGAGCCAAAAAGCTTAATTCTAGCCCTGGTAGACAGGGCTTCCCCAGCATCCATCTGGCTTGTGTCGTACGTGCCCCTTACACAACTCTCTGCACGGGTCTGCAAAGAAGATTCCTGCTTACCTTTTTGTAGCTTGACTTCTTTATGTCCACTTGTCGTCCTTCAGGGCTGATGGCAGATGGAAAAGGCAAGTTAAGCTAACGAGCAGTCATGCTGGGACCTGCCTGACACTGAGACGAGGGCCTTTTTCCTCAGCCTTCCTCCCCCACCTTCAGAGAGAGGCCACAGGCCACTCTCTACCTAGGGGTGGCATCAGAGAGGGGTGCAGACTATGGGACATTCTAAACCAGTGCTGTTCAACAGAGCTTTCCATAGATGTGGAATGTTCTCTGTGTTGTCTAACAGGGCAGCCATTAGCCTCATGTGGGTAGTAAGCACTTCAAGTGTGACTCATGTGACCAAGGGAACTGAATTTTAAATTTTATATATGTAAATTGATTTAAACTGAAAATAGTCACATGTGGTCAGTGGCTACTGCATTGGATTCAGCCTTAGATTCCCCCCAGACCAGACAACTTTCTGTGGCCTCCAAAGTTCCAACAGCAAACTCACACTGTGGGCAGCCAGGCCCAAAGTGGGGCCCAGCAAGCTGCATCCTGGGGCCAGGTCCGGCCCACTAATTACTTATCTACTGTCTACGGTCACATTAGTGCTACAATGGCGGCATCAAATAGTTGCAACAGAGATGGTATGGCCTGCAAAACTGAAAATATTCGTATTTCCTACCTGGTCCTTTACAGAAGAGTGTGCTGTGGATTCTCAAGGAGTCCTTCTAGAATCCACCCTAGAATCTTATCCTACAGAATATTCTGGGGCTCCTTTCTCAGTTATTTGTAACTCAAGAAAGTCAGGACAAATAATGAAGTATCCCTCCACACATTCCAGATACCACACCTGCACAGAATAGCTTAAAGAAGCCTAAGTATGAATGGGAAGAGATTACATTAAAAGTCACTTTTAAAAAAATCACAGCCAGATTCTCAAAAATAAATAAATTCAGGCCGGGCACAGGGGCTCACGCCTGTAATCCCAACACTTTGGGAGGCTGAGGCAGGTAGATCACTTGAGGTTAGGAGTTCAAGACCAGCATGGCCAACATGGTAAAACCTTGCCTCTACTAAAAATACAAAAATTAGCTGGGCCTGGTGGCATGTGTCTATAATCCAAGCTACTTGGGAAGGCTGAGGCAGGAGAATCTCTTGAACCTGGGAGGCAGAGGTTGCAATGAGCCAAGATGACACCACTGCACTCCAGCCTGGGTGACAGTGAAATTGTGTCTCAAAACAATAATAGAAAGAAAATAAATAAATTAATTAAATCTCAGGGTAAAAATCAATAAGCAAACCTCTTGATATGATTTACTGAATGCTTATTATGTGTCAGGCTATATAATCTTTACAGCAATCCCATGATTATTGGAAATTAGGACTCAGAGAAGCCCAGTAACTAGCTAAAACGCACCTTGCTCAAACACCCTGGAGAGCTAGCAGTTGAGCCCATATGGCTGTCTTCAAAATCCAGGTTCCATCCACATGCAATACTACCTCTCCTGGTGGCTTGTGTTTTTGGATGGGGTGGGCCAGGATGGAGGGGGGTGATCACACCAATTCATCCACCTAATAAAACCTAATCTGGGCCCCCACCTACTTTTCAGAAGTGTGAGGAGGTTGAATGCTCTAGAAGAAACCTCCTGACAAAGAGGCTGCTCTGGGACACTTCCTGCACAGGACAGGCTGCCAGATTTGTGAGGTTGCCCAGAACCCCCACAGCAGAGGAAATGTTCATGGAATATCAGGAATTTTAACTTACCAGTCCTCAATATCCTTTCATTGGTTAAAATTTAAGATTTTGTTTTAACAGCCTGGCAAGCTAAAAATTCAGTTTTTAGAACCCAAGAACGAATTTATTTGTTAGATAAGCCACTCCCTCCACTCTTTCCACAGCATGTCCCTCAGCCAGTTCCCACATCGGCCTCATTCTGTCCTACTGCCAAGGATCACACGTGAGACCCTGGCCCCATCCTCCAGCCCACATCAGTGCTTTCCATACCAGCAGGAGAACATGTGGCTGCCAAGGAAAGTGCTGGTGAGTAAAGGGAGGTCAGCCTTTTTGACTCGGCACTTCAAGGCATGCAAGAAGCATCGTTGTAACAACTCATCCATTTGCTCTGCAGGGAAAAGACAAGAGCCACATCCTTCCTGAGGGATACAGCACACCTGGTAAAAGAAACTGACCCCCAGCTTCATCCCTACCTCACACCCTTGGCTCTGAAAGGAACCCATTCCCAGGTACCAAAGCTCCCAGACTCTCTTGAGCACTGAGCCTTTGAAGAGGGTTGACCCCAGAGAAGGGGTCAAGCTACAAAGTCCCACCAAGCTAGGAGTGTTCACCCAGAGAAGTCGACCCAGAAGAAACCTTGGAGGGCTTGTAGCTGAAAACAGGCAAATGCCAGGGGAGATTAGCGCCCAGGAAGACGTGACTTATGTGGAAAGGACTCAAAAACAAGATGTGAAAGGGCTACTGCACCACCCTCATAGAAGATAAGTACCTTCCCCTCCTCCCACGGAGCTTCAGGGCCATTCTAGTCAGCAGTGAAGGGGAGCTCATCAGGCTCCCAAATTGAGAGGCAGGGAGATGGACCCTTCTACTCCCAGAGGTATACCTTGAAGCGTTTTGCCATCTGTGGAGTCTTGGTTCAGGCCCCCGATGCTGGTGTCTTCTGAGGCTTCTGAGAGGGACTTCTCCTCACACACCTGATGAACCTCCCCATTCTCCTCTTCTCCCTCCAGAGTCATGTGCCTCATGTCTCCCCGCAGGGTGGAGTCCACCTGGACAGCCCCCTTCTCTTCACAGACATCTGCTGAATTCAGGGCCAGTGGAGCAATGGAAGGTAGAGAGGACTTGTTTCCAGACCGCCTGGAAAAATCTCATGTCAGAAACACCAACAGCAGCCACAATACTCTCCAACCCTGGCCACAGAAGAGACAGCGGTGACGTCAAAGATAGCAAAGAGCCAACATGCAGGAGTGGCCAGGAGGGGCAGAGAGCCTGTGCCCTCATCTCAAGTGCATTTTCAATTCTGGGCCCCAAAAGTCCCATGCCTCAGTTTCCTCCTCTCTGAGATGGAGAGAATAAGTCTTGTCCCCTCCCTATCCCAAAAGAATACTATTAATAGACACCCCAGGACTAACAAAGATTAAAGAAAAAACAGTTTACGATGGACTCCCAAAAATGTTCCCTCCATCTGAGTTAATAAAAAAACCAATTTGAATTAAATATGAACAATAAGATCGCCAATGCATCTGTAATATCTGTTTGGTGAAATGCAAACCCAGGCTCAGCATATGTAATAAAACACAAACACGTGGACTGCTCAAGGACTGCAAAATCAATGGCATCTGTGCTACATCAAATGCAGTCGAACTTGGGAAGCAGAGGTTATCATGGTTTTATGCCACGAAGCCTTAGGAAGACAGGGAAAAAGCGATACCACAGAGCAAAGCACACAGAGAAGCAAAAAGCTTTATCTCAGCCAACATTCTGCAAATCAAACTAAGTTTTAACCAATAAATATGGCAATGCTTATCAGTATTGTTCACAGGAAAGCCGAAGGGTATGTTAGGGCTATTCTGATCAGGTAAATACCGTAAATATTTTTTTCGAGGTGCAGGGAGAGAAACAAAGCAGCTGCTGCTAAAACAAACTCTTGACCTTGATTGCTGCTGCCCAGACTGATAGTTAAAAAACAAGGGACAGCCAGGCGCAGTGGCTCATGCCTATAATCCCAGCACTGTGGGAGGCTGAGGCAGCCAATCACCTGAGGTCAGGAGTTTAAGAACAGCCTGGTCAACATGGTAAAACCCTGTCTCTACTAAAATTACACACACAAAAAAATTTGCCAGGCATGGTGGCAGGTGCCTGTAATCCCAGCTACTCGGGAGAGTGAGGCAGGAGAAATCACTTGAACCCGGGAGGTGGAGGTTGCAGTAAGCTGAGATCCCATCTCAAAAACAAAACAAAACAAAAAACAAAAAAACCAAGGTACTAAGAAAACATCAGTCACCAGCCCTCAAATATCTAAAAGCAGGCTAAAATGAGGTTATATCTCCAGCAAAGGAGGACTTGGCCAGTACTTGTAAAATTAACAATTCCGGCCGGGAGCGATGGCTCACACCTGTAATCCCAGCACTTTGAGAGGCCTAGATGGGTGAATCACATGAGGTTAGGAGTTTGAGACCAGACTGGCCAACATGGTGAAACCCTGTCTCTACTAAAAACACAAAAATTTGCTGGGCATTGTGGCACATGCTTGTAATCCCAGCTACTTGGGAGGCTGAGGTAGGAGAATTGCTTGAACTCAAGAGGTGAAGGTTGCAGTGAGCTGAGATCACGCCATTGCACTCGAACCTGGGCAACAAGAGCAAAACTCCATCTCAAAAAAAAAAATTAATAATTCCAAGACTGGGTTATAAAACGTAAGAATGACTGTACCAACAGGCCACAATACTTGACTAAATGTGTTTTCTGAGAAAAGTGTTGCTTACTGTTTTGGCAAACTGACAAGAAGATAACCAGAAAAACGAACAGGTACATGTCTCAAGAATGCAACCTTTACAGTCAGAATGCTTTACTTCCATGACGGGGAGGAGTCTGGAATGTGAAATCTGAATAACATAAAAGTATTCAGGTTATTGTCCTGGTGCCTAAAGGTCTACCCAGCCATGATTTGGATTCAGAAGCACTCATCATGGGGCTATGTGATGCCTAAAATGTGCACAGCAGCTAGGGCCAGATTGACCAAGGCTATAAAAAAAATGAATATCACTGTAGAGGGGCAGAGCAGACAATTCCTAAGGTCTTCTTTCAGGTCTAAGATTCTATAATTCACTTAGAAAATAACCAAAGTTCTCTCTCATTACTTGTCCAAACAGGGGAAAAAATTATTTTCTTTATATTTGGCAAGGAAATAAAAGTCTGGAGTCAGCAACTTGCTTAATGACATGGCTAGGACCAAAACTCTCACTCCTGAATCTCAGGCCCCATCCTCTCCCCACCTGCCTTGGCTGTCTGTGAAACAGAAGAAACTCTATACTCACCACAAGTGGTCCTGGTAAGTGTGGAGCACAGAGAAGCCCCTTCCCTTCAGGCCTGAAGTAAGCATCTCAGCTGTGGACATGGCTGCCACTCCAATGGCTACAGGGGCTCTAAAAAGAAAGAAGCCAGAGACCAGGGTCAAGAACGTCTGCAGGAAGGGCACGTGTTAGGATCATCTTCTGACACATGTGGTAGAAATACCAGGGTTGCCAATGTGAAGGTCTTGTATCATAAAACCAAACTCAGTCCACTTTCAGTTTTCTTCAGATTACCTATAAATTTCAAAAATCCTTTGACCAAACATTAAACTTCTGTGTTAGCAACTCTTCTGCTGACTTTATCACTGCCTTTGTTTTATTCCTACTGTGAATTAAATCCAGGTGAGACTTGGAAGGATATTTAATGTTCCCTTTCATTAATTTCAAAAATATAAATTATTTCCTCTACCTTAAAGAAGTCATAGCAATCCCATAAGGAAGTTTTAAGGTGGGGGCAACTCATATATCATAAATTAGGCTGAGGGTTGCCACAGGGAAGAGAGAAGAGACACACAGCAGGGCAAAGTGGAGAAGTTCCTCCTGAGTTGACTTTATAAGAGGGTTGCTCAGTGCAACTGTGTATCTAAGAACTGGATATTTCCCGTATATCAAAAACAACCACATAAATAGTAACTACAGTAACTTCCAAAGCCTAGATGAGAAATCTCTGTCAGATGAGTAAATCTCTGTTACTCGAGTACTGATCAATCAGATATTACCTGTAAGGGTGGGTGACTAGCTGGATAACAGTCAGGGAATACATAAGCCTGGCAAGGTAGCCAAGGTCCAAGTAGGAGTTTCCAACACTTAAACTTACTCTAAACCTGGTAGCTGTGCTAACGTACCTATAGGTCAGTTCCTGCCACAAAATCTGAATCTGGCTTCTTTCCCAGTTCTTAAAAGAAGGTTTTTCTCTTCTACCCCTGAAAGGTCAATGGCTTGAGAACTCCAGTCTTGAACATGACTTGTATTTTTAACAACCCCTCATACCCTTAGCCCCAACACAAACCATCCACAGCTCCACCCCCGTATACACTCCAAAGGCTAAAGTGAACAGGTCAAATATCCATTTACATAGTTTCCTCCTACCTCAGATAGAATATTAGGGGAGAAAAACAGTGATGCCATCATTCTTTTCAACTGTAATTTCTGCTATAGGTAAATGAAAGTTTCTAGATGCTTGGTTTCAAAGCATTCAAGGAAAATAGAAGAATATGAGTAGCAAAAATAAGATCTTTAAACACTGATCCCTCTCATGCCTACCATCGCTCTTTCTTTCTCTCTCAAAGAAGAAATTATCAATATAATGAGTCCATCTTGGTCATCTCCATGGAAAAAAACAAGTGAGATCTCGTTTTTCACTCACTAGCATAACACAAATGAAGATGACCCATCATATCCAGTATTGGCAAGTGTACAGGGAAATAGGCTCTATATATACTGCAGGTAGGAGTAAAAACTGATACAGCTTGTTTGTTGGAAAACAGAAAATACACATGATCTTCAACCTAAGAGTTCTGCATTTTAATATCTACTCTGGAAAAATACTGGCAATGGTGTCCCTAAAGGCATCAATAAGATAACGTTTGTAATAGAAACAAACTGGAGGCAACTCAACATCCACCAGGAGAGGGCCTCTTCCATCATCACACAGAAGGTCAAAAGATTTGGCAGATCTGTTTCCTCTGACATGGAAAATGCCATATTTAAATACTAAGATGTAACAGTTTAAAAATAAAAAGAAAATGTCTGCACTATATTAAGTGAAAAAAATACCACATACACAGTATAATTTTACTTGAATTTTTAAACACACATACCCTAAGCCATATATTTTTATATGCACAGGTATATATGTGTAGAACAACAGCAAGAAGGACACATCAAATTGAAAACGGTTATTTCTAGGAGAAAAAGATTGTGGGGCGAGGGGGGGCTTTTGATTTTTCAGAGTGATTCATACAATTACTTCTTATTTTTAAAAAGAGGCAGTGGAGGCTAGAAGCAGTGACTCATGTCTGTGATCCCAACCCTTTAGGAGGCAAAGGCAGGAGTATCGTTTGAAGCCAAGAGTTTGAGACCAGCCTGAGCAACAGAGTGAGATCCTGTCTGTATGTCAACTGTACTGTATCTCAATAAAGCTATCAAAAATAATTTAAAGATGAGGATGATGATATGGATATAGGGAGAAAGTGTGAGGGTGATGAAAGATAATGAAAAGACCAAAAAAAGGTCACAAACAGAATGACAACTAAATGCAATTTGGTATCTTAGGTCGGATACGTGAACAGAAAGAAGACAGTAGTGAAAAAACTGGGGAAATGTGAATCAAGTCTGTAGTTTAGTTAGCAGTACTGTGCCAATGTTAATTCCTTAGCTGCAATAATATATATTGTGGTCACTTAAGAGGCTACCATTAGCAGAAGCCAGGTAAAGAGCAAGTCAGAACTGTACTATCTTTGCAACTCTTCTGTAAATCTAAAAAAATGAAAATTCTAAGAAAACAGAGCAGCAACAGCAAACAGCAAATACACTCGGCCCAGACTCATGGACTTCCCATAGGCTCGCGGCCATTCCCCTGCTGACCCACTCTCTGCTTCTTCCAGAACCAATTTTTGCTTTCACTCTTTTTTTCACATGCTTTACAAGTTATCATTCCCCTCCAACTTCTCTTTCACGTAAGATTTTCCCCCAGAGGCATGGTGGCCTGGCACAGTACCTGTTCCCCACTAAGGAAATGGCACAGAGGTCGCCCTTCTGTATCTGAGGCAGACCAGCAGGGGGCATCACTAGTCCAGGCAGCATCAAATCTGCAATGAACAAAACAAAAACATCACAACCTGCACTGAACCTCCACCTAACTCTGTTTTACTTCATCATTTCCTCACTCACTCAACAAAAAAATAGTTATTAAGTATCAACGATGTTATTCACAATAAAAATGAAAAATGGCAACTTCAGTATCAGACCTTCTCCCCTTAGGGGTCTAAAGGTCAGAGTTTGAGTGTCCTGGCCCAGGCACAGTGTCTCACACCTGTGGCTTACGCCTTTAATGACCACTTTGCCCATCCAATAGCAGGATATTTGTTTTGATTCAAATGATGGTTTCTAAGCCAGGAGTGGGAACCTTCACTTCCTCTCCAGACTCAGCTCCTAAACAGTCTTCTGGCATCAAAGAGGTACTCTTGGCCAGGTACAGTGGCTCACGCCTGTAATCCTGACACTTTGGGAGGCCGAGACAGGTAGATCATTTGAGGTTGGGAGTTCAAGACCAGCCTGGCCAGCATAGTGAAACCCCATTTTTACTAAAAGTATAAAAATTAACCAGGCATGGTAGTACACGCCTATAATCCTAGCTACTTGGGAGGCTGAGGAAGGAGAATCACTTGAATCTGGGAGGCAAAGTTTACAGTGAGCCAAGATCATGCCACTGCACTCCAGCCTGGACAACAGAGTGAGTCCTTATCTCAGAAAAAAAAAAAAAGTTTGAGTATCCTATAACATGATCTGTCTTGTCCTAGTTTCCTAAACTCAGCTTATTGATTTACAGTACAGCATATGGTGGTTCACAAAGTACTTTTACAACCCTTATTTAAGCCTTACAACAGGGCCAGAGAGGCCCAGAGATCTGTGGAACTGGCCAAGTGAGAAACATAAAACACACAGGGGAAAACATTCTTCGACTACACAAAACCAGGAATTGGCTAAGTTTATTAAATCAGTTGGCCTTTGCTAAGTTGTTTCCAGCCAATAGCCAGAACATAGGAAAATCCTCTTACCTGCTCCCCCTACCAGTTTCTCAAGTACCGGAGGCCATGTTGTAAATGTTGGCAGAAGATCAGGATAGGACCACAGCGTGTACACTGCCCAAAAAGAGATCCAGAAAATAGTACCACTTAAAAATCCAATCTTCTAGAGAAATGGAAAGGTCTAACACTATGGTCGCTTTAATTAGAATAAGGAAAGAAACTCAACTCAAAGCTAAAGAGAAGGTTGTAAGGGAATGCCCAGAGAGGTTTCATTTTTGAGGAAGAAAAAAACCTAAGAAACTGGTGTCACTTGAGATTTGGAGGTACCTAGATTGCAGGAGCAGCAATGGCCACAGTGGACAAAAAAGTGAGAGCAAAGAACCAATGAAGCTTTTATGTATGGCTTCAGAAGCAAGTAACCTAAGAACAGGGAGCCAGCTATACAAAATTTTCAAACTTTCCCATGTTTAAAATTTTTATCCCCTGTTTCCATAGTGATTAGCAGTAAAATTCCTAGGTCAAAAAGCATTGTGGTTGTCTTCAGGTACAGCAAGGAAGTGAGATCAGGGGCAGGAGTGGCCTAAGGATATTGCATTGCATGGCTGCAGCCAACCCTGGAGGATGAAAAGCCCCAAGTTACAAAGTAGGTGCAGCAGCTATGGAAAAGAGAAAAGGAGACTTTGTCCCTGAGATTTGTGACAGAGAAGGCAAAGAATCTTAGAAAGCCAGTGGCAGCCTAAAAAGTCCCTGTGAGACATCTGGTTAAAGTACATCATGAAAACAGCAGGGTATGTAGCCTATCAATCCAGCTTCTTTCCTATCACAGCATCTCTTTTCAGTATTTTAGGAAAATCCTGCTGCAGAGAGTTTTAAGAAACATTTTTTAGGACAGGCACCCTGCTCATGCCTGTAATCCCAACACTTTGGGAGACTGAGGCAGGAAAATCACTTGAGCTCAAGAGTTCAAGACGAGGACGAGCAACATAGCGAGACCTTGTCTCTACTAAAAATTTTAAAAGTAGCCAGACATGGTGGCATATGCCTGTAGTCCCAGCTACATAGGAGGCTGAAGTGGGAGGATCCCTTGAGCACAGGAAGTTGAGGTTACAGTGAGCTATGATCACACCACTGCACTCCAGCCTGGGTGACAGAGTAAGCAGAGTAAGACCTTAACTCTCTCTCTCTATCTCTGTGTGTGTGTGTGTGTATTTACATGCCGTGAAATTCCATCCTTTTCAAGACCTCTGCTCTATCCCTAGTTGACCCACTGTAAACTTCTCAGTCACTGTTCCTTCATCTCAGAACTTCCCTTTGCAACCACCCTTTATGTTAACCCTTTTTTAATCCCTCCTATAGTGGTTTTGCATAGGAGAAAACCTTTTGCATCATAGAATTGAAAGTTCCAATTCTAGGAATCCTAGGTCCATAAAGATCCTTGGGGATGGTATTAGGAGATTTTGTGCTTATTTTATGGGAGACAGGTTAATGGAAGAAGCAGAAGGAGAGGTTAGGCAAGAACTACCTAATGATAATGGCCATCTTCTTCCTGTTGTCATACCTGTTGGATACAGATTTTTCTCCAGTTCAAAGAGGATGGGGTTACCACCACTCACATATACAGTCACCGCATCCCCCTTGTGAGCATACAACTTCACAATGTTGAGATCCTCCTTTCCAGGTACTAACTCAGAGACTTGATCTGTTCCAAGGGTGGGGAAAGCAGTTGTCACATCAGCTCGAAGCTTTCTCCTGTAGAAAGCACACCAGCACTGTGAATCCTGCCTGGATGGGCTTTAATAAATATCAAGAACACAAAACAGCTCCCTATAAAATCACAAGGGCCAAAGAAAGATTTCCTGGTTTAAGATGTCCTAGTCTCACACTCTTCGGAAACATCCTAAACCCGTTTTCATCCATTGTCATTTATTTTCACTCATTCCTGGGGCATGTCTTTCCATTTTATGGGTGAGAAAACAGCCCCAGTGAACAACACAAGTTAGCCTGACGCAGGAAACAGCCCTGCCTTCCTGACTGCATGCCTAGCCCTTGGGCCCACTCCTTTCTCATATATGCTTTGAAAATCTGCCAGTTTACGATTAAATAACTATACCATGACACCTATAAACAACTATAAAGCACTGGTTACAAAACTCCAGACACAATCTCCATTTGTGACCCCGTCTGAACAGATACAGTTCTCCTTACCATGTGTGCCTTATTCTCTCCCACCTCAGTTTCCAGCTGTCTCTCCTGCCAGAAGTAATCACGGGTCATTTTTTTCTCTCACACTTTTAATTATTGGTATCCCATCCAATCTCTCCCAAGGGACACTAAGCTCTTGGGAGGGCAGGAACCCTGTATTCCTTCATTTCTGCATCCTCCACAACACCTTAAATAGTCTACAGTCAGTAAACGCTGACCTAACTACGTTTTCTTTAGAACTCACTAGAATATCCAAAAGAGAGTCAGGTCCCCTCTCCATTCTTACCTCAAAATGTATCTAAACCACCCGTGCCTCCTAGGGTCCCTTCCCTGGCATATCCCTCGGCCTTCATCCGAGGATGTCGGCAGAGACCAGCGAGGGCTATGGGCCAGCCGGGCCCAAGAGATGTCTGGCTGTTCTGGTGGGCAGAGCAGGCCCCTTTCCTCCCTCACCTGTCCGACCCTTTGATGGCCGTGTTGGACTTGACCCGAAAGGCCTTGGCAAACATGTCTGCTGGGGTGGTCTGGGGAAGAGGAGAGCACAGAAACCAAGGAATGTCAAGAAAGCGAGAGCGAAGCGCCTGCCCGGCCCGTAGCCCTGGAGGCAGCCATGCTGGGGCCCGGCAGCGAAAAGGGCCCGGCTGGAAACCTGGGCCACACAGCTTCTTGGCCGTTGCCGCTGGGGAGGCCGCGGCCGCCCCTAGTGGCGATGCCGGGAACTAAAGCTGGCCGGGGCGGGGCGGGGCCCAGGGAACGCCCCTCCCCCGCCCTCCGTCCCATCCCCTCGAGGGCCTGGGTTTGCGCCTGCGCGAGCTACTGGTGTTTGCGCCTCGGTGGAGACTCAGCCACGCCAACAGCGATTGGGTTTATTTCCTTCCAGTCCGTCAGCCTAGTAATTTCCTAGAGTGGAAGCTCTGCAAGCTCCCATTCCATTCGGTTTGGTTCATTTATTAACTCATAAACATGAGTTAAGCCCTCTGTCGGGCGCGGTGGCTCAAGCCCGTTATCCCAAACTTCGGGAGGCCGAGCGGGGCGGGTCGCTTGAGCCCAGAAGTTCGAGACCAACCTGGGCAACATGGTGAAACACATCTCTATAAAAAATAAAAAAATAAGAAGAAAAGAAAAATTCAGCCGTGTGTGGTGGCGCATGCCTGGGGAGGCTGAGGCAGGAGGATGGCTTGAGCCCAGGAGGCGGAGGTTGCAGTGAGCCGAGATGGTGCCACTGCACCCCAGCTTGGGCAACAGAGCGAGACTCCGTATCAAACAAACAAACAAAAAGACCTTGCAGGCCTTTTGAATATTTTTCTTTGTCTTATTGTATTTTGTTTATTTGGAGACAGCATCTCTCTCTGTCACCCAGGCTGGAGTGCAGTGGCACAATCTCAGCTCAATGCAGCCTCCACCTCCCGAGCACAAGTGATCTATACATTTCAGCCTCCCGAGTAGTTGGGATTACAGGCTCCCACCACTACAACCGGCTAATTTTTGTGTGTTTTGTAGAGACAGAGGTATCACCTTGTTGCCCAGCCTGGTGTCAAACTCCTGAGGTCAAGAGATCTGCCCTCCTCGGCCTCCCAAAGTGCTGGGATTACAGTACATGAGTGAACCACCACAAGTGGCCTAAATGTTTTTTTTTTTTTTTTTTTGTAGACGGAGTTTCACTCTTATTACCCAGGCTGGAGTGCAATGGCTCGATCTCGGCTCACCGCAACCTCCGCCTACTGGGTTCAGGCAATTCTCCTGCCTCAGCCTCCTGAATAGCTGGGATTACAGGCACGTGCCACCATGCCCAGCTAATTTTTTGTATTTTTAATAGAGATGGGGTTTCACCATGTTGACCAGGATGGTCTCGATCTCTTGACCTTGTGATCCACCCACCTCGGCCTCCCAAAGTGCTGGGATTACAGGCGTGAGCCACCGCACCTGGCCCTAAATGTTTTTCTTAAAGGCCTACGATTAAGGTCTTTTCATTGTACTATAAGCTAGAAGCCTCAGCTAGAATTTTCTGTAAGATTTTTCTTGTCCCTGATATTTAATTTACATGGATGGTAATGACAGTAATAGAGAATTCACTATTGTCCCAGATTTGCCCCAAAGTTACACAGGCAGGGAAGAGAAATTAGGTTTTCCTCAAAGGGACAGCTGTGTTCCCTGGAAGCAAGGATTTAAACACCCAGAATCCTGGCTCCTAGTAAATTAAATCTTGTGTACTAAAATTACATGATGTAATTTAAGTAATAATAAAAGTAAATTAATTTTTGCATATTAAAACTTCCAAGTGTCCCATTCACCAATAAAAAATCCCAATTGATTCAGTTACAGTTGCACAAAAGAGGATTCCACGCTGGCTTTCCAAGAATTAGGCCTTCTGCAATGTTTGCCCACCACCTATAGTAGCCTAGGGACCAGCCCCAACTTCTCCTAAACTTGCAACCCACTAGGCCTTTATTCTGAAGAATCCCAGCCACCAGGCCAATGTCAGAAACCCCGTCTCTACTAAAAATACAAAAATTTGCTGGGCGTTGTGGCACATGCCTGTAATCCCAGCTACTCAGGAGGCTGAGGCACAAGATAGAGAATCGCTTGAATCTGGGAGGTGGAGATTGCAGTGAGCCAAGATCATGCCACTGCACTCCAGCCTGGGCGATAGAGTAAGATTCAGTCTCAAATAAATAAACAAAGACGTGGAGAAATCTTAAATGTATATTATTATACTAGGTGAAAGACACCAATCTGAAAAAGATCATGCCGACATTAGGTACTGGGCATTCTGTATTTTTTTCTGGCAACCCAACCACACACATCCCAGTCTTACCGTGGGGATATGCCAAACTTGTGAGGTCCAGCCCAAGGAAGGCAGGTACAGCCGAAAAATGAGAGAACCGTTCAGAAAAAGTGGATGGAAGCTGTTAGGTTCCTGTAAACGGTACAAATTCAGTGACTGAGCTGAGAACCCGATTCTTTGTGAGTGAGAAACAAAGAGGCAAGAGAAAGCCGGGGGCTCCATGGAGGTCGTGGGGTGTGGATGAGGATCTAGTTCCTTCTGCACACCTAGCAAAGGGCTTTGCCTACGAAAGACATTTATCCTTCTGTAAACCTAGCAAAGTGCCTCGCCTATAAGAAAACACTTGTTAAATACAATATGTTTGATTTTGGTGCACACATCTGGAAGAAAACAAGCTGAAACTATGGTTTTTGGATCACTTCAATGTTGATGGCATTTCCTACGAAGTTCAGGAAGCCTACAGGTAAAGCTATTTGTCTTTTTGTTTTGTTTTATTGTTTTGAGATGGAGTCTCGCGCTGTCGCCCAGGCTGGAGTGCAGTGGCACAATCACGGCTCACTGCAACCTCTGTCCCCCGGGTTCAAGCGGTTCTCCTGCTCAGTCTCTTGAGAAGCAGGGATTACAGGCACCAGCTAATTTTTTGTACTTTTAGTAGAGATGGAGTTTCACTATGCTGGTCTCAAACTCCTACCTCATGATCTGCCTACCTCGGCCTCCCAAAGTGCTGGGATGACAGGTGTGAGCCACGGTACCAGGTTTAGCTATTTGTTTAATCAAAGACTGTATGAATATAGGCAATGTCTCGCAGTCTCATTGTTCTTTCAGAGGTTGGATTTTTAAAAAGCCAAATTTCCTTTCCAGTTCTCTCCAGTTCCTGGGGCTATGACATCTCTGGGGAAAGATGACCTGAGGACATATTGCTCTTACTTCAGTGAGCCTTTCTTGAACTTCGTGTTCAATATCATTAAGAAGTACACACCAGATAAAAATAGAGTTCTTTAAAGGTGTCTGCCTCATTGAAAACTGGGATTTTTTAGTTCAGTAGTGCTATCTGTATCTCAGAAGAGCAGAACAGAGCTTCCAGATAGCTGAATACATGGAGATTCCTAGATGGTGGCATGCCCAGGGAGGGCATGGAATCTCTGCACACTACTTTCCCGATACCTCACCCTAGCCATCTCTTCATCTGTATTCTTTGTAATATCTTTTATAATAAAACAGCAAACAAAGGCTGTGCAGATACCTGTAAAGAGTTCTCATCCTTACTGCAAGCCAAAGAGAATGCAATTGATGTGGTTGGCTGTGTCCCCACCCAAATCTCATCTTAAATTATAGTTCCCATAATCCCCACATGTCATGGGAGGTACCTGGTGGGAAGTACTTGAATCATGGGGGCAAGCCTTTTCCATGCTGTTCTCATGATAGTGAATAAGCCTCACGAGATCTGATGGTTTTATAAAGGGGAGTTCCCCTACACACACTCTCTTGCCTACCACCATGTAAGACATGCCTTGCTCCTCCACCTTCCACCATGATTGTGAGGCCTCCCTAGCCATGTGAAACTGTGAGTCAATTGAACCTCTTTCCTTTTATAAATTACTCAGTCTCAGACATGTCTTTATTATCACCATGAAAACAAACTACTACAGCTATCTGATGGAATGTTCTGATCACAGAGTCTTTATCAGACACGGGCTGGCATGAGTTAATGGCACTTAAAAACCTGAAAGCTACAAATGCTCCTGGGAGGAACAGCAACTTCAATCTCTAAACATTGGTGCAGCTGAGCTTATTAGGGGTTTTCCAGATATTAGCAAGAGCCTGTGACAGTACTAAGATTCTGAAGATGGTGAAAAGGAGCCTGGAACCTGGAGGCCACCAAGTTTTACAGGATTCTGGAAATCCCGGTCTCAATCCAAAGCTAGAATACAGAAAGATATCCTCTCAACTCCCTTTACCTTAAAGCATAATTTAAAAAATTGGATTGGTATCGACTATTAAAACCATCACATAAAAAAAGAAGAAGAGAAGCAGCAACACATGTTAGAGCCTGAGGGGAGCGAGCAGCTCCTAGAGCTCCAGACAACAGAGAAAGCTAAGGGAGGCCTGGGAATACTGAAGGCAAGAGGCTGGTTTCCAGGGGCTAGTGGAGACGTATTTCCTGATCTCTGCAGTGCCTGCAGGGGTCTCAGCCTAGGAAGGCTGTGTGTGTTTCCAGGCTTCCAGGACAAAAGCAGGCTTTTCTCTTAAATAGCAAGCAACTCAGCAAGCAAGCACATAAACAAAGTGAAGACTTTCTCAAGCCAAGGTGACCAGCAAGCAAAATGTTGGGAGAGTAGGACAAATGAAGACAGAGATGTCCGTGTATTGGAGAATAGTTTCTAAATTCTGCTGACATCAGCATCCTTGCTGAGAACCACAGTGTCTGGCATGGGGAATACGAAGATTATTAATAAATAATCAAGGAGTGAGACAGACCCATGCATACATCATCCTAATCAGTGCCCATAGAAATACCTGAATTTCCCTCCAACCCAGACATTTGCTCATTATTATTAGAGAAGGGGCTGAGCTGGGCAGAGGAAAGGGCAGAGAGCTTGAGACTTCCCAATCCTGCGGACAACCGGACTTACCCTGCTTTAAGGCAGTATAGGGATCATCAGGAATTTTTTTTTTTTTTTGGAATGTCTCTTGGGAGCCTTACCCTTATCCCCCAGCTGTTTCCACTAGGCACTTCACCAAGCATTTCTTCTAGGCACATATGGTTGTCTCCATGAATGTAATCTAAATAAACACAATATTCTCCATCTTCTTACATTTCCAACTGAGTTTCAACTACCCTAATGGATTAGCTTCCTGGAAACATGTTTGACTGGAACACCCCAATCCAGCTGTTATTAAAGTACAGACAGGTGAATGAAATTTGAGGATTAGGAACACAGAGGCATGGCGGTAGGACCTGCAGCTGCTGGGCTGTGATTAGCATGCATGGAAGTACTTCATGAATTGTTTTACAGAGCTTGGGGGCCATTTTTGAGGCAGAGGGAAACCTGTGTTCCATCACTTGGGGGACATGGTGAGTTGCATTTCAAAGTCTGGTGTCCAGGCTTTTGAGACTTGGTAATTTTAAAGACTTCCAGTAGCCTGGTGACCTGATGTGGACTTTCAGGATTTAAAACACAGATAAAGCTGATTTCCAACACCCAGCGGTAGTGAATATCTGTTGTTTTCGCTGTACCATATTCACTTACCTTTTCTGGGGGACCCGCTATTGCAACTTTCCTCTGAAAGTCACTGTTTTCCTAACTTTCTGTCCAATATGTTTCCACTGCTGGGTCCAGGAGGCACAGGCCTGACCAGAGTATTATTACATTTTCCTGGCTGCAGATTTGGTTTAAGAATGGGCCCAGTCAAAGCCAGTGAATTAAAGTGAGACTGTGACCCAGTCAAAGCTAGTGAATTACAGTGAGACTGAGATAGCTTTTCTACTGAGTTGAACTTGGAATTGCAGTTGCCATCTTACTTGTACAAAAGAACTCTGAGAATGAAACTAGCCAGTTGGAATACAGAAACAAGAAACGGAGATGGGACGATATGATGGGCACTCATCGTACCCAAATTTAGCTTTACTGCTTTAAAAAAATACTGTAAAAATGTATATGGTACATTTTCTTTTTTCTTTTCTTTTTTTTTTTTTTTTTTGAGTTTCGTTCTTGTCATCCAGGCTGGAGTGCAATGGCACGATCTCTGGTCACTGAAACCTCCGCCTCCTGGGTTCAAGGGATTTTCCAGCCTCAGCCTCCCAAGTAGCTGGGACTACAGGCGCCCACCACCACGCCCGGCTAATTTTTGTATTTTTAGTAGAGGCAGGGTTTCACCATGTTGGCCAGGCTGGTCTCCAACTCCTGACCTCAGGTGATTTGCCCACCTTGGCCTCCCAAAGCGCTGGGATTATAGGCATGAGCCACCGCCAGGTAGAGTGGTCTTCCAAGAGCCACGTGACCCAATAGGACTTGGTCTCCAAGGTCTACACTAGTGATTTCGAAACCTAGCTGATAAACAGCAGACACAATAAAAAGATGAGCAGAACTTCTTTTTTTTTTTTTACAAGGGATTTTTTTTTAATTGCATTTTAGGTTTTGGAGTACATATAAAGAGCATGCAAGATTGTTGCATAGGTACACACATGGCAGTGTGATTTGCTGTCTTTCTCCCCAAGAAACTGTTCATCATTAGATCTGGTGGGATGGAGGGTAGGCATGATTGGTATTTTTCAAAAGTACCCGTATCATTTATCTATTGCTGTACAGCGAAACTTAGTGGCTTAATCATGTTATTTGTTCACAGTTCTCAAGGGGCTGTTGATTTGGGCAGGGTGCAGCCAAGAGGTTCTTCCGCTAACTTTGTGTGGAGCTTTCACGTGGGTGCTGTCAGCTGGCAACTCAGCCGGGTGGCCTCTCACTTGTCTGGCAGTTGGTATTAGCTGGGGACTACAGAAATCCAGCCCAGACTTGTCCACATGGTGGCAGCATCTAATGGCAGGAGAGCAAAAGCTGTAAGGAGGTCTCCCAAGGCCTAAGCTCCTAATTCACACACTGCCAATTCCGGCATGTGTTATTGGTCGAATCAAGTCACGTGGCCAGTCAGCTTCCAGAACCAGGAAAATAGTTCCCTCCACTCCCTGGGAGCAACTGCAAAGGATGTGCCATGTTTAATTTATTACAGTACCCAAGGTTCCTAAGCTTTAATGCAACAAAGTACTACAAATTTACTGGCTTGAAACAAGGCAAATTTATTATCTTATAGTTCTGGAAGTCAGAAGTCTTAAATTAAGGTGGAAACTCTAGAGGAAAATTGTTTCCCTGCCTTTCCCAGCTTCTAGAGGCCACCTTCATTCTTTAACTCATGGTCCCCTCCTCCATCTTCAAGACCAACAACAGCATCTTCAAATCACTCTCTCTGACCTCTGCTTCCACAGTCACATTTTCCTCTCTGACCCTCCTGCTTTCCCCTTCCATTTTTTTTTTTTCAGATGGAATCTCACTCTGTCACCCAAGCTGGAGTGCAGTGGCGTGATCTCGGATCACTGCAACCTCTGTCTTCTGGGTTCAAGTGATTCTCCTGCCTCAGCCTCCAGAGTAGCTAGGACTACAGGCACACACCACCACGCCCAGCTAACTTTTGTATTTTCAGTAGAGGCAGGGTTTCACCATGTTGTCCAGGGTGGTCTCGAACTCCTGATCTCAGGGGATCCGCCAGCCTCGGCCTCCCAAAGTGCTGGGATTACAGGTGTAAACCATCGCATCTGGCCTCCCCTTCCATTTTGAAAGGACCCCTGTGATTACAGTGGGCCCACTCAGATAATCTTGGAAAATCTCCCCAAGAGCCTTAATTTAATCACATTTGTTAAGTCCCTTTTTGTCAAGCAAAGTGACATATTTACAGATTCTTAGAATTAAGATGCAGCTCACGCCTGTAATCCCAGCACTTTGGGAGGCCGAGGCGGGCGGATCATGAGGTCAAGAGATCAAGACCATCCTGGCCAACGTGGTGAAACCCCATCCCTACTAAAAAAATACAAAAATTAGCTGGGCATGGTGGCGTGTGCCTGTAGTCCCAGCTACTTGGGAGGCTGAGGTAGGAGAATTGCTTGAACCCGGGAGACGGAGGTTGCAGTGAGCCCAGATTGCACCACTGCACTCCAGCCTGGTGCCTGGCAACAGAACTAGACTCTGTCTCAAAAAAAAAAAAAAAAAAAAAAACAAAGATGCAGACATCTTTGGGAAACTATTATTCTGCTTACCACCTTCAGAATCTTAAATCAAGCGAAACTATGTCACAGAATTCAAAGGGTCCAGTGGTCTAGCCTGGGCTAGCCTGCGAGGCTCAGGGAATACAGATGGAATACAGGCAGTCAAGAGGCTGGGTTTTTCAAACAGACCAGGGTTTGAATTTTGGTTCATTATTTAGTGGCTGGGTGACCTTGGGCAAGTTATTAATGTCTGAGACTGTTTTCTGGAGTGTAGGATGGAGATAATACCTATCTCACGTTTTATATGAGCAAATATATTAAAGTGCTTCAGATGGTGCTTGGAACATAATAAAAGCAAATGATGATTACAAAGAGTCCTGGTTTGGTTTGAAGATTTCAGAAATGAGCCGGGCACAGTGGCTTACACCTGTAATCCCAGCACTTTGGGAGGCCGAGGCCGGTGGATCACCTGAGGTCAGGAGTTCGAGACTACCCTGGCCAACATGGAGAAACCCCATCTCTCCTAGAAATACAACATAAGCCAGGCATGATGGCTCATGCCTGTGATCCCAACTATTTGAAAGGCTGAGGCAAGAGAATCGCTTGAACCCGGGAGGCAGAGGTTGCAGTGAGCCAAGATTGCACCATTACACTCCAGCCTGGGCAACAAAAGCAAAACTTCATCTCAAAAAAAAAAAAAAGAAAAAAGATTTTAGAAATGAACCTTCATAGGACTCCTCAGGGCCGTAAGTGGAACTGGTCACTCTGACTTAGGAGGAGCAAGCAGAACAAGATGGTAAAAAGTTTTGGAAAATAAAATATGTGAGGGGTTTGGGATAATAAGGACAACCTTCCGGGTTTAGGAGTCACAGAACTAAGCATATATAGTAGTGGAAAGAGGCAGTACTGCAATACAGTACTGCGGGCCCGGCTTTTGTTTGCTTTGTTAATAAGGGGTATATTTCAGATCTTGGTGGAGAGGGGAGGGCGTAAGAACAGGAGATGCCTGAAATGCAGAAGAGAGTAGTTTTCTGAGGCTCCAGAAAAATAAGCCACGGCTTTAGTGTTCCAGTGAGCTAGTTTGCAGTGTTTCTGAAAAAGACAGCAAGTTTATGTTCAGGAGAACAGGTGAAATTGAGGTTAATATAGCTTAGAGGAAAGAGTAAGTTTCACTGGTTCTCTCCAGATGATTTTTAAATATTTTTTCCAATTTTGTGATGCACATGTCACAGTACACATTATGGCACATTTTGCTGTATAGAAATGTATACCAGCGAAACTCGTTCAAACTTAGCATAACCTACCAACAGCTATTTTATCATAAAATTCCAGGTAAATGTGGCCACAGGGATGTTTTCTTCATCTGTGCATTTGAAACTGTGGTCACATTGTGAATGTCTCAGTGGGTTTTAAGATCCTGGAATAGTTGGATCTTTTTTGTGGTTGTTTATTTCCTCACTTTGTCAATGTATTAGAACTGGCAGATACCTTACTTTTCAGATTTCTTAGAATTGGCTTGAAAGGACAGACACGCATCTTATATGACTTTTGGCTAATTCATGGTGGGTAAATCTGACTTTAACTGCATGGAGGACGATAGTAGTGACTTTAAACTACTCCTGAATGAGGCTTTGGAGGGAAAGAAAGGGCATGAATGATGTGGAAGCTGCTAGGGAGCTGGAGGGGACAGGGCAGCTCATGTGGTGTGGAGGCTCCTGCCAGATACCTTATGGGACATTAACCCTACCACACAGGGGCTCTTTGAAGAAACACTGGGTCACTAAGGTCAGAGATTTATGAAGCTCCAGCACCCTCAAACAGTCCTCTTTCCCTTGACCATGGGAACAACAGGCTAACGATAATGGAGGCCTCTGTATTTCCCACCTTAGGAAGCTCTTTGAAGAAACACTGGGTCACTAAGGTCAGAGATTTATGAAGCTCCAGCACCCTCAAACAGTCCTCTTTCCCTTGACCATGGGAACAACAGGCTAACGATAATGGAGGCCTCTGTATTTCCCACCTTAGGAACAAGAAGGGGAGCAGGAATGCTTCCACTTGACTCTGGAAGATGTGTCTTAAACACAAACTGCGGATGCAATTCTCTCATAAGCAGTGATTCAGAATGAGGTAAGAAATCAGGTGGGGGTGTCTCATCTAACTGTTTAGGGAGGGCAGTAAAGTGGTCTGAGGTGTCCACATAAGTACTGAGAATGGGGATAATTTAATAGAATTTTGCAATCTTAGAGCTGGGAGGGACTTCAACAGCCACCTCATCCAGTCTCTGTGTTGCCATGGAACTCTTTCTTCAAACAAAAGCTTCATATGAGCACAAATATAAACCCCTATGAAAGCAGAATTGCTCTGGTTGCAGAGTGGGGGGAGGGGGAAACAAAAAATTATTTATAAAATTAGAAAACTTTAAAAAATCATCATGGAAGAAAACTTTTATATTTATATGTATATCATAGGGAGGCTAAAGTTAATATTGATCACGAAAAATAAAATTTCCCAAACCAATAGATTTTTAATTTATAGCGTGAAGAGACTTTGATTCTTTACGGACATTTTTACTTGGAGTCATGAGAACAGAGATATGACTTTCGGTCACACGGAAATGAGCCTTGGATGGGAATTTTTAAGATTTATGGGAACTGTGCTAAGCTGATTTGGGACAATGAGCGTCCTAGTCCCAGCAGGTGGCGCCCGTGTTCGGCATTTCGAGAACGTTTGCAGTCTTCTGGACTCCGGAATCTGGACGGTCCGACCGCCTCGTGCTTGGTAGATTTACTAGCTCGGACTGGTTTTTACTACCCATCTTCTAGGAAATTTTTTAAAACAAACAAACAAACCTATAAAACATTTGACTGGATGCCACAAGAAAACACTTGGGTTCGGGTGTTTTAACCTCCAACGATGGAAATCTGCTTAACATTGGTGTTTCTGAGGTGTCTTAGCATCAGAAAAGGAAAAAGACACATACACAGATTCTAAGGAAAAAGACAGGAGGGGCCTGCCAGGGGTCCAGATGTGGCAGGAGGGCGGTTAGGCGTTAGAAGCTTCTAGTCCAGGTTTTGCCGCTTCACGGTCATGTTTACTGCCCTCCCGTCTGTGGCTGACTGTTGTAGGGGAATCAAAGCCCAGCTTCTATTCTGGATCCCAGCTAAGTCTAAAAGACGAAAGTCGTCTGGTACGGTTACTGAGATCAAATGCTCATAATCGGAGGCAGTGTCAATAAACGGGTTTATTATCAGCGCTTTCTCCTGTAATTCACCAACCCTCGGAGGGCCGTCCCGCGGTGGGAAAGCCTAAAATAATACACATGTTTTCATTCATTTAAAATTCATCTTGAAGCCGGAGGTTTTAGAACTTCCAGGACGCAACGTGCTACTTAAGGGACCGCGGACCGTAAGGGGCTGGCAGCCCTTCTGAGACAGAAATCGCGGGTTGTTACTTTCACCCCTCCTCCGCCGGACCCCATTCTCAGTGCGCAGCTCCCGCCAGGGAATCCGAGCCGCTTAGGCCGCGGGCTCCTAGCCTCCCGCCTCCAGCGCCAGGGCTAGCTCCGGCTAGAACCCCACGTGGCCTACACCGGCCACGGGCCCCGCCCCCGTGCGTCAGCGCGTAGCCGCGCCAAGGCGTTTCTCGGGGCTTGCCGCAGTTGCTAGGCGACCAGACCGTTTCCCCCTCCCGCCCCTGCAGCTGCGTCTCCCCACTACGCAGCCCCGGCCAGTCGGGATCGAAGGCTCGCGGAGCTGCAGTGTCTGGCCGACAGTCCCCGTGGGACCGTCGCGCCGCTGAGGCAGCCGTCCCGGCGTAGGTGGCGTGGCCGGCCGGACTCTTCAACTGGCGCCCCTCCCGCGCGGGGTCCCGAACTAGCAGATGGGAGGCACAGCTCGCGGGCCTGGGCGGAAGGATGCGGGGCCGCCTGGGGCCGGGCTCCCGCCCCAGCAGCGGAGGTAACGGCGCCGCGGGATGAGGGGCTGGGGGCGCCACAGAGAGCGGCTGGCGCTGGCAGGCGAAGCTTGGGGACGGAGAGGAGGTAGAGTGAGCCCTTAGCAGAAGGGACTAGGGCATAGGTCTGACTAACTCCCCAGGACCACCCCCATCTCGTCTCCATCAGGGCCTACCCCGCCACCTCCGACTCACTGGGTGCGGGAGAGGGGGCTAGAGCAGAGTTAGAGCAAGAAGAATTTCCACCCCTGGATTACCTCTGAAACCCTAGATCGCGGATCATGGTAAGGAGCTCCGAAAATCTAGGACTTTTTGTGGGGCTTTTTAGCAAACCGGTAGAGCCCGGGAGCAATACCTTGGAAAGAAGCCCTGTTGCTTAGAGCGGATAACCGAGAGCTGAACTCTTGGGGCTTTGCTGTGAGGGGTGCGGTCTGGCTTCGGATGTGCAGTTTATGATCTGTGCTGGGTACAGCTTTCTCCAGATCCTATTTTGAGAGATTCCCCACCTGGCGTTGTATTTTACACCTAAATGGAGAGAAGAGACCTCTGCTATCCGCTTTATTTGCACACAGACTCTTTAATTTCCTCAGGCTGTTAGTCACTAGGCAATCGTGCAGATTTTCTTTTTCTTTATAAATGTGGACACCTGTCCTGCTTTGTTTTATCAGGCTTATGGCAAAGGGTCAGTCACATCCAGAATATTTGGTTTCTGTCGGTGAAGCAGTTCCCTGTTAAAAATATAGATATAGTCTGTCAGAATGCGAGCATGTTTTTTAAAAGAGCGTTCCAAAATTATTTGTAGCGATTTTTTCCTTTTGTATTTTTATAACACATCTATAAAGAAAACTCTAGAACGAATTTCACAAAACAGCTTTTAAAGGTGACTAAGATATTCCAGGATATTTTAAAAGACATTAAAAAATTATTCCTCTGCAACATCGTCATTGTTATATTCATAGTGTATCATGTCAAATGATACAATGAAATGCTGATGTAACTGGGAAATCCGTGTTCTTGGTAGCAGATGAAATACGTTATTCAGGGCCATCTTGTGGATTAAATAAATCCTCTCTGTCTTTTGTGTTCCCTTACAGTGGTGGAGCCACAGTGTTAAAGAACAGAGAAGTGGTCCTTAATCATTTAGAATTTTGCCTCCACCATCCACCAGAGAATGAAGTAGAAAGAGAAGTAAATTCAATACATTTTATGATTTAGAGCATCCTTTTCGTGTTTGCTGTAGTACTTACTGTATTTTTCTACAAGTTAGGTAGACGTAAATAGATAAGTAAGTAAATGAATAAAGAGAAGACAGGCAGAAAAGGGCTTTTTATTTCTTGCCTGTAAGACCCAGAAGTGTGTAGACCGAAGCTAGTCTTCCCATTAACATGGGGAAGACAGACTCAGAGGAGAAGGTAGCACAGCCAGTGTTAGAGCTGAGATTAGAATCCAAGTCACTGACTTTGAAAAACGATTACCTGTGTTAGTTTTTTTCTGGTCTGTTTTTTTCTCTATGAGCTTCAGATTCAAACTAGCCTTTATTTTCAAGTAGTACATTATTATGAGATCCTTCTGTGTGCTTATTGTTTTTAACAACATTCAGAAAAACTTGTCTTAACTATTTTAAAATACAAACCTAGAAATGTTGTCCTTAAAAAACAAAAGTTGGATTTCCTCAGTTCCTCTGCCAAATACCCCGGTTGTTTGTATTCAATGCCAAAATGTAGTGTAGACATTTATTTCTATTATTGTTCCTTGTAGCAGATATGAAGCAGTTAAGACACAGGATGTTTCGGAAAGACAAATTTGTATTCTTCAGTTACTGACAGATTTTATCTGCAATCCTTTCAATTAGGTTGGGGGATGGTGTCTATGATACCTTCATGGTAATAGATGAAACCAAATGCCCACCCTGTTCAAATGTACTCTGCAATCCTGAACCGCCTCCACCCAGAAGACTCAATGTAAGTAAAAGAAGTAATTCTTTGTACATGAATTGTTTTGAAAAGGAGGAAGTGCTACTTAATGCTCAAGGTACTCTTATGTTTCACTGACAACCAGACTTTGTTTCTTTTTGATTTCTCTTGACTCTGGAATGACAATGTCTGTAGTCCAAATTTAGCTTTTCAGAATGGTTTTGATTTGGAACCCACCCTTTTATTTCCGTCTCCACTGGGATAAATATACAGCACTAGGAAAAAAATAGTATGCTACTTAAATGTAGGTAATGCTTATTTGTGTATAGGATAATATACACCTGGTATTACGAAGGCTCCTTTTATCAAAAATAAGAAATAGAAAACGTCTCGGAATTCAGAGATCTGCAGGGTTTTTTTCCCCCTGCAAGATGGAAATGTAGTCCTTGTTTATTAGTATGCTAAAGAGAACCAAACCATTTCATAGCTAGATCATAAATAAAACAGTTTGGTTTTTGATGCATCGTTTTGGGGGCTGCAGACAACTTAGCTTTTTTTTTTTTCTAACTTAAGATAAAATTAATTCACATTCCCTCAGCATGCATAGATAGAGTACTAGGCAGAGCAGGGTTTGGCCAGCTTCCATAACAAGGAGAGACTATCCTATGACTTTAAAATTTGCTGCGTATGTCATCAGATGAACAAACTGAATAATCGAATTGACTCATTTGTAATATTTCTTCTTCTTTTTTTTTTTTTTTCTTTTTTTTTGAGATGTAGTCTTGCTCTGTTGCCCAGGTTGGAGTCTCGCTCTGTTGCCCAGGCTGGAGTGCAGAGGCACAATCTCACTGCAACCTCTGCCTCCTGGGTTCAAGCAATTCTTCAGCCTCAGCCTCCTGAGTAGCTGGGATTACAGGCATGTGCCACCATAGCTGGCTAATTTTTTTCCCCCATTTTCAACAATTTTTGCTTAAAAGCCACCTTTTTCCCACCTTTTTATTTTTTTTCCGAGATGGAGTCTTACTCTTTCACCCAGGCTGGAGTGCGGTGGTGTGATCTTGGCTCATTGCAATCTCTGTCTCCCAAGTTCAAACAGTTCTCCTGCCTCAGCCACCCAGATAACTGGGGTTACAGGTGCCTGCCACCACGCCCAGCTAATTTTTGTATTTTTAGTAGAGACAGGGTTTCACCATGTTGGTCAGGCTGGTCTCGAACTCTTGACCTCAGGTGATCCACCTCCCTCGGCCTCCCAAAGCAACTGAGATTACAGGCATGAGCCACTATGTCCGGCTCTTTCCCCACTTTGAACACTAATATACAAAGTGTGAGCTAAAAATATTTTAAAGGCTGATAACCCTATTTTTCATCCCCTTTCTGGAGTGCAGTGGGGTTTCTTTCCATTCTTTGCAAGTTTATTTCGTTAATACATCAAAATGTCTAAGAACTTCAGAACCATATACACCTTATGTTGACCATCAGATTGCTTGCTTACTTACGCCAATTGGCTCACCTCTGTAGGAAACTATTTGCAATTGGGTTGAAGTGTTAGCATCTGACTTTCAGTCATTTTAACTTTGACTCAGAGTTAGCCATGGCTATTTCCCTTCCAGTAGGTCACTTATATTGTTTGTTTCAGGATCAAAATGAATGGTGTTCAGAATAACACTTTTGTGGGGAAGCAAGAAGACTTTAGATTTGAACTCAATGATGTCTTTACTCTTTATTTTTATTTTTTTTGAGACAGAGTCTTGCTCTTTCGCCCAGGCTGGAGCACAGTGGCACAATCTTGGCTCACTTCAACCTCCGCCTTTTGGGTTCAAGCAATTCTCCCTGCCTCAGTCTCCCGAGTAGCTGGGATTACAGGCACCTGCCACCATGCCAGCCTAATTTTTGTATTTTTAGTAGAGATGGGGTTTTGCCATGTTGGCCAGGCTGGTCTCGAACTCCTGACCTCTGGTGATCCACCTGACTCAGCCTCCCAAAGTGCTGCGTTTATAGGTATAAGCCACGATGCCTGGCCATCTTTACTCATTTTGCTGGAAAACCGTGTCTTTTGACCTCTTGGTACCACATACATTCCATTGTGCCATGACTCTATCCTGAGATCCTGTTGCTCTTTTTACAAAGTCTTCTAGCTTTATTTATTCAAGATGGTCTTATGTTCTCAGGGTAAACTATAAACCATTTGCCCATATGCTTTTATTGAGTTAAGTTTTGCATTACAGGGATTTAGGGCTTGGGAGCAGGGGAAAAGGTAGGGTTTTAAATTTGGATGAGAAGGATGTTCCTTTTGAATTTCTCAATAAGATTTTTAAGACTTGATTAATATAGTAGAAGATTCTATTTGAAATGCCACAAGCTGTTGAAATTAGGAAGCACTCTTATGAAATACAATGTGATAAATTTGACATTATTCATCTGTCTGAATATAATTATAGGGTTAAGTAAATACTTGGTAGAGTCAATCATATACATTGCTTGGTTATTGTGATTATAATGTGATTATAGCCCTAGACTAGAAATATCTAGTGTTTTTTTCAATAGGCTTTTGGGGATGAGGTGGTGTTTGGGTTACATGAATAAGTTCTTTAGTGGTGATTTCTGAGATTTTGGTTCACCTGTTACCCTAGCAGCGTATACTGGACCCAGTGTGTAGTCTTTCTGTTACTCCCGCCCACAATATCCCCAGAGTCCCCAAAGTCCATTGTATCATTCTTATGCCTTTGCATCCTCTTCATGGCTTAGCTCCCACTTATGAATGAGAACATACCATGTTTAGTTTTCCATTTCTGAGTCACTGCTCTTAGAATAATGGTCTCCAGTTCTATCCAGGTTGCTGTCAATGCCATTATTTCATTCCCTTTATGGCTAAGTCTTATTCCATGGTATATATATACCATAATTTATCTACTCCTTGACTGATAGACTTTTGGGGAAATATTTAGTGTTTTGAAACAATTAGACTTTACTATGTATGAACACTGTAGAGTTTTCTAGAATAATGGAAGGAAGGTTTTATTTATAGCACATCAGACTTGATGTGTAATTGATTCAGGCCAGTATTTGGGTTATTTGTAGGAAAGGAAAGAAAGTTAAGAAGAGAACCCCTCCCTGTGTAGAAAATTATCTACCATAATTCTCCAGTTTCACTGGAGAGGATGATTCGATAGTGTACTACACTGAAGTAGCATACTCTGTTCTGGAAGGCAGGCTTCAAGAGAGACATAAAGTGCCGCCTATGTTGAGAATGTCAACGGGAGAGTAAGAGAGCCTGACATGTTGGGTGAGGTAAGGGGGGTGTAGTGGGGAACCTACACAATGGTGGTGGTAGGCACAGCACGGCCCCTTTTAGGTATCCACAGGTCTTCTGCTTGAAATTTTGACACTTCTGTTTAGTTCCGAAAGGCAAAGTCAGACTTATTTTGTGAGGAGAGAAATTTAGGCTTACTTTAAGGAAAAACCATGAATCATGGACTCCAATCATGGCATATTTAATATTATTGTAATAGTTCTGTGGAAATTACATTTCTGGTGTATCTGTTCTTATTAATGTTGTGTACTTGAGACGTTCTTATTATCACAAACAGAAATGAAGGGTTCCAGAGCCAGTACAGCCTTACACATCGGCAGAATAGAGGAAATTCCCAGGGACAGACCCTGCACCACTAATACCTTTCCTAGCAGCTTGCCACCGGAGACTGCGGTTCCTAGAGAGGCATTCCTTTGGGTTAGGGCATTGATGTTCTGTTGAAGTTCAACTATCCATGGAGAGGTAACACAGTAAATTGAATAGCGGGTGGAAAGCATGTTTTATATGGAAAGAAAGTGGGTGAGGCAATTCCATGTATCCTAAGTGAAGGCCTATTGTGGGTGTCGTCATTAAGCAAAAGGCACAGTTAGTGCTAGACGCTTGCTGGAGGGAGCTCAGACTAGAGAAATGGAGGAAGCCACCAGAGAGAGAAGAGAGAAGGGGAAGAGGAAGGGTGTATAAGAATTTAAACTTTAATGTATTGAGAATTTTGCCAAAATGTAATCAGTGTCTTTTAAATATTTTATGGTTGGTAAAATTAGAATTACTAATTAGAATGTGAGCCACACAACATCCTGCAAGTAGGTATTAATTTCCACATCTTACAGATGAAGAAACTGAGGCTCAGGAAGGCAACAGGGACCTACAGCTTTTTTTTCTTTTCTTTTTTTTTTTTTTGAGATGGAATCTTGTTCTGTCTCCCAGGATGGAGTGCAGTGATGTAATCTTGTTCAGTGCGACCCTCCGCCTCCTGAGTTCAAGTGATTTTCCTTCCTCAGCCTCCCAAGTACCTGGGATTACAGGCACGTGCCGCCATGCCTGGCTAATTTTTGTATTTTTAGTAGAGACAGGGTTTCACTATGTTGGCCAATCTGGTCTTAAACTCCTGACCTCAGGTGATCCGCCCACCTTGGCCTCTCAAAGTGTTGGGATTATGGGCATGAACCACCACACCCAGCTGGACCTACAGCGTCAAGTAGTGTAGCCAGGACCCAAACCCAGGCCTTCTGACTTCTTGTTTATTCAGGATGTGTTTCAAAGACTTAGGCAGTAAATATTTAGATGTATTAAAGTTAGTAACGATTTTTAGGAAAACTAGCCAAGATGCATGCAGATGTTTGTTTTTATTAACTAAATCTAATTAAAACCAAACAATTAAAATATTTTCCTAGTTCCACCAAATTTACTTCCAAATAGATTGCAGGCTGGAGTGCAGTGGTGCAATCTCAGCTCACTGCAACCTCTGCCTCATGGGTTCAAGTGATTTTCCCATCTCAGCTTCCCAAGTAGCTGGTACTACAGATGCGTACCACTACGCCTAGCTAATTTTCGTATTTTTATTAGAGATGGGGTTTTGCCATGTTAGCCTTGCTGGTCTTGAACTCCTGATCTCAAGTGATCCACCCACCTTGGCCTTCCAAAGTGCTGGGATTACAGGAGTAAGCCACCACGGCCGGCCAATATGTAGCTTCTATATGCAGGCCTGTTTATTTTCTTGACCAGTGATAATTTTCTACTTTGGTATCAGAGAGACTGTATCTGGCCCCTTTATTTTAAAACTATTTTAAGGCCATGGCTGCATTTGAACTGGCTCTGTGACTTTATTTAAGATCATATAAGTGTTCTATAAATATCTAAATTGATCAAATGACTTTTAAAAAGGAGCAAGCAGGACTTTTGTAACTGAAACGGGGGCTGTTTGAGGTATGCCTATACTTAAATTTTTGTCATTTATGTTTTTTTTTTTTTTTTTTTGAGATAAAGTCTCGTTCTGTCACCCAGGCTGGAGTGCAATGGTGCTGTGTCAGCTCACTGCAGCCTTCACTTCCTGGGTTCAAGTGATTCTCCTGCTTCAGCCTCCCAAGTACTGGGATTACAGGCCTGCACCACCATGCCTGGCTAATTTTTGTGTTTTTAGTAGAGACAGGGTATCACCATATTGGCCAGGGTGGTCTCAACTCTTGACCTCATGATCCTCCCACCTCAACCTCCCAAAGTACTGGGATTACAGATGTGAGCCACTGCACCCGGCCTCATTTATGTTTTTTAATATTGTTTTTTGTTATTTATTTTTGGTAAGTTATAAACACAATTTTTGTTTTGCTTAGGTTATATTAGAATTTCTAGTTTTTCAAGGTTTGGCCACTTTTTAGCTTATATTTTTAGAGATTATAACTGCAGCCCAGAGCTCCTCCAGCATTATCTGTTCCTCATACTATAGGCTCTCTAAAATTATCAGACAGACAAAGGACATTTTTCAGGGTCCATTGAGAAAAATAGCTGTTCTTTTAAGTATCCTACGCTTCCTTTTATTTTTAACAACAGATTTAACATTTTTATCTTTGCAGCCCCTTCTTAATATTTTTCACTTGTTTCTTTTTCTTTCTTTCTTTTTTTTTTTTTTTTTGAGACAGTCTGTCACTTCATTGCCTAGGCTGGAATGCAGTGGCCTGATTTTGGCTCACTATAGCCTCCACCTTCCAGGTTCAAGCTATTCTCCTGCCTCAGCCTCCCGAGTAGCTGGGATTACAGGCATGCATCACCACATCTGGCTTTTTTTTTGTTGTTGTATTTTTTAGAAGAGGTGGGGTTTTGCCATGTTGGCTAAGCTGGTCTCAAACTTCCAAACTGCTGGGATTATAGGCATGAACCACCATGTTTAACCAAATTTTTAATTTTTAATTTTATGTATTTTTTGAGATGGGGTCTCTCTCTGTCGCCCAGGCTGGAGTGCAGTGGCATGATCTTGGCTCACTGCAACCTCCACTTCCCGGATTCAAGCAATTCTCATGCCTCAGCCTCCCAAGTAGCTGGGATTACAGGCGTGCATCATCATGCCTGGCTAATTTTTATATTTTGAGTAGAGACAAGGTTTCATCATGTTGGCCAGGCCAGTATTGAACTCCTAACCTCAGGTGATCCACCTGCTTCGGCCTCCCAGAGTGCTGGGATTATAGGTGTGAGACCAAAAAATTGTATTTTGTAATGTGTACGATATGACGTTTTGATATACACAGTGAAATGGTACTACAGTCAAGCCAATGAAACATACCTATCATGTCACATAGTTACCCTTTTTTCTTAATACTAATTTTACTTAGGTGTTTGGTTGTTTTTGTCCTTCTTTTCCTCTGTCTTATTTCAAAAAACTTTGTTTCAATTAAAAGAATCTTAATTCACAGGAGTAAGTAGAGCTTTTTTCTGTGGGTCACTATCCCTTCTAGGAAAAGGTTGTGCCGAACTTATTCACTAAGGAGTAGTACTCCTTTATCAAAGAGGCTCTTGCTGGGGAAGAGTTTTATAAGAAGCACCCCAGGAACTTGGATCCTCACTGTTATCAGGTACTTGAAGAATTGGTCCACATGACCCCAAGAGTTCTCTCTAACTTAGAGCTTTTGTGACTCAATGAACTGAGTTAAAAGGCTGCAGTAATTTATATGGGGGCCTGGGAGTAGATGATTGAGCACTTTGTTGATTCCAGGCCATAGTGAGCATTCAGCTCTGCTAGTCTACAGGTACTAGGAGAACCTGGTGCTGAGCTATGTCAATGGGAAGGACCCTGGAATAGGAGCCAGAAGACCTAGGTTCAAATTCTGCTTCTGTCACTTGATAGTACCTTCTTGTTTACACTTCCGTATGCATTATTTTGATCATGCTACATGCCATTAAGATTTGGGAAGATACTCAAAGCAATTAGTAAACAGTACAAGACAGTGCATGTATTATACATAATCAAATACCAAATTATGGGGAACAAGCTGGAGAAGCTGCAGTTAGGATGTGAAGTTAATTAGTATGGTCTCAGAGTAGTTCTAAGTGGAAGAGAGAGGAACTGAATTGGGCTTTGAAGGAATGTAGAAGTTGAGGGGATGAGGGGGTGGAAGGATTCTCAGTACAAGGACACATCTATAAGAAGGAACCTGGCATGTTGGGGGCGTGGGAAGACCATCTTGTTTTGAACAAAGCAAGGCGTGTATGGGGATCAGGGATGGCTGCAGTATTCAGGGAGTCTGAAAACTAAATAGCACAAGTTGCTAGAGACTCTTGCTTTTCTTAACTCCTTTTTGAGTCATCTCAACTTTAAAATAAACATGACTGGACATGTTTTGTTATTCAGTCGGAGGAGGGAGGATTATTCCATCTTTCTCATGTTTTAATGACTTTAACATTGGATTCATTTTCTCTTTAATAGATGACCACTGAGCAGTTTACAAGAGATCATACTCAGCACTGTTTGGATGGAGGTGAGATGAAGGTAGAACAGCTGTTTCAAGAATTTGGCAACAGAAAATCCAATACTATTCAGTCAGATGGTATCAGTGACTCTGAAAAATGCTCTCCTACAGTTAGCTTGAAAACAGTAAAACCCAGCAGTTCATCCAAGGCACCCAAAGTGGTGCCTCTGACTCCGGAACAAGCCCTGAAGCAATATAAAAACCACCTCACTGCCTATGAGAAGCTGGAAATCACTAATTATCCGGAAATTTACTTTGTAGGTCCAAATGCCAAAAAAAGACACGGAGTTATTGGTGGTCCTAATAATGGGGGTTATGACGATGCAGACGGAGCCTATATCCATGTACCTCGAGACCATCTAGCGTATCGATATGAGGTGCTGAAGATTATTGGTAAGGGGAGCTTTGGGCAGGTGGCCCGGGTGTATGATCACAAACTCCGACAGTACGTGGCCCTAAAAATGGTGCGCAGCGAGAAGCGCTTTCATCGCCAAGCAGCCGAGGAGATCCGGATTTTGGAGCATCTTAAAAAACAGGATAAAACTGGTAGTATGAACGTTATCCACATGCTGGAAAGTTTCACATTCCGAAACCATGTTTGCATGGCCTTTGAACTGCTGAGCATGGACCTTTATGAGCTGATTAAAAAAAACAAGTTTCAGGGTTTTAGCGTCCAGTTAGTACGCAAGTTTGCTCAGTCCATCTTGCAGTCCTTGGATGCCCTCCACAAAAATAAGATTATTCACTGTGATCTAAAGCCAGAAAACATTCTCCTGAAACACCACGGGCGCAGTTCGACTAAGGTCATTGACTTTGGGTCTAGCTGTTTTGAGTACCAGAAGCTTTACACATATATCCAGTCTCGGTTCTACAGAGCTCCAGAAATCATCTTAGGAAGCCGCTACAGCACACCTATTGACATATGGAGTTTTGGCTGCATCCTTGCAGAACTTTTAACAGGACAGCCTCTCTTCCCTGGAGAGGATGAAGGAGACCAGTTGGCCTGCATGATGGAGCTTCTAGGGATGCCACCACCAAAACTTCTGGAGCAATCCAAACGTGCCAAGTACTTTATTAACTCCAAGGGTATACCTCGCTACTGCTCCGTGACTACTCAGGCAGATGGAAGGGTTGTGCTTGTGGGGGGTCGCTCACGTAGGGGTAAAAAGCGGGGTCCCCCAGGCAGCAAAGACTGGGGGACAGCACTGAAAGGATGTGATGACTACTTGTTTATAGAGTTTTTGAAAAGGTGTCTTCACTGGGACCCCTCTGCCCGCCTGACCCCAGCTCAAGCGTTAAGACACCCTTGGATTAGCAAGTCTGTCCCCAGACCTCTCGCCACCATAGACAAGGTGTCAGGGAAACGTGTAGTTAATCCTACAAGTGCTTTCCAGGGATTGGGTTCTAAGCTGCCTCCGGTCGTTGGAATAGCCAATAAGCTTAAAGCTAACTTAATGTCAGAAACCAATGGTAGTATACCTCTATGCAGTGTATTGCCAAAACTGATTAGCTAGCAGACAGAGATATACCCAGAGATGCATATGTATGTATTTTTATGATCTCGCAAACCTGCAAATGGAAAAAAATGCAAGCCCATTGGTGGATATGATTTTGTTGGACTAGATTTTTTTTTTAACAAGACAAAACATTTTTATATGACTATAAAAGAATCCTTCAAGGGCTAATTACCTAACCAGCTTGTATTGGCTATCTGGAATATGCATTAAATGACTTTTTATAGGTCAATGCATCTTTGTTATTATTGTCAGATATATTTCAACTGATATACTATTGGTTTAAATCTCTTTCTCTCAGTGTAGAAGGTGTTTCAAAAAATGTATCCTAAGTACTCACTTCTAGTGTCCCCTGGCATCTGTTCTGGTGGGGTAATTTGGGATGTGGTGGTAGCTGTGAATAAGAGCCAGTGCTAGGTCCCTTGCCCCAGTAGGCCATCCTCTAGGGTCATTCTAGGTGAAAGAGCTTACAGCAGACTGTGGGGTGAGGGAGCACCAGGAAGCTGTTGGTGACCTGGACAATTGGTGTCACTGTTTTTCAATGACTCATTCCTCTTCCCTTCAATTCTCTGATGTTCGGTGTTATTTTTTTTATCATGTTTTTTATTTTGCCTCTGATTTGTTTCCTAGTCACTCAAGGCATTTTACAGATGTCATACCAGTTTACCAAATAACCCTGTAAGGTGCTGATTTAAAAACTCAGTCATATTCACCCCTTCTTCTTCCCTCTCCCATGCCCAAGGAAGATAAAACAGCTTCTCTGCCCCAGTTGAGCCAGAGTGGTAAAGACAGAGAATAAGCATGAAAACTGCAGTTCCCCAGCTTTCTGGTGCTCCACGGACCAGCCTCCTTGCTGCATTTTCATGGAGTCTCTTCCTTATAAAAGGAATCACTCTCAGGGAAAGCTTACTACGGTTTAAAAACGCTTCTTTTACATTTTTCCCCTTTCGTTACAGCTACCTGCCACCTTAATGTGCCACCTTTTTTCCCACTTTCACTTTAAGCTTAATGCTATTCCCTAGATCTGAGTGAACTTCAGGTAGAAGAAGAAAACTAAAAATCCAGAAACCAGTGATAATCAAGTTTTCCCCTTTATGTTCCTTAATTTTATTCTCTTAGGCAGCTTTTCTTTTTCTCTGATAAGATTTAAACAGTGAGGGCTGATAATAAAACTAATTGCTAGGCTGGGCACGGTGGCTCACACCTGTAATCCCAGCACTTTGGGAGGCCAAGGAGAGAGGATCACAAGATCAGGAGTTCAAGACCAGCCTGACCAACATGGTGAAACCACTTCTCTACCAAAAATACAAAAATTGGCTGGGCATGGTGGGACATGCCTGTAATCCCAGCTACTCAGGAGGCTGAAGCAGGAGAATCGCTTGAACCCAGGAGGCAGAGGTTGCAGTGAGCTGAGATTGCACCACTGCACTCCAGCCTGAGCAACAGAGTGAGACTCCATCTCAAAATAAAATAAAATAAATTTTATTTACTTAGAAGCGTGGAGGTGGGACAGAACCTAACTCACTGCTGCTGGTGAGTTCATCAGCTGCTGGGTTTTATTTGTTTTTTTTTTTTTTTTTTTTCCTGTCCCTTCCTCCATTTCTGTCCTTTTCCAGAACAAAATTATGCTCAGGTTCTATCCTAAATGTGTCCTCTTTGGGAGGCTGAGGTGGGTAGATCCCTTGAGCCCAGGAGTTTGAGACCAGCCTGGGCAACCTGGTGAAACCCTGCCTCTCCAAATAGTTCAAAAATTAGCTGAGTATGGGTACATGCCTATAGTCCCAGCTACTTGGGAGGCTGAGGTAGGAGGATCACTTGAGCTGAGATCATGCCAGTGCACTCCAGCCTGGGCAACAGAGTGAGACTCTGTCTTAAAAAAAAAAAAAAAAAAAAAAAAAAGTGTGCTCTTTAAAATTTAGAATATTTGCTTTCCACAACATAGTTCTCAGAATGATCCAGTTTCACTTATTCTAGAATGTAGAGGGCAAACTCAGTGAGGTTGGAAAGAGGCTCTTTTTGTTGGGCAATGTAGTAACAAGAAAAGAAAAATACCATGGGTATATTGTTTAAGGAACGTTTGCCTTATCCAAAAGCAGTCATGATTGCTGTAGCATAGGCTGTAAAGAATGAGCGCAAATCTCACTGGTGGTAGCATGATAAATGTCCAGAGTGGCTTCAGTCTCCCGGGTGCAGGGGCCGGATGGCAGAGAACAGCTTAAACTGAGCCTTCAGCCTCATCAATAGGAGGAAGTCTTGGTACTTTTGGTGACTAAGAAACTGGATTATTTAAGACCTTAATTATCTCCTTTACTCCGGCTTTACAGAATGCAATAAATACACAACTCCTTTAGATCCCTCTAATTCCTACAGAAGTTTCTTCGCTCTAAGTCTGCATCTTGTCTCTTGATTCCATTTCTGAAGAAGCTGTGTGAAATTGGTCTGGTCATTGGTTTTCTTCTCCGGTAGTGCCATGTGGATCTCCTCACATGGTGTATAAATGCTGCTCATAACCCATGCTCGTCTTGTTTACTCATCACGGCTTTCTTGACGGGAGGTCGTGAGACTGCCTCGTCTACTACCTCATGATCTGCTAGTCAAGACAGTGACTTTTTTTTTTTTTTTTTTGAGACGGAGTTTCGCTCTTGTTACCCAGGCTGGAGTGCAATGGCGCGATCTCGGCTCACCGCAACCTCCGCCTCCCGGGTTCAGGCAATTCTCCTGCCTCAGCCTCCCGAGTAGCTGGGGAAACAAAGCATGAGTTATTTTTATATTGAATCCTTGAACTGCTAGCCAGGAAGGTGTTTCCTTAAAGTCCAGAGCAGGATCCAAGTCAGATGAAGGAGGTGGCACACCTGGCTTAACTGCAGATAAGGGAGCATTGAACCTCTACAATTTGCTATGTTGGATTTCTGCTTGGGATTCTCACTGAATAGTAAATTAGGGAAAATGGTGCTTTCACTATTTTGCATTTTGTATCAACATTAGCAGCCTGTTCCCACTCGGGTGCTGTCCAAGGCACATGTTTCTTTGGGAAGTTTGGACAGAACGATCTGGCTTGATATATTTCCTGGGCTCTGGTACCACAACACAGAGTTGGTTAGATGTGGCCAGCAGCAGTGTCAGGACAGTTGACACTGTCTTCCGAGAGTGAATGTGTTGGCCTTTGGAGTTGCCACCAAAGCCACGTGTGAGGCAGCAAGCACATCTTTCTGTGCAGCAAGGCTGATATCTGACTGACACAGATCTCAGTCTCTAACACCATCTTGCTGTTGGCCTGAGTTTTCTAACTTGAGAAATTTAAGGGTCTCCTGTATTATCTGGGCGGAACATATGCTGAGGTTGTTTTGCTGGTTGTTATCAGTGTTGAAGAACTGCTCCTGTAAGCAACTGTGTTAAAAGGATTGCCAGCCCAAACGCATCTGACGTACACTGGGTGTTGGTGTTTGTGTTTTTAATGAGAGATCTCAGTTAGCCAGTACTGTGCCTGAACTAGGCAGAGACAGGAGCCTATGGCTGAGGTTGGTGTGTGCTCTATTTCTGTGCATCGAATAGACAATAAGGTTACCAACACTGGGCCAAGCCAAAGGGTAAAGACAACTCATTACACTGTAGACAGATTTTAGAAGGCTACGGGAAGGCGGATGGATGTTTCTGCCTAAATTTGGCAACCTTGAGAGTGATGCAGAGCAGAGTCATTGAAGTTGGCATGCCTGTCTTCTGCAGGCCAATTCAAGTTTGAGGAGAGTGGGCTGCTTTAAAACATGGTGCTTGTGCAGATGGATTTGAGGGAGTTTATGTGCATAGAGTTTCAAGCTTAGGGACAAGTTGTGGTTTTTAGAGGCAGTAACCCTATGCCACCTTTTTGGCCACTGTTAAAGTTCCACTTGGATCCCTGCCCAGCCATGGCAATGAGCGACTGAACTGGATCCGAGTTGGAGCAGAAATTGAGACTCTCTCTTCCTCAGTTACTGGATTGTTCTTTAGCCATTTTTGTTCTTCTAGTCATTTCAGTCAAACTGGTTGGGTTGGGTGACTTACTGATTTCTAAATTGACAAAATGAATTTTCACATTGCTTCTGACATGGCGAGAGTTGGGTTAGAATTTTTATTTCATTCCCCAAGTCGCTTTTTCTTTTTCTTTTTGAGACAGAGCCCGACTCTGTCATGCAGGCTGGAGTGGAGTCATGCAGTATTGGCTCACTGCAGCCTCAACCTCCCAGTCTCAGGTTATTCTCCCGTCTCAACCTCCAAAGTAACTGGGACTACAGGCACACAGTACCATGCCTGGCTAATTTTTTGTATTTCTGTAGAGAAGGTGTTTCACCATGTTTCCCAGGCTAGTCTTGAACTCCTGGGCTCAAATGATCCACGTGCCTTAGCCTCTCAAATTGCTGGGATTATAGGCACGAGCCACTATGCCCAGCCTCATTTTTTCTTTCTGTATGGAAAATTTGCTAATCCAGCTAACACCTGCTCATCTTGTATTCTATCCTACCTTCTACCCTCTGAGCGACTGATGCACTCTTTCATCATGTACTATATGACTTCTCCTGAGATTAAAAAGTAAGCTTCAAATGGGCAGGCCCATGTCTTCATAATGTTCTGAAGGAACAGATTTTGATGCCTGCTGATCATGTGCAGATGATGAAAGCTCATTCCCTTTCATGAACCAGGAGCATGCTCACCTCTTCTTTTAAGTTAACCCACACAATCGCTGATGTCTTCTTTTTGGGAAAGGGTAATCAGATAAGGATCATGTGAGGACATTTTCTTCTGGTTCAGTGTTAGACACAGTTACCTTGATAATAATGAAAAGGAAAGTGAATACCACCAAAACCTAACTATGATATAAGAATTCTGCTTCTGCCCCACAGGGGCTCTGAAAGAGTCTAGGCTTCTCAGAGGAAGTTTGGCTTATGACCATATTAGTATGCTTTGTTCCTAGGTGTTTAAGGGAGTTGGGGCAGACAGATTAGCTGGCTAATGTCATTACATTTTAGTTTTTGTGACATTTAATCTGTTAAGAAGGGGCTTATTACACAATCAAAAAAAGAACAATAAAAAAAATAAAAATTTCTACTGTGAAACTATTTCGATCTGCAGCAGCTGGTCATGTTAGAATACTTCTTGTTTTGCCTAATTCATAACTAGGCATAATTAAAGTTAAATGCTAAATTTTAGGTAGCAGCTGATAAGTGGTTCTAAGCTTCACTGACAGAATACTCCTACTACTTTGGTGAATCATGGAAGACTCTCTCTCCTTTATTTTTAATTATTTCTTTTGCATCTGTTATTGATGTCATCAGCACGGAAGTTGGAAGGGTGACAGTGATTGTTCTAGACTGCCTCTGTGTGCTGCTGCTTCTCTGAGAATTAAAAATCTGTACGTATCCCTTGAGCCAGGTGGAATTGCCAGAACATGCTTTCCTCCATGTCTTCAGTCTAGATGACCGGTCTGTAGAGCAGCAGCAGGCATCCACGCTATGGAGAACCTGGAGTCAGGACAAATAAGGAGCAAGAAAAGGCCAGGGACTGGCAAATCAAAGAAGAGTTTTCCTCTGCCGGGGATTAGCCTCCCAGTTTTAAATAATATTTTTGACATCCCCATTTTGTTAAATATCCCATTTTCACTTTTGACCTATACTTCCTGAAGCCCAAACTTTTAAAGAATTGACTTCCAGACCTGGCCTTCATCCTAATATGATTAGAGTGTTTTTCTGAGCGTCTGTCAAATTATGCTTGCTAATTTCAATGAGAAAAGATTTTAAGAGTCACAGTGAACCCATCCATAAAAGGACTAAAAGCTCTCTGGTGGCTGAGATTCACGACCCCTGAGATAAGTCAGAACTACAAGCACATCATGTAGACGCTGAGGGAGCAGGACATGATTCTTAATAGAGCTCGCCCACCCCTAACTTAAGCCTAGCCTCGAATCCTTTTCTGTAACAGGAGAAGCCTTCCTGACTGGAGACTAGAAAGAGTTCACACTGTGACCACACGAATAGACTTAAAAAGAAAGGAGAGCCCCAGATCAGGCCAAGTGGTGACCTGTGGCTATTTCAGCTCAGAATGTCAGCCTCTAAAGCACCGAGTTTGAATGACTTTGGTGTCATGGGATTCTGTCATTGTTCATTTGAGTCTGCTGACATGCTTCCTCTGGAAAGTGCAGTTTGGCATGAATGAATCAGTGGTTTTTTAAAAAATAAAAATGAATTGCTTTGAGAATCTTTCGGCATCTCCTGATTTTTTGAAAACCAAGGCTGAGAACTGTCCCAGGCCAGGACTCGGGGATGGTACTCTGAAGGACGTGAGCACCAGTCACTGGGCAATTAGGGCTGTGCTGCAGGTACAGCCTGTCTCACTTGATGACAATGATAGAGAAAGAAAATCTTGGGACGGGAAAACGCTGCCATGAGAAACAGCCTTACAGAGATTCCGCTCGTATCCCTCCTTCAGTACCCAGAGCTTCTGTTCACAGTCTGGTTTGTGAGCTCCCCGCTTGCTGTGGAGAAGGGACATAGGAAACCATGTGGAGTTCTCAGGGCTGACAGTCTTCCAGGAGCCCGAACCAGCAGCTCTCCCATTTACCCTCTTGGGGGCCCAAGCTGAGCTTAAGGATGAAACCTGACAGGCAACTTTAAGGAATACAATTTATTTTAAGGAATACAGTTCACTTTGAGGAATATAGTTTATTAGGAAAGTTTGGGTGTTTTTCTTAGGCGGGGGCCTCTGTCCATGGGATGACTTTGAAAGCCTGAGGGAACAGGGCAAATGAAAGAGGAAAACAAATGTTAGGGGCTGTGGGCTCTGCTCCAGCGTGCTTCTGATCTGGCCCTGAGCCATGATTGCCCTGGCAACAGGAGCTAATTGGATACCTAACAGGGTCTGCCCTCTGCTACCTTTGAGTTGTCCCCTAGATTCTTGTGGCATGAGTACAATTCATTGCAGCCTCAACCTCCCTGACCTCAGCTCATCCTCCTATTAGAGCCTCCAAAGTAGCTGAGACTACAGACATGTATCACCATGCTCAGCTAATTTTGTTTTTATTACTATTATTTTTATTTTTAAGATGAAGTCTCACTCTGTCGCCCAAACTGGAGTAAAATGGCATGATCTCAGCTCACTTCAGCCTCTGCTTCCCAGGTTAAGTGATTCTCCTGCCTCAGCCTCCCAAGTAGCTGGGACTATAGGTCTGCACTGTCACATCCAGCTAATTTTTTTTTTTTTTTTTTAATAGAGAAGGGGTTTCGTCATGTTGGCCAGGCTGGTCTGGAACTCCTGACCACAGGTTATCCACCCACTTCAGTCTACTAAAGTGTTGGGATTACAGATGTGAGCCACCATGCCTGGCCAATTTTTTTTTTTTTCTTTTTTGTAGAGATGGGGTTTCACCATGTTGACCAGGCTGGTCTCGAACTCCTGGCCTCAAGCTATCTGCCCATTCAGTCTCCCAAAGTGCTGCTGGGATTACAGGCATGAGCCACCGTGTCCAGCCTTCCCTGGATTCTTGAACAGGGTTTCTGTCTTGTGGGAGCCCAGCCTAAAGCTAGAAATGGACCTTCCCATACTCACATGGAGCAACTCCACGTTAGAGACATTAGCTGCTACTAGAGGAACTATAGGCCAGGCAGAATTTAAAAGAACATTCAGCCTGCAATATGACTGTTAAAATTCACCCATGATCAAATGCACCACAAGCCAGGATACTCCCATGGTCTTTTATGCCTTTTAAGACAAAAACTAACAGAGCTTAGAAAAGGCATTGAAGATGGCAGTGAGGGTTACTGTGCATTGCCCATTGCTTTTTACTTTCTAGGAAGGAATTTCTCAGTTCGAAGGCAGAAATGTAAAGTGACTGCAGTTAGTCTGTGCAGATGCTAAGGACTGACTTTGACCTTCCAGTAGAGTGAGCCTGGACATGATTTGACCTTGTTTTGCAGAGGCCGCCCAGCCCTGCCTTTGAATCTGGCTGTCGATCTGATTGAGGAGCAGATCCAGCACACGCAATCTGAACCACTGCAGAGAATTCTTAATCATTCCCAGGGCGGAGCCCAGAGCCAAGCTACACTCACCTCTGCTGTTCTGAAGCATGTCTATATAGGCCTTGGTTGGTACATTGATTCTTTCACCAGTGACTAATTGAGCAACTGTTGTGTGCAAAAAGAGCACTCTAGTGGCATTTGTCAAGGATGGGAGCATCAGCAGCATTGATGACCATATGTTTAGAACTTAACAAAAGCTAGACAGTGGCTTTGGAAAAAACTTGCCAGCAAGTTGCCTGCACTGTTCTGGTTTAAAATTTGTATAACTCTCTGTAAGTGAATGGGATGGGAGGGGAGATGGTTTCAGAAGAGAATGTTCTCTGAGTCTGTGCATGGTAGTAAGGGGCTTGTGTCCTGAGTTGAAGGTGGAGGAGAAAAGATGGCAGGATTGAAAGGCATGAAAGACATGCTATCCATAGCAACATGGCTCTCCCCTCCCACCATGTCTGACCTTGAAGATGAGATAGGGCTACCCTTCAGGTTTCTCTGCCATGACTTCAGAAGTTTGGCTCTTTCTGCTCCCTCATCAAACCGATTATCTCCCAGATTAGCCATCCAGAGGCTCTCAGGCGAGGAGGAAACAGCAGACCAGGCTTCCCTACCTCTCCTCCCTGATTCCCTCATTTCCCTCAACAAGTAGCAGGCTGCATCGCTGTTTTCTCTGGTTGCTAGATAAACATTCCTTACTTCTGTCCCACCAACAATCCCAGCCAGAGCCTGAGACCAGGGTGAATATGCGGGATGGCTTCAAAAACCTCATCCCTGAGATCTTTCACCCGAGTTTTTCAGGTGAAAAACAATGTGGGATAGTGGGATCTTTCACTATCCCACATTGTCCTGGTTCCATTCCCCTCTCAGTAAACACTCTTCGTTCATCCCTTTTCCCCTCAGAACTGAAGTCACTAGCTCCTTTAAAATGCCAGCGAGATGTCCAGGCAAAGTGGCATGGGTGAGAGGGAGGAGGCTTCAGAGCTTTTTCGGGGACCAAGAGGAGCAGATGGAACACAGGTGCTTCCCCTCAATGCTGCTAAAATAACAAGGGGCAGGCGCTTCCGTGGTGGGTCTTCCTGCAGGCACAACTGTTTCCCAACTGCTGTGTCACACAAGTCACTGCTACCCCTTCCCAGCCCAACCTGGCCTGGGGCAGCTGCATTTCAAAGAGAGGGCTTCCCTCTGTTCTTTATTTAGTCCCAGCCTTAAATTCTACTACATTCAGAAGGGGAGGCACTGCTTTTGCTGGGAAAGCTGGGCTGGGACTGGAGGGAGACACAAGGCAGAGATTTCCCAGACCACAGAGTCACAGTTGTAAAGTTAGAAACCTGGTAGGGAACAGCTGTGGGAGCCTCCTGGGTGGGAAGTGTCCTCCCTCCCCAACCCCCACTGCTGCACTTCCACAGGGCTCCCCCAGGGGGCGCCAGGCCCAGCCTCCACCTTTCTTTGCCATCTCTTCAGTCTCAGTAAATGCCCAGTGTACTCAGTGGGCCAGGCGCTGTGCTGGATCCATTCAAACATAAAGAACACACATGTCCTGGCTCTCTGGGAACTAAAGATTTAGTGGGAGGTCAAACATGTAAAGAATTGAGATACCATGAGACACATAAGATGGTCGACATGGACTAGTGCCCTAGAAACCAAGTGTTCCTCAAAAGAGCCATTGGGATGAAGGGTCCCTCGCCAGCCACGTGTGCATTTCCTCTCCTGTGTTTCCCTTATTTCTACCCTATCCACCACCCCACAGCAGCAGTGGCCACCCACTATCTCCAGTGCCTCCTGCCTCAGAGATTACAAATGAATGGTGCCCAGGTTCTTCCCAGCTGAAGAAGTGGGAGGCAGAGCACCCAGCTGGAGAGACCAAACACCCCATCCTTTTAGTTCACAGCAGAGCCAGAGTTTCCAGCCAGACCCCTCCCTGCTGCGACCAACCCCTGCTGCCCCCACTGCTGTGTTTACAGTGCACTTTCAGCAGTCCTCATCCTACTCCCCAAAGCTGCCAGATGGGTTTATTTTTACCTACTGGGCTGGAAAAGGGGCAAAGGCTGCAGCTGGGGCAGTTTTGTGGCGCCAGCTGGGACTTAAATACAATGAGAAAGTCCCACTCTGCCAGCTCTGCCTGAAGAGAACCCAGTAGGAAATAAATAGCGCTGTGTACCCTGCCTGGATGGCTGGCCTGCATATGTCTGCCTGGACTCCAGCCCATCACATGAGCCGAGGCGAGTTAAAAAGAGAGCTCGGGTGATCTCCCAGCTCAGGTATCTGTCCCGGCATTAGAAGCTGTGGGGTGAGGGTGCCAGCTCTTCTTTACAGGGCCTGGTGGACAGGGAGACCCAGTGGGCAGGGGCAATTCGGGACAGGGAGGGAGTGGGCCAGGAAGGGAGTGGGACAGGCAGACTTTGCCCCGGTGCCGGTCTGCCTCCAGCTATCAGTCTCCAGCTTTGGGCACTGTGAAAGGGTGATAACATTGGTAAGGACACTGTGACTGCTTAAACATTGGTAAGGGCAGATGACTGGAAGGGAGAAAAAGCTTGGCAGAAACTCCAGGACTAAATCTTAATTTGGCCAAAGCTGTTATTTCCACCCCCTGCGCGCGCGCGCGCGCACACACACACACACACACACACACACACACTGCATATCTTTTTCTTTCCTATAGCTTTGACCCCCTTCCTGCAGTCCTGCCCCCTCCTCCACCCCTTCCAGCTCCGAAAGCTAGCAGCTGTCTATCTCCAACAACACAGACACTTCTCCCTCCTCCCACACCCCTCCTGGGGACTTAGGCCTGTGGCAGCTTCTCCTTTCTAGGCCTCAGTTTCCCCTTAGGCAGCATGTCTCAGATCCCACTCCCAGGGCCCTCTAGGCAATTTAGGCCAGGAGACAGTGGGAGGCTCCTGGGAGAAGTTTCACTTCTTTTTACTGAAGTCCCAGAACTAGGTTAAAGGATTCAGTAAGCTGAAGACCTCCCTGTTCAGATCTGAGTTCCCTGAGATGTTGGGGCACCTTGAATCGAGAGGCTCATTTGCTCAGATCCTTCTGGTGAGAAAAGTACCACATATATTGTGGTTGGACCAGCGCAACTCCCAGAGCATCTGTTCGTCGCAGTGGGTTGGCTGGATGGGGGCGTCTAGGGATCCTCAGGGGACAGAAAACTTGCTCTGTGGGTGATATGGCGCTGCGGAATGGGGAGGCGGAGGGAACAGGAGCTGTTGTAGGCCCTGAGATGCCTGAACTTCCAAGAGCCTGAGCTAGAATGATGGCCATGGTGTGGGCAGGCAGGACACATTCAACAGCTCTCAACTAGGTGATAGTTTTTTGTTTGTTTGTTGAGATGGAGTTGTGCTCTTGTCACCCAGGCTGGAGAGCAATGGCACAATCTTGGCTCGCTGTAACCTTTGCCTCCTAGGTTCAAGGATGCCCCTGTCTCAGCCTCCCAAGAAGCTGGGATTCAAGCATGTGCCACCATGCTCAGCTAATTTTTTGTATTTTTAGTAGAGATAGGGTTTCACCATTGGGCCAGGCTGGTCTCGAACTCCTGACCTCAAGTGATCTGCCAGCCTCGGCCTCCCGAAGTGCTGGGATTACAGGTTTGAGCCACCGCCCCTGACCGATAGATTTTTCAGGAGAGAAATTGTCCCTCCCGTATAAAAAAAAACAACTGCAAGTTTGCATATATAATTGGTCTAGAAAAGCACTGGACATATAGGGAGGGAAACCAGTATCATTTATAATTTCAAGTACTATTCTGGAACTCCAAATTCCACGGAGATTACTCCTCACATTGGGGACAAATGTCCATTTTCTCTTGTTGGGAAATTTAAGAAATCATGGTGGAACTGGGCCATGTGCAGAAGCATCTGACTTCCTGGAAAATAATCAACACATTTGATTCTGAGCCAAGTTGGGCTCAGTGCACCAACGTCAAGCAGGCCTCTGGGAGCTCTGACAGCACGGAGCTAGGCGTGGGGGTCAGAGACATTCCTGAGGGTACTGGGTCTAATCCCCCTCAAGGTGGTACAATTGGGGAGTTGCATGAAGACACCATTTATAAAGTGTGGACGGGGTTTTGGGAAACTACTGAGGGACAGTAAGGTACACCCAGGATAGCACATGGGGCAGAAGGAAGGGAGTGGTTGCTAAATCTTAGCATGCAATAGCTGTGGAAAAGGCTATGGGAGAGGGCTGCTGCCTGCCCAGCAGAAGCTGTGGCTTTTGCTAGAGGAAGGCAGGCACTGCAACCTGCGGTCAGTGGGAAGAAACTAGGGAATGCGTGTGCTGGCCTCACCCTCGTGCCAGCTTATTTTACTCCTGTGCCTCCCATTGGCCTAACCTAATCAGAAGCCGGTAGACAAGGGAGTCTGGTTGGCACCATCAAAAAATGCCATTCTTAGCCAGGCAAGGTGGCTCACACCAGCAGTCCCAGTACTTTGGGAGGCCAAGGTGAGAGAATCACTTGAGCTTAGGAGTTCAAGACCAGCCTGGGCAACAGAGTGCGACCCCATCTCTTTAAAAAAAAAAAAATGCCATCCTCCGAGTGGATCACCTGAGGTCAGGAGTTCGAGACCAACCTGGCCAACATGGTGAAACCTCATCTCTACTAACAATACAAAAAGTAGCCAGGCATGGTGGTGGGCACCTATAGTCCTAGCTACTTGAGGGCCTGAGGCAGGAGAAACACTTGAACCCAGGAGTTAGAGGTTGCAGTGAGCTGAGATCATGCCATTGCACTCCAGCCTGGGCTTCAGAGAGAGACACTGTCTCAAAAAAAAAAAAAATGCCATTCCCTGGCACATGGAGCACAGTGTAGAAGGGTGGAGAGTGAACCCGGAGAGGCAAGGAGTAGGTACAGCAAGTCATTATGATCCTAAGCAGGCAATTTCATCAGCATCAAGACATTTTTTGTTTTTCTTTATTTTAGAGATGAGGTCTGGCTCTGTCTCCGAGGCTGGAGTGCAGTGGTACAATCTCAGCTCACTATGACCTTGAACTTCTGGGCTCAAGTGATCATCCCGCCTCAGCCTCCTCAGTAGCTAGACCACAGGCACGTGGCACCACGCCCAGCTAATTTGTTTGTTTGTTTGTTTTGGTAGATATGGGGTCTTGCTATGTTGCTCATGATAGTTTTGAACTTCTGGCCTCAAGCAATCCTCCTACCTTGGCCTCCCAAATTGCTGGGATTACAGGTTTTAGCCACTGCACCCACCCAGCAATAAACATTTTTTTTTTTTTTTAGCACAAACCATGCACGGGCATATTTTGCCAAAGATAAAACACAGAAATGGATTTTCAGCAACCTGGTATCCAGCTGGGAGACAGAAGCAGGAGTGTTCAGGGAAGGCTTCATGGAGGAAGTGGGAATGTGAGATGGACAGGTGGGGGATTGGATTGGAGGACAAGTGAGCAGGGCGCTGGGAGTACTTTCCTTCATTGTAGCAGAATGTCATTCAGCAACTCGATCCACCCCAAGGTCGATTTTCAGATCTTCCATCCCTGAGATTTTACATAATTGGGATGGCCAAAGATACCCAACTGACCGTAGCCATGCGACTCCACGTGTTACTTCTCACCTCACCTGGGAAGGACCAGTTTGCCTAAATGCTTGTCATTCCTGCTGGGTTCTCTGGACAACAGCTTTCTTCCAACTCCAAGAGTGATGTCCTAATTAATCAAGTAATCCATCAATAAAAATTCACTGGCCTCATAAGTAGGAGGCACTGGGAACTTGGGCCACACCTCTTCTCAATGAACTCATATTCTAATAGAACAGAGGCATGTAGAAATGATGAAAATGTGTTTGGTAGGAGGTGTAATGGAGGTATGAGCAAAGTTCTGGGGAAATACAGTGGAGAGAGTGACTAACACCTAGAGGTGTTAAAAAAAAAAGCTTCAGAGAGGTAATATTTGCGCTGCAGCTCCATTAATGAGCAGGACTTGCTAGGCAGAGGAGGGAATTCCTGGCAGAGGACTTGAAATGTGTGGAAACAGCAAGAAGGTGAGAAAGGATGATGAACAATTCAGGGTGGCCAGAGCCTAGGATGGCAGTAATTGAGTCTAGTGAAAAAGATGTGGGCTGGTTTAAAGGGATATTACAGCTCCAGTTACAGAGTTCACCAGTTAAGCTGACAGATAAGGAACTGAAGATGTTCTAACACGAGGGAGGGTCATAATGAGCTTTCTTTTTGGAAGGCAATTTTCTAGGAGGAGATGACACTGCTCAAATACAAGCACTGGGACCTGAGACAGGGATCAGTTCCTCTGCTCCTTTCAGGGACCCACCCCATATCCTACCTCCTCACCTCCCCATTCCCATCGTTCTCTAGAGAACAGTTATTTGAAATCTGTTGCCATCCTGACTTTGCAATCAAAGAACAGGGCCAAATAAATGAGTGTATTTCCCCTCCTAGGACAGTGTGGGTTGAGAACACCCAGAAGGACATTTTCCCTTCCTCCAGTTTTTACCCCATTCCCAAATTTGACGACCGAGAGAATGGGATGAAACCTTAAGTGGAACAGCCGGTCTGTGGGACCCAGGACCTGCCAATCCTAGAAGAACCAGCCAACCCCAGAGCTTGTCAGTCTCCCTGGGGCTCGTTCCACATTTTGTGGCAATTCCCCCAGGTCTTAGCTGAAAAACGACCCCCCCGTCCAAAAAAAAATATATAGGCCAGCTCTTTTCCATTTAATTAGCCCTTCCTCCAAGGACGCCAGGTGGAGAGAAGAAGGAGCAGATGCATGTGGGCAAGGAAAGGCAGAAGTTGTTGCTAAATGGGGTTCTATGCGCCCAGGCTCAGCTCTACCAAGGCTGCTTCTCAGAGCAAGGAGCCCAGAGGAGACGAAGGGGCTGCAGCCTTTTGGCTTTCAAGCCAAGAGTCTCAGGCACTGGGCACTGAGGGGAGCTGGCATGGTCAGTGAGGAGGCCAGAAGGGTGGGAACAGGTGCCGGGGCCGCTGCGCAGGGTCTCTAGGGTAGGAGGAACCGCTGCTTCCTCCGCAAGGGCGAAAGCAGGGTGGCCTGGGGCTCACCCGCCCTAGTCTGGCTCCTGTTTCAGGGCTGTGGGCAGCCAACAGCCCACACCAGGAGCCTGGTGGCAGCAGCCAACTGAGGTGCTGGAGTCTATTTTTGGAGCTCTTAAGAGTAAGGGGAACGGCCAGCTGCCTGGGACCAGCTGATCTCTGCAATGCCTTCCATATCTAAAACAGGGTGACGCGTGCGAAGCAAATGCAGGCAGCACTCGGGCAGGGGGAAAGAGAAAAAGACCCCTTAGAGCCCCGAGGGTCTTTCACCCTTAGCAAATACCTCCTTAGCGCCACAGAAAGACCACCGATGTGGAGCAACTACCCCCCCTGGTGGTGAATATCGGGATAAGGTTACACCGGGGCGACTGACTTGGCCCTCACTTGGCCTTGCAATTTCTCTCCCAGGGCTCTGAAAGGTGACGGGGAGCCTGTGCTGTGAGTTCAGGGCTGATTCCTTTTCTTTCTAGCTCCTTTCTCTTTCTCCTGTTGGCAGTTATGCTCCCTAGCCAGAGGCTTTCAGCTTTATGGATCAACTTTATGGCACAGTGTTTCGAAAGCGTTGGTGTTGTGCTCTGAGTTTGAATTCCTTTATTTAAGCCTAGCGGTTTCCATTTCCATATCTGTAATCTGGAGATGACGCTGGAGGCACTGTCTGCCTCCCAGGGAGGCTGTGAGATCCAATGTGAACCACTAATCACAGACAGGGGAAGAGGGATGCATCCTGGTCCCAGGACCCAGTTGGTTCCATTGCTGGCTGGGGTGGTCTTCCCTGTCAGAAGCCAGCATCATCGTCACCCATGCTTGGTCCTGAGGTACCCCACAAGGCTCAGCTCCTCATGGCTGCCAGGTTTCTTCCATTCTGGTCAGAAAGTCACCTTTCCAGCCGCCCCGGCTGACAGCCAGGGGAGGACTTAGTGACATGATGATTATGGCACTCAGGCTGGAAAGACATGGGGAGGAGTCACAGGTCTATTAGTTGTTGCCACTTCACAGTCTTATTATTTCCATTCATTTTTAGACATCTTACTGGACATTTCTTTTATGCACTGTGACTCTTTGTCTATCAGATGCTGGATCTTATTGGTGGGACACAAGACAGAGAACCAGTTCTTGTTTTCCCTAAGGGAAATACTTTGCCCATGCTTGTCACTCTCTTTCCACCGGTCAGTTAGTGGAGCCTTTGTATAGCTTCTTTTCTTTTTTTTTTTGTACTGCTGGCTTCAAAACAAAAGTGACCTGAGTGGTCTCAATGGTCTGAAAGGTCAATTCTTTGGAAGCAATGTTGCACTGTGTGTTTAGAAGTTATTTTCAAGAGTTTTGCTGGGTGTACCTTGATTTTTTTTATTGTAGCCAAATATATGCAATATGAAAGTTACCAATTTAATGATTTTTACACGTTCAGTTCATTGGCATTAAGTACATTAACAATGTTGTACAACTATCACCGTCTCATCTGTCTCTAGAACTTTTTTTTTTGAGACTGAGTTTCGCTCTTGTTGTCCAGGCTGGAGTGCAGTGGTGTGATCTCGGCTCACTGCAACCTCTGCTTCCCATGTTCAAGCGATTCTCATGCCTCAGCCTCCTGAGTAGCTGGGATTACAGGTGGGCCCCACCATGCCCGGCTAATATTTTGCATTTTTAGTAGAAACAGGTTTTTGCCATGTTGGGAAGGCTGGTCTTGAACTCCCGATCTCAGGTGATCCACCTGCCTTGGCCTCCCAAAGTGCTGGGATTACAGGCGCGAGCCACTGCGCCCAGCCTAGAACTGTTTCATCATCTCCAATAGAAACTCTGTACTGGGCTGCCACTATTAAACAACCATAAAGAAACTATTACCTTCTTTATGGCTTAAGCCACTGCTAATTATCTTTTCAACTGCATTCTCTCTTTCTGGTCTCCCTAGACTGGGCACAAGACTAGTGGCTGTTGTGTTCTGGCCCCTTCTCCAGGGGAATTAATCAGATAATACAGCAGAGAAGGGGGCTGGGGCTGCCTCAGTTTCCTATAGGTACTGACTTCTTTGGCCAGATATGTGCTTCCAGGGGTCCTGAATGCCTCTCCCCAAAGCAGAACCAGAGCCAACCCATAGCTTAGCTCTGGGCCTGACATATAATGGGCACTTAATAAAGATTTGTTTGATAAATGAATCTGGACAGATAGATTTGCCATCCCTGGGAAAGGAAACTTTATGGCCGCTCATGGTCACAATGAATTGACAAGGGCATGCACTTTGGGGTCAGAAAGATCTGGGTGCATGTGCTGGCCCTATTCCTTACTAAATATGTGACTCATTTGTTGTTGTTGAGCCACAAAATAGGAATAATGATTCTTACCGTATGGTGTGCAGTTTGAATGAGGCAATGTACATGAGGTACTTTACCTTAGAGGAGTAGAAGCTCAATGGTGTTAGTTCTGTTTCCCTTTTATCTGCTAGAGAATCTCACAGATGCGTCTCCAGAAATGACTCTCTTCTCAATGCCAGCTCCTTTTCTGATTGGCTCATTTATTGTCAGTTCCTAAGAAAGGGAATCCTCCCTATGGTCTGAACTCTAACCGTAGCCTTTTCAAGTTAGGATTCCACTGCTCTTAAAATGTGAAAGGGAAACGATACTTTCTTTGTCTGAAATTGAGCTTCCTCAATTTCTATTGTATTGGATGGATTTGTGTTTTCTTTTCTCTCTCTCTCTTTTTTCTTTTTTTGACCTGGAGTCTTGCTCTGTCACCCAGGCTGGAGTACAGTGGTGCGATCTTGGCTCACTGCAACCTCCGCTTCCTGGGTTCAAGCTATTCTCCCACCTCAGCCTCCCAAGTCGCTGGGATTACAGTTGTGTGCCATTACACCCAACGATCTATCTATCTTTCTCTCTCTCTCTCTCTCTCTCTCTCTCTGTTTTTGAGACAGATCTCACTCTGCTGCCCAGGCTGGAGTGCAGTGGTGTGATCTCGGCTCACTACAACCTCAGCCTCCCAGGTTCAAGTGATTCTCTGCCTCAGCCTCCTCAGTAGCTAGGACTACAGGCATGCACCACTACACCCGGCTAACTTATGTACATTAGTAGAGACAGGGATTCATTGTGTTGGCCAGGCTGGTCTTGAACTCCGGGCCTCAAGTGATCTGCCTGCTCTGAATCCCAGAGTGCTGGGATTACAGGCATGAGCAACTGTGTCCAGCTATTTAATTTTTTTTTGTATTTTTAGTAGAGATGGAGTTTTGCCATGTTGACCAGACTGGTCTCAAACTCCTGACCTCTGGTCATTCACCTCAGCCTCCCAGAGTGCTGGGATTACAGGCATGAGCCACTGCACCTGGCTGGATTTGTGTTTTCTTATGCATGTTATGTGTTCCTTTCCTCTCTCTCCCTGCCCTCACCCTCACCACCCACTCCTGCCTCCAATGCACAATCACTGGCACAGGACACTCCTCTTATCCACTGAACTGAAACTATCATGTCTTTTACTATTTCCAAATCCAAGAAGCTGGCCACATTCCCCTGGGACAGAGGGCATAGTGCTTACTATAGGCCCTCAGGTTTTAACAGTAGCCAGGAAGTATCAATCATTCACAGTGCCTCTTTGAGTCCCCCCTTCCTTCCAATTACTTGGCACATTTGTTCTCACCTCCAAATTCTAAGCTAAAGGCATGGAGTAAATAATTTGTGGAAATTAAGTGAGTTGGCTCAAGTCTATGCCCCGTTGGATGTATGACTCTGTCTATCATGTGAAGTAGCTGGAAAAGTTAGCCCAGAGGAAAGTAATGCACTTCAATGTCAAACCAGTAAATATTCACTGGGTGCTGTGAACATTCAAAGCTTTGGGGCAATATGGGCTTATGAAACCTGCAAATCTGATGGCAGAGACCTTAAAATCGTATTTTAGAATAGTCTCTTAATATCCTAGTCACCATTTGTCCCCTCCTCAATCTAATCTACACAACACTATCTGTTTATATAAATAGTACTCATTACTTAGGGGTCAAGACTGTGAAGAGTCCCATGTACTCTAGGGAGTTCAGCCCATTTTTCTAAGCTCTGCAGAGCTATTGAAAGATTTTTAAGCCTTCTGGAATCATGTGATCAGATCTTCATTTAAAAAAAATTACTGGGGTGATATTGGGAAAATGGATTGGAAAGGGGAAGACCAGAAGCCAGTCAGTGGGTTGGTGCCATAATCCAGATGGAAGCTGGTGATTGCCTGAAGCAGGACAGTGGCATGGGAATGGAGGGAAGGGAACAGTGGGGAGGTGAGATTAGCTGGAACTGTAATTGACTGAGTACTGGGTGAGAGACAGTGAGAGATCACGAGCTTCAGCCTTTGGCAACCAGATGGAGAGTGGTACCTGCTCTGAGTGGCAGGATGAAGGAGTGTGTGTGTGTGTGTGTGTGTGTGTGTTATAGATAATGAGTCAGTTCTGTAGCTATTGAATTTAAGCTGTCTGAAAATAGTAGTAAAAGTCCACTATGGGTATGAGTTTAAGAAAAGTATTTGGGTTGAATTTGTAGATTTGGGGGTCACAGGGTGTAGATTAACTGGTAGTTGAAACCTGAGAAATAGTATAAAATGATTAGTGAAGACAATCAAGGGAGGAGCCCTGGAAAACCTCGACATTTGAGGGGGAGGCAGGGGAGAAGAGCGACTGGAGGAACCTCGGAAGTGTGCCGGGATGCAGGAGCAGAATTCAGAGTGTGAGCTCCTGACAATGAAGGGGCACTACAAACAGGCCCAGGACAGAGTCTGAAGGAAGAAGGAAGGGTTGGGGCCAAGTGGGAAATTCAGCAAAGAGATCTAAACTGAGAAGGGGAGCTAAGATAAGGAGGTCAGAGGAGCAAGTGGCCAAGGCAAAAGCTGGATTTCAGAAGGGTTGAGTGCTCAGGGGTTGAAGTGAAGAATGAAAGTACAGTTACATTGCTCCTGCAGTGAGTTTGCTAGGAAGGGAAACTAGAAAGAGGAAACCGGGCAGGTGTCAGGGAGAGGCAGGACTGCGGGCAAGAAATATTAAAGATGTTACAGACTCAGGGGAAGGTGCCACTTGAGTGAGAAATGGAGGAAATGCTGTTCTATACTCAAAACCATCCCCTCGCTGGCTGGGCTTGGTGATGTGTCTGTAATCCCAGTAATTTGGGAAGTAGAGCAGAAGGATCCCTTGAGCCCAGGAGTTTGAGTCCAGGCTGGACAACCTAATGAGACTCTCTGCTCTAAAAAAAAATACCAGAACCAAAAACCCATCCCCCTTTCCTTCCCTGTGGCAGAACCCTTACCCGGTTCAGCAGGTGGGTGGGGAAGTGCCAGGGGAAGGTTGGTTCCTCCCCAACTCAGGAGACATTCCTGTTCTTTTGTGAGCTGTTGGTTTAGGAGTGGGAATGTGACCCACTTCTAGCCAATGGGACATTATGGGAAGCTGATTGGAGTTCTCTGGGACATATTTTTCCCTTGGTAAATAAGATAGTTACAGGAGGAAATTTTATTTATTTATTTATCTGAGACAGGGTCTCATTCTGTGGCCCAGGCAGGAGTGCAATGGTGCGATCTCGGCTCACTGCAGCCTCGATCTCCACAGCTCAAGCGATCCTCCCACCTCAGCACCTTCCAAGTAGTTGGGAACAGACACACAATACCACTCCCAGCTGATTTATTTTTATATTTTATAGAGACGGGGTCTCTCTATGTTGCCCAGGTTGGTCTTGAACTCCTAGCCTTAAGTGATTTTCATGCCTCATGCCTCAGCCTCCCAAGGGACCAGGATTACAGGAGTGGGCCACTGCTCCCAGCTGAGACTTCTTTTTCTTTCTTTCTTTTTTTTTTTGATGAAGATTCACTCTTGTTACCCAGGCTGGAGTGGAATGGCGTGATCTTGCTCATCACAACCTCCGCCTCCCAGGTTCAAGTGATTCTCCTGCCTCAGCCTCCTGAGTAGCTGGGATTACAGGCATGCACCACCACATCCGGCTAATTTTGTATTTTTAGTAGAGACAGGGTTTCTCCATGTTGGTCAGGCTGGTCTTGAACTCCCTACCTCAGGTGATCTGCCTGCCTCAGCCTCCCAAAGTGCTGGGATTATAGGCGTGAGCCACCGCGCCCAACTGAGACTTCAATTTTTTTTTAATTTTACTTTTCTTTTGTATTTCACCCTTTCCTCTTTTCTTGCCCTGTTGAATCATGCCATGTGAAGACGTGAGGCCTAGAGCTGTTGCAGCAGTGAAATGATACACTGATCTGGACTGTGGAGAGGGCCTGTCTGCTGAGCACGGCAAAGCAGAGGACACCCTGATCCTTGATGGAACTTGAGGACTTTGTTGAGCTGCTGAACAACCTGAGATCACCTCCCTTTAGTCTTATTAAGGACCTATTAGCTTTCTTATGGTTTAAGCCATTGCCAGGTATCTTTTAAGCTGCATGCATCCTAACTGATATAGGATGGTTCTCATATTCTGGATCCAGGTTTGTTTTAAAGTGACGTTAGGGTACCAGTAAGACTTTTTGAAATGTTGAGGTAAACCATCTTTGATTGTGGTTTCTTCCCTAAAGTAGCACTCAAGGCCATCATTCTTCAAAACAGTCCTGATTGTTTAAACAGACCAATTACTTTGCTATGGGTAGTGAAAATTATGGAAATCAGGCCTCTCTGCCTTTTCTGGTTGAAGCCAAGTCAAAGCAGCCTTCCAAGCACAGAAACACCCATTAGTCCTTTCCATAGCTTCTCATAATTATTACCATGCCTTATTGATCCATTGGGAAGCAAATCTTCCTAATCATTCCAATTGGCTGCATTGTGATTGTAATATGAGATAGGACTTAGGATGTCATGCTTTTAAGATAGGACTTAGGATGTCTAGCTGTTGTCTAGAACATGAGCCTGATGGAAAAGGAGGGATATTTGCAAGGGAGTCCTTGCAGGGGTACTAGGCAAGCACAGGCTGCTCCCCTTGGGGCAACTGAGGAGGGCGTAGGTGACTGGGAATGAAATATCTGCCCTTGAGAAATTGACAACCTGGAAGGAAAAAAGTCCTCAAAAGTGATGAATAAAAGCCCACATATGACAAGCATCATAAAGGATGGCTGGACAAGCAGGGTGTTGAAGGCAAGGAATCCAGTTAGTGAGCTAGTGAGATATTCTAGGTGAGAGAAATCTAGGGCAGTGGCCAGGAAGAAGGAAAAGAGGGCAGGATACAGGAGGCCTTGCTGAGACAGCGTCAGCAAGAATTGCCAGAGGGGTGAATAAAAAGACAAACCTCCTGATACAACAATGAGAGAGATCTTAACAAATCTTCTGTATTATCTTCTAGGTGTGTGGGGAGGATAGGAAGAAGAAGAAAAAACTCATTTAGATCATGGTTCTCAAACTTTCATTTAGCTGAGGAATAACTTCTTCAACAAAGCCATCCACACACAGCCCATGTATTTGGGGTAGGGTGTGTATTCTCCCACCCATTTCCTTGTGCAGGAGTTGGGCATGCACCAGGTGGGATAACAGAAGACAGCACAATTGTTCTGTGCAAGGATTCAGGGAGGTTCGATGCAGGACCAGCTTCATGGGCACGCAAGCCATGCAGTTGCACAGGGACCTGCACTTATAAGGACCCTGTGTTGGTTTTAATGCTCACTTGGAATTCTTAATAATTTCTGAACAAGGTGCTCTGCATGTTTATTTTGCACTGGGGCCTGCAAATGAAGTAACTGGCCCTGAAAAGAGGTAGGGAACTAAAGAACCTCATCTTTTTAAAAAAATATACATTTTATTGCACTTTAGGTTCTGGGGTACATGTGCAGAACATGCAGGATTGTTGCACAGGTACACACATGACAATGTGGTTTGCTGCCTCCATCCCCCCCATCACCTATATCTGGCATTTCTCCCCAGGTTATCCCTCCCCAACTCCCTATCCCCTGCTCTCTCTCCCCTATTCCCCCACAACAGACCCCAGTGTGTGATGCTCCCCTCCCTGTGTCCATGTGTTCTCATTGTTCAACACCCGCTTATGAGTGAGAACATGCAGTGTTTGATTTTCTGTTCTTGTGTCAGTTTGCTGAGAATGATGGTTTCCAGATTCATCCATGTCCCTACAAAGGACACAAACTCACCGTTTTTTATGGCTGCCTAGTATTCCATGGTGTATATGTGCCACATTTTCCTTGTCCAGTCTATCATCGATGGGCATTTGGGTTGGTTCCATGTCTTTGCTACTGTAAACAGTGCCGCAATGAACATATGTATGTGTGCATGTCTCTTTATAATAGAATGATTTATAATCCTTTGATATATACCCAGTAATGGATATACTCAGTATGGATATAGCTGAGTCAAATGGAATTTCTATTTCTAGGTCCTTAAGAAATTGCCACACTGTCTTCCACAATGGTTGAACTAATTTACATTCCCACCAACAGTGTAAAAGTGTTCCTATTTCTCCACATCCTCTCCAGCATCTGTTGTCATCAGATTATTTTTAATGATCACCATTCTAACTGGCATGAAATGGTATCTCAATGTGGTTTTGATTTGCATTTCTCTAATGACCAGTGATGATGAGCATTTTTTCATATGTTTGTTGGCCTCATATATGTCTTCTTTTGTAAAGTGTCTGTTCATATCCTTCGCCCATTTTTGAATGGGTTTGTTTGTTTTTTTCTTATACATCTGTTTTAGTTCTTTGTAGATTCTGGATATTAGCCCTTTGTCAGATGGGTAGATTGCAAAATTTTTTCCCCTTCTGTTGGTTGTTGGTTCACTCTAATGATTGTTTCTTTTGCTGTACAGAAGCTCTGGCGTTTAATGAGATCCCATTTGTCTATTCTGGCTTTTATTGCCAATGCTTTTGGTGTTTTAGTCATTAAGTCCTTACCTATGCCTATGTCCTGCATGGTTTTGCCTGGGTTTCCTTCTAGGGTTTTTATGGTGTTACATCTTATGTTTAAATTAATTTTAGTGTAAGGTGTCAGGAAGGGGTCCATTCTGCTTTCTGCACATGGCTAGCCAGTTTTCCCAACACCATTTATTAAACAGGGAATCCTTTCCCCATTGTTTGTTTTTGTCAGGTTTGTCAAAGACCAGATGATTGTAGATGTGTGATGTTGCCTCTGGGGCCTGTGTTCTGTTCCATTGGTCTATATCTCTGTTTTGGTATCAGTACCATGCTGTTTGGATTACTGTAGCTTTGTAGTATAGTTTGAAGTCAGGTAGCATGATGCCTCCAGCGTTGTTCTTTTTACTTAAAATTGACTTGGCTATATGGGCTCTCTTTTGGTTCCATATGTAGTTTAAGGTGTTTTTTTTCCAGTTCTGTGAAGAGGGTCATAGGTAGCTTGATGGGGTTAACATTGAATCTATAAATTACTTTGGGCAGTATGGCCATTTTCACAGTATTGATTCTTTCTAACCGTGAGCATGGAATGTTTTTCCATCTGTTTGTATCCTCTCTTATTTCCTTGAGCAGTGGTTTGTAGTTCTCCTTGAAGAAGTCCATTACATCTTTGTTAGTTGTATTCCTAGGTATTTTATCCTCTTTGTAGTAATTGTGAATGGGAGTTTGGTCATGATTTGGCTCTCTGTTAGTCTGTTATTCATGTATAGGAATGCTTGTGATTTCTATACATTTATTTTGTATCCTGAGACTTTGCTGAAGTTGCTTATCAGTTTCAGGAGATTTTGGGCAGAGATGATGGGTTCTTCTAAATATACAATCATGTCACCTGCAAATAGAGACAATTTGATGTCCTCCTTTCCTAATTGAATACGCTTTATTTCTTTTTCTTGCCTGATTGCTCTGGCTAGAACTTCCAATACTATATTGAATAGGAGTGGTGAGAGAGGGCATCCTTGTCTAGTGCCAGATTTCAAAGGGAATGCTTCCAGTTTTTGCCCATTCAGTATGATATTGGCTGTGGGTTTGTCGTTAATAGCTTTTATTATTTTGAGATACGTTCCATCAATACCTAGTTTATTGAGAGTTTTTAGCATAAAGGGCTGTTGAATTTTGTCAAAGGCCTTCTCTGCATCTATTGAGATAATCGTGGTTTTTGTCTTTGGTTCTGTTTATGTGGTGGATTACATTTATAGACTTGTGTATGTTGAACCAGCCTTGCATCCCCAGGATGAAGCCTACTTGATCATGGTGGATAAACTTTTTGATGTGCTGTTGCAATTGGTTTGCTAGTATTTTACTGAAGATTTTTGCATCTATGTTCATCATGGATATTGGCCTGAAGTTTTCTTTTCTTGTTGAGTCTCTGCCGGCTTTTGGTATCAGGATGATGTTGGTCTCATAAAAAGATTTGGGAAGGATTCCCTCCTTTTGGATAGTTTGGAATAGTTTCAGAAGGAATGGTACCAGCTCCTTTTTGTATGTCTGGTAGAATTTGGCTGTGAACCCATCTGGACCAGGCTTTTTTCGATTGGTAGGCTATTAATTGCTGCCTCAACTTCAGCCCTTGTTATTGGTCTATTCAGGGTTTCGACTTCTTCTTGGTTTAGGCTTGGGAGGGTGCAAATGTCCAGGAGTTTATCCTTCCAGATTTTCTGGTTTATGTGCATAGAGTTGTTTATAGTAAGCTCTGATGGGAGTTTGTATTTCTGTGGGATCAGTGGTGATATTCCCTTTATCATTTTTTATTGCATCAATTTGATTCTTCTCTCTTTTCTTTTTTATTAATCTGGCTACTGGTCTATTTTGTTGATCTTTTCAAAAAACCAGCTCCTGGATTTATTGATTTTTTTGAAGGGTTTTTTTTGTGTTTCTATCACCTTCAGTTCTGCTCTGATCTTAGTTATTTCTTGTCTTCTGCTAGCTTTTGAGTTTCTTGGATCTTGCTTCTCTAGCTCTTTCAATTTTGATGATAGTGTGTCGATTTTGGATCTCTCCTTGCTTCTCATGTGGGCATTTATTGCTACAAATTTTCTTCTAGACACTGCTTTAAATGTGTCCCAGAGATTCTGGTATGTTGTGTCTTTGTTCTCATTGGTTTCAAAGAACATCTTTATTTTTGCCTTCATCTCATTGTTTATCCAGTCAACATTCAATAGCCAGTTGTTCAGTTTCCATGAAGTTGTGAGGTTCTGAGTTAGTTTCTTAATCCTGAGTTCTAATTTGATTGCACTGTGGTCCGAGAGACTGTTTTTTATGATTTTCCTTCTTTTGCATTTGCTGAGGAGTGACTTACTTCCAATTATGTGGTCAGTTTTACAGTAGGTGTGACGTAGTGCTGAGAAGAATGCATATTCTATGGATTTGGGGTGGAGAGTTCTGTAAATGCCTATTAGGTTTGCTTGGTCCAGATCTGAGTTCAAGTCCTGGATATCCTTGTTAATTTTCTGTCTGGTTGATCTGTCTAATATTGACAGTGGAGTGTTAAAGTCTCCCACTATTATTGTGTGGGAGTCTCTTTGTAGGTCATTAAGAACTTGCTTTATGTATCTGGGTGCTTCTGTATTAGGTGCATATATATTTAGGATCGTTAGCTCTTCTTGTTGCATTGATCCTTTTACCATTATGTAATGCCATTTTTTGTCTCTTTTGATCCTTGTTGGTTTAACGTCTAATTTATCAGAGACTAGGATTGCAACTTCTGCTTTGTTTGCTCTCCATTTGCTTGGTAAATCTTCTTCCATTCCTTTATTTTGAGCCTATGTGTGTCCTTGCATATGAGATGGGTTTTCCTGGATATAGCACACCAATGGGTTTTGACTTTTTATCCAGTTTTCCAGTCTGTGTCTTTTGATTGAGGCATTTAGCCCATTTACATTTAAGGTTAATATTGTTATGTATGAATTTGATCCTGCCATTTTGATGCTAGCTGGTTGTTTTGCCCATTAGTTGATGCAGTTTCTTCATTGTGTCAATGCTCTTTATTATTTGGTACGTTTTTGGAGTGTCTGGTACTGGTTGTTCCTTTCTATGTTTAGTACTTCTTTCTGTAGCTCTTGTAAGGCAGGCCTGGTGGTGCTGAAATCTCTCAGCAATTGCTTGTCCATAAAGGATTTTATTTCTCCTTCACTTATGAAGCTTAGTTTGTCTGGATATGAAATTCTAAGGTTGAAAGTTGTTTTCTTTAAGGATGTCGAATATTGGCTCCCATTCTCTTCTGGCTTGTAGGGTTTCTGCTGAGAGATCTGCTGTGAGTCTGATGGGCTTCCCTTTGTGAGTAACCCGACCTTTCTCTCTGGCTGCTCTTAGTATTTTTTCCTTCATTTCAACGCTGGTGAATTTGACAATTATGTGCCTTGGGGTTGCTCTTCTTGAGGAGTATCTTTGTGGTGTTCTCTGTATTTCCTGGACTTGAATATTGGCCTGCCTTGCTAGGTTGCAGAAGTTCTCCTGGATAACATCCTGAAGAGTGTTTTCCAGCTTGGATTCATTCTCTCTGTCCATTCAGGTATACCTATCAAATGTAGATTAGATCTTTTCACATAATTCCATATATCTTGGAGGCTTTGTTCATTCCTTTTTAGTCGTTTTTTCTAATCTTGCCGTTTCATTTTATTTTACTGAGTTGAACTTCAATCTCTGATATCCTTTGTTCTGCTTGGTCCATTTGGCTATTGAAACTTGTGTTTGCTTCATCAAGTTCTTGTGTTTTTCAGATCCATCAATTCATTTATGTTCTTCTCTAAGCTGTTTTTTATCATTAGCATTTTGTCAAACTTTTTTCAAGTTCTTAGTTTCTTTGCATTGGGTTAGACATGTTCTTTTAGCTCAGAGAAGTTTGTTATTACCCACTTTCTGAAGCCTGTTTCTGTCAATTCATCAGACTCACTCTCCATCCAGCTTTGTTCCCTTGCTGGTGAGGAGTTGTGTGATTCCTTGGAGGAGGAGAGGTGTTCTGGTTTTGGGTGTTTTCATCCTTTTTGTGCTGGTTTCTTCCCATCTTTTTGGATTTGTCTACCTGTGGTCTTTGTAGTTGGTGACTTTCAGATGCGGTCTCTGAGTGGACGTCCACTTTGTTGATGATGAAGTTATTTCTTCCTGTTTTTTAGTTTTCCTTCTAACAGGCCCCTCTGCTGTAGGACTGCTGGAGGTCCACTCCACACCCTGCTTGCCTGGGGATCACCTGCAGTGACTGCAGAACAGTAAGGGTTGCTGCCAGTTTCTTCTTCTGTTATCTTTGTCCCAGAAGGATACCTGCCAGATGTCAGCCTGAGCTCTCCTTTATGAGGTGTCTCTTTGGATATACGGGGATTGGGGAGCTGCTTGAGGAGACAGTGTGTTCCTTATATGAGCTCAAGTGCTGAACTGTGAGCTCAATTGTTTTATTCAGAGCTGCTCGGCAGGTACGTTTAAGTCTGCTGCAGCAGAACTCATAACTGCCTTTTTTTCCCCAGGTGCTCTGTCCTGGGAAGATGGGGCTTTATTTATAAGTTCCTGACATGCTGCTGCCTTTTTTCAGAGATGCCCTGCCCAGCGAGAAGGTAGTCTAGTCACAGTCTGCCAGCAGAGGCATTGCTGAGCTGTCGTGGGCTCTGCCCAGCTGCTCTGTGAACTTCTTTGTAGTTTTGTTTATAGAGGTATAGTTAGAACTGCCTCAGTAATGGCGGTCTGCCTCGGTAATGGCGGACTGCTTCAGTAATGGTGGATTGCCACGGTAATGGCGGATGCCCTTCCCCCCACAGGGCTGGACCATCCTGGGTCCAGCTGTGCTTGCTGTGAAACTCTCAGCCCAGAGCTTTTCAGATTGCTGGTCTTTGTGGGGGTGTGACCTGCTGAGCCAGCTCACCTGGCTCCCTGTTTCAGCCCTCTTTTTTTCAGTTGAATGGCTGACTCTGTCTCCCAGGCATTCCAGGTGCCAGTTGAAATGGCTGCTCAGATGTGTGTGAGTTTTTATGAGGAGACCCACTGCACCAGCTGAAGCAGCCATGCTGGAATCTCATGGCACTTTTCCACCCAGGAATCTCCTGGTCTGTGGGCAGTAAAAACTCATTTGGAAATGTGGTGATCACTCACACTCTGTGCTCTCGCTGGGAACTGCACTCCAGAGCTGTTCCTTTTCAGCCATCTTGGCTCTCGAGAATCTGGTCTGGGTGTTTGGCTAGTGCTTCCTGTTTCTTCACATTCCATGGCTTTTTTCTTTCCTCCAGATGGTTATTCAAGTCTGGCTTGGACATAGCAATACCCAGGTACACCAGGTTTCTGTAGTTCTCTAACATCACATTCCTATACAAATGCTGCTGAGCAGAATCAAGGCATTTCCACTCTTCTGGGGAGAATTCTACGGCCACATCCCTGAATGTCAATATTCCATTTTCCAGCCTCGGGATGTTCCGAGGTCCTCCCTAGGGATCTCCCAGTACCTGCAGGTCATAGGATAACAGGGGCTGTGGTAAAGTTACCTTGAAGCTCCTGGAGGAGAGGAGATACAACAGTGGAATCCGGAACCAAGCCAGAACCTCATCATTTCCAGACTCAGGGATGCCAAGACAGCCAGGGTGGAAATGCATATAGATAATGGTGATAATGTCTTAAGAGCAGTAGCCGATTTCACAGGATTGCTTCAAGTGTTGAATGAGCAAATACATGGAAAGTGTTTAGAACGGTGTCTGACACATAGGGAATGCTATGGAAGTGTTTGAAATCATTGCTGTCCCTCCTTGCACTGCTTCAACACCTAACAGCCTGAGGTTGATTATTCGAAGGGTCACAGTGGACTTTTCTCATTTTCGCATTTCTAACCTGTCACTCACCATCCAGCCCCAGGCTTACGATTGTCCTTTGGGGGAAAAAATTCCAACCACAATAATTATCATAATAAATACATATGAGATATCACATCCTCTCTTGATCCAGAGTGTAGCTAGCTAGTGCTTCAGGGTATGTCTGTGTGCTATGTGTGTCTTTGTTTGTGTCTGAGAGGGAGTTGTTTTTTTTAAATTTAATTTTAATTCAATTCATTAGAGGCTCTCTCTGGTGGTTTTGTTATTATTATTTTTTTACCTGCCTTTTTGGTTCATATACAGAGGACTCCAAAACCACCAGCTTCCTCCCTCCCTCCCCTTCTCCTCAGGTCCCCAGGGGAGGGCAGGATCTAAAGAATTACTATGTCACTATTGTCATCAAGATAATGGCTCCCTCCCCCACTTCCCTCCGCTCCCATCTCATTCTCTTGAGGCTGTGCAGTGCTCAACCTTTGTCCTTAGAGGATAGCCCTTTACTGGTGGTAAAAAATTAAAATACTGGCTCAACACCTCTACTCCATGGAGCTGTTGTCTTGGCCAAAGTCTGAACACTGCCCCACCTACCCCCATTCGAATCTTAGACATTCCCAGCAAATTCTCAGTAAGAGGGAACTCCCCCTCATTGTCCTAGGGTTTTAAGTGTGCAAGAACTACACATTGTTTTCCTTAGCAGTAGCAGTTGTACTTTTTCCTAACAACTTTGCAAGTTCCCCATAGAATTGGAAATTCCCTTTTTGGTTACAGCTTTTGATAGATGCAGAAGAAACCCAGTCTTCCCTCCTAACTTGCCGTGTGACTCTGCGATGTCAGTTTAAATGTTTTGGGCCTCAGATCACAAAGATTAACTTGACTGGGGGCAAATTGAAGGGTGAAAAGTGTTCGGGAATGATTTATTTTATTTTTTTCTAGATGGAGTTTCGCTGTTGTTACCCAGGCTGGAGTGCAATGGCGCGATCTCTGCTCACCGCAACCTCCGCCTTCTGGGTTCACGCAATTCTCCTGCCTCAGCCTCCTGAGTAGCTGGGATTACAGGCACTCACCACCATGCCCAGCTAATTTTTGTATTTTTAGTAGAGACGGGGTTTCACCTTGTTGACCAGGATGGTCTCAATCTCTTGACCTTGTGATCCACCCACCTCGGCCTCCCAAAGTGCTGGGATTATAGGCGTGAGCCACCGAGCCCGGCCAGGAACGATTTATTTTTAGAGGACCTTGGGAGAAGGGCTTCACAAATGTCTCTAAGGTAAGAATAGCCATTTGGGGAATTACCAACCCACTTAGATTCCCCCTCTTGATCAAATGAGTTTAATAATTTCCATTGCTAATTTCTATGTCCCTACCCTCACCTCTAAGCCTGCCTCCACCCTCGGCTGTTGATTGATGAAGTAGATGTGCTCTACTCCGCCTCCCACTGAAGCAAACACTACTGGGAGGCCCTAGATAAATAGAAGCCAGAGGCAAGGCTGCAGAATTATTATTATCATTACGATGATGATTACGTTTTAAGCATGAGAAACAGGAAGTGAAACTAGCTAAAATGCCCAGTGATACGTGGCTGGCCCCATCTCCTCATCTGGACCTAAAGGCAAGGAAGAAACCAGCCAAAGAAAATTGTAGCCCTGCCAGAAGCTTTAACAACTTGTAGTGGAGTGTGTGTGTGTGTGTGTGTGTGTGTGTGTGTGTGATGTGTGTTACAAGGAGTGTCCTTAAATAAGCAGCTGCTAGAACTTGTGGTGATCTTTCAACCTTGTTCTTATGCCCAAGCTTCCCTCTTCATGTGATATCCTCAGGGTTCTTCCTTACTACTTCCTTCCCCATTTCCTAGAGAGAACTTCTCACGGCTGTCAGAAGACGTTAAAGGAGAAGTCCAGTGATTAATTGCTTCCCACTACACATGCCTTATCTGCCCAGGCAAGGTCTGAGCTGTGTGCCTTTCTTGATCACAGGGTCTGTATCCAGGGCAGACACATTCCCTGAGCCCCAGGCCTTCCTTCCCTCTCCCTTCAGGGGGCCATGTTTTCTCTTCTGCCTCACTGCTTGAGGCTCCATCTGCTGGGGTGATTATTCATGTCGCTTGTCTTTTTCAGGAATCGATTATGGATAAATGGTAGTTAGAAAACAGGGCTTCAGGGCCCATGTAATTATCCTACTTTGACATTTCCATCCTCAGCACCATGGCCTCTGGAAAGACTGAAACAGTGAAAATGACCTGATTTTCATACTACCTTGTTAGTTCAACTTCCCAGGGAGAAAAGAGCAGGCAGCTAAGTGGGGAGGAAATGAACCAAGTTGGTGTTTCAGAAAGACCTCCTCATTTGGACAGTATTCTAAAAAATAAAGAAAAAGCATAGGGAAGAAGAGAGAAAAAGGCATCCGGGAGGGATAGCAAAGAAAGAGAAAGAAAGAGCATTTCATCTGGGCAGGGCACTGGGCTCATGCTCCGGTCCTTGGTCCCACATCTTTTTTATGACTTTCATACCCAGATCTTGAGCTAGATTAATAAATTATTGGAATTTGGGGTAGGGAAAAACATAACTGTCTTATTCTCGCTATGATTTTTTCTAAGCCTAGAATAGCGGTCCAGAGAAGCCCACCCGGGGGCTGGGATTGGGATGAGGACCATAACAAGGTAATCGATTGAGGAAGAAAAACTCTAGTGGGGAGGTTTTTTCTTTTTCTTTTTTTTTTTGACTGAGTCTTGTTCTATCGCCTGACTGGAGTGCAGTGGCACAGTCTCGGCTCACTGGAACCTCTGCCTCCCAGGCTTAAGTAATTACCCTGCCTCAGCCTCCTGAGTAGCTGGGACTACATGTGCATGCCACCACGACTGGCTAATTTTTTATATTTAGTAGAGATGGGGTTTCATCATGTTGGCCAGGATGGTCTCGATCTCCTGATCTCTTGATCCACCCACCTCGGCCTTCCAAAGTGATGGGATTATAGGCATGAGCCACTGCCTGGCCTAGTATGGAACTTTATACCCCAAATTGTAGCATTTATAAGTCTTGTTCCCAGATCAGGAGAACATGGTGACTGAGAAGACAGGTGTTAGGTCCTGGTTTCCTGCATTCAAATCCCCACTCCAGGCCTTACCTTAACTTGCTTAAATTCACTGAGCCTCAGTTTCCTAATGTGGGCCCCTGGAAGGATATTAGTAACACCTATCTTGCAGGGTTGTTGTGGGGCATTGATTGAGTGAACACCTGGGATCACAGGTATTGTAGGAACATAGTAAGTGCTCACTAAATGAGAGCCATTACCATGACCTTTTAAATGTGTTTTTCCTTATGTGCCATCCACCATCCTCTAGTTCATCCATCCAGCAAAAATACAAATGCACCTGTCACTAGGGATAAACACAAAGTTAGCAGAATAGAAATCTCGTTAGAGGGTTTATCCCCTCCCCAGGTTTCTGTTACTTCTTATTTTATTTATATATTTTTAAGACAGAGTTTCACTCTGTCATCCAGGCTGGAGTGCGGTGCTGTGATCTCGGCTTACCGCAACCTCTGCCTCCTGGGTTCAAGCAATTCTCCTGCCTCAGCCTCCTGAGCAGCTGGGATTATAGGTGCCCACCACCATGCCCAGCTAATTTTGTATTTTTAGTAGAGGTGGGCTTTCTCCATGTTGGTCAGGCTGGTCTCAAACTCCCGACCTCAGGTGATCTGCCCGCCTCTGTTATTTCTTAACCGGGAGCAGAACACAGAATAAATTTGAACCCAATTTTCCCTGTTCTTTGGTTCTTTTCCTTACCCATTCTCTCCTTTTGCTTTTTCTGTTTCCTTGCCCTTTCTTTCCCAACTCTGTAGGAAGATAGGCCCCAGGTGTCTCCGCCAAGGAAGGTTCCTAGAATCCCGCCAGGCTCTTCTAGGACTTGTTTTGGTGAGGGAGCCCTAGGAGGGGAAGCCTGCTGCTCCTCCCACTCAGCCATCCCCCTTGGGCCAGGCTCCCCTTCCCAGGCCCTCAGCTCTTCCACAAGCTCTCCTGGGAAGCTGGAAGAGGTCCACTAAGGCCCTGTAATAACCACACTTCTTGATGGTAAACAAGAACCAGATTCCTGGGGAGTGACGCAGGCAGGAGGTCTGTGGCTGAGGCAGTTGTGATTACACCAAGACATGAAGAAACACCTCTTGCTCGGCCTTGGCCTGCTTGGGGAAGGCTTAGGAGAGAGGCTGCCCATGTGTCCCTCTTTGCTACCCTTCCAGTCATTCTTGGCTTGAGTTACAGGGGCCTTGGCACCAATTGGCTCTGCAGACAAAAGTGGGCAACCACCAACCCCAATCTCTCAACCAGACTAGCTTCCTCCATCACCTCTCCTTTTTCAGGATTTCCCCTGCTTCTTTCCTACCCATGTGCCTGACTCCCACCCTTGGCTGTCATCCCCACTCCCTGTGCCTTCCTCTGTGAGAGAGAATCATGTGTGTCCTTCACCAACGTCAGGAGAGGCCTTACACTACTGTGCAGAGGCCTTGATCCTGGGCACCCAGGAATGAAGCCTGACCTGAAGGGGCACTGGCTCACAGGCTGTCAAAGTCAGTTCAGGGCCTTCCTCTTCATAGTGTGACTTCTGAGTGTGGGATCAGGTCTCCTGGAGGTTTAGGTCAAGCACAGTTCTTGCTAACTCCTAGATGGAAGGTTGAACTTGCTTATATACTTCTAGGATACACAAGAAACTGGGGTGGAGAACTGGGGTGGTGACTGTGGGGTTAGGTGGCCAGGGAGACAGTTTGCAAGATGCTCCTTAGGGCTTTTGCATTTTGTACCATGTGGATGTATTAAAAGATTTCAAAAGAAAGAAAGAAAGAAAGAAAGAAAGAAAGAAAGAAAGAAAGAAAGAAAGAAAGAAAGAAAGAAAAGAATTTATTTTGTAAACCTCTTTGTCACATATGGAGAATTTCTGACCCCTGTCCTCATGGCAGAGAGTGGGATAGCATGTGGGAAAGGCCTCATTTGGGCTGGACTTCAGACTTAGAAGGGGCTGACAAAGGGAGGTGTCTGCTTGGGTTTGAGATTTTCTGAGTGTTTGAATGACATAGAGCCTTGCATGAGGAGGGGAGCGTTGCTGAGTATGATGGTCCTGGAGGGAGGAGGATGGGCCTGAGGTTCTGTCCAGGCCTAGAAGAATATTTGACTTTTTTGTGACTATGAATTTGACTGCTTGGGTACCTCAGATAAGTGGAATCATGTAATATTTGTCGTTTTGTGTCTGGCTTATTTCATTAGCACAATATTTCCAAGGTTAGTCCATGTTATAGCATGTATCAGAATTTTTTCCTTCTTTTTTTTTTTTTGAGACGGAGTCTCGCTCTGTTGTCCAGGCTGGACCAGTGCAGGGGAGAGATCTTGACTCACTGTAACCTCCACCTTCTGGGTTTAAGTGATTCTCCTGCCTCAGCCTAGCCTCCCGAGTAGGTGGGATTACAGACACCCACCACCATGCCTGGATAATTTTTGTATTGTTAGTAGAGATGGGGTTTCACCATGTTGGCCAGGCTGGTCTCAAACTCCTGGCCTCAAGTGATCCACCCGCTTTGGCCTCCCAAAGTGCTAGGATTACAAGTGTGAGCCAATGTGCCCAGCCAGAATTTCCTTCCTTTTTAAGGCTGAATGATACTACCTTATATGGATATACCACATTTTATTTATCCATCAATAGACATGAATTGCTTCCACTTTTTGGCTATTGAAAATAATACTGCTGTGAACACGGATATATATATACACACATATATCTGTTTCATTCTTTTTGGTATACCCCCAGAAGAGGAACTGCTAAATCACGTGGCAATTCTATGTTTAGTCTTTGAGGACCTGCATACTCTTTCCACAATGGCTGCACATTTTGCATTCTCACTGGCAGTGCACGAGGGTTCCGATTTCTCCACATTTTAGCTAACATTTATTTTCTGGATTTGTTTTTGTTTTTGTCATAGCTATTCCAATGGGGGTAGCCTTGAGAATGTTAAAGCATGGTGCCCTGGGGCTCATAAATGGGAGAGATATATGCAGGAAGCCCTCATCAAGAAGGTGACATTTGACCTGGGCCTGTAAGGATGGGCAAGAATTCTCCAGGTGGAGGAGGAAAACCACATGGGAGAAAGGCTTAACAAAAAAAAGAACAGAGAGAGACAAGAAACTGCATGGCCTGTTTAGAGGCAGCAGGTGGTTAGCATCAGCAAGAAGATACAGTTTGTATGGGAGAGTGTCAAGATTCAAGGCAAGAGGCAGATTTAAGGGCTAGAAATTCCTCTCAGGCTTTGGACTTTGGTCAATAGGAAGCTGTTGGTAATGTATGTGAAAGTGTTGTGCAGACTTCAACACACTTTATAAATATAAGAATTTAGAATAGCCGGGGTGGTGGCTCACACCTATAATCCCAGCACTTTGGGAGGCGGAGGCGGGTAGATCACCTGAGGTCAGGAGTTCGAGACCAACCTGACCAACATGGAGAAACCCTGTCTCTACTAAAAATACAAAATTAGCCAGGCATGGTGACACATGCCTGTAATCCCAGCTACTTAGGAGGCTGAGGCAGGAGAATCGCTTGAACCCAGGAGGCAGAGGTTGTGGTGAGCTGAGATCACTCCATTGTACTCCAGCCTGGGCAACAAGAGCGAAACTCCAACTCAAAAAAAAAATAATAATTTATAATAAAAAGGAGAGAAATGTTTTTAAAGAAACAAAGGGTGGCTAGGAACAGTGCCTCACACCTGTAATCCCAGCAATTTTAGGAGGCTGAGGCAGGCAGATCATTCGAGGTCAGGAATTCAACCAGCCTGGCCAATATGGTGAAACCCTGTCTCTACTAAAAATACAAAATTAGCCTGGTGTGGTGGCATGTGCCTATAGTCCAAACTACTTGGGAGGCTGAGGCACAAGATAGAGAATCGCTTGAACCTGGGAGGTAGAGGTTGCAGTGAGCTGAGATGAAGCCACTGCACTCCAGCCTGGGCAACAGAGCAAGACTTAGTCTCAAAAAAGAAACAAAAGTGCTAAGATCAATACGGAATGCCTATTGTATATTACACAATATGGAAGTAGTGTCTGACATCTATCTAGGAGAATTCTGGGCCCTTAGGGTGCTGGCACTGCCCCCTTCCCTCCCTGTCAGCTCCCAAATACAAGGCTAACCAAATAGCACAGATAGCCTCCCCCTGTTGACCTCTCTGGGTCAGGAGGGGCTCCTGTTGTCCATCAGATGGGAGAATCACGCAGCCATCACAACTCTCTGCAGCCTCAACCTTCTGGGCTCAAGCAATTCCTCCCATCTCAGCCACTTGAGTAGCAGGGTCTTAGAGGCTTCTGAACCACTTTCAAGAGCATTTAGGAACATGGGCTCTGACACTTGTGGACGCAGGTCTTCCCCATGATTGTGTGATGACTGGTCAGTTAATTAACTTTTCTGAGCCATAAGGTTTTCCGTGATCAAAATACCAGAAATACTACTACTTAGAGCATTGTTGAGAGGATTGAATGAGACGGTTAGTGTGAAAGTACCTGCTGCATAGAAACTGCTCACATTTATAGAGACCAAGTTTCATGTGCCAGAGACTGTTGAAAATGTTACTCCTGTATTTAATCCAGGGAATATTATTTCTTCTTTCATTATACAAACAGTACAATGAAGTGCAGTTAAGTATAGTAGTGAGTGATGGGGTGGGATTGGAGCCCGGGATTTGATTCCACCATGCTCTGCTGCCTCAAAGTTGTGTTCTCATGTGAAGCTATGGATCATTATACTCTTAGGAAATCTCTACCCATTCCACATACACACGTGTGTATCTCTTCCCTACCCTTTCTACCTTCCACTTCCACTTACTTAAGTGAGGGAGAAAAATCCAGGCATCACCACCAGGTCATGACCCTTTTGGTTGACCCATCTTGATTGTGTTCCTAGATTGTTCCCCCTTTCCTTTCCTCCTTTCCCAATCATTATCCAGGCTGTTACTCATCTAAGTAGCAACTGATATACCAGATACAAGCTAGGTTGGAGGGCAGTGTTTTTAATTCAAGGACAACAGCCTTGAAAGCCTTCTTGAATACAGGTGAATATTTGGCTCTTTTCCCTACATTTCCCATTGTAAACTGTGGATTTAGCATTGGGCATCCTGCAGTCCTAATTACTCTCATTTGTAGTCTCTTTGGATCATATTATGTCTGTTGATGTGCAGAGGGGAAGTTTCTCTTCCCCTTTGGGTGCTTCTTTGTTTCTCTTTCTATTCCCATTCTTTGCCACAGCCCCAGATGTTCCTTGCCATGGCGAAACTGTCAAAGGATAAAGTGCGGATGAGGGCACTGTGGGTGGTGGGGAAGCATTTTTCCCCTCTGAGATGATTACCTAGGGCATTACCAATGGCACTTGTTTTGGGTAGAATTCCTTTCTGCGAAGCAGCCCTTAGCATCTTCAGAGAGAGGTCAAATAGAAGGGCTGATAGAGGCCATCCTCTCCAATATTTTGAGGTCATTTTCTGGGTCAGAAATTTTTGTGACTAATGAGTCTTATGTAAATATATATCTGTCACTTTTGCTTTAGGGAATTTCTCATTTTATCACAGAAATACTATTTTACCACACGAAGACTGTTTATTTCTCTCTGGCTGTAAGCCATTTTTCTTTCCAAGGGTGGGTTTTTAGTGGACAGAGCTTCTTCGGTAAATCACACTTCTTGCAATATTTTGTTTGCGGTACTAGCAATGGATATAAAGGCTGCTTTATCTGCGTTCATGTGCAGATCTGCCAGCCTGTGGATGACCCTGTCTCATCAAGAGAGTGTTAGCTGAAAATTTCCAAGAAATCCACCTCCATAAATTTCCATTCTCTGTCACTCATTCATAATGCCACATCATAGTTATATAGGAAACTTTTACTCTTCTGATGGTGTAATGGCTAAGTGGGGGAATCTTGAAGAAAAATATGGTCATGATGTAGCCTATCATATAACCCAGTCATGCAAATTAACACAGACTCTGCAACAGATTAGTCCAAGATGGAAGGAAATTGAGGTATGGGACATTTACGTTGATCTAAAATGGAAAGAATAGCCCATACCGCTTCAGGCGATTCCTGCCCAGAAATAGCAGTTACCATATTTCTGACATGAAGGAGGATATGTGAGTGTATGTCTGCTCAGAAAGACTTGAGTCCTGTCCTTTGCTAGTGGAATAACTCTGGGAAAGTTATTTAATTTCTCTGGGACTCATTTTTCTTATTTATACAACAGATAAGTAGCGATAACAGCACAGACCTCATACGAGTGTATAAGAGCAGGATAAGGTTTGGCTGTGTCTGATAGAAAACCTAGGCCATCAGCCACTTCAACAAGAAGGCCGTTTTTGTCACTCTTTCATATAAAAGTCTGCGTAGGTGGTTCAGTGCTGGTATGATGGATCCAGGCTCAACAGGACACAGAATCCTTCTGTCCTTTTGCTCTGTCTTCCTCAAGCTGTAACCTCCCCTTCACCATCCAAGATGGCTCCAGCTGTGAAATTTTTATTCCAGCCAGCAGGAAACAAAAAAGAAGGAGAAAAAAGACCTACTTCTTTCCATAAACCACATCCATTTACAAATCATTGGCTAGAACTTAATCTTATGAATGTAACCAGCTGTAATGGAGGCTGGATAATTGGGAAATGTAATTTTTTTTTTGAGATGGAGTCTTGCTCGGTTGTCTAGGACGGAGTGCGGTGGCACAATCTCGGCTCATTGCAAACTCCGCCAACTGGTTCAAGCACTTCTCCTGCCTCAGCCTCCCAAGTAGCTGGGGATTAGAGATGTCTGTTTCCACGCCTGGCTAATTTTTGTAGTTTTAGTAGAGACAGGGTTTCACCATGTTGGCCAGGCTGGTCTCGAACTCCTGACCTCGTGATTTGCCCGCCTTGGCCTCCCAAAGTGCTGGGATTACAGGCGTAAACCACTGCTCCCAGCCGGGAAATGTAATTTTTATTCCAGGCAGTCTTAGGTTTAGCTAAATATAGGGGCTCTTTACTGTCAAAGAGTGGGAAAACAGGTATTAGCCCACCCAACTAGCAATCTCAGCCGTGGATTGTCATGAGATTTAAACAAGGCAATGCAGGAAGAGGGATGACCACAGTGTTGAGCACTCAGGAAGCACTCAACAAACACGGTCATCATCATCATCATGAGAAGGTCAGGAATACTTTGAAACTGTGACAAGCTATTTTCTATTTTCTTGCTGATAAACTCACCCTTGGCTACCTCCCTTTTAAGACGATTTGAGTTTCATCTTTTTTTTTTTTTTTTTTGAGACGGAGTTTTGCTCTTGTTACCCAGGCTGGAGTGCAATGGCGCGATCTCGGCTCAGCAACCTCTGCCTCCTGGGTTCAGGCAATTCTCCTGCCTCAGCCTCCTGAGTAGCTGGGATTACAGGCACGCGCCACCATGCCCAGCTAATTTTTTGTATTTTTAGCAGAGACGGGGTTTCACCATGTTGACCAGGATGGTCTCGATCTCTTGCCCTTGTGATCCACCCGCCTCGGCCTCCCAAAGTGCTGGGATTACAGGCGTGAGCCACCGCGCCCGGCTGAGTTTCATCTTTTATGATACCTTTGAACATGACTTCATGAGATAAAACTATATAAAAAGGAAAGCAAAAGAAAGGTCAGTATAGGACTCAGGATGATGGGGTCTTGGACCAGGGAAACAGAAGGGTTGGGGGAGCATGTGGGGAGGAATCATCTGGTTAGATGTATGTTACGTCAAAGTTCTAGTTTTTATTTTGGGTAGTGGATTCACAGGTGCTTACTGCATTATTAAAAATAATTATGAACTAACTGTATAAAAGTGGAGCGGCATGGATCAATGAGAGTGTGTCATGATTCAAGGATTATAATAAATCCATTTCTATATACCTGAGGTCCTTAAATTGTCTTTATGTGTACTGTATTGCATGGCATATGTGTTTCCATGTTAATAGTAGACAAAAATAGTACTTGCTATTTGGATAGACTTTCAAGTTTGAAGTGCTTTTATACATCCATAAAAGCTGTTCATTAAGTAGTTCATTACAGATGGCTGAGAGCCTGGTGTTACACAAATAGGACTTCGGATGGCTTCCTGTGGGAAAGTATTTTATTTTATCTTTGCACAAGCCCTACAAGGTAGGCCAAGTAGATGTTACTGTCACTATTTTATAAAGGAGAAGGAAGGACCTGTGGGAGCAAGGGGCTCTCATGAGGTTACACAGCAAGTCAGTATCAGAATGGAACTTAAGACTCAGAATCTCCTGCCCAGTGCGTCTGCCTTTAGCACAACTTACTCCTCAATTATTGATCCACTAGGCATTTATTCTGTTACGTGGCACACTGTGCTTATGTGTTGTGTTCATATATGTGTGTGTTTTCTGGTGCTATGTGTGTAGTTCATATAATCCCTATATACTATGTATGTACCCCCAGAGTCCCTGCGTGTCCCCTAGGCCTACATGGCTTTTGCAACTCCAGGAGGAATCTCAGGTGGGGATTCGGTTGTCCTGTTACTCCTAAATCTTCAGGCTTCACCATCTTCTCAGAGCTCCAGCTAGGTAGGAAAGCGGCTCTGATCTCATGGATAGATCCGTAGGCCATGGGAACAGAGCAGAGGAGCGAGCCAGCGATGTCTAAATAATGGTGATATTGAATATTTCATGATAACTTATAGTTTATGCTTTAGAATGTCTTCTCATAATTACGATTTCATTTTATTCTCACTCAGCCCTGAAAGTAGATTTTGTTGTTTTTCCTCTTTTCTTTTTCAGATACTGAGAGATGCTACATGTCTTGCTCAAGGTAACCCAGCTGGAGGACAGCCTTGGCTTCAGATCATTTGTCTCTAGATCCTGTCGTCTTACCACTGTGCCCTGCTGCCTCTGAAAAGGCAGAAGGAAGTTATCTTCTTTCCAGCTTCGTGTGCCAAGCCATAGGGAGCTTCCAGTGACTCTGTGAAGAAAGAAAAAGACCAATTCAGACTCCAGAGCAGTCTCACACCAGAGCCTGAGCAGCGGAATCTTCCGCCTTCCTATCCCTGCATTCCTCTCGTCCTTGGGCATCTCCTGGGTGTGCTTTGGGGCGGTGACAGCAGTGCTATAGAAGTGGTGGCATGAAGGAGTTTTCCCATCCCCACGGCCTTAGGTTAGTGTCTCTGTCTTTGAAGAGTCAGGGGAATCCAGGGAGCTGTCTAACCATATCTATCCTGTAGCCTCAGAGGAAGCTGCTGGCTGCTGCAGACAGAAGAAAATCCCTAAGCTTTGGGCTTCTAGGATTGGGTCTGCCACCCTCTCTGTGCCACTAGTATCTGTCTTCTTCCCCACCAGATTAACACCATCCGCCACTGCAGGGCTGAGCATGGCACCTGGTACAGAGCACTAAGCAGATACTGCTTGAGAAGAGCAAATGTTCATGTCCTGGGAACCATATTTCTCCTTGGTGGGCCCTGCGTGCCCCAGGAAAGGACAGCTTTGGGAGGGTGACTACCACCCCTCACTCCTCCCCCTCATTCCTGTCTCCACACGCATCTGGGAAAGGTGAATGAGGGAAGAGACACTGGCACTTGTGCCTTTCCTACCTAGGTTCTATCCCCAAGGGCCCCTTCCGCAGGCTCTCTCTTCTCTCTGGAGTTTTGGGGGACCTATTAGGGGCCATGTGTGGCCATAGGTCAAGCCTCATTCTCTAACTGGCCTTACCAGGACTTAAGCTGAGGTTTTGTGTTCACCTGTATAAGTCGCTTATTTCTCAACTGCTCTGCCAATCAGACGGGGGAGGAGGTCGGCAGGGATGGACTTGGTCATCTCGAACCCCATCAGAATGTGTGTGGAGGAGTCCTGGCAGCTTCTATGCAGGGTCCAGCTAGATCCCTGAGCTTTTCCTGAGAGACACGGGGCTAACCCACTTCTTACGGACTTTTTCCACATCGGAAATCAGAACCCGTTCCTCAGAGCCTCCCCTTCAGTTTCGTTATCTCCTCTGACTCTCTCCACAACCTTTGAAAAGGTCTGTTCTTCCCATGGAGAGAGAGGTGCAAGACTTGCTCGGCCTCATACAGCAATCCGTGGCAAAGGCTGGCGGGAATTCAGGCGGCTCCAATCTCAACCCATCCTCTTCCCACCCTGCATCCTTTTTCTTTTATTTACATGAAAACATGTTCAAAGGTATAATTACGAAAGTGCTCCTGGTTACACAATAATACGTCTTTACTGAAAAACAATAAATTCATGAGAAAAGAGATGCAAAGAACTCAGAGGAAAATGTTAAAGTTAAGAAAATATTTCCTACGCCAGCCTTTGGCGCACACCTTTCCCTGGGATGAATGACCCCTGTGATTCCAGCTCGCCCCCGAGGTTTCATCTAGCTGGACACCTACGAGCCATCCCTCTCCTTGGAAATACACCCGTCTCCCATTCGCTGCCGCTAAGAGGCCCCGACAATTGGAGAGTAGATTTTCCATCTGAATTATGTGGCTCCTTTGACATGTCGCCCTTGCAAGGCCGTTTGCATGGCCTTAGTTTGGAACTGGGATTTCTTCGTCCCCTCTCCCTGCCCGCCAGGCAGCAGCCCCTAGCCTACTCCGCGATCCTCCCAGCTCCGGGTCGCGTCCTCCCCTTTAAGGCCCGCCCCGCCCCATACCACGCCTCCCCAGGGCCCGCCCCCTCCCCTCCCCTTTAAGGGCCGGCCCCGGACGCAGACGAGGCTGTGACGCGGCCGCCGGCTCGGGGCTGGGTACTTTGTCGCGCGGCCGCTTCCCCCCGGCCGGGCCCCCGCCGCCCCGCGGTCCCCAGAGCGCCAGGCCCCCGGGGGGAGGGAGGGAGGGTGGGAGGGCGCCGGGCCGGTGGGCGTCTGCGGCTCGCGGCGGGACTCACGGAGCCCCGCGATCCGCCGAGCCTGGAGCCGGGCCGGGGCGGGGAAGCCGGCTCCAGCTCGGATCGAACTTCGCAGCCGGTCGGGGGGCAGCGGGGAGGGGGCCCGGAGCCGGAGGAGGGGGCGGCCGCGGGCAGCCCGGCCCGTGCCCCCGCGCCCCCGGGCACCATGCTGTCCAACTCCCAGGGCCAGAGCCCGCCGGTGCCGTTCCCCGCCCCAGCCCCGCCGCCGCAGCCCCCCGCCCCTGCCCCGCCGCACCCCCCGGCGCAGCCGCCGCCGCCGCCGCCCCCTCAGCAGTTCCCGCAGTTCCACGTCAAGTCCGGCCTGCAGATCAAGAAGAACGCCATCATCGACGACTACAAGGTCACCAGCCAGGTCCTGGGGCTGGGCATCAACGGGAAAGTTTTGCAGATCTTCAACAAGAGGACCCAGGAGAAATTCGCTCTCAAAGTAGGTCTGGGGCCGGGGGAGGGGAGGCGGGGCCGGCCCCGCGCCCTGGAGCTCCGCTGCGGCGGCTGCCCACCCGGGCCTCGGTCGCGGCGCGGGGCGGAGGGGTGGCCGGGGCGGGGCGGGGCGGCCAGGCCGGGGGTGCCGAGTGCGGGGCGGGCGGCGGGTCCCGGCGCACTCGCCACCCAGACCGCTTCCGGCCGCCCCCGTGCGGGAGCCCTGGGACCTGCTCCGGGGCCTCGGGTACTCTGCCATTTTGGCGTTTGAGCGGGATCCAGCCGACTCGGAACGGTTGGCTTCGGGACTTCTGCTAATTTCACTCCATCTCAAGGAAGTGATTCGGCGGGTGGTGGTTCCCCGTCTTCTCTTCCCTCGGTTTTCTTTCTGCGGGCACAAAAGGCCCATTACTCATTGAGCCGGTTGGTCGGTTGGTTTGGAGAAGTCGGAGCGCAGAGGTTTATTTAGCCTCGCTCCTTATTTGGGAGCCGGAATGTGTGATTTCACTTCCCTGGGCCTCTCGAGGGCAGCCAGGCCGCCTTGGGGAGCGCGGGCCGGGAGGTGTGCGGCGGGAGGGTCCGGGGCACACCCCGGCTGTGGGGGCGGGATTGTTTGGGTCCCGGAGCGGGCCCCCACCCACGCCCGCGCGGGGCGGCTCCGGAGAGAGGCCGGCGGTGTCCGCGGCCCTGCTGATCACTGGGAACCGAGTCAGTGACCCGCGGCCGGGCCTGTGCTCATTCCGCCTCCCGGAGAGGGCCGCTTGCTGTCCTGGACGCATGCAATGATGGGCAGTCTGAGGAAACCTTATTCTTGGGCCAGGGAAGCCCATCCTTTTTCTTTCTTTTAGGGGTGCGGTGATGGGAGAATAAGGATTCGAGTGAGAATATGGACTTCAGAAGTTAAACAGAATGGGCTGAGAGGTCTCATGAGATGGGTGGGTCCCCAGTGAAGTGTGAGCCAGTCTTGCAGGGTCACCAACAAGGTTTTCCTCTCACAGAGGTTTCAGGTCAAACCAATCTCTAAAGGTGACACCTCAGGTCTGTTTCCCCTAGGGTGTCTCAATGATTGGAGAAGGAGAAAAATACTTCCTGTTATATTTTTCTCTTCCCCTTCAGCCCCCACAGCCAGCTGTATTTCAGTTATCAAGTACAAAACTCAGAAATGAGGTATGGGTGGAACTATTGGAATATACAATAAGATATTTTAAAAATACACCAGTGCTTCGCGGTTGTACAGGGCAAGCATGTCCCATTTCTAGATTTGAAGGCCTCTAGAATTATTTTCTTGATGCTTTCATACTCAACACCGTCAGAGTTCTTTGGTTTCTGCTGTGAGTTCTCGGTGGTTGTTTAGTGTTGACTGTTGGTGAGGGGATAATTATCTTCAACACCTCAATATTTGTGCCTCAGACTTCTCTTTCCTTACTCATAACTGAAGGGAAAGGAGCAGGAGGAGTTGTTTGGATTGACCTTGGGGACTGGAGTTGGGTGAATACATTTTGACCACAGTTAACCTGTATCTTTGAGGAAGTGACGACGGTCCCTACAGGAGTGTTTTCTGTCCCCTCTGAGGCACCATCTGCTTTCACCTATCAGTAGTTTGGGGATACTGGCTGTTCATTCTCTTGGATATTTGGAATCTCATGTAAAGACTTAAGAACAAAAGCTCCCAACTTCTGCTCCATATTCTGTTTAATAGACACACACAAAACCATACTGAAAAATGCTTTTGAGTGGCAATTCAGATTTCTCTTGTAACTAATGGGAAAGAGCTTTAGATATTTGTCTACTTTGAATAGTTTTGGAAGGAAAAATCCAGCAGCATGTTAAATAACACTCATAGTTTATCTCTTTCAGGTTAGAAGTGGGTGAAGAGTGAAGTCAGTCTGTTTTGACAGGCAGCCTGCTCCCAGATCTTTTAAGTTGACTCAACTGTTAAACTGTGGATTTCCCACACATGCCTTTGTGTTAAAACTTAATAATGGAGGAAGAAAGGAGAGACAAGGCATTTGGAGACTGACAGTAGTGTTAACAGCACTTCCATATCCAAATATTGGCTGAGACATAATTACAGCTGCGAGGGAAATCTGGTTCTAAGAATCCTGTTCCAGAGACACACACCAAAGAGATTTCTAGATCTTGAATTTTGATTAACCTCAGGTGCTGAGTAGTGAAATCATTTTCAAAACTAGAAGTCTTGTGATTATAAAGCAGGAGAGGAAGACGGAGTGGGGCAGGAGGGATGACCCCTTTGGGAAGGTGCCTGAGAAAAAAGGAGGAGACCTCTCTTCTGCACAGTGTGTGGAGGCCAGTGCTGGGGGGCTAGGGCAGAGCTGGAGGGCAGCAGCCTGGCCTCTGCTGGGGTTCACAAGTCTGCTGTGTTGCAGCCCTGAGAGTTGATGGGAACTGGCAGCTGCCCAGATGCTCTTCTCCCTGCCTGTAGTCTGGTGACCCCATCTTAGCCCTGTTAAGTGAAATCAGCATTTGAAAAACAGTCCCAGCTCACCGTGCTGCTTCTCTCCCTCCACCTCAGAGAGCTTCCATTTAAACTCTTTTGGTGGGTGCTATGACCTCACCTCACCATCTCTCCTGGCTGCTTTTGCTGACTTTCAGTCACAGTTGTAAGGGACTTGAGCCCTCTGGTTTTGCAGAAGAGAAAACCAAGGCCCAGAGTGAGGGAGTGACTTGCTCAAGGTACCATAGCCATTCACTTGGCAGAGGCAGGATTGGAACCCAGGTTGCCTGACTCCCAGTCTTCGGCTTCTTCTTGCTTACTTCCTCACTGAGCCACAGGGTCAGGGACATGGCTGGCTGCTGCTCCAGGGTGCCTCCAGCCTGAGGAGCTGTTCTCTTACCTCAGGTCCTTCTTTGAGGTCAGCAAAGGGGACTGGGTGGGCATTTGCTGCTCCTGAGCTGAGTCCCCAAAGTTGGCAGGGGAGCTTCAACAGTAACTCCATGCATTTTTTTTTATTACTCCATCCCCCTTTTAAGGGAGTATTTGATAGAAATCTTGTTATCTTTTGTACAAGAACATGAGAATTCTATTATTTCTTTGATAAGGACACCTAATCTCAACCCACTTATGTATTAATTAGTTGTATTCCCTGGGAGGGTTCCTCAGCTGCTTGCCGCTTCACTGTGTCCTGGTGACCCTTAGGTGTTAGCTCAACAAATTTAATTAAAGACTGTATCATTGTCCTCCTCTGCTGTGTCACTCTGATTAGGTGAAGCATGTTATTGCTTTATAAAATATACAGTGTTGTCATAACTTATCTCTGTGTATCTTTCCATTGCGTGGATTAGAGGAAACAAGGTTCTGTAGTTTCTTTTCCTGTCCTTTCTCCAGCAGTCCTCTCTCCATAGGTCATGGAAGTGCCACTGTGATGTGGCTTCCTTTGTTCTCATGAAGGGGAGATGATTGGAACCTCTCATGATAATTCTGGATGCTGTTGGAGGGAAATTCCAGGACTCCCACATCCTCACAGTACAGGCACCATCTCCTCTCCAGCACACCTCATACTGTGTACTTGTGGAGAGTAAGACAGGTAGTGTGGCTGGTCAGAGGCGGTGTCCCAAACTGGAGTTTGCTGGAGTCACAAGGTGAGGAAAGTTTCATTGACCAAACCAGCCTCTTTTATATGCAACATAGTTACAGGTAGGTGACAGTTTGCCGAGTGTCTATCATAAGCTTAGTTGCATGGAGGATTCACATGTAAAAAGTGGCCTGTAAAATTTTGAGTCAAGAAACCCGTTTGGAGAAGGTGAAGTTAACACATGTAGGTTAGGGCTGCACTGTCCAGTTTGGTGGCCACTATCCTCACATAGCTAATTAAATTAAAATTAATTAACATGAAGGGATTAAACTAAATTAAATTTGAAAGACCAGTTGCTAGCCACACTGCAAGTGTTCAGTAAACATGTGGCTAATGGCTATTGAACAGTGCAGAAGAACATTTTCATCCTTGCAGAAAGTTCTCCTACACTTTGCTGGTCTAGGAGCTAAATCTTGTGGCTGGGAGTAGAGGAGCTTTGAAAGACGGGAATCTGTGATGACTCCAGGAGCTGAGGGACATTGCTGTGCCTCTGAGAAGTGAGCAAGTCTGTGAGAGGTGTGGTGACACTGGCCTAGCTAGAACTGAGGGGAGGAACAGGAGGTCGGAGTGCTCAGGGGTTGGCGGCTCAAAATTGAAGCTAACCCATCTTGTGTCAAAGCAGGTTTTAAAGTGTTTGAGGGGCATGAAGGTGTCAAAAAAGGTTAGGAATCATTGAGGTTGGGCTTGCAGAATTACGAAGGAAGGGTTGGGTTTCTGGTTTCAGAGACCCTGTCCCCCCTGACCCTGGCCCTGACCCCTGGCTCCTGCAGCATGGCTCCTGGCATCCACTGAGGCAGGATCAAAGCTGGGTCTGCTCGTTGTCCTTTTTTACTTGTGAATTCTTGGCTTTGACTGAGCTTGGAGATAATCTCCAGCTAAGATATGGGATCAGTGGCTGACGGGAGGGGAGAGAAAAGCAGTCCCTGGGCCTCAGGGCCAAATATTGGTGGGTGTCTAGGAAACAAAAGAACTCCTTTGTGGGAGGAAGAAGGTATTGGGACCTGGTTTAAGAAGATGTTTCCACTACTTGGGACCTGAGAGGTTGGGCCATCCACAGTTGACGGTTTTTCTTCTGAAGTAGGTACAGGGGATTGGGAGAAGGGCCTGGAAGATCCCAGCCTCAGAACTGCTGGAGGCAAACTTAATTCTGGGGCTAGGGGAGGGGCCGAAGCTCCTGTTACCCGGAGCCCAGGAGTGTGCTGAGTGGGTGCCAGGAAGAATGTCAGCCAAGATGGGGAAGAGCTGGGCACAGTCTGCGTCTGAGCCATTGCACAATTCCCAAGCAGCCTTGCCATGCTCTGAGCCGGGGTTCTTCCTGGTGGTGTAATGTCTGTGGTGCAGGATTCACTCAGTTCTGCTTCCCTTTCCTCTACTTCAGGCCCTGCCAAGGGTCATGTGAAGTCTCTTTTTGCCTCTTTTCCCTGCACTGTACCTTTCCAGATGGTTCTGTGTCCTGGAGGGAGGCATCTACCTCCCTCCAGGCAGGGAAGAGTTGTTCTTTCCAAGGACTGGAGCTTTTCTTGGTAATGGTTTGAGGCCCAGTGATGAAGCGACCCACACTTCATAGTGACTTAGATCCCACATTCCCTGGTCATCATTCTTGACTCCTTCCACATCACTGAGGAAGAAACTGGGCCAGTGCAGAAAAGTGTAGTGGCATGTCCAAGGTCTTATATATTGTCGGCATCTAAGCCACACCTTGAGACTTGGTTCCCTGGGACCTGGTCTTGGTTTGGGCTCCTTTGGTTTTTGGTTGCTAGGAAACTGTAGACCTGGTGGAGCAAAACTGAACTCCACTAACCCATCAGCTAGGGTCTTCCCACATAGATCACCTAGTAATTGGGGCATTGGTGAAGAGAAGGGGCGATGCCACTGGACAGCATAATGTACGCCTGTCTCATTTCAAGTCATGGGGCATTTGAAGTTCACTGTGATTGCTGGTGCAATCTCTGCCCCAAATCAGATTGTTTTACCTTTTCTAGTTTTTAGGAAAACATTATTTTGTATTTTAAAATATATGTATTATCTATATATAGATATAGATATAAATATGTAGAGATGAGCTTGTTACCATGGGTTATGTGCTAGATAAGAAAGCAAAAATAAGTACATACATAAATAGAAAGGTTCTAGTCTTTGTATGCTGCTAACAAGTTACAGGAACTTGAATAGGTCAGCGAAACTTTCCAGGCCTCAGTGCACAGAACTTGGCTTGTGCAGCTCCTTGAGCCCTGGCGGGGCGAGGCAGTAGAAGGCAGTGCTGCAGGCCAGAGGTGGAGGGCAGGCAGGTTAGCTTGCTGGTTTGCTCTGGGTCTGACCATGAGCAGTATCTGGGTCAGCATAGATGCCTTTTCGTAGGCTTAATTTCAGGCTCCAGGGCAGCCTGTGTCCAGTTAATGAATAATCATCACTGACCAGCTGCTCCTTCTCTTTTATGAAGACTTAGAAGGTGTTCTAGCTGGTGACTCGGCAGAGAGGGTAGACTACGTAGTTTAGTAGGGTGTGTATCTTCTATTTCCTTAAAATTGGCAGAATCTTAGTGTAATCAAAATAGAGATGAGGAACTCTGTTCCCTACTTGAGATTCCTTTCCCATTTCAAGTCATGGGGCATTTGAAGTCCACTGTGATTGCTGGTGTAGGCGGTGCCCTGTGCACGGGCTTCTGGTGGAGGAGGTAAGGGAGGTCTGAAGTCTCGGCTTTGTCTTTGTGTGTGGCTGGGTTCTTTCAAAAGAATGCCTTCTTCTAATTCACCAAAGGTAGAGTTATGGATTAGGGGTTGTTCTGAGATCAGAGATGGGACTGATTCCCAGAGCTGGTGAGGAACTTAGGACTTACATTCAGTTGACCCTCAGCCCCTCAGACAGGGCTGAGTAAGAAGAGGTCTTAGGAGACTGAGGAAGCAGGAGGAAAAGGGGATGCCTGGTGATGTCTGTTCTCTTTCTTCCTCTTCCTACCCATGCAAAGCTAGAGCAGTGGTTTCAGCTCTGGAGGTTTGGACGGTGGGGTCCTATGTGCTGGGCCATCAGGTTTGGTGGGAGGAGGAAGAGAGCCACAGGGGAGGGAGACATAAAGTTGGACTGGGCCCCTGGCATTGAAGCGTTCTTGGGGTCTTTATTCTCTGATCAGTAAACATCTCTGTGTGCCAGAATGAGCTGGGACAGGGACCCAAGGTCAGCCCATATTTGTATCTGGTGTTCTCCTCCAAGACCAGCCAAGCTCTGTGCTCATTCTGCTGGGAACCTGAGCTCTCCAAAGGGTCATATGAAAGGGCATCTTATTCTGGAGGGATGTTTCCAGGCATCTCTATGGCCAGTGTCCATACAGCACTCATCTGAGAGGTGAAGAGTGGTGGCCAGAGGTGGAAGCTAGGGGTTGCCTAGCTGTCTCAGCAGATGAGGGAGCTAAGGGAGCTGTATTGTTGGTGCCTTCTCTCTGGCTCATCTCCATGAAGATTCTTGTGAACCAGAAGCAAAGGTGAAATCTCTCCGAGGGGAAGGGATGAACAGGAGATCTACTGACTGTCCCCCTGCCTACTCTTCCACCTTCATCCTCCTGTGGGGGCTCCTTACCCTCCTGCTTGTCTACAGCGAGATGATCGAGTTGATTATTTGCTGCCATTTTAATGATACATATTGTTAATGAGGCTCCCAGCACACACCAGACCTTAGCAGCCTGGCCTCCTGCCCAGAGCCCAGAACTGTTACTTCAGCCCCTTTGCCCAACAGCTAAAAATAAACCTGCCACTGCTGCAGTCTCCCCTCACAGCCAGGCCCTGTTAGCTGTCTCAGTCCTTCCTGCCACACTGCTGACCTGTTTCTCTCTCTTTTCGCTGAAGTTCTCCCTGCTTGCCCCTTTCTCTTCCAGTCTGAGTGATTTGGGGCTAACACTCTTCTGAGTGCCAGGAGATGCACTATGGTTTTGGTGTTTCCAGGTATCCATATTTGTGTGTGTGAAAGCTCTGTGGAGCTGTCCTGCTTATTCCCCAGGAGGGAATGTGTTAGACAAAAAGGAAGTTGACCCAGCTCATCAGAGTGGATCAGACCTTCTGCTTTGCTCGCCTCCAGCCCTGAGTTCCTCCAGGCTTTACCTCTAAGCAGGCCTCTGCCAGAGTTACATAGGGATGCGTAGGACAGCCCCACATGGGCATGGTCTGCTGCCCATGTCACTGAGCATGCTACCTACCATGCTGCCCTGTCACTGAGCATGCTACCTACCATGTACTCCTGCCCTGTTGCTATGTTATGTTCTTCACCTCCACAGTGTAAGGCTTTGGGCTACCACATTCAAAAGCGTGACCTCATCTTGTCAGCTTCCAAGAATAACTAGGCCCTGGCTCTCAGGACCTCCTTCCTGAGTCAGGCTGTGGCAGCTTTGGCCCTCCCAGCTCAGCCACGTGCAGAACGTCACAGTGTGCATGGGTTTCTTCTACCTCTTGGCTGCAATATTGATGTGTGTCCATGGAGGTGTGGCCTCTTCCTCTACTCCTCTACTCCTTAGGGATCCTGGAGACTTGGGGAGCAAGATGAGCAAAGGGGCTCAGGTAGTGAGCATATCTGCTTAGCTGACAGATAGTGGGCAGAGTCTGACATTGGCATTCTGTTCTTCAGTTTGACGTTAGTATTCTTTCTGATTTTTCTAATCCCTGGACAGGTGGTGATACTAATCGTGGCCTAGGAGGGCTCTTTGTCTGCTTCTTGGGATTAGGGTTCACTTGGGGGAAGGGGTGCATGGTGGAGAGTGATGGCAATCGAGAGGTAGGACTGAAGGAGCCCTCTGTCTTCAGCTAGAGTTACATACTCTGATCAAGTCTCCATGGCCTCCTTGTCCCACCTCTCCCCACTGAGGCCTCTTTCCTCTGCAAGGAAAGATTTATCTGACAGGACCCATTGGCCTGTGCAGGGGAAGAGTTAGGTATAGTTGCTAAGAGTTTATTTTTAACTCTGACAGAAGAAACCCCTGTCAGAATAGCCATACCCTCTGTCTTTCACTATCCTGACTGCCTTCCTTGGCTTCTGTGATTCCTAGAAGAAGGTTAGTAGGATTCTAATGGCCAGGCTTCACAGGAGCTGGAGAAGGGCAGCCTCTCTAAGTGGGGAATCTGCAGATTGCTTGTCATGCTTGGCTTCTGCAGAGCTCAAAGGGTTCTGCCGGGAGAGCCTTGGACACTAAAGGCCATGTGCCTGGAGCTTGGAGAATCCTCGGAATGCAGGTGGCCTGAGGAGGAGGCTGCATATACTTTGCAGCTTGGAGCAGTCTGGCTGCTCTGCTGAGCCCGAGAGGCCTGCAAGGGGCCATCCCTTGCCTTCTCCCTCCTTACAGACATCCAGATCTCTGGTAAATGGAGGCCATAGGGAGAAAATGAGCATGCATAGTAATCCGTCTGGGAAATGCTTGCTCTTGCAGACATGCTGAAGGCTGTCATTCCCTCTGACTGCCAGGCTCGTGAGCACCATGTCCTTTCCAGCAGAGTCCACTTGGGACTCTCCATGACTTCCTATCCTCTGTGTTCCCTTCCCCTGATGTGCTCTAGTGACCTGTGCTCACAGAGGGGAGGAGGAAGGGCAGCAGTGCCCCCTCTCCTGGGTCTCAAACTGTCCTTACTTCATGCATTTGATTTGGCTACCTGGCCTCAGGTTCTTTAAAAGAAAATAAATTTGGGTTTGAGGTGTAACCAGAGAGGGAAGGAGTAGAAGTAGTGGGAGTGGGATGGGCAGTTGAAACATGTGGCTAACTCTAAGAACCCTCAGCTGTGGAATGTAGGTCTTGCCCCCTTGATTCTTTGGTGTTCAGTGGGGATTAGTTTGCCTAGAGCCCAGCTCTGATCATGTAGCTTCCCAGCTTAAGCCCTTCAGTGGGTCTCTTTGTCTGCAGAATACATGAGATATCCAAATCCTTCCCAGATCTGGCCCCAATCTGTTTTTTTTTAATGTATACTTTTTTTTTTTCTCCCCAGCTTAAGTCACTTATATATGTTGTTTCTTTAACAGAATCCTGCTTTCCACCCTCACACTCAGCCTCTCTCCATCTGCATCTTCTTTGTACCATGCCCGTCTCCTGTCCTGTCTGGATCTACCTATTCCACCCTGCAGTGATGCTGCTTTCCCAGAGCCTTTCACACCAAAAGTGGGTCTTCCCATCCTTCCCCATCAAACTTGCCGATACACTTTTACCCTTTATTTTACTGTTTAAATGCATTTCTTTCTTTCTTTCTTTTTTTTTTGAGATGGAGTCTCACTCTGTTGCCCAGGCTGGAATGCAGTGGTGCGAGATCTTGGCTCACTGCAACCTCTGCCTCCCGGGTTCAAGCAGTTCTCTTGCCTCAGTCTCCTGAGTAGCTGGGACTACGGGCATCCGCCACCATGGCCGGCTAATTTTTTTATCTTTACTTTTATTTTTAGTAGAAACAGGGTTTCACCGTGTTAGCCAGGATAGTCTCAATCTCCTGACCTTGTGATCCACCCACCTTGGCCTTCCAAAGTGCTGAGATTACAGGCGTGAGCCACTGTGCCCAGCCTAAGTGCATTTCTTTATGTACAAGGCATCTCTCTGTCTCTCTCTTTCTCTGTGTGTTTTTTTTTTCTAAACAGGAATGCAATTTATTAATGGAAAATATTTGAGGACTCCTATGCATAGACAGTGACTACGGCAAACCCCTTCCTGCGGGTGCTGTCAGAGGGATTGGGGGTGACATCCTCAATCCGTTCAATCTTCATACCCAAGTGGGCAAAGGCTCTGAGGGCTGCCTGGGCCCCAGGTCCAGGGATCTTGGTTCTATTTCCTCCTGTGGCTCAGAGTTTGATGTGTAGGGCAGCGATACCCAGCTCTGGGCCACATCCTGGGCAGCCAACATAGCAGCATGTGGTAAAGATTCATCTTAGTCTGCCTTCACCTTCGTCTCACCAGTCATATGGCAGATGATTTCTTTGCCATAAAGATCAGTGATGTGGTTGGTGACAGAAAGGTCAGTGACAGAAAGTGTCATTGAAGGATGCAAAAACATGGCAGACACCAACTGCATTCTCTCCTTCAGCCACCTGAGGTCTGAGGCTGATGACCTGTTCTTACTTCTTTTCCTTCCCTTTTCAACATGCCATTTCTGCACATTGTCTCCAGATTCCACACAGGAATGCGAGGCATCTCTTTAGATAGTGGATTAGATTGTAAATTCCTTGAGAACCCACATCTTCATTATTTTTGTATCCTCTTGTTTCCATGTAGTGACTGTATGCCCTCATTAAAAAATTCAGGCCAGGTGTGGTGGCTCATGCCTGTAATCTCAGTGCTTTGGGAGGCCAAGGTTGGAAGATCTTTTGAACTCAGAAGTTTGAGATCAGCCTGGGCAACGTAACAAGACCCAGTCTCTACAAAAAATTAAAAAATTAGCCAGCTGTGTTGGAACATACCCATAGCCTCAGCTATTCAGGAGGCTGAGGTGGAAGGATCATTTGAGACCAGAAAGTCAAGGTTACAGTGAGCTGTGATCATGTCACTGTACTCCAGCTTGGGTGATAGAGCAAGACCCTGTCTATGAAAAAAGAATCCTAGAGTATTTTGGTACTGTGCATTATACTTAGCTACTGAATAAAGGTGTGATAACTGAGTAATTGTGGATGCCACTGACATAAATGTAATGTACTAGTGGTAATCCTCAGAGTTAGGGGCTGTGGCAGGCCCACGGGTGGGATAGTACTGGGCTATGCGCTCTGAGACTGAGCTGGGGTGGAGTGATGATCTCTCTCACTGTCTGTCCCTGTTCTTCCTGCTGCTGAAAAGCTGCTCTTAGACAGTCCTCTGAGTATGTCTTCTTTCTACCCACTTGGATCTGCTGAATCAAGCAGGCACTTTCTATTTCTGCTAACAGAGTTCTTGTTCTTATAAGGACTCTGACTGCGGTTTCCCATTGATGTCTCTCCTCCTTCTCCCTCTTCCAGGGCCCCTCCTATTCCTGTTCAGTCGTGGAGATGACCCTTTTGCCCTTTGGAGAATTTTAACTGAGAAAGGGACAGATGTGGAGCTTGCCAGCTTTCGTACAGCTCTTGGCATTTTTTAGTTAGCTACAGATACGGCACGGACACGCAGATGCAGTCTATGGTTTTCTACCTGCTGGTCATGGTCCTGTGTGTTGCAAGAGGGACCAGTGTTAAACACTCTATCAGTCCATTTTGTGTTGCTATAAAGGAGTATCTGAGACTGGGTAATTTATGGAGAAAAGAGGTTTATTGTTGACAGTTCTGCAGGCTATACAAGAATTGTGGCACCAACATCTGCTTCTGGTCAGGACCTCAGGAAGCTTTTGCTCATGGGGGAAGATGAAGGGGGAGCAGGCATATCACATGTGGCGAAGAGGAAGCATGGGGGTGGGGGAGGCCCTTGATTCTTTTTAACAACCAGATCTTGCATGAACTTGGAGTGATAACTCATTACCACAAGGAGGGCACCAAGCCAGGGATCTGCCCCATGTTGGAAACATCTCCCACCAGGCCCCACCTCCAACACTGGGGATCATACTTTAACATGAGATTTAAAGGTGTCAGATATCCAGACTGTATCAAGTACCCAGTTGCTGGGACTGAGGTAGGAGATTTCAACCTCATGGGGCTGCTTAACTCCATGCCCCAACAGATTTGCACAGGAAAAAAACCTGACACTAGACTGGAATCTCAGAGACCTGGCTGGTAACTCTACCTTTGTGGCCCCAAGTAAGTCCTAGGACCTGCCTGGGCCTCACTCAGTTTCCTCGTTGTAAATCAACAGGACCAGACTTGACCTTGAAGCAAGGTCTGCACTGATGGCCTTTCTTCATCACTGTTGTTGCATCTGCACTGCTGGGAAAATAGACTGATGCTGGTAAACAAGTGGCCAGCCTGGGTCCCAGGGAGCCTCGGGTACTGAGAGCCACCATCTCTGTCCTCAGTTTCTGCAGGACGGTCTTACTTCACCTTTCTCCTGGCCACAGTGTTTTTATTCACTCAGCCAATGTTTATAAACGTTTATTCTTCTCATGCCTGCCTTCTGTCTTCCCTGCTGACTGGCCATCAGGAGGCCCAGATGGCAGGATTAGCTTGGAATGGCAGAACAGTCAAGGGTCATCCTCTTGGGTTAGACCCCTTTAATACCTCTGCTATATGAGATGAGAAGAATTTAGAACAATGATTCCTTCTAGCAGCTTAGACTAGACCCCTGCTTTCTAAGCAGGATTTGCCCATGGGTGCCTTCTATATACCCTTGAGATCCAAAACAACTTACTACTCAAGAAAACTAATTAGCAGTGCCAAGAGTTACTTGTACAGCTTTCCTAAGGATAGATCAAAACAGCAGATTGACTTTGATACAATATGACAATTTTCTATCATTCAGATAACTGTTGGAAACTTAACAACTCTGTGAAAGTTTCCCAGATTAATAACAAGTCTTTATTGAGCAGATACTATGTATCAGCATTGTTTTAGGTGTTTTACTTACATTTTTGTTAATCTTAAAATAGTCCTTTCACTGTAAAGTGAAAGTCCTCATTTTACAGAAAAAACATGTTCAAACATATACAGAATAATTCATTCATTAGCAATTATTTATTGAACACCTACTAAGTGCTAAGCATTATCTTGGGCTCTGGGTATACATTAGTATTTAAAACAGACAAAAAAGGTACTTGGTGGGTGGGAAGGGGGACCAGGTAGAGGAGTAGCAATTTCAAAGGCCTGAGGCTTATTAATGAGTGTGTCTAACTCTAAAACCTAGGCTCTCTCTCTCTCACAGCATTGGGGGTCCTTTGTGACTCCATTGCAATGGGTACTTAGATGATCTAGCAATTTAAGTTTATCATCCAATATTTATGGAGTACTTTGTGCAAATCACCGCGATGATAAGAATAAGTTGTAGGCTCTGCCTTTGGAAACTTAGAGTTTAGAGGAACGAACACTTGTGTGTGTAAAATGAATGAAAGGAGACTTCATCTCAGAATCCAGATTGTACCACTTCTTGCATTTTCTCACTCGCCCCTTGTAGGCCCGGTGGTGTGGTTCCTGGTTTTATATCTGAAGGAAGAGGTTCAGGGAGTGGGTGGGGGGATAAGTGTCCGGGCACCAGGTGACCAGTAAAGGACGCAGAGACACATGATGGGCTCTTCAAGGTGTGAGGGAGAAGAGGGTGGGATCACTGCCTGCACGGGCAGAGTATACTCATGGACACACACTTGTGACACATCCAGGGGAGGGTGCAGATGAAAATATGGCCAGTGGGATGGTTTCTAAGGAGAAGTGTGAGGAACTCCACTGGGGCTCCCATATTTTGTTTGGCTGAGGAGGGAGAGATGCTGCCTTTCTGAGAATCTGGGTAATAGGCAGTGCTCGACATTGGTGTGAACTGACAGTTACATAGAGCCAGGGAGAAGTGGCAAAGGAGGCATGAAAAAGGAATGGCTGGGCTGAAGCTGTGGCAGAGCCCCTTTTATCCTCCTTTGGGTCCTCATATGGCTTCTCTTTTGCTCTGAAGAATCTCTTCCTTTTTGATTTTAACTTCCTAGGTGAAGGAGTGGGAGACTGTGTGCAGGGAGATGGGGAGGCCGAGTTTGTGTCTTGTAGCTCAGGAGCTGAAAGAACAGAGGTCAGGGCTTGGGATGGAGCTGACGGTTAGTGCAGATGGGAAGGTGAAGCAATGGGTTGAGTCTGTCTGTTCCTGAGTACATGCTGTGACAAAGGAAGTTGCAACATGTCTTTCTTTCTCTTTTTCTTTTTCTCTTTCTTTCCTCTCTCTCTCTCTCTCTCTCTCTCTCTCTCTCTCTCTCTCTGTAAAGAAAGAAGCAGGTAAAACCGTCTTCTTGAAAACATCAGAAAAAGTGTCTGGTCTGGTCTGTAATGAGTGGTTTTTGCCCCTCCCCCTGCAGTGCTTTTCCTGTGTAGTTTTTCTTTTGTCCTTCGTTTCCGACCCACACCTTCCACTCTCCTTTCCTCTGAGAGATTGTGTCTTTATGGCAGGCCAGCTATGTCTCCAAAGGGAAGTAGTCAATGCTTAGACTGAGGGAATCTTGAGAAAGCACCATTGTCCTCCAGGTGAGAGAGCTGTTGTACCAACTCATACATGGAAGGTTGCTGGTCTCCTCCCTGGACACTGAGAGCTGTTTAAATAAGACAGGTGGTTCCTGATTCCCACCTGGCATTTTTTGCTGCTGCACAGGTCTGTGTTGTTGTGTCTCAGAAGGCTGAGGCAATACTTACATCTCAACTCAGTTACCACTTTGTTCGTAGATTCAGTGCGTGTCTGTGTCAAGGCAGATGCTGGGAGAAATGGCCCAGAGTGTTTATGGGGTATAGAAATCAAGGCTAGAAGACACCACATGTTAATCTGGAGTACTTGGTCAGGTTTGATTTTGGCCTGTGTGCTGTAGCTGGGCAAGAAACCAATTATGTTTGGAAATGTACAGATGATCTATTTTCCTGATGAAACCTTTTGAGGTCTGGAATAAACTTAGCTTGCTTTCTCTCTTTCTTTCTTTGGAGATTCAGTTTCTGTCCCTTGGACTTCCATACCCCAATAGAGTCAAAAGTTCCAGTACAAACCAGTTTTGAGACTCCAGCATTAGTCAACTAAGGGATGTTTTAGGTCATGCATGAGATTGAGGGCTGCTTGCTCCGGGGAAGCTGGGAAATGGCACCAGGTGTCAGGCCCTGCTGCCCAGGATGGGGTGACAACTGCTGGTGTTAATTACTTTTCTGAGCAGAACAGGGTGAAGTCCTTGGGGGTGAGAGTTTTTGTTCAGGCACTGTGTTCCCTGTACCTGTTGCCTCTGGTATAGCTGCTGCAGAGCCCCTCCTTTCCTGCTGTCATCTTTGAATTAAATCTCTCTGTGATCAGGTGGATCTCTTCAGGCTGGAGACGAGCTCAGAGGAGTGGTGGAGGGAGTAGGGCCAGAATTTACTTGTTTGCCTGGATCCCACAGAGAATACAGAAACTCTCTTTTACAGAAAGCTGCACTGGCCTCTGTGGTAGCCACTGGCCATATGCGGCTATTAAAATTAAGATTAAGTATTAGTAAAATTTTAAATTCAGCTCCTCAGTAGTGCTAGCCATATTTCAAGCACTCAGTGGCCATGGTTTTATGCAGCACAGATAGAGAACATTTTATCATCACAGAAAATTCTCTTAGACAAGGCAAGATTCTGAGATAATTTTTCTAATCATGGTAAAGACTTATCTGTGCTGGAATGGGGTTTGAGAAAGAACACAGGGAGAGGTTTTGAACCCAGGTGAGAGGGCAAGTAGAAGGTATTCATTTAGAAAGGGATCTTGAAGTATTTAGTTTGTAAGGCCAGGCGCAGTGGCTCATGCCTATAATCCCAGCACTTTGTGAGGCTGAGGTGGACCAGTGGCTTGAACCCAGGAGTTGGAGACCAGCCTGGGCAACATGGGGAAACTTTGTCTCTACAAAAGAATACAAAAATTAGATGGGCGTGGTGGCGTGCGCACATGGTTCGAGCTACTCAGGAGGCTGAGGTGGGAGGATCACTTGAGCCTGGAAGGTCAAGGTTGCAGAGATCTGCTATTGCACCACTGTTCTCCAGCCTGGGTGACAGAATGTGACCCTGACTTAAGAAAAAAAAAAGAGGAGTTCATCTGAGTTCATCTCGTTGAGGACTACATCCTAACAGATGGTCACGTGGCCCAGTGGCTCCAAAACCAGGGTGACTGTTAGACTCACCTGTGGGTAGCCTTTCAAGGTACAGATTCCTGGGTCCCACTCTTTGTATCTAATTGAGTCCAAGAGGAGGTAATCTGGAATGTGCATTTTTAATATGCTCCTCAAGTGATAATTATCTGGGTTTGGCAACCACCAATCTATCACATCTGTGCTTAAAATTCTTCCAATGGTAAGGAGCTTCTCCCTTTTCAAGAAAATCTTACCATTAAAGAAAAATGTGCTGTTGTTAAAGTTGTATGTTTTTTGAATCTTGAGATGTGGTTCCTTGAGTTGGTGAAATCCTTTGGTGCTCATTGCTTCTTCAGAGCCTCACAGAACACATCACCTTCATCTCTGCACTCAGTCTTCAGCAGGTATTTGAGGACAGCTGTGGTGTGGTCCCTGCCACTTCAAGTCATGGCACATGTATGTCAGAGTGCCTGATCTGCCAAGGGCTCTAGGGAGATGCAGAGATGCAACATCATTCCAGGATCCTTCCAATTGTCAGGCCTTGCTGAGAGCCAGAGGAAAGGTCTGAATCTTAGTGGAGCCCTACAGGGACAGCCCGAGGGCCATCCAGCTGGTGTGGGCCATGTGTCCCTCTGCTTCTTTGCATCCTGCTCCACAGGGAAGTGTCCCTGTTTATTTGCATGTTAACACTTGTTAACACTGACCTGGTTTTCTTCAGAGGCATTGAGAGATTCAGCCATCCATTCCCGGTGATGGCAAATGTCATTTCTATTTAGAGACTTTCAGTAGCCTCCCTTCACCTCCAGTGTACAATTCAAACTCCTAAACGTGGCATTAAAGCAAGCTGGTTTGTCCTGCCTTCCACCTTCTCCCTTCCAGGAGAGCACTCCTTACTGCTCTGCCGTGCATTGGACTGCTTCCACATCTTCTCTTAGATCTGGATCTTTGCTTCTCTTATGTTTTTTTCTGATAGAAATGTATTTATCCTTTGAGGCTTATAATAGATTTTACCCCTTACTCCCCTGCCCAATTCCAGGCGGAACTGCCTCCCTCTTCTGCCCTAGTGACGGTTCATTCTGCCTGCACGACCACTATGCACTTGAATTACAGCCCCCTGCCAGGCCCTCCCCTGCTAGACTGAGCTCCTTGAGGACAAGAACTATGTCTTACTTGCTTGATATCTCCAAGTGCAAGCAAGCACCATGCCTGGCACTTCGAGGAGGTGCAGCCATATGCACAGGAATAGATCAGTTTTCTGCCTGTTTGTCTTTTTTGGGTTTTGATGAATGTTAGTGCTGGAGCCTCCTTTTCCAGCACTGGCATCCTTACCCTCAGTGGCCCAGAGGTCATCAGCTCCAGTGAGAAAAGTGCTACTTAGCAGCTGATAATTAACAGGCAGAACATGAGGTTTGGCTGCCTCAGAGGCAAAACTGGTATTTAAACAATAGAGTTTAAAAAAATCAAGCATTAAAGTGTCAGCTTCAGAAGCAGCTACTTCCAGACATAATCCCGCCCAGTTAGAGAAGATAAATGGAATAATGAGTGGAACAAAGGAATTCTCTCTGGCCTTGAGAAGAGTCCAGGGGGAAGAGGCCTGGGTGGGGTATTGGCAGGAGCTTGGAAAAGGGGCCTTCGTGTTTCTTCTCTCTGGGGTGGGGCTGGGGCTGCTTGAAAAGCAGGTGGGAGGGGCTTCCATAGAAAGGGCTGTCTGTGTTCTCTTCCATTCCCAGTTTCTATAGATTAAACTAATTTTGCCAAATGAGCAAGAAGAAAAATTGGGAAACAGGGTGGGAATCAGCTCCCGCATTTATCCTAAGGTGAGGCAGCACACACTTGTATTTAGTGATAGAGACTTTTCTGTAATGCCTGGCAGTATCTCATCATATTTTCTTCTGATGTTTCTGGGGGCAGGAGGGGTGAGCTGACACCAGAGCCTCCTCCCTTGTAGGTCACAACCAGAGCATGAGGAATTCCCCAGCCCCTTGAGGTACCCAGACACTAACCACAATCTGCATCTCTGCTGAAGGCATTGTAAGAAACATGCAGGCCAGGAACAGTCAGTGGCTTCAGAGCAGGGGTAGCCTGCTGAAGAGGCAGAGGCTTCTTGTGAGGGTGAGGAGCTTGAGAGTGCTCTGCACCCCATCATAGGGGAGGTGAGCATCTGCTTTTGGGTTCAGCTGCCTGCAGAGGTCAGTGGAAGACACCTTTTCAGGGTCTGCTTCATTATGAATGAAGCGAAAAGCCTATCCCAGGAAATCGCAGAGGCTGCTGGGTATACACCAGAGTACACAGGCTATATTTTTCCAACCCGAAGTTAGGGTCCGTCTGACAGTTTTTCCTGGGGTTGGGGAGGGGTCCTACTTTCAGATCCAAAAGAAAACCTGAGATACGTTGTTTGAATACGAAAGCACTAGACTTTCCGGGAAATGTCGAAGATTTACGCCTGTCTGAGTGTCTCACTCATTGTTACCTGTCCATTTGTTATCTGGCCCACGGAGGGAGGCGGGTTGGTTGGATGGAGCCTCTCAGGGTCCCCTTGCCAAACAAGCTTGGTGGGCCTTCCTGCTTTTCCTTTCAGATTGCTGGAATTAGTGGTGTTCGTGGCTCAGCTCACCCAGACCATGTGTGATGGTTACAGTGGTGACTTCTCACTGACTGCTGATGTGTACAGTACACTGAAAGCAGTCACCCAACTTCCTTTATAGCCAGATGCAAAACAGTGCATAAGATCTGGGTGGGGGAGGATTTGATAAGGGAATAAAACCAGCCGGCTCCTCCGGGGGCTGATAGCTGTCCGTGGTGTGACATAAGCACAGATGATCTGTAGTCAAGGTTGACTTGAGGGTGTACATGTGTTCAGTCCCTTTTATGAAAACTAATGGTCCTTGCAGAAGCTTCATTCACTTGAATTGAATAAGAAGATGAGTGCACCATAAGTGTGTATGTGTGTGTACTTATTAATCTGTCCATTCATCTGTTCACTGCAGGCTTGAGGGGGAAACATGTAAACAAGGTATTTCTTATGTACTCTAGTGGTAGAAGAGCTATGTTCAGGGAACTAGGTGAACTTGGGAAAAGGGGCCACCCATTTCTCCAAGCGCAGCACCAGTCCCGAGACACTCCGATCACCTAAATTGGGGAGCAGTCTGCAGTGCACATTACTGAATTAAAGGCTCTGAGAAGTTCTACTGTGAACGAATCTGTTTAACTTGGTTTAACCTAATGTTTCTGCCATCTGTATAACACCTTTTTTACTTAGCGCTTATTAACATCCTACGGAATACTGTTTCAGAAATGGCAACAGTCTCCCTGCTCTGGGAGAATCAGTGATTCAGAGCAAAAGTCACCTGACTCTGGGTCAGCACAAGTTGGAGAGGTTTGAACAAGGTGTATGTATGTTTGCATGTGTGTGTGTGGTGGGTTGGGGGGAGGGGTGTGGCAGAGGAGGGGCCCCGGCAGGTGGCTTCTATTGAAGTCAGCCCTGTCTGCCTCCCTGTTGGCTTTGTGCTTCTGGAGAAGCTTTTGTCCTGGCATGAAAACACTGAATAGCGGCTGCATCTGTCATGCCTGGGAAGCAGCAATGTGCAGTGTGGGGATGCATGAGCAGACAGTCCTGCTGGAGGGCCAGGCTGCTGAGAGTGCCTGGGTATTGGACGAGGGAGGGGCTGGTGATTCTGAGACAGCTGCTTGCTAATCCTGGAAGTGGAAGGGAACAAGATTTAGCTCCCTTATCTCTCTGTCTTCTCCTTTCCGATGGGGATGATTGTGCTGACCCTTGAGGGACAGCCAGGAAGAAGCAGGTGGGCTGGATGCTTTCTCCTCTCTCCACCAACCCAAGGGCATCTGAAGGGTGGACCAGGGTGGAAAGGCGATTAGTTCACCATTACCCAGGGGAGCTCAGAGGAATTTGGGGTTAAATTTAAGGAGGAATTCAGAATTGTGAACTGGATTTACAGAAGTTTGTGGGATTTTAAAATTTGAGAGTCCTGGCTAGACTTGTGCTCGGAGTGTTGGTTGGAGGTGGATATGAATGATAGGTCCTGCAGATGGTATTTCCCTGAGAAATACCTGGGAGGCCTTACTGGATTCTTCGCTTGGAACAAACCCAGGCCTAGGGAATTCCCAGAGCCTGTTGCAGGCCTCAACACCCTTCTGGCGCAGCTTCACTGTGAGGCTGTGGTTATTTCCCCGGAAATTGGCAACCGGGAGTAAATGGGAGTGTGGGGTGGGAATCAGTTACTCTTCCTGAGGATTATACACTTCCAGTGTAATTAAGGTGGGGCCAGGATTTCCTATCTCTGTTTTATTTATTTATTTATTTGCTTAATTTTAAAAGGCTGCTTTCCTCCTCCCAGTCTTCCCACAGGGATGCAGTTAGTCTGTTCCCAGAAGGAACAAAGGGAGGTGTCCTTAATCTCCCAGTCCTTCTGGCCTTCTCCCTACCTTTCCCGGGCCACAGCCACAGAGACCCAGAGTCACTCAGATGGGGGAGGAGCAAAGCCAGTCCCTCTGATCATTGCTGCTTTGTGAGTGGAGAAAGGGCAGATGCGGCTCTGCAGTTACCCCACCTGGCAGGACGTCTGGGTGGGCTGGGCTTTGGTTTGGGAAGCAGGGATTTAGCCGTGGCTGCCAACTGGGCTTGTACTTGCAGACTCCCAGGCTCCAGGCTCTCTGGAGGGACGAGCAGTTCTGACCCCTGTGGGCTTGCTGTGGTCCCCAGAGAGCAAGTCCTTGCCAAGAACCTCTGAGCTCACCGAGGTGAGTGTGGGGTAAGGGTGGAGAAGGCCTGGGGAGCAGGAGAAGTGTGCAGATGACTCCCTCCTTCCCTTCAGCTGGGGATGCATCACCACTGCTGGGAAGACATTCAGGCCACTTCTAGACAAATCCGTCAGTATGGAAATTTTCTTGCCCCTGGGTAGGGCTTTACTTCTTCGGAAGAGGCTTCAGCTATGCTCTTTCTAGGTCCTGGCTTGAATGCTGAACATTTACCTGGCACCCCTCGGGGCTAGAAGGCAGGACAATGTCTGACCCCCTTCCCTACCCCTCGTTCATTCTCTCACCTCACCTATCATTCCATCCATCAGCCCCCATCAGCTTGGCAGCCTTGTGGCTCCAGCTGGAGTTTAGTAGGCATGTAGTCGGAGGAAGGGACGGCACTGCAGCTACGTTCTTCTCTCTCCCATGGGTCTTATTCTTTTGGGGCCTCCACTTCCTGTCAGGGCCCTGCTTGCAGCTGTGGCACATCTGGACCTAGATGGGTATCCTGTTATCCTGCATGAGGAGGATCCCAGATTTCCCCTAGGTGATGACCACAGTCATTCCAGGACAGGAGCAGGACTTCCCCCACCCCCAGGCACTCCAGAGACTTCCTCCACACCCCCACTTCCCAGTGTTGCCCTCTAAGTAGTCTGTCCCTAACTCCACCTCCCCCCATGGAGAATGGTGGGAAGGAAGTCCTGCCAGAGGTTGTTTTTGGTTTGTGAGGCAATAGACTTTGGCTTGAGAAACATACATCTTTCCCTCTTCTTTAATATCTGAAGCACAAGACTCTGGTTTCCTTGGAAACCAGAGCCCCAAAGGCAGAGATAGAAGGGGCTGGTTATAGGCACTCCTGAAATTCAGGAGGGTTCTCTGGGGCCCAGCGCTTTTCCAGGGAATCCCTATGGTCTGCCCAGGGCCCTGGATTGTAGCCCTCACTGTGTTAACGGGCTGTGTAACCTTGGTAAATGCCTGCAACTCTCTGTACCGTCGTTTCCACCGAGATGCCTAAGGTGGGGAACATGTTGACTCCACTCAGATTCTGTGCCCCAGAATTCTGCGGGGTGTGTGTGGGGCTTTGGGGGGGAGGGCAGGGGGCTCCTGCTCACTAATTTAGTGTTTGCTGTGTCTGAACTACAGAGTGGATAGTCCACATGCAGACAGTTGAGAGCTGCTTTCACCCAGGTCCTTTCTTTGAGAATACAGTGATGTCACAGGAGGCTCCTTCATTTTGCCTGTGTGAAACTGCCTGGAGCTTGCTGAAGCTGTAATTGTGTCTCTGCATTCTTTGATTCCTGTCTTAAAAAAATGGTTTCCACAGATGCTGTGAAGAATAGATCATCAGAGCTGGAAAGTGTTTAGTAGGGATCCTTTAAACGGATCCCTGCATTGCACGTTCATTCCTTCAACCAAAGCCAGAGAGAGGCAGGGCTTACTTGCCCTGACCACACAGTTGGATAGTGATAGAGCTGGTCGCACAGGAACAAGAACTTCCAACAGTAAAGGTCTGAGTAGCAGCCTCACATGTACTGAGACTCCCTGTTAGCTAAGATTATCTGTTCCCAGGTCACACTGGCCTTTTGCAATTGTGCCCTTCATAGGCCCCTGTGTTGGCTGAAACCAGCTGTCTTCTTCCCCTCGTGTTCTCCTCCTATGACCTCCGAGCCACCTCTTGTTTCCCATGTGGTTCTCCCCACTGGTTGCTGCTTCCTCCTCCTCACAGCTTTTTATCATGAACCCTTTCAGATGTGAAGCAAACTTGAAAGAATTGTACAGTGAACGCCATTATACCCAACCACCTGGATTCTACCATTAGCCTTTTTACTGTTTACTTTATCACGTCTCTACATGTTTCAGTCTCTCTGTCCATTGACCAGCCCATCTTATTTTGGGGGATGCATTTCGTAGTAAGTTCAGACATCAACGTACTCTACTCTCAAACATCTCAGCCTACATAGACATTAATTCGAGTTCAATATTTGTTCATGCATATATTTGGTGATAAAATTTATATAACAATGAAAAATGCACAACTCTTAAGGTATCACCTGATAAGCTTTGATAAATGCCTTTATCTGTGGAACCCAAACCTCTGTCAACTATAGAACAAAAAGTTTTATTACCCTCGTTAGTTCCCTCTTGTGTTTCCCAATCACCCCAACACCCACCCCCTTGCAGGTAATCACAGTTATGTTGTTTTCTCACTGTGGATTCGTTTCTGGAACCTCATATAAATGGGGTAATCAGTATGAACTTCTTTGTGTGAATTTCATCTGCATGGTGCCATGTATTAGTAGTTTCTTATGCTGAGTAATATTCCATGGTATAGATATGATATAATTTGCCTCTCCATTCCCCTGTTGATGGACATTTGAGTTGTGTCCAGTTTTGGGCTATGGTGAATAAAGCAACTGTTGACATTCTTGTACAAGTCTTGTTGTGGATGTAATGTTTTCATTTCTCCTGGATAAACAACGAGGAGTGTGATTGCCAGGTTACAGGAGGCTGTTACTTCTTGTTCCTGTCTGACTTTCTGCCCTGCCCTCTCATTGTACTGTGCACCCAAGAATTTTAGGACTGTTACCACATCCAGTCCCTCAGTTGCTCCTTTTCTCTTCTTCCGGCAAATTACCCCAGTTTATTGAACTGTTGCTCATATGTTACGCTTCTCAGATCTTTTATATCCTGGTTGTCCTCAGGAAGTATAATACGCTTTTACAACTGTGTTGTCCAGAACTGTGTGCTCGCTGCTTGATGTGGTCCACATGTGGATTCTAGGTATGGGAGAAATACAGTGTGGGTGCACTGGATCCCTGTCTTGAGCTAGGTACTTGATCTGTCTATGAGCTGAAGGCAAGATTAACTTTTTGGCAGCCACATCCTGGCATCAGATCAGGTGAGTTAATGTTTGTAAAAATACCACAAATCTAACTCATGTTAAGATACCCATTCAGCTTGAAGTCAGTAAGAGCGTCTGATACTAATGGCATTTATTGTGAACTTTCTATTTGCCATTGTGTCATTTAGTCTTTGCCTACCACTTGGTGAGAAAGACACTATTCAAATTGGCTTAATAAAAATTATTTGATTTAAACAAAGTTTCTTTGATTTAAACTAAAATAAGAAATTCTTTGGTTTAAACAGGGGTACTTAGCTTTGGCACTGTTGACCTTTTGGACCAGATAAGCCTTTGCTGTGGGGGATTGATTATGTAGGAGTTAGCAGCATCCCTGGCCTCTACCCACTCAATGGCAGTTGCAACTATCTACCCATCCCCCCAAGTTATGACAACAGAAAATGCCTTCAGACATTGCCACATGTTCCCTGGAAGGCAAATTAACACCATGTTGAGACCTATTCCCAAGGTGTAGAGCTTAGTCACTGAGAAAAAATTTAAACAGCATAGCTCTTCCTGAAACGTAATCACTGTTAGCTCTTTAGCGTATATACTTACAGATGACGCTCTTTCTATGGACAGTCCTCATTTTTCATGGTTCTAATCTGCATGAATTTCAGTTACTATGGTTTGGTTAAATAACATCAGTCCTCCAAGAACTCGTCTCCAATTTGAGTTGCCAAGATATATGTATGATGAGTAGCTGCACAGAGTATAAACTTGGCTGTTAGCTTCAGTCCACGCACTGTGTACATAACGAATGTTCTCTATGATCACTGACCAATCGTGTTCCTTCTTTAAGAGTCTTTTGGTGATTGATCACTGCTTGTTCAGTTCACACACAGGAAAGTGTGTAGTTGCGTTGCCTCCCTGTCTCCTAGTGGGAAACTCATGTGACATTTTATAAAAATGGACAATCGATAGAGGGAATTGGCCAACAAAGATGAAATTTCAGCAAATAAACAAAATGTGGTAATTCTGGTAGTGAAATTTAAGCCAAATGTAATGGAATTGTAGACGAAATAGCGGACTGTGGGAATGTGAACAGTGCCACTGCTTAGGTGGCACATGCAGCCTGGGAAACTCACTGCAGGTGGCATGTCAACATCAATGGGCAGAGTGGTTTCATGAAAAGGACAAAGAGGGTCCAGAGGAGGGGACTCTGGGGAAAGAAGCTTCACGTTAAAGGCACCCTTGAAGATACTGCACAACATTGAAAGTGCAAAGGACAAAATGTTAGAAACGGAGCCAAACCTAGAAAAGAGGATGACAGTTTGCAGAGGCATAGGAGAGAGACCCACTTCGTGTTGGGTGTTAAACAGTGAGAAGGCAGGTGCTGTTCCAATGACTCTGGAAACAGTTTTTACAAAGAAATGAAGCACTCATTCTCAGCAACTCTATTGTTTTGAATTAGAGTATACAAAATAAATAGTTTTGCTGTTTTCTCATTTTCTTATTCATTTATAACTTGACAGCAAGAGAATTTTTAGTGTTTTGACAGAAAATTTTAAACCATAATTTTCCTCCTTGATGATTAAGGTTACTTTGCATGGTCATTTTTATGGTTTCACATTACTGAGCGAAGCAAGAGCTGCCTGTATTTACTGCCTATGTTTGCAAGAGCTGCCTATATTTACACACATGCATGTACACACACATGCTTTTTCTCTTTCTAAAACATTTTACAAAATGGGGTCAGACTATATGTATCAAATTACAACTTGCTTTTTTCATGAAAGACTTTTTTTTTGAGACACACTCTCTCTCTCTCTGTTGCCCAGGCAGTGGCACGATCTCAGCCCACTGCAACCTCTGCCTCAGAGTTCAAGTGATTCTCATGCCTCAGCCTCTGTAGCTGAGACCACAGGCGCGCACCGCCATGCCTAGCTAATTTTTGTATCTTTACTATAGAAGGGGTTTTGTTATGCTGGTTAGGCTGGTCTCAACGTCCTGACCTCAAGTGATCCTCCCACCTTGGCCTCCCAAAGTGCTGGGATTACAGGTGTGAGCCACTGCACCCAATAGAAGAATGTAGTTTTGAAGAACTTTTGATTTCAGTATGTCTTAATCTACCTCATCCTTTTTTTTTTGAGACAGGCCTCACTTTGTCTCCCACACTGGAGTGCAGTGATGTGATCTCCGCTCACTGCAACCTCTGCCTCCCAGGCTCCAGTGATCCTCATGCCTCAGCCTTCCAAGTAGCTGGGCTACTGTCCCGTGCCACCACACCCAACTAGTTTTTTCTGCATTTTATTATAGAGACATTGTTTCATCATGTTGTCAAGGTTGGTCTCAAACTTCTGGGCTCAAGTGATCCACCTGCCTCTCAAAGTGCTGGGATTACAGATGTGAATCACTGTGCCTGGCCCAGTTTTCTATTAATAGGTATTTAGTTTATTTCCTTCTGCCCCTCCCAATTTGAAATAATGCAAAAGTGAATATTTTTGACGGATACTATCATAAACTCCATTGATGAGTTCAATGGAGATTTAGAATGTGAAGTAACTGGTTAAGGTCAGGCAACTATTAAGCTTAAAGCTGGTGTTTGAACTTGGGGAGTGTAATTTCAGAGCCCTTGCTCTTAATCACAATGCTTTACACCTTCTCGTCCCTGTTCTTAGAAGCAGCTTTTAACAACAGCAACAAATAATAATGAAAGATCTTACTGAGGTAGGCAAAATCCTACGTGCAATTAGGTTATTATTCACGAAATAACATCCTGTGAGTTAGATACTGTTCTTATCTCTGTATTACAGTGAAAAAAACCAGAGGTTAGAAAAGATGCTCAGGATCCCACAGCTGGTTAATGGAGGAGCTGGGACTGCTCCCAGGTAGCATGGCTTCAGAACCTTGGCTCTCACTCATGTTATAAAGATGTGACTTGAGAAAAGTCTCTTTCATCCTGTACTGTAATAGACAGCTTTTTTGTTTGGTTAGTTTTGGTGTTTATTTTCTCCTACTGTAATCTTTTAAAAATCTACTACCTAGCACACACTGCCTCTCCCATTGCTTTTTTTAGGGGGTGTTACTTGGAAGTTCGGTAAGCTTGCTGCCTACTATGTCTTTAGTCAGCTTGTTGGTAAAATATAAATACTAGGCAAAGACAGCCTGGTGTGGTGGCTCACGCCTGCTGTAATCCCAGCACTTTGGGAGGCTGAGGTGAGTGAATGATTTGAGGTCAGGAGTTTGAGACCAGCCTGGCCAACATGGCGAAACCCATCTGTACTAAAAATACAAAAATTAGCTGAGTGTGGTTGTGTGCACCTGTAGTCCCAGCTACTTGAGAGTCTGAGGCACAAGAATCTCTTGGACCCGGGAGGCGGAGGTTGCAGTGAGCCGAGATCGCACCACTGCATCGTAGCCCAGCCTGGGTGATAGACAAAGTGAGACTCCATCACACACACATGCAAACACACACACACACACACACACACACACACACACACACGGCAAAGCCAAGGATAGCTTTCCTTGGTTTGCCACTGAAGTTGTTCTTTGGGTTTAGTCAAGAAGCAAATATTTATTGAACACCTCCCAAATGCCATGTACTGGGCCTAGGATTTGAAATCAAAAGACGATCAAGACATTGTCCCAGCCTCCAAGAGGCACATGGTCTACAGTGAGAAGAGAAAGTTTTATAAATCACACTGGTGAGTGCTGAAGTCACAGTTTAGCAACAGTCTGTGGGCACAGAGAGGCAGAGGGGCTGACTCTGCCTGGAAGTGATCAGAGGCTTCACAGAGGAGGTGACATTGCCATGGTTCTTGTAGGTTGCACAAACCTGAAGTCATGACAAGGCCCAGCTTGTCTGAGGTTAGGAAGTGTGTTGTAGCTTAAATATAGTGGATGCGTTGGGAGGTGAGGGTAGCGATGATGTGGGCAGGAGCTAGGGAAAAGTAAGTTAGGGAATTTGGATTTTATCATGTTAGCCAGTGGAGATGTTTAAGGAAGAAAATGTCCTGCTCAGCCTTGCCTCCAGCATCTGACCTGGGATATACTGGGATGGAGTAAGTCTCCCTTCTAGAAACCAGTTAGAAAGCACACAGGAGTAGTCTGTGCATGGTGGCTCATGCCTGTAATCCCAGCACTTTGGGAGGCCAAGATGGATGGATCACTTGAGGTCAAGAGTTCAAGACCAGCCTAGCCAACATGGTGAAACCCTGCATCTACCAAAAAATAAAAAAATTAGCCAGGCATGGTGGTGTGTGCCTGTAGTCCCATCTGCTCAGAAGGTTGAGGTGGGAGCATCACTTGAACCTCAGAGGTGGAGTTTGCAGTGAGATTGCGCCACTGCACTCCAGCCTCAGGGACAGAATGAGACCCTGTCTCAAAAAGAGAAAGCACACAAGAGAAAAGGGGGCTACAACCTAGTAAGTGACAGCAGGACTGGGCAAGGAAAGACGGATTTGGGAGATCTTCCCAGAGACAAAATTGGACTGGTTCTGTGGATGAGGGAGGGAGAGGCTGAGGATGAGTACTCAAGATTTCTGTCTGTGAGCCTGGCTAGATGGTGATGTCATTGCCATTTACTGAGATCCGGGAGCAAATTCAAGGGGACAGTGAGTTCAGTTTGGTGCGTGTTCAGCAGCCTGTCCTAGATCCAGTAAACAGCACTTTATTATTGGTCATTTGTAATAACTGCAAATATTACCTAAATGCTTTGTCATCTCACTGTCTCCTCCTTTGTCATCCCCAACGTCTGGCAGGAGACTGTGTTCGTATACTTTATAGAGGTCCAGACCCCTTGTGTCTGGCATTCCTTTGGTCTATAATTCAGTAAACTCTGCTTGAAAAGAAATGAGACTAGCTTGCTGTGGCCTCATAGGGGACCCAGGCTAGCTTGTATGGTTTAGATTATGATTTGTTCTAGAGCTTTTCCAGAGACAGATGTTAAGCAGTTTATCCTATTTGTCCCCCTCCCTTTAAACAAACAGAGGTGCCAGCTGGGTGCAATGGCTCACACCTGTAATCCCAGCACTTTGAGAGGCTGAGGTAGGCAGATCACCTGAGGTCAGGAGTTCAAAACCAGCCTGGCCAACATGGTAAAACCCCATCTCTACTACAAAAATAAAAATTACAGGGTGGCGGGCACCTGTAATCCCAGCTACTCAGGAGGCTGAGGTGGGAGAATCACTTGAACCTGGGAGGCAGAGGTTACAGTGAGCCAAGATCACACCACTTCATTCCAGCCTGGGTAACAGACTGAAAACCATTGTAAAAAAAAAAGTGCCAACCTCCCAGTTTTTTATATCTTCTTAGTCATCATAGTTCATTAACAGTTTTGTTTATATATTGCTTCTTTTTCCCTCTTGGCTTGACTGTGAACCTTGAAGCCCTGTGAGCTTGGTCTAGTGCCTGAAGCATTGTGGGCACTGGGTACCGAAAGAACGTGTGCTGCCAGAAAGCAGAACATCGCCTCCTCCTCTCCCCTCTGCTCCTGAACCACTGCCAGCAGTAGTTCCGGAATCATCCCGCACTTTCCTTCTGCATCCTGGGATGTAATCTGGGTGATTGTAAGTTGTTTCATGGTCTGGCTTAGATTTGAGGCTTCTCTTGAGAGAGAGAGAATGTGTGTAAATGTTTAGCTTGTTCTAGTCTGTAGACCATTCTCCTTGATAGAAAAGATGGGAAATAACTGGAGATGAACGTTCCCCCATTCTCTGTTATTTTGTGCCTCTGTCCCCATCATGGGGCCACGTCATCCCTGGTTCTTCTTATGGCTTTGGATATAGCTTGAAGGCATGCTCCTAGTAGCTCTTGCGTTTTCACAAGCTCTACTTGCTCTGTTTAGTGAGCCCAGACTACTCCCTTTGGGCCTGTCCTGGCTTATGGGCAGTTGCTCATGTCTTTGCACACATCGTTTACTATCTGAGCTCATCACTTCTCCCTGACATGTGGCTGCCTCCTGCTTTCTTCCTCAGGGGACTATTGTGTTTTAGATGATCAAATTCATTTTTAGAGACTTGGACCATGTCTTTCAAAATGTATTCCCTTTTAGGATTTCTGCCCATCATTCTCCTTGGTCTCAATATCTAAATACTGTTTTTCTTTTTCGTTTTTTATTTGTGAGACAGGGTCTCACTCTGTCGCCCAGGCTGAAGTGCAGTGGTATGATCATGGCTCACTGCAGCATTGACCTCCTGGGCTCAGTGATGCTCTTGTCTCAGCCTTCTGAGTAGCTGGGGCCACAGTCTTGTGCTACCATGCCCAGCTAATTTTTAAATTATTCAGAGACAGGGTCTTCCTGTGTTGCCCAGGCTGGCCTTGAACTCCTCCTCCTCCTTTTTATATCCTCTTAGTCATCAAGCCATCCTCCTGCCTCAGCCTCCAAAGTTCTGGGATTTCAGTGTGATCCACTGTGCCTGACCTAAATATTGGTTTTCTTGAAGTCTAGGCTAAACAATTGTTTTTGTCTCTCTTTTTTTTTTCTTCTCTCCTTTGAATTCTGAATTGACAAGTTTACTTCCTCCCAATGTGCTGTTCTTGTTGTTATTGTTTTTACTAGCAGAAGTATTTTTACTATTAACATAATTTACTAGATTTTTCTTCCTGGTCAGAATTAAGTTTAGGGTAATAGTTCCCTTCCTTGTATTTTCATCTATGTGAGAGGTGATGTAGAATGAGAATTTATCAGGTGCCCTGCCCATAGCAGAAGATGTGACCACTCTCTCATAGGTGACCTTGTGTTTTTGTTAGGTTTTGTTTTTTGTGTCTGGGTCATTTCTCTCACTATGTAGGAAAGAATGGTTCCTGTCTTCTCCCTGGCCATGTAACCTGCTGTATGTCATCACAGCAATGATCTATTTTCTGGTTCCTTTTCCTTCTCTCCTCACCCAGCTGTCTCCAGTCTTAGGCAAGTGGAATTATGTACTGGGTGGGGGATGTGTGTGTGTGTGCGCGCTCTGCTCTCTTGAATTGTAGGTTCCTTCTCTTCCTCCACTTTCTCAATTCCTCTCCACCCCCCGTCAGATCTGTTAACTCAGGTATACATTGCCGAGTCTCATTCTGCTCAGTTGGGATGATGAAGGTGAGATTGCGTTGTTGCTTTAAAGTAAAATTTTAGATTGTTTTGACAGCGGCACAGGGTCATATGCACAGGGGCTGCTTAGGCCAGAGGCAGTGTTCCTGACCTCCTTCTGTCTTAATTTCTCTTGTTAGTTTGCCCATCTCTGTGGATTTTTAAAAGTAGATACTAGTAATACCTAGATACTACTAAGAACATGATCTTTTTCTTCTTGCCACTTGGATCTTAGCTTAAAGCCAACTTGGAGCATTTAGGATATTTCCTTCCTATCACTGTCTGCCTTGTCTCCTAGGGAAAGACGCTTTGTATCTTGTCGTGCTAGTGTACAGTCCACCCATTTAATCAGTAAATATTTATTGTGACTCTTCTGTACTGGGCTCTGGCCCTGGGCCTGATGTGAATAGGGCAGGCCTGTGAACAGAACAAAGACGGAGTTACTTAGGAGGGGTCGAGAGAGGCCAACAGTAAACTAATAGCAACTCAGGATTTATTTGTTAAAGCCTCCCTTGTTGTGAATGAAAGAGACTGGAGGTTAGATCTGAATTGGGTCTGAGTCCTGGCTTTAGCACTTACTAGCCATGTGGCCTTGGGCAAATTATTAATACTAACTTGGGCCTTGGTTGCCACACCTGTATGATGGAGTCAGCAATTGATCCTGTTCTGTAGGGTTCTAGGAAGCTTAAATATGGCAATATTTTCTATATGTAAAGTGCACCTGGCACACGATCGATGTGGTTTAAATGAAAATTCCTCTTTCTCTTTCAAAGTCATTTGCTGGAAGAAACAGAAATATCTCTGTCCCTGCCTTTCAGTTTCCTACCCAAGACTCCTGCATGGTTGACATCACGGCTGTGTGTAGTGTTCATGTCCATATAAGTCAAAAGTGGTTTGCAGCAGTGGTTTGGGGCTTTGGGGCCTCTGCTCACTCCTTATCAATTCTGAGGGTTACATCCTCTGGGAAGGTGCCAGGCCTGGTCAAGTGTGGCCTCTGACCTAGAGTTATGCAAAGCCTCTCTTCTTCCTGTGGCCAATATGAAATCTCTCAACTCTGTTCTCCCTCTAGCAGGAAAGTTGGCCTACATTTAGGGAACATGTGTGTCATTGTCTCAGGCCAGGGTAAGGCCTGAAGCACACTGCACCTCAGAATCCAAACCCTTTCACTTAATTTTTTTTTAAAAGTTCATGCAGATGATAAAGGTTCAAACAATACACAGAGATATCAAACAAAAAGAAAAATAATACACACTTCTCTCTAGGACCTATTCCACAGTAGTCAACACTGCTACCTTAAATTCCTTCAGAAAAAAGTTAAGGCATCTACAATTTCATATATCCTTTTCTCTCTTCCATAAAAAAAGCAAAACATTAACAACAAAACTACTCAAATGGGATTATGCTATATATTTCGTTCAGTACTTTTTTGTTTTTGAAAATGTAAAAAATATGCAAAAGAAGAAAATGTTATCCATATTACTACCATTTATAACGAACCACTAATTAACTTTTCGGTGTGTTTGCTTCTTGTCTTTATGAATATACTTTAAAAGCTACTTAAGTAAGGTGGAAGCAGTTCCATTAAAACAATTAGGATGTTAAAAAGATAAAGCCAAAGTATTACATCATCTGGGTCCTTATCTGCTTTCCCATTTAATAGCTTCCTGCTCTCCCCGTCGCCATGGATGGGGAGCTGCCTCATTCTTTTATGGCGCTGCACGTTGTATGGATTTGCTGTCATTTATCTTACCAGCCTCTTATTGGTAGGCATTTAGATTGTAACCAGTTTTTTGCCATTAAAATGATTTATGAATATAATTTGTAGGATGGTTTCCTGCTGGGTAAATACTGGGTCCAAGGTCTGAACATTTACAATTTAGATACAGTATTCCTCCCCCAAAAATACTAGTTTATTTTCCTACCAACTGAGAATGTAAGAAAGTGCCTTTTCTCCCCAGATCTTTGCATAAACCCAGGAGTTTTGTTTTGGTCAAATATTAATTTTTTTTTGCCAGTCTGGTGAGTTACCATGATTGTTTTTATAAACATTTCTGTTAGAGCTACACTGAGCGTCTTCCATTCAGCCATCTGTGCTTCTTTCGCTTTGAACTGCCTGTTCTTATGCTTTGGCCATTTTTATATTGGGTTGTTGATCTTCTACAATTTATTTGTCTGAGCTAAGTTAGCCTTTTATCCATCATGTGTTGCAACAGTGTTTTAAAGATTTGTCATTTACAGTGCGATTTTTAGGCCTCTTGACTTTTTGCTGAGCCCCAGGCTTTTGTGACTGCCTGTGACCACTCTGCAGAGGGGGGCCGACAGGGATGGTGGCCTGCACTGGAGTCAGGCCCCACCTTCTGGGCAGTGCCACGTGGTGGTTTTAAGGCTTTTGGTACTGGGATTCCCCGTTGTAAGTTTTAGCTTTGTTTTGAATAGGGACTTTTCCCCATCATGTTAACAAACATTAATAACAAATAGAGACTTGCTTTTGCCTCCCAACCAAATGTTTGGGAATGTGTGCGTCCATGTGAAGGATCTGTGTGGCATCTTTATCTCATCAACCTTCTAAGGCTTTTTAAATCTGTTGTTAGATTTACGTTTAGATCATGGTTCTGCGGGAGAACCATCAGTCAATCCTCACCGAGCTTTGCCGAGGCTCTGAAAGGAGGACATCCTCTTTTTCCCCGTCAATGTGGAGGAAAGTCAGTAGTTCAGCCAAGATTGCTCTGCCTGCCACCTCTTACGCTTCCAAGCTGGGATAATTGAGAAGTGTGACATCTCACTCCATCCTATAAGCAGCTGTCTGGAATTTTGAGAGATGAGAGGGATTCTCCCTTAAACCATTGCTGCTTTTGTGCCAGCATCTTCTTTCTTTCCTTTGCAGCATAAATCACAGTGTATAATTAAAACTGTTTTCTTTGAACTTGTTTTTTTTACGTATGTTCTGCAGTAAAATGTTAAGTTCCATCAGAGTCACAGGCCTTATTTGTCATGTTTTCTATTACACTCTTGGCATCCTCTAAACCAGTGTGTGGCACATGCTGGGCATTCTGAGGTTTCGCTGAGTGATCCATTCTGTGAGGATGGGATCCAGTGCTTGTGTGTCTCCTCCTATGTCCCTCTCTGGCTCCACATCTTCCATCTGGCAGGGCTTCTGGAAGCCCCAGAGATATACTCCATGGCCATAGGGCTTGATGCGTGGATGGCCACCCTCTGACTAAAATTTGGAGAGCTAAGCTTCTTTGTTTTTTTAAAAGGTAACATATACTAATTGTAAATCGCCTAGAAAATAAAGACATAATAAAGGAAATTAAATCTCCTTTCAGAGATCATTATTATTAACAACTCATTGAGTCTTAATGCCTTTATTTTTTATTTTTATTTTTTTGAGATAGAGTCTTGCTCTGTTGCCCAGGCTGCAATACAATGGCAGGATCTCAGCTCACTGCAACCTCTGCCTCCTGGGTTCAAGTGATTTTTCCCACCTCAGCCTCACAAGTAGCTGGGATTACAGGTGCATGCCAGCATGGCTGGCTAATTGTTTGTATTTTTTGTATTTTTTGATTTTCACTATGTTGGCCAGGCTGGTCATGAACTTCTTACTACAAGTGATCTGACTGCCTTGGCCTCCCAAAGTGCTGGATTATAGATGTGAGCCGCCGTGTCCAGCTCCAATGCTTTTATTGTTTTTATATACAGATCCAAATACATATTCATATAGCACTGAGTTTATAGCGTACCTAAGGGTTTGTAACTTTCACATAACATCAGACATGTTCTGATAACTCAAGGAAGTACAGATTGGGATTTGTGATGCAAAAGAAAAGACGGGATAGTATTCTAGACAGTGATGATGATGGTGCCTGAGAATCCAGTAGACACTCAAGAATCCACATTTCCCCATTCAACATTCATCCAAAACACTATTTTAGTGACTGCAGATGTGTAGCTGAACTTCTTCTAAATAAAACAACCTCTGTTACTTATCCTTGGGCCTTAAGTTTGTGATACAGTTTGGATGTTTGTTTCTTCCAAAGCTCAGGTCAAAGTGCAATCCCCAGTGTGGGAGGTGGGGCCTAGTGGGAGGTGTTTGGGCCGTGGGGGTAGATTCCTCATGAATGGCTTGGTGCTGTTCTCAAGATAGTGAGTTCTTAGGAGATCTTTTTAAAAGTGTGTGGCACTGATCCCTGTTGCTCCAGTTTTTGCCATGTGACGTTCCTGCTTCCTCTTTGCCTTCCACCGTGATTGTACGCTTCCTGAGGTCTCACCGAAAGCAGATGCTAGTGCCATGCTTGTAGTGTCTGCAGAACTGTGAGCCAGTTACATCTTTGTTTATTAATTACCCAGTCTCAGGTATTTCTTAATAGTTTGTTTGCCATTTCTAGTAAAGGTGAATAACTCTTGAGATGTATCTATTCTTAAGATACATCTATGATTACTACCTTAGGATGAAATTCTCAGAATTTTAACATCAAAGGGTTTGCCCTTTAAGGCATTTTCAGCCTCCATTTCTGGCTGTTGCTGTTGTGGACAGTCTTGGGCAGATTTTGCACTCTTTGCCTTACTGTGGGGTGGTGGAAAGGAGGCTTTAGGAGCAGCCACAGCAGGATTCAAATTCCAGCCCTACCAGGGACAACTGGCCACAAGGACGTGAAGTAATGACTCAATGAGTTTTCTCATTTATAAAACAGGATGTTTCCTCCCAGGGTAGGGGTGAAGTCCGTGAGATGACCCATTTGAAGTGCAGTTGACCCTTGAACAATGTAAGGGCTAGGGGCACTGACCCCTGAGCAGTCAACAATTCACGTAAAACTTTTGATTTTCCCAAAACTACTATTAAATAATAGTCTACTGTTGACCCAAAGCCTTACTGATTATGTAAATAGTTAATTAACACATATTTTGTCTGTTACATGTATTATATCTTTATTCTTAGAATGAAATAAGCTAAAGAAAAGGTCATTAAGAAAATCACATTGAGTAGGCTGAGAAAGAGGAGGAGGAAGAGGAAGGGTTGGTCTTGCTGCTGCATGGGTAGCAGAAGTGAAAGAAAATCCGTGTACAAATGGATCCACGCAGTTCAAACCTGAGTTGTTCAAGGGCCAACAGAACTTAGGAGCCACTTAGCACAGAGCACTGCCAGCGCCCCTCGGCCCACAGCCTGCTCCAGCAGCACCTTGCCAAGTGGTTTCTGGGGCTCCCCTGCAGCAGTGGCCCTCCCGAGTCTGCTTTCCTTTACACCCTGTGGAACACCCTGGCCAGCCATCCTCCATGTGGTGCAGCAGATGCACTGGTGGTCCAGGGACCAGAGTGGGTGGCCCTGGCCTGGAGGCATGGTGGGTTAGTGCGTGACACACGTGGCTTTCCTCCTGACCCCCAGCTGCCTCCTGGGAGTGAAGAGGAGGTCTTGTTTGACAACATGCACCACACACTGCACCACACACCCACAACACACTTGGTGCCAGAATCAGCCTTTTGCACCACTCTTGGCTCTGAATCAGTCTGTCTTGGGGAGGGATGTCTTCCTTCTCTCATTACATGTGCACCCCACCCTCAGCTTCCCAGGTTAGGTGGTGTAGTGAGGGAGTGTGCAGGCCTGGGATGCCACAGCCTGCTTTCCTCCCTGTGTCCCGGGGGTCCCCCCCTCTGCCCATTGCCCAGACCTATTAAAGCACCTTGATTGAAATGGGTGTAATGGAATCCCAGTTGCCCACCCCAGTGGGACTCCAACACATGGGGAGTGGGGAGCAGAATAATAATAGCAAACACAGATGCAGTACTTACTACGTGCCAAGCACCATTCTTAGTTGTTTACATCATGCACATCTATTAACTTGTCTAAAATAGCAACCGCATGAGGTAGGGGCTATTACTGTTCTATTAATGGATAAGGGAACCAAGGCTCAAAGGGGTTGGAAACTTCCACAAGTTCACACAGCTAGTGATCAGTGGGGCTTCTGAAGGGGGTCCCCTGAGGCCCTGGGGCCTGCTCCTTCCCAGTCTTGTCGTCATGTCCGCCTTGCTGGTGAGTAGTACCTCAGGTCCTGGGTGCCGGCTGCTTTCCTTTCCTCTGGCCCAGCTAGGCTTCAAATGCTGACCACTCCTGAGTCTTTCCATGTGGCTCCACCATGGCAGACTCGTGGGAGGAGATGAGGGGAAGCATGCACATTCTGAATAGGGGGAGGGGTCCTGTCCTTCTTCCTCTCAGGTTCTGGCAGAGACAGAGTCATGGGACTGTGTTTAGGCAGCTCCTACAGCTCCCTCACCGCCACTGTCCTAGAGCTTCCTCCCCAGGCAGTGGGCTCTGTAGCTTGGCCCCCTGCCCCTGCCACAGTTGGCAAGGGGCCATGCCTGTTGGGTTGCAGCCAAGCACATGCAATCGTTAACCTTTTCTATAGTGGAAGAGAATTTCAGGCACAAACTGCGTGGGGCTGAGGTGAGTCACAATGTTGGACCGGGGCTTAATTTGGGCTTAAAGTATTTCACAATTCCTCCAGGCATTCTTGACTAACGATCTGTGGCTTTTTAGTAGGAAGACCCTTCCTTCTTCTAGTCTCTGGTCCTCAGAGCTGTGTTCCAGGGCCTGTTAGCCTCCACTGCCTATGGCCATAGCCATGCCTAAGGAGTGGGAGCCTTGGCTTCTGGGTGGACCTGCTGCCTCGCTCTGCTGATGGCCTCTGGCAGTGCCCTAGGAGTCCTGCTTTCCTTCCTTGTCTCTTCTCTGGCTTGGAGCGCAGGCCACCACCTCCCCTGCTGTTCTTTACTTAGCTCTGTACTCCAGATTAGTGCATTCTTGGTTTCCTCCCTCCAGGCTTTCTGCACTGCTCACTTGTCCACAAAGCCACCTGGGCGCTTCCGGGCTGTGTGCCCATGACGTCGGCCAGCCTACCTGACCCATTTGATGGTCTTTTGTTGCTTGGGTTGATTTTCCTATCCAGTCAGGGATTTCTGATAAACATGTGCCTGGGTGGTTGTCAGTGACCAGTCTTCATGAGAAATTCTTGCTGTGTTTCTCTAAGAAATTAAAAATACTACCTTTTCCAATTTACTTCAGGACAGAGAGAACAGCTCACCCTCACTCAATCACTGGGGGAGAGAGTTTAGTAGGGAGAAGATGCAACAGAATGAGGGGGTGTTGGCTCAGTAATTCCTAACCACTAAGTGAGGGAAGGAAGAGGGGAGGGAGTAAACAGAAATCAAATTAGATCTTGCCCACTGGAAATGCAGTTAGGTTGGGGAGATAAGGCATAAATATGCAAAATGGTAATTTTTTTTGAAAGTGAAAAGTACCCTATAGAGAGTTTTTGAAGCATCTTCAAGGATATCGTTTTATGAAGTTGAATCCAATTTTATAGATGAGGAGACACTTTTCAGGAAGATAGATGACCTTGCCTGACACAAGCTAGGAAGTGCAGAACCGGGATTCAAAATGCATATGATTCCAAAGCCCAGGTTCACTGTGCTGCATCTGTCTGTCTCCTCTAATGGGAAGAGATTTTGTGCAAGTCTGGAAGTGCAATGTGGACCCAGCCCTTCTTGCTGCAGAGACTCCTTTGCCTTGTGCCATGCACTCTTAACGTGTCTAGGGCAGAAAGCATGGAACTTGCAGTGGGCTCTGGGAGTTCAGGGGGTGTCCGGGAGCACGCATTTGGGTTTGGACCTTGGTGCATCCCACTTAGCACAGCTCTGGTTGGCAGATGTCCTGGTGGTGGTCACTGGGCTGAAGACAGAAACCCAGCTTACACTCTTGCTTGTAACTCGTACTGGTTACATCCACATGCTCCAGGCTCAACTCAGTGGTGACAGAGGGACCTCCCTCTATCGTGGCACTAATGGTACTGGTTGACAGTGATGAATGCCTTTCTGATAACAATGCATTTTTAGAGATATTATTTCATTAAATGCTCATGATGTTTCTGTGAGTGGAGGCTAGGCAGATATCACTCCTAAATGCCTGTGGCACAGGCTCTGAAAGGTAGACCTCTGTGAGGCTGTGCAAGAAGAAATTGACAAATTTCAGACCTGGCCAAGTCTTCCCCAGCTGTAACTCTACAACCACGCATTGCCTCTGAGTAAATTTGACGACTTGATTCTTCTCTGAGCTCCAGTTCCTGTGTGCCTGTAGGGGGTGATAGAGGTTGTGTCTGCTTAGCTGCTCTGGAAACCTTGTTCCTGAACCCTTGGGAATTTAGCACTCTTACAGCATGTAATCTCACAGGATTTTCTGTGTCTCCCCTCACATTTTCTGACCCCCCACTAACCTAGGCTCTTCCAGATCAGGATTCCACTATTTGGTTTTGACATTCAGTGCAATCAATGTATGACCCATAATAGGAACTCAGAAAATGCTTGTTGGATTGAATTATATACAAAGGAAATTGGCCAGTGCCTTCTCCTGCTCCTCTTAGAGCATGTGAAAGTAAACTTTTTTCCTGGTACATCCAAATATATGAAGTTGAAGAATGGGTGAAGTGGCTCACGCCTCTAATTCCAGCACTTTGGAAGGCCAAGGCGGGGTATCACTTGAGACCAGAAGTTTGAGGCCAGCCTGGCCAACATGGTGAAACCCTGTCTGCTAAAAGTACCAAAAAATTAGCCAGACATGGTGGCTCACACCTGTAATCCCAGCTACTCAGGAGGCTGAGGTGGGAGAATTGCTTGAACCTGGGATGGGGAGGTTGCAGTGAGCCAAGATTGTGCCACTGCACTACAGCCTGGGCAACAGAGCGAGATCCTGTTTCAAAAATTTTAAAAAGCCCAAATGAAGTTGAAAGTAGCAGAACTCAAGACCCATGCGGTGTCCTCAGATGGCCACAAGGTGGCAGTGTGACCTCATAGGAATCTTGACTCCTGCAACTATTGGCTCCAGCCAACCATGACTCCATGGGAGAGACCCAGTTATCTTGTGCTTGATTCCCTCTAGACACCTGATGGGGAATGGCCTCTGCAAAGTCAGTCTGAGAAGTCTTGGTTTCCAGCCTCCTCTAAAAGCTGGGTGGTATGGTGGAAAGACTTGGTCTTTGGAGTGTACCAGGCCTGGATTCCAGCCTTGGCTCTGCCTTTTCTCAGAAATGTAGCCTTGGGCATGCTACTTTCCCGAGCTTTAGCTTCCTCATCCTGTAAAATGTCAAATGTTGTACAGTTAGGAAAAGCCCAGCACATCATGGGCCATAGCATAAATGTATGCCAGCCTTACTCTTGGAAATGCTTGTTTGCCCTTCCCTGCCATCTGCCATCTCCATCTTGGCCATCTGATCTTATCTGCAAGCTTCAGACACTTTGTGGCAGGTTCTCCCCCTCCCTGTTGTATCATCACAGCTCCACTCCATCTCAGTCAGTCAGCACCTGCTTCCCACGTTTCTTCCCGCCTGGATGCCTTCCCTCTGCCTGTCCATTTTCTTCCTAGCCTGTCTCCTGGACACCCTAGCCCTCTGCTTGTCCAAAGCAGCTGGAGTGTGGACTGCATCTTGACTTCCTATGAAGATGCTAGATCTGTGAGTGTCCTTGTCTTAATTATTTTGGCACCTGTGCTTGCACTTAGCAGACAATCGGTGATAAAAATGACAGCTGTTAGTAAGCACACGTCAGGCACTCTGTGAGGTGTTTTGTGGAAATATTCATTTAATCCTTATAACAAATCTGTGAAACAGAAGCCATTATCCCCACTTTACAAAGGAAGGGTAGATCAGGATGCTTTTGGCCCCAAGCAATAAAAATTTTCATGAAAAGCAGCTTAAACAGTAAGAAAAATTTATTATCTTGTCAGAAAGAAGTCATGAGGTATCCTTGGTGATGTCAGCAAGGATCCAGGTGGTTGCCATCTCTCCTGGTGGCCTTCCTCAGTACACTGGTTTATCCTCTTAGGCCCCCCTTACTGGTCATGATGTGCTTGTCATGGCCCCAGGTGCCGTAAACAGGAGAGATGATATAGGTTTCTTGTGCTCCCTTTAAGAAGCCTCTTAGCAGATTATTACAAAGATCTTGGTCAGTTGAGTTGTAGGCTTGCTCCTGAGCGAGTCACTAGCAAAGGGATTGGAATTAATGAGACTGGCTTAGACAAGTCAAGATTGAACTCCTGAGGCTGGTGAGGAGCCAGCCTCCTTTAACACCCCCAGCCAACTGGTCCAGGGAGAAGAAGGGGCATCAGTGAGGCTCAGCGAGTTGTTACTTGCTCAAGCTTGCTGATCCAGTAATAACTGGATCCATTTAATTAAATGGATGGGACCCAGGTCTTGTTCTGGGCTCACTGGCATAGAAGAAGCTTTCAAAGCATGTTCAGAGTGTCTGTCAAATTAAATGGATTCAAACCAGTGTCTGGCTGACTTCCAAGGCCATCTGTTGCTGGGTTGAAGTCAGCCACAGAGGTAGAGAGACCATCGCTCTGGATTTGGTGTGCTGGGTCTGAGTAATTGCGGAGGTACCTTTTCCTATGGACTTTGAAGTCTCTCCTCTCTCTAGCCCCCTTTCCAATGCCGTCTTGGTTTTTCTCAGTCTGCCTTTCTCCCCCTAACCCTTTCACCCCCTGCTTCCCAGTACCTGACTGCTGCTTGCCTTCTAGAGTAGACATCATGGCCTAAGCTGGACTAAATGGTCCAAGGGCTGATCTCAGTGTAGTTGTCAAGGCCCCAAGAGGGTCATGGTGAGATTTCATAGAGAGCAGATAAGGAACTGCAGAGGCCTCAGGAAATGTGCCGGGGGCTGGAAGGGAGGGGCCAGCGGGAGTGGGGGCTTTCTGGTGTGTTGGTGGTGATGCCAGGGCATGTGGGCCGGGGGCTTAGAGTAGGCCCACGTGAGAGTGCAGTTCCTCAGGAAGTTGTTTGGCCTGCAGATGCTTCAGGACTGCCCCAAGGCCCGCAGGGAGGTGGAGCTGCACTGGCGGGCCTCCCAGTGCCCGCACATCGTGCGGATCGTGGATGTCTATGAGAATCTGTACGCAGGGAGGAAGTGCCTGCTGATTGTCATGGAATGGTAAGCAGCCACTGTTCTGGTCCCTGCCCAGCTTGTCCCCACTCCCCACCCAGGTGCCTTGCCCTCTGAGGACAGCCCAGGCATGGGCCTGAAGCCTGGAATGTCAGCACTTGATTTCTTTTGGGGGCAGTGGAGAGTGGCGGCAGGATGCGGTGTTCTCCGATCTCACTGTGGCTTTGTTTCAGTTTGGACGGTGGAGAACTCTTTAGCCGAATCCAGGACCGAGGAGATCAGGCGTTCACAGAAAGAGGTAGAAATGATCTGCTGTGGGAACAGGTGCAGGCAGGCAGGGCAGTGGAGGTCTGAAGGGGCCTTTACCCCATCCAGCATGCTGCAAGGAGTGCCTCAACTGACCAGGGCAGCTCCTGGTGGCTTTGTTTCTGGGGTGGGTGGTGGCTGTGGGGAGCCTCAGGCTGCACAGAGGTGGGACTGACTGGGCTTTCAAGTCTAATGATGTGTCTTCGTGACTTTCTTTTCACTCCCCCTTCCCTCCCCTCTACAGAAGCATCCGAAATCATGAAGAGCATTGGTGAGGCCATCCAGTATCTGCACTCAATCAACATTGCCCATCGGGATGTCAAGGTGCCAGCTGTTCACAGCCCTGAGCCCGAGTACTGTGGGGTCAGCAGGGGGCCTGTGCCACCCTGGGGATGGTTGCCAGGCCACCCTGCATCCTTGCTGCCTGGTTCCTGAGCATGCCATTCTCTGCCCTATCTGCCCATGGGCAAACCCATAAGCCCAGTAGTGAAACATTCTCTGGCCACATTCAGCCCTGTGGTTCTCCTCAGGCAGAATCTCATAGACACACTCTTGGTTTCTCCGTCCCTGTGGTGTTTACTGCGGGTTCTGTGTGTCAGTCTCTCATCTCCAGGCAGTCTGGTAACCCTGCGGACGCAGACACCTGCCCATAGAGAGCTGCCGCTCCTTGTGGTGGACAGTGCCCTGGATAGGAAAATGGTTGCTGGATGAGCAGAGGAAGGAAGGAACCAGGACCCATTTGGTTTCTGACAGCCCCTCCCAGGTCCAACAGGGTTGCTATTTTTCTGTCTCTCTCTGTAGCCTGAGAATCTCTTATACACCTCCAAAAGGCCCAACGCCATCCTGAAACTCACAGACTTTGGCTTTGCCAAGGAAACCACCAGCCACAACTCTTTGACCACTCCTTGTTATACGCCATACTATGTGGGTAAGTCCACAGGAGGCCCAGGGACCTAGGCTTTTCCCAGAACTTTTCTCAGCCCCCTCCTTTTGGCTGTGTCGGGGGCCGCAGAGCCTAGGAGAGTTATGTCTGTATGGCCCCTTCTGGTGCTGGTTCTGCTGGGACCTGCTGAGAAGCAGGGCTTGTTAGAGCAAAACTACAGTGGAGGAAGTGTAGAGAAGGCTCTGCCAGGAGCTTTTTGAGAAGAGCCATGGTTTCCATCAGATTCTCAGTGGCGTCTGGGACCCAGGTCTTGTTCTGGGCTCACTGGCATAGAGGAAGCTTTCAAAGCATGTTCAGAGTGTCTGTCAAATTAAATGGATGGCATGAGACTAAAAGCAGTCCAGGATTTTTACAATCTTAAGATCCTAGTTCCAGGGTTCCTCGTGGAGGGGGGCATCTGTTCCAGTCCTGGGGCTGTGCTTCGGCTCTTCCTCCTGCGCCCAGCTGCTGCCACCTCATGACAGGCTGAAAGGCTGGGAGGGGGAGCATCTTTCACAGAGAAACTGAGTGGATTGCAGGGTTCTGAGAGCCGGGCCCACCCATGTTGACCTTTGGTTTACAGCTCCAGAAGTGCTGGGCCCAGAGAAGTATGACAAGTCCTGTGACATGTGGTCCCTGGGTGTCATCATGTACATCCTGTGAGTGTGCTGGAAAGGGGACTGGGTGGGGCTGGGAGTCAGGGCAGGCTGTACCTCTCCAGGTCAAGAGGAAGAGGCAGATGTTGGCATTCCATTTGGACAGGGGAGTCCCCTGCGTGCCCCTTCTCTCAGTTCCCATAGCTAAGTGGCATTGTAAACCAGCTCATGGGTGCCTTAGATACTTGCTATGCTGGATTCCTGGGCCCTGTCCTTGACTTTGTATGTTATGCCTGTTCAGTGAGCCCTGATTTCTCTGTGACCTTTACAAGGAGAAGAGCCTGTTTCTCATTCTGTTCCTGGTGCAGGGTCCCTAAGTAACAGCTGCTTGGTCTCCCACTTCCTTCCTCTTGTTGATGCAGGCTGTGTGGGTATCCCCCCTTCTACTCCAACCATGGCCTTGCCATCTCTCCGGGCATGAAGACTCGCATCCGAATGGGCCAGTATGAATTTCCCAACCCAGAATGGTCAGAAGTATCAGAGGAAGGTAAGAACCCAGGCTTTCAGGACAAGGGGAAGAGCGTGTGTGTGTGTGTGTGTGTGTCACGCGTGTGGGCCTCCATCTCATGTGGTGTAACTGTGGGTTAGCACCTGCGCCCACACCTGCAGGGTGCATCCTGCCTATGTGGAGGGTTGGAGGCAAGGCTGAGGCTGTGGGTCCATGTAGGGCCTATAAGTGGTACAGCCATAACAGTCCTTGGGGGAGTTCCTTGGGCAGTCTGCCTCCATGCCACCTCTCTTTGAACCCCATGAAAACTGGGAGAAGGAGCAGACCAGGGAGAGTGGCCCCTGAGCTGTCCCTGCCCCCTGTCCCACCCCGCAGTGAAGATGCTCATTCGGAACCTGCTAAAAACAGAGCCCACCCAGAGAATGACCATCACCGAGTTTATGAACCATCCCTGGATCATGGTAAGCTCGGCAGGCTGGGGAGCCTTGGGTCCCACGGGACTGTGCCGCAGGACAGGGTCTTAGCCAGGACTCTGCCCACCCCAGGCTTTGATTCGGACCCCTTTTCTCTCTTCTCAGCAATCAACAAAGGTCCCTCAAACCCCACTGCACACCAGCCGGGTCCTGAAGGAGGACAAGGAGCGGTGGGAGGATGTCAAGGTGAGGGGCACCACTGGGCAAGAGGGGATCCAGGTCGGGTGGGCGGTTTGCGGGGAGTGCCCAGATGTGAGGCGTGGTGCTGGCAGAGGAGAGCTTGATTCGGTATCTTTCATCCCAGGGGTGTCTTCATTACAACAAAACAGCAGCTGGGCCACTTGGCTGATCAGGTTGTGAGCAGAGGATTCTGTTCCTGCCCAAAGTCTACCAGAGCCATTTCTTTTCTTTCTTTTGAAATGGAGTCTTGCTCTGTCACCCAGGCTGGAGTGCCATGGCACCGTCTCTGCTCACTGCAGTCTCCACCTCCTGGGTTAAAGCAGTTCCTCTGCCTCAGCCTCCCAAGTAGCTGGGATTACAGGCATCCACCACCACACCCAGCTGACTTTTTGTATTTTTAGTAGAGACGGGGTTTCACCACATTGGCCAGGCTGGTCTTGAACCACTCACCTCAAGTGCCCGCCTTGGCCTCCAAAAGTGCTAGGATTACAGGCATGAGCCACCACACCTGGCCACTGCCAGGGCTGTTTCTTTGAATCCCTTTACTCCCTGGGTCTCTAACGGGACCTTAAAGACCATCAGATGTAATCTTCTAATTTTGCAGAAGAGAAACTGAGGCCCAGAGGCAGAGGCCAATCTACTCAAGGTCACACAGCTGGTGACTGGTTGGGGCAGACCAGATCCAGGTTTCCTGACTCCTGGTCTAGGGCTCTTCCAGCTTTCCTGCTGGGTCACTGGGGGGCTTTGAGGGAACAGCAGCAGTGCCATAGCCAGGCTCTCTGCTGCCCAGCACTGGGGTGAGGCTGCTGTCAGCAGCGTGGACCACTAACCAGCCCATCTTCTCTCTCTGCTCCCAACCCCGCTGCCCTCACCCTGCCCTTGTCGTGTCTCTGTCTCTCATGTCTCTCTCCTGCCATCTCTCCTTCCTGTCTTCTGGCTCTCTGTGCCTTTCTGGTGCTGCCGTGGCCCCAGGAGGAGATGACCAGTGCCTTGGCCACAATGCGAGTTGACTATGAGCAGATCAAGATAAAAAAGATTGAAGATGCATCCAACCCTCTGCTGCTGAAGAGGCGGAAGAAAGCTCGGGCCCTGGAGGCCGCGGCCCTGGCCCACTGAGCCACCGCGCCCCTCCTGCCCGTGGGAGGACAAGCAATAACTCTCTACAGGAATATATTTTTTAAACGAAGAGACACAGAACTGTCCACATTCACCTCCTCTCCTCCTCAGCTGCATGGAGCCTGGAACTGCATCAGTGGCTGAATTTTGCCTTGGTTCTGGCCACCCCAGAGTGGGAGAGGCTGGGAGGTTGGGAGGCTGTGGAGAGAAGTGAGCAAGGTACTCTTGAACCTGTGCTCGTTTTGCAATTTTATCAGTAATCTGACTTATATGAAACCTCTTTTATTGTCCTGCCCCCACTCCTCCTCTCCACCAGACGCCTTTCTCTCTGGATACTGCAAACGCTTGTGGTTTGTTAGAGGGTATTTGTGGAAACTGTCATAGGGATTGTCCCTGTGTTGTTCCATCTGCCCTCCGTATTTCCCCACAACAGCCTGGGGTCATCCCCGCTGGCTCAGGCATTCTGGGAGCTAATGGCCATCTTGGAGGAGGATGCCATGCATCTCCTCTCTTGGAGCCCTCAGACATCTCCAGAGTGCCAGACAAATAGGGGTGAGTGTATGTGTGTGTGTGTGTGTGTGCACATGTGTGTATGAGTGCGCAGATCTGTGCCTGGGATCGTGCATTTGAGGGGCCAGGGGCAGGCAGGGCTGCAGAGGGAGATGGCCCTGCTGGGGCTTAGGAACCTTCTCCCTTCTTGGATCTGCCCTGCCCATACTGAGCCGGCCACAGTGCCTGGGAAGCCCATCCAGATTCTGAAGCAGGCCTTCGGTGGCCTGTCTGTTAGCTGGGTTCTGGGAGGCAGAGAGGAGTGACCAGGCACTGGCACAGTGATCAGGAAGACTGGACCCCCAGCCCCCAGGGCCCCCTTCCCCCACTTAGTGCTGGTCCTAGGTCTTCTGTGGCACTCATCTACTGAATGACCTCTCTACTTCCCCTCTTGCCATTATTAACCCATTTTTGTTTATTTTCCTTAAAGTTCTAGCCATTTCTCCACGGGCTGCCTCTCAGCTCATGTGGGTGAGCCTGGGCAGCTTCTGTTGACAAAGCTTTTGCTTTTCCTTTGTCTCCCCTGGTTCTGGGGCATCGGCCAGCTACCCCTTGTGGGCAAAGGCAGGGCCACTTTTGAGGTCTTTCCTCAAATTTCCATTGTGTGGCCTGGTGGGTGGGAGGGAGTCTTTGCACCAAAGATGTCCCGACTTTGCTCCCTTACCCGTCAGCCATTTGCCATCACCCAAACAACTCAGCTTCGGGGCCAGTGAGGGGAGGGGCCTCCCCCAGCACAGATGAGGAGCACCTGGGGATAGGCTCCCTGTGCCGTAGCCCCCCACTCCCCTTCCCTTGGAGGGAGAGGTGGCAGGAAGACTTCACCTTTCCTCTCCCTCAGGGGCAGGTGGTGGAGGGGCGTCCAGGGTCGTCTTTGTGCATGGGGAAGGTGCTGGGTACATGCAGCGCCTCCCTCGTCTCAGATGGTGTGTCCAGCACTCGATTGTTGTAAACTGTTGTTTTGTATGAGCAAAATTGTCTTTACTAAACAGATTTAATAGTTGAAAGCTTTTTTTTTTCCTCTTTCTTCCTGGGGCTCAGGCCCTAGCCCCCACCGCCTCCATGTGCAGAGGGGTTTTGTGGTGGGGGGAGGGTGGATTGGAGGCCTTGGGAGAGGAGGGGAGGGCCTCCTGGGTGAGCAGGAGTCAGCACCTCGTTGGTGAGGACCTGGGCAGGATATGTGTAGGGCATCCTCAAAGCAGGACAGGGAGGCTACAAGGGTTTCAGCCCATCTTTTACCAAATTCAGAATCAGGAGCCAAGATCTTTTTGGCATATAATTCTTTGACCTACATAGCCACCACCAGGTGCTGGTACCTTTGGCCTGCAAAAGCCAGCTGGTATAGGGTCCAGGGAAGAGGGGATGGTGGTGAATTGGTTGAAATCCTGGCAAAGAGACCAGGGGAGCAGGTTAGTGTAGTACCTGCATGCTCCAGGAGGCGGTGATAGGCGTCATACGGAAACCAAATGCTCCACCTCAGAGCTGGAAGAGACCTCAGGGTTCCTGTGGCCCATTCTCAGTGCACAGAGGAGAAGACCGAGGCCCAGAACTGGGGCCACGTGATGAGCTGACCTGCAGCAGAACCTGAAGTAGAAACTGGGCTGCCTGCCCCATTGCATTCCCTCCAGGTCAGGTGGAGAAATAGCACATCCTTCACTGTGTCACCCACATTTTCTTATGTTACCCTCAGAGCTGCCAGGGAGAGGATATATATAGGGCGGCTGCTGATTTCTGTTTTATGTGTGAGGAAGGTAACAGAGAGGGCGGGATAATGTGCTAGGGGGTCACACAGCTGCATGGTGGGATTGGAACTCAAATCCTTCTCCCTGCTGGAGGAGAGACTTGCTTGTCACTCTGCCGCCAGAAGAACTATGTCTCCACCCTCAGCTCATGAGGACAGCAGACCCTGGACCTCCCCTTTATGACAGTGGGTTGCTGAGTTTGGTTCCCACCTTGAGACTCTACTCATCACTCCAAAATCACTGCTCAAAACAAACCAGCATGGGGTTTTGCTTTCAGAGAAATCCACTTAACTCTGTCTGCACTTATGAAGGTGTTAAAAGCAATGCTGGCATGGCCCTGTGAGTCCCTGTCTCCAGAGAGAACCTAACACCTCTGCCAAATGCTGGGGTGGGATGCCCCTAAGGGCAGATGCTGGCTTACGTGGGTTCAGGGGCAGGTGTGCTTCTGGAACACCCTTAAGTGGTGTGAGATGTATAGAGCTTACAGACACTCCTGGGTCCCTGCCAGACGCCGATGCCGGACTCTTTGCCTCAATCTCTTCACCATCATCAGAACACTCTGAGGTAGTCATTCTCGTCTCCAGCTTATCTACAAGAAACTCCAGCTCAGAGGGGTAAAGGGACTCGCCCAGTGTCACACAGCTAGTCAGGGATTCTGACCTGGATCTCCTGTTTCCAAGTTTAGAGCTTCTTTAAGAAAGCACATAGATAGACATTGTCTTGGTCAGGGAGTGCGGAGAGGGCGGGGAGGAGAGGACATAGGAGGCTGGACTCCACTCCACTGAGGAAGGTCTAGTTTTCTTTGCCAGGGAATGAGGGTGATAGTCCTAGGCCTGTGGCTGTTATAAGGAATTCAGTGAGATGGTGGATTTATTTATTTGAGATGGAACCTTACTCCATCACCCATGCTGGAGTGCAGTTGTGCGATCTCGGCTCACTGCAACCTCCGCCTCCCAGATTGATGCAGTTATCCTACCTCAGCTCCCCAAGTAGCTGGTATTACAGGTACCACCATGCCTAGCTAATTTTTGTATTTTTAGTAGAGATGGTGTTTTACCATGTTGGCCAGGCTGGTATTGAACTCCTGACCTCAAGTGATCTGGCCGCCTCAGCCTCCCAAACTGCTGGGATTAGAGGCACTAGCCATTGCACCCAGCCTAGATGGTGGATTTAAATACTTTCTAAAATGCCAGCTGCCAGGTGGCCTTTATCACCAGGAGGGTTCCACCCCTCAGTGAGCTGCTCAGCAGTGGGGGAACAGGGAGCCCAAGGCTTGGAGTCAAGTCAGTGTCCTACGCTTGGTCCAGGCTCCTGCTCCGAGCTTCTGGGCGGGGTGGGGGGGGCCTCTGTTTCTTGTGGTGAGCAGGCAGTTGGGTTGGTAAACAATAGCAGTAAATTTGGGGCTTTCCTTTGACTGGGTTGGAGACAGGAAATGCAGGAGGCTGTGAATGATGAGTGGGTAGCTGAGGGTTGGTCGACTGGGTAGCGGGTAGGTCGGGCCTGCTCAGGGTGTGAAGAAAATTCAGTTATTCAAGGGAGGAGGGTGAGGGTGGTGAGGCTGGGGAAAGTGGCTGGCCCACTTGCTGGTGAGTGTAAACAAACCCTCTGGGTACTCCCCTGGTGGGGCAGAGTGGGGACAGGGGAGGCTTTGAGGGGCAGCCACCGCATCCTCAGCCCTGAGACTGTAGCCTCTTCCGGCTGTGTCTCTGGAAGCCTACATTTAGGGGCTCCAGCCACCCCTGGGCCCTTTGGCTGACTCCATCTCCCTGTTGTCATCCTGCACTCACAAACAGTGTGGCTCCCCAGCATGCTCAACTACTCAACTGCTAGACATCCAGGCACTTGGGTATGCCCTGTGCTTCGGGAGAAATACATGAAGTGTAGGACCCAGTTACTGTCCTTGAGAGCCCAGCTGAGGAGATACAAAATGCCTGTGTGCAGCAGCAAGTGGCTTTGTCTTTCCCTGTCCCCACAGGCCTGGACACATTAGAGGCTCTTCCAGACTGTGAGCAATGTGTCATCCAAGCCCAGGTGGCATAGGGCAGCCTCTTAGGGCCCGAGAGGTTTTGAGATGAGCATGAGTGACATAAAAAAACAAAAACCAAAACAAAAAAGCAAACTACGCCCTGGATCCTTGTCCTCTGGACAAAGACTTCATCCATGCCTTGTCAGGGAGCATTTCAGTCCTTCCCCATCCAGGCATGTGAAGATTAAATGAGGCTGTACCAAGACTTTGAAAAGTGGGTGATACATAACTCATGGGCGTGCAAAGATAGGCCTGCGCCCCGGCTCTGGGCCACCATTCAGCGGTTCAGTGCTTTGGCCTTTTCAGCCCAAGCTGCTCTTTGAAAAGAAGACCTTCAGCCACTATCCAAGAGTGAAAAGGCCACACTTTCAACACATTCAGCGCATCTTGAGCACCTCCTCTGTGTCACGGCCCGGGCTTAGGACTTTGTAGACACACAGATGAGTCCAGAAGTGGATCTAGCCTTTGTGGAGCTCAGCGGGGAGGAGTCGCGGGCGCTGTTGCAACACAAGGAGAGCCAGTGCTCTCCAAAACGGGCAGTGGTGGGGGCGCATAGGTGGAGCTATTCTGTCAGAGACCCGGGAGAGCTTCCGAGCAGCCCTTCGAGCCAGCACCTGACTGAGGGTTTTGATGGTAAAAAGTGGAAAAGCATAATGGAGATTTCCCCATTGCAGCTCTCCTCTGGCTTCTCTCTCTGAGAGCTAGATCCTTCTCGGACAGGTTCATCATCCCTCCTGTCTTTTGGTCTGAACTGCTGTCTGCTCATCTCTATAGCTTGACCTTTGACCCCGCCCCCCATGGATTCTGCTCATGGAAATCTGATATACTCCCCTCTGTGGGGTGCCCTTGTTGTTTTCTGTCCATTTTCCCTTTCCAGCCCCTCGCACTTGGATTCCCCTCATAAATGATGTTTGCTCCCCGAAAACCAAAATTTGAGAATGTGGTCTGACGGGGATCTTGCCACTCAATTCACTCACTCAATTCATTAATTTTTTAAAAGTCTTATAATGTTACACCTTAAACTTAGATCCTTTGTAGTCAGACCTTTGTGAATCATCATGAAAAATGATGACATTACATGAAATTGGGAGCCCTTCCGGAAGAGCAGGGTAAACAGTTGTCAGGGACTTCCTTGCCCCTCTTCCTTCTGCCACTAAAGAGCCTTTCTCATCCCTTTGTCCTCATGGTTCTTACTCCACTCATTTTGAAAGTGGAGCCCTTGGGAGCCTCCCTGGTGTTCACACACAAAAGTGTCAATATACTTGGCGTCTACCCTTTCCATTTTTAACACACCACCATCTGGAACTTACTCGTTCCCAGGTAAGATTACCTTGGAATTCACTTGTCTCCCCTCTAGAGGGAGTCATAATTGCCTGGAAGGTAAGTTCCCGCCCAGAGCCACTGGCCGGGAAGTATTTTGGCTGTCAAGCCTGCAGGATATCAGGTGGGGCCGCCGAGGCAGTGGAACCTGTGTATGGTAAGTCATTTTTAGGGACCAGGGCTGCCATGCAAATGCTTTTGTTTGCGTAACTTTCTTGCCCTCAGGGACGGTAAAGTTTCCTACTGCCACCCCACACCCCTGCCAGGATTTGCAAGTGAAATACCGGGCCTGACTTTCCCCTTTCCCCTTCACGAGTCCTCCTTCCTTCCTAACCTCTCCCTTCCTAGTCCTCTCCTACACCTGCGTTTTGATTTTGTCTCTGAGTTCCTGTGTGACCAAATGCTAGTCGTAACCTCTCTGATCCTAGGGGAGTAGTGTTCCCAGGACCCTGATATGCAAAGTATCTGTATGAGTTATGCAAATGAGCATCCTGTCTGGGTGGCTCAGGTCCTAGCCCAGGGCAATTACTGGCTCTGACCACTGCTGTCTGAGTATGTGAAACGTGATCTTGCTCCTTCCTCTGTCCAGGCAGCTGTGGGTCTCTTGTTCCTCAAACAGCTGCTGCCTCTTGGGGTAATAAGGCCTCAAGTTTCAGAATGAGCTGAGTTCTCTCAGCCCTTACCCTCTGATTTGGAGACACGTGGTTCTGAATTCACCAGTCAAAGGTTTACTTTTCAAAGAAACCACGATCTCATCTAAGTCTAAGAGACCTTGGTTAGCTGGAGTCTGTGGTGCAGGGAGACTTGGTATTTGTAGTAAGACCTAGAGGGGCCTTTGGTTTTCTGGCACTCAGCTGTCTCCTTTTCTGGTCACAAACCTGTTCTAAGGAAATGGCCTTCATAGTGAGACTCTAGCCTTACCTCTCATCCTATACCCACAGGAGGGTCGAGGGCAGGAGGGGAAGGATGACAGTGGGGTGTTCTTTGAGCCAGTGTGCAAGGAAGAGAAAGCGTTGATGAGAAATTCAGTCCGATCTGTTTATTTCAGGCTCTGAAAATGACAGCTGACTCAGGGTAGGTGCTTGGTATCTGTTGGATAGATTAATGCATCTAAAGGAAAATTCACACAAGTAATTTTAGTAACTCAAACAAGATGTTATATATCCATATACAGACAGAGTGAGGCGTGAACCTTTCTCTTTACAACCTCTCCACCTCAGTGATGCCAGTTCCCTCTCCAGAAATAACTTCATTGAACAGCTTTTTTTTTTTTTGAAATTTTTATCCAAAAAGTTTCTCTTAATCTATCTAGATACTAATATACTTATAAGCACAACTGAGAAATTTCTTTGGCAGTTATACCAAGTATAAATGGAATCATTAGGCATATTGTTCTGCAACCTGCTTTTAAAAAATTGTGATGAAATACGCTTAACTGAAAACTTACCATCATAACCATTTTTAAGTGTACACTTCACTAGTGTGTTCACATTATTGTGCAACTGACAGAGCTTTTTCATATTCATTAAGCAACATGCAGCTTGCTTTCTCAGTTAGCATATATTGTGAATTTCCACGACCAAACTCATAGAACTATCGTATTCTTTTTTAAATAGTTGCAGGGTATTCTATAGTGTGATGTGCCACAATTTATCTGCTATGGATGGATATTCCTGGTCCCCTTTTTTTCTAATTTATCTTTTAACCTCATTTGCATGGAAGGACTACTCTCCCCTCTTTTTCTACTATTGATATAGATCCCATAAATATCTTGTGTAATATCTTTGAACACATGTGTAAGGATTTCTGTAGTATAGATCCCTAGTAGTGGAATGGCTAGATCTAAGGGTATATACATTTTAGCTTTTGATAGGCACTGCCAGGAAGACAGTATTGATTTATGAATGAATGAATGCACTTCGCATACTGTTTTCCAAGTGAGAGCTTTATGAAAGTGTTTGCTGTCAGCAGCAGATCTGGGGGTAGAGTCAGTTAGCCAAGAGCAAAAGGACATTTGTAGCACTTCCCAAAACTGATAGATGCAGACCCTTGCCACATTGTGGGCGGGTGGAAAAGTCAGATGTAGAGGGGTTTAGGGGATTCCTTTAACCTCTCCCCATGTCAGTGGCCCTGCTCACTCAATTATGGTTATTTGCATATATTTTGGGTGTGTAGGCAGAATGACTTCAAGACAAAAATCTGAGGCTCAGCCTTTTTTGTCCTCCTGGTGTTTGATCTTGACCGGGCTACCTGTCCTGCTTCTCTGACTGGCATGCAAATGCCTGTGGGGGACGACAGGTGTGCACGTAACGTACGTGACAGGCAGACTCTGGTGGGTGCTGTAAGAGAGGCCCAGCGTTATGGAGGGGGTGCCCCTCTGGTTAGGAATAGCAGGGAGGAGGCGGCGGCTTTGACTTGGGGTTCTAGGTGTTGTGGGGCAGACAGGACACATGCAGTTCCCACTAGACAGGAGCTCAGTGGACAGGAGCTCAGCCACACTGCCTCCCAATGTGACACTGATTGTGTTCCCAGACCTCTGCGGGTACTAAATCTGAGGCATCAGTCTTGGGGATCACTTGGGATGTGGTTGTCAGCAGCTCAGTTGCAGACAGCACAAGAGAAATCTTTGGAGTTACTCTAATCTGGGTCCCAACTAGGAGCAGATGACTTGTCCTCTCTGAGCCTTAGTTTGTCAACCAGTGAAATGGGGATAATTATCTAGGCATCCATGAACATGTGCCCCACAGACCTCCTATTATGGGAAGCTTAATTGTCCAAGGGCCCCAGCTGCTGCACTCTGAAATTCATTGTCTCATTTGTGTGGAGGTCACATTTCCTTCATGCAGCTCCGAGTCAGTAACAGCACAACAGTAATGGGAAGGCACACCCATTCCCGGGAGAACCAGGGCTTGCAAGATGGCCAGCTTTGCCCCTGGCGACTTCATGGACACTTGCGCCTGGGCCCCTTGCACCCGTCCTCCTCTCTCTTTCTCCTTAATGGGGTCACCCGCTGTCTGGTGGTTCCTCCAGCCTTGCTTCACACTGCCTATTTTCTCTCATAAAGAAATTTCCCCTAATCGATCCCTTGTATGTGTAATCCTGTTTTGGCATCTGCTTCTTGGAAAACCTAGACTACAATATTATCACCAACCTAACAAGGTGGTGAGGACCAAAGGAAAAATCAGGGAAAAAAATAGTCACGTGAAAGCCTCAGTATAGTTACATCATGTAAACAATTATGGAAAAGCCTTAGCCTGGCACATAATTAGCTCTCATTATTATCATATCTTCTCTTGCATTATGTAGTGGCTACCGTAGTCATCATTGTACCAGCGTAAGCAGGTTGATTTCACTTCGGAGGCGGCATTTGAGAGTCAAGAAGCCTGCTTTCCTGCCCCTTCCCTGCTCCATCATCTCCTGAATTCTCTATCTCCTCACACGTGCCATTTGTTTGTTTTCTTTTGAGATGGAGTCTTGCTCTGTCACCCAAGCTGGAGTGCAGTGGCGCTATCTCGGCTCACTGCAACCTCCGCCTCCCAGGTTCAAGTGATTCTCCTGCCTTACCCTCCCGAGTAGCTGGGACTATAGGTGCCTGCCACCATGCTCAGCTAATATATGTATTTTTAGTAGAGACAGGGTTTCACCATATTGGCCAGGCTGGTCTCGAACTCCTGACCTCATGATCCGCCCGCCTTGGCCTCCCAAAGTGCTGAGATTACGGGGCTCACTGTGCCTGGCACATGCCCTTTTAATAAGAGTGGCAGTTGTCACTGTTGATGCCCTAGGCTGGCCCCAGACTCCTCTTTGTGGGATAAAGGTGATTAACACTGTGTGGCTTTCATTGAGAAGGGAGGCTGCTACAAGGGTCTGCTACAGGGGCATTCAGTCCCAGTGGATTTGTGGCTCTTCAGCCCTGCAGAGAGGAGCCCCTGCCATGCTGAGCTGTAGGCTTGCTGGGAGGCAGCAGGAGTAGGTGGTTGGGTCATTGAGGGGTGCTGGCAGCTGGGCAGAGTTGGTGGTGGGGGCCAAGGGAGGATGATGGGAAGACGGTGTGCCTCCAAGTGAAACAGACCATGAGAGGCGAGGTGAGTCACAGGTTTCTCTCAAAACCCTCATGCCCATGGTCTCTACAATGTGCTGAAAGTGGAGCCCGCCAGCCCCAGCCTAGGCCCCAGTTCTAAGAATGCCTCCCCTTCTCTCCCTCCCACAGTTGCCAAAATTAATCAGGCCCTCGGCTTTGGGGGGTATAGTTCTCTTTTAAGAATTCGACAGAGAAAACCGCTGGGTTCTATCCCAGCAAAGGAGACCACAGAGATGAAGGCTGATTGGAAGGAAATGTGAGAGCAGCAGTGTCTAGTTTGCGTTTTAGAACCCGGCTCTTCCCGCTCACACCACCAGAGGAAATTTGGCTTGAGAGATTCAAGAGAGGTCATGTGGTGTGTAGGCTGGAATCTCCGACTCCTACAGATCTGGATTCGTGGTCTTGCTCTACCACTCGACAGCTCAGAGACCTCAGTGTTTGTATGCCTCAGTTCCCCACTTTGTCAAAACAGTGATTTAAGAGTGTCTTTGTCACAGCGCTCGACAGCTCAGAGACCTCAGTGTTTGTGTGCCTCAGTTCCCCACTTTGTCAAAACAGTGATTTAAGAGTGTCTTTGTCATAGCGCTCGACAGCTCAGAGACCTCAGTGTTTGTATGCCTCAGTTCCCCACTTTGTCAAAACAGTGATTTAAGTGTCTTTGTCACAGCGCTCGACAGCTCAGAGACCTCAGTGTTTGTATGCCTCAGTTCCCCACTTTGTAAAAACAGTGATTTAAGTGTCTTTGTCACAGCGCTGTTGTGAGAATAAGGTAGCACATCGGTGTTAACCTTCAGCCTTGTTCCTAAAAGAAAGCCCCATGATGAGCCTTTCAGCTCAGTTCAGAGACTGACAGTTCCCCTTTGTGACCCTTTGTTTTGTATTTTTGATCTCCAATGACTCCATAAGGAAGTAGAATAATTACCCCCATTTTATAGATTTGTAAACTGAGGCTCAGCATAAGTACCTAGGAAACAATCCTTTGTAGTACAGGACCCTGAAGTTCATTGGAGGTTTATCGCCTCCTTGGGACTCCGCCCAAAGGCAAAGGCGAGACAGTAAAGGCATCCGAAGCTCAGAGAGGCTCAAGGCCAAGCCACAGCTTAGGGACCTGCAAAGTTCATGGACTTGCAGAGCTGGACGGGTGGAGCATAATCATTCTATTCGACCTCCAGGTCCCCGTGGTGGAACACTCCTCGGTTATCAGCAAAACTCATTTGGAGTTTTGTTCTCATGTCACTTTTTCTTCTCTCTTTTTTTTTTCTTTCTTTCTTCCTTTATTTCCTTTCTCTCCTTCCTTCCTTCCTTCCTTCTTTCCTTCTTTCTTTCTTTTTCTTTCTTTCTTCCTTCTTTTTCTTTCTTCTTTCTTTCTTTTTTTCTCTCTCTCTTTCTTTCTTTCTTTCTTTTTTTCTTCTTTCTTTTCTTTCTTTCGAGAGAGAGTCTCGCTGTGTCTCCCAGGCTGGAGTGCAGTTGGCAACCCCGGCTCACTGCAACCTCCATCTCCCAGGTTCAAGTGACTCTCGTGCATCAGCCTCCCAAGTAGCTGGGATTACAGGCATCTGCCACCATGCCTGACTAATTTTTGTATTTTTAGTAGAGACAGGGTTTCATCATGTTGGCCAGGCTGGTCTCAAACTCTTGACCTCAAGTTACCCACCCACCTCAGCCTCCCAAAGTGTTAGAAATACAGGCGTGAGCCATTGCTTCCCCCCAACATGCCACTTTTTCAATGACACCTACCCTTATTGTCTGTTTTAGAACTGCAATTTTCCCTCCCACCTTTGATTTCTCACTCTGGGCACTCTCTATAACCCTTCGTGGTTCTATTTTTAAAAAATCATTTTTATTGAACTACTCTGTACATATACAAAGTTACCCTACTTAACTTTCCCCCATAGCTCTGATCACCTTCTAAAAATCCGTATAACTTGTTTATCACAGCTTGCATGTAAGCTCCACAAGGGCAGGGATTTGTGTCTGTTTTATCCACGGACACATCCCAGTGCCTAGCACATAGCAGCCCTCAGGTGCTTGTTGAAGGTTGGTGGGAACCTGCTGGTATTCAGTACTCTTTGCAGAGAATGAAGATGAACTTCCCTGACTTGACAGTTTCGTGGAGAACAACACAAGGCTCTGTATGAGTCAGTGCCAAGGGTTGTGGTAGAAACAGCAGCACGTGCTGGGCCGGGAGCAGGTCCCCAGAAGTCTGTGAGATCCAGGGAAGCCCTCCTGGAGGCAGTTAATTGGCACTCCCATTTCTTTAGCTCCCCTATCAGCTGAGACAGCTCCCCCTGCTCTGATAGAGGGAGGGCTTTGCTCTGTCAAACCCTGATCCGTTCTGCTCTTTCTGCCCATTTCCTCTTGTTCTGCCCTCCGTGGGTCCTGTGGCAGTAACCGCGCTAACCATTCCAGCCCATCTCATTCCTCACCGCTCTGTTCCAGCAGGCTGCATATGGGCTGCTGCAGACAAATTGTCCACAGGCTTGTGCAGCCTGGGAGGCTCAAGCAGAAGACAGCTTGCTCTTGGAGTAGGGTTGAACCCATGGATGCACATCCTGGCACTTGTCACGAAGCCCAACACATAGATGATGCTCAGTAAATATAGGATGAGTAGATGGATAAAGCTGAGGATTAAAAGATGCCCAGAGGCCAAGTGCACTGGCTCATTTCTGTAATCCCAGTGCTTTGGGAAGCTGAGCACCACTGCACTCCAACCTGGGTGGCAGTGCCCTAAAAAAAAAGGAAAAGAAAAAAAAGATGCCCTGTGAAGACATTTAAATGACTCAGCCTCTGTCTAGACACAAAAGTGGCATCATTTAAACAAACTTGTTTTTTTTTCACTTTACTTTGTGTTCATATTTAGCATTTTGTTTTTTATGTCACTTTTTCCTAAATGGAAGCTTGCATGATTGTATTCTGTGTAGTACAAAGTCCAGGAAATTGGAAAATAAAAATGAGAATGTAGAGAGAGGAGGATACATATCAAAAGTTCTCACTCGGCCGGGCGCTGTGGCTCACGCCTGTAATCCCAGCACTTTGGGAGGCCGAGGTGGGTGGATCCCGAGGTCAAGAGATCGAGACCATCCTGGTCAACATGGTGAAACCCCGTCTCTACTAAAAATACAAAAAATTAGCTGGGCATGGTGGTGCGTGCCTGTAATCCCAGCTACTCAGGAGGCTGAGGCAGGAGAATTGCCTGAGCCCAGGAGGCGGAGGTTGCAGTGAGCCGAGATCGCACCATTGCACTTCAGGATGGGTAACGAGCAAAACTCTGTCTCAAAAAAAAAAAAGTTCTCACTCAGTGGAACCAGGTGGAGCTGAAACCCAGAGAGTAAAGCCTGCTGTTGTCTAGATATTCAGACCCCTGCTCCTCCAATGAGCCATTCTGAGGACAACCCTGGGCACAACCCTATTGTGGGGTTGGGGTTGAAGGTATGTCCCTTGCTCCTCATCCTTATAGGGGAAGTGGAGTGTCACATTTCTTAGGGGTCCTAATTCCTCTCTGGGTTTATATTAATATCACATGTCCCTAAACAGGCATACTGAAGAGTAGGTTGAGAGATGGGCATTCTGGAGTATTTCTCAGTCATAGAATCTCAGGGCTGGAGGCCCACGAAAGGATACTTTTATTTCTCAAACTTCCTGAAACATAGATCACCAAATTATAATATTTGCCATGCTCCACCCCTGCAAACTTTTTACTTAAATTATATATCCTTACTCCAAACCTCTGAATAGCCACATATAGAGCATAAACCAAGGGGATGAAATTGTTTTAGGTATTGTGGTTGCAAAGAGATAACATTTCATCAGTCTTCACTAACAGAACATAGAAAATGATAGTATTTTTCCCAATTCCCATAGCACACTTGCAATTGTTTTCACAAGATCAAGGCTAGAATTCCATGAACTCTATAACTGAAGTCACCAATCCCAGAATGTACTCACTTGCAAGAAGGAGTTCTGTAGCCACACTGGAACTACACCCCTTTTTTCTTGATTTGTCCTCATAGGACACAAAGAGTGGTTGGTGATGCCTCTTTAGAATCATTCTGTGATAACTTACAGCAGGAGGCCTTCACGGGGAAGCCACTGAACCCTGAACTTCAGAGCCTTGACTTGTGGCCGGGTGTGGTGGTGCACACCTGTAATCCTAGCACTTTGGGAGGCCGAGGCAGGTAGATCACCTGAGGTCAGGAGTTTGAGTCCAGCCTGGCCAACATGGTAAAACCTTGTCTCTACTAAAAACATAAAAATTAGCCAGATGTGGTGGCGCGTGCCTGTAATCCCAGCTACTCAGGAGGCTGAGGCAGGGGAATCCCCTGAACCTGGGAGGCAGAGGTTGCAGTGAGCTGAGATCATGCCGCTGCACTCCAGCCTGGGCAATGGAGTGAGATGCTGTCAAAAAAACAAAAAGCAAAAACCCAAAAACAAAACCAACCAACCAAACAAAACAGAGCCTTGACTTACAAGGACACTGCTAATTTGGTATGTTAATTTTTATGTTTTTTTCTGGAAGACGGCTTCCAAATTATTCAAGCTTTGGGCCCCACAAAAGCTGGATCCGTTGCTTCTTATATTCCATTGTGGAAGAGGCTGACTATACACTCAAGATTCCTTAGCCCTTTCGTAGTTGTTGCTGGGAAGTGACTGCCCAGTCAGTTACCTTTCCTAGCCTCTCTTGCATCTAGGGGACTTGGTTCTAGCCAGTGGAATGTGGGCAGAAGGCATATGACCACCATTCCCAGGCCTGACTTATCGAGACCTGCGCAATCCTCCGTTGTCCCGGGTTTTTTTTATTGTCTGGATGCATGCTGACATCTGGGGCAACCTTGGAAACCATGCGCTGATGGCAGCAAAGCGTAGTGGAGTCTGACTCTGTTTTTGGTGTTTGTTGGCAGCTTTCAAGCCCACCACTCTCCTAACCCCATCTGCCCCATAAACTGAAAATGAAACCCTATGAGCATTTCCTTCTTTGGCACTGGCAGGAAGTTCAAACCGTGTAAATCCAAGCCTGGGAATCCTTAACCCTGCGCCTTCCCCTAACTATCATAAAATCCAAGCCAGTTGCCCCTCTCGTCTTTCCCTCAAGCCATTTTTGGACCTACCTGGGAACCTGCCCAGCTCTCCCTAGAAAGCCCCGTTATGTGAGCAAAGAACCTTTTTATAACTTCTTGGTGCGTGTATGGCATCATCTGTCTTGACATTTGAAACACATTTGGGGTGTGTGGGTCCGTCTTGTTTCTGAAGGAGATTTGGGGTGTGTGGGTCCGTCTTGTTTCTGAAGGGTGAATAACCCAGAGCTTCCATCAGCATGAGTGACCGTGTGGAGCAGAGTTCTTGCTCGTACCTCTCCCTGCCTCCCCTCACTGCTGCCCTCCTCACTGCTGCCCCCTCCACATATATTCTTTCTGGGAATGAGAAATAAACTTCCGTGTGTTTAAACCGCAGAGATTTCAGGGCTTATCTGTTATAACATCTAGTGTTACCTTACCTAGCATACCTGATGATAAAGCTGACTCTAGTTCTAGTCATTTTCTGTCTAATTAATGCCAACATCCCAAGTAACTTTTGGGAAATTAGAACAAAGAAAACACTGGGCATTTTCCTTTTTGGCTACAGAGAAGGTGCTGGCTCTGCCTTGCCAAGAGGCTGTGCATAGTGAAGACTTGTGATTCAGGATACAGGAAGGTGCCCAGTTCTGGAATGACACGTCATTTCTTTGGTTTACAGTAGTAACATGTCTTTATTCATCTGTGGTATTTTCCCATGGAAAAATGAGGGGAGGGAGGAGATGCTTAACATGTGTTATGAAACAACAGGGGAAGGAAAGGAAGAACCCATCACAGCAGAATCAACCAGCAGATAAACATACCCCAGTAAGGGAGTCACCCAGGCCCAAGGGAGCTGCAAGTTGGGGATGAAGGCAAGGGAAGGATCCAAACAGGTACACACTTCCCCACCCTCCTTCCTTCTGTACTCAACATTTGCACAAAGCTTTGGTTCCTGTCAATAAACATGACATACATTTGTACCATCTTTGGCCTAACAAGCCTCAGCTTCTGTGATATGTTTCTCATATCAACAGAACAGTTCCAATGCAAATGCCCCTTTCCTTTCTCAGTCTCCCACTCACTCCCAGTTTTTTTTGTGGGGAAGGCTCCCTACTGCTTCTTTCCATTGTAGGAATAGAGTGGAGTGGAATGCCAGATTGTTAACCCAGTGGCCTGTGAGCAAGCAGAAGGGAACCAACAGTCATTAGGATCTGGTCACGTCCTGCCTTTAAGGCTGCGAATGCCACCTGTTGGGACTTGTGCTTGGGAGATAATGTGTCAGGAGGAGTCTGTAGATGTGGACGCAGACTCAGATTTCAGAGGAGCTAGAAAGTCATGCCTGTTAGAACAAAGCACCTCAAATGCGAAGATTGAGGCAAGAACAAAACAAGTGGCATAGTTGGGGGGTCAGGTTACGGAGCATAGAGAAATTGAGGTTCACTCCAAATGACTGACTTGTGTGGAGAGGGCAGACTTAAGGTCATTCTGGTCTAGACAAGAGACTCATTTCATATGATCACTGGACTGGTAGATAAAGATTTCCAGCAGACTTGTGATCACCTCAGAGGTCATCAAGATATAGCTGTCTTCTATTATTTCTAGTTAGGAGAAAGAAGAAGGACCCCCCACACAGCCCTTTTTTTTAGACGGAGTTTCACTTTGTTGCCCAGGCTGGAAGTGCAGTGGTGTGATCTCGGCTCACTGCAAACTTTGCCTCCCAGGTTCAAGTGATTCTCCTGCCTCAGCCTCCCAAGTAGCTGGGATTAGGCACGTGTCACCACACCCAACTAATTTTTGTATTTTTAGTGGAGACCAGATTTTGCTATGTTGGCCAGGCTGGTCTTGAACTTCTGAGCTCAAGTGATCCGCCCACCTTGACCTCCCAAAGTGCTAGGATTACAGGTGTGAGCCACTGTGCCCAGACATCTAGCTAGGAGAAGGACCTTGGTATCTGATATACTATGATACACCAGACTTGACCCACCATGTTTCAAGTTTTATCAACTTGGGCAAAAGTGTAAAAAACAAGTTTAAAAGCTAGATCAGTTGCCCAAAATACCTAAGAGCAAAGCAAACATGGATGAGCATGTCATTAACTTTTAAAACTTCAGTGTGCAACGTAGAATGAAAATGAGACAAATATCTAGTTCAAATAAGAAAAAGTTTGAGATTTTAGCTGACCCCAGGGTATCAGTTTCCTAGAGCTTCTGTAATAAACTATCACAAATTGGGTGGCTTAAAACAATGGAAATGGCCGGGCCGGTGGCTCACGCCTATAATCCCAACACTTTGGGAGGCCGAGGTGTGCGGGTCACCTGAGGTCGGGAGTTCGAGACCAGCCTGGCCAACACGGTGAAATCCGTCTCTACTAAAAAAATACCAAAATTGTCTGGGTGTGGTGGTGCATGCCTGCAATCCCAGCCACTTGGGATGCTGAGGCAGGAGAATCGTTTGAACTTAGCAGACAGAGATTGCAGTGAGCCGAGATTGTGAGATTGTGCCACTGCACTCCAGGCTGGATGACAGAGTGAGATTCTGTCTTAAAAAAAAGAAAAAAGAAACGTGCTCTGTCACAATTCTGGAGGCTACAGGTCCAGCATCAAGGTACCTGCAGGCACATTTCTTCTGTAGACTCTGGAGAAGAATCTTCCTTGCCTCTTTTAGGTTTTGGTGGTTGCTGGCAATCTTTGGCATTCCTTTGTTAGTGGCAGTTGAATTCCAGTCTCTGCCTCTGTCTTCACGTGGCTGTCTTTCCTTATGTCTCTCAGTCTTATTATAAGGCCTGGTCATTGGATGAGGACTCCCTCTAATCTAGTATGACTCATTTTAACTTGATCACAACTGCAAAGACCCTATTTCCAAACAGTCACATTCACAGGTACTGGGGGGTAAGGACTTGAACACAACTTTGGGAGACACAGTTCAACTCATAACACCCAGTATGCTCAACAACGTAGTGCAGCTTCCCCTAAAGGACCAGCAATAGTGGTGAGGCTGCATCGCAGCAGATGATCTTGGAGGAGGAGGATCCTCCCAAGCTGCCTGGGCCTGCTCCAGGGCTGTCAGCGGACTTGGCTCCTCCAGCTTCCCTTGGCTCCATGACCTCATACTCCCATCTTCCCTTTCATCTTTCTCGCTGTTCCCCCTTGGTTTCATTGCTGAGACCTCTTGCTCAACTCAGCCATTAAATGATTGTGTTCCTCAGTCCACTGAGGAACTTCCTCTTCTCATTCTACATTTTTTTTTTTTTTAGTTGATATCCTCTCCCATGGCTTTAGGTATTTATATACTGATGACTCCAGAATCCTGTGGAGACATCTCCTGAAATCCATTTAGACATCTCTACTTAGGTATCTTAGAATAGCTCAGATGACTACATTCCAAATTGGGTTTTGTTTCTTTTCTGAGATGGAGCCTCGCTCTGTCGCCCAGGCTGGAGTGCAATGGTACAATCTCAGCTCACTGCAAACTCTGTCTTCTGGGTTCAAGCGAGTCTCCTGCCTAAGCCTCCCTAGTAACTGGGATTACAGGCAACTGTCACCATGCCTGGCTAACTTTTGTATTTTTAGTAGAGACAGGCTTTCATCATGTTGGCTAGGCTTGTCTCAAACCCCTGACCTCAAGCGATCTACCTGCCTTGGCCTCCCAAAGTGCTGGGACTATAGGTGTGAGCCATCAGGCCCAGCCTAAATTGGGATTTTTATTATTGTCCTTTTAAATTTAGTTTAATGTTTTTGTTTTGTTTTTCTGAGATGTAGTCTTGCACTGTTGCCCAGGTACTGGGCACACTCCAAGTGCAGTGGTGCAATCTCAGATCGCTGCCACCTTTGCCTCCCTGTTAAAGCAATTCTCCTACCTCAGCCTCCCAAGTAGCTGGGGTTACAGGCACCTGCCACCATGTCCAGCTAATTTTTGTATTTTTAGTAGAGACAGGGTTTCACCATTTTGGCCAGGCTGGTCTCAAACTCTGACCTCGTGTCCACCTGGCCCAGCCTCCCAAAGTGCTGGGATTACAGGCGTGAGCCACCGCACCTGGCCCAATTTTTGTTTCTAAAGACTAGTCAAGTGCAGTAGTGAGAAGCAGAGCAGGAGGAGAACAAGGAGTTTGATCTGTACCTGACTGTGGACAATCAGTTGAGATAATGCACTGCCTTTGGGCCAGCCAATTCTCACCCCCTCTGCCCTCACACTTTTTTATTTTTTTAAACCTGGGTTTCCTTCAAGATTTCCAGCCTCAGTAGGTGGCACCACCATCTGTCCATTTGCCTATGAAATCCTTGATTTCTTCCTTTCCTTTACTCCTCACATCCAACTAGTCACCAAGTCTAATTGACTTTACATATGAACTGGCTCACAAATGTGTCTATGTAAATTCCAAGTTATTTCGACTACCACTACCTTGGTTTCTGGACACCGTCTGATTTTTTTTTTTTTGGGCTTGGATTACTGTGACAGGTTTTGAATTGGTTTCCCAGCTTCTGGTTTTATTCTCCTCAAATCCACTTTCCATACAGCAGGCTGAATGCAAATATGATCATATTATTTTCCTGCTTGAATCTCTCCAGTGGAATCCCACCGTCTTTAGGATCTGAGTCAACCTCCCTAACATGGCCTGCTAGACGCTGCAGGCTCAGACCACTACTTACTTCCCAAGCCTGATTTCTCTTTATTCCTTCGTCTGTCACTTCCCCTGCCCTCTGCTTTCTCCCCTACATTTTTCACATGCTGTTCCTTCAGCCCAGCACACTGTTCCTCCCTTGCTTTATATAATTAAGTGACACTCATAGTTCAGGTCTCAGCTTAAATGTCCTTTCTTCTAGGGAGGCCTTTCCTCATCCACAGTTGGCTTGCACCAAGTTGCACAACTCCAAGGGGTGAAATTGCATTGTGTTATGTGTGAACGGTGCCCCTGAAATGGTGCAATGCAGTAAGCCAGGACACTGTGTTCCTCACCGTCATCATCTAACTGTCTTTCCCCCGGACTGCAAGCTCCAAGTTGGATTCTCTGATGTAAGTCTTGCATAAAGTCAGAACTCAATCTATATTTGTTGAATTAATAAATGAGATCTTAACAGAGAAATGGCTAATTGGAATGGGTACAAGAAATATGAAACAAATTTCTGGAACCCTCCTGTCTTACAGAATAGTTTAAGTAATTGAAGACACTGAGTTTGGACAAATGAAGATTTAGAAGGGATGTAACAGCTGCTTTCATACGGAGTCTCACTCGGCCATCCAGGCTGGAAGGCAGTGGCACACTCTTGGCTCACTGCAACCTCCACCTCTCAGGTTCGTCATTCTCCTGCTGCAGCCTCCTGAGTAGCTGGGATTACAGGCGTGCGGCACCAAGTCTGGCCAACGTTTTTGTATTTTTAGTAGAAATGGGGTTTCACCCTGTTGGCCAGGGGGTTCTCAAACTCCTGACCTCAGATGATCTGTCCACCTTAGCCTCCCCAAAGTGATGGAATTACAGGCATGAGCCATTGGGCCTGGCCCATTTATTCTTTTTTTTTTTAATCCCAGAAAGATAAATCAAAGAGCTGAAGACAGGTTATAGGAAAGCAAATTGGGGCCTGATAATACAATTGAAATAAGTCCCCAATCCTGAGGGTTGTCCAGAAATAAAACAGATGGCACCCAAAGTAAGGAGTTCTGCTTCACTGCAAAGATTGAAGTCTGTAGGATTGAAGCCCATCTGTAGGACCACTGAGGGCAGCAGCTGGACGAGAGAGTTTTTGAGACTCTAACTCAAAATGTCTGTGATTGTATGGCTGTGGGGAAAGTTTACTTTTTACTTGAACTCAAGCATGTATGTAATGGCTCTGTGCGCTTGGTGCCCCTGGAAACACATAAAGGTCTGCACTCATTCCTGCACTCGAAGGTGCACTGTCAGGTTAGAGGGACGGTGTCAAGATCATAATCTGAAGGCAGAAACTTGCAGAATATCAGAGTGTCTCAATGTTCAGTATGGAGGGTGGTCTGGGATAATGCTGAAAGGTGTCACAGAAGAGGAGGGGCTTGAAAAAGGTCCCAGCAGACAGGGAAGAGCTGGAGAGGAGGGGCCACTTCAGGAGGAAGGGGCTGATGGTGGAGCCTGTGAGAGAAGCGGACGTGGTCAGTGCACAGCCCACACTCCTCACACCTTTCATTTACAGACTTGGAGTCTTCTGTGGGCTTCGTAGTGCTCTGGTTTCCTTAGCTGAAACCAATGAGGAAGGTGGGATGGGGCTGGCCTGAGAATTGGCTAAAATGCAGGAGTCATGTCCTGTGGTGAAAGGGAATGAACTCCTTGTTCTATCTTGAACTCCTTTAAATATTTGGGGTTCACTGGGTGAGTCAGAGATGACTTAGCTGTTCAGAAGGAGGAAGGGAATAGGGGAAGCCCCTGGATCAAAGGTGCCCAACTGTTCATAGCCTCAGATTTCACGTCTGTTTTGCACATATTTTGGCTACAAGTAACTGAAAACCCAATTACCAATGACTTAAAAGAAAAATTATCTTATATATTGAAAATGCTGAGGTAGTTCTGATCTTAATTCGTTAATTCATGGGTTTAGCAAAGACATCAATGTCCTACTTCTTTCTGTTATTTTGTTTGTGTTTTCTACATGTTGGTTTATCATCTTTGGCTGAGTCTCTTTATGGTTCTCAGAAGACTTTGGCAATTCCAGGCTTCAAATGTGACATTTAGAGGCAGAAAAAAGGCCTAGTTTCCTTGCTTTTAAGAGTAAGAAAATATGCCCAGGCATGGTGGCTCATACCTGTAATTCCAGCACTTTGGAGGCTAAGGGGAGTGGATCACCTAAGGTCAGGAGTTTGAGACTAGTCTGGCTAATATGGTGAAACCCTGTCTATACTAAAAATACAAAAATTAGCCAGGCGTGGTGGTGCCTGCCTGTAATGCCAGCTACCTGGGAGGCTGAGGCAGGAGAATCACTTGAACCCAGGAGGCGGAAGTTGTAGTGAGCCAAGATTGCACCATTGCACTAAGAAGAAAAAAAGTAAGAAAATATTTCCTGATACTCCTTTGGTTCTGGAGAGATTCAGACCTCTCTCCCTGTTTTATTACCCAGGTTATATCACAAACCCATTCCTAAATCAGTCACTGGACAGGCGAATTACCATGGAGGGAGCCCATTTCCCCTGAGGCACATAGATGCATGATACTTGAACAAAATCAGGGTTTGTCATCATGAGTGAGAAGGAGGCCATGTTTTCTCCTTAGGAGGCTAAGCTCTTCGGGTATAATGGAGACCAGGGGAGAGATGACCTGGCCAGTACTATTTGCCTTACCTTAGCTGGGGGCCCTGGTCAAGATATGCTAGATGTGCTGGGGTAGCTGCAGTTGGCTTCATGGTGGGGACTGAGATTCTCACTGGAGGAGCAGGTTGTGGGTTCAGCCAGATGCCCTTTAAGGCAACTTAACAATTCCTGCCATGAGCCTGGTATTGTGCTAGGCCTACAGCACAGTATTTCTTCCAATCTTCAACTCATATCTGCGAGCGAAGAATTATTATTCTTGTCTTCAGGTAAAGGATTGAAATTACATAATATACCTGAGGTCAAAAGTGAGACTGGGAACATGAAATCTGGTTAGACTGTGTATAACATAAGTGTTAGGCCAGGCGCAGTGGCTCACGCCTATAATCCTAGTACTTTGGGAGGCCGGGGGGGGGGAACACGAGGTCAAGAGATTGAGACCATCCTGGTCAACATGGTGAAACCCCGTCTCTACTAAAAATACAAAAAATTAGCTGGGCATCGTGGTGTATGGCTGTAATCCCAGCTACTCAGGAGGCTGAGGCAGGAGAATATCCTGAACCCAGGAGGCGGAGGTTGCGGTGAGCCAAGATCACGCCATTGCACTGCAGCCTGGGTAACGAGCGAAACTCCACCTCAAAAAAAAAAAAAAACATAAGTGTTTGTCCAGTGTATGTCTCTCTATGTCTTTCTCCCAACTTAAAAGCTTCCATGAGTCTGGAACAAGCCTGGGAGTGTGACTTGAACCTGTACTTATCAAACTGTCTTTGGCTAAGAGCCAGAAATTAAAAAATTGTAATCCATTATGGATCAATGGTTTTTTTTTTTTTTTTTTGTAAAATACAAAAAAAAATAAAAGAAGTACCAGGGAAATTATAATAAAGATATACAAAACACAAGCCCCGTTTTAAATTATTCAGTATAATACACACACACACACACACACACACACACACACGTGAGCATGCGAGTGTGCACAAATAATCTGTCAAATTGCTATAATGTTTCCCAAACTCTTAATTTCTGTACTTACCTTGTCACAAACTGGCAACAAACAGATCATGGAGCAGCACTGGTCTTCAGCCCACACGAGTAGCACTGATTCAGACAGCTTTCTGCCTCTATCCTCTTCCCTGGACTGCAACTAAGGATGTTCAATGACTGGATGCCTCTGCTGAGGTGGCGGTGGGACAATTACTGGTTGTAATGTTAAGGCAAACATCGGAGGAAGAGATTAGATTTTGCACTGTTGTCGACAAGCCCATACAATCCTTTCCATACATGTCCTCAGGGTGAACAATGACAAGTCCTCAAGTAGGAGGACTGGACTACACCATTTGTGAAACATCCTAGATTCACTCGGTAGCTGGGGTGACCATCTGTGTTTGCTAATTGGATTTATCCAAAGGAAAAATAAATTGTTTATATCTTTGTCATAAGAGGTAGTTTTGGAGAGAGGGACCTGCCCAAGTTATGCTCCTACTCTCTGAAAGACGCGGGGAGTAGGGACACTATCTTCCTTCATGATTGCATTTCAAAGAGATGGCTCCCAGGTACTTGAGAAAGACATTTCTGAAGGGAAGAGAGATGGCAAGAGGCCTATTTGCCTTTTTTAAAGATTTACATAATTTCAAACAGGTAGAGAAATAACTTAAAACTTACACATTTTCTAAAGTAAATGCTCACAGGGAAAAGTAAGCCTCTTTTTTTGAACTTTTAAGTTCAGAGGTACAAGTCCAGGTGTGTTACATAGGTAAACCTGTGTCATGGGGGTCTGCTGCACAGATTAGTTCATCACCCAGATGTTAAGCCTAGGGCCCATTACTTATTGTTCCTGATCCTCTCCCTCCTCTCAGCCTCCACCCTCCAGGATGTCTATTTTCATCAAGAGATTTATATTAGACCCGAGGAAACAATTTCTTTTTAGTTTTCCTTTCTTCCTTCCTTTTTTTCTTCCTTCTCCCTCCCTCCCGCCCTCCCTCCTTCCCTCCCTCCCTCTCCCTTCCTTCCTTCTTTTCCTTTTCCTTCTTTTTTTTTTAAGATTCATGAGATAAATATATTAAAGATACAAATTAATTCAAGAGCACGGATACAATATGCATATTACCGAAATAAATACAATGTGATTTATAAATGAGGACAAGTTAGCAATGAACAGTATTTCACAAGTTGAAAAGGTGACTCTAACAGTGCTAAATACGCAGCCCTTTATTTTCTTCAGATTCAGTTTTTTGTGAATTTAATATAAAGATGAGGAGTCCATTTTGCAACCTAAAAAATTTACTTATTAAAACTGTATCAATACTTTAATAAACTATACAAAAAGTAGTGAGACAAACATGTGCATTTATGGAGCTGCATGCCAGTTAGGCCAGTTCCCTGCAGAGGGAATTCCCAGCATGATCTCATTCATCTGTGAGGACGCAGAGCAGCCCTTATTTAGACACACACATTTATCTACGGCTCAGCATGGTCAGCTTTCCTCTTCTTGATGATTTCCTTCTGCTATGAATGTGCATGTCCAGTTGTCTGCTTCTTAGAGCAGACATCTACCTTCCTTATCCACCAGCATTGGAGGAGGACTGGGGCCTCGCAGATGATTGATTCTACCCATTCTTCGGGGCAGTTTCCTGGTGGCTCTCTTCCAACAGCATATGGGGAATCAGATGAGTTTCCATAGCTTCTTTTTTTTCCACATCCTGCTGAAGCAGAGTTTTGAAAAATGAAACCGCAAACTCAGCTATTCCCCAAAAGAAGTTTGTTATCAAAGATAATCTCCATGGAGACTGACTCCGGTGTCCAACACTAGTCAGTTGGAGATAGAAACCATCTTGCCCCACTTCCCTGCTTCGGAGCGGCGCCTGGCCCCTCTCGACTTCCGTATCTCCTTCCCTTTTTCTTTCCTTTTTTTCAAGGTCTCCGCTCTGTCACCCCGGCTGGAGTGCAGTGACATGATCGCGACTCACTGCAATCGCAAACTCCTGGGCTCAAGACATCCTCCCACCTCTCAAGTAGTTGGGATTACAGGCATGCACCACCAGGCCTAGCTAATTTTTTGTATTTTTTTTTTTTTTGTAGAGATGGGGTTTTGCTACGTTGCTGGAGCTGGTCTCAAACTCCTGAACTCAAGCGATCCACCTGCCTTGGCCTCCCAAAGTGCTGGGACTACAGGAGTGAACCACCATGCCCGGCCCCCTAGGAAACAGTTTCTTGGTGGTGATTTTTTTTTTATCTTTTTGCCGTGTAGGAAAGAGATTGAGCTCCATGGTAATATGTGAGACAGAAGAGACTCAAGGAACTAAGAACCCGTGCCCTGAAGGAAAGGTCTGTTTTGGAGAATTGCTGGAGGTTCCCCATTGGATGTGTCATTAAATGATGATTCATCCTGGCCAAAAATAAAAGCGTCTTGAGTGACTCTAAGGTTGTGTGTGGTTTATGCTTGGACATGTGTTACTTGTATGACATAAAAGTGACTTCAATCTGGTAAGATCTATTTATAAACATAGAGGTCTTTTCATGCATTAGGAAATTCCAACTGTGCTAGAGAGTCTTCCCAAGAAATCTAGATCTATTCTCCTCTAAGATTTAGGAAATCTAAGCTGGGCATGGTGGCTCACTTCTGTAGTGCAAGCACTTTGGGAGGCTGAGGCAGGTGGATCACTTGACGCCAGGAGTTTGAGACCAGCCTGGCCAAATGGTGAAACCCCGTCTCTACTAAAAATAGAAAAATTAGTCAGGCATGGTAGCATGCACCTGTAATCCCAACTACTTGGGAGGCTGAGGCATGAGAACTGCTTGAACCTGGGAGGCAGAGGTTTGAATGAGCTGCTACACTCCAGCCTGGGTGACAGAGTAAGACTGTCAAAAAAAAAAAAAAAGTTTCAGGAAATCTAGAATGATCATTTGTCTAGTATATGAAACTCTGAGAATAGTACACCTATAGAAGCTAGAATCTATCAGAAACTCCAGGATGCTCAAAATATCTTCTCCCTCTCTTCTTCATTCACAGATGATTTGAACACATATTTTTCCTTCTACTGCCTTCTACTGATCTCCCTTCTACTGCCATGAGTCTGGTGGGCTTCAGTACCATTATGGATGACTTACCCAAATATGACTTTTCAATTCTGCGACTTGTATATTTCCAATGACCTTTTCTTTGCCTTTACTCAGTCATTTACTCTAATGGTTAGAGCCTGGATTTTGTTATTCCTCAAAATGACACACTTCCAAAAATCCCTTCATTTGGGCATTCCATTCTCTTCCCACAGCCTCCTCTCCTTAGTGATTCAGATCCTTCCATTACAACTGTTCCTTGACCTCATGGTCAAGGTGCTTCTTTTTCTTTTTTTAGCTCTCTCCTGCCTTTATTTCCCACAGTATTCAACTTCGACTGCTTGGTTCATCTTTTCCATCAGTCTCTTAGCGATACAGACATACCTCAGAGATAGGGTGGATTTGATTCCAGACCACTGCAAAAAGTGAACATCACAATAAAGCTAGTCCCACACATTTTTTGGTTTCCCAGTGCATGTAAAAGTTACATTTATACTAGATTGTAGTCTATTAACTGTGCAGTAGCCGTATGTCTAAAAAGAGTACATCAATGTACATATCTTATTTAAAAATACTTTATTGCTAAAACATGCTAGTGATCATAAGAGACTTCAGTGAGTTGTAATCTTTTTGCTGGTGGAGGGTCTTACTTTGATGTTGATGGCTGTTGATTAAGGTGATGGTTGCCGAAGGCTGAGGTGGCTACAGCAATTTCTTTTTTTTTTTTTTTTTTGAGACGGAGTTTCGCTCGTTACCCAGGCTGGAGTGCAATGGCGCAATCTCGGCTCACCGCAACCTCCGCCTCCTGGGTTCAGGCAATTCTCCTGCCTCAGCCTCCTGAGTAGCTGGGATTACAGGCACGCGCCACCATGCCCAGCTAATTTTTGTATTTTTAGTAGAGACGGGGTTTCACCATGTTGACCAGGATGGTCTCGATCTCTTGACCTCGTGATCCACCCGCCTCGGCCTCCCAAAGTGCTGGGATTACAGGCTTGAGCCACCACGCCCAGCCAGCAATTTCTTAAAATAAGACAGCAGGGAAGTTTGCTGCATTTATTGACTCTTTCTTTCATAACAGATTTCTCTGTAGCACGTAATGCTGTTTGATATCATTTTACCTACAGTGGAACTTCTTTCAAAAGTGGAGTCGGTTCTCTCAGGCCTGGCTGCTGCCTTACCATTATGTTCATGGAGTATTCTAAGTGTTTTGTTGTCATTTGAGCAATACTCACAGCATCTTCCCCAGGAGTAGATTCCCTCTCAGAAACCACTCTCCTTGCTCATCCATAAGAAGCAACTCTTCATCTGTTTAAGTTTGATCATGAGATTGCAGCAACTCAGTCACATTTTTCAGTCTCCATTTCTAGTTTTCTTGCTGTTTCCACCACATCTGCTGTGATTGCCTCCTCTGAAGTCTTGAACTCCTCAAAGTCATTCATAAGGGTTGAAATTAACTTCTTCCAAACTTCTGCTGAAGTTGATATTTTGACCTCCTCCCACGAATCACGAGTGTTCTTAATGGCATCTAGAAGGATGAATCTTTTCCAGAATGGCTTCAATTTACCTTGCCCAGACCCATCAAAGCAATCATTATGGCAGCTATAGCTTCACACAATGCATTTCTTAAATAATAAGACTTGAAAGCCAAAATTACTCCCCGATCCAGGGGCTGCAGAGTAGATGTTGTGTTAGCAGGTAGGAAAACAACATTCACCTCTTTGTAATTCTCCATCAGAGCTCTTGGGTGACCAGGAGCATTGTCAATGAGCAGTAATCTTTTGAAAAACATTTTTTTCTGAGCAGTAGATCTCAATAGTGGGCTTAAAATATTAAGTAGCCCATGCTGTAAAAAGATGTGTTGTCATCCTGGCTTTATTGTTCCCATTGATAGAGCACAGGCAGAGTAGATTTAGTATACTTCCTTTTTATTTTACACATTTATTTTTTTGAGACTAGAGTCTCATTCTGTTGCCCAGGGTAGAGTGCAGTGGTGTGATCTCAGCTCACTGCAACCTCCTCCTCCCGGGTTCAAGTGATTCTCCTGCCTCAGCCTCCCAAGTAGCTCGAAGTACAGGTGTGCTCCACCATTGCCAGCTAATTTTTGCATTTTTAGTAGAGACAGGGTTTCACCATGTTGGTCAGGCTGGTCTCGAACTCCTGACCTTGTGATCCACCCACCTCAGCCTCCCAGAATGCTGGGATTACAGGCGTGAGCCACTGTGCCCAGTGATTTAGCATAATTCTTAAGGGTCCTAGGGTTTTTAGAATGGTAAATGCACTTTGGCTTCAACTTAAGGTCACCAGCTGCATTAGCCCCTAACAAGAGAGTAAACCTGTCCTTTGAAGCTTCGAAGACAGGCATTAACTTCTTTCTAGCTATGAAAGCCCCAGATGACATTTTCTTCCAATATAAGAATGTTTTATCTACATTGAAAATCTATTCTTTTAATGTAACCACTTTTATCCATGATCTTAGCTAGATCTTCCGGTTAATTTGCTGCAGACTCTACATTAGCACTTGCTATTTCAAGTTGTACTTTTACATTAAGAAGATGGCTCTTGGCCGGGCGCGGTGGCTCATGCCTGTAATCCGGGCACTTTGGGAGGCTGAGGCGAGTGGATCCCGAGGTCAAGAGATCGAGACCATCCTGGTCAACATGGTGAAACCCCGTCTCTACTAAAAATACAAAAAATTAGCTGGCATGGTGGCACGTGCCTGTAATCCCAGCTACTCAGGAGGCTGAGGCAGGAGAATTGCCTGAACCCAGGTGGCGGAGGTTGCGGTGAGCTGAGATCTCGTCATTGCACTCCAGCCTGGGTAACAACAGCGAAACTCCATCTAAAAAAAAAAGAAGATGGCTCTTTTTTCTTTTCTTAAACCTCATGAACCAACTACTCACAGCTTCCAGCTTTTCTTCTGCAGCTTCTTCTAATCCAGAGCAAGGACCTTGAATTGAAGAGAGCGAGGGCCTTACTCTATAGATTATGCTTTGACTTAAGGGAGTGTTGTGTTGGTTTGATCTATCCACACCACTCAGACTTTATCTGTATCAGTAATAAGGCTGTTTCACTGACTCATCCTCTGTGTATTCAGTGGAACAGCGCTTTTAATTTCCTTCAAAAACTTTTCCTTCACATTTACAGCTTGGCTGTTTGGTACAAAACCCTAGCTTTTGGCCTGTCTCAGCTTTCAACATGCCTTCCTTCACTAAGGTTAATCATCTCTGGCTTTTAATTTAACAAGATGTGTGAGTCTTCCTTCTCCTGGAACACGTAGGGACCATTGTAGGGTTATTAACTGGCCTAATTTTAATATTGTTACATCTCAGGTAACAGAGAGGTCCTAGGAGGAGAGAGATGGAGGAGCAGGCAGTTGGTGGAGCAGTCAGAGCACACACAACAGAAATGAAATGTGAAATTATTTGTCTAAACCCCATGGAGGGAAATAAACAATTCCTCTTTCCCCTAAAATAATGCTACAAAAGCTATTAGTCTAGACAAGACAGAAGATGTATAAGTGAAACATTAGAAGAACCTTAAATGAAGAGTGAATTGTAGTTGTTGGTGAAAAATAAGATTAATTTTATATTTGCTACCATAATGTTTTTGTGTATAACTTATAGCAATAATGTTATCAAAAGCTTACAAAACCAAAAAATAGATTCACTTTTTAAAAGATTAATTTTTTTAATTTTAGAGAATATTGACTGTTTCAATTGAGTGAAACTGCATGTGACATGTGAACAAAAGTGACAGTTTAATACAATATAAGAAAATCAGAGCAAGCAAAAGAACTCTGCATGACTTTGAAGGCAAAAATTCATGCACAAATAATCCTCAAACTAACTTCCATATAACTTGTTTTCTGTTTATTATAGAGGGCATAATCTCAACTATAGAGAGATTTTTTTTTTTTTTTGGAAAAAGAGAAGAAGGGGAAAAAAAGAAAAAGAGGGAAAAAGGAATATTACTTCATTCCTAAAATGGGTTTCAATAATGGCCGAACAATATTTTGAGTGTTTAAAGTGGTTAATGCATATTTTATGTGTTTAAAATGGAGACCTCTATTGTGTTTATTTGTTCTGGCTCTGAGTTCAAGTCCTGGATATCATTATCAATTTGTTGTCTTGTTGAATCTAGATCTCATTATGTGTCTTATGTATCTGGGTGTTAAGATCTCTTATTGTTGCATTAATCCTTTTACCCTTGCATCCTTGTAGCTTTGAAATCGATTTTATTAAGTGTGAGAATTGCAACTCCTGCTTTTTATTTATTTATTTTTGCTCTCCATTTGGTTGGTGAGTTTTTTTCCATCCCCTTGTTTTGAGTCTTTGTATATCTTTAGATATATCGTTAGATTTTGTGGATAATGTATATTTTGTGTGTTTAAAATGGAGAGCTCTATTGAGTTTATTTGTTCTGGATCTTAGTTCCAGTCCTGGATATCGTTATCAATTTTCTGTCTCGTTGAATCTAAATCTCATTATGGGTCTTATGTATCTGGGTGTTAAGATCTCTTATTATTACATTAATCCTTTTATCCTTGTTTCCTTGTAGCTTTGAAATCTATTTTGTCAAATGTGAAAATTGCAACTCCTGCTTTTTATTTATTTATTTTTGCTCTCCGTTTGGTTTGTACATTTTTTTTCCCAACCCGTTGAGTCTATGTATATCTTTGGATATACCGTTAGATTTTGTCTGTATCTTTTGATTGGGAGATTTGGTCGATTTAAATTTAGGGTTGCTGCCGTTTGATATTAACTGGCTATTTTGTCCTTTTGTTGATAAAAATTCTTCTTTATGTTAATGCTCTTTACTTATTGATGTATTTTTAGAGAGGGTCATACTGGTTGTTCCTTTCTGTGTATAGTGCTTCTTTTAGAAGTTCTTGTAAAGCAGGCCTGGTGGTAATAAAATCTCGGAGTACTTGCTTGTTCCTAAAAAATTTTATTTTTCCTTCAAATGTAAAGCTTAAATTGGCAGCATATGAAATTCTGGGCTGAAAGTTCTGTTGATTAAGTATATTGAATATTGGCCCCCACTCTCTTCTAGCTTGTAGGGTTTCCGTTGAGAGATCTGCTGTAAGCCTAATAGGCTTACCTTTATGGGTAACTTGATCTTTCTCTCTGGCTGCCCTTAATATTTTCTCCTTCGTTTCGATCTTGGTGAATCTAACGATTATGTGCCTTGGGGTTGGTCTTCTTGAGGAATATCTTTGTGGTGTTCTCTGTATTGCCTGGGGTTGAATAGTGTCCTGCTTTGCTAAATTAGGAAAATTTTCCTGGATAATGTCCTGGAGAGTATTTTCCAGCTTGAATTCATTCTCTCCGTCACATTCAGGTACACCAATCAAGCGTATATTAGGTCTTTTCACATAGTCCCATATTGCTTGGAGACTTTGCTCATTCCTTTTTATCCTTTTTTCTCTATTCTTGTCTTGTCGTTTTGTTTCATTAAGTTGATCTTCGACCTCTGATACCCTTTCTTCTGCTTGATCCATTCGGCTGTTTAAGCTTGTACATATTTCACTAAGTTCTCGTGTTGTATTTTTCAACTCCATAAGTTCATTTGTATTCCTCTCTATATTGTCTATTCTTTTCAACATTTCATCGAACCTTTTTTCCAAGTTCTTAGTTTCTTTACATTGGGTTAGAACAAGTTCCTTTAACTCCCAGAAGTTTCTTATCATCCACCTTTTAAAGCCTACTTCAGATAATGGAACACAGTCCTTTTCCATCAGGGCTTGTTCCGTTACTGATGAGTCCTTTTCCATCAGGGCTTGTTCCGTTGCTGATGGGTTCTGATTTTGAGTATACTCGGCCTTCTTAGGCTGTTTTTTTCCCTTCATTGTAGATGAACCGCCTTTCTAATTAGTTTTCTGAGTCAACGTCCGACTTATTGATTCCCAGTGTTGGGATCCGAGCAACCCACTGTGGCAGCCTAAATAGCAGTGGTAAGACTGATGGTGCTCCTCTGCCTGGGAATCTCTGGTCTGGCTTCCCTCTTGAGTCCGCAACAAGAGGCTCTGACTTCCCGGAGCTCCAAACTCCGGTCAGTAGGGGAAGCAGTCCCGTTGGCTCTGCATGAAGAGCTGCTGCGCCTAGACGCCGGCAAAACCGCTGCGGCGGCCACAAGAGTCGCGCTGGCGACCCGTGGGGCTCCTCCACTGGGAATCGGCTGATCGGTGAGTGACGAAAATTCGTCCAAAAGTGTGGCGTCGTCTCGTTCTCTGGGCTTTCACTGGGAGCTACAATCCTGAGCTGTTAGTGGTCGGCCATCTTGGATCCTATAGAGAGATTTGAACAAATTGGTAACTTTAAAATAATTTAAGATGTATTGTGTGGTTCTAGATATTGCTTTAAGAGATAAAAGTTACAATATAAGTGATAGTAATTTACAGGACGAAATTAAAACATTTTATATTTTCGGCAAGAAAAAAGAAGACACGACACTGATCAATTAAGTTCTGTGTCTTACATGGGCACAGTTTGTGCTGCCCCCAAACAACTACAATATTAGCATCAAAGATCACTGATCATAGGACACCCCAACAGATTTAATAATCATGAACACTTTGAAATATTCTGAGAATTACCAAAATGTGACACAGAGACACAAAGTGAGCACATGCTGTTGGAAAAATCGTGTCGACAGACTTGCTCGTCATGGAATGCCACAAACCTTCAATTTATAAAAAAACCTCTGCGTTATCTACCAAGCCCAATAAAGTGAAGGACAATAAAATGAGGTGTGCCTGTACTTTCAATTTCTCCTCCTCGTCCTTTTGTCATACTCACAGGGCAAAACAATTCTGCCTTCTATGTGTTGCTCCCAGGCTGCCAAAAGAAACCTGAAAAAAATGATACAGTCTGGTAGACCATTTCAATTCATCACCACCTACCTGAACTGGGCTCAACACTGCCTGGAAATCTACCACATTTCTCTAGAGTTGTTTATCCTTCCTATCTCTACAAACATCATTTCAAATCTTTGTTTCTTACTTCAAACCACTCTGCATTCTCTCCTCCTTATTCATTCTTTTAAGGGTAAATATAAGCCATCTGATGAAATCAACCTCAACTTCCTGCCAACGATTCTTCAAAGCAACCTGCTTCTGTACCCACTGTCTCTACTTTCTTCCTGTTATTATTCAGTGGAGGTGCCCTCTTGATTTCAAAGGTAGTTCTTTCCTCTGCCTGCATCCCACCCTGTCCTGCTTTCTGAGTAACCTGATTTCATCAGTTCTCCTATCTCACTCTTCTGTCTTCAACTTCTTCTTCTTTTCCAACCCAATATCTTTTTTTTTTTTTACATGCCAGCAGTACATATTTTTTATTCATGAATGGTCAAAAGACTTACAAGGCCCATTATATTATGAGTATAACCACACATATGAAACATCACTTAGCAACATGTAATGAAAAGGACAGGTATATATTTATATTAAAAAAATACACGTTTGCATTCAATGTTTGCCTACAAAAAAAATACATGTACACACACTCTTTCAAGTGCTCCCCATAAACTGCTATAAAAGCAGGAGGCATCAAGCTGCAGAAGTTCCAATATACATAACATGTTGAAATATCTCAAGCATAAAAACTGTACGTAACTTGCAAAAATAAAGTTCCTTTCTTCAAACATTTTGATCTGAGCTCAAGCAAAGCAAATAATGAACACCAATGATTTTTATACTATTTCACACAATTTGAAATAATCAACATGAAAAGGTCAACAGCTTCAAAAATCCTGAAAATATGGAGGTTATGAGAATGAACAATGCATTTCATATGAAAAGTATACAGCAGATCTGCTTTATCCTGGCTCTCAGATATTTAAGGATCATAGTTTACTATACTCAAACTCCAAGTTTAGCCAGAACAATCAAAATGATAAAAAGAAAAATTACTGCAAACAGGGCATCATTGCCCTTTAGTTTCCTTAGGCAATTTCACTAGTGCAAGAGCATCATTTACCTGAAAGATCCTAAGAGTCACAATTAAAGTACTCATACTAAACTATTTCCTTTGTTATTTAAAAAGTGCCACACACTATGCTTTTCATTAAAAAAAAAAAAAACAACACAAATAAACTAATGAAAGACTGTTTGTCTCCATCTCTTATCGATGAGGAAGGGCCAAAGTGATTCTTTGATTCCAATTCAAAATGGTGCCCGCTGGCCAATGCCCAAGGTCTCTAATTTGGAGCAGTCAGGCTGAGCATTTCTTGGACACTGTGCTCCTAGGACAGGGCTGTCAGTGATCAGCATTCTCTTCTCTGCTAGCTGCCGGCACACAGTGGCCACATCTTTGACGTGTGTGGGGAACCTCTGCTGCCAGTGATCCACGTTTGCTGACTTGTTGCTGAACTGCACTTTGTCAAACGTAACAGTCACAGCACTTTCTTCGAGCTTTTCAACCTCCCCATATAGAATAGGAATCCTCAAAACAGCAGCTCCTAGATTGTTCTCCAGGACAGCCTTTTCTCCATCTAATTTTGTTTTGCCATACAAATTTAGTGGAGCTGGTATGTCTTCCTCTCTGTAAGGTGGATTTGTTCCATCAAATACGTAATCTGAGCTAATGTAGATGAGAAATGCTCCAACAGCAGCTGCTTCCTTTGCTACATTCCCAGAAGCATCCACATTAAGTTGAGAGGCAGCATCTGGCTGATTTTCTACAACATCCGGTCTTCTCTCTGCTGCACAGTGTACTATAACATGGGGCTGAAAATCATGAATGATGTGATGAACTGCATTAGAATCCAATAGATTAACCTGTTCAAATTTTGGTCTTGCTCTTCTAAAACCACAGCCAACAGCATGCCAATTATTCTGCTGAAATTCTCTGTGTACAGCTCTGCCAAGAAGCCCAGTGGCACCAGTAACCAGAACCCTCCTATTGGGGATGTTAACTTCCTCCTCCACCAGCCAGCAGCTCCCGGGAACAAAGTGTATAGAGGTCTCTTTCTCCCGCCCCACCATGCCCGCCATCTTCACACCGCAGCCTCAGCGGCCGCCACCTCCTCCAGCCCAGGATCGACACGGGCCGCAACTCCCAGCCCAATATCTTGAAAGAGTTGTCCACGCTTGTTATCCTATTATTATTATTACTTGAGATACACTCTTGCTCTATCATCTAGGCTGGGGTGTATTGGCACGACCTTGGCTAATTGCAACCTCCACCTCCCTGGTTCAAGCAATTCTCCTTCTTTAGCCTCCCGAGTAGCTGGGATTACAGGCATGCACCACCATGCCCAGCTAATTTTTGTATTTTTGGTAGAGATGGGGTTTCACCAGGTTGGCCAGACGGATCTTGAACTCCTGACCTCAGGTGATCTGCTCGCTTTGGCCTCCCAAAGTGCTGGGATTGCAGCCATGAGCCACCATGCCCGGCCCCCATTTCTTCACCTCCCATTTCATGTGCAACCATCCATCTTCCATCTCTACTGCTCCCTGCTCTTCTTGATAAAGTCAGCAGCACTTCCATTTGCTCCATGCAGTAGGGGCTCTTTTGTCTTGATTTTACTTGACCTTTTGATGGCATTTGATCCAGCTGACCATTCTCTTTCTCAGAATGGTTTCTTTCCTTGTCCTCAGGGATGCCACTCTCTTCTGGTGTTTCCTTATATTGCTCAGGCCACTCTTCAGTGTGTTCCTTTGACAGTCCCTCCTGCTCTGACTTATGAATATCTGGGTTCTTCAGAGCTTGGTTCTGGGCTCTCTTCTCTTCCATGCTGCACTCTTTTCCCTGGGTAATCTTATCCACTCCCATGATTTTACTCATGATCTTTGTATCAATGACCCCAACATAGTGATCTCCACACTAGATCTCTATGTCCATCTGACCATGTGTGTATTTTTACTTAAAGTCTCAGAGGCACCTCCAACTCAGCAGGGCCAGTGTAGACCAGATCACCTTCTCCTTCAAACCTGCTACTTCTCCACTAAGGCCAGAGATGAGGGTTCATCTTGGCCCTCACCACTCTCACCATTCTGACCTAAATAATTGCAGACTGTTTGAAACCTTGTGCTTCTCTCAATTCCTGTTTATTACCACTTTAGTCCAGACCACAGTTTCTTCCTGTCTGGACTGGAAGCAAATGGCCCCTAAATGGTCTCATACAGAAGGTAGATGTCTCCTTTCTGCTTAATAGATTTCAGTGGCTTCCCTTTACTCTTAAAGTCTAATTTTCTTTTACCGTGGCCTACCATCCTTGAATGATCAGACCCCTGCCCACTTCCAAGCTCATCTTAAATCTCTTCCCATGAGATATAATATCCCTTACTTGCTGTGATTCATCTTTTAGTTTCTCAAACAGTTTAATTCTTTTTGCCTCAGGGCCTCAGAACATGAGATGGGATGGAGAAGTCAGAGGCCTGTGAACAGAGCCTGGGGTCCAGCTGGGTTATGAATTGATACAAAACTATCTTTGCTCCAGAGATGAACCCCTCCTCCCCCATTCTTTGCTCTTCTAAGGGGTCTTTAAATCTGCAGAATGCTCTGCTTCTTACCACTCCTCATTGGGCCAACTCCTGCTCAGCCTTCATGTCTAGTTCAACGTCACCACCTCATGAAAGCCTCCCCTAGCCCCGAGTCTAGGTTAGTTGCTTTCTTAAATCTTTCACTTCTGATGAATAGAAATCATCAGGATTATAATAAAATTATATGGTTAACTTTATAATGTCTGTTTCTTTAACTAGCTATTAAATCCATGTAGCTGAAGGCAATATGCAGGTGGGAGGCTAAGGCAGGAGGATCACTTGCACCCAGGAGTTTGAATCTGGCCTGGGCAACGTAGTGAGATCCCCATCTTTATTTAAAAAATTAAATGAAATCCGTAAAGGCAAAGATCACGTCTGTCTTATTCACTACTTTTCTTCAACACCTAACATAAACTAGAGCATAATAGGTTCTGAGTGAAAAAGTGTGTATCTTCTAAAACCTCTGGCCTGGGGCAAAGATTATGGAGAAGCAATCTGCCTCTGCTTCGATTTGGGTGTCATGATCATCAGACATGAACGTGGAGGTTATTACGTAGAGAGATTCAATTATTTACTTAACACTGCATACTGACCAAAGTTACTAATTCAGCCTTGGGGATGGATGTATAATAGGGTCAGTTTTGGAAATGACTTCTCACTTCTCTAAGTAATGCATGCAGACTTCTTTAAATAGGCATAAGATTCCGGATTGTATACTGGACACAATGGCTTCATGACCTTGGAAAATACTTTTTCTTGAATAATAGTAAGGGGAGAAGCAGAACAGTTGGCTGAATTCTCATATTTCATATTGCTAGCAGATCAGCAGCAATGACGGAGAATGAGCATATTTAAGCAAAGTCCAGTGCCGTAATCAAATGAGGCTTTCTACGTCGTTAATCTAATCCATACTTAATAGCATGTGCAGCTATTATTGCTCTAAAGGGCAGTTAGGCATCTATGTTAAGCTGTTTACTGGTTTTATAGAACTCCAGGGGCTGTAATTAATAATATGTACTTTTTTACTTTACCAAGCCAAGCATTTCTGAGATCACTTTCGGAAAATTGAAAGTAGGCACTCAAAAAACGTTGCTTCCTTTCTTTCCCTTCCAAGCGCAGGGATGAACTATTGACTCTTTCTGACCGGAAATGGTGGTAGGGAGGCAGAAGGCATTGTAAGGAAAAGTCCAGGTCTACATTGGGTACAAGTGCAAGGTGTGTCCAGCTATTTTCCATGGTGTTGGCACCTATTGTTCCATCTGGTGGGTGGGAGCATTTTCCCAAATGTCTAAGATAGAGCTGCTTTTATTAAATATTTATTCTGTGCCAGGAGAGTTTTATGTATTCATGCCTCTATTTTTTATCACAATGATACCTTGAAAGAGTAATTATTCTCTCTGTGTTACAGAGGAGAATACCAAGATAGGTAATGTCTCAAGGTCATGTAGCTGAGAAGTAAGTGGCAGCTTTGGTCCAGGCTCCAGAAGCTGTGCATATCATTCTGTACTGTAGAGTCAGAGGTATGCTGTGTCACTTTTCTTAGGTTTTTTATGTCCCCCTTGTCCTCTCCAGCCAGCGTGTCAAGGAGGCCTCTGGAAGCTAAAGTCTCAATGTCAGCTCAATTCTGCTAGGGAGGGAGCTGTTGATGATACACGGATAAATGGGAACTGTCTGGAAAATTAGCAGTGCAGATGCTGTAGACGTAGGAAGGAGTCCTGGAGGAGGGGTCAGGTGGGCTTAGGCTTGTGGGCTGGAGGAGTCAGTGGCTGGAATTAGGAACTATGGGCTTGAACAGAATTAGTAGTTTTGAATCTTTTAATTTAAGGACTGCTGCTATTAATTTTCTCCAGAGACTCTCTGTTTTAAAATGGTTTGACTGCTTAAAAATTTTTGAAGAAATAATCCCATTTTCTGATTGCCTTAATCAAAGATGTAACAGATGCCCTGGGCATGGTAGCTCATACCTGTAATCCTAGCACTTTTGTAGGCCGAGGCAGGTGGACCATTGGAGGCCAGGAGCCCGAGACCAGCCTGGCCAACATGGTGAAACCCTGTCTCTACTAAAAATATGAAAATTAGCCCAGCGTGGTGGTGGGTGCCTATAATCCCAGCTACTCAAGAGGCTGAGGCCTGAGAATCCCTTGAACCTGGGAGGCAGAGGTTGCAGTGAGCTGAGATTGTGCTGCTGCACTCCAGCCTGGTGACAGAGCAAGACTCCTTTCCCAAATGAATGAATGAATAAAGAAATAAGCTGTAATAGATGATGACCAAATAGAATTTCTGATTGGCATGAGGCATCCTGTCTTTCTAGAGAGTGGATGACTCCATCCAGACAGGGGGAAGTGCTTTTTTTTCTCTCATTAAACTTTTTAAATGGGTCTCGAAATTCTGTGACAATTTTTGGTCAAGTTGTTTCCGTTAAAAAGTACTGATTTTAAAAACTAATAACTTAAAACTGCCACACGCAAAAAAGAAAACCAAAGTGGTCCGCAAAACATTCTCCTTTCCTTCTGAAGGTTTTATGATGCGCTGTTATCATTAACCAGTCTTTTACCACTAAGCTTAAATGACCAATTGAAACAAACAGTTCTGAGACCATGCTTCCTCCACTGATTCAGACCAGGGCGACAGGTATTAGGGATAATATTTGTTTAGCCTTCCAAGCTTTCTGGGCAGACTTGGTGACCTTGCCGGCTCCCGCAGCCTTCTTGTCCACTGCTTGGAAGACAACCACAGCAACTGTCTGTCTCATATCACGAACAGCAAAGCAACCCAGGAGTGGATAGTTTGAGAAGCTCTCAACACGCATGGGCTTGCCAGGAACCATATCAATGATGGCAGTATCACCCGACTTCAAGAATTTAGGGCCATCTTCCATCTTTTTACCAGAATGGTGATCAGTCTTTTCCGTTAGCTCAGCAAACTTTCATGCAGTGTGAGCTATGTGGCAATCCAGTACAGGGGCATAGCCAGTGCTGAGTTGGGCTTAGCTGGTCCAGGATAACCACCTGAGCAGTGAAGCCAGCTGCTTCCATTGGTGGGTTGTTTTTGCTGTCACCAGCAACATTGCCATGACAAACATCCTTGACAGACATATTCTTGACATTGAAGCCCACATTGTCCCCAGGAAGAGCTTCACTAAAAGCTTCAAGGTGGATTTTGACAGAATTTTCTTCGGTTGTAACATTGACTTAAGCAAAGGTGAGCACTATACCAGGTTTGCGAATACCAGTCTCTACTCGGCCAATGGGAACAGTACCAATACCACCATTTTTATAGACCTCCTGGAGAGGCAGGTGCAAGGGCTTGTCAGTCAGACGAGTTGGTGGTAGGTCCAGAGCCTGAAGAAGTGTGTCGTTCCACCGGCATTGCCATCCTTACTGGTGACTTTCCATCCCTTGGACCAGGGAATGTTAGCACTTGGCCCCATCATGCTGTCACCATTCCAACCAGAAATTGGCACAGATGCTACTGTGTCAGGGTTGTAACCAATTTTCTTAATGTAAGTGCTGACTTCCTTAATGATTTCCTCTTATCTCTTCTAGCTGTTGGGTGTCTCAGTGAGATTCATTTTGTTAACACCAACATTTAGTTGTTTCACACCCGAGGGTGTGTACACCCTTACGAGTGTAAGCCCGAGGGGCATGCTCTCCAGTCTACGCATTCTTGGAGATATCAGCTTCAAATTCACCAACACCAGCAGCAACAATCAGGACAGCACAGTCAGCCTGAGATGTCCTTGTAATCATGTTTTTGATGAAATCTCTGTGTCCTGGGGCATCAATGATAGTCCCGTAGTACTTGCTGGTCTCAAATTTCCACAAGGAGGTATCAATGATGATACCACATTCACGCTAGGCTTTCAGTTTATTTAAGACCCAGGCATACTTGAAGGAGCCCTTTCCCATCTCAGCAGCCTCTTCCTCAAAGTTTCCAATGGTTCTTTTGTTGATGCCCCTACATCTGTAGATCAGATGGCCAGTAGTGGTGGACTTGCCTGAATCTACGTGTCCAATGATTATAATGTTAATATGAGTCTTTTCCTTTCCCATTTTGGCCTTTGGGGTAGTTTTCATGACATCTGTGTTCTGGCGGCAAACCCATTGCAAAAAAGCAGGAAGTGCTTTTTAATGAGCTTGTGCAGACTTAAGAGAGGAGGTATTGGTAAATGTACAATTTCCATGAGGCTTTTCCAAATTTTGGAAATTGCTGAGACTACTCATCCCTGCTATGAGTGCCATCACTCTAGTGGCCCCAGGGGCTATTGGCTCCACTCTAGTGGCCTCAAGGGTGAATGGTTTCCCCAAGGGGAACCATCGATTCAGACCTATTTTCTTATTTATTGTTGAGGAAACTGAGTTCCAGACAAGTTAAGTAAAATCTTTGCAGTCGCCAAGTGAGTTAGTGCCTAAAAGGGATATTGAACAATGGAACCCATGCATCGCCTGGGACCCACTATCCCCTCAGAGATACAAAGTTGACTGATTCATTCTGTAGCCAGTTCTGTCACTTACCAAAGTTGAAAGATCTTCCTGTCATTTTGAATTCTGAGTTTATGTTCTTACGATCCAGTTCCCATTTTCTTGGAGTGTTATGTCTGCTTCTCCCTAATTTTTCCCAGGACTAAAGCTGATTCCTGCATTCCACGGTTAAAACCACTCATACAAGTGTTTTGAGGGGGACACATGTCAGAATGGGCAATTTTTGCCACTGAGCTAGCTTGCCTCTTTCCTTCCTTCCTTCCTTCCTTCCTTCCTTCCTTCCTCCCTTCCTTCCTTCCTTTCTTTTCTGATGAAGTTTTACTCTTGTTGTCCAGGCTGGAGTGCAATGGCACAATCGTGGTTCACTGCAACCTCTGCCTCCCAGGTTCTAGCGATTCTCTGTCTCAGCCTCCTGAGTAGCTGGGGCTACAGGCTCATGCCACCACACCCAGGTACTTTTTTTTGTATTTTTAGTAGAGATAGGGTTTCACCATGTTGGCCAGGCTGGTCTGGAACTCCTGACCTCAAGTAATCCACCCATCTCAGCCTCCCAAAATGTTGGGATTACAGGTGTGAGCCACGGCACCCGGCCTCTTCTTTCTTTTCATCCCTGATCTCTTCCCTTTCCTTCTGCCTTGTGCTTCACTCCCAGGGTAGAAGAACTCTTTGCTTCTTCCCTAATTTCCTTCAGTGGCTCCATAGGTAACCACATTGTAGTCACAGATTTCAGGAGCTTCTCTCACTGGTTTCATCTTCCTTACCTCCAAAGCCAGGATCACAGACAGAGATTCTCATTCTCCACCGTTTTCCAAACTCAGGTGTAAGGACACAGAGTAGACATGGAGGAGATGGGGTGGCTGCTTTTCTTAGAGAATAAAGGCTTGTTGCTTAAAAAAATCCCATCAAAACCTCATCTCTGTGCTCCCTGTTTAAAACACATACGTACCTTCATCCCTGAGATTTTACTTGGCAGTTGTATCAAACCTGGTATATTAGTCAGCTCAGGATGCCATAGCAAAATACCACAGACTGGGTGGCGTAAACAACAGAAACTTAGTTTCCACTATTCTGGAGGCTGGGAAGTCCAAAATCAAGGTGCTGGCAAGGTAGGTTTCATTCTGAGTCCTTTTCTCTTGGCTGAGAGGTGGCTGTCATCTCACTGTGTGCACACGAGACCTCTTCTTTGAATGCACTTGGAAGTGGTAGGGGGAAGACAGAAAGCTCTCTAGTGTCCTTCTTATAGGGCACTAATCTCATCCTGAGGGTCCCACCCTTATGACCTCATCTAACCCTAATCACCTCCAAAAGTTCTCTCCTTCAAGTACCATCACACTGGGGAAAGGGCTTTAAAATATACATTTTGGTGAGACACAAATTTTCAGGCCATAGCACCTGGGAAGACGTTTTGCCAGTTTTCCAGATGAGAAACCAAGCCTTAGAGAAGTAAATCTATTAGACTGAGCCTATGAGAGAGGACTGAAGGTGAGAGTGTGCATGATGATGGCCTATCCAGGCACACCAAGGCCCACCCAGCTCCTCCCCTTTTTCCTACAAGCCCAGGAGCACAAAACTATTTCTTCTAAATTCTTAGAATTCTTTTAAAAGAGGTGCACAAATTCTTAGACACTCCTCCCTTCAATTCCCTTTCCCTTGAATGTGGGCTATACTTACTGGTTCACTTTTAACAAATAGAATACAGTGGAAGTGATGGTGTGAGATTTCTGGAGTTAGGTCATAAAAGATACTGCAACTTCCTTCTTATTCTCTCTGGCATCTTTGGCTCTGGGGAGGGCAGCTGCCATGTTGTGAGGACACTCAAGAAGCCCTATGAAGGGGAATCACGGCCACCTGCCAACAGCATGGTGAGTGTGCCATGTTACCCACGCATCTGCTAGCCCTGTGAATCCACCAGGTGACTGCAAGCCTGGCTGTCCTTCTGATGAAGCCTCAGTATAAATCCTGAGATGGAATTCCTAGTTCTCACTCCGAGACTCCTGAGCTACAGAAGCTGTGAGATAACAAGTGTGTGTTGTTAAGCAGTCAATGTTGAAGAGAGCAATAGATAACTAATAAAAGAGGGAAGTATTTTACTCTATACCCAGTTCTCATTCTCCATGTTATCCATGAGGCCAAACTAGATTCACATTTCTCACGCTCCCAAACAGCCAGTGGGTAAAAGAAGAAATTAAAAGACAAATTAAAAAATATCTTGAGACAAACAAAAGTGGATACACAACATACCGTAAAACCTGTAGCTCAGTTTTTTGTGATACAAACAGAATTATACTAGAAAAGAAGGAAGATGCAGTAATTTACCCGTGGAAATGACTTTAGGAGTGTGGGATAATCATTAAGACCATGGATTGTCATTCAATGGCAGGATGACCAAAGGTAAATTATATAGCTTCTCTGGGTCTCATTTTTACTACATGAAAAAATGGAGATATTAATAGTGCCTCATGGTTTTACATGGTAATTAATGAGCTAATATATATCAAGTACTTAGCAAAGTAGCCAACAGATGACTTTAGTCAATGTTCATATTACCATTAACGTAAGTATCAGGGATACTGGAAGAACTACACACACAAACAGATGATAAATTGGAAGTGCAGAGCCTGCGCTTTCTCCCAGGTTAACCTGTGATCGACTCACGATTTAAAGAGCTGGATTAGTATGGTTGTTCAAAAACTTCGACTGTCAAATATGATCTACAGAATGTGTGATTATTAAATCCCAATAGAGCAAATGTAACAGAAAAAAAATGACTATCAGTTTCCTCTTAGAGAAAACAGCAATAATGCCACATTATTACTACATACATACATACCAAGTGGCTTAAAATGAGTGATTAGCTTAATACATTGTAGTTCTTAATAAATTGTAGTTATTGTTAATATCTTATCAGCTGTAGAGCTTTTTTCAGGTGAGTTTCTGTTTCAGATGCCCACTTCCCTCAAAGTACCAGCCCCAAACTAAAGTCAGTATGCATTGCCTGGAAGGCTAACTGCCTAAGCCTTCCAGGCCAGGGGACTTGTGAACCCTGAAAATTTGAGACACATCTTAATTAATTTAGGAAGTTTATTTGGCCAAGGTTGGGGACACGTGGCTGTGACACGGCCTCAGGAAGTTCTGATGACATGGGCCCAAGGTCGGGGCACAGTTTGGTCTTATGCATTTTAGGGAGACATGAGACATCAATCAATATATGCAAGAAGTACATTGGTTCCGTCCAGTAAGATGGGGACAACTCAAAACAGGGAGGGGGCTTCCAGGTCTCAGGTAGGTGAGAGACAAATGGTTGCATTTTTTTGAGTTTCTGATTCTTTTCCGAAGGAGGCTATCAGGTATGCATCTATCGCATTGAACAGAGGGATGACTTTGAGTAGAAGGGGAGGCAGGCTCGCCCTGAGCAGTTCCCAGCTTGACTTCTCCCTTCAGCTCAGTGATTTTGGGGCCCCAAGATTTTCCTCTCACAGACTCAGGATGTCTTCTCTAGTTCAATATGGATAGCCGCAGAGTAGAGAGCTTCAGGCTCCCTCTCCTTATCTTCTGCTAACCTCCATTTTTACTCCTACCCTTTCATCTCAGAATTTTAGCTTTGATGTTTCCCACTTCCTTCCTTTGGTTACTTTAACCGAAGTGAGTCAGGTCTTACTGAAAAACTGACCACAGCCTTTCAGCTCCCACCCTTCCCCAGACGAGGGCTGCCCAGGCAGAGCGTGAGGGAGACCAGTGTTTACGCAGCCCATTTTTTCCTCCTCTCTCCTCCAAGTCACGAGGCTTTGAGTAGGGCTTCCCCAGCCACCATGCCCCTCCCAGCAGACCGCAGTTCAGAAGCCAATCTCACATTTGTCTGGTGGCTTAGAGAGGGGACAGAAAGAGCAGCAGCTTGTGTCCTCGGCTATCCTCTCAAGTGGGCTAATTTGCTTATTTTCAACTCTGTTGGGTCCAGCCCTGTTGCCACTAATCTCAGCTCAAAGAGGCTTTGGTGAGAGTTTTTAGTCGTGATGACCAGTAACAACCAACTATATGCACTGCGACCACCTCCTAGTACCAGAAACCCTGTTAGCTCATTATCTTTTTTTTTTTTTTTGAGACGGAGTTTCGCTGTTGTTACCCAGGCTGGAGTGCAATGGCATGATCTCGGCTCACTGCAACCTCCGCCTTCTGGGTTCAAGCAATTCTCCTGCCTCAGCCTCCTGAGTAGCTGGGACTGCAGGTGCGCACCACCATGCCCAGCTAATTTTTGTATTTTTAGTAGAGACGGGGTTTCACCTTGTTGACCAGGATGGTCTCGATCTCTTGACCTCGTGATCCACACGCCTCGGCCTCCCAAAGTGCTGGGATTATAGGCGTGAGCTACCGTGCCTGGCCAAGCTCATTATCTTAATCCTTAGGAAAACCCAGGCAAATTTGTATTCACGCTAAAAACTTCTCCTGGCTGGGCGCGGTGGCTCACACTTATAATCCCAGCACTTTGGGAGGCTGAAGACGGCGGATCACTTGAGGTCAGGAGTTCCTAACCAGCCTGGTCAATATAATGAAACCCCATCTCTATTGAAAACACAAAAAATTAACTGGGCATGGTGGCACATGCCTGTAGTCCCAGAGTCCCAGCTTCTTGGGAGGCTGAGGCAGGAGAATTGCTTAAAACTGGGAGGCGGAGGTTGCAGTGAGCCGAGATCATGCCATTGCACTCCAGCCTGGGAGACAGAGTGAGACTCTGTCTTAAAAAAAAAAAAAAAAAGACAAAAAAACCTTTTCTGTTTACTTTTCTAATTTTGGTACCTACAGAATCTCCTCATCTTTGAAAATCAACATGATCTTGACGGATTTAGGAGCAAATCTTTAAAGGATTGAGTTGTGGGAAGACCACAGTATCTCTGCTGTAGGCTTTAAAGTGAGAATAGCTTTTTCTCTGATCAGGTTTGGAGCCTTTCCTCTCTCCTGGGAGAGGGTAGCTGGCTTCCTTTCTCTGAGATGCGGAAGTCACTCACCCGTCTCGTTTGTCTTGGGAGCTTTGAGGGAACAATTGCAGTCAGACAAGATTCAACGACACCAGAACGTGATGTGACTAAGATACATTTATTTATTCAAAATAAAAATCTGCTATGAAGACAGACAAACAATGTAACATTCCCAGAGGAATTGAATCATTTCTTGTTAAAACTGAGTTCTATTAGAACCAAATTTACTATTACTATTATTATTATTATTATTTTGAGATGGAGTCTCACTCTGTTGCCCAGGCTGGAGTACAGTGGTGTGATCTCAGCTCAATGCAACCTCCGCCTCCCTGATTCAAGTGATTCTCCTGCCTCAGCCTCCCAAAGAGCTGGTATTACAGGCGCGCACCACCACGCCCGGCTAATTTTTGTATTTTTAGTACAGATGGGGTTTCACCATGTTGGCCAGGTTGGTTAGGAACTCCTGACCTCAAGTGATCTGCCCGCCTCGGCCTCCCAAAGTGCTGGGATTACAGGCGTGAGCCACCACGCCTGGCCTGGAACCAAATTTAGGTTGTTATAAATAACAAGCTGGCCACAGCTTTCAAGAATGAAGTGGTTGGGGAATGAGGTTAGGGGAATCCCTCCGAGCCACTGGAAGGTGAATTAATCATCAAAGGGGCTCCCTGGTTTCTCTTCCTAAGAGTCTTTGTAGCAGTTAGGAAACCCCAGGCCCAGAGACAAGAGAAATTAGAGGGAGGTCAGGCAGAACAGCTCAACAGCTAGAAAGCGTGGTCAGGCTTGGAATGAAAGCTTCCGTCGGCTCCCCAAGGAACGTTTTTTTTCCTCTCCCTTACATAACTTACAATTTATCTTAAAACACTTGAATACCATAGTGTGTCACCCTATGGAAACAGCTTAAAAACAGGTGAAAATAATAAATATTGAAAAAAAGTATAATATTGGGCTTCTTTCTAAATTGTTCACAGAGAAGCTCAGTAAATAAATAGAAATGGGGGTTGAGGTATCAGAAGTAATAAATATTTCAGAGAGAGGTCCAGTAAGGTTTCCCAAGGGGTTGGGTCAGCTATCCCAGAACCCCGGACCCGATTCTGGAGACCTCCAATTTATGTCCTAGAGTCTATGGAGTCGCCGCCCGGATGTTTCAGTTTTGTGCTTTCATTGTCATGTAGGCTTCTATGTAGTCGATGAAGATGTCAAACTCACTCATGGCTTTGTAGATACCTTTCTCTTGGAGCTGTGTAGGAAGATAAACGGTCAGTTAAAATCTCTTCTGGGGACCAGATAGGCTCCCCTCCTCCATGCTCATGGATGGGCATGACCTTGAGTACAGAGGCTGCTTGTCCTCCCTCATGCTGGGAAGTAAACCGGAGGATAGGCCCGGCTGCCTTGGAAAAGACTGAGCACTGACCTTCATCTCCTCCAAGTCTGAAGTACAGCTACCGGCTAGCAAGGGGAGCATTCACTTTGCAAAGCACCGTCTTTGAAATGGTGCCTATTCAACAATTTTAAGGGTCATGTGTTCACAGGATGATTATGCCAAGTTTGATGAAAAGACAGTAGAGGAAGCACTTTGAAAGCAAGATGGTGAGAGAAGCAGAGAAGGGAGCCTTTTAAATGTCTGTGCTCTTCCACCAACACAGTGAGCAGGCCCTGCCCTGCCGCTCTGGCCTACTGTGAGAGGTTCGCACCCCCTGATGTTGGCACGCTGTTCAGTGTCTGTTCCCAGCCCACAAGGAGGACATAGGCCACATGGTTTCTGGGAAATCAGATTTAAAAAGTTCATGCACAGCTGGAAGTGTGAAACCCCGTTTGGTTTGGGAGCTGACATTCTCAGGCACCTTGGGAGGTGCGAGGGGCAGAATGACAGTGGGCTTGAACCAACTCCGGATAAGTGAGAATCTGGCTTCCTGCTCATTCTGAGTTCTGGGGAGTCTGGGCTGAACCCCCAGGTGTATTTGTATGTGCACATTTGTGTGCCAGCTTCCTGCACGTGTGGGTTCAGCCTAGATTCCCAACAAGCTACTTTCTGTTTCCTTTGTCACTCTCCCCAGCACACAGCTCACTGTGTTCATAGGCTGGCCGGCCAGCCCAACCCACAAGCTTGCAAAGGCAGTGAACAGTCATTCAGAAACCCCCAGAGACATTTAACAGAAAACAAACACAACCAAGGCGGCAGCTCCTCACTGGCTGAGCAGGTCATACCATCTGTCAGGTTCCCACACTCCCTCCGCTGAAGGATTGGGGCCTGCTGAGTCCCTGTCACTTTCCATGCTTTGGGGTTGGGGAGTGAGCATGGGCTGTACTCTGCAGACCCTCTCTGCCACCATCCAGGCTCACCTTACTAACAGCATTCTTCACCTGCACCACTGCCTTGCTCTTGTTTTCACAGGGAAGAAATCGATGCTGTGGAAGAAAAGAGAAAGTGTTGGTGATCCTGGCTCCCAGCTCCACGTCCATCACACTTGGGGGACAAGCTGGTGGCATGAAGAGGGGGCCAGATTTATCCTAATGCCTCATCTCATAGCTCCCAGAGAGAACTGAGTCCTGCTTCACCCTTACTCATTATCCAAGGGTCAGAGAAGAACCATGGCCCTGGGAGATAAAATGTATTTCTCCAGGACCTACCCTGAGATGTTTGCAAAGATTGGATGACAACCCAGGTCTTGGGATTCCTTTCTCCCCCAGAACTCTACAGCATTGCCTGCCCCTTTCTGCCTCTCTATCCTGTCCCTCCCCTTCAGTCACAGCCACCGAGGACCTTTTTTTTTTTTTTTTTTTTTTTTGAGACTAAGTTTCGCTCTTGTTACCCAGGCTGGAGTGCAATGGCCCGATCTCAGCTCACCGCAACCTCCGCCTCCTGGGTTCAGGCAATTCTCCTGCCTCAGCCTCCCGAGGAGCTGGGATTACAGGCACGTGCCACCATGTCCAGCTAATTTTTTGTATGTTTAGTAGAGACGGGGTTTCACCATGTTGACCAGGATGGTCTCGATCTCTTGACCTTGTGATCCACCCGTCTCGGCCTCCCAAAGTGCTGAGATTACAGGCGGGAGCCACCGCACCTGGCCCCCCAGGATCATTTTTAAGCACCCAAGGAGGGAAGCTACTTAAACCAAAACTTTCACATAGCGCTGTCCCACAAATAGACATCAACTGATTTTCCAATATTGGTGAGAGAACAAGGGAAACCATTGGTAGTGATAGCATCATTTCAGTTGGAGAAATAAATTACCTGGAGGAATTAATAAACATTAGCCCAGTCACGAATAGCCCCCCCGTCCCTTTTAAAATGCCAGGGAAAATCCTGTCAGTCAATTGGGCCCTTCTTAGAGCTTCGCTTTCAAAATGTTGAGATTAAAAGAGGTGAGTGATGCTTCCTCTGCTCAAGAGCCTTAGCTCCCAGCCCAGGGTCTAGTTACAAAGAGGCAGTAGAGGCCTGACTGAAACTCTGGGCTCCTTTCATGAAGAGAGAGGGGAGTAGTTAATAACCCACAAATGACTCACAAATAACAGGAAAGCTATTTGCAAATTTCACATGTAAATGCCTAGCAGCCACCCCCTACGCCTGCTTAGAGAGAAATGAGCAAGAAATCTGATTCTAGGAGTCTTTCCACATTTACAGCTAGCTCTGCCAGTCTGTGTCCTTGGTGTGTCTCTGGGTGTGAGTATCCCTGCTGGTCTGTAGGAGATCGTATTTTGGGGACAGCTGCAAGGGAAAGAACTGGTTTACTACTCACACAGCGTCGCAGCCTCAGCCTGAAGGTCTTCAGCTTTTCCCCCAGAGAGTTCACGTGCTCCTTGATGTCTGGGTCATGGTTCTCAGCTTGGGGCATCACCTCCTCCAGGTAAAACTGGATCATCTCAGACAAGGCTTGGCAACCCAGGTAACCCTAAGGTCAGGAGCCAAAGGTGAGTGAGACATTGGTGGAGGTGGCTGGGAAGAGGGATGCTGCAACTAGCTGGAGAGGACAGCTTGGTTCCAGCGATCCTCCTTCGCCAGAAGCCTCCCCGCAAGGACTGAGCCCTTTGTAAACCCTCTGACTGCTAGCTGTGCTGAGCCAAGCTCTTCCACTTCTCCTTTTCAAAGTGAAGGAAACAGACACAACTCCCTGCACTCAGAAAGCAGAGCCTCCCTTCCCTGAATCACACTGCACACTCCCCAGCACCCTGCCCCTGCTCTCACCTTAAAGTCCTCCAGCAAGGACTCCTTTAACAGCATGCTGTCCAGCTGATCCTTCTTTTGCTGCATGAAGAACGAAAGGAGAATGAACTTGAGGTTTGGGGAAATAAGTGAAATGCAGTCTTTTTGATGCCCTTTCACTTAGAGTTTTTTTTTTTTTTTTTAATTAAATTGGCTCTGGCCCAAAAATCAAAAGGGGAGTTTTAAAAACAGAGGATTCAACGGTGATGGAACCATCTCTTAAATCAGGTCCTCCTCCTCAGAGTCAAGTTACTTAAAAACTCTGGCTGATTTTGAAGCGAAAGCAGAAGCTTGACTCAGTCCGGTCTTCTTTCTGCAGAGCTACATTAGGCTTTAAGCGACACCTATGTCAACCCTTTGGTGCCTTGAGCCCCCTTTCGCATTCTGTTCTCTGGTTTTCTTTCTCCCTTCTGTAGACAACCCGTTCAGCTTGGAAAAATCCTAGGGAATAGGAATCTCCTTCTGATGCAGGTTTCCCTTTTGTAGAGTGCTTCCCCAAACCACCAGTCTTTCAGGTCTGGAAAGGCTCTTAGCAGAGGCAATTTACCTTTCCCTACTACAGGGCATGGGGAGCATCTTCACCTCCAACCAGATCCTTCTTTAATTCTCCTAATCCAGTAGGACCTTATAAGAAGTTTCTCCGCAAGGGAAAGAAAGCATTTACCTTCCAAGGCAGCTTCTCCTGCACATTTACTGCATCATCTGGGCTTAGCTTAATTCACTATACCCATGGCTTGGTCTAGGATTCTCTTAAGAATTTAAGTTTGGGGGAATGAGTGTGGGGAATGGAGGTGGAGGGGATGGAGGAGGAGAGTCCTTCTTATTGCTCCAGGAGAATGCCTAGTTCAGGCAGTCCCAGGAAGAGAGAAAGGACAGGAGGGAATCATACTCACAAAGAAAGTCTTCACTCTGCTGAAGGCAACTCGGAGCTCTCGAAGCATGTGAGGCAGGCTGCCTGGAAAGTGGGTGCAGCTGTTCTCAGACTGGGTGCCCTGGCCTGGGCTGGCCCTCACCCCAGTCAGGAAGACCAGGCAACAGAGCAGAGCTGAGCTGTGCATGCCTCTTCTGTGAGTCTGTCTTGTGGTTTGGTTTTGCAAGAGCAAGCCCCTGGTGTGTAGACCTTCACCTCTCTGTCCCCCTTTTATATCGTGGGTTCAGGGAGGTCTTTTCATTCATAAAAGGCTGCAGTCACAGGTTTCCCGGCACAGGACTTTTTCTGCTTAGAGCTCCTCCTCTCTAATAGTTTTCAATTTTTGCATAGTAAGCAAAAAGATGGTTGAACATGAACTTCTGCATTATAGCTATTTTTAGGACAGGCTACCTCTTTTAGAATAATGTTTTAGCTTTTCAATTTAAAAAAAAGTTAATTTCCTGGGGAGAACAGCTGTTCTGTGTGCAGAGGCCCACGGCTGTGGGTTCCCATTCGCGTGTTCCTAGGTCACAGTGACGTGGACAACTTGGCCATTCCAGAATACAATGGGATTGAGAAATAATTGCATCCCCCCAACCTGGAGTGAGTACCCAAGACTTCTCCTTGCTAACTTGGGCAGTCACCTTAGGTCTCTGGGACTTAGTTTCCCCAAGTGGAAACGAGGGGCTGGACTAAATATCCTCAAAGCTCCCCAGCAGCTCTTCCACTTTACATCCCAGAGACTGGCTTCCTACAGGACAGGCAGAGTCACAGGATGTGCTCCAGGCTCCTTTACCGCTGATTTCACCTGGCTTCTCAGGTGCATGTTTCTACCTCCTCAGCTGTCCCAGCTGTCCCCCTCCCCACCTGTGCTTGAGGGAAGTGGGTAAGAGTAGTCTGCACTTGTTGAAAGCTTGTTATATGCTGGTCAGGTAGTGCTCACCATGACCCCTACCACCATCTCTATTTTATAGTGAGCAAACTGAAGCATAGAGATGTTATGTCACCTATACAAGGGTACACCAGTGCCAACTGAGAATTTGGTTCCCTCACCCTACTCTATGCCATCTCCAGCACATAGAATGAAAACTTGAATTAAATAGCCCTTAGGGTTTCTTTTAGTTGTAAGCTTCTGTGGCTGGAATCTAAAGTTTAAAAGATGGGGAGGAAGAAGTAGAAATAACAAGGAAAGGAAGTCAGGATTCCTGAGGCTGGATAGGAGGTCCCTTCCTTTACTCTTACCTATCCCTGCTTCCCCTTCCCAAAGTAGCCTTAGTAGTGTTGTCTTGTATTAGTGTGTGTGTGTGTGTGTGTGTGTGTGTGTGTGTACAAGGTAAGGGGAGCCAGTTGTGTTGCAGCAAGGAGTGTTGCTCTACCTGGGGAAGGACTGGGGCAGTGACATCAGGACGTCTTCAGATATCTGAAAAGGCTCTGGGGATCCTTTGATTGTGCCTTCACCTTCGCCTTTCACAGGGGCTTTGCCTGCTGTTCCAGTTTAGGCAGTAACTGGGAGCACTGGCCTAGGTGCAGGAGGCCTGGGCTCTGCCCTGGCGCTGTCACTCTGCACCCAGGGCAAGTCACTCATCCTCCCTGTATCTGTTTTTCATCTGTCCCAGCAGGGCAACAGCACCTATCCTCCTGCCTGCCTGGAAGTATTGAGCTTAAGTAGCCACAGACCCAATGGAAAGCATTCCATCTTCTGCTAGTTCCTCACCTTCCTGCATCACCAATGGAACATCTCCAATGGCAGCAGGTTCTGAGCCTGCTCCACTGGAGAAGGTCACTCACTGCAAGGGGTGCAGACACCTTTGGGCCCAGCCAGCATAGACTTAGTGCGAGGGAAAGATGAAAGGGCCCAGACCCACCCTGTGGATGTCGCTGCCGTGGTGACCTGTGGATCACGGGGCTGTGGTCAGGGGGCTGTGGCCTCCCTTCCCAACTCTTTAGGGAGTATCAGTGTAGAAACCTAAGAATCAGGAAGTGAGAAAGAGCCTTCTAGAAACTAGTACGGAGCGAACTCAGGACTTACTGCTCCTGCTAGACTTATACTGGCTTAAGAGTTCTGTCTGACTTCTGCTGCCAGGAAGCAGAGAGAAAGGAACTCGGAGCTGGGTTTCCCCTGCTTCCATCTTTCTCCTTTCCTCTTGGCTCCTGGGTTTTCTGGACTGTGTCTGCGTTAGCCTGCCGGGCTGACCTTCTCTCTGAGCTGGGTGTTCCAGAAGCAGACTCAGCATGGACACCAGGCAGGACAGGGGATCTGAACTCTGCGTGAGGCTGTGAACCCTTCCTTCTTTTGTTTCCCATCATGCCCTGTGTTTATGTCACTAGGAAACCTGCACCTCTACGTGGTTGCCATTCATATATACACCATGCCTCGTCCAATCAGCTCTGAGCTCCCTAAAGCAGGACAATGAATCTGGCCCATGGATGGTAACAGCTATATTTGGGATTGTCAAAAAAGAGTACCTTGTGAGCCTGGAGGGTGCAAGGCTGAGGAGGTGGTCTGGGCACATGTGGGCACTCGGAGAAGGAGAGTGACTCAGGGAGGCAGGCAGCCTCCCTTCGATTTTCTTATTATTTGAGATGTGTATGTAAATACAAACACACACACACGCACGCGTGCACACGCACAAAATGACAGGGTGAAGGGAGGTGTGTAAAAGCCATTTGTATCTTTCTCCCATCTATAATCTTTTAAATAGGGTTGAGGTTAGGATCTGACTTCTTTACTTGTTTTGAAATGTGTAGCCAATTATCTCAAGCCATTTGCTGAAGAGTTGATTCTTTCCGCATTGATTTGAAATTACTGTCCACTCTCATTTCAAAGTTTCAGAATTTAAGTGGTTAGAGAGAATCATAGGCAAGTTCCTTGGTGCAAGTTCTCATTTCACAAATGGAGATAACAGCTTCTCTATTGATATGCCTCATAGTATTGCTGTCAAGAGACAGATATGAACATTTGAGTAAAGACCTTGTGCCCTTATGTTGACAAAGCAGCAAGAGCAACAAATAGGGCTCCAGTTTCTCAAGTTTTTGAAGCTATCTGTTCATCCAAAAAGTCACTGGGGTCCACAGGGAAAAGTCCCAAACCCATAGGTCACATTTGAGACATCAATGCAGATTTGGGTTTGGACTTTTGTACACAGCAAGAGCCCATGCAGGGAAGGAAGTGAGAAGGCAGGCACTTATGGATGGTTAGAGTGTCAGCCTGGGCACGGTTAAGCCTGTGAATTTCAAGGATACAAATGCTTCTTTCAGACTGTGAGCTTCTGGAGGCCAAAAGGTCTGAGTCCAGTTTGCCCTCAAGCCCAGATGCATAGCAGGCATCTAATCAATGGTGATTACACTGATTTTAAATGAATTTTTTTCCAGGGCAGGGACACACTGGGAAATCAGAAGGTTGTGGGACAGGGAATATCTCTCTTCTTCCATCCCTGCTCCAAACTCTTCTCTCATTTCTGTATTTAGCTACAAATGAGGGAAAACCTGACTAAGCATGGCTTTTAAAAAGGGGGATTTTATTTTATTTTCTGTCTCTCTCATCAGGAAGCCCAAAGTAGGCATTCAGATGCCAACGAGGACCCATTTTTTCCCCCTGCATTTCTGTTCTCCTAGCCTTTGTTGCAAGGAGACAGGAAAGATAGGAGGTGGTAAAGTCCAAAGCTCTAAAGGCTCACCAATCCAGGAGACCCTAGTAATCTTCTTAGGAAACTCCACCCAGTAAATTTCACCACTTTAGCTGCAGAAGAGTCCAGGCAGACAAGAACTGCTGGTGTGTGTGTGTGTGTGTGTGTGTGTGTGTGTGTGTGTGTGTTTATGCAAATGGATTTTGGAGAATAAGGTAAGGGGAGCCAGTTGGGTTGCAGCGAGGAGTATTCTTTATAGTTCATACCGTTTATAAGAAATCTGCCTCCCAGCTACTTTCATGCTAAGCAAAATGGCAGCTTTCTCGGTGTAGTTGTTTTGTGCCTTACTGCAATTCTGCAGCTGGAACCTAAGAGTGGGGAGCAGGCTAGGAGCCCTATGAGGGTGGCTGTGGAGCTGCAGAGGAAAGGTTCAGGGATCCGGGCTTGCTGGACTCTGGATTTAGACAGTTTGTTGGGCATTAGGGTCAGCCAGCAGAAAGCAGGCAGGTTGATGATGCAGGCAGAGAGAGTGAGAGTGCCCATCTTGGGGATGGGAGACAACTGTCCTGATGAAGAAGCCCCTTGGAGCTTGACTCCTTCTTGTCATTAGTAGTTATTATTATTATTTTTTTTGAGACGGAGTTTCGCTCTTGTTACCCAGGCTGGAGTGCAATGGTGCGATCTCGGCTCACCGCAACCTCCGCCTCCTGGGTTCAGGCAATTCTCCTGCCTCAGTCTCCTGAGTAGCTGGGATTACAGGCACGCGCCACCATGCCCAGCTAATTTTTTGCGTTTTTAGTAGAGACGGGGTTTCATCATGTAGACCAGGATGGTCTCGATCTCTTGACTTCGTGATCCACCCGCTTCGGCCTCCCAAAGTGCTGAGATTACAGGCGTGAGCCACCGCGCCTGTTCCAGTAGTTATTTTGTTTAAGGCTGATAACAGGAGTTTCATTTCTTCTTATCCAGGACATTTAGTATGTAAAATAGCTTCGCCAGCTTGAAATTTCTAGTCTTCCCTTGAGTAACCCTACTCAGCTCCTTGGACAGAGGCTTGTTCGGAGGCTGTGCTGCAATAGACCCCACGTGCATCACACATCCAAAGTGTGGCAGGCTTGGGGTGTAAGGGGACAGGGTCTGCGAGCACTGTATTCCTCTGGGCTTTCCTGACATTGGCTTTGACAGTGTCTGGGGTACTTCAGAATAAAGACCTGATGGGCCAGAAGTTTAGGAGGAGCCTGGGCTGGGGCTGGCCCTTAGGTCAAATGGAGCAAGGGTTATGCAAACTGGATTGAGCGCTCTTCCGAGGATCATGGCCGGCAGACACTGCAAACCACAGATCAGCGGAAGGGCTGATCTTTGGGCAGCCAACGTGGAATTCCCCTTTGTGCAACTGTGGCTCCAAATCAGGCAATTTGGATTTTCCTCAGGGGATGGACCCTGTGCTCTGCAATTTCTCAGATGAGAAATTTGGCTTATCAGGGAGCAGGACACCAGGTGTCGGAGCCCTGGCCACCCAGAGGACCATAGCTGTTCCTGCTCTGTCTGCATGACTACCTAGGATCACTAGTGGGCTCCTGAGTGTGGGACACAAGTGGATTCTCTCAGCTCCAGGACTGTCCCTCTGGTGGGCTTTAGTTTGCTTCAGTCTCCATGGGATGACTGGCATCTCCAACCCAACATGTCCAAGCAGGGCTGGCTTTGTAGGTAAGTGACTTCTGCAGTCACGCAGGGTCCCGTGACTGAAGGAGTCCTCCCCTTGCTCTGCTGCCACTGTCTGGAAATTCTCTGGACTGTTGAGCAGGGGGTTCTACACTTTTCTTTTGTACTGTTCTCCCCTGCCAGTTTATGTAGTTGGTTTTGTATCTGAGAGTAAAATCATCTCTCTCTGGTTTCACCTTCATCCAGTGCACCCTAGCTCTGTAAATGGAACTACCAATTAACTCTGGAAATGATGTGTTGGTCCCTCCCTCTTTCTTGCCAATCTATGTCCAATCTGTCACCAGAACTTTCAGATTTTTCTTCCGGACATTTCTCTAATCTTCTCATTTGGCCCCATTTCCATCACCACCAGCAATGACTGGTTCAAACGACTATCTTATCTCTCCTGGACTCCAAAATAAATGCCAAATTGATATTCTAATATTCTCCATGTTGTAAAAGGGTAATCATTTCCAAGCACCAATCTGGCCATGACTCTGTTGCTGCTTAAACCCTCCCATGGCTTCCCACTTTCCCTCTCTTGGTCAAATAAGGACTCATGCTCTTAATGTTTTCTACAACTTCCTTTATCATCTGACCCTGCCTGTCTCTTCTGCTTCAGCTCACAGTAGTCTCCACTTTCTACTTCCCTCTGCATTCCAACCTCATTGACTTTCTTCTTCTTCTTCTTCTTTTTTTTTTTTTCAAATGATTCATGTGCTCTCTTTCAGTCTCCTTTTTTTTTTTTTTTTTAAAAAAAAGAGACAGAGTCTTGCTTTGTTGCCCAGGCTGTTTTTGAACTCCTAGGCTCAAGTGATCCTCTTGCCTCTATCTCCAAGTGGCTGGGCTTATAGACAACAGCCACTATGCCCAGTGATTTGTGCCCTCTCTCTCCAGCCACAGGGCCTTTACACATGTAGTTTTCCCTTCTTGCTTTCCTCCTGTCTTCATCCTTCAGCTGTCAGCTCAGATGTTCCTTCCTCAAATGACTTCATCATTCCCCAGTCTAGGTCAGCCCCTGGGCGTACCTTAGAACACCTTGCTCCTGCCCCTCTATAGTATGGATGTCAGTTTGTAATTAGGCATGTGGCTATGTGACCATTTGATTGGCCTCTGTCTCTCCCGTTAGATTGTGACCACCTTGAGGGCAGGGCCTGTGTCTGTTTGGATTAAAGTTGTTTGCTCAGTACTCAGCATGGTTCTGGGCACATCTAAGGTTCTCACTAAATGTTGGCTGACTGAGCAGCTGAGCATGTACTTCCTAAATTTTTTGTAGTGCTACATGGCTCTATGTCTGTTGTTCTATCTCACATAAAGTAGAAGTAGAGGATGGATTCATCTGAAGAAACTACTATCCTCACAAGCTCCGTGCCTATACCCATTATAGCTTTTCCAGTTTTTAAAAGAATTGATCTGATTACTAATTAGTGCTTCTCCAGGCAGATGTCAACTCCCCGACGGCTGCTGGGATGTTAAAATTCTACAGGACATCAGCAGAGGAGGGGCTCTTAGACATTATAGAATTCACATGTCTCATTTTACAAATGGGCAAACTGAGGACTAGAGAGGAAGACTTTCCCAGGTCCTAGAGGTCATTAATCACAAAGGTGGAATCTGAACCCAACTCTTTTTCAAATTCGTACCTAATTCATTTACTCACACAAGTGTCAAATCACTCTGATTTCGCTGGGCCTGCAGCAACAATTAGGGGAGGTTGTCTAAGATGTGTGCAGTGTGTAAGGTTGTAATGGCAAGAAGTTGAAAGTCTGTAACAGTAAGTTTCCATCCATTAAATGTTATGAATCTATTATATACTCCTTGGGTACCTTAGGTTTAGGTATTGGGGATGATAGTGAGGGTGGCTTAGATATTTTTGTGTTAGGGAAAGATTTCGAGCCTTGGAATATTTTCAGACAGAAGAGTGTTTCTATTGCGCTTTGTCTCTGATTCACGAGTGCGGCAGAGCTAAATCAGCCTGCCTTCTCACCGCAGCAACCCAAAGCAGCAGCACCTTCCAGAAAAACCTTACAAAAGAGAGGAGAAAGTTGAACACTTCCCTTCATCTTGCCCGTTCTGGTCCTTACCTCTAAAACGCGCCACCAACTCTTAATCCTCCCTTCTACTCCACGTTTTGTGCACTTTGGATGCACAGCTGCATCACATGTGAAGGTGCAGGTGCTTTCTCCCACCCTGGATTCATGCTACTTCCACTACGACTGTCATTTATTTTTTTTTTTTGAGACGGAGTTTCGCTCTTGTTACCCAGGCTGGAGTGCAATGGCGCAATCTCGGCTCACCACAACCTCCGCCTCCTGGGTTCAGGCAGTTCTCCTGCCTCAGCCTCCCGAGTAGCTGGGATTACAGGCACGTGCCACCATGCCCAGCTAATTTTTTGTATGTTTAGTAGAGATGGGGTTTCACCATGTTGACCAGGATGGTCTCGATCTGTTGACCTCGTGATCCACCCGCCTCGGCCTTCCAAAGTGCTGGGATTACAGGCTTGAGCCACCAAGCCCGGCCAACTGTCATTTATATGTACGGCTCTTAGCTCATAGACTAAGGAAGAAGGGAGAGGGAGTGGGTGCGTGCAACTGCATCCAGCCTTCCCTGGAGTCCCTAAGTCAGCTGTTGGTGAACTATTTGGATCCAGGACCCCTTTACACTCTTCAAAGTTATTGAAGACCCCCAAAGAGCTTTTACTTACGTGGGATATATGTATATATCTCAACATTTATTATATTAGAAAGTAAAATGGAGAAATTTTAAAAATGCCTCCTGTGACATCATTTGAAAGTCATAAACAATAATAAACCCTTACATGTTAACATGGCATTTTTAAATGGAGATGTAACTATTTTTCAAACCAAAACACATTTAGTGAGAAGAGTGGCATTGTTTTGCATTTTCCCCCAAGTCTCTTTAACTCTCTCACTTGATAGAACTGGGATCCTCACAGCTGCTCCTACATCCGGTCTGTTGTGATATGTCATTTTAGTTGAAGCGTAAGAATTTTCCCTTGGAAAAGGGAAGACCCCCTCAGGGTTCCTCAGATCACCCTTAGAGAATGAATGCTGTAAGTGTTTCACAGAAATCTCCGGGTGAGGACGAGTGGGAGGAGAACGATCAAAGTGTGGCCTCAGAGGCAGGTGTAGGGGATGTACCCACAGGGCGCCCGGTCTGGGTAGATAAGGGAGAAGCCCACTGCTGTGTTCTTTATTCAGAGTTTCCAAACAGCCTGGGTGGTCCTTCAGTTCAGCAGCTCCTGTGAGCCTCTCATATGTCACGGAAGCTATGGTGCCTCACAAGCAGTGTTTGTGGTTTCAAGTCAAAACCCATGGGAGTTTTGGGGTTGATTTGCCAGTGACCTGTCATTACTGTAAACCCCTTCTCCAAGGGGCCCCAGGCCTAGGAGCAGGTTCTAGGGACCGGGTGTGGTCCAGGGCAGAGAGCTGTCGGAAGGGCTCTGCTACAGGCTTCTATTGGGCTCTGCTTTCTACTTCTGCCTTTTACTCTCCTGTCTCCCTCCTCTTTAATTCTAAGGGGCATTAAAAAACCCTGCTTAGCCTTTGGTAAGACTTGTGCTGTCTCATATTTTAGAATAACTGTGAAAATAAAAACAGACACTTCCTAGCCCCCCCGGCCAGAATTTATCCAATTAAATCAATATCATTGGCTTGTCACTCTTCTCATCCCACGCAGTGTTGCCTGGAACACACAGTAGGGGTGCTCTAAGTGATCTAGTGAATTTAGAAATCATTTTATAAGGATGGCACCCTTTTAGGAACTGGGTCAGACATTGTGTGGTCAGATTAAATCTTGATCTCTGGTTGCCCACCTGACTGTGGGAGACCACCTATAGAATTAGAGGAAACAGAAACATTTTTTCCATCAGTGCTGGACTAAGAACTCCAGAGGTCCTAAGATGCTTTGACCTTCAGATGTAGTTCAAAATAGTTTAAGGAGGCCCAACGAGGTTCTGATACTCTTGATTTTAAAAAGTGTTCCTTTTAAGATTAAAACACTTACTTAAAATACAAGGAATACTTTTTAAAAAGTATTATACTTTCAAGTAATTAAGGAGAATCTGTTGTTCCTTGGCTTTTGGATGATCTGAGACTGTTCCCAGCAACACCTTGGATTCAGGTGCCTTAAGCAGTGGGTTGGATATAAATTGATATCAGGTTGTTGACTGGTTTCATGAAAGTGGCTAAGGGTCGTGCACTAGAGCCTCTCTTATGTGACAGACATTATGTACCTCTGACAGCAAAGGCTGGAACTGCGTTCTCCACTTTGCTTAACCCCCAGCCCTACCCGGGGTCCAAGTGTTCTGTTACTGGGAACCCCATAACGTACTCTGTCTCTGGGTTTGTCTTTGCAGCACAGAATGGTGGTTAAGTGTGCGAGCCCCGGAGTCAGACCGGATTTGCAACCCAGCTCTGCCCCTTCCCATCTGTGTGACCGTGGGCAAGTCTCTGAGCTTTTCTGTATATACAATTGGAGATGGTCATTGGCACTGTCGCAGGGTTGCAAGGATGGAGTGAGTGACTGTACACAAGGGCCAGGATGAGTGCTTGACAAACAGCAAGCAGTCAGCCCGTCCGAGGTGTAGTGGTCGATGTTTTTCTTTGGGAACACTCAGCTGCTAAACGCTAAGTATGTCTCCTTATGGATCTGAAGACTTGAATGTACTTTCCTCTCTGCAGGGAGACAGAGAAGTCAATCTCATAGTAGAAAGACTGACTGGCTCAGGCATTTAGGAGACCCACTTCCCAGCCCTGGACCTTCTACTATGAGATTCCCAAACAAGGGGTGTCTTTTCATCAATAAGCCAAGGGCTTGCCAAAGCTGTTTTTCTAAGATGATTTTCAAAGCTAATGCCTTTGAATTCTGCGATTCCCTTATCTTTCCTTCCAGACTGCCCCTTCTGTTCCCCTTGGCAGAAGTGAACAGGCACAAGTGGTTCTGATGCATATTTTCCTTCCTTTCCAAATCACCAGGTCAGCACAAGACCATGCCCCTTCAGCCCCTTCCAGCTCATAGCTTCTGCCCAGCCCTGGAAGTGCCATTCTGTAAGAGAAACAAAACCTTTTCCCCTGGCGTGTGTTCACCTGTATTTCCTTCTCGCAATCCTGGCCCCCAGCACTTTGAGGTTGCAGTTTCATTGTGAGTCACTCCTGCTGAGAGCAGTGGAAATCAAAAGGGCCTCCACTCGGTAGGGGAGGACGTGATGCTGCGTTTTCCTCAAGAGCACGGCCTTGGGGGTGGAGGGGGTGTGGAAGGGAGGTGATCACCTTCCGGAAGTGGATATCTCACACTGACTGTTTCAGGGAGAATATAATATTACTGGAAAGCCCTAGAAAGCGCTTCACATCTCTTTCAGAAAGGACTTTGCGTTCTCAAGCAGTTATCTGCACCACGCGGTAGAATGTCTGTGTTGTTTTAATGCCTGCGCAATGCAGGCCTGTGCTGAGGAGGAAGTGTTCTTGTTATAGTTGGCTCCTGACATGGGACTCAGATAATAAATCCCCTTGAGGGAGGTGACCATGGGGTGCTGGATTCCCATGGCAGAGCACAGGGAGGCCAGTCTGGGTGCTGGTTCAGTCCCAAGAATTGCCAGCTGCTATGGGCTTTGAAGCATTAAAGTCTCCCATTGCCTCCATTGTACCCCATGGGAACAGGCAAGCAGGCAGGGAGGAATGGCCAGTGCTGGAAACAGGATATAAGACCACTGTGAAAACCACCGTGGATGAACACTGAGGTCATGCAGGCTCTGGATCAGCAGATTCTTGGAGCCTTGAAGGAAGCTCCATGTGGGTAGACTTCAGGTAGACTGAAGACCCATAGAACACAAACATATAGATAGTGAAAAGAATATGTACGCCACCCCGATTTAGAAGTACCCGTTTTCTATGGTCTTGAGTGGCAACCATTGGTTCTTCCTTTTTTTTTTTTTTGAGACGGAGTTTCCGCTCTTGTTACCCAGGCTGGAGTGCAATGGCGCGATCTCGGCTCACCGCAACCTCCGCCTCCTGGGTTCAGGCAATTCTCCTGCCTCAGCCTCCTGAGTAGCTGGGATTACAGGCATGCACCACCATGCCTAGCTAATTTTTTGTATTTTTAGTAGAGACGGGGTTTCACCATGTTGACCAGGTTGGTCTCGATCTTTTGACTTCATGATCCACCTGCATTGGCCTCCCAAAGTGCTGGGATTACAAGCATGAACCACCATGCCTGGCCTGGTTCTTTCTTAACCTGGCTGGTGAGAAATCCTTTATGGAATCCCCAGTAACTTCTAGAGAGCCAGGATGTCAAATACCGTGGTGGGGAAGAAGCCATGAAAATGACACTGAAACCTCTGGGTGGTTCTGACCCCAGAACTACCCCCAGAGCCACGCTGAGTTCCAGTGGGGCTGGTTTGTGAGCTGGGACAGGTGGAGAGGAGAGTAGATCGTCTGGGCGTGCATGGTTAAGCAGGGCAGAAGGTGAGCATGCCTAGAGCCCCTCAGAGGGGTAAGTGCTGAGGGACCTCCAGAGAGGACAGCCAGGGAGAAGGGGTAGAGTGCAACAGAAGTTGACCCAAGACGACCTTGCCTATTTCAAATATTGCCTGAGGCTATTCACATGTCCAGTAGGAGAAAGAAGCTGTCCTTTGCGAATCTCATAGACCCCCAGCTCCCAAAAACCTGAACTAAGTTTGGTGCTAATTATAGTGTAACCCAGTTGCTTTGTAGGCTGGGGATGAATCAACATTTATAAGTAGAGTTTCTACAGAGATGAGTGAAGGTTGCTGGGGACTAACAGGCAAGGTCCTTCTGGTCACCAAGACCACAGCTGGGGCTTCTATTTCATTTCAGGTAAAATCAGAGAGCTTTAGAGTAAACAGGAGGGGAGGAGGAGAGACTGAGTTTCAGCAGGCCATATTGAGCCAGCCACATTGAGCCAGGTTCCAAAAAAGTGACTTATAGATATCTGTGCAAAATTGGAAAGCTACCTGCACCGAAGTGTATAAACATGTATCTGGTCAAAGGGGTTGCAAGATGAAACCTGTGTGTTAGGGAAGTGTGGTGATGGGGACTTGGGGTAGGCAAGTGAAAGGGGAGAAATATAGGACATCCTTAGAGGATGTCATGAGCAAGCTGGTCTCATCAAAGTTCTGTCATTGGAATCCAGAATCCATCTACATTGTCACCAAGGGTACCCTATCATATCTGTAAGATGGAAAACATAATGATATTTACCTGCTGGTTATGAGAAAAAAATGGGATAAATGCTTGTCACAGTGTTTGGCACATAGCCAGCACTCAGCAACTCTTAGCTGACAGTCATTGCTTACTCTACAGTGACTTTAACTATACGGAGACTGCTACAGCTGCTACAGCCGTACCATCAGGACAGCTATGACTGTCGATACCACCACAATTTCTCTTTCTCTTCTGGCCTCCTGAAATGACTTTGAACATCCAAAGATGGTGCAAGTGGAGGGAGAGTTCATGTCCCCTCTGAGTCCTTTCTGTGTGAGTGAGGACTGCTGGGGACTAAAAGACAAGGTCCTTGGTGGAGTGGGATGCAGCAGCTTCTGGTCACCACGACCACAGCTGAGGCTTCTGTTTCATTTCAAGTAAAACCAGAGGGCTTTAGAGTAAACAGGAGGGAGGAGGAGAGACTGAGTTGCAGCAGGCCACATTGAGCCAGAACTTGCTTCTGTATAGGTTGTAGTGGTGGGAAAATTGGGGTTGAGGCTGCTGGGGCCACTGTAACCAAGATCTGGGCCTGTGGAAATGGGGCGAGGGATGGTGAGCTCTTCACATGGACCCCACCCATCTCCCCAGTACCTTCCCACCCGAGCTGAGCTAAAGGCCACATGGAGGTTCAGCTATAGTTACTGCCAGCAACATTCTGAGAGCGACCAAGTTAACAGGTTAAATTTTGTTCTCCAGCCCCCAAGCCACTAGAGAACAGAATGCACTCTTAAAGTCTTAATTTTCCCAAACCACCAAGCCAGGTTCACTTTTCAAAGCACTCATTTTTATCACCAAAACTCTACTCTCACAAACCATCAATGGCAGCCTAGGGCCTTCAGAACACAGCCCAACCTGGCTTGACATTGGCACTCCCAAACGCCTTCACAGCCTTCGTTCCCACAGGTTCGCTGTACAGGGTCTCTGGCCAGAACAAGGGGGCACTCACTATTGTCAGAATATGCCCTGTATTCTCTCACCTCCTTGCTTCCACTCATGGCTTCACCGGCCTGCAATGACCACCCCTCTTTTTTGCCAACAGAATCCTTTCAATTCAGCACTACCTCTTCCGTGAGCCTTCCTTTAACAATCTGACTCCGCTGAGATTTCATTAAAAAAAAAAAAAAAATCCGGCCCGGGCGTGGTGGCTCGCGCCTGTAATCCCAGCACTTTGGGAGGCTGAGGCGGGTGGATCACGAGATCCAGAGATCGAGACCATCCTGATCAACATGGTGAAACCCCGTCTCTACTAAAAATACAAAAATTAGCTGGGCATGGTGGCGCGTGCCTGTAATCCCAGCTACTCAGGTGGCTGAGGCAGGAGAATTGCCTGAACCCAGGAGGTGGAGGTTGCAGTGAGCCGAGATCGCACCACTACACTCCAGCCTGGGTAACAAGAACGAAACTCCGTCTCAAAAAAAAAATCCTTCAGTGCTTGTGAGCATCCTTGGCAGGACTTTGTGTATGCTGCCTTAGAGTTGTGAAGTGTCATTGCCTGCATGGATGCATGTGTGCACATATGTGGGTGTATTGTGTGTATTTTGTCCCTGTCACCTGGACCCATGTTTTCTATATGTCAGGGATAGAGAGGAGATACAGTCTAGCTTGGTGTGAATATTTTGCTCATTTGACTCAGGCACAGGTTTACACTTCTCAAATGGTAAAGACTGAGTCCCAGGAAGAGGACGCCTGGGTTTTGGTCTTTCTTCTGGGTGACTGTGAAGATGTCTTCCACCTTCAATGAGTCTTGATTTCTGTCCCTGTGAACTGGAGGGATTCCTCAGTTCTTTCTCCTGCTTTGCAGAGGATCAAAGAGGTTTGCAAATAGATTGAAATACTTTAAAGCCACAAAATAGCTAAAGGCATGAAAGCGTTAGCCCCTCCGTGGTCTTGTCCTTGACTCAAGAAGGGAGGCTCTGGTGGCTTTTCTCAGAACCAGCAGCAGGACTAGGATCCAGGAGTTGCTCCTCCCCAGCCATGCCACAAACCACCAAGCCACACACTCTTTTCTTGGGCTGCATTACCCTTTCCACTGCACCAAGTGTTGCAACCCTGTCTGGCCTGGCTTTCCTTTCCACCAGGCACCATTCATAGCCATGGGAGTCCGTACTTTTCAGCAAGCTTCCTTCTAAAATCCCCCTCTGCCCAGGGTTTCTGGGGACCTGTGGACCTTCCTTCTTTATGACAGGATTGGGGAAACACACTGATCTGCAGATCTCTTATTCATCTTCACAATTCCGGAGGTGGCTTGAGCAATCTTATGTTGTGTGAGTGTGTGCTCGCATGTGTGTGTGCGTGTGACTTTATGACTAACTGATGCCAGCTATCCAATACTGTATACTGTGAGCCCACCATGTACTATATACTAAGGTATATCCTGACCCAAGCCTTAGACTCCAGGCGAGGCCAATGGCAAACTACTACATGTCTTGGTTGGTTTCCCCTATTGCTCTTTGATGTCTTATTATGTACAAGACACTTCATATTGTTTCATTTTAAGTTTTACAAAAACCTCAAGACTTATCCACTCATTAATTCTATTTTACAGTAGTGTAAAATAAGGCCCAAGTCTCCTGATAATGGGTTCGTTCTTTTACCCATATCTCTATGCAGAGACAAATAATGTGTCTCCAATAATTAAATTTTTTTTTGAAATCTCAGCAGCTTTAGAGGTACAAGTGATTTTTGGTTCCCTGATGACCTGTACAGTAGTGAAGTCTAGGACTCTAGGGTACCTCATCCAGGCCTCTGACACCTCATCGCCTCCTCCCGTTGCCCTCCACTGCCCCAGGACTAGATTGATTGAGGCAGAAGCAGTTGGAGGTGCTGGAAAAGCATTAGGGTTTTCACTATCTCCAGAATCCACTTAGCACATGCTTCAACCTAAGGCAGTGCAGGCAGGATGGAAGGCAAGAGCCTTGATTCTGTAGGGGATTTTCTTAGCACAGATTCCAGAAAGTTGAGGATGACAGATGACCTTTGATATCTTTCTTCATTCCTTTTTCCTAAGTTACTCTCCATTTCGCGGTGCCTGTGTGCGTAAGAGGCATTTCTAGGCAGAGGGGCTTTCCTGGGTCTGGTCAGTTTTACCATCTCATCTGCTGATCAAGATACAAAAGATGGACAGTGTCTGCCATATCTACCAATAATCAGCTACCAATCAGAATGCCAGAGTGAGCTCTTCCTTTTCCTCCTTGGAAAGAAAGAGATTGTTTCAAGGAACAGCTGTAGAGTTAGATAGAGAGGACTGACTGGAAAGTGATTTGGTGATCTGAAGTCCTGGCATTCCATGAAGGCCAGCTCTGGGCTTGTAGTACAGTACGAGAGATCTTCGTTGAACTGAAGAAGATGCTCTGACCATTAGGCTCATTAGACACCATGGAACCTTCTCATCGAACTTCCCTTTTTGGAAACTGCTAACCATTGTACCCAAAAGGTAGTTTCTAATCCCTTGTCTCCTCCCCTCTGAGTCTCCAATGACCATTATACCACCCTGTATGCCTTTGTGAACCCATAGCTTAGCTCCCACTTACAGGTGAACACATGGGTATTTGGTTTTTGATTCCTGAGTTACATCACTTAGAATAATGGCCTCCAGTTCCAGCGAAGTTGCTGCAAAAGATGTTATTTTATACTTTTTTTTATGGCTGAGTAGTATTCAATGGTGTATATATACCATATTTCCTTTTTTTGTTTCAGTATCTTTTTTTTTTTAACTTTTAAGTTCAGGAATACATGTGCAGATTTGTTACATAGGTCATCTTGTGTCATGGGGGTTCCTTATACAGATTATTTCATCACCCAGGTACTAAGCCTAGTACCCATTAGTTATTTTTCCTGATCCTTTTCCTCCTCCCACCCTCCGATAGGCCTGGTGTGTGTTGTTCCCCTCTACGTGTCCATGTGTTCTCATCATTTAGCCCCCACTTACAAGTGAGAACATGCGGTATTTGGTTTTCTGTTCCCGTGTTAGTTTGCTAAGGATAATGGCCTCCAGCTCCTCTGCCTCTGAAAAGGATATGATCTTGTTCTCTTTTTACTCATTGGTTGATGGGCACTTAGGTTGGTTCCATAATTTTGCAATTGTGAATTGCACTGCAGTAAACACCACGTGCAGTTAGTTGTCTTTTTGATATATATAGTGACTTTTTTTCCTTTTTTTTTTTTTTTTGAGACAGAGTTTCGCTCTTGTTACCCATGCTGGAGTGCAATGGCGTGATCTCGGCTCACCGCAGCCACCACCTCCTGGGTTCAGGCAATTCTCCTGGGTAGCTGGGATTACAGGCATGCACCACCATGCCCAGCTAATTTTTGTATTTTCAGTAGAGACGGGGTTTCACCATGTTGACCAGGATGGTCTCAATCTCTGGACCTCGTGATCCACCCGCCTCGGCCTCCCAAAGTGCTGGGATTACAGGTGTGAGCCACCGTGACCGGCCCTTCTTTCCTTTAAGTAGATACCCAGTAGTAGGATTGCTGGATCGAGTGGTAAATCTTCTTTTAGTTTTTTGAGAAATCTCCATACTGTTTACCATAAAGGTACTAACATACATTCCCATTAGTAGTGTATAAGCGTTCCCTTTTTACCATATCCTCACCAGCATCTACTGTTTCCTGACTTTTCAGTAATGGCCATTCTGGATGGGGTAAGGTGGTATCTCACTGTGGTTCTTTCAGTAATTTTTAAAAGGTTAAAAAAAGTCATCAGGGCATGGTTCTCTCCTTACGCCATCCTCTCAGTATTCCAGAGAATAAACTGAGCCCCATGACATCTGTTTTTGTCTCTGATTGTGGCCTGCTTACAGTCAGGAAACAGCAGCCCCTCTACTGCAGCGAAAGGAAAATACCCAGTACCTCCCAGGTAGAAAAAGAGGGAAAAAAGTGTAAAAACCCAAGCTCGGCAATGAGAGAAGATAAACAACATTGAGTCTCAATATGGTTCATCGGCAGAACTTTCCCCAGAGCCAACGGCCTGTGTCAGAGCTATATTTTCCACTCCGGCTACTGCGACTTGGTTGCGGCACCCTTAGTTTCTTTCCTTTTGATGGAGACAGACTCTGACGCAGCTTTAAGGCTCTGGCAGGTGTCTGGGGGTTTACAAACTCATCCGGGCCTCTGACACCTCATTCTCTCCCCCGATTGCCGCCCGCCACCCCAGGGCCAGAGTAGCCGAGGCAGAAGCAGTTGGAGGTGCTAGAAAAGTGTTAGGGTTTTCACCATCTCCAGAATCTGTTTATCACATACCTCAACCCAAGGCAGCGCAGGCAAGATGGAAGGCAAGGGCCTTGATTCCGTAGGGGATTCTCTTAGCACAGATTCCAGAAAGTTGACGATGACAGATGACCTTTGATATCTTTCTTCATTCTTTTTGCTAAGTTATTCTCTGTGGTGAGGTGCCTGTGTGTGTAAGGCATTTCTAGGCAGAAGGGCTTTCTCAGGACTCGTCAGTTTTACCACCTCATCTACTGATCAAGATATGAAGGATGGACAGTGTCTGCTGTATCCGTAAATAATCAGATACCAGTCAATGCCAGAGCGACCTTTTCCTTTTCCTCCTTGGTAAGAAAGAGATTATTTCAAGGGACAGCTGTAGAGTTAGATAGAAAGGACTAATTGGAAAGTGATTTATTCATTATCAGGACAGAGCTGGGCAAATTCCCAGCAGCTCTGTTGCTGGGTGAGACCAGGAGGTCCCTAGGTTTTTTTTTTTTTTTTTTTGAGACCGAGTTTCCCTCTTGTTGCCAAGGCTGGAGTGCAATGGCATGATCTCGACTCACTGCAACCTCTGCCTCCTGGGTTCAAGCGATTCTTCTGCCTCAGCTTTCCGAGTAGTGGGATTACAGGCACTCGCCACCACGCCCAGCTAATTTGTGTATTTTTAGTAGAGACAGGGTTTCACCATGTTGGCTAGGCTGGTCTTGAACTCCTGGCCTCAAGTGATCCGCTCGCCTTGGCCTCCCAAAGTGCTGGGATTATAGGCGTGAGCCACCATGCCCTGCCCCTAGGTTTTAACTTTGCTTCTCTGTATACTGTGCCCAGTCCCAGTGCTTCCTGTGCCCCATGCCAAGCCCTCTAGTGCCCTCTCACTAGTGCTTTGGCTTTCAAAGCCTCAGTGTGGTTTCCTTCACCAAGAACTTTGCCCTCGCCAGAGGCTCCTTTCTCCTCCCCCTGTAAAAGCCCCATTTTCTTAAAGGTAACTGGCCAACTGAACACTTTTAAAAATAGATTGTAACTGCAATCTCTCACCCTCCCAGAAAAACACCTGTAGTTTTCACTGGTAATATCCTAGACTGGGTGACTAAGTAAACTGGAACATTCCTGGCGGCGTGTGTGTGTGTGTGTGTGTGTGTGTGTGTGTGTGTGTTTGTGCATTTGAGTGGGGATGGGGAGGCCCTGGGTCTTCCCAGGCTGGTTGGATTTATCATCTTGTCTGCCTTTCCCAACATGAAGAATGAACAGTGCCACTCACGAGCAGACGCCCACGTCTCTGGAATTACCCCATCCTGGTAATATCTGTGGCTTCTGAAGGCTGACTCTCTGATGCCTGCTCTTGGTTCCAAGCTTCTAAGAAAGCCTGGGGAACAGCATAAAGTCTACCCTGGAAATAGTATACAAGCAAACCAACTGCCCATCCACTTCCTGAGTGAATATTGCTGAGGGCTCCTGAGTCAGGTGGCAGACCTAAATTCCTTAACAGTCTTTTTCTTTCCTTTCCCAACCTGGGCATGGCCTCACACCCCTCCACCCCCACATTAAATACTGTATTTATGAGTAGCGAAGGATGCTCCCTGACAGGGTACCCTAGAAATAATTAGGTAATGTCAAAAACATGCTGCTCTGGCTGGCCCATTGTGGTTTAGCACATTCACATTCCCTTCATTTTTTTTTTTTTTTTTTTTTTTGAGATGCTCTGTTGCCAGGGTGGAGTGCAGTGGTGCCATCTTGGCTCACTGCAACCTCCACCTCCTGGGTTCAAGTGATTCTCTTGCCTCAGCCTCCCGAATAGCTGGGACTACAGGCGTGTGCCACCATGCCCAGCAAATTTTTGTATTTTTAGTAGAGACGGGGTTTCACCATGTTGGCCAGGATGGTCTCCATCTCTTGACCTCGTGATCCGCCTGCCTCGGCCTTCCAAAGTGCTGGGATTACAGGCGTGAGCCACCATGCCCGGCCATATTCCCTTCATTTTTAAAAGGTGTTTCCAGCACCAAGTCTGATATAAGTATCATGTATTCTCTAGAATAAACAATAAAATCAAAACAAGGGCTAACCCTTGGAATGCAGGCACCATTCTAGATTGTTTATGTGTATTAATTCCTTAAATCCTCATAACAATCTTAATATATATCTGTGTAATGGATTCTCTCTCTCGCTTGCTCTCTTTTCATTTTAAGAGACAAGGTCTTATGCTGTCATTCAGGCTAGAGTGCAGCAGCACAATCTCAGCTCATTGCGGTCTCAACCTCCCAGGCTCAAGTGATCCTCCTACCTCAGTCTCCCAAGAAGCTGGGACTACAGGTGTATGTCACCATGCCTGGTTAATTTTTTTTTTTTTTGTAGAAACAGGGTCTCACTATGCTGTTCAGGCTGGTGTCAAACTGCTGGGCTCAAGCGTTCCTCCTGCCTTGGCCTCCCAAAGAGAAGGGATTATAAGTGTGAGCCAGTATGCTTGGCTAGATGTAGGTACCTCTCGTAAGCCCATTGGACAGGTGAGGAAACTGTTCAGAGAGGTGATGTGCCCAGTCCAAGCCCACACAGCTGGTTAAGTGTCAGAACCAGGATTTGAACCCTGGGTGGTGTGGGTGCAGAGGCCACAGTCTGCTGTCCCTTAGCAGAGTTATGGAACTAAACGGCATATTATTAGCTGAAATGAAGTACTTCATTGTACCTGGCACAAAGGTACCACAATAAATGTTAGTTCCCTTGCTCCAGGAGTGGTCTGCATTTTAATAACAGCGGAATGAAGGGCTTTCAGGATCCATTAGAGTTAGAAGGATTTGCATTTGCGTGGGACACCCACACAAACCATTGACAATCATCTGTGTGGGTCAGCCCTGTCCTTAGAGGTTTATACATGGAGCTAAATCCCGATGGGGCCTTCTGCTGATGACTTTCATAGCTTCTGTCATTTCAGTTTCTTCATCTCAGGGAGTTGGTTCTTTGAGGACTTTGGGGGTGACAGTTTAAAAAATAATGTAAGGCAGCTGGTGAGGGCTGCTTTAGGGGCAGCATGTGAGCTGGGCCCCATGAATCAGGGGTCATGTAGCAAGACAGGGCTTTCCTACGGGCCGGATTTGGTCAGCATGGGTCCCTGGTTCCCTTGAGGGATTCCCCGACTGTGTGGCCTGGAAGTCGCGCTCTGGTCGAATGCCTTTGATTCCCCCAGCCGGCCTGACTCACCCCACATTGCTCAGACCTCCGTCAAGGTGCTGCTTGGAGAGTCAAAGGGGCTGCAGCAGGTAATCCCCTTGCCCACTGCAAGGCTGGGTGGGAGGCTGAACAAAATGGCACATCCTCTCAACTCCGGAAAGATTGGGCCTTCCTTTCACCCTCCATCTCATGCCTGAAACCTCAAACAACAGAAAAAACTCAAGGCAGAAAAAAATAGTTATAATAATTATTAATGCTTTCTGAATCCCTCACACCACTCGATTAGTCATAGTCATAGTGCGGGTGCTTGTTATGATAACACCTTGCTGGCCTCCTTAACAGTTGGTAGTGATTAATGACATCATCTGGTCAAAGGGTTAAGGAGGAGTGTGCCTGTTGACAAGAAGGAGGGGCTGAGTAGCAGGGGAAGGAGAGTGGGGACAGGGAGGTGTGGGTGGAAGCCTGGGCTAAGGCTAGTGTTAGTGCATCTGAGTCAAGAGGGCAGATCCCCAAGTCAGAGACCACCACTTAGTGCTCCAAAGACATCTAGGGGCTCCTGGGTCATGACTCTCAGGTGGTGGATGGGCATGTTCTCCAGTACCTTGGATACCACAGCCATACCGATCTCATTCCATCACCGTCACCATCACCATCAAGTTATTCCCCAGTTTGGTCACTGGGAGAGGCTTCTCATTGGCCACCAGAACAACTCTAAATTCATATGAACCTTTCCGTTTCCCTACCTGCAACTTGGAAAAAAGATACTCCACTCTCTTTGGGAGGATAAAATGAAATAACAGATGGAAAGTGCCTGGCATGGGATACAGTAAGCACTCAACAGGTGGTGGTTTATTTCCCTCTAATTTGCCTATGGTCCATCACATCTGATCCTCCATCGTCTGTTGCCTGTTCCATGACCCCTGCCCTGCCTCCCACACATTTACTGATTCCCATGGCCTTCTTCCCACTGTTCCAGCTCATGCTGACACCCCCTTTCTGAGCCTCCTATACTACGGTTGGCCCCAGGTCCTCCTGGTGAGTCCTCCCTAACTGTAGCATGGGTGTAAGTTTCATCTGCTCACATAGACTTTAGCTTCTCAAGTTCAGGAACTGGGATCATTGCTTCTTTTGATTCTCATGCCTGACAAGTCACAAAGTGAGCAATAGGATCTTTAGAAGAGACCTAGGGGGTGGGTAGGGGTGGATGTGTGGCAATGGAAAGTTACCCAAAGTAATGGGGAAACCATCTGGGGCACATCTGTTTGGGGATTTCCCTGAACCGTGTTTCATGACCTGTACTACCAAGCCTGGTGCTCTGTCAAGCTGGAATCCTGCCAACCTCCCCACTTTCCATACCTATTTCTGCCCATGGCACTCATCTGAATTGGCAAAAGTGCTGTGGGATGGAAAATATTGGAATCTCAGGGCAAAGGCTCAGTGGGTGCATCCTTCAGGGCAGGATGTGGGGGTCCCAAAACTGCTTTGTGCCCAAACCCTTCCTCCATCTCCCCATGCTAGTTAAGGCAACCCTGGCTGCTATTCTCTGGCCCAAGTGTCTCTCAGGGGCTTTCATGCTCCACATGAAAAGCTTAGGCATAGGGCTAAGGCACATGGGCATAAAGCATAAGGCATGGGCATACACGCTAAGTCTAGATCCAGACACAAGGGCCAGCTGGAGAACTGAGAAGTCGAGTAACGCTTGACCACCAAGGCTGGTACGGTTCAGCCTGACCACAGTCTGCGGGCAGTGGTCTGTTGTGAAAGGGGATGGACATGTCACCTTGAAGCTGTGACACTTTTCTAGTCCTAGCCCACCTTCTTAAACATTTCAGTCCCTTTGCATCCAGCTGGGTATATTCCGCCATAGACACAAGTTGCCTTCTGCTCTGAGGCTGCTTTATAAGAACTGGTCCTGGATGGGGTCTGGTCAGGGATGAGGTTTGAGTTTGCTCAGTCCAAGCAGACATGCTTAAATTACTCTCAGATTGGATGCCTCAAGAGCCTGGCCTACTCCCCTCCTACTGACCACCAGTTTTCTTTTTTTTTTTTGAGACGGAGTTTCGCTCTTGTTACCCAGGCTGGAGTGCAATGGCGCGATCTCGGCTCACCGCAACCTCCGCCTCCTGGGTTCAGGCAATTCTCCTGCCTCAGCCTCCTGAATAGCTGGAATTATAGGCACGCACCTCCGTGCCCAGCTAATTTTTTGTATTTTTAGTAGAGACGGGGTTTCACCCTGTTGACCAGGATGGTCTCGATCTCTTGACCTCGTGATTCACCTGCCTTGGCCTCCCAAAGTGACCAGTTTTCTACTCAACTCACCGTTTGACTTTTTCCCACACTTTTAGGATTGTAAACTATAGAGTGCTGGAGTTGGAAAGCACTGTACAGACTAGCTAGGCTACCTTCTTCCTCATTCTTAGGATGGGCAGAGAGACCCAAGACTTGGGAGTGACTTGCTATGAGCTCTTAGGGCCTCTAAATTCTACACATGGATAGCTGTGTACCTCCCTCCTCCTGGATCAGAGTCTGCCCTCAAGTTATCCCCCATAGGTGGTGGGGGTAGCCCACTCTTGTCCTATCAGTTGTGTCTGAATCAATGACTCCCTTCCTTCTCTTTATTTCTTCTATTAACAGCCTTAATATTCACCCTCTCCAAGAAATCTTCTTTGATTAATTCAGTTCATTCTTGTATGAGGATTTTCTAGAAAAACAGAACCAATAGAAATATATATGTAAGGTATGGCTCAGATGATTATGGAGGTTGAGAAGCCCATGATCACCTGTCTGCAACAGGAGACCCAGGAAAGCCGATGGTATAGTTCAAAGGCTTGGGAGTTGGAGAGAGTCCATGGTCTAGATTCTAAGTCATGTCTGAAGGCCTAAGAACAAGGAGTTCCCAGGCAGAAGATGGATTCTTCAGTCCAAGAAGTCAGGTAGAGAGAGGGAGTTCTCTTTCCCTCCATCTTTTGTTCTACTGGGACCCCTCACAGATCGGACCATGCCCACTCACACTGGGAAGGACAATCTGCTTCACTCAGTCCACAAATTCAAATGCTAATCTCTTCCAGAAACATTCTCACAGGCACACCCAGAAATCATGCTTAATCAGATATCTGGACAGCCTGTGATTCAGTCAGGTTGATCATGAATTAGCCATCACAGTCCTCCATTCCTTATTAGGTGGCTGACTTGTGCTATGTTAATTTTTACTTACCATTGTTTTCCCCCATGAGCTCCGGTAGGATTACAGCCATACATCACATAATGGTGTTTCAGTCAATAATAAACCACATAAATGATGGTGGTCTCGTGAGATTATGATGCTGTATTTTTGCTATACCTTTTCTATGTTTAGATATACAAATAACCTACCATCGTGTTACAATTGCCTGCAATATTCAGTACAACATCATGCTGTATAGGTTTATAGCCTAGGAGCAAAAGGCCATACTATATAGTCTATGTTGGTTTTGTGTAAGTATATGCTATGATGTTTGCACAATGACAGAATCACCTAATAAAACATCTCCCAGAGCATATCGCCCCCATCAAGTGACACATGACTGTATTTTAATGTGTTCTATATCACCTTCATTAGTCTGGTAGCTTCCTCCATTATTCTAGGAGGCCCCGAAGGCAATGGCTGTCTCGATCTTTGGATTTTCACTCTTTGTCCAGCTCAGGGCTACAGACTCAGGAATGTTCACAGCCCAGGAAATGGGAAATATTGCCCGATCACCAGGTTGCAAAGTCTCCTTGTTGAGGCTGGGTTAAGACTTGGTGGAAGAAGAACCTTCCCTGACTCTTTCACTGGGGTCAGCCTCTAAGGGTCAGGGCTCACTCCCTGCAGTGTAGAGACTTAGCTGCTGGACAGGATGTGAACATCCTTGACTTTTGCATGGTCCAGTTATGTCACTTGTCCGGGGTCACAGTGACACAATCATTGCCAAACCTGTTCATTTCACCAGGGCCCCATGAGATTTTGCCAAGTCAGTCCTCCTTTGTACTTTCTTGCTCAACTCATGTAGAATTCTAGAATTCTCAGGCAGGAAGGGAATTCATGGCAGAGGGTGGGGTGAAGTGGAGGTCACGTCATACATCCTCCTATGCAGACACATGGACGTCAGAGGCACCAGAGGGTTTCCACACTGACCTGCAGTCGCCCATTTCCATATTCCCACTTCCGAGAGTTCAGGTATTCTTACCAATGTCTCAATTTCTGCTACTTGTCTTGAGCCTTTTACTATTTTTTCATGGAAAGCAAGAAAATGTTTGAGAATTTGTATATTGGGAATGGGCTGGTGTCTATGTTCATTTGCCAAAAAAAAATTACTTGAAAAATTGCCCTTTAAATGGAAAAATTATTTTCCTGATTTTTTTTTTCTCAAGCATGTTTCCTGCTGCCTCCTCCAGACCCACTCTTATCACTCACAAACACTAGCGGTGCTGTGGCCGAAGGATGATGGCAGCTGGTCATTTCAGGCTATGTCCCCACATGGGTCAGGACTCCTTGGGACATGATGGGAGTCCGGAGAAGGTATCGTAGTTGACAGGAAGTGCCACATTCAGGGATATTGGCTTCCGGTGTTTTCTCCACATGGCTATGAGATGGAGCAATTTCTGAAGAGGTTTAAGATAAAAACCTTAGATGTCATCCAGCCTAATTGCTGATTTTACAGACAGAAGAAGTGGATTTCAGAGCTAGCTAGTGGCAGAGCTGGGAATCACAGGCCACAGGCCTCCTGACAGGCAGGCAGTCCTTGCTCAGAGAGCCTAGCACCTTCTGTGTTTGGTTGTGCTGAGGTGGAGTTGAAGGAGGCAGCAGTCATCTTCCACCTCCTGAAGGTTGTGGGGACAAATGACTTTCCCCAGACTTCTTGATGCTTACTTCCCCTTTTAATTTTTTTTTTTTTTTGAGGTGGGGTCTCACTGTGTTGCCTAAACTGGAGTACAATGGCTGTTCATTCATAGGTGCGATCACAGTGCACTGCAGCCTCGAATTCCTGGGCTCAAGCAATCCTCCCCCCTTGGCCTCCTGAGTCACTGGGACTACAGGATGAGCCTCTGTGCCCAGCTCATTAACAGAGTCCCAGGCAGACTGGTGGTGTTCCACGGGGCAGCCCCACCTCTTTCCCTGTCCAGAGAATACTACAGAGGAGACATGAGGCTTTGGCTCCACTTGGAGACATGCCTTTACTTTTCTCTGAGGCTTTGGGCCCGCCCCTAACAGCTCTGGGCCTTATTTTGCTTGGCCGTAACATGGGGAGAATTGCCCCAAGTTCCTTGTCTTCTGCTCCAAGGCAGTATATCTTAGAAACTATTTGAGTTCCTCAGAGAGAGGGTTGAGGAAAGAGACTTGTCCAACAAGAGGGCACGATCCTCACGAGGTTGGGAGGCCAGAGCGTTAAAATCCAACAGCTGCGGCTGTTGAGTTATGACTCAACCTTGTGAACCCTGCTGTGCTAGACACTTTTCCTCAATTATTTTCACATAACCCTATGAGATAGGGCCTAACTTTATTTCAGTTTTACAGAGGGGAAATGGAAAGAGAGAACGCTGAAATAACTTGCCCAAGGTCATCCAGGTAAGTGGCAGAGCTGGACTCCACGCCCAGGAAGCCTGGCTCCAAGCTCCCATTCTTAGCTACGCGGCCTCCCAGACCTAGAGGCTGTACTACAGAATAATGGTACATCTTCCTCCTGCCTCCACCTGCCCCACTGGCCCCCACCAAAGGAAGGGATTGTGTGACTTGGGGGATCCAGAGAGGGAGGATGATCTGTGAGATGTAAAAATAAAAGGATCAAGCTCAAGTTTGGGAATTGCCAGGTCAGAGGAGTGACTCATTTCTCTCTCCAAGCTGCATAGTTCACGTTTTTCACCTGGCCCATGTTCCATTTAGTCTTGCCCTCACTATCCTGCAGGGGGCTTGCGCAAGCCCTCGCTGCAGCCCAGGCATTCCCTCTGCAAGGGAAGTGGTGCTGTGGAGGAGCTGCAGTCCTTGGGGGCTTCGATTTGTATAGAAATGACAAGAACAGAGAAAAGGAAAGTGGTATTTCATTTCAAGCTCCCACCTTCCCACTTCCAAGTTGATTTTCTATGAAGCCAATAAAAGCCTCAGGGTCTTTTACTTGCATTGGTCCTTTCCAAAGCCAAAGTAATTATATATACACGTTTTTGTTTTTTTTTTTTCTTAAAAGATAGTTCTCCTTTCCATTAAATAGGCCTCGGGGCCCCATAAAATATAGCCACCCCCTTCCCCGACCCGATTTATCAAATGTCAGAGTCCCACAATACCCTGAGAAACACCACTCTCCTCCTGGAGCTCTCCCACACAGTACAAGCCTTGATTGGGGGTGTGATTCGGTTCAGAGTAGCTGGGTTGAATTTTTGTAAAGAGGTTGCCATGTGTGCACTTTTGCCGACCTCAAAGCCACCAGGAGGGAGCTGAGTGCACCTTTTTGTAATGATGACTCTCTATGATTTTCTCCAGAGCAGTGCTTGCACACACTGATAGGAGTCCAAGAAGGTACACTGAGGGAGTGTTTCCATACAGATCTGCATGCTCCTTACCTTCCACATGTGTGTGTGCCAGCGCTTTGGGGCTCTTTTCCATGGGGTGAGTCCTTCTGCTCTAGGGACCCTGGATATGGAACTGTTCTCTGGGACCAGAGATATCCAGTTTATTGCAAGAGTCTGGAAGACTGGGCTTCCAGACACCTATGAATTGTCAGGACTGCCGTTGTCTGTCATAAGGTTCCTTACTGCCAGACTGCTGGCCTTTAGGGGAGCATCTCCAGACTGGAGATGCTGAGGGCAAGTGAGGGAGTGCAGGTGGAAAGGAAGACAAATAAACCCTATTGGCATACCCCTTCCCTGTCAGCTCCCATATTGGTCATGGCCCACTTCTTCACACCAACAAGAGTCTTCATGAAGGTTTCTAGCTGCAATGGTACAGTCCAGTTAACTGCAGCAAAAAGAGGGAATTTACTGCAAGGAGCCTGGGGTTTCTCTGACTAGCCACAGGATGGAAGCTGCTGCAGGGCACAGAGGGGTTGGAACCAGAAGCAGAATTCATCAGAAAGCCAGGCCTCAGTTTCTTGCTCTCTCCGGCCATGTGATCACTCCTTTATGGTTTTCTTGCCTCCCCTCCAACCCTAGAATCCAGGGCTCTCTCCCAGACCAGCTTTCTCTGCATCTCTGAGCAGTTGACAGAGGATTGCAACTACACAGCTCTAGAGGCTACCAGACTCATTCAAGGGACCAGCCAAGACTGACTAGTGCTCTAAAGTCCCAAGACCAAATTACTGGGAGACAGAGACTAATAGCTCAGCTTAGATCAGGTGTTTACTCTCCAACCAGCTGTAGCCACAAGGTCACATGGCTGCCAGTGGACCAAGGTCAGGGTGGAAAACATCATAAATGGTGGCCAAAGTGAAATGACCTGTTTTCTGTGAAGACTCCCTGATCAATCCTATGGAGGAAGTCCCCTCTCTCCTGAATCCCCACAGCACTTTCTCTTCTTGGCACATGTGACTTTCTATCTTGTGTTAGTATTATTTTTATAAACATCTCATCCTCTCTCCCATCTATCTATAAGCTAGTTTGTTTATCTTCATATATTTCACAGCTTGTACAAAAAAAGACATAATAAATATCCAAAGTCATACATAATCTCCAGATCAATAAATTTTCATGAACTTAAGCAACTTGGCCAAGTGTTTCATTTTACTGAGTTGTCCTGGCTTGATTAAATTCAATTACTTCAACCAATTTTTATTGAGTGCCTTCTACATACCAGACTGCCGAGGACACAACACTGAACAAGACAAAGTCTATACCCCATTGAGCTTCCAATGTAGTGGTGAGGACCATCAATCAGTCAACAGTGTTTCCTCTAAACGAGGATTCCAGCTGGATGCCAAGGATAGAGATGTGTAAGTCTCCAGCACTGCCCTGGAGGAGCTGTTTCCCTGGGGCGGGGCGGTGGGGTGGGCAGTCACAGATGGATGGTCAGATACGTTGCTGTGCAACATGACAGTATTATTAGTCAAGAGTTGGGGAAGAAGTCCTGTAAGACCCTAAAGAGAGGGTGATTTACCACCCGGGGGAGGAGGGTGTGGCCAGAGGTGGTTTTGCTAAGAACGGTGACACATGACTGAACTTGAAGGGTGAATTGGAGTTTGCCAGGGAGAGTGTGAGTTGAGTATGTGAGTGTGTGTGTGTTTCGGGAACTGGGATGGGGAAAGAAGATAGGAATGATGGTGATCAGGCTCCTCCAGAGAAAGTTATTTATCTGGAAAAAGATTTTAGGCATTGTGAAGGAGCTGCTGTGTCTGGAGGAAGATAAGACATTTCATATTTTTGGAACACAAAAAATATGGGGAAAAGAATGGGGAGATTGCCTCTGGCCCCTCCTGGCCTTGTGTGCTAAGTCACTGTGTAAGTAGTGTTAGTAGCCTTGTGCAAGTAGCCACTGCCAGCAGCTCTTGGGTCTGGAAGCAATGATGTTGGCTGGGCATGAGAACCAGGCACAGCCTGGAGACCAGCCACTTCTGGACGGAAACATATTCCAAAGGCTTTAGGATGAGCCATTGCTCCTGCCTGTGATCATTGACCTCTGGCTCATGGAGGGAGATGCTAGATGCTGAGATTCTGATGAAATTTGTCACTCCCAAATTGCAACCTTCCTCAGGAAGCACTGGATCTTTTAGCTTTCACTCTCTCCTTAGTGGAGTGGGATTTTCTAAATTTTGCAATTGAATTTAAGAAATAAAAAAAGTTGTCCATTTGTAGTTTTTCTTTTTTTTTTTTTAAAGCAAGCAGAAGTCTGTCTCCACACTCCTGTGTCCTTTGAGTTTCAAGCCTGTAGCTATGGCTTTCTAGCCAATGATATGAGGGAACTAGAGATGAGGGATTTCTATGAACTGCTCCTGCTCTGAAATGTTCCTTGGGGATGACAGGTCTGCTCTCTACTGTCCCCATGTGCCTGGGTGGGGGAGGAATGGAGGCAACTTCCTGGACCCTTCCCTGGCCAGACTCAAGGCCATTGGCACCTGTTCCTCCTCTTTCCAGCTCTGTCTCTGTGCCCTCCCCATTCCTGGTCAGCCTCCAGCACTGTTGGCCCACCTGCCTATCTCAGATCTCCACGGCTCTGGGTCAGTCTTAGACAAACTACTGCACCTTCTCTGCCTGTCCAGCATCACTCGCCCTTCCAGTCAAAGGTCTGTGTCTCTGTGAAAACTTCTCCATCCCACCTGAGTCAGACCCAAGAGCTCCCTCTTCTGTGCCGTCCCTGAACTTTTGAGTCACTTCTATTATTCCCCTACTTCCCTGGAGGACAGCTATTTGTTCTTGTGTTCATATTGTTCTTATAAGTAGATTGAATTTTTTGAGTTTGGGGACTAGACCTTAATAATCTCTGGATCCCTGGTCAACAGTGCCTGACACATCACAGACTCTCAACATGTACTCTATTTGTCAATGAAGGGTGGTTTATCTGGGTATCTTGACTGTTGGGGTTGAGGTGGGATGAAGATAACTTTGGGAAGAACTCCAGTGAACAGAAAAAGGGAAGGGACATTCCTGGTAGGAGAAGCCATCTGAACAAAGGCACTGCTGTGGCAAGGCATGGACAAACAGAGGAGCCTGCAGGGAAGGAGGGGAAGGGGAGGCCGTAGCACTCAGGGCTCTGAGCACAGTCCTGGGCTCCTTGTGTACACCAGTGAACGCACCAGGCCTTTGCAGGAATTTGATGTGTTGTCACTGACCCATAGAGAAGGGAGCTGAGGCCCAGGAAGGTCACACAGCTCATGAGTTGGTGATGGAGATGGGATTAGACCAATTCCATTAGACTCTAAAACCCATGGCTTACTGGGGTCCTAGAGAACCCATGGATTATTGGGGCCCTAGTAATTCAGGTTGCCTTGTGCCTAGAGTAAGTGAATAGATTGTGAGAGGAGGTTAAGTGTGGAAAGGTGTACATGACAGAATTATATTATTAATAATATCTAGGGTGGTTTTTTTTTCTGTCTTCCGTGTGCCAAAATCTGAGCTAAGCATTTTTATATGTCGTCTCATCAAAACGAACAGCACCCTTATCAAGCGATTACCTCTGCTTTACAGATAAGGAAACTAAATGTCAGAGAGTTCAATAGTTTGGCAGAGGTCACAAAGCCAATAAGTGATGGAGCCATGACTTAAATTCAGGTCTTTTGATGACACAACCAGACTAATTGGGAAAGAGCTTCATGGGTAAGTTGTGAGTCATAACTTCATTTCAATTCCTGGTGACATAATGGGGATACGGATTTTCCATTTTTAATTTGCTTTGCCATGGGCAAATTCCAAACCTGGCTTCTCTTCCAACACTGGCCCTCCCTTCCCTGTACAGTTTGGCTCACTTGCCCTGTCTTTTTGCTTTGTCCTCTCTGCCCACACGTATAGAACTGGACCCCCAAGCAAGGCTAACTGCCAGCCTTAAAGAAAGACCAATCTTCTGGCAGATAAGAAGGTCTGTTAAGGAAGATGAGGGAATAGGAAAGCAAGGGGAATGTCGAAGAAATAAGGGGCCTGCCCGTTATCTCAAGAACAGATGCAGCAGTGGCCCTGGAAGGGGGTGGGGACATCATTTCCTTTTCCAGATTCTTGTTTTCCTTTGAGGTTCTGTCCCAAATGGGTAAAATTCAAATACCACCCTTATTCAGAATTCCCTAGTCCTGCTTGCTCAAAAGGTGGAGGTCCTGGCCTCACTCCGATCTTCACTATGGCTTTTTGTGGGGCTGAGAGTCTGCCTTTTAGAACCAGCACCCCAGAGAGTCTGCACATCGAGGGCCTTGCCTTCGGTAATACAGTCACACCCATGGGCTTTCGCTGTTGCTGCTGAGATAACTTGGGGTGCCAGGAACTTGGGGTTGGATGCCTTCCAGTTCCCTGCCCTAATCAGAGGCATTAACCTGGGGCCTTGTGTAGGAGTCCCCATCTTTCAGAATTAGTGATGTGGTTAGAGTAGCAACGTGACTCTCTGTGGACGGAAGAAGGTAGGTCGGATGTGAGAGTCTCCCTCCATGAACGTGTGTGCGTCATCTGAGTCAAAGCTTGTATCTTTACTCTCAAAAACAAGTCATTTTTCTTCCTGTCAGCATCTTGGCTGGCCCACAACAGAGTACGAGCTGGATGCTGTGCTGCAATAAAGAGGCTCAGACACAGGCCCCAGGTGATCCTGGAGGGCACGGCTGGGTTTGGAGAGAACAGGAAAGGATGATTCCCCCAGGGGCTGATCCGGCTGCTTCAGCAACACACACACGAGCACACAGAAAACTTGCTGGAGGACACAGAAGTGATCGGCTTGCATGAGGTTTTGCAATCACCAGGAATGGGGTGACCTAGTCCAGAGCCCTCTAATAAAGTGACTTTCAATCTGACTCTACTTCAAAATAATCGGAAACTTTAACAAACAGAGATATCCAGGCCTCATCCCAGATGTACCAAATTCAACTGTCAAGGATCGGGGCTGGAAATCTGTACAAGACCCCCTGGGAATTCTGTAACAATGAATCTGGCATTGCTCCAGGAGATAGCACTTGGAAAGCACTCCAGTAAGGTGGGAGGGGAAATTATTCCAGCTTGAACACTACAGTATCAAGTCATCCTTTCCCTCTTTGCCCTGTCTCTTCCCTTCCCTTTGCTGCTCTCTATTACATGGCAGGAGGCTCAGAAGAGCTTCTCTCACGCCTCTTAAAGGACAGTACAAGGACATTATGTAGCTATGTGCATTCCAGGAGGGCTTCAAGTATATTTAAATATGCGTTGCTCGCCACATTCACCTGCCTATCAAGTTTGGAGATCACAACTGCAGAATGTGGCACCCAGGCCTTGAAAGTCATGAAGCAGAATTGGAAGACATCTGTCTGAATCATGAAAAGGGGGTTCCTGTACTGGGAGCGGGGACTAATGAACCCAGAAATGTCAACACAGACAATCCCTGATAACGATGTTAACCTTTTCAAATGGTTGTTTTCTTGATTTTTACCTGTTTCTGGAACCTCCTTCGATTTCCTATGTGAAGATAACCTCAGGTTGAATGCATTGAAATAATTTAGGTAGTGAGAAGCTGAAAGTTACTAGAGATGGAAGCAATTAGGGGGTATCAAGTGTGCATTAGTGAGTCATAGGCTGTCTTTAAGCAACAAGCTTTTATTGGTGTCAATATCTTTCTTGGCATAATGCAAACCCAATAAGGATGAGATTTGGGAGCTTAAAAGTATTTCTGACTAGAGATGCCTGAGAGAATGACCCAGGGATCAAACAGAGACGCAAGAGAGCAAAGCTCCTATGAAACTCAGCTCAACCAGTTTCCTCAACTGCTTTCCGCACCTTTCGGGGTGAAGGAATAGAAACTGGGCTTGGATTTCTCAATCTAAAATTCTCTGTTCAAGCCTGAAATTTCCTTACCTTACAGGAAAAGTAGCTTACCTTTTAGGGATAGAATGGATGCTAAATGCATGGGTGAAATGATCTGAATCTCAGAAAAATGCTCTTGGAAGAATCTCCCAGACCTCTTCCTTTCTAAGTCATACCCTTCTTCGAAGTTGCCTTCAGTCCTTGGATCTTCTGTGGACACTGTTCTGATCATTCGAGCACTAAATGATCTCCTGCTGCCTGCATACCTGGCTCTGATTCTAGAGTACACACCTGTATCGGCACAATTTATTTGGCTATTAATCATGTATGTATTTCTGATAGCTCTCAGTTAGCTGTCTGGGATGATTATGTATCTTTTTGTACTAGTTTTACATTCTCAATGGGACTTTGAGCAAATTAAGGGTGAAAATACGTCTGTACTAGTCCATTTACATGCCCCAAAAACAGGCCATTGATCTAGGTCCTGATACAGATATATACCAGGTGGTAGAGGCCATAAAAACAAAGCAGGCTAACGGGAGTTAAGTGATAGAATCAGAAAAATCATTGATCTGAAAATAAATAATAACCTCATTTACTTTTTCTCTTTATTTATCAAAGAATACCATATGCTAGATGCTAAAACAATTTACATTTGTGTGACTAGAGCAAGCCGTTACAAAAAGGAAGCAATCCAAACGGAAAAAATATTTTAGCAGCCTGGAAAACACAGTTGTTGAATCAAGCTCCAAATGGACACTGCAGAAAACTAAATTAATGAGTAAAAGGCAAACTGGAGCTAGATTTCCTAGAACACAAAAGCAAAAGATAAAGAAACGAAAAATGAAAGAGTAGAGCAAATGTGAAATACAGATATCAATTAGCTAACCCACACATAGCAGGAGTTCCTAAAAATAAAGAACAGAATCTTTTGGAGCATTAGCTGTATGTAGAAAATGTAATGGCTTTCAGTAAAATCTTATTTAAAACCGTGCTTACTGTATTCATCAGGAGCCTGGGTTGTGTCAGGGTCAGTTCAAACTGGCTTAAACAAAAAACGAGTTTTGCTGACTCACTTAATGAAGTCCATGGGTTCACTAGGAATCCATCCCTGCAGTTCTTGCTTTTCTCTGGGTTGGTATTATTCTTGGGAGGGTTGTTCCTGTAGGGTGACATTCAGTATCTCCAGACTTACGTTCTCCTGGCTTAGCAATCCCAGTGGAAAAGAGAGTTCTAATACATGTGCCATTAACCTTGGGTTAATCCTCACTGATTTTGATTGGCTTGGCTTGGCTCATGTACTCACCGTTGAATCAACCTATGCACCTGAGAAGGGATGTTGCTTTAGTCTCACCAGCAGCATACACCCAGTCCTGGAGAGACAGTTTCCCAGAGGAAAATGGGGTTGCTACTTCCAGGAGAAAGGGGAATGAATGCTAGGTAGGCTAAATAACATTGCGTTGTGCAAACAGAAAATGGGCACTACTCTCAAATCTATCCAGGTAGAACTTTTACATCTAAAATATTACAGAAACTCTATGAATAAGTAGGCAGGGAGAAAAAAAGTCAAGCGTTCTTCAGATTTATTTTCCATAACTCTAAATGTGAGAAGACAATGAAACAAAGTTCAATCTGTGAAGGAAAGAAGTTGTGTGACCTGAAAATTCTATGCCTTGGTAAACTGTCACTCATGACATATGCAGTCAGAAAATACAACTCCCAGGACTCCTCTCTGCAAACTAGTAAAAAATGAATTGCAATAAGGATAAATTATAGTTGGTATAAATTATCACCCAGTCCTATCATTCTACCTCTGAAATATACCTCAGATTGGTGCCCTTTCCCCTATAGCTCTGATTATCATGTTAGTCCAAGTCAATATCATATTTCTTCTAGACCATTGCCACAGCCCAGGATCTTGTCTCTTCCACTCTCAACCCTTCTAAGCCATTCTGTCTAGAGTAAACCAGATCAATGGTCTAGTAAACCAGATCATGTCACTTCCTTGCTCAAAATAATTTTATGGCTTCTTATGGGTATTAGTTTGTTCTCCTGCTGCTATAAAAACAAACCCAAGACTGGATAATTTATAAGGAAAAGAGGTTTAATTGGAGAAATTGAAGCATACCTGTCCGTCTTCACATGGTGGCAGGAAGGAGAAGTGCTGAGCAAAGAGGGAAAAGCCCCTTATAAAACCATCAGATCTCATGAGAACTCACTCACTATTACGAGAACAGAAGCATGGGGGTAACTGCTCCCATGATTCAATTGCCTCCCACCAGGTCCCTCTCATGACATGTGGGGATTATGGGAACTACAATTCAAGATGAGATTTGGGTGGAGATACTGCTAAACCGTATCATATGGACTGTAGAGTCAATTCAGGTTTCTTACTATGACCTTTAAGACCTTGCCTGATTCCGCTTCTGCAGTTATTCCCAGCCCAGCCACACTGTCTTCTACTCACCATGCCATAGGGACATAACCACTGATTAGTCCTTGCTGTGCACATACTAAGCTCCTTCTTCTCTCAGGTCTTCACACATGCTGTTCCTTTGACCTGGAACTCTCTTCCCTCAACCCTTTCTTTTGCTGGCTCCTTCTTTCTCATTGCATCTCAGCCTAATTATATAACCTCTTCAGATGTTCTCTGGTATCACAATCTGATAATACGCTTCTTTTTATTTTTATTTTTTGGCGCCCTTATCTCAAACCGCTAATTACAAATTGTAGCTATATATTTATGTTTGTTTACTTGTGTTAGATTTGTCTTCTCTTAGAGTATGAACCCCACAAAGGCAGGGACCCTGTTTATTTTATTTGCTACTGAATTCCCAGGTCTTAGCACTGTGTGTGACACAGAAATGGTGTGCAATTTGTATTTGTAGGAGGAAGACAGGAAGGAACATTGAAATGGAGTAACTATATATAGAAGTAAATATATATAGGAAGAAGTTATGGGAATTGATTTAACTATAATCTCTAAGGTGATGGCAAACTTTTTTTTCTATTAAAGAGATGAACTATGATGTTAAAAATGGATTAGGAAGCATTAAAAGAGCAAATGAACACATTCAATATATAGTGTTTTTGGTTCCTAATTTGGTGCCATAAAAACTGATACAGGCTGGGTGCAGTGGCTCACACCTGTAATCCCAGCACTTTGGGAAGCTGAGGCAGGCAAGATCACTTGAGGCCAGGAGTTCGAGACCAGCCTGGCCAACATGGCATAACTCTGTCTCTACTAAAAATACAAAAATTAGCTGGGTGTGGTGACACATACCTGTAATCCCAGCTACTCCGGTGGCTGAGGCATGAAAATCACTCAAATCCTGGAGGTGGAGGTTGCAGTGAGCCAAGATCACACCACTGCACTCCAGGCTGAGAAACAGAGTGAGACTCCATCTCAAAACAAACAAACAAACAAACACCCAGAAAACAAAAACCAAACCATACCAAACAGAATATATTGACTGATGTGATATGAAGCTCTGAGAGTAGAATTAACTGTGCATGTAGAGTGACTGTGGCCTTCAAGGAAAGGAAGGATAGAATTCAGAAGATTAGGGAGAGGTATGAAGGGAATTTGTGTGTGTGTGTGTGTGTGTGCGCGCGCACACACGCGCGCACGCGTGCTTGTGCACGTGCACGCATGGTGGGGTGAGGTAGAAAAAGACTAGATGAGCAGAGATCTGGTACTGAGACAGAGGAAATGGAGTGAGGTGGGATGATGAGGAGCACCTAAGACTTCCAGGTACAAGAGAACTCACGGTAGGTTAAACTCACAGAGGGTAATATGTAAAGGGTTGTCATGAGGACAAAGCATCCACCTTGGAAAGGCTTGGTGCTATGTATGTGTGCCTGCACCTGATACAAGACTTAGCAGAAGTTCTAAGAAAAGGCTCCCAGCCCATTCAGTCTGTGAACACTAAGGACCCCTTGTGGTGCAACAAAGAAGGTGAGAGACGGATATAGTGAAGAGGCTGCAGGGGCTAGAGATTCTAGCCAGGAAGGGAAAGCTTGGGTGGGGCATCATGAGTGAAGAGGATGCATGAGGATCTTGTATGACAAAGAAGGATGGCAGAAGGTTCTGGAAAAAAAACTTGTACTACTCGCCATAAACCCAAGAGTAGGTGTTGTTTTGGGGAGAGAGAGCAAAGCTGCTTTCTATGCTTGGCAAATAGTCTTTGTGTATGTTGATCATGATGTCCCTCAAGGTAGTCCCCGTGGGCATTGCTGCCTGCAGACAGGAGTACCTAGGAGCAGTGAAGAGTGGTAGATATAGCACCCCTAGGCAGAAAATATGGGTTGGAATACCTTTCTCTGCTATTTACTCTTTGTGTAAACCCAAGCTGGTTGATTATCTTAAGACTGTGCTCTCATCTGAAAGAAAGGGATAATAATACATGATTCCCACACTTCTGTGTGAGATCCCCATATGTGATAGGCTTGGTAGTCTGCACTGTTAGTTGTACTTGGTGTGGGGTGGGTGGGCATGAGCTTCAGAAGATACTGTTTGTGGGCTTGACCTCCACTGGCTTTTCCTGCAGGTCTTCACTTTAGCTCAGCCACAAGGGAAGACTCTGTTGGCCAACTGGGTGGAATATTCCTCTGTCCAGCCCACAGCTCTGGTAGGGACTTTAAAAGATGATTTTATACTGCATCATTACAGATTGAAAAAGGACCATACCTATCTCTGGGCATCTATCTAATTTTAGGGAAATCACCAGAAAAGGTGAATCTGCCCTCTTGATCTGCTCTAAGTACCATGTAAACTATAAGGCAGGTTGTGTAATTGGCACTAGATGGCACCATAGCAGCCTCGGTGCATTAGATGAGATCTACTTTAGACAAGAAATGTAGCAGCTGGGAGGTGGGGTTGGGCCTGGGATAATGATAAGAACAAATTTCCATGAAATGACTTGCAAGATACTGTCCTTTATTTATAATAAGAGTCTGACAGAAACTTCCCCAGATTCATCAGTAGATTGCATGTCGTAGCTCAGCAACCACCACCAGGTGTGGAATCAACTATCCCATCCGCGTTTGTGAAAACCTTATAACAACTTCACTTGGGGCAGTTTCCTTCAAGGGAATGAATCCTCCTTCTTCTCAAGACCCATCCCAATCTCTCTCTGTTGCCACTGGTCTCACCACCAGGATTGGAGCTCACCTTTCTTTGGGGGTTGGAGGGCATGGACAAAGTCTGACTCAGAAGAGTTTATTCACTAAAAGAAGTGAAAGATTTTACTAATAAATACAGGCAGAATCCTGGAAATATGTGTGAGAGTAGATTCTAAGGGTGTTAGACCAAGGAGGATAGAATATAGCACTGGATCAGATTTAATTTATTGGGTGTATTTATGAGACTGCATTCTTGCAACTGGAAGTGGATCTAAAATTTCCAGGTTGGCTGGCTGAACCTTGGACCCAATGGTGGCATAGGTTCAATAAGGCTGGAATGCCAGAACCTCCCTGACACAGTGTAGAGGAAGGCATCCAAGACTTAGGGAAGAAGGAACGATGGAGTGACTTTATCAGATGAAATCTGTACATCTACCCCTCCTCAAATCCATTCCCCAGAATGCCTGGAGGACAATAGCTTCATACACTGAGAAACACAGTGCTGAAGGTGGCACTCACATCTTTGAAAAACTCTGTGATGGCTGTCTTCTGCAAGCCAGGTATGATGGTGAAAGTCACCTCCATTGAGTTGGATCTCTGATTTTAATAGAAACGATAAGATTCCCATGTAGCAGAGGCCAAATGCTATAATTTAACCATTAGAGACAAGGGGAAGACAAATACTGACATACTTTAAATGTCTGTCCCCTCCAAATCTCATGCTGAAATGTCATCCCCAGTGCTGGAGATGGAGGTGGGGACTAGTGGGAAGGTTTGGGTCATGGGGATGGATCCTTCATGAATGGCTTGGTGCCCTCCTCACAGTAACGAATGAGTTCTCACTCTTATTTGTTCACGTGGAAGCTGGTTGTTTAAAAGAGCATGACATTACTCTTGCTTCTTATCTTATCATGTAACATGCCCCCTTTGCTTTCCACCATGATTGGATGCTTCCTGGAGCCCTCACCAGAAGCAGATGGCAATACAATGCTTCTTGCACAGTCTGCAGAACTGTGAGCCAAAACAAACCTCTTTTCTTTATAAATTACCCAGCCTCAGGTATTCCCATATAACAATGAAAGACAGACTAAGACAAATACTGTAAAAAACAGAAGGGACATAGTGATAATCAAACTGTTTTGAAACCTAGAGATTCTTAGTGAGGCGAATTGATCATGGCGCATCTAGAAATAAAAAAGGTAGCCAGCTCATTAAAATGTCATCTGATCTATACAAAAAGTTTGGTGACCAGAACCTTGACTTGAGTTGCCTTTCATTCCATTTCCAACTCTAAGCCAGTTCCAGACTTAGCATCTTTTGGCTGAAGGTAGACAAATGATATATACTGTGGATTTCAGTTAGTATCTTTCTCCAGCTATTCTCATGCTTGCTCAATGGCCCTGAGCATAGAATGGCCATAATGTCAGGGATGGGGACTATGCGTGGATTCAGCAATATGGACTTATCCTAGTCAAGGCTTTTTTGAATACCAATACTGCTGAATGCCAAGCCTGCCAACTAAACTAAGCCCCTGCTATGGTACAACTCTCTAAAAGACCTCGCCAGCCCCCAGGGGCATGTTGATTACAGTATAACCCTTCCATCATGGAGGAAAGCAAACATGTTTCCCTACTGCAGGAGATATGAATTCTTATTACAAATTTGCTTTCCTGCCCCAAAATCTTCTGTTAGCTGTGACTACAAAATATGGTGTACTGTATACAACATTTCTTCTGATCAATAAAGTAATTTCAAAAGAACTGCAGCAATGGGTTTATACCCATGGAATTAACTGATACAACCAAATATTCCAATCCCCAGAAGCAGATGGCTTAGTAGAAAGGTTCAAAGGCCTACTGAAGATTCAGTTATGGTACCAGTTGGGCGATTGCAGTCTGAAAGGATGGGGTTCTACATCGAAGGATGCAGATTATACTTTGAATCATAGACAACTATATGGTTCCATATTTCCCATAGCCAGACTACACAGGTTTGGGAATCAGGAGTGGAAGGGGGACTAGCTCTTCTCACTATTATATCTCATAGCCTACTCACAGAATTTTTGCTTCCCGTTCCTGTGTCTTTGAACTCTGTTGGTTTGGAGTCTTGGTTCCTAAGGAACAAATGTCTCTACTGGGAAATACATCAATATCTCATTGGTTTGGAAGATGAGACTACCATTTAGCCATTTGGAGATCCTCACAATGCCAAACCAACAGGCTAAGAAGAAGGGTACTCTCTGACTGGGGTGACTGATCCTGATTACCAAACTGAAATTGAATTGCTGCCCCTCCATGGGCCCAGAGAGGACTGTATCTGGAACCCAGGGGGATTTTCTAGGTTACCTTTTAGGATTTTCATGTCCAATAGTAAAAGTTAATGGAAGATGACAATTTCCCAAACTCCTGGCTAAAGGCATAACCACTGATGATTCAGACTCTTCAGGCCAGATGGATTAACCCACCACATAAAAAACCCCAACCGTCTAAGGGGCTGGATGAAGGCAAAGGAAACATAAAATAGGTAGTGGAAGAAGGAAGTTAAAAATATCAATTATGATATGAAGTTAAAAATATCAATTATGATATTTTTATCATAATTGATGAAGATATAATATTTTTATCATAATTGATATTTTTAACTTCCTTCTTCCATTACTGCTTACTCATTACTAGTTACTTGCTTACTGTGTGTGTATTTGTATATATTAATGATTTTATTCTTATTCATATTATTTTATACAAGTCTTGTTGGAAGTTAACTTCACAATTTGGTTTTTAGAAAACATATTCAGACGGGACTGTGATTGAATTTGAGAAGTAATTAACATTGGTCAGAGATGGATACAATGACTTGAGACTTATGATCCTGAATTTGGGGAGAAGGTGATGCTCTCCTGTTTTAGATGCCGAATAGTTGCATTTTGTTGGAAGGAAATGAATATCTTTGTGGTTGTATCAAAGTTCAAATTTTTGTGGAGCAGTGTAATGGATGCTAAATAGCCAAAGGGGTGGACTGTATCAGTTATTGCCTCTCAGTTCTAAACTCACCCTTCTATATTCTGCTTTGTGATCCTGAAGCCCAGACCCTAAAAACCACATTTCTGCATTGCCAAATAGAGATGCTAATAGGGGCACTAGATGGAGGCTTCAAAACTGGAGGCAGAACAAGGGCTTTTCTCCTTTCTGTATGCTTCCTGAGGGTTTCCTGTCTGCTTGTGGTTCCTTTGAGTGTTACCCCACAAAAGCTTCTTCATCATAACATAAGCACTTTTTTTCTTGTAGCAGCAGCTAAATCTATTTTCAGTTTTTCTTAACACTTGCAGAATCAGCTTCATGATGTGCCCCTTGAGAACAATCGCCAGCCAGCGTCCCTTCTGCAGAGGTTTGGGTCCTAATCCCCTGGATCCCTCCCTGTGAACTCAGACAACAAGCACCGGCCAAGCAATGCCTCTTACTCACAGATCTGAGCTTCAGTTGCTTGGGGCTTCTCTACTAAGTTTCCAATTTTTAATAATTTCCATCTTTCTCTTTGCCTCTTGGCTCTCAGCAGTTGCAGCCTTCATGGTATTTTAGAGTTCTCTTTTAACTTTTTTAGTTACCGTGGTTGTTAGTTTTATATACCAGTTTGGCTTGGCTAGTTATTAGTTCCTAGTTATTTAAGTAAGCACTAATCAGGTATTGTTGTGAGGGCATGTTGCAGAGCTACTCTAAATTGACTTTAAGTGAAGGAGATGGCCCTCAATAATGTGGGTGGGCCTCATTTAGTTAGTTGAATGATCTGAATTATCTGAAGAGCAAAAACAGGTTTCCCGGAGGAAGAATAAATTCTCAAGACTGCAAATTAACTGCTCTTGCCTGAGAGTTTCCAGCCTGCCAACCTGTCCTGCAGGTTTCAGGCTTGCTAGCCCCCACAATTGAACCAGTTAATTTCTTGAAATAAATCTATTTGTATATAATAAGACATGCTGTTTCTGGTTCTCTGGAGATCCCTGACTGATGTAGTTATCTAGTTAGTATCATTGTAACTATTTACATATATTTAAACAACTGGTGTGGTTTCCATCTCCTGACTGAACTCTAACTCATTCAGCAATGCGCAATAAGAAGTTTTCAATAAAGACTCCTATACTAAATATAAGTTTGAACAACTATTATGAGCAGAGATTGCAGCAGGTAAATATTAATAGAACATTGCTTAGGCAGAAAATATGCCAAGCCTGAGTATGTAGGTTAGAAGAGCTGCAAGAGACAATGGTTAACATGTAGAACAGGTAAGCAGCATTCTGCAGAGGATAATGGAAGGAATCACAATGCTTTGGGCCTGGCGCAGTGGCTCACACCTGAAATCCCAGTGCTTTGGGAGGCCAAGGTGGGCAGATCACACGAGGCCAGGCATTTAAGACCAGCCTTGCCAATATGACAAAACCCCACCTCTACTAAAAACATACAAAAAATTAGCCAGGCATAGTGGTGGACACCTGTAATACCAGCTATTTGAGGGGCTGAGGCATGAGAATTGCTTGAACCTGGGAGGCAGAGGTTGTAGTGAGCCAAGACTATGCCACTGCACTGCAGCTTAGGCAAAGGAATGTGACTCTGTCACACACGCACACACACACACACACGCATGCACTTCACTTTGAACATATGCAGAGTTGAAGTACAACTACTTTCTATGAATAGCAGTATGAGTCCTACTATGATAGGACTATGTCAATGCAGAAGAAAAAGAGAATAGAACACCTTGGGTCAAACAGAAGATTAGAAGTTAGAAGAGACGAAAGCACCCTGGATCATAGCAGAAGCTACTTACTTAAGACAGTTCTGTGTAACTCATCATCTGAATCCTTAGAGGCCTAAAACAACAGTAATCATTTTGCTCACAAATATACAATCTGGGCAGGGCTCAGTACAGATAGATTAGTTCTGTTCCCTGCAATGTTCGCTGAAACAGCTCAACTAGGACTCCCAGATCCACTCTCAGGATGTATTTTTCATATGGCTAAGGCTGGCTCTCTGGGAGCTCTGCCAGGACAGTGGGCTATGAACCTCCTGCCCATGCAAGTCTGTCTCCAGGATGTTCAGGATCGTTTATGGCTGTGTTCCAAGAACAAACATCCTGAGAGAGAACATGAGAAACTGACAGAGTCTTAATGTCTGGACCAAAAAAACTTGGTTCTGCTGCATTCTGTCAGTCAAGTGGTCACATAACCCAAATTCGAGGGCAGGAGATATAGACGTCATCTCTCGGGAAGAATGTCAAAGAATTTTGGGGCCATGTTTTAAAATGGCCACATAGGAATATTAGAACAGACAGGCAAAGTTTTACTCTTGAGAATTCCTAACTGACCAAGTTAACTGCTCAAGTCTATCTGGTTCTTTTTGGATTGGGTAGATTTAGTCGCGCAGTCCTTTTAAAATCCTGAGTTAAAATATTCCTTTCTTTACTATTATTTATGACTCTCTTAGTTAAGTCAATCCTACCTGATTATCCATCATGATTCTGGAGATTAACATCAGCAAAAGGGAGTAGTTTAATCCTATAGGAAACATAGTCTTGGTATGAAAATGACAACAAGCAAGTCATAACCAAACATACCTTAAGAGGAACTATACAAAAGAGACATCCATGGGGAGAGGAAGAAAGATGAAAATGATAGCAAATTTCTCATTGGAAGCAATGCAAACAAGAAGACAGTGAAGCAATATCTTTAAAATACAGTTGATGAAAAAAATGCTTTTATTGTATGTCATTTTGCTTAAAGCTGCAGTTTCCAAGAACCTATTGATGACGTTAAGTGTGGACTGATTGTACTGAAAGAGAAAAGCTTGCCAGACTAAAATTCTATACCCAGTAAAATTATCTCTGAAAAATCAAAATGAAATAAAGACTTTTCAGGATATGAAAGTTGAAAAAAATGCATTACCAGCAGACCTACACCACAAGAAATGTTAATGTCCTTTAGGCAGAAAGAAAATGATATGAGATGGAATTTTGAGTATACAAAAAGGAATAAAGAGCACTCAAAATGGTACTACATGGGTAAATATATAAGATTAAAAAATACTTTTAAATGACAATTATTTTTAAAAGGTAATGTTCTTTGGAATTTATAAAATAGATGTAGGCAAAATGTATGAAAATAATAGCATAAAAGCTGGGAGTGAAGAAATGGAGGTTCTTATACCTTACATGAAATATTTAGCATGATTTTAAGGCAGACTGTGGTGAGTTAAAAGTATAAGGTATATACAAAACCCTAAAATAGCCACTAAATAATAAACAAAGTTATATATAATAAGTCAACAAAGGAGAAAAAATGGAATAATGAAAATGATGAAATCAAAAGAAGGCAGAAAAGGGGGGCAAAGGTATTTAAAAAACAGATGGTACAAATATAAAACAAATAGCAAGAGGATAGTCTCAAATCTAGCCATATCACATTAAATACAAATGGCCTAAATATGACAATTAAAAAGCAGACATAATCAGATTGAATTTTTAAAAAAATATAGGAGAACAAACTATTTGAGAAACGTACTTTAAAAACACAAATAGGCTAACAGTAAAATAATGCAGAAAATGGAGAAAGATATACCATGCTAATGAAACTGTCCCTGATTGAGTTAAAGAAACCAGTGACTAAATTCTTGGGCTTATAAGACAGCAGATAAGCAAAGCTGAAACTGAAACTGTGCCTCAAAGAGTAAGAAACCAGCAACTAACAGAAACTTTTGAGTTTGCAGGATATCAGATAAGAAGCAACTTGCTGAAACGCTGAAACTTCCTTGGCTTGTGACATCAAGAAAAGAAAACTGGCTGAAATCAGTTGGAACCAAGATGGCCTGCTGGAGTTTGCACTGAATGAGCCTGCTGACATCACAGCCTAAATTTCCACTGCATGTTTCATACTAACTTCCACTGAATTTGTACATACAACCTATGAGTTAGCATGAAGAGATAACTGCGAATGCTCAAGGACTTTCCAGACATCCCCTTTCCTGCCACCAATCACCTATTAATCTCAGAATCCACCCCTTGAACTTTTCTTAATAAAACTGCTGCCTTGAAGCCAGCATGAGAAGACAGATTTGAGCATGACACTTCTATTTTCTTGTGAGTCAGCTTGCAATATAAAGCTTTTCTTTTCTCAAAAACTCAGTGTCATAGTATTGGTTTCTAGCAAATCCACTTTTGTGCAGTAACACTAATAATGGTCAAAAGAAAGCTGGATATCTATATATGTCTACCTATTTACCTAGAAATATATATCTTATCTATATCTATATCACACATATTTCAGAGAGGCATATTACCAGGGAAATACCAAGGTCCTTTCATAGTGATAAAGAGGTAAATTTATAAAAAGGACATAACAGTCTTAAGTGTTTATGCACCTAATAACAGAGCTTTAAAACAGATAAAACTTCATAGAACTACAAGGAGAAATAGAAAAATTTACAATTATGGTGGAAGATTTCTTCTTTTTTCCCTTCTTTTTTAAAAATTTGAGACAGAGTCCTGCTCTGTCGCCCGGGCTGGAGTGCAGTGGTGCTATCTCAGCCTCTTGCAACCTCCATCTCCTGGGTTCAAGTGATTCTCCTGCCTCAGCCTCCTGAGTAGTTGGGATTACAGGCACATGCTACCACTATCAGCTAATTTTCGTATAGATGGGGTTTCACCATGTTGGTTAGGCTGGTCTTGAACTCCTGATCTCAAGTGATCTGCCCGCCTCAGCCTCCCAAAGTGCTGGGATTACAGGTGTAAGCCACCATGCCTGGCATATTATGGTAGAAGATTTCAATACCCATTTCTCAATAATCCATAGAATAAGTAGGCAGAATTAGCAAGGATATAGTAGACTTAAATAACACTGTCAACCAAGTTGACCTAATTAAAATATACAGAACACTCTACCTAACAATATTGGGGTGTTCATCCCTTTTGATGAAACCTTTGCAACAGAACCTTTACCAAGACAGACCATATTCTGGGCCATAAAACAAATCTCAATAAATTTAAAAGGATTCAAGTCATACAAAGTATGCTCTCTGAACATAATGGAATTAAATTAGAAATCAATAGCAGACTGATGTTTGGAAATTTCCAAAATATTTGGAAACTAAATAACATACTTTTAAATAAGCCTTGGATCAAATAAGAAATCAAAATAGAAATTAGAAAGTATTTTGAACCAAATGATAATGAAATACCATATGTCAGGATTTGTGAAATGCTGCTAAAACAATACTTAGGGGAGTAATTATAGCACCAAATACCTATTCTCAATCTGATAAACAGCATTTATGAAAAGTCTGTAACTAGCATTATACTTAATGGAGGAAGACTGAAAACGTTCTCTTTCTCCCTAATATCATAAACAGTACAAGGATGTTCACTTGCACCACTTCTATTTAATGTTGTACTTGTGATTTTAGCCACAGCAATAAGGCAAGAAAACAAAGAATGCACCCAGATTTGAAAGAAAGAAGTAAAGTTTTCTTTATTCACAGTCTATATGGAAAATTCTGTGGAATCTTACAAAAATTCTGAAATTTTTAAGTGAGTCAAGGAAGGTTGCAGAATGCAAGAATAATTTATAAAAATGATTGTTTTTAAATATATAAAAATCAAGTTTGAGGCGGGTGCAGTGGCTTATACCTGTACTCTCAACACTTTGAGAGGCTGAGGCAGGTGGATCACTTGAGGTCAGGAGATAAAGACCAGCCTGGCCAACACGGTAAAACCCCGTCTCTACTAAAAATACAGAAATTAGCCAGGCATGGTGGCAGGTACCTGTAGTCCCTTATACCGGGGAGGCTGAGGCATGAGGATCACTTGAACCCAGGAAGCAGAGGTTGCAGTGAGCCGAGATTGTGCCACTGCACTCCAGCCTGGGTAACAGAGCTAGACTCCACCTGAAAAAAAAAAAAAGCAAGTCATGTATACTAGCAATGGACTATCAGAAACTGAAATTAAAAACATTATTTACATTAGTATAAAAATTTGAAATACCAAATAATAAGTTTTATGTAAGATATAAAAGGCCTGTATTGTGAAAACTATAGAACACTGCTGAGAGAAATTAAGGAAGACATAAATAAATAGGGAGATGCATCTTGTTCATGCGTCAGAAGACTCAAATGGTTAACACAGTAATTCTGTTGATCTATAGATTCAACAAATACCAGTCAAAATCCCAGTAGACTGTTTTTTATTTTTTTGAGACAGGATCTCACTCTGTCCCCCACTCCAGTCCAGAGTACAGCGGTGACTACAGCCTAGACATCCTGGGTTCAAGTGATCCTCCCAAATCAGTTTCCTGAGTAGCTGGGAATACAGGCGTACCCCACCAAGCCTGGCTAATTTTTGTTTTTGTTTTTGTTTTTGTTTTTGTAGAGGTGGAGTTCCACCATGTTTCCCAGGCTGGTTTCAAACTACTGGGTTCAAGTGATCCTCCCATCTCAGCTTCCCAAACTGCTGGGACTACAGGCATGAGTCACTGTACCCAGCCTGGGCAACAGAGTGAGATCCCGTCTCGAAAAGAAAAAAAAGTCTGCTGGGATTTTTACTGGTATTTGTTGAATCTATAATTGAACAAAAAAACTCATTTCTGTGTGCGTGTGTGGGTAGAATTTGACAAGCTGATTCTAAAATATGTAGAAATTCAAAGGGCTAAGAATAGCTAAAAAACAAAAAAGAATAACAAAGTTGGAGTCTAACACTTCCCGATTTCAAGACATATTACAAAGGGACAGTAATCAAGGCAAATGAAGATAGACAAATGGATCGATAAAACAGAATAAAGGACAAAAATAAACTTTTGGAAGAAAATCTTTGCAACCTTGCCCTAGGCAAAAAATGCTTAAATATAACATCAGAAACAAAATCCATAAAAGAACCAATTGATAAATTGGACTTAGCCAAAATTTAAAACTTCTGCTCTTCAAAAGGCACTGTTGAGAGAGAGAGAGAGAGAGAGAGAGAGAGAGAGAGAGAGAACCACAGATTGGGAGAAAATATTTGCAAATAATGTATTTGATAAAAGACTTGTATCCAGAAAATACAAAGTATTCTCTAAATTGCATAATAAGAAACCGCTGAATCCTAAAAATGGAAATTTGAATGGACACCTCATCAGAAAAGTCATACAGATGGGAAATAAACACATGAAAAGTTATTCAATGTCCTGAGTCATTAGTGAAAAATGCAAATTAAAACTACAAGATGCACCCACATAGAAATTTATTAGAATGTCTAAAATTTAAGAAGATTGATCCTATCAAGTGTCGGTGAGGATAAGAGAAATAGGGGCTTTTGTAACATTGTTGATGTGAAAGTAAAATGGTACAACCATCTTGGAAAAAACTTTAGCAGTTTCTTAAAAAAAATCAGACAACAGAACACCAGGACTCCCAGATGGCATCAGTCATACTGTGAAGGAGAAAGAACTCATGGATATCTCACCAGGGAAGCCACCAAGCTAGATATTGATGCAAAATTTCACCTCAAAGACATTGTTGGAGGGTTTCAAAGAGGTTAGTATGTCAGTGCAAAGAGACAAGCATCACCAAGGGTTTCTATGGTGCTGGCAGCCTTTGTGCTTTTCAGCTACTGCCTTTCTTACAAGCAACTCAAGCATGAGTGGTCTTGCAAGTAGCACTGAGGAGGGGTCAGTGTGGAGGGCCACGCTGCACTCCTGACCATGACTTCCCTGGCCCGGCACCCTATAGTGAGGAACCAGATCATTGCTGAATACTTTCATATCCTAATTGAGAATAAGCACCCAAATAAAAGATGACTAGTATGTGGTAAAAAAAAAAAAAAAAAAATCAGGCTGGGTGTGGTGGCTCATTCCTGTAATCCCAACACTTTGGGAGGTTGAGGTGGGTGGATCACCTGAGGTCAGGGGTTCGAGACCAGCCTGACCAACATGGGGAAACCTCATCTCTACTAAAAATACAGAAAAGTTAGCTGGACATGGTGGTACATGCCTGTAATCCCAGCTACTCGAGAAGCTGAGGCAGAAGAATTGTTTGAGCCAAGCTCAAACAATTGTTCAACCGGAGGCGGAGGTTGCAGTGAGCCAAGATTGCACCATTGCACTCCCGCCTGGGCAACAAGAGCAAAATTCTGTCTCAAAAAAAAAAAAAAAATTAGACAGACATTTATCATATGGTCCAGCAATTTCACTCAAAGGTATTTACTCAAGAGAAAAGAAGACATATGTCTATTAAAATAAACCTTCTTCACAAATGTTTGTAGCAGCTTTATTTGCAATAGCTCAAAACTGGGAATAGCTCAAACGTCCATTAGAAGGAGAATGGGCAGACAAATTGTGGCATAGCCATATAATGGATACTACTACGCATTAGAGAGATATGAACCAGTCATACATGCAGCACCATAGATGAATCTCAAAATAATTATGTTCAGTTGAAACCAGACAAAAAAGATCACATACTGTGTGATTCTATTTAAATAATATACTAGAAAACCCACGTTAGCCTGTACTTAAGAAAGCAGATTAGTGCTTTCTTACTTTGAGCAGGGTTGGAGTGGGGATGTGGGTGAGAGGGAGGGAGAGAAGGATTAAAATGGAGTAGGAGACTCTGCTGGGCCTACTGAGTATGTTCACGGTTTGATTGAGGTGATAGTTTTATGGGCATATGGATATGCCAATGCTTATCAAATTGTACCCTTTTGTTACAATAAAAGCCCATTTAGAAGTTTATAAAAAAAAAAGAAGTGAAAATTATTCCTCTGCTCCAGACCTTACTTTAGGTTCAGAATTTAGTATTTCTTTCTTTCTTTTCTTTTAAGAGATGAGTCCTTCGGTTGCTTGGGCTGGCCTCAAACTCCTGGGCTCGAGCAGTCCTCTTGTCTCAGAGTTGAGCATTTCATAACATCGTCTTAATCCACACTGTTCAATATGATCACCTACCGGCCACAGGGGGCCATCCAAATTTAAATGAATTACAATTAAATTTAAAACTCAGTCCTTAGTTGCAGTAGGCACATTCCAAGAACTCAATAGCCATTTGTGGCTAGTGGCCACCATACTGGACAGTTCAGATTAGAGGACATTTCTGCCAGCAGAGAAAGTCCTTTTGGATAGCCTTTTCCCAGGCTGTGTAGACTCAGCACCATTACAAGCAACTTCCATCTTTCCCTGGCCACTTATTGAGCACTTACTTTCGCCAGAAGCTACCAGGTTCTTTATATGTATTACCTCTGATTCTTACAAGGAAAGACTAAGGGAAGCTTGAATAATTTTCCAAGGCTCGGTTACTAACTGTTGCACCTAACATGTAAATCTATGTCTGTGTAACCCCAACACCTGAATTCTTAGGTGGGTCTCATATCTCCTTGTGACTAGGCCACACCTCTTTCCTTCTATGCTTGTGAAGGATCCTTTTCATATTCAACCACAAAGTCTTGTATTTATCCCCCCTAAATTTTATCTTGTTGGATTAAGTTTATTGCTCCAGATTGTCAAAATATTTTAGGATCCTCATCCTGTCATTCCATATGCTCACTCGCCTTCCCAGTTTTATGTATTTAGTGACTTTGAAAAATATGGTCCCCTAAACTTCATCTGAATGATCAATAAAAATCATTTCTATGAGGAAAGGGATGGAAGCCTGTGGTGGGCTATTAGAAACCCTCCTACTTGAAGTTGACATCAGTTTACCAGTCTGTAACCTTCAAGATACCAGCATGCCAACCCATTCTGTTCTTATCTCCAGATTCTGGGGGATATGTGTATTTGGAGCCTAAAGACCTGTTAGCACCATCTAGAATCATATATTGATTATAAGTGGCTTCCAGATGTTAGCCAAACAATGTTTGTTTCTAATCAAACATAAGGACCAGAAGGATCAAGCTATTGGCAGCAGTGTTGATGCTTGTCGTTTCTGCATAGCTCTCCTCCTTGCTGCCCTCACCTCTAAAGGGGTGGTTTGATTATTTGTTGCTGAAAAACAAACCATCCCGCAATGGTGACTTCAAACGGTAGCAATCATTAATTTTCTCAGGAATCTGAAATGAGAGCATGGCTGGGTAAGAACAGTTGGCCTCTACTTTCCTGTGGCGTGGCTGAGCTTACAGAACAGCTGGGGACTGGCAAGGCCAGGCACAACTCTGAGAGTCTCACCAGCTTTTCTCATGGCTTCCTGCCACCCCCTCCCCACCCTGCTTTCCAACTCTGCACACATTGACCAACATGTGTTTCCCACAATGTGCCATCACTGACCATCTCTAGGCCTCCATCCAGTGTGCCTGTCCTTTTCCATGTATCCTCAAAGACTCAGCCAGGGTGTCACCTCTAGAAGCCTTCCCACAAACCTTGGTTTGCATTACTGTCTCTACTGTGTTCCACAGCAAGCTTTATTTCCCCTTGTCAAAGCACTTATCTCACTGTAATGGATTACCCTCTTTATTTGTCTGTCTCTCCCATGAGATTATCTACTCTTCTGGGGATAAAACTGTTGTCATTTTGTATTCCCAGACCATAGCATAGTGTGTTAGATATAGTAAGTTCTCAGTCTGTTGAATCAGTGAGTAATGTGACAACGACAGGTTCTGTAAGTTAAAATGATGCTATTAAAATACCAGATTAGCAACAGGACCCGGCACCCGTAAAGGGCCTCCGTGAAGCAGGTTCTACTCGACAGAAGATTAAATGAGTTCGAGTCCATAGAGCATTTGGAGCAGGGTCTCACACACAGTAAACCCCATGTAAGCATTCGTTGTCGCTGTTATCACCGTCACTATGCCTGCGGCTTTTAGGTGTAGGGCTGTCTTTGCCAAAGCTTCTTTTTGCTCTCCCATTGGGGTTTTTCTTTGACAGGAGCCTTGGGTGACGTTGGCACCCTCCCAGAGGCCATTTCCTCCTCCTCTGGGCGTTCCCTGGGAGGAATCCTCTGGAAGAGAAAGCGTGTTCCAGACTAACAGTGTGTGTCTTTCTCTTGGCAAAGGCTCAGTCCCTGCTCTAGCCTCATCAGCTTCACTCCTGTTGGCTTCCATTGCAGCAGGTGGATGCAGGGATCACCACCTGCCAGGTGCTTCTAAGCTTCCCCAGGCCCAGCAGGGTTAACGAAAGGGAGAAGTTCAGGGACAGAGTGCTCTGGTATGTCGCCACCCTGGGATCAACAGCTACCGTCCCCCAGGATGTCCTTTGTGGGAAGGCTGGAAGGAAAGCCACCCACTAAAATGAAAGCTCCTTACACTATGGGAGAGGGTTTGGTCTGCACCTTACTTTGGAGAAGGTGTCCAGGTTCTTCAAGTTCCCACAGGCCTTGTTCTTGCCCTGCCTTTCTGGGGTAGCCGGAAGCTGAAAAGTCCCAGAGTTCTCTCATCACGTTCATGCCTCACCTTGCCTGGAATTTGGAGGAACTTGAGCACGGCAGTTTTAGCCTGAACTGTGATTAATATTTGGTGCTGGGAAAACTGGGGGTTCTGGGCTAAGCCTGAAATTATTCTAAGCTGGAGGAAAGGGGAGTTTCCAAGATGCCCCTGACAGAATGAGTGGGGCAGGGGCCTAGATAAGAGGCTTGCATGAAGTGGGGAAGTGGAGAGGGGCAATAGGGAAACATCCCTGCATAGAAGGGCTGAGAAGCAAGAGCAGTGGGAATGGCAGCTGTGGGGCCCACCAAGAGCCACAGCTATGGGCAACGTTGGTTTGAGAATCCTGGAGGAGAATGCTGGAGTCTGGTGGATGACATGGAGGAAAGAATGGAGTTGAGATGTCGTACTTGGGCTTTTCCGCCATGTCTCAGGTTAAATCTCACTTCCTTAGAGAGGCCTCTCCTGATCCTCCTAACCCTCATTCCATTCCGGAGTCGGTCTCTGTGGGTCTGGATCTCAGCTCCTCACTTACAAGCTCGACAGCCTTGTCCAGGTGTTTTAACTCTTTTAGCTTGTGTTATCAATTTGTGTTGTGTGGCTGAAGATAGTACCTTCTCACAAGGTTGTAAGGATTAAATAAATTAATATATTGAAGATGCTTAGCACAGAGCCCAGCTCTTGACTGATGACAGTGATCATGACAGCTGTTCAATGGCCTGTCTCTCCTCCTACTGTGAGGTCTGTGGGCTGGGACTCTGCTGTCCAGTTCGGTGTCCCCCAAACCTAGTGCAGGGCCTGGCTTGTTGTAGGTGCCCAGTTGAATGAATGTGTAAGAGACCAGGGTGGTCTCAGGTCTTGTTGGGGTTAGGGCCTAGGGTTCTATTTCACTGCATAGATCCTTTTTTTTTCCTTTTTCTTTCTTTCTTTCTTTTTTTTTTGTTTGAGATGAAGTCTAGCTCTGTCACCTGGGCTGGAGTGCATGGTGTGATCTTGGCTTACTGCAACCTCCACCTCCCAGGTTCCAGTGATTTTCCTGTCTCAGCCTCCTAAGTAGCTGGGATTACAGGCATGCGTCACCACACATGGCTAATTTTTGTATATTTAGTAGAGATGGGGTTTTGTCATGTTGGCCAGGCTGGTCTTGAACCCCTGACCTCAAGTGATCCACCAGCTTCAGCCTCCCAAAGTGCTGGGATTATATGCGCGAGCCACTGCACCTGGCCTAAACATTTTTTTTCTAGGTGATCCAAGTTATAAAAGACATCAAGATGGCTGGGTGTGGTGGCTCGCGTCTGTATTCCCAGCACTTTGGGAGGCTGAGGTAGGTAGATCACGAAGTCAGGAGACTGAGACCATCCTGGCCAACATGGTAAAACCTTGACACTACAAATAATTAAAAAAAAAAAAAAAAAAAAAAAGCTGGATGTGGTGGTGTGTGTCTGTAGTCCCAGCTTCTTGGGAGGCTGAGGCAGAATTGCCTGAACCCAGGAGGTGGAGGTTGCAGTGAGCCAAGATTGTGCCACCGCACGCCAGCCTGGGGCGACAGAGTGAGACTCCATCTCAAAAAAAAAAGGACAGCAAGATTATTCTTGAATAGAATGACTGTGGATGACCATTTTTTCTTTCCTTCTATTTTTTATTCCATTATCTATTTTATTTCTGTATTCTCTATAATTTTTTCATACCAGAGCAAGGATTACTTTTCTAACAGCTAAGAAAAGAAAATGTTATTAAACAAATATATCACTTTCCATTGTCTGGAGGGGAGGAGCGGCCACCGAAGGATAAGAACAGGTAAGAAATGCAGGGAATAAATAGTGTGTGATGGGAGGGCTTCTTGGCCTTCCAAGGCCTCTTGGAGATTTCACAGGCTCTTCCTACCGAGAGAATTCTCAAAGCTCAAAGCCATTGGGTGGAGGCCCTGCTTCCCTCCATCTTAAGAAGGATGTGACCGGAACAAATTTCAGTTCTAACAGGATCGCCGTGTCTTCAGAGGGAAAGAACGTTCTCAACCATGAATCTTGTGCCAAGAAATGGTCCTGAGTGTTTTGAGGGGCAATACTGCTTCTGCTGCTGCTCACCCCACACCATCACTTGATATCAGCAGATTATTTCTCTCCAGAGGTTTGGGGCCCCCAAGCAGAGGGCAACACTAGCTGCTGCCCCATGGGGAAGGCAGGGAGGAGGCCAGGACTGAGTTAAGATGCCTAGGTATGCTGAGTTCTAGCTCTAGCTGAACTTCAGTCATTGAGCCTTAGCCTTCTCATTTGAAGAGAGGAGGACATCTTTCCTATTGATATGGAACATCTTCCATGTTGACATGGAATTCTGAGTGCGACACAGTATTGTATGTGAAAATGCCCTGGAGAGCATAAAGTGATGGGCAGATGCTGTTTCTGAATGAGAAGAGTATTGATGCAATAGAGGAAAACATAGACTCTCCTCAGTGAGTTAAGTTTAGGTTTCATGCATCTGCAGATTAAGAAACACATATGGAGTTTCCTCCTTCTTCCAGGAGCTTTCTGTATGTTATACCGTCTGGTCCTCGTTTGCCACATGTTGTAGATGAAAAAACTGAGGCTAATAGAAGATAGACTGATCTGGTTTGCACAGGATCACACAGCTATTAAGAGTAGGGCAGAAATTATCACTCCCATTTCTCTGGATGAGGAAACTGAGGCACAGAGAGATTAATTGATTTGTCTGAAGTTATACAGCCAGCAGGTATAAAAGTGAGACCAGAATCCAAGTCTATTTTTTCTTCTTTTGAGATGGAGTTTCGCTTTTGTTGCCCAGGCAGGAGTACAGTGGCATGATCTCGGCTCCCTGCAACCTCCGCCTCCTGCATTCAGGTGATTATCCTGCCTCAGTCTCCTGCGATTGCAGGCGCCCATCCCCATACCCAGCTAAACTTTTGTATTTTTTTAGTAAAGCCAGGGTTTCACCATGTTGGCCAGGCTGTTCTCGAACTCCTGAACTCAGGTAATCTGCCCACCTCGGCCTCCCAAAGTGCTGGGATTACAGACATGAGCTACCGTGCTTGGACCCTTGAATCCAGGTCTTTTAATGTTACTAATTTAGAGTTCATGGACTACTGAGGGGTTCTTAGAAAGATATCAGAAGGAAAGTTTGCATATGTGTACATTTTTGGGGGGAAAGGGATTCCATATATTGAATCAACTTCTCAAATAAATGAATCAGAAATCTTGGACCTGTAGTTGGTGTGTAAGTAACTCTTTCTGTATTTAAACATTGATCATGCTGCAAGAAAAGCTTTAGTGATGGCAAATTACTCTGGTAATTAAAATGTGCTTGTTACTGTGCTTCAAGGCTGCTAGCCAAAATAATGAATGTGCCTTTGATGCAGCTGACCAACTTGGGTTTTTCTTTCTCCTGGCTTGGTAACCCTTCAATATCTATGAGATATCAAGATCAAAATTTTTTCTTCTGATACCACATTTTGTTTAATCTTCAACCTAGATGCATACCCTGGAAGAAAAAAGACTATAATTTAACTCTTCAACAATCAGGGTTGCCTGTCTCCAACCCCTTCTGAATCTAGTTATGTTGAATATTGGGAGAAAAGCATGTAGACTCTTGGGTGCCTGACCTTTCTCAGTTTTCTCTGGAAGGGCTTTACCGAAGGGCACAGAAGAATAATGTCTCTACAGCGTGGACCCAGGGTCTCCTCCCCACCAGGAACCCAGCTTAGCAGGCAGGCTGTTCATGTGGAACACGCCAAAACCCCGGGTGCAGGTGGATGTCAGAAGACACCAAAGAACCACACGATTGTCCCTGCCTTTTAAGGTCTCATTCCTTGTTATTTTTTTCATTTCCTCAACAAGCATTTATAGAGCACCCAGTATGTGCTACATTTTGAGGATATAGTGATGAAAAACACAGACAAGATCCCTGCCCTTGTGGAGTCTATATTCAAACCAGAACTTGACCTCAGCTTCCCAAAATGAGAGACTGACTTAACAAAGGGGCCATCTGGCCATTAACTGTTATACACCCTCTGCTTGGGTGACACGGTCTCACCCTCCCTCCACCCTCAAGTCCGACAGGAGAGAGACTTCAGAGTGGCCCAAACAATCTAAAGTGAAAGTGAACAGAGCTCAAAATAAGTCCACAAGAGCTGAGGGGAGACCAAGGAGAAGATAATGCAGTGAGGGCAGTGAGAGAGGGATTCCTAGAGGAATTGCACCTTGCTTTGAGTTTTGGCCCTAAACTACAAATCCTAGCTCATTTCTAAGTAGATGCTGATGGCTGGCTTCTATTTGGCCTGCCATATTGAATGACTTTCTCTACTTAACATGGTGGAGATTTAGTTAACCCAGAGCAGAAAACCCCCTGGGAAAGAAAGTCTGAGCTACAACACTAGCTTTCTGAATGGACAAGATCTGAGGAGCTGGGATGGTAGCAAGGGAGAAGGCAGCTGAGTGGGGTTTCTTCTGGGAAACAATGTGGATGCAAGATGTGGTCCTTGTCCCTGGCCTGCATTTAGCCCTTTAGTATTTCAGATGGGCCAGCTCTTGTTCTGGCACCTGCTTTCTGTAACTCTGCAGCAAGCCAGCAGCCTCGAGTCCACCCCCTCCCCTTCCCAGGGCTCTGGGGTGAAGTCCTTCCCAGGAACTCCCTGGCTCCCTGTACCCATGGGAGAAGCTCTTTTCAACTGACATGATTTATTTTAACAATAAGGGAAAAACCACATCTAATTTCCACAGAATCAGAGTTCCTCCCACACGCCTGGACTTGTCAGTTGGAAAGGACACTCTCAAGCCAGTATGCCATTTGCCATTCTGCTGTTTCTTTGCTTGGAGGGAAGAGATGCCTGTTTCCGTAGGGAGGAAGTTTGAAGTGAGAGGAGCAGACAAAGATGCTGTGAATGGAAAGAGCTCTGGACTGAGAGTTCAGGGATGTGGCCTCCAGTCCCAGCTCCCCCACTACTCAGCTGTCTGGTTTGGGGAAAAACTCTTCTCTCTGGGCCTCAGCTGTTTCCTCATCTATAAATGAGAAGGCTGGGCCAGATGCGCCTTCATGTCTGGTGTAGTGAAGAGCTGAAGTGGGCTGCCTATGACTGCACCCAGCTCTGCCACACCCCACCTGGGTGTCTTTGGGTGAGATACTTAGTAGCTCCAACTCTCATCTTCTTCATCCAAAATGATGGGCACAAAAATAGCATTGACCTCATGGAATAGGCACGAAGATGAAAAGAGATAGTGCATATAGTGCTTAACATGGACCCTGGGCAGGCAATGTGCTCAGTACTTAGTAGCAATTCGTGTGAGTCTACTCTTTCAGTCTATGAATTTTGTTAGAGGAACTGCTGCTTACCAGGCCTCTGCTTTAATAAAACATGACTGGAGTGACTCCATCCTGAAGTGAGTAGCTAGGCACTCACAAGGCACTACAGGGTTAATGCTTTATGATCTGAAAATAGCCACATTCTAAGCTGACCATCACTTATGGTTACAGAAGATGGATGGCCATACAGGACATCTCCCACCAAGCCTGCAGCATGTCCAGATGTCCCAAGTGCAGCCCACTTTACTCAGAGATAGCGTCAATGAGCAGACTTATATGAGCAGATGGCAACAATGAGAAGGTTGAAGGCTTAATGGTCACTAGAGCACCAACAGTCCCTACCTTTAGTGAGCACATCTGCACATTCCAAGTGTAATCATAGCTCCGTATAGTTTCTCACAAGCAGAGACACTGCTAAATGACAGGCGTTCTTCCTCCTGCTCTCTGGGCATGCCCTACTCTCTAATGGAGTAGTTTCCGACAAACTTGCTTCTTTCTCTGTGCCCCAATTTTTCCCTGTGTGAGATCTAAGAACCCACTCTTAAGGTCTAGGTTGGCATCCTCTTTTCTGGCAATATCTTGAGTATGTGACCATGAGAAATGTTAGAAGTTGGGCGGTGGCTCACACGTGTAATCCCGGCACTTTGGGAGGCCGAGGCAGGTGGATCACGAGGTCAAGAGATTGAGACCATCCGGGTCAACATGGTGAAACCCCGTCTCTACTAAAAATACAAAAATTAGCTGGGCATGGTGGCATGTGCCTGTAATCCTGGCCGCTCAGGAGGATGAGGCAGGAGAATTGCCTGAACCCAGGAGGCGGAGGTTGCAATGAGCCGAGATCGTGCCATTTGGACCCAATACCATTCTCTGGTTCTCCCAGAGACACAAGGCTACAGGAGAGTAAGAGTCTGCCTTCTCCCAAAGCTGATACCTCCCTGGGCCAATGTGGGTGATGCGTTGCCTAGAAAGAGGTGCTGTTATGATAAGTTTATGTTGGTGGGATCAGGGAAAGAAATAACAGGTTTGTATGGAGTGTTATGGAATAATTAAATCTTAACCTTCCACTGAGGTAAGATGATGGAAACAACCATAGCCAAGGAAAGACTGAATATCTTTTTATTTTCTTTGCAGAAAACAACAATAAAAAGTATTGTCATAGAAGAAGGAAACTTCTTCTTAAATTAACTCCTGACAAAAAGTTGTTAGAAATTAGAGCGAAAGGGACATAAACATTTGGACCCAATACTGTTCTCTCGTTCTCCCTGACAAAAAGTTGTCAGGAGTTAATAAATAAAATGTTGGGGTTTTTTTCCCCTGGATTTTATGATGTTTGTGGTATTTGTTAGCTTTCTTGAATTTGTAATTTGTCGTGATTTCTCTTTCTGAATAAACATTTACTTTTGTCTCTAATTTTGTATTTCTATTTTTGAATTCAATTTTTTTCCCAGATGGGGTGTCACTATGTGGCCCAGCTGGAATGCATGGGTGCAATTACAGCAGACTGCAGTCTTCAGCTCCTGACCTCATGCAATCATCCTGCCTCAGCTTCCTGACTGCAGGTGCACACGGGGACTACAGGTGTGTACTAACACGCCCAGCCTTTTTTTTTTTTTTTTTTTTTTTGCTAGAGATGTGGTCTCGCTTTGTTGCCCATACTGGTCTCCAACACTTGGCCTCAAGGGAACCTCCCACCTTGGCTTCCCAAAGTGCGGAGATTTCAGGTGTGAGCTACTGCGCCTACCCTGAATTCAATTTCTTAAAAGGACCCTCCCCACTCAATTGTATGAGCTATAGCAGTTTCCAGATTTAGCAAATACAAATACAAGATATCCAGTTAACTTGGAATTTCAGGTAGATAAACACTGATATGTTTTCATGTGAAATTCCAAGTGAAATGTGTATCTTGTATCCAGTGGGAATATAAAAAAAGAAAGCAGTGGTCAACTCAACCAGGGTTGAAGTGGGGAGAAGGAGGAGAGTGGGGAGAGGAAAAGAAGAGGAGAGAAGATTCACAAAGGAAGTCACATCAGAGCTAGGTCTTGAAAGTTAGGTTGTTAGGTTGGTGTTTGCAAGGTAGGAGAGCCAGGGGAGCTTTCTAGGTAAGATGAGCCTGTGAGGTATGGGAGCTCTGCAAGAGTGATGAGGCGGAAAACATAGGCAAGGTTCAGGCTGTGATGGGTCTGGATGCTGTGGGGAGCAGATTTTTCAAAGGATAGGCCCCCGGGCGTCATGCTGGGAGTTTTAGACTGGAGAGTTTCAAGACTGGGTTTGCGTTTTAGAAGGTACTGCCTAGGGAAGAGTGGATTGTTCAGGAGAGGAATGAGGAGGCACCAGTTGGGCTCTTTCCATTACCTATTCCTCCATTCCATCTGCACTGAAGCTCTTCCATAACATTTGAGTCCCAGAGCCTATTGACATAGATGTGTCACCCAGGATCTGATGCTCTAGATAAACAGGCTTTGACTGAGAGCCCTGTGGGCAAACAAGGAGGAAGAGAAGAAAGTCCAGGCTGAAGTGGCATAGGTGCCCAAGGTGGATTTGCGTTTCCTTCCCCAGGAGTACAGGAGTGGCCAGTTTGGATTTCCTTAGATCATCAGCTTCCTGGGTAATGACAAGTCAGAACAGCTTGGGTTGGGAGAGTTACATCACCTCCCCTGCTGAATGGGCTTGAGGTCCCTCACAAGTTCCTTTCCACTTTACCTGATCCCGAGTGAAAGGGCGACATGTGATTAGAAAGGGCGCTGAGCCAGAGGTGAGGAGATGGAGGTTTGAAAGCAGTCATGCTGCTTCCTTGCTGTACCAGGGAGGGCTGGTTCACTTCTCTATTTCTTCATTGCTGTAATGGGAACACTGAACAGGGTTCTTTTTGTTAACATTTTCTGACCCTCATTTCCAAATATCACAACAAAGGAGAACCAAATCCAATGAGGAATAAAAAATAAAAGAAGAAGACATTTAAACATCTATATATTCTGTTTTAAAAATTCCTATTAGCTTCCCAAATAAAGTATCCATCCATCGTTATCAGTAATATTTCTTTCTTTTACAAATTTGTTCTCTGTCATACTTCTTAGTGTTTTATAGTCCTCATAATGATAGGTTCTTTCTCAAATCTAACCAAAATTACTCACATAGGTCTAATGCATTTCATCCAAATCCTGCAATAGGGCCACACATTGCTCAACTCCATGGAGCCTCATTCCCATAAAAGGCAATAGGCATGGTACCCTCTGGAATTACGCAATTTTTACATGCACTCCAGGACTCAGTGCTTAGGAATGGCCAGGATCCATTCTTTTATGGGAAGAAAATTGCCCTGGCATCACTATGAAAAATTCATGAAGTTGGAGTGCATGTTGGGTAGGGATGAGAAATTGGAAGGCATGAGAGAGCTGTGTCCAGTACATGTCAAACTCAGAGCATTCCACTCTGGCTTGCCAATCTTCCTTCACATTTTCCTGCTTCCCTATTTAACAAGTGGAAAATTGAGCTCTGATATCTCAATGGTGGGTCCATTGGTCCGAGAAGTCCCAATTCTAAGACTAGATGCAACCTTATGTCTAGAGACCAGACTCATAATTTAATTGCAATCCTGGGAAAGATGCCATTCTATCTCAATCTATTTTCTTATCTTTGATATTAGGGGTCAGGCAGCAAGGCTTAAGATGAAGAGAATTTATTTCTCATTGTTCCCCCTTTTTCCTGATTTAGGAGCTCTAAAGGGGACTGTAACATTGATAACAAATGTCATCATTTTCAAGTTGCTTATTATGTGCCAGGCACTGTGCTGAGGACTTATGTGGAATCACTTCATCTTCATGCTGTGCCTACATGGTGAATGTGCAGTAGACAGGATCTGTACCATTTTACAGATGAGTAAACAGGCACTGAGATTCAGTGGCTTTCAGAAGGCATTCAGCCTGACGCCCATAGAAAGCAGAGCCAGTCAACCCAGCTTCCAGTACCAGCCATTATGATATACTGCATGCTAGAAGCAGAGCTATAAACACATCACTATTTCCCTTTCCCTGCAAGCTTCCTGATATGACATATTTGCCCTGAAATGAAAGCTGGGTCATAATATACAGTCTGAGCACAGGGGTGAATGTAGGGTGAGACTGAGCATGGATAGTGTTGCAATCCTCTCGCATGTGCAGAGGGGCTCTGGGCCAGGCAGCTCAGGCCCTGCTGGGAAAACTGCACCCACCCCCCTACATCCGACCCCTCTGGGGGAAACAGGGGTGAGGATTAGGGGAGATTCCTGAGATCAAGAGCAGCTCTTTGCTCCCTCTCCAAAGGAGCAGAGAGATGTCCACTAGCTCCTAACAAAGGTGTCTTCTCCTTTTCCAGGTGCCTGGCATAGAAACACATAATATTTATTAAGGAGTACTTACTATGATGTAGGTCCATTAGCTCATTCAAATCCTCACGGTTTATTTTACGGACTTTAGAAAGGCTTTAAGTAGCTTGTCCAGTGTCTATAGACCTAATGCATTTCATCCAGACTCTGTGATAAGGCCAATATTGCTCAACTCCGTGGAGTTTTATTCCCATAGAAGGCAATAGGCATGGTACCCTCTCTGAGCCTGGCTGGCCACACCCTCATCTTATTTCCTTAATTGTTTTATTTCTTCTTTAATGTATAAATGATTAATCATTATTATGAAATTCCTTCTTCTTCTGAGTCTTGACATGCAGCTTCTGGAAAAAATAAACCCCCCATCTCCATGCAAATGAGAATTTTTTGCAATTCCATGTCCATACAGAAAAATCCAAGTTAGATCACCTTCCTGAGAGTTGTGGCATGCTACTAAGAAGAGAAGAGAAGAGAGAGAGCCAGGATTTAAATGTAGAACTATATTGTGAAGCACTATAGTCTACCACTTCCCTCAATACTTACCATTTTATTATGTCCAAGATGCTGGACCACAAGACATCAAGTCCCTGGGATTTCTTTCCCTTGCACCTGTCCCACAAAAGGCCCCCATCCTTCCTGTCCCTTTTCCTTCTTTGCCGTTACCCTGTTGCCCTCTCCGTCTCCCCAGTCTGGCTGCAGGGTTTGTACCAGCCCGATGGGGTCTCATAATTGCACCTCATCCCCAGGTCACTTCATTCGGTTAAAAATAAGCTCCATTTATTCTGGGAGTCTGTGTTTGGGGATGTCAAAAGACAAAATTATAATACATTTAGTTTAAAGATCTTAATTGGCTTTTATTTGCAATTCTGGAATCAGACAACCTCTTATTTTATAAAAATAGAATGAGTGGTCCCATGAGCTGACAGAGGAGTGTAGCTTTATAGGCAGAAAAGGGCTGGAGGAAGCAGAAACAGAGAACAAAAAGCAGGTTGGTCATTTTAAAGTTACTTTCCTTGTAAAGGTTAGAGCAGAGGAGACTTCCTTATGTGCTGAATAAAACTGGCTTGTTTGAGGATTTGGCTATTTTCTTTCTCTCTCCTGATCTCTCAGAAGGTTAGATAAACAATTTAGTTTCAGCATGGGTGGTGTGGAGCTTGATCCAGCATGAGCGACTCTGCTTCGGTTTGGCTTGTTGGCCTAGTGCAGTAACTCAGTCCAAACTAATCACCTCCTAGAAATTTTATTTAATGGGAAGAAACTGCTTCGTATACCCTACCTTTTCATTGCCCCAAACCCTGATCCCTAGAGAACTTCATGGTAAAGAGTTTATGTAAAAAGATAATTTAGGTAGAGGGTCTTCTATCTCAAGAGTAAGGATTTCAGGTCCTGGCTCTGCCACTGGCTGTTCTTAAACCTCTCTTCTTTCCAGTGTCATTTTCTTTCTCTCTCTGCATTAATCAAGAACAAGAGAACCCTCCAGGGGACAAGATGAAGGGGAAAGAGATGATATGCAAATAAATCCTTGCTTTATGTGGGGGAAAAATGTTCCCCATGAAGTTCAACAAAACAATGCAGGTAAAGCAGTTAGCTAGTGCTTGGCACATGGCAGACACTCAGCTGCCTGAGGCATTGGAGAGCTGGATCATGGTGGAGCCAGAGGCACCTGCACAGCCTCATGGGCTGGCTGCTGCAGGGTGTGGCTGTCTGAGAGTGCTTTCCTGAGTTGGCCTAAGTTAGGTCACTTTCCTGAGAGCTATGGCACAGTTGGTAACATGCCATAGCTCTCAGGAAAGTGACCTAACTTAGATTTTTCTGCATGGACATAGAATTGCCAAAAAATTCTCATTTGCATGGAGATAGGGAGTTTATTTTCCTAGAAGCTACATGTCAAGACCCAGAAGAATGAGGCAGTTCATAATAATGATTAATCAGCTCTATCTTAAAGAAGAAAGAAAACAATTAAGGAAATAAGATACTAAGAAAACAAGGGGAAAAACAATCTCCGCAAGGTGGATCCACCCAGCAAACCTTGACAGCATTTCCTCTTATCCACCTGAATAAAAATGACCAGCCCTTTCCAAATGGCAGAGAGCACTGAGAGGAGAACTGAGGAGCAACCGGCAAACGCCAAGTGAGAGGTAAGGCTCATGCTGCCCGTCGTCAGCGGCTCATACGCACCGCCGTGCTAGCCCTCCTCCTTCACGGCCGCAGGGAGGTGACCTGTCACCATTGTGTGTGGCTAGGATGCTCCAGATGCTGGGCATTTGGTAGAATGTGACGGGGTACTCTATAGAGGAGGCGATTTTTCTAGGATCTTATTTTCAATGTGAAGAGATAGAGAGTGGGAAGGAAGGAGGGAAGGACAGAAAGGTAAGGGATCTAATGTCTTTACTGTTGCTTTTTTGTTCCAAGAACTGTGTTGGGCATTTTATGTGTTATCATTTTTTTAGTCTGTTGCAGTATGAAACATCTTTTTAAATGTAGTGAGCACCACTGGTTCAGAAATGGGTTCCTGTCTGTCTGGTGTGAGGGAGGCTACCGGGACAGCAGGCTGTGATGCCAGAGGGAAGCAGTGTTGTAAGTGGAGTGGCAGTAGAGAGAGCCGGCTCAGGGACCAGTCCGCCTTCCCTCAAACCCTGGCTTGGGCAGGTTACTTCACTTTCCAGGTAAAATGAGGATAGAAATCGAGCCAGCCTCACAGGGTGGTCGTGAGCGTTAAATGAGAAAATTGTGTAAAATACATGCCCAGTGCCCAGTGCACACATCACGTAGGGTAAATGCCACCTGCTACTAACATCTGAATCAGGCAAGATGTCTGCAATTGCCTCACCAAGCTAAGGGAGGCATCTTTCTCCTCGACAAAATGTGTGAGGTTCCTGGCCTGGGATGAGCAGGCAATGTCCCACTGCTTCTGAGGATTATCTTGTCAGAAGAAGACCCACCTTCTCTTACTTGGCTTTCTAGAAGCACCCCAGTAGCCTTTAGAGGGGACAGAACTCTGGAGGACTCTCCACAAACTTCCCTGGCAATGGGGCCCATCCTTGTTTAGCCAGAAAGAAAGGTTGAAAAAGAGGAAAGGAACTCTTTGCCCTAATGCCTGCCATGTGGTGAGGTCTCAACATACACCTGTCCGTTCCCTGGGTATGATGCAACTTAAGGAGAGACAAGGCAAAAATGGTTTCTGAACAGGATTTGCTGTTTCCTGGCTTTCCAGAGGAGGAGATGGGAATCCTCAGGAAGGCGTGGGGAGTGGGGGCAGCTGGGGTTCACACTCACATGTGTGAGTTACAGCAACTCTAATGATCACTCTGCAGTCCCCACAGCTGGCTCCCTGTGTCTGATGCCCTCCTCTCCACAGCCACACATGACACACTTACCTTGGCACACACAGCTGGAAATGGGAGATCTCAGTGGGCACCACGCCAGGTGCATGGAAGAGGGCTGCTCTAGTCACATGTGTTGTCATAAGACATGCATTAAGACTAAGCTCTATTTGTAAGCTGGTGCAAACGTGGGGGAAAGCAGAGATAACTCCATAAGCTGTACCATTATATATTACGCACTTTTCTCTGTGTGCATTCTATGGTACAATATAAAGTAGTTAAATGAAGAGGCAGCAAGAAAGACGGAGGCGAGAAGGGTAAGAGAAAGAGAAGAGGTGGCAAACATCTCAGGGTCTGGCCCTGCCTGGGAAGCAGCTAGCTGCAAACATGCTTCTCGTACCCTTTGGCTCAGCGGGTGATGGATGGGAAGTTGCCAAGGTGCCCTCTACCTTTGGCATCTTCCCCCAGCTCCTCACTGTGGCTAATTAGTTATAGAAGATGGCTTGTGCCTCCCTTTCCCATCCTCTCTAGCCTAGCTGGCATCAAACAAATGATTTGAAGCAGATACACTCTTGAGGTTTATAGTAAAAGCGTGTCACTTATTTAGGGGCAAACATCAAAAACCAAGTGTGCTTTTATGGTTTTTCACATCTGTTTCCCAATTCCCAGGACATCTTACCAACCCTGCTTTTACTATTTAATTTATTAAAAACAATGCTTTTCACCCCTGTTGACAAAGTAGGCTGCGTTGAGTCATAGGAGAGTTATATGCACACAAGTATGCTTCCTGGGACTTAAGAGAGTGTTGTATCGTGCTTTCTGGGGTGGAGGTGGGGGCATGGGGGCGGTGCGGAAGAACCCATATCCAGTTGATTCAAGAAGACCAGAGAAGGAGACACATGCCTCTGAAACTCCTCAAGGCTGAAGTATTTAGTCTTGTTCTCTTGTATGCCGCCTGGCCTGCCTTCGAGATTGGAGGGGGGCATCAATCAAGGGGCTTCTCTTTCATTGCCCTCCACTCTTGGCCGGACAGCTGATTTCCTCCCCTTTTTGCAGGCATGAAGTTACAGTCTGTTTCCCTCTGGCTCCTGGGTATAATTCTGATTTTGTGCTCTGTGGACAGCCGTAGTTTCAGGAGATGTCTGATTTCCACAGACATGCACCATATAGAAGAGAGTTTCCAAGAAATCAAAAAAGCCATCGTGAGTATGAGTTGGGGTAAAGGTGTGGGTGATGGGGCATGCCTCCCCTTGCATCTTAGCTTGAAAATGAGTTCCTTCTTATTACATTTTGCATCTCAGGAGAACGTGGGCTACCGATTGCTTATGTCTGTTCTTACGTTTCCCTCCACAGCAAGCTAAGGACACCTTCCCAAATGTCACTGTCCTGTCCACATTGGAGACTCTGCAGAGCATTAAGGTATTGGCCTGTGTCTGATTTTTCTAGTGTTTTTATCTTCACGTCTAAATGGCTCTGGGCTGAGAAAGAAATTCCTATCTTGTTCTCTTCTCTTTCCTACTCTCCAATGTACTCTAAATGCACCAGGCTTCTTCTTTGTCAGCTGACGTGTTAGGGCATGCTAGTGTCCCAGGGACTCGTGACCCCTGGGAGGAATTAAAGAAGTGCCACTTTCTAGAGAGTGATTGGGGGTGTCAAGTGCTCAGAGGGGACAGGATTTCTGTGGGTTAGGAGTAATTTTGGAAGATCCCATGAAGGTAGCTAAGAAAACAAACCGTGAGTTAAAAGCCAAGGAAGTTGTAGGTTAGTCGATAAGAGGGAGGAAGGTATTTGGGCAGCATAAGAGAATAAGAGAATGGGTTTAAGATCAGTGAAGGTCGCAAGAGGTGAACTGGAGGACATATGAGTGAGTGGTGGGAGATGAAGTGAAAAAATACCTTGGAGTCATTTTATAAAGGTCCCTGGAGCCAGGCTGAGCCTCAGGCTTATAATACAGGCAATAGGCTGGGTACAGTGGCTCATGTCTGTAATTTCAGCATTTTGGCAGGTTGAGGCAGGCAGGATTGCTTGACCTCAGGAGCTTGAGACCAGCCTGGGCAACATAGCAAGACCTCATCACTGCAAAAACAAAACAAAATAAAAAAAATCAGCAGGGCATAGTGGTATGCAACTGTAGTCCCAGCTACTTGGGGGACTGAGGCAGAAGAATTGCTTGAGCCTGGGAGGTCAAGGCTGCAGTGAGCCATGATCATGCCACTGCATGCCAGCCTGGGCGCCAGACTGAGACACCCAAAAAGAATAAAAGAATATATGTTAGGGCACACTAGTGTCCCAGGGGCTTGGAAACCCTGGGAGGAATTAAAGAAGTGCCACTTCCTAGAGAGTGATTGGAGGTGCCAAGGGCTCAGAGGGGACAGGATTTCTGTGGCTTTGGGGTAATTCTGGAAGGTTCCATGGAGGTAGAAAAGAATAAAAGAAAATAATAATAGCAATAGAGAGTCACTGAGGTTTTTAAGCCCAAAGTTATATGATCATAAGTTGTTTTAGAAAGACAATCCGATGCTCTTCTTACAGTGGACAACATGAGGCAGTCCAACCATCTAGACAGGAGGTGAGGAGAGTATGTTACAGAGCAGCTGGCTTACCAGGTGATCATTCATTTTACAAAAAGGGCCATGAGAGATACCTTTACGAGTGAACTCCTCCAGTCCTGGGAAGCATTCTAGAAAAATCCAGTTTTGGGGGGTATTTTATATGACAGAGTGTAAAGTATATTTGTATTGAGTTACTCTTCTCTCAGGTTTCTCTGCATACGTGAGAGAGACACACATACACCCTCCTTGATAATTCTTCTAAGCAGTGATTTATTTGTGGTGAACAATGATTTCATTGTTAACCAAAAATAAATCACTGCTTAGAAGAATTAGCCACTTAATACACTTAATAAATAATGTTCTAGCCCCTGTAGACACATAAGATATGACAGCTGGAAGGGAACCAAAAGACCTTTTATTCCAAAACTATTCAACTGACGGCATTGAGACCTTGGGAGGGAGCATGACTAGTTAGTAGCAGAGCTAGGAATAGACCCCAAGTAAATGCCCCCACCTTCAGATTCTTTCTCCTCTCAAGGTTGGGAAGTAGCCTATGTGGAAGAAGAAAAGGAGTCAATAAGGATTCAGGTCTTTATCATATCCTCCCCTCCTCTCCCCCCTCCTCCTTCCCCTCCCCTCCCCTCTCCTCTCCTCCTCTCCCCTCCTCTCTTCCTTACCCCTTCCTTTCTCCTTCATTTCCCTTCCTCTCTCCTTCCCTCCCTTTCTCAGCCCCACCTTCATTTTTTCAGCAGTGTTCCTTTTTTCTAGTACCACAGTCTTTGACAGTGCAGAGGGGTGTAACATTTTGCCCTTCTGGTTAAGGGAATCAGCAAGAGTGAAGGAAGAGAAGGGTTTTCATTTTGCCATCTAGGAAAAGCTGCCACTGGGGCCAAGGAGGCTTTGTTTCTTGAATACTAATCAAGATGAATGTGCTGTCCTAAACCACTCCCCGCTTAGACTGAACAGTTAATCTTCTGCAGAGTAATTTACTGGCTGTCAGGGCGGGTGGCTTCTAGTTGGCTAGAAGGAAACTGTCTAGCCAACTTCTCTGGGCTATGCCTGGGAATTTAGAGACCATTTCTTCGGGACCACTGCACTCTGCAGGCTGCAGACCTACCCAGATACGCCCATTTCTGCAGCTGTTAATCTCCCTTCTTGCAAATCTTAGCCTCATTCCAGTGATCCTTCTGGTTTTAAAAGGACAGACTGGAGGACAGGCCAGCAGTGTGGCCAGAATGAATGCAACGTGATTACCATTGCAGGAACGCGTGCCTAGGGTATGACTGGCATGCAGGAGCCCTTGCCTATTACCACATGAAGTTGGACAAAACAGAGGGGCCAACTTCAGCACCTGTAATATAAGGAAGTCCTTTCCGAGAAAGCTACTCAGCTATCAGTCCTCTTAAAAAGGAAGACTGGTTCCTGGAAAGATTTAAGTCGAAGTTAGTGATGACACGCTAGGGATACTGTAGAGAGAATTAGTCTGTGACTGATTCTGGGCCCTATCCTTCCTTGGTAAATGTATTTCTTGGCCATACAAAAAAAGGGGTGAACTGGAATCTCTTCTCACCATCTTTGTCATAGTAGCTTTGATGGGAATAAGAGAGGATGAGTACTCTGAGACCATTACGAATTTTTCCAAAATGACTTTTGATTCTTTCGTGTGTTGCTGCCCCTACTCAAATGGACTGCTCTGGTCTCCACCATAATGAGAGAAGAGGCCTCTAGGAGTTTCACTAATTTGTGTTTGTAGCCCTTAGATGTGTGCTGTGTGACCAAGAATCTCCTGGCGTTCTATGTGGACAGGGTGTTCAAGGATCATCAAGAGCCACACCCCAAAATCTTGAGAAAAATCAGCAGCATTGCCAACTCTTTCCTCTACATGCAGAAAACCTTGCAGCAATGTGTGAGTCACTGGGTCCGGATTCCAGCATCTGCTCCCCGTCTGCCCCAGGAGAGGCCAGGAAATGCTGGCCCCCACTGACCTCCAGATATGGTGCCTGGAGTCAAATTCTCTGCCCATGTCCACAGGGAGAACTGTTGAGAACATCGCCCAGTGCCCACTGCTTCCTCAGGGCTCCCTGCCTGCTGACAACTCCACAGAGGGTCTCCTCCTACATGGGGTGACCAGCTGAGGTCAGCATATTCCTTAGTAAGAGGCATGCCAAGGATTCCAGTTCTACCATAAGCATACCCCTGGTTTCTCTATTTCTGGCCCTTTGGGGTCTCTGTATCAACAAACCTCTGGGTAGTTCCTTGGTATGGCCTATTCCTAAAGGTCACCAGGAAATTCATTGCAATCTATTCAAATCCAACATAGAAACAAAACCAAAGGAAATCAACAAAAACTTAGACCAGGAGAGAACCTGGGTTCTAGCCCCATTCCCGCTAATGATTTCCTGTGAGACTTTGTGGCAAGGGATTCACCTCTCTGTGCCTCAGATTCTAAAATTGCTAGAAGGCATGATGACTCCTGTTCTACTTGCATTAATATGATAATGAACTCACCTAACCAGTTACTTAATTAATAATTGGTTAAAATGTTTATTGAATGCCTGCCCTGTGGGGTGAGACAGATATGGTGCCTGGCTTCCATATGCCAGACTATGCTGACAGTCTGATGGGGTCTAAATGCAGAAAATCAAAAGCTGTGGGCAAATGTAGGTGACTCTACAGATGAGTTCAATTCTCCTGTGGCTGCTCTCACCTGAGTTTACTCAGCTGACTTCACTGTGAGAGGGAAGAGCAATGTCACTCCTCATGCAGGGAGGTAGGAGTAAGAGAGGGTCAGGGTTGAAATGTCCTCTGATAGGAACTTTCTCCACTTTATCACAGCAGGAACAAAGGCAGTGTCACTGTGGGCAGGAAGCCACCAATGTCACCAGAGTCATCCATGACAACTATGATCAGGTAAGATCTGGGAGTCAAGGTGGGGAAGATGGAAGATGAGAGGCAGATCAGGAGGGTACGAACCCTTCAGCCTCCTCTCCACTCAAATTCATGCGTTCACTCTATAAGCAGTCATGTGGGCAGCTCAATTCTCTGTGTCTGTAAAGAGAGTTTTGATCTTACCTCATTTGCGAATCCCCTGGGCTCCCCATCTCCATCATTCTTCCACCATTTTCTCCTACTCTTATATATCAAGCCTGACCTGTATGATTCTGGGGGAAAGCACTCACTGCTTAGGATGGGATGACACAGAGAGAACAAGGTTCCCCCATGAATTGTGAGCTGTTACTCACGGAACGTGTTACCTGCATGCTGTCACTGCAAACACTATTTGCCCTCCCGTATTCTGTGTAGTGATGAAGATATGGTCTTCTCATGTTAATGTTAGTGTAAAATGCACATCTTATGTGGATGTAGAGGGAGAAGCAGTGCTTCTCATGAGCATCAGTAGAAGATCTTGTTAAAATGCAGATTCTGGCCAGGTGTCATGGCACACGCCTGTAACCCTAGCTCTTTGGGAGGCCGAGGTGGGTGGATTGGGAGGTCAAGAGATCGAGACCATCTTGAACAACATAGTGAAACCCTGTCTCTGCTGAACATACAAAAAATAGCTGAGTGTGGTGGTGTGTGCCTGTAGTCCCAGCTACTTGGGAGGCTGAGGTGGGAGAATCGCTTGAACCCCGGGGAAGGGGATGGAGGTTGCAGTGAGCTGAGATTGGGCCACTGCACTCCAGCCTGGTGACAGAGCAAGATTCTGTCTCAAAAAAAAAAAAAAAAAAATGCAGATTCTGGTTCAGCAGGGCAGGGGTGAGCCTGAGTTTCTGCATTTAGATCACACTGTCAAATGTCAATACTTTGAACAGCAAAGAGGTAGGGAACCTGTTATGGCCTCTGCTTCTTTGTGGAGAAGCTCTGTAGGATAATGTAATAGAAATAGCTAAGAGTTACATGGTTTCTTGTAAGTCAGGTATTCTTCTAGGCACACAAGTATTCACACACATCTGTCCTTTGCAACAATGCTGAGTCATTATCTGCATTGGATACATTAAGAAACTGAGGCTCAAGGCCAAGTAGCTAAGTTCAGGCTGCAACTGCATGGCAGAGGCGGGATTCAAGCCCAGCTGGCTGGCTCTACAGGACATGCGAAAAGCACGAACTCAGTCTGCTGAGGAAGGAGAGGGAATAAGGCAGGAGACCTGGGTTCCAATTTCAGCTCTGTTACCACCTGGCTGTGTGACATTGGGTAGAACACTAGTCCATAGGGGATTTAGTGCTCTGACATGTCACATGGGGACACCATGCTCTCCTGACCCACTGTCCAGCATCACAGGGAGGAAGATGTTCTGGGATACAGAAACACTAAAGCAAGCTGATGTGGAGAAGAAAATCAGCAGAAGAACTGCCCAGTAAGGCAGATTTTTTGTTTCCTGCAATAAACAGAAGGCGGGGGTAAAAATAAGGGAAAAGAATGAAGCATTTTAAAGTTTTCTTTATAAGGAGCTGACATGATTTAACTGCTTGTTTGTGGGAAAAAAATTGGTTGCCTGTAAGAAAAATAATTTTGAGTCTGTATGTTATGCAAATATATTTCGTGACTTAAAAAATAAAAAAAAACCTTGTAGGGACCAGCATATGAAGAAAGTGACTTGAAAACCATTACACAGTCTAGAAAGGTGGTTTCTTACAATGATCTCTGATTTCAGCTGGAGGTCCGCTCTGCTGCCATTAAGTCCCTGGGAGAGCTCGATGTCTTTCTAGCCTGGATTGATAAGAATCATGAAGTAACATCCTCAGCTTGATGACAAGGAGCCTGTGTAGTGATCCAGGGATGAACACCCCCTGTGCAGTTTGCTGTGGGAGACAGCCCACCTTGAAGGGGAAGGAGATGGGGAAGGCATCTGTGTTTATCCGAATGAGAAAACTCCTTGCGAATTTGGAATTCTCTTCTCTGGGGTTGGGGAGAACCTGGGTTTGGGCCGATCTCGCCTTGCAGCTGAAAGTCCCATTGGCTGGCCTCAGGCTGTCTCATCCCACTTGAAAATAGCCAAAAAGTCTACTGTGGTAATAATGATAAACTCTATCCACTGAAAGGGCCTGCAGCCCATCTTGGGAGAAAGGACTGCCCCCTCTCTAATTTATTGTGAAGTCATATAGTCCATGTCTGTGATGTGAGCGAGTGATATCTTGTAGTACACATTGTACTGACTGGTTTTTCTGAATAAAGTCCATATTTTACCTATGAGTGGAAGTGTCTTTTCATTCAGGGATAGTCAGTCAAGGAATCAGAAATGGAGACAATTAGAAATGAAAAGAGCCTTAAAGAACATAGCAGGGAAGGTGAGTCCTAGAGGGGGATAAGAATGTACCCAGGGTCTCAAAGCAAGTTAGTGCAAAAAAGGGTTCCAATCAGTGCCAATTCTCCGGCCAGCACCCTTTCCTCCACATAAAAATCTGGAAGACGGGATGGATGCCTCTGCCACTGACTTCTCCACATCCCTCCATTTCTGATCTCGCTTTCTCTGTGTCTCTGAGTCTCTCTCCATTTCTCTGATTTTTCTCTCTGTACTTGTCTTTTTCTGTCATTTCTTTTTTTCTTTTTCTTTTTTTTTTTTTTTTGAGACAGAGTCTAGCTCTGTCGTCCAGACTGGAGTGCAGTGGCATGATCTTGGCTCACTGCAGACTCCACCTCATGGGTTCAAGTGATTCTCCTGCCCCCGCTTCCCAAGTAGCTGGGATTACAGGCTCGCACCACCATGTCTCGCTGGTTTTTTGTATTTTTAGTAGCAATGGGGTTTCACCCTGTTGGCCAGGCTGGTCTTGAACTCCTGACCTCAAGTGATCTGCCTGCCTCAGCCTCCCAAAGTGCTGGGATTACAGGCATGAGCCACCATGACTGGCCTTTGTTATTTCTTTCTTAGGACTCTCAACCTAGATCTATCTTCCCTGACCCCAACCCATCCTCCATGGGTGAATGCACTGGGCTGAGGAGAGGATGTTTCTGACAGAGGGATGGTTGTCAGGTGACAAAGCTGAACAAGAAGGACAAGTAAGTAGAGGCCAAAAAGGGCACCAACATCTAGATGGACACTGCATAGATGATTCAGAGCACAAATGTACATCTTTAATAACAACAATAAGTGACATTTACTGGGCACCCGCCATGTGCCAGGTGCTGAGATAATTACTTTACATGCACTATCCGGGTCAGTATTCATACTGTCACTGGATGGCGGAAGCAAGCTTTTGTTTTTTATTATTCCTGAGAAACAGATTTCATATCACACTCTTTAACGGGAAGAACAGACCTCTGAAGTCCAGCCGACCTGGTTCCAATCCTACGTGACTTTGAACAAAGTACTTAACTTTCTAAGTCTCAGTGTCCTCTACTGTAAAGTGGAGATATTAACATCAGTCTTGACGTGTTGCTGTGAGCATCGAGTGAGGTAAAAGGTCTCTCATGACCTCAGCAGGGTGGGAAACAGCACAGTGCAAAGTAAAGTCTGCCGACTCAGGGGCCACGTTCTGGCTCTAAGGCTTATCCTGCCTGGAACTGCCCAGGGCAGGTCAGTAGGTTACTCTGGTCCTTAGTTGTTGGTAGTGTGGACACTGACCCTTCTCTACTACCTGCTCTATATGAATATTTATTTATTTTTGGAGATTGGGTCTCACTCTGTCACCCAGACTAGAGCACAGTGGCATGATCATAGCTCACTTCAGTCTAAAACTCCTGGGCTCAATCAGTCTTCCCTTCTTGGCCTTCCAAAGTGCTAGGATTACAGGCATGAGCCACCACACTTGGCCTCTATATGATCATTTAAAAGCTGGAGTCATTACGAGAGTTTTGATAGCCCTAATACCTGACACACACCCCTCCTGGCTCTGTTTCCCTCCTGCTCCTTCCCCAGACTCACTCTGACCCAGCCACACTGGTGTGCTCCGTGTTTCTCAAACATACCATGCAGCCTTTGCACTTCGCATACACTCACACTCATAAACTGAGGTAGGCTTAAAAAAATAAAACAAGCCCTCCACACATTATGCGTTAATGGGGTTCAGAGGCTTTTAGGGAGCAGGGTTGTTTGCTGAGGGCCCAATCTTTCCAAAGTGACTTCGGAAAGGCACCCACCGTGGGCAGGCTGGGTGATGGCAGGATGATGGCAGTGATAGCATTTCTGATCTTTCGTCACTGCCCTGGGATGTGCTTCCCCCAGACACCTGCATGGCTTGCACCTCCACGTCTTTCAGACCTTTACTTCAAAGGTCTCCTATTGGAGGATAGACCCCCCCCTTTCCACCTTCAGCACACCCTGTACCGCTTTCCTGTTTATCTAGCATCCTATTTTGTTTATTAGCTGTTTCTCCACTTGAATGTAAGCCTCATGAGTGTAGGGATGATTTGGTTTGCTCACTGCCTGGCACTTAGTAGGTGTTAAAGTCACAATTCACCCAGATTATTTACGCAAGAAATGTCAATAACCATAAACATATGTGTAGTGCTTCCTATACACCAGCTGATAGTCTAAGAAATACACTTCATTTAACATAATATAAATATATATACATTTTCATTTAATTCTTACCATGATCCTATTTTATGGTTTTTAGAATGAAATAAAATGAAAAAGGCCACCTCATTGGTTGTTAGCAGTATAGACAATTAAACCCTAAGAAGAAAACCAGGCACAGAGAGGTTAAGTAACTTACCCTAGGCCACACATTGCATAAATAGAAGAGTTGAACTTCCAATCCAGGCAGAACATTCCAGAATGAACTACAATGTTCACAACAATGTCCACATGTTGAGTTCATCATGTGCCAGGGACCAAGGTGTGGCTCCTCCTTTACTCCTCATAATAGTTCTCTAAGGTAAGATTATAATTATAAAGTGAAGAAATCTGTAGATTAGTGAGGTTTGATAATACACCTAAGGCCATGCCTCTAGTTGTGGAACTGAGATTCACACTCAGGGTGTCCTACTCCAAAGCCTGAGCTCTCCATGATGGTGGTTTGTGGCTTGTGCATCTTGCTTATGTGACAAGAAGCCCACAAAAGCCCACCAGTAAAGAAAGTGCTTTACTCGCATAATGATCTGCACCTGCAGGAAATACTGTTATTATCAATGATGGTAGAAGTACCAGTAGGAGAGAAGGAGGAGAAGGAGGAAGAGAATTGAAGAGCTTGCCCTCTCTGAAATGGCTGGCATCTTGCCTGAAACTCTCCTAGGTCTTCTGCCTGCTTCCTTTCCTCATTTACCTGTCCTTCTCTTTTTTCAGACTTGAAGAATGTGTCCCAATGCTTTTTGAGTTCACAGTAGGTCTGGCATAGTGTCGTGTGTGTGTGTTTTCTTCACAGAGCTGGTGCTTAAGAAATACATGCTAAGAAACCAAGAGTAATGTTGTCTCCCAAACCATACTGAGCCCTCTGTCAGCCCCTAGTAGATACCCTAACAAAAATCTAGAGCTCACTTCCACTTCTAAAGGGTAAGGGGAGGGAACCCATGTCACACTCCAGGGCCATGACAGGCACTTTACACATAGGACTTCATTGAAGCCACAGAGGAGGCCAAGGAGGCTGGAGTTCTTATCCCCGCAGGGTCAGTGAAGGCATCGTAGGCTCAGGGAGGTGGGGGAGCTTGCCCGAGTCCACATAGCTGTGGGATGGCAGATCCGGAAAATGAATCCAGGCCCTATCTTCCTGGCTTTGGTGCCCGTTCCTCTTGCTGCTGTGGGAGTTCATTTTATCCTGGACAAGACTCTATAACCTGGGGCCCAGGTTACTATGTTGAATGCCATCAGTGCAGATAATTAAGCCCAGATGCACAAAAAGGGGCTTGGACTACCTATCCACAAGCCTCTGAAGTTACATAAAAATTTATGGACCAACACAGAGCAAAGGAGCAGAGGCCAACTTTTGAGTGTGTCATGCAATGTTCCTGGACCAGCTGAGGCCTAGGCTCCTCCTGGGGATGCTCTATCCTCCTTCCATCTTCCAGAGCAAGTTGTTGACAGCCGCACATGCTCATACTGCCAAAACTTCATACTGCTTATATTGCTCGTACAGCTCATACTGCCGAAACTTCATACTGCTGAAAGGGGCACTGAAGAGGCAGGAAACACAGTCTTGAATCCCTGAATCACCCCTCCCCCACCCCCAGCAGTGGCAGTGTTGTGGGGAGAGGGAGGGTGCAGCAATCGTGAGACATTGAAATCAGTGCTGTCCTTGTTGTAGGAGAAAGCAAAACTGGAACACATTCAGCTGGTGCTTGTCCATGGAGGGAGATTTAAACCTGCCCTACCAAGAGGGGAATCATTGATCCCATCGGTCAGAACTTGAGTCTCTGCAAGCCTTACCACTGTGGGCTAAAGTGCTCGGGGTTCTAAATAAACTTGAAATTTAGTCTAGGTCACAAGGACTGCAACTCCTAGCCAAGTTCTCGTGCTGAACTAGGCCCAGAGCCAGCAGACTAGGATGTGAGGGCCCACAATATACTGAAACAGCAACCAGAGCAGCTAAAGTAGTGCCAGCATCACCCTCCATTAACCCCAGGCTGCACAGCTCATGGTTCAAAACAATGAGACTCCTTCCTTCCACTTGAGGAGTGGAGATGAAAGAGTAGGGAGGACTTTGCCTTATATATTGGATGCCAGCTCAGCCACAGCAGGACTGGTCAGGCATGAGCCCACTTTCCAGGCCTTAGCTCCCACTTGACACTTCTGGGCATCCCCTGGGCCAGAAGGGAACAAGTTGTCTTGAAGGGAAGAACCCAGTTTTGGCAGGATTCATCACCAGCTAACTAAAGAACCCTAGAGCCCTGAATAACCAGCAATGATATCAAGGTACTATGTCAAGGGTCTTGGGTGAGACTCTGAGATTGCTGGCTTCAGATGAGACTCAGCACTTTCCCAGCTATGGTGGCTATGGGGTAAGACTCCTTCTGCTTGAGAAAAGTAGGGGGAAAAGTAAAGGAAACCTTGTTTTGCACCTTAGATACCAGCTTGGACACAATGGGGTACAGCATCAAGTGGGCTCCTGGGGTCCCTGATTCTAGGACTTGGCTCCTAGATGGCATTTCTGGACCCACTCTGGGGCACAGTGGAGCCCACTGCCCTGAAGGGTGAGTCCCAGGCCTAGCAGCATTCACCACAAGCTGACTAAAGAGCCCTTGGGCCTAAGGGAACATTGGCAGTAGTGTGGCAGTACTCTTTGTGAGCCTGAAGTGATAGAGGCCATCAGGTGAGGCTCCTCTGCCTTTGGAAAGGGGAGAAAAGAGTGGGAAGGTCTACATCTTGTGATTTGGGTGCCAGCTCAGGTGCAGTACAATAGAACACCAGGTAGATTCCTGAGGTTTTTGACCCTAGTCCCTGACTCCCAGATAGCACCTCTGGACCTGCCCGGGGCCTGGGGGAACTTGCCACCCTCATGACACAGGCCTGGCTGGCTTTGCTATCTGCTGATTGTAGAGCCCCAGGGACTTGAGCTAACACAGGTGATAGCTAGGGAATGGTTACAGGAGGCCTTGGGTGAGACCCAGTACTGTGCTGGCATCAGTACAGTCCTTGGGTTAGTGTCTACAGGGGTGCTTGTGTCACTCCACCCTGAGCTCCAGGTGGCTCAAAATAGAGAGAGAGACTCTGGGAGAAAGTAAGGGAAGAAACAAGAATCTTTGCCTGGTAATCCAGAGAATTCTTCTGGATCTTGTCCAAGACTGTCAAGGTGGCACCTCTACAAGGCTGCAAGAACCGCAGTGTTACTGGGCTTGGGATGCCCCTGAATCAGATAGAGCTTAGATCATGACACCCACATCTTTTTGAACATCTGGAAAGCCTCCCTAAGAAGGACAGGTACAAACAAGCTCAGACTGTGAAGATTAAATCCTCTGCCCAAAGGTCACATATCTCTGTTTCCCCAGGATTGTTTGGTCCCTGATGCTTTATTTCTTTCACTGGGTGAGGTAATATGGCATGACATATTTAAAGTGCTGGAGGAAAACAATTTTACTCTAGAATATCAAATCTGGTCAATATTCAAACATGAAAAAGAAATAAAGACTTTCCAAGATAAACAAAAGTTAAGGGATTTCATCGACACCAGACCTGTCCTGCAAGGAAGATTATCTTGACATTTGTAGATGTTTACCTGTGTTTAGGCATTTAGGTATTAATTTTAATTGTAAAGTTCATTAATGGGTTATAAAATATTATTTGCAAGCCTCCTGGTAACCTCAAACCAAAAAACATACAATGATTACACACACACAAAAAAGCAAAAAACTAAATTATATCACCAGAGAAAATCACTTTCACTAAAAGGAAGACAAGAAGGAAAGAGAAGAAAGAGAAGGTCAGAAACCAGACAGAAAATAAATCACAAAATGGCAGGAGTAAGTTCTTACTTATCAATAATAACATTGAATGAAAATGAACTAAATACTCCAATCTAAAGACATAGAGTGGCTGAATGGATGTTTTTTTTTTTAAAAAAGACTCAATAATCTACTGCCTACAAGAAACACACTTCACCTATTAAGACACATGACACAGAGTAAAAATAAAGGGATGGGAAAAGGTATTCCATGCAAATGGAAACCAAAAAAAGAGCAGGAGGGGCTATGCTTACATCAGAGAAAATAGGACAAAAACTACAAGAGACAGAGAAGGTCACTACATAAATGGGTCAATTCAGCAAGAGGTTACAACAATTTTAAATATATATGCACTCAATACTGGAGCACCAAGATATATAAAGCAAATAGTAGAGCAAAAGAGAGATAAACTCTAATACAATAAAAGCTGGAGATTTCGATGCCCCACTTTTAGCACTGAAAAGATCTTTGAGACAGAAAATCCACAAACAAATTTAATCTGCACTATAGACCAAAAGAACCTAATAGATTCTTACAGAACATTTTACCCAACCACTGCAGAAAACACGTTCTTTTCCTCAGCACATGGCTCGTTCTCAAGGACAGGCCATATGGTAGGTCACAAAACAAGTTAAAACACCCAAAAAATTGAAATATCAAGCATTATCTCTGACCACAATGGAATAAAACTAGAAACTAATAGCAAGAGGAGTTTTGGAAATTATATATATACATGGAAATTAAACAATATGCTCCTGAATAACCAAGGGGCAAATGAAGAAGGAAACTGAAAAATTTCTTGAGGCAAATGATAATGGAAACACAAGATGCCAAAACCTATGGGATACAGCAAAGGCAGTGCTAAGAGGTAAGTTTATAGCTATAAATGCCTTCATGAAAAAAGAATAGAAGTGTCAACTAAACAACCTAACAATGCGTCTTAAAGAACTTGAGAAGTAAGAGCAAATCTAATCCAAAATTAGAAGAAGAAAAGAAATAACAAAATCAGAGCAGAAATAAATGAAATTGAAATGGTGAAAACAATACAAGAAATCAATGAAAAAAAGTTGGTTTTTTTGAAAAGCTAAACAAAATTGACAAACCTTTAGCCAGACTAGCTATAAAAAAGATTCACATAAATAAAATCAGAGATGAAAAAAAGGAGACATTACAACTGATACTACAGAAATTCAAAGGATCATTAGTGGTTATTATGAGCAACTATATGCCAACAAATCGAAAAATCTAGAATAAATGAAAAAGTTTCTGGATACATACAACCTACCAATCCAAAACCTGAAAAGACCAATAACAAGTAACAAGATTAAAGCTGTAATAAAGTCTCCGGGGGGGGGGGGGCGGGGAGGGGAAAGCCCAGGACCTAATGGCTTCACTGCTGAATTCTACAGTCTTTAAAGAAGAACTAGTACCATTCCTACTCAAACTATTCTGAAAAATAGAGGAAGAAGGGAATATTTCCAAACTCATTCTATGAGGCCAGTATTGCCCTGATGCCAAAACCAGACAAAGACCTCAAAAAAGGAAAACTGGAGACCAATATCTCTGATGACTATTGATGCAAAAATTCTCAACAAAATATGGGAAAACTGAATTTCACAATACATTAAAAAAGTCATCATCATGACCTAATGGGATTTATCCCTGGCATGCAAGGATGTTTCAACATACGCAAATCAATCCATATGATACATCATATTGACAGAGTGAAGGATTAAAATCATACAATTATTTCAATTTATGCTGAAAAAGCATTTGGTAAAATTTAACATCCCTTCATAAAAGTCCCTAAAAAACTGGGTATAGAAGGAACACACTTCAACATAATAAGAGCCGTATTGGACATAATCACAGTGAGTAGCATACTGAATGGGAAAAAACTGAAAGCCTTTCCCCTAAGATCTGGAACACAACAAAGATGTCAACTTTCAACACCGTTATTAAGCATAGTACTAGAAGTCCTAGCTAGAGTAATCAGGCATGAGAAAGAGACAAAGGGCATCCAGATTGGAAAAGAAAAAGTCAAATTATTATTGTTTGCAGATGACATAATCTTATATTTGGAAAAACCTAAAGACTCAACTAAAAAAACTATTAGGACTGATAAACATATTCAGTAAAGTTGCAGCATAGAAAATCAACATACAAAAATCAGTAGCATTTATCCATGCCAACAGTGAACAATCTGAAAAAGGTGTCAAGAAAGTAATCTCATTTACAAATAAAATTAAATACCTACAAATTAGCAAAAGAGGTGAAAGGTCTCTATAATGATGATAGTAAAACACTGATAAAAGAAATAGTTGAGGACACCAAAAAATGGAAAGATATTCCATGTTCATGGATTGGAAGAACCAATATTGTTAAAATGTCCATACTATCCAAAGCAATCTACAGATTCAATGCAATCTCTATCAAAATACCAGACATGCTTCATAGAAATAGAAAAACTATCCTAAAATTTATGTGGAGCCAGAAAAGACCCTGAATAGTCAAAGCTATGCTGAACAAAAAGAACAAAACTGGAGGAATCATATTATCTGACTTTAAATTATACTTCAGAGCTATAGTAACCAAAACAGCATGGTACTGGCATAAAAACAGACATATAAACCAATTGGACACAATAGAAAACCAAGAAACAAATCCACACACTTACAGTAAACTCATATTTGACAAAGGTGCCACAGACATACACTGGGGGAAAGACAGTATCTTCAGTAAATGGTGCTTGGAAAACTGGATATCCATATGCAGAAGAATGAAATGGGACCCCCTATTTCTCACTGTATACAAAAATCAAATCAAAATGGATTAAAGACTTAAATCTAAGACCCCAAACCATGAAACTACTACAAGAAAATATTGGGGAAACTCTCCCAGACATTTGACCTGGGCAAAACTTTCTTGAGCAATATTTCATAAGCACAGATAACCAAAGCAAACATAGACAAATGGGATCACAGCAAAGAATGCAGTTGACAAAGTGAAAAGACAACCCACAGAATGGGAGGAATATTTTTAAAACTACCCATATGACAAGGAATTAATAACCAGAATAGATAAAGAACTCAAATAACTCTCTAGGGAAAAAATCTAATAACCAATCAAAACAAGGGCAAAAGATTTGAATAGACATTTCATGAGAGAAGGCATAAAAATGGCAAACAAGTATATGAAAATGTGTTCAATATCATTGATCATCAGAGAAATGCAAATCAAAACTACAATAAGGTATCATGTCACCCCAGTTAAAATGCCTTATATCCAAAAGACAGGCAATAATAAATGCTGGTGAAGATGTGGAGAAAAGGGAACTCTTGTACACTGTTGGTGCCCATGTAAATTAGTACAACACTATGGAGGACAGTTTGGAGGTTTCTCATAAAACTAAAAGTAGAACTACCATGCAATCCAGCAATTCCATTGCTGGGTGTGTACTCAAAAGAACGGAAACATTATATTAAAGAGATAGCTACACTCCCATGTTTGTTGTAGCTGTGTTCACAATAGCCAAGATTTGGAAAATAACCTAAGTGTCTGTGAACAGATGAATGGATTAAAAAAAATGTGGCACATATACACAGTGGAGTACTATTCAGCCATAAAGAGAATGAGGTTCAGTTGTTTGCGACAACATGGATGGAACTGGAGATCATTATGTTAAGTGAAATAAGCCAGGCACAGAAAGACAAATATCACATGCTCTCACTTATTTGTGTGATCTAAAAATCCAAACAACTGAACCCATGGAGATAGAGAGTAAAAGGATGGTTACCAGAGGCTGAGAAGAATAGTAGGGGGTTCGGGGGGAGAGGGGTGGTTGATGGGTTAAAAAAATAATGAATGGGATCTAGTGTTTGATGGCACAAGAAGGCGACTACAGTCAATAGTAATTTGTACATTTTAGAATAACTACAAGAGTATAACTGGACTGTTTGTAACATGGGAGATAAATGCCTGAGGGGATGGATGCCCAATTTTTGATGATGCAATTGTCACACATTGCATGCTTGTATCAAGGCATCACATGTACCCCATAAATATATACACCTACTGTGTACTCACAAAAATTAAAAAATTTAAAAAATGATGATTTCCCTATTTAATGATTCTCAACTTTTTTTATTTTATTTCTCATGTAACGTTGTTTTAGGAGAGTTTTACTTGCACAGTTATTTATTTATTTATTTTTAACTAGCAAGTATGAAGGCAAGAGACTCTGACCCAGAGAAACTGTACTTTCCTCTAGGTCTGCATCTCCAGATGGCTCTCTTGTGTGTCCCTGCAACGGCTCTTGCAGTTTTTGCATGGCCAGCCAGGCTCCAGGTAGCCTTTCTGGTTCTCTCTGCTGCTCAGGTACCCCTCCTGCAGGCTGGCCCAGTACTCTGTTCTTCCTCTGTCAGTGTAGGACTCTTCCCTTGACTCTATTCGGACCCCTGCTTTGTTTAGCACTGATTGTCATGCCAAGAACAACCACCCCTGGCACATAAGATGCACTCAATACCACCCCCCAACCAAGTAGCCATAAGCAATGCCTGACTAAGGGTGATAGAGCAAAGCAAGGTCCACAGCAGGGGTCAGAATATCACATTTGGCCAAGGACTTTGGGAGAGGATAAATTCTTAAAAATTGCTATAGGCTCAAGTTACATGTTTTTGTTTGTTTGTTTATGTTTGTTTCTTAAGTATTAAGTGAGACAAGGCATTCTAAGGATAGAGTGTTCTCTCTCTCTTTCCCTCTATCTTTCTCAATGGAGTCTCACTGTGTTACCCAGGCTAGGATGCAGTGGTATGATCTTGGCTCACTGCAACCTCCATCTCTGAGTTCAAGTGATTCTCCTGCCTCAGCCTCCCGTGTAGTTGCAACTACAGATGTGCGCCACCACACCCAGCTAATTTTTGAATTTTTTTAGTAGAGATGGGGTTTTGCCATGTTGGCCAGGTTGGTCTTGAACTCCTAACCTCAGGTGATCTGCCCACCTTGGCCTCCCAAAGTGCTGAGATTACACATGCGAGCCACAGCAGCTGGCCTGAGATAGAGCATTCTCCAGAGCAGCAGTCTCCAACCTTTTTGGCACCAGTGACTGGTTTTGTGGAAGACAATTTTTCCACCAGGTCGGGGTGGGGAGGGCAGATGGTTTTGAGATGAAACTGTTCCACCTCAGAACACCAGGCATGAGTTAGATTCTCATAGTGAGTGCAACCTAGATCCCTCACATGTGCAGTTCACTGGGGTTCACACTCCTAAGAGAATCTAATGCCACTGCAGAGTTCAGGCAGTAATACTTGCTGGCCTGCAACTCACCTCCTACTGTGGCCCGGTTCTTAACACCCACCAGTTGGTACCGGTCCACGGCCTGGGGCTTGAGAACCCCGGCACTAGAGCATTCTAGAGATGTCTATATACTTCGCCTTCCGTTACTGAAAGACATTAAATTAGTTCAGTTTCAGAGCTCTGCCACAGAACCACCTCCAGTGAAGATTCGAGTGCTGTAAATGAGGCGGGATCCAGGCACCAGGTCCTGTGAAGGAACCATCATGGGAATGGAAGTGGGTTCAGAATGTACCTTTCATATCAGGAGATAAGTATGAGTCAGCACACTCCAGTCTGGAGGCCTCTGCTGATCACTTCCCTAGACACTGTAAGAGCACTCTCTGCCTCAATGTCCTTATTTGGAAAATGAAGAGAATAAGCACACATACTTCAAGGGGTTGCATGAGAATTAAAGGAACTAGTGTTTCATCAAGTACATAGTGTCTGGCGCTCAGTACATGCTACAAACAACAGCAAAAGAGCCTGGGGACACCTTCTAGTGCCTCTCAGCTCACCCCCAGCACAGGCTTAACTTCCCAAGCTTGTAACTACTCTCCTAGGGCAGAAAGCGGTCTTCCTCTTGCTCCTTCCTCTCAACCTCCGCTCCTGGTTGTGTTCCTTGGGACTCAGAATGGTTTTCCAGTTCTTGGCAAGTCAGAGATATCTCAGTATCCATTTCCCATATCCAGTTTCTGAGTTCTGAGGACACAGCTACTTTGTAAATGGCTGCACTCAGTATATAAATGTTCATTGAATGAATGAATGAATGAATACATTCATGAAGCAAAGGCAGAGCCCACTTGGAGGAAGCCTGTGGCTTTGTCATTGGTTTCAGAACCTCTCAGCCTTCCTTTTATCCTCCACTTGGATCATCTGCCTCTGTTTCATGTCCTTGATTTTTAGCTTCATGGCAAAGGAGTCAGTTTTCTGTCTGGCCTTCTTGCCTTTCCTTTCTCTTCCCCCCCTGATTATTGTCCTGTGGTTCATTAACTTCACATCCTGAAGCTTGAAGATGAGTGTCTCTCATTCAACTCCTCGGCTGGCCAGAGCTCTGGGTATCTTGCCAGTCGGGGTCCTTCCCACCTAGGAGTGGTGCAGTTCCAAGCCTGCAGGCTAGAGGGCATCACCTGCTTCAATAAGGCCAGTAGCAGCAGAAGCAGCACCTTCTCACCTGGGCTGGAGGTTCTCAGCTTGTTCAAGCCAGCTGCCCTATGAGTTGGGAGAAAGAGCTCAAGACTTTATCTCTTCTTCCTCAGCTCCTCAATGCCTCAAAAATGCTCCTTACACTTAGCTCAAGAAGAGCAATTTGTAAGTCTAGATGAGATGCTCCTAAGGCAGAGTGCAGGTGGGTCCTTCTGGTAGCACTAGGTGGCTAGAAATCGTGTCCAATGTCAAAGTTGTTGGATAAGTAGAGAGCTCAGTCTCCCTGCAGGAAACCAGTGAACAAAAATGTACTTTGAAAACCAGAAGTCTGAGAACCATCTGGGCAACATAGCGAGACACCTCGCTATAAAAATAAAAAATTAGCCAGGCATGGTGGTGAATACTTGTAGTCCTAGCTACCAAGGAGGCTAAGATGGGAGGGTTACTTAAACCCAGGGGTTTGAAGTTACGGTGAGCTACAACCACACCATTGCATTCCAGCCTGGATGACAAAGCAAGACCTTGTCTCTATATGTCTCTCTAAGAAGAAGAAGAAAAAGAAAAGGCTGCTTTGAATTTGAAGTTAGGGAAACACATCAGTAAGCAAGTCAGTTGACCTATTGTAATGTATGAGTTGGCTTAGATTCCGAGATTCTATTGCCAAAGGAAAATAGTCACTGATTCTTAGAATGTCTCAGAGTGTAGTTTCTCAAGTTCATGTTCACAGTTCATTGCAATTCGGTCATTTTTTTCAACTTTCTTTAATACCTGCTCTTGAACCCCACCCCACATCTGTGGGTCACCATCCCTCAGGTACAGGAGGTAGAAGTGCTTTCTGGTCTCAGGAATTTTGTTCCAGCTCTTCTTGCTGGAAGGAGTAAGGGTTCTTCTGACCCTGCCACATTCTCCATCCCCAAAGCTCACAAACCCGTTAGTCTGTCAAGGTCTAGCTCAAACCAGACTTTCTCCAAGAAATCTTCTCAGATATGCTCCTTGTCCCTCAGAAGAAATCTCAGTGCCTTTCTCCTCCCCTCACCCAAATGCCTATTATGAGCATGGACTCTGAATTTTTTAGGAATGTCCTGTTAACAAAAATCCTTCCCATCATCCCCCTTATATCGCTTCATTTTTCTCAGACTCTGTGTCACAACTGGGGAGTTGTGGTCACCATGCCCACAGGTATTACAGCAAAGCTTCTTAACCTTTTGTGTGCCATGGATTCTTTTGGCATGCCAGTGAAGCTTATGAACTCTACTCAGGATAATATTTCTAAAAGCACAAAATAAAATAAACAGGATTATAAAGGAAAACGGTAATAGTAAAATACAGCCATCAAAATGTGGAAATGACAAATAGGTAATATATATGTACTTGTTAATTAATGCATTAATGAATGATCTAGCAGTAGGCCTAAAAACCACTGACATTTCTAAGTGGTAATGACTGTAAGTGATATTTTGAGATACCTAAAGCCACTGTAATGTGATACAAAAATATGTATGATTGCCATCAGTGACAAAAAGCCATTGGTACTGCTAACACTATTGTGGTTTGTTGTTGCCTCTCCTTATAATTGAAGAAAATGCTGAATTTCAATTAAGGGTTAGCAAAAAGAAGAGCTGTAGTTGCTTCCCATCTCTCTTCTCCCAGGTTAAGAACTCCTCATTAGAGGGTCTGTTCCCTTCGTGATGCCATGAAGTCCCATGAAAGGGAATCCCCAGAGACAATGCCTTTTCCACTTTGGTGGCCCTTGGGTCAATCCAGCTCAGTGTTCACACACAGGAGACTTTCCGTGCTTATTTGTGAAATTAAAAGGTAAAGAACTGGCTGGGTGTGGTGGCTCATGCCTGTAATCCCAGGACTTTGGGAGGCTGAGGCCGGCAAATTGTTTGAGCCTATGAGTTTGAGACCGGTCTGGGTAACATGGTCAAACCTTCCTTGTCTCCAATAAAAACACAAAAATTAGCTGGGCATGGTGGCATGCGCCTGTAATCCCAGCTACTTGGGAGGCTGAGGCATGAGAATTGCTTAAACACAGGAGGTGGAGGTTGCATGAGCTGAGGTCATGCCACTGCACTCCAGCCTGGGTGAAAGAGTGAGACTCAGTCTCGAAACATAAATTAATAAAATAAAATAAAAGGAAAAAAAAAAAACAGTGCATCCTTATTCTCTCAGGTGAAGAAACTGTTAAGTCCTTGTCTGGATTTTTGTTCCCAACTCCAGTTCCAGAGGAGGAAATAAATGCCCAGTGTCTCTTGCTCTGCAGGCAGGGGGCAAGAGGAGTTAACCAACTTTGGGGATCCAGCTGTCAGAGGAAGTCTAAGGAGAAAGCCTAGAAACAAGCTGAGCTGGTTAAACAGAGCGTGATGAAAAAATGCAGGAAAGGGAAATGATGTCACTCATGTTGGCAGCTTTGAGGACAGGGAACCGAAAATGTACGCTTTTGATAATCAGCTGCCCCACCCATCCCACCCTGCTGTCTCCCAGGAAGGTAGCTGGAACTGCTCCGAGCACTACCAGCCTGGGAGTGGCAAGGGCCTTCACCTGCCCACCTTGTGAACTGAGGGTTTTCCTCCAGCAGAACAAGGCCCATGTGCTTCCCTGCAAAGTGACGCAACTGGGCAGGAAGCTCAGATGTCAGCCACTGTGACATCCTAGACGGGAAAACCCTCAGCTGCAAACTCAGGTCTTGCTTTGGATGAAAAAGGAGCGGCTGGATTTTCTTCCTGGTGTCTAGAAAATTGTTTCCTGCCCCAACATGGCTTGATTAGGAAGCTGAGTGTTTCCTAAGAAGGGATTCTCCTTCTTTTCCTTCTGCCTGGCTTACCTTTACAATGCTACTGGCACTGATTATAGTCTGATTCCCAGGTTTGAAACCCCACTTTCTCAAGCTGGCTTGATGTGTCCATGAAATGTAGCCCTGGCTTCTCTAACACAGTTGCATCCCCCATCTGTTCCATTTGAGCACTAGCAAGGTGCCAAGCACTTGCTGCCCCTGAAGATCCCATTGTTCATGCACAGCTATTCCCACATCTCTCCCCTACTATAAGAGTCTTCAGGGGCCCTATGGCCTTAAGGGGGAAAAGTCAAGAATTACAGAATTAAGAAAGCCAAGTTGAAAAGCGCTTAATAAATCATTTAACTTATTTTCCCAGAATTTACAGATAAGGAACAGAAGTGATTTTTCCCAAGACCACACAGTGGAGTGAGGGAAAGCTGGAGCTAGAACTTACGTGTCTAAACTCTCAGGTCAAATTTATATTCCTTGGCATAGTATTCTTGGTCATTGATATTATAGCCGTATTTCCAACTTGATTCTCCATGGCTCCTTCAATGAAACCGAGCTTTAGCTCAACCAATCTATTTGCCAGTCCTCAAGTACCTTGTGGGTTTTTCTGTCCTCTCATTTCTTTCCCAAATGTCCTTTGTCCAACTTCACCTTCCTCTCTACCCCTCCCCAGCATCTTTGCTCATTTAAATTCTGCCCACTCCTCAAGGCTCAGCTCAAGGTCTCCTAAGTGATGGCACCCTCCTTTGTGCTCCTTGGCACTTAACTTTCTGTGTACTCAGTAGTATTGATCTTGGTTCTGCAAGCATCCCTCTTATCCCCCAACAAGGCTTCAGGCGGGTAGTGGTTAGAGACCTGCTTGGGCATCTCTGTAATCCTCACAGCATTCAGCACGGTGTCTTGCACAGAGTAGGCATTTAATAAATATTTATTGAAAGAATGGCTTTTAAGATCTATCAGACACATGAATGATAAAAATGATCTTATGTAACTCCTGCCAACTAGGTGAGCCAGACAGGTGAGGTAGGTGTTATCTCCATCTTATTAATGAAACTCCGAATGCCTGAAAGGTGTAAGAACTAGACTTGGGCCACCCTGAAAGTTGGTGAGGAAGTAAATATTAGGATGAGTCTCCTGGCTGTTGGTCCCATGTGACCTTCAGTGTTAATACCCTCTACTTTCTTTTCACTGAAGACTCATTTCTTCTACCAGAATTATGCGGTGGGAAAAGCTTTCTTCTCAGTTTCATTTTTAAGAAAAGCTATTTACTATAGGAGTTTCTCATGAATTAAGAATGTCATGTAGTGGAATGAACATTTACTGAATACAGCTTTAGGGTCTGCCTTTTACCAGCTGAATGACCTTGGGCAAGTTACTTAACCTTTCTGAACTATGGTTTCCCCATTTATACAATGAAGGAATGAGACTTGTACTTAAAATTGTTTCTTGTTCTAACAGTCCAGGAGGAATAGTCTACCATTAGATAAGGAAATTATTGCCATTGAGGTAGAATTCCTTAATTGAGAAAATCTGTGGATCACCCCCCTCAGGACTTACTGGAGCCCCAGAGTCCCCTCATAAGTTAAATCATAGAGCTCAAGCTTTAGAACATAGCAGAAAGAAGAAACATCTCTGTAACCTCACAGCAGTCAGCACAGTGTCTTGCACATAGTAGGCATTTAATAAATATTTATTGAAAGAATGGCTTTTAAGATCTATCAGACACAGAATGATAAAAATGATCTTATGTATTATAGGTTTATATAAATATGCACATATACATATATATATACACATAACTCCTGCTAACAGTGAGAAATCAGTATATTCATTCCATAGTCATCCAGTGAGCACCTACCAGAAGCCATTGGGTGTTGAGACCAAGAAGTTGAACAGAGACCTCTCAGGTTCATCACGTAGAGACATGCAGCTAAAAAATTGTAATTGACTGTGATAAATACAAAAAGCTATATACAAGGTAAAGTTAAGGTGAAAAGGTGGGAGGAATCAGTTTCCTCTCGGGAAACGGAGGTGGAAAGAGAGATTAGGGTGAGGCAGGAGAAGTTTTGCAGAGGAGACGAGGTAAGTTGGTATCTGTACAGAATGTGATATGAAATGTGGCCAGTGAATTTTAAAAGAATAAAGTCTTCTGAACTGGGCGTGGGATCACAGCTGTAATCCCAACAATTTGGGAGGCTGAGGAGGATTGTTTGAGCCCAAGAGTTCAGGACCAGCCTGGGCAACAGGGTGAAACCTCCCTCTCTACAAAATATACAAAAAAAATTAGCCAAGCATGGTGGCACACATTGTAGTCCCAACTACTTGGGAGGCTGAGATGGGAGGACCCCTTGAGCCCAGGAGGTGGAAATTGCAGAAATTGCAGTGAGCTGTGATTGCACCACTGCACTCCAGCCTGGGTGACAGAAAGGGACTCTGAATTAAAAACAACTAAAAAAAAAAAAAAAAAAGAATAAAGTATTTTGAGATAGGAAAAGGGGAGACTTGATTATTAAAATAGAATTGGGATTCTGTATGGATACTAAATTTAATTAATCATTACGGGTAACTTAAAACAATGCAACTGAGTTATTCTTGGTTAAAGAAAAGGAATTGACTAACATGACTGGTTTATACAAACCTAGATTTCCTGAAAATCTTGATTTCAACTATTCTCATCAGACCACATACTTTAAACACACTTATGGGTGATCTTGAGAAATGGTTGACTTGGCACCAATGATGGAAAAATAGGCATGAGCTAAATATTTTAAGAGCTATCAAGATGAGATGTTTGTACATATGTTCAACATTTATCAAGCATTATAATAACAAGTCATGGTCCTCATTTTCAGGAAACTTTAAGAAGATATCAAAAGATGTTGGAAAGAACATTCTGATCCAAAATGTAGAAGCAGAAAGAGTCACTGAATATCAGAACAGGAAAGGACCTTATACACTCTTTAATCTGTTTCTCTCATTTTTACAGATTTGTAAACTGAGATCCAGAAAGACACAATCATATGCCAAAGTCATTCTGTGCACTGTGGCATCTTTGGACTCAAATATAAGACTTCAGGATTTTAGATATTACGTTTTTAAAGAGTTGAAGAAGAACATGTGATAGTCTCTACCACCTTGATAATTTCCAAAGCTTTGTCTGTAATTCATCCCAGGTTCTTTGAATTTAATTTTGTCTGGAAGCATGGTCCTACATGAAGGACTACGCCCGGCCTAAAAAAACTTTCCAGTGTTATTAGGGAGAAAAGACCAAGCTCCATGAAACGGCAACAGTAGATGCTTTCATGCCAAAGAAAAATCTGCTATTGGAAGTCAAAGAAGGGAGGGATTGGTGCAGCCCAGAGTAGTTCAGGAGTAAAGGATTTGGGTCTCCTCTTTAATGATAACTGGAGGGAAGGAAAGACGGCTATGTGGGAGAGCAATGGCGGGGATAGCAAGGGTCGAGGAAAAATAGCAGGAATGAGCCCAGAGTTTGGGGTTGTGGAGACACTTGGTTAAGGGGAACTGGGTTTAGAGGAGAGAGCAAGAGCATCCCCTGGAATTCTCTTCCAGTTCAGTAATTCTGATCTTCTCTATTCTATCATTTTACCAAGCAGGAAGGTGGAGCCAGAAGGAGGCACATCCTTTATCCACAGCTGTAGCCAGTAATCCCCTCAGGCAGTGCTTCTTCCAGGAGGAAGGTTGGGGTAATCCATTCTGCAATTAAGCTGCTATAGCGCTTGAGGAAGTGCAGTGCCACCAGAGAAATTCCAAGGAATTTCCAGCCCTCACCTGCCTGAGCTCACTTCCTTCATGTGACATGTATTATAGATATAAATAATGGGAAGCCTTTCAACTTGAGACAGACTCCTAGGAGACCAGAAGCAGCAGCCCTTCCTGAACTCAGGTAAGAGAACTTCCCCTCTACTGACACTGCACACATTGTTCTGGGGATCGGCCAACTTCTCCCAATCATTTACCCAGATACCTTCAAGGTCACATCTAAAGGACCCTTTTCCACGAGGACAAGATCTCTTTGAGGACAAGTAATCATCATGCTTATCTTTGTACTTCAGTACCCAGCACAGCATTCAAGACAGTGGGTGCTCATTAAATGCTCATCAAATTGTTAGTTCAAGACAACTAACATTAATCTCTACTTAAAATGAATTGATACTTACTCTGTGCTAAGTGTATACATTTAGACCATTTTATTTAAATGTCAAAACAATTTCTGGGTTAAGCTTAATTATCACCATTTTTGGGTTAAGAAAATGAAACTCAGAGGTGAGTTGACTTGTCCAAGATCACATAGAGGTGGGGTGGCCAACTCATTCCAGTTTACCTGTGGCTATTCCAGTTTTAAAACTGAAATTCCTGTATCTCGGGAACCACATGTCACCTCCCACTTGGCCCTGGGTAAACTGGAATGACCCATATAAATGGGAACCAGTAAAGCAAAAATTTATTTGGACCCAGTTCTCTTGTCTCCAAACCCAGTGTGCTCTCTGATTCTTTCGGATTTGGTTTGCTTTTTCCCTTTTCCTACATTTGCCATTCTCTCGAGCGGTCACAAATATAAAAATGTCTAGCATATTGCCTGGCACATAGGAAAAATTTAGTAAGTGATGATGATTATCAGTGCTGTGCCAAGCTGTGGAGCCAGCCATATATATATGTATGTATATCTATATCTATATATGTATATATGTGTGTGTATATATGTCTTTATAAATTTTATGTATGTTATTTCTTTCAAAAATATTAAAGTAGTTGAGGAAATTGAAAAATTAAACAGGTTCATTACAACTCATGACTGTAAGTTTAAATATTTTATTTATGCCCCAAACAAAATTTATTATAAGTTTACTGTCCTGGTTTTAAGGGAAGGAAACTCATCAAAAATATTTCCATCATATACTTTTGAGAAACAAACAACCATTAAGAATGAAACATGAAAACATATGAGTAGCAGTATATATTCTCCCTTTTGCTTCAATGTGGCTCAGCATGGCACTATCGAATTTTGACTTTTTTTTTTTTGAGACGGAGTTTCGCTCTTGTTACCCAGGCTGGAGTGCAATGGTGCGATCTCGGCTCACCGCAACCTCTGCCTCCTGGGTTCAGGCAATTCTCCTGCCTCAGCCTCCTGAGTAGCTGGGATTACAGGCACGCGCCACCATGCCCAGCTAATTTTTTGTATTTTTAGTAGAGACGGGGTTTCACCATGTTGACCAGGATGGTCTCGATCTCTTGACCTCGTGATCCACCCACCTCGGCCTCCCAAAGTGCTGGGATTACAGGCTTGAGCCACCGCGCCCGGCCTTCGAATTTTGTCTTTACTTAAAATTGTGATATTTTGTTTGTCACAAACTTTTAAATTCATTTTGATATTACATTAAAATAGTTTTTGTCTTGACGACTGAGGTTTCTTAGTGCTCGCTTAAATTTGGCCCTCCAAATGAGTGCCTCAATTGTTTTACCCTAACCCTAGCCTACTATCATTTTATCTTAAAACTCAGCAAACACCCTAAACTGTTCTCTTACTGAGGAGCCTCACTCAAGAAGAAATGAGTTCCGTCATTGCCTTTCTTCTCTGACTTTTGGGACCATTTGCCTGGCCTAGGGCCTGAGTTGCAGGGCCAGGAAAATGTACTCTCCAATCTGCCCAGGAGTGCCTGACTACAGTTCTCCTGCAGAGGGCGCCATGGAGTCCCAGACACTTCAGAGTTAGGTGAACTCGGGCTGATTGCCCATCATGTCTTGCCTTTCCCTGGCAGTAGGCTTGTTATGAAATCATTGACTTTCTATTTGCCTCTAGGGCTTAAGTGAATCTCTTATCCTCAAATAACCTATCTGATCTCAGACAAATGCCAAACAAAGCTCAGTTCCTTTGCCCTGTGGGTGGCCGTAAAATCCAGACAATTTCCCCCCAGGTGTTTTTGATGGCGCACCCACAGCTTTTGTGTGATTCTGTTTCTCCCCAGTTCCCCTGTGGGTCTGAGGGACCAGAAGGGTGAGCTACATTGGCATTCTGGAAGGGACGCCTGTATGCGTCAATTCCCCAAAACAAGTTTTGACATTTCCCCTGAAATGTATCCTCTGTCTAGTCACTGCAAGTGCCTGCTGTTCCAGGCCTTACCTGAGGGGTACTGACAGTGGAGCCGGGATGGGGACAGAATAAAGGAGCCACAACCTGTGGCACCAACTTGCACTCAAACCCTGAACTCAGACCTGAAAGTTTCTCTTCACGGGAGGCTCAGCAGTTTTTCTTAGTAAGTTATGTGGATGAGCCACATGTCTGAGGCCAGTTAAGGCTGTTTGGTTTTCCCCCAGTGGACACTTGCAGGAGGGGGAAATCAGTAAGTCACGCTCTTTTCTTTGAATTCCTAGCTCCTGTGGTCTCCAGATTTCAGCCATAAAATGAAAGCCTCTGGTCTTGCCTTCGGCCTTCTTTCTGCTGCATTTTACCTCCTCTGGACTCCTGCCACTGGACTGAAGACACTCCATTTGGGAAAGTGTGTGATCGCCACAAACCTTCAGGAAATACGAAATGGATTTTTGGAGATACGGGGCAGTGTGGTACGTAAGCCGGTATCTACCTCTTCTGGATGCCTCTTCTCTCCCCTCCTGGTCTGTTTCTCTTTCCTGGCAGTCCTGGCAGTGTGATCACGAAAAGAGACAGGCTGGGGACTCCTTACTCGGGGGATGTATTCCCAAGAACCATCTGTAGTTCAAATATATAAAATGTTTTGGGAAAGGACACCTCCCAAAACATCTGGTCCTTGGCAGGGCAGGGATGAGAGGTCTTGATATTGAAGACCCTGGCAGTTCACTGACCCATCCTTGCTTGTTTTGTCTTCTTCTGTTTAGCAAGCCAAAGATGGAAACATTGATGTCAGGATCTTAAGGAGGACTGAGTCCTTACAAGACACAGAGGTATGTGCTTGGCCCAGACAAACTCGGGGAGTAGGTGTGGAGTGGGAGCATCTCTATCACCCTGGTGTTGTCTCTGCTCTCCCATCGCCCTGCACCAACACGCCTGCCTTTTTTTGCAGCCGGCAGATCGGTGCTGCCTCCTGCGCCATTTACTAAGACTCTATCTGGACAGAGTATTTAAAAACTACCAGACTCCTGACCATCATACTCTCCGGAAGATCAGCAGCCTCGCCAATTCCTTTCTTACCGTCAAGAAGGACCTCCGGCTCTGTGTGAGTGTGGGTCTTGGGTAATAGGATGCATCTTAGCACACGGTTTCAATGGCTTAGCAAGCAAACTCTTGTTCCTACCCCCATTTAATGAATGGAGAAACTGAGTCCAAAAGTTCTAATAATCTATGTTGAGACATGTTACTAGGTAATGAGAACCCAGTTTTATTGACTTTTGGGTATATGCTCTAGGCAGAAAGTACTTTGCAAAGTCTTAAGAACTATAAGCTACTATTTGATATTAATGTTATCTTTGAAATTATACTTTTTCTGTAGGTGAGGTATCCTACATTAGTCCTCTGTCTAGGTAGTCAGTTAATAGGCCATTGAACTTGACCCCAGAATATGGTCTGAATAGGACCTAGGAATTCAATTCTTTTTTTCCCCCATGGGGGCTCAAAGAACTCTGAGATAGAGCTCCTAGACTGAAGCTGGGGTTGCGGAGAGGCCAGCTGGAGTACGGGGATGACAAGTGCCTTCAGCACTGCCTGCCTACTTCTAAAAAAGAAGGAATGAGTTCCATGTTTCAGCTTAAACGGTGGCTTTCTCTCCTGGCTGATGATGAGCTTAATGATTCCAAATGTGAGGTCTGAAATAACTTTTCTATGGGACTAAGTATTCTCAGGCTTGTGAGTGAAGGAGTAGAATTTCCAGCTGCTTCATGTCAATGGTAAGGGGAAAACAACCGGAATCTGTAATAAAATCTATTGTTCTTTGGGTCCTTTTCAGCATGCCCACATGACATGCCATTGTGGGGAGGGAGCAACGAAGAAATACAGCCAGATTCTGAGTCACTTTGAAGAGGTATATGTAATTTTGGCATTGATTGGGATGGGTGTGTTTTAAGAACTGAGATCATAGGTGGGTGGGATGCATATTCAGGCTGTTAGAAATCCTGTAGTCTTCAGGTTCATAGCCCTCTGAAATCATGAGGACTAGCCCTTGTTTTAACCCAGGGGACACCCATCCAGGCTCTAGAAGAGTGCTCTCTCTGGGTTATGCTCTGGAAATGGAAAAAGAATGTACAAACCAGAGGCAATAGTTTTTCAACGTTCACACACTATACATACCTTTGAAAACACTCACAATTTCACACACACCCATGCCATTCAGTTTCTCACCTTCACACCTTCTCATGTCTGCCAGGAAGGCCTGGAGTTCACTCCTCACTGACTAAATCTTACTCATTCTTTAAAGACTCAGCCTGGGCATCACTTTCAGGATGGTGCTGGCTGCTTCTCTCAAAGTTAGATGCCTCCCATATCATCCTGTGGGAACTTCATCCCTTTATTCACCACACTACATTTTAATTGCCTGTTTTTGCCAATGTCCTCATGCAACTGTGGATAGGGATTGTACCATTCACCTCTGCATCCCTAGCCATCAGCCAGGTGATTGGCACAATCAGTATCTGTTCAATTGATGTATGCCCAGTGGGCAACCCCTACACACACACACACACACACACACACACACACACACACGTAGAAAACAGCTTGATTGCTTTGATCTCTGTGATTCCAGAGTCTTAGGTTGCAGTTTTGCTTCTGCTACCCCCTGGCACCTCAGTGTCTGTACATGAGACCAGGGTGATGAACTTAATGATTTCCCTTCCTTGTGTGAGATCTTGAGATTCTATAACTTCTTCAAGTGCTTCATCTTGAAAAGAATGCTCTGCTCACAAGTGTCAGTAGACCTATCCATAAGCAAGAGGATTAACCCTGGAGCAAATGTTATCTCATGAGTTGCTAACCAGACGGGTCTGTGTCTCTTTCAGCTTGAGCCTCAGGCAGCAGTTGTGAAGGCTTTGGGAGAACTAGACATTCTTCTGCAATGGATGGAGGAGACAGAATAGGAGGAAAGTGAGGCTGCTGCTGAGAGTACTCGAGGCCAGCAGCTCCAGTCCTCACTACCTGCCGAGGCTTGATCCCAAACCACCATCTCTTTACTGTACTGTTAGTGCTGGTCACAGTGTATTTTATTTATTTATTATTTGTTTCCTTCTGTGATTGTCTTTATATATTCCCAACCTTAATTGAGACCATATTTGTATAAGATTTTTGTAATATCTTTCTACTATTGGATATATTTATTAGTTAGTATATTTATTTATTTTTGCTATTTAATGTATTTATTTTTGTACCTGGATATGAGACTTTAAAAATATTCACAGATTATATTTATAGCCTGACTAGAGCAGGTGATGTATTTTTATACAGTAAAAAAAGAACTTGTACATTCTAGAAGTGTGGCTGGGGGGTTATTCACTTGTATTCAATTAAGGACATATTTACTCACTGCCAGTGAAGAATTGTGGAAGAAGAAGTTTTGATGTGGAATTGCATATCGACCTTACGATTACTGACCATTCCCAGTAGACTCCCCAGCCTTATAACTGTGTATCTTCCAGCCGGGAATCCTGCATGGCCAGCATGTATTTCTACAAATAAAGTTTCCTTTGCACAACATTTGCTTGGAGTTTGCCAATGTTTCAGGAGCAGAGACCATGTTGAGGATAAGTTTGAATCTCATTTTGCCCCAGGCCCTCCTTCTCCTTTGAGGAAGAAGATGTAGGAACCTGGACCTTTTTTCTCCTGCAGAATTCATCCCCAGCTCTACCTCCTAATTCACACGACTCTGACCCCACAACTGCCCTCCACTCAAAGAGACTGTGACAGAGTGAGGGGCTTCAGCCATCTCTGTGCTCAGCTCATTGGCTTGGAGGACTGTCCTTTCTATACCCCTGTTTTCTTTCTCACCCCATACTCCTGCAACACAAATTACAATGTGCATGAGGTTCTATTATAAAGGCTAAAAACACACAGGTGCAAAGTATAGGTCTACAGTTGCCCCGGGAGGTGTATGAGCCCTCTTTTGAGCCCCTTCCATTTTGGATTCTGTCCAGCCTCAGAGTTTAGGTTGTTACCAGATCAAGTCTTTATCTTTGTGTCCAATTATTAAACCAGTGTTTTCTTTCTGGGCTCCCTTCAGGTTGAGTGTCCCTAGACCCTGAGGAGCCAGAGTTCTGGCCTGACCTAGTTCCTTCCTTCTTCCTCCACCTCACTCTGAAGTACACCCCCAGTTCAGTTGCTTAGTTTTCTCAGTCTCAGAAACAACAGTGTCAGGCTGATTCCCTAGCTCGTGAAGAGAACCCTCCTTACTGCTTGAATTTCTGCTCCCTGTTCTTAGCCCAGGCCTTGATGTAGTTTCAATGACTTTCACTTTTAATAACTCTCATTATACAAGTAATGATTGCCAGATAGAAAAAAATTGGAAAAAAACCCAGAGAAATATAAGGAAGAAAATTAAAATCACCCATAATCCCGCCACCTGCAGACAACCACTTTTAAACATTTATGCTTGTTTTTTTTAGATCTTTTTCGATGGGTTCAAATCATGACTTAGTTCTCATTCCCTGAGTAATTTGATGGGGCAAAACTGAGCTCTATTTGGACTTAGTTTCTTCCTTTGGGAAACAGAAAGGTAATATCTACTTTATAGACTGATGGAAAAGATGGTCTTTTACTTTCCTCTGATTTTTTTCCCTTGCTTTTGTAAGTTCATACCCCCCCATTATTGTTGCCCATTTTCTATCAGGTTTTTACCCCTTATCACCCTTTTTCTATCGGATTTTTTAGTTGCATGTTTCTTGATTCCCTCTGACCACTCTGATAAAAAACTTGACTTCAACTCTCAAGAAATAGAGTTAAGAGGTCAACTGCATGGAACTGAGTGCTAAAATTAAAATAATCACCTCCAAGAAATGCTACATGGCAAGCAGGAAGCTGGTTTCATCTGCTAAGGATGTAGTGAGTGTCTCCCAGATGGCCCTGAGTTTGACCACAGGGCCGAAGACACAGCTCCTCTATTTGCTTCTTAGCATTTGTTTTTGTTTTTGTTTTTGTTTAGACAGGCCTTGCTCTATTGCCCATGCTGGCCTTGAACTCCAGGACTCAAGCAATCCTCTCACCTCAACTTCCCGCGTACCTGGGATTAGAAGTGCGTACCGCCACACCCAGTCAATTTTTGTACTTTTTATAGAGGTAGCCTGTTGCCCAGGCTGGTCTCAAACTCCCGAGCTCAACCGATCCACCCTCCTTGGTCTCCCAAAATGCTGAGATTACTAAGCCACCAGGGCCAGCCTTAGGAAGCATTTTTGACTCTTCTGAAAGTCTGGACAGGAAGCCTTGGTCCTTTGGGACCATGTCCCTGTGTTGCCACTAACTTGTTACCTCTTTGCCTTCTCTGCAGAACCCTTCTCCTCCAAGTCATTTGTCTCTTCTCTCCTTGACTTACCATAGTACTACATGAGGAAATCCAACAATGTTGAAGAATGAGGAATTCAGCAATGGAGACATCAGACTAGACTGGACGTTAAGGGAAAACTGCATGAAGATGGGACCATTGAGGACAGACACTAAAGAATGGTTTATGACAGTCACTTCTAATTACAATAATTAAAAATGATCATTGTCAATTATTAAGCACTTAGCATGTGCCAGGCTCTGAAGTGGAAACTTCACATATAGTACATTATTTAATCCTTAAAACAACCCTAGTCTTATTAAAACAACTAATCTTATTACCAGTTTGCAAATGACAATGTGCTCAGAAATGGTAAGTACTAGTGAATAGAAGTCAGAACCAAGATATGAATGTGGGTGGTCTGACACCACAGCCTTACATCGTTTTCCACTTTTTTGTCCTTTTTCTGAACAATGTCATCTTGTGTTCAGAAGCACAGCAGAAAGGAATAATGAGCTTTGGTTTCCTAGAGACAGGAGTAAAATTTCTGACTGACTCTCAATATCCTGGAGAAGTGACATCACCACCTTCAGTTTTTCACGTGCAAGGTGGGGATATTACTTACCAGACTGAATGGATATGAGGACTAAATGAGATTGCAATAGCTAATTTCTGCCAGTACTTATTACGTAAGTATTCTAAATGTGTTGCAAATATCTGCCCATCTAATTTGCACAAGAGCGTGATGAGATAGTTCCATTATTATTTCCATTTTGCATATGAGGAAATTGAAGATGAGAGGTAAAATATTGTGTTCAAGTTCACTAGCTACCAATGGTGGAGATAAACTATAAATGCAGGTGGGAAGACTGGAGAGCCATGCTTTAAACCACCTCGCCTTGCTGGATGGATAGAATGCCCAGTACATAGAAAGCACCTGACCAAGCCAGGTGCAGTGGCTAATGCCTATAATCCCAGCACTTTGGGAGGGCGAGGCAGGTGGGTCACCTGAGGCCAAGAGTTCGAGACCAGCCTGATCAACATGGAGAAACCCTATCTCTACCAAAAATATAAAATTAGCTGGGCGTAGTGGTGCATGCCTGTATCCCCAGCTACTTGGGAGGCTGAGGCAGGAGAATCACTTGAACCTGGGAAGCAGAGGTTGTGGTGAGCCGAGACTGTACCATTGCACTCCAGCCTGGGCAACAAGAGCAAAACTCTGTTTCGAAAAGAGAACAAGAAATAAGGAGAAGGAGAAGGAGAAGAAGGAGAAGGAGAAGAAGACACCACCTGACCAGCACTAACAATTAACTTTCTGGTGTAACTTATCTCTGTGACATCTGTGTGGAATTTGGTTTTTCTATAGGTCCAAATCTTATTTCTTCAACAAGCAGAACGTAAGTTCCTTTGGAGATGACATGATAAATATGCTAAATCTCAGGTTGACCTATCAGCTCTGGTTAGTATTAGCAATTAGACCTTATATAGGCCACTTCCCATCTCTGGAGGGAGTATATATTCTGCTGAGAGACTGAATATACAGACAGAGAGTGGCCAGGTCATACCTAAAAATAGAACTCTGACCCACAATCTGCAACAACCAGGCTAGGAAACCAATCTGTTATCTATAGTAACCAGGCTAGGAAGGCAGCCTATCTATGGCTGGCATTCATATTTTATCTCACTATGTCAGACTCGCAGGAAGTAAGATTATTATCACTAGCAATGAGTCCTGGAAGCAATAACACCGGTAACAATTGGCCCCAAATGGCCAGGACTTGATTAATAATTGACAGCTTCCCTAATTTTCATCCCTGCTTCCAACTTAGAGTCAGTCAGAGAAAGTAAAAAATATAAACCTCAATCACATAGGTTGCCCGCTTCTGGTCAGCAAGCCTACAGCTTCTCTATGAAAACAGCCTCCAATCAGGGGATACCTGAAGCTTTTCTTTGTTCAACGCTAAAGCTTTCCTACTCCTCTGCCTGCCTTGGCATCTCTGCCAAAATACAGGTGATGATGGGTGACTCCGTCATTAGACCAATCTCTGAATCAATAGCCTTTGCCTGTTCTCATTTGGGTGGTTTTCCGATTATTTCCACACTGCATTTGTAAAATAACAGGGTGGGAACAGATGATTCTGGGTTCTGGAAATTGGATGTGTTACCACTGTACTGGGGAACCAGATATAGCTGCTACCACCACTGCCTTCCATTGGCGAAAAGGAGCCTGCATGGTTTCTGTGTCACTGGCTTTGGATTCAGAGTTCAGTGAGTGCATCTGATTGTGCAGGCTGAGGTGAGGCTCTGTGCTCTGAACGACAAGGAGGCTGGACAAGCTTCCTCTGATGGGAGACGGGCTCTTTCTCAGGAGGGGCATCCCAAACTTAGGAATGAGGTCCATGCACAGGTGACCAAAAAGACTGAAAAAAGGCTACTGTATCCCTCATTTCCACCATGGCTTGGGGTTGCTCAGATTCCCTATTTGCAAGGATTCAGGTCTTTTCTTACATATTACACTGTTACTTTGTCTGCCTGTCCTTCTCCATATGGACGAAGAACAAACGGGCTATTTATTCCCTCACTGGACCCTTCAGTTCCTGGAGGACAGGGCCATGTTGTCCTTTTAGCTTTTTAGCCTGCTACACCCTATCCCATCTCAGCACAGTAATTTTTTTTAATGATTTTTTTTTTAGAATAGGACATTGCAATGGAAATATGTGTACCATAGTAAATTACACGCATATTCGGGGAGACAAAGGAAAACAAAGATTTGTAAGGAAAAAATGTGGATGATTTCATAATTGTTTCAAGATAATTATCCTTGGTTACAAGGATCAATAACAAGGATAATGCCAGTCCAAGGTTGTATAGGCAGTTGCTGGGCAGATTTTCTTGCAGCTGTATTTTCTTTTTTTATAAGATTGCAATGATCTTTGTGCCAGATTGCGGTTTCTACAGAATCTTTTGTGATAGTTTTTGTTATTAGGCATTAATGCATGAGAGCTCTCCTTTTTTTCTATTTATTTATTTATTTGAGACAGAGTTTCGCTCTTGTTACCCAGGCTGGAGTGCAATGGCACCACCATGGCTCACTGCAACCTCCGCCTCCTGGGTTCAGGCAACTCTCCTGCCTCAGCCTCCTGAGTAGCTGGGATTACAGGCACGCGTCACCATGCCCAGCTAATTTTTAGTAGAGATGGGGTTTCACCATGTTGACCAGGATGGTCTCCATCTCTTGGCCTCGTGATCCACCTGCCTCGGCCTCTTTTTCTTTTTTTAAGATAGGTTCTGGCTTTGTCATCCAGACTTGAGTGCAGTGGTGTGTTCTCAGCTCACTGCAACCTCTGCTTCCCGGGCTCAAGCGATCCTCCCACCTCAGCCTCCTGAGTAGTTGGGACTACAGGTGTGTGCCACTACTCTTGGCTAATGTTTTGTATTTTCTGTAGACACAGAGTCTTGCTATGTTTCCCAGCTTGGTCTCAAACTCTGAGCTGAAGCAATCTACCTGCTTTGGCCTCCCAAAGTGCTGGGATTACAGGTGTGAGCTGCCACACTCAGCAAAACTCTCTCTTCATTGCTTTCTCTAGCTCTATTTGTCAAATTTTGTTGTTTTTTAAAAACATATGTGATTCCATTTTGATTCTGAACAAATTTCACATTTTCCGCATTTGATCTCAATCCTTCTCCGAAAGCATCACTGTTAAGTCATCCTGTAGTGAGGTTTCGATATTCCTTGGTGCGGGGATAAGCCTGTCCTGAGTTGCTGGTCTGGTCCCACATTGGACAATGCAAATGGCAGCAAGAAGACAGTGTTAAAACCCTTTTAGCCACAATGTGAGCAACAAGAGAGCTTTGAAGGGAGTGGCTCTCAGGCTGAATATGCCTGGAGTCCATGGTTAAGTTCATTTTTGTGTTTCATAGGCATTTGTTAGCATCTCAAGGTGCTGAGCCAGCATTATTCTGTCAGGAATTGCTCCTCGGCAAAATTTAGCAAGTAGCAGATGCAAAGTTTAAAAAGAAAAATACCAAGTAAAATTAATAGTAGCATGACAATACCAGTTTGCAGGCGGCTTTGAGCCATGAACCTAAGCTTCAAGGCAACCAATTGAATAAATCAAATGGCCACTAGCCTGTCAAATGAAAAAGATGGGCATTAAGATAGTAGGAGTCTTGTTACAATACAGAGTCTTATTCTGACATCTAGAGAAAAGCTGTTAACAATATGAAAAAGACAACTTTTCAGCCAAGTGCAGTGGCTCACATCTGTAATCCCAGCACTTTGGGAGGCTGAGGCAGGCAGATCACTCGAGGTCAAGAGTTTGAGACCAGCCTGGCCAAAAGGGTGAAATCCTGTATCTACCAAAAATACAAAAATTAGCCAGGTATGGTAGTGCACGCCTGTAATCCCAGGTACTAAGGAGGCTGAGGCAGGAGAATCACCTGAACCCAGGAGGCAGAGGTTGCAGTGAGCCAAGATTTCCATTGCAATGTCCTATTCTAAAAAAAAAAATCATTTTTTTCGGAAAAAAACAAACAAACATTTTTTAACTTTAGAAACAGCCATTTGTTATTTGGATTAAATGTGTGATTTGTTCTGTAATATGGAATACACTTTTCCGTTTATAGCCAGATTCATACCATTGCAATACACAGGAGTTCATAAATAAAATTCTACTCAGTTAATAACTCGCAAGTTTTTGAGTCAATAAAGTCTCAGTATTATATAGTCCTCTTCATCAAAGATGAGTCTCTCGGATTTCAGCAATAATTTGACTGGCTCCTTGTAATGCCTTTAGCATATCAGCCGCGTCTTTCCTGCACTGTGCCATGTCCTCAGATTCAGTCAGAAGATCATCCAATAAGGACGTACAATGGTGTGATCTCAGCTCACTGCAATCTCCGCCTCCTGGGTTTAAGCAGTTCTCCTGCCTCAGCCTCCCAAATAGCTGGGATTAGAAGCCTCAGCCACCATGCCCAGCAATTTTTTTTCTGTATTTTTTGTAGAGATGGGAGTTTTACTATGTTGGCCAGGCTGGTCTCGAACTCCTGACCTTATCATCTGCCTGCCTCCCAACATGCTGGGATTACAGGCGTGAGCCCCGCTGCTCTATTTTTGAAGTAAAAGTCTACCACATCATCCCTAGTCCCCCTGTTTTCTATTTCTTCTGATGATTGCTGCCAATTCTAAGCTAATTACTTTTACCTCTATTTAAGTTATCAACCTTAGCTAGTATCTTTTCAAACTTTCACTTTGAAAAATGAAAACTTACATTCTAAGCCGTTTTCATTTTGTTTTTGTGTTTTGGTTAAGAAAATAAAACAATACTCAAATACAAAAAAAAAGTTATTAATAAGGACTGAATCTAAAAGCAAGAGAATGGGAAGCGTTTTTTAAAAATATATCAAATGTAGTTGCTTCTTATTTATAAATGGCTGTTAGCTAATTTTTTTCATGAGTTAAAGGCTTTTGGCCTTTGTAAGGAAACAGATAATCCACCCTGCTCTGCAAACCCAGCCTTGCTCACAGGAGGCAGCACAATAAAGGGCGAAAGAATGATTGAATATAGCCGCTCCCTTATTTCACTGAAAGATCGGGAACAGAAAAGGTGTCATTTGCCAGTTCAATTCAACTGTCAGGAGCACAGTGAGTCAATCACTTAACGGGAAGACGGAAAGACTCAGAGGCCTGGAGGCAGGAAGCCATGAATTGTTAGAGCTCTCACACCTTTCTGTGGACACTCTTAGTTTTACTGAATGTTGGAAGTGGGAGGAAATGTCCTGATCGTAGAGAATATGCAGATCATTTTCGAGGGTCCAGAGAGGAAAAGTGATTTGCCAAAGGTTACACAGTGACTTATGACCAAGTTGGCATTAAAATTCAATTCCTGGCTGGGCATGGTGGTGCATGCCTGTAATTCCAGCACTTTGGGAGGACGAAGCAGGTGAATTGCTTGAGCCAGGAGTTCGAGACCAGTTTGGGCAACGTAATGAGACCTTGCCTCTACAAAAAAATATTTAAAAATTAGGTTAGAGGATCTCTTGAGCCCAGGAGATCAAGGCTAAAATTAGCCATGATCTTGCACCGCATTCCCTACTGGGCAACAGAGTGAGCCTCAGGAGGAAAAAAAAAAAAAAAAAAAATCAAAATCAGGTTCCTATACTTCCAGTACCAGTAAACCTCAGTTCAATTCAAGAAGATCTAAATGTTATCCAGATTACAAATGAAGAACATATTTATCCATAGATGACACAACTGTCTAGGTAGAAATATCCAATGGAATTCACAAAAAGCAACTAACCAGGTGCAATGGCTCATGCTTGTAATCCCAGGACTTTGGGAGACTGAGGCAGGAGAATAACTTGAGCCCAGGAGTTCGAGACCAATCTGGGATAAAGTAAGGCACTGTCTTTTAGCTAGGTATGGTGGCAAGCATCTGTGGTCCCAGCTACACAGGAGGCTGAGGTGGGAGGATCACTTGGGCTCAGGAGGCCGAGGGTGCAGTGTGGCGTGTTCCCATCACTGCGCTCCAGCTTTGGTGACAGAGCAAGACCCAGTCTCAACAACAAAAGCAACTAGAACTAATAAAAAACATTTAGTGAAGTTGCAGAATACAAGATTAATATACAAAATCTAATTGTATTTCCATACACCAGCAACACACTATTGGAACTTGAAATTTAAAAAAATTCCTAATTACGATAGCATAAAGAAATGAAAATACTTGGGGATAAATTAGGGACAGAAGTTTCAAAAGATCTCTACTGAAAACTGCAAACCATTTCTGGGAGAAATTAAAGATGATCTAAATAATAAATATATACCATATTCATGGGTTAAAAGATTCAACATTATTAAGATGTTTTCTCCAAATTGATCCAGAAACTTAAGGCGTTCACAATCAAAATTTCAGTGGCTTTGTTTTAGGTAAATTTTATAAACTGATTTTAAAATTAATGTAAAATGAAACATTTAAAAGGGCCAGAATAACTTCTCAAAAGAACAAAATTAGAGGATTAATATTAATGTAAAATGAAACATTTAAAATGACCAGAATAACTTTTCAAAAGAGCAAAATTGGAGGATTAATATTATCTGATTTTAAATTTATATGAAGCTATGGCAATTCAGATAGTATAGTATTGATGTAAAGATGGAAGATAGACAAATAGATCAACGGAACAAAACAGAAAGTGGTTTTTTTGTTGTTTTTTTTTTTGAGATGGAGTCTCACTCTGTTACCCAGGCTGGAGTGCAGTGGCGTGATCTCAGCTCACTGCAACCTCCACCTCCCAGGTTCAAGCCATTCTCCTGCCACAGCCTCCCAAGTAGCTGAGACTACAGGTACATGCCACCACACCTGGCTAATTTTTAATTTTTTTTTAGTAAAGATGGGGATTCACCATGTTGGCCAGGTATGGTCTCAAACTCCTGACCTCAGATGATCTGCCCCCATCAGCCTCCCAAACTGCTGGGATTACAGGCATAAGCCACTGCACCCGGCCAGAAAGTCTTGAAAAGACCCAAGTATATATGGACAACTGATTTTCAACAAAGTACAAAGGCAATTTGGTCAAGATAAAATAATCTTTTAAAGAGGTAGTGCTGTAGTAGTTGGATATCCAAACAGCAAAAAAAAAAAAAAAAAAAAAAAAAAAAAGCAAAGCAACAACAAAAATCCTTGGATTTATCCCTCACTTCATAATTAAAACTTAACTAAAAATGGACCCTGGATCTAAACGTACAACTATACAACTTCTCAAAGAAAACCTTTGTGACTTTGGATTAGTCAAAGATTCCTTAGACAAAGCACAATCTATAACAGAACAAATTGATAAGTCATACTCCATCAAAGTTAACAATTTCTGTTCTTCAAAAGGCAAGTAAGAAAATGAAAGATAATCCATGGTCAGGGAGAAAATATTTATAAATGCTGTATGTGACAAAGAACTTGTGTCCAGAAAACATAAAGAATACCCAGAACTCAATTACAAGAAAACAATGCAGTTTTCTAAATGACCAAAAGATTTGGACACCAAAGAAGATAAACAAATATCCTCCCCCTGCTCCTGCCAAAATACGCAGGAAAAGATGCTCAACATCATTTGTCAGTACATAAATGCAAATTAAAGCCACAATAAGATAGCATACCTGTTAGAATGACTAAAAGGAAAAAGAATGACCACACTAAGTGTTGGAGAGGTTGTGGAAGAACTAAAACTGTGTTATACTGCTGATGATAAGAATGTAAAATGGCACAACCACTTTGGAAAACAGTTGGGTGGTTTCTTAAAAAGTTATATGACCCAACCATTCCACTTCAACATATTCATCCAGGAGAAAGGACAGGATATGTTTATACAAAGACTTATAATGAATATTCATGTCAGCTTTATTTTTAGTAGTCAAAAATTTGAAACAATCTTGATGTCATTAACAAGCTAATAGATAAATTGCTGTAGATATGTACATTGTCTTGTTGGTGGTGAAGTATAGGCATATACATATGTCAAAACTTATCAAACTTATCAAAATATTTTAAATTGTGTAATTCATTGCTTACTAATTATTGCTCAGTAAAGCTGTAAAAAATTGAATTCAACATAATTTCTTTTCTAGGCATTGTGGATGTTACAAATGCATAAAGAGAGTGTGTGGGAGGGCAGTCACTGTCCAGAAATATGAGGCCTAATGTGATTGAGGCAAGACATTCATGCAGGGAGGCCAAGGAAGACTTTCTGAAAAATGGATCCTTGGATTGGGCTTTTTTTTTTGAGACGGAGTTTCGCTCTTGTTACCCAGGCTGGAGTGCAATGGCGTAATCTCGGCTCACCACAACCTCCACCTCCTGGGATCAGGTAATTCTCCTGCCTCAGCCTCCTGAGTAGCTGGGATTACAGGCACGTGCCACCATGCCCAGCTAAGTTTTTGTATTTTTAGTAGAGACGGGGGTTCACCATGTTGACCAGGATGGTCTCGATGTCTTCACCTTGTGATCCACCCGCCTTGGCCTCCCAATGGATTGGACTTTTAAGTCCAATTTGATGTCAACGAGTGGCATGGGAAGACAGGGACCTTGAACTCCTGCTAGCCCAAGGAGGTGGCTCAATCCTGAACTAATATCAATATTCTCTATCACATTTATAGCATATAGTAATTCAAAATACTTTTATTTAAGTTATTTAATTTGCTTCTTTGTGTACCACCTCTTATGAAAGTGATTGAGAGAGGCTTCTATGGACACATGCAATACAACAGGAGTTAAGGAAAATAGATGAAATACTTGGAATACAGACAATATAATAATATTGAGCTAAGATCATTCCACAAAGGATATATGATAAGGTTCTCAATCATAAGTTGGTAGAAGGATTAAAATTTGGCTCTGAATTTTCTAAAGGATGGAACAAAGAGAGAAGCATGATCATTGAAAAACATACCAAAGTTTTTTCTTTTTTACCAATAACTTGGAAAAATAAAAGAAAAAAAGAACAACAACTTACCAAGCACTTTGTCGAGGTTTTCTCATTCAATCCACACATACCCTGAACAGTAGGCCTCCCTTTCCTACCCGTGGCAGAGATCAGTGATTACTGGAACTGTTATGCAGGTGGTTAATATGTGGAAGTAGCTCCCTCTGTCTTGCATAAAGGAGGGAACTGCTGCTGGTCTTTAAATGAATCTTTTCACTGAGAAGGATTCAGAAAGAATCTGAAAAATTATTTTCAGAGACAGAAAACCAGCTTTGGGGCTGGGTGCTGTGGCTTATGCCTGTAATTCCAACACTTTGGAAGGCCAAGGTGGGCAGATCACTTGAGGCCAGGAGTTTGAGATGAGCCTGACCAACATGGAAAAACCCCATCTCTACCAAAAATACAAAACTTAGCCAGGTGTGGTCATGGAACCCTGTAATCCCAGCTACTTGGGAGGATGAGGCTGGAGAATCTCTTGGACCTGGGAGGTGGAGGTTGCAGTGAGCAAAGACTATGCCACTGCACTCCAGCCTGGACAGCAGAGTAAGACTACTTCCAAAAAAAAAAAAGAAAAAGAAGAAGAAAGAAAGATAAGGAAACCAGCTTTGGATCATCTTGATCTATGATTAGATCAAGATGATATGGAAATACTTCCCCTAGCTTTCTTCCAGAAGCAAATGTAAATCCACCTCAGAGGAAGATAATATTATTTCAATATAAAAAAAGCTGAAAGTATTAGAGAGGTAACAAGATAGGCATAACTATAGGGCCAAGGTTTGGGAGATAAAAACTCACAGGAGTGAGCCAGTGTTGGGGGCTGTTTTTCCTCTAGGGATGTAATCTAAATTCACAAAAATTAATGCCAATTTGGAAGACTGAGTCTGTGAATGAAGGTATTTTTCTCAGAGCCTGCTAAAGGCTCTGCTAACCTCCTTTCCAGGCTTGGGTTGGGATATCGAAGTGCCGCAACCTAAGAGTGAAACTGCCTTTGCAAAAATTATGACAGTGAGAGAAATCTGATAGGAAAATTATACAGTGAAATAAATCTGACATAATTGACTCAATCTTTCTTCTAAACTTCAAGCTGCCCTTGTTCATTCCTGGGCATAAGCCAAGCTAACTGTGGGAGGAATTTAGTTTATAGTTTTAACTTTAAAACAAAGATGATAATACCTACCTTCTGAAACTAACCTGCTCCTTGCTCAGGAACTTAAACTACCTGTGTAAAACTAAAATTAGCAATAAGGTTAGAATTATAGTTCAGGAGTTATGTAGCCAGAGGTCACAAAATTTGTAAACTCCCCAATTGCTGTTATAGATAACATCACTGTTGTCAAACCTAAGATTGACAATTGAGGTATTTTTCAGACCCTGCATTTTGATGGACCAGCTGCTGGTCCACCAAACCAGTAACCCATATCAAGAAACTTGCCATCTGGTCTTGTGACCCCCCACCCACAAACTCACTCAGCATAAGAAGACAGCTTTGATCCCTTTGATTTCATCCCTGACCCAACCAATCAGCATTCTCCATTCCCTAGACCCCTGCCTGCCAAATTATCCTTGAAAAGCCCTAGCCTCTGAATTTTTGAGGAGGCTAATTTGAATAATAATTACTCCCATCCATTTGCTTGGCTATCTAGCCCTGTGATTATTAAACTCTTTCTCTGCTGCAATATCACTGTCTTGATGAATTGGCTTTATCTGTGCAGTATACAAGAAGAACCCATCTGGTGGTAACAGGAGGAATGGTAATTCATAATAGACTAGTTATACCAGGGACAGAAAACCAGCTTTGGATCATCTCAGTCTATGATTATATCAAGGTAATATGGGATTACTAATCCCCTAGCTTCCTTCCAGAAGCAAATGTAAATCCATCTCAGATGAAGATAATATTATTCCTAGTTTAAAAGTACTTTTATAATTTTTTCATATGCAATATCTGGAGCTCAAAGACAAATAACAATGCATGAGAAGACAAAATAATGTGATACAAAATAATGAAAAAAAGTTATTTTTCAAAGAAAAATAACAGACAATAGAAATAGATATACAGGGATTGCAGATAATAGAGTTATCAGATGTAGGCTTTACAGTAACTGTGAAAAAGATATGTAAGGAAATAAAAAGCAAGACTCTTTCAGCAGAGAACTGGGAACTATAAAAAAACTTATTTGAAATTCTAGAACTGAAAAGATAATACAAATTTAGAATTCAATGGATAAAACTTGACAGAGATTAGATATGAAGACAGGAAATATCCAGAAAAAAAGAGAGATAAAGAAATGGAAAATATATAAAATCATATTAAAAAATTGAACACAGTGAAGAAGTCTATATACATGTAATTGAATTCCCCGAAAAAGAGGCAAGAGAAAATGTGGGGCGGAAACAATATTTCTGGAGATAATAATGGGGAATTTTAAAAAGCTGATAAAAGGTGTAAGACCACAGATTTTAAAAACTTCACAACCCCAGTCAATCAAAGTAAAAAGAAAACACATCTAGGCACATCATAGTAAAACTGTAGAAAACTATAGACAAAAATATAATTTTAGAAACAATCAGAGAAAAAGAAAAACTACTTTCAAATGTCTAAGATTGGCAACTGTCTTCTCAACAAAAACAGTGAAACCCATAATATAAGAAAATAATATATTTGAATTGCTGGGAGGAAGAAAACAACTAAAAAGAAAACAAGTACTGTCAATCTACAACTCTATAACCAGAGGAGACATGCTTCATAAGTGACGGTGAATACAGATTTAATGTACTCTCTATTAAAATCTCAACTGGCTTTTCCACCCCCCACAATTGTAATAGCAGTACCAATGACTTTGCCACTGATGGAAATCACAAATATTTTTGATCTGTATTAGTCAGAGTTCTCCAGAGAAACAGAACCAGTAGTACATATGGATTATAGAGGCTGAGATGTCTTGAGATTCTCAGCTGGAAAGCTGGAGACCCAGGAAGGCCAATGGCATAGTTCTAGTTTAAGTATAAAGGCCTGAGAACCAGGAGGGCCAATTTTATAAGTTCCAGTCTGAGTACAAGAGAGAACAAAGAGAGAAGCATGATCATTACAGAACGTACCAAGCATTCTTTACCAATAGCTTGGAAAAAGAACAGAAAAAAAGAACAACTTACCAAGCACTTTGTCTAGGTTCTCTCATTCAATCCTCACATACCCTGAACAGTGGGCCTGTCTTTCCTACCCAAGGCAGAGATCAGTGAATTATGGCCCAATAAGGCTACCATTAAAAAATGAAGATGAAATACTTTCAGATCATCAAACATTAGGGGAAAGTAGAAATACTTATTTAATGCACAATGATTTTAGAATGAAATGATTTGGCTTATTAGAAAATGATTGTATTCCCATTACTTTCATTACTATTGTTAATCAAAAAAGAGCTTGCTCAATGAATTTGATCCTGAAGCTTGTGTGTCATATTAAACTCCTTTTATCATTTTAAAGCAATTTTAGAGTCTCCTGAAACAGACTGGTAAAAACTGGGATTAACTACAGTATATTTGGTTGTTTCTGTCTGGGTTACTGTTATGAACACTTTATCAGGTAGTTGTCTTTTAAAAATCATATAGTTAAAGGGTGAAAAGTCGTTTGCAGTTCTCTGGCCTCTCTGAGCCAAGCTCTTTTTTGTTAAGGAAAAGTATCGAGTGTAGCACAGTAATACATAAAAATAAAATTAGCAATTGTTCACAATAGCTACCTCTTTCATTTTTATTTTTTTCTTCAATATTAAAAAAAAAACAATAGACAAGGGGATCTCTCTATGTTGCCCAGGTTGGTGTCAAACTCAGGCTCAAGGGATTTGCCTGCCTTGGCCTGCCAAAAGTGTAGTATGAGCCACTGCTCCCAGTCAGTAATAGCTTACTCTTTCTAGTGCTTACTAATGTATCCAGCTCTCTTCTTTGTGCTTTGTATTTTCTCATTTAACTCTCATAAATACTTATGCAGTAGGTGGTGTTGTTATTTCCACTTCACAGATGAGGAAACCGAATCAAAGAGGAATCAGGTAATGTATTCAATTATTTTAATAATTATTCAAGGTCACATGGCTAGTAAGTTGCAGAGCCAAGAATACAAACACACAGTGTGACTCCATAGTTTGCAGGTTTTCCAGCACACTGTACTGCCTCACAAGTATTTATAGCTGGAGTCAGAGACCTGGGATGAATTCTAGGTAGTTCCATTTTCTAGTTCTATGAAGTTAGGCAAACCATCAAATTTCTCTTTGCCTTGGTTTTATAATCATAAAACAGAGATAATGATATCTGCTCTGTCTTATAGGGCTTTTGTGAGTATTGAATTGTAGAAGTACTTTGTAAAGCATTACCTGACCAACTGGCTCACTGGACTGAGCTGAGATTCTCCTACTCCCTGTCTCAAAGAAACGCAGCCAGTAGAGCCATCACCACTTTCCCTACAAGTATTCATTTGCTGCCATTGAATTACATTGAGACTGAAGAACTTTCTGGGGAAAAGGCTTGAACTCTGTTCACACTTGGGATTCAACACTCACAGACATGGCTGATAGATCAGAGCATATAGAATCCGGATTGCAGGGGGTTAATGGCAATCCCTACCCCTTGAAGATGATTCACCCCGAGAAAGAAAGGAGGTGACGTGGTGGGCTGTGCTCAGGAACAGGAACCAATGTCACTGATATTGGTGAATTCCAGTCCCGTGTTACCAGAAACTCCTCCAAACCAACCACTATGGAGGTCTGCAGTCATCCTGGGGCCAAGAAGGGCTCAGAGTGTACACTGAGAAAACAGCTTCCCTGAACTCTTTGACACTTTGGACGCAGTCTCCTTGTTAGGGTGAATGTGACCTTACAATATTTTTTGGCAGGAGAAAATTAGCACTGAGAGGCTGCTGAGGAGAACCCTCTTCTCACCACCAGTGGAGGCATACATGGGGCTTGCGATAGCTGGTTCAGCCAGCCTTGAAAACACAGACTGCTTGATGGGCTTGAAAGAAATGTCCCTTTGGGAATTCTCAAAACACTCTAGGGACAGACTCTGTAAGAGCCTGCTATGTTTATATGAGCAGATGGAACCACAGAACCTCAAGATTTTTTATTTTTAATTTTTATTCACAGGCTGTGGAAATGTGAACATTCAGGTTATGCTGTTCCAAATTATTTTTATTATTTTATTGTGGGAAAACAGAATTCAGTCAACCGGGATCAAGCAACAAAATCCACTTCCTTGTGGGATCATCTCTCTGGGCTGGGAAGAGGGATGGTGACTTTTCAAGGCAGGGATCACTCCACGAAGGAAAACACCCTCTCTTCATTTTCACAAGTAACACATTTTCCAAGAGGATATTTTTTGGAAGTTGAAGGTGGAGTTTAAATGGAAAGCCCCACCCCCCATTGCTGGAAGCAACTTCTCCTCTTCATCCTTCTTTGACTTTTGATGCTTTCCTGGATCCGACTATTTAGTGTGGGCAAAGGCTAGAGATGAGAAGACAAAAGATGAGATTTCAGTGTAAGAACCCAAGTCATTTTGCATTTTAAGTACCATATGTAAGCTTTTTCAGGGACACAAACTCTAGTTGCTCTTATTCTGGAGCAAGCTCAGACCTGCCAGGCCTTAGCCTGCCTTTCTTTGCCAGTTTTAAAATCCATGTAGTAAGTGAGTGTGTGTGCTGTGAGTCTTGGTGTGTAAGAGCATGTGTGTGCACGTGTGTGGGGGCGCTGGGGGTGGGAAGCTGTTGGCTCATCCTAAACTTTTTACTGGCATCTTAGGCTTCTGTAAATAGAAGGTCCTCTACATCGGGGGTCCCAAACTCCTGGGCCACAGTCCAGTATCCATCTGTGACCTGTTAGAAACCAGTCTGCACAAGAGGTGAGTGGTGGGTGAGTGAGTAGAGCTTCATCTGTATTTACAGCCACTTCCCATCCCTTGCACTTCCCCCTGAGCTCTGCCTCCTGTCATCTCAGTGGCTGCATTAGATTCTCATAGGAGCACAAACCCTATTGCGAACTGTGCATAGGAGGGATCTAGGTTGCAGGCTCCTTATGAGAATCTAATGCCTAGTGATCTGTCACTGCCTCCCATCACCTCCAGATGAGGCTGCCTAGTTGCAGAAAAACAAGTTCAGGGCTCCCAGTGATTCTACATTATGGTGATTTGTATAATTATTTCACTGTATATTACAATGTAATAATAATAAAAATAAAGTGCACTATAAATGCAATGTGCTTGAATCATCCTGAAACCTAACCCCCCGACCCCTGTTTGTGGAAAAAATGTCTTTCATGTAACTGGTCCTTGTTGCCAAAAAGGTTGAGGACTGCTGCTCCACATCACTCCTACCAGGAACAAAAGAACTTTTCTGCAGGTGAGCTTTCAGTCTTCCATCCGTCATCCCTTCCAGAGCTTTCTTCCCATTATGTGACCCCTAAATGAACTGAGCAGCCAATTGCCAAATCCCGAAGTGGTCAGCATCATTCTGTAACCTGACCTCACCCTGTTGAATGCATCATTAACTCTGTGTTCAAGGAGAAAGCAATGCTTTCCATTAAAGAAGGAATTTGAGAATCTCTGTGACTTATAACGAGTTGATTAACAGCACATAGAATCACAATTTTACCTATAGCAGAGTCTAAATTCACTGAGCTTTGTAGAGCATTATCTGTATCTATAGCAGTCTAAATTCATTTGCTCACAGCAAAGTCTAAATTCACTCTAAACACCTTTAAAGTGTTTATTCTGAACACTTTAAAGGTGTTTAGAATTCTTCTCCCTTCTAACATCCCCTCTGCATTAGGTTAGGCTAAGAGATGCTGTAGTAGCAAACAATACCTTAATGTCGCTCAGCAGCGTATTACAACAAAAGTTATTTCTCACTTATTTTACATATGGAATACACGTTAGAATGGGGATTCTCCTCATCGTGGACACTCAGGGACAGGCTGCAGGAAATGCTACCATCCTGTAATGATTATAGCATCCTATACTGCTGCCATCTCAACATGGCAGGGATGAGAGAGTGTGGACAACTGTGTGCTGGCTCTTAAATGTTTCCTCCAAGCATGGCACATGTTCTTTCACTTATAGTTCATTGGTCTCAACAGCCACACGGGACAGTGAAGTGCAATTTTTCTGTGTTCCCAGAAGGTGAAAACTATAAATGCAACGGAATGACTGCAATGTCTATCATACCTTTAAGTGGATATCCAGCCTAGAATATCTTCAGGTTTAAAAGTATTCCTGTGGTGATATTAACCCACCAAATGCAGATTTCAAATCATCCTGAACACTTCTCACATCGAGTATCTTACTCACTATTTGTTTATTCAACAAGCTGCTACAGTGTGCTGAGCCGTGTGAGCAAAAGAGAGGCACATAAGATCTGTTCCTTTGCCCTCCCATCATCTTAGCCCAGGAGAGAAAGAGAGAGAGATGACTAAGTGCCACAAAAGAAGTTCAAATTGCTACACTGATTACAGGTGACAGAAATTCCCTGCAGCTTCTGGGAATGCCTTCAAGGAACTGGCCTTGAAGTACTGCTAAAGAATTTAATGTAAGTCTCAACCTCTCTTTCTAAATCGGTGTGTGTAAAATTATTTTATTCTTTTTTTGCAAATATAAAATAGCTTAAAGATGAACGTAAAAGCCTGCCAAGTCTGTAATCTTATTCCTTCAAAAAGGTGTGTGTGCATTACACATATGTACACACATATATATCCTTATATATATCATTATGTATATATATATGCATTATGTATACTTATACATACATTTACATGTAATCTGCTTTTGACAGTCAACAACATATTCCATGTTTCTATGCTAAGGCAATAAAGGGTGGCTCATGTTTGGCTGGTGGCAAGAACATTTGAGATCCAGTTGAACAGAGGAATGGAGGTGAAGATGAACCGGTCAGTTTGTCTGGCACCAAGGTGTGTGGAAGTGTGAAAGAGAGAAAGCTGGGAAGGTGAATGGATTGAATGTGCACTGCCAGGCTGGGGAATTTCAACAATTTTCGGTGGACAATAGTGAAACTAGTGATTTATTTAAACTTACAATAATTTTTCTAAAAGTCTTGCATTTTGTATAAAACTTGGAAAATACAGATAAGCTCTAGAGAAGGAAAACTCCCATGATCTCACCACTCAAAGATAATCTTGTTAACATCTCAGCATTTATATTTCTAAATCATTTTCGACACTTGTGCCCATTTTATCTTTTACAAAAGTGGGATCCTACTGCATATGCCATCTGTAACCTGATTTTTTTAAATCTAAAATTTTATAAAAGTTTTTTAAAGAATATAAATATAGATTATTTTGAGTGGTGGAATAGCATTCTATTACATGACTTTTACCCACAGAAATAACCTATTAAGGATAACACAAAAGGAAAAAGCAATTTAATTATCCTCCTCCTTAAGTACATTTCCTTTACCTGGTTTTGAAATTAAAAATTGATTCATGAACATTTAATGAACACTAGCTTCACTAACATATACATTCTGTAAACCCCTCCAACCCACACAGTACATCCAGCAAATAGGATGCGTGGGAGGGCTTTGCAAAAGTAGAACAAAAACGCAACGGGTGGTGGGGAAAGGAAGGAGGAACTTTGCTTATCAGGAACCAAAAACGATTTGGGGGCTGAGGAATAATATGATCAGATGTGTGCATTTAGAAGAATCTCCTAAATGAGGGAGAAGGATTTTAAAGAGGAATGAGACTGAAAGAGAGTCTATAAGATGGACAAGATAGGGGCATTTTCCTTCTTGGACAGAATGAGGCAGATGGCACAGAGAAAGTAAATGGCCTGTTCAAAGTAGCAGGATACGGCTGCTCTAGGGATGAGACTATGATATTCTCATCATCAGACCCAGAACTCGGTCCTGTGCTGGCCTCATCACAGATTACGGAATCTGTAATTCCCTGGCTTTCTGTGTCCAGATGGGTGGTCATGGCATCACTTTATGGGATTTTACTCTTAAACTGGGGACACATGCAAAGCGGATTGGAGTTTAATAATGCCATTGCATGCAGGCCATGTCTCACAGTCTGTGGCCATTGCCTGAACAAAAATGAGAGATATTTGGCAAAGCTCTCTGGGTAAATAGCCTGCAAGACAATTTGACCTTGCACATCATTAGATATGTGAACCAGTCTAATTACATAGTAGTAGTAATTATACTACTCGAATGACACCAATACTTTCCACCACCAAAAGTGTGAGCTTTTTTCTCACACTAACCAATTCTCCAATTCTTGATGGACACCAAGTGGATGGCTACAACTCAAGTCTGACACTAGTTACCACACTGTCTGACACAGATAGCATCTGATCCTACGGGTTAAGGGTTCAGTCTCACAAGACTGCTCCCGTTTCAGACACCAACCACACATCCCAGTTATCACCTGTGCTTCTGACCAAACAGCTGTAAATTGGAGGTTCCTGTGACACTGTCTTCTGGTTTGAGCATATGCTAGAATGGCTCTCAGAACTCAAGAAAATAATTTACTTACTAGATTGCCAGTTTATTATAAAAGGATACAACTCAGGAACAGCTAGATGGAAGAGATGCTTTGGGCAAGGTATGGGGAAAGGGCACAGAACCTCCGTGGACCTGCACGTGTTCTCTGGGGCGCCCCCTCCTAGGACCTGCACTTGTTCAACCCAGAAGCTCTTCACATCTCTTCCTTTAGGGTTTTTGTGGAGGCTTCATTACATAGGCATGACATTAAATCATGGGCCATTGCTCATCGACTCAGCCTTCAGTCTCCCTCCTCTTCCTGAAGGTCGGACAGGGTGGGGGGCGCTGGTGGAGTGAGTAGAGCTGAAAGCTCCAATCCTCTCATCTCAAGGTTGGTTCCCTGGCAAACAGCCCCCATCCCTAGGCTATCCAGGAACCCCCAGCTGCCAGTCATGCATTAGCATAAAAAAGACGCTATCGGCCGGGCTCGGTGGCTCAAGCCTGTAATCCCAGCACTTTGGGAGGCCGAGGCGGGTGGATCACGAGGTCAAGAGATCGAGACCATCCTGGTCAACATGGTGAAACCCCGTCTCTACTAAAAATTACAAAAAATTAGCTGGGCATGGTGGCGCGTGCCTGTAATCCCAGCTACTCAGGAGGCTGAGGCAGGAGAATTGCCTGAACCCAGGGGGCGGAGGTTGCGGTGAGCCGAGATTGCGCCATTGCACTCCAGCCTGGGTAACAAGAGCGAAACTCCGTCTCAAAAAAAAAAAAAAAAAAAAAAGACGCTATCACTGCTGAGATTCCAAGGGTTTTAAAAGTTGCCAAGAAAGGGAGAGGGTTAGGTCTCACCAGCTAAATAAAATTCACTATTACAAATGCTTACTAAGCTCCTGCCCTGTGCCAGGTTCTGAGGGGAATTCTGAGATGAATAAAACTCAGTTCTGGTGCCCAGGGAGTTCACAGCCTGGTGAAGAAGACGCAACCAGGGTACAGGGAAGGATCACCTGTGTGCCATCAAAGAAGAGCCAGCAGCACTCCTGGGAGCACAGGAGAGGGGAGATTAGCACTGTCCGGGAATCTGAAAACCTCCTTGTAGGTGTAGAGAATGGATTTGGATAAAAGGAAAGGGAGGGTCCTACTTTAAGAGTACAGTAGTCCCCTCCATCTGTGGTTTCACATCTTCTGATTTCAATTACCGACATCAACAGTGGGTTGAAAATAGTTACATGAAAAGTCTTGTGCCATTCCGGCTCTGTCCTGCCTGGGACATGAGTCCTCCCTTTGTCCAGTACATCTGGCTGTCACAGTACAGCGGTACTTATGTTTAAGTCATCCTTGTTTTACTTAGTAATGGCCCCACAGAGTAGTGATACTGGCATATTGTTATAATTGTTCTATTTTATTATGTTATTCTTGTTAATCTCTTTCTGTGTGTAAACTTCATCATAGATATGGATGTATAGGAAAAGACATTGGATACATGGGGTTTGGTACTATCTGCAGTTTCAGGCATGATCCACTGATCAACCGTCTTAGAACGTGTCTCCCATGGATAAGGGGTCTACTGTATTGACTCTGACAAATGCCTGAGAATGGGATGTTATTTCATTCATGTCAGAACCCTTTTCCTGTCTTCCATTCTTTCTTCCTTTTTTTTTAAATTTATGAATGGGAGGTTCTTACACCCAGGTTGGCCTTGAACATGTAGCCTTGCCTCCTCAAGCGCCAGGACAACTGGCCTGAGCTACGGTGGCTCCCTCTTTCTTCCTGTTAAAAACATTCTTCTTCAGAAAACAAAACAAAGCAAAAAAACGCAACCCTGGATCTATAAGAGGCAGGAGGGTGATACAGGGGAAATGAATCACAACCCTTTACTTGGATCTGCTTAGAAGACTCTGTAACTACCATTTCCCCAACATGTACCATGCCATATATTATTTGAATACTCATGTCCTTGTGACTCAAAGTCGATGTTCTACAGGCTGTTGGAGGTACAGGATCCTGACTCTTGGGAGGCAGTTGCCGTTCGGAACTGGCCTTCTCTTGAGGTTCTTTTTTCTGCAATTGTACAGAAGGCTTGGCTTAGAAAGTTGAGACCCTGGCCCTTTTTCTCCCCTCCCCATTCCCGTCTGCAGCCCTGTGGGATCAGTAGCACCCTAGGTCCCCTTGGGAGCCCGTAAGTTGTATTTAAATAGCTTGTTCCCATTGATTTCCATGAATTATTACATGAAAGAACAATCAGTGGTTCTCTCTCTTCTAGCAGCTTCCAGAACCACCTTCTCGTTGGTCCCGTCCAGTAACTATGTAGATGCCTAATGTGGAAACTACCAGTGTCTCCAGCAAGCACCCCTCCCAGCTTTATTTTTGCTGGTGAATTCCTAGTCAGGTTTCAAACTTCAGATCAAATGTCACTTCCACTGGGAAGCCTTCCCACACTGTGTCAGCACTGAGGGAGATTCTGCCTCACCTTGGTGTTGCCACAGGCTCCATGCCAAGTTTGCTCTTGGTTGCTTATAACAGAATACCTGAAATTTGGTAGTTTATAAAGAAAAGGAATGTATTTCTTACAGTTATGCAGGCTGGAAAGACCAAGGGCGAGGAGCCACATGTGATAAGGGCTTTCTTGTTGGCGGAGAGTCTGCAGAGTCCCAAGGTGGCACAGGGCATCATGTGGAGAGGGGGCTGAGTGTAATAGCTCAGCTTTGCATTGTTCTTCTTATAAAGCCACCAGCTCCATTCCAATGATAACCCATTAATCCATGAAGAGGTTAGTCCGTTTGTAAGGGCAGAACCTCATGGCCCAATCACCTCTTTTAAGAGGCCTCACCTCTCAATGCTGCCACACTGAGGATTAAGTTTCAACATGAGTTTAGGAAGAAATGTTCAAACCGTAGCAGAACTCATGACACAGTGTTGCCTTTTATCTGTCTGCAAGTGTATCTCCACTCTACTGAGTCATTAAAGCACGAGGACTATATCCTAATTTATTTTAAAATAGCCTTTAAAATATATAATTTACATACCATAGAGATAATCTGTTTAAAGTGTACAGTTCAATTTTTTGTAAATAGAGACAGAGAGTTGTGCAACCATCACCATAATCTAATTTTAAAACATTTTGTTACTCTTCAAAGGAACACTATATTCCTCAGTATCACTCCTTTTCCTCCCACCTGCCCTAACCTTAACTCCCAGCCCTGGGCAGCCATTCATCTATATTCTGTCTCCATAAATTTTCCTTTTCTGAACATTTACATAAATGTTTTCACAGTAATTTATTTTTTTTGTACAGCTTATTCTGCCATTCAGTAGGTGCTTAGGAAATGTTTGTTCAATGAATGAATGAATGTACCAAAGATTGAGAAATTGCTCAGAAGTGTGGCACAAGGGAAGGAATGCCGGACAAAAAGCCAGAAGACCTGCTCTCTAGTCCTGGTTATGTCATCTATTTATGTGACCCAGGGAGAATCACTTGACCTTTCTGACTCTCAGCTTTCTAGTCTGTAAAGGTGGGATAATGATAATCTGCCCTCCTTATTTCAAAAGTTGACAGTAAGTGTCAAGTGAAAAAAAATCACTTGGAAATATTTTGCATAGCTCTAAGCATGCTGTGTAGATGTAAGAATCATTTATGTTTGTGTTTACTCATCCTCTGAAATGTCTATAACAAAAGAGCTAACAAATGCTCTGGTTATCCCATATCCATTACCACATGCATTTCCTGGCCAAATGGGGAGATAAAAATCTGTTTTCGAATGAAAATTTAACTCAATTCACTGGAAGAAAAATGATGATATAGCTTCCTCTTATCTTTTTGCTCTCAGGAAATTCTAATTAATATGTGAATTAATTCTGTTTTGCAGGGCCTTTGCATCCCTTGGAAAGAGGGGAGGTTCAGGTTTAAGAGCTCACGCCTATGATCCCAGCACTTTGGGAGGCCGAGGCAGGTGGATCACGAGGTCAAGAGATCGAGACCATCCTGGTCAACATGGTGAAACCCTGTCTCTACTAAAAATACAAAAAATTAGCTGGGCACGGTGGTGTGTGCCTGTAATCCCAGCTACTCAGGAGGCTGAGGCAGGAGAATTGCCTGAACCCAGGAGGCGGAGGTTGCGGTGAGCCGAGATTGTGCCATTGCACTCCAGCCTGGGTAACAAGAGCGAAACTCCGTCTCAAAAAAAAAAAAGAGTGACCTCTTTATTGCCTCACATGGAAGTGGAAGTGGAGAAGGAACTCTGGCCCATGGTGGCTCAGTTCCTTTCTCTCCCATTGGGTTTAAAGAACTTTGTAGGGGGTATGGAATGTGAGTAGATTGATTTCTCAAATGTAAAATTCAGGCTCTGCAGAGAGATATACAGGACAGAGACGGCATGAGATTATTAGAATAAAACCTCTGAATCTAATGAGTATTTTGGAGAAAAAAACAACAGCCTTGTATGTGAAGATTTACCTTTAGATATACTTTTCTTCTACCCATTATTTCTGTAAAACTCCCCAAATTCCATCTTTTCATAGAGATTAGTAGAGCCGCAGACCTTGATCTGGTCCAGGAGAGAGTCTGGATAAAAATACATGAATCTGGACAAGAGGACCAGCCCCACTTCCTTCAACCTCTCAAAGTCTGAGACTTGGGGCTACCCCAGAGGTGGGCCAATGAGCCAGGTCTCCCCACCTTTCCCACCTGGTGGCCTCTGGCCACTGCCTTCCAATTTGCCATCTTGTTTTTCTCACTCCCCTGATCATCTGATCAGTCTACTGCCTCCCTTCCCAGTAAAGGTTATTTTCTTCTCTTTCTCTGTTCCTATTCCAGCTATTTCCCCTGTAGCCGCTGCTTCCTTCTAATCCGGGGTTGCTTACATTCAGCACTACTGACCTTAGGTCATGTAATTCTTTGTGATGAGGGGCTGTCCTGTGCCCTATAGGCTGTTTAGCAGCATTCCCAGCTCATTCCACTAGATATCAATAGCACCTCCCAGTTCTGAAAACCAAAAATGTCTCCAGACATTGCCCAGTGTCCCCTGAGTATGAAGTCACCTTGTTGAGATCCCCTAAACCAGTCCTTCCTCCTGTCACTTGGAGCTTTTCTTGATTAAGCATTTACCGTGGGGAAGACACTAAGTCTTTCATGTATTTTATGCCGATGCTTCTCAGAATTTAACGTACATAAGCATCACCTTGGAAGGTTCTTAAATGGCATATTCTAATTCAGTCATTTTTTGGAAGGGCTTGAGATTCTACTTTATTTTTATTTAGTTAGTTTTTTGAGACAAGGTCTTGCTCTGTCTCCCAGGGCAGAATGCAGTGGCAAGATCATGGCTTACTGCAGCCTCAACACCCACCCCCCCCCACCAGGCTGAAATGATCCTCCTGCCTCATCCTCCCAAGTAGCTGGGACCACAGGTATGTGCCATCACAACCAGCTATTTTTTACATATTTTTGTAGATGAGGTCTATGCCATGTTGCCTAGGCTGACCTCAAACTTCCGGGCTCAAGCAATCTTCCCACCTTGGCTTCCCAAAATGCTGGGATTACAGACGTGAGCCACTGCGCCCAGCCCAAGCTTCTACATTTCTAACAAGGTCCCAGATAATACTATTACTGCTGGCTCATGGTTCATACCTGGCGATCAGAGCTGTAGGTCATCACATCCTCATGGTCTTATGAGGACTCTAATTCACAAGTGAGGAAGCTGAGACTCAGAGGACTCATATGTGGCTCCATCACATTCTGAGCCCAGGTCTGCCTGCCTCCAGAGCTTGTGCAACTAGATTCTCAGTTGATGTTGGGCCAATGTCCCTAGGTTCTCTCCTTGCCCTTCTCAGGTAATGATGCTCTGATAAGCTCATTGGAGGCTGAGACCCAGGCATGAGTTTGCCCAAACTATCCATGCTGTATAATTCCTTCCTCAGACAGAGTGAGCTACTCACGATCCCAGGTGTATCCTGCGGTCAGCCAAGGTGTATCCATGACCTCACGCCTCTGTTCCAGCCTGCCCTGTAACAGCTCATCCCGCGTGCCTGCCCTCCCCGCCTATCTGCAGACAGTAGTCTACAATTGCAGCTGCCCCAGGGGCTCATTTTCCCTCTCAGCTTCCTGCCTTAGCTGTCGCCTGCCTCCTACTCACCTATTACTCCAGCACTTTCACCTGGTCTTTTTTCTGTCTCATCACTGCCTCTTGACATCTTTATCTCATGGTAGTTAGTTAGGGCTTCTTGGTAATGCCCTAAATCCTCACAGGGGAAAAGAGAGTGTGCTGTGGGGCTGTGCCTGGTTCTGGAGGGTAAAACTAATGCTCTCCAGGAACAAAGGATTCCTGCTGGTGGCAGGTATAGCCGAGCAGGCTGCTGGCCAAGGATTGCATAGGAGTATTTTGTTTGCTTAAGAAAATAAACAACACGGAGTACAAGATGGAGGGAGGGGGTGCTGGTGCCAGAGAGATTGGGAAGAGTCTGCCATGGGCCTGTTCTGTTCACTCTCTTCTTTTATCTCCACTGAGCTGGAGGAGGTTATCCTGTCCCCCACGTCACATCCCCACTTCCGTTTCTCATGCCTAGACCCAGGTTGGGCAAACTCTTCCTGTAAAGAACCAGCTAGGAAACATTTTAGGCTCTGCGTGCAATATGGTCTCAGTCACAACTACTCATCCCTGTCTCTGCAGCACAAAAGCAATTGGCGACAATATGTCAACAAATGGGCTTGGCTGTGACCCACGAAAACTTCGTTTATGGATATTGAAACCTGAAAATACTGGCTTTCTTTTGATTTTTTTCCCCCAATAATTACAAAATGTAAAAACTCCTCTTAGGTTGCGAGGTGAAGCCGTTCTCAGCTTAGCAGTGGCAGGATTTGGCTTGTGACCTACAGTTGGCCAATCCCTGATCCCCAAATGTATTCCTCAGGGATGTGGGCAAATACTTATGGGAAATACTGGATGAAACAAATTAAGAAGCATCAGACATTTCCAGGACTTATGGGAAATACTGCATGAAACAAATTAAGAAGAATCAGACATGCCAGGGCTCTCTAAGCTGACCTCGTTAGGACTCATTTGTTCCATGGAGGATCTTGCAAGGCAAGAATTCCTCAAGCCTAGAGTCTGAGGACCGTGCTTTGGGAAACATCTCTCTGCTCAGTGCCCTCACTGGGTACATGGTGGAGTCTAGAGCTGAGCGCCTTGCTAGCTGGAGATAGGGCCAGAGCTCTTGACTGCACTGGCACTCTTGGCATATCACACAGTCTGTGTCCCCTGAGTGGTTCAGAGACACACAGGCCAAGACTAGCCCACCAGAGCCCCAGGGCTCCCAGCTTGCTGGGCTTGTCCATGCATACACTTCCTTATTCTTCCTGGTTTCCAGAACCTAAGGCAAGGCATATTTTGGTTGAGTGATTTAACCCTAGGAACCATGGGTAGCTGCATGTCAGGAAACACTTCCTGGCCCTGATGGGTTAAAGGAGAGGTCCTTACAGGTTATCCCTCGCTGTGGACGACTGTCCCAGCGTGAACAGGGCATAATGATGAATTATTTTGAATTATTTTTGATAATTTAATGAATTATTTTTGATGCGTAATTTTGAATTATTTTGACAGTAAGGAGATGCGTGTGCTGCACAGTAATAATGTATTTACATGTGTACAGAGTTTACCAATCACCTCTGTGCTGATTTTGCGTTTGTTTCTTACACTTGCCTTTGGGGGAGGTGGGACAGATTTCTAAGAAATTTATAGATGCAGAGATTGCAGCTCAGAGAAGCTAGTAGACTTGCCCTGGCCCACACAGCCAGTGGCAGAGCCTGAACTCAGACCCAGGTCTCATCTCACCTCAGGGGCTGCTTTCCCGATCACCCTATTGTCTTAAAGTGAAGCGTGACTAGGCAATTAAGTAATACTCTAGGAAAGCATGACAAATTTCCCTTTCTCCACCTCCCTCTTTTTCCTCCACCCCTGCCCCCTCAGCCCCCATATATATGCCCAAATCTCCACAAACCTTGCTTGCCTGCAAATTTTTACTTCTGAAACAACTTCCGTGGCTGGGACAGGAACCTTTTACCCATAACTACGTCTCTGATTGGTGAATGGTGAGCGTGCCTGTCTAACTTTTCTCTTCTGCAAAAAGAACCAGTCCCCTCCAGACAGCCAGCCCTCAAGCATCATTTACAGGACCAGAGGTGAGCATGGGGATTCTTGGGTACTTTTCTTTGAAGCACTAGACTTCTGCTTTATTTATGAATGGGGGTTGAGGCCGCGATGGCAGAAGTCAACTTTTTGAGTGTTGATGTAGGGACAAGACATGACTGTGATGAGGAGCTGCTTTCGCCAATTTAACCCCAGGAAGAATTGAGGCTGCTCGGGAGGAAGAGCAGGAGGAACAGGAGACTGAGAGATGAATTTTCAATAGAGGCTGCAAAGCCTGTGCAGTTTAGCTGGGTGTGGTGGCTCATGCCTGTAATCCCAGCACTTTGGGAGGCCAAGGTAGGCAGATCGCTTAAGATCAGGAGTTTGAGACCAGCCTGGCCAACCCCATCTCAAATACAAAAATATTAGCTGGGCGTGTGTTTTCAATATTTTCAGATATAAAAATCCCAGCTACTCAGGAGACTGAGGCATGAGAATCACTTGAACCTGGTAGGCAGAAGTTACAGTGAGCCGAGATCACGCCACTGCACTTCAGCCTGGATGACAGAATGAGATCCTGTCTGAAAAAAAGAGCCTGTGGAGTTTGAAAGAACAGGAGAAGACATTGAGGGAAATGCTGAAGCATAGCCCCTGCCCCACGTGACCCCAGGGTCGCCGCCTCCCCAGCCCAAGTGCTGGCAGAACCGGGTCTTCTCTGTTCTTCCTCCCAGTCTAGGGTGGGAGGCAGTTCCTTCAGGTGTCAGACCAGTGCCTGGAGTAAGAAACGTTCTTAAATAAATAGCTGTGGAAAGAAGTACAAAAGAAAGGGAGAGAGTGGGAAAGGGCGGGAGTGAGGGAGGAAGGGAGGAAGGGAGAGAGGGAGGGAGGGAAGAAGGAAGGGAGGAAGGGAAGGAGGGAGGGAGAGAGGGAGGGAAAGGGCAAAGGGCAAAGAAGGCAGGTGGAGAGAAATTCTCTGCATCAGTTATAATAAATACATAATGGGGTTAGGTTCCCCAGCTTGGAGGCTCTTCACACAGTGTTTCCCAACTGGCACTTCAGAGGAAGGCTTTAGAGATGATTCATCTGGAAATCTGATACCTCTCTCTTATTTGGTTACTTAAAAGGTGAATTCTTAAACTTAAGAGTGAGTGGTTAGCGGAGGTGGCAGAGTGTGTGTGTGACCCTGTCCTGCCCTCTGTGCCCCTCCCTGGAACCAGGATTAATCCCACACTCCCTTGTGATGAGGAGTGAGGGACAGCCGTCTCCTGGGGAGGAGAAAAAGACTTGTCTTCCTATGTGTGCCTGGTCACTTAAGGGCAGAACTTGTACAAGCACACATTTAGTTCAACTCTTTGTTTTCCTGGATTTGGATTCCCCAGATGTGGCACATTAGAACCTCCCATTTCTCCACTCTTCTCCGTCAAATTCTGACTCACAGGTTTGAGGAAAGAGAGAACTGTGATGGAGGAGGAGGAGGTGCAGGGCATGTGGGTGTGGATGGGCAAGGTGGGGAAGAGCAGGCGGAGAGATAGCAAGGCCAGCAGCCTTAAGTTGGAGGGGCAGAAAGACCCCTGTCTCACCCCAGTGCACCCTTGGCCACCGGTTTTCAATAGTCTCAATTTTCCCATTCACAAGCCCCAGGGATTGGCCTGGGCAGACCCTCAGAGCATTTTTCTAGGGCACATCACTCTGGGTCAGAGGGCCTGCCTCAGGAGCTGCCTCCCTTTCTTTCAGCAGACCTTCCTACCCCGCTTTGCTGGCGATGGCCTCTCGAATGCGGATGGCTACGCTCACTTGCTTGAGTCTCCTGCTTCTCTGGATCCAGGTGCCAGGGGCCCAGGGCCAAAAATTCCAATTTGGGCCCTGCCAAGTGAAGGGGGTTGTTCCCCAGAAACTGTGGGAAGCCTTCTGGGCTGTGAAGGACACTATGGTGAGTCAAGTGCTGTTCTGGACCCAGCCATGGGGGTGCTGGGGGGCCGTGGGTCAGGGGGCAGAGGGAAGATGCCATTTTATAATTCTGGAGCCCTTCGCAGCTTGCTAATCAGTTTCCCATATAATAACTCTGTGAGGCCAGAAGGCACCACAAGCCCCATTTACACATGAGGAAACTGGGACTCAGAAAAAAATGTGACCAGTTTCCAGTGACATAAACAGAGCTCAAGGGAAACCATGAAGAGAGCTAGATTCATCCAGGCTTCTGAGAACCAGAATGAATGGCTGGGCTGCGGAGAAAGCTCCGAGGGTGAGAGGCAGCTCTGGGGTACGGGCTGTCTTCCCTCACACCCCGCCTCCTCACCATGTGGAATATGGAGCCAAAATCCTGCCCATAGCAGTCCTCAAAGCAGATAGGCCTATTTCCTCCCATCTCAAATGACTGGAGGCATGAAACAGCTTCCTTGTCGAATCTGTGTTCAGTCTCTAAGAATTAAGAAGAAATCCTGGGACTCCATTTGCTTCTTGGGGGCCAAGCTTAGTCATTTTTGTGGCTGCAGCTTTGTCTCCCTTCACCATAAGCCTGTTCAGCACAGTCTTTCCTGGGTCCTCCTTTGGTCCCTCTGGCCTTTGAGATCTCATAGACTGGATAGATTTAGGGGTCTAGGGAAGCAGCACATATTTACAGCGCTGGTTTCTACGTGGACCCCTAACCTGGAAATATCTTTTCTTTCTCTTTGCAAAGCAGGCTCAAGATAATGTGACGAGTGTCCGGCTGCTGCATCAGGAAGTCCTGCAGAACGTCTCGGTAATCACACCTTGGGGAACCACCCTCTGTGGTTCTGTTCCACTATGGGTGGGAGTGCAAGGATTTCTTAGGGGAGGTTGGTGAAAGCCCTTCGCTTCTTCCCTGGGCTGGCCTTACATAGGATAAGGCCAGGCCGTGAGCCAGGGAAGTCAGTGTCTGGGGTTGTAGTATGTGTATGCGGTGGTACTGGGAGCAGGCGAGGTGGAGGCTTGTAAACATCTTTCTCCAAGTAGCCAGAGAATTACATATTTCTCTTTTACTTGTGTAGGCCCATGGACATCTACTCAGGTTCATGTCCCCTCTTCCATCTTCATCCTTTTCTCTAGGTCCATTTTCCTGGGTCCTCCCTTGGTCCCTATGGCCTTTGATATCTCCCAGAGTGGATAGATTTAGGGGTCGAGGGAAGCAGCACATATTTGCAGAGTTGGTTTCTATGCTGACCCCTAACATGGAGACATCTTTTCCTTCTGCTTGCAAAGCAAGCTCATGACTAAAGATAATATCTAGCAAAAGGTTTCATCCTTTCTTTCACCAGGGTCAAGTTGACTATGTTGTCATGGATGGGTCATCATCTTCTTATCACCCATCTAGTGGGCACAAACCTACTGAGCCCTGAGCCCTGAAAGATGTGGTGCTTCAGGAGCTTGAGAGGGCTGGAGTGCAACTGCTGTGTCCAAAGATATTAGTTTCACCTGATTCCTTCTGTTATCAGCCAACTCTCTACTACCAAGTCCAAGTGCTTTTCAGGGTCCATCACATCCCCATAGCTGTTAAAGAAGCCATGTGGCAGAGAAGAAAGATAATAGTAACAAGATAGGCAGTCAGGAATCCTGGGAGCTCGGCAGTCTGTGACTGATTTACTATGTGACCTAGGGCAGGTCATTTCTCTCCCTGGGTCCTGGTTCCTCCTGTCAAACAAAGATGCTGCTTTTCATGGTCCCTGAAAGGCTCCTACAGATCTAAGGTTCATCATCACCTCCTAGAAGATCCCTATCTCTGCTGTGCTTATCTTGTCTTGGGTGGCATGTGGGTCATTCCTCTAGGGGCCAGGGTGGGCAGAGACCTTGGCTCAGCAGTGACCCGGACCTTCCCCAGGCTGCTGAGAGCTGTTACCTTGTCCACTCCCTGCTGGAGTTCTACTTGAAAACTGTTTTCAAAAACTACCACGATAGAACAGCTGAAGTCAGGACTCTGAAATCATTCTCCACTCTGGCCAACAACTTCATTCTCATCGTGTCACAACTGAAACCCAGTGTGAGTATCACAGGCTCTGATACTGGCAGTTCTGGGTTCCAGTCTAGGTCTCCTTCCAATTCACTGGGTGACCCTCTGCAAAATCCTCCGCCTCCCTGGGCTTCAGTTTGTTATCTGTAAAATGGGGATGATCAACTCCTGCCTGGCGGAACTGCTGTGAGAATTAATGGAGGCAGCCCCTGTCACAAGGTGGGAGTTTGGTATTGGGCACCTTGGGGATGCAGGATTCAGCCCTGGCCTCTCAGGCTTAGGGAACCCCTGTGGCAATGCCAGGAAAAGTGAGAGGGAGCTTGTATCTGTTCCTACCTAAAACTTGGCACAATTTCTTTTTCCATGTTATACAGCAGGAAAATGAGATGTTTGCCATCAGAGACAGCGCACACAGGCGGTTTCTGCTATTCCGGAGAGCATTTAAACAGGTAATGCCAAGAGCTGAGAGCTTCTCCATCCAGCAGAATAGACTAGGCTGAACTGTCACACGAGGGTGCCTTAGAGACCCAGTGCAGAATGTAATGCAGGGGGTGCCATCAGCTTTGCCCCAAAGTCCCCTGACTTAGCAGGAGCACATGTCTATTTGCAGAAGTATCATAAACTAAGTGATCCTTTTTTCTTCCAGTTTTCGAGTCAAAGTGCTTTTATATTTCCTTCCTACAAGATGATTTTACTAGAGGAACTTTGCCTGTGTTTTGTGGGATTTGAGCTGGGCAACTGAAGTCAGAAGAGAGGGAGAAAGAAGGAAGAAACCCCACCCCCACCCCATAGACATCTGCAGTATTTTTCATGATGCTCAGATTGTTTAGTTGTGAAAAACAATTATGGGAAATTATACTGGCTTTCCCAAAATTATGACAACAAAACCCACATTTCATCCCTGGCCCCCCTCAAAACACAAATGATTTTGATCACTTTTTGAGAAAGAGATGCATCAGCCTATAAATAAATGGTGAAAAACAATCACATCTGATGGAGAGGGGCCAACTGGGCTCACTTCACCTGCGCGGTGGATTCAGGTGGTGGGCCACATCCACCCCATACTGGAGTCTATGGTTCCTGTTATTCAGGGTGCCATATGCTTTCCCCTTGTTCTTTGCCCACAATTACTCACTGTCCTGTTTGTCCTCACCCCTGAAGCAGACAAACACATGTAGATGGAGGAAAAGCAACAGGCAGGTGAGCTCATCAGAGGTCACCCAAAACTGACCCATCCCATGGATTGGAGTCAGGTCTGTTTCAGGCATGGCAGGTTGGAAGAAAGACTATTCTCACAGCTAACATGCCTGACCTTCAACCCTCCTTTCCCTTTAGTTGGACATGGAAGCAGCTCTGACCAAAGCCCTTGGGGAAGTGGATGTTCTTCTGACCTGGATGCAGAAATTCTACAAGTTCTGAATGTCTAGACCAGGACTCCCTCCCACCTCCACGAGACCATTACTTGTGTCATTTCAAACAGAATCCCTTCCTATGCTGTTCGCTGGACACTTGACACCCTTGGCCTTGGGCCCCACTTTTGGCCCAGGAATATTATCAAAGAAGTCATCCTTCAAGCAGCCCCAGTGAGAGTCAGGGAAGGTGCCTCCGGATGCTGTGGAGTCTACAGAGAAGATTCCCGTATTTATACAACCCTATTTATTTAATGTCAGTATTTCAACTGATGCTCTATTTATTTGTGAGACTCTAAGTTCCGTGAAGACAGCAGAATACTGTGCCCCATGCTCCTCCTTCACCCCTCGCAATCCTTGCCACAGTGTGGGGCAGTGGAGGGGTGCTCACTAAGTACTTAATAAACTGTGGTTTTACTTTTTTTTTTTTTTGCCTGTCTTTGGATTATTGAAAAACAGAGATGGATGCTGGGATGCAAAACTGAACTTTGGAGAATGGAAATCACACTGTCTTCTGATATCTGCAGGGACAGAGCATTGGTGGGCATGGGGGTGAGGGGAAGAGACATCAGTTTGAGAAGTAAGTGATAAAAGATAAAACGTGGATTAAAGTGCCCAGCATGAAGCAGATGCTCACTAACATTTCATTTCCCACCCACACTCAACAGCTTACCCCATCATCCCTTTCCCTTGATGCCCTCCTTTTTTTTTTAATCCTAGTCATTCTTCCCTAAGCTGCCACTTGAGTGTCAAGCTGACCTGCTGATGATGACATTGCACCTGGATGTACTGTCCAATCCGTGATGAAACTCCCTGCTAATAAATGACAACACAACTCAAAGATGGCAGCCTTTCTTTTCTATTTCTGGATGCCTGCCCAGCAAGACTGTGTTGTATAGCCAGAAAAGGCCTTCTTCCCAAAAGCAAGGCTGGGTATCCAGCCTCAAGCTCTGGTTGAGCTTTGTGGTCGGTATCAATCTGAAGATCTAACTTCTGACTATGACCTTGTTCCAAAAACTTAGACAAAACGTATACGTAGGAGGTGGCATATCTCTTCTTCCATGACATAAGTGCTACTGCAGAGCCCTGGCCACCCAGGAACTCCTGGCTGCTTTCCTTCCCCACCTTGCTATATGTTGTCTGGAACTGGCAAAGAAATGAGGAACATTTGTGAAAGTTGAGAAATATAATAGTTTTGAATGACTAAAATAGACCAAAGTTAAGTGCACAAATATCAGCATCAGGCTATGGAAGAAAGATAAAGAGACGACAAAGACTTCTTTTATATGCAAATCTCACTAACAAGCTCGGTTCTGAAAATTTAGAATACATCATCACACCAAGATAAATTGCCCTTAGCATATAACTTGAGATAAGTAGATGTTCACTAGCAGGTGCCAACTTTTGGATCAGAGCAAAGCCGTATCTGGGAGTGTTTTCATACTAGACCCCTGCCTAGTCCATGGGGCTGAGGCTTACCCACATAACTCAGAAAATGAGACTTCTATTTGTGTAAGACCCAAACCTGGGAAGGATGCCTGAGAATAGCTCTGCCTCTGCCCCAGCCTGATGCCATGTGATCTAGAGCCTAGGCAGCAACAACCCTGTGGTGAGACATTGAAGAAACACTCTGCAAATCCCACATCCTGTTAGATAGCTTAAAAAGGAAGAAAGTAGCATTGGGACAACTGCTCTGTATGCCTAGACCTTACCTGTTGACTACAGGAGGCTGCCAAGGTGTGCAAGAGGACTTGGGGGCGGAGCCACACTCAGGGCACAGATAGAAGGGGATGGGATTTGAGATGGGGCATAGGAAGTGATGATGGCTCTGAGAACACATGAAGCAGGTATTGGATATCAGGGGACAGAGGAGACTCCTTGGCACCACAGTCTGGGCCTGGGGTAGGGGCACAGCTGGGGAGTTGTCAGGCAGGAACATTGATGTAGTCGTTTGAATCACTGTCCTCCATCTTGGCGGTAGGCTGGAAGTAAAGGCTTGCGTATTCACAGCTGGTCTTCAGAGATGGGGTATGGAGCCAGGGTGATTCAGACACCTGGGGACAATGAAAGAAGCATCACTGGATCTGGGTAGGGTGATTTTAGTATCTCCCCAGGTGGATTTTCATAGCAGACAATGGGGCATGGACATGGCTGCTGAGTTCTAGAAGGCAAAGACACAGAGGCGACTCAGTTCCATCAAGTGGGGTAACCCTGGGGATTTTCATGCTGGTGCCCCGCCCGAGGTAACTGGAAATCACTGAGACCTAATGTAGGCAGGAAATACCTTAAATGGGGCTCAGAGTAAAATCATGTGGCTAAGCATGGGCCTGAAAGAGACCCAGCTGCCACAGGAGTATTCCCTGGGGGATAAGATGCTGTGACTTGTGGAATAAATATGCATCTTCTTAGGGAGTTATTCAGAAGTAGAGTGAGTCACCCTCTGCACCATCGTAAGGCTCAGAGATGCTGTGATGTGGCATTGTGACAGTGCCTTCCAGGAAGGGGATGGGTGATGAAGGGGATTAGATGGCAGCCCACAAGGCACACTGGTGCTCCTCTTCCCAAGAAGGAAACTTCAGGATCATCCACCTTGAGGATGGTCAGTTCTCAGAAGACAGGACTGTGCCAAAGAAGAAGGCCATGAAGGGGATGGTTATGTATTTAAACACAAGCTCTGAGAACTAGATGACCAGCAGCCTGAACACAGTAGGCATTCCATAAGTACTCATTGAAAGGAACTTTTATATATTTTGTACTTTACTAAAGAGGGAAGCAGCAGCAGCTTGCTTTGAAAAGATGTCTTCCATCAGTCAAGGAAATAAGAAGCCACAAAACAGAAAAGAAACAAAAAAGAGAAGGTGGAAAAGAGAAGTAACAATGAGAGCAAAGAAAACTAAGAAAGAAAATTGGATGGTCCTGGTATAAATGTCAGTGAGGATGAAACTCAATCAAGTAAACAATGAAAGACAGCAATAAGCACATGTGGGTAGCACTCCCCTTAGATGATGTAAGACTAGTCAAGAAAGACCTGGATCCCAGAACAGCTCAAGATGTCAACCTGAAGCAAATTAACCAGCACATAACAATAGGAGAAATGATGCACGAAGTTGAGGGTGACACAGAGAAAAGAGAAATATCAAGGTACATATCTTTTTCACACTATCTTTGATTATGTTTTAACTAACTTTCTTTAATAAAGTTTTATATTTGTTAAAAAATAAACAAAAATTTATCTTTCACTGCTTGTTATAGTTCATCATTTGAGATGAACTTATTTGGCTTAAGAAATGGAAATACTCCCCGTGGAGACTATAATAATGAGTCATTAAGCTTAGGCACCTTGTTATAAATTTGTTCCATCAAGTTTTTTGCCCCTAATAGCGGGAATGAGAGTTTCAAGTAGAAAGGCAGGGTCAGCTTGGAGCAAGGTGCAGGCCCAGGTGAGGGTCTGTGTGGTCACAGGGCAGTTTCAGAGAAAAAGGCTGCTGGAAAGACAGAGTGGTCAGACAGTGTTGCACCACTGCCACGCAGGTGCGAACCTTCTCTAGCGGGGAGGGAAAGGGCCAGTCAGAGAAGCCAGAGGGGACTGCGCAGAACTGCCTCTTGTTGCTGGGTACCACTCTTCCCTTTTTAGCCAGGCTCACTATTGATCAGCTGGGGATGACATTTCTCAGCCTCCCTTGAAGGGAGGGTCACTTCCCTTCAAGGGAAAGTTAAGTTTCAGACTGTAGGATGCAAGTGGAAATGGTGGGAAACGTCAGGGTCATGGGCTTAAGAAGCAGCATTCTCTTCCTCCCTCCTGTGAGCAGGGGTGTGCACACGGTCCTGGTGCCTGAGTACTGACCACAAAGCAGGCAAGACTCCAAAGGACCGTACAGCAAACAGGCGGAGGGAACTTCAGTCCGGAGACGACCTCTTGACTCACGGGCTCAGGCCACCTCTTCCTGTCCCTGTGCCTCTGAGCCTTTACTTGAGGAGAGGGAAGTAGGCTTCCACTGCATGAGCCTTGTCTTTTGGAGTCGGCTGCATTAACTTAATCACTCAAAACAGGGATTTTCTCTTCCCAGATGGCTGCCCAAGATGGCGGAGGTGCAGGTGCTCAATGGTCGAGGCCATGTCCTCGGCCGCCTGGCGGCCATCATGGCTAAGCAGGTACTGCCGGACTGGAAGGTGGTGGTCATCCACTGCGAGGGCATCAACATTTCTGGCAATTTCTACAGAAACACGTTGAAGTACTGGCTTTCCTTTCCAAGCGGATGAACACCAACTCTTCCCTAGGCCCCCTACCACTTTGGGGCCCCCTACCACTTCCGGGCCCCCGCCACTTCCGGGCCCCCACCACTTCCGGGCCCCCAGCGGCATCTTCCGGCGGACCGTGTGAGGCATGCAACCCCGCAGGGCCAAGTGAGGCCAGGCTGCCCTGGAGCGCCCCAACGTGTTTGACGGCATCCCACCACCCTACGACTAGAAAAATCGGGCGGTGGTTCTTGCTGCCCTCAAGGCCGTGAGTCTGAAGCCTACAAGATAGTTTGCCTATCTGGTGCACTTGGCTCACGAGGTTGGCTGGAAGTACCAGGCAGTGACAGCCACCGTGGAGGAAAAGAGGAAGGAGAAGGCCAAGATCCCCTACCAGAAGAAGAAACAGCTCATGAGACTACGGAAACAGGCTGAGAAGAACGTGGAGGAGAAAACTGACAAATAGAGGTCCTCAAGACCCACGGACTCCTGGTCTGAGCCTGGTAAAGATTGTTAATTCCTCATGCTTCCTCCATCCTCACCCTGGAATGTGCGGGACCCAGAGGCAGCAGCAGTCCGGGTGCCACAGGCAGCCTGGGACATAGGAAGCTGGGAGCAAGGAAAGGTTCTTAGTCACTGCCTTCTGAGATTACTTGAAAGCACTCAGAGAATTGTGCAGGTGTAATTATCTATGACCAATAGGAAGAGCAAGCAGTTACTATTAGCAAAAGGGAGTAGTAGGAAGACTAATTGGAGGGGCCCTACCTTGTGAGCGGGGCATCTGTTTAACTTTCCACCTGGTCCTATACCACACTCACTCTGCAGCTATTAGAATGTGCAAGCGCTTGAGGACAGCATAAGCTTGCTGTTGTACAAAGGGTATTTATAGGAGCATAGAGTGGGAAGATGGGCAACCAAGGGGTTACAGGCATTGCCCGTGCTCCTCACCTGTATTTTGCAATCAGAATCAAATAAATCACTTTTAAAGAAAAAAACAAAACAAAACAAAAAAACCTAGGAATTTTTACCATACCCTTTAAATTTTTTTAAAATTCTGGGTTCTGCCTGTTTTGGACACTGTAGGCTATTTTAGAGAATAAAAAGCTTTCTCATCTCAATTCTTAAAGATGAATGAAGGCTCTCTATCCAACCATCCATCGGTGGCCATAAATGGAAACTCGATTTCCCTCCGTCCACTCTGGATTTAAAGCTGAATCCTCCTCACTCAAGGTGTTGAATCCTGTCTACATCTCTCCTAAGTCATCCTCTAGACCAGGCCTAACCTCCTCCAGTGAAGGGTAAACTACCTCCTCTCACCTTCGAGAGCTTACCAGAAAGTTCTAGCGAACAGGAAGGTGAAATTGGGTAGCTTCCACCTCCCTAGGACCTCCTAGAAACCGAATCTCCAACACCAGAAAGCCATTCACGCAACTGTGTAACTGCCACCTATCATTCCTGCTAAGCCAGCAGCGTCCAGCAGGCACGTATCCCTTGAGAACTGCTTGGCTAGAGGCCATTGAACCAAGTCTACACAGTTCCGGTATTCGACCTCCTGACACCGAAGAAGGAGGAAACTGAAACAACTTGTTCCTCGGCTCAGGGCCCAGGAGCTGCTGGGAAACCCGCTTTCTAGATCACTGCGGCAGCGCAGGGAGCTGCATTCGGGTCCCGCCCAGGGCTGGGGCTGCCCAGTCGGGCCGCGGCTGCCAATCAGGGCCGGAGCGGAGCTTACCTGCAGCAGAGCGGGGGACGACGGCGCCCTAGAACCTGGAACGGGGGTCTCCCCATTGCCTAGGGAACAGCGAGGGCGGGGTGAAGCGGTGGCCCAGGCTCCAGCCCCACTCTCCAACCACAGTCCCCCGCCCCCACGCCCCCCGGCCTCGCCACCCCGCCTCGTACCCCGACTCCCCGCCCCGCCCCCCCACTCCCAGCCTCACTCCCCCGACCCCCGCCCTCTCCCCCCACCCCCACCCCCCCCCGCCCGTCTCCCCCGCCCTCTCCCCCCACCCCCGCCCGTCTCCCCCCCCAACTCCCCAGCCCCACCCTACGGGAAGCCCTGGGACCTAGGAGGGCTCCCCGCCGCACCCGGCTTTCCCGGAGACAGCGCTCTCTTTCCGCTACTCCCCGTGGCGTTCCCGGCCGCTCACCTGCAGCGTCCGCCCCGCGAGCCCGCCGCGGGCAGGCGCTGTAGATGTTTTGGGAGCGCTTTTGCTGAGACCCGCGGGGCGGCTGGGAGCTCTCCATGGCACGCATCCTCACGGCCAGTCGACGGGCCCGCCTGGAGAGGGCTTCCCCGCAAAGCCGCAGGAAGAGGAAGAAAAATGGCATCAGAGGCCCGTGCCACCCTCCCCAAACTAAAGGCTGCCTCCTCTCCAGGACTTGGCAGTGTCTGACCTGGAGGTGTTCCAAGCGTGCGAAATGTACGAGGCACCGCCTTGCCCTGCCCAGAAGACCAGTGACCCCCACTTCCCTGCACCCCAGGCTGCTCACCGAAAGCTCCCTGAGTTTCCCCTGGAGGTTCTAAGGGGGTTCTGAACTCTCTGGGCTCTTTGGGCAGTTCAGCTCTCCCTACCCAAGCCCCCCGCCCAGCCGCTCACCTTTCCTCCTTTGAACAGCCCTTTTCACCATCAGCCCCAGAAGTGCCAGCAGGAAAAGGCCCAGGACGGTCGGGATGAGGATGTGAAATCCTTGGCCTTCCCTCCCAGACTGTGAGCCATAGTCCAGTGCTCTGGGGAGGGAAGGAAAGGGAGAGAGAGAGGAAGAGATTATTAAAGGAAGTAGGTTGAGGGCGCGCTCCTGTGTGGACAACGTTTTCGGAGAGGACTTACAGGTTTGTCCCTTTGTTAATAGAATTCACTCCACTTCCCCGCTCAAAAAGACTTGCCTATGAAGCCACGAAACTCGAGTTCAAATTCAGATTCTGCCTTTTACCGCCTGTGTGATCTTGAACGAGTCTCCTAACCTCTCTGAGCCTTATCTCTCCATAAACGGGTATAGTAAAATGTATTTCGCAGAACTGCTATAAGGATGAAATAAGAGTGGATGTAAAGAATTTAACACACCTTCCAATGTTTTGCACCTCAGTTTCTTTATGAGATTATTGCAAATATTGACTCGGCTAGTTCCTTATAATGGTGGGGAAAAGGATGCTTTTCTTATAGTGCTCCTTCTGCCTGGAAGTTCTACCTTCAATTTTCTCTGCATATTGAAATCTTACTTCTCTTAAAGGGACATCGTGTAAGTCCTCTTTTATTCCTAATTACAGTAAGCCAGAATCGTGTGTGTGTGTGTGTGTGTGCGTGTGTGCGCGCGCTTGGGTTTCTAATTCCTGTGTTCATGACTGTTTCCGACTTTATCACAGTCAGACTTATGCTAGTAAGACCTGGATGTTGCCTAGTGCCATCTTTTCACATCTTCAGAACATAGTACAATGCCTGCCATATAGTAGAGAGTAAGAAAATGCTGGTTGGAGTTGATGTATTTTTTTTTTTTTTGAGACGGAGTTTCGCTCTTGTTACCCAGGCTGGAGTGCAATGGCGTGATCTCGGCTCACCGCAACCTCTGCCTCCTGGGTTCAGGCAATTCTCCTGCCTCAGCTTCCTGAGTAGCTGGGATTACAGGCACGCGCCACCGTGCCCAGCTAATTTTTTGTATTTTTAGTAGGGACGGAGTTTCATCATGTTGACCAGGATGGTCTTGATATCTTGACCTCCTGATCCACCCGCCTCGGCCTCCCAAAGTGCTGGGATTACAAGCTTGAGCCACCGCGCCCGGCCTAATGTATTCTCTACTAATAGGTCCGGAATCGGGAGCCCTGGTTCTGTTGAACTAGAAATCAGAAGTCCTGATACTATTTGAATCCACTTGGCTCTGATGGCCCCAGGAGAAACTGGGGCCATGAACCCAAATCATTCATGAACCCAAATGATTTTGGAGGTCCCCTCCACCTTTGTCTTTGCTTATGGAAAAACAATTTTGATTATTATAGGGGTTTTTTTCCCTTTGGAGTCTGCTATAATGCTTCCCCCTAGTGGTATATCGCAGTGCTGCCCTGGACTGAAGCCCAGTCTAAACCGGAGCTAACCAATAGATACGTGAGTCAGAGTCACATATGTAATCTTAAATTTCCTAGTAGCCACATTAAACAGTAAAAGGAAATGGGTGAAAGCAATTTTAATATTACTAGTTTAATAGTTAATTTTATTTTTATTCTCATTAGTTCTTCCTCATCAAAATAGATTTGAATGATCAGAGTGACTGGAAGAGCTAGGTCCCACTTCTTTCTACAGGATCAATGCTGGGCCATTGACAAGTGTATTCTTGTTAAAGGAACTAATGAGTTAATGAGCTATACTCCTAGATGGTATATTTCACAGTGGCCTAGAGACAAGGCCAAGGAGGGTCTCTAATAGTGGGCATTGCAGTGGATTTTCGTGGATCTCCTAATTCTAGCCTAATTCTAGACCCTGGCCAGTGGTCTCTTACCTCTGCCTGTGCAGCCTGGTGTGGTGGTTGTGGCTGGCTGTCCGAGGCTTGAGTAGCACCCCCGGAGCTGAGATCTCTGAGGCAGTAGTGGATGGAAGGAGGGTTGGGGGCTTGTCAGCTACTACTGAAGATGCTCTGGACACTCGAGGACGGTGGATGATTTGGGTGGTGAGGGAGGGGTGGTGGACTGGAGGGACCTTGGTCCTTTGAACTGGTATGGTAACTGGAGGAGGTAGCAGGAAAAAGTGATATTCCTTTTATACACTGTTCTCCAACGGGATTAGGTCACCACCTCTTCCCACAACGTACCCTTCCCTTCTGTGCAGGCTACTGTTGTTCTTGCATCCTCATGGGCTAAAATGCCTTCTTAACATGCCATCTAGACCTAGTCAATTCCAAGTATATTTGCTTCAAATACCATTTCTTCCAGGAAGCCTTCTCTGACTTCCCAGGTAGAAGAGCTTACCCACCTCTGAGCAGGGGGAAAACCTTTTTTGTAGTCCTTTTCCTACCCTGCCTTGTGCTGTATTTGTGTGCTAATCTATTCTCCCCCATCTCACCCCTATCAGTCACAACCTTGGCTATATAATCTGTTCAGTTACACTATCCCTCTTGGCTCTCAGCAGGGTCACCTAGTGTAATAATGTTTAATTAATGTGTTCACCTCACAGGCATATGGGATAATATGATGGAAATATTGCATGTCAGAATGCATTTAAAACTGGACGATGATATTGAAAGGTAAAGGCATCATTAGTATGAACATCATTAATCTTTTAGTTGCAAAATAGAGCTAAAATCATTAGATGCCAGCAGGTAGAAGACAGCCCTGCAGGAAGCACGAGACATGATGATCTCCAGCTGGGAAATGTCTGCCCAGTCTTTTTTTCTGCAGTCATTCATAAAAGAGCTAGATTTTGTGAGTGGAGCACAAACGTCATTGCTTGTGATGCCACCTGGTGGTAATATGTAAGTTCTGCAGCTAAGACCATGCGTCCTGGCTGGCTGACAGGCTTGAAGAATAGGGACCGCAGATCTCAGGGAGGTAGGTACCCTCTCTAAAGGCAGAGAATATACACCTAAGACTTAGCTCAGCTCTGCCAGTCACTCTATGAACTTAACATAGACCCCCTACTCCATTTTCACACTGTCACAGTATCTTCCCCCACCCCCCATCGCTACGGTGAACTGACCTCTGGGTACGGATTTGGAAGAACTGGCATGTGCAGGCATCTGGAACAAATAGGGCACATGAAACCAATTTGGAGTCTCAGACGCTGGTTGCTCTTTCCATAATGGCTGGTATTCTATTGGAGGGAAGAGGAATATGTTGGTGGTCTCTGGAGGGAGACTGAGGCTTGGGGAAGGGCCGGTTGGCATAAGCTGAAGCTAATATAGTTAAAGTGGATGACAGTGTGGGGATGAGGGCAGGGTCCACAGAAAGGAGCAGCAGAAGAGCAGGGTTTGGGGCTTCCCTGGAGGAAATACTGGTTCCCCCAGCCCAGTCAACATTTCCTGGAAAATCGGCAGAGGTCTTCTAGGCTGTCGAGTTAGTGCTGTGTATGTGTGGGGAACTCAGTGGAGGAAAGGAGAAAGGCGGGATTCCAGAGAAATAAAGGATCAGGTCATAGAGTAATAAGATTGGCCTGTAAACGTGGCTTGATAAATTAGGGTCTTTCCTTTATTTCTCATGGAATGTTATGTAGGATAGTTATTTCCTTTTGCTCCCAATTTCCTCCATCTCAGAGCCTCTCCTCAATCTCAAGCCCTCACTACCCCCATGCCCTGGGTAGGATGGAAAATAGAAAGAGAGCACCTGTCTTGTTCCTTTCATCCATGATGGGTAGAAAATTCTATGGACCATGAAGTTAATTGACTTTGTGGTTTCATATGGATCTGAATCATTATGTGGCTTATATGGCAACAGTGTGATAGTCTGGGGACTGTGACAGTTAGATGGCTGTCCTGATCTTCCCAAGTGGAAACATTTTCTGGGTAGGCTGAGCCTCCAATCAGCAGAGGAACCTACCACTGCGGACAATCAGGGTGACTTTCTGGGTCTTTCCTCTGTCTGTGTTTATGCCCGCTCCACAGGCGTAGACGCCGCTGTCACTTTCGGCCAGTTCTGTTACCTTCACTAGGAACAGATTCTTGTGTGGGTATTGCGTCAGAGTGACTCGGCCCTTGTATTCATTCTTGATGAAGTTGTTGGTGGATACCACAGTAGCACATGCTCTAGATTCAGCCATCTCCCGGCACAGATACATCCTCACATGCGTTTCAGGAAGTGGGCACGTGATGGTAACTGATCCGCCCAGCTCCCCCTCTACCTTTACTTCTGGGAGGATCCTCAGAGCCCCTGATACTGCAGGGAGAAGAGATTAATGCAGAGGGAGCCCCATCTCTAGCTATATCCCAGCCCCATTCACTTCCCAGCCCCAGTCCTCTCTCCAACCCTAGCCCAGGCCCCAGCCCAACCTAACATTCAACCCCAGATCCAGCCCTGTCCCCATTATTAGCTCGGCCTCAGCCTGTCCTTAGCCACAGCCCAATTCTCATTTCTTTTCTCCCTCTCTCCCTTCCTCCCTCCCTCCCTCTCTTCCTTCTTTCCTTCCCTCCCTCCCTCTCTCCCTCCTCCTCTTCCTCCTTCCTTCCTTCCTTCCTTCCTTCCTTCCTTCCTTCCTTCCTTCCTTCCTTCCTTCCTTCCTTCCTTCTCTGTCACCCAGGCTGGAGAGCAGTGGTGTGATCATGATTCACTATGCCCTCAACCTCCTGGGCTCAAGCAATCCTCCCATCTCAGCCTCCCAAGTAGCTAGGACTGCAAGTGCATGCCACCATGCCTGGCTAATCTTTGTCTTTGTTGTAGAGATGGGGTTTTCACTATGTTGACCAAGCTGGTCTCAAACTCCTGGCCTCAAGTGATCTTCCTGCCTTGGCCTACCAAAATGCTGGAGTTGAGCCACCGTGCCCTGCCCTTATTCTCATTTCTACCCTTAGTCTCAACTTCAGCCTTTTTCCATCCGCAACCCTATTCACAACGTTAGGCCAGCTCTATGTTCATCCCTATCCCTATGCCTGAGACTTGCCTTAAGTTAACCCCCAGCTTCAGCCTCACCACCAAACCCAAACCCATAAGGACCCACACACCAAACCCTTGAGATGATGATCAAAACTATATCACCCACTCCAAGGAGACATAATATGTGTCAGATGACCTCAAACAACATATAGCCTCCATGTGACCTCAGCGCGGTGCTGGGAGCATGGTGCGGGTATGTCGCAACAGGTTTTCCTTTCCAGTTTTGTTTCACTTAGGTGCATCCATCCAGCCACTCATCCACAGCTCTCTTTATTAAATCATTCAACAAGGGTTTACCGAATGCCTGTCCTGTGACAGCAAGCCAGCCAGCATCCCTCCCTCAGGCACAAATCATTTGGTGAGTGATACCAATCAAAACCCACTGAGCAGTATAATACATCCCATGACAGATTGCACAGGGTTCCCTGGAAGGAGCGAACATGGGCACCTGAGCTAGGCTATTGCAGGTGCTGGCGTGGGCAGAGGAAGACTTTCTGGAATAAGCAATGTCTGAGTTGTGACCTGAAGGAATGGGTATAGAGGACAACTGAGAGAGAAACGCTCACTATGGAGGCAGGGGACATAGGAAGGGAAGTCAGGGTGTGTATGGGTGTGTGTACATGTATGCATAGGTGTGCACACACTGTATGTGTGCTGGGGAGGGATAAAAGATGTGGTTCATGAGTCCATGACATCATAAAGCTTATGCTTTGAGTGACAGAGGTCAGGTCTAATGCACTTGAGCCAGCTACAGAAGAGGTTAATGTAAGGCCATGTCTGATTAATTGCCAACTAAGTGGATCCTCATAAATGTGTGCATATTTCTGGGAAGAAAGTTCATAGGGTAAAGTGTGTGTGTGGTGAAGTGACGCTGGAAGGCTGAAGTGGAGGAGGAGAAGAGAGTCTTCCAGACAGCCAGAACAGTCCCTCAAAAGGCCAGGATGTAGAGAACATAGCATGTCAATGAGCTGAGAGAAATTTGCAGACTTACTGAGATTTATCCACAGGGCACACATTAAGAAGCGCACTAGGGCGTTTAGACAAACAAGAGTCAGGGAAAGCTTAGGAAAGAGGTGGGGCTTGAGGCTTTGGGATAAAGACATTCTGGACAAAGGGAAGAATTCTGGCAATGGTAAAGAGATCAAAACAATAATGGGAGCAGAAAAGAGGGTCAGGGAGTGTGGGCGGGCTGCAGAGGGAGTACGTAAAGGAGCATGTTGAGATCTAAAAGTTTAGCTGATGCGAACATGGTAGGGACAGGTAGATGGACCAGCAAGAGCTCTGACATAGGAACCCTCATATGAAAAACCCGGCACTGTTTTAAACCCACTGGAAATTGAGTCATGAGGTAGCCTCACAACTAGACATTGCAATGGGAAGGTGACCTGTCACAAAGTGCCAATTAACAGGCAAAGACCCAATCCAAGGAAGGTCTGGAGGAATCACCTTGTGCATCCAGACAGCCCCCACCTGTGTGGGAAGCTGAGCGCTGAGGGTGGAAGCACGCAGAAGTGTTTGAATGAGACTAACTCAGTCAGGAAGAGGGTGTTAATTCCACTTTCCCAAGAGCAAGATGGTAGAAAATGGGCAGGGGGAAGATAGCAGAGATGGAGTCCTCACCTATGTAGCAACCTCCAGCAGCCTCAGGGGCCCAGGGTTGAGCTTTCGGTAAATCCCTGGTCTGCCCTTTCAACTCCTCATTGTGCAGACCCCGGATGGATGAAGCACAAGGAAAGCTGCTGGCTGTGCTGAGCTCTGGTCCGTGAGGAAGCAGTAATTGGCGAGGTACAAATGACCAGACCCCAGGAAAAAGTAACTAGTTTCCTCAAGTTCATGGTAGCTTCTAACCTATTCCCAAGTCTTAGTAAAGCAGATTTTTAAAACAGAAAAGATAGATATAAGCTATTGGTTTAGACATCTGAAATAGCACAGTGTGCCTGAGACTCATCTGAGGAGAATGGCCGTGATGCCCATGACCTGGTCCTGTGCTTAGAAATGGCAATTACATCTGTCCAGGGCATGGTCTAGAAATATGTTTTTTTTTTTTTTTTTTTTGAGACAGAGTTTTCGCTCTTTTTACCCAGGCTGGAGTGCAATGGGGTGATCTCGGCTCACCGCAACCTCCGCCTCTTGGGTTCAGGCAATTCTCCTACCTCAGCCTCCTGAGTAGCTGGGACTACAGGCACGCACCACCATGCCCAGCTAATTTTTTGTATTTTTAGTAGAGACGGAGTTTCACCATGTTGACCGGGATGATCTCGATCTCTTGACCTCGTGATCCACCCGCCTCGGCCTCCCAAAGTGCTGGGATTACAGGCTTGAGCCACTGTGCCTGGCCCCAGAAATATGTTTTTAAACGAGTGTCCCAGGTGCCCTTGCATTACTATAATCCTGGGCTATATAACTACATTTACAAACGATTCTGGGGAAGAAAGAGAGGGATGGGAAAAGGCGTAGAAAGGAAACAACCTGTTCAGTAGTACTACTGCTTTTCAGAGGCTGCTGAGTAAGTGACATTAAGCTCTAAATTGGTGACTTGATTTTCAGAGAAGAGGGAGATATGTGGCTTAAATAATCACTCTCAAAATGTATCTCAATCATGTAGATACATGATTGGAAAATGGGGAAAAAACTGTAATTTTTATCATACAAAATAAGGTCAAGGTCCACAGGGCCTTGGTGGCTGGGGAGCTCTGAAAAGGGACTCTGGCGCCCACTTAGCAGTGATTTTCCAGGTGGAAGTTCAGATGAGGACCTGGTCAACTCAAATCAGAGCAGATCTCAGGAAGAGGAGAGCTGGCCTCTGATTTTTATGTTTGTCAAAAATGGCATGGATTTTTTTTAAAGGATGAGAAACGTCCCTCCCATTCAGCTTCTTGTTTCCAAATATGGTAACCTGGGTGTGTCCAGACCTGCTGCCTGTCACAGTGAATGAAGTGTCCCCCTCCTTTCAAAGGCCACCCCTCCACCTGTATCCTGAGTCCATCATGCTCACCTGTTTTAGAACTTCTTGTTTGCAATGATCTCATTTCTTTCTCTGACTATTGGAGAAAAATGGCCTTCTCTTCTAGCATCGCCATAGCGATTGCCCGTCTTTTCTTCTTTTTTCTAAGACAGGGTCTCTCTCTGTCACCCAGGCTGGAGTGCAGTGGTGCAGTCTTGGCTCACTGCAGCCTCCACCTCCTGGGCTCAATTGAGCTTCCCACTTCAGCCTCCTGAGTAGCTGGGATTATAGACATGCAACACCACACCTGGCTATTTTTTTTTTTTTTTTGTAGAGTTGGGCTTTCACTATGTTGCCCAGGCTGGTCTTGAACCCCAGGATCAAATGATCCACCCATCTCATCCTCCTAAAGTGTCGGGATTATAGGCATGAGCCACCGTGACTGGCTTTGCCCATCTTAAAAAACGCCTCAGTTGACCTTCGCCTCCCCTTCACCTGCCAACACATCTCTCTATTTTCTTTCTAAACCAGTCATCAAATTTGCTAAATCGGATTCTCTTCCATACCTCCTAATTTCTCTTCAAACCACTCCTATTAGAATTTCATGTCCAGTGTTCCACTGAAACTGCTCTTGTCAAGTCACTGAAGTTTTCCTGTTGCCAGTGGTCATTTCTTTGTCTTCATTTCCCCTCACCCTCTCAGCAGGAGTTGACAAATGGAGCCAGCCCACCTGGAAACACATCCTTGCCGTGGCTTCCCCACTACATACCCTCAAAGGTGGCTCCCTGGCAGCCTCCCGTTTTAGTCTCCTTCTCACCCATCTCTCCATGCTGGGCTGGCCCAGGGCCAGTTCCTTGAACTTGTTCTTTTCTCTGTCCTTCCTCCCTTTCTTCCTTCACTTGCTCATTGACTCCCATGGTTTCTAAGGACAATGCTATAGAGTTCACCAAAATGTGATCTCCAGTCTTACCTCTGAGCTCCAGACTTGCCTCTGACATCTTCCCTCAGACCCTAATTGAATGTGAAAGATATATGCCAAACTTAACAACAGCCGAAAAAGAATTGATTTCTCTTCCAAAATCTGTTCCTTCACATGCTCTTCCAAAGACCTCATCATCCACCCAGCTGCTGAAGCCTAGAACTCATCCTCATGTCAAAGAATCAAGAATAAATTTTAATTGTACATTTATGCATGCACACACACGTGTGTGTGTATGCTAGGTCCCAGCATCAAATGTACATATTATTATTATTATTATTATGGTCAAGGTGAAAGGGGTTGAAAGCTCACACTGTGTGACACTGCTTTGCTTTATTATAGAATTCTACACAAGGCTCTGGGCAATGTGATCTACAGTTTGTGCCCCATGCACTGGGCGCTTGGGAGGCCCACCCCAGCATTTGCAGGATCTGGGGTAAGAGTACAAATTAAGGCCCAGATACTATATATCTGAATATTTTTAAGTTATAAATGAACTGTTAAATAAAATTTGCTTTATTTCCCTAGCTCAACAAATGCACACCCTCCTTGGACATTCACTCTACACCGTGGTCATGCAGGGAAAACAACCCTAACCTTCCTGCCCCCAGCCTCTGCCCATCTTCCTTCTCTTTCCATCCTGCCCACAGCACAAGGGTCCTGGTATATACATAGTAGATACCCCAGCTTGCAAGTACAGTCTTCACTCACCTTCTTCCCAAATAGCTACCTGTGGCCACGTTTTATATGCCAGGGGAACTAAGAACCTTGAAAAAAGATTTGATGAAATACTAACGAGAATAAACAGCTTAGAGAGGAATATAAATGAATTGATGGAGCTGAAAAACACAACACAAGAACTTCACAAAGCATACACAAATTTCAATAGCCGAATTGACTAAGCAGAAGACAGGATATTAGATTCAAGATGAACTCAATGAAATAAAACAAGAAGGCAAGATTAGAGAAAAAAGAGTAAAAAGAAATGAACAAAGCCCCTAAGAAATATGGGATTATGTGAAAAGACCTAATCTATGTTTGATAGGTGTACCTGAATGTGATGGAGGGAATGAATCCAAGTTGAAAAACACTCTTCAGGATATTATCCAGGAGAACTTCCCCAACCTAGCAAGGCAGGCCAATATTCAAGTCCAGGAAATACAGAGAACACCACAAAGATATTCCCCAAGAAGAGCACATAATTGTCAGATTCACCAGGGTTGGAATGAATTAAAAAATGCTATGGGAAGCTAGAGCGAAAGGTCGGGTTACCGTCAAAGGGAAGACCATCAGACTCACAGCAGATCTCTTGGCAGAAACCTACAAACCAGAAGAGAGTGGGGGGCGATCTTCAGCATCCTTAAAGAAAAGAATTTTCAACCTATAATTTCATATCCAGCCAAACTAAGCTTCATAAGCAAAGTAGAAATAAAATTTTTTATGGACAAGCAATTGCTCAGAGATTTCATCACCAGCAGGCCTGCTTTACAAGAGCTCCTGAAAGAAGCACTAAACATAGAAAGGAACAACCAGTACCAGCCACTCCAAAACATACCAAATGGTAAACAGCATTGACACAATGAAGAAACTGCATCAACTAACAGGCAAAACAACCAGCTAGCATCAAAATGGCAGGATCAAATTTACACATAACAATATTAACCTTAAATGTAAATGGCTAAATGCCACAATCAAAAGACACAGACTGGGAAATTGGATAAAAAGTCAAAATCCATCAGTGTGCTGTATCAAGGAAACTCATCTCACATGCAAGGATACACATAGGCTCAAAATAAAGGGATAGAGGAAGATTTACCAAGCAAATGGAGAGCAAAAAAAAAGCAGGAGTTGCAATCCTAGTCTCTGATAAAATAGACTTTAAACCAACAAAGATCAAAAGAGACAATGGGCATTACATAATGGTAAAAGGATCAATGCAACAAGAAGAGCTAACGATCCTAAATATATACACAACCAATACAGGAGCACCCAGATACATAAAGCAAGTTCTTAATGACCTACAAAGAGACTTAGACTCCCACACAATAATAGTGGGAGACTTTAACACTCCACTTTCAGTATTAGACAGATCAATGAGACAGAAAATTAACAAGGATATCCAGGGCTTGAACTCAGACCTGGAGCATTTACAGAACCCTCCACCCCAAATCCACAGAATATACATTCTTCTCAGCACCGCATCACACTTACTCTAAAATTGACCACATAATTGGAAGTAAATCACTCCTTAGCAAATGCAAAAAATGAAAATCATAACAAAGAGTCTCTCAGACCACAGTGCAATCAAATTAGAACTCAGAATTCAGAAACTAACTCAGAACCACACAATTTCATGGAAAATGAACAACTGGCTATTGAATGTTGATTGGATAAACAATGAAATGAAGACAGAAATAAAGATGTTCTTCGAAACTAACGAGAATGAAGACACAACATACCGGAATCTCTGGGACACATTTAAAGCAGTGTCTAGAGGAAAATTTATAGCAATAAATGCTTTTACATGAGAAGCAAGGAAAGATCTAAAATTGACCCCCGTCATCAATATTGAAAGAGCTAGAGGAGCAAGATAAAAACAAACTCAAAAGCTAGCAGAAGACAAGAAATAACTAAGATCAGAGCAGAACTGAAGGAGATAGAGACACAAAAAACCCTTCAAAAAATCAATAAATCCAGGAGCTGGTTTTTTGAAAAGATCAGCAAAATAGACAGAACACTAGCCAGATTAATAAAAAAGAAAGAATAATCAAATAGAGGCAATAAAAAATGATAAAGGGGATAGCACCACAGATTCCACAGAAATACAAACCACCATCAGAGATTACTACATACAGCTCTATGCACATAAACCAGTAAACCTGGAAGAAATGGATAAATTCCTGGACACTTGCCTCCCAAGCCTAAACCAGGAAGAAGTCAAAACCCTGAATAGACCAATAACAAGGGCCAAAGTTGAGGCAGCAATTAATAACCTACCAACCAAAGCCCAGATCCAGATGGGTTCACAGCCAAATTCTACCAGACATACAAAGAGGAGCTGGTACCATTACTTCTGAAACTTTTCCAAACAATCCAAAAAGAGGGAATCCTCCCCAAATCATTTTATGACACCAACATCATTGTGATACCAAAACCCAGCAGAGACTCAAGAAGAAAAGAAAACTTCAGGCCAATATCCATGATGATCATAGATGCAAAAATCTTCAATAAAATACTGGCAAACTATTGCAATAGCACATCAATAAGCTTATCCATCATGATCAAGTAGGATTCATCCCAGGGATGCAAGGCTGGTTCAACATACACAAGTCTATAAACGTAATTCACCACATAAACAGAAACAAAGACAAAAACCAGATGATTCTATCAATAGATGCAGAGAAGGCCTTCGACAAAATTCAACAGCCCTTTATGCTAAAAACTCTCAATAAACTAGGTATCAATGGAACATATCTCAAAATAATAAAAGCCATTTACTACAAACCCACAGCCAATATCATACTGAATGGGCAAAAACTGGAAGAATTCCCTTTGAAATCTGGCACTAGACAAGAATGCCCTCTCTTACCACTCCTATTCAATATGGTACTGGAAGTTCTAGCCAGAGCAATCAGGCAAGTAAAAGAAATAAAGGGTATTCAGTTAGAAAAGGAGGAAGTCAAATTGTCTCTATTTGCAGACGACATGATTGTATATTTAGAAGACCCAGTCGTCTCAGCCCAAAATCTCCTGAATCTGATAAGCAACTTCAGCAAAGTCTCAGGATACAAAATCAATCTGCAAAAATCACAAGCATTCCTAACACCAATAACAGACTTAAAGAGAGCCAAATCAAGAACAAACTGCCATTCACAATTGCTACAAAGAGAATAAAATGCCTAGGAATACAACTAACAAGGAACGGAAAGGACCTTTTCAAAGAGAACTACAAACCACTGCTCAACGAAATAAGAGAGGACACAAACAGATGGAAAACATTAAATGCTCATGGTTAGGAAGAATAACTATTGTGAAAATGGCCAGACTGCCCAAAGTAATTTATAGATTCAACACTATCCCCATCAAGCTACCAATGACCTTTTTCACAGAACTGGGAAAAACCACCTTAGACTTCATATGGAACCAAAAGAGAGCCCACATAGCCAAGTCGATTCTAAGCAAAAAGAACAAAGCAGGAGGCAGCATGCTACCTGACTTCAAACTGTACTACAAGGCTACAGTAATCAAAACAGCATGGTACTGGTACAAAAACAGAGATATAGACCAAAGGAACAGAACACAGACCTCAGAGACAACACCACACATCTACAACCATCTGATCTTTGACAAACCTGACAAAAACAAGCAATGGGGAAAGGATTCCCTGTTTAATAAATGGTGTTGGGAAAACTGGCTAGCCATGTGCAGAAAGCAGAAACTGGACCCTTCCTGACACCTTACACTAAAATTAACTCCAGATGGATTAAAGACTTAAACATAAGACCTGGCACCATAAAAACCCTAGAAGGAAATCTAGGCAAAACCATTCAGGACATGGGAGTAGGCAAGGACTTCATGACCAAAACACCAAAAGCATTGGCAACAAAAGCCAAAATAGACAAATGGGACCTAATCAAACTCCACAGCTTCTGCACAGCAAAAGAAACAATCATTAGAGTGAACCAGCAACAAACAGAATGGGAAAAAATTTTGCAATCTACCCATCTAACAAAGGACTTATATCCAGAATCTACAAAGAACTAAAACAGATTTACAGGGAAAACAAACAAACAAACAAACCCATTCAAAAGTGGGTGAAGGATAGGAACAGACACTTTTCAAAAGTAGACATATATGAGGCCAACAAACATGAAAAAATGCTCATCATCACTGGTCATTAGAGAAATTCAAATCAAAACTACATTGAGATATCATCTCACGCCAGTTAGAATGGCGATCATTAAAAAATCTGGAGACAACTGATGTTGGAGATGATGTGGAGAAATAGGAACACTTTTACACTGTTGGTAGGAGTGTAAATTAGTTCAACCATTATGGAAGACAGTGTGACGACTCCTCAAGGACCTAGAAATAGAAATACCATTTGACCCAGCAATCCCATTACTGGGTATATATCCAAAGGATTATAAACCGTTCTCTCATAAGGACACATGCACATGAATGTTCATTTCAGCACTGTTTACAATAGCAAAGACTTGGAACCAACCCAAGTCTTATGCCCATCGATGATAGACTGGACAGGGAAAATGTGGCACATATACACCATGGAATACTATTCAGCCATAAAAACAATGAGTTTGTGTCCTTTGTAGGGACACGGATTAACCTGGAAACCATTATTCTCAGCAAACTGACACAAGAACAGAAAATCAAACACCATATGTTTTCACTCCTAGGCAGGTGTTGGACAATGAGAACACATGGACATGGGAGAGCATCACACACTGAGGTTTGTTGTGAGGGACTAGGGGAGTGACAGCCGGGGGTAGGGAGGCTGGGGAGGAATAACATGGGGAGAAATGCCAGATATAGGTGATGGGGATGGAGGCAGCAAACCACATTGCCATGTATGTACCATGTTCTTCATATGTACCCCAGAACCTAAATTGCAATAAAATATATATAAATAAAAAAATTAAAAAAACATATTTCAAAATGTAAGTCTGGTATTTACTATTTCATTTCGATAAGAAAGATTAAAGACAGTTTTATTTTTTATCTCCCAAGGTTATAACCTATAACATCAAGACTATGTTAGCCTTAAGTCTTATTCAAATGTTTGTTGTAGGAAATTGCGTTGGCTCACTAAAGTTATACATTTTATTTGTCATAGGAAATTGAATTTACTTACCAACCTTTTGATAATTAACCCATGACTATGACTTCATTGATTTTACTAAAATTGACCTTATCTATGTTTAAACTCTGTAAATTCTCTTTAGATAGGAAACTATCTTAAACTCTTAGTTTAGATTTTTCTTCTTGCTGATTGTATAGTTAAAATGAAATGCCAAATCTTATATTTTTACACTTCCAAAAAAAATTTTAAAAAGTCAAATTTAGGAAAATTAATCTGGAGCTACATGCAGCCTGAGTTGGAGGAAGCGGTAAAGATAGTTACGAGGGGATCGTGTGTTCTTTTCCTGTCCGTTTCCTCTATTGCCTTCCTAGTGTCGATTGCTGCTGCTGCTTATCCCAGTAGATATGGATCCAGAAACTGCATGATTTGGCCATTGATTGGATCAAGGCCTGAATGTGGATAAACGAGAAGAGGTGGTAAGTAGCCATTTTGGCATTTTGTGGCTGATGATCAGAGATACTTCAGACAGGTGAAACAGCTGGTTTGGATGGTAATCAATAAGGAGTTCGAGATAAGGTTAGGCAGGTTGCATTTCACATCTCAGTGGGATATTGAAGTAGGGGTTGCCCAGGGGACAGTTGTAAATTGAGATATGGAATTCAGGAAATAGATTAGAGCCACTGAATGGATTACCGAGTTTTCATTTAGGATTGAAAGCTGGAAATTGGGGACTGAGAAAGATCTACAGAAAGAGCGTAGAGGTAAGAAGAAAGAAGTATGGAGGCATTTGCTTCAAGAACCCATATTAATAGGCTAAGATGTTTAGGAGAGATGACACCTTCAGCTCTTAAGAGTTAACACCTGGCTGGGCACAGTGGGGCACACCTGTAATCCCAGAACTTTGTGAAACTGAGCAAGGAGGATCACTTAAGGCCACAAGTTCAAGACCATCCTGGGCAACACAGCAAGATCCCATCTGTACAAAATAATTAAAAATTATCTGAGCATGATGGCGTGCAACTGTCATCCTAGTTACTAGAGAGTCTGGGGTGGAAGCATCACTTGAGCCCAGGAGTTTGAGACTGCAGTGAGCCCTGATCTCACCACTACACTCCGGCCTGGTTGATGGAATTAACACCTGACCAAAACAGGAGAGTGTCTGGAGTGGAGAAAGGGGCATTAGCAGGGAGTGAGGAGGGCACCCAGCACCTAACGTGGCCTCCATTCTTGTCCTGCCCTACGTGTTGGTTTGCAAGTGAATCCATCGAGAAACATCAGAGGGGGAGCTGCCAGGCAACGCTTCTACTTGTGGCCAACTCAAACCTCATTCAGAGGTCTCAAGTGTTTCCCCATAGTACTCACCTGGCAGGAAGTAAAGTAACCAAAGCCAGGGGTCCATTGTTCCCTCTAGAGCACAAGATCCATCCAAGAGCTCCTAGAGAGGGGACAGAGACACGCTGCTTTCTCAGGAACCCTTCACGATCTGAAATGTGAAAGAGATTTCTAGCCCTCAATGAGGAACAAGCCTTGATGATAAGGAAATGACAACCTTGTTTGCTAACTAGTCTTAGGCTAAAAAGAGAGCACTGACAAACCACAGCGGAAGTCAGGAGCTAAGAAAACATGTTGTGTTGAATAAGAAAGGGTCACCCGGTTTAGGAGGCATCTAGGAAGTTCCTCCAGACTGTTAGCAGTGACCAGGCCTGACACTCCTTTGCCTCGGCGCTTTTTCTCAGCAGGGCCTCCCGTGCTTTATGTATACTCATTGGTTTCTGAGCTGGGGTCACTTACTTTCATTCTGCCTTCAGGATAAAAGAGCCTCCTCACTGAATTTCCCACCTGAGAAAGGCTATGTGGTCAGAAGTGTGGGCCTGAAGTCAGAAGATGCAGGCTGTAGTCCTTACCAGTCACCTGTTCACTCATCTTTACAGACATTTTTGAGCACCTGCTATGGGGGTAAACTAACTATGGACTTTGAGGAATCCTTTACTTTTCTCTGAGCCTGAAGTTTTTCAACTAGGAAATAAATGAAGCTGGAACTAGATGATCCCTGGCATTTCCTCCTGCAGGGCATAGTTCCTGGGGCCTTCACCGTAGCTCCCCAGCACCTCAGCCATCCCTCACCCTTCATCTCCCCCAACTGTCCCCATAAGGTGCTGCCCTGTGGCAAGGACTCAGGCCTCCATCCAGTGACCAAGGCAGTGCCAGGACTGGGGTGTGACAGGTCATGCAGCCACTCTGCCTGAAGTCACAGCGTCCTGGTAGAGCCTCCCTTCAAGACCCTGAGGGCCCAAGGGTAAGGTCCATTGACTGACGGAGCAAGATGCTGAGGCCACAGGGCATCTTGGGAAGAGTTTTGGATCCAACTCAGAAGACCTCAAGTCTTGTCCTGGCTTGGTACTTTCTAGCTTCGTGTAAATTTCCCTAGGTCTTGGTCTCCTTGATAAAACAGGAATGGCCCCTGCCCTGCCCACCTCACAGGGCTTTTGTGAGGCCCAGCAGAGCTCGCAGGCATGGAAGTGCTTTGAGAAGCCTTCACTGTGAGCTGCGCAGAGATATTACTTATGAGAGCATCCCCAGGGCTCCATTCCTAGAAGTTTCATCCCCAGAAGTCAGACAGTTCCCCTGGGAACTGTCCCAGGGCCCCAACCCCAGGTGCAAGGGCCTCTTGTGCCCCTGGAGGATCCGGGCTATTCTCATACTGTTTCTGGGAGGGTGTGACTGACAGAGCTGGGCTCCACAGTACTCATTGCTCGCCCCCACACACCGGATTTGTCACATGCTCTCCAAAACAACAACATCGGCGGTGGAGGTTGAATGTGAGGCTCAGAGCAGGTGCAGAGGAAGTGTGTGCGTGGGCAGGCAGCCTGCCCTGCCCCATCCCTATCTGAGTCTACCTTGGCCTAGAGCAGCTGTGGCTGTGATGTCCTTCAGCCCTGAAATGGGCCAAAATGGCAGAGGGCAGCCTCAGGCCTCTGCTTAGTGCCAGAGCTCCCAGCTAGGATCAGCCCCATCCTTCCCTATGTGGCAGGCTCTTCCCAATGCCCCAGAGCTGTCACGCAGCTGGACTCCACCATGCGCTGGGCTTGAGGCCTGGGACTGTCTTGGAGAGACAGAGAAGAGTATGAGTCAATGAACGTGATGTGTGTGTGGGGAAGAGTGTGTGAGTGTGAATATATGTGTGAATGTGTGAGTGGGTGATGTGGATTGTATGGCTCTGATGTTTGAGCACATGAAATATGTGTGGCATGTGACTGTGAGGTGTGGTGTGTGAGGGTGTAATGTGCGTTGTGTGGTACATGATGTGTGTGTGGTGTGTGTGGCTATAGTGTCAGTGTGTGTAGTCAGTGTGTAAACGTGTGTGGCTAAGAGTGTGTGATGTGTGTAGTGCATGAATAAGTGTTGTGTGGCTATGAGTGTGTGCGCTGTGTACTGTGGGAAAGTGTGTTGTGTGACTATGTGTGTGTGTTATGTGTAGTGTGTCTGTGTAAATGTATGTGTGGCTGTGAGTGTATGATGTGTGAAGTGTGTGTGCACATGTGTGGTGTGTGGCTGTGAGTGTGTGTGCACCTTGTGTATAATATGTGAGCATGAATGCATGGTGTGGGGCTGATTGTGTGCTGTGTGTAGCGAATGTGAATGCGTGGTGTGTGGCTATCAGTGTGCTGTGTGTAGTGTGTGTGTGAATGTGATATATCAGCAAAAACTTGAACTTTAGAATATTCATGTTTTTGTATCTAGGACAAAGATTTTTGGCTCTAGTTTGGCTATGAGTGTGTGCTGTGTGTCGGATGTGAGTGTCAATGTGTGGTGGGTGTCTATGAGTATGTGATTGTGAATATGTGGATGAGTGAGTGTGTGCTATGTGTAGTTGTGTGTGTGTGGTGTGTGGTTATGTGTGTATGTGTAGTGTATGACTGTGTGTGAGTGTGAATGTGGTGTGTGGCTGTGTATGGGCTCTGTGTAGTATGTGTGTGAATGTGTGGTGTGTGGCTATGAGTGTGTGCATGCTCTGTGGAGTGTGTGTGTGCTTGTGTGTGTGTGTTTTGTGACTGTGTGTGCTCTGTGGAGTGTGGAGTGTGTGCTTGTGTGTGTGTTTTGTGACTGTGTGTGCTCTGTGGAGTGTGTAGTGTGTGCTTGTGTGTGTGTTTTGTGACTGTGTGTGCTCTGTGGAGTGTGTAGTGTGTGCTTGTGTGTGTGTGTTTTGTGACTGTGTGTGCTCTGTGGAGTGTGTAGTGTGTGCTTGTGTGTGTGTGTTTTGTGACTGTGTGTGCTCTGTGGAGTGTGTAGTGTGTGCTTGTGTGTGTGTGTTTTGTGACTGTGTGTGCTCTGTGGAGTGTGTAGTGTGTGCTTGTGTGTGTGTGTTTTGTGACTGTGTGTGCTCTGTGGAGTGTGTGTGTGTGGTTATGAGTGTGTGTGTGGTGTCACTATGTGTGCATGCTCTGTATAGTGTGTGGTGTATGGTTATGAGTGTGTGACTATGAGAGTGTGTTGTGTGTGTGCTCTGTGGAGTGTGTGTGGTGTGTGGTTATGAGTATGTCTGAGAGTGTTGTGTGTTGTGTGTGCGCTCTGTGGGGTGTGTGAGTGTGTTGTGTGTGGTTATGAGTGTGTGAGTATGAGAGTGCTGTGGGCTGTGTCTGTGCTCTGTGGCGTATGTGTGTGGTGTGTGGTTATGAGTGTGTGACTTGAGAGTGTGTTGTGTGTGTGCTCTGTGGAACATCAGTGTGTTGTGTGGTTAAGAGAGTGTAAGAGTGTTGTGGGCTGTGTCTGTGCTCTGTGGAGTGTGTGATTGTGTAGTGTGTGGTTGAGTGTGAGTGTGTTGTGGGCTGTGTGTGTGCTCTGTGGAGTGTGTGTGGTGTGTGGTTATGAGTATGTCTGAGAGTGTTGTGTGTTGTGTGTGTGCTCTGTGGCGTGTGTGTGTGGTGTGTGGTTATGAGTGTGTGACTTTGAGAGTGTGTTGTGTGTGTGCTCTGTGGAGTGTGTGTTGTGTGGTTATGAGTATGAGAGTGTTGTGTTCTGTGGACTGTATGCGTGTGGTGTGTGGTTATGAGTGAGTGTGAGTGTGTTGTGTGCTGTGTGTATGCTCTGTGGTGTGTGGTTATGAGTGTGTGAGTGTGAATGTGTTGTGGGCTGTGTGTGTGCTCTGGAGTGTGTGAGTGTGTGCCGTGGGGTTGTGAGTGTGAGTGTGTTGTGTGTGTGCTCTGTGGAACATCAGTGTGTTGTGTGGTTAAGAGAGTGTAAGAGTGTTGTGGGCTGTGTGTGTGCTCTGTGGAGTGTGTGTGGTGTGTGGTTATGAGTGTGTATGAGTGTTGTGGGCTGTGTGTGTGCTCTGTGGAGTGTGTGTGTGTTGTGTGGTTATGAGTGTGTATGAGTGTTATGGGCTGTGTGTGTGCTCTGTGGGGTGTGTGGTGGTTATGAGCGTGTGAGTGTGTTGTGGGCTGTGTGTGCTCTGTGGAGTGTGTGTGTGGTGTGTGGTTATGAGTGTGTGAGTGTGAATGTGTTGTGGGCTGTTTGTGTGCTCTGTGGAGTGTGTGGTGTGTGGTTATGAGTGTGTATGAGTGTTGTGGGCTGTGTGTGTGCTCTGTGGGGTGTGTGGTGGTTATAAGCGTGTGAGTGTGTTGTGGGCTGTGTGTGTGCTCTGTGGAGTGTGTGAGTGTGTGGTGGTTATGAGCGTGTGTGTGTGTTGTGGGCTGTGTGTGTGCTCTGTGGAGTGTGTGAGTGTGTGGTGGTTATGAGCGTGTGTGTGTTGTGGGCTGTGTGTGCTCTGTGGAGTGTGTGTGGTATGTGGTTATGAGTGTGTATGAGTGTTGTGGGCTATGTGTGTGCTCTGTAGAGTGTGTGTGTGGTATGTGGTTATGAGTGTGTATGAGTGTTGTGGGCTATGTGTGTGCTCTGTGGAGTGTGTGTGTGGTATGTGGTTATGAGTGTGTATGAGTGTTGTGGGCTATGTGTGTGCTCTGTGGAGTGTGTGAGTGTGTGGTGGTTATGAGCGTGTGTGTGTTGTGGGCTGTGTGTGCTCCGTGGAGTGTGTGAGTGTGTGGTGGTTATGAGCGTATGTGTGTTGTGGGCTGTGTGTGCTCCGTGGAGTGTGAGTGTGTGTGCATGTCTGTGACCCGGGTTTGGCTGTGCTGAGTCTGGGGCCCGCCAGGCACGGCAGAAGGTGTGTGGAATGCAAGTGGGTAGGAGAGCTTTTCGCACCACGTGTGGCCCAAGTGAAACCCTGAAAACATCCCATTAGGTTGTTAAGACTAAGACTTAGGGGTCTGGGGCGGCTGGGCAGGAGGTGAAATTTTGGAGTTTGAGGGGATCAAAACTCCCAGAACTGGGCCTGTCTTGTTTGTATCTTCAGCTGTTACCCCTGGATCATGGGGGTTGGGGCCCAAGGGAAGATCGACGGCTGGTGAAATCGTGAAGTTTACGATTATTACATCCTTACTTTCTTCTCTTTTTTTCTCGTCTGAACTCGATTTCTCCTTTCTGACTCACAGGGCCGCCATGGTGCTCTGTGTAGTAGGTGTGTGTGTGAATGTGTGGTGTGTGGCTGTGAGTGTGCGTGCGCTCTGTGGAGTGTGCTTGTGTGTGTGAGTGTGTGGAGAGTGTCTGCCAGGCTGGAGCACACCCTGGGGCAGGAGAGCCAATGGCCCAGCACCCTCTAGGGACCAGAAGGCGTGAACCTGATGGAAAACATTCATAGCCCCCCGACAGCCGGGTGGAGAGAATAAATAATGTGAAAGACACTGGAAAGTGTAAGACCTTTCGGTGGATTCATTCACTCTCGGTGATGACCTTTCAGCTTAGGCTCTGCCGTCCTCCCTATGTCACAGATGGGCTAAGAAGAACATTTCCCATAAGGCTGTTGTGAGGATCACATGAGGTCCGTGTTACAAGGGACTCAGCATACGGCCTGTGCTGTGGTCAGAGTGCAGTGGAGAGGAGCCACCCCCACTGGTGGAGGTTGTTGTCATGGGTTCTGCCTGGTTGTTGCATTCTCTACTTTAACCTCCTCATGGCCGGGTTAGAAGGGCCATTTCCTGGGCCTTCCCAAACTGAGGGCCTCCATCCTCAGGTGGTCCTCTCCATGACCCAATGCTGTTCTCTGCAATGACCACAAGAATCTCCTTGTCTGGTGAACTCAGCAAGAACAAGCCCCCGCCCCAGGGAGAGGTACCTGACACAGGCACCCTGCAGTCCCGTCCTTCCCAGCACCACAGGACCCCAGACTTGCCTGTCCCAGAGCGAGCCACTCCACAGGAGTAGGGCCTTTGAGCATTCCCCTTTACAACAACAAGCCTATTTGTGACTTTTTAAAAAATAATAAACGGTGGAATTTTGTTGACTAAGATTTCTTTCCTGACTACAGCCATATTCCTATTGGAGTTCTGAGGCTAAAACTCCAAACTTTAGGAGGACTTTAGGATCAACTTCTATGTGACATAACAGCAAAAACCTGGGTTTTAGAATATTCATGTCCCTGTATCTAGGACAAAGGTTTTTGGCTCTGGGGAGAGCAGCTTGGCTGCCCTTTTAAGAATCAGCCAGGCGCGGTGTTTCCCACCTGTAATCCCAATACTTTGGGAGGCCGAGGTGGGTGGATCACATGGTCAGGAATTTGAGACTAACTTTGGCAACATGGGGAAACCCCATGTTTACTAAAAAACGACAAAAATTAGCTGGGCATGGTGGGTGCACCTGTAATCCCAGCTACTCGGGAGTCTGAGGCAGGAGAATCGCTTGAACCCAGGAGGCGGAGGTTGCAGTGAGCCGAGGTTGTGCCACTGCACTCCAGCCTGGGCAACAAAGCAAGACTCCATCTCAAAAACAAAACAAAACAATCCCCAAAAATAAGAATCAGCCTTGGAAGAGACACTCCAGACCTGCTTGGTTCCTACTCTGGATGATGCCCCTTCTAAGCCGGCCTCGCTCCACGGCCTGCTGGGGCCTTCGGTCTCAGCCTCATAGCTTGCTTCTCAGCGTGTCCACTGTCCACTCAGACATGTAGCCTTTTTGAGATGGTATCTTATTTTTGTTGCACAGACTCCCTAGTAGAGATCATTATTTTAGGAAAGCCGGGGGTGATGGTGGGAAACTCAACTGATATCTCTGCCTGGGGGACCAGTTTCATAGACCACAGCACAGTCCATTCCTCTCGCTGCTGTTTAATGTTCTTGGGAGAGATGTCATGTCTTGAGTCTTGGAAAAGTCTAAATCAGGAATCTATTTTCAGCTTTACAAAACAAGATCGATTGCTATCAACAACTTCCTGGCTGGATGCGGTGGCTCACGCCTGTAGTCCCTGTGCTTTAAGAGGTGCAGGCAGAAGAATTGCTTGAGGCCGGGAGTTCCAGACCAGCCTGGGCAACAAACAAGACCCTGTCTCTACAAACAAACAAAAAAATTCCCAACCACTGTTGGGCCCCACAGTGCTTGAGCATTAATAATAGTTGGACCTTAATAATAGTCCTATCTTTACATATTGGACTTTAAAAAATAATAAAAATTAAGAGAATTCAAGAATTTGGGGAAGATTTCCTTGTCATCAAATGTTTAAATAGCTCCTTGAATGCTCGGGGCCACGGACCATTGCTAACTGGTTTATCACCATCAGTCTTGCAGTTGATTGCCCCTGCCTTGTACTGAGCTGAAGCACATCCCCTCCAAACTCATGCCCACTGGAACCTATGGACCAGCCTCCTTCTTTAAAAGGGTTTCTCGTGCTACATGTGGGGGCAGATGGACTTTGGACTGACAATATCACTTAGGAATAATATAAGGTCACCTTTGGCTTTAGTGACATTTCTTGACCTTTGCTTCTAGGGACTGGGATAGGTGGCACGAGCTCAGGACTTGCTAGCTGATTATTGGCACTGATAACAGAAGTTGCATTTTAATTCTCTACCATACACCAGGCCCTTCGGTGAGTCAGAGAACAGCTTCCTGGAGGGGTAAGACAGTGGTAGGTTCTGACACACCTTGTCATTTTGATTCTCCTGGAACGATCTGGTGCATTCCAGAAGCGATGCATGCCTAGCAAAGAGAGAAATAAACATTCCTGATGCCCCCTCTTCTGGCTAGATAGAAGCCCAAGGCTCTGACCCAGGTCGGGGCCTCGGAGCTGAGCCTGAGTACTGTAATTAGTGGGGCTGGAGGGGAAATCAAAAGAGGACTGAAGGCTGAGTCCTGGGAAAGTGTAGGTTCGGGAAGCTCGTAGCAGCCTCAGCATTATGTGCAAGGCCTGAGTGGAAGCAAAGGTTCCCATCATGCCGGATGGTAGACTGGGGAGAACTCTCGCAGAGAGGACTCTCCACACGCAGAAGCCCTGTGGAAGAGTCTAGGGGTGAGATGGGGGGCTAGCTGCCAACAGACAGCTTGGACAGTCCTTATAGGATATGACATGGTTTTACACCAGAACTTAGGAATGATCTTAACAGACCAGGGGGACCCGGGGTGCCTAAAAGTGGGACCGAAGCAAAAGGCAGATGCAATGGCTCACGCTTGGGTCCCCAGCACCTTGGGAGGCAGAGGTGGGAGGATCAATTAAGCCCAGGAATTCGAGACCCGCCTGGACAACGTGGCAAAATTCTGTCTCTACAAAGAAGCACAAAAAGTTAGCCAGTGTGGTGGCAGATGCCACCAGCTTCTCTGGAGGCTGAGGTGGGAGAATCACTTGAGCCCAAAGGTCGAGGCTGCAGTGAGTCATGATTGCACCACTGCACTCCAGCCTGGGCAACAGAGTGCCCTGTCAAAAAACGAAAAAAGAAAAGAAAAAGAAGGGCTCTGAAGGGGCCACCTGGGAGACAGAAGGTATTGGGGACAAATACAATCTGAGCCTCCTTGGTGGCAATCACAGTCTTTAATTATTCATTGTCATATTTCTGATTTGTTAGCAAGTATCAACTTGTAGGCTGGCTGAAGTACAGAAATCAGAGGGAAAAAGAAACGAAATTTTAGCTTTCTGGAGAGCTGCCCCTCTGTGGCATCACTTTGCTTCCCTTCAACTTGGAACTCTTGAAACATCAGGGGTTGTGAGGGTTTGGCTGTTCTTGTATCTTAGGTCCATGTGAGTGACAGAAATGGATAGGGTTGTTTTCCCTCAGGTGGGGTCTGGGAAAGATCAGTCTCCTTCCTTTATATTTTCTCTTCTTCCTCCTCTTCCTTATTCTAAAACTGTACCTCCAAAAGACGGGCAGCGACTCTTGCAGAGAGATCCCTGGCCCAGGACAGGTGACATCAAATTTTGTTTATCTCACTGAGAACCCTTGAGAAAAACACTTCAGGGCTGGGTGCAGTGGCTCATGCCTGTAATCCCAGCCCTTGGAGAGGCTGAGGAGGGCGGATCACTTGAGGCCAAGAGTTCAAGGCCAGCCTAGTAAACATGGCAAAACCCTGTCTCTATAAAAAAAATTAGCCAGACATGGTGGCACATGTATGTAGTCCCAGCTACTCAAGAGGTTGAGGCATGAGAATCACTTGAACCCAGAAGGTGGAGGTTGCAGTGAGCTGAGATCATGCCACTGCATTCCAGCCTGGGTGACACAATGAGACTATGCCTCAAAAAAAAAAAAAAAAGAAAGGAAAAAAAAAAAAAACACACTTCACTCCTCCAAACCTCAATGTCCTCACATGTGAAATAGTAAGAATGTGCGTTTATAATGACCTATATGTATTTCCTTCATACATGACCTAAGGCCTTAGGACTCGAGATATTTTATGACATCTCCCAATAGAGGCAGAGGTGAGCACACCTGGTGAGGAGTTAAGACTCAGTGAGTATAAATTCACCAAGAGGAGCTGTGGCTTCTTTTACTGGTGTCCTCAGAAAGGCTGTCAGCGAGGTTGGTGGCACACCTGCTCCCGCCTCCAGCAGAGCGCTTGGACTCTAGTACATATTCAAATATACCTTTGGATGGAAGGAAAGAAGAGAGGAAGGACGGGAGGGAGGAATGGAGTGGAGGGAAAAATTCTGTTGCCATCCCATGATAAGGGTGCAGAGAGGCACCACGTCTCCTTTCTGCAATCAGCTCTCCCACCCTGGTCCCTCTTCCTTCAAGGGACACCTGAGGACTTCTCTATCTCCTCCATACCTGAGGTTCTCTCAACAGAAAGAAGCTACAAGTGGAACCTCCTCACGCCACCCTCACCCCCAATAGGAGCAATTAGACCAGTGTCATTGAGGAGGGGACCAGCATGCCGCTGAGGACAGCAGGAAAAACCTAGGCAGGTGGGAGGGCAGGCAGTGGGGTCCCCGGGAGCCGAGGGCCCCAGGATCGACATGATTCTGAAGGTGATTGTCATGGGTGCAGGGAGCAGGCGGCGGCAGCATCTAAGCTTCCCGGGGGCCGTCCTGGGCCTCAGTGGCCACCGTGCTCGACTGCAGCAGGAAGTCTCTGTAGACCATCTCGGCTTCCTCCTTGGATGACTAAGGGGCAACAGGAGAAGCGTCAGTGTTGGGGGCGCTGGCTCAGTGTGTGGAGTCAGAGGGGAGGGGAGGGGAGGTACTCAGTGTCCTGAATTCATGATCTTGACCCAAGTAACACAAGCAGGTGGGGACCACCGTTCTCATCCCAGCCCCCATGCTCACCAACAACGATGCATTTTGAGAAATGGAAAGTTGCCGCCTCTAAAAATATCTCCCTCTGTCTCACTACCTCCTTCTGACACATGGAGTGGAACCACCTCGGTTGCCCGGGCCTGTCCCGGGAAGCTGTGCCCACACAATCCATGGGCAAGGTGCCCTAGGCTGGGGTCAACCACGGTGGCTTATGTTTTTCTTTCTCTACCAGCCCAGAGAGGTAGCTTTTTGGCACCACGAAGCTAAAGGGGAAGGCTGTCTCCAGGAATAACTTATTCTGACTTTGCTAAATGCCAGAGCTGTTTCAAGAAAAAGTAGATACGATAAAACAAAACAACTATCGCCTCGAGATTAGAGGCACGAGATGTTATTTTCTGGGTGCCCTGAGTCCTAGGGAAGTTGGAGGGAATGGTAATATGGGCAAAAGGACCAGGCAAAAGGCTGGTCCTGAGCCAATCCTCAAGGGAGGATGTGTGGCCCAAGGTCCTTGTGTCCCCCACCCCAGGAAGAGCATGCATTTCATCAGCAGCATTCAGCCTGCGATGCCATCTTTTATGGGCCTGCTTTCCACATCTCCCACCTACTTCCCTCCTGCAGGTTTACAGTCTAATCATGCAGCTCACTCCTTCCTGGGCCTCATCCACATCAGCATCCCACAACCAGTAAGATATAACTCTTTCTCAAAAGGTCCTGAGGACTCCTGAGGACTATTTACACCATCCTCCCTATTCTGGGATCAGCCCACATGTCGAGGTAGTTCTTCCTGAAGTCTAACTGCAGTCCCTCATGCTGCATTTCCTTATTACATAGTGGGGCTTCCTTCTTCCTCCTCACCCTTTTTGCCTTCTTGGGTTCCTTGGTCTCTGTGGTGCTCTCAGTGGTGGCAACGAACCCTGTGTGAAGAGAGGGGATAGGTTAGCCCTTACTAGCTTCCTTTTTCCAACCCCAACGTGGGGCCAATTCTTGCTCTCCCCAGGGGCTGAGCATTCTCTTGAGTGAGGGCCATACCATCTTTCCCTCCGAGTGATGTCTCCTGAGTGATGGAGGAGGCTCCCATGTTGTCATTGGCTCCAAATTCCCTGGAGTTCTCAAAGTCTGACATGCTAATGTCTGTCCTGTAGCTTCCAATTGAGACTCGGTCTGTACAGGAGGAAGAGGAGTTGGTGTAGGGACAGGGGCTGGGGCCTAGAAGGCCAGAGTGGGTGGATCTGCTGCAGCCCCGCGGGACAGCTGAGGTAGTGCGCCTCTGACGATGGCCCAGGCGGATGGAAAGGATCCTCCCTAGTCCCTTTTTCTGGGTCATCAAGACTTGATAATCCCTGATCTTTGTTTGTCAGTCTGGGAACTTTCAACGCACAGCATCTCCCTTGGTCCTCGCATCAGCCCTGCAAGGTGGCGATTATCACCTCGTCTGGACCCATAAGGAAACCGAGGCATGGCATAAGGATGCCCCAAAGTCACACAGCTCATTAGTTATCCAACTAGTCCAAGCCCAGGGTCTCCCAAAACCCGATCTCCTCTTCCTGGCAGCTCTGCCTCTGAACTTAGACCACGGGTAGTTGGAGATGATTTCCCAAAGATAGTATTTGGACAGCAGCCCAGAATTTAAGTTTTGCATATATGTGGGTTCATCTTTCCCCACCCTGCTTTCTCAGGATCCTATGTTTTAGCCTGTGAAAAAGAAGAGACAACACAGCCTCCTCTATGGGTGGATGATTCAGGACTGAGGGCTGGGGTTGGAGGCGGGAGGCAGGGAGTATCCCAGGGACTCACCCACGTTCTTCCTGTGCCGGGCTCTGGCCACCCCCACGGCCACAGCTCCCAGTGCCAGCACCAGGCCCAGGGGCACCAGGGTGGAGACCAGCGCTCTGGAGCTCCCACCTTGTTCCTCAGAACTGGAAGAAGACTTTACGTTAGTTCATCCCTGGAAGGGAGAGCTGGGGGCCCGAGGAAGTGCTGACAAGGTTGGCTCGGCTATTTTTTCCTCCCAGGTTTATCCACCCCATCCTGCTGATGCAGCTCCCTAGCTCTGCTCTTCTAAGAAGGCTTCCCAGACTGCAAAGGCAAGCACTGGGTCTTGTTGCATCCCAGGCCTGGAAGATGGAACTGCATTGTAAACACCTCCTCAGCCATGGGAAAGGGTAGAGGGTGCCATGGGACCCTCCCACATATAAGCAGAGGTCATAAGGGTTGCCCCAGTGCTCAAGAGACAGACAGGCTTTCCTCCTTGGACCTGGTGGCCCAACCTCAGGTCCTCGGCTCTGGGGTGTTCTCTGAGTGGGGAGCCTTGAATCCTTCCTCACCTGCTGGAATCCACAGATGCTCTGCTCCCACCAGCTTGATCTCCTGCATCTGCCACCGCCTTTTCCTCTGCAAAAAGCCTGGGATCCTGAACAGCTTTGTTCTCAATCTCCTGGACGCCAGACTCCAGCACCTTCTCATCAGGGGCAGCATCTGCTTTCGCTGGGCTGGCATCGCGGGACCCTGCAACAGGAAAGATGGGCCTGGGTCGTGGTTTTTTCCTCCATGCTCTTACTCTTTGAGGTAAAGGAGTCTGGGGAGACTCCATGAGGAATCACAGGGTCAGGGTTCGATCTCAAGGCTATTGGGGTAGGACCCAGGATGACATTAGAAACAGAGCCACTATGGCCTTCGTCAGCTGTCACAGATGATCTCTGCCCCATTACTAACAAAAGTATGGTGGGGACCTTCAAGGCTTTGTGTATTAGATCATCCGTGCATAAAGGCTGACCCATCATTTAGGCCAGGGAGATTTTCACGGCTCTCCAGGCTTCCTGACTGCAGAGTTGGCTGCAATAGTGCTGCCCCCTGGTGGTAGCCTGGGGATGGGTCCCTCAGTGAGTCCCCCTGGCAGGGTCCAGACACAGAAGGATTTCTTGAAGGATTACAAAATACCCTTATTAGGGATAAAACAATTCATGTGAATTTTAAAAGGGGGCTTGAAATGCAAACTTACTAGATGAGGTTGCCTAATTTTCTTAATCAGACCTTGTAAATGAAGGTATCTGGCCTTCTTTTGAGGGCAAGCTTTGGCAAGGGGAAGGAGGATGAACGTATTGCATATGACTGTAATGTATGCATATTATTCTTCTATGCACAGAAGAATATTTCCAGAGAGAGAAGAGATTTCAATTTGGGCTGAAGTGACAACTTTTTTTTTTTTTTTTTTTTTTGAGATGGAGTTTCGCTCTTGTTACCCAGGCTGGAGTGCAATGGCGTGATCTCGGCTCACCACAACCTCTGCCTCCTGGGTTCAGGCAATTCTCCTGCCTCAGCCTCCTGAGTAGCTGAGATTACAGGCATGCGCCACCATGCCCAGCTAATTTTTTATATTTTTAGTAGAGACGGGGTTTCACCTTGTTGACCAGGATGATCTCGATCTCTTGACCTCGTGATCCACCCGCCTCGGCCTCCCAAAGTGCTGGGAGCCACATTACAGGCTTGAGCCACCGCACCCGGCCTTGAAGTGACGACTATTAAACTTGGTTTCTTTTTTGAGACGGAGTCTAGCTCCGTCGCCTAGGCTAAAGTGCAGTGGTGCAATCTCAGTTCACTGCAACCCCACACATCCTGGGTTCAAGCAGTTCCCACACCTCGATCCCCCAAGTAGATGGGATTACAGGCATGTGCCACCATGCCTGGCTAATTTTTGTATTTTTAGTAGAGACAAGGTTTCTCCATGTTGGCCAGGCTGGTCTTGAACTCCTGACCTCAAGTGATCTGCCTACCTCGGCCTCCCAAAGTGCTGGGATTACAGGTGTGAGCCACCACCTTCAGCTGGGACTTGTATAAATGCCGAGGTTAAATAGCAAACCCACTATTTCTACTTAGTTGATATGTCTATTCGAGATGTCCCTTTTGAAGGGCTCAATGAGGCTCTATAGGACCTAAATGTCCCCTCCCTTCCCCACCCACTTTCAGCCTCTGACAGCCAAACACAGGGGGCCAGCACTGATGGAGAGGCTCTGAGGCAGGGGCCTTCAGGAAGTCCTGCCTCTGAGTCTGGGGGGCACAGGCCCTGTCCTTGGAGACTCACCTGCCACCTTCTTCTCTTCAACTGCCACATAGATGGCTGCAGTCTCTCCATAGGCGTGGTCCTGCTTCACACCACACCAATACCAGCCTTCGTCTGCCTTGGTCACTGGGTTCAGGGTCAGGGAGACGAGCCGGCTGTTCTGGTCACAGTTCACGAAGGCCTGGCTCGGGCCTTCATCTTGGCTGGGCAGGGCCTGGCAGCCCTTGTTACTCCACTTGCACCAGTATTTCTCATACGAGTAGAATTTGCATGGGAAGTGGCAGGGGAGCTTGAGAGTCTCTCCCACCACAGCCGTGACATTCCCTGGTACCTTGAGGTTTGGTTCTCCTGGAGGAGGAAGGGCGGTAGAAATAGGCACAGAATTTGGTATTTGGAGATGCTGCAGGGAAGTGACTCTGGTGGGAACCTTTGTCCACAAGTCTTCTTTATATATATATATTTTTTGAGACAGGGTCTCTCTCTGCGTCACCCAGGCTGGAGGGTAGTGGTGCAATCATAGCTCACCACAGCCTCCATCTCCTGGGCTCAAGTGATCCTCCTGTCTTGGCCTCCCAACATTCTGGGATTACAGGCATGCACCAGCATGCTTAGTCTACATTTCCTCTTTGGACAGCATTAGAAATGTTTTCTGACTCCATAAGCAAGGCCATTGTGTGTCTAGGTAATAATTATTATTGATGAGCATCATGGTCAAATCCAAAGTCTACCATAGCCCATGGATTCTTGCACATGGACTTCGTTTTGCTTTCCTCACTCTTCCTTCTCTTCTAGACTCAGTACAAAGAGCTATCTGCAGTCCTCGATTTCAGCTGACTCCTGCACACTGCGAAAGAAGTTCATGCTCTCACTAGTAGGAGGTACCATGTTTGGTATTCTGAGTGTAGGGTGCGTGTTACAGGTATAAAAATGTGACCTCTGGACAGGTGGGCTCTCTCCCATCAGCGTGGAGGCAGGTGAGAGAGGAGGAGGAGTGGCTGGGGATGCGGCTGCTGGCTGGAGAGGTCTTAGAGCTTTCTCCCTCCCTGTTCAGCTCTTACCTTCTATAATCTTGATCTCCACAGTGGTCCTCCAGCGAGTATCGCCATTGGTCAGACACCAGTAGAAGCCAGCGTCCTGGCTGGTGAGCTGGTTGAGGATGACGGTGTAGGTGCCGTTGCCAGGCTCCTGGTGCAGGGCGAGCCGGCCCTCGTACTGTTCCTGAACCAGCCCATCGCTCTCCACCAGCAGGGGGCAGTGGCCATTCTGGGTCCCTTCCCAGCGACACCAGTACTTGATGCTTTTGCTTTCCTTAGGGTTGTAGGGACAGACCACGGCCACAGAGCCTCCTGCCACCCCCTTCACCACAGTGGGGCTGCGGGGAATTGTGGACTCTGGAAGCACAGACAGAAATGGGATGGAAGGATGGTCACTTGGGAAGAGCCTTGCGTGGCCTGAGAAGTCTTTTGCCCTGGGGTCTCAGCCAGGATGGGGGGATGAAGTTTATACGCATCACCTTACCCTCCTCAGAAAATGAAAAGGAACCTTCCTAATGTCACAGAGCCTGCAGCTGGAGCCACCGGGGCCAGACTCCAGGGACAAGGAGTGTCCCCATCAGCCCAGACATGTCATTCTGAGCAGAGAATGGAAGGAGTCAAAGGAAAGAAAGCAGCTCTTCTCCTGTGGCTTCTTACAAAGTCTCCCTTTGTATAAGTTTTGGCCTGTTTATTAGTCTATTCCACAAAAATGGCCAACTGGATCATTTCCAAATCAAGAAAATGTTTTTAGAATGGTGTGATGTATAATACAAACCAAGTAGCACAGGTGACCTTAATTGTTGGGGCCCCAAGGGACATCTCAAAGAGGACAGCCATTCTCCAGGCAGCTGAAGCTGAGGTTCAGAGAGAACCCACGTGACCAAAGACGCAGGGGGACCTGGTGAGGACCTGGAGCTGGATATGGACAGGACGTGCAGGGAACATAAGCCCCTTTAAGAAAAGTCACAAGCACAGAACTACAAGGAATGGTTTGCTACTTCTCACAAGGGCAATTCTGTGCAGAGTGCTCTGGGAGAGAAGGAACTGAGATTTAATTCTTTCACCATGCTGATGGCTCGCAAGAGTAGGGCTGAGCGGGCCAGATGGGGCCGATTCACAAATAACCCTATGAGATGTGGGAGTGAAACATTTAGAAGCTGGGGCACTCCAGTTGGAACACGTTGAGACCAAGAGAAACCAATCTTTTCCCATCTGAATGTGAGGGATGAGGGGTGCAGGGTGGGGCTTATCACTGAGACCAAGATAAGCCAGTCTTTTCCCATCTTGTTCAGGGGCCAGGGGAGGGGACAGAGGGCCCATGCGGATCCTGCCACCACCACCCTGAAACACTGTCTAATAAGTTCTTAGACTATCCTAATGCTCAATTGGAAGCATTACTCACTGCTTACTTGTTAAGCTGTGACAGCCATCAAAAGGACTTTGATAACAGAAGAGTAATTAGGAGCTACCACCAGGCAGAGGCTGCTTTTTCTCGCTGTCTCCTGCAGCAGCCCACTCAGCCTCCAGTTCGAGACTGGTCAGTGACTGGATGCTGTCAGCTGATTGATGACTATTGATGAATGGACTCACAGGGAGCTGAGCTGGGCCCTCATCTGTGAGACTGCCCCACCTCCTCTCCATCCCTCTCTAGGGTCTTACCCTCATTGACGAAGAGCTGCCAGGCCTGGATGGGCCAGCCTTCCTGCAGCTGACCATCCGGGTGGGCTCCGCACAGGTAGCGCCCTGCATCCTCCTTCCTCAGGCCCGTGATCAGCACACTCAACAAGCCATTCTTGTCCTTGGGGCTAAGCAGGATCCTGCCCTCAAAGGCTGGAGCCCTCTTCCCCAGGGTGTTGATGAGAATGTCACAGTTTTCCCCATTGCTCACCCGGCACAGAAATTTGGGCAAGTTTGCCACCTCAGGGCCCAGGGCACAGTTGAAGGTCACTGAGCCCCTCAGGTCTCCATAAACCAGCTCGGGCTCGGGCGCTAGCACTTGGAGGTTAACATTCTTCTTGTCAGCCTGGGAATCAACCCCGGCCTGGCAGAAATACATCCCTGCATCGCTGAGCCTGAGTTGGTTGATGACGATGATGAACATTAACTGGTCAGTACCGTGAATATCAAGGTGTATTCTGCCCTTATAGTTGGGACTCACATACGAGGTGGTGTCAGTGATCAGCACAGGGTTCTCGCCTATCATCTTGTAAAAGGACTTTTTCTTCTCAGCATCCTCAGACTTGATAGGGCAGTTGATGGTCACTGTTCTGCCCACGTCCACTGTGTAGACTTCAGTGTTATTTAGGAGCCCAGGATCTGCAGGATGGGGGGTGCAGGGTGGGGCAAGCTGTGATTCTAATTTCTTGCAACATGGGACTATTTTCTATTCCCAGTTAGGGTGTGGGTGGGCTTATAACCTGGAATGTTCTCCTTCCCAGAGGATCACTGTCAGAATATGTCTTCCGAGGCCCAGCTTGACAGCTGTCTCCTCCGTGAAAACTTCCCCAGCTGACATGAATCTCTCCCTGCCCTGTGCTTTCTAGATACATCTGCATCACTTATCACATCCAATCTGGTATATGGTTAATTATGCTCTCCATGGACTGGAAGTTCCTTGAGGGCAGGGACATGTTTTCCTCATGTTTGAGCCCTCTGCTGTGACAAGCACAATGCCTCTGGATAGTAGGTGGCCAAATGAATGTGCGTTGAAATGAACAGAATGAATGTAAATCCAGGGTGATGGATTTCAATGCACTTCAATAAAAGTTTCTAAAAATTACAACGGTCTAAATGTGGAACGGGCTGTCTCATGGAGCATTGAGTTTCTGCTAAGGTGCTTAATCAGAGGCTGCTTACCCATCATCTACACGCTCTTCTAGGCAGCTGGATTGGGCGAACTCTAAGCTCTCTTTGCCTCTTAAGATTCTGTGCTTTTGAGACTTTATCCCCACTGAAATGACCTCTTCATTTAGTCCGCAGACAATAGTATACATATTCCAAAGGAGCCAAACTTATCTTTGGGGGTCCCTCTAAATTTCTTTCCTCCCTTAAGCAGACAATAGTATACATATTCCAAAGGAGTCAAACCTATCTTTGGGGGTCCCTCTAAATTTCTTTCCTCCCTTAAGCAGACAATAGTATACATATTCCAAAGGAGCCAAACCTATCTTTGGGGGTCCCTCTAAGTTTCTTTCCTCCCTTAAGCAGACAATAGTATACACATTCCAAAGGAGCCAAACCTATCTATCTTTGGGGGTTCCTCTAAATTTCTTTCCTCCCTCAAGATCTCTTTTAGTTGCCCTTGATTGTCTACAATAGCCTCATTGTTAAACCCTTTCAGAAAGAGATTTTCCTTTTTTCTCTGTCTCCAACTAGAAAAGGCTTGTTCGCAATCCATCCCTTCAGGATCTTGGTCTTTGGTCAAGAACTAACAATCTAATTTACCCTGATAATACTGAAGAACTAAGGGTTCCCGGGTTAAAAATGTATATACATTTTACAGGAAGCCATCTGGTGGCCCAAACATTGACGGAAAGGTGCATTAATGATGGGGATTTTAAGATCCCTATAAATCTCCCCCTGCTTTTTCTATCTCCTTAGGCTGATGTCAGATTTCCCTTTCTATCTGTAGCAAATGCACGGAAGTTTGTCCTATTCATACCTTTCTAAGCTGGAGTCTCCAGAAAGCCCAAAATGTTATAGGCCACCAAGTCCTCCAAAGGTTCACTCATCACCCCCAAGTAGGCCCTATCTGTCTCCTTCTCTTGTTCTGAGAATTCTTTGCCTGGGGAGAGAGGAGCCTTCTGACCTCCTGCCGGTCTATGCATCGTTGTCAGGAAGTTCCTCCTCCAGCCCTTCATGCACCTTAGAGAATTCCCTCTAACTTTAGCCCAGAAGCCAAAGGAGACTGGATCCTTACCCTGGCTGACCTCCAGGCTGACGTCAAAGGACAGGCCTCGGCCATTGATGCCCAGACCACACTTGTAGCGCCCAGAGTCATCCCGGCTCAGCTGGGCAATGTTCACCACAAATGTGCCATTCTCTGGGAAGTTGGTGAGGTTAGCCCTGCCTGTGTAGCTGTTGGAGACATAGCCCTCCGAGGAGATGAGGGTTGTGCAGCGGCCGCTGGCTCCCTGCCGGCACCAGTACTTCCGGGTGTGCCGGTTGACAGAGGTGGGTGGATAGTAGCACGTGATGGACACTGAGTTACCTTCCACACTACTCACCTCCTGGGGACCAAATATGGGACTCTTCGTGGATATGGCTGTGGGTACAGAAGAGAGAGGCTTTGTGAGGCTCTCAGGAGGTAAAGCCTGTTTCAGATAACCCACCCTGTGGAGATGTGGTTTTCTACCTGATACATAGGCCCTCTGTTGATAATTTATCATATATTATAGCTGGAAAATTGCTGAGATTATAAATAAAGTGACTGCTTTAATCATGATTAAATTTTACTGGTAATTCATTAATGATACCCATTTCAAGGACAAGGGAATGACAAATTTATCATATCCCCTGTTTTTTATTTTTTGTTTTTTTTTGAGACAGAGTCTCTCTCTGTCGCCCAGGCTGGCATCCAGTGGCGCAATCTCGGCTCAATGCAACCTGCGCTTCCCAGGTTCAAGCAATTCTCATGTCTGAGCCTCCCAAGTAGCTGGGACTATAGGTGCATGCTGGCTAATTTTTGTTTTTATTTAGTAGAGACAAGGTGTCTCCATGTTGGCTAGGCTGGTCTCGAACTCCCAACCTCAAGCAATCCACCCGCCTTGGCTTCTCAAAGTGCTAGGATTATAGCTGTGCCACTGCATCCAGCCATCCCTTGTTTTTTTAAAACAAGAACACCACTTTTGTCGGTGTTACATGTTTGCCATGTGTTATTTCCTTATATTTCTAAAAACACTTTGTAAATGATTTTCTTTTCTTTTTTTTCCCAGATAAAAATATTGAGAGCCAGGAAGGATAAGTGACTTCCCTCGAATTCTGCAGTGGATAGAGATGCTTGGTTGAAGTCACATTCTTTCTTATTCTCAGAGAGGATCCTTCACAGACCCCTGGCCTTGAGAATAGGAAGCACCATTCCTGTCCCCGGCTTCCAAGGCTCACAGATACGGCCTTTCGGCATTGTCTCTGTGTGACTCTTCCTCAAGGGGGTGCCCATTTTGAGAGGGACATCCCTGTGGATGAGTCTGACTTTAGTGTCCCCAGGGAGGTGAGCCCTGGAGTCAGCAGGCTGGAGGGGTGGAGCCTGGGCAGTTGGGACCTGGCAGACACACCTGGGAAGACCACCAGCAGGCAGGTGAGTGCGAAGAGCAGCATTGCTGGTGACTCCTGGGTGCCGCACGGCTCAGGCCGACTCCTTGTGTGCAGTGCTGAAAAACAATAACCACAAGATGAAGCTCCCCTTGTCTTCCAAGACTAGTCGACCTTAGAGTTTCTGTGACTCCTGTTTGGTTTTATATCTCCAGCAACTGACATAAATCCTATGGAATGAATCAGTGCCTCCACCTTTTTCGTAACAACTCATTCTTACCATCCTTCAATGCTTATATTTCCTCAGTAGTTATAAGTAGCTTTTTCTTCTCAACTAAGCTGCAAGTTCCTTTGGGATAGAGATACTGTGTCATCTGTTCTGTTCCCCCGCCCACGAGGCACGGTCCCAGGCACACCGTAAGCACTCAGAGATGGCTTGCTGGGTGATCGCTTCCTGCCAATACGTGGCCCCATCTTTCTGTTTCAGCTGTCGCCCTACATCCCTGGGAGGTGAAGCAGGCTGACATATTTCATGGTGTGTTCAGATGAGGAAACTGAGACCCACAGAGGAGGTGTAATGATTATTAAGGCTTTAATGTAGTGATGATGGTCCTAACCCCATTGATGGCTCTCTTATCCTGTCCCAGGCCACTGCATGGAATAATTCATGTGTATTATCTCATATAGACTTGATATCAGTCCTATAAGGTTAGTATTCTTATCCACTTTCATAGGGGAGGAAATGAAGGCTTAAAGGTTAAGTACTTTCCTCAAGGGCACACGGGGGTTAAGTGTGTGGGGGTACACAGAAGAGGGGTTGGGGACGACTTAGGCCCAGCTTTGTCTGACTGCAAAGTCCATGTTCTTAACCTCTCCACTGTGCTGTATCACACCCCAGATACAGCAGCACGCTTTTACCTTATGCGTATTCGTGTTATTTGTAGAGATCCTGTCACTTACGAAAGCACTATCTATCATTTACGTTATTTCATTTGAGCCTTACATGTTCCCTAGAAATAAGACAGACAGGTATAATCACAACCATTTTATGGATAAGAACGTGGAGGTCTTGAAATACTGAATGATAGGCTATGTTTTCCCAGTGACTCGATTATGGGATTGGCATTAAAAGCGTAGGTGTTAGGGTCTTGCAATCCTCCCTGGTAAGGCCTGGTAGACCATAAAGAAACAAGGTAAGACCACTCAGACGGAGCAACCCGTGTGGACTTTGTCACCACAGTGGACGCAGCCCAGGGCTCGGGAGGGTTGAGGATCCCGGGGGCCCACCGGACAGCAGCTGTCATCAAGACCCCAACTATAGCCTAGAGGAGAGAGGAGTCCCCACTTTCCCAGACTTTGACAGACTTTAAACTTCGGAGTTGTCTTGACAAAGAGAGTGTTAAATGATCATAAGCTTGGGCAGTAATGAGTGTCCATAAAGATAAGGACGCTGTAAGCAGGAGGAAGCTGGGCATTAACTCCCAGACCTCCCACACCACCCTGGCCCCTGCTCCTGCTCCCAGAGTCCCTTCACCAGCCTGAGCCAAAGGCAATACAGTTGTTTATCTTGATTATTTCTTTGCTGCAGGGGACTTTCCCAGCAAGGAACCTTTTATTTCCTTGTAAAGATAAAGGTATTTTGTTTCTGCAGTTCCTTGGAAGTGTCAGGGGAGGGAGTGGGAACAGATATGGGTGTCAGATGGCAATGCTGAGGCTCTCTTCAGTCTGGTTAATTGCCTCAGACCTTTCTCACCAGGTCAATGATTAACCTGTGGAGTGGGGCCTTAGCCAAATGCTAGTCAGCTCCAGCGTGGAAGCACTCTGGAGATGCTGGCTGAGGTATCACCACCTGAGTGGGCACTCCAGGCTGGCATGAGAGATGCTCCCAGGTGGGAATGGCTTTCAGGAGGCCTGGAAGTCTAGGGAATGGTTGGGATGGGCTGGCTGCAAAGTCCTGAGGGGTCTACCATTTGCTGCTTGTGCTGGCACAGGATGGGTGCAGTCACAGGTGGGAGGACAAAATGCTGCCTGCTTTTAAGAACCCACACCAGCAGCAGCTAGCCTTGGTTCTTGTTCCTGTCCTTACCTCTAGATAAGCAAGCTTTCTAGTGTTTCTGTGAGACAGGAGTGGTCTTCCCTCAAGCTGAGCTGGGGAACGCAGCCCTCTTCTGGATTTGCCCTGGGTTGCAGAGTCAGGTGCCAACTTCTCCAAGGTGAGGTTCCTGACCTCCATCCCAGACTTCTCATGTTGTGACATGTTTGGTGGCTGTGCATGTTTGTGTAGAGAGGGGGCATGTGTGTGCATCCATTACCCTCTGCACAGTCTCAAGCCAGGGATGAGAGCATCAGGCATGCACATGCAGGTCTAGCAGACAGCAACCTCACCGGGATGCACACAGTGCAGTCCTAGAGGAGATGATTGTCAGGAGAGGAGACCCTTGCTCTTGGGAACAGGAGCGCTTCTTTGCCCTAAGCTAAAACTTGAAGCACAATTTCTCTAACAGCAGCTGAAAGGACCCTGAGCTTTCAGAATCACTGGAGACCCTATTCTCTCAAAACCAGAGACTTTCTTCCAAACCTAGGGGATGCAAATCTCAGAGAGAACCCCCCAGAGTGTCTGGGGCTAGATTTAAAGGATTTGCTTAAGGAAGGAAGAAAAAGAGCATAACGTTGGGCACCTGCTATTTGCCAAAGGCTTTGCTAGGTTCTTTACCTGTATGACTTCATCCATCAGCACAACCACCCCAGAGACAGATATTGTTATCTTCATGTCACAGGTGGGATATCTAAGGGTTATAGGGATTCTTCATCCCAAGACCCACTGCCGAATTGGAATTTGAGGTCACCACCTCGTTATCCTTTTTAAATGAACAGAGGGGCCTGCTTTATCGGGTTTGTATGTGATACTATACCATGCATGAGGGCAGGTTTTTCTCCTCTTTAAACTAGCAGCTGTTTTTTCACTGCTGAGGCTAGGATGTGCTAGATTATTTTCATTTACTAAGTTAGTGTCCCAACATATTTGTAACGTATGTCCCCACAGTTGGATTAGGGCAGGAGTGTAAGCTGTGCTGAAGAATCGTTTTTCCTTTTATGAAATGTATTTAACTAGCTCCTATTCAATTAAAGTGACTGCATTCAGGCCTGATTGTGTAGAGTTCAAACCTTTGTCCATCTAAGCCCAGGTGTCCCTCTTTTTCAGAGGAAGAAAGTTCCCCTGGACTTGACAGGAGAGTAGAAGTCTGCTTGCAGGGCATCCTTTGAGGATAGAGAGTGAGGTAGTTAGGTTGGACCCATGTGGGTAAGAGAGGAGACGAGCACTATGGACTAGGCTAGAAGAATGTACACCAAGTTCTTCCCAGGGGCCTTACATGTGTTAATGTGTTTAATTTTTATAGCCACCCTAGGAGGTAGGAGTAAATGGGCAATCCAATTCCATGAGTGAGATAATTGAGGCACAGAGAGGTAAGACATTCTCCCCGGGTTGCACAATTGGCAAGTGACTACGATGGGATTCTGGATCCACAGCATAGGCTCTTAGCCACTCTGCTATACCTCGGAGGGTCTTGCTATTGAAAGGAAGCAGTGGAGAGAGGAAGGAGCAGGATTTCCTATCTTAGAGAAGAGAATTGTTCAGTTCTCCTCTCTCTGCCTTTCACAGAAAAGGTGGTTCTTATAAAGAGACACCTGTGGCCAGGCACGGTGGCTCACGCCTGTAATTCCAGCTCTTTGGGAGGCTGAGGTGGGTGGATCACGAGGTCAGGAGTTTGAGACCAGCCTGACCAACACGGTGAAACCCGTCTCTACTAAAAATGCAAAAGTTAGCTCAGCGTGGCAGCGCGCATCTGTGATCCAGCTATTCGGGAGGCTGAGGCAAGATAATCACTTGAACCCGGGAAGCAGAGGTTGCAGTAAGCCGAGATGGCGCCACTGAGCTCCAGCAAGGCTGACAGAGCAAGACACTGTCTCAAAAAATAAAGAGACACCTGGACCCGGGGGTAGGTGCCAGCAGAGAAATTTCTTCCTGGAGAATATTAGCTGCTGTTTATTTAGCACCTACCACATGTAGACTGTGTAAATAACCATGCCTATAACTAGGCATGTTAATGCCAAAGCCCATTTCCACTCCACCACACTGTGTTGATGCCAGTGACGCTGGGACTCCAGCACCAGTCTCTTCAGAGAGATGGCAAGACATAGATGGAGGGTCTCTGCTGAGCACAATGCATAGGCAATAATTTTTTTAAGTTAGATAGTTTGCTTTTTAAGTGATATCAAAATATCCTCATGACCATATTAAAATGGCTGTACCGATACATCATCATTCACACTTGCTGGGTGACTTTACACCACTCACATAAACTGGGGAATGGTATCACAAAACCAACCCTGCCTACCTCCTCGTTTCTATCAGGGGAGAATGAGGTGAAAGCTTTCTGTGAAAGCTCTGGGCAAGTGGGTTTACTAAATGGAAGCCGGTGTGACCCCACGTTTGATCAACTAAAACCACAGACGTCTAGAGGCCCTAGGAGATAGGCAGAGAGAGTTGCTTTCCTGACTCTGGGCCCAGTGTTCTTTCTGCTACATTAGCACATTCAGGAGCAGGGAGAAGGATGGAGAGAGAATTCCACATCTGCCTCTGGGTAGCCACCAAACAACTGGCTTCTACCCAAGCCCCTGAAATGGCCATCTCCTCTCCAGATGTTAAGGAACATGTAATTCCCCTAGTGAAGGGGGAAGGCGATCACGCAAAATAGGAGCAGCTTTGATGGCTCCAGGCACTGTGGCAGTTGTACAAGGGAACTGGAGGTCAGGGACAGGACCAAGCTGGACCAGCTGCTGCCCTTGTGTGGGGCAGTTTGACAGCTGGCTTGGGATGCTGTCAGGATGGGCAAAGGGAGGGGTGGCCCATGTCTGAGATCTGCTGGCTGCAGAGCCAGGAGGAGCAGCGGGAGCTGACCATGCTGCCTGTGTCTTTAGGGGCTCAGCCCCACCTCACTCAGTGGCCCTGTGAGGATCTCATTCTCTCTACCTCTTGCAAGGGCAGGATGATGTGATGACACACATTTATGTCTCCCGTGGCAGGAATCTGCTAGAGCAAAGCTAGGTGGACTTGGAAAGGATTTCAGAGCTTCTTGGAAAATGAGAAAAAGGAGCTGAACATGCCTTCAGCAGAAAGCCCCAAGTGGGAAACCTCAGAGATTGAAAGAGGACTTGCTGGGTGCCAGACTTTATGTGTATTATCCGATTCCAGGTCTGTCCAGTGTTCGAGAAATCCATGACTAGTTAAACTGAAAATGTGAAACAATTCCTATTTCACTCTAGAGGTTACAAAGCTATTTCACACGTATTTTCTCCTTTGAACCCACACTGAGCCTGAATGATAGGTATCATTTCTATCCTTGCTTTACAGATTAAGAAACGGGAGCTCAGAGAGGTCAGGTGGCTTGCCTAAGGCCACACAGGTGATCACTATGAGGAGTTAGGAAATCCAGGGACAGACCGAGCTGAAAGAGTAGAGCTGCATACGCTCACCACAGAGCTGCACACCCTCACCACAGAGCTGCACACGCTCACCACAGAGCTGCACACGCTTCCCACATGCTGATATTTCTCAGAAAAGGACGGAGGTGGGGGGCTTCCACACACATGTGTCCCTACTTGGCCCACTGGGATCTGCATGCTTACTCCCCGACCACACAGTCAAGCAGTCTGCCCCTTGTCCTTCTCTCCCCATTATCTGGGAGACTGGGAGTTGTGAATGGAGGAGATTGCCCAAGCCACCGTCCCCAGCCCTTTTCAGATAGCATCCCATCTGAAGATCCCAGAGCAGTCACACTTACTTGTAGTCACTTCCTTCTCTCCCGTTGATCTGATATCACAGACACAGCCTGCTGGCCAGTCAGTAACCCCTGCCTCTCTAGGAGCTGCTGGCAGGGCACTGGATACTGCTGCCAAAACTGAAACTCTGCTCAGTGTTTGACCCACACCTGGGCTCTTAAAGGGCCACCCTCCCACAGGCGCCGTGGCCAGCCAGGGCCACGTGACTCTCACAGATCCCTTGCTTTCCTTTCGTTTTGGCTTTCCTGGCTGGCTCCATTGCCTTTCCTTTGACCTTGGGGAGATCTGTTACTGGGAATCCTCCATCATTGCAACTGCAGGATGAGAGACAGAATGTCCAGCGTGAAGATGCTATTCTGTCACTTTCTAGCTGCAAGACCTTAGGCAAGTCACTTTCCTATTCCTTTTCATCTGGAAAAGAGGGATGGTCATACCAAATCTGCAGGTAGAGGATACAGCCAGATATTAGCTGTGAAAAACCTGGCCCAATGCTTGATTTGAAGTTGACATCATCTGATGGTGCACAGGCAGCAGGAGCGGTTCTCATAGTACTTGGTTTCATATCCCCAGTTGCTCGGGAACCCTATCTAAAAACACCCTAGACTAAAAACACCCTTTACACACCTCCTGCAAAGCCCCTTTTACCAGTCCCAGTGCTCCGGGAACTGGCAGGACCATGGTCCTTCCCTTTTCACTCCCTGGAGTCATGAAAGACTCGCTGCTTCTGGGCTTCCCTGATCATGGCTGACCTCAGAGTCTTGTTAGGGCCCAGGCTCTGCTCCATAGCAAGGAGGGTGCTGACTTGCTGAGCTGGAGTAGCACCTCGTTGCCTGTCTCAGTTAGTCCATGCGGGTTGCCAAGACATGACCTGGTTGGGACTCCCAGGTGTTCCCCAAATGATCATGGCAGTCCTGTGACACAAGTGAAGCTCACACCAGAAAACACACACGTGTACCCCCCATCCCTCACCGCAATCTCCCACAGAAATGCTGCCCCATCCTACCTGTGCAGGGCTGACCCAGGCACTCCCTACAGAGTTCTACAGGCCAAACACCAGAAGGGGAAGGAGAAAAAGAGGAACAGAGCCCTGGAGAACACAAGGCAGCCAGAGCCCTGGGTCTTGTTTGAGCTAACACTCGCTTACCTGTGGTTGTTAATGCATAATCACAGATTTCAATGACAAGCAAAAAAACTTCATATTTTCTTTACTTTATGTAGCTTATTTCCTTTTTCTTTTCTTTTCTTTTCTTTTTTTTTTTTTGATTTGCAAATTTGGATTTTCTTTTTTTTGTTTTAGGTTCCGGGATACATGTGCAGAATGTGCAGGTTTGCTACATAGGTATATGTGAGCCTCGGTGGTTTGCTGCACCTATCAACCCATCGCCCCCAGGTACCAAGCCCCGCATGCGTTAGCTATTAGTCCTGATGCTCTTCCGCACCCTGCTCCCTACAAGTCTGGTGTGTGTTGTTCCCCTCCCTGTGTCCATGTGCTCTCATTGTTCAGCTCCCACTTATGAGTGAGAACATACGGTGTTTGGTTTTCTCTTCCTGTGTTAGTTGGCTGAGGATGATGGCTTCCAGATGTACCTTAATTTCAAACCCTAAACCTATAATCTGATTGATAAAAGAAAGTAAGTTACCTAGTCACTTCCAGGCAAACTCAGCACAATCCAATGATCTCTCAGTCACTTCACTCCAGATTTAAAATTGAGTCTCATTATGGAGTTCCCTTGCTTTTTGTCTCCCTTCTCCCCTCCAGGGTCCAGTCTGGGGAGAGTGGTCTTGGTGAGGGGGGTGGTCAGTGTTACTGCTGAGGCAGTGAAAAGGAGTGACACATTATTTTGGTTTTGCTTTGTCACGATGCTGTGCTGGGCTTGGGCTCCAGAAGAAAGAAGTTTTGTCTACTGAGATGTAACTTATCCTGCTTGATTAGCAGGCTTTGTCCCTGCTTATCCTGAGGGGTCTGTGTCTATACTCTGAGCTTCCTTGGGTGAGTCTTCCAGGTTCTCAGCCTCTCCTTGCCCTTCTTGTGTGTACAGGGTGAGCTTGGCTGATCGCAGGCTCCTGAGGCCTTTGGAGGATCCTGTGCAGCACAGCTGCATTTTCCCCAGCACTCCTGTAGCCTCCCGTGTGCCAGTGTTCCCGTACAATTGGGAGGTACAATGGATAGCAGCAAGACTGTGGACCACCAAAGTTCTAGACAGGATGGGCAAGCTGAAGGCCCCCCATTCTGGAATTTCCAAGCCCACCTGGATATCTCTATCATTGTTAATCTCCTCTCCCCTCCTGCAGCTGGGACTCTGCCTCATGGTGGTGGATGGGAGGGCACCAAGACACATCAGTAACTAATCTCTCCTTACTCGTCAGCAGTCTTTCTCCTCCCCAGTTCTGGGATTAATGTCAAGGGGGAGGATGTGAGGGGAGACAAGATGTGCAGGTTCAGAGATGAGACAAGCCTGCTTCTGTCAGGTTATAGCTCCTTTCAAAGGGTTCCCGATTTATGCCTCTCTCCATTTGAACTTGATAGTCAAAATATTTGTAGGGTTCGTTTCTTCCTTTCCAAAGCAAGAAATAACTTATATCCAGTTATCCAGACTGGAGTAGAAGTCAAGGCAGGTTCTGAACACTAGCGTAGACATTTAATGAGTGAAGGCTTGCAGGGAGGAAGGGAAGAACACTCATTAAATCATTGCTGGCCAGGCGCAGTGGCTCACGCCTGTAATCCCAGCACTTTGGGAGGCCGTGGTGGTCAAATCACCTGAGGTCGGGAGTTTGAGACCAGCCTGACCAACATGGAGAAACCCCGTCTCTACTAAAACAAAATTAGCCAGGCGTGGTGGTGCTTGCCTGTAATCCCAGCTACTCGGGAGGCTGAGGCAGGAGAATAGCTTGAACCTGGGAGGCAGAGGTTGCGGTGAGCTGAGATTGTGCCATTGCACTCCAGCCTGGGCAACAAGAGCAAAACTCCATCTAAAACAATAATGATAATAATAATAATAATTGCTCCTTATGCTGCCTTTGTGGGGGTGGAGGACAGGTTGTAGATTTCCTTCCCTGCTTTGCTATTTCATGATGGTGGGTAACTTACCAGATCACGTACTGCTGCATGTTTTTCAATAGTCTCCAAAACTGTCTTAGCTGACCCATGTCAGACACACAGGTACACACCACACACACACACACACACACACACACACACACACACACACCCCTGGAGCCCACTGATCCTACTGACCCAGTTTAAAGAAAGGGGAAAATGAGAAGTAGAACCCTGGGAAGAGCCAGGGAGTTGAAAGCCTACGTCCTATTTGGGGTGCAGCCACACGCCAGTGGTGTGATTGGACTCACTCACTTCCCCTCTCACTCTGTGGTTTCCCCATCTGGAACCCAGTGGCCTTAAAACAGTACCATTTCCTTTTCCTGGGGGAAGAGGGACTAGTCAAGAGAATCTATTTCCCAAATCAATAATAGTGATGATAACATCAGTAATTTTACTTTCCAAACTTACGACACTTCATCTGCTCAACTCTCCTCGCTTCTTTTAAAGTAATCATACAAAAAAAATACAGAAGCAGAAGAGCAGCTTCTCATTGGACTTTCCTGACTCTGGGACTCAGCAAAAGTCAGGGCGGGGAAGCTCAGAGAGACTGGTCTGGGGTCATAACACCTTTGTTTTGTTCCTGATTCTGCCTCTCACTTGCCGAGTGGCCTTTGCCAGACCACTTCATCCTATAGGTCTGCAGGATTGTTTGTCTGTTCAATCAGAGGGCAGGGCCAAAAAGTTCCCAAGGCTCTTTCGGTTTTAGAATTCTGTGTTTTGGTTGAGCACCTTATTAGTTTCTGGCAGCTGCTGTAACAAATTCACACAACCTTAATGGCTTAAGACAACAGAAGTGTCTTCTCTTTCTGTTCTGGATGCCAGAAGTCTGAAATCAAGGTGCCAGCAAGGCCACCCTCCTTACGCAGGCTCTACAGGATAATCCAGTGTTGCCTCTTCCAGCTTCCGGTTGCTGCTGACATTCCTTGGTAGCTGCATCACTCCAATCTCTGCCTTCATAGTCACGTTGCCTCCTATGTGTGTCTCAAATATTGGTTTCTCTGTTAGATGGATGGCATTTAGGGCCCACCCACCTAATCCAGGATGATGTCCTCATCTCAAGATCCCAAACTTAATCATATTTACAAAGACTCTTTCCCAAATAAGTTCACATTTTCATGCTCCAGGGATTGAGACATAGACAAACCTTGGGGGATGGGGGGGTTATTTCTAAGCCTACCAACCATGACTAGCTCAAGGTTCAGGGAGAATTGAGCATGCAGGAGCATGCACCCCTGTTCCCGATTGGCAAGTAGTCCAATTAAGGAGTCATGATCACACACAACACTGTCAAGAAATAACACAAGCCAGGAGGTAGCAAGCATGGAGGGCCTGCGTAGCCTTGGGGGAAGAGCAGGGGCTCTGGACCTCGACTGCTCTGGATTCATATCCAAGCCTTATCACCTGCCAGCCAGGGGACCTTGAACAAATTCTCGAATGTCTCTTGACATTCCGGAAAATTATACTTACTCTATAAATGTGTTATAAAGTATAATTCAGGAAAATTAGACTTACTCTATAAGTGTGTTATAAAGATTAAGTATAGGCTAGGCTCAGTAGCTCACACCTCTAGTTCCAGCACTTTGAGAGGCCAAGGTGGGAGGATCACTTGAGATCAGGAGTTAAGGACTAGTCTGGACCAGATAGCAAGACCCTGTCTCTACAAAAAAAAAAAAAAAAAAAAAAATTAGCCAGGTGTGATGACACACCTCTGTAGTCCCAGCTAGCTGGGAGGCTGAGGTGGGAGGATTGCTTGAATCTAGAAGTTGCAGTCTGAAATGAGCTATGATTGCATCATTGCACTCCAACCTGGGTGGCAGAGCAAGATCCTCTATCCCCAAAATAAAAATCTGAAAAAAGATTAGCTATAATGTGTTCAGTGACTAGCATCTAATAGGTGCTTATAATTCAGCATCAAATGAATGGGACAGCAAAAGGCACACATTTGTATGTGTGTGTGTGTGTATGTGTGTGTGTGTACATGCATGCATGTCTGACACTGTCTGCTAAGACAATTTTGGAGACTACTGGGAGCATGTACCAGGACATGATGGAGTAACTAGAGTGATTCACCACTGAAAGATGAAGGACCAAGGACAGAGAAATGAAATGAATTTTCCCAGTTTTCACAGGAGGTCATGGCACAGATGGCTCTAGAAGCAAGGTTTTCCAGCCTTGGGCATTTTCCTCCACTTCCCAAAACCTTTGCTGTCAGGATGAATTTTTTGGATGATCTGTCTACAGACAGGATGTCCATTTACACCCTTGGTTTACCCAGAGAATATTGGCGATGATCAAGCCCACAGGCTCACACAGATCCACCTTTCAGGCTGTCATTATTAGCTTGATGCTCCATGACCATGAGTTGACACAATTACCAACAGAGAAGGGGAGACTAGACAGCCCTTTTTTATACTCTCCACTGCACAGCGGGCATCCCTCCACATGGATGGTTCTTCCGAGTGTAGCTTTTCCATAAAAATGAGATGACGGACAGAGGAAATGTGGTTTACTGCCAACTCTCTGCTCCTGTGTACAGATCTTCAGCTGAGTCAATGTTTAACCTCTGTCTGAAGTTAATGTTTAATCCCAGGCCAGTCAGCCTTGCAATCCAGCATTCCTCCTTGAGCCTAAAATATAGAGTCATTTTAGAATCAATCACTGAAGAATAAAATTGTGACTGAATCTGCTAAAGCCAGATAGACTCTCCCTCCTTTTCAAAGGATATTGGCTGTTTGGGATTATTAATGCCGTCTATTCCCATTAGCAGATAATGATATAGTGTTTGCAGACCCTAGCTGTCACTCAGTGGCAGGAGCACAGCGTTTTTTCTTCCTGTTCCAGTTCTTCCTTTTGTGATGGGGAAGAAGAGCATTGGATGGGGACCACTGCCCTGTGGCAACGAGGGTGCAGCTGGGTGGCAACATGCTTCCTAGTAAGGCCACTACTTGGAATCTCACTAGGGGAGTTTGAACTTGAATGTTCCGGTTGGTTGCATTTAGGCAAGTTTTCTGGGAGTTTCCAAGCCTAGATTTATGTTCAAATGCTGAAACCTTTTCCCAGATGAGTCCCCCTATTAAGGGGGAGATGGGAAAGAGAGGAGTTCATTAGAAAGACCCTGACTATTGGGTGATTCTCTAGGGCTCCCCAGGGTCCGTCCTAAGGAACTGAGGGCATATGGGATCTATGACTTGGCAGTGTTGTGTCAATTCTAAGAACAACCTTAATCAGGGAAGTCAAAGAATGACCAGCTGGGTGGTGGCGTGCAGGGTCGTGAAGAGGGAAGGAAGGCTGCTGTCAGATTAGCAGCTCTAGTCTGTAGTTGGTGTTGGAGAGGTGACTTACTGGCCAAACGTGTGCATACAATGCTTAAATCTTTTCAGTTCCCTCTATGAACACACTGAGACACCTCCTTCTCCTTTATCACCTACCTCCCTTTGTCACTGCCCTGATGTCCCATCTCTCCCCCATCTTCTTAGCTCAGCTGCTCCCCAGTCAGAGTGAAAACAACATTTCTTCTGGAGCTCCCAGAGTGGGGAGGTTGTTGGTACCCTTTCTCATTTTGGCTGGTGAAGGAGTGAAGGTGGAAACCATGGAGCCCCCCGAAATTGCCTGTGCCCAGCCCTAAGGAGCCTGCCCTGGGGATCGGGGAGTGAAGCTGAACATAAAAGACCCTTGGAGGCTGGGCGTGGTGGCCCATACCTGTAATCCCAGCACTTCAGGAGACCAAGGGAGGTGGATCACTTGAGGTCAGGAGTTCGAGACCAGTCTGGCCAACATGGAGAAAAATATTCTACTAAAAATACAAAATTAGTTGGGCATGGTGGCATAACCTGAAATCCCAGCTACTCAGGTGGCTGAGGTGGGAGGATTGCTTGAACCCTGGAGCCGAGATTGTGCCACTGCACTCCAGCCTAGGGGAGAGAGTGAAAGTATGTCTCAATAATAATAATAATAACAGTCGTAGAAATAATTGTTTTAAAAGGCTCTGGAAATGGAAAATCAGCCATGGTCCAAAAGCTCTCTCAATTCTTCTTTGGGCCTAGTCTCTACACTCCAAAGAGCTTTAATTCTCTGCCTCTGAGAGGCAGGAACATGTGAGCAAACCTTTTTTGAGGTTACTGAACCATTGTCCTGTGCTCTTTTACCACCACACCCTGGCTAGGGAGGAGCGGAAGGAGGAAGATTTTTGGAGTAGACATCCAAAGTCAACAGGTGGAGTGTCAGGTGACAGGGCCCAGCCCCTCTCATAAGCCATTGGGGTCCTCCTGAAGACTTGCTCTTTCCTTGTTCCTGGTCTGAGCCTGGCTCTCGGCCCAAGCCTTGCCTGGCTGGTAGGCAGTGATTGGGAAAATAGCCCCTGTAATCCCCTGCAGCCTGTGCTTATCTGAGCCTCAATGTTCCCATCTGTAGAATGGGAGTCTGTTTCTGTTTGGTGATGCATATTGCAATTGTCTGTATTCCACTGGTGGAGGTAAGGGAAGAAAGTGCTGTCCCCATAAAATGTTTAGATCAGTTGCATTTACTAATCAGCCCATGCCGGGCCCTAAAGAAGCCACATCCTGAATTCTTTTTCTTGAACTCTTGCCTGCAATGAAATGCAGTATCTTCAGACATATTGCAGAGCATTCTAGAAAACACCTTTGGACACAGTAGCCCTAGCTTTCTTCCTCCTCTCTAAAGTACTCATGATTAGGAAGCCAGAACTTTGCCACTCAGGGAAAGAAGTGGCCTTTGTATGACCCTATGTGCTAACGGCAGAACTGGTAGATCTGGATCGAGATAGCAAATAAGTGAGGAGTGGGAACAAGGCCAGAGGTTGGCAGAGGCAGAACACAGAAGAGTTCAGATTCTACTCAGCAAATTCATGTCTTTTTGGTGTTTGTAGAAATGAGGTCTCGTTATGTTGCCCAGGCTGGTCTCAAACTCCTGGCATCAAGTGATCCTCCTGCCTCAGTCTCCCACAGTGCTGGGATTACAGGCATGAGCCATGGTGCCCAGCCTCAATCAATGTCTTTGATGCAACACATCCAGGAGGCAAACAGTGGCCTGGAGGCCCAGGGCATTGGCACTGGTGATCTACACATACCCCCAGAGGTGCAGCCTGGGGTCATCTCCTGAGGCTGCCACTTCTCTGCTGTCCACATGGATTTCAACTGACCCTTTAGAGAGCAGCCAGTAGGATGGCAACTCATTCTCCTGCTGACAGTGAAGGGAGCAGGCTGGCAGGGGAAGGCCAGTGCCTGTAAACCAAGCTGTGTCACCACAGGAAAAATGAAGAGTGCGGTGATGCTGGGCCTTGAATGCACGGTTTGTTTCTTTCTGAGTAGAATCTCTATTCTCCATTCCATGTTAGTCATGCTTTCAGCTCTGGGACATCTGCACTGGGAGCACAATCAAATAACTTGGCTGAAGAGCATTATGGGTCCCTGTGTGGAGGTATCTTCCTCTAGGGTCTGACTGAGGCTGTTATCAAGCTGATTCTGGATGTCTCAGACCACAGTGGCTATTGGAGGAGAGGAAGAAAGCGCCAACGTGTTAGCAGAGAGCTGAGCGGTTGGCTTAGAGTCATGCATTTGCCCTGAGTAACCTGAGACAGATGGACATTCCAGCAAATAAAGACCTGAGCTGCTGTTGTACAAATGTCAGTGAGGACCTCGGGGCTGGTGCCTGAATTTTTAGCTAGTTCCAGCTCTCTGAACTTCTTTTAAAATACCTCATTAGGCCAGGATTGTAATAAACTAGTTAGGTGACGAAAGATAACCAATTCCTGGAAATGATCATGAAACCTTCTATGCATGAGCCTAAGAGAGAGAGAGAGAGAGAGAGAGAGAGAGAGAGAGAGAGAGAGAGAGGTGGAGGTGGGTTGCTTTGCATCAAGTCCCAGTGTGCTTTTTCCTGAGTAGTATAACTTAATTTCTCTGGACCTCAGTTTTCTCATCTGTGAAGTGGGACTGATCACACCTACCTTACAGAAATGTTACTCTAACTGTGAAACACAATGTGAAAACACCTACGGTAGTCCCTGCTATGCAGAGACACGCTAACAAGCAGGTAAGTGGAAGGGTAAGTAGAACTGCAGCATTGAGCTCTAACCTGAGAATCTGCTTGATCTTGTGAAAACCTCCCCACTTCCTCAATTAGATTCTAACCCTAGGTCAGAAATCCCCAGGGAGGTTTCCCTGATTCTGGCCCAGAGATAGATGTTTGCCTGCCCCTCACCTCAGTGGCATAGGCATCATGCTAGCTGGAGGTATAAGATGAAACACAAGAGCACTGACAACACCAAGTGGTGGGGGTAGCCTCTGTTGGTTTGGGCTCTGGCCTTTTAAATCAACCCTCCTGCCTACTCCATGCATCAGTTAGCCCATAAAGGAGAGCTGTAAACAGTTGGGGCTTCCCCACTCCCTCCCCTGAAAGTTCTTTCTCGGATCTTATCTCTGCCCTCTCCAATCTCTTGACCCTGGGACTCTAATCTGGCTCTGCTCTGGCCCTTTGAACTCCTAGCAGCACCACCACTGGTGGAGCTCAGCTTTCCCTATAACAGCCTCACTGCTGGAAGCGCTCCTGGTTCTAGCCTCGTGGCCAACACCCTTGCTGGACTGGTTGCCTCCTCTCTTCTCCTTCCCCCAAGATGGGGTAGTCAGATAGAACATTCTAGCTGCTGAATTCCCAGTGAAAGTATTGAAGCCATTTGGAGGAGGGAGTGGTCCTGGAGAAAGGTGATCAGGGAAGCTCTTGAGGAAGAATAGGATCTGATCTCCAGATCTGAGCAGGAACGAGAGAGTCCTGTGTGGTTTCATGGCTTAGTGAAGGGACTGGCAGATTCTGGCTCAAGGGCCAAATCCAGCCTACCTCCTGTTTTTGGAAATAAAGTTTTATTGGAACACAGCTGAGGTCATGTGCTTCTGGACTGCCTGGCTGCTTTTGTGCTGAAATGGCAGAACCGAGTCGTTGCCGCAGAGACTGTATGACCTGCAAAACCTAACATATTTACCATCTGGCCCTTTACGGAAGAGTTGGTCAACCTCTGGTTTAGTGCATCAGGCTTCCCCAAACCGAGAGTGATGTGAGGCACTCCAGCCCTGAGAGATTGCTTCACTGAAACACAATAGTCCAACACAGCTGGGAAACACACAGAATGTCCCCACCCCGAGGCGTGAAAACCCAAGGTGCTTCACAATCCACCTTCATATAGTAAAGGTTCCGAAAGATCCTGCTAGAAGAATGTTTGTTGTTTCTCAGCATTCCCAAAACTCATTAATCTACCAAACCTTCTTTTCCTCTGAACGTCTTTTCACATCCTGAGAATCTAGCATTAGAAATATTCTGGGTCCTGGGCCCATCCCTGCCACAAATGAGAACCAATTCCTGGAAATGATCATGAAACCTTCTATACACGAGCCTGAGAGAGAGAGAGAGAGAGAGAGAGAGAGAGAGAGAGAGAGAGAGAGAGAGAGACAGACAGACAGAAATAAGTGAGACTTTAGAGCTTTACACAGGATAGGACTTGACCGGATACCTAGACCATAAATCCAAGCAACGTCCGGCAACCCGGAACTAGCTGTGGAGGTGGCTGCTGCGAGTGGCGTCGGCTAAAGTATACACCTGGCCAGGCCTGCTTCCTCACCGGTTGAATGGGGTCCATGGTGTCTGTCCTATCTCCATTACAGGTTTTTTGGGTCAGGTCACTGAGAAAGTGAACAGGAAAATAGTCTCAAGGGATGACTGTGGTATCCTTGATTTTTGGCAATGAGTTTTGCTTTGGTGCATTGCTCAGCAATGGTGAAGTGAAAAAGGCCCCAAACCAAGGTCACAAGTTCTCTTTGCTACTCACTCCTCACGGTGCTATAACTAACTGGGTTAGCCTGGTGACTTTAACCCTACCTGTTCCATTAACCCAGCTGGGCCTCATTTCCCTTGCTTCTAGACTGAGGGTTTTAGACTAGTTAATCTCTAAAGATCTGTTATCTCTGAGATTCTGTGATTCCATGTGGTTAGATGTGTACCACTTCCCACCTTATCCACAACAACAGCTTCCTCTCAGGCTATGAAACCTGCAAGAAATCACTTTGATTTTCTTGGTATGGTGTCTAAGTTCAGAACCAGGTATGCGGAGGTATTACAGAAGGATTTCTGGGCTGCCGACAGCTTAGAAGGCAGGGCTGAGCTTTCTGGAAATGTCTACCTGGCAATTCTCATCTGGATATTGGAGCCTATCTTTCCTTTCTGCCTCCACTGCTCAGGCTGCTCTATCCAACAATGGAACCCAGACGGCTTGCCAGGGGACCTGGCAAAAGAAAAGAGCGGGTGAGATTCCTGCAAAGACAGTGGGGCCAAGTGTGGAGTGCACGCTCCCTGACAGGCCTGAGAAGACGTTGTTACAGGGCAGAATCCACATAAAGTTATTCTCTTTGTCTCCCACCTCACCCCCGAAACCATCTTCCAGCTTCTCCAGCAGTCCTCCGTATCGAGGATTTATAAGCATCTGAACAAGAGGGGCTTTGCAGAGAAAGCAAGAATCTACTGAAAATACCCGGCTCCTCCGTGAATGCAGGAAAATCCCGGAAAACCTTGGCTGGGTCAAAAGGTCTATGGCACAATGAGCCTGGGTCTAAATGGGGTGGGATGATGTGAGGGAAGGCTGTTTGCTCTTTTGGTCTCGGTGAGGAAACCGCCTGCCTGTGGGGTCATCTAGAGGATTCCCAAAAGGAGGGGCAGAAGTCCAGGGGGACCCAGAGCTCTTGCATGGGCAGAGTGCCCAAAGGCCATTGAGTCCCCAAGTCAGTCAATCAGCCACAGGTATTTATTGGGGTCCTATGAGTTGGAAGTTCTCTGGGGAATATTATGAGATGAATAAAACACAATTACTGACCTAAAGGAGCTTAGAATCTACATGAGAAGGCAAGGCAGGTACACTTACATATAGTTAATTGTGAGTGCTAACGGTAGTCAGAAAAGGGGCCCCCAGCAAGGGCTGGGAGTGCTGAGAGAGGATTTGTCACTTTCCACACTGATTTGGAGTCCCTCCTATTTTCAAACATTCAGGAATGGACATTTCACGCTTTTCCTTGGTGACCTCTTCCAGTGTTTCATGCACCTTTCTTGAAGTCTCCTTTGAGTCAGATTTTTACCTTGGACGTGGACAATGCTGGACTTTCCTGTGCCCAAGGATGGCCAGCTTTTCTTCCTTGGTTGGAGCCCCAGCTGCAGAAAGGTGGAGGAAGGATGATGGAAAGAGGCTAGGGTCCTGAAGGCCTTTGATCTTGGTCCTCCTTCCATGGTGACTGAGCAGTTAATCTTTCCATCCTTCAGGGTCCTGGATTCCTCTCTGGGGCAGTCAGGCTGGTCCCAGCAGAAGGAGAGTCACCCTGAAGCATCTTTCTTTCCATATGGGGCAGCTGGTCTGGTTGGAGGTTCACCTCCAGAACACGTGTCATCTGAATCAGGGTGACCCTTTCTGCCTCCTGAGCTGCAGGGACACAGAGTAGACTGTGAGGGTTCTGGGTAAGGACAGCACTGACTTTGATTTCCTAAGAACCACTCCCACCCACTGCAAGTTTTCAAGAACTTTCTGACACAGGGGCAATGGAGTCCTCGTTGGCTAGGCTAAGCCAGTCTAGCCCTGATAGGACCTGGACTTCAGGACCTGTGTCTGAGAACCTTAGTCTCCTCCACTAGCTGCCAGAAAAAGGTCACCCTTTCTTTACTAGGTCTACATATCACAGAGCTCTCACTTTAAGAGTATATAAACCCGGGCACATTACTGTCAGAGAATTTCAGCAGGGCCATGCAGAAGGGGGCAAATGTGAGGTTTGATCACAGGTCTGGGTCCTGCACTCCTGCTCTCTGCTTATGTGGCTGATGGTTAACATGGGCATTACAGCCTTTGTAATCCCCCAGGAGCTTCTCCTTATACTCTGGGATGCCATTGATACATAAGTATAGAGATGAATTCCCATTTTATTGATTAAAAACCAAGGCAGGTTGGGTGGGGTGGCTCATGCCTATAATCCCAGCACTTTGGGAAGTCAAGGATCACCTGATGTCAGGAGTTCAAGATCATTCTGGCCAACATGGTAGAAACCCATCTCTATTAAAAATACAAAAATTAGCAAGGCATGGTGGCACACACCCAGCTACTTGGGAGGCTAAGGCAGGATAATTGCTCGAACCTGGGAGGCGGAGGTGGCAGTGAGCCGAGATCACACCACTGCACTCCAACTTGGGGAACAGAGAAGACTCCCTCTCAAAAAAGAAAAGAAAAAAGAAAAAGATAGAGAAAACAAAAGAAACCGAGGCTGAGAATGGTTAAATGGCTCAGCCTAGAATTTAGCTCTTTTGCATTGAAAAGTCCTGTCAGGACTCTATCCCTATCCAGCCCTGAGGGTATCAGGTGGGAACCAGAACTCCTCTATCTAGCCTTGGGCTACTCAACTCACAGGTCCTCCTTCTCCCGAGCTTCCTTTGCAATAGAACCAGAGCCATAAGCATAAACAAGACCAGCAAGGTAGAGACGGGAGCCAGTGTTCGAGAGCTGCTTTCATCTTCTGGAAAAGCGCTGGAGTGGGGAGGACGGAAAGAGCACAGGAGAGAGGTTGGAGCTGGGCAGGAGACTGAAGACCATTTGCCCATGGCCTCCTTTTACAGGTGAGGAAGCTGAGGCCAAAGCAGGTGGGCAGCCCTGCTTTCCACGGCTAATGAGTGGCAGAGCTGGGACTAGAATCTCTGTCTTCAGGCTTTCAAGCCTGAGCCTTTTTCTCTCTTCCACCCATCTGTGTGTGGACCCCATGATGCTTCCCAGTGAGAAGAGGACTAGGTGGGAGCCAGGGACTCCAGCCTCGGCACTGGGCCCTGCCACAGCTGCATCACCCCTCTCTCCAGAGCTCCTATTCTTCATCTTTAAAACCAGAAAGTGCCGAGGAAGCTTCCAGCCTAAATATTGTCTTTCTGTCATCTAGATTTCACTTGAAAACCACATGGAGATACTCAGGGAGTGTTCTCACAGCAAGACCCTTTGAGTGAGGGAGGGCATCTGATGTGTCGGTCACTGTCTTATAGATACAAAGGGAGAGAAGTGAGCAGGGGGAGAGGGGCCTCCCTCACATGCCAGGGATGAGACAGATGTGGGGCCCCCGACCCGGAGAAGATGCTTGGGGGTTACCTCTTCACAGAAGACTCCTTGTCAGGGGGCCTCCAGGGTCCTACTGCCAGGGCCTGGCTTGGCGTTGCTTGGGAACCTCTGTCTCCAGTGGCAGCATCTAGGTCCCCTGCAGCACTTCCTTCCCCAGATGCTGCCTCTATGCTGGTGGTTCCCAAGGTCCACACGCCTGCAGCTGGAGTTGTTTCTCCAATGGGGCCCAGAGATTGTTGCTTAGAAACACTGGTTTCTAAGCAACACTGTGGGAGAATTTCCCAGGCCAAAGTTTCCAAGACCGGAGCTGGCGGACTAATGGTTCCTAGGGCCTTTTTGGCTGCTTCAAGAGCTATGCTGACCCTCTCTGTGTCCTCCCTTGGCCTATCAACCTTGGTGGTTGTCATCTCCCTCCCATCTTTGCTGGCTCTAGCCTTGTTTGTCATTGAGCTTCTGGTGCCCCCCCAAACACCTTCTGTTGTATTGGACATGCTTCTGCTTTCTGAAGCTGGACTGTCTGGAATGGGAGCTAGTGCTTTGGCAGAAGCCTCTGCCCGGCTGCCTGTCCCTGGAGCTGCTGGCCTGGTTGCTCCTGAGGTTTGTCTTCCCTCAGCTGAAGCTCTGGTCATGCTGGTTCCTGGAGCTGAAGCAACTGTGCCCCATGCTGTCCCCTGTCCTAAGGTCTGGGTTGTTCCTGGGTTCCATCTGTTGGCCGCTGGAAATGCTGTTCCATAGGATCTCGTGGGGAGCTCCCCAGCAGCTGGGATGGCTGTGGGGAGAGTGCTGGAGGGACCTGTGTGGACAGCAGAGGGAGGCCACATGGGAAGGCTGGCAGGCCAGCCATTGGATTTGGCAAAGGACATTCCAGATTTAAAATATGGAATGCAACCTCACTAAGAGATGCAGTCTTTGGTCAATAGGTTGGATAAAATAAAAAATTGGGAAATATTTTATTCTCCAGTCTGTGGCAGAGACACTGACATGTTACATTCCTATTTCCTTCTCCCAGGCCCACGTATTTTCTATCCAGCTGTCTTGGATCCTTACGCTGCATTCTCCAAAGGCCCACAGCCCAACAGATACTGCTCGTCAAAAGAGATTAAAGAAGCACTCCAGTTCCAGCAGAGCAGCCAGTTGCAAAAGGTGGCTGGAGAGCAGCATCTAATAGAATTAACCTGCTCTCAGGATGCCTCCTGTCATGCTGTCTCCTCTGCCAAGTGGCCTTTCACAGCCTGGATGCCCTTCCTATGCTCTGGGTGCCTGACTCGGGATCAACAGCCAGAACCTGCAGCAGAGGGACTAGGCCTGGGAGCTGGCAGTTGTCTGCTTAGGGGCTCAGCAAGCGTCTGTGTGAGGGTGAGCCCAGTTGCAATTCTTCTGTTCTGCCTGTCACACCTTCTCTGCAGTGCTGTTGCATCTCTGCATGTCTGAACACGGAGCTATCAGATCCTAAGAAGCCACATTATCCCACTCTTGGAACCAACACCAAATATATATTTCATGACATTTAGGGGAATCGGGTGAGAGAGCATACAAGTGTTCTCTGGGGAAGTTTTTCCTAGTATCTCCCTTTCTGTTGAAGGCAACCTTCTTCTGAAATGAAAGCCTACTTCTTCAAGTCTTTGCCTTGCCCCAGCTTTTCATCATCACTCCCCTAATATTTCAAGCCCTTTTAGGGTTCCAAACCTTCTCTCTCACTTTCTCCTTCAAGCATCAAGCTTGGCCCATCAGCCACAAGCTCATACCTGCCGAGACGGTCAGATTCATGCTAAAGAACAGCATGTTGTTTTCATCTCCAATGCCACAGAGGTAGCATCCGATGTCCTCCGGAGACAGCTGGGACAGCCTCACCACAAACAAGCCCCTCTGTGGAAAGTCTGTGAGGGCCACGCGGTCACGATAGCCATGGTGAATGTAGTGGTTGGTGGACACAATGGTCTGGCAGATCCATCTTGGGGGCCCCAGACGGCACCAGTACTTCCTCTGGTGCCTGTTGACAGATGAGGGGGCATAATGGCACTGGATGGTGACAGCTCCTCCAGGATTCCCAGACACCAGCCTTGGGCCCTTCAATGCATTTGCAGCTGCAGACAGAGAAGGAAGTCAAAGGAGAGGGAGTGGTGAGCATAGTCACCGTTTTGGGAGTCACAAGCTCCAAACTCTGCCAGAATTAGGGGTCAGGTCAGAAAATGCCACTGTGAACATGGAGGAGAATCAATATAGAAATGGCAGAGTTCAGCTACTGGGAAAGCAGACATTGCCCCAAGGTATGGAAGATGAAAATGTAATCATAATCTTACCCACTATTTAGCTAACACTATTCTGGTCCATCTAGAGCCTGGGTTCCCCTGTGCTCCAATGCAGATGTTTAAAAAGATGCCATCTAAGAACATGTAGGAGGGCTGAGGCCACACCTGACACTCACTCACTGTAGATTTAGACAACGCAGTCCAAATCATGCCACCAATGATAACATTAGATAGTAATTTATCATTAAAAGACAAAAATATTCACAATTACAAACAAGAACCCTTTCAGGACATCAGGGATGATTCCCTGATGGAAGTGCTCTGGTTTGCATGGAATGTAAAAGAGAGATGCCAAACAGTAAGAACATATGAATGTACCTTTCATCTGCAAAAGAGCAGGGGCTCTGAAACACAAGAATCTTGTTCTGCTTGGTGGGTACCTATCTGGACCAGTGGTTGCAAGATTTTTCATACTAGCCACTTTTCCATAGAAACAGAAACAACCAAGTGCCACCATATAAGCTCCGATGAGCAGTACTGCTTGACAACAGGCATAAGGACAATTTGTAGTTGAACCACATATATGGCCAGCTTCCTGGATGACTTAAATGTGACGGAGTGTAAGCAGAAACAAAGTTTATTCTTTCTCTCACTGCCTCTTCACACCTTCTCCGTGGACTTCTCTGCTCCTCGATGAAATCAGAGTCATCATCTCATGTATAGTAGCTTTAATAATCTCTCTTGGATAATAAAAAGCCCCACCTAGTCTAAAATTATACATCTAGCCTGGTACAGTGAAATATTACAACTCCAACCTCTTGCCCAATTGAAACATTTCCCTTTCTTCTTGCGGGGCTTGAAGTCTGTCATGGAGGACGGGGCATGCTTGGTGGGAGACGATTAGGTCATGGACCCCTCGTGAATGGGTTAGGACCACACCCTTGGTGCTAATTAAGTTATTTCTCAGTCAGTTCACATGAGATCTGGGGCCTCCCTCCACCCCTTCTCTTCTTCCCCCTCTTGCCTGTGCTGTGCTGCTTCTGTTTTGCCTCCCCCATGAGCAAACGCTCCCTAAAGCCTCACCAGAAGCCAAGCAGATACCGGCATCATGCTTCCCGTACAGCCTGCAGAACCAAGAGCAAAATTAAACTTCTTTCTTTTGCAAATAACCCAGTCTCAGGTATTCCTTTATAGCACCGTAAAAATGGCCTAATATAATCTTATTGCCAGGAACAGTTAAATAGTTTGTGGGTGCCAGTGCAAAATGAAAGTGTAGGACTTCTTGTTCAAAAGTTATCAAGAATTTCAAGATGGCAACGGCAGAGCATTAACCAAGTACCTTCTGAGTACGGGGTCCTCTGAGACTGCACAGGCCCGGGAAATCTACCTTGCTGCCTATTATGTGTGTATTCAGATCTAATTACAGGAAGAGTAGAGGTTGTAAATGTTATGGCTGTACTGATACTCACTGTAAGTTTAACTAAACAACACACCACCCCAAACCATGCCACTAACTGGAAAGTTAAATGAACATTTAAATTTACCAAATTGTGAATATTTACAATATTCACAATTACAAACAGGGGCCTGATCAGTGATGATGCCCTGATAAAGTGTTCCTGTCTCAGGTTTCAGGAATTCTCCTGATCTACATGTGGCACAGTTGAGAGGGGCATACTTCCATTAATCAGCAGGATGGGGTGACCTGACTTCATAGCAAAAAGCTAATTAAGAATCCTTAATCAACCTTTGCAATGCACATAAGTTTTTTATTAATATCAAAGTTAGAACCAATACCTTAAGGATTCAGTCGATAGATCGCTGATTGGTAGCTCTTTGTTACACATAATAATTACACATTGGAAAATTTTATATTCATTCGATAGATCACTGGGTGGTAGCTCTTTGTTACACATAATAATTACACATTGGGAAATTTTATATTAACTACCTGTGGGAATTCAAGACCAGGCCAGCATTTTAGAGTCAATGTGTGCCTACCTGAGGGCCCTGATGCCAATTCCCTGCCCATCCATGGCGGTGGGTGCCCCGGCTCTCAATCCCTCACCATTACTCAGCAGTTAGTTGTCTATTGCTATGGTGTCTATTACAAAAGGCTAGGACTGCGTACAGCTGGAGGGAGCCTGACTTGGTCTGAGAGAGCCTGAGAGGTCTGAGGTCCGTGGTTGGACAAAGGAAGGGTAGGGGTTGTACCTGCGAAGGAGCTCTCCTCCTGCCAGCAGAGGGGTGAAGAAGGCATAAATGTTCCCATGGCCTGGAGATGGGTCCTGGAGGGGAGAGAGCCCTCCCACAGCCATCTGAGATGGGGTCTTTTTAGTGGAAGGGCGAAAGAAGAACCTGCAGCAAAGGGAGGAGACGGGTCATCAGCGGCCATCCATGTGTCCACAAAGGCATCCGCAGAGGAAGAAGCAAACAGCCAGCTCCAAACCCCTGCCAGGCCAGAGAGCTCCAGGCCATCCATCAAGTAAGAGCTCCTGCCCTCCTGCAGCTTCTCCCTCCTACTGCTACCACCCTGCTGGGGTCTCAGGCAGTAGCTGCCTAGATGGGGAGGAAAGAGGGGTGGGGAAGAGGGAAAGCAGCAATCACACCCTCTTCCTGGACTGCAGGCCTGAGGGGGGATGAGGGAGTATACCTTTAAATGAAGATTAAAGGGCTGACGGAAGTGTTTAACTGGAAACTTAAAATGAGAACATTTTCTTAAACATGTTCTTAAAATTTAGAACATTTGAGACTTAAGGCCATTAATTTAGGACCATTACTTAGCAGAAAAGTCATAGGCCTGCCTCAGTTGTCATTTGGGGCAAGGGAAGCCCGCTCTTACAAAAATTTTAAAAGGGAGAGCAGGAGATTAAAGAGGTGGTGTGATTTTATCACAGAGTGCTTACTCAAATATCGGCTACATTTGATTCATTGAAACTTTGATTTGTTTTTAAGCCAGTTGTCAATCCTTTTTCTGGTATTATCATGGAATTTCCATTCATTCATTATTGATTCAGTCACTATTTATTAAGCATCTACTTGGGACTAGATTCTAGGTACTGATACTCTTGGTGCATACTCACTGTATTCCTCAATGGCTCCCTATTACTATCAGAATGAAATCCAGCTACTACAGCATGGAGATAGGGCCACTTGTCATCTGAGCCTGGCTCGTACCTGGCCAGCTTTACCATATACCACAATTTTAAAGGCTAGGGCCTTTAGGGCAGGGTTCCTGACTTTCATTTATCTTGTCCCCAGTGTCTGGCACATGTTGAACTCTTCATAAAAGTGTGTTGAATACATAAGTAAATGAATGAATATAATTATTTATTTGCCTATGTTGTTTCTTTGAACTCAGAGCAGAGCAGGGTCTTCATCTTTATGTCCCCAGTGCTGGGCCTGTCACTTCAGTGTTTATAGAGTGAGTGGTAAGGAAACACTCCTCCTCTGCCCTTTGCATGCCCTGGAATCCTGGTCTTGAAAATTCAGCTGACTGTTAGTCATCAATTAAATCCAAGAGAGCAGGGAGAAGGGGAATATCAAAACAGAGACTATTCAAGGTAAGCTTCTGCTCAAGGCAAGCTTCTGCTCTCTCATGTGGGCCCCCGCAACCCTCATTCCTCCTGGGCCCACATCCGACCACTCTCTGGGTCCACTGCATGACCTTGGATCCCAGGAAAGAAGCTATGGATATGCCCAAACTGTGCTGAATGTCGCTGTAGTGCCTGCTAGGAATCTCTGCAGCCTGAAAGACTCAGGTCTGATTTTGCAAGCCCTGAACCTGGGCTGGGTGTGGGACTCACCTTGTAGCAGGCACAGTATGAGGAAGAAAGGCATTTTCCATCCCGCCCTCCTGCTGGTGACCTGCAAAAAACACTGTAAATGAAATGAGGCCTGAGAGAAGCTGGGTGAGAGGTGACGGGACTTGAGAGAACAAGCATCTTCTCACTTTGGGATCTTGGTTTGCTTGGTACAGGAGCTGGGTTGCAGATATCTGAGCGTAAAGCAGATATCTGAGACACTGGGAAACAAGCACTTCCCTCCCTGAGAAAGCATGACTTTATCCTCACCCTCCTAAGCATGCACCTTTGGGTCATGTCCACAACATTAAAATGTCACTTACCCTTGAGGGTTCTGTGTTCAGAAGAGGTGAAACTCCCTCTGTAGGATTCTAGCCCGGGCACCCACTTGCCAGCCTGGAGCTCTGGGTTTGTGGGGAGCACCATGTAGTGGAAAGACCACGTTTGAACTCCAAACTCTAGTTGGAATTGTGGGACCTTGGAAAGTGAGTCTCAGGGATTTGTTTCCTCTCCAGGAGAATGACGGAATCTGCATGGCGTTGTTATACAACTTAAGTGAGATTGTGGTAAAGTGCCAGCATGCCTGCAATAGTCAGCTTCTGCTCCTCTCCTCACTGTTTCCTGTTTGCAGAAGAGGAGCTGATTTTTTTCAAGGGATGATTTCTGTTTCACTGTTAGTGTGCCTCTGGTCAGTAACAAGGAGTTAAAAATTAAATCTCAGGCCAAATAGCTCTCTGCACTAGGGTGCTGTTCTGTTTCTTCTCCACAACTTCTACAAGGTCCTCTCTGTCCCCGCATGAATGCTGACCTTCGCTCCACTCTGTTCTCTCCCACTGGCCTAGGGAACTTCCAGAGGGGGATAGCTTTGTGTTTCATCCGTCTACCTGCAGGCTCTCAAACAGGATCGAGCACATTGCAGGAGTGCAATGCACAGCTATTGTGAACAGTAACTCTCCTCTCTTTTAGTGGACACTAGACTGATCACTACTCAGTGGTCTTTCACTGCTTGCTGATTAAAAAGACAAAGATTGAGGCTGGGTGCTGTGGCTCACTCCTGTAATCCCAGCACTTTGGGAGGCCCAGGTGGATGAATCACAAGGTCAGGAGTTCAAGACCAGCCCGACCAACAGCGTGAAGCCCTTTCTCTACTAAAAATACAAAAATTAGCCAGGCATGGTGATGTGCACCCATAATCCCAGCTACTCAGGAAGCTGAGGCAGGAGAATTGCTTGAACCCGGGAGGCAGTGGTTGCAGTGAGCCCAGATCGCACCATTGCACTCCAACCTGGCAACAGAGCAAGACTCCATCTTAAAAAAAAAGCAGAGAGTGTACATTATACTTCTTTTGTATTCCACAGAGAGTATTCATGGATGCTTTTTGATTGAATCTACTATTTGCATCTATCCACTTTTCTGTTTCTGGGACCTACAGGTTTTTTAAAAAGCAAACTAAAGTTAGCCATTGTGTTTTTCTTCCTACTCAAATATGTTCCTCATTAATGTTAAGGACAGGCGCTAACAGTCAACGGTTTGGCCCATGAGCAGAAACTTCCTCATTCCCCAGACAGTTTAAGCCATGCAAAGCCACTGGCCAGTTTGGGACACAGGTTGTGCAGGAGGGAATCACAAAGAGAAACAGGAAATAGGTGGAAAAAGAAGGCAGGGAAAGTAGGAGAAGGGGGAAAGAAAAGGAAAGGTAGGAGGTGAAAGAAGGGAAAGGGGAAGCGAGAGGAGAGAAGAAAAGTAGAGAGTCCATGGGGTGGCCCTGTCAGGTGAGTTGTCCTCTCAGTGTGGCTCTGCCCAGCCCTCTCCACTAAGCCCTTTGCCTGCTCTATCCAGTTTGAGCCCCAAGAGTGGCCAGATCTTTAAAAATCCATAGGCTCTTTAGTCCTCCTTCTGTGCCTTCCCTCCAACAAGTCCCCTAGCTTGTGCATTGTGATGGCAGTCTCGGACCTTTCCCTGCCTTACAGAGCTTCCTTCCGCATCCATCTCAACCCGTAAATAAGATCCAGTGGACTCTTACGGAGACTCTCCCAGGGGGTTCCTGTACCTAACTCATAATTTGATTAATATTTGCCAAGTCTCAGCTGATTCCAGGGCTGGCACCCAGGCTCCCTGCAGGCAAAATTTTCTAAAACGTTAGGTGTTGACACAGTACGTTTCGAGGCCAAAGTTTCGGCATCACACCATCCAGTTTTTCTGAAGCCACCGATGCAACAGTCTCTGGGCTTCAGGAAGAAAAGCTGCCTCCATGGGGCAATGAGGAAGCAGGAATATGAGATAAAATGTTTCCAGGGAATTATCAGCTTTGATTGGAGGCTGGAAGGGTAATATTCAATGGAATGTCTCCAAGTCACCCTCTCTGCCAATGACCTTCAGAAATCCTTTCTCCAGGAGACAGGGAACCATAATTCAGTAGCCTGGGACCACAAGCCTCTGTTACTGCACACTGCATTTTAGGGGATGAGACCACATGAGGGGACTTTCTTGTCCCTCTTCCCTGCTGGGAAGAGCATGCACCTCACCTCAGCTTCAGCATAGGCTGCTGTATGACTTCCCAGATCCCTACTGGCCCTCTGAGCCTCAGTTCACTCCTATCCCCTCTACATCCCCTGGGCAGCAGAAAAGAAGGGAAGGCATCAGTGTGATGTACAGGAGAGAGTATGGTACCAAGACTCAGAAGCTGCAGCAGCCTCAGGCTGATACAATAACTTGGCCAATGTTCTGTTCCTCTCCCCTAAAGAAGAGCTTTTTCTACACGTTCTCCATGCCTCTTCTTTCTCTAATGCTTTTTGGTTCTAAATTACCCAGGACTTCTATGGAATCATGCATTCTGGTGGGGGTGAGCAGAATAGTAGAAAGCTGAGAGAGGGAGCCCCTGTGTCCTAGACTCCAGAATCCTTACCTGGCCTCCTGAGCAGGAGCCCACCTGCTCTGGGAAGGGCATTGAGGAGCCTGTGTGACAGCTATGGCTGCAATTCACCCCCCACATTCAGAGGCAAGACCCCAACCTCCAGGATAAAGCCTCACATCACCTTTTGTTCTCTGGACTTCACTGTGGCTTCTGCATCCATCTCAGTCTGTAAATAAGATCCAGGTGAACTTTTCCTCTCCTTATGAGATGCAGGTGTTTGGACGTCTTCTAGTTGCTTTTCTTTAAACCTGGAGACTGAGAAGTCAAAGCCATATCTTGGAAATCAGCTTGAGCTAGCACCAGAAGGTCGGGGTGCAAGGTGTAGCTCTGCCACTCAACTCCAGTCACTTCTCTCTGGATTTTATTATTTATAAGAGGAAGCCAGTTCTAATCCCTTGTTGTTCTTACTGTCACTTATTCCTGAAAAACTTTTCCAGAAGTGGTACAGTAGCTTCAAGAAAAAAACACTGATACATATCCTCCCTCCTTGCATGTCCCCTCTAGTCCGGGGTCCCAGATTATTTAGGGTGCCCCAGCTTATCGGCCCATTCAGGCATCTCCCAGACAAGTGATGCAACAGCCTGGGTAGGAAGGCAGGGAAAATTCAAAATTCAGGAGAGGAATTCCCCTGTCATTTGGCTGGCAGCTAGTGCCCTCCAGCTGAACTGGCTCCTCCAACTCTCATAGAGAAGCACTTGCTTGGGTCACTGACTTCGTTTCAACAGCATGAGCTGGTGGTTACTAATTCATGTTCCTGACAAAGCACAATGCAGTAAACGAGACGATCTTCATGGAAAGAGGACATAGAGAAGTGTGGCTTACCCAAATAGATGACACGCTTGTAAAGTACCCCAATATTTCCCTTTGGAAAATAGTTTATGTTATTTTTTTCCTTGTAAAAGATGTCATCTTCCAATCTCTATTGGTCTGAAACTGACATTAAAATGGCTGGTACAGCTGAAGCACTCAGCAATGAATGGCACAAGAGGAGCGGGGGCACTGCAAGCTGTAATTAGGGACCCTCACTAGGTCCCCTGATAAATATGATAATATAGCACTTCTGGGCCAATTAGAAAGGGATACTCTTCCTTAAGAATAAATTCAGTTGGTATGTTGTTGTGTAATTGGCTGTAGCCACAGATGGCAGCATATATTCTCCATGCATTTCCCTTTCCAAATTTGAAGACAGATTGAGGGTAGAAACTAAGTCACTGAAAGCAGTAGAAGAGGAAGAAAACCAACTCTATGGGGTGCTTGGAGTTCGGCTGTGACAGGGCAATTGTGCGCTCGTGTGTGCTGGTAACGGTGTGCATAGCTGCGTGTGGTACTCTCCCAGGATTTAGGCAGCAGCTTCCAGTGCTAGAGCTGCATATATTCACCTCCATCCATAGCCTCTCATATTAATTAAACTACATCTACAGTGTGAATGGTATCTCCTTAGTAATGGTGCTCTTGAGCAGTGCACAACCTGAAGAACTGTATACAGCAGCCCTGCCTTCGGAGACTCATTTCCAGAAATGAGTGCCCCTCATGTAGGTGGTAGAGAGGTGGCTAATGCCTGGTGAGATTCTCTCCTTCCACTTCTGATGGAGCAGTATAGTGTCATGTTTGATTGCATAGACTCTGGAGTCAGATTCCCTGCTCCTCTCAGTTAAGATCTCAGTTCTACTTTTTACTGGGAAAATGACATGGGTCAGGTTAGATTTTTCTTTAAACCTAGTTTTCCTCATCTGTCAAACAGGAGAAAATAACACCTACCTCACAGAGTTATTATGTGGATTAACTGTGATAATCCATGTAATTCAAAGTTCCTAGCATGCAATTAATTTTCATTAAACATTAGCTGAGAATATTAACTTGGCTTAAAGCAAAAGGAGCCAGTGTCTTATCATGATCAAACTCTCAAAAAAAAATCCCTTTGAAGTTTTTCATCTGTTCAGGGGTCCCCTCCCCTCCCCCTTCCCCTCCCCTCCCTCCCTTCCTCCCTCCCTTCCTCCCTCCCTCCCTCCCTCCCTTCTTTCCTTCCTTCCTTCCTTCCTTCCTTCCTTCCTTCCTTCCTTCCTTCCTTCCTTCCTTCCTTCCTTCCCTCCTTCCTTCCTTCCCATCATTTTGGCATTTAAAAGATAAAAATTAATCAATTTGTCAAGGACACTTCTGAATTAAATTTATATTCTTAAGTAAACATTTGTCAGATTTTCACCATTTTGTAAATGTTGCTGCCATTTGCATCCTTAAGGGCATATTTTCCTGTTTTATCTACTTTTGAACACTTTGAAGACCTTTTGATTACAAAAGACATAGATTATAGTAAAGTACAATCAATTGTAATGCACTGGTCCAGTTTTCAGAGCACTTTCTCAGAGCCATGATGTCCCTTCTCTGAAGCTTTATGGAGGAGGAAACTTCATACTGGGTGCTTTTCTTGGGGGTACAATTGAATTTTCTTACCCAGCACAAAGCCCCAGGGGCTCCTTTACATAGGCATATGACACTGTAACCTTCTGACTTCAGGCCCTGGACTCCGTAATCAGGCTTTACCCATTCCCTGTGCTCCAGCTCCCACCTCCAACCACCCACTTAGCAAATGACTTTATTTGTTAAACATACACACATGAGAATAAAAACTAGCAAAGAGAAAGCTAACCCAAAAAAGAAAAGCTACCTGTGTTGTAAAACAATCCATATGACGCTCTTCCCTCTGCAAAATGTGCTTTCTAATGTGTAATGAAGAGCAGTGGACAGAGGTGCTTTAGGCTCCCACGCGGCTCACCCAATCTTTTCCCTTTCCTCGGTAGTCAAGGCTTATCCTTCTCCTTATATGTTATGGCAGCTTTCTGCTCACTGTACCCACTTTGTAAGCTTTTTCTACCCTTGTTGTCTGCTGGAAAGGCACATTGTTCCTCCTAGCTCAGGTAGAATACTAAGTATTGAAGAAAACCTTGTGTTAAAACACCTGCATTCATACAAGTCCTTGGTCACTTACTTAGAAATTCACAAAGGAAGGTGAACTATGAGACTTGTCACTTCTCCAAATGACAACAGAAGAAAGTATTTGTATAGCATAAATAATCATTTTATAATGGCATTTAGCAATCTTTTATAACATCAACCACCATTTACCTGATAACAAAGCTTGCAATTCAATAATATTCAACCCCTAAACACAGGAGGCGTTCCAAAGGCAGTTAGTTGAGTGCGGAGACAGTTTAAGTTCAGGTACTGACTGTTGGTAAAAGCACAGAGTAAATAATCCCAAGGAGATTGTTTCATAGATGGGAGTATATTAGCCCAAGACTTTAGCTGTAGCTCATTCTAGAATGTTGGTATGAATTGCTGTTGGAAAACATGATCAACACCTCTTAGCATAATATTTTTGGGGTGACTTGAGTCCGGGAATTGAAATGAATATGTTTCTTATGGGTTAAGATTATTTTGTTAGGATGCTGTTTGGAATATACATTCTCCTGTGATAATGATTCGCCAGTCCTGGCAGGTTGGAAGGGCTCCCCAAAAAGTTACCTTGCCACAGAGAAGGCTGTGGTCTCCCTCTCCTGGAAGAATGGTACTATTTGCACCATTCATCTCTGTAGCCGGTAGGTTGAACATTTAATAGCAACAGTAACTAACAGTGTTGATCAGTGGGAGCCTATACTGTCTGCTGGGCCCATGCATAGCCTCCATCTCTCTGACAGTGCACCTTCCTTAGTGTGTCCACTGTGTTAGCACCAGAGTGGGCAATGGCTGAAGCTGTCTGATTTTAGAAGGCTAAGCCGTCCTGTCTACTTGACAGTTAGTGGCTCTTTCATGGTGGATTCTCTCTGATGAGCATTAGCACATAATACAAAGATCTTTATAGTTCCTGCCCAATCCCTTGTCCCTCCATGTTCCACTACCCCTACCTTTCACTCTGTATGTATTCTAACATTAAGCCAGTTTTCCTTTCACACAAAACAGATGACCAGGTGCACTGTCCAAGCTCTGCCCCTTGGAAAGACTTTCTACTGACTCTGTCTTTCAAGGCTACTCCTTGTAGAACACCTGCTATCCATTTTCTACTTGAACTTAGATACCAAACCAACTCACCTATAAACCAAGCCTGGGTTTTTACCCTATCTGCCATTGGCTATGAAGTATGCTCTTCTGTGGTCCCTTATGAGCCTGGGGAGGGGCACTCGTGCAACAGTGGCAGTTGTGAGGGTCTGGGCAGCCTGCTTATGCCACTTGCTGTGCTCCTGGGTCCTTGTGCTTGATCCCAGCTAAAACACTTATAAGTCATGATGAATTGCTGCTGGGTCTGCCTGACCTCAGGACTTGGTGGGTGTAATAACTCTCAGCTCATGATGGGCAGTTCCAGATGCATACTCATTTGGTGTCTTGTGTTCAGGTACTCTGTCTCAACCAGGACTCAGTATCACACCAGTTGTTTTTCAGAAGGCACATGATGCTGCCCTGCAGATGCCATGGCCTTGCAAAAGAACCTTAGGGGACCACATGAGTAGGTAGTGATTCTCCCACTAGGACTTGCCATTAGCTCTGTACAGCATCTTTTCCCACCATCTAGACCTCTAACACTAGTGAGTGCAGGGCTGCTTATAGTTAAGCCTGGACCTGCTGCATAGGCCTTTCCTGCTCTGGGCCCCACCCTGGACCTGCTGCAGAGGCCTTTCCTGCTCTGGGTCCCACCCTGGACCTGCTGCAGAGGCCTTTCCTGCTCTGGGCCCCACCCTGGACCTGCTGCAGAGGCCTTTCCTGCTCTGGGCCCCACTCAAAGGTAGAAGCCTTTCATGTCACTAGGTCTATGGGCCAGAGCAGTATTTCCAGCTGTGGAATATGCTGCCTCCAAAACCAAAGAGGTCTATCAGATGTGTTGCTTTCTTTATTGTGGTAGGACGTGCAAGGTGTAATATCTTGTCTTTTACTTTGGGTGAGGTTTCTTGGCAGGCTCTTTATCACTGAACTCCTAAAAATATTACCCATGTGACAGGCCCTTAATTCTTCATAGGTTCTCGTCCATCTTCTGATCCATTTGTCTTAAAAGGCCTCCCAAATGTAGCCACTTCTTGTTCATGTGCCCTGATTAGCATGAGAGCATCAAATAATGGGTCAATGTGACATTTTTCATGATGTCTAGATGATGTTGATTCCTTTGGACTGTATTATGACCGAGGACAGGGGAGTTAAGAGCCCTGGGGTGAAACTCTAAGTATATATTGTTATTCATCTGCACAGATGCAGATGGTCTCTAACCCTCTTTTCTGAAGGGAATAGCAAAGAATGCATTCACCAGATCAAGACTGCACACCATGTACCTGAGGCTTTGCTATCTGCATGTAGCAGGTAAACAGACACAGTGGCTGAAAATGGGATTACTCTCTGGTTGAGTGTATGGTCATTTCCTGTCATCCTGCAGGTCCACTTAGTTTCTGCAGGGGACAACTATTGAATTAAATGGAGACATCATGGGACCTGCCATTCTTTTAGTATCTTTCCAATCCTTATGGATGACATCAATCTCCAGAATTACCCCCAACACATGATACTGTTTTATATTTACTATCTTGGCTGGGCATGGGACAGTTTCAGAGGCTTCATTGGACCCTGAGTCCAAGGGGCCTCAGAATATTTGGGAGCTGCTCCCTTTCCACAGGTACAGTTACCCAGGTAAATGACCCTGGGTCCCTTTGGGAAGGGTTTATGGAATTGTTACTGTGTATGTTTGCTGGGTGTTGCAGTGTTCTTTCTCCCAGAGACCCGGCTGAGTCCATGTCTGAAAACTGGTTCAGATCCAGAAAGGCCAAAGGAGCATGACATTGTATTGGGGCGACTGCTTTCAGACTCCTTGTTGTCCATCCTTGACTTCTTCTAATCGAAGCTATAAACACTCTTGTTGGTTATCTCCTTTGTCTCTGGGGGTACCGCCTTCTTTTAACCATCTCCATAACTCTGTGGGTCAGGCATCCTTGGCTGACAATCCAGCCCCGTGCTCATCGTAATAATGGCATCCACTTGGCTTCTGCAGTTAAGTGCAGCCACCCGGCTTCTTTGGCTCTGGGCCTGTCATCACCACTGGTATCACGGAGTCAAATATTCTACCCATCTTTCCAACATCAACCCTGGCTTATTGAGGAGATTCCCAACTGCTCTTTTCAGTGATGCTGATGTCCTCACTAGATCATTCTTTCCGGCTTTTGTAAATGGTGTAGACTCTGTCCCTTCTCATGGAACAGAATCACCTGGTAGGCCTTCCAGTCTCATGGTGTGTTCACTCTAGCATGCTAATTTCCCGAGCTTTTCTATTTCTGCCTCTACTGTCTGCTGGGGTAGTGCTGGCACTTCAATCACATCAAGCTTGGGCCATCACTGTCTCCCTGCTTTCAGGAGTCACTTGAACAGCAACGACGCATCACCTCCTGGGGTCCTGCTAGGGTGTCAAATCCTGTATCTCTGGAGAGTGACCTCAAATCAGTAAACTCTTCCCTGTCCTACCTGATGCTCCCATCCCCTTGATCCAGCACCTTCAGGATCCAGTCCCGCATGAACTCTTCTGACTTTTCCTGGTAAAGGCTGGCTAGGACTAGCAGCTCATTTGAGGTCTTTTCTTCCATTATCAGACCCAACACATACCCAGTCGGGTCATGCTATGACTTACCCCTAGTTATAAGCCTAGTTACAAGGAGCAGAGATGGTGGGAAGAAGCCTCTGCATTGTCTTCAAGCAAGGTGTGGGAGGGAGAATTGGGAAGGAGAGAGTAGTTAGCTCTCAATAGGGATGGGTGGGCAAATCCTGAAGGATCAGAAGATTTAAAAGAATCTGGAAGTATAACATTTGGGGTTCATCTGCCCAGCTGTTCCCCCTCAAGTTCCAGAGTCCAAGTGTCCTCCAAATGTCTCCTTTGCCTTTAGACTTAAACCTGTAAGTGTCCATGAAATAGAAACCTATAAAGGAAGGTTTTCCTTTATAGAAATTGTTGTGTGCTCACCCAACTCGCCCAAAATCACGCAGAAGCCAGTATCAACATGGTGCTCAAGGATTGTTTTCCTACCAAATACTGAAAGAAGCAAATCTCCAGATTTGCTGCAATAGGACAGGCTCCATAATGAGAAATTTTATCTTGATTGAAGTTTGTTTAAGTTATAAATAAATGTTGTTTAAGCACTACATTGACAAAATTACTTAATTTAAGAAGGCAAAATATGTTACTATCTTCAGAGATCATTACCCTTAATCTTTCATTCACTTTTTAAAATGGATCCTACACAAGAATGCCCTAGGAAATGATAAAAAGTTCCACTCTGTATTTCAAAAGCTGACACATAGGATCCCAGTGTTCCTGGGGTCATCTCCTTCCTAACTGTTCAATTCATAAAGCTGAGCTTTATTTTAAAAGAGAGAAGGGAAGGGGATCTTGTAGTGCCACCTACTTCAGCATAGGAGTTTTTCTCTCTAAAAGGAAGCCCTTCTTTCCTCTTTAACAAATCTTTATCAGGTACTCAGATGCTGCAATGCTAGGAATGTTAGGGAATGCAGTAAGACATATACCCATGGTTACTGTCCTCAAGATATTCAGTACCTAATTGGGAAGCAATAGGGAAACTCAAATATCAAAGCAGGTCCTACATATTCAAAAGAATAAAACCTCCAAAGAGTGAGAGAAATTAATGGGCCAAAGACATTAGGAAAGAGTTCTCATGGAATCATAAATTCTTAGAGAATCGTAAAGTAGGAGACCTTGGAGGTGACGTAATTCAAGTCTCTGCTCAGGACACAGTATCTTCAGATACTTCTTTTAAAAGTGGGCATTCAGTTTTAGTTTTGTTACCTCCAGGGACGGGGAACTCGAGTCAATTCCATTTTCAAATATTTCTAATTTTAGGAAATTCTAATTGAGAAAAATCTAATTTCTTTTAATTCCTACCTATTGGGACTACTTACATCTTCTGAAAGGAGAAATATAGGATTAAATCTACTCCCACTTCTCTCAGTAGCCTTTGAAATGGTCCCCCAGAGTCTTCTGTTTGTTCACCTTGTTAAATCAAATTTAGCCTAAAGCTGCCTCTACGTATTTTAAGTTTGACCTTAAAGTTTCTCTGTACATTGTGAACTCTAACAAGTGGGAGGTGTAAACAGACTGCAGCCTACACTTGTGCCAATCACCGACTTTTAGCCAATTAAATGTAGCCAACTGTTTGAACCATGTTCAAATAAGGCAAACGCTGAGCTGTAACCAATCCAGTTGTTTCTGTAACACACTTACATTTTCTTGTACGTCGCTTTCCTTTTTCTGTCCAAAAATCTTCCACCACATGGCTGTGCTGGAATCTCTGAGCCTATTCTGACTCAGGAGTCTGCTCATTTCACAAATGGTTCATTGCTCAATGAAACTCCTTCAAATTTAATTTGGCTGAAGTTTTTATTTTATCAACCTGAACATTTCTCATTCCTTTGAACTAAAATCATAGAATATTTTTATTGATGCAAATAACCATCCTTTATTAGATTGTTTATTTTCTGCCAGTGGCCATGCCCGCCATGATTCCATTTAAGCATTGCAATGACCCCGTAAGTCAGATGGTAGTACTATCTCTACCATATGGATAAGAATTCTGGAGCCTCAGAGAAGTTCAGCCTCCTCTCACCATCTGAGTTGTTCCCATCTACATGAATTTGTTTGTCAATATGTCTCGAAAGCATCTAGAAATTGAACCCGTAGGTAATGTTTTTTTGGGCAGGGTAGTGGCGGTAGACAAAATGTACTGAAAGGAAAATATTTGGAAAAATTAAAACCTTTTAAGAAATTGTGACAATAACCAAAGGTGATAAGGTTGGGATGGCAGTGATAAGTAGCACAAGGTCAGGTGGATGACTCTGGTGTTGAGGAGTGAGGGGGTGGTGGGATAAAGAATGAGAAAAGATGGGGGGATTAATTTAATGAGTCTTCAAGTATTTATCAAGAAGGTATTATGCATCAGGCACTTTGCTGGGCACTGAAAAGAGACAGTGAACAAAACAGACACATCCCTTGGTTGATAGTCTGCTGGGGTGCTGGGGGAGAGGAACATTAAACCAATTAGCATAGAAAGAAGTATATACAATATAAGTGATTTAGAAGTATTGGTAGTTATTAGGAAGGAAAAGAATAGGGCTCCAAGGAAGCAATCTGGGATCATTCTGGAATAGGGCATGTGCTATGTGACCTTAAGTTTGGTTGGCCATTCTGATGGGGAGAAGCCCATCTCCCAGTTCTAAGTGATATGCTCTAAGTTTGGCCAACTGCCCAGCCCCCACCAGCTGCTGAATGGACTGAGTGAGAATCTGATTTTGGTTGGTGCCTGACTTGAAGCACCCTCTAGTGTTGAGGGAAGGAAGGTAATAGCCTGAAAGAGAGGGAACTGGGGAAAGGCAAAAGAAATGAGACTGAGATTTGTTTTGGGAACAGGTGGGCTGAGGAGAAACCCCAGAGGCCTGTGCTAACAGGGTTGGAGACGGGCTTCGCAGAGTGTCCCTACACCCCAGCTGTGAAAGCAACGAGGAGCCGGGAACTCTTCCACTGCTCCACGTGGTTTCTCTCAAGTTACTAGTAGAATCCTATACTACAGGTCTGGAAACAGACATGGAGGCTAAATAATTTCTCTAAGGTCACATAGCTTGTAAGTGGGTAGAGAACAGAGCCAACAGCCAGTGTCACTATACCAAGTGGCTCTGGCAGATCTGTGTATCCCAGTGCAGGTTTGAGATGATTTAGATGTGCCTGGCTGAGCTTTTCTTTGCAACAGCTTGCCTAGGGACTGATAAGGAAATTCAAATAAATGTGGTAAGTTGTGCTACCTGTTGCTGGGCTGATGCGGTAGACAAATCCTAAAGTCTCAATAGCTCAACACTTCAGACTTTATTTCTCACTCAGATGAAGTCCTGTGGGGCATGGCAAGGGCACTCCAAACCACCTCTCAGGGACCAAGCTCCCTTTGTCTTATGGCACTGCTCTCTCAACACTTGGTCTCCAAATTTACCAAGTCAGGGAAGGAAGGGTGGGAGGAGGTACACTGGCTTCATCCCAGAATTATCACACCAAACTTGCACTGTTAATTAGCCTGAATCAGTCACATGGCTCCAGCCTAACTGCAAAGGATGGTGGGGGAAATAGAAACACATGGACTGTTAGGGGAGCACTATGCATGCCCTAAACTGGAACTGACCCCAGAGCCCAGCAGCAGGCAGCAGAGGCAAGGAAAAAGTGGATGAGCATAAGTAGTGGTTCATTCCCTCCCCGACCCTGCAAAGCAAGGTAACACCTGTCGGAATGCTGGAGAACACAGCCTGTCCTTGCCTGGGGTCAGCCTGTTTCAACTTTTCCACTCTTCCCCTGCCCCAGGATTTGGAAACCCCCTTCTATGCCGTGGTCCAACTGATAGCAGGGAAAGAGGAGGAAAGTTGGGAAAAGAGCAGTGAGAAGTTGCACTCAGTTTGTGAAGGGGGAAGAAAAAATAATTTTTAATGTCTTGGATGTATGAGGAGACTGTGACAGGGGAGAGAGCAGAGTGATTTAAGCCCCTGGAAGTTCAGCCTAAAAACCTAATCCCTGAAGAATTTGCTGTCCTTCCTCCTTGTGGGGTGTGGCTCCTGTAGTCCTCACCTCCTGGTGATCATGTCCCTGTGTTGTCCCCTTTCTTTGGTGTTGATGAGACCTGAGACTTACATTTAATCAGTAGAATACAGCAAAGATGATGAGAAGTCACGTCTGTGGTTAAATACAGAATGAGAAGATTGTAACGCCCATCTGTTGCAAGGAGCCTCTGTCCCTTGCTGACTTCGTTGGAGCTAGCTGTCATGTTGTGAGCTGCTCAGTGGAGAGACCCATGTGGTAAGGCATGGAGGGCAGCTTGTGGCCCACAGCCAGCAAGAAACTGAGGCTCTCAGTCTGTTTACCCACCGGGACCTGAACCCTACCAATCATCATGTGAATTTGGAAGTGGATCCTTTCCCAGTTGAGCTTTCAGATGCAAACCCAGACCTGGCTGACATGTTGACCGAAGGACCCAAAGCTGTGCCAGGACTATTGACCAAAAGAAAGAAGGAGAGGAATGTGTGTTGTCCTAGGCTGCTGACTCTATGGTAGTCTTGGTACGCAGCAATGGATAAGTAATGCATGGGGGTCAGAAAGTGTGGGAGAGGAGCACATCAGTTTCCCAAGGTTTTCATAACTAAGCACTATAAACTGGTGGTTTAAAACAGCAGAAATCTATTCTCACAGCTCTGGAGCTAGAAGTCTGAAATCAAGGTGCTGGCAAGGCCATGATCCTTCTGAAGTATCTAGGGGAGGATCCGTCCTTGCCTCTTCCAGCATCTGGTATCCCAGGCATTCCCTGGCTTATGGCAACATCACTACACTCTCTGTCTCTGGTTCACATGGCAATATTGGATTAAGGGCCTGTCTTACTCCATATCACCTCATCTTAATTACATCTTCAATGATCCTATTTCCAAATAAGGTCATTCTGAGGGACTAGGGGTTAGGACTTCACCATATCTTTTTTGGCACATTTCAATGCATAACAAGAAGAAAAAAAGAGAAAAGAGCTGACAATTGAAGTGGTGTCTGGCAAACAAGCACCTTCTTGATGGCTAGGTGAACATATCCAAGCAGTCTGCACATTTAGCGCAAGGATGAGCGTCTTTGTAGGTGAGGATCTCAGAAACTGCAGGGATTGGACCCTTCCCTTCTCTCCAGGAGCTGCTTGAAATTGCGAACAAAAGCCTAACTTCACCAGCTGAAAGAAGTCCCATCCACTGCCAAAAGGGTTGTGAGGCCTGCCCTAATGCAGAGGTGACCAAGATGATCCTGCATTCGAAGGTACCTTCATCCCACTAGTTTGGTGCTGTCTTTGTAACTCTGTCCTGGGTTCATGAATGGACCCTTTTCTCTGTCGCAGATACTGGAAAGGCCCACAAGCTACAGTATGTTTTCAACTGTGGGCAGCTGCTGCCACCTTGTGCCAGAAAGACTCCATGGCTACAGTGACCAAGGACCTCAGATCAGGACACCGTGAAGAGGTACGTCTAATAATTGTTCTGGGGCAGCAAGTGTAAATCGGGACTGTCCCGGGTCACCCCTGGGGAATGCAAGAGAACAGGATGTGCAAGGATTTTCCCAAGAATAGATCTGGCAGAGTTTTCCAAAATGTTCTACTTTTCTAGGTTTACTCTCGGCATGAAGCTTCTTATGCCACTTTTGCTGGCCATCACACCTCATGCAAGGTTAACAATACATGAGAGTTCCGAATTCCTCTGGCACAAAGAAGAATGAATTTCCAACTATGCCTAATGAAAGAAAAATGTCTCTTTCTACATTGCCTATGAACACAACATGCCCCAAACACATGTAAAGCTTTGTTCTGACTTTGAGGATGCATTTTAAATCAATAAAGGAACAAAAAGCCCAGAAAGTGCCTAACTTTCTTCCTCTCTCTCTCTCTCTCTCTCCCCCCCCCCGCCCCTCTGTGTGTGTGTGTGTGTGTTTGATGCTTTCAAAATTGACATATTACTCAGATATGGGAAAAAAGTAAATTTTTTGTCTTATGATTGTTTAGAGTGGGTAGTAATTTCTGTTGGTAGCAGGGATGAGGTGACATTGGCAAGATATTTAAATGTACTAATTAATGGAAAGTTGATTTCTATGGCCAGATCTGTTTTAGGTAAAGCAGCCAATTCAAAACTCAGACTCTAGACAGCTCGAAGGTATCTCTCCAACCCCTTCTCAGGGTGGTGCCTGGATGCAGTCGTATTGCTCAGATGTCCTTGATCCTCCCTACCCTCTGCTGAGATGCCCCTCATGCTGCTTGGTGATGAAGATGCCATTGGTTTGATTTGGTCCATGGGAATCATAGTGGCATCTGCCACCCACACACTGGTCCTTGCCATTGCCTCTGGTGACAAGAGCTCCTTACTCTGAGCTTCCTTAAAAACTTGGGTCTTTTCCGGTCTCTCAGCTATCATGCATCTCAGTGGGGTGCCAGAAAACTCTAGATTGCTTTTTCTCCAACATACTGTTGTGTGGACCCTTGAGGATTGCCCTTAGCACATGCCTGTGATGGCTAGTTCACCTGTCTTGGATCACGTTGGATGCAGCATCCCCTGTGGTGGAAGGTTTCTGGACAAGGTCTACGGTTTCCCCAAGATCTGCCCAGTCTGTGAAGGATACTAGCTCCTGAAGTTCTTAGTCTCTCCCAAATTTATCTCAGGGGTGGTTTTATCCAAGGTGCACCCTCTTTCCCTGCAACACCTCTTGTTAATGTTCCATCCTGGGATGAGGAAGGGAGCCAGTACGTTTCAGGTCATCCTTTGCCCCTCTCTTCTCCCTCGCTCACCCAGATCCTAATCCCAGCATTAGAAGGAACTTCTTCCTTCCTCTATGGTGAGGGCTTCACTAACATCATGTTTCATGTTCTTCTCTGATCAGTGGTCAATAATTTGTTGTATAATTAGTTCTCTGGCTACCTGAAAATCCTCTTACGTTTTTTATTCAACGTTCTCAACATAGCCTAGCACAAGAAATAGTAGCTCTCCTATTTTTGATGGTTCTCCGCTCTCCATGAAGCTCTGGATGCCATCAATTCAATGTTTGGGAGTCATAGGCTAATCAGAGTCTAGGAGTTACCAGGTTAATATCTCAAAACATACTATTCTTTTACAATGAGAATTGTGTATTTGATAAATTTCATCAAATAATGTGTAAAGGAAAGTAGTCTTAGTTAGCAATTAAGAAAATAAATTGCGCTGATTAATTGCTAAAATAAGTTCCAGATGAATTAATTAAACAATTGAAGAAAAACCAAATCATTTTTAAAAACTAGCAGAAAATGGAAGTAAATATGTACCCTATCTCTAAAGGAGTAATTTTCTAAGCTTTAAAATCATATAAGAAAGAACATAGGAAAAGAGAAATTCAAATACTTTTAAAGCCACTCAACAATATAAATAAATAAAAAGAAAAACAAAAGCCTTGGAAAATACCTTCGGCACATATAAAAGTCAAGGGATGTTACATGGTTATGTAACAGAAACTTTTTTTTCAGAAACACGTGCACTTTATTGAAAGCCATTGTAGAAAAGTGTGTGACGATAAAGCGCTGATACAGGACTCGGCTCGGGGGCAGGGCGAGGAATGGAAGGTAGAGTATTTGCGAAACAGGTCAAGGGCAGGGCCCCTGGCCTGGATGATTCCTCTCGATCTATTGATAGACTTGCAAGATCAATATTGGGATGATGATCAGCAGAATGGTCATAATGATGCCTGAAATCAGGGCCCAGATGTTCAGGCACTTGGCGGTGGAGGCATCAGCCTGGGCCCCGGTCAGTACGCCAACCATCTTCCTGTCCCTAGACTTCACGGAGCAGGCAAACACAGTGGATGTTGGGAGAGCAGGGTTGTGGGGCGCCCCCAGCACATCCACCTCATGCTCCTCCTTCAGCATCTCATAGCTGGGGGGAAGGCCGGTGTTGGCGGGAGTGAAGAAGGTTTGGACAGTGTGGTTCATGGTGTCCGGGGATGACCAGCCATGGTCAGGTTGCTGGGATGGTTCTCAGTGGGCCCTCAGAAATTATTATTCATTACAGATTAAATTGATGCTATAAGAATGCAATTTGTTGATATAATCCAGTAATCTCACTATTTGGAATTTATATTAAGGAAATAATTTCAAAATAGACACAAGTTGTTTATGCTTTTTATAATCACATTCATGTTACATTGTGGTGAGCATTTTACACATTTGACTCTCTTGCCAGACACTGGGACATTGTATTTTTTTAACCTCTGAATCAGCATGCTTAGTCTGGAGTCTGACATAATGGTAGGTGGCAAACATATGTTGCAGAATAACTATTTGGTTGCAGGATTTATATTATATTTAAAGATTGAAAAGGTCTTAATTTTCAATAATGATTAAATGAAATACAATGTAGCCACTTGATGGGGATATTGTCAACTACAATAATAATGTGTTGCCAGACATGGAAAACAACTTATATAATTGTAGCAAGTATGAATCTTAGACTACATACTTCGTTGTAGCAAAAACATAACTTTTTAAAATTTTCTATAGTAAGATTTACATTCCTTTTCAAGTCCCGTTTTGACTAGTGGTGCACCCCTGGTGTGTGTCCTGTTATGCTGATCTGGGTAACCTCAGGCAATTCAAAGTCCCATTGCCACCCCCTATTCCCAACTGCTTGTTTTTCCATGGGGTAGTATCGAGTGGTTTGTCATTACCTGCTCTTACCGGCATCCACCAGGATGGGATGCCTATTGACTTCTATCTTCTTTGACCGTGGATCCATGCAGGACCTGAATTGTCTTCTGCTCCCTAATACAGAGGTTTTTTTCAGGCCAGTCTCTGACTTAGCCACATTCCATCTGCATCATCAAATTACCCTGGCGCCGTGTGGAGATCTGAGAGGTTGTCTTGGATCCTCAGGTCCTAGCTGGGTCACATGTAGCCTTTGCTGCCCTCATATGGCGCTAAGTAGAAGGACCTCTGTGACACGCGGTGGTTCACGACTATAATCCCAGCACTTTGGGAGGCCGAGGCGGGTGGATCACGAGGTCAAGAGATCGAGACCATCTTGGTCAACATGGTGAAACCCCGTCTCTACCAAAAATACAAAAAAATTAGCTGGGTATGGTGGCGTGCACCTGTAATCCCAGCTACTCGGGAGGCTGAGGCAGGAGAATTGCCTGAACCCAGGAGGCGGAGGTTGCCGTGAGCCGAGATCGCGCCATTGCACTCCAGCCTGGGTAACAAGAGCGAAACTCCGCCTCAAAAAACAAACAAACAAACAAAAAACAAAAGACATTTGTCATTTCCCTAGGCTCTTTTCAGGATGGGAGTTTCAACCTTGTTTCTGAGGTTCTGGGGGTGCAGGCCGGGTGGGGAATGGACCCAGGATATGCACTTGTTCTTCTTTCTGATTCTCTCCAGCTCTGCCCTAGTCGGCAACTTTATCGAGCCTTTATGGGTGAGGAAAACTGCCTCTGACTGTTCATTTACTTCCAGATACCTTTGCCTTATGTCTGGATCTCAACTGTGAAATTCATAACCCAACATTTGATTGCTTTACTATTTCGTCCTGCCATAACAACCCTCCAGAGACAGTCTAGGCAGAGTTAAGATATGAAATACAACAGTGGAAGCCAAAATAAAAATGGAAATATCAATTAATGTATCAAAATATTAGTCTACTACAAAATGCAAAAATAAACAGAACCTTAGGAGTTCATTATAACTGTGTGAACATTATGTATACATATGGGCAAATATATGGGACAGGAAAAAATCTTAATTGTTGAGTTAATCAGTAAAGAATGTGGACTTTTCTTCCTTAGCAAATTTCCTTCGTATTAGTTATGTGTAAATACCAGTCATGTTGTTTGTGAAAAAGCTTAATCTACTTTACCTCCAACAATATAGAGCCTTCTTAGCCCCTGTATTCCCCATCTTGTCTCCCATCAATTCCTAATGTGGCTTTTCCCCTCTAGTAAGGGCTCTTCTCTTACCCACAACCTGCTCATTCCAGCAGGTTGTTTAGACTTTGTTTAACCCAGTGGTTCTCCTACACCAGAATCTCCTGGAACATTTTTTGAAATACAAATGGCTGGACCCTTCAGCCAGTTTTCTGATTCAGTAGGTCTGGGGTGGAGCCCAATAATTTGCATTTCTAACACATTCCCGGGTGATGTGAATGTTGCCGGTTCAGGGACAACACTTTGAAAACCACTGGCTTGTAATCCCAGCACTTTGGGAGGCCGAGATGGGTGGATCACGATGTCAAGAGATCGAGACCATCCTGGTCAACATGGTGAAACCCCGTCTCTACTAAAAATACAAAAAATTAGATGGGCACGGTGGTGCGTGACTGTAATCCCAGCTACTCGGGAGGCTGAGGCAGGAGAATTGCCTGAACCCAGGAGGCGGAGGTTGCGGTGAGCCGAGATCGCGCCACTGCACTCCAGCCTGGGTAACAAGAACGAAACTCCATCTCAAAAAAAAAAAAAAAAAGAAAAGAAAAGAAAAGAAAACCACTGGTTTAGCCATACCTTTTACCTGAAATATTCCTCCTATTTTCCTTCTTTCATCTTTCCCTTGCTTTTATAAACATGTAATGATAGCCTAACATGCATAATAGGCTTGAAGCACATCTCGAGGAGCTTTGGATAGTATTAACCTATTTATTCATGTATTTTTTCTCGGCAAAGTCTCAGAATGCTGATTATTTACTCTGTACCACCCCTACCACATATATAACCCAGCCAGTGCTATATTATTTTGGATTTATTAGTGCATATCTTTCTAATTATTTCATGCAGTTTTTCTCTCCCTAATCAGCCCTTTGAGGCTCAAACAGACTATCATTCTTATCCTCCATAGTGGACACAGAACCAGTGTTTGCTGATGGGGCTCACTGAAGGACGGGCATATCGTTTATTAATAGAGCACTGGTTACAAAACCTGTCCCGACCAGCTGCTCTGCTAGTCTTGTGGAATTTCCCCTCACCCTGTCCTTGTCGGGCAGTTTTCCGGCTCTCCTTTTGCAGTGAGTGAGTATCTCTCCCAATACATCAAACCGATTTCCAGAGACAGTTGTACAGAGATAGGAGCAAATTACCACTTAGAAATGGATCTCATTATAGAGGTAATAATACCATTTCACAGTTGTATATTTAAAATACATGAAAACCAAAGAAGTAAATTTAAATGTACCCATATTCCCACCACATCAAGACACACAGTTTTAATATCTTAAGATTTCTCTCTCACACATATTTCCCCATCGAATTAGACCGATCTCTAAGTACTGTTTTTCAACCAATGTTTTTTTGTTTCCCAATATATCAAGGCTCACTTACTGATGTCATTAATTTTGTTTAATATGACTTCAAATGGTTGCAAAGCATTACATAATATACAAAGACTATAAGATATTTAACAAACTCCTTAGTGGTAAATAGCCAATCACTTGGTAATATAAGGGATTGTTAATGTAAATAATGATTCAGTGAATCTCCTTATTCACTCATCTTTGTATACCTTCCAGTGTTTTCCCCAAAATCACATTTCAATGGCTTTGATGCAATATTAAAAAATTGCCAGCCAAAACATTTATACTGCTCTCAGAGGTGTATATAGAGGGTCTCTGCAAATCCTCACAGGGTGCTTTCAAACTGTGGGAGCTTGCCAACCTTATCAGTAAAGATGGCACCTTTTAATTTGGATATCTTTCATCACTGGGGGAATGAATTTCAAATGATTGTTGATCATTTGTATTCTTCTGTGAATTGCCTTTTCTGGGTCATCTGCTTCGTTTTCTGTTTATTGTTTTTGTGACAGCAGACTAAGTTAGATATTTCAACATGATTGCCAAGATACAAGAGATAAATGACCCAAAGTGAGACGAGAGGCAGATTTGCAGAAAATTTCACAGAGAGCCAGTGAGGTGACTCTTTGCACTGAGGATCAGAGAGGTGGGGATTGGGAGGTTGTAAGGCAGATTTCTTTGCAGAGGGCTGTGCTGAGACTGACCTCCCTGCCCCAGTGAAGGAGGGATGGTACTTGCCCCTTGCTTCAAGTCTAGTGAGAAGGGCTTCAGTTGACTGCTTAGAGAGTGTGTGTTCCTTGCTGCTAGGACAATAGCTGACTCGCCGCTGTGGTTGTCAGGGAGGAGGTGAGGTAGGTTATCTAGCTGCTTTGGGAGTAGAGTGAGCCAACCAGAAGTGCTGTTACCCTGAGATTGGCCTGTACCTCCGACTCTATGCAGGCTGAAAAAGTGAGCTTCCTGTGGACCAGAAGTGAAGGCAACCGGTTTAGAAAGGAGAAACACCTTCCTTGGAAGGTGCTGGGGAGGATCTGCTCAAGCCCCTTCTCCTAGCTCCGGTAGTTCCTTGGCTAGTGGCAGCTTAACTCCAACCTTCACATGAGATTCTCCTGGTGTGCCTAGCTACCTTTCTAATGGGTGTTTTTTTTTTTTGTTTGTTTGTTTGGTTGGTTGGTTGGTTTTTTTTTTTTTTTTTTTTTTTTGTAAGAGCATCAGTTATACTGGATAGGTGTCCAGCCTATTCCAATTTGATCTCATCTTAACTAATTACATCTCCTGTTATCCTATTTCCAAGTAAGGTCACACTCCAACGTACTGGGTATTAAGACTTCAGTATGTGAATTTCAGGCATGCACAGTTCAACGTATAACAAGTAGAAATGTTGGAATTTTTAAAAAGAACATCTGGCTAATAGAAAATAGCATGCACCCTGGAGACCAGCTGGATTGGAATTCTGGACTGGTCACTTATTACGGGTGTTTAAGCAAGTTGCCTAACTCCTTTGTGCCTTGGTTTTCCCACCTATTCAGTATGAAAAGCAGTATTCATCTTGAAGGCTCTTTTGAGGATTAGATGAAATAATCAGTTAAAAGCATCTCCAGAACACCCAGCACACAATCACTGTGCAGCAATTGTCACTATCATTATTTTTCTACCTAACTTTGGGAGAGTATCTAAGGGTTTCTCCCCTACATAGTTATTGTTTACAAGGGGTCTCCAGGGATTTGTAATTATGCACCTCATGACCTAAAAATTTCTGGATATGCATGTGCTCTGTGTATATACCCAGAGATACACATACATACATACATACATACATAAACACTTTCTACCCTCCTAGTATGTTATATGCATCAGAATATACATACAAAGCAAATAAAAAGCATGAGATAAATGGAATTTTGAACATTTTTTCCTATCACTGCAATGGCTTTTTCTGTGAACCCCAGTGATTTGACCACCCTTGACAAGGATAGAGGCCAGCACCTGTGTGATCTCCACTCCAGTTAGAGACCAAGTGACTACTGGTCAGATTCCCCACAGTCCATGCAATCTCAACCCACTTCACTCTATCGAGGCAAACCCAGCAGCCTGGAGCATGTGCTCTGGATGTCCTAATAAGCTCAAAGCCCCCCGTTTTTTTCTTCTTACATAATAATTTTTTCTTTTATTCTCCTTTTTAATTTTATTTTTTCTTCAACTTTTAAGTTCTGGGGTACATATGCAGGATGGGCAGGTTTGTCACACAGGTGAATATGTACCATGGTGGTTTGCTGCACAGATAAACCCATCACCCAGCTATTAAGAACAGCATCCATTAGCTATTCTTTTTGATGCTCTCCCTCCATCTGCCACCCTTGACAGGCCCCAGTGAATGTTGTTCCCCTCCAGCTGTCCATGTGTTCTCTTCATTTAGCTCCCACTTGTAAGTGGAAACATACAGTGTTCGGTTTTGTGTTCCTTCATTAGTTTTCTGGGAATAACTCAAGCCCCCAGCTCTGGACTATGGCTTTGGCACAACGGTGGATAGGACTTTGTCCTGGGTTGCATTTTCCCAAAATCTTAAGGATAATATTAGACTGCCTGAATCCTGCTTTTTGCTGCATACCTTCTTCATGGAGCTCCGGAATGCCTGGCTCCAGTAGGTATTATTTGCTCACAAGACCTGCTGCACAGCTGTCGCCTGGGTCATCACTGTTCTCCTGATGAGAGCCACTGTTTCCTGGGTCCCATGTTTTCCCTGCCTGTCATTTCTCCCACACTTGCTGTAGCACATTGTTAATAATTTACTAGCCAAAGAAGGTTTGATAAATACATTTCTTCAGTCTTTGCATTTCTAAAAATATCTTTATGACTAAAACAAGGTTGATCTAATGGACATAAATTAAATATTTTACTTCCCTAACCCTAACCCACACACTCTTTTAAAGAAAAACTCAAAATTTTCAAGAATTGACCACCATCATATGTCACAAACTGTCAACAGATTTCAAAGAATCAGTATCAAACATATATCACTATATATTGCAAAACAATTATGTTAAAATTCAATAACAAAAACCTATTTTTAAAAAGCAACATATTTGGGAGTTTAAAAAAAGACCTCTAAATATATCAAGGATTAAAATATGAATGTTAATATAAATTAGAAAAATATTTGAATTTAAAAAATACTAAGTTTTAAAACTGAAGTAGAAATTTGAGGGAAATTTATAACCTTAAATTGATTGTATTAGAAGAGGAGAGGCTGGGTGTGGTGGCTCATGCCTGTAATCCCAGGAGTTTGAGAGGCCGAGGCAGGTGAATCACGAGGTCAGGAGATCGAGACCATCCTGGACAACATGGTGAAACCCCGTCTCTACTAAAAATACAAAAAAAAAAAAAAAAGCTAGGTGTGGCAGCACACACCTGTAGTTCCAGCTGCTCGGGAGGCTGAGGCAGGAGAATTGCTTGAACCCAGGAGGCAGAGATTGCAGTGAGCTAAGATCATACCACTGCACTACAGCCTGGGCAACAGTGGGGGAAAGTCTCCCAAAAAAAAAAGAAAGGAAGAAAGGAAGGAAAGAAGGAAGAAAGGGAGGGAGGGAGGGGAGGGGAGGGGAGAGGGGAGGGGTGGGAAGGGGAGGGGAGGGGAGGAGAGGGGAGGAGAGGATAGGAGAGGGGAGGAGAGGAGGAGAGGAGGAGAGGAGGAAGGGAGGGGAGGAGGGGAGGGGAGGGGAGGAGGAGAGGGGAGGAGAGGAGGAGAGGAGGAGAGGAGGAGAGGAGGAAGGGAGGGGAGGGGAGGAGGGGAGGGGAGGGGAGGGGAGGGGAGGGGAGGGGAGGGGAGAGGAGAGGAGAGGAGAAAGACTGAACATTAAGTAATTGGGTTCAATTAAGTATCCAAATAAAGTTGTTAGAAAAAGAATTACAGAGGAAGCCTAAGGGAAGGAGAAGAATGAAAATATGAGACAGTGCTATAAAAAGATGTCTTAGAAAAATAAATAAGACAAGAACGGCTGGGTGCGGTGGCTCACACCTGTAATCCCAGCACTTTGGGAGGCCAAGGCGGGCGGATCACGAGGTCAAGAGATTGAGACTATCCTGGTCAACATGGTGAAACCCCGTCTCTACTAAAAACACAAAAAATTAGTTGGGCACGGTAGCGCGTGCCTGTAATCCCAGCTACTCAGGAGGCTGAGTCAGGAGAATTGCCTGAACCCAGGAGGTGGAGGTTGCGGTGAGCCGAGATCGCGCCATTGCACTCCAGCCTGGGTAACAAGAGCGAAACTCCGTCTCAAAAAAAAAAAAAAGACAAGAACAACCTTTATGGAATAGAAAAGAAATATAAAATGAGAGACCCAACAACATCAAAGTAGTTAATAAAGTTTTGACAAAACTATTTAAATAAGGAAAGCAAAGGTACTTACAAAGAATGTCAGGAATGAGAAAAGGGGCTAACTATGAGATAACAGATAATAGGGGAATGTTATAAATAACTTTATGCCAGTAAACTTGTATTAGGTGAAATGGACAAACTTCTAGGAAAAAAACCTGGCAACAATTGCTTCTATGTGAAATGGAAAGCTGGAATGGTTTTATAGCTACTAAAGACATTAAATCACAAGGAAAACCCAGTTCTCAAGCAATTATACAAGTGAGTTCTACCATGTGTTCAAGAGACAGAGGTAGAAACTTCAAATTTACTCGAATTCTTATAAAAGATAGTGGGGGGGCAATATTCCAAATTTATTTTATGAGACTGATGGAACGTGGATCCTCAAATTGTGCAAGACAGTCTGAGAAAGAAAGAACACAGATCAGTCTCATTCATGAATATAGATTTTTAAAAACCTAAAACATTCTGGATATAATCTACATATGTTTTAAAGAATGTAATATATGAGGTGGGCATGGCGGCTCACACTTGCAATCTTAGCACTTTGGGAGGCTGAGGTGGGAGGACTGCTTAAGCTCAGGAGTTCAAGTTCAACCTGGAAAACATGGTGAAACTCTGTTTTTAAAAAAGAATACAAAAATTAGCCAAGTGTGGTGGTGCACACCTGTAGTCCCAACCGCTCAGGAGGCCGAGATGGGAGGATAACTTGAGCCTGGGAGGTTGAGGCTGCTGTGAGGTATATTTGCACCACTGCACTCCAGCCTGGGTGACAAAGTGAGACTCTCTCTCTATATATATATATATATATACGTATATATATAATATATATATATATATACACGTATATATATATATGTATATATATATAGTCTATTCTTGAAAGTTATATTGGAAAATATATTAATGTAATTTATCCCATTAAGATATTTAAAGAGATAATCATTTCAGCATATCTATAAAAAGCATTAGGTGACATTTAACATTCATTTATTGTTGATATAAAGCAACTTCTTAGTAAACTAGACATAGAAAGTAATTTTCTTGACCCCAGCAAGGAAATCTGCTTATAAAACTCTACAGTGAAACACTAAAAGTATTGTTGTTAAATTCAGCAACAAAATGAAAATTGCAACGGAGATTTTAGCCAGCTCAACAAGGCAAGAAAAAGAAGACAAACGGTATAAGAATTAAAAAGGATGAAATAAAACTCTCATTGTTTACCAATGATATGAATACCCACATGAGAGATCACAAGTAATCTACAGATTTATTATTAGGATTATTAAGATAGTTTAGCAAAGCCCACAAATGTAAAATCAATGCACAAATGTTCATTTCACTTCTATACCAAAAATGAACAGAAAAATATCATTTTAAAGTTTTTTTAATTATAAAGAAAATGATATCTAGGAATGACTCTAACAAGAGATATTGTTTTCATGCAGAAAACAATACAGATTTTAGAGATTTCTTCTTCTTTTTTTTTTTTTTTTTTTTTTTGAGACGGAGTTTCGCTCTTGTTACCCAGGCTGGAGTGCAATGGCGCGATCTCGGCTCACCGCAACCTCTGCCTCCTGGGTTCAGGCAATTCTCCTGCCTCAGCCTCTTGAGTAGCTGGGATTACAGGCATGTGCCACCGTACCCAGCTAATTTTTTGTGTTTTTAGTAGAGACGGGGTTTCACCATGTTGACCAGGATGGTCTCGATCTCTTGACATCGTGATCCACCCGCCTCGGCCTCCCAAAGTGCTGGGATTACAGGCGTGAGCCACCACGCCCGGCCCGATTTTAGAGATTTATTAAAGAATCTTTCTAAATAAATAGAAAGACGATGTATTTATGGGAAAGGAAGATCAATTTGGTGAAATATGTTCATTTTCTCTGTCTTAATTCTGTAAATTTCAGAAATTTCATTCAAAAGCTTAACATAGTTTTCTATGGAATGAGACAAGCTTACCATGAAGTCTGCTTAGAGGAGCAAAGGGCCAAGAATATCCAAACCCTCCTGAGGCGGAAGGAGATTGGTGATGATGGTAAGAGAGCATGTTTTTTCTGATATCAAGATCACTGTAAAATCGGCAGGGCACAGTGGCTCGTGCCTGTAATCCCAACACTTTGGAAAGCCAAGGCGGGTGGATCACCTGAGGCCAGGGGTTCGAGAACAGCCTGAATGACATGGTGAGATCCTGTCTCTACTAAAAATGCAAAAATCAGCTGGGTACGGTGGTGTGCACCTGTAGTTTCAGCTACTCAAGAAGCTGAGGAAGGAGAATCACTTGGACCTGTAAGGTAGAGGTTGTGGTGAGCTGAGATTGCACCACTGCACTCCAGTCTGGGTGACAGAGCGAGACTCTGGCTCAAAACATTTGGAGGCCATAGCAGCCAAATTACAAGGTCAAGAGATTGAGACCATCCTGGCTAACATGGTGAAATCCCATGTCTACCAAAATTAGCTGGGCATAGTGGTGAGCCCCTGTAGTCCCAGCTACTCAGGAGGCTGAGGCAGGAGATCGCTTGAACCCGGGAGGCGAAGGTTGCAGTGAGCTGAGATTATGCCACGCGCTCCAGTCTGGCAACAGAGCAAGACTCTGTCTCAAAACAAAACAAAACAGTGAATTTGACATTATGTAAATTACATGCTAATAAAACTGCGATTTAAAAACAATGTTGAGTGAAAAAACATGTCACAAAATAATACACAAAGTGTGGTTTCATATATATAAGATTCAAAAATAGAGAAAATCTAAACAATGTGTTGCTCAGGGCTAGCTACATAGGTGAATGAGTATAAAGAAAATTGAGGGAATAAGTAACACAACATTTGGGATAGTGGTTACCTTAGGAGGAGGGAGAGATGTGGCCAGGAAGGGCCACAGGAGAGTCACAAAGGATCTGATAATATTCTTTCTTATGCTTGGTGGTGGATGGATCAACCAGTGTTCATGGCATTATTCTAACAGTACATACTATTCTTTAAAGTGAGTTTAAACTCTCTCCCTATACACACACACACACACACACACACACACACAGACACACACACACATACTCTCTCTATATATATATATACACACACACACAGTGAGTCTATCATCTATTTGGATATACACGTACTTATTTATGTGTATATTTCTTAATTTCTAAAAATGAAATCTCCTTTTTCATTTGGGTTCTGTCCTCTGCTCATCCATTATCACTCCTCCATCTGTTTCATTTCTTTCTTTCAAGTAGTTGTTGACGTCTCCCATCTGCTGATAACCTCTCTACTGGCCTCTTCATTGCTTGGAGTTGACATATTTTAATACTGTTTATTATTTGGAGGGAATCTTTGAAGGGAGAGGAGAAAATGTGTATAGCAAATCTGCCATTTTAAATCAGAAATTAGGTTATCTTTCAAATAAAATTAATAAGAAAAAGAACTAAGGCTTATTGAATACTAAGGGCCAGGAACTGTTTTAAGAACTTTGCATGTCTTATTCCGTTAATCTTTACAACAACCCTATGAGGCAAGAGCTTTTATTTTTTTCCTGTTTTACAGATGAGGAAACTAAGAGACTGAGATGGTAAATAATTTCTTCAAGATCTCAAAGATAAGCAGGTGGTGGAAACGGAATGTGATACAGTCAGTCTGAATCTAGGAAATACACTCCTAACCATCAGGTGACATATGTGTATGGAGAGAGTCATTCAACCCAAAGGTCCTGTAAGCAATGGTGGTGGGTGAAAGAGTGTAAAACCTGTACCCAACTGAAGAGTGAAAAAATCAGCTCAGAATGAAGACATAAAAAGCAGCCCTGCTGTTAATTAAGCTGGAAGGACAGACACAGGTAAAGCCAGCTGCGACATTAACAGAAAACATTGTTTCTCCTACATTCATGCAGCAGCTGCAAAATGTCACGAGGTCTCCCTTTTTGAGTGACTACTACTGCTGTCTTAGCAATGATGCTTGTAGGCCCACTTTGCTCAAATGGGTCCTGTTATTGGGGATATCCAATTGCTAAACTCTCCTAGCTTCATGACAGCATCCAATCCCTAGTTAATGTCCATATACACTAATCCTGTGTCAGAAAGGGCACCCAATTCAGAACAGATCCCCACTTCCGTGAGATTCTCCTTAAAATTCTACAGCAGGACACCAAATCTTACATAAGATGTGTCCCTGCCTTACTCCTGCTGAGCATCATTCTGCCGTTCCTTTGGAATACTCTCCCTCACTGCATTGAGGCAATAAATCTGATTTTGTTGGATTTCAGGTTTGTGTCTGGTGGTTTTGTCTCAGGAGTGCTGGGCTCGTGGAAGAGACGGTGATTATTATCAGACAGCAGGATGGTGTCAGTGAGGGGCAGGCAGACCTAAGACTGGAGGAAGGCAGAGGACGGCTGGGCATTTCCTCACCCAGGACAGGCCAGATGTGTTCCCTGAGCTGTTGCCTGGGCTGGGTGTTTGCCATCACCCATTTATCCCTCTGACTTTATCACTTCCAATGTAGGTATGTGCATTAATGTAGGCATGTGCATTCTTAGAGATTCATTTCTTTGGCTTGCACTAACAACTTTTCGTACACAAAAGACCTATATGAACCTTAGGGGAGAAAGCAGTCCTTGGGGAGAAGAAAGATTGGGGCTGGGGAGCCACATGTAGCTATTCTGCATTTTACCTTCCGGCTGGACTTAGTAACCTCTTTTTGCTTGGTCTCTGGACACTGAATCCTTCTAGGAATCTTCTCAACTTTAGACACTGGTTTTAATTCTGCTTGAGACAGTGGCAACCACCATTTCTGAGCTAGCAATCTCCACCCCCTTATCTAGGAAGCACCTGCTACTTTAGTCAGATGGAATTTCAGGGTGTCTCAGCTGGGAGAGAGGGCTGTGTAGCCCTTAGGCGGAGTTCAGTGTTGCTACCCTAGTGCAGCAGAATCGTGAGAGAGGCTGAGCCTCTGCCCCAGCCTTGACTCCATTAGGGCTCGGACAGGAGAGAAAAATGGGGGTGGGGAACATCAGCCCCACTTGTTAGAGCACTATTTTCAAGCTCTAAAGGGTTCTCAGTGCTTTGATGGCCATAGATGGGTCACTATGGATATAAGGTTTATTATTATTAATGCTCTTTTAAACTGGTATTATGTTTTTAACTTTTCTGAGAACCTTCATCTTGATTTTTCTTGTCTCTCGTGAGGTTGACACAATGGGAGTGATGATTTCCCCATCTCACAGTTGAGGAAACGAAAGCCAGGGGAATTTACGAGACTTGCCCACATGGGTGACAGAGTGAAAGTCTTAACTAAACTCTCTGGACTTTAGCAATGAGTAACTCCAATTCCTCACACCCAGAAGAGGAGAGTGTTGAATAGTGAATGTTAGGAATCCATTTTATCCTAGGGTGTCTGAACTGTGAATATAGCCAAAGTTTAGACCTTTGGGTCTTAGTAGGTGGAACTAGAGGAACTGGAAACTGGTTCTTGTTTCTCCATCTATCACACAGAACCTACCTATTAATCCCACCCCCAGAAGCCACCCAGCCCTGAAGAGGCGAATGAAGCAATGCCTGGGCTCAGGTTATGTAAGCAGAGGCTGGGCTGCTGCCAGCTCTTTGGGCAGGAAGGGATGGAGGAGGGCCCTGCCTCTGCCCTCCAAAGGGTGAGTTTGAGACAAGAATGTGGAGAGGACACTCTCCGCCAGGCCAGGTGGGTCTTGGCCTTGGAGCCAGCTTTGAACTGACAGGTTCAAACCAATCTGTGGTAGCCTGAACTTCAGAACCAGGTGGTGGTTGAAGGTTTGTTTGTTTTTGCTTCATCCCCACACCAAACCAGAATGTCCATTGAGAAGGCAGAGAATGAGTAAGGCAGGATGCAGTGGGTCAGGACGAGCGTGCATCAGGAAGTCAGGAAGAGAGGGTGCTCAGGACTGGAGGCTGCTTCCGGCCCCCCGGAGCACAGGCCCCTGAAGTCACTTTCAGGCCCACACTCTGGCGTCTTTATCAGGAGTGTTTCAGGCATCATTTTCTTTAAGTCCATTCTGTTCTCCTGCATCACCCTTGTTCTTTCATTTTTCTTCACACAGCAGCCAGAGTGAGCCTCTGAACACACAGACCTGATCATGTCACTCCCTGGCCTAAGATCCCTAATGGCAGCCCACTGGGTGTCAAATCTGGATTCCTCAGCAAGCCTGCCTTCAGCCCCATCTTACCTGCTCTCCTGGCTGCTTGCTAAGCTAAGTTCCAGTTTCTGGAAGGGGCCCTCTGTTCTCTTGCCCAGGACTTTTGCACCCTGCTATTTCCACTGCCTGCAATTCCCATTTGTCCCCATTATTAAGCTGTTTCCCCTGTCTATTCCTACTTAGATTATTCAGATCCCCGGATCTGAGCTCAGGATCTTCTGCAGAGAAATCTACTCATTGTAGCCTACATTAGGTTCCCTTATGTGCTCTCAGAGTACACCATGCTTTCCCTATATTGCATGTACCACAAGCGTAATTTACAATTACTGTTGTTATTGTCTATCTCATTTGCTGGACTGAATGCTCTATGAGGGCAGAAGCGTCTTGTCATTTTTGTGTTTTTTTTGAGACAGAGTCTTGCTCTGTCACCAGGCTGGAGTGCAGTGGTGTGTTCTCAGCTCGCTGCAACCTCTGCCTCAGGTTCAAGCGATTCCCCTGCCTCAGCCTCCTGAGTAGCTTGGACTACAGGCATGCACACCACACCCAGCTAATTTTTGTATTTTTAGTAGAGATGGGGTTTCACCATGTAGGCCAGGATGGTCTTGAACTCTTAACCTTGTGATCTGCCCACCAAAGTGGCCCTCAAAGTGCTGCAATTACAGGCATGAGCCACCACACAGGGCCTGTAGTTCTATGAACTATCTCTTCAGTACTGTGGACGAGTGAGTCAATTTGATAAAATTTAGTACGTATTTATGAGGACCTCACACTCAGATGCAGCAAAGACTTGCTGGGCACCTACTATGTGTCCACTATGGTGCACCTTCATATGAACTCTTAATTAATTTAATTTCCACAAACTTGATGCTAGAATATGGACTCCCAGGGCTAAAGCTATAACATTAGATTATGGGGATTCCCAGAGCTAAAGCTGTAACATTAGATTATGGGGATTAGATGAGCTCATATACATGGAAAAGCACAAGCCTGTCACAAGTAGGTGATCAAGAAATATTTATTCAGTGGACAAATATGTTAACAAAGCGACCTTCTGATAAAGAAGTTAAATAATTTCTTCTTTTTTTTTTTGAGACAGAGTCTTGCTCTGTCACCCAGGCTGGAGTAGAGTGGCATGATCTCAGCTCACTGCAACCTCCCAGGTTCAAGAGATTCTCCTGCCTCAGCCTCCTGAGTAGCTGGGATTACAGGTGCCCACCACCACACCCAGCTAAGTTTTGTATTTTTTGAAGAGACTGGGTTTTGCCATGTTAGCCTCCCAAAGTGCTGGCATGACAGATGTGAGCCACTGTGCCCAGCCAAATAATTATTTTTTAAGCTGAAGAATGCAGGATTTCCCAAATCACATAGGTCATAAGTGATAGACCTGGGATTTGAACCCATGCCTAGAGATGTAAGTCCAGATTTCATACCTTGTTACCACTAAGTTCTGCTGGCCCAATGGGGAACTCAGAGAGGTAAAAGACCTTGGTTTGTTTTCAAGAAACAGGCAAGTACCTTCTTGAAGAAGATAGGCACATAGGAAACAACCTGAAGATACAGTTTTCTCTGATTTCATGTCAAGAAAATTGATACCGACAGTAAGTGAAACTGGAAATCAGAGTAGAGAGAGATCCATGGAGTAGTGAGGGAAGCCTCCAGGGAGAGGTGGGAAAGGACATTCCTGGAGGATGAGATGACAGAAGCAAGAGCAGAGAGAAGCAAGTCAGCATGGATGGGAACCCCACCCACTGGACCATGCACGTCCTGAGTAGGGGGAGAGGAAGCCTGAGGAGGAGAGGTGGTGCCAGGAGCTACCGGATCTGCATGGCAGACAGAGATGTCATTGGGCTTGGCAATGGGAAGTCATTCCAGATTTGTAACCAAGAGAGCAGTCTGGGGTGAGTCAAGTTCAGGAAAGGTCAGCCCGAGAGTGTTGTGTAGGATGAACTGTAGGAAAGAGGAAAGAGGAAAAAAAGGAAGGCAGGGGACGAGAAGAGGGAGGAAGAATAGAACAATGGAGGGAAAGAATGGCAGCATCTGTTGTTCACCTAGCAGGTTCTTTCCAAAAGATAGCTTGTTTAATCTTCTCAGCTATGTTTAATCTTCTCACTGTATGGCATGTGTTATTATCCCAGTTTTGCAGATAAAGAAGCTGGAGTTAAAAGAGTTTATTAACTCGCCCAATTATTTATATAGATAGAATCCAGAACTAATACTTGAGTGTTTTGCCTCCAAATCCAGCAACCTTCCTCTATATTTCAAGGTTCAGCTGGCAGGAAGCCTAGTTAGGAGGTTATTGCACAGCAGGGAAGATATAGGGTGGTGGATTTTGGGTACAGAGACTTTCCTCAGCTACAGTAAGTGTGTCCACCTCCAGGGCCCACACCTCTAAAAGCATGATGGTTGGTGTGATGAATGGGATCTGCTCTAACAAGTTCAGCAGTGAGGTCAGGAGCAGAGAAGGGTCTGTCCTAGGAGAAGTGTTCAGTGTGGAGCCACGTGGAGAGCGGAATCTAAAGCCAAGTCTCAGGAGGTGCACTTAGAGCTGGGGAAGCAGCCTGGGTGAGGAGTCAGGGCAGCTGGGGTCTAGTCCTGGAAGTACCACTCTGGGACTCTGGATCCGTCACTTAGCCTCCAGGAGCCTCAGGCTCCTCATCTGTAAAATAACATTTGAAATCTAATCTTCCTTATCTTTTTAGTTTTGAGACCCCAAAAAAATTGTGACCATGGACGTGCTTCTTTTTACTCAGGAGTGCTGGGCTGGTGGAAAAGATGGTGATTGCTATCAGACAGCAGGCTGGTGACAGTGAGGGGCAGGCAGACCTAGGGCTGGAGGAAGGCAGAGGACAGCTGGTCATTTTCTCACCCAGGACCAGGACAGGCCAGATGTGCTCCCTGAGCTGTTGCCTGTGCTGGATGTTTGCCATCAGCCATTTCTCCCTCTGACTTTATCACTTCCACTTAAATTAATTCATTGCTCACTTATTAAGTTCCAACTCTACTTAAGTCACTGAGCCGAGCAATTCTTATTCCAATCCTCCGAACACCCTTCCTTTTACCTTTCCTCTTCACTGAATATCAAAAGAACTAGGGAAATACATCCATTGTGCCTTTGGCAAAAAGTGAGTTACCTATTTCCAAATATTAAGACACATTAAAATTCTTTCACATTTCCCCTGGTCTATTTCTCTTCTCTACCGAATTCATCATCTGTGACACATTTGTGTCACCAAGTATATGTGTAGCTCATCTGATTCAGTTGTAGAAAGAAGAAAAAGGCACGAAAATGTTTATACTGCTGGTTAAGTTAATGAGAAGTATTTCGCATGTTGTGGAGGAGGGAGTACATGCTGTGCACTGGCCGACATAATGGCTCATGAATTTACGTATGCAGAAAATGCATTAGTGGGGATAGCTATTTTCATTTATTTGTACCAAAGCCTCTAAAGAAAAATCAAAGGGCCAGTGTATTGCTCAAGTGCATGTGCCATTCTTACAAAACAGAGTGACTCAGCACATGTCCTGAGTCCTGAAGCCTCTGTATCTGGAAAGAAACTGGGCACAGGGCAGTGCTGGGGCAAAGGAAGGGGGCTGGTGCTGACACCAAAGGGACAGAGAAAGGAGCACATTCGTTCCTTCCCATATGACTGTGAATAGTGTGAGAGACACAGAAGGACTGAGAATTTTCCCGTGTGGCCCTCCTACATCCTTGGCCCCTGTGTGGCAGTTCTTCCCTAACTCCTCTTGAACATACTTGACTTTAGCTCCTAACTGTTCCTCCACACTCCCGTTGATAAAATCCAAAGTGCCCGAACAATGGCTAGGGTGTATCAGATCCATCCTAGGCATAAGTACCATCTAAGGCAACAGTACTCACAGGTGTCTTTGGGACATGCATCCCTGCAGATGACCTGGGATGTTCACCCTTCAGCTCACTGTCTATTGCTTATGCATGCTTGTTCTGTTGCCTGAATACTGAGGAAATAGTATGGGTTTCTCTGGAGATCAGGACCAGAGAGGCCAGTGTGGGACAGATCCTAGACACAAGATCAGGCCCACGATATGGGGGAAGATAGAGGAGAGGCAGAGGGGCTGAAACACTGAAGGGTGACAGAGAGATGGGAGAGCAGCAGCACATGTGGACAGACCCAGGAGAAGGTCAACAGGGACATTGCCCTGGGCCCAGAGAAGAGGGTTTTACTTCATTGGAAATGAAACATACTCCAGGAGAGCATTCTAGAAACCCTTGACTGCTGTAGCTGAGTTGTGTACTGCCAGTTTGTTTGGGGTGTTCTCTACTCCCTGAAGGTGGAGACTCAGACTAATGACAGAAAAGCTGAGTTCTCCCAGGGTGACCAGGTGTTTGGGCAAGTGGCTTATGAGTAAAGGCACTCCTTATTCTTGCATGCTAGGAATTCACTCTCAGATTTATCTCACGTGTATTTGCTGAATTCCTGTCAGATGCCAGGAACTATGCTGGGAGCTGGAGGAATAGAGAACAACGAACCCAGTCTTTTGAAAGTGATGGTAGCCATCCCAGAGTACCAGGACAGAGGTCAGTGAGGAGCTGGAACCATTAGCCCTGGCTGGCCTGGGGTCTTCCTTCTGCTACACCTCCTGGTTTTGTACCTCCATGTTTTGGATGTTTGTACCTGCATGCTTTGTACCTCTGGATGCTTTGTCCAATGGCTGGCAAGAGCCCAGAGAGTTGGATTTGGGCATAACAGAATGCTGAGCAGTCATCAAGGACCCCCCCAGCTCTCTTTGCCTTCAGTGAGACCATCCCTCTCCCAGGAAATACAACGCTCCCCTATCTCCCATCTGGGATTGGCCACCTTGTCTAAATCCAGGCACATGTGCTGAATCCTGATACCTCTCTATCTGGAGGGAAGCTGGGAACAGGGCAGTGCTGGGGCAAAGGAAAGGGGCTGGTGCTGACGCCAAAGGGACAAAGAAAGGAGCACATTCATTCATTCCTAAATGACTATAAATAGTGTGAGAGACACAAAAGGACTGAGAGTTTTGCCTGTGGCCCTCCTATATCCTTGGCCCCTGCAGCGGCAGTTCTTCCCTAACTGCTCTTGAATATACTTGACTTTGGCCCCTAACTGTTCCTCCACACCCTTGCTGATAAAATCCAAGTTGCCCAAACAATGGCTGATAATCTGCAACAGTTTCTTCCTCTTCCCAGAGCCATTCTTGACCAATTACTCCTGAAACTAGCTGAACTTGCCTAACCCCTTCTCCTGCTAAAGCCTAATAGAAAATTCTGTTCTCCTGCCCCAAGTGAGAAGGGAATAAAGATGCTGTGGGTGCAGCATTGCTGTGAGGGTCCAGGATTGGCCCTGCTGGCTTCCTTGGGATAACATGACCCAGTCCTAGAGAGGGTGTTCTGTCTAGTCCAAGAAAAATATCCATGAAGAGAGAGAAAAAGGAGATCCTCCTGCAGTTCTTAGAGAAATCTGAAACAATGTCAGGGAGGGCAATTCTAGAATTGTGGGAGACAGGCCTGCAGCACCATCTCCAGGAGATGCCCAGGGTCCACTCACAGCTTCCCACTACTGCACCTCCACTAGCCCTCTCCAGCCACCCGCATGGAGGGCTCCTACTTCATCTTCAGCATATTGTGTCCATGTCTCAAGCCAGCGGGTCTTAGTGCCATCATTTTCATATTTCTCACCATGGCAGAAAAAATAAACCCCCTTTTATTTATGCCACAGGGGATTCTGTTACTTGCAGCCAAAAGCATCTTTGAGTGATAAAGTCTTCTAGTGGGTTTCTTTGTAGTATCATTGCAGTATGTTCCATTCTCCACAGCCTTGGCCAGAGCCTTTATAAAATGCAAATCTGACCTTGCTACTTCCCTGCTTTAAATCTTCCATTGGCTCGCCACCACTCACAGGATAAAGTTCAGACCACTTTGCATGGCACAGAAGCCCTCCACAGTCTCCTGCTGCCTGCTCCTCTGGCCTCGTCCCTGGGCACTGCACATCACAGACAGCTCTCCACACACACCAGGCTTCTTTGTGCCTTCTTAGCATGTGCTGTTTTCTCTGTCTGGCAAACCTTCTTCTCTCCAGGTGGTTCCCCTCCTCTCTTAGAGCTCCACCCTCTATGGATCTATATCCTTATGCATTGAATATAATCATACCTTATTGTCTGTTCCTCTTGCAAGGCTATGAGCTCCTTCATTTTCTCGATATGTCTCATTTATCTTTGTTTTCCTAGTATTGGATAGAGGGTTTGAACTCAGGAAACTGAGAAATGAATGAATGAACAAATGAATGAGTGTGCTGAACTAGGGGCCTTGATCCTGTCTCTAGCTCTACTTCTTATAACCCCACGAGCTCTCTGAAACTCATGTTCCTCATATGTAAAACAGGGGTAATTCTATCTTTGTTGTTTGAGGTGTCTGTGAAATTATTTTTATATGGCAGCTTTGTAATAGCAAAACAGCACTGGCCTTGATGATAGGTCAACCCAAGTTCAAGTCCATGGCTCTAATAATTACTAATTTATGAACTTGGGCAAGTTGAGTAAACTCTCTGAGCCTTAGTTCTCTAACTGACAGGAGGTTAGATAGAAATGTCTGGGGTTATTATGAGGATTACTTGAGATATTTACTGGATATGAGAATTCTTGGTTCATAGGAGGAACTCAATAAATGTGTAGTTGAAGTGGACATGAGAAGAAGGGGTCTTCAGTCCTGGTAGGATCCCACTTGGGATGCCCAGTTCCTGGACAAGAGCTGTGGTCCCCATGCTGCTGGGCAGCTAAAGCCCAAACCTGTGGCTGCCTCCTTTCACTGTGCAGACAGTAGGCACCATGCCAGCAGCTCCATGCAGAGTTACTCTGGGTTTCTGTCTCTAGGCTGGAGGAATAAGAAGTGTTACTAACATCTGCACAGCACTGAAAAAATACCCTGATATGTCCATAAATATATCTCTCATGTAAGTCTCTTGAGTTGGGTGAAGGCTTCTCAGAAAATCTGAAATTTAATTTGAGACTTAAAGGATGAGAAGGAACTAGCTATGTAAAGATAAGGAGAAGAGAACTCCAGCAGAAGGAACAGCCATGGTAGAGTCCCAGAGCTGGGACAAGCTTGATGCATTTAAAGGAGAACATGAAGACAGAGCTGGGAAGGGGGCACAGGACAAAGCCCTAAGGATAAGCAGGCAAAGGATCCCAAGGAGGAGCACACAGTAACCAGGAGCCAAGAGGACCCAGTGTTTCAAAATGAAGGAAGTCCTTTGGGGCTCCTTGAGGAGCCCCGCCTAAAGAACGAGGGCAGGAGAGTCACTCAAAGAGGAGATAACAAACATTTCCCCAGATCCAAGCAACTGAACAGAGCTGGGAGCTAATCTAAAGGGGACCTTCACAGAGTCCTGCCTACCCAGTAAGGCACAGTGCGGCGGGTTTGGTGTGAGTTGAAGGTGTTGATGTCACAAGTCAACTTGTGCTGTAGTCTCAGTCCCACTTTCAGGCATGAAGGCAGGAAGGTAGAGAGCGCTGTGCTCTCAACATGTCCAAACACAGACCCATGAGGGGACCCCCAGATCTCAGCCCCTCGCAGTGGTCTGTGTCTCAGTAAGTGGTATTAGCATTCATCCAGTCACTAAGGCCTGAAAGCAAAACATGATTCACGACCTTGCACTCTTCCTCACCCTCATTAATACGTCCACCAAATCATGTCAGTGATGAACATCTTAATCTGAGCCTGTACCTAGATTCCTCAGAACGGAAACAGTCAAGGCCCTCCTCCACTTCTGCAGTGGAGAAGGGCCTTTTCTTCTTTTCTTCTTTCTGCTACCACTACAGCTGCACAGTGCCCCACCGCCTCCCTCCCAGACTCCAGCAGTAGCTTTCTGTTTCCTTCACACCCAACCCAGCCTGTCTCTGTCCCCTCACCACCCAGCCACCAGAATGATCTTTCCATCTGTAGAGATGCACAGAGTTCAGAGCAGCAAATCTCCTCATGTACGAGACATTTTTTGGAAAGTCTCTGGGAGTTGATGCTCAGATCCTAAGGGCCCTCATGTGTGGGGTGGAGGTGAGAAGGATTTGCTGGTTGTGCTATAAGTTGAAAAAGAAAAAGAGAGGAAAGAAAGGGTGGAATGGGACGTGATGTGAGGCCACTTGGTTGTGATAGGTCCCGTGACATCCCCCACACTGACCTTCAGTAAAAAAACTCAGAAAACAACAAAATGCTTAATGTAACCTGATTTCCCATAGGAATCAGTGAAAGGTCTGGGCTTTGGGTCTAGACCATTAGTGAGCGGAGGCAAAGAGGGTGGCATGGGGAGGGCAGAGCATGGATTAGGAAGGGGGCAGGTGTGGGAAGTCTCTGAAGCAGCACACACAGATGCAGATAGGACAGAACTGCAGAAGTGGAGGAGAGCCTTGACTGTTTCCGTTCTGAGGAATCTAGGTGCAGGCTAAGATTAATCAGTCCTCACGGGGCTCCCAGTTGGTATCTGAATTACATGACTATGTGATAATATGAATAGATGCTGTTTATTCAGCAGTGTGCTGTGTTTTTTTTTATATGAAGTATCTCATTTGATTCTATTCTTATAACAACTGCAAGGGATAAGTATTATTATTGCTTTACTTTATGGGTTTCCATCCTGTTACAATCTAAGTTTATTTCCCTCCATTTTAAAGATAAATAATGACTGTGGGGCAGCATAGAGTTCCCTGAATCACACAACAAAGAAAGTTAAAGGATGAAAAAAGTAATCACTGAAAAGGAAACTGAAGTGCAGAGCCCCTGGCAGCCTGGCTCCTGAGCCTGTGTTCTTGTTCACTGTATGTTCCCAATTTCTCTTCCCTCCCCTCCTCTTCCCTTCTTTCCTATCTTCTTCCATCTATCCGCTCATCCACCTGTCCATTCATCCATCAAGCCTCCATCCATCTATTCATCCATATTTCTGACCACATATCTCTCTATATTTAGTTGGACGTGTGTGTGTGTGTGTGTGTGTGTGTTTATTTCTGACCATAGACAGTCAGAAATTATATATACCCAACTATAGAGAGTATTCCTCTTTGGGTGGGAGGTTGAATTAGAGAACCTAAAAGTTTTTTTCCAGTCTCAAGTTCTCTGAGGTTTACTTTATTTTAGACTATATTTCGATTATTTTTGGCAGGTGTTGATTTTCCTAACTAACTTGTTTGGATTTACCAAAACATACATTTCAGGGCTTTTGGATCTAGGAGAAATTCCAAGTCCTTGACGTTGAGAGTGAGCTGAAGAGACCCACTAAAGCTCACCCGGTCCAGACCTCTGCCTGTTCCACATTGCTTTGAACTCTGCATGTGGCAAGTGGTGACAAGGACAACAATCCAACCAGGTAATGCGTAGGAGAGAATGACAGCCCGGAATCAGAGTGCCATCTGTTTCCGTAGCACGTGTATGCTGACAGTCAGTGATGATTATGACAGTGGTCATGACTCCAGCAATTCACACATCCCCATACCTGAAGAGATTTAGAGACCTCATCCACGTCTTGCCTCCTGATAACTAATGCCTGATTCATTCCAGAGATGAACAAATTTAAAAGGAGGTGCTATTTAAAAAAAATGCTCCAGGAATTTTGAAACCTTTTCTAGTTTTATGTCTTTCTGAGGAGTTCCTTCCTGTTGTATGTTTATTTTTTTACATCCATTTTAAAAATAAATAACTTTAGAACAGTATATAATTCTTTGAACCACACAGCAAAAGAAAGAAAGAGGAAGCAAAAGGAAGTGAGCTCTATGATCATGGGCAGAAAGAGACTGACGATCAAGGGGAGGTAGTTGGCTTTGAGGATACAGAAGCTGGTAACAGCTGGTTCTGGCTGCACCAGAGCACACACATCACATCTGTGCCAACTGCCATCTTTTCAAATTCCAGGAAGCCTGGCGTGGGTGAAGCTGAGTCACCTGGAGGCTGTGCCGAAGGCTGGTTGTGCTATAAGTTTTATGTGCAGCAGGCTGTATCTTTTTCTCACAAGTGAGTTGGGTGAGCTCTTGGCATCCAACCCTCCCCACGTTCACCTCCTTTGAGAAGAAAAAAATGAGACCCAGAAGATAATATTATCATTTACTGAGTAGCTACACTGTGTCCAGAACTAAGTTTTACATGTTTTATATCACTTATTCATCTCAACATTCTTGAAAGGATGGTATTATTTTCCCCAGCTTATAGGTGAAGACTCTGAGGTTCAGAAAGTTACAGTGACATCGCCAGGGTTCCCGACTGGTAAGTGATGGAGGCTGAATTTGAGCCAGATCTATATGCTCCATCATCACTCTCCTGAGGAAAGAGCCTAGATGCATTCTATCTGCATTCCTGCTTAGATTCTGTACAGCTTCTCTTGTCCATCCCCTTAGCCCCCTTTCCTCTAGTCCATGAGATTACAGCTTTGCACACTGACAGTGGGGTCCTTCTCAGCCTACACATACAACCAGGCATCAAAGGACAGAAGGGTTCATCTCATACACTCACAGACCCTGTAGACTCTTCAATCTATACCTCCAGCTCAAACTCAGAACATTGATGGGGACCTGCTGCTCTCCAATCTTTCACCTCCCCTTTCTCCATAAAACAAATAACAACATTTATGCACCTGCCCACGCCCAGCTTACAGGGCAGCCTCTGCCAGACCATGCTTCCCACTGTGGAGGAAGGCACGTACGAGTCAGTGGGCTCGTCCGTTGACCTCTGTATGAGATGGCGCGTGGTCCTGCCCCATGGACTCAGAGTCCAGAATTCCCAGGGTAGCACAGGTGTGGTGATTCACAGGAGCAGCTGTCGACACATCTGAGTGCACAGACCACCCCCTATGGGCTGGAGAGGCTGCTCCTATATTTGGCAGGTGGCCTGTGCCCAGTGGCACCAAGGCTATGGCAGGGTGTAGCAGAGGTCTAAGGCCAAGTGGAAGTAGAGCTGTTGCTTTGTTTTCAAAGTCAAATGAATGGCCTTTACAAACCTCTACCCACAACTCCTTGAAAAGGGATAGGAGTAATTCTGACCCTACTCTTACCTCCCTCCACATCAGTTCAAGCTGAATGAAGAGCAACCCTATATGGATGCAAAAGGATAGATGCAACAACTTCAGCTGGATCTAGCACCACTTTCAGTGAGGTGGATGTCCTTACTGGATCCTCTTGTCTGTCTTCAAATGAGAATGACCAAGTTTGGATTTATCATTCTATTCTTGAATCCCAGAGACCATCCTTAGAGCAAAATATGCTCTTTAAAGGATCAGAATGTGGAGAAGCACAGTATCTTTAAATAACAAAGGAAGGGAGTCTCAGATTAGGAAAACTGGGAAATGGGCATATCACTAGGATAAGGATGCTGAGTGGCAGGTGCAGGCTGTCTGTGACTTTGTCGTGTTTCGGAGACAAATGACCTTTCCCAGGGTGTGGGAAATTTAATAGGCTGTACTCCCGATGACCTTGATCATCCTGATCACCCTTGTGTGATGCTGGGGTCCAGATTCCACCCGAGTTTGACTTTATTGCTATTCCCAAGTTTCCCTATTAATCAAGGCAATTCATGAATATGGAATAAGGTGATCATTCCCCAGGTTATGGCTTGAAATAGACACAGAAATCAGCTCAGCTGAATACAGCATACAGAATCTGTCCTCCAGAAGGCAGAAATCAGTTCAGCTGAATACAGCATGTGGAATCAGTCCTCCAAAAGGCAGCTTTCTCTCTTTCCAGGGGTCTGTAATAAGACATAACTTGGCCAGTTGTAGGAGTCCCTATGAGCCACAGCAGACCAGGTCCGCACCCATGGCCAGGAATGAGGCACAGGCTTTCAGGTGTGCATGTATGAGCAAATGTACATAGAAACCACCACACCCACACCCCACATACCATGACAGGGTGGAGCATTTGTTGTCCTTACCTTAACCTTGTTGTTATTTTCAGAAATTCTAGGCTTTCATGGTGCTGTGTCCATCAGAACACAGCCCAGAAATTCTCAGCAGCCTTAAAAGGCACCTTTCCAACAGCATTTGCTTTATCTGCCCCTCATATCTGGGCATCCTGGACTCCAAGCAGGTCACAGCCATGAGTAAGATTTACTTCCTAAGGGGAAGCAGGAGTCATGTCTAGCCATGTCTAACCTCCGAGCTTGTATCTGCAAGCCCACACCACCCACCTATAATACCCCATTTTGGCATTTGCTCAAGCTGCACAACTTGGTCAGGGAATTTGAGGGGAGAGGTGTTTTGGTTAATGATGAATTACGATACAGGTATCTTCCAAAGATGAAATTAAAAGCCGCAGCAGTGACTGATATTCTGAACAATATTTAATCTCTGATGCTTCAGAAGACACTCTGAGATCCTGAAGGACCTTAGGGTTGAGTCTTCGATAGTGACTATGAGTCCTTAGGGTGCTGTGTGGATGTACAACAGCGCTGGCTAAGGAGAGGTGGCAGCAGGCAGTGAGGGTAAGACCCTCAGCTCTTTCCCTAAATGGCAGGCTGACCTGGGGTGAGTCACTTCCCTTCCCCAGCAGCACTGGGTAGGAGCTTCTCTGAGGCACCTCTTACCACTGATATTCTACTAAGACTGGCAGAGGATGTATTGTGTAGGTTTTCCATCATTGAAACTGAGAAAAATTTAAAACTACCTGCATTAACACAGAGAAGATCAGAAACAGTTCTTGGGTATTTATAAAGCCCATGGGCTGGACTCCCATCTCAATGTTGGCCCGGCCCTGGGGTCCGTGCAGACTGAGATAGGGAGCAGGAAAGCAGAAAGAACAGGAGTAGCAGAGTCAGGGACCACAGTACAGTTTGTAACTAAATTTATCAAGCCTGTGGAGAAGGACTTTCCCTGGTGGAGGTAGTGGCATGAGTATGTGGTCACTTATCCTACCTTCTCAGACCAACAGGAGCTGTTCTGCTCTCAGTCAGCCCAGAGCTTGGGTTACGGGGATGTGTCCTGTCTTTGGGACTGGTGATACAGAGAAGGCAGTGGGTGAAGAGATAATGAACCAGCTCCTCTTAGCCTAGCCCTTGTCCAGAAGGCTGGAACTCAGAGAGAGAGATCTGGCAAGGTATGAGCCAGTCTCCATCCACCGTACAGATTCCAGGAGGCCCACATTTCATGTGACTCTGCATTTGCTGGATGTAACTATTGTTGAAGTCACTGACATGTCCATTGTCTCATTTGACTTTTCTCAGGCATGGCCATCCCCTCCACTCAGCTCTGGCTAGGCTTGACTCTACCCAATGTAAGAAAACCTCTAATAAGAGCAAAATTCTGAACAATGACTCATTGTGTTACATAAATAGCTTCAGTGATATATCCCGCCCCCCTCCCTCGCCCCTGCCACACACACACCCTCTTGTGAAGATCACCTTGGGAATGATCCATGTGGGCACTCAATGGCACAACACTCTGAATATAAACGTATCCTTGGATTCAAATCTCTCCCTCCTGTTCATCTCAAGCAGAGAGCATCTGAGAGAACCCTACCCCTGCCCAAGCCCTGAGTTATGCAATGGCAAAGGCTCCCAGGTGGAGTCTGCGTCTCTTCTTGTTCAGCCAGGTCGGGGGCAGTGCTGGCAGTGCTGGTGGCAGAGTCTACTCCTTCAACAGTCCCAGCTTCTTCAGGGCCTCCCTTCTGTGTTCATTGGGGACACCCTTTGGGGAGATCTTGACACTGACACAAGGGGGCCGAGGAAGCTTGTCACGGCTCTGTCCTTGGTAGGACAGGCGCTTGGAGCTCTGCTCCTGCTCCAGGTCAGCCAGCTTGCCTACCTGGATACCTGCAAAGTCTTTCCCCGTGCCCAAGGAGGCTGGGCGGGGCCGAGAATTACGCAAGATGCTGGGCGAGATCTTGTCCAAGACGGAGCCCTTTCCCAGAGAGGTGCTGGTTTTGGGGCTGGAGTCTTTCTCAGCTGAGAGGTAGCTGCTCAGCCCCACGCCTGAGCGCTCCAGAGTGTTAGACTTGAAGTTCATCTGTCTCAGGCCAGGGATGTTGCTCTCCTGGAGAGTCAGCCCGGAGTCAGGCTTTGGTGGAGTCAGGGGACTATTTGCCCTTGGGGCCTTAGGGATAGGAATTGGCATGGATTTGGTAGCTGCGACTTTGCCTGGAGCTGGAGACTTCACTGGCAAAGGTCCCTGAGCTGGAGCTGGAGCTAGAGCTGGAGCTCGAGCCAGAGGCTTCCCTGCAGCAGGAATAGCTGCTGAGGCCTGAGCTGGAGCTGGGGATGGATGCTGGGCACAGGTCTCTTTGAGTCTAATGGAGCTGGTGGGCTTACTTAAGTGGAGTCCAGGCTCATCTTGGTCCTGGGGAAGCCCCAGCTTCTCCAGGGCTTCTCTACGTGCTTTCCTCTGCTCTTGCAGTGAAGACGAGACCAGGCCAGAATCTCCAGGGGCAACCTCAGTGTGGCGGGACAACCAGTGCTGGGGATCACTGTGGAAACTGCTTCGGCTGCTCTTCAGAACAATATTAGGTGGCAGCTTCCGGGGCTTAGGGGCTGTGATGGGAGCCAGTCTGGTGTTTGGGTCCTCCCCCGATGGGAGGGGAGCATCTTCAGCTCTCACATTCTGAGGCAACATGGCAGGAGGAGGTCTGGGTTGTTGTGTGCACCCGGTTGAGCCTGTTTCCTTGGCTTTTTGGGACATGGCCTTTGAAGCAGTCTGCTCTCTCTCCTGGGAGCTGGATGGCGTATGGAGCTGGGGTGTGTGGCCCTGCTGTCCTGGCCCCTCAGGCAGGCTGGCTTCCCTACACTGCTCTGGCTGGGTGTCCCGGAAAGCTTCTGGTGGGGGGATGAGCACCACGTCCAAGTCAAGGGCAGCCTCCCGGGGGCTGGCAGGTGCCTGGCTGGGGTCGCTGCTCTGGCTGACCTGCTCTTTTTCAGGCGCTGGCACAAGCCTCGTGGGTTCTCCAGGGGTGTGACAGTTAGCCTGGGTGGTGCTTTTCCTGAAGTTCTGGCTTCTGGCAATGTGGATATTCCTGGGGAGGCTATAGGAGCCAGATCTGAGGCCCAGGCCCTGGGGCTCAGGAGGACGGGATGCGCTGGACTTAGTCACTGTCTTTGGCGCTGGTCCTTGCTGAGTGATGATCTCCTCTGGACCTCCTGTGAAGATCAGAAAGAACATAAAAGAGTGGATAGAGGTGAGGGCCCTGCTGCAGAGGGGACAGCAATTATTTCCTGAACTCTGATCCCAAACCAACAATGAATGGGTTTTATTTTGTTTCATTTTTACAGGAGCAGAACTCGTCTGGATATCATCTAGATTAATAATAGCAGATCTGGGGACAGGCGCAGTGCCTCATGCCTGTAATCTCAGCACTTTGGGAGGCCAAAGCAAGTGGACCATTTCAGCCTGAGAGTTCGAGACCAACCAGAGCACCATTAAGACCCCATTTCTACAAATAATAATAGCAGATCCTTTTTGACTGAGAATTAGTTTTCCATAATGGGTGGCAAGAGAGTGACCCCTGATTGCTCTAAGTTCTTGACTCATCCTATCCTCAAGTTTCTACAGAGGCATCAGAGTTGGGGATAAATTTGGGACAGTTCCTTCTACCTACCTTGGGGCTCCAGATAGCTGAGCCCCATGGAAGCCTATGAATAAATGATTTGCTCTTGATTCAACCAGGCTTCTGCCTTCTTCTCCTCTCACTTTCTATGAGCACCTGGATGGTTCTGTAATAGTCATAATGTCCCCACACCAGAAAGTGACTTCTTTCCTTCCAGTGAGCCAGGCAGGTGCATCAGGCCCACTGGGCCAGTCGATCAGTCTCAAGGAGCCGAAAAGTCCTATGTCTCTATTTACAGCTCTAGCTCCAGGGAGGACCTAACTGTTAATAAATATTTGCTAAATGAAACAACAAAACACTGCAGCCCTCACAGGAGTAAAATGCTCCTCACACTCTGGGACATGTGGCCCCACACACATAACCACAGTTGTGTGTTGTTCTGTTCCCCTTCTGCTGAGCGTGAACACCACTGGCTCTCCACGCTCTCTGACGAGGACCTTAAGGTGCTTCCCACTGCAGCTGGGGAGCCCTTCCCTATCCTTATCTCTCCTACCCTTGTCCTCTGTGCCATCCAGATTAGCGCCCTAGACTGACTCAGTCTCTCCAGAGCCAACCACCCAGCCCTCCCTGACTGCCTTCCCCGCCCCTGTGGTCATAGCTCTTTAGAATTTTTCCACAGGAGAATGGGAGCTGGTCAACCCCCTTTCCCTTCCAGGGCTCTGATACTTCATAGAAAGACATAGGAAGCTGGCTTGTCAGCGGTCCCCCCTTTCCTCCAGGGACAAGGCTCTGTTTAGCCAGGAGAGTGGTGGGGAGTGTAGCTACTCCTTCTTCTGCCTGTGTCCCTTGGGGCAGAGGGCAAGCAAGGTAGAAAGTGGCCGGAGGGACACCTTGATTTCCTGGGTTTTGCTGGAGTTCTACCCTAGAGATCTGCCTTACCCCGGGGAGCAGACTGGGTTGTGGGCAGTGCTTGGAAACCTCTGGGAGTTGTGGCTGGCTCAGACTCGTCAGCGGACAGTCCGCTGTCAGCCTCTGTGTCCAGTGAGCCAATGGTCTCCTCCAGGAAGAGCAGACACTCCTTCTCTTCAGCGGACAGGAAGTCGTAGCTGCTATCACTCTGTGGGGGAGCAAGAACAGGAGAGGGAGAGAGAGCTGTGAGAAAGAGCTCCCTCCGCAGAAACTGGCGGGGCCTGAGAACCACCCTGTGGAGGGGAAGGAATGCTGAAGAGCTGGAAACCTTTCCCTCCTGCTACTCTGCAAACCGCTGGAGTTGCTTCCTGAAACTGTAGGCCCCAGGGAGGACAGAGACTGTCGGGGGGCTGGTCCCCCAGAACCCAGGTCCCAAGCTGGGGAGGCACAAAGCTGGGGCCTTTCTTTGGCTCAGTCCTGGCTGGAATACTTAGGGGCACAGATGAGAAGCAGTCCCAAGTTCCACTTCCAATTCCTCTGTCAAACATTTCACTTTGGGCATCTCTGATTTAGAGGTGCTCCAAATTAGAAGGGCAACATAACAATTTGACCGGAAACGTCAGTGGTATTGCTTTTAACTTTTAAAAGTACTTCTGCATACTTGATCTGGTGTGTGAAGGACAGAATGAGGAAAAACAGGAAATGCAGCCAACTACAGGCTGCCAGGCCAATGGGGAACTGCGAAATGACTGGCCACAGATAAATGTGCTAAGTGATTTATACTTGACTTTGAAATGCATTCCATAGGAGACGTTTTTCCCCTGGTACATTTACTTTCTTGATGACATTTGGCTCTGGCTAATGTTCAAATAACTGCATTTCTAAAGCAAATATTAACTTAAAGGGGGAGGTTGGTGGAGAAACTGGATGGTATGGGAGGAGGGAAAAGCAGCTTACTATTAAATATTAAGTAGATCGTTTTCATTATGAGACAGTACACAGAGGTATCTGGAAGAAAACAACGGTCATCTCAGGCAGTTACTACCTATGTTGTACCAGGACAAGAAGGCTGATGGAATTGCTGCTCTTCCACAGAAGAGGTTGAGGAGAAAACAAAAGAGCAAAGTGGAATGTAAGAAATTTTGGCCGAGTCTCTTCTTGGCATCTCCACACCTTTTCCTAATATTTGGGACACTTCAGAGTTGTATATTCTTCAGGCCCACCCAGATGGCCAGGGAAGATTTTGAGAAAGCTCTAAAAATATCCTGGAGGGAGGGGAGAGGGTTGCAGAATAACCCTTTCAGTTGCCTCTGCCCCTTAAAGAGTTACCTGTCTGTTGACTGACTTAGGTCTCCATGTGAAAGGAAGCCCCAAATATAGTCCCTGGCAGCCCTGAAGCTGACTCCAAGTTTCTTGAAGAAAAGTATCTTTATTGCCCTCTTCCCCCTAAAATAGCCTTGCCAAGGATACGCTGACTCTGAGCTTCTCCTTCATCAATGATTCACTTTGAAAATTTTAATCCCTGTCACATTGTGTCCAATGGTATGTGACTACTGCATTGGCCTCAGCCTAAGAGACATAGAAAGATGTCTCCACAGCCCCATTACCTAGGGTCAAAAAGAAATTTTGTGTGATTTCATGCACTCTGGATTTGTGCACGTCTGCTCCTTTCTCTACTCTGTTTTTATGTATCAAAATCTATTGATTGTCTTAGACACCTTTGACATTCAGTAGACACCCTCACAATCCTCACATTTTCAAATACCTCCATAGGATATAAAGCAACAAAGCATAAATTCTCCAGGATTCTTATCTACGTGACAAGCATGACCAACAAATGTTTGCATCTAGATGCAGGACAGATTTACTGTTTCACACCAGCCTTACAACTGAGATTTAAATTCATGCCCAGAAAAATGACAGTTTATTAAATGCCATCCACAAGTAGCTAAACACAGTGACTTTGGAAGATTCTTGGTTTCTGCTCTAGAAAGGCTGTTTGTTCTCTCCGTAGAGGCATATGCTAGGTGCTTTACCTGTATCTCATTCACTCCCCACAAATTGAATTAAGTATAAACATTAACCCATTTGAAAACTGAGGAGACTAAAGCTTAGAGAAATTGAGTAATTTGCCCAAGGTCATACAGCTTCTAAGTATAGAACTCAGACCTGTTTGGTTCCAGAACCTAGGCTCCTAATTACCTATTTTCTTTGATCTTTGTAAGAGACTAAAGTAATGCTGCTCATTGCAAAGAACCTCAATAATCCACGTGCTACAAGAACCTACGTTCTGGTTTCCACCATGACCTGAGATTACAAGCCTTTTCTCTCTGCTCAACCCCATGCCCAACCTAATGAAAATTGTGGGAAAAAGTCTCATTTGTCCAATTGCTGTCTAAGGTTATCCCATCCTATTCTCTATGAAGCCAGGGCTGACTCAGGCAGAAAGCACCCACTGATGTTGTGATTCACTCTCCAATGAGGAAGATGAAAGAGAAGGTGCAGTGAGCCAGGAGGGGTGGCAGGAAAGGACAGGACAGGGCAGGGCAGGGCAGGGCAGGTGTGCAGAGAGCAGACCAGGTTGCAGGAGGGAGAGTATTACGTACAGATCCAGAGCGGGTGGAGGTGCTGCTCATCATGCTGTCACAGCTGCCGACACGGGTCACGGGTTCTGAGCCAGTCCCCGCTGGCCACAGCTCCCTCTCAGGCATCGCCTGAAACAAGGCGCAGGGATGGCAAAGGGGGCTCCCAGAGGGGAAGTGAGGGGAAGTGAACAATGTCCCAAGCCGGGCCTGAAAAGAGAAGAATCAAAGCCACATGTGAGCCGAGGCTTCGGCAAGGCTCTGCCCAGGCCCTGGGCAGCAAGGCGGGAAAGACACCAAGCAAGCAGAGAGCTGGAAGGGGGCCGTGAACAGCCACTGCCCGAGACCCCCGGCCTGCATGGAAGGACCCTGGAGCTGGCTCAAATACATGCAGAAGGACGGACTTAGGTGGTAGAGTGGCAGTCTAGTCAGAGAGAAACTTCTGCTACTTCTCTTACATTTTTCTCTGAACCAGGGAGCTTAGCCTACATTTTCATTACTATAAGCAATACATGTTACAGGGGTCGATAGCTTGGGTTCTGGAGTTAGTTGGGTCTGGGCTCAAATCCCAGTTTAGCCATTTACAGTTATGTGACTTGAGGCAAGTTACTCTGAGTCTGTTTTTCCGCATTAAGTAAGGTTAGTATAAGGATTGCATGAAAGAACAGTTAGCACAGTTTAGTTGGCAGTAAATACCCTAACACCTCTTGAGTCCATAGTTAACTGTTATTGTTCTTGTAACAAGAAAAAGGCAAGATCCATCTGGGATCAAACTAAATTGAAACGAGAGAAGCAAGAGCTAGAAAAGAAGGATTCTGGTTTAATCGAAGACTGTGTTATTTGTCACTTGCTCTCAAGTCAATATCATTGACATCATCACAACCACCACTGCTACGTCCATCTTTAGCTCCCTAGCCTGGAGGCATAAACAGGGCACCTGCGGTGGTTGACACAAACCTATTTTCTTTCTAGTGCATTTCTTTTTTTCTAGTGCCTCTGTTGTTGCACATATTCCCAATGAGATTCCCTAGCCTGAGCCAAATGAACAAGAGGAATGTCCCATGTAGCTTCCTCCCAACTCCAATTCCTTAGGGAAAGAAAGTTTCAAGGTAATCGTTAATAATAGTAGTAGCAAAGGAAGGCAGTGCCATCTTCCCTCTGAAAGTCCCAAGGATTTTTATGTGTCTGCCTGTGGGAAATGCTCCAATGAACACAGGCAGGCCAGAGATGAGTGTCCTATGTTAAAATGAAATTCTAGGCTGGGCTTGGTGGCTCACGCCTGTAATCCCAGCACTTTGGGAGGCCAAGGCGGGTGGATCACGAGGTCAAGAGATGGAGACCATCTTGGTCAACAAGGTGAAACCCCGTCTCTACTAAAAATACAAAAATTAGCTGGGCATGGTGCTGCACGCCTGTAGTCCCAGCTACTTGGGAGGCTGAGGCAGGAGAATTGCTTGAACCCAGAAGGTGGAGGTTGTGGTGAGCCGAGATCGCGCCATTGCACTCCAGTCTGGGTAACAACAGCGAAACTCCGTCTCAAAAAAAAAGAAATTCTAAAAGAATTAGGATGAAAAGACCATTCCAAGATTAAATAGAGAGCTGGAGGAGAGCCAGAATTAGAATAAAGTTTGTCTTATTCTAAATCCATATTTTCCCTATAATACCATCCTACATTTTCTTTCATCCTTCCTACCCTCCAAATACTAGGTAAAAAGTTTTAGAAGAAAATGTGATCTGTTTGAGATCTGGAGGCTTGAGGTTTGGATGTGAGGGCAGATGTCCTCTTGGCCTTTGTTAATAATCACTTGCAATGCCAAAGTCAGGTTCGGGCTGGGTTGGGTGAGTCAGCCTTCCAACCCTATTCAGCTAGCAAGTATGGAGCCCCGTGGAGCTCCTCTTCTGCTTGGGAGGAGTCTCTCAAGAGGGGCAGGTGAGGGGGCAGGATATTGGGGGAAAAAAAGGAAAGATATCTAGCCAGCCAGACATCTGGTTCACAGAGGTCCAGATCCTCCAAGGAGATATGGAGGGGATTGGAGGGGCAGTGACAGCAAAGAAGCCCAGCGATGAATAAACATGGAGTGAGGCAGTTCTTAGGGTTTCTTCTTGAGGTTAGCTTCCCAATACCCAGAAGAAACAGGAACATGAGAATCATGTGGATGAAGTTCAGTCATCTCAGCTACCCACTCCGTGAATGATGGCCAAGTTCAGGGAGGATTAACCCATTCCTAACATGCTATAGTGTTGAGGCCACTATAGCAAAGGAAATCATCTCTGTGAGTTTAGGCACACAGGAAACACTCAAAAAATGCTGAATGAATGAACTTGCCGTCTGTTCTAGGGTCTATTGGGTTGAACTTTTGGAAGGCTTCTTCTTGGCTTCTAACTGTACTGTGAGTTTTTTCTTAAATATTTAATTTCCCAGATAATACATGGCTCAGTGGAATTTGGGCAATGTTTTCAGTTAAACTAACATATATGAGCACCTAATAATAGGTACTGCTGGTACAAACTGTATAAGACAGGCAGTATTGTCAAAAAGTCAGTGTAGATCTAAGGGTCTAGTTTTGGGCTCCAATTTTCTTCTCTGTAATAATCAGGGCATAAATATTTAAAGTGACTTACTGTAATTAACATAATATTCTCTATGAATGGGTGAGCAGATGCTGCCTCTTACTTTCAGAGAAAATTACTACCCTTGTGCTTCCAAGTATGCTTTAGACTTTACATAGGTTTTCTAGCCTCTCTTTCCTACCAGAATCTAGGATGCCCTGGGAGGCCGAGGTGGGTGGATCATGAAGTCAGGAGTTTGAGACCAGCTTGGCCAACATGGTGAAACCCCATCTCTACTGAAAATACAAACATTAGCCAGGTGTGGTGGCTCACGCCTGTAATCTCAGCTACTCAGGAGGCTGAGGCAGAAGAATTGCTTGAACCCAGGAGGCAGAGATTGCAGTGAGCCAAGATCACGCCATTGCACTCCAACATGGGCAACAGAATGAGACTCTGTCTCAAAAAAACAAACAAAAAAAAAGAATCTAGGATGTACTCAAGTAGCTGGAAGAGATAAAAGCGGTAGGAAAAGCACTGCTTCACAAGAACGCAGCATGCCATAGCTCGCAAAGTGCTCTCACATATGCTAATTAGATCTTCAGCGTAAACTGGAAACACAGGCAGGATGTGATGTTTTCTTCATTTTACAGATGAGAAAGTTAGAGCTCTTACCACTACCCCTTCCTAAGGGAAACAGCGAATGACCTATATCTGCAAATACAGGGCAGCCCTCCAGACGGCAACTCGGGGACTATCTGGATGCAAGAGGGGCATGCCCCTGAGAATGGTTACTGGCCATGCCTGACTTAAATACTAAAAAACCTTAAGACCCCCTTCTCCTACTACTTCATACCTTAAACCCTGAAAATATCTGCTTCAGCTTTATACTTCCAGGCCAGTGTATTACCTCAACAGCTGATATTTCCACAGTAAAGGAATGACACCAACTGCCAAGGAAGACCATGTCTTTAGGAATTGCATAATCCCTGCAGAGAGGAATCTGAACCTGAAACCAAAGCTGAGTGAGGCACTGTCACCTCATCTCCACACCTAGTTTTCTGACCTAAAGAATCTGAAAGGTTAAAAAAAAATGCTGCATTTCCTTTTACCAACTTTATAACCTTGAACCTTGGGGGCTATTTCAAGACAGCCATTGAAACCCTGATAAGAAGCCTGAGAAACAAGCAAAACACTCAAGGTGAGAGTTTAGTGTCTTTTAACCCTTGACCTCTTTGGGGACTTAATAGGAGGAGGGAATGGGTTAAGAAATATGCAACGCCTATAGTCAGGGCCACCCATCCAAAGACACATTAAATATTAACTACTCCACTGACTGAAATACTCAATACTGCCAAGCCTAGGAAGAGAGGAAATAAAGGTAAGGTTTTGGCATCTGGAGAGGGTGTAGTGGGGAGAGGGCTCCAGCCCCATCCCAGGTTGGTTTGTCTGTACATTCTCATCAGATCCAACTCCCTCTCATCCTCCGCCTCCCAGGAACTCACTCACAAGTCCTCCAAGAGCTCTGCTTCTCTGCCTACTAGTCAGAGAGATTTCCTGCTTCTCGGTCCAGGTCTCTGCTTCTTGCTGACTACCCAGAAACGTGGCTCAGGCTGGAAAATATCCTAAGAAAACTATCAGAAAGATTAAAATTTGCACTATGTGCATATCTGTCTTCATGAGCACATGGGCAAGTTTCTGTGTGTGTTTAGGCAACATTATCATCTTTTCTTTCACCCGTGGGTTTGAGGGAAGGAGCACATAGAATACCCTCTGCATAGAAGAGCTTTGTTAGACACTGTGGGCGCTCTTTATTCTGAAGTTCACCATCTAGGACAGCCCTCAGTCAGTGAGTGTGGGCTGTTGGCTCTGTGGTGTGAGGTAAGCTCAAGCCTGAATCTCCAGTTGCCAAGACTGAAAAACCATTATATTTTCACTCAGGGCTGTGTGTGCCAGGCCCTGGAGCTGGCACTGAGGTCTTCCCACTTCCCTCTTCTCTGCAGCAGGAGGAAAAGAGTCAATGTTAGGGACCAAAGCGTTAAAGCCCCCAGGTCAGATAATGGAGAAGCAACTTGCTACTCTGACTCGACTCCCACATCTGCCTTCCTTCTGCAGGTAAATCTGCCACACAAACTGCCAGCTGGGACACCTGCAGGAAAACAAATCGAAGCCACCACTCTGGTCTACTTCTCTCTCTGCGGACTCTGCCCCACTACCTTGGCCTGAGCCCCACTTGGAACTCTAACTAGACTTCACATGCAGCCACGAAATATTCATGTGGGTGAGGCCAGGCACAGCCGGGGAGCTTTCTGTTTGCCGGACTCTATATCTATTAACAGGCAGAGTCAGAAAGTTAATTGAGTAGAACCCAAATAAACTTGATATTGCAGCTAGATTATCCATGAGTTTTCCAAAGACGAGCTGGTAGCTGGAGTTGAAGTTTTCCCACATGCCCAAACCTCATATCCCCTTACAAACAACCTAGTGCAGCTCACAGTTAACATACCTGTCCACAGAGAGCTCCACTGTCAAACAAGCATGATGGAACACACGCACACTGCACCCATTATTTAATAAAGATCAACACTGAGCTGATAAAGTCACGGGAGAATTTCCTGTTACAAACGCAATGGAAAACCAAAATACTCTCCCCCATTTTGAGTCCCTCTATTTGAACTTTTCTTTTCCAAAATCACAACTCAATTTCAATTGTTCAGAGATGGAAATTCCAAAACAAATCTATTTCCTTTTTCCTGTTGTTTGCACAATATGCCTATCCAACCTAAATAGGTAAATGAAAAGAAGATGCCTCCCAGCCCTGGTCTCCACAAAAATGCTACAATCTCAAGTCACTACCCACCTGATCTGATCCCAGAATGGACTCAGAGAACTGAGGATCTAAGAGGACAGCTCCCTAGCTGGGGTATAGAGGGGCGCCTCTCCTCCACTGTAGCTCTGATATCCCATGAAACCCCTCCTCTTGCTGCAGGATAAGCAATAGTTGGTTAGTGATTAACTCACCTCCACTGGGTTAGGGGCTGAAGAGAAGAAAAGAAATACCCTTTTATTTCAAAGGGCAGAGACAGAGGCTGCTTCGTTGCCTCCTACTGTTTTCTTCTCCTTTTGACCTCCTCCTGACTTACCTAGACAGGTAAATGCTTCATCTGTCCTGACCGTTCCCCACCCTGCCACTGACTCAGCCAATCGTAGCCTCCCTCCCTACCTCTCATTCCAGCTGTTTCCTCTGGGAGGAAATGGTAGGGGAATGAGCAGGGTGGTGCTGCTCCCACTTAGCCAATCATCTCCGGCCTTCCCCTTCCCTGTTTAGAGCTAACAAAGAGCTCTTTAAAAAAAGAGGGCTGGAAGGAGGAGGAGCTGGTTCGGGCTGAGACTGGAAGGGCAGGTGACAGGGAGGGAGTAGGCAGACGTAGTAGGTATGTTTAATCTTGGTGTAAAGGAACACAGACAGTCCTCTGGGCAGTGTGCTTCTCCATAGGTCTATGTGAAACAGGTTTTCCATCTAGAACTACCTTCTTCCACTTGGAGCTTAGTTTCCTCCTGAATTCTCTAAGCTAAACTCCCATGTGGTCAGTTTGAGGCAAGCTTTTCTAGCTGTTGAAAGTCACTTTCTTCCCCAAGCCTACTACAAGCTCATAAGCCTAGCAATTCCATTCATATCCAATAAGGAGAGTATCCCAAGGATAGGGATGCTGTCGCTGGGCCAGTCTCGTGCCAGTACTTGCCAACCATCTCCTTGGCCTAATTTATTTCTGGGGGAAATAAAACTGTTCATCCCCTAAGAGGCCCCTAGTCTGATGAAAGAACAACCGGACAGCTTGAAAGGAGAGAACATGCACTCTGTTACTTGGTCCTCTGCTCTCTTTTAGCTGTTCACATGGAAGGTGGCAATACATATTATGAAATAAAAACAAAATAAGCTACCAACCAGTTTAGCAACTCCTGTCTCCTTTCATGAACTGATATTTGGCACTTGTAGGGAGAGGAGAGTAGGTGGAAGAATCAACTGCTTTTGGGGAAGAAATCTCCCTCCACGGACGGAGATCACTCTAACCGGATATGATTTTTGCCTGGAAGCTGGTTTTTCCTGGAGGTAGGTTATCCTTGATATCTATCAGCATTTGAGGTATTCCACTTACTATCATTAAAAGGGCGAGAAGGAAATTTAAAATCAATGTACACAGTAATTGCCAAAACTGATTTAGCTCCTGCTATTTTTCCAGGTATTGTGCTGAGCATTTTTATGCATCTTTTTACTTAGTCTTTAACTTCAAAAAGTAGTATCTAAATTTTACACAGAGGTTAAAAAACTTTTTTTTTTTTACCTGCACATGGATATTTATAGCAGTGTTATTCATAGTTGCCAAGACTTGGAAGCAACCAAAGGTGTCCTTTGGTAGATAAATAAATAAACAAACTGTAGGGTAGCCAGAGAATGAAATATCATTCAGTGCTAAAAAGAAATGAGCTCTCAGCTGGGCACAGTGGCTCACGCCTGTAATGCCAGTACTTTGGGAGGCTGAGGCAGGTGGATCACCTGAGATCAGGAGTTTGAGAACAGCCTGGCGAACATGGCAAAACCCCATTTCTACTAAAAATACAAAAATTAGTCGGGCACGGTGGTGGGTACCTGTAATCCCAGGCACTCGGGAGGCTTAGGCAGGAGAATCGCCTGAATCCTGAGAGGCAGAGATTGCAGTGAGCTGAGATTGTGCCACTGCAGTCCAGCCTGGGTGACAGAGCAAGATGAAAGGAAAGAAAGAAAGAAAGAAAGAAAGAAAGAAAGAAAGAAAGAAAGAAAGAAAGAAAGAAAGAAGGAAGGAAGGAAGGAAGGAAGGAAGGAAGGAAGGAAGGAAGGAAGGAAGGAAGGAAGGAAGGGAAGGAAGGAAGGAAGGAAGAGAGAAGAAAGAAAGAAGAAAGAAGGAAGGAAGGAAGGAAGGAAGGAAGGAAAGCTCTCAAGCCAATAAATGACAGGGAGGAATTTTAAATGCATTTACTAAGTGAAAGAAGCCAGTTGGAAAAGTCTGCATGCTATGTGATTAGCATTCTGAAAAAGGCTAAACTATGAAGACAGTAAAAGATCAGTGGTTGCCAGGGGTCGGGGGAAGCAGGGATGAACAGGCAGAGCACAGAGGATTTTTAAGGCAGTGAAACTACTCTGTATGAGACTATAATGATGAACACATCTATACATTTGTCCAAACGCATAGAACGCACAGCACCAAGAGTGAATTCTAATATCAACTATGAACTCTAGTGACAATGATGTAACCATGGAAATTAATCGATTTTAATAAACACACCACTAGGCCAGGTGCAGTAGCTCACACCTGTAATCTCAGCACTTTGGGAGGCTGAGGCGGGTAGATCACCTAAGATCAGGAGTTCAGGACCAGCCTGGCCAACATGACAAAACCCAGTCTCTACTAAAAATACAAAAAAAAAAAAAAAAAAAAAAAAAAATAGCAGGGCTTGGTGGTGCACACCTGTAATCCCAGCTACTCAGGAGGCTGAGGAAGGAGAATTGCTTGAACCCAGGAGGTGAAGGTTGCAGTGAGCTGAGATTGTGTCACTGCACTCCAGACTGTGTGATGGGAGTGAGACTACATCTTAAAAAATAAAATAAAATGAATAAATGCACCACTGTGCTGGGGGCAGGAAAATGGGGAGTGACTACTTCATTGGAACAAGATTTACACTTGAGATGGTAAAAACATTTTGGACTGGGCGCGATGGCTCATGCCTGTAATCCCAGCACTTTGGGAGGCTGAGGCAGGCAGATCACGAGGTCAAGAAATCAAGACCATCCTGGTCAACATGGTGAAACCTGGTCTGTACTAAAATTACAAAAATTAGCTGGGCGTGGTGGTGCACGCCTGTAGTCTCAGCTACTCGGGCGGCTGAGGCAGGAGAATCACTTAAACCCGGGAGGCAGAGGTTACAGTGAGCCCATATCATGCCACTGCACTCCAGCCTGGTGACAGAGCAAGACTCTGTCTCAAAAAAAAAAAAAAAAAAAAAAGAAAAAGAAAAAAAGAAAAATTTGACTGGGTGTGGTGATTCACACCTGTAATCCCAGCACTTTGGGATGCTGAGGCAGGCAGATCACCTGAGGTCAGGAGTTTGAGACCAGCCTAACTAACATGGCGGAAGGCTGTCTCTACTAAAAATATATTAAAAAATCAGCCAGGCATGGTGCTGACACAAGCCTGTCATCTCAGCTACTCAGGAGACTGAGGCAGGAGAAAAAGCTTTTTCAAGACTATGCAGCTAGGAAGAGGCAGGGCACGGATTTTAATTCAGTCAGTAAAACATCAAGGTTGTTGTAAATCAGCATAATGCCAATCCGCCTCTATTTTGGATAGAATCTCAAGTGGGAATCATGAAATACACAGATAATTTGCAGGTGTAACTCTAACAATTACATTTGTCCTTTTCCATTTCATTTCCTACTTGAAGCTATTAATGTGTTTTATAACAAGATGACACATGGCTTTTCTCTTTTCTCTCTCTGTGATTATGGTTGGATAGGAAATAAAAAGCACAGTGATCCTGAGGTCAAGGTAAAGATGAAGTGGTGCAGGACTAATAGATAGGAAGGAGTCCGGAGGAAGCCTGGGGTAACCCAGTGCCCTGTCAGCAGTCTATGGATATCATAGCTGAATGAGCCCTTATGAGCATAGAGGGCTATGACCTCTCTCCCTGGTGTGTCATTCAAACATGTGTGATGTCATAATACTAACAAAACAGGAAGGGCATCTCCAAATCAGCAGTTCAGTGCAACCAAAGTCACACCCATGGATGAAGTCACTGAAGTCGATCCAGCTTCATAGGTGTGTGATTTGAACATTTGCTAAAAACGTAAATTGACTTATGAGAATTAACCTCCAAGAGGATAGTAGACACAGTCTTATTTGTGAACAGACACAGTTTTCAGTTATAATAAAATTAGGATAACTAGGAGGAACCCTTATCTTTTACCAGGTAGAAGCAGGGACATAGACAAAATTATTTTTCTTTTCCTCCCTTTCTTCTCAGAAATGTTTTCTTTTTGTAAATTATGAGATATTTCAGATACCCTGACATAACAAGCACAACTTTACCTAATACCCAGTTCAGGAAATAAAGCATAAACATCACAGTTGAAGTTACTTACGAGCCTTGAGCCTCCCTTCCCTGCAAACACACATACGTTGTAGCTGAAATCAATCAAATTTTGTGTTTCCCCTTCTCCACGTACTTAAATGGTTTCCCTGGGATTCATATTGTTTTATTGTTTTTGCTTTGTTTTATTTTTGCTTAGAAATGTACCAAGTCTCTAACATTTCAAGAGAATTGGAAAGGAGGCCTGGACTACAGAAAAGGGAGGATTTCCAAAGTCAGTCAAAAGCCTGAAAGAATAAGGCTTCCTGGTTGATATAGGTCATCATTTGAGGGATTATGTGTGTCATTGCTCTTAATATGTAAATGCCTGTTTGATTACCAGACTCTGTGGAAACGAATTACAGCCCAGCTCACCTGACTCATCTGTTCCCTCCTTCTCCATTCTTGTAAACCATTGTGGTCAAGTCATCTCCTTGACTGTCAGTGGCTAGTTTATGATTTTCTTTCTCAGTGCAACCTCCTTACTGAGACACCTCTCTTCCCCCTAGGTGTACATGCACGTGCACACACACACACACACACCCCACTTCGAAACTGAAATTCACCACAGTCATGGGTCCGACTTTCCTCTTATGCCCCTTATTGACTCTGCAAAATAGTTGTGGACCACGATTCTAACCATTTATGATACTTATTTATTCACTCTACAGTCACATCCTAGGAGTGTCTACTTTTCCCTTTCCTCTCCAAAGGAAAAATAATTAAGTTACTTTGAAGATATGCTGTCACCATCCTTAAGAAACACTCAGCACCCAGCATGTTCATGTTATCGGGCATGATACTATATGCTGGGGTTCTGAGTGTGACCTCTAAAATATTGGGGGAAGAGAAGGTTTTATTCCTCAAGTAGGGGTTGGGAGAACAAGAGCTTTCTTTAAAGAGAGCACAGCTAGGGAAGAATTCAGATGAGGGTAATTATAATTTGGCTATAAGACCTGGGACTGATAACATTAAGACATCAAATAGATCACCAAGTTCTCACCAAAGTGACATTAGTGCTAAGACTAAAATAATTTGATGAGAACTAAAGCACGTAATTAAGTAAATTTGGATGACGGAGCTTTGAAATCACTTAATCGTTAAGTAGTTTTAGGGAGTATTTTTTTTTTCCTTTCTTTGTTGAGAGCAGGGTTTCACCTATCATAGAAATGTGGAGGACTCTGCTGCCCCTTTCTTTCTAGAACTAATTAAAGTTTGAGGGCTAAGATCACCAATTAGCATCAGCGAATTCTGCAAGAAACACCAAATCTTAATGTGTTCAAAACTGGATTCACATTGACCACGTCCAGTACCCCTCAAGTGTCCTCTCTCCTCTATCCCATCCCAGCTAATTCCATCACCATACTTCTCACCCAGGCTTGAGAATATTTCACTGTCATTCTCGAATACATCTTGTGAGATAGCTTTCATACCTCTTTCCGATTCTTTATCCTCCCTATTCTGGTTCAGAATTTCACTATCAGTGAGATCATGGACCGCTAGAGGTGGAGGAGACTACAACAGAACCTACTTGTCACCCCTCTTGCATTTTACAGACACACATCTGAGTTGTCATTCTTCTTCTTAAAATATTGTGATGGGTCTTTGTGGCATTCAGGATTAGCTTCAGAGGAGTCCCTGTTATGACATAAAAAGGTCTTCATGAGCTGGCAGTACACGCTTCTCCTAGCATATCTTCATTTATATTCTTGACTAGAGCCACATCCACTGTTTCTGAAACTGCTGTGCTTTCATGCTTCTGGGCCTTTGCCCGTGTGGTACACTCTGCTTGGATCCCTTCCCACCCTTGGCATCCGGGCTTAGTATTATGCTTCCTTCAGAGTTCAGCTTAAGCACGACCTTCTTTTGGAATAGAATGTTAGGTACAACTCCACTGTAGTCTCTTAGCACAACATACACATCTGCATATTCAACTCGTGAGGATATAACTGTCCTCTTTCTCTCCCTGTAAATTTTGGATTCATAAAAGGCACCAATTTTTTTCTATGTATTACTCTTCACTTCTATTCTATTGTAATAGTTATATGTTAATGTCAAACTGCTGATAAACTCCTTGGCAACTGAATTCCTTAAGAAACTTGTCCTAAAAAATTTATTCTTCATGATCATGTTGAAAGATAATCCATCTACTGCTACAATTTTACTTAATGCTTTTTCTCGAATCTTGTCCTTTGACATGCTGTTAAACTCTGTGTTGTTCTTGAAAGTAATGGGCATTGGCTTATCAGGCTTGTTTTCAGAGGCTTTTGACCTTTTGATGTCATGAATATGTCTACCGATCTGAGATGCCCTATCAAAGCCCTGAATTGATGATGCTTCACACTGCAGTGATGTAACACATGTCTAGTGATGGGACAACTGATTTCCCTTATATTTTTTATAATAAAATGCTCCCAGCTTTCTTCATGTTCTTTGCTAATTATTATGGATATCTAAAAATTAATAAATAAGAAATACCAAGATTAATAGCATTGGCAAAGAACTATAGCTTAAAGCCAATATTCAAATAGTGGAGATGCCAGGTAACATTATTGGATTTCTAGGGGGAATTATTGGGATCTCCTAGGTGGTTCCCAACAGCCCTACACAGAATCACTTGTTGAAATTCCCACTCTAAATTTTTTGTTTTTTACTTTCTAAATTTGTTATTTCTTGAATATTCTTCATGAAATTTGCATAAAATGCATACTCAGTATACATTTATTAATATTTATTTTATTTGCTATAACGACTCATTAACAGTAGACAAGGACATGGAACACAAACTTACTACATAGTGTATTAGTGTGTTTGCATTGCTATCAAGGAATACCTGAGACCTAGTAAGTTATAAAGAAAAGAGATTGGGCTGGGCATGGTGGCTCATGCCTGTAATCTCAGCAATTTGGATGGCCGAGGCAGGAGGATTGCTTGATCTCAGGGGTTTGAAACCAGCCTGGGCAACATGGCAAAACCCTGTCTCTACTAAAAATATAAAAATTAGCCAGGCATGGTGATGTACACTTGTAGTACCAGTTACTTGGGGGCTAAGGTGACAGGATGGCTTGAGACAGGGAGATCAAGGCTGCAGTGAGTCATGACACTGCATGCCAGCCTTGGTGACAGAGCAAGAAAACAAAAAAACAAAAAAAGAAAAGAGATCTGTTGGGTTCATGGTTCTGCAGGCTGTACAAGCATGGTGCCAGCATCTGCTAAGCTTCTGGTGAGAGTCTCAGGAAGCTTACAATCATAACAGAAGGCAAAGGAAGAGCAGGCAGTGTCACATGGTGAGAGGAAGGAGGTGCTTACGGGCATACTCAGTATACATTAATATTCTTTTATATGCTATAATGACTCATTAACAGTAGACAAGGCCATGGAACATACACTTACCACATCGTGTGTTAGTCCGTTTGTGTTGCTATAATGGAATACCTGAGACCTAGTAATTTATACAGGAAAGAGGTTTGGCTGGGCATGATCTCATGTGAGAACTTAGAACTTACCCATTAAGGACAGCACCAAGATATTCATTAGGGATCTGCCTCCATGTCCCAAAAGCCTCCCACTAGGCCCACCTCCAACTCTGGAAGTCACATTTCAACATGAGACTTGGAGGGGATGGAACATCCACACTATATCACATGGCAACAGCTCTAAGCAAGGCAGACCAAATAGACTGTAACCATTTGTCTCCTACCTGCTGGTGTCTTGGTTTCCAGAAATGTCACCTTTAATGTTCGACTCCACCTGTCAGCATTTCCCGCTCTTGCTTTTTATTTGGTGTTACTGGATTCCTTTGAGCCACTAACATCTTTATGTTGATATTTGAGGTTTGATGTTGATGTAGATGATGATGATAACAGGCAGATTGGTACCACTGTAAATCCATGCGTAGCAACCCGAAGTGTGTACTCTATGCTGCAGGCAATTACCACTTTTCTCTAGGCAGTTGGATTTCCCATTTTCTGAGACCACTCTTTCTCTCCGTAAACTGTCCACCTCTCTTTCACTCTATTTTCATGTAACAACTTTGTCACCAATTTAAAGCTTCAGTAAGACAACAGGAGTCAAGAGGCAGGAATGCCACATTTCCATCCCTGAATTTGCAAACCTATTTTCCTTTGCACCCATTTTCTTCTTCTTCCCTTTTGGTACAAAAAAGAAAATGGTTTTCCTATAAAACCCCATCATCCATGTGTGCTCTGAATGTCATCCCACCAACTCTATGTCTGCAACCTTCTCTCCTGTATCATCATTTTGACCTTTCTCCTAGAATAATTCCCATGAGCTTTTTAGAAATCTGTTGTCAGTTTCCACACAGCCAGCTGCTTGTTGACTAACTTAACTTGCTTGAAAGTTAGCAGCTCGCTCACTTCCGAAATTTTGTTTTACCCTCTATCGTTTTGCCTTGAGCGTAATTATGTGACTATCATTTTATTGAAGTTTTGGGAGAGTACTTGTGATCTTTAACCAGACATCCCTATTTACTCTTTGACTCATTTCCATCTGACTACTTTCTCCAAGACTCCTGTAAAACAGCCCGTGCGAAGGTCATTAACGAACTCCAGTTTGCCAAATCCTATAGACTCTTTGAATTCTTCTCTAACTTGATATTTCTTTCTTTTCTTCTTCTTCTTTTTTTTTTTGAAATAGAATTTTGCTCTTGTTGTCCAGGCTGGAGTGCAGTGGTGCGATCTCGGTTCACTGCAACCTCTGCCTCCCAGGTTCAAGTGGTTCTCCTGCCTCAACCTCTGGAATAGCTGACTTTACAGGCATGCACCACCAGGCCCAGCTAATTTTGTATTTTTTTTTTAGTAGAGACAGTGTTTCTCCATGTTGGTCAGGCTGGTCTTGAACTCCTGAGCTCAGGTGATCTGCCCACCTTGGCCTCCCAAAGTGCTGGGATTACAGGCCTGGCCACTCACGTGATCTTTCCATAACATCCAAGACAGCTGACCACTTTCAGTTTCTTAAAAAAAGTATTTTCTCTTGAATTTCATGACACAAAATTCTCCTGCTTCTCTAATCTCTCCTGAACCCTCAATTATCCTTGGTGGCTCTTTCTTCAACTGACTTCTAAGTGCTGGTTCTTTTTCCATTACCCGGCTCCTAAATGTTGGGAGTTACTTGCAGCTTGGTGCTGAGTCTTCCTCCCTATACACACTCTCTCTATTTGCTCTCTTCCATTCACATATTTTTTATCTATCGTTCCATGAATCCAAAATTTAGATCTTTGTCTTTAGATACCTCTTTTGAACTTCATACCTATAGATACCTACATGATCTCTGCTTTCATATGATTCATGAACATCTCAAACTTAACATGTCTTAACTCTTTTTTCTCTATTCTCTTCATCTTCCATGAATCAGTAAATGTCACTTTTTCTGACCAGTTGATTGAGTAAATATTATTCCCCATCACCAAGTCTTGGAGATCCTATCTCCAAATTATATTTTACATCTATCCTCTTCTCTTGATATCTACCTGGCCCAAGCCATCATTCACTTATCAGCTATTTGTCCTTGAGGCAGTTTAAACTTTATAATTCTCAGTAACCATATCTGTAAAAGAGATGATAATGATAGCACATAACTTGTAGAGGTATTGTGAAGATTACCTGGATAATACATGAAGAATGCTGAGAATACTGTAAGCACCCAATAATGCTAACTATGATAAGGCTTACTATCATCACTTCCATATGTTACTTTAGGAGCCTCCTTCTCACTGGTCCTCCACTTCCACTCTCTCCCTCTTCAATCTCTTCTCCGGGGCAGTTAAAGTAAACTTTGAGGAACATCAGTCTGATGTCTTCCTTAAAATGCTTGGCTATCCTCCCAGTGATCTTAGGATAACTTTATTCCTTTACAGGAATAAATTTTGTTGACTTCACTCATTCACATGTTTATTCATTCAACTATATATTGAATGTCTACTATATATCCAGAAGCTTATTAGGTGTTGGGAATGCAACAATAATAAAAGACACAGCTAGTCCCTGCCCTTGTGGAGTTTATAAACTAATTATGGGCACAAATATAAAATAAGCAAATAAAACCTGATAAATACGAATTAGAGTAAATGCTTAATATCGCTTATAGATGCCGCAAATCTGGATCCTTACCTGCTTCTAATACTTTATCTCATGTCCCATTCCCCTGATTATCATACTATGACCAGACTAGTCTGAAAAATATTTCATTTCCTCCTGCAACATCGTGTTTGCAAATGCTATACTCTCTATTTTTATTTTTCAACTGATTAGTTCTTATTCATGCTTCAGATGTCACCTTCTCAAAGTGTTTCTCAGATTCAACAATTTTAATTCAGTTACTCTTTTCATAGCATCTGTATTTATTTTTCACATCAGACAGGTAATGTGCTGACATCATCACAAGGTTTGAGACAGTCATCACATCTCACACATGAGGGCAACACCCCAATCATCACACTTATGAACTACAAAAGGATTTCATAGCACTTGTATTTTTATTTCTTCAAAGTGTTGTGTTTTTTTTTTGTTGTTTGTTTGTTTTGTTTTGTTTTGTTTGAGACGGAGTTTTGCTCTTGTTACCCAGGCTGGAGTGCAATGGCACGATCTCGGCTCACCGCAACCTCCACCTCCTGGGTTCAGGCAATTCTCCTGCCTCAGCCTCCTGAGTAGCTGGGATTACAGGCACGCGCCACCGTGCCCAGCTAATTTTTTGTATTTTTAGTAGAGACGGGGTTTCACCATGTTGACCAGGATGGTCTCGATCTCTTGACCTCGTGATCCACCCGCCTCGGCCTCCCAAAGTGCTGGGATTACAGGCGTGAGCCACCGCACCCGGACTTTTTTTTTTCCCCCCTTCAAAGTATACCCACCACCTAGGGAAGTTCCCGGTATGGCATTAGCATTCAAAAATGTTTATTAACTGAATTAATATTGTTGTTGCAATCTTGAGGTATTTGACACCATATTTTGCAATAAGTAAAAGCTCAATAAGGATTTGTTAAACCATTTAAGAATCTTCAGAGATAAATTATTACCTTAGCTTTTTCTAGTCAAATTCAAGATCATTCTCTTGGTCTTTGTTGTAAGAGTAAGAAAAACAAGGCTAGATCTTTGGATGTGAAAGGATGTACTAAAGAGAGGGTAACTTTGGCAGTATGTCAACGTAATGCAAAATCTGCTCCTTAGTTTTGTAGGTTGAAAAACTCAATTTGATCAATTAACTCCATAATATTAAAGCTCTGGGAGAAGTAATTCAATTCAATACAATTCCTTAGAGAAAGATTAATCAACCCCAATACAAAACAGTTAAGTCACAGTGAAGAAAGTTTGGAATTCTAGTAACTGTAGAATTTTGTCCATAATTAGAGTAATTTTGTGAAATTTCCTACATAATAGGCTCTAGAAATTAATTCTTATTCCATAAGAAATGATATTTCTATTTCATTCAATGTAAATATCCAACAGAATGGAAATGAACTGTGTTAGAAAAATATTCATGGTTACTTGATAAAGTGCCTTTTCCTACTGGACAGTTCTAAATAAGCCCTGACAAATTCTTACCAACCCCTTCTTCCCTCCATTGTTGACAGAAGCATTATTACCTAGTTTATTTCATACCTGATATTTCCAAGAGTACCTCTTTAAAAAAAATTTTTATGGTAGTGGTTTCTTGATTATCATAGGAAATGAGCTGCTACGGACTTCCACTTCCAGGAATGCCGGACAAGGTAATTCAGACAAACTCTCCTGCTGTTTGCAGTGGAGAGCCAAAAAGATATTGAAGAATTTGGTAGGCACTAACAACACAGGCCTGGATCAAGGTGAGGACAGAGGTCTGGTGTGTTGTGTCCAACATTTGAGGCCAGCCACTTTTCCTCTGGAGACATCATTTTCCAGAATGGGTGGCTGAGATGCTGAGAGGCCGAGTGGTGTTTCTGACAGCTTAACAGAACAAGAGGCATGGGGATTGGAGTCCAGGGTCCACCAATGGATGTGCTCTAGTGAACCACACTCACTGCAGGTTGAGACCTCAGAGAGTGGCAGGCACCACAGGAGTGAGCATGAATTCTTCCATCACTGGTGTGGGCTTACAAAGTTATGGTGATGTCTGTACACTCTGTGAGAGAGGTAAGGGTTATCAGGAATAATTTTGTCTATGTTTTCTACTTAACTTTGGTATTGATTTCAAACCTGACTCCTGAGTCAGCAGCAACTCCAAACAACTCCAGATTAATAGTTTTTTAGCTTACTGCAATGATTCAAGAGAACCATCTTTAGGGTTTTGGAACATGGCCAAGTAATTATGACACGTGGTCCAATACCTTAAGATTCACTAATGAAGTCCTCCGATTGGATACAGAGAAATGCCATGGGAGTCAGATCAGAAAACTCTGATTTGTGTATGAAAGGAATTCTAGAAGGTCAAGAGGGCAGAGAAGTTAAAAGAGTGGCAGCTAGTAAAGAAAAGAAAGAGGAGACTATTCATTCTCTGAGAGCTATTGATAATTTCTTAGAAATTCTGGAATTTTAAAACACAAGTGAGGAAGTCATTAAAGTTTCAATGAGTTTAGGGAAATACATTTGTGCCTTGTTTTCATCTGGTAAATATCCTCAAGATTTATAAACAAAAGAGACAAAGACAATCCAAGTCAGAACAAAATAGAAAATATATTTGAAATGCCTGCTTTTCCATTCTTGAATGTCTCATTCAGGCATAGAGATGTAAGATAAGCATAGATACTTACCCATGCAATAAGTATACACTTTGCCAAATATGTAAGTACTGCTTTGCAGCCTTTGCCGCATAACTAAGAGCCCAAGCCACTCTTTTTTCAAGCTTTAATGGGATGGAAAAGAGGACAGAAAAACTACATTTTTCTTTTTGTGGTTATATAACTAGCATTTAAAACTTTTTAAATTATACTTTAAGTTCTGGGATAAATCTGCAGAATGTGCAGGTTTGTTAAATAGGTATACATGTGTCATGGTGGTTTGCTGCATCCATCAACCCGTTATCTACATTAGGTATTTATCCAAATACTATCCTTCCCCACACCCCACAGCCCCGGACAGGCCCCAGTGTGTGATGTTCCCCTCCCTGTGCCCATATGTTCTCATTGTTCAACTCCCACTTATGAGAACATGCGATGTTTGGTTTTCTGTTTCTGTGTTAGTTTGCTGAGAATGATGGTTTCCAGTTTCAGCCATGTCCCTGCAAAGAACATGAACTCACTCTTTATGGCTTCACAGTATTCCATGGTGTATGTGTGCCACATTTTCTTTATCCAAGCTAACATTGATGGGCATTTGGGTTGGTTCCAGGTCTTTGCTATTGCAAACAGTGCTGCAATAAACATACATGTGCATGTGTCTTTATAGTAGAATGATTTCTAATCCTTTGGGTATATACCCAGTAATGAGATTGCTGGATCAAATGGTATTTCTGGTTTTAGATCCTTGAGGAATTGCCACCCTGTCTTCCACAATGGTTGAACTAATTTACACTCCCACCAACAATGTAAAAGCATTCCTATTTCTCCACATCCTCTCCAGCATCTGTAAGACAGATTTTTTTTTTTAAGATGGCAGGGACCTAATGACTTCTATCACTATTTCTCATAATGCAAAAGAATACCTCCATTACTCATTTTCTTAAAATATGATAGTATCCCTTTTCATTCTTGTTAGGCTTTTAATGTAATTTTACTTTGAAACTATATTCATCTTTTTTTAATCTGAGTTATTTCCTCTAGGGCCTCAGAGAATAAATCTAATTTATCATTTATACATTTCCCAAACTTTGAAGTTAGCTATCATGTCAATCTGGTTTTTTCCTCATTTCTTCAGCCTCCACGATGGCCATCAAACCTGTTTTTCACCACATTTTACATGCAAAACCCACATCCAAACCTCCAATGCGACATGACCAACATTAAGACTACTGCTTCCTTTTTTTCTGCTCTTTCAAGTATTAAGATGCTGCTATTTTTGCAGCCTAAGCCATAGTACTTTATTGGGATCAGAATTAGAACTAAGTGTCATTACTATATCTTTTGTCAAATCAACTTAAGCCAGGTTTTCCCCATGCTGGACTCACATAATGGATTTAGAATTCAAGCCCAGGACTTCACATTTAGGAATATTCAATGTTAGGGTTTTTCAGCTTGTTGAGATTTTTGAATTGTCATTCATTGTTCTACCAGTCTTCTCTGGATTTACATTATCTATAAATTTAATAACTATTGTTAAGTAGTGAATGACAGTGAATTGCATGTGAAGCTAAGGACACAAAACTGGTATAAACCCTCAGAGATCTCTCCCAAGTTGATCAATGGTTCATTTAAATAACCATGGTGATGGTCACGATTCCCAAGCTTTTTTTTGAGCATGCATTAGAATCACCTGGTGGGCTTATTGATTGTTGGGTCTCATCAATTTCTGACTTCCTTCTGAATATTTGCATTTCTAACAGGTTCCCAGGTAATGTGATGACTTTGAGAAGCATTGCTTTACGGGCACAATTAATTATTCAATAAGCTACCATCACACAACTCAGAACCTTGTGATGTGAGGTTTGGCTTGGCTTATTCTTGTGTTGGATGTATGGTGACCCCCAGAGATATATTTTATGCTGCTGTATGAATTGATATTACAGTTCCACCTCTATAATTTGTAAGCTTTCAATGAGAAAGAATGGGTAAGTAGTTCAGTTTAGTTAGGGGACCTGAACTCTGGCCAATTCTAATAGCCCCAGTGTTGCTTCAAATACATGTTTAAATGTTGACACTGCCGAAGATGAAATATATTCTCCCACAGCGATGTTGCTGTTTTCAAATAGATCTAAGTTCACAAAGACTGCAGTCTATTAAAAAAGAAATATTAAGCCTTTCCACATTGACAATTTGTCAGCAACAAATATTGAATTACGACTTGCAGGATTTGATTTAGAAAAAAAATTTAGTCAATGAATGGGCATTCTGAATCCTTTCGGTGTTAAGTAGAAGCACCTTAGTTTCTCCTATCTCATTCTTTGAGTCCGCCTAAAGGGTGATATTTGGTAGATTTTGGTACCTTAGTCAAAGATGCAGTCTATTAGCTTTTGATAATAAATATGCAACTTAAGTAAAATGGCTGTTCACTGGCCCTCTGCCCTGATCCCAAAATATACTCAAACAATGTTTTCACTTCATTTATTCTTTTGAAACAAGTCATTTAATACAGCATTTATATATTTAAAATCATACATCTCATAAATAAAATCAATGCATCTTAATGACAATGGCAAAATCACATAAGAGTTGTAGAAAATGAAATTAGACATCTTCCAGGTAGCAGCAGTGCATTAACGTTAAAAAATGCTGGCAAATAGGCAAAACATTTTAAAACAAGAAAGCACTGTCCATCTTCAATAAGAAAAGTATTTTTAATGCTGTTTTGCTCATCCCTACTAATTTTTCAAGTCATATTCTAAAGCTCTGATTTGGCAGTCTTCACTTGTGGTTTTCTTTTTGCATCAGGAACCTCTGTCTCTACTGCAGTAATACAGAAACTACAGGAATATTATTCTCTAATCCTTTTCACAAGCTATCCATATTTATTCTGTATTTAAGCCGAATTCAAATTTTTTCAAGGAAAAATACTACTTTGCTAAGTACATATTTCCTGTAAACAGCTTGAGTCCTGAATGGCACCAACGTGACTGGAAAACTGACAAAATTAGGTCCCCTGGTCCTTTAAGTAACTTATGGGCTATGCTACATAGCCTATACCAGTTTATAGTGAGTCTCATGTATGGCAGAAATTCTGAGCCTAAGATTATCCTTTCTGTTTACCTACAACTTAATCAAATTATATTCTCACTATTCCTAAACTTGGTTAGTACTTTTTAAAATGTAAGTATAAAAGGGCATCATGGCAAAATGCTTATAATTAATGATTTCACACTTTGATGACAAGCTTTTTCACCTATGGCCATGCTACATTCTATGCCAAGAAATGGGGAAGGGTTGAGGTGACACAAAGGCATTGCTTTAAAAATGTTTGCAAAAGCATCTTTTGTGACTAGGAATGCATCTGATTTGACAATCTCTTCATTTTCAGTGCTACCTTATCCTCTTGGCCCTTTCCTCCCTTCACTCTAAAATACCATGAGGGGCTTACCAACCTCCTTTAAATGTGTATGAATCAGGACTTAAATCAGCACCCTACAATTCAACATCAATAATTCTAAGTCAAATATTCAAAGGACTGTAAGCAAAATGCTACCTAATTCTGAGAAAAATAAACACTCTCTCGCAACCAGAAACATTTTATATTTTTAAGTTGAATAAAATGTGCTGACATATAAATTATAACACTTCATAAGAAAACATCTTATTTAATAAACTAGCTTATTCAAACCAAGCGTTTCACTTTGGACTTAAAATGATGTCACTTGTATATGACACTTTTAAGGCCTCTGACTCAAAAATCAGCTTCCTTAAAATAAGTCTGCTAGGAAACAAACAAGTTTTAAGGACCTAATCTTTTAGAAATTATCAGTCATCATTGCACTACAAGGACAAATTTGAATACTGCATTGTACAATGAATAATACAAGATATTCACATTATAATAAGTAACATTTTTAATACTAGGGCACAGACTGTGCTCCTAATAGTTACTGAAATTGAGTTTTACTGTTACCAAAACACCAGAATGTCGTCCATTAGATACACTATACACTGATGGCAATCTTTGATTAAGAAGAGCTGATGGTTAGTAGCTCAAGAATCGTACTTTAATGTCCTTAATTAGATCCCTAGAGGGCCAACACGTAAACTTTTATTTCACCTTTTTTTTAAAGTGCTGCAAACAAAATAAATGTATCTTGACACATGAAAGAACATAATTCTTAACATGTTTAGGAAGGCCACCTGATTTGTCATAAAAAAAATTGCTCTGTTGCTTAATCTTGCATACTTCCCATTCCAATTTTTTTTTCCAAAAAGACATAAGAAAACCATGTTTAGCTAGGGCAACTTGCAACACTCACATTTTAATTCCTACAAAGGAATAAACTAGAGAAGTAAGTGATACATGGGCATTTAGGGACACAGACAAATAAGATAGGTAGATAACATAATGTTAATTCCTGATTATTATTTTACTGGAACTTCATGGAATAATCAAGTGGCATGACTACATTAGTTGTTAATAACAGGGTCAAACTGACCAGCAGTCAAGCTTCCAGGGCATCACTTGACTATGCTAATTTCATGGAAAACAATTAAGAAATCAACCATGATCCATTAGCAAAAGAAGTAACACACTAATGTCTTCACTTGGCTAACACATTGCAAAATTTCCAGAGATACTAATTTTAACTTCTGAAATCACTTCATACAGGAGTGAATCTTCAAAGCACTACACCTGACCTTTAATCCAAAGAAGAATTAACAGAAAGGTGGAGTGAGAAAGTTAGGTCTTTATTCACTTTGTCACTAATGTAAACTGTCCTCATTAAAAAAAAAAAAAAAAAATCCTGTATGGCAGGCAAACACTGAATGAATAGGAAGAAGAATTTCATTCTGCTCTAGTACAAAACTTAAGACATTTAATCCTCCTGAAAGTTTTAAATCCATAGATTTTCAAAATTCCCAAGATGAGAATTTACTCCCATTAATAAATTTCAAGAGTTTAATAAGCACAGTTTTAAAAAAATCATGCAAATTCTGGGGCTTACAAGCTTGAGTTTAGAATGAGCAAAGGTTTAGGTTTTTAATCCTCAATAATTCAGTCACATGGCCTGTAAATAAACCTTCATCTTGAATTTTTCCATGATCATAACACTAAAGTACGAGTGCTGAATTTCAGCAGATGATTAGAGTAATTTTTAAAAGGAATTTGACTTAGTATCCGTGTCCAACTGGTAAATGGACAACCTCGATAACAGATAAAACAGAATGAAATAAGAGCTCCTGAATAAATACTTGACACTTAATATGTAAACAAAGCACTTACAATGAATGGGTTTAATTCTGTAAAATATCAGTGTTCTATTCCTTTTCATTTGTTAAATTTACCCACCATAGACGATATATACTGAATTTTAAAGTGACAGAAATTTATGTTGGAACATATCAAAACATAGGACACAAACATATCAAAACATGCCTGGCACAGTATAAATTACTCAATAAATATTTGTTGCATGAATAAACTTGTAGATCTAAAGCTGCATTAAGCAAATGTCAAATTTGTCTCCTAAAGTAGCAATGGAAGGCAAGATTTATGAGTAATGATGCATAAAGCTCAAACTGATGGTTGCTGTCTAGTGGTATAGTCTTAATTTACAGTTTTAAATTTAATATTTTCTGGGAGAAATAAGAAAGATGCAAAACCAAAACCATCCAGACCAGATATTTTCAATCCTATTAATTTGAACATGATTGCCAAACATTAAGTATTGTAAGCTCACAAGTGCTATTTTTAAGGCTCAGTAAAATAGAAAACTAAACACTGTTAAGTTATACTAACCATAATAGCTTATACTGTCTAAAATAACTATGCACACAAAAGATATTCAAGAAATGTCATCTGATGATTTCAAACATATTTTGTGAATTGTTCCTTAAAAGTACTTTTTTCCTATATTGCTCAAACGTTCCTTAATTTTATATGGCCACCTTCACCAAGTGAAGTGCTAAAAGTAAAGGTCAATTTTAAAACATCTGCCAGGAAGATAGGCTGAAAAAGAACTAAGTGCTTTAAAGTATACCATTGATACTCTGAGATACTTAATAAAAAATAAGACCAAAACAATCAAACTTCACAACATTAAGCCTCTTCACATTATGTGAGATAATACATAACATATGATAATTTAGCATCCCTGATCAGAATAATTAAGAAAAGAGGTAGAAAACTTTATCTGGAAGATCTTGTAGTGAAGCTAAGTTTTAGAGGGTGTGCCTTGCGGATTAGTCCACCAAGCAAATGGCTACACATCTAGTATTAGGAAGAAGCAGAATTCCGAGAAAGCTGCATAAGGCAAGGATTTAAACATATTCCTATTTTGGAAGTGAAACAAATTCATTCAACAGCATTACTCCAATTACTTCAAAAATCAAAGTAAAAGATTGCAGATAAGCAAAGTGCTAATTTGCAGAAATGTGGAATTCTTTAAAATCACATTAGTGGAGGGATAAGGCCAGCACAAAAGCAAACACTGTGTAGGTATGCAAAAAAAATCTTACAAAAACCAACCCAAAGCAGAGCATTATTACTTTAGTTGAAAAAAAAAAAATTTGGATAAAGTGCTCTTAACACAAGGCTGAGAAAACTAAATCCCTCCAGACAAATCTTTATGCAAATGAAGGGAAAACTGAGCACTCAAATTTCAAGGAATTTCAATTAAAAAAATACCCTGCTTAACTTCAAAATGTTATCCAATGTGACAACCAATACAAGAATTGCATTAAAACACGAGGCCAACGGTCTTTTTAAAGCTTCAGTAAGCTGCTCAGGCACCTTTTCCCTCATACATTCTACTTTTTATACACTAGATATCTTAAACAGGGCACAATCAGTTCCTGTTTTGTGATAACATTCTCAAGGGAAACTCATCCCTGTAAAAATTGCTTGTGATGTACTTATCAGTGGTTAAGCACACATTTATAAAGTCTACCAAATTGCAATATAAAATCAGTTTGGACAATTCTGAGTATCTTCATTTGATGAATCAATTCATAATTTAGAAACTTAACTCATTCAGTTTTTAAAACGACTCAGTTACTGGAGACACTGGTAAATGTCCAGTGGCCTCACAGGCCTTCCACATTACCCAGAATGTGATGTTTTCTTCTAAAAGTTAAAGCTGCTGGGTGCTAGTTTATAATACTAAATCTCAATCTTCAGGTCAGTGTCAGTAGGTGGCAAGGATCACCTCTGTCACTCCAGCAGAAAGAGGCATGTATGTACAGTCTACCATTGTAGACACACATCTGTAAACTTGCACACTAATTTTAATCTTAACAAGGAATTTCAGTGTCTTAGTGGTTTTAAGTTAAAAGGATGGTTCAAGCATTGTGTCCTTTTGTTCTTTAGGGTTACAATAGCTTATTGGAAAACCCAGAGCCTTCTGGATCTGTGAGGTAGTAGGCTTCAACCCTCATTCATGCAGAGATCACACTTCTCCAAAGTTGGTATGGCCTGTCTCCTTGGCATGTTCCCTTGCTTCTGCTTGTCCAGTTAATCCTTTCTGACATACCATGCATCTCAGGGTGAAGCGGTTGACATCAGTAAACTGTCTCCTTTTCCTAGCTTCATCTGCTAGTTCCAGTGCTTGTACGAGAACGATATCATCATTAGAGGAGAAAATGGTCAGAGGAGGTGTGTCTGGATCGGGGAAGTTCCGCTGAAGTGGATCATAGTGGATGCCGTCATAAATAAGCAGAACCCTTTTGGTATATCCTGCATCTTCCCCAAAACGATCAATTCTTACTGTCTGTGTATCCACTACACATATTTCACATTGGTAAAACTTGGACAAAATCGATATCTCTATTGCTCCTCCCCAAGTGTCATCCCTTTTGATCCAGTCACAGTACTCTTGATTTGTTTTTCCCAGTATTGCCTCACTATAGAAGTCTGGATCACTTGCTACAATTTGTGCTATGAGGCGTCTCATCTCAGGAGCACAAGCTGGATTCAAGACTCCTCCTTCAACGACATAGTACACACTGGTAAAGAGGCAAGAGTTGTCTGCTGGGACCACGGTTCTGGCAAGCACAGGCAAAGTTTCCCTGACGTAACTAGAAGCACCATGTTTAGTAAGTGAAGGTGAACTTTTGGGCCTGGTTTGGTCTTCTTCAACGATCAGCATGTCACCTGTTAAAAAAAAAAAAAGAATTCAGAACTGCAGAGAAATTACAGAAGAAACTGAAGTGTTCACTAGCCACGTCTGTAAATTACAAACTGAAGGAGTTAAAGCATAAACTGGGGTTACTAAGAAGAATACAGCTTTGCAAATAAGTGACCAGTAACAATTTTTATTCACTGAATTTTCATAAAGATGAAAAAAGAACAAAGAACAAAAAACACTTCAGATTGCACCCCAATTTAGTCAAGGGGTCTAGAGTATACAACTTGAGGCTTACTTAAAAAGATATATTCAAAAACAAAATTTCATTTCCTTATACAGTATCTTACAGAAGGTGCTCACTACAAAGTAGGCCGCTAGGGGGTTCTCCTTCTCCGGAAAATTATCTACTCTATCGAGTGTTTACAGCGTCCTTGATACAACTGGAAGCTTTTAATTATCAACACTGATGTTCAAGTTTTAATATGGCACAGAAATAAACTGCTCCTGGTTAGAACTTGAAAGGGCTTTCAGTGGGTGTCTAAAAGCTAACTCTAAAATGAATATGCCTATCAAACGAAGTATCTATGAAGGCGACCGCAAAAATGAACCAAGAAAAAAAAAAAATCCTGCACCCTTAAGACCTGATCGATGATATAGGGAAAAAGAGACATAAATAAGGACAGAGAAAAGAGGCCCTACTTCTTTTTATTTTTGTGAACGCCGAGGGAAAACAAAATCAGATAGTTTCAAAGCCGACCAGAAAGCGGATTGGGTAAGGGGGACTTCAAGGCTGTGGGTTGCTTTTCAAGCCTGTGTAAAGACCAGGAGTTGCTAGACACTTGCCCCGGCTTGCGTCAGAGTTCTCTGTTCTTTGATCTATCCTCACCCCTGGTCTCAAAGCCCCAGTTGACCCACAGCCACCGTAACTAGCTTTCTATTCTCTCTCACGCCCCTCTCCGTCCTCCCGAGACTTTACTGGCCCCAGCCCTGATTCCTTACCAGATTGGATGGGCAAGTCCTCCAGAATGGTATCCCCATTGCTGAGATCCAGGCACTCGGGAGGGTATCCGACGAGGATTCGCTGACCGCCGGGGGCGATCCCGGTGATGGCGGCAATTTGGCCCTGGAGTTCCCACACCCTGGTCCGGCTGGACAGCCCCTGCAAAACATGGGTGCCGTCCTTGGCCTTGCAGCGGAGCCGCCACATCGTGTCGGTCCGGCTGCCCACAGGCCAGACACCCTCGGGGCCAGCTTTGGTCCCGGCAGCAGGTTGAGAGTCGCCGCCGGGACAACCAGGAGCCGGGTGGACTCCAAAATGGCGACCTTTAGCGGGGCCAAACATCGCGAGAAGTTGCGCGTGGTTCCAGTTCTCGCGACGCTTCGAGCTCTGCTTCTGCCTTAGCACCTTAGCAAGCGCGAACACTTTTAAAGTGATAACAATTTTTTTTCCCCACCCTCAGAACGAAGATGTAAACCTCCGTATTCCTAAAGGACAACGGGTCTTGCTACCTGTAGAGCGAGTGAGGTAGCATATATGCTCAAAGAAGAGGGCGGGGGAAGGAGTTCCTGAATGAAGCCGTGGAGATTGGAATGTGACCTGGCACTTAATGAGGTCGGAAATTATTAAATCGGGGCTTCCACACTATACCCAGACTACACCAGGAGAAACAGAATCATAGCTCACAACGCAAATGAATGCCAGGAATGGTCGGTGAGTCAAAGGACCAGTCAAAAACAATCCTACTTGTGACTAGACTCGTGGCTGCATTAAACATTGACTCATTGGAGTTTCAGGGGCCAAAGGACTGACCTTTCCACCTCCCGAGACTGTGCTTGAAAACGTCTATTTGCTACATCAGAAAGCACAGTCAGCATCTGGGCACAGGGCAGTTGCCTTATTCAGGTGGTGGCAGTGTAAGGAGGAGTCGTGAAACAAGTGTCATCAGATTCCAGTTCAGTTCCTGGGCATAGAAATATGAAGACTTCATTCCTGCCTTCAGTGTAACAAGTATTCATTGCGACTGAGCGAGAGGGTGGAGTGTGAGACACACAGCCACTGAATTTCAAAGCAACGTGACAATGCTAGATTACGTGTACCTTTTCAACCATGTATGCCTAGAACCCAGGACTTTGCCTCGTAAATAAAAAGTGTTCAACAAATACTTGCGAATGAATAAAGACAGAGTTGTAACACAGAGAGGGCTACTAGAGCGCTCTGGGAGTTGTAAAAGCCTCAAAGAGGCGATAACTATTTGAACTTTAGGAAGAATGAATTTAATTCCTAGGCGAAGGAGGAATAAAGACATCCGTGAATTTATATTTGTCTTTTTCAAGAAATCCATACTCATTGTTCTTTATACAGCCGGGATCCAGACAGCAAGTCCCACCTGCCTAGAGTGGGTTTATCAAGCATCAGACGGGCCCGCTGGGGCAACTATGAAAAGTGTAGTTCACGTGGAAGGTGCAAACTCATCTCCTGTAAAACACTTAGCTTCTGAATAAATTATATGTAATCTTTTCACACCTTTAATGACTCAATTTTTTTTTCTGGTGCAATTTTCCTCCTTGGTTCTTCAAGACGATCACCACAGATGATACAGCCTGGGTTGGGGGCAGGTAGGAGGGAAAGTAGGAATGGTTAGAAGCCCACTGGGGTGTATGGGTGGGTCCAGGGAAGCTTCTGGTTCAAAGATGAGAGTAGTTGATTTTCTTAGGGTACAGCTTCTGACCTGTGGAGAGGGATATGTAAACACCCTAAGGTATAATCAGCTCAAGTGTTGTGGTAGTTTATTCTAGAAAAAACATCTTCATAAGCCTACGTTCCCATTTAGGGATCTAACGAGGTTGTGCTGGGATTCAGGAATGAGAGCGTTAATTCTTGCAACACTTTCTCATCATCCAAAGTACACACTCCCTCTCAAGGCGCCTACTGAATAGTTCACTCTCGCGAGAGTCAGAAAAAAAGCCGGGCTTTTTATTAACCCCGCCCCCAGCCCTATTAGTTACTAAGCAACGATGCCACCAGGCTCCACGGCGCTGGGAAACTCGGGAGCTGGTGATCTCTCGGGTTCCCACTTCCACCCGCCTTCCGGAGCCCTCGTAGGCAATTGTGACCTGGCCCCGCCCCCGGGCCCTCCAGGCCCCCGATTGGTGGATGATTCTCTCCAGGTGAGGACCTAGGCTCGAAGGGGTGGGGCCAGACGGGCTCACGTGATTTGCCGGCAACTGGAGCGCCCGCCCCGGCCACCAGCTGTCGGTTCGGTTGCGTTACTGGGGAGGCGCCGGGGCCAAGGCAGGGAGGGATCATAGGAGAGATCGTAGGGTGAGCCACAGCTGCGCAGCGCCGGGTAGGGTCTAGCGGGCTGGATGAGGGGGCTGCGTGCCCCTGGATGAAGTGCGGGGCGAGGTGCTGGTCCCCGGGCACTGCAGGGAGCGCGGACGTTCTGGGACCGGCAGCTACAGCGGGTGTTTGGGTTGGAGGATTTGTGTGGTCAGCGTTGGAATCATGTAGGGCTCTTGAAGCCGCAGGACCTTCCGTCCTCACCAGCCCCCTCCTGTCTGAGTTTGGGGCATGAGCTCAGGGGTTTCCCATTCCAATTCGAATCAGGGCTTACCCCTCTTTCTGAGGTGACCTTGGGGAAGTCATTTACCACCTCAGCTCTCCGGTGTTCTTTAGACTGAGTCCCGAGGGTAACTGGGGAGAGAGTGCGGAGCATGGCGTGAGAATGCACCAGAGTAGAAATAACGACGTGCTAAGGCTGTCTTGGGGTTCAGTTACTGTTTTTCCTTCAGGGAATATGTTCGAGATTTTCCCACGTCTCTCACTCTTTTCTTTTTTCTTTGAGACGGAGTCTGTCTCTCTCTGTCGCCAGGCTGGAGTGCAGTGGTGCGATCTCTGCTCACTGCGACCTCTGCCTCCCTGGTTCAAGCGATTCTCCTGCCTCAGCTTCCCAAGTAGCTGGGATTGCAGGCACGCAAGACCACGCCGATAATTTTTGTATTTTTAGTAGAGTCAGGGGTTTCACCATGTTGGCCAGGGTGGTCTCGATCTCTTGACCTCGTGATCTGCCCACTTCGTCCTCCCAGAGTTCTGGGATTACAGGTGTGAGCCACAGCACCCGGCCTCACTTTTTTCAAAACTGAGACCTAAGGTTAGATTGGAGTTACTTTCTTGGTAATGAACTTGGTCTATTTATAACCCACCCCACCCCAACTGCTGCTGCTACTCTGCCCAGATTCTTAAAACTAGAATCTGAGGCCCTGAAAGAACTTGAACATGCCACTTAATTCGATGACTCTCAAATTTTCAATCTGTAAAATGAGGAGAAGAAATAATGGTAGCAAAATCTGCCTAATTACAAGATTACTGGAAGGACTGAAGAAGATAATGTCTGTAAATGTAGACTTGTCAGTCAGCATACAAATGTAAGTTTCTAGTGCAATTCTTTTTATAGGTGAGGAAACAGAGCTAGAGAAGTAGCTGTTAACTGGGATTAACAGGACTGAACTTGACTCTTGGCCCAGGGTGCTTTTACTTATACCACGCGAATCCAATGCACTGAGTTTTTTGAGTTATGTCTTCTTTCTTCCCTTTCCCTTTTTTTACATTCTACTTCTCTCTTTCAGACATCTGAAGAGCTGCCATGTCTGGGACATCTTCCTCAGAACAGAATAAAAACAGCTATGAAAGCAAACCCCCAAATCTTCGAATGTCAGAGAAGAAATGTTGTGAGTTCTGGCAAAGAGGAGGGACTGCTCTCTCTCTCAGCATTTATCTTGGGAATATAGTTATAATCCTGGACTCTGCTGCTTGGTGGGAGTGATAAATAATTATTTGACACGGAAATTTAATACAAAGTCTCCAGGGTGGAATGTCCTGTCTAAAACAAGTAGACTTAGTGAAATGTCTGTTCTTGGGGCTAGACTGCTGGTGTAGCCCAGAAGTTTCTTACTGCTTTCTTAAACTGAATCTTTGTCTCCTGGGATGTTTGCACACTGGCTTCCTGATGGAAGTTAGAACAAACATCATTGTGCCTGATGAGTAAGGCACAGTTGCAGGTGCAGGAATTACTTGGAGCTGGTAATGTTAGCAGCTTTATCTGTTGGGCTAAGTTTTGGGAGACTGCTCTTCATTGTAGAAATTGCAGATGGGAACCAGTGCTGCCTGGCTTTATTCCCTACAGGCCCCGGGGGAATGAGCCCTGACACACTTGGCTTCTCCTAGTGTCTTGGGCATCTTACTTTCTTACAGAGTTAGCCTTTGTACTTGGTAAACTATTTTCCCTGTAGGCTCATTTATTTGAGGACAGCTTTCACCTGAGCATTTCCATGCTTGTCTTTTAGAGACAGCAGGAGGGTTTGTGGGGAGATGAAGCGTCATTTCCTGTCCCCATGCATCTGTATTTCTAAGCATGTTCATAGGTTGCATAGCTTCCCAAAAGGTCTGGGATGCTGTTCTCCATGTGTTTCGGGGAACTTCAAGGAATGCTAACTTTTGCTTCTGCTTCTGGATTGCACCTTTCCTATGAAATCCTCTTAGTTCTTCTCACTTCAGTGGATATATATATATATATATATATATATATATATATATATATCAGCAGGTGGAAACAGCCAACCAACCAGCATGAGACCATGACTCGTCTTATGTTCAAAGCATTCCTCAGAGCCTTGACCTTGATGTCATGCCATCGTCAGTTTCATGATTAATGGTGATAATCTCTCTTCACCTAGCACCCATGAAGCCTGCTGGACAGAAGCAGCTGGCTAGATGAGATACTGGGGTTGGCACAGTTAGGGTCTACAATTAGGGTTCCTTTTCTCTGCCAGGGCAAGAAGCCAGGTGCTAAGGGCAAAATACCCCATGAGAGATAACTAGTATAGCATGAGGTTTGAGTGTAGCCTCTGGAGTCACACTGCCTGGGTTTGAATCCTGGGTTTATGACTTCTTAGCTCTTGAACAAGTTGTTTATCCTCTCCATGCCTCAGTTCACTTTTTTAAAAAGTGGGGATACTAATAGTATGTCCCCCAAGAGTGACGTGAGTATTAAATGACTAAAGGTAGGCACTTCGAAGAGTGGGGCATATAGCTAGTGTGTGTTATTTTTCCCAGGTGACTCAATCTGCCTGTTGCATTTATTCCTGTAATGTTTATATTGAACCACACTCAGATGGTGTATTGGAAGCTCACTATTTAAAAGAGGCTTGGGAAGAATTATTTTTTCAGTGAAGAATGTTTTCTCCTCTTGTTTGACCATATTGTAACCCAGATTGGGGATCTGGGACATGTCTCTTAAAGGGAGGTACACTCGTGTTACTAGGGTGCTTGATCCAAAAGAGAGCGGGGGCTGGGGGGTGGAATAGATAATTGTGGGAGTCTCTGACTCCATGATGCCCTGTGTCAGTCCTAGCTTTGCTTTTTTCTCCATGGTAGGAATCTCTTCTACCTGCCTTCCTAATTCTTTTGCAGTTCATCTGCCTTGAGGGCTTTCAATTAGTCAAGGAAACAGTAATCCTTGGTTTCTTTCCTGTCTTCTAAACTCAAATTCCTGCTCTGGGCTCTAATCTCTTTTTTCCAAGCTCTAGCTTCTCTAAACACCTTTTTCTTAAAGAAGAAGAAGCCACCATGGTTTATTTACCCCAGTCTCTCCACCTTCCAATCAGGCTGTGAGGCTGTTGCAGCCATAGTCAAAGGGGAAAATACAGTTCTGAGGGTGTGTTCACTCACTTCCTTTTCCTCTGGAGCTGCACTTTGGAGCAGGTTCCCCTGGCTGCTTAGTGTTCACATCAGCAGCTGCTTTCTTACTAGCTTAACTGTTGTCCCCTTGCTGCTAATTACACCTGTGTTGGCTTACTTTGACTCTGGAAAGTGGCTGGGCTTAAGGATTTCAGAGCTGAAGAATGACTTTGGGGGTCAAAACCTCCTAAAGAGCATTACTGGGACTTCAGCTGCTCCAGGGATGAGGTGAAGAGGGGCTACCGGCTGAGGTGACTTTAAGGTGCTCAGAGGCCTGGTTGCAAGTCTTATGAAAGCAGAAATGGAGAAATCGACATGCTTTTTTTTCTTAAAAATTTTTTTTGAGTAGTTCTGAAACAGACAAGTTCTTCCATTTATCTTTCCCTAAATATGAAAGCAATGTATGTTCATAAAAAACTGAAACTACAGAAAGAATTTATAAAGCAAAAAGTAAAAAAAAAAAACTCCTATCTCTTCCAAGTATGATTCTTTTAGACATCTTATTTTGGTATATCCTATTAATAAAAGTAGGTTGATATTCTTCACATTCTATTCAGCTGTCTTTTCCTTTTTTTTTTTTAAATAACTTACTGTCTTGTGAACAATCTTTTCATGTGGGTAAATCCAAATTTACCTCATTCGGCATGGTATGGATACGCCAGCTTTGCGCGGTTGGACATTTAAATTGTTTCCAGCTTTTCATCATCACAGAGTGCTGCAGTGACCATTCTTACACATACACCTTTGCACATTTGTGCCAGCGACTTTTCCTACAGAAATAGAAAAGATAGACACATTGGAAATGTTCATCGGCATTACTAATTTGCCCTCTTAAAACGGTCTATATTGTAAGCTGTTTTTAATATTTCAAGATATTTGATGGAAATGGGGCAGTGCCAACTATAGCCTAGTGGTTAACTGAAATATGAGCTTTCTTAGTGTTTGACTGCAGTTGTATGACCTTGGTTATTTCCTGCCTGTCAACTGGCAGGAGTTAATCAGCAGTTCTGACTTCTGATGAATAAAGGTAAAATATCACTAATGAAACATGCTAATATGCATATTTCTAAATGTTATCTCTCTTTAGAACCAATAAAAGAAGATGATCTGGGTCATCAAAAGGCTGGGAACCATTGCTCTCCTAGACCTTCCTTCAGGATTAGGACGGAGAGCATAGTTGGGTTTATCGTGAGGGTACCTTTGTCAAGTGCTGACATGAGGAACGGGAGCTGGCAGCTGGGACTGAATGGACAGTCATGAGATCAGGAGACTGGTCAGAGCCCTGACCTTGACTGTCTACTGTGGGTCCATGGGCAAAGCTCTTAGCTTGAGTTTTTCCATTTACATGAGGGAAGTTATGAAGTCCTCTCTCTTTTTTTTTTTTTTTTTGTAAATAATTCTTTTTTTTAATCTATTTGTTTGTTTTCAGACTGGGTTCTGAGACTGGCTAACTTGTATTTTTAATAGAATGGTGTTTCACCATGTTGCCAAAGCTGGTCTCAAACTCATGGGTTCAAGCAATCCACCCACCTTGACCTCCCAAAGTGTGGGATTACAAGTGTGAGCTACCATGCCCGGCCTCAAATCCTCATTTTATCTAAGCAAGTTTGTGAAGGGAAAATAAGTTTAAGTCTGAGAAGAGTAGTTGAACCTGGCTTACAGCAGGTGGAAGACAATTTCAGGATTGAGTAGTTTTCTATTGTATGACAAGAGATGGGTTACATTGTCTCTGAAATTAATCAGGTGGTGGTGGCAGGTTTTCTTAACAGGCAGGACGGAATGTTCCTACTTTTGCCAGTGTGGCAATTTGAGATAAGAAGTGGGGTTTAGTTTTGTACTCCAGAAAATGAGAAGCCCTGGTTGTAAGAGGTGTGCAGGAGCGTGTTCCAGGAAGAGGTGAGAGGTGCGTTGCTGGAGGGCTCTTGGGAGGTCCCTGGTGGATACGGTTTCTTTTTTGTTCTTTGCATTCTCTGTCCACATGGGTAAACATAGAGCAGCTGGTTCCCTGGTTGCCTTCAGGGCAGCTCCCAAGTATCAGTTCCTTTTAAGCTTTAGGGAGGGTAACAGGACCTTTGGGGGAAGTGTCTAATGGGCTGGAAGGTGTGGACACAGCAGGCCTAGGAGTGAAGGTAATGAGCCAAATGGTGGAGGATTGAGAGGAGGCGTTGAGCTGAGCTGGAGAAAGTGAAGACTCAGGGGATTTTACTACTTAAACCTGAGGCAGCTGATCCCATGCAGAGGCTATCTGCCTGTTAGGGGTCAGTGGTCAGGGATTAATGCCAGCTGAGGCTGCAGGGTAGTTTGCTTGCCTTTGAGCTCCCTATTTGCACAGAGCTGAAAATCACTTATGTGGCTCTTTTACCTACCTTGGAGAGGCTCCTGCTGAGAATCAGGAACTTTCCATGTGTACAGTGGGTAAAGGGCTAACAGCCAAACCCTCTGACCCCAGGTGTGGGCCTCCACTTCTTCCTACTCACCACTAGGGTCACTCTGAGTACTTGCCAAACACCCTTAGGAAACTTCCTTCCGAGGTTGGTTCTCTCCCTAGGCCCCTCCACCCATTTCTCCACTGAGATCTTTTTACCTTTATTTCTCAAAAAAATGAAAGTTGTATTGTATTTCCCATCAAAGTAGCTCCAGCTTACAGAATAGTTTCTTAATCACACAAGGTCACTTAGCCCCAGGCAGAGAGGCAGCTGCAACTTGCAGGGCACCTTCTGGGAAGCAGTAGTGGGAAGTGGGAGGGGAAGGTGTTTCTTCCCTTTACCCTATCCTGTGCGGGGCCTTCCCTCATTGGAGCCAGTAGAGCCTGAGCCATCCCAGATGACCTCAGTGTGGTTCTTGGCCCCAGGACAGTGGCTGGTAACAGTGCAGGTCCTTCTCCCACCTCTCCTCTGCAGCAGGATGGGTCAGGAGGAGCCAGCCCCTATGAGCAAAGTGATGAGGAGCCTCTTTTTATGGAGAAAAGCTGCAAGGAAGCACAAAGATTGCTGTTCCAGGGCCAACTGTACCCTTGACTCATTATGTGTCCCTAGACAGGTCAGCTATCCCCTGGACATCATTTGCCCTGCCTGTCCAGTGAGACTTATCTCTGCAAATGAGCATTTCTGAAGTAAGTTAATTTACTAAGGAAGGGTAAACTGAGGACTGTTAATGCTTCTCAGTTGTCTGGCTTTTACATGATCCATGCTGGCAGGTTGGCCCTGATGGCCCTGTGTGGGCTAGCTCCACCCTGAAGCTTCCCGAGGTCTATTCAGAATGTGTATCGCTTCTTCTCCAATAAAACACCAAATGGCGGATGACGCCGGTGCAGTGGCGCGGGGGGGTGGGGGGGTGGGGGGGATGGGGGGATGGGGAACCGCGGTGGCTTCCGCGGAGGTTTCGGCAGTGGCATCCGGGGCCGGGGCCGAGGCCGCGGAGCTCGCGGAGGCAAAGCCGAGGATAAGGAGTGGATGCTTGTCACCAAGTTGGGCCGCCTGGTCAAAGACATGAAGTTTAAATCTCTGGAGGAGACCTATCTTTTCTCTCTACCCATCAAGGAATCTGAGATCATTGACTTTTTCCCGGGGGCCTCTCTCAAGGATGAGGTTTTGAAGATTATGCCGGTACAGAAGCAGACCCGTGCTGGCCAGCGCACCAGGTTCAAGGCGTTTGTTGCTATTGGGGACTACAATGGTCACGTCGGTCTGGGTGTTAAGTGTTCCAAGGAGGTGGCCACTGCCATCCGTGGGGCCATCATCCTGGCCAAGCTCTCCATTGTCCCCGTGCGCAGAGGCTACTGGGGGAACAAGATCGGCAAGCCCCACACCGTCCCTTGCAAGGTGACAGGCCGCTGTGGTTCTGTGCTGGTGCATCTCATCCCCGCGCCCAGGGGTACTGGCATCGTCTCAGCACCTGTGCCCAAGAAGTTGCTTATGATGGCTGGTATCGATGACTGCTACACCTCAGCTAGGGGCTGCACTGCCACCTTGGGCAACTTTGCCAAGGCCACCTTTGATGCCATCTCTAAGACTTACAGCTACCTGACCCCTGATCTCTGGAAGGAGACTGTGCTCACCAAGTCTCCCTATCAGGAATTCACTGACCACCTTGTCAAGACCCACACCAGAGTCTCCGTGCAGAGGACCCAAGCTCCAGCTGTGGCTACAACATAGTATTTTTATACAAGAAAAATAAAGTGAATTAACATTGCAAAAAAAAAAAAAAAAAAAAAAAAGAATGTGTATCAAGTAGGCTTTCCCAACTCAGTCTTACTATGAAATTCTAGCTTAAAGAGGAGCTCATGGCCTGAGTGCAAAGGCCAAAACAGCTTGAGGCAAAGCTTTCTGCAGTGGACAAGCTAATTCTCCTGCATGGTTCTGAAGGGATGAGTGGGATACTGGAGACAGAATCTCTGTTGGACCTACTATAGGAGCCTGCTCAGTTCTGCACTGGTAGAATCTCCAAGCATTAGACCTTCCTTCACAGCTATATCATTTTTATATTGCCAGGCATTCTTATGTTAAGGAGGATGTCAATGTTTTTTTTTTCTTTCTTTTTTTGAGACAAAGTCTTGCTCTGTTGCCCAGGTTGGAGTGCAATGATCTGATCATGGCTCACTGCAACCTTGAACTCCTGAGCTCAAGCAATCCTCCTGAGTAGCTGAGACTACAGGTGCACACCACCATACCTGGCTAAGTTAAATATATAAACATATTTACATGTACATATGTATATATGGATGTATATATAAAGAGTCAAGGGTCTCTCTGCTGCCCAGGTTTATCTTGAACTCCTGGCCTCCAGTGATCCTCCCACCTCAGCCTCCCAAGTAACTGGGATTACAGGCACGAGCTATCATGTCCAGCCCCATCATGATTACTTTCTTTCTTATCCTTGCCACTTTTCCCCTCTTTCCACCTTGGGTATCTCAGTGAAGACCTCAGACATGAAGAAGAGACGTGTCGTGGTTTGGGTATTTTCCGCTCAATTCTTTAACTGTTTCAGGAGGTCTGCCTGATATCTCCTTATTTGTCTTCCCAGACTTCCTGAACCTTTGCTTTTCTAGAGGTTTATGAAGATAAAATGAGATTGCCTATGAAGTTCGTAGCTCAGTGTGTAAACCTTAGTAGGCCCCTAGTCATTTCATTTTATTTTGTTTCATTTCTTTCTAGCATGGGCCTCCTACATGACCAACTCCCCGACTCTCATCGTTATGATTGGTTTGCCAGCCCGGGGAAAAACCTACGTGTCCAAGAAACTAACACGCTACCTCAACTGGATTGGAGTGCCCACCAAAGGTAAGTGTGGCTCATTCCTCAGGAAGGGAATTTATTACTTCCTGGGCCTCACAGGTCTCTGGGAGACTTACTCTTCCTGGCATCAATGCTATAGGGTGCTTCTGGAAGAAATAGCAGTTGCTTTCTGGTTTACTGGAGTTATTCTGTTCCCAGACTTGTCTCCTTCTGGCGTGGGTGGATTGGCCTAGTTTTGAGAGAATGCCTTTGATAGGACTATTAAGATGTAGAAGAGCATAGGGCTGTACATTTTCAGAGGTCTTACATGTATGTTATCCAACCCTATCAGTGTTGCTGCGAAATAGAGTGGCTGAGGAAATGGAAACCTCAGACAGCTTAAGACTTGTCCAAGGTCTAGAAAGTCAGGGCTTGAACCCAACTCTTTTGACTCTTAATCCGATGCTTCTTCCAAGCTGCCATGCTGCTTGTTTCATCCCCTTGGCCACTCCGACATTAGGCCAAGCAAGAAGTCCCATTTGGTGGGGCCATCATATTGTTTTGCTGCTGAAGGATTTGGGTGTCTTCTGCAGTGTTTAATCTTGGGGTGTATCGGCGTGAAGCTGTCAAGTCCTATAAGTCCTACGACTTCTTTCGGCATGACAATGAGGAGGCCATGAAGATCCGCAAGTGAGTCTTGGTTAAGGCCTGATCTCCAGGTCAGCTCTTTCTTGGCTGTTGTGAGTCTCAGTGTGACAAGGTTTGGTTTCATCTCAGTAAATATCTATGGGGAAGTTAAGTGTAAGTTACCTGATGGGCAAGTGACCTTAGGCTTGGGTGGGCAGAAGAACAGGACTCAGGGTGATACCTGTGTGCTTGTAGGAGAAGTCTAAAGAGGGATAAGATCTGTGCATCGGGGCAGGGGCAGGAAGGGGTTATAGGATGGTGTGAAAGCCCTCAGTGAGTAAGCGGAAAGATCTAGTTAGAGGAAGGTTTTCGGCAGTGGGAAACTAAGTGGGTAGGGATATGACTCCTGTAGCCACCCGAATGTCTGTGTCTCTCACTGTGTTTGAGCTTAGCTCTCCTTGCTGGTTTCATTTGCTCTCCTGGCAGACAGTGTGCTCTGGTGGCGCTGGAAGACGTTAAGGCGTATCTCACCGAGGAGAATGGTCAGATTGCGGTAAGCTTTATCTGTTTCTTCTTCTTCCTGGTCCCCACCCTGGCAGCAGCCTGGCTACCCAGCCCCACCTTGAGTCTGCCCTGGTGGGGTTCCATTTCTCTGTTCCTGCTCATTTACCTTGTGTGCGTTCTTCACAGGTGTTTGACGCTACCAATACCACCCGGGAGAGGAGGGATATGATTTTGAATTTTGCTGAACAGAATGCCTTCAAGGTGGGATCTGACTCCATGCTGGGGGAAAAAGGATGAGTAGAGGTGGGGAGTCAGGCTGGGGGCATCGATCTCTTTCACTCTAGTGGGTGAGGGCAGGATGGGATATCTGAACCTCTTCTCTCAGAGCATACCCCCAGTCCTTGAGTGTTTTCTTTCAGGTCCTTTCTCAGACCTTTAGCCTGTATGTATATTTAAGGCTCAGGGGATGCGGTAAGAGCTATGAGGAGGACTTGAAGGCCACTTTCATGAAGAAAATCCTGGGAGATGTGGTGGCTGGGTCGGGTAGATGAGCACGTGCTCTTAATTGACAGCTTGGCATTTTTGACTTGTGTATAACTGCCTTCTCCCCACGGCCAGGTGTTCTTTGTGGAATCTGTCTGTGATGATCCTGATGTCATTGCTGCCAATATTCTGGTGGGTGACACCCTACACATCACCTCCTCTTCACCTTTTGTGCTACATGTGTGTGTGTCTGTGTGTGTGTCTGTGTGTCTGTGTGTGTGTCTGTGTGTGCATCTCTGTGTGTGTGTGTCTGTGTGTGTGTCTGTGTGTGTGTGTGTTCTCTGTGGGGAAGGGGTGTTTGGGGTAATGAAAGAGAGAAATGGCCATGTTTAACATCTCAAAGAGATCTTTTCTGTCTGATCTGGTACTTCTATACTCTTCTCTTGGGAAAGGAAACTGAGGTTTTAGGGAATCAAGTAAGAATTATCTGTTGAATGGAGACCAGGGTTTAGGTTGTAGGAGTCTCGGCCCTGTGTTCTGCATATTATCTGGATGCTGAGACTAGATGTTGGAATAAATCAGCTGGGCTTATTGGCTCATGCCTGTAGTCTCAACACTTTGGGAGGCTGAGGTAGGTGGATTGCTTGAGCCTAGGAGTTCAAGGCCCAGGCTGGGTAACATGGGCAAAACCTTGTCTCTACAAAAACCACAAAAATTAGCTGGGTGTGATGGCACATCCCTATAATCTCAGCTAGCTACTTGGGAGGCTAAGGTGGGAGGATAACCTGAGCCTGGGAGGTCAAGGCTACAGTGAGCTGTGGTTGTGCCACTGTAGTCCAGCCTGGGTGACGGAATAAGAACCTGTCTCAAAAAAAAAAAAAAAAAAGGAATGAATCAGACTCTTCATTTCGGGACTTACCTACAGGAAGCTTATCTCCTCAGCAATTGTCCAGTGTTCCAGTCAGTGTTCTATACATCGAGCTCCTCATGCCCTGTGGGGTCACAGCATAAGACAGTCCACATTGGATGGGTTGTGCTCTGCTAGGCTGAGTAGATAACCATACACGGTCTCATGCAGGTGCTCTCTCAGCAATTGGAATTTGGGATCATCTGAGGAAGAGGCATCTGGTCCCAAGTCAGGCACTGGGGTCATGCACCCTATTCCGAGTGGTAATGGGGAAACACTGGAGCCTATTCTGTTTCCTCAGGAAAGTACATAGAGGGATTGGGGCCCAGGAGCAGCTTCAGCTGCGTGACTGCCTCTGTCCTGCAGCCAAGTGCAGGCACATGACTCCCCAGTTGTCTCTACTTTTTTGGTTGCCAGGGTCACAGGATGGGGGAGGGGGTACTCAATGAGTGGAGTGCCAATGTTCCAGTGAAAGACGACTTTTATGGGGTTCTTTTTCTTTTTATAGCAGTGGCTATTTGTAGGAGGGCTATTAAGGGCACACCTCTGACGAGGCCTTTACTGTTGCTGTGATTTTAGGAGGTTAAGGTGTCCAGCCCTGACTACCCTGAAAGGAACAGGGAGAACGTGATGGAGGACTTCCTGAAGAGAATTGAGTGCTACAAAGTTACCTACCGTCCCCTTGACCCAGACAACTATGACAAGTAAGGTTTAAGGCCATGGTTTGAAGGGCCCAAGGCAAAGGTCTCATCTGAGAAAACAACCTTTCTCCCTCTAATCTCTAACTTCCTTCTGATAATCCAAATCTAGTGTTAACATCACCCCAGAGAAATAAGGTGTGGATTTGTGGCTTTTTTGTGGGTTGCATCTTGTACACGAAAACCAAAGTGGTTTTTTTTTGTTTCTGTTTTTGTTTTTGAGACAGGATCTTGCTCTGTCACCCAGGTTGAAGTGCAGTGGCAAAATCAGGGCTCACTGCAACCGCTGCCCTCTGGGCTCAGATGATCCTCCCACCTCAGCCTCCCGAGTAGCTGGGACCACAGGCGTGTGCCACCATGCCTGGCTATTTTTTGTATTTTTAGTAAAGATAGGGTTTCCCTATGTTGGCCAGGCTGGTCTTGAATTCCTGAGTTCAAATGATCCACTCACGTTGGCCTCCCAAAGTACTGGATATTACAGGTATGAGTTACTGTGCCTGGCTGGAAGTGTTTTTTTATCATTAATTTTTCTCTCTCTAGTCTCTAAGCACGATTTCCTCAATCGCAGTATTATTGGCACTTTGAACTGGGGGATTCTTTGTTGTAGGAGCTGTCCTGTGCATTCTAGGATGTTTAGCAGCTTCCTTGGCCTTTGCCCACTGTATGCCAGTAATACCTCCAAGCTGTGTCAACCAAAAATGTCTCCAGACATGGCAGGTGTTCCCTGGGGGGCAAAATCACCCCACTGCTCCACATCTCAATGCCAGGCTTCATGCCTGACTCAGAGAAATGTCTGATCAATGCCAGCCATCATTACTGTGGAAGCATCTGTTGGTAGCATGGTAGAGAATATAGATTAACTTGTCATGTGTGAGGTATATTAGCTGTAACAAAATACCAAGTCCATGTTGAGGAAAAATGGTATACACATGGAAATCTGCAGAAAGGTGGCCTCATAAAAAAACATGCATTTAGGGCAGTTAACAACTCTATTCAAATAATACAGACCTGCAGTCAAGTAAATGGCCCGTTTAATGTGCATGGCACACTTAATGCAGTGGTCTGTTTAATGTTTTGAGCCTTTCAGTTTCTTCATGTGGTTTTCCCAGGATCCCCTTAATATGGAGGCTGAAAACCACCTCTTTGTGGTTTGGCATAAAAGTCTTCTTCAGTTGGAACAAAATTGCACCTAGAAAAACATTCAGAAGAATACCCACACCCACGCGCACACACACAGACACACACACATCTCTACATATATATACATGTGAATGTTGGTAGGTGTTATCTCTGGTAGTAGGGTGATGGGTGATTTGTATCCTTCCATCTTTTTTTCTGAATATTTTATTTAAAATAAGCACTTATGACTGTTTTTTTTTTTTTTGGGCTGGAGTGCAGTGGTGCAATCAGCTCACTGCAACTTCCGCCTTCCCGGGTTCAAGCGATTATCCTATCTCACCCTCCCGAGCAGCTGGGATTATAGGCACCCACCACCACGCTTGGCTAATTTTTGTATTTTTAGTAGAGACAGGGTTTCATTATGTTGGCCAGGCTGGTCTCAAACTCCTGACCTCGTGATCTGCCCACCTTGGCCTCCCAAAGTGCTGGGATTACGGGCATGAGCCACTGCGCCTGGCCACACTTACGACTTTTATAAAGAGAATCCCATGTTGGCCTCAAAGCAAGCAATATCTGAAAGTGTCTTTGAGGGAAGCGTGATGAGGTAGATGCAGGGAGTGTGTAGACACTGCTCTTTCTGCTTCTGCTCCCTCCTTCCTTCCCCTCATTGCTTGTCATGCCATATTCTGCCCAGGTCTTGACTACCTCAAATGGGACTTATTCTTCTCACCAAATTTCGGGCTTAGCAAAATCTTCAGGTCACCTAGTCTCTAGCCCTCGATGGGAAGCATGAATTCTGTTTATCATATTTATTTGCATTACATGGCACAGTACAGGCACTGAGGAAATGGTACAGACTTACTAGAAGTTCAGGAAATTGTACTTCATTTTGGTTTTAAGGAGTCATCTCCTACCATTTGATTCCATAAATGGGGGTGTGACAGGGGAGAGGAGGAAAAGCAGCTGGGAACCTGCAAGTCCCTGTAGAAATCCTTTTTTCTCTGATTCTTATGCTCAGATTTTCATACCCAGGGAATTTTTTTTCTGCCCTGTCCCAGGGATCTTTCTTTCATCAAGGTGATAAATGTGGGCCAGCGATTTTTAGTCAACAGAGTCCAGGACTACATCCAGAGCAAGATAGTCTACTACCTCATGAATATCCATGTCCAGCCTCGCACCATTTACCTTTGCCGGCACGGAGAGAGCGAGTTCAATCTCTTGGGGAAGATTGGGGGCGACTCTGGCCTCTCGGTACGGGGAAAGCAGGTGAGTAGTTAGTCAGCACACTGACTTTTCTAGGCTTAGAGTTAGAAGGGCATGGCTGAGGTCATCTCTTTTATCTCCTTACTTAAATCCCATCTGGACTTAGGCCATGGTTTCCTAGTCAGGCAGGTGATCAAGGTGTGCTCTTGTTACTGTGTCTAGCTCTGTAATGAAGTGTCGATAACTTGGACCCTTTTCTGCTGTGGTCATTCAGCCATCAGATACTTACTGGGCATAACTTGTGCACTCAGCAATATACAGGGTGCTCCAGTTAAAGTTCATTTCCTCTTGGGTTTATACCTAAGAGGATTTTGACCATGGTTATGCATGTTGTCCATTAAAGGCCAAGTTATCAGGCTGTGTTGTGGGGTGTGTGTGTGTGTGTGTGTGTGTGTCTGTGTGTGTGTGTGTGTCTGTGTGTGATTTTTTTCCTTTAATTTTTATTTTAAAACTCCAGTTTGCCCAAGCTCTAAGGAAGTTTCTGGAGGAACAGGAGATAACAGACCTCAAAGTGTGGACAAGCCAGCTGAAGAGGACCATACAGACTGCTGAATCTCTTGGGGTGCCCTATGAGCAGTGGAAGATTCTGAATGAGATTGATGCTGTGAGTAGGAAACTCTCAAGGTCCAGAAAAGCCAACGAGAGTCTTGTGTTCAGACAGGAACTCTCAGAAGTCACTATTTGGACAGTTTTATCTAGGAAACTAGAACCACCAAGTCAAAACTCTGAGGAAGCTGACTCTATGGCCAGTTCAGAGGCTCAGGGTGGACAACGGTACCTCCAATCGGGAGTTTCCTGCCTGCTTCAGTACCTGTGCCAATCATGGGACCCAAATCAATTTTTGAGCCAGCCTTTCTGGCACCTGGGGAAAGTGGGATTAACAAGGACTCATTTTGTTCCTTTGAATATTTGCTGCCTGAGAAAAAGAAATAGCTAATAACACACTTCTTTACTTTCTGCTTAAATCATTTGGTCAGCTATTCAGGAAAAGTTTTTCCCCAAATTTCTCTTGGCTTTCTCTCTTCTTGAGAACAAAAGTAGACATTTCTTTTTCTTTCCTTTTACCCTTTTATTTTTCCTGCAGGTCCCCAGTCCCTTCAGTTTCTCTCCTTCTCTGCTTCCTGTTCCTTTGAGCCTCTCGACTTTCTTGACCTATAAGTTCCCCCCAGTAGTAGGAGAACAGGGTAGCTTGAGCTAGAGAAGTTGCTTCCTCCCTGCAGTGGTCCTCACCCTGCAGGTCACAGACACTCTGTGATGCTCTGGTCACAGGTGGCTGTAATATGTGAAAGGACCCAGCACAGTGCCTGGCACATAGTAAGAAACTAGCATTCTTCGGTGTCATCCTTCTTATTTGGGATGGGCTGGTGTGAGACAGTCTACCTCTTCAAGCCAGGTTCAGGTGGTTTTTTGCAGGGCGTGTGTGAAGAGATGACCTATGCGGAGATTGAGAAGCAGTACCCAGAAGAGTTTGCACTTCGAGATCAAGAGAAGTATCTGTATCGATATCCTGGTGGGGAGGTAAGTGACTGCCTGGGCCCTTGCTAAGGGTTTAGCTTTAATTTGGGGGAAGGATTGAATGTGATTTGGAGGGTCTAGGCATCATTTATATTCCTTCCCTTGGGTCATTGTGGTTTCATTCAGCTTAGACAATCGAATGCCTCGTTAATTGTTAATAGTCCCAGGGATAAGGGTGCCAAAGGCATCCTCTGTGCTCAGTATGTTTTAGAATCTACACAATCATTTTTCCTTCTTGTTTTCCTTGTACTCTCTCAATCTCAGCTTCACATAAGCAAGTGGAGTCACCAAGTAAATATATGGGATAGGAATTATTTCTCTATCATCTTCAGTGTTTTCGGGTATTTCCTTGTCTAAGTGGCTTTCATACTCTAGGGATGTGTGAGGCAAAAGTACATAAAACTGAACAGGAGATCCGTAGAACACAAGTTGAACTAACACTTCCTCATCTTGACCTATAGTTTTCTTGGTCTAAATATTGCTCTTGAAAAATCCGAGTTTTCTCAAGAGATACCAGGGCTAGGGGCAGTTAGCAGGTGACAGTGATGCAAACTCACTGAGCCTCCAGGAGGAAAGCCAGCTGAAGAAGTAGCCCTTAGATTCCAAGGTCCAGCCACGGACTTGGCTGGCAGCTTGCACCTGGCCTCCTGCCAGCCTGGCCCATTTCCCTCCACAGTCATACCAGGACCTGGTGCAGCGGCTGGAGCCTGTCATCATGGAGCTAGAACGTCAGGGCAATGTCCTCGTCATCTCCCACCAGGCTGTCATGCGCTGCCTTCTGGCCTACTTCTTGGATAAGGGCGCAGGTACCTTTGAGGGAGGGGCTGGGAGTCACAGTGGCACCAGGACTCCTGGGAAACAGACCTCCCTGTCTTCCACTCAAATTAGAGTACTTTCTCCAGGCAGCAGTGTGGGGCTCCCAGCAGCCACTGGGTCAATGACTTGCTGAGCTCACTCTGCTGCTACAAGAGCTTCCAATGGAAAGTGGCTGCTGCTGGTGCTCCTTGATCCTGCCTGGCTCAAGGGTCAGTGTCACGCTGACACTCCTGGCAGCATCAAGACAGTGGTTGGACATTCCCAGCCTGCCACGCTGCCTACTAGGCGGGTAATCTCTTAGGAGTAGCAGTTGTTTCTGGGTAAAGGCAGTAAGAAGGTGCCGCTGCCTTCTTCCATACTTCCCTTCCTGATCTTCTGGAGCTACTGAGAAGCCTGCATTGTGGAGGCTTATCTCAGCATCCTGAGCTGCTGGGAAGCTGTTGTGGCAGGCATTACTGGCCTTTGCTGTACCCAGGTGAACTCCTTCCATGGGGGCCTCTGGCTACAGTACTTCTTCCTGATTTGCCCGCATAGAATGATCTAAGATGGCCTTGTTTCCTTCCTTAGCCATGCAGAAGGTTGGGTGGCTTTGTGTTCTAGGGTTTAAGGGAGGAGTCATACAACTCTAGGAGGTGGTCAGGGTAAGGGAAGCTCATTATGAGCTACATAGGGTTTCTCTTCCACTAACTTGACCTTACTCCATAATACTAAGAAAGTTCCCTCACCTAGTTTTTCTGCTTTCAGATGAGCTACCATACTTGAGATGCCCTCTCCATACCATCTTCAAACTTACTCCTGTGGCCTACGGTAACTATGCACTTAGGGGCTGGTGGGAGCTGGGAATTGAGAAAGGTCAGAATTTTCTCCAAAGTTTGTCTAAGAGTTCAGCTTCATTATCCCTATGTACTTATATATTCCATATATATAAGTACTTATTCCATATATATGAGTACATAGGGATAATGTACTTATATATTATAACTTCTGTTATAATATATAAAAAAGTACGACTTCTGTTTTTAAAGTTACCTGTGCGTGACTGTATGTATTGAAGAATGCCCACATTCCTTTGTGGTATGCTTTCCCATATGAAACTAAGGAAGTTTCCACCTGGGAAAAAGAAATAGCTAACAACCCACCTCTTTACTTTCTGCTTTTTCCTTGAGGCTTCTCTTTCCTCTGTTTTCTCAGGGTGCAAAGTGGAAACAATTAAGCTTAACGTGGAGGCCGTGAACACACACCGCGACAAGCCAACTGTAAGTATTTTCCCATGGTGAACACGCCAGTTTCCCTGCCACCTTGAGTCTTTGAAGCTTTAGCATTACGAGTCTGGGGTTTCTTTGTTGTACAAAAGGGAACAGATTCAGAACTTACGTTTTACATAGTTTGCTAGGTCTGAAAGAGATGTTGGAATTATTATTTTTAAAAATTAGTACCCATTTCGTGAGTCCTTAACCTTGAATGTTGGCTCCCGGAAATTCAATTAAATATGGAAAGTATTTGGCTGAAGAGAAATGCAAATTACCACCCCTCTCCAATCCCAAGTGTTCCTTCAGAAAGCAGAGTCCAGAGGAGCATATAAGGTGGGGTTCAACAGGTGTAGGTTCATTTCTAGATCTGTCCCTGGTTCTGTGTGGTCTTCAATAAGCCCCTTCTTCTCTTTGGGTCTTTTTTCCTGCTTTGGAATGTTATGCTCAAGGAGCTTCTCCCCTTTAGCTCCCTGGTGCTAGGAGGCCAGGCCATGGCCCATGTCCTCTGAGGGACCCTGTGTGCAGAGGAGCAGGAGTGAGGGAAGCTGTTGTGGTTACAAGCACGTTATTAACCTGTATGAGTGGGCTTTTGGCTTGGCTTTCATTTGTGTGGTGTCGCTCCATTTCCAATCAGAACAACTTCCCCAAGAACCAAACCCCTGTAAGGATGAGAAGGAACAGCTTTACGCCTCTGTCCAGTTCGAATACAATAAGGCGTCCAAGAAATTACAGTGTTGGGAGCCGGCCCCTCAAGCCCCTCAGCCCTCTCCGTGCCCTGGACATGCAAGAAGGGGCCGACTAGCCGAAGACCCAAGTCAGCATTCCGGTGGTGTGACCGTGTGTTTCCCTCCAGCCCTGGCCTCCTGCCCTTGTCACTAATCATCAAGGAGTCATTTAACTTCCTCCCTCCACCCCAACCCCTGTCACTTCACCATTAATCTTAACACAGAACGTGAGGTTATGTGTTTATAGGACAACCTTAGCTGTTCTTCTGAAACATTTTTCCACCAGGGGCAGGTTAGCAAATTGGGTCTTTCAGGACAGATTCTCAGATGGAATGGTCTGGAGGAGGAGGAAAAAGATATATTCCACTGGGGCTGAGCATGCCCCACGCTCTTGGTTCTTCTCTGTGTTCCCTGGTGTCTTACTTCACTAATGTCCTCGTGTGGGTAAAGTGTTGGGGGGATGGAGGGTGGGTGAGTGGTGGGGGGACAAAGCGTCCATTCTTCCTTCACCTCTGTCTCTTCAATGTGTGTTTTCCTCACAGTGCTTACTTGACTGCTTTCCCCTTCCACTTTCATGTCCCCTCTGGACTGTCCGGTGTAATGCATGGCATTGTGGTGTCTGTCTAGGAAGGAAGGGGTGATTGGCAAGACACAAGTCTGACCCAGCTGATGCTTTCTGCAGTGAGTCCAGATGGATCTGGACTGGAGAAGTCTTTCCTTTCCTTTCTCCCTTCCTCTCCAGCCAGGTCCTGCAAGGGCCAGCCCAGGCTACAGAACATCCACAGAATACTCTGGAGCTTGCAAGTGTACATAGGGTGAGCGCTCTTGCCTTCTTTCATGAGATACAGTCCTAAGTCTTTGATGCCCTGGGGGAATCTGGCTCTGAGGATGTGGGAAATATCTTGGCTTTTATTTTTAACTTAGAGTCAGGCCTGGGTCTTTTGAGGTCTGCAGAGTGGGGTTTTGGAGAGCAGGGTGGGCTGCAGCTCATGCGGGACTCTCGGAGACCAGTCACATCTTTTCTCCCATGGTTCCCGGGTTCTTTGCCAATCACAGCAACTTTTCCTGCCAAAGTCAGAATCCTCTGGGGCGGTTTAGAAGGGCAGTTAAATTCAGGAGTCACCACTGATGTTTGAATTGCTCAAGGCAAGAGGCAGAGAAGAGTTCACTAAAACGGCTTATTGTCACATAATTTCACACCCTGTTTAAGAAGAAAGACACGTCAAAACAAAATAGTTTATACGTTAGCATTTATTTCCCAAATGTGACAAAGCTTGATGATGAATTTAGTCTCTCTCATTGGAGTGTTCTTTTGTTCATAAGGAGAAACCATCTCATCTTGAAGTTCAGAGAAGTCCTCGGAACCCTGTGGGATCTAGCTCGTAACTGTTTATATTTATCTAGTCACTTATGTAATTTCATTTTCTTTAGGGTTAAACAGAAAATGTTTAGCGAAGGAATTCTTAGCCCCTTGATGACCATGTTGGCTTATCCTCTTTTCCAATTTTGCATGCAAAATGTGTGAAATATGTATGTTTTTCTGAGAGGCAAGTTTAGAGTTCTCATGGGATTTTAAAAAGAGATAGGTGACTCCCCACCTTAAAGTTATCGGCTTGTCCGCTTCCATGGTAACGGAAGACCTTTTGCTGTGGTTCTCATCCAGGAGAATTCCTTAGAATCCCCTTTAGAGTTGTTGAATCATAAACATGCCTGTGTCCACCTTGCGCCTAATACTGACTCACAATCTCTGGGATCCTGGTCTGGACATGCATGTAATTACATAGCTCCCCGGATAATTCTGACATAGCCCAGGTTAAGAACTCCGCCTTAGGAAGTTAGGTGGAAAAATACTGGGATAGTAGTTCCTCAGACAAAAGTGTCAGCCTAGGAATTCTGAATTTCTCAGTCCTGAAAGGACAGCTCTTTGGGTTTGATGTTTGAGCAGGTCATAGTATCAAATGATGTAACCCTCTGGAAGGCACGCTGCTGTGTTTTAGAGGGTTATTCTAGGTTCTAGTCCCCTCTTTAATCCTTTCCATTGCTGAGCGATGTGGAAGAAATCACTGAATTAAATAATTGTCCCTAGATAGCAGCTGGGGATTTTAAGCATCCTTGAGAGAGTTGCAGACTCCGCAGGCTGATAAAGTTGTCATCACAGGCAATAACTCCCTGACCCCGAGTCTTTTCCTTGTATGTCCCAAGTAGGATACCAAAGCCAGCTTCTAAAGGCTGCTTACCTAGATTCATCTCAAAATTATGTCGAAGATGTAAAGTAACCTGCTATTCCTGTTTAGTGGTTATATAACGTGTACTGAGTGTCTTTGTGGAGCTTTGGTCTGGTGGGGGCAGGGATAGGAGAAAGACACACAGAAGTAGAAGGAAAGGTTATCACCCAGAGGAAGGTTATTTTAAGAGACATGACGTAATTTGTAACAAATGAACGTTTGCAATATAGCAACACTCTGAGTCTAGAAGTGCTCTGGCCAGGCTCAGTGGCTCACGCCTGTAATCCCAGCACTTTGGGAGGCCGAGACGTGTGGATCACGAGGTTAAGAGATTGAGACCATCCTGGTCAACATGGTGAAACCCCGTCTCTACTAAAAATACAAAAAAATTAGCTGGGCATGGTGGCGCGTGCCTGTAATCCCAGCTACTCAGGAGGCTGAGGCAGGAGAATTGCCTGAACCCAGGAGGCGTAGGTTGTGGTGAGCCGAGATCGTGCCACTACACTCTAGCCTGGGATCGCTTCTCCTGACTTTTCTGTTGTCCTATGGCTATGAGACTTCAAGGATTGGGGGATGGGGATGCCTCCACTATCACTAGTGTGAGAAGGAGATATGGCTGGGGAGGCATGTTTGGCACTTTTACGAGGTTGCGTTGTCTACATTTGCTCCCAGTTATGTAGCCCAAATGGGCATTCAGTCTTTTCTTCTGCTGTGAGGTGAGAGTAATTCAGAACTAATGAATGAGAAGAGGGAGCACTTTGATCCACAGATTGGATTAACACTGTATCTACTCTTAGCAAGAGGACACTTGTCTAACAAGCTAGCATTGTGTTAATCTGTCAGTAGCCCCGGTGTTAGAGACAGGTCACTGGGATGTTCACTCTGGCTCTTAGCCTGACATTATTTCCCCACTCTCCCCCGTTTCAGTTTGCTTTCCTCAGAAGAGGAGCTGAGGGGGGTCTTATTATCCTCAGATAGAACATGAGAGATTAGAATCTGACAAGCAAGGGCTTTAGCATCCTTTGGTTTCTAAAGCAAGATCCCTTGAGAGAAGTCCAGGAGGAAGACGCCAGGCAAATGTAGAATGGAAAAGAACTTTTACTCCACATTTTAAAGAAGTTTCTTCTCTACTTCTCATCTTTTCTCCCCTGGTCTTCTTACTTGAATGCATGTTGTAGTATATACACATTGCTATGATTGTGTCTATCATAAGTCCTACAAAATAAAAATGGACTTAAAAGTACTCTCTGCTGAGGCCATAGGTTTTATGTTATGAGAAATAGATAAAGACATTAGCATTTAATCTACTGGAATAAGCTGGTGGCTGCGGCTTATTACCTGTAGTCCCAGATACTTGGGAGGCTGAGGTGGGAGGATCACCCGAGCCCAGGTGTTTGAGACCAGCCTGAGCAACATAGTGAGACCTCACCTCTGAAAAATTTTTTAAAAATTTACTTGTCTAAAGAGGGGAAAGGGAAATTATTCTGTTTTCTTATTCTTGCTTCAAGTCTATGACAGATTTGCAACAGAAATCTAAAGCAGATTTAGAGAACCTGCTTCTCTTCTTATCTCCTAATCCCTAAATTGGAATTTAGCTCTTATCTGTATTGTTTTTGTTTCAGTAAAGGGATAATTTTATACTGAGTTGGAAAGTGGAATAAGAAAAGCTTCTTAAACCTTGCATTGTGCTAGGAATCTGCCCTATAGCTTTGCTTCTGGTGTTTTGCTGTTGTTGTTATTGTTTGTTTCTGAAGAAGTTGGAGGTAAGGGTCCAATATGTTTGTACCCCTAGACTGAATGGCTGAGTATTCCATATGAGGATCTGCGTAATCCTCTTTGCAACCCACATTTGATCTTCAGAGACACTGGCATTTTTAAGAACCATGATATAGCTGTTTGGGAATAAATTCATCTACGTTACCTTTTTTTTTGTGAGCAGGAGATCTTAATTGACAGAAACTCCTTGGTGGTTAGGGTGGCCAATGGCAAGGGAAAAAGTATCCAGTAATCAGAAGAACTGCATCTGGGTTATGTAGTCTTATGCACATTTCATTGTCTTTGCCAAGCCCAGAAGCCATATTGTGTTCATTGTCAAGAAATTTGATAGATTTACACAGCTTTTCTAGTATGGATTTTGACTTATTAAAAAGATATAACTACCTGAACAACATGGGTTGCAACATTGGTGGGTCACCCCCAAGGTAACACAGATATCAGAAGCGTGTCTAGGGATTTAATGTAGATCCATACTGTCTAGGAGATGGTTTTTAGTTGGATCTCTGTGCTGACCGACGAGCAGACTTTAGCGTCCATGTGCAGACTGAAAGACTCTAGTGGTGTCTATATGTTGGCCAACTGATAAACTAGTAGGATCTGTGTGCTGACAGACTCTAGTAGTGTCTGTGTGATGATTGAATGAGAAACTCTAGTAGAGTCTGTATGTTGACTGACAGACTCTAGTGTCTCTGTGTTGACTGATTGATACTCTAGTGGTGTCTGTATGTCAACTGACTGACAGACTCTAGTAGTGTCTGTGCTGACTGATGGAACTAGTAACATCTGGGTATTGCCTGACTATAGAGTCTGTAAGCTGACAGTCACCGTCTGCCTGCTGTCTGATTGCACCCATTGAAGTGTATGTGTATTATTGTAATTCTCTATTAAATGTGTCTAACAAAGGAACTAAGCACTCCAGATGTTTTCTTTATAGGGGAGTTCTGTACACTATTATTTTAAATAGACATTTCTAGTATAGTAGTGGCCAAATTCTCCTTACTTTGTAAAAGATAAAGGTTGCCCATCACTGTTACGGTATTTTGTGAACTCAGCTAAAGGAATGCCTGTTCAGAGCCTGTGGTTGTTACCCTTACTTGAGGTCATCTCATCCACTCCCCTGCTTTAGGCCAGGACTTCACTTTTGCTGTTTCTGAAGCTTCTGTGTCCCCAGCTTACCCTGTTCTGGAACGCTGCATTCTGTTGGAGAGGGCTGCTGTTTTTAGTCAGCCATGCATTTGGCTTTTACACTGAATCTAATAAATAAAAATGAGAAGGAAATTTGGCATTCAGAAATTGATTTTAAGGGTTAGCAAAAGTATTTTTTTCCAGTAAGCCTTTCGCTGGATATCTGTGACCAATGTTTACCTACTCAATGTTTTTGTATCTGAATTGCTTATGTACATTTTTTATTATGTTGGCGTAACAGGAAGATCAACTTATGCTGGTATGGTGATGGTTTTTCTATGGCCAAAGCAAAGGGCGGACCAAATACATGGTGCCCTTTGGGAAGGGAAATCGTGTGGGGCTGAGCACCTCTGGGTTGAATGGGAATGGGTCAGATTGGGAAGCCTAGGAAATAGAGTTCTACTGCAGATTTCCTAGGCACTGCTCTGTTGAAAATAGGAACATAGGTCTTTAGCAACATTCTGATTTAATCAGGTGTCACTTATGACAAAGGGTGCCACTTAGCTTCATTTAAGGTGTTTTAAACTGTATTTGAAATGTGTTTTTGTGCGTGTGTGTGTAGAATGGGTAAATAAAATTCTTGAGTAACTTGAACCTATCAGAAGGCTTCTGGGTTTTTTGTTTTGTATTTTCAGTTGTGTTTCCCATCCCTTCTCCATCCCTAAAATTTGCCTCAAGCTGCGCAAGGATTCAGACTCAGACAAGCCAACAAAGTTCTCACTGTTATTTGAAGACCGTGGTACAGCCATGGATCTCTTCTGCCACCTTCTGGGGAAGATAGGAAGAACATTAGGGAAAGTGCATGAACTTCAATAGTTGTGTGTACCTGTTGGTATTTATGCAAGAATTAAAAAGCAATTACATTTCATTGCACTATGCAGTAACTCCCATTAGCAACATGTAACTCATATTATCTATTATAAAGAAAACATATGAAGATTTTTTTTAGCATTTAGTGGACTGTTGCTCCTAAAGTGTGATTTACCCATTTCTAAAGACATTGCAGTCAATGGTATAAAACAGCATTTCATTTCTTTTGGGACAGGAAATGCAGATGGGATTGTTTTACTGTCCTCATGCTTTATTCCTCGTTACCTTAACAAGGACCAGAAGCTCATTAGAAATACAGAATCCTAGGCCCCATCCCAGGCCTCCTGAGTCAGAATCCTTATTTTACCAGGACCATCAGGTGATTCATATGCACATTTAACATTTGAAAAACACCATTCTTGGGGAAGAATTTCCCACAAGGTAAAATGTTAGATGCCAGTTTATGGGAAGAAGTTGATCTGCTCTGATGACTGATTTCAGAATGGACTCCTATAACTACCACAGTAGGGACCCTCCTCAGAAGCCAAGTAGCCTTGACTACAATGCTACTTTATTGGCATGGTCTTTTGGCTGACGTAGCCTACACGATCTCCTTCTACCAAAGGGATTCTGACTGCTTCTGCTTCATATCTTGGGTATGTAGCTTATGGTCCAGGTCTGAAAGGAGTGCCTGGTCCAATATGGTCACGAGGTCAGCTCCTCAGGGAAAGAAGCCCATGACTACGCCATTCGAGTTTGCCTGACTCCCCAGAGTCAAGGTGTGTGTGTAGGCATGCCAGTGTGTTCATGCATGTGTGTGGATGTGGGGATGAGGAGGTTAAGGGAGGAGAGAAGGTAGGGGAAGGAGTCTGCTCTACTTTTATGTTTGCCGCTTGGCCAGTGGTGTAATAGCTTTATGTCTCTTCCGCTCTGGCTCGTAGGCAGCAGAGACCACACTGGCTGTGTGCAGATGCCCCTCCGCAGCGTCCCTCATGCTGGCTTGCTGATGATGTGGAGGTTCAGGCCACACCTCTCCAAAGGACTGGGATCTACTGAAAAGCTTGGAATGTCAGCTCCACAGAGGCTAGAACAGGAAGTTAAGTGGGAACTGGACTTTCGGGGCCACCAAAATGAGACCTGGAGAAATGTCACCACATTTGCTTCCCTTTTGCCTAATAGGCTTATCAGTTATACTGAAAAATTAATCTTCCCTGTGCCTCAAAACATTTAGCAAACCAATGCCTTTTTATCACCTCCTTGCTGGGTTTGGTCCAAGTTGGTCAATCTCATTCTGTATAGACACTTAACATCCTACCTTTGCTGGCTCTTTTTTGCCCAGAGTGCAAATGCACCTCTTCAGAGTTACTATCCAAGTGAGAAGACTGAACTCCATAAAGCCTTTCCTGTGCAGTAAGAGCTGGTCCCTGCATCTGTTCCAGGTGAGCAGGCTAGAGTCCAGCATTCATATGCCAGCAGTTACCATTTGCCACATTGGAAACAAGAGACAAATCACCAGGTGGTGTTCTGAGAAATTCAGTCCCTAAAACCTCTCTTCTGCAGTGATAGAAGAACAGGTGTCAGTAGCCACCTTTTCATTTAGAGAAGTTTTTCTTGCTCCAGGCCCTTCCAGACAGGATCTGACAGCAAGACTCCCTAAAATGGGTACCCATCTTCTAAGTTCCCTTTTGTAACTGCTATGGTTTCTACTTGATGCATGTGCCTCTCATAGCTGAAGATGGGGCTGGTGTAGTTCTCCTGGGTGGTTGGGAATGTGGGCTAGAGAGAAAAGGAGAGTGCCGTTTATATGACATGAATAAGTCAAGAAAACTCCCTATCAGAAAGTATTTTGGCTTCACGGCAGGTGGAAGGATACATGCCCCTCTGTGGGGTCTGTCACCACAATGCAGTCCTTGAGAAAGGTGTGGCTGTGACTTGGAGAGCAGCAGTCTTCTGATACCTGCCTCTTGGCCACTTGTCACTATTGTGGTCACTGGTCTTTCATGTAAAAGTGAGGGTGGCAGGGCTGTGGACCAGTGCCTCAGTGTATTAGTCATTCAGTTTCTCTTACAGATAAATCAGATAACTCTTTCCCAGTGATTGTCAAATGTATGAATGTATCTCTGTAAATGTGATTTTGACATGTCACTGTTCCTGAAGGAGAGTATGGAATCCCCAAAGGATGTTATATCTTGCAAGGAAAGTCTATTTTTTTAAAGAATAGTATGTTTTTAGCTTTACTTTTCTTTCTTTTTTTCCTTTTCACTCAAATGCTCACTTGCTGGGCAAAAGGGTGAGTAGCAAGGAAAGTAATGAAATGTAGCTTTTCTCAAATGGTTCTTTTATACTGTGGATGATACAGGACTCTATTACCTAAGATGTGAAGAGCTGGGCTGCAGGCAGTTCAGCATCCAGCAACTTGGAGCTTCTTTTCTACATGCAAAGCTGCCTTCAGGAAGGCTTCTTACCCTGTAGCAGATGATTTTCATCTGGCCGCCTACCGCATGCTGTACTGTAATAATTTTGTTGTGATAGGGTTTCTCTCTGCATCAAAAACTGTCTTTTGATGATCAGACAATATACTTATTTATTCTATCTGTGTCAGGCATTTTTGAGTCTTCATGTCACTGTTTGCATGTATTTAATCAGAATGTAATGTAATTTATGTTGTTGGTTTTTGTTTTGTTTTGGTTTTTTGGTAGAAATTTAGGTACTTTGAGCTTTTAAGTTTAATGTCATATTAATTTAAGTTACATTTCCAGAATGTAGATATCTGTCTTCTGCAAAAGGAAAATAACAATGTTAGGGAACAGTGGATTTTTTGAATACTTTTTTTTCTCATTGATTTTTATTGTAAGTGTAAACCGAGAGATGCATTTCTCTGGAGAAGGTTTATCTTCTGGATTAATAAAATCATGCTAAAACACATGAGTAATATGTATTGCTTTTGTAATAAGAAAATAAAATACAATTATTTTTAATTAAAAATACAATTAATTTTAAGGTAACACACAAAAATAACATTTGTTACCTTGTACATATGCAAAATATTAATTACATTGTCCAAAATGTGTTTGAAACTGGCTTCTTTAAAATGGTTTCCAAATTATGAGATTGTATGTGTATTTCCAACTAATAATTGTAACCAGTTCAAATTCCACCAGCATTTCAAAATGACATCCATAAGGTTGTGACTACCATGCATTACTGACATCATAGAGTTTCATTCATTCATTTAATAAATATTTAGTGACTACCTGTTAGTTGCCATGCAATGACTAAAACAAAGTCCCTGACCTTTGTCTAGAATTTATTACTGGGAAGGAAAGGTTAACAGGGGGTCTAACCTAACCCATCTCTTTCTACTGGGGATGATTTCCCCCTCATGAATGACCTTCCAAATGATGTTAGGTAATGGTTACATAAATGTATATGATAAAGCAACTTGGAACATTCTTTTGAGGTCAGTTGCAATAGAGATAAAATGAAATGTTCCTAATAACAACAATATTTCCAAATTCTTTAAGTTCAAGGGTTCTTCTGATAGAATGAAAATGACTTGCGAATTCTCCAATTTGAAATCAGATGAGAGACAGTGGTTATAGGTACTCTTGAATACATTGAGCTTTAACAATCTAGCGGGTGCACTGACAGCAATGAGGATGTGGGGTGAAGGTACAATTGCCTTGGAAATATTTCCAGGCACTTCTGCAAGTGTTCTCTAGTTCAGCCATCAAGTCGTCATTTGTAAAAGGCTGGGGTGTCTGCAATCATTCTCAAGGTTTTACAGAGAGGTAAATGAGCACCATTACTGAGTGACACACTCAACACTGTGGGAATTTTTATAAAGCCAATGATATTTTAGAACAAGGTAAGTGCTAAGACCCAACAGACACATGCCACACTATTTTAAAATGTTGCTGGTAACTTAGCAAAGATACCAGCATTAGAAAATGACTACTCAGAGAGTGCTTCGGTGTTGGGTGATGGTCATTGTTTGCTTTTCTCCTGTATCTTTGATTATTACACCATTTCTCAAACTTCGCCAAGGTCTTCACTCAGGACACACTGTGAGGAGCATCAGCCTTCAGGTTCACTAGCTTGCCTTGGCTATTTTTTTAATTTTTAATTTTTGTAGAGATAGGGTCTCACTGTGTTGCCCAAGCTGGTTTTGAACTCGGCGGGAGGTGATGACCCCATGGACACTTCCTGTGGAGTCTGACAGTGGCCCATCTAAGGTTTATGGTCCCTGGAAGTACTTTGCACCATCCAACCTACATTCATTCTCTTATATTCATTCTCTTGAACTCATTTGAGAATTTGATGTGCTAAGGACTCTACCCAGAAAAAGGTTGACACATAGGTTCTGCATACAGTTTAGTGAGGGCATGACCTGAAACCCATCCTTGGACCTCAGGGTAGGAAATCAGGAGCTAGGTAATACTGTCCATATCCTCTTGTCCATTTCTCTCCTTTAACATGTAAAAGAACAAATAAGCCAGTGACATGCTTTTGATACTATTCAAGCAGAGGAGGGGAATGTATGGTGTACTGAAATACTTTTTACTGGAGACTGGGGTATTTAAGAATGTGGATTTTAATGATTGTAATCATGGAGAGTAATATTTTCTTTCTCTTAAAAGCATACACTGTCTTTCTTCTTTCATTCTCATCAAGCCAATGTCAGCTGCATTCCTTCAGCCCTCTACATGCAGAACAACTACTTTTCTGAATTCCCAAGAGCATTTAAATTTCCTTTTTGGTTGTATGCAACACTCTACCTGTGAAAATCAAATTAGATTCGGCTGGGCGAGGTGGCTCAAGCCTGTAATCCCAGCACTTTGGGAGGCCGAGGCAGGTGGATCACGAGGTCAAGAGATTGAGACCATCCTGGTCAACATGGTGAAACCCCGTCTCTACTAAAGATACAAAAAATTAGCTGGGCATGGTGGCGCGTGCCTGTAATCCCAGCTACTCAGGAGGCTGAGGCAGGAGAATTGCCTGAACCCAGGAGGCAGAGGTTGCAGTGAGCCGAGATTGCGCCATTGCACTGCAGCCTGGGTAACAAGAGCGAAACTTCGTCTCAAAAAGAAAGAAAGAAAGAAAATCAAATTAGATGCTATAGGAGAGTTTCTCTGCAATTAAGCGAAATAATTTCAGAAACATAGGAACACCTGGGAAGCAGCGTTGCAGCTCTGACGGGGTCTATTCTCAGTAAGTGCAATGCCCTTCACCGAGCAGCCAGCCTACTTTCAGAGAATAGCTTGTTTATCCATTTGGGTTTCCTTCATTACTGATATGTTTGCCTCATCATTCACATTCAGTTTTCACTTCCTAGGTTCTGTCCTCTTTCATCCATTGTCTTTGTAGAATTTATGAATGGGAAACTGTGTTAGAATATGCTTTAATAAAGTCTGTTAAATATTACTTTCTGAATTTAAATTCCTGAGTCATTTCACTCAAACTCTGCTTCAGATGAGAGTTCGTTTCAGCTGTGGATTTCAGTAAATCTAAAATAACATCTCCATGGGCACATTGGTTCCCTCTGGTAATCTCAGCTCTTTGGGAGGCTGAGGTGGAAGGACTGCCTGAGGCTAGGAGTTCAAAACTAACTTGGGCAACATAGTGAGACCACCATCTCTACAAAAAATAAAAAATAAATCAGCCAGGAATGGTAGTGCACCCCTGTAGTCCTACCTATTCGAGAGGCTGAGGTAGGGGAGTTGATTGAGCCTGGGAGTTTGAGGCTGCAATAAGCTATGATTATGCTAGGTGATTCTCTCTACCCGGTGTGGTGGCTCACACCTATAATTCCAGCACTTTCAGAGGCCAAGGCAGATGGATCACGGGGTCAAGAAATCGTGACCATCCTGGCAAACATAATGAAACCCCATCTCTACTAAAAATACAAAAATTAGCTGGGCATGGTGGTGCATGCCTGTAGTTGCAGCTACTCAGGAGGCTGAGGCAGAAGACTTACTTGAACCCAGGAGGTGGAGGTTGCAGTGAGCTGAGATTGCAGCACTGCACTATAGCCTAGCAACAGAGTGAGACTGCATCTCAAAAAACAAACAAAAAAGAAAGAAAGAAAGAAAAAGAAAGAATAGAACAATGTGTTGGATTCTACTTCATAGAAGAAGGTGGCTACTCCATTTGCATGAAACATGTTTACTCTCCGGCCAGCAGGAAGGAAGAAGGCAACAGGACATACCAACTTATTTTAAGGGTATTTCCCTTCTCACGTAACCCATAAATATGAACATCTACTATAAAGTAAAAGAATATTTCCTAGATTTTGCAAGCACACTTACTTATGCTTACATCTCATTGTCCAAAACATAGTCAAATGGCTACATACAGCTTATGCCAGCTATAATTAGGGTTTAGTTACAAAAGAAGAGTTCAATAGCTATTGAGGAAGAAGTAGCAATCTGCCTGAGTAGGAAACTGAAACATTGTAGCAGGTGTGAAGCCCTATAATAAGGTAAGCAAGTGCCTTTGAGGAGTTAGGCTGCCATTACTTTGTAAGAGAGGAAAAAGTTATTTTTCCTTCTACCCTCCTAGGTTTCTACCTGAGTCTTTGTAAATTCGACTGACAAAACAGATTGAAAAGAGAAAAGCAAACAGTTTAATGTGTGCAGCACACCCCACCTGGGAGGAACCCCATGATAAATAACTCAAAGGGGAGTTAGAGCTTAAATTTATATAGCATCTTAACAAAAGAGCAATACATTTGTAGAGAAATGACAAGACAAAGGAAAAGGATGTTGAGTTTCTAGGGCTGCAAATTTTGGGCAGGCAAATACCTGAAAGAAACTAGTGGAGAAGGTTTGTGTAGGTTCGTCTTTTTTTTTTTTTTTTTTTTTTTTGAGACAGTCTCGCTCCCTCACCAGGCGCCAGGCTGGAGTGCAATGGCACAACCTTGGCTCACCGCAACCTCCGCCTCCCAAGTTCAAGCAATTCTCCTGCCTCAGCCTCCCGAGTAGCTGGGACTACAGGTGCACGCCACCACTCCCAGCTAATTTTTTTGTATTTTTAGTAAAACGGGGTTTCACCATGTTGGCCAGGATGGTCTCGATCTCTTGACCTCATGATCCACCCGCCTCGGCCTCCCAAGGTGCTGGGATTACAGGCGTGAGCCACGGCGCCCGGTCATCCGTCTTGACACTGACTTCTTCATGGCCCTAAAACTCCCTCGGGAGAAGGGATTTACAGCAGTCCTCATTTCTCAGAAGTTTCTGCTTATAGTCATCTAAGGGAAACTCCAGGAAGGCTTTTTTTCTGTTTCCATTGCATCTCGTTTACCTGCAGTTCAAAATAATCCTTATGCCAAAGAGGCATATTTTGAGGTGACTTATTTTGGTCCCCTACAACTTAGAGTATTTTTCATTCATTAGCTCTGATATTGCCACAGTGCAGGTCCATCTAAACTCATAACTGAATCTTATTCAACAGTGTTTCATGCACGATTTGATTTTTCAAAATTCTTTTTAAAATTTAGATTCTCATGGAATCTCCCTTAAGGTTACTTTTCTGACCCAGGCTGTTTTGGTGAGGCATTCAAGAAACATCAACCCAATGTGTAAAAAGAATTAGAAGAGCAATTTAAATCTTTTCTAAATTCTCTTGATAAAGACCAAAGGGAATCCATTCATGATACCCCGTAGAACTTCTTAGTCTTTCCCTAATTCTCTTAAAGTCCTACACACACTACAATTCATGTTCCCCTTTTATAAATCTCCCCACAACTCTTTCCCCAGATTGGGCATTGCTGACTTTTGCATTTCCACTCCTTCCTCACCTCCTGAGCTCTTCCTTTAATTACTAGTCTGCCCATTTCTTTGTGTTTTGTTATTGTTTTGTTGTTTTGAAACAGGTTCTTGCTTTGTTGCATAGGCTGGAGTGCAGTGGTGCAAGGATAGCTCACCGCAGCCTTGATCTCCTGGACTCAGGTGATCCTCCTGTCTTAGCTTCCTAAGTTGCTAAGACTACAGGCATGTGCCACCATGTCTGTCTAATATCTGTATATATATATATATTTTTTGTAGAGATGATGCCTTGCCATGTTGCCCAGGCTGGTCTCAAGCTCCTGGGCTCAAGCCATCCACCTCCCTTGGCCTTCCAAAGTGTTGGGATTGCAGGCATGAGCCACTACGCTCACCTTGCCTGTTCCATCGTGAAAAAATGAAATTAGTCTGAGAACAATGGTTTCACCTGAGCTATTACCCTCATTCTCCAGGAAACAGTCTGGCATAGATCCAATTATTCTTAATGTTCAAGGGAATAGAAGAGCCCACAAATGGTCGTTTATTAATTTACCTAACATTGGATACACATAGTAAAATATATAAGCCTATAATCTATATTTACTCTTGTTGTATAAATATTCACCCATCAGGAGCTCCAGGAGGACCTTGTCCTGTAGCCAAGGTAAAGCCCTGAGGAACATGCAGGCTTGGAAGGGGAGCAGAGTGAGGCAGGAAGGTGGTGAAGGGGGAGACGTTGGGGAGACGAGGAGGGAGGCAGAGGGAAGAGGACAAACCCCTCTCCCAGCACCGACCTCGCACGTGCTACAGTGTCTCTGTCTCTCTCTGATTCACTGTGTCAGTGTCTTGTCTTTTGACTCCATCTCTGTCTGTCTCTGTCTCTGATGTTCTTGCATGTCCTTAGGGAAGGGAGGGTTGGGGAGGGAGGAGCGGGGTTGGGGGGGCAATGGCAATGCCAAGTAGAGACTTGTCTTCAGAGCCCCCAGAGAACCCTTCCAAAGTGTCTCTGTCTCTCTGCATCCATCGCTGGTTCTGCCTTTCCCTCAGGACCCACTGTATTTCTCTCTCTCTCTCTCTCTCTCTCTCTCTCTCTCTCTCTCTCTCTCTCTCGATCACTCTCTGTTTCTATCTTTAATCTGTAATTCTAAAATCTGAGCACCTTTGAGGCAAAGTTTTCTTCTAACTCGTTTGACAGAAAAAACCTGACCCAAACTGTGATGATATGTATTGTCTCTATATAGGCACTTAATATGAATATTTTAATATTTTATGGAGAAATATTAGTAAGACAATAGTATAAGCAATGTGGTTTCTAAATTCCTAATAGTTCTCAATCTGAAGTAAGCCATCAAGATGAAGAATTACTTGCAATTATTTCCTGTAATACATGTTCTGTCTTATCTCTATATTTATGTAGGCGTAAACTAGATTTTCTTTCCTTTTTAAAATAATGTATTGTAAAAACATTCCGTATATAAATCTATAAAAGATACTGAAGAACATGCATTCCTCAAGAAGTAGAACAGGGGGTGTATTAAGAAAAATTGTTCAAAGCTTAGGACTAGCAAAAAGACATCATTGGAGTAAATGGTCAATAAATAGTCCCTGGGCATTTTCTAGCAGACCCTCTGGGGATGATCACTTCACAGGAGTATGTGACTCTGATGGACTTTATATTAATTAGGCTCTTTTAGAACTCTTTAAGAGGCTAATTTGCAGGAAATTGATAGGAATGCAGATGATTCTTATCTGAGAACAATGAAAATGATTCCTGATATGGTAGAGCAAATACATGTTGTCCATTTTGTTTTAATTACTTTCTACCAGGTAGAAAGCCAACTGCAAATATTATAGTTTGTTACTCTGTAGGATATTAACCAGTTTTGTATCTATTAGAAAGGTCACTGCAGAATGCTTTCAACTGCCTGACTATATGCATTTTTTTTTTTTTTTTTTTTTTTGGAGACGGAGTTTCGCTCTTGTTACCCAGGCTGGAGTGCAATGGCGCGATCTCGGCTCACCGCAACCTCCGCCTCCTGGGTTCAGGCAATTCTCCTGCCTCAGCCTCCTGAGTAGCTGGGATTACAGGCACGTGCCACCATGCCCAGTTAATGTTTTGTATTTTTAGTAGAGACGGAGTTTCACCATGTTGACCAGGATGGTCTCGATCTCTTGACCTTGTGATCCACCTGCCTCAGCCTCCCAAAGTGCTGGGATTCCGTGAGTCACCGCGCCCGGCCCTGCATTTCTATTCCTCAAATTCTTCTTTGAGCCAGTTGTAGTATCTGGATGGTTCCTCATTAATTAATAAGTTGAATTAAACCTTTGATACATATCCATCTTATATTTACGTGACATATTCTTAACTTTTTGAAAATTGTATCTTAGAGGATGCTTACACTGCAGAAATTTGCATATTAGTTGAGAAAAGATAAGACAAAAAATTATAAGGCAGCATACAGTCAATGACAAGTGATCATACGGATTTTGGGGACTGTGGTAGAGTTTCTGCATGACTGCTTTTTTCTTTTGTTTTTACATTACTTTTATTCATTTAACAGACAATTGCTTTGCAATATGAAGCACTGTGGAAGAGAATACAAGGACAATTCAGACACAAACCTGTCCTGGAGTTAGCAGTTTCATGCGGGAATATAGGAAAGGAAAAAAAACACCTTTTCTCTACTGCATTATATTCAATGGCTGGGACCTGCAAATTAGGCTAAAACAGATTAACAGGGGAGAAAATTCTATTTATACATGCAACATGAGTACATGTGGGAAAGTAACTTAAAAAGTTGGTAAGTAATTTAAAAAGTTGGTTAGAATCGGGGACTTTGACATCATCTTAATAGGTGCAGGTGGGGAGAAGAAAGGCACTTATAAGAAAAGAGATTACTGGCTAGGTGCAGTGGCTCATGCCTAGAATCCCAGCACTTTGGGGGGCCGAAATGGGTGTATCATTTGAGGGCAGGAGTTAGAGACCAGCTTGGCCAAAATGGTGAAATGCTGTTTCTACTAAAAACACAAAAATTAGCCAGGTGTGGTAGTGCGTGCCTGTATTCCCAGCTACTTGGGAGACAGGTACAAGAATTGCCTGAACTCGGGAGGCAGAGGTTGCAGTGAGCCAACACTGTGCCAAGACACCATCTTAAACAAAAAAGAAAACAGATTACTTTTTGGAAAGATAAGAGGGTTTTCAGGGGAAAAGTAGGAAATAAGAAAGTTTGTGATAATGTTTCTCTTTCTGTCTCCTTCAAGGCCATGACATTTCCCTGGAGAAGGAATTTGAAATATGTTTTACTCATGCTCTCCCTTCTAGAGTAGAGCTGCCCTGAAAAGGAATTAATTACGGCCACCTTATCTCCAAGGTTGCCGCCCTTAGTCAGATAAGAGAATCCCCCAAAAAAGCTTTGTTCCTTTCCATATCACTGAATCTCGAATATCTTTAGCTTAAAATAATCTTTATGCCAAAGTGGCATATTTGGGGATGGCATATCCTGATTCTTTTCAGGAGAAAGATGTAAATTAATCATTACAAAATAGTAATAATGGGTTCAGAAGAGAGGAACATTTGCAACCTTGCTGTGTCCTAAATGCTTTGTTATTTTGTTAAAACCTGAAATTTTGTAGGAATTTTACCCCAGTTTCATAATCAGAGCACAGAGAACCAACCAAGTGTTATAACAGCCATGAGCAAGATGCAATGGGAGCCCCCAAAGCAATTTTCCATACCTTAACTCCTGAGACCAAAGCATTCCCCTCACCCCTCTATTCATTTGGTTCACTCTGGACTCAGACCAAATCCTGTCACAGGAAGAGCCACCAAGTAGGAGGCCTGGTACAGGCCCGGCCAGCAAGGACAACATGTCACTGCAGGACTTTGGAGCTCTCAGGTGTGGAGTCAGTTAAGACCAGCTCTTGCTGGGAAGTCATAGATCTGGAGGGACAGAGGCAGGTAAGGTAAGTTCACTTCCTTGAGCTTTCTGTCTTTGGTGCTGCTTACAGTCTTAGGATATCTGATATTCAGGAAAGGAGGATGAGGTAACATTCAAAGTTGGGTCTTATCTGAGAAAGTAGCAGGGATTGACAGCCCCTTCTCTTCCCCCAGTGCTGGCCAGAGTTACAGAAGGTGGACTGTAAACACTGGCAAATATTGACAGAAGTCAAGGTCATGGCAAGACCATTTGGCCCACGTCTGTTGGGGAAGTATAAACCCACGGTTCAAAAAGACTGGTCAACTGGATTTGCATTCCCAGAAACCAGGACATTTCTGAAACTGAGTTTTAAAACTGGCAGCTCTTTTGCCATCCCTTTGTATTTTCGCAGTCTCTCCCTATGCCAGCTTTCTTACAGCTGTTCAGATTTCCTGTTGTAATTTTTTTTTTCCTTTTTCTCCAGGGAGGGGAAATCAGTATTACCTCTTCTCTAGAAAGGAGGTGGTTGGGCTGGTCTTAAGCGTGTTAGATCTTTTTTGATTCAAACCAGGTGTCTGGGCTGGGTGAATTCCAGCCTGGGGTGAGGACTTTGATCACCAGATGTTTTATTGGTGTGCATGCTGCCTCGTGGTTGCCTGGCTGGTTTCTGCTTCAAATGGTACGTATGCTTTCCCTCAACTCAGTTTACCAGGCATTTGGTGTCAATTTGTGAGGTTATGAGAAACTCTGTCTAGAGCTTTAAGGAAGTTTGCATTTATGATATTTCTTTCTTCTATTGAAAAATCTCACATTATCCTAATGTTCTGTACTCAGTAGAAGTTTAGTATACATTTAATGATGATCCTGCTCTCTGAAGTGGGTGGTTACTGCTTACTTTCCTTTTCTGTTCTGGGACCAAAGAGAGTACTAATTTCAAAATCCTATGAGGTCTTACTTGTTATAAACTCCAGGACCACTATTTGGGGAGGGAATCATTTGTTTAGGAGTGGACAACTTGTGGCTGAATTTGAGTAAAAGTCCTCTAATTCTTTTGGAAATAAAACTTTGGAAATCTTCTGGAAGGGAGGGACATGGACATACATGGACATGGAAGACTATAAGAATCAGAATCAATAATCCAGCAAAAAGAGACAAAGATGGGGAAATCTAATAAGGGTTTCGGACAGCACATGATATGGCAAATGAATTTATTTTCTTTTTCCTTCCAGCAGAGCACTGTCCAGAACTTCCTCCAGTGGACAACAGCATATTTGTTGCAAAGGAGGTGGATGGACAGATTCTGGGCACTTACGTTTGTATCAAGGGCTACCACCTTGTAGGAAAGAAGACCCTTTTCTGCAATGCCTCTAAGGAGTGGGATAACACCACCACTGAGTGCTGCTGTAAGTTAGATCCTGCTACATCTTTGCCTGTGTTTTACTCCTTCACATCCTACTTCTTGTAGGCCATGGTAAAACTTTATGAGAAAACAAAAATTCTCAATTTCTAGGAGCCCTCTTTTAAAGCACACCAGTGAAGGAGCATCTCTTGGAAGCTCCATGATCAGATCTTGATCAGTACTAATTTAGGTGAATTAACAGGATCAATTCACCCTATGGGAAATAAAGAAATTTCTTCCAGATACTAGTACTATTTTTTTTTTTTTTTTGCTGTAATTTCTTTAACCTGATATTGGTTTAAAAATGTTTATGTTATGAAAAATTTTAAATGTATACAACAGACAGAAGAGTCAAATTAACTCATATAGACTCGTCACATAATTTCATCAATTGTCCACACCTGAGTAATCTTGTTTCATGCATATCCTCACTTTATTATTTTGAAGGAAGTACATTGTATTATTTTATTTCACCCATCAACTTTGAACTGGGAATAGTTTATATTCTCAGTTTACAGATGTGATAATTGAGATCCAACTGACTTGCTCAAAGTCACAAAGCTCATTTCTGGTATCCTCTGTGGAGATGGGGAATAATTCATCCGTATTCCATTTATTACTCCTATTTTTTAAAGAATAGTTGTATCAGTTCTCTTGTATACCCAGAGTAGAGTACACCAATATTATTATCCTTCATTCATATAACCACACTCATGTCCCTGAGCATTCTCTCCTGGTTTTTTTTTTTTTTTCCACTCCATGGAAAAAAAGCATAACAAAGTAAATAACGATAAGTGTACATTTGGGTGGATGAAAGGAAAGGAAAGACTTGCCTCAAACATAGGCTCAATAATTTTGAGCCATGCTTAATGTAACAGTACAACAAGCATGCTGTTGATAGTTTTCAGTTATGTACTTATTTACTTCTAGTTGCCAGGTCATGTTGTTCTTGTGCATGACAAAGATTTTTTTGTACTTAGGTAAGTACTTAGGTCATCCCCTCTTTCTTCATTCTGTGTTGATATGGTAGTACCATGTACCTCACCCAATTCAAAACGTGCAGTACTAGCTCTAATTTGCTGTTTTCTCACTGAAGACTGAGGAGGTCTGGTCTTTGCTGTGTTGGGCTTTAGCCTTGCCCTTTCAGATTACTTCTTATTTTCTTCTTCAGTGGGCCACTGTCCTGACCCCGTACTGGTGAATGGCGAAGTCTATTCTTCCGGGCCTGTGAATGTAAGTGACAAAATCACATTTAAGTGCAGTGATCATTACATCCTCAAGGGCAGCAATTGGAGCCAGTGTCTAGAGGACCACACCTGGGCACCTCCCTTTCCCATCTGCAAAAGTAGTAAGTATAAGAGAAACCATCAAGAATCCCCAAAATACTGCTTAGTAGTGTAAACGTAGGCATTTGCCGCTTCCCTGGGATGCTTGTTTCTTTTTTTCGTATCGGGGACGGGCTTAAGATCTAGCAGACAGCCATGAAACAAGTGGAGCTCACAGAACCTTTACTCACAGGTGTAAATCTCACCTCAAGAGATACATTCCAGTGCAATGAATGGAATCCAAAGCACACATTTTTCTTTCTCAAATAGGGGTCCTGTCCTACTAGGTCTAATGTAGGGTAGTTTGGAGCATTGGCTATTTTATTTTTTAATTTCAAGACAGTGATTTAAAGTCTTTGTTTGAAAAATAAACAGAAAACAAGGGAAAAAGACCATAACTTATCTATTGCAAAATTATCTACAAGATAATCTAAAGACTGTCTTTCTATCACTACAATTTGTATCTCTCAGAATTAGTAAGTTGGATGTGTTTATTGCATAGCTTTTTCTTATGTTTGTACAGATATTTAAAACAAACAAAATAAAATGTTGAAATTAAGCATTAAATAACTATTTTGCATATATGTATCTATATAAATATACCTATAGAAATGGGACTTGCTACACATATTTTTAAATTGCTTTCTGTCATGTAACAATATACATGGCAATTTTCCCTAACCAGTCCATCAAGCTCTATTGTCCACTATCTAATAACTGCATATGTGTATGTCATAATTTATTACACATCTCTCATATTATTTTCATATTTTTGCTATTAGGAACAATGCTGAAATGAATATTTCATATACACATATCCTTATGTCTACATTATTATTTCTATGAGGTAGATTCCTACCATGATTCTGGATCACAGGATGCCATTATTTGCAGAATATACTTCAAATATCCAAGAAATTCTACTAAAATATTTTATACATACTTGGATACAAAATAAATATTGAAAAAATCAATGTTTTTACTTTCTATTAATAATTATTAGTTGAATTTGAAATGTAAAAATAATTCTCTTCACAAAATCGTTATGAAAGTTTACTGAAAGATATGAACCAAGACTTGAATGAATGAAAGACATGCCATGATCCAGGGCGGGCAGACTTAGTATTAGAATGCAAGGCCTACCAGAAGCTGAATTTCAAAACACAAGAAAAAATTAATTAAAAAGATCTCACCTAGTAGGGTACACATCTAACACTGTAAATATTTTTGGGAAAAAGATGAATGATGGATCAAAGGGAAGGGAATACTTGCTGTATTAGATAGTGCAGTGGACTACAAAGTGACTATGAGCACAATAGCATTAAAATGGCAAACTGGAGGTATTGCAAATTATATGGCATTAAAATAGCGAAGTATAGGTACAGATAAGTAGAACATACGAAGTCAGGAGGAAACGTCTATTCAGTGGTAATGGGATAATTATCTATTTGGAAGAAGATGCAGTCAGGGCTGTAGCTCATACCATATTCACAATACATTACAGGTGGATTTTAAACATATAACTAGAAAAAGCAAAATTATTAAATCATTAAAAGAAAACATGAGATGATATCTTTATTATGTTGGGATGGGGAAAGCCTTCCTACGTAGTAACATAAAACTCAGATGTTGTAAAGGAAGAAAGTGGGCAGATTTAATTAAATTTTTAAAAGAAAATCTTCTACATAGTAAAAGACATCATAAAAGTTAAAAGATAACAAACTTGAAGAAAGTATTTGCAACGTATTTGATGGTTAAAGAGCTAATGTTTTTAGTACACAAAGATCTCCTAGAGATCAGTAAGGAACGAACAGCCCAATACAAAACGAGCAAAGTTGTGTTAAGGACAGGCAATTCCAAAATAATGGCCTAAGCAGCACTTCTGCTTCCCAATTATGTGAAAGGATATTGAACATACTAATGATTATATAACTGCAAATTAAAATTGATATACATCTTTTACTGATCAGATTAGAAAAAAACGAAAAGATGAATCTCATTTAACATCATTCAGGATCTGAGGAAAGAGCCATTTATATCTGTGAGAGTGTAAAGTGCTGTCGCTGTTTGGATGTATTTTGGCAGTAGCCTCTGAAATAATAAAAGCCAGGCATGGTAGTGCATGCCTGTAGTCCCAGCTATTTGGGAGGCTTAGGCAGGAGGATAGCTTGAGCCAAGAAATTTGAGGCCAGACTAGACAATATAGTAAGGCCTATCTCTAAAAATAATAAAAAATGAAAACGACATGATAAAAGGCAATTTAAGAGCACAAACTGTATATGCTCTTACATGAAGGGAACTGGGGTATTTAAAACATGCATACATACAGTTACATTACATGCATATAATATTTTATCATATGCATACAGTTAAATTACATGCATATAATATTTTATCATATGCATACAGTTAAATTACATGCATATATTTTATCATATGCATACATACAGTTAAATTACATGCATATAATTTATCATACGCATACATTCAGTTAAATTACATGCATATATTTTATCATCCGCATACATACAGTTAAATTACATGCATATAATATTTTATCATACGCATACATACAGTTAAATTACATGCATATAATATCATTTTATATCATTAGCTTGACACAAGTTTAAAGCATTTCCTTATTTCTTCCAGATGTTTTCTGTTTTACTCTCTTTTAATTCAGCCATTTCTATTCTAGCTCTTAACCACAGGATCCCTGTCTTTTTACGTCTCTTCATTTTCCAAATCTAGGATGAGCTCCCTAAGTTTCCTAATAAAGCACATTCTTTCTGTTTAGATCCAAGATCCACATCATCTCCTTCAGTCCAAAATTGTACTCATAAAAGTTCCCAGAACTTTGGTGGACTGTAATCCCCCAAACAACTCAGGAAAATTCTTCTTGCTTTCCTCTATTCATCCTTTGAGCTTTAAAAAATTAGTGTGTTAACTGCATAAGTAATATTAATCCATCTTTGTTGTAGAAAAACAGAGAAAATAAATGATGAAACTAATTACCTACGAGCCTGCCATCTAAGGATAAGGGCATTGGTTTTTGGCATATAACTTTCCATACCTTTTTTTTCCCTCTGCTTATGTTTGTGTAACCGTGATTTACAAAAATAACATTACATATGCTTTTTCATGATTTGCCATTTTTTTCTCAACCATTTGTTTAGAAGACCTTTATGTTTCAGGTCTTCTAAACAAATGGTTGAGTAACATACACCTACAAAATCATTATTAGTCACTATTTTTTTGACATGTTTAGTGTCCTGTGATCTCAGAGCTGACTGGGACCTTAGAGATGATATTATTTAACCTGCTTATCTGATAATATTAGGAGGGAATCCAAGAGGAGCAAAATGGCTTCCTTAGTGCTACATAGCTGGTGGAAGAGCCAGAATCAAAACTCGCCAACTCCTAACACGTCATCCAGTTTTCTTTCCGCATTTCCACAGACTCATCCTCTTCTGTTCCAGCCATGTTCTCCCCTATTTCTTTTTCTTTGGAGACAGAGTTTTGCTCTGTCGCCAAGGCTGGAGTGCAGTGGCACAATCTCAGCTCACTGCAACCTCCGTCTCCCAGGTTCAAGTGATTCTCATGCCTCAGCTTCCCAAGTAGCACCACCATGCCAGGCTAATTTTTGTATTTTTAGTAGAAACTGGGTTTTGCCATGTTGACCAGGCTGGTCTCTAACTCCTGGCCTCTAGCCATCCACCTGCCTTTGCCACCCAAAGTGCTAGGATTACAGGTGTGAGCCACTGTTCCCACCTTATTCTCTGTTTCTGATACTTTCCTTGATGTAGTTTGGCTGTGTGTTCCTGCTCAAATCTCATATTGAATTTAATCTCCAGTCTTGGAGGTGGGGTCTGATGGGAGGTGACTGGATCATGGGGGTGGATTTCTCATGAATGGTCTAGCATCATCCCTTTAGGTACTGTCCTCATGATAGTGAGTGAGTTCTCATGAGATCTGATTGTTTAAAAGTGTGTAGCACCTCCTCCCTCTCTCTTGTTCCTGCTCCTGTTATGTGAGATGCCTCACTTCCCCTTCGCCTTCTGCCATAATTGTAAGTTTCCTGAGGCCTCCCCACAAGCTAAGCAGATGCCAGTACCATGCTTCCTGTACAGCATGTGGAACTGTGAGCCAATTAAACCTCTTTTCTTTATAAATTACCCAGTCTCAATTATTTGTTTATAGCAATGTGAGATGGACTAACACACTCTTAGCCACAACGAACGTCAGCTTCCATTTGAACTCCCATGCTTTATTTCCTCTCTCAGGGAGTTATTTCTTCAGCCCTCATCTATGGCTCAATTTTCCTTTTCATGTACATTAACGATTAGCATCACTACAACTTAAAATTTCTTTCCTGGAGCTCCTGCTAGTCAGAGGATTTAGAAGTAAAACTAGGAATTTACTTTTAAATCCCTAGTAACTAAGAGGAACTGGGGGAAAGCTCTTTTCCACGGACAAATACGATTCAAAAGAGAAGGAAATGAATGGAGAACACATCCCCAGATCTCACAGGTGCTGCTCTGAGGACGTCAGGTGCTGGCATAAACAGCTGCATGTAGGGGTGCTGTTCATTGAATATACCTGGCCCTCACAACTGTCACTTCTATACTCCTTTCTCTCAGGAGACTGTGGCCCTCCTGGGAATCCAGCTCATGGCTATTTTGAAGGAAATAATTTCACCTTAGGATCCACCGTTAGTTATCACTGTGAAGACAGGTAAGTGAACACAGCCTGTCAAATGCCAGATCTTGCCCCTCGAAGCGCTGTTTTTGAGAATAACCCAGTCTGTGTCTACCTGGCTGTCTGATTTCCTACTGCTGCAGGATTCTGAGCTCATTCTGATTTTGAGAGCTGTTTTGGCCCTCTGCTCACTCTCCCCAATCCCTAGAAGAGAGATTGATTCTACAAAAGTATCTTACTTATCCTAATTGAAGTATCTCTTTTTCCTCTCTGTCAAGACAAGATAAATTATTTAAAATGTATAGGTTTGGCTGGGCATGGTGGCTCATACCTATAATCCTAGCACTTTGGGAGGCCAAGGTAGGCGGATTGCTTGAGGTCAGAAGTTTGAGACTAGCCTGGCCAACACAGCAAAACCCTCATCTCTACTAAAAATATAGAAATTAGCTGGGTGTGGTGGCACTTGGTTGTAATCCCAGCTGTTTGGGAGGCTGGGGCATGAGAATCGCTTGAACTGGGGAGGCAGAGGTTGTAGTGAGCCTAGATGGCGCCATTGCACTTCATTCTGGGCAGAAAAGTGAAAAATAAATTAAATGTGAATTTGTTGTTGTCGTTGTTTTTGAGACAGTGTCTCCCTCTGTCCCCAGACTGGAGTGCAGTGGTGTGCTCATAGCTCACTGCAATCTCTGCCTCCTAGGCTCACATGATCCTCCCACCCCAGCCTCCCTAATAGCTTAGACAACAGGCACGGGCCACCACACTTGGCTAATTTTTTTAAAGTTTTGTAAAGACAGGGTCTCCCTGTGTTGCCCAGGCTGGTCTGGAACTCCTGAGCTCAAGTGATCCTCCCTCTTTTTCTCCCAAAATGCTGGAATTTCAAACATGAATCACCCCACCTGGCTTAAAATGTATGTTTTTCTTAAAAAAAAATCAGAGAATAAAAATACTAATAAATAAATACAGAAGTGCAGAAATATAAAGACTTAGTATACAGACAGACCCTTAAAGCCACCTAATTAACACACAGTCAAGTGGCCTCCCTGGCACTTCAAAGGACTTGGCAGGCAACTCTCTCATTTTTCTGATTAAAAGCTATTGCTCCTTTTTAGCCCCTTTGCTAAGATGTATTTGAAAGGTGTTTCTCATTTTCTACTTTTTTTTAAACTTAGATGCCAGGTGCCTTTTTAGGCTATTGAATGATAAAGTGCTTCTCTCACTCTTCCCACACAAAGCCTGTGTGGGTAAGCACCTGATTCAGAATTTCTCACTTCTCTATGTTTTATGGGTTGACTCTTTGCTTGGATCCTTCCCACCTCCAGGAGAATGGTTTCACTTTTAACAGCGTTGTAATACCGAGATAACTTAAGCGTGCGTTAAGGCTCAAGGACAGGGAGGTGGATTCCATCACAGCATGAAATACTGAAATACAACTACACAAAACCAGTCTCCATTACCCAATTCGGGAAAAGCTAAGCCTTGTTCTAATTTCTGTTCAGGTACTACTTAGTGGGCACACAGCAGCAGCAGTGCATTGATGGGGAGTGGAGCAGTGTACCTCCAGTCTGCAAGTTGATCCAGGAAGCTCCCAAACCAGAGTATGAGAAGGCATTTGTAAGTAGGGGGCTCGTGTCTGTCTTGTTCACAGCTGGATCTCCAGGGCCTGGCATCACCCCCGGCATATGCTCAGTATATATCTGCTCAATGTGGGATATTTTGTTTGTGAATGTGTTGGCCTTGGCCTGGCTATAGAAGGGGCTCATAAACTATTAACTCACATTTTTATAGGTGGAAGTTGGAGTTCCCATTCAACACCATGAGACCCTCATGAGACCCTGTTGGTAGGAGGTGTTGTCTCATGTGCCATATAAACCAGTATTCCCCAACCTTTTTGGCACCAGGGATGGGTTTCATGGAAGACAGTTTTCCCATGGATGGGGGTGGAGAGAGTGGGGATGGTTTGGGGATGATTCGGGTGCGTTACATTGATTGCGCACTTTATTATCATTATTATTACATTGTAATATATAATAAAGTGATTATACAACTCACCATAATGTAGAATCAGTGAGAGCCCTGAGCTTGTTTTCCTGCAACTAGATGGTCCCATCTAGTTGGGAGTGAAGGGAGACAGTGACACAGATCATCAGGTATTAGATTCTCATCTGGGAGTAATGGGAGACAGTGACAGATTACCAGGTATTAGATTCTCATAAGAAGCAGGCAACCTAGATCCTTCACATGGGCAGTTCACATAAGGTTCACACTCTTATGAGAATCTAATGCCACCACTGATCTAACAGGAGGCGGAGCTCAGGCAGCAATGCAAGCGATGCAGAGTGGCTGTAATTATAAATGAAGCTTTGCTTGCCTGCCCGCCACTCACTTTCTGCTGTGTGGGCCAGTTCCTAATACACCATGGACAGGTACTGATTTGTGGCGCTGGGGTTGGGGATCCCTATTATAGAGCAAGGCACGTAGCACAATGTGTGAGAATGGGAAAAGTCTCTAAAATACTTCTAGGCTCCAAAAGCAAACAACAGACACACAACACTGAGCAGATCCATTTTCGTTGACTCTTCTTTTGGTTCATCTTTATTACTGGGATAATATTAATAAGTATATTTAAGCCAGAAAATATAAATGATTCACTGTGTTGAAAACACAAATCTTTGCTAAAGCTAGCCTGGTTCTGAGCCCCCACTGAGAGAGCTCACTGCTGCTCACTGCTCACTGCTCACTGCTCACTGCTGCTCACTGCTCACTGCTCACTGCTGCTCACTGCTCACTGCTGCTCACTGCTCACTGCTGCTCACTGCTGCTCACTGCTCACTGCTGCTCACTGCTCACTGCTGCTCACTGCTCACTGCTCACTGCTGCTCACTGCTCACTGCTGCTCACTGCTGCTCACTGCTCACTGCTGCTCACTGCTGCTCACTGCTCACTGCTGCTCACTGCTCACTGCTGCTCACTGCTGCTCACTGCTCACTGCTGCTCACTGCTCACTGCTCACTGCTGCTCACTGCTGCTCACTGCTGCTCACTGCTCACTGCTCACTGCTGCTCACTGCTGCTCACTGCTCACTGCTGCTCACTGCTCACTGCTGCTCACTGCTCACTGCTCACTGCTGCTCACTGCTCACTGCTGCTCACTGCTCACTGCTGCTCACTGCTCACTGCTCACTGCTGCTCACTGCTCACTGCTGCTCACTGCTCACTGCTGCTCACTGGCTTCAGAGCATATAGCCGGGTCTCCGTCCTTCCCTTGTAACTTGTAGAACATTTTCTCTCTTCAGCTTGCCTTTCAGGAGAGTGAGGACCTCTGCAAAGCCATAGAGAACTTTATACAACAATTAAATGAAAGTGATATGACAATGGAAGAGCTAAAATATTCTCTGGAGCTGAAGAAAAGTGAGTTGAAGGCAAAATTGTTTAAAACTGCAGCTGAGCAGATGTAATAGAAATAAACCTATGAATAAATCTTCCTCTTGGTTCTGAAATTGGTTTCAGATATACCTCTTATTGGGCTGAAATTGCCAACTGCAGTTGTGTAATGCACTGTGTGTGTGTGTGTGTGTGTGTGTGTGTGTGTGTTGTTCTCAGAATGTGAAAAGGCCAAATGTAGTGGTTGTCTAAGACCAGAATTAGCAACTTGTTATTGGAGAATGGTGGGCTTAATCTTCAGTCTGTAAGGAGTATAGGGAAACTCTGATCTCAGCTGACAGCATGTCTTGTATTTTAACATGAGACTTGAATTACGAAACCAAAACTGGCCAGGTCAGGTGGATCACTTGAGGTCGGGAGATAGAGACCAGCCTGACCAACATAGAGAAACCCCGCCTCTACTAAAAACATAAAAAATTAGCCAGGTGTGGTGGCTCATGCCTGTAATCCCAGTAACTTGGGAGGCTGAGATAGGAGAATTGCTTGAATCTGGGAGGCAGATATTGTGGTGAGCCAAGATTGCACCATTGCACTCCAGCCTGGGCTACAAGAGCGAAACTTCATATCAAAAACAAAAACAAAAAACAAAGAAACCAAAACTGATAGAAACTTATGAAGCAAAAATTAACCTCCCATTTCGGAAAAGATGCTTAGAGTCGTTACGTCCTCAAAAATGACCCGTTGGAACAGAAGTAGAGTTAGGACCCAAACTCTCCTCCAAGTCTTGCCCATCTGGTTTATCAAAGCAGGTTTCCAAATTCTCTGCAGGAAAATGGCTGACTGCCTTTTGAATGAAACCTGGTCCTGCATGTAGGTTTGAGATGGTGCAACACAAGTGAATATATTTCTTCTCTTTTTAAAAACAAAAATTTTAAATTAGTTTTTATTTTCAATTCTCCTTCTTTAAGGGTAGAAGAAATAAGAATCCTATGGCTTTCTATCAAGACGTCATACAGAGCTGGTGTGACAAGCTTCTTCCACCTCTTATTCTGACTGCTACCTGAAACACATAGGATATCTGGATAAAACACAACCAAAATACACAAGCCAGCTTGAAATAATGGAAAATCGCTAGGTAGAGTTAGAAAGGGGAATAAGAGATGGACTCTTGAGTACCCCAGTGTCTGCTAATAGACACAAGACATGTACACATATAGCATTACTTTAGAGGGGATAGGATGAACTAAACACTTTTCAGACAATTGTGGGCTATGAGAGCTCAGATGAGAGGAGGTTCACTTCTGATGGGAGGAGGAGGCAGGAATATTGTCAAGGAAGAAGTCATAGTTATTTGGGCCTTCAAAACTGAGTGAGAATTAGAGACAAAGATTAGGGAGCACATTCCGGGTGGAAAGAATATTCGAGAAATGGAGTGAGACAAAAATAAGATTTTTAACCAAGTAAATTTATTCCTAGGATTAATCTAACTGGAACGAAATGATTTGAAATTGAAGCTACTTCTTACATATATGTCTATCTGGGAGGATCTTATGAGCATTTGAAATGTCCATTCTTAGGAAAATTTTTAGAAAGTTATGGTACTTCAAATATAATACAGACTTACACAGTGATAATTATGAGGAAGTAGAAAATCTTAAAAATGTAATCTTAAGTAAAAATAGAATATTTAATAACAAGGGCTTATGACTGCATTTATGCAAAACCTTTATTCTTGTGGGAAGGTGCTAGACAATGATAGGCAAAGATAAAAAACAATTGTCTTAGAGTGGTGTAATTATAGGTGTTTATTCTCTTACGGCTTTTTAGTGTTGTAAAATGAATTTCAAATAATAATACATTTAGAAGGCGCAACACAGAGGCAGAAAAATCGGCTATGTTTACGAACTTGCACATAGCCTGGTTGGCCTAGATGAGGCATAGAAAGTGGTGAGAGAGAAGGCGGCTGGAAAGAGAAGTCAGAGTCAGTTTACGGAGGGATCTGAATGACATGCTGGAGAATATCCACTTGTCTTTGGTAGGCAGAGAATATATACTTGCTTTTGGCAGGCGGACCCTGGAGACATGGAAGCCTTTCAAACAAGGAAGTAATAGGATATACATAAATATTTCTCTCACAATGTTGGTTGCAGTATTGGTTGATGAGGGAAAAGAAGTAAGACAGAGAAGCCAATGAAAGGGCTCCTACAATAGTCCATACGGGAGGCACTTTCAACCCAAACCAGTCTGACAGCAGCAGAAATGAAAAAGCAGCAGAGACATGAGAGACATTGCAAAACTTGTATCAAAACAACCTGTCAACAATTGAACACTGAAGGGTGAGGGAAATGAGGAGTTAAAAAGTGGATCTGAAATTTTATTCCTGAGAATCAGTGGTCAAAAACAAGTTGGGGTCAGAAAGTGAAGCTTGTTAGCAGGAAATGAGAAATTCCTCTTTGGATGTGCTGAGGGTGACGTGATTGCAAGATGTCCAGTGGGCAATAATAATAATAATAAAACCAGAAAGCAAGTCTTGAGTTTGGGAGAGTAATCAGAAATAAAAATGTAGTGCCAGCTAGTCTTCTTGCTGGTAATAGTTCAAGCTGTGACAGAAAGGAAGATCATTAAAATTACAAAGCGATTTTTTTTTTAAAGAGGAGCCTGAGATATATCTATATTTAGGAATGAAGGGGAGGAAGAGGAGGTAACAGTAACTAAGAAAGAGAAATTAGGTAAGAGAATCAGGAAAGTTTACTGCCATGGAAGCCAAAGGACAAGAGAGTTTCAAAAAGGAAAAGGTCAGCAGTGACAAAGGTTGCAGACAGATCATAAAGAAATTTATTAAAGATATTTTGGACTTGGACCTAAGGGCATGCCTCAGAGAGACCTGTCAGTAGAAGAGTGGGTAGAAGCCAGATGGGAAAGCAACAGGCGGAGCGATGAATGAGAAAGAATAGGCAGATGGAAGGCAGGGCACGGTGGCTCACGCCTGTAATCCCAGCACTTTGGGAGGCCGAGGCAGGTGGATCATGAGGTCAAGAAATCAAGACCATCCTGGTCAACATGGTGAAAACCCGTCTCTACTAAAAATACAAAAAATTAGCTGGGCATGGTGGCGCATGCCTGTAATCCCAGCTGCTCAGGAGGCTGAGGCAGGACAATTGTCCGAACCTAGGAAGTGGAGGTTGCAGTGAGCCGAGGTCATGCCATTGCCCTCCAGCCTGGGGAACAAGAGCGAAACTCCATCTCAAAAAAAAAAAAAAAAAAAAAAGAATAGGCAGATGGAATAGGCTACACCTGTGAGAAGTTCAGCCTCATGCTAAAGAAGAACGACGGAATTTGAGGTACTCGCAAAATTGAAGCAGCATTTCAGGATGAGGGATGCATTGAAAATGAGGCAGGCAAAGAAGAAACAATTCTCCCCCGAAGGAGGAGTGAATGGGGGGAAAATCTGACATCGATGAAGCTAAGGGAGAATGACTTTTAGTAAAGTAGGAGGCAAGGGCATCTGCTGAGAGGGAACATGACAATTTGGTGACCTGGAGAGAAAAATCTGCAAGAATCATTGTGGAAAGTAAATGAAAGACTTCAGTACATTGGGAAATGTTACTTTAAAGACATACCAGCTTTAAAGGTGATATTTCTTCCTATTTAGCTCTTAAGACTGTGCAATCTGGAATCCTCCTCTGTTCACTCTCGTCAAATCAGTGTCTCACCTTGGTGACTAGCAAATGGTTTCTTTACATCTAATGTCCTTACCACTTTTATCTCATAATTTCGACCTTTTATTCAAATTTCACATCTTCTGTAAAACCTTCCTTGATTAACTCAATCTGTTGTAGTTTAGCTCCTTTTCTGAAACTCTTCTGGGACTTTTAGTATTTATTACAGAAAAAAATGAAGTTCTCAGAATCGTCTTTTAACAGCAATCTTCTGAGCACACAAATCTTAAGCTTGAGGATTAGTAGCTTAATCGGACAATGTCAGTGCTTGTGGCCTTTTTAGACCTATGTGGTAAGAAACATGGCCAATCCTTCATTGTGTTCTTCTGAGCATCACTGGATAGATCAACTTCTGGAGGCCGTCTGATGCCTGACACGTAGTAGTAGTCAACATTTGCTGAACTCTGAATACGTTCTAGATAACTCAGCACATATTGGAAACCCAATACGTGTTTGATAAATTCCCCACCTTTTGTAATTCTTTGGGGTGGGACAGAGATGAGCTCTGGGCAAGAACATCGGCTCCCAAACTCCAGGAAAGCACGCCTAGTGTCATTCAAAGTGGATCTTTTTTTTTTTTTTTTTTTTTTGAGACAGAGTTTCGCTCTTGTTACCCAGACTGGAGTGCAATGGCGCGATCTTGGCTCACTGTAACCTCTGCCTCCTGGGTTCAGGCAATTCTCCTGCTTCAGCCTCCTGAGTAGCTGGGATTATAGGTGCATGCCACCATGCCCAGCTAACTTTTTGTATTTCTAGTAGAGACAGGGTTTTACCATGTTGACCAGGATGGTCTCGATCTCTTGACCTCGTGATCCACCCACCTCGGCCTCCCAAAGTGCTGGGATTACAGGCTTGAGCCACCGTGCCCGGCTGAAAGTGGATCATTTTTGTGGAGCCTGTCTGAACCTCGCAGTATCTAAGGTTTCCAGGCAAAGCTGGATTTTGTCTTGCATAACTCTCGCGTGTTTATGAAAAGAAAAACGAATTCTGGCTTCAAATTTAAATTACCTTTCCACTTAGGGGAAATGGTTGGCAGAGGAGAAAGTAAACGATTGCAACATGTTATAAAGAATGAGGACTAGTGAAGAGGAAGGAGCTTAGGTAAACAGTTCTGTTTCATTTCTGTGTTAATCATTCATTGGACCCGTCAAAAGTTTCTCCCCATCTGTTTCCATCTAGCCATCCCTGACCAGCCAACTGCATAGCTGAAATTTAGGGACTTTTTGGTGGAGCAATTACCAGTCAATTTCAGGGTATGATAAACTCTGATCTGGGGAGGAACCAGTACTGCATAGACCAAGACAATTTTATTGTTTGAGAAACTATCCAAGATATCATCATAGAATCTCCTGCTCTTCCTCAACTACCAAAGGTCAGTGGACTACTAAACCCTTGAGATAGCTTGGGGGAAAGGTCGGTGGTTTGGCCCTTTAAGGAGTGCAGGATTAGTAGAATAAAACAGAGACAAAAACTTGGAGGTGTGTTCAGCAGAAATCTCTTTAGAAGCACTGTATTAGGGGATGTATGACTTGAAAAGTAATTTAAACCCCATCTGAGCCTCAATTTTTAAAAATTATAAATGGAGGAATAATATCATATTCTAATAAAATAAGCTAAAGAAGAGGCATAAGGTGTTGCTCTTGTTACTGTATCTAAAAGACAGGTGTGTTGGTTTGTTGACGTTTCACCATCTTCCCACATCTGGGAGTTGAGGCAAGGGGTCAACCAGACTCTCCAAAGGGTTCACAGGAAGCCTGCTTTTCATAGTCTACATTCTGAAAACTGGGGCATTTTTTTTTTTTTTTTTGAGATTTGATTAACCACTCCAAATCTCTTCTGCCATTGACAGGAAAGACTTTCAGATTTGGTAATGAGGCGGACACTGGCCAGCCTCCCGTTGATCTCTGAAGCTAGCAGGCTTAGTCATCCTCACCTTCTTCTTTACTTTTTTGATTTGATGATGCCGATAACCCTTCCTTCTTGAAATTCTCTTCTTTCTTGGTTGGCCAGGATACAGTACCAGAACCAGTCCTCATTTTAGTTCTTCAACCTCTTGTCTCTTTGCTGATTCCTGTTCTGTCTGTAAATATGGTAGCAACAAGAGAATAAAGAGTAGACCACAGAAGAGGAGGAAGCATCAAAGAAAGTTGGCATTAAGCTTAGAGATACATTTGGATGTAGAATAAAGGAGCTGATAGAAAAATGGATTCTAGGAAGGGAGGGGAAAGTGTGGAAGCAAGTTATGATTGAGAGCCCAGGTAGAAGGGAGAAGACACTCAGCCCAAGACTGGAGAAAAATATTATCCTTTCACAAGGTATTTCATTTCAAAAGGGGAATGTTAGACAAAATAAATGTCTTAACTTAAAAAGTAACTTCTCATGGAAGGAGAAATCTGGGACTAAAGATTTTTCCAGCGTCTCTCAAATTGTGCTGCATCGCTAAATGCTGATCGTATTTTTCACAAGGGACCTGCCATGCTGACTGAAGTTCTTGAGTTGGTTCCATTTCTGTGGGAACTTAAAAGATGATGTCCTTGAGGTATGAGAATGTTTGCTGGAGTAGTCTCAGCTTTTAAGTGAGCAGTTACAGAATTGCGGAATTTGTTCATCTAGGTTTAATGTCATCATTTTGGGGATGGAGTTAACTGATATCCAAGAAGCTGATATAGCTTCTTCAAGATCACAGATTTAGACTGTGGTATTGCTGAAACTCAAACTTCGGTCTTCTCAACTGACAAGTTCCAGCCTCCATTCCCATACTCTGTGGCCAGCTGGTTTCTGCTGAGAGACCACCAGGGGAACTTATGGTGAACTGCAAATGCCGCAATTGGAGGGGAGTTAGGATGCATCTTGTTGGTTTGTTGGGGAAGTCTAGTCACTGTATTATCTCTCTTCAAAGCATTTCACACACATTATTTCATTTGGTCGTCAGTGAGACAGTCATTCTCCCTCTAAAGATAAAATTAAATTGAGTTTCGTTCATTTTAGATTTATTGGATAACTACTATAGACCAATGACAATACCAGGTTAGAGATGGAAAGTTGAATAAACACCTCCCTTCGCTTCAAGGAATTCACAGTGTATTTTGGGAGCCAAAAGCAAATAGATAGTTATGATACAAAGCAATGTTACAATTAAGATATTAGTCAAGTACTGGAAGAACAGAAAACACTGGCATTCCATGGTGAAGTCAGGCAATGCTTCACCAAGGAGGTGACATTTGATTTGAATGGTGAATAAAGGAATAGTAAGTTGGAGGTAAGAGCGTTCATGCATGGGAGACATCATCTGTAAATGCTTGCAAATTTTTTTTTTTTTTTTAAATCTTGGCTGTGTGTGGTGGCTCACGCCTATAACTTCAGCACTTTGGGAGGCTGAGGTGGGAGGTTCACTTAAGGCTAGGAGTTCAAGACCAGCTTGGGCAACATAGTGAGAGCCCCATCTTTACAAAAAATTAAAAGATTAGCTGGGTGTGGTGGCATGCTCCTGTGGTCCCAGCTACTGGGAAGCTTGAGGTGGGAATATCACTTGAGCCCAGGAGGTTGAGGCTATAGTGAGCTGTGATTGCACCACTGCACTCCAGCCTAGGTGGCAGAGTGAGACTCTGTCTCAAAAAAAAAAAAAAATCCAGAATGTCTTTGGGGAAGGATAAGTGCCTTCTTGAGATGGAAGCATGGTGTTCTAAGTGAGAAATGATGGGAAGATTGGGACAGATATGGGAACCTATGGAAACTGGGAACCATGAAAATTTTTAAGCAGAGTAACATGCTTTTTAGGGGCATAATGGCATCAACATGAAAGCCGTCTTATAAAATGTTTGAAGGCTTTTGCAGTGGTCTAGGGTTAGGGGAAGGGAATTACAAGAACCTAAGCCTGGACTGTGAAAGTGGAATGTGGGAGAGAGTGGCGGATCCTGGCGCTGCCGCTATGACCAACTTGATGGGACTTGATGACTGAATAGGGCAGGAAGGTAAGAAGAGGAGGCGAGAATGACTTCAGTTTCTAATCTGGGAGGCTGGGTAGAGATTTTCACCTTCACTGAGACAGAAAGCACAGGCGTCAAATGGTGTTGGAGGAAGATGGTGAGTGTAGTTTGAAATATGTTAAATTCAAGGTGTCTGAGAGATAAAAATGAAGTGATTGGAAGTACTGATTTGAACCTTGGGAATTTTAACTTAAAATAGAAAAACATTTTTTTTTGCTTAAATGAGAAATCTGAGAGTCAAAAGTTTTAGTTTACTTTCAAGTTTGCAGGTAAAGAGGAAAGTGCAATAATTATTTCTGGATTTGGCAAGGAAAATTCACAAGCACTTACAGCTTTCGGCAAACAGAAATGTTCATTTAAGTATTATCCCAGAAAAAAAAAATTCACTGAGATAACAAGTCAGAATTACGCTTTTCTAAGGTTAAAAGTTACTTTCACGTGGCAACCATCTCCAAAATGCAAGTGACTCCTTCGTTAGAAAAAACATTTTCAAGGTCAGTTTTGTCACGCAGATTATCATGTGCTTTCTTGCAGATGCAGAGGAAGATAAAAGAGTTCCTCCTTATTTTGCAGAGATTTCTTTCACTGCCTTTAGAAAGACCTAACTTGAGCACCCGAATTTAACTAGTTAGCAACCAGAGTAGAGAAGACAAACCTGAATAGCTCAAAACTTACATGGAGGAAGGAATCAGACAGAATAAAATAACTATTAACAATTGAATTTATGGAGCATAGAAGTTTTTGCATGTACCAGAGACAATTAGGCCTAGAGGTCTGTGGGTGATTCATGTATGATGATTAAAGTCATGGACATGGATGAATTCCTTCCAGGAAGACAGTTGAGGGCAAGGGAAGACAGAGCTCCAGGACAACCCAGGGGCGCCAGCATCCCTCTGCTCTGCGTGACACATTGGATCTCACTGTACCAAAGGCCACAGTGGAGACCAGACCCAGGGCTTCCAGCTGGAAGTTCAGTGGATGTTCCTCTGCACTGGGTTGTAATTAAGGTCCCCCGGTGATGCAACCATTATTGCAATTTTAAACCATTATGACAACAATGTTTTGACATGTATGAGTTCAGCTTCTGACAGAATGACATGCCAATGCCAATTCTATCACACTCTTCCCTAATGTTTCTTCTCAATGTTTACTACATGCTATCCACGTGCCATGCCAAGCCCCTCTCAGCAATTCCGAGATACAATTACAGTTATCCCTCTTATTTTACAAAAAAGGAAACTGAGGCTTAGAGGAGCTGAGTGTTTTGCCCTTGGGACTCAGTTCCCATGTGGTAGAACCAGGATCCCAACTCACAGTCTGGGTGTGGCTTCAGAGCCCATGCCCAAGTTCTTGACCACACTGTCCTCCTCTGTCCCCAGCTCTGTGGCCATGGCCTAGGTGTGAGGCTGAAGTAAAGGGAGTGAAATGACTTCCTCATCACAGTGTAGGATGTGCCTATGTCTGTATCTCCTATCATAAGGAGGAAAACCAGTTTTGCTTACTCCTTCCCTCCTTCACTGTCCTCCCTTGACTAGTTGATGGTATGGTGACTTCAGGTTAAGAATGGAAGAGCCTAGTATAAAATTGCCTGGGCCAATTTTCATTAAAATACAGATGTGTGCCTTGCTTTAAAATCAGGTAGATCAGTCCTTAACAAAGCATACACTATAAGGGGAGACATGGATATGGCACAGTATTACTTTTCTTTGGAACATAGTTTATCACTAGGAGCTTTTGAATTTAAATTCAACACACTTATTTGAGCACTTTAACTTCCTGAGACACAGTGGCAGGTACTATTGTGGGGTAGAAATAAATGGGAGCACACTCTGTAATTTCAAGGATCTTGTTGTTTAGTGGAGAAGACAGACTTCAGATGTGAGTTACAAACCACGTCCGAATCAGAGTTAACACTAAATTGTACTTGGTATGTGGAGGCTTGCCTGGATAGGTGGGAATGCTGGAGAAGGGGCTGGCAGAATGACTAGGAATTAAAGAGGTAAAAGAGAGCGGGTAGATGACGTGGACAGGAATGGGAGGTAGGAAAGTAGTGGGAATGGTAAGGAGTTCTGGTTGTCCAGGACAGCTGGAGCTTAGGGGATCAGACGATGCTACTGAAAGGTTGGTCACCAAAGCCGGTTGAGTGAATGCCAGTTCCTGAAGGATCAGCTCATAAAAATGAATTTGATAAATTTACCGAAGCATCAATTTATCTAACATTGTTTTAAGAAATACGCATTTTGGAGCCTGGGCATGCTGGCTCCTGTAATTCCAGTGTTTTGGGAGGCAGGCAGATCACCTGAGGTCAGGAGTTCAAGACCAGCCTGGCTAACATGATGAAACCCTGACTCTACTAAAAATACAAAAATTAGCCAGGCGTGGTGGCACATGCCTGTAATCCCAGCTACTTGGGAGTCTGAGGTAGGAGAATCACTTGAGCCTGGCAGGCAGAGGTTGCAATGAGCTGAGATTGTACCATTGCACTCCAGCCTGGGCAACAGAGTGAGACTCTGTCTCAAAAAAAAAAAAAAGAAAGAAACAAAGAAAGAAATACTCATTTTGGGCCAGGCACGATAGCTCATACCTGGAATCCCAGAACTTTGGGAGGCTGAGACTGGAAGATTGCTTGAGGCCAGGAGTTTGAGACCAGTCTGGGCAACATAGTAGGGCCACATCTCTATTACAATTGTAGAAAGGAAAAAGAAAAAAAGAAATATTCATTTTGAATATTTAATAAGTATAAATATATTCTTTTTGAACGTAGCTAAAGAATATATATTTTAGCAGCATTTAAGTCATTTTTGTTCAATTTCTTGAAACTAATGATTTAATCTTACAGTGTTATTTTTATAATTATAGTCATGAATGTTTTTCTGAATATATTCAACATATATATTTTTCCTGTGAATGTAATCACAACTGCAGCAATTCCTATAGGAATTTTTCACTTTATACTCTTATCCTTTTGATTTTTCATAGTCAAATTCTAATTTGCCAACTCACCAGTATTTTTAATCTCTTTCTTCAACTTCACTAAAATTCAATAAACATAAAAAAATCTACCAATTGTCAAAAATTGAAGAAAGTTTTTCCCATAGTTTTCATACTTCATAACATATCTTATGGGGTGAGAGAAATTTATCCTATTTTATAAAATTCACAGATGATGAATGAGCATGAGTTTTTATCATATGCAACCTGCCTGGCTCTCAGCTGTCTCCAGCTTCACAAGACTCTGAGGGCAGAGGAGCATAGAGTTAGGCAGGAGGATACTGGGAAAAGAGAGGGGGAAAAAGAGTGGAAAGGGCAAACATGAAGGCCCAGAATACTGGCTCTTGCTGCTCCCAGTCTCCCAATCCTCCCACCTGCATTCATTCAGTACAAAGTCTGTGAACATATTTCCAGTAAGTGACTAGAACTGGTAAATTGCTCGTTAGGCAAATTTATGTATTGACAGATTGTCCCAGTGGGGGTGTATAGAGCTTATGGGACAGGATGTGTGTGACATGGGGTTCCCACAACTGACAGCAGGTGGAAGGATGGCATTATCAGAACTGAGTTTTAGAAAGATAAGAAGCTTATGTGAGTCTTTACTCAGTGAAGAACTTGGACCCCACAAAGTATGAAGGGCACTATAAACTTCTCTTCACCCACACCATTTCTCTCCAAGATGTTTCAGTCCAACTTTATGTGAGACTGTCACATATTATGGAGACCAGCATTATGTTGAGGGGCTGAACAAGAACTTAGATGTACATTATATTACATTACATTACAGTCCTACATTATGTAGGACTGAAACATTTTGGGGAGAAATACTGAAGGGACTCCCTTTACCTAAATGCATATGGGCTCGGTATGAATTGTGGATGCATGAGAGCGTCCAATCATCTGGACCTAACAGAGATGTCAAAGTCCAGGACGAAGTTCACTGTTTTATGGGAGCGAATTTGGTTAACTTCGTATATTCCTTTGAAGACAAGGACTATTTATTTTTTATTTTTATAGATTTACAGTATAGACATTTCTCAGAAAACTAACAATAAAACTCCCCTTTGATCCAGCATTCCCACTATTGAGTATCTACCCAAAGGAAAGGGACTATTTCTAATGTAAACTTAGGATATATTGGGTTCTCCAAAGGGAATGGGAAGTGGTGGTGAGGAATAAAAACGTCCTTATTAACTTTGCTTTAAACAAGTCTTTACATAGCCTGATTTAAAAATAAAAGTGCACTTGACATGTATGTTTTTCCTATATATATAGATATGTGTGTATAATCATTTTTCAAAACTGCAAATTGCTTGATGGTTTATTGCCTTTGTCAATGGTTCTCACAAGGAACTCCCAATACTTATATACAGCGACTCAACTCTTTCTATCCCATCATTTTCCTGCCTTTCTGTTTTGTTTGATGTTTGTACCTTTCCTCTAACTCCTCTGCCATTTCTTTGTTCAGATCATCTGGCCAATTGCAAGTCTTCTCATTCAACCTCCCTGTTTCTTTCCTCTAATCCCTTCAGTCTATCTTGCGCACGTCTGCCATAATGATTTTAAGGCAAAATAATTGGGTCACTCCTCAGCTTAAAAACAAACACTCAAATCAAAAACAAAATCCCAAACAAAAAACAAAAGCTTTTTATTCCCCAAGGAGTAAAATCTATGAATTTCCAGTATTTGGCCTTTACATCCCATTCAGACACATCTGTAAACTGTCCCTTCCCCATCTTAGACACTTACCAGCCAGATCGTAGTATTATCTACCATTCCCCCAACACGTCCTGCATCCATTCTCTGACTTCTTCAGTGTACTCAGTGCATATGCAGTCTCCTCTGCAAAGCCCACTCCCTCCCTCCAGTTAGAATCAATCTCTTCGGAGCACAGAGCTTCTCCAGAGGCCAATCCTTACTGTCTTGTGCTGTATCATTTGTGTTCAGGGTTTTGTTTTGTTTTGTTTTTCCACTCCAGGCTGTTATTTCCTTGAAGATATGGATCCCATAACATTTATACTAGTGCTTTATGACAAGTGGGAATCTGTTGACTATTTATTAAATTGAGTTCTTTCAGCAGAAAAGCATCAGTGAAGCAGCAGGCCATGTGCCCCTCAAGAACTCCACGTGGGACTCTTCACAGAAAATGGAAAATGGCAGCCTGGCCCTTTTTCAGGCTTTGGAAAGTCTCTGATCCAATTCTCTTCCAAATGACCTTGGTTGCTGCTCTGTTGCCTGCTGTTCTTGGTGAGTAATGGGAAACAAATTCAGATGGGCAACAAACAAGATCATCTGTGCATTCACTTTTAAGGCTAAAAAAAAGTGATGACTGAGCTTCTAGCAGAGACCCACCTTCATCAACAACTAGTTTATTTGACAGGCTAGAATTTAGGGAAATTTGCTTTACACATAAAGGAAATAAGTGTTCTAGAGATTTTCCCCTAGATTTGTATTTCTCCAGGAATTTCCAAAACAATCTGTCTCCCAACCGTAACTTGAAACTTATCCATATTATCTATCACTCTGACTGAAATATTTTACTGCTTGTGGGTTTATTCAGGGGGAACTTAAAAAGTAAATCAGCCTGACATTTAATTCTTGCAAGGAACACAAACTTAAGATTTTTATGCTTCAAGGCCTCCACACTACTTCCCCAGTATCATTCAAAATCAAACATGTATAAAAAACTAAATCAAAAATATTATTCTTACCCATTTCCCAGACACCCTGTTTTCTTTTCCTGAGAAAACCAAACATTTTTTAAATAAAATGATGTTTCCATTGAGGCAAACTTGGAGGGACTTCTTACTTTGCACAGATGCATTTGAGTTGGCAGATATGGGGAATCTAATAGGCTGGTAAAGTTCATGTCTTTCTTCTTTTTCAGATAAATTATCTCATATGTAGTAGAGAAGAAATATAAATTCTGCCTTTTATCATTATTGTTTATTGTTATCATTGGCATTATCATTTATGAACAAGTATATATTACTGATCACTCACTAGGTGTATTGAACAGAGAGTGTAATAGGAGTTATGGTTTTTCTTGACTAGAGGTGAAAAGAATGATCCCTGCTCTAAACGTCACACTATGGAAACATTAAGATGCTGTGTCCCAAGATATAATTTTTGGTGCTCCTTGTCATTTCAATGTCCAGGCAATTGTGGTCCTCCACCTACTTTACCGTTTGCTGCCCCAGTGGATACTATGTTGGCTGAGACACAGTTCAAAACTGGAACTAAGCTGAAATACACTTGCCGCCCAGGCTACGTCAGGTCCCATTCCAATCAGATGCTTACCTGTAATTCTGATGGCCAATGGACATATACTACTTTCTGTACCCGTAAGTATCAACAGTTACGTTTCTCATTTGTGCTTTCCCTGTCTTTGGAAAGTTGTTTCAGAAGCTGCATTTTCGTAATCTTTAGTCACCAAGAAACAAGTTTGTCAGTTACCAATTTCAGTGTACACACTTGTGGCATTTTTTGAAAAACAAAGCAAAGCAGAAAAATTAGGGGTAGTTAATTTCATTAAAAAATAAGTCTTTTTTTTTTTTTTTTTATTGAGATGGAGTCTAGCTCTGTCTCCCAGGCTGGATTGCAGTAGTAGGATTTTGGCTTATTGCAACCTCTGCCTCCTGGTTTCAAGTGACTCTTTTGCTTCAGCCTCCTGAGTAGCTGGGATTACGGGCATATGCCACCACACCTGGCTAATTTTTGTATTTTTAGTAGATATGGGGTTTCACCATATTGGCCAGGCTGGTCTCAAACTCCTGACCTCAAGTGATTTGCCTGCCTCATCCTCCCAAAGTGCTATGAGCCACTGGGTATGAGCCACTGGGCCTGGCCAGAAGTCTACTCTTTATAAAGTAATCCACCAAACACTTTTTTCAAGAAATGAACCACAAATTTCATTATGATATTTTGAAAACCAGATTCACTTTTTAAAAATTATAATTAGGTGGCTAGAAAGTGGCGATGCAGTTTTCAAAAGAACCCCACTCGAAATATTTGCTGTGTTTAGAAGAAAAGTTATGATTCACTGTCAGTTGGGAAGGCATTCTGTGATGTTTTTCAACAGCAGGAGTATACAATTGATACTTTCTCTTTTTTGTTCCTTTTGTGACATGCATTTTTGAGCGGCCCAGGCTCTAAGTACATGCCATAGACATAGAATGAAGCAAAGCTACCCAGTCCCTCATCAGCTTATTAAATCCTGGACCACGTGTTCCACCTCTGCAATGACTTAACTGGGCATTTTTATCTATTGATAAAATGTACCAGAAAAAAAATGAGATCAAATTTTGTATTAATTTTTAGTGAGTCAGGGTTAGAAATAAGTTTGAATTTAAATCTCTGGGTGTTTCTGGAAGCAGAGGTGGACCTTGACTAGTCTTCTTTTCTAATGCCGTATCTGTGAGTACTTGGAATCACTAATAATCATTTGAATTTTTCTCCCAGACAAACGATGCAGAAACCCAGGAGATTTACCTAATGGGCAAGTGGAGATTAAAACAGATTTATCTTTTGGATCACAAATAGAATTTAGCTGTTTAGAAGGGTGAGTGTGAGGTAATCTATGAACGAATCTTTTAAATTAATTAAAAAATAAAGTGTTCCTATACTTCAAAATTTTTAATGATGTAAAAAGATAGACATGGAGAATTCTCACTTCTATCCTGTCTCCATACACCCATTCCTTCCTGTCCTCAAGCAAAGTTCTGTTTTTATTGGTTCTATGTATCTTTCTAGTGTTTCCTTATACAAATACAAGCTAAGAAGTTAGCATATATTCTTATTTTCCCCCCTTCCTATAATGAACCTAGTTTTGAATCTTGCTTTATTGTTTACTTATCAATGTATACTACAGATATTTTCAGGTTTGTGCATAGAGAGTTCCCTCACTAATTTCCTTTTACAACTGCATAGCATTTTGTTGTTTGGATGTGTCATGGGTTCACCATCCCTTTGATGGATCCATGGATGTTTCCAATCTTTTGCTATCCAGAACAATGCTCTGACATATTTTCTTGTAGGTATGTCATTTGGTACATATGTAGTTACATCTGCAGGGTAGCTTCCTAGAGGGGGCCTCCCTGGCTCAAAGAGTAGTATACTTGAAAATTTAAGAGATATTGTGAGATTGCTCTCCCTTAGCGTTTCATGGTTTTGCAGAGTATGCAAATGTCCGTCTCTCCATAAACTCTCCAACTGTGTTGTCAAACTTTGAAAACTTGTCAAAGTTTTGAATTTTTTCCAATGTAAGAAGTAAAAATAAAATATCACTATAGTTTCAATGTACATTTCTCTTATTGTCAGTGAGGTTGAGTATATTTTTATATGTCCAAGGGATGTTGGTATTTATTTGTGCACTAGTTAGCATGTCTGTTGCCTTTTTTTTTTTTTTTTTTTTGCTTAACATGTTGAACTTTTTATTCTTGTTTTAGGAAATATGCATTTATACATTATATGAGTCTGTTCATAACAGGATTTAGGCCTTGATTCTGATATACACTGTAACTTTTCCCACAGTGTGTATGTGTGTGTGTGCATATATATGGTATGTGGGTGTCTGTATAATTTTTTTGACTTGGCTATTGGTATTTTTCCCCCTTAAGAAGAAATTATTTGTAGAGTCATTAAATTAATCAATTTCCCTTTTAGAAATGGCTTTTGGATTTTATGACTTAAGGCCTTCCCCAATACAAGGTTTAACAATAATTGCCAATATTTTCTCTACTTCTTTTATATTTTCATATTTTTTAATGTTCAAAGCCTTGATTTATTTGGAGTTAATATACAGTATACAGAATGAGGTACAGATTTTAGAATATATTTTTTCATATTGCTTTTCTGTTATCTCAACACCACTTACTTAAAAGTTTGCCTTTACTGACTTGAGATGCTCTTTAATACTGTATAAAATTTATATACTTATCTAGGTCTATTTCTGGACTTTTTATTCAATGCCACTTTTTTCTGTACATTTATGTTCAAGTTTCACCGTCATTTAATAGTTGAAGTTTTATAATATGTTTAAATAGCCAATATGGGTAGTGCTAGCTTACTGTCCTTCTTTTTTTGAAGTTTTCCTGACAGTATGTATTTATTTTTCTATAAGAACTTTAAAGTTAGGCATATTTTAAAATCAGTGTTAGATTAGTTTTAAAATTAATTTTGGGTGAAACGCAGTGGCTCACAGCTCAGCACTTTGGAAGGCTGAGGCGGGAGGATCTCTTGAGTCCACAAGTTCAACACCAGCCTGGGCAACATAGAGAGACCTTGTCTCTTTAAGAAATTAAAAAATTAGCCAGCATGGTGGCATGTATTATTTCTAGTCCCAGATATGCAAGAGGCTAAGGTGAGAGAGCCACCTGAGCCTGGGAGGGCAAGGCTACAGTGAGCCATGATAGTGCCACCATACTACAGCCTGGGTGACAGAGCAAGACCTCATCTTGAAAAATAATAAATAAATTAATAAAATTAACTTTAGGAGAATAGATATTTTAAAATGTTGAGTCTCTCTAGATAAGAATATGTTATCGTAGAGAAGGCAAAACTTTTCCTCTACCCTCTTAGGGTCTCCACCAGGCCTGAAAATTAAGTTGATATGAAACAGATTAACAGGAGAAAAGCACACAGATTTTATTTTAACAAGTACATGGGAGCCTTCACAGGAAAATGAAGACCCCAAAAGTAGTATTTGCACAAAGTTTCTTTGAACAGGTTTCTCTTGGCCTTGACTACCTGCCTCTGGTGATAAGAGTGTTCTTTTCCTTCAGGTATAGGGAAGGTATCTTTCCCACGAGAGTTTCATCTCCTGCCTTCAGGAGGAAAAGGGGAGGTCAGAGTGTCCTTCCTGCATCTTGCTGTGTTTCAAGTGCTTTCAACTCAAAAAACAATCTTTATGCCTAAGTGGTCTATTTTGGATATTCTGCTACCCTTTGCTATGCTTTTCTCTGGCCATCTTAGTTTTTTATTTTCTTGCTTCTTCATGAGTGTTTCAGCTTTTCTCACATAGATTTTGCATTTCTTGAAGAGTTTAAACCTCTGCAAAACCAAAAAATTTTTTTTTGCTATTTTAAATGGTTATTTATCCATTTTACATTGTAACTAGTTTCTCTCTCTCTCTCTCTCTCTCTCTCTCTCTCTCTCTCTCTCTCTCTCTTCTATCTACTGTTGACTTCTGCAGGTTAGTTTGGCATCTCAGCTAACTCTAAATTCTTTTATTACGTGTTAGTACATTCTCAGGATGCTATGAAGAGATACCCAAGACTGGGTAATTTATGAAGAAAAGAGGTTTAATTTACTCAAAGTTCTACATGGCTGGGAAGGCCTCAGGAAACTTACAATCATGGAAGAAGGCAAAGGGGAAGAAAGGCACCCTCTTCACATGGCAGCAGGAAGGAGAAGTGTTGGGTAAAGGGGGAAAAGCCCCTAGTAAAACCATCAGACCTCATGAGAACTCACTATCATGAGAACAGCACTGGGGTAACCGCCCCATGATTCAATTACCTCCCACTAGGTTCCTCCCATGACACATGGGGATTATGGGAACTACAATTCAATATGAGTTTTGGGTGGGGACTCACCCAAACCATGTCATGTTATTTGTGACAAATTTTTAAAATTCTTTCAGTTGAATTCTCTTAGGATTACTTGGTTTGTAACCACATCATTTCCATGATTCTTTTACCTCCTACTTTCCAATTTTTAGATTTCCAATTTCTTTTTCTTGTTTACTTGTGTTAATTTTGTCAGTCAGGATTTATCTGGAGAAATCGAATTGCAGGATTTATTGTAGGGACCATACTTGATAGGTGTGAGAGATGGTTAAACGGTGTGTATAGGAGGCTGTTCCTTCAGTGTCTGTTGCTGTGGCCTGAAGTCAGCAAGGCAGGGAGTCAGGAAGGGAAGATAGACATGAACTGAGTGCTTCAAGGACAAACTGGAACCCGTAAAGATGAGTGAGAAGAGCCCACCATTGTAGACTGGAATTCATCTTGTTCTTTCACTGCTCCTTAGCCTTCAACTTCAAAAATGGGTAGGTCCTGTAGAAATTGCCCTTTGTCATGGTGCTAATGTACCTGGATCAGAAGCCAGGGTACATGAAGGAGGAGATCCTGCAGGAGCTGGCTCTGCTATGGCCTAGTTGAGCCCTCTGCCAACAAAGTGATAGACCAGAGAAACAACAGGGCTTGTGAACTGCAACCACATCCTGTCCTCTGCTCTGACCTTTCTAGCATGTGGAGCATGGCTCTACTAATTCACATCTAGCATGTTTTATGGGCAATACTTAACGTGGCATTATGCATGGAAGAGAATTCTGGAAAACATAATTACAGCTCAGCTAAGTTGAAACAACAAAAATCTACCACAGCTCACCCCTTGTCAAATTTGATATTTGTATTTACTAGTCTTAACCATACTTAGCTTAATTTGCAAATAAAGTCTATAGCAAAATAATACTCACATTTTACATAATGCAATTATCCTTCATACACCTAAAAACATGGACATTCTCTTCCCAAAACAGAATTTCCTTTGAGCTGAGTTATATCTTCCCTTTGATATGTTATAACTTCAATATTGAGATGTAAGCTAAGCCACTACTCACACATCTTATACAGTAGGGGAAGGAAAGGGGTAAAGAGAAAAAAGTTCATTAATATAATATCTATTTATATTAAAATAAGAAAGAAATAGTCATAACGTTTATGGTCCTTATTTATGCCTCTGATCATGTGTTTGTAGCAGGTATTTGTAACTACATGTTTCTGTTACTCATTCCATATTCTCTTTGCCCTCAGCAGGCACTTCATCTGACGTTGGTTCCTTGCCCAGTGGTCACCTAAACCTTTATTCTTGAATGGCCTGGGCCATCAGCAGTCCTGCCTGATTTGGGTTGTGGTAGTTTTCACTGATTCTAATTATAGGGCATGGGCGTATGAAGAGGTGCCCTAGGGAATCTCCTGCATTCCAGACATACTCATCTTTACCACCCTGTGCAAAAGCAATCTAAGTTTTTGCTTCATTATCAGGGTTGGTCACTCCAACCATCAGAGCAGGCTCCTTCTTTGCCTTTCATTCACTTGCAGGAGGGTCCAGAGTTGACAGGTCTCAACTTCAAGCTTAATTTAGGGTTTTCAGGTAAAATACAGTATGCCCAGTTAAATTTGATTTTCAGATAAAAAAAATAACTTTAGTGTATGTTCCATGCGATATTTGGATCACACTTAAACTAAAAAAATGTTCACTGTTTACATGAAATTCACATTTCACTAAATTCACATTTAACTGTATTTGTATTTGTATTCACATTTAACTAAATTCACATTTAACTGTATTTTTATTTGATAAATCTGGCAACTCTAATTTTTGGAACTCTTGCTGTGTCCCATGGTAGAAGCATTCCTCTATTGGAGACTTCCAAACTGACTGGGCCAGGCACAGTGGCTCACACCTGTAACCCCAACACTTTGGGAGGCTGAGGTGAGGAGGATCACTTGAGCCCAGGAGTTCAAGACCAGCCTGAGCAACATAGAGAGACCCATCTCTAAAGAATAAAAAATATTTTAAAAAGACTTCTAGATCAACCAAGAATGTTACTTATTTCTATGTTTTAAAATTTACAGAGGTTTTAGGGTGCATCATGTTATACAACTAATTTTTATTAATATTTCAACAGGCACTTGAAAGATTTTTTTTAATTAGTAGTATATAGAGTTTGCTATATACACATCAGATTTTCTTTCTTTTTTTGAGACGGGGGGCTCCCTCTGTCACACAGGCTGGAATGCAGTGGTGCAGTCTTGGCTCACTGTAGGCTGGACTGCCCTGGCTCAAGCAATCTTCCTGCCTCAACCTTCTGAGTAGCTGGGTCTACAGGCATGTGACATGATGCCTGGCTAAAGTTTTAATTTTTTGTGGAGATGAGCTCTTGCTATGTTTCTCAGGCTGGTCAAGAACACCTGGGCTCAGTAGATTCTCTTGTGCCGGCCTTCCAAACTGCTGGAATTTCAGGCATGAGCCACTGTGCCCAGACTGGTCTACTCTCTTGATAAGTTGTTCTGAATCTTTTATTATGCTTGTCTTCATAGATCTTAAACAGGAAGATAGGAGTTAAAGTAAATTAACAATTTTACAATTACTTTAAATATCATAAAATAATTTAGTGACAATTAGTAACATTTTGATCATTTTTCTTATGTCTCATGTATTTCTGTCTTATTGAAATTGCTGCTACATATGCATTTTGGTACACAAAGATTCATAGCTTTTCACTGAAAATCAAAGTCTTTAACATGTAAAGTATCAATTTTTGTGTAATTTAATAGTCTTGGTTCTGATGTCCAACTTATGGGATATTAAAATTATTATCTTTGCTTTTTTTTGATTTGCATTTGTTTGGTATAATTTTATCCTACCTTTTATTTTTAATCTGTCTAAAACACTTTTGGGTTTGTCTCCCATATGTAACATAGAGCTGAATTTTGCTTCGAGTAAAAGCTGTTTTTCTTGCATTAGGCATTTTAAGCCTAATTACATATATTGGTGTGAATGATACTTATAGACATGGTTTTGTCATATTTTGGAATATATATGTTTAAATATATAGTGGTGTTTAAGAAGGTTCAAATTTGGTTCTAGTGGTTACCTATATACATTTAAATTTATATAATACTATCATTCCTCTTTACCTTTAGATAGTTTAAGTTGGTTCCTTGTTATAAACAACAATAAACTTATCTTGTATTCTTTCCTCTCCCTTCACCCTTTCTCTCTTCCCTACCAGAAAATTTGCTTCGTTTGCATTATCTTAGTGTTTATTTTGTATTTAACATTAATGTGAAGTACTCATGTGTCTTTGGTTACTTTCGCTCCCAATCTTGCAAATGATCAGGAATAAGGGAGTTTGCTTTATTTTACCCTCTCTTCCCTCCCTCTATTTTTTGTTAGTTATACTATTTCAGTGCTGCCTGAGCATATAACGTTTGTATTTCCTTCAGTCACACTCAAACTCACATTTGTTTTGGTCTTAGATCTGCATGTACAATATTTGCTACCATTTTCATTGGTTTTGGCTAACGTTGTCATTGTCATCTCTTGGTTGGCTGTAATTTGTCCTATGGCGGTTTCCAAAAAAAAAGTTCCAAGTAAAAATTATTCTTTGAGTTTTTGCAGATTCAGATAATCTGTCTGAGGCATTGATACCTAGACGATAATGGAGTTTTATATGGTTTTGGCTCATCCTTTCTTTTCTTGGATGCATTATAGTAACTGCTGCACTGTCTTTTGCTGGTGGATGCTCCTGATCTGGATTTCTTCTCATATACCTTGATCATTGTTTGCCTATCCAAAGATATTATTCTTTACCTTTGAAACCTAATACTTTTAGTTGTTTTGATAGAAATCATTTGGTTTAATTTTTTTGCTGCTAAGTGATGTGCAATTTTAATATGTAGATTGAAGTATTCTTTTATTTTAGTAACATTTACTTGAAATAATATTTTTTTTGAGGTAAGGCCTCACTCCCATTGCCCAGGCTGGAGTGTAGTGACCCGATCATGGCTCACTGCACCTCAACTTCCTGGGCTCAAGCAATCTTCCCATCTCAGTCTCTCAAGTAGGTGGGACTACAGGTGTGTTCCACCACGCCCTGCTAATTTTTGTATTTTTAGTAGAGATGGGGTTTTGCCATGTTGCCAGGCTGGTCTTGAACTCCTGGCCTCAAGGAATCCACTTGCCTCAGTGTCCCAAAGTACTGGTATTACAGGTGTGAGCCACCATACCTGGTCCAAAATAAATTTTCAAAAAGCTATTTTGTTCTGCTTGGATTCCTCCTTTAGGTTATCCAACGAAGCATATGTTGATTCTCTTTTGTGTGATATCTGTATCTATTAGTTTTCTATTATCTTTTCTGTTTCATTTTTGTTGATTTTCTCATTTGTATCCTGTTTTCCTTATTGTATATGGCTCCCATGAGGGAAAGTGAAAAGATTCAGAACTAAGATGCTGTTGGAACACTAAGGTGTTTCCACTGAAACAATCAGAATCAATATTTTGTACTTAGTCTCTTGGCTAGGTTGGAAAAACTACATTTTAAAGAAAATTTAAAGTAAAGAAATATGTAATTGTACTTATAGTTGAGATATGTTTTTCTTGAAGTTATTGTTCAATAAATTCCACAGGCTCTTAGATTGCTGAAGGTGACATTTACTTTAGAGTTCTAGTCAGTACTCTCAACCAAAGACAACCACTGAACACACTCGGGTGAGCCTTTAATTGTTGTGCTGGGAGTCTGGATGAACTGCATTCCTGATCGCTAGTAGATTCTCAGTAACAGATTAAGCAATGAGGGTACAAAGGAACGAGCACACGCATCTCATTGCAGTGATGACATTTTACTGAATGGAGTGCTCGATGGGAAATGATATTCAAGAAAATATGATTTGTTTATGTTAATATGGAGTACCAATTCCATTTACTCAGACTGCTTTAATTTAATTTAGGGTAGGAGGAATTCCATTAAAGTCTTTGATCTATCTTATTCAGATATTTCTTAATTGGCTCAACCACTAGTCATTGTGAGCTCCAAGATAGAGGAGTTGACTGGAGTCATCCTCTCCCACAATGTGAAAGTAAGTAAAACTTTTCTGACTTGACTCTCAATTTAAACTTTGTTAGGTAATAGAGTGCCTGTGCATCTTTACAGGTATGTGTACCTTTCATTAGAATTTGCATGAATTTTGATTTATCACCATGCTTTCCCTGAGTATTTCTTTCTCTTCACTCACTTACCTCAGTTGTCAAGTGTGAGCCCCCTCCAGACATCAAAAATGGAAAGCACAGCTCTGAAGAAGAATTCTACACGTATGGCTCTTCTGTCACCTACAGCTGTGACTCCCGCTTCTCACTCTTGGGCCAAGCCTCCATTTCCTGCACTGTGGAGAATAAAACAATAGGTGTTTGGAGACCAAGCCCTCCTACCTGTGAAAGTAAGTCATAATGATGAATTCTGCATCCAAATATTTGCTCTCTTTTGCTTGAAAGAGACAGGAGAATTTATTGGGGGGTAAATGGAGCAATTCAAAGAGAAACTAATTAGTGCTCTGATGCAATCATCTATTTGGCCACCTGATACTTATTGCATGTTGTATTAGAATGTAAAAGCCATAAAAATGGGAATGGTGAACTGGGAGCTAATGGTGTATGGGAACAAACAGCAGTAACATCTCACCGGTTTGGTAAAGTAAAAGTTTATTCTCATTCATACTGAGTTTGTTCCATGTCTAGGAGACTCTCCAGGGCAGCTGTAGTCTATATTAGCTTAGCAACCAGCTCAGCAGGCCAGGTTGCTTTGATCTTATTGCACCTCCCTTTCAAAGTGTGCTTTCCCAATCTCTTCAGTAGAGGAAGAAAGAAAGGCCAATTGTGTCCTGGCCAAGAGCTTTGGCCTAGAAGTGACCACGTATCACTTTCCATTACAGCTTGTTGTCTAGAGCTAGAGAGTAGTCGCAGAGGACTGGGGAATGTAATCTTGGTCTGTTCAAGAAACAGAACTGAAAATATAATTTGCATCTATAAGATGAAACACATACACCTGTAGGGCAAGCAAAACCTACTAAGCACCAGAAGAACAATAGGACAAAAAAGTGATAATTGAGTTAAAAGATACGTTAGTTAGTGTGCTAGTCTGAGGCATCTTACTTTACTTTTAAGTTTACACAGTATTGTGTACTAACGCACCACAGGACACAATCAGACTGGGGCACAAAAGAGCAAGATACTGCCACCATTGCAAAATGCCTGGAGTTAGGTCTGCAAGAAATGGAAGTGGCAATAGCTGAGGCTGGAAAAATTAGCAGGAGTTGGATTATGAAGGGCCTTGTGTTTCAGCCTCAGGAGCTCAGAACAATCATGAAGGGGAGACCTTGAAAAGGCTTTAACCAGGGGAATAAATGTGCTGCATTTTAGAAAGATAACTCTGGCTGTGGGATAAACAATAACCTGAAGTGGGACAACACTTAACTGATAGCAACCTGCTATGGCTTGAATGTGTCCCTTCAAACGTATGTTAGAACCTAAGACCCAATGTGATCTTTTTAATAGGTGGAAGCTTTGGGGAAGTGATTAAGTCATGAGGGATCCATCCTCATGAATGGGATTGGTGCCCTTATAAAAGAGGTTGAAGGGAGAGCCCTAGTCTCTTTTGCCTTTCTGCCTTGTGAGGACAGAGCATTCATTCCTTCCCCCACCTGAGGATGCAGCAAGAAGGCACCATCTTGAAAGGAGAGAGCAAGCAGACATTCAGTCTGACGGTGCCTAGATCTTAAACATCCCAGCCTCAAGAACTGTGAGAAATACATTTCCATTATTTATAAACTACGTAGCTAAAGTATTTTGTTACAGCAGCAGGAACAGACTAAGACATCACCTGTGCAAACCTCCAGCCAAAAACGGAAGGCGGCTTCAGTGGCAGCATGGCAGTGGGGCTGGAGAGAAGTTAAGGGATTGTAGAGGAATTAAAGTGGCAGAATTGACAGGCCTGGATGACTGCCAGATGTGGGGTCGGGGTGTGGGATGGGGGCGGTTAGGGGATGGGTCTCTGATTCCCTGGCTACCACTGCACTATGTATGTAATTACCACGGACCACTGACCCATAACCGAAATCATCTAGGAAATTAGGCCATTATATTGAAAGTTTTGGGGACCTTGGAAATATGTTTCTGCTGGGTTATGTATGACTGATTTTTATTGTTAGGGAAGTTGGAGGAGTTATGCACAATCATCTCAAAGAAGTAGGGAATGTAATTAATTTCTCTTCCTGGGCCCACGAGGGGGCGTGGTTTCAAAGGCAGGAACTTTCTAGCCACATGCCTGACTTGCCTTCTTTCATGTCTCTATTTGGTAGTTTAGAGGTCTTTGTTTAACTTTACCACGTGAAGGGAGATAGACTGCCCAGAAAGCAAAGGTCAGTCACTCTAGCGGAAGTTTAAAGGAACTCCTTTCATAGGACAGAAAACTTGAATAGGGCGGGGATAACTCCCAGGTTTAAAATCCCCTTTCCTCTCATCAGTGCGGACTCCATCTCTGGATCCCCTCCCAGGACAATAGCGTGGGAGCTCTCTCTCTCTCTCTCTCTCTATTTCTTTTTCTCTCTCTGCCTAAATAAATCACTTTCTGCAAAACTCTTTGGGGTCTGATTTTTACTTGAATGAACTCACCACACCCAGTGGGGTCCTCTCCTCCATTCTTGGGTGAGTAAGGGACCAAGGGCCTGGAAGAACACATCCTATCGGGGAGCAACCTGAGCCCACTGTCCGCAGTTCAGTCACAGAAGGACCAATGTAATGGAAATTCATTGTAAAAGCTGAAATTATATATATTTTATACACACACACACACACACACATATATATGTATACATATGTATGTATATATGTATACATATGTAATATCAATATTTTATACACACACATACATATGTATACATATGTAATATCAAATATCATATAGAATAATATATAATACTATTAGTATTATATAACACTATATACTATATTATATAATATATAAAACATATAATATTATATGTATTATTAACATAATATAAATGATTTCAGCTTTTAAAAGCCTCAGTAAAATGAGTTTTCATCACATTGGTCTTTCTATAATGTAATTGTAGATAACTCCTTCAACTTCCTCACCAATAAAAACTAGTACTAAAAGGAGTATGTATATGTAATATGTAACATACATATGTGTACACACAAATATATGTGTGTGTGTATTCACTTTAAAATGTTTCCCTTCTATCTACCTGACACACATTCATTAGGTATTCGTGTTGCACTTGTAACTGGATTAGCATTAGCAGTAATGTCCTTATTACCATTTGTCTTTTAAAATCCACTTGTTTTTCTCATGTTTTTTTAGAAGTCACCTGTCACAAGCCAGATGTTCCACATGGGAATATTGTCTCTGGATTTGGAACCATCTATAATTACAAAGACGCTATTGTTTTTAACTGCCAAAAAGGTTTTGTTCTCAGAGGCAGCAGTGTAATTCATTGTGAAGTTGGTAACAAATGGAATCCTTCTCCTCCTGTTTGTGAGCCCAGTAAGTATGGACTATGAAGGAGTTTTAATGTTCAGCATCTAAAGGTACCCAGAACTGTTAATATGGGTATACTTGCATGCATAGATCCACTATGAATTACAGTAAAAATTTACATCTAGATCAATAATTTCATTTATTATTTTCTTGTTGGAAAGAAGAATGATTTTAATACACTCTGCGAGGTCATATATCATCACACAAGACCGCCACATACCACATGACTGTGCACACTCCAACCTTAAAGGGAGGGGTTAACACTGTAGACATTGTGGATTTGTGTGCTTATTTCAACAATTTTCTGAAATTTGATAGAAAATTGTCTTATTCTGACAAAATCATTATATTATGATAATTATTTTGAAAGACAAATAATAATGTGTCCTGAGGACAAATGCCATTTTCTAACTTGCACAAAAGTATCGTGTGGACTGGTTATGATTCCAACACTCTGAAGTTATAAACTTGTGGATTGTTAAAAATAGTGACCATGATAATAATAACTTGGCACTAGACTAGGTACATAACAAGGATTAACTCAATGAATCCTCCCAAAAATTGTGGGCACTATGATTATCCTTATGCTACAGATGAAAAACTGTTCAGAGAGGTTAAAAAACTTGCCCAAGACCATACAACTAGTAAGGGAAGGCAGCCATGCCTTGTGCCTTAAGTTTTGCCCTCATGAAATGTCAAGAACTTCTGGGGATTTCTGGAACAGTGGTGGAGGAGTCTGGGGATACCTCCTGAAGAAGTATCCACCAAGCTGGTCAAAATTAGCCAAAGAAAAACAAAACCAAAAACATTCAAGATCTCTGGAGATTGATCAAAGGGATTACAACAAACTGAGAAGCATTTATTCAGCAAAAATATGGAGACTCGATATGAACAACGGGAGGACATTGCATTGGAACTTAGGGGCTGCAACAGCTCTACCTTGTGGGAGGATGTTTTCTCTGGGCTCATGAGTGGCAATTCCCATCTTCCCCAGCTCCCTGGGTTGAAAAGTTATTTGGGGTGGATTTGGCAGCCAGTGAAAATTATGTGATAGCATTTTTCAAAGATCCATGCTGCGGAAGGTTTATATTGAATAGGTGGCAGCAAACAGACATCAGTGTCTGTTCCTTCACCCACCAACTCCCATTACATGGGGAGGATCTAGGTGGGGCAGCTGGCAAAGAATTCGGTCCCCGCTTTTTACATGGCCCTGTGCTGCAGGAGAACTATTCCAGTTGGCTGAGTAGCCAAGTGGCATCTCCCATCTTCCCCAGCATCCTAGAATGGAAGAACTATTATGGGTAGGTTTGAAAGCTGTGACTATTGATAGATATTATTCTCCCTGGCTCTGGGCTGTGGAATATGTATACTTGGTGGTCGGCACAGCTGGGTGGCAGTACCAGTTCTACTGCCCCTTTTCTCTCCTCACAGCTCCTACACCATAGGAAGAACTCTGGTGGGGTGTCTGGAAAAGAATGAGTTTTCCCCAGCTAATTTCCCCCAGTTCCCGTTCTGTAGAACAGAGATTCTTCCAGGACAGATTTAGATCAAGCTTCAAAGACTATAAACACTCTGCCCCTTTCAAGGAACTTTAATTGAATTAGGCTTAATAATGCAATCATATACATATTGTTTTATGCAATTGCTGTTTAAATCAGCTAAGAGAAGGAAGAAGTAGTAATATACATTATATTGTGTTTCAAGTTACTGACATAATGACCTCTGCTGATGCTCATTGTTTTTCTGCGTGGATTCAAATTACTGTCTGGTGTCACTTGCTTTCAGTCTGAACAATTTCCTTTAGTATTTTTTGTAAGGGTAGTTCTCTAGTAACAATCAGATAGCACTTCACGTCCAGCAGAATGGCTATAATAAAAAAGATAGACATTAGCAAATGTTGATGAGGATGTAGAAAAATTAGAACTCTTATACACTGCTAACAAAAATGTAAATTGGTGCAACCATTTTGGAAAATAATTTTTGCAGTTCCTTTGAAGTTTAAGCATGGAGTTACCATGTGACTCAGTAATTGCTCTCTTGGGTATCTACCCAAGAGAAACAAAAACATACGTCCTCACACAAAAATTTTACATGAATATTTATAGTAGTATTATTCATAATAGCCAAACAACCCAAATACTCATCAACTGAATAATGAATAAACAAAAAGTGGTTTATTCATAAAACAGAATATGTCATTTGGCAATAAAAATGAGAAATAAAAAGTACTGATGTATGATACAACATGTATGAACCTTGAAAATATTATGCTAACTGAAACAAGCCAGCCACAAAAAGTGCAAATATTGCATGATTTTTATTTATTTAACATGCTCAGAATAGGCAAATCCATAAAGGAAAAAAAATAGATTTGTGGTTGTCAGGACCTAGGGGGAAGTGGAAATAGAGAGTGACTGATAATGAATATGAGTTTTCTTCTTGGGTTGATAAAAATATTCTAAATTAGTTAGTGGTGATGGTTGCACAACTCTGTGATTATACTAAAAACCATTGAATTGTACATTCTAAATAGGTGAATTTATTTGTTGTGACATGTATCTCAATAAAGCTGTTCAAATGAACTTTTAGATTCCATTTCAATTGTCTGAAGATAAAATGTAACAAACATCCAACATGGTAGATGTTTGCATTATATTTCCGTATCATATAAATCAGTAGCATTGGGAAAGAAAGAAGAGGACAAGACCCAAGGCCGAAGCTCAGAAAATGCTTGGAACTTGGCTTTTTCTTGCCTAGCCATTAAATGATAACATTCCTAGTATCACCTGGATGAGGGGAATGACTCCTATTTATTTTCCCCAGTCAATCAGGATACATAGATTTGTTTGTGACAGTTTTCCTTCCATGCTTCAATTCAGAAACTAAAATATCTGAAGCGTAATGAAGAGGAAGGAGAATTAACTTTATTATGTTTGGCATGGCTCATGAAAACCACTTAGGAGTGCCCTTAGTGAAGAGCCTATCTGGAGGTGTGCACATTTGGGCAAATGTCCATGCATGTTTTCTGATGCGGTTGATACGTCAGCCCTCGCAGGCTGGTTCCAGGCAGAATGAACACAGCCCCCCTTTGACAGGACAGGCTTATTGATTGTTGCGGCAGCCCTAGTAATAGAGCCCTTTTGTTGTCGTTCTTCTTCTTCTTTCATGAGTAGATAGTTGTACTAACTTACCAGACATTCCACATGCTATGTGGCAAGGATATCCTAAGCCAAGTAAAGAGGATGTGCATGTCGTTGGGACTGTGTTAACATACCGCTGTCATCCTGGCTACAAACCTGCTACAGATGCGCCTATGACTGTGACTTGTCAGAAAAATCTGACATGGACCCCATTCCAAGGATGTGAGGGTGAGTTTTTGTTTTGAAATATTTTTGTTCAGCACATGCTAGGATTCTCTACCCTAAATGAATATAATTTTATCCCTCACAATAAATTCAGAATTAAATTAATTCAACAGATTAGTAAGCTGTTATTGCCTGAAGGTGCCCATAAACATGTTACAGTTTGAGGCACTGAGAAATTGTAACCTTTCTTAATCCCAGTTCAGAATCAAATGAGAAGTAGACACAGACGTCAAAATTATGCAGATTAAGTATTAGTTTCCTTACTGGTAAAACTAGAATAGAGAATACAGCTCAACTATTGTCAGAGTCAGGCTTCCTTCATAGCCCTTACCACCCCAGTATGGACTTTGGAGTGTTGAGCAAAAGAAAAGTTTGTGAAGCAGTCATGAACTTAACCAGCTGCAAGGTCACTTGTGTGTCTCGTGCCTCCTGAGCCATGAGGGGCTTCCTGATGTGCCTCTAGAAGACAAATCCTGACCCGTGACTCAGTTCTCACTTCAGAAGGATAGAAAGAGACTTTCTCCAGTTTGTCTGGTAGGAGAGGCACCTCTTTTATTTGTGGGAATAAGTGAGGGACTGAAGGACAAGTGGATGCTATTTTATGAGCCTCAGTGGAACAGACGAGAGGGAGAAAATGCTTCCTTCTACCCATCTTTTTTTTTTTTATATATATAATGTATCTTTGGCATAAACATGTACACATATTTAGTAATTTCTAATATTTATATATTTATATTTTATAGTTATGATATACACATTAAATAATATATTAGCTAATGTTAATCAATTATGCATATTTATCACATCCTTGTGGCTTTAGACATGAAGACACTGAGGCTCAGAATACAAGGAATTTTATGCTGCCTGTCAGAATTTGAACAAGGTGTGAAATGCATAAATAATGAAAGGTGACAGTTTAGATCAACCTGTCACGAAATTATTTATTTGATATTAAGACTTAACAAAGTTTAATTGCAGTTATTCAGACTCATTTTTGGGAAATAGAATAAAAGATTTTAATAAAAGGACTGAATTAAAAGTATACTTAATAAAACTTACTACCATTACTTAAATAACAAAAAGTATTGCTTATAGATGTTTAAAAACCTACTTTTAAAGTTGTATTTAGGCCAGGTGCAGTGGCTCATGCCTATAATCCCAGCACTTTGGGAGGCTGAGGCAGGAGGATTGCTTGAGCCCACGAGTTTGAAACCAGCCTGGATAATATAGTGAGACTCTTGTCTCTACAAATAATTTTAAAAAAATTAGCTGGATGTGGTGGCACATGCCTGTAATCCCAGCTACTCAGGAGGCTGAGGTAGAAGGATAACTTGAAGCTAAGAGGCCAAGGCTGCAGTGAGCTGAGATCATGCCACTGCACTCCAGCATAAATGACAGAGCAGGACCCAGTCAGTTATATGTATTTGACCCACTGTGGTCTTATTGATTTAATTATTTGATAAAGGATATTTTTAACCATTTTAAAAGCAGAAGTGAAATAGTATTTATCCAAGTTGTGAAATCTGATTGAATGTGAATTTAGACTCATGACTTACATATTTAATAGAATCTTCTACACTGTTAGCCTTTTATAAATATTATTGTTGTTACAATATCAAATCCACATGGTTGCTGAGTGTTTTTATTATAATTTCTAAACAAATGAGTACTGGAAATATTTGAGTATGTCCAAAAAGCCCATTTTAATACTGGTTGAGTTACAGACATGGAGAATAGAGCATTTTATTCTGTTTTGATGTTTTCTCTTACATCAGACAATATCAAGTTTTTAAATGTATTTCTACTAATGAATAAAAAATTATATCCCTATAGCAGCTCTTACTCTATTAAAAAAATGAAAGAATTTGGCCAGGTGTGGTGGCTCACATCTGTGACCCCAGCACTTTGGGAGGCCAAGGTTGGGGGTCCACTTGAGGCCAGGAGTTTGAGACCAGCCTGGATAACATAGTGAGACCCCTTCTCCACCAAAAAGTAAAAAAATTAGTGAGTGTGGTGGCACAAACCTGTAGTCCCAGCTACTCAGGAGACTGAAGTGGGAGGATTGCTTGAGCCAGGAGTTTGAGACTGTAGTGAGCCATAATTGCACCACTGTACTCCAGCCTGAGTGATAAAGCAAGATCCTGCCATTTCAATAGCTATTTTTCTTAAATTTTGCAGCAGAAAAGGAAAATCCTTGCAATAAGCAGTAATTTAAATTTATTTATATGCATTAACTATCAGGTGAATATAAACTTTGAAAACTTTCTTCTTCCCTGTGACTTGAGAAGTGTAAGTTAATAGAGAGTTTAATAACGAAGTCATAAGTAAATGAATGTTGTTTGTCACTGCCCTTGAATAATTTTGAAAATTTTTCATATTGGTTAAAAATTATTTATTTTTTTAATAGAGACAGGATCTCACTATGTTGCCCAGACTGGTCTCAAACTCCTGGACTCAAGCAATCCTCTCATCTTGAACGCCGACGGTGCTGGGATTATAGGCATGAACTACCACAGCTGGTTCTTCATATAGGTTTAATCCAGCTTTTCATTTTGGAGGCTCCTAATGAAATGCTTAGTTGGAGGGAAGCAACTGGATTAAAAGACTTTAGCAATCAGGGGCAAGAAAGCAGACTTGGAATGTCTCAAGCCTCCTTTCTGTTTCCCCAATCTCTCTTGAGTGGTGAGATCTTCTAAAGATGGAAATGAGATTGTTAGCCATAGAATCTTCCTCATGGTGATTTTACTAACCATGCGCCTCACATTTTATTTTGCAGCGTTATGTTGCCCTGAACCGAAGCTAAATAATGGTAAAATTACTACACATAGAAAACGTCCAACCGCCAATGGCTGTGTCTATTTCTATGGAGATGAGGTTTCATATTCATGTGATGAGAACAGGTTTTCTAGGTCTTCAGCTGCATGCCAACAAGATGGCACATGGAGTCCCCGAACACCGTCATGTGAAGGCAGTAAGAGTTCACATAATTATATTATTCTAGGAGTTTCTTCATATCAATGTGATGGAGATATTAAGAGACGGTTTAAAATTAGGTAAAAGAATTCATGTGCCATGCATTCTTGGAATCGATCCAGCTTTCTCCTGCTTCCTTATGTGTGTTCCCTGTCTTTTGGCCTTCTCAGTTTTATCTTTTCTGAATCAGTGAAAATAGACCACATCTAATAGGTAATCTGGACTTTTCAAGTACTGTTTTTTGTTTCTTTGTATTATTCTCTTTCTTCCCTTATTTCTGGTCCATATGTATTAATCTGTGAGCAAGAACTGTTGAAATCTATTTGAACCTACCTTTCTGAACTTGCTTCCTTCTTCTTCCTCAAACAGAAGCTTTCTGTTGCCTCTGAGCCCTCCAGTCAGACCATCACTCAGTGTGCAAAGTGGGCCGGGCATGGCGGCTTATGCCTGTAATCCCAGCACTTTGGGAGGCTGAGGTGGGCAGATCACTTGAGGTCAGGAGTTTGAGTCCAGCCTGACCAGTATGGTAAAACTTGTTCTCTACTAAAAATACAAAAAATTCACCAGGCCTGGTGGTGTGGGCCTGTACTCCCAGTTACTCAGAAAACTGAGGCAGGAGAATTGCTTGAACCTGGGAGGCAGAGGTTGCTGTGAGCTGAGATCGCGCCATTGCACTCCAGCCTGGTCAACAAAGTGAGACTTTGTGTCAAAAAAAAAAAAAAAAATGGATCAAGTGTTAACTCATTTTCCCTCCTCCCTTTGTGTTTGATAGCCCTATCTAGTGATCATGAGGCCTCATTACCCCTCTTAGGAGCCCAAAGTGACCAGGCATTAGTTGCAGCTTATTAATCAATAGGAAAATTCCTATCTCCCCCTTGTAGAAATGTTCCCACTTTGCCAACCAGGTCTTTTAAACCTACAGATCCCAGAGCTTCAGAGATGCGAAGCACAAATTTCCCAAGTAGGTCACTTAGAGTGGTAGCCAATGGCGCCACTCATGCTGCCATCCCCTGGTTCCTGGACCCATGCATTTATTTTACTGGGGGCCCAGAGCCATATAAAGGTTGATATGACTCAAAATAAACACAGCATTCTGGAAGACAGTGTCCCATCATTGTCAAGCATTGCCTCCCAGCTAGCCCTTCAACTGTGCCTTTAATAGGCCATTCAGTGTTTTCACAGGTCAACAGGTTCTGAGTGACACAGTACGTGATTTGAGTAGTGGGTTCCATGAGCACAGTCCCAACAACACCCCTTCTTTGCTGTGACTGTGCTTTCTAGTTGGATGTAGCGGATCCTATGCTCATGCCAATTGTTCGGACACTCTGCAACCCGTAAGATGACAGTGCTGACTGAGGTCCTGCAAGCAGGAAAGGCAAACCCATGCCTGCAACATTTGTCTAGTTCCATCAGAAAACATTGCTCTTCCTTTCATGGTAGAAGGAGTCCAATGTAGCCAACTTGCTAGGAAGTGGCTTTTTGGTTGCTTCAAGTGATGGTATCATACTAGGGACTTAGCATTGTTGTTGACGGGTTTTCATATTCAGTGACAACAATGAGCCTTGGTGAGTGGGAGCCCATGCTGTTGGGCCCATGCTTATTTTTCATGCATGCCACCACAGCCTCTCTGCTTCTCTTCCTCTTGTGCCAGCACCCATGAGGCCAATGACAGAGAATTGCTTACCTCAGCTGGCTAAGACTATTTTACTTGGTTGTTTAATACCTTTTGTATTGGGGATGCTCTGGTGTTGATACACAAAGATCTTCACACTTCCTGCCCACTCTCATATGCCCACTTCCCTGCTCTTACCCCAGATCTCCCTGTGCCCAGTCTTCCAATCTTTCTCCTTACGCGACCTTGACCAGGCAAGCCATTCATTCCGTGCCCTGAATCCTAGTTTAGCCTATCCTTAGGCCACTTGATTTCTCCTTACAAGTTGTCTTTCAGGACTGACGTTGATTGGGCTGTAACGCAGCTTCCATCCATTTTAATGTACACACCAAAGGAGTGAAAGTAATGCCGTCTCAGAATATGCGGAAGTGGTATATTAAATATTTCAAGTTGAAAACATGAAAGGAATTTAAGTTGCAGAAAGGGCTGGCTGTCCTGTCTCTTTTTGCATGCACAAACCATAAAGATTCCTCTGGGAGGAGTACCCTCCCCCTACTAGAGCAAGAAAATTGCCCTTATCACCAGAAACTGGGAATTAGGGGCTGCAGTGGACCTGAATACATAAACTTCCCAAAGGAACTTTTATTTTACACCAGAGTTACAGCTCCTTCCCTCTACATCTCCTAGTGACTCTCTTAGACATTTATTGCTCCTAGCCAAATCCCCTTTGTCCTGTCATTTCTCTGAAATTTATTGCTCCTTGTTTACAAAGTATAAAATATCTTGCTTTGGCCTCTTCTTCAGACATCACTCTCTTGGGAAGCTCCCTGTGTATGTGTAACATTTGTATGCTTTCCCCTTGTTCATCTACCTAGTGTCAATTTGATTTCTAGATCTAGCTGAAAAGTCCACATAAGAGCTAAGGGGATTAGAGGTGGAGGTGATCTCTCACTCCTCTACAACACATACTGTGAACACAGAATATCTGAGACAGGCCTCAATCAGTTTAGAAAATTTATGTTGCCAAGGTTCAGGACACACGTGTGACACAGCCTCAGGAGGTCCTGATGACATGTGCCCAAGGTCGCAGGGTGCACCTTGCTTTTATACATTTTAGGGAGACATAATACATGTAAAATTTACACTGGTTTGATCTGGAAGGGTGGGAGAACTCAACGTGGTATTGGGGCAGGGGGAGTGGGGCTGGGCTTCCGGGTCATAGGTAGATTTTCTGATTGGCAATTAGTTGAATTATTATCAGAAGAAAGGAATGTCTGGGAGGGGTTGTGGAGATACATTTTTTGTTTTGTTTTGTTTTGAGATGGAGTATCACCCTGTTGCCTAGGTTGGAGTGCAGTGGTGTTATCGCAGCTCATGGCAACCTCTGCCTCCCAGGTTCAAGAGATTCTCCTGCCACAGCTTCCAGAGTAGCTAGGATTATAGGCACATGCCACTGAGGCCAGCTAATTTCTGTATTTTTATTAGAGATGGGGTTTCACCATATTTGCCAGGCTGGTCTTGAACTCTTGACCTGAAGTGATCTGCCCATCTTGGCCTCCCAAAGTGCTGGGATTACAGGCATGAGCCACCATGCTGAGCCATAAATGTTTCTTATTAGACTTAAGATCTGTGTTGATATTCATGCTGGAGGGGTATAATGGGGCATGGCCCCGCTTCCATCATCACCTGAACAAGATGTTCAGGTTAATTCTGGAATCCTTTTGGCCGAGAAGAGTGGTCCATTCAGATGGTTGGGGGGCCTTAGAATTTTATTTTTGGTTTACAATATCAAAAATGTTCATCTGTGAACCATGCTCAGAGTTTTCTCTGTCCTGACAGTTGGTTACACTAGATAACTGCTATAGTCACAACTGTGAGCTAAGGAAGAGGCACTTGTGCCACAGTGGCTGGGTACAAATAGGAACTGGGCTTCCTGTTTGTGCAGCTTGGCTGTGCCATCTTGTCCTGCCCATGCTCAATCCCAGATGCACTGCTTCTATCTTACCATGAATGGTTGCCTGCTTGACCTTACAACCTGATGGGCCTGACAGACTTGGCTCATGATGGGTGATTCTGGCTGCATGATCACTTAATTACCCACTGTCAGGAGCTTTCTCTATCAGGACCTGGAAACATAACTCTAACATGCCAAGAGTTACATTTCAGAAAGCATGAAATCCTCTGTTGCAGTTCACAGCCTTGCTTCAGGATCCGAAAGAGCTATGGTGTAATTGTCCTGTTGACATTTGCATCTTTCCCACTACAACCACATTCAATACACTAGGCTTTGCTGGGTCCTGAGGCCTCAAGCAACAGGACAATTTAACTGCAGACTAGACCTGCTGTTGATAACATGGGCTCCACTCAAACTTGGAAATCATTTGTTCCCCCTAGCCTATGGGTTCGAGCAGTATCCCCAAGTATGGATCATGCTGTGTGAGTCTGAAAAGTCCTGGTTAGATGCTGTGCTGCGTTCTTCACATTGGGATGTACAATTTGCAATAATTTGACTTTAGTGTAGATGGGATATCTTAGTGTTCCCTGAACCTTGGACCTCTGAAAGTTTTATTGATGTGGCAAACCCCTGACTCTTTTTTTTTCTTTTTTTTACTTCGGAGCATCATCATGCTAATACCTCTTGTTTATCTGGGGAATTAACATGATGCCATTGATAGAGTGTCTCAGTGTCACGTTCTGTGGATATCCAGGTGGTCAAGATATGTTCTGACTCTATTATGACATGGGCAGGAGGGTTATTCTAGCCTAGGAATAAACTTGCGAATGTACACTCTGACACCTTCCGTGTATATGCAGACCGTTTCTGCTAGGAATGGGAAGAAGCACCTTTGCTCAATCAGTGGCCTCGTTTACTTGAAGCTGCATTAATCTGCCCTAGCGAAAAGATACCACATCTGGTACGATGGCTGCAATAGGAACTAAAATGTGGTGCTTTCTTCAATGGTATACTGCAGTTCTCCAGAATCCTTCTAATGTTTGTATTGGACAGACATGGATTTCATAGAGATTATAACAGGGATGATTACTCCCATGTCTTTAGCTATTTGTGGCACTAATGTTCATGTTCCTCTCCTACCCGTGGGCGATATTTTGGTGGTGTATTTTTTTTTTCTTATTTTTTTATTGCATTTTAGGTTTTGGGGTACATGTGCAGAGCATGCAATACAGTTGCATAGGTACACACATGGCAGTGTGTTCTGTTTGCTTTCACCCCTTCTCCCACATTTGGCGTTTCTCCCCAGGCTATCCCTCCCCACCTCCCCCTCCCACTGGCCCTCCCCTTTTCCCCCCAATATACCCCAGTGTTTAGTACTCCCCTCTCTGTGTCCATGTGTTCTCATTTTTCATCCCCCACCTATGAGTGAGAATATGCGGTGTTTCATTTTCTGTTCTTGTGTCAGTTTGCTGAGAATGATGTTCTCCAGATTCATCCATGTCCCTGCAAACGACACGAACTCATCATTTCTGATTGCTGCATAATATTCCATGGTGTATATGTGCCACATTTTCCCAATCCAGTCTATTATCAATGGGCATTTGGGTTGATTCCAGGTCTTTGCCATTGTAAACAGTGCTGCAATAAACATTTCTGTGCATGTGTCCTTATAGTAAAATGATTTATAGTCCTTTGGGTATATACCCAGTAATGGGATTGCTGGGTCAAATGGAATTTCTATTTCTAAGGCCTTGAGGAATCGCCACACTGTCTTCCACAATGGTTGGACTAATTTACACTCCCACCAACAGTGTAAAAGTGTTCCTTTTTCTCCACATCCTCTCCAGCATCTGTTGTCTCCAGATTTTTTAATGATCGCCATTCTAACTGGCGTGAGATGGTATCTCAATGTGGTTTTGATTTGCATCTCTCTGATGACCAGTGACGATGAGCATTTTTTCATATGATTGTTGGCCTCATATATGTCTTCTTTCATAAAGTGTTGGTTCATATCCTTTGCCCACTTTTGAATGGGCTTGTTTTTTACTTGTAAATCTCTTTGAGTTCTTTGTAAATTCTGGATATCAGCCCTTTGTCAGATGGGTAAACTGCAAAAATTTTTTCCCTTTCTGTTGGTTGCCGATTCACACTAGAGACTGTTTCTTTTGCTGTGCAGAAGCTGTGGAGTTTGATTAGGTCCCATTTGTCTATTTTGGCTTTTGTTGCCAATGCTTTTGATGTTTTGTTCATGAAGTCCTTGCCTACTCCTATGTCCTGGATAGTTTTGCCTAGATTTCCTTCTAGGGTTTTTATCGTGCCAGGTCTTATGTTTAAGTCTTTAATCCATCTGGAGTTAATTTTAGTGTAAGGTGTCAGGAAGGGGTCCAGTTTCTACTTTCTGCACATGGCTAGCCAGTTTTCCCAACACCATTTGTTAAATAGGGAATCCTTTCCCCATTGCTTGTTTTTATCAGGTTTATCAAAGATTGTATAGTTGTAGATATGTTGTGTTGCCTCCGGTGCCTCTGTTTTGTTCCATTGGTCTATATCTCTGTTTTGGTACCAGTACCATGCTGTTTTGATTACTGTAGCCTTGTAGTATAGTTTGAAATCCAGTAGTGTGATGCCCCCCGCTGTGTTCTTTTTGCTTAGAATTGACTTGGCTATGCGGGCTCTCTTTTGGTTCCATATGAAGTTCATGGTGGTTTTTTCTAGTTCTGTGAAGAAAGTCAATGGTAGCTTGTTGGGGATAGCATTGATTCTGTAAATTACTTTGGGCAGTATAGCCATTTTCACGATATTAATTCTTCCTAACCATGAACATGGAATGTTTCTCCATCTGTTTGTGTCCTCTCTGATTTCGTTGAGCAGTGGCTTGTAGTTCTCCTTGAAGAGGTCTCTTACATTCCTTGTGAGTTGTATTCCTAGGTATTTTATTCTTTTTGTAGCAATTGTGAATGGCAGTTCATTCTTGATTTGGCTTTCTTTAAGTCTGTTATTGGTGTAGTCGAATGCTTGTGATTTTTGCACATTGATTTTGTATCCTGAGACTTTGCTGAAGTTGCTTATCAGTTTCAGGAGTTTTTGGGCTGAGGCGATGGGGTCTTCTAGGTATACTATCATGTCGTCTGCAAATAGAGACAATTTGGCTTCCACCTTTCCTATTTGAATACCCTTTATTTCTTTTTCTTACCTGATTGCTCTGGCTAGAACTTCCAGTACTATATTGAATAGGAGTGGTGAGAGAGGGCATCCTTGTCTAGTGCTGGATTTCAAAGGGAATGCTTCCAGTTTTTGCCCATTCAGTATGATATTGGCTGTTGGTTTGTCATAAATAGCTTTTATTACTTTGAGATACGTTCCATCGATACCGAGTTTATTGAGGGTTTTTAGCATAAAGGGCTGTTTTATTTTGTCAAATGCCTTCTCTGCATCAATTGAGATAATCATGTGGTTTTTGTTTTTGGTTCTCTTTATGTGGTGAATGACGTTTATAGACTTGCGTATGTTGAACCAGCCTTGCATCCCCGGGATGAATCCTACTTGATCGTGATGAATAAGTTTTTGGATTTGCTGTTGCAATCGGCTTGCCAATATTTTATTGAAGATTTTTGCATCTATGTTCATCATGGATATTGGCCGGAAGTTTTCTTTTCTTGTTGGGTCTCTGCCGGGTTTTGGTATCAGGATGATGTTGGTCTCATAAAATGATTTGGGAAGGATTCCCTCTTTTTGGATTATTTGGAATAGTTTTCGAAGGAATGGTACCAGCTCCTCTTCGTGTGTCTGGTAGAATTCAGCTGTGAATCCGTCTGGACCTGTGCTTTTTTTTGTGTGGTAGGTTCTTAATTGCTGCCTCGACTTCTGACCTTGTTATTGGTCTATTCATAGTTTCAGCTTCCTCCTGGTTTAGGCTTGGGAGGACACAGGAGTCCAGGAATTTATCTATTTCTTCCAGGTTTACTAGTTTATGTGCATAGAATTGTTTGTAATATTCTCTGATGATGGTTTGAATTTCTGTGGAGTCTGTGGTGATTTCCCCTTTATCATTTTTTATTGTATCTGTTTGGTTGTTCTCTCTTTTCTTTTTAATCAATCTGGCTAGTGGTCTGTCTATTTTGTTGATCTTTTCAAAAAACCAGCTCTTGGATTTATTGATTTTTTGAAGGGTTTTTCATGTCTCAATCTCCTTCAGTTCAGCTCTGATCTTAGTTATTTCTTGTCTTCTGCTGGGTTTTGAGTTTTTTTGATCTTGCTTTTCTAGCTCTTTCAATTTTGACAATAGGGTGTCAATTTTGGATCTCTCCATTCTCCTCATACGGGCACTTATTGCTATATACTTTCCTCTAGAGACTGCTTTAAATGTGTCCCAGAGATTCTGGCATGTTGTGTCTTCGTTCTCATTGGTTTTGAAGAACTTCTTTATTTCTGCCTTCATTTCATTGTTTACCCAGTCAACATTCAAGAGCCAGTTGTTCAGTTTCCATGAAGCTGTGCAGTTCTGGGTTGGTTTCTGAATTCTGAGTTCTAACTTGATTGCACTATGGTCTGAGAGGCTGTTTGTTATGATTTCAGTTGTTTTGCATTTGCTGAGCAGTGCTTTACTTCCAATTACGTGGTCAATTTTAGAGTAGGTGTGATGTGGTGCTGAGAAGAATGTATATTCTGTGGATTTGGGGTGGAGAGTTCTGTAAATGTCTATCAGGTTTGCTTGCTCCAGGTCTGAGTTCCAGCCCTGGATATCCTTGTTAATTTTCTGTCTGGTTGATCTGTCTAATATTGACAGTGGAGTGTTAAAGTCTCCCACTATTATTGTGTGGGAGTCTAAGTCTCTTTGTAAGTCATTAAGAACTTGCCTTATGTATCTGGGTGCTCCTGCATTGGGTCCATATATGTTTAGGATCGTTAGCTCTTCTTGTTGTATCGATCCTTTTACCATTATGTAATGGCCTTCTTTGTCTCTTTTGATCTTTGTTGCTTTAAAGTCTATTTTATCAGAGATGAGAATTGCAACTCCTGCTTTTTTTTTGCTTTCCATTTGCTTGGTAAATCTTCCTCCATCCCTTTATTTTGAGCCTTTGTGTATCCTTGCACGTGAGATGGGTTTCCTGAATACAGCACACTGGTGGGTTTTGGATTTTTATCCAATTTGCCAGTCTGTGTCTTTTGATTGGTGCATTTAGTCCATTTACATTTAGGGTTAATATTGTTATGTGTGAATTTGATACTGCCATTTTGATGCTAAGTGGCTGTTTTGCCCGTTAGTTGTTGTAGATTCTTCATTATGTTGATGCTCTTTAGCATTCAGTGTGATTTTGGAATGGCTGGTACTGGTTGTTTCTTTCTATGTGTAGTGCCTCTTTTAGGAGCTCTTGTAAAGCAGGCCTGGTGGTGACAAAATCTCTGAGTACTTGCTTGTTCGCAAAGGATTTTATTCTTCCTTCACTTCTGAAGCTCAGTTTGGCTGGATATGAAATTCTGGGTTGAAAGTTCTTTTCTTTAAGAATGTTGAATATTGGCCCCCACTCTCTTCTGGCTTGTAGTGTTTCTGCCGAGAGATCTGCTGTGAGTCTGATGGGCTTCCCTTTGTGGGTGACCCGACCTTTCTCTCTGGCTGCCCTTAGTATTTTCTCCTTCATTTCAACCTTGTTGAATCTGACAATTATGTGCCTTGGGGTTGCTCTTCTTGTGGAATATCTTTGTGGTGTTCTCTGTATTTCCTGCATTTGAGTGTTGACCTGTCTTGCTAGGTGGGGGAAATTTTCCTGGATGATGTCCTGAAGAGTATTTTCCAGCTTGGATTCATTCTCTTCATCCCCTTCTGGTACACCTATCAAACGTAGGTTAGGTCTTTTCACATAGTCCCACATTTCTTGGAGACTTTGTTCATTCCTTTTTGCGCTTTTTTCTCTGATCTTGGTTTCTCGTTTTATTTCATTGAGTTAATCTTCGACTTCAGATATTCTTTCTTCTGCTTGGTCAATTCGGCTGTTGAAACTTGTGCATGCTTTGCAAAGTTCTCGTATTGTGTTTTTCAGCTCCTTTAGTTCATTCATATTCCTCTCTAAGTTATCCATTCTTGTCATCATTTCCTCAAATCTTTTTTCAAGGTTCTTAGTTTCTTTGCATTGATTTAGAACATGTTCTTTTAGCTCATGGAAGTTTCTCATTATTCTTCTTCTGAAGTCTAATTCCATCATTTCATCACAGTCATTCTCCGTCCAGCTTTGTTCCCTTGCTGGTGAGGAGTTTTGGTCCTTTCTAGGAGGCGAGGTGTTCTGATTTCGGGTGTTTTCCTCCTTTTTGCGCTGGTTTCTTCCCATCTTTGTGGATTTATCCACTTGTCGTCTGCGTAGTTGCTGACTTTTCGATTGGGTCTCTGAGTGGACACCCAGATTGTTGGTGATGAAGTATTTCTGTTACTTGGTTTTCCTTCTACCAGTCTAGCCCCTTCGCTGTACGACTGCTGAGGTCCACTCCAGGCCCTGCTTGTCAGGGGTACACCTATAGCAGCTGCGGAACAGTGAGGGATGCTACCAGTTTCTTTTTCTGCTATCTTTGTCCCTGGATGATGCCTGCCAAATGTCAGTCTTTTGGATATAGAGGGGTCAGGGAGCTGCTTGAGGAGACAGTCTATACTTTATAGGAGCTCAATTGCTGAGCTGTGAGCTCTGTTGTTCATTCAGGGCTGTTAGGCTGCTATGTTTGATTCTGCTGCAACAGAGCTCATTAAAAAACCCCTTTTTTTCTCAAATGCTCTGTCTTGGGGGGTTGGGGCTTTGTTTTTGGATGTCTGTTGAGGTGTCCTGCCCAGCTAGGAGGCAGTCTAATCAGTATTTGACTGCGGAGGCTCCGCCCTGCTGTTGTGAGGCTCGCCCTGTTGCTGCTGGCTCTTGCTGTTCTGCTGCGTTCTCCACCACGGGATACGCCCTGCAGCGGAGTCTCTCTGTTGTAGCGTGTTGCCTCGGCAATGGCAGGCTGCGTCAGCAGTGGGCGTGTATCTCAGTAGGGGCTGGTTGCCTCGGCAACTGCAGGCTGCGTCAGCAGTGGGCGTGCATCTCAGTCAGGGTGGGTTGCCTCAGTAATGGTGGACGCCCCTCCCCCACGGAGCACCTCAGGGACGGTCTCCATGGTGAGCGTTTGGGATCACCATTTTGTCTGTCCCACTGCGCTATCCCACATGCTGTGTCCCTGCAATCCCCTGGGCTGGCCCACTGCCCAAGTCCCTTTCAGTCTTGAGTTCAGCCCTCTCAAGTCTCAGGTTGCCGTTTCAACAGGGCACCCAGACAAGCGCGCCCTGTGGGGATCACTGCGTAGGGCTGGCCACCGCCACCCTGGCTGCTGGCTTCTCCAGGCAGAGCCTCTGCCTGGTGTCCCACGTCTCCTTTATACTTGGGAATTTCCCCTTTCGGTGGGCAACAAAGATCAGTCTGAAAATGCAGCTTTGACTCACCTCTTTGCGGATTAACCGATAGCTTAAATCCTCGGTGGTGTATTTTTAAAGATTTTACTTTATTTGCCTTGAGGAGGTGGTGAGGTGGGTGAGCAGTATCAGTTGCTTTTACTTGGCCTTCCTGCATAAGATAGCTCTTGCCCACAGGTCAAGAATCCAATTTAGGGGTTGGGCCAACTGCCAATTTTATCTATTCTGACTATACTGTCAAGGATAATGTAAATGGCCACAAAGTGGTCTAATAGGAGAGCTATAATGGTTCCAGGTATCAATGTCAACTCAATCCCTATTTGCAATAATGTCTGAATTATTGTACCTTTTTTTTGTTGTTAGTGCACAGTTACTATATAAATAAACATAGGTCCTCTTAGAGGACTGGCAGATTCATTACTGTGCAGAGCTCCCAAGATTTTGTAGCAGCTTCACTCCTGGCAACTGTCTTCATCTTCAGTTAATGATTACTAGGCCTAAAAACTGTCCTAGGTTCATATATTGGGCAACGGAGGCACTTTTATTGGGCCAAATGCCATTGGTCCCTTGATTATCCATCCTTAATTTCTTTTGATGGTACAAAAATAAAGTATATATTATTTTTGGCTGCTCATCTGTTTTCATCCCTAAATATGGTATGGTTTAATCTTCCTAACTCTCAGGCACCCCTGTTGCCTCTCTGACCTTGCAATTCATTATAATAGTTGCATTTATTTAGCTTCTGAGGCCTATGAGCAGCTCTCTGACTGGTATCTGGCTATCAGTGAACCTTTTTCATTCATGACCTTTTTTGTCATCAGCTCCAGCATTTGGTGCTGGTTCTCCTCTTTTCAAGGAATTCCTTACAGCCTTGGTAAATGTTATTTCCTCTAGGACTTCCCATGTGGCATAACTACCTGGTGCATTTTCCAGTGTTCACAAATGTCCACTCCAGCATGCTCACTTTTCTGAGTCATTTCATCCCTTCTTACACCATCTGACATGGAAATCCCAGCATTTCAATCTGACTTACTGTGGGCCATCACCTTTTCCATGCTTGTAGGAGCATCCTGTTGTAGTAGTTATAACTGCCATAGTCCACTGGTGTCGTCCTTGGTCTGGCATTTCTGCTGCTGTCCTTTATTTAACTTTTTCATGCAATGTTTGTGGACCTGACAGTGTTCCCTTTCAGATAGGTTCTCTGTAACATGTCGTCTTGACTATTTCAATGTTCAGGTCACCTTTTTCATTTTTCCTAAGAGTTCTTTTCTATACTGTTTTAAAATGCAGTATTTTCTTCCTGGGCATGCATGGACAGTATCAATTGGGGAGCAATGACTCAGAGATTGTGGATAATGTAACATCCTTACAGTTTCTCACAGATGCATATCTCAGCATTTAGCCTGAAAGTGACTAAATGTATTTTGAGTATGATGTGACTTAGGGCTGAATTCCACCTTCATGCCAAAATGGATCCTAAACAGTGGAAAGGTGAGTGAACTTGTCAATAAGATGAAGGAAAACCTAAGGGCTATAACTAGAGCCTTTCTATGGTTGCTCTGCCTGAGGCTTACAGGAGGGCAGCACGAGTGCCTGGGTTTGGCTATGTGCTCTTATGGGCAGAGAGGATGGAAGGACAGAATGAAGCCTCCCACAAACCACACACATTCTGCAATGTGCTACTTTATATACTTTACAAACTAACGCTCCCTCACTTTTCTGTCTCTCCCTCAAGACTGCCATTTTCCTCCTAGAATTGCCCATGGGCGTTATAAAAAATCTTCGTCATTCAGTATTTTCAAAGACGACGTTACATATGAATGTGATGAAGGCTACATTCTGGATGGAGAGGCAAGACTCTTCTGCCGTGACTCACAGTGGTCAGCTCCAGCCCCTCAATGTAAAGGTAACTCCAGCTTCCTTTTCAGCCCAAGACTAAGTGGGTGGACCTGTCCTGAGAGCACCGAGATCTAAGCTTCTTCCCTGCCAGAGGCAGCATGAAAACATTTGATTTGATTTATTTTAAATAATCAATATATGCAAATGGTACCCAACACAAAAAGTACAAAGGGCATCTCCTCCATTTCTTTCTCCCCATCACAAAATTCAGCCTTCTTGAGGTAGCCCATACCCAGTTTCTTTTTTTTTGAGATGGAGTTTCGCTCTTGTTACCCAGGCTGGAGTGCAATGGCGCGATCTCGGCTCACCGCAACCTCCGCCTCCTGGGTTCAGGCAATTCTCCTGCCTCAACCTCCTGAGTAGCTGGGATTACAGGCGTGTGCCACCGTGCCCAGCTAATTTTTTGTATTTTTAGTAGAGACGGGGTTTCACCATGTTGACCAGGATGGTCTCGATCTCTTGACCTTGTGATCCACCCGCCTCGGCCTCCCAAAGTGCTGGGATTACAGGCTTGAGCCACCGCGCCCGGCCCCCAGTTTCTTATATATTTCCAGAAACATTCTAAAAGCATCACATTTTACCTTAGTGTACCTGTGGCCTGTGGCAAAGTTTCCATGCAAACTTGCTCTAGTATGAATATAGGCTCCCCTGAGCAAATTCTAAACATCATGAGTGACAGTTATTTCCATAAGAGCCTCATGCAGGGCAGGCACAACCTGCTATGCTATAGAGAGTGTGTGTTGGTGTGAGGGTGAAGGGGACTCTTAGTTTGCAGCAGTTGTGGGAACAGGAGGAATTGAGATCAGGTCTGATTTTTACATGAATAGAAGTGTGCTGTCAACATGCATGACTTTGCTGTCAACAACTCCAGTATTTATTTGCCACCATTGTCTCTTCTGTACACAGGAGAATAATAGGCAAGAAGGAAATTTTTATAATTAGAATCTTGCAGCAATCATGACTGTGAGTGAGAGTTACCTTGTTAGCTGGGATTCTGGGATCACATACCTTCTTTAAAAATATCCTGTCATGAAAACAACACATGCTGGAGAGGATGTGGAGAAATAGGAACGCTTTTACACTGTCGTGGGAGTGTTAATTAGTTCAACCACTGTGGAAGATAGTGTAGCGATTCCTCAAGGATCTAGAACCAGAAATACCATTTCACCCAGCAGTCCCATTACTAGGTATGTACCCAAAGGATTATAAATCGTTCTCCTATAAAGACACATACACATATATGTTTATTGCAGCACTACTCACAATAGCAAAGACTTGGAACCAACCCAAATGCCCATCAATGATAGAATGGATAACGAAAATGTGGCACATATACACCATGGAATACTATGCAGCCATAAAAAAGGTTGAATTCATGTCCTTTGCAGGGACATGGATGAAGCTGGAAAGCATCATTCTCAGCAACCTAACACAGGAACATGAAACCAAACACTGCATGTTCTCACTCATAAGTGGGAGTTGAACAATGAGAACACATGGACACAGGGAGGGGAACATCACACACTGGGGCCTGTTGGGGGTGGGGGACTAGGGGAGGGAGAGCATTAGGACAAATACCTAATGTAGATGATGGGTTAATGGGTGCAGCAAACCGCAATGGCACATGTATACCTATGTAACAAGCCCACATGTTCTACACATGTATCCCAGAAATTAAAATTAAAAAAAGAAATATCCTGTCATATTATATAAAATTGTTATCACCTTGAGCAAGTGTCTTAATGTATCTCAACTGTCTCTGAGATAAAATGGGAATAGTAACAGTGCTCACTTCACAGGGCTGTCAGGAGACTGAAATGATAGCAACTTTAAATGCTTAGCAGAACTCTGATAGGTGGACATGCTCAATAAAACGTTAGTATTGTTTTCAAATGAAGGGAAAGATAGAACCATCAGCAGAGCTAAGTACAGTTCATTCTTAGTATCTGAGACTGTTATCATGTCCTTCTTCATAGATTTATAGATTTCTGAAAAATATGATTCCATTACAGCTTTGTGTCTGAAACCAGAATTAGTGAATGGAAGATTGTCTGTGAATAAGAAGCAGTATGTTGAGCCTGAAAATGTCACCATCCAGTGCGATTCTGGCTATGGTGTGGTTGGCCCCCAAATTATCACTTGCTCTGGGAACAGAACCTGGTACCCACAGGTCCCCAAGTGTGAATGGGTAAGTGGCACAATTCCAGGAAGGTCTGTGCTGTCAATCCTTAAAACTGGTGGCATCCCCCACATCTCTGTACCACTCAACAATGGTGAAATCTGACTTGTCAGGATTCATTTCTGAGCCACTCCCACTCAAAGAAACTCTTTGTCTTGAAGCATTCTGGTAAGTTCGGGGTGGTCTCTGACTTCTATATGGCTCTCAGTGAACCTTTTTCATTAATGACCTTTTTTTGGTCATCAGCTCCAGCATTTGATACTGGCTCTCTTTTCAGGGAATTCCTTATGGATTTGGTAAATATTGTTCCCTCTAGGATTTCCCATGTGGCATAAACACCTGGTGTGTTTTCCTGTTCTCACTCGAGAACGGGAACAACTGAGCCCTTACAGAGCAGGGTTTCATAGACCTGGTAGTACTGATTCCTAACTTAACCTTTGTTAAGCTATATGATATACTGTTCCATTTCCCGATGGCCGGCAAAAACAGCCTCTGTTACCATGGAGGCCTTCTGTACAGCTCTCAGAGCAGATCCATGTTCCCCTGGGGAAGACTGCGGTGGGACGCAAGCGATTTCTTGTTTTCCCAGCCTCCACCCCCAGTCTGAGGTTGGTCTCCGTCCAATCCTGTAGTCCTTCCACTGTCAGGATTCACCCTGCTTCATGATTAGGAGGGAAGCTTCTCAATCACACCCACCACTTATATCTCTTTTAGGAGACCCCTGAAGGCTGTGAACAAGTGCTCGCAGGCAAAAATCTCATGCAGTGTCTTCCAAACCCAGAGGATGTGAAAATGGCCCTGGAGGTTTATAAATTGTCTCTGGAGATTGAACAACTGGAACTACAGAGAGACAGGGCAAGAGAATCCACTTTGTATAAAGAACTATAATTTTTCTCAAAGGAAGGAAAAAACATGCCTTTCTGGCTTGCTTCTTGCCATTCAATATGGATAGGTTAGCAAATCTACTGTCAATTTGGCAGTGATATTCATCATAATAAATATCTAGAAATGATAATTTCTAGTTTAGTGCTTTGAGGTTGTGAAATTATTAGTCATCCTGTGTGTGGCTCATGTTTTTCCTTTTCAAGACACTAAGCACACATTTTTTTTTCGATTAAAAATATACATATAAAAACTATTTTGTCTTTGTGGTCATTTAGGACTCTGTGAAATAAGCATCCTTAAAAAACCCATAATGTAAAGTTAGTACATTTGTTTTACTGTTTAGGCCATAAAAAATACGTACTTAGGTGTGATTTTTTTTTTTTTCTGACACAGAGTCGTGCTCAGTTGCCCAGGCTGGAGTGCAGTGATGTGATCTTGGCTCACTGTAACCTCTGCCTCCCAGGGTTCACATGATTCTCCCGCTTCAGCCTCCCAAGTAGCTGGGATTACAGGCACATGCCACTATGCCTGGCTAATTTTAGTATTTTTAGTAGAAACAGGGTTTCACCACGTTGACCAGGCTGGTCTCAAGCTCCTGACCTCAAATGATATGACCACCTTGGCCTCCCAAAGTGCTGGGAAGACAGGAGTAAACACCGTGCCTGGCCATACTTGGGTTCTTATCCTGGACAGACTGGCTTTACTCAACAGTTCCATGTGTGCACAGCACTCAGGTCCTCCCTGGTGAGGTTAAATGTCAATACACCCCAAAGTCTAATGCATTCTCCCTATCTGGGGGAGTCATACCTTCCCCTGAGCCCCGGTTCACGTTGTCTCTTTCACTCATGCCACATCTCCACTGTTGCCTTCCATGAAGAAAGTTTACATTTTGGGTCTGACCTCTTCATTCCAACCCCAGAGAAGGAACTTCAAAAGACAGATGAAGATGAAGCTCACATGTCAGCCCTCTGCATATTCTCAAGTCTTCTATTTGATTTGGTCACCATTTCCTAAACATCAAATTAAAACAGGTTGAGCTACCGCCCCACACATGAAGAGTTACCCTGCATTAAACTGCCTCATATCTCTGGTTACTCTAGGAAATTTTATTCCTTTAAGTCACCCCTTTTTCTCACTCTTGCTTCCTGTGCAATCTCTTACTCACTTTTATCCCAGCTCCTCTGGCTGTCTCTTCTTTCCCTGCACACACAACTCTGACCTTTTGAACACTGGCCTTTTCGGCTTAGTTTTCCCAAACATGTTTCATGAAGGAAATGGCATGATGGGAGGCTTCTACTGAAACTTCCACTGAACTTCAGATGTAACAGAGGAGATGGAGCTGTTGGAGAAACCCACTGCTATAGTATGAATGTTTGACCCCTCCAAACTCATGTTGAAAGTAAACCCCCAATGTGAAACTATTGAAAATTGGGGTTTTTAAGAGGTGGCTGGTTCATGAGGGTTCTGTCCTGATAAATGGATTAAACCATTCAAGGATGAATGTTTCATGTGCTAATGAGAAGAATGATTCTGCAGCTGTTATTACAGAAGTGGAACTGGTGGCTTTATCAGAAGAAGAGAGATCTGAGTTAGTATGCTCAGCCCCCTCACCATGTAATGCCCTGTGCTACCTTGGGACCCTGCAGAGTCCCCATCAGGAAGAAAGCCCTCACCAGATGCCGAGCCATGACCTCGGATTTCCCAGACTTGAGAATTGTAAAAATATTTTTTTTTACTAATTGTTTATAAATGACTCAGTTTCAGGTGTTCTGTTATAAGCAACAGAAAACAGACTAAGACATTCACTTAACATAGAAGGTATCTATCCATAATCTTAAAAGCCATTACCCATTAGGCTACTAGGAATTTCTTGGTTTAATGTTTATTTTTGAATTTCCCCGATCCAAGAATTTGCGAGCAACTAGTTTCCCTGGAAGGTGGTTCCAAAAAACACTGTGAGTGAGTGGCCAGTAAGTTGGGGAAGGGAGGAAAGCCCATGAGGAAACAGTGTTGAGGGGGTTATTGCATTGCCAACCAGGACTCAATCATGCTGGCAGCATCTGAGAACACGTAGAACCCAACTCTGAGTTGTTCTCCTCAGGATGAACACCTGGGTATGTACCTGCCTAATCTCTTCTCTCACTGGTGAAGTTTTGTTCTAGGTAGCAATGGCTCTCAGACCCAAGGGATCCACACTGTTGGCTGGCCAAGCAGGCTTCAAGGATGGGGATCACCTTCAGGCAGAGAGACATGGGTAGCCAATGGCACCTATGGGAACATTTGCAGTAAACTCTAGAGTAGGTCAAGGGCATATGGCCAGGGTACAAATGGTGTCTTCTATAGTCACCTTTTCTGTATGGTTCTATCTGTTGACTAAGCACTATGGCATTGGCCAGTCTCTACTGCCTTACAGGAACATCAGTACCTTTTTTTTTTTTTTTGAGACGGAGTTTCGCTCTTATTACCCAGGCTGGAGTGCAATGGTGCGATCTCGGCTCACGGCAACCTCCGCCTCCTGGGTTCAGACAATTCTCCTGCCTCAGCCTCCCGAGTAGCCGGGATTACAGGCACGTGCCACCATGCCCAGCTAATTTTTTGTATTTTAGTAGAGACGACGTTTCACCATGTTGACCAGGTTGGTCTCGATCTCTTGACCTCGTGATCCACCCGCCTCGGCCTCCCAAAGTGCTGGGATTACAGGCGTGAGCCACCACGCCCGGCCTCATCAGTACCTTTTTTGTATTAATGTTGAAGATTGCAACCTCACTGAATTCATTTATCAATTCTAACAGTTTTTTGATGGAGTCTTTATGTTTTTCTAAATATAAGATAATGTCATCTACAAACAGGGACAATTTGACTTCTTCCTTTCCAACCTGAATGCCCTTTCTTCCCCTCTTTTCTTGTCTAATTGCTCAGGCTAGGATTTCCAGTACTATGTGGAATAAAAGTGGTGAAACTGGGCATCTTTGTTTTTTTCTAGATCTTAGAAGAAAGGCTTTCAACTTTTCCCCATTTAGAATGGTATTAGCAGTGGGCTTGTCTTATGGCCTTTTCCCCATTTAGAATGGTATTAGCCGTGGGCTTGTCTTATGGCCTTTTCCCCATTTAGAATGGTATTAGCCTTGGGCTTGTCTTATGGCCTTTTTTGGTTTTAGGTACTTGATATAATTTTGATTTCCAAAAATTTATTGTGACTTGTTTTATGGGCTAACATAGAGTCTATCCTGGAGAATATTTCATGTGCTAATGAGAAAATGTGTTTCTGCAGCTGTTAGACGAAATGTTCTGTAAATGTCAGTTTGTTCCATTTGATAGAGAGTGTAGTTTAACTCCAAAATTTCTTTGTTAGTTTACTGTCATGATGATCTGTTCATGATGATTGCTGAAAGTGGGGTGTTGAAATCCTTTAGTATTATCGTATTGCAGTCAATCTCTTTCTTTAAGTCTATTCTTGCTTTATATATTAAGATACTCTGGTCTGGTGGGTATATGCATTCATAAATACATACACAAACACAATTGTTATATCCTCTTCATCATTACATTTATTACAAAATGATCTTCTTCTAAAAAATTATTTTGACCTAAAGTCTATTTGATCTAAGTTTATCTACTTCTGCTTTTTTTGGGTTATTTTTCACATTGGTTATCTTTCTCCATCCTTTCACACTAAGTGTATGTCTTCATGGACGAAATGAGCTTCTTGAGGACAGCATATAGCTGAGCCTTGTTTTCTAAAATCCATTCTGCCATTCTATGTCTTTCAATAGGAGAATTTAATCCATTCACACTCAAGATTATTACTGACAGCTAAAGACATACTATTACCATTTTGTTGCTTATTTTCTGTGTGTGTTGTGTTTTTTTATGGAGTGTTTCTTTCTTTGTCACTCTCTGACTCTCTTCTTTCATAGTTAATTGTCTTAGTACCTTGTTTTGATTTCATGCTATTCATTTAATTTAAAAGTTTTTAAAACATTTATTTTAAGTTCTGTGTTACATGTGCAGGACATGCACGTTTGTTACACATTTAAATGTGTGCCGTGGTGGTTTGCTGCATCTATCAACACATCATCTAGGTATTAAGCCCTGAATGCATTAGCTATTTATCCTGATGCTCTCCCTTGCCTTGCCCTCTGAAAGGCCCCAGTGTGTTGTTCCCCTTCCTGTGTCCATGTGTTCTCATTGTGTAGCTCCCACTTATAAGTGAGAACATGTGGTGTTTGGTTTTCTGTTCCCGTGTTAGTTTGCTGAGGATAATGGCTTCCAGCTCCATCCATATCCCTGCAAAAGACATGAGCTCATTCCTTTTTATGGCTTCATAGTATTTCATTGTGTATATGTACCACATTTTCTTTATCCAGTCGATCATTGATGGGCATTTGGGTTGATTCCATGCCTTTGCCACTGTGAATAGTGCTGCCATAAACATACACATGCATGTATCTTTATAATAGAATGATTTATGTTCTTTTGGATATATACCCAGTAATGAGATTGTTGGGTCAAATGGTATTTCTGGTTCTAGGTCTTTGAGGAATCACCACACTGTCTTCCACAGTGGTTGATATTTATTTTTTAATGTATCTACTATAAGTTTTTGCTTTGTGGTTTCCTTAAGACTTATAAAAATTTTATAGTCATAATAGATTATTTTAAACTGACAGCAATTTAACTTTGATCACAAAGAAAATAGTGGAAGCAAAAACAAACTATTCTTTAACATCACTCCTCCCCACATTTTGATGTCTCTATTTGCATCTTTTTTATTGCCTATCTCTATTGTTGTAGTCATTATCTGTAACAGTTGGTTTTTCAGTCTTCATGCTAAAGATATAAGTGATTGAGTTGCTACAGTTACAACATTATTCTAAATCTGTGTGTATGCTTACTTTTACCAATATGCTTTATACTCCCAGATGTTTTCTTCTAACACATCAGTGTCCTTTTCTTTCAGATTAAAGAGCTCTCTTTAACATTTCTCTTAAAACAAATCTCGTCTTGATGAATTTCCTCAAATTTTGTTTGTCCAGGTAAGTCTTTATCTCTCCTATATATGTAAAGTTAGCTTTGCTGGGTACTCATATTCATATTGGACTTTTTTTTATTATTCAGTACTTTGAATATATCCTTCCACTCTCTCTTGGCCTGCAGAGTTTTTGCTGAGAAATCTGAAAGCTGTCTTAGGGCTCTGTTTAATGTGACATATTTTTTTTTCTCTTGCTGTTTTCAGTATTCTATGTCCGACATTTGATAATTTCATTATGATGTGCCTTGGGAAATAATTCCTCTTTGGGTTGAAGTGGATTGGTGACCTCTGAGCTCCACGTACCTGAATGCTATAATCTTTCTCTAGATTTGGGGATTTTCAGCCATTATTTGGTTAAATTTTCTTTCTAGGCCTTTTTGTCTCTTGTCTCCTTGGAATCTCCTATTATGTAGAGGTTAGTTTGATAGACTCCCATAATTCTCATAGGTCTTCCTCACTGCATTTTATTCTTTTCTTCTTTTTGTCCTCTGATTGGTTAATTTCATATGTTCTGTCTTTGAGTTTGCTGAATTTGTGTTTTTTTTTTTTCCCTGTCACTCAGGCTAGAACACAGTGGTGCAATCATAGGTCACTGTAACCTTGAACTCCTGAGCTTAAACAATTCTCCCATTTCAGCCTCCTGAGGAGCTAGGCCTACAGGCATGCACTATAATGCCTGGCTTTTTTTCTTAAGAGACAAGAAGTCTTATTATATCTCCCAGGCTGGTCTCAAACTCCTGGTCTCAAGCAATCCTCTTATCTTGGCCTCCCAAAGTGCTGGGATTATAGGCATAAGAGCCAGGCTTGTTGATTCTTTCTTCTGTTTGATCAGGTCTGCTGCTGAAGCTTTCTGTTGAGTTTTTCAGTTAAGTTATTGCATTCTTTATTTCTAGAATTTCTATTTGGTTTTTAAAGGTTGTTCCTAGGCTGGGCCTGGTGGTTTATGCCTGTAATCCCAGTGCTTTGAGAGGGCAAAGGGGGAGGATCACTTAAGCCCAGGAATTTGAGACCAGCCTGAGCAATATAGGGAAGCCCTGTTTCCACAAAAAATTTAAGAATTAACCAGGCATTGTGGCATGTGCCTGTACCAGCCACTTGGGAGGCTGGGACTGGAGGATCACTTGAGACCAGGAATTTGAGACGGCATTGAGCTATGATCATACCACTGCACTCCAGGCTGGATGAAAAAGTGAGACCCCATCCCTAAGACACAAACAAAAGCCAAAAATTATTCTTATTTCTCTGAAAATTTCTTATTTTGTTCTGGCTTGTTTTCTAAATTTTATTGAATTTTCTATCCATACTTTTGTGATTTCCTGGATTTTTAAAAGAGGATTCTTATTAATAATTTGTTAGACAGTTCACAGATCTTTAATTCTTCAGGGTCTATTACTGGAGCTTTGTTGGTTTTTGCCCACAATTTTTTCCAATCCTGTGTATTTACATTGATGCTTGCACATTTGAAGAGATGGACACCTCCAGCTTTTGTGGGTGTTCTTTGGTGATGTTAAGCTTTTACTACTTAATGTTGTAATTTAATTTGCTGGCCTGTAGTTGCTTCCCATTCTGGGAAGGACTTATATTGAGCACCAGAACTTGAACACTACCCTGGAACTAAATCATTGCCCTTTCATTGTTTCCCAGTCTGCGGAAGACTTAGTGTGAGCACAAGAACTTATATCATGCACAGGAGCTTAAACACAGACCTGCGGTGGTTTCCAGGTTTGGGCAAGACTTAAGAGAGCAGCAGAACTTCATCACTGACCTTGCAGTTGCTTCCAGGTTGGGGGAAAGTTCCATGTAAGCGTCCGGGCTGTGTGGGAAATCTGATCAGGGACTCAGGCCTTCCCATGGATTGTATCCCATGAAGCACTATGGCACTGTCCAGTCTCCTCTGCGTGATGCCTACCTGATAGAAATGCAGAGTAGACACCAAGATCCACATGTCAGTCCCTGTGATAAGCACCCCTTCTCCTCACTTGTCTTCAATTCACCCCAGGTGGTTCAGCCCTCCTGGCATTCCCAGTGCTTCCTGAGGGACAGGACTGCTGTGGGCTTCCCATGAAAATTCCCAGACCAGTGGGGAGATCGAATGTCCAGTTCCAGTTCCCTCCTCCCACTTTGGAAACTGTGGGTCCCAGGAAATTCTCTGTGAGTGGCAGTTATGCCAGCTTAGGGGAGAGGGTGGCACAGTCTATAAATGACCATTTCTGTTACCAGTTGTGGTTTTGTTGTAGGGGCTTTCTCCTCCTTTCTCCCAGGTTCTGGTGAATTCAAGGTGATGTTCTTGTCTTTTAACAGTTGCTAGTTGGGCCGGGCGCGGTGGCTCACACTTGTAATCCCAGCCCTTTGGGAGGCTGAAGTGGGTGGATCATCAGGTCAAGAGATTGAGACCATCCTGGTCAACATGGTGAAACCCCGTCTCTACTGAAAATACAAAAAATTAGCTGGGCATAGTGGCGCCTGCCTGTAATCCCAGCTACTCAGGAGGCAGAGGCAGGAGAATTGCCTGAACCCAGGAGGCAGAGGTTGCGGTGAGCCGAGATCGCGCCATTGCACTCCAGCCTGGGTAACAAGAGCGAAACTCCGTCTCAAAAACAAACAAACAAACGAACAACAACAACAACAACAACAACAACAAAAGATGCTAGTTGTACTTTTATGGGGAGGAGTGGTGCTGAGGATCTTCTATTTCACTAACCAGAAATGAACTAATTTTATAAATAAAATTAAAATTCCCACTATTCAAAAAGTCACCTTCCACACCATTTTATGATTGGATAAGAATGGGTAATTATGTATGCTTATATTTTCATGTTATTAACATGTTTAAACAGAGTTATCCACCCCAACTCTCAGTCTTTTAAGAGTATACAGAAGAAATAGTTGAGGTTTATAATACTGGCCCTTTATTTTTCCTTTCTTACCATTCTTTACTAATATAAAGGAGTAATGTTGACTCATTTTCACATAGATTTAAATTATGCTTCCATTCTTTAGTTTATCCTTTTATTTAAATCTCTTTTGAAAATTATTTGAAATAAATACATATATGTTCTAACAAATATTAAAATAATAAAGGTAGGTATAGATAGCTTACCTCCATTATATTATCCATTTTTCTTTCCATTTTAAATTTAAATTTCACATTTAAGATTTTAACTTTGTATGTAGTTCTATGAATTATAAACCATGTTGGAAATGCATCTATTTCTTGACCTTTATTTATATTTAAATTAAGATATATTCAAATTTAACAAATTAGTGTATTATCTGGTGCACACAATTACCTTTTCCTGCTCCTATAGAACCATTGTCATATCTTGCAATTTTTTTCTGATATTTATCTTCATAGTTTAAGATAATATGTTTTCTTCTGTTTTTCTTGTTCTTCATTTTAGCTGTTATCTATTGATTACAGATGATTAAATATTTATTTAATCATCTAATGTACCACCTGCTTTTCTTTTTTCTTTGAATATGTTTATTGGTAGCATCAATAACTTTTACATGTCATGACTATGCAATATACCAAGCAGTGTTTTGTGAGCAGGTTTCCTTCATTTTGTTTTCATTTGTTGTCTATAATCTCCTTTTCCAGTAATATTATTTGCTTGCTTGCTTGTTTTCTTTTCTGCATCTATGTACATTTCCTCCTAAATGCTCCAAGAGATTTTTCAGTCTATCAAATGTATTCCAAATGTTGAGATATAATACGCTTTACCAGTTCCTGTCTTATTCCTATGCACCTTTCTCCCAGAGCCCTAGAAACATACTTTGAAACAAGAATTAAAGTGTAGGTCATTAGCTTAGGAGGTACAGGAAATACCAGGAGAGGAAGGCAGCGAAATGTGAAAGGAAAGGCAACCCAAAAAGGATATGTTACTAAGCTAGTTAGGATGACCAAAGCCTCATCCCAAGGGAACCTGGTAAAGATGATAAATTTGCACCTAAGAGTAATCATACCTAAGGGTAGGGAGCTGGGATATTTATACAATATTTCCATCAGTTGTTAATTGAGGTCTGCTGCTGCAAGGTGTTATCTTCAGTTTATCCTGCTAAGTGCAAATCATAGTAGCCTTCCATGTTTGTGGGGAAAGCCCAGGTAAAACGAAACAGATATTGGCAGTTGAAAGTTGTTTTGAGTGTGCTGAAGTGGCCGCCCCCTGGTGATACTGACAGGACATTGACAGGCTCTGCTACACATTCCAGCAAGCAATGGACACACAAATCTGTCGGGTCTCCTTCCCGCCCCATCTTTGCTTTATTGACTCATGTTCTTCTCTTTCTTATTTCCTCATTTTACTGGATCATATCCTCCAGGAACTGCCTAAGAAATGATGGATAGGAAGTAAACTATTGAGTGCACTCCTGTATTCTTGAAACTGTCATTATTGTCACAGTTGATTGATAGTTTGGCTGGGCACAGCAGGCTGGATAAAGAATATTTTTTCTTCTCATTTTAAAGGAATTTATCTATTGTTTTAATATACTCCATACAGCTATTGAGCAGTCAGAAGACATCCTAATTTCTGACCTGATTTTTCTCCAACTCTGGAAGCTTTTAGGATACAATCTTTACTAGTGATGTTCTAAAATATCACATTGGTTTTCTTTGCTGTATGATTTATTTTCATTTCTTAAGCTAATTCTTGGTGGGATCTTTCAATAAAAGAACTGATGTTCTTTTATTCTGAGAAATTTTCTTATAAAATGTTTTCAATAACATTTCTTCACTGTTTTCTCTCTTAATGGAAACCAAACTCATTTGATATTGAGCCTCCTCGTTAATTATTGGATTTAGTTATGTTTTCTGTCTTCATTCTTACCCGCAGTCCTCCAAACACTTTTTTGGAGATTTCCTTGACTTCAGATGTTTTTGCTGAATTTTTAAATTTCTTTTAAGAACACTTTGTAACATTTTTCCAAGAATTAAAAAAATATTTTCTGTCTTTAAAAAAAACAGTAATCCTATTCTTTCTACCTAGACTCATTCTTATCTCTATGGAGCTCTTTTGCAATAGAGAAGTATGATTTTGCTCCCTGCAAACCTCTGTTAATGATCATTCATCAGCAGTTGTTCTGTAAGAGAAAGGCCCACATAATCTCATTTAAAGTTCTGTGTGTGTGAACAAATTTTGCTGGCAGCAGGTTTTCTTGAAGCATGATGGAACAGTGAGGCATTTAAAATCAACTTGTGACTATAACAGAGAACTGTTTGCCTGTATCAACCTTTATTTATACTTTAAGTAATAGAACCATTTCTACCATTTTAAGTAGCAGCAGGGCACAGGGTTGCTCAACTAGGCCCTCCCTTGAGGCAACCTCCCAATAAATGCAACTTGCTTGTCACCTTTTTAAAAAGGAAGCTTCTTGCTCTCTTCTTCCTCTTTCCTCCTCTTGAGGGCTGAAATGCTGATAGGGTGCCTGAGAACCAGCTTCTGCCTTGTTGAGAAGGACAGCATCCTGGGGGATATTAAAGCAACAAGGAGAAAAGGACCTAGCCCCTAGCTGACCATGTTGAGCAATACTGCCTTCCAACCTAAATGGGTTTGTGACTCTGAACTGTTTTTGAAAGAATAATAAAGTTCTACCTGCTCTGAGCCACTGAGTTTTCAAGTATCCTGTCTAATGACCAGTATAGGGTGATGAATATCCAAATACTAATGTTTATTTGTGTCTTCTCTGTTGTTGTCCAGTTGCTCCAGAGAGGGAACTTCTGTTTTTTTGCTTGTTTACAACTGGAATTTACAACTTAAATTTCCCATGCAAAATGAGGCAATTACTGCTTCTAACTATTCAAAGTTCTGTTTCTTCATATATTCTTCAGACTATTTCCATCACCAGATTACTTTTGCGCTATCAAGATCAAGAGGACCTTCTTTCCTGAAATGATTGCACCTATCTCTAAAAAACAAAGCAGTTGCATTTGTCTGCTTGCTTTAAGTTACATATTTTTCTTTACACTATGGCTAACTAGTTCGTCTATTTCCTTCAGAAGTTCACCCACAATGGTGCTGAATAATTACACTAGGAGTAAAAAATGTTTAGGTTATCTGGAATGTGAATTTGGTGCTAAAATTTAGTTGAGCCTGAGTGAAGTCAAATATGAAACCCCTGCTTCCAAATATCCTTCTTTGACCACAAGAAAATAATAAATTAAAATGAAGTAAATTGTTTCTATTCCAGGTTTAATAACTCTGGGGAGAAAGAAATTAGTAAGCTAGAGGCTCTGCCATAAAAAAAGTTATAACTAAAGAAAGACTATTTTGTTTACATTACCATTTTATATTTATGGGCACTAAAAAAGGGACATGGATTGTTTAGAATTAGGTCTATGAGGAGGAAGTACCAGAAGCTAGAACAGGGACAAAATGAGAATGAAAGCAGACCGGGAAGTCTTACCCCTACCTCCAAAGTTTGCTTTTTAGTTAAAAAGGAAATACTGAAAAATTTCATCAGCAAATGTATAACTACCTTCACTTCTCAATTGCAAAACTGTGAGAAGGTCTGATATAGGTATGTGCTTAGTTTTAACCAAGTCTCACTTCTGAATCCAAATCTTTCAACAGTGTTTGGACATTAAAACAATATGAATAGACATGTTATGATTCAGCATGTAGAAAACTATGGTCCAATACTGTACAGTATTTCCTATTTTATCCAGCTACTCAGTTTTTATCCTCCTCCAAGATACGTCCTAATTTATTCCAGAAAGATCTTCCTTCACTTGCCAGTACTCTTAGTCGGTCACCACTTCTTCTTACAGAACCTATTTCCTCAGGCCTCACCTCATCTTGCCCTGTTCCTCCTTTTCAACTGCCATCATTCTTTTGATTTGTAGCAATCATCTTTTATCCTGTCATTTATGGTTTCATAAAATAAGCATGCATCCCTGAATACTCTAGCCGAGTGTTTGTTACTTCTTTTTATATATAAAATCATTCAGTATGTATTATATTTTGTCTGATTTCTTTTGCTTACATTTGTGAGATTTACTTATGTTGTGTCTAGTTGTCATTTATCAATTTTTATTGCTATATATTATACCATTCTGTGACTCTACTACATTTCATCCACTTTATTAAG